>NC_138180.1:47104888-49504888 GCF_964165515.1 Mesoplodon bidens
GCTGATAAATAGGAAGCACACTAGCTTGTCCTTTCTCTTGGTGTTTTATTTTTTGTTTTCAAGCATTATACACCTGCCTACTCAGTGAAAAAATTTAGAATCCTACCAGTAACGGGGTGTCCACGGTCTTTTCTCATCAGAAAAAGAACATCATTCTGAGGTCAAGAAAGACGCTATCTAAAACACAACAATCCAAAACCTATAGGACACAGCAAAAGCAGTTCTAAGAGGGACGTTTAGAGCAATACAAGCTTACCTCAGGAAACAAACAACTCAAACAACCTAACCTTATACCTAAAGGAACTACAAAAAGAAACAAAGCCCCAAAGTTAGCAGAAGAAAAGAAATCATGAAGACTGGAGCAGAAATAAATGAAATACAGACTAAAAAACCATTAACAAAGATCAAAAAAACTAAAAGCTGATTCTTCGAAAAGGTAAACAAAATTGATAAATCTTTAGCCAGACGCATCAAGAAAAAAAGAGGGCCGCAAATCAATAAAATCAGAAATGAAAAAAGCTATAACTAATACCACAGAAACACAACCTAGAAGAAATGGACAAATTTCTAGGAAAGGACAATCTCCCAAGACCGAAAATAGAAAATACGGGCTTCCCTGGTGGCACAGTGGTTGAGAGTCCCCCTGCCGATGTAGGGGACACGGGTTCGTGCCCCGGTCCGGGAAGATCCCACATGACGCAGAATGGCTGGGCCCGTGAGCCATGGCCGCTGAGCCTGCACGTCTGGAGCCTGTGCTCCGCAACGAGAGAGGCCACAACAGTGAGAGGCCGGCGTACCGCAAAAAAGAAAAAAAAGAAAGTAGAAAATACGAACAAACCAATTACCAGTAATGAAACTCAATCTAAAATAAATAAATAAATAACTCCCAACAAACAAAAGTCCAGGACCAGATGGCTTCATCTGGTGAACTAATGCCTTTCCTTCTCAAACTATTCTAAAAATTGCAAAGGAAGGAATGCTCTGAACTCATTCTACAGGGCCAGCATCACCCTGATACAAAAACCAGACAGAGATATCACAGAAAAATGAAATTACAGGTCAGTACCACTGATGCACATACATGAAAAGTCCTCAACAAAATATTCGCAAACTGAATCCAAAAAATATATTAAAAGCATCATACACCATGATCAAGCGGAATTTATCCCAGGGATGCAAGGATGGTCCCATATCTACAAATCAACCCATGTGATACACCACATTAACAAATTGAAGGTTGAAAACCATATGATCATCTCAAGAGATGCAGAAAAAGGTTTTGACAAAATTCAGCCTCCATTATGATAACAACGCTCAACAAAGTGGGCACAGAGGGGACGTACCTCAACATAATAAACGCCATCTATGACAAATCCACAGCTAACATCATACTCAACAGTGAAAAGCTGAAGGCATTTCCTCTAAGATCAGGAACAGGACAAGGATGCCCACTCTCACCACTTTTATTCAACATACTTTTGGAAGTTTTAGCCACAGCAATCAAAGAAAAAGCAATAAAAGGAATCCAAACTGGAAAGGAAGAAGTCAAACTGTCACTGCTTGCAGATGACGTTATACTACATAGCAAGTCCCCTACATACGAACCTTCAAGTTGAGAACTTTCAAAGACGGCAACGTGCATTCGCCTGTCCAATCACATAAGTTAGTTCACGTGTCTGGTACATTGTCACGTGCGTGCATCCTCTACAGGTGGCTGTGCTTCTGTGTACTGTACAGTACTGTGCAGAGTACAGTAGTACAGTATCTTTATTTCAAGCTAGATCTGCAAGAGGATGATTTCATTGAACTCCTTGCTGTATAACACGAGGAGCTTACTAATGAAGACCTGATAGAACCGGAGGCCCAGAGAAAGGACAAAGAGGAACAAGAGGAAGAAGAAGTAGCTGAAGAACCAAGGAGATTCACGATGCAGGAAATGGCGAGGGAATTTTCTTTATTTGAGGAGGCACTGTTAGTTTTTGAGGCACAGGACCCGAACATAGAACGGTACACAAAGGCTGCAGCAGCTGTTCAGAATGCAATCCGGTGCTACCGTGTCATCTATGATGAGAAAAAAAGTGCTGCTACCCAGACATCACTGGATCGTTTTTTCAAGAGGGTAGATAGAATTGAATCCAGCAGGGAACCAGCACCTGTGCCATCAACGTCAGGAGTGAGTGGGATTGCAGGTCGCCCTCCGTCTCCTACTGTTGACGATCCTTCAGCTCTACCATCTCCCACCTCCTCTCCCTCCTGCAGTCAGTAACTCTTCTGGCCTGTTCGCTCAATGCCAGCCCCTGTATGCCAGCTGTTGTACTGGACTACTGTACTTTTCAAGGTACTGTACTGTAAGATTAAAAGTTTATTTTTTGTGTTTGTTTATTTTTATGTATTCCTTGTGTGAAAAGTATTATAAACCTATTAAACAGTACAGTACTATATAGCCGACTGTGTTAGTTGGGTACCTAGGCTAACTTTGTTGGACTTAACAAACAAACTGGACTTAC
Organism: Mesoplodon bidens; assembly: GCF_964165515.1. Taxonomy (NCBI): domain Eukaryota; kingdom Metazoa; phylum Chordata; class Mammalia; order Artiodactyla; family Ziphiidae; genus Mesoplodon; species Mesoplodon bidens. The sequence goes on from NC_138180.1 coordinate 47,107,396, forward strand.
AAACGTGCTCTCAGAACAGAACTCGTTCGTATGTAGGGGACTTCCTGTACATAGAAAATCCTAAAGACGCCACCAAAAAACTATTAGAGCTCATCAATGAATTTGGTCAAGTTGTAGGATACAAAATCAATACAAAGAAACGTGTTGCATACTAACAATGAACTATCTGACAGAGAAACTAAGGAAACAATCCCATTTACCACTGCATCAAAAAGAACTAAATACCTAGGAATAAATCTAACCAAGGAGGTAAAAGACCTATACGCAGAAAACTGTATGACACTGATGAAGGAAACTGAAGATGACATACACAGATGGAAATCTATACCGTGTTCATGGACTGGAAGAATACTGTTAAAATGACTACACTACCCAAGGCAATCTACAGATTCAATGCAATCCCTATCAAAACACCAAGGGCATTTTTCACAGAACAAGAATAAATAATTTTAATATTTGCATGGAAACGTGAAAGACCCTGAAGAGCCAAAACAATCTTGAGAAAGAAGAACAGAGCTGGAGGTATCACAATCCCTGACTTCAGACTATACCACAAAGCTACAGTCATCAAACAATATGGTACTGGCGCAACAACAGACACATACAACAATGAAACAGAATAGAGAGCCCAGAAGTAAACCCACACACTTATAGTCTATTAATCCACGACAAAGGAGGCAAGAATATACTGTGAAGAAAAGACAGCCTCTTCAATAAGTGGTGCTGGGAAAACTGGACAGCGACATGTAAAAGAATGAAATTAGAACATCCCTAACACCATACACAAAAATAAACTCAAAATGGATTAAAGACCTAAATTTAAGACCAGAAACCATAAAACTCCTATAGGGGGCTTCCCTGGTGGCGCAGTGGTTGAGAGTCCGCCTGCCGATGCAGGGGACACGGGTTCGTGCCCCGGTCTGGGAAGATCCCACATGCCGCAGAGCGGCTAGGCCCGTGAGCCATGGCTGCTGAGCCTGCGCATCCGGAGCCTGTGCTCTGCAAGGGGAGAGGCCACAACAGTGAGAGGCCCGCCTACTGCAAAAAAAAAAAAAAAAAAAAAAAAAAAAAAAAAAAACTCCTATAGGAAAACATAGGCAGAACACTCTTTGATATAAACTGTAGCAATATGTTTTGGGATCTGTCTCCTAAGACAAAGGAAAGAAAAGCAAAAATACACAAATGGGACCTAATTAAAAGTAAAGGCTTTTTAAAATAATTAATTAATTATGGCTGCTTTGGGTCTTCATTGCTGTGCGCAGGCTTTCTCTAGTTGCAGTGAGTGGGGGCTACTCTTCCTTGCAGTACACGGGCTTCTTATTGTGGTGGCTTCTCTTGTTGTGGAGCACGGGCTCTAGGCACGTGGGCTTCAGCAGTTGTGGCTCGCAGGCTCTAGAGCGTAGGCTCAGTAGTTGTGGCACACAGGCTTAGTTGCTCCACTGCATGTGGGATCTTCCCGGACCAGGGCTCGAACCCGTGTCCCCTGCATTGGCAGGCAGATTCTTAACCACTGCGCCACCAGGGAAGTCCCAAAAATTAAAGGCCTTTTTTTCAGAAGAAAGGAAACCATTGACAAAATGAAAAGACAACCTACTGAATGGGAGAAGATATTTGCAAATGATATGACCAATGAGGGGTTAATATGCAAAATATATAAACAGCCCATCTAACTCAATATCTAAAAAAACAAACCTGATTTAAAAATGTGCAGAAGACCTGAACAGACATTTTTCCAAAGGAGACATATAAATGGCACATGAAAGGATGCTCAACACCACTAATCAGAGAAACGCAAATCAAAACCACAATGAGGTATCACCTCACATCTGCCAGAATGGCCGTCATCAAAAAGACAACAAATAGGGCTTCCCTGGTGGCGCAGTGGTTGAGTCTGCCTGCCGATGCAGGGGACACAGGTTCGTGCCCCGGACCGGGAAGATCCCACATGCCGCGGAGCAGCTAGGCCCGTGAGCCATGGCCGCTGAGCCTGCGTGTCCGGAGCCTGTGCTCCGCAACGGGAGAGGCCACAACAGTGAGAGGCCCGCGTACCACAAAAAAAAAAAAAAAAAAAAAAAAAAAAAAGACAACAAATAACAACTGCTGGTGAGGACGTGGAGAAAAGGGAACACTTGTTCACTATTGGTGGGTATGTAAACTGGTGCAGCCAATGTGGAAAACAGTATGGAGGTTCCTCAAAAAACTAACAATAGGACTACCATATGATCTAGCAATTCCACTCCTGGGTATAGACCCAAAGAAAATGAGAACACTGATTTGAAAAGATACATGCACCCCAATGTTCCTAGCAGCGTTATTTACAAGGAGTCAAGATATGGAAGCAACCTAAATGTCCATCAACAGATGAACAGATTAAGAAGATTGGTGTATATATATATATATATATATATACACACACACACACACACGCACACACACACACACACAATGGAATACTGCTCAGCCATAAAAAAGAATGAAATTTTAAAATTTGCATCAACATGCATGGGCCTAGAGGGGTATGATGCTTAATGAACTAAGTCAGACAGAGAAAGACAAATACTGTATGATATCAGTTATATGTGGAATCTAAAAAAACAAACAAATGAATATAACGGAACAGAAGCAGACTCACAGATGTAGAGAACAAATTAGTGGTTCCCAGTGGGGAGAGGGAAGGGTAAAGGGGAAAGGTCGGGGTAGGGGAGGAAGAGGTATAAACTATAAAATAAAGAAGCTACAAGGATATATTGTAGAGCACAGAGAACGGAGCCAATACTTTAGGATACCTTTAAATGGAGTATAAGCTATAGAAATTTTGCATCACTATGTTGTACACCAGAAATGAATAATATTGTAAATTAACTGTACCTCAACAAAAACTAAAATAAAGTGAGAACTGCACCATCACGACAAGGCAGGGAAGTCATGAGTGTGGCAGAAAGTGAAACCAGCTTCCCATCCCGGCGGGAAAGGCGTGCCTACCTGGCGTGGTACTGGCCTGGCCACAAAGGGCAGGAGCTGGTAGAGGGGGATGGAGATGCCGATGTCTCGGGGTGGCTGTCGGAGAACTTGGTGACGTGCCAGGAGTGCGGCCTCCAGCTCAGCTCATTCCTCCTGAAAAAGGATGCAGATGACTCAGGGACTTCACACCAAGGACAACTTCAGGCCAAGAAAGGAGCGAGAGGCAGAAACGATTCCTGTGTGATTTACTGCATTGCCGTCAGGTGCTTCCCATTGCATCTGGGCACCAACGCTCTTTATACAGGTTCGTTCCCGGAGAACATCCCCGGGTGAGAATCACAGGCTCCAGAATGTGAACCAGCCCTTAGGCTTCCAAATTTATTCTAAGTAAGTACATGAATCTTGCCCATGACCCCCGCTGCCCCATCCCCAAGACACAGCAGCATCTTCTGTCTGTCCGGTGTCAGCGCAACTTTGCACAGGCCCTTAGCCTCTTTGAGGAGAAGGCGCTGGGCTGCAGAAAAGCTTGAGCTGGGTCCCGCAGAGTTTTGACTGCATTTATTTATTCACTCACTTAACTAAGTGCACACAGCTACCCTGTAGTTAACGGGGACTGGTGGACACGTATTCCTCTGAGCCTCCCAGAGCGTCTGAAGTCATCTAAGGGTTCCTGTCGTGGGAATCACCACGCCCCAAGACCAATAGGCTCCTGTCCATTCCTGCCAGGGCTTCTGAATGTGGCAGGAGCCTTCCCTGCCCCCCTCCACCGTCCCCACCATCCATGGGTGGCTTATTAGGTTTTTGACCACACCTGCCCAGGTGTGAAAAAGCATGTCCAGGGCTTCCCTGGTAGCGCAGTGGTTGAGAGTCCGCCTGCCGATGCAGGGGACACGGGTTCGTGCCCTGGTCCGGGAAGATCCCACATGCCGCAGAGCGGCTGGGCCCATGAGCCATGGCCGCTGAGCCTGCGCGTCCGGAGCCTGTGCTCCGCAACGGGAGAGGCCACAACAGTGAGAGGCCCGCGTACCGAAAAAAAAAAACAGCATGTCCAATTGGAAATCCCTGCCACCACCGTAGGAAAATCACAGGGCCTCCAGGGGAAAGCTGCTGCATGAGCACACCGCCCATGCTCGCCCCTCCTCCTCCTGCAATTTAAGACGGATCTAACCTCACCAGGGACACTTGACAGCCCAATGGAGATCGGAGAAAGGGTTCAATTGAGCCTCTAAGTACCTGACGGGGATCAAACATTCTTCCAACAGGCAAAAACATTAAAGAATATTATGCAACGACGAATATTAAAGAAAACCCAGAAAGCATTTATAACATAAACCTTCTGATGACTCAGAAATGAGGAAAAATACACGGGTGGCAAAATGTGGAATGGGTTGACTTTTTTTTTTTTTTTTTTTTTGCCGTACGCGGGCCTCTCACTGCTGTGGCCTCTCCCGCTGAGGAGCACAGGCTCCGGACGCGCAGGCTCAGCGGCCATGGCTCACGGGCCCAGCCGCTCCGCGGCATGTGGGATCTTCCCAGACCAGGGCACGAACCTGTGTCCCCTGCATCAGCAGGCGGACTCCCAACCACTGCGCCACCAGGGAAGCCCTGTGTTGACTTTTTGATAGTTTCCCAGGAGCTAAAGCATAAAACAGACAAATTCATCACACCACAGAAGTAAAGGGATTGTAAAACCAATACTGTACCTCATAAAGTTTCTCAAAATCCTCGTAAGGAAGGTTCTGGCCACGTGAATTTCATTTTCAGATGGCGTTTTATGTGCTATAATATCCGTAACGTCTGTCATCTTCCTTTACAGGTAATTAATGAAGGAAACAAACTAGACAAACTGCAGGCAGAGGAAAAAGAGGCTTGGAAAAGAAAACGCCTTACACCCTGTGGTAACATATTTCAACTCTGTAATTGGCATGAGTGGGGAACCAGCTGGTTTACTGGGGCAGTCGTGCCCTTTGAGAAGAGTAAATGTCTCTCCTCTTATTTTAAAGGATAATATACAGGCAGACCTTGGAGATGTTTCGGGTTGGGTTCCAGACCACCACAATAAAGTGAATATTGTAATAAAGCTAGTCACGTGAACTTTTTGGTTTCCCAGTGCATATAAAAGTTATGTTTACACTATACTATAGTCTACCAGGTGTGCAATAGCATTATGCCTTAAAAAGCACAAGGTACATACCTTAATTTTAAAAGACTTTATTGCTGAAAAACACTATTAACCGAGCCCTAGTAACATCAAGGATCACTGATCACCATAACAAATATGATAGTGGAAAAGTCTGAAATAGTGTGAGGATTACCAAAATGTGAGACACAAAGTGAGCCAGTGCTGTTGGAAAAATGCTGCCAACAGACTTGCTTGCCACAGGGTTACTACAACCTTCCATTTGTAAAAAAACAAAACAAAACAAAACACGCAGTATCTGTGAAACACAATTAAGTGAAGCACAACACAGCAAGGTATGTCTGTACACAGATATATGCCTCTACTTCGAGAAGACATAGTCAAAGTTAAGGTACTAATTGGAGCTTTAAAAAAAAAAAAAAAAAAGGAAAACACAGTGAAAAGGGTGGTACCTAGAAGCTCTAAGTGAGGAATCATGGCTCCTGGGGAGACTGAAATTTTCCTACATACGTGGCTCTCATCAGGTCCTCAGACTTTCCTAGAGCACAGTGAACATATCTGGGAATCGAGGAAGGTTCAGGCAGTTTCAGTCTGTCAGCCCCTCTGATGGCTAAAATTGGATTCTTCTGATGAGAGGAGGAGGACATGTGGCTGAGGACTGGTCTCTCCATCACAAGCCCGTGACCACGCTGGGCAGGAAAGCTCTGGGGACCGAACGCTCTGGCGCCACCTAGCGTTCCCAAATGGAACAGAAATGGCAGGGGCCGATTTAAGGCTCTCGTTTCAACAGAGGATGGTGTTTCTTCCCACACAGGATACGCACTCCAGGTGGCTTTAAACCACCCGGGTCCCTGGAAGTCTGGGGCCGTGAGGGGTGCAGCAGGCCAGAGGCTGTGCCAAAACAGGTGGGCAAGATGCCCCGATGTGAGGGCCTCGGAGAACGCGAACCACGTGGTACCTGGTGGTATCTGGTTAGGGGTTAACCGCCCTGCCCCCTCAGGGGGCCACACGTGTCAGAAGGAAACGCACACACAGCAGGTATGCAGCGAACCACACCCGAACCTTCCTCTCCTGGCGGGCGGGACGTCTGCTATGTCTGCTACAGCTGGACCAGCCCCCCACAGACATCAAACAGGAACAGAAGGGAGAGCTGTGAAAGGAACGCCCCGTCCGCAGGCCACGCAGTCAGACACAAGCCGGCTCGGTTGGGGAGACCAGCAAGGACGCCCCTTCCGGGAGGAGGAAGGACGGCCCGGCTCAGCCCAGAGACATCCAAGGCCATGCCTCTGTGCAAGGCAGTGTGGTCCGCGATGCCAGGGAGGAAACGGCCGTGACCTGGCCGGGGTGCGGGGGCTGACCCCTCCTGGGCGTGCAGCTGCACAATCCTGCCAGCTCCGGAAACGCAACGGGGCTGAGTCCAAGTCACGCCCACGGGAGACTAACAGTCACCACCATGGTCACCCCAGTGTACAGGGAAGAAATCCTTTTCATTCAAATGGCTACCGCTGCTCAGAAATCTTAAGGAATAGGCATATTGTAGAAAACATGGAACATTTAAAAATTGAAATGCGATTAAGACAGTAAAGGATAACCCGTGATCTGAAGGTGAACGGGGGGTAACATCTCTGCATTTCTGTCCCCCGGCTTCAGACAGCTGAGAGCATCGTGCAGACTTGGCGGGGCCCTTTCTCTCTGCAGCCCGCCTGGTTCGGTGAGCATTCCTCCAGGCCACTGTCGCTCTTCCAAAATGTCATTTTCAATATGGCATAATATTCTTCCACATAAATACTGAAAAGCAATGCTGCTGACTATGAACACCGGGTTTTCTGGCTTCCAAATCCAATTATTCACCCTAATGAGGGTTCTCTGAAACCTCTCCCACGAGGTGCACACCAAAATTAATCTAAATTTACTTCTATTTTCAAAAATAATTTTTTATGCTAGGTAGTCTTTTTTTTTTTTTTTTTTGAAAGGAAGGGGTTTAGATCACCAATATAAAAAATGCTAGGATACCAATGAAAATTAAGAATGGATCTAGATACAGAAAATTCATCCTTAAAAAGGAAGTATTAAAATAAGGGCTTCAATGAAATGTTTCTCATTCAGAGAAACAGCAGAATGCCCTCAAAAAAAAAAAAAAAATCACGTGAACGCCGGGTTATTTTCCTAACCCTTCCCAGCGCAGCCAACAGGCACTGCCTCAGAAAATAAATGCAGTCCGCGTGTGGTCCCCACGAGCGCGGGTGGGGGGCTGAAAGTACCAGGCCTGCAGGCTGGGAAGCCAACGGGAAGGGCCTGGCGGGACACCGGGACGGGGGCACCACAGGGTGTGTTGGCTGCAGGCGACACTGGCGATGGGAACAGTCCTCGGGGAAAATAAAACCAACAGTGATGCTTGGGGCATCTTAGAAGCAAGCGTCAAGAGGGGGCGGCAGTGGGGAGGGGCCTTCCAGATAAAAGGCAGGCTGGAAAATTCCTCAAATGCTCCCCAGTGAGTCCTGCGGGTGACCGGGGTGGGTTCCCGGCAAGGAGCCCCCAGAGCTTAGGGAGGGAGGGTGTGCGGAGGCCCCGAGGGACAGGCCCACAGCGGGGACAGGCCCTTGAGATACTGGGCTGGAGGAGGGCGACAACTGCAAACACCCTTTTTATTCTTTAAAAGTGAAACAAACACATAAAAACCACCACCCTACAGACACAAAATGAAGCCTGCCCCGAGCTGCTGCTTCCTTCCCGTGCCGGTCAAGCCTCTAGAGGACAGATGCTGACCGGCCTCTCCCTCTCCAGGGCTGTCTCTACCTTCTATCACACCAGTCTCCCTGCAACTCAGCTCTGGCAGCTCCTGCCCTCACCCCACCACCCTCAGCTGCTCCCAATTGCCACGGAGTGAAGCCCACACCCCCACCCCGCCCCGCCGCGATACTGTGATCTGCTCCCCGGGCCAGGCGGCACTGGCATCGCCGGGGCACAGCCTGTGCCGGGACGGCTGTGTTTGCACAAGCCCTCAAGGGCATTCAGAGGCGAGCTCAGGTCTGAGACCCGCCGCTCTAGCCCCGAGCTACCCTTCCTCCCTTCCCCCATCCGCTCTGCCAGCCTCTCTAGGAGGTCCCGGCATCACTGACTTAGGTCCACGTCTGTGTCTCAAACCTGGCTCAGCCTTCAAAGCACAGCCTGACTGCTGAGCTCGGCTCCGGCCTGACTTCCTTCTGCCAGAGGCACCACTTGTGAGAGCTTTTCCCGTCCATGCCCATCAGCCCCCTCCGCTGCCAGCGCCCCGAGGGCAGGACCTATGGGTATGACTTCAGCCGCCTGGCTGGAGCGCTTCCAACGTACATTACGTGAACGAACAAAAACAGAGGTCAGACCACGCTGTGAATGGCGGAGTTCTTTTCCCCGGCGCTGATTTGACAACACGATGCTGTGGGTGGTGACATCACACTTGATAAAATGGGATAAGAGTCCAGGAGCTCCTGCCTTTATACGCGAGGAGAAAGAGGTAAAGAGGAAAATTCCCAAATGACCTAAATAGCTGAAACTGATACAAGACATCAAAGCTGCATTTTAAACCAATGCCAGGGCCGAGTAACAGCATTCACACGGGATAAAAGCATCAGGGTTCCGCCCCACGAGGCCGGGGCACCCCTTATCTGTCTCCCAGCAAGGGCAAGTGCACGCCTGTCTCGGCCTCTGGTGTTCCCCGGGTGCATTAGCAGGAAGGACCGCGGAGAACTGTCACACAATGAACTCAGGCAGAACTGGAGCAGACCCACGTGGCTTGGCTAGTTTTCCGTTAAGTTTTGCACAGGGGGGTGAGGGGCACTATCTCACCCAGCACTACCAGTACTAAAAACGCTTTGTCCAAACCACCCGAGGTCACGGTGCTTGTCCCCAGTTTTCAGAAAGGCACCGATGCAGCTTCTTGGCTACATTTAAACAGAATGGATTTTTCGGTAAAGACACCCCAGACACTCAAATGTGCGACCATTAACATAACTAAGTACAAGTATACGTAAGAGTATAGAAACAAAATTACGTGCAACATCCTCTGCCTGCCTTAATACATTAGAAACCATCAGCGTTTCCAAATTAAATTATATCAACATCACTTGCATGCCTTCTAATGAAAAACAAAATCATAACTGTTTACCACTCTCTACTTGGCTTAGAATATGAAACATCTCACCTAGAGATTCAACTGATTCAGTTGGTTAAGCCATACACTAAATCTACATCTGAATAGAAGCAACCTTTCCCCAAATAAAACAATTCTGCTCTATGTGGCTTTTTTTTTTCCCTTCTGATTTTATTTCATAAAAACAAGAGTGGCAAACAGCCCAAACGAGTCGGCGTCTGTCCAGGATAAACCTCTGGGTCTACTCTGTTTTAAGAAGAAAATAAGCACAGCAGCAAACAGCCACAATCCCGCAAATGCTCAAAACAGACACTTTTCTCCTGAAATTTGAACGATCAATCTCAGACCACCCTCCAAAAGCAACACCCACCAGCATCCCCAGGAAGACACACACCCTCTATGGGAACATAGTTTCTGCCCCAGGAAGAGCTCTTGGGAGGGGGGCTGGGGAGGGGGGAGAAAGGAGAGGAAGTGGGGAGGAGGGAAAAGCAGGAAGGATACAGCCTGCTGACGTCCTATCCATCCCTGTCCTCTTGCTGCTTCAGGAACACCTGTGCTCATCAATGCTGGGGCCACGCACAGAGCCACCTGCCCTAGGCCAGCTCCAAGCAGCCAGCAGCAGAGGGGAGCCCGGCACGACACCGGCTTGGTGCAGAACTCACCGCAACTCAGGGACGTCCAGAAACCCACGCACGTGGCAACAAACTTGCTCCTAGCAGGCACGGGTGCCGTCCCTAGACCAGACACCTCCTTTCTTCAGATGTGTCGCCACGCCACCCCATGTGGCCATCCCTTACGGCCTCCTGCAGCGAACCTCCATCCTTGGGTGTTAATCTCCTCCTGAAGGCAAGCTTAGCGGACGTAAGCAGAATCACGGAAGGGTTTAAGGCCTCCGGCAAAGAGGCAGGAAACATGCGTCAACCCTATGCATAATGTGGCTCTGGCATAAAAACTGCTCGCAGCAGTGGACGGCTCAAGAGTGACACGCACGATGAAGTGGCAGGCGAAGTTCGCTGTAAACAGGACTAATATTACCATATACATGTGGAAGAAAGACCAAAAGAGTCATTACAAGCTCTACAATATAATTCACGGCCTGACCGTTAAGAGACATTTTCCCTACGGTGTTTGAAATTCCATGTATGTTTTAGGAGCTGAACGTATGGTAACAACTTCCCTGTGAACGGAGGACAGTGGATGGTATCCCGGTGCTGTGCACACAGAGCTTTTAGTGAGCATTTTACAGCATCGGACGGCAACAGCCTTAACCCAGCACCGGGCGAGAAGCGTCCCCTACTTCAGCACATCTCCCACAGCAAGGGGCTTACCGACGCCTGCGTTAATCAGGAAAAGGCCTCGAGTGACCCAGTTTCGGGTCTTAACCTTTTCCAAGCACATTTGCTTAAGCCAGTGGTATGAGCACTGTGGCCGCCCAGCAAAAGAGCCCGTGGCCCTCAGGGGAATACCAGCGCCCACATCCATCCCACACCTGCCCGTCAGGATCTCCAGGGAGGGGCCGACACCGGGGAAGAAAGTGCAGGCGACAAGTACACAGAGAGACAGACACAGAAGAGGTTACCACATCCTCCCCCACTTTCCTGCGAGCAGCACTTCCTTGGCCAAACAAAGAGGGAAGGACAAAGTGCCTGGGAGGCACGGCCAGGCTGCCCCTGCTGGTGCCCGGTTCCTCTGACTCCCAGGCAGATGCCAGGATACCACCTGGACATCTCAAAGGAGAACATGTGTGCACCCGGTGGGGCTTCCTGTTACCCTGCTTTGTTTCCAGCCGACACAACTCTGGGAGGAAGGCAGTGCTGGCTCTCACCTGTCTGGGAAAGAAACGTGGCTGGGGAGAGACACTGATCTGGGTCCTTGTCCCCTAAGGCATCGCGCTCTCCCAGTCCTGGCTTCTAAACGATGACAAGATACGCGGTGCCCATGCCCCGTGAAACCAGACGCCACCGCCTCGTGAAGTCAGCTCGCCGCCACCCTTGCCTGGCCGCCGGGTGCCCTGCTCGCAGCACAGGCTGAAGCAAGCCAAGCACACCCAGCAGCTGTCACCAGCGAGAGGGCGTCAGGATGTGATCCACGATGCCCACGTCATTCACAAAACCACGGGTATGTGTTTTACACCGAGGCGCGTACACACCTCTTCCCAGAACCTCCGAGAAAAACCAAGCCCGAACTGGCCACTCTCGCCCTCAGGACCCTAAGCTGTTTCCAATCTTCGTCAGAAAAGCCACCCTTTCTTAAGGTGCCTGGGCTGGGCAGGCAGTTGAGGGTTTGGGCAGCTCATTTATCATTTGGTGATCCTCAGGTAGGGCAACATTTGGTATTGATGTGTTGGTGGCTCAGTCTATGAATTAACTACAGAGTGCCTTCAGAAACTAACCCCCCCCTTTTTCTAAGAGTATATGATCCAGGGCTTCCCTGGTGGCGCAGTGGTTAAGAATCCGCCTGCCAGTGCAGGGGACGTGGGTTCAAGCCCTGGTCCGGGAACATCCCACGTGCCGCGGAGCAACTAAGCCCGTGAGCCACAACTACCAAGCCTGAGCTCTAGAACCCGCGAGCCACAACTACTGAGCCCGCGCACCTAGAGCCTGTGCTCCACAACAAGAGAAGCCACCACAATGAGAAGCCCGTGCACCGCAACAAAGAGTAGCCCCAGTTCGCTGCAACTAGAGAAAACCCACGCGCAGCAACAAAGACCCAATGCAGCCATAAATAAATAAATAAATAAATAAATAAATAAATAAATGATAAATGATATATATATATATATAGTACATGATCCATTTTGGAGTTCTACATACAACACTAGTTAGAAAATGCTAACTAATCTCTGAGATACAAGTCAGATTAGCGGTTGCCTAGGGATAAAGAAACACGAGAATGGTGAGATTTAGATTTAGATAGAGAAGAAAACGTCACTGATTTAAGAGAAATCATGTTAAAAGAACTCACTGGTGCCTTTGTAATAAGGAAATAGTAAGTTAGTACGGAGTTTTTGTTTGTTTGTTTGTTTTTGCGGTATGCGGGCCTCTCACTGCTGTGGCCTCTCCCGTTGCGGAGCACAGGCTCCGGACGCGCAGGCTCAGCGGCCATGGCTCACGGGCCCAGCCGCTCCGCGGCATGTGGGATCTTCCTGGACCGGGGCACGAACCCGTGTCCACTGCATCGGCAGGCGGACTCTCAACCACTGCGCCACCAGGGGAGCCCTAGTATGGAGTTTTAAAAGTCCTTATTATGTGCATTTTTAGTACTTACAACAGTAATTCACCATGTGCCCGACAACAGCAACAGATCCTAGTATTAACTAATTAACCATTTTGTAGAATTTTATTCATATTTCTAGGCAAAACCACCGTTTCAGACTTTTCTAACAGGCAAAAATAATACCCACACACAGTATTAAAATTTAATTCAAAATTACCTTTAAAAAATTTAAAAACACCTAAGTTTGTTTTTAAAAGTGTGCTTGAAAAAAAAAAACACTTCGACCAACTGCTTGGTTTGGTCTTATATTGGGTTATATGTGTTCCTTAGAATATTAAGCTCTATGTAAACTAGATAATCATTCTGCATACCCCTCACTTAAAGGGAAACCAGGTATGCGGATTACAAAAGTGGGATTCTATACCAGGGCTCCCATCAACGCTTCAGAGCCAAAGTTTGATCCATCTCCCCACAAGTCTGTTGGATACGCAGTCACTCCACCGCGAACGGGCCGGGCCCCCAAGCCTTCTCTGTCCTACCCCCAGTTCTCATGGTGTGTACTCCAAACAGAACTCACATCATCCGGTTTTTAGATCCTTAACTATGTTCCTTGAATTCAAAAAAGAAAGCTTCTGAACACATGGAATGATGCCCAACCTCGGTCATAATGACAGGAATGCCCATTTCAACAATAAACGCATCTGTCACCAATCACATCCACAAACCCAACAGAAACAAACTTCACAATGCACGGCACTTTCTGCCTCAAAACCTCCCACGCTAGGAATGGATCAGGGCGGCCTATACGCACACATGTATGTGGCTCATGTACAAAAAGCATCACACCGCAGCACTGTCTGCTGTACGCCGAAAGCACCACAAATGTCCGCACACAGAGGACCTGCTAGACACACAGCAGAGTATCCAGACCGTGGAGCCGCACGGGGTCAGGAGAAACCTTGACTCGGAGCACTCAACCTGGACCAAGCCCCATTTTCATGTGTAACACATAAGTAGGTACCTGTTTCTAAAAGGAAACCTAAGAGATTAGTACTGACATGGCCGCTCTCTGGAGCGGCAAAACGGGCGGAGGAGAGGGGTTGGGAGAAAGGCTGACGTGTCCCCCCCAATTCCCGTTCCAAAGTGAATGTTTCCCCACGCCCACGTGTGACTCTGAGTACTCACAAATGCGGCATAAAAAGTCACTCTTGGAGTAATTGTAGCCGGCATTCCAACACCCACCCCTTAGGGTGAGCCTGTCTTGATCACAGAGCAATAAGCAGAGCCTCCTGGGGGCACCGCCCAGAACAGGGCACAGCTCACCGCCTCCTGGGGACCAAACCTCCTGCTGAGTCCTGTGCACACATCACACGGAACCCCAAAGGCCTCTCCTCTTTAAAAGTGCAACGAGGGCTTCCCTGGTGGCGCAGTGGTTGAGAGTCCGCCTGCCGATGCAGGGGACACGGGTTCGTGCCCCGGTCCGGGAGGATCCCACATGCCGCGGAGTGGCTAGGCCCGTGAGCCATGGCTGCTGAGCCTGCGCGTCCGGAGCCTGTGCTCCGCAACGGGAGAGGCCACAACAGTGAGAGGCCCGCGTACCACCAAAAAAAAAAAAAAAAAAAAAGTGCAACGAGCTCGACATTTTTATCATCAGAGAAGTAATACACTTAGACTGTGCACTTAATGGATAAGATGGTAAGTTTTGTTATGTGTATTTTACAATTAAAAATTAAAACTTTTTTTCATGGGGCCTATACAGTTCTATAACTACTTGTATGTGTTCCACTCAACTGGACTTTGAGGGGCATCTTTCCATGTCAGGAAATACTGACACCATTTTTTTTCCATAAATTTATTTTATTTATTTACTTTTGGCTGTGTTGGGTCTACATCGCTGCGCGCGGGCTTTCTCAGTCCCCTCTGCGGTGCGCAGGCCTCTCACTGCGGTGGCCTCTCCCGTTGCAAAGCACGGGCTCCAGGCGTGCAGGCTTCAGTAGGTGTGGCTTGCGGGCTCTAGTGTGCAGGCTCAATAGCTGTGGCGCACGGGCTTAGTTGCTCCGCAGCATGTGGGATCTTCCCGGACCAGGGCTCGAACCCATGTCCCTTGCATAGGCAGGCGGATGGATTCTTAACAACTGTGCCACCAGGGAAGCCCGCTGACACCACTTTTTAATTTTGTAATAGCACTTGTATTCTTTTTAAAAACTTTTATTGATGTATAGATTTATAATGTGTTCATTTCTGCTGTACAGCAGAGACTCAGTTATACACATATATATATATATTTTTTTTCATATTTTATTCCATTACGGCCTGTCACAGGATGTTGACTAGAGTTCCCTGTGCTCTACAGTAGGACCTTGTTGTTTACCCATTCTATATATAATAGTTTGCATCTGCTAATCCCCCCCTCCGAATCCATCCCTCCCCCACCCCCCACCCCCCTTTGGCAACCACCAGTCTGTGTTCTGTATCTGGGAGTCTGTTTCTGTTTCGTAGATAAGTTCATTTGGCTGACAGCATTTATAACAGCAGCACTCTGCAGTATGGATGGTCCCTAATTCACTTCAGTCATTTCCTTTGGCTGAATATCTAGGATCCAAGAAATGAAATTCTGAGTCCAAAATAGGCCTTTTGACACATGTTGCCAAACCACTCACCAGAAAGTCTCATCAGCATTACATCAAATAAGCACTTGTTTCCCTGCATCTCAGCACCAATGGGCACTGCTATTCCATTAGATCTCGGCCAGCTGGAGAATCAAAACCTAGTTTGTAAGTAAACTTGTCGATCCCTAGTTAAACGTCTTTTTAAACACTTGTTTCCTATGTGCATTTCTCATATTAGGAACTGCCTATGAGCGTCTTTCATCCAACTTTCCACTGGGGTGCAAATTCCCTCCTTTATAGCTGTCATTACTAAACCAACTTTATTACACACCTGCTTTTTTTTTTTTTGGACCCTAGAATAAGATCTGACATTGACCAACATTTTACTTTCACCTTGTGAGATGCAACCGGTGTAAATACTCATGCAGCCTGATTCCGTCCCCCAGGATGTGTCGCTGGCTCGGTTTTATTTCCTGCTGCCTGCCCTGGGCTGGCCGATGTCCCACTGACAGGTTTTACTGAACGAGCACCTCAGTGTCAGCGTCCCCATCAGGCCCTCCAATGACACCCGTCCCGGTGCAGTTCAAATCAATTCGATTCAGCAAGTCCAAGCCCTTCATTTGCCCTTGCGCATCGGGCACTGCGCTAAGAAGCTGCAAACTGGCGAGACGGTTTGCTCACCGCGTCAACGAAGCCAGCGCTCTCCCCGTGGGGGAGACGGACAGCAAGCCAACGAGCCGTCTGTGTGTTCTGGGGGCTCGGGCAGCCCCGCAACGGAGACATTTCAGGTGGTGGTTTATAACCGCTGTCTCCCCTGTGTGGGTCAAGTGTCCCTCACCATCACCAGCGCTCCACCAAGCCTAACGGCATCCTGCGAGAACTTCACACGTCCTGCCTTAGGAGGCTTAATAAGGCGACCTCAAAGAAATTATACACCATGATGGCACCCGTCATGTCCCTTGCTCCCCCAGAAGGCTCCAAAATGGTCATTCTGAGACTTCAGTTTTCTGATTTACAAGGAGGACAGCCTATTCCACTGAGAAATGAGGCTGCTACATTAATGTGGCAAAGTGAAATTTTTTCCTTCTTCGTTTCTGAACCCCCTCCTTGGATGCTCTTTTGATCCCCCAAAAATAAATACATAAAAAGTCCACAGGGATATGTCTTCAAGTCTGTACTAAAAACTGAAGGCCTTGAGTCAATTTACTTTGTAAAATATACAGCCAGGTTTCCCTGGTGGCGCAGTGGTTAAGAATCCGCCTGTCAATGCAGGGGACACGGGTTCGAGCCCTGGTCCGGGAAGATCCCACATGCCGTGGAGCAACTAAGCCTGTGCGCCACAGCTACTGAGCCTGTGATCTAGGGCCCACGACCCACAACTGCTGAAGCCTGTGTGCCACAACTACTGAAGCCCACGTGCCTAGGGTCCATGCTCCGCAGCAAGAGAAGCCACCACAGTGAGAAGCCCATGCACCGCAACGAAGAGCAGCCCCCGCTCGCCGCAACTAGAGAAAGCCCGCGCACAGCAACAGACCCAATGCAACCAAAAATAAACAATAAATAAATAAATAAACATTTAAAAAATAAAATAAAATTTACAGCCAACCTTGGAAAGACTGCACTAATTCTGCTAAAAGGGGCACGTCAACACTTTACTGTGAATTAGCCAACCGTAAAACACAAGGTCGAGAATTATTTCTGTATGAAACCAGTCACTGGAATTCCCTGGCGGTCCAGTGGTTAAGACTTAGCACTTCCACTTCAGGGGGCACAGGTTCGATTCCTAGTCCCTGGCTGGGGAACTAAGATTCCCACAAGCTGTGCAGCGTGGCCAAAAGAAAAAAAAAAAAGTCACAAAACACCTCCATGCTGCCCAGTAGTATCGTTCTAGTGCCTGTGTGTAAAAGCATCACGTGCCCAACTTCATTTTCTGACTCCTTCAAATCATCCCAACTTCTATCCACAATCTCCTTTCTTGGAATATGCACTTGCTCCCCTCAGACCTCAGCACAGCACTGGAAACACCTGCTAGCTGAGCTGTAAGTCTATATGCATCACATTATTTTAGCATAAAACCCCAAAACCTGGTAGCCTGCCACCTTGTGTAAAACACAGGCAATAACATTTCATCATTTGGAGCATAAGCAGTTTCCTCACTGCCAGAAAATCACCTACATATTGCCAAGAATAAGATTTAAGTATTCAAGATCACTTAAATCAAAATTAACAGTCAACAGTAATAAAAGAAGAAATCTTTTAAGAACCTACTGTATAGCACAGGGAACTCTACTCAATACTTTGTAGGGACTTCCCTGGTAGTCCAGGGGGCAAGACTGCTCGCTCCCAGTGCAGGGGGCCTGGGTTCGGTCTCTGGTTGGGGAACTAGATCCTGAATGCACGCCACAACCAGAAGTCCACATGCCGCAACTAAAGATGCCACGTGCTGCAATGAAGACCCTGAGTGCCACAACTAAGACCCAGCACAGCCAAGATAAGTAACTATTGAAAAAAACAACAACAACAACAACTTTGTAATGACCTACATGGGAATAGAATCTAAAAGAGTGGACATCTGTATATGTATAGCTGATTCATTTTGCTGTATAGCAGAAACTAACAAAACATTGTAAATCAACTATACTCCAATAAAAATTAATTTTAAAAAAAGAAGGAATCTTTAAAATTTTTGATGTTGGATTCATCCTTGGCCAAGAGATAGATTCCTAAGTGTACATGCATGTACACGTACACACACACATGCGCGCGCGACTTAAGTCCAAATCACGATCGCCACAGTGACACAGCGCAGCCAACAGACTCCAGGTTTCACTGTCCCGCTCATCTCTGTTTGTAAACAAGGCACGAGGCCCAGGTCTTACCTTTTTACCACCAGCTTCAGGGTCTTATGCGACCCCTTCACCAGGCAAATCGCCTCCTGTCTAAACCCCGACAGACTGATGTCATTGATGCCAACGATCTCATCTCCGGCCAGCAACTTGTCCACTGCCGCGGCTTTGCTTCCTTCTTCGATCTGCAACACAGAAGTGTGTCCCGTGAGCCTCCCGAACAAGCAAACAAGCCTCCAGGACTCAGCCAGGAATACAACATGCCCGTGACACATGCCACCCACAGGTTTTCTCAGACTGGCTTCAGGACAACCCAGGGGTGAAGGAACGCACCTGGGCCCTGATTCCCAGCGGGAGACCAGGGATGCATCCCTCACCTGGTCTGCCTCCACAAGGTCTACCATTCATGGAGGGGCGGGAAAGCGCACGAGCTCTCAGAAACACACCAGAAATAACAGAGCCAGAAATACCCATTCACTTTCTGGATCTCCTTCCTCCAAAAACTGATGATGGATTTTTTATTATTATTATTTACTAGTTATTTCTCATAGATTAATCCTGCACCTAGTTACTTCCGTAACAGCTGTATTTAGATGTAATTCAGAGAGCACACAATTCACCCATATAAAGATAAATGAATGGCTTGTTAGTATATTCACAGAGTTGTCCAGCCATCACCACCACCCACTTTAGAACGGTTTCCTAACCCCAGAAGAAACCTCGTTCGCGCCTGTCAGTGGTCACTTCCTGATGTTTCCACCCCCTGGCAACCATGCATCTGCTCTCGGCGTCTAGGGTTTGCCTATTCTGGACATTTCATATAAACAAAATCATACAATAGGTGGCCTTTTGTGTCCGGCTTCTTTCACTCGGGTTTTCAAGGTGCATCCATGACGTAGCCTGTGTCAGAGCTTCATTCGTTTTTATGGCTGAAGCAAACTCCATCGTATGGACCGACTACATTTTATTTATCCGTTCATCGGTGATGGGTACTGAAGCTGTTTTTACTTTTTGGCTATTAATGCTGCTGTGAGCACTGGTGTACAAGTTTGTGCTTATGCGTGCATCTTCATTTCCCTTGGGTGTACACCTAGGAGTAGAATGGCAGGGTCGTACGGTAGCTATGGTGAACATTGTGAGGACCTGCCAGACTGCCTTCTAAAGCAGCTGCACCGTTTTACGTTCTGCATCGTAGGGCTCCAATTTCTCCACACCCTTGCTGACACTTAGTATCTGATTCCTTTCATTACAGTCCTAGATTATTACACCATGCTGGGTATGTAAAATAGTCCCTATGCAGTGTTAAACACATCTGTATGAATGTGTATTGCCTCACTCCTTAAAAGCATTTTATGATTTTTATCCTGAGGAATCTTAATCTTTAAATCCTCACCCTCGTCTTCCCTATACAGTAATAATCCAACTCAGCATCAAATAGTCCATCAATTAACCAACCTGTTTTCTGTACTAGTGCTTGGCAAACTGTGGCCCATGAGTCAAATCCAGCCAGCTGCCTTTTGTTTGTTTTTTTTTGTAAATAAAATTTTACTGGAATACAACCAGAGCTATTTGTTTATACACTGCTATGGGAGAGAAGAGAATAGTCTGACCCACAAAGCCAAAAATATTTACTACTTGGCTTGTTATTAAAAAAAAGTTGCCAACCCCCGTTTCACACCAAAAAGCCATTATTTTTACAAACTGCTAGGAAACCTAGTGAAAAAGATGCATGCTTATAGGCACAGAGGTGTACGGGTCTGGAAGTTCGCTGCTCTGACCGTTTGCCAGGGCTAACCTAAAAGTCCGTCCCGAACCTCACAAAGCACTAAAACCGTAAATGTTTCTCCTCTGGTAGTTACAGAGCTGGAAACGAAGCAACTTACAGGCTCAGCTCTGAAACCATGTGGTAGTTTCCTAAAGTCTCCGCCTGAACCCAAGGACGGCTGAACTTTTCCTAGGTTAATAAAGCAAGTATTCATTGCAAGTCAACAGCATGAACAAAATGAGCACTCCTAACTAAAATACGAAGCAAACCATTCAGTTAACAACCGGTTTCAAAGTCTAGACAATTTTTATCCCCACATAATAACAGATCGTCAATAAGTTTCCACCCCACCAAGATTACACACTCAGCCACATGTAGCCAAGGTGAAGGCTACGTGGTGGAGAGTTTCCGTTTTGGCACGTCCCGGGTGGGAGGCCAAGGGGCCGTCCGGGCGGAGGGTCGGTGGGCAGCTGGCTGAGGTGAGGGGAGGGTACCCGGGGAGAGGTGGCCTGCTCGTGGGGTGACCAGCAACGGAAGGAATTTAAAAACTGGAGGGATGGGGACGGAGGCCTCCTACACAGAAAACAGACCCACCAAGAGCTGAGGACAGAACCCTGGGGCCCCAACACGGAGAAATCTGGAAGAAGGTGGGTGGGTGAAGGTGCAGGAAGTGGAGAAAGAGGGGGGTGAGAGTCACAAAAGCCAAAACAAGCGAACACGCGCAGAGCTGGCGAGCAACGAGAGTAGCGCGAGCACGTGCGTCCCTCTCCTTACGACGACCCGTCTCTGAATTTCAGTTTCACGAGAAAAATCTTCAGGCAAGACAACTATGACCAAGGAATTTGCAAGGGCCTTAGGACAGGTTTCCAAGGCAGGACGCCCTGGAGGCAAGCTGTGTGACTCGGCCGTGACCTGGTGGGTTCTTCAGTCTCGTTCCCACAAACCCTCGGACGCACAAGTTCTGCGAGACTGTCCCCAAGCGCTGTCACCGAAGTCTGATGACGTCGTGTTGCTTCCCCTCATCTGCAAAGACTTCCCGAGCCGCTCCCGCACCAGTGAAGACCGCACTCCGAAGCACCCACTTGCCCCATCCTGACCACACTCTACCTACATCCCCAGCAAAAACGGCTCTGGGCCTGGGAGACAAAGAAGCTGGGGAATTCTCCCCCCTTGGCTTCCTCGCCAAGACAAACTGTCTGTGTGACGTTTATTGTGCTCATGGAGAAAACAGTTGTAAAAGAAGACGTTCTGAAAACCTCCTGTCTGTACTCTTGACCCCATCAAACTTCTCCCAGTAGGAAGAATTAATTAGGCTTGAACTTGGTAAAGGGCAAACCTGAAGTTGGCTCTAGCCTCACCGGATACTTACTGACTCTGCCTGCCAGCACTGTACGGCGTATCATGCATTACAGACACTCAGGATCGTTTTGTCACCGTCCCCTGCCTTAGAGTCAAGAGAGCACTTGGCACTGCCACACTAGCAGAGGGAACTGCCTGACATCTGCAGCACTCGGGGGGCCACAAACAGGGCAGTCCTGTCCTAGAGCCACCAGGCAAAGTTCTCAGTGTCGCTCGCCGTAGCTCCGAAAAAAAGCCCGGTTACAAAAAGACAGGCACACAAGAACAAATGACTGCACACCCATGATGCCTGTCCATGTGCCACTGGCAGAAGCAAAGTCCCAAGTTCACATGCCAGGACGAATATTCTGGTCTGAGTATTCACTGGCATTGGAAACCTCCCGTTTAAGGCCTCAATGAAGACCTAAGTGTCCCCAAATGTGCACATTTTCTTGCTGTTCTTATGGAAACATTTTTTCTGGGAACAGCAGCGGGAGGAAAAAAAAACAGTCAATGGAAGTCTCGTTGGAACAAAGTTTTTGTATTTCATCCAACGGATGTTACAGATGATCAAGGATGACATCCACGGGGGCCGGAGAACCTTGATTCTCCTGGGAGCCGGGACTCCCGTGGGAAGGAACCACGTCAGGGCAGCAGGGGCGCGAGGGGCCAGGCTTGCTTGGCCTCGGGGCTGGAGATGAAAGCCTTCACGAAGAGAGAGGCCCACGAAGCGCAACTTGAAAGGGGTGGCATAGATGGGGGCGGACGTGCCACAGGGGGGTCTGGATGTGTAGATGGACCAGAGGCAGGAAGCCGGGCCGGCCTGAGGAATGTCAGCCTGGCCTGGCGCGGAGCTCTGGCTGGGGAGCGTCTGAAGATAAGGGCGGAAAGAGGAAGATGAGGAACTTGACCTTGAGTCAGAAGCTGGCATGGTATCCTGGAGGCAGTGGGGGCCCCAGAAGGCCAGCACGGAAGCAGGGGAGCGACCTTCTTAGGCCAGCAAATGCGTCTGGCCGCTTCCTCCTGGAGGTTGACACGAAAAGAATTTCTTCTCCCCGAGAACAGAAGGCAGCAGGCTCTTGTCTTTGCACTGGGCAGAAACAAGGGCTCAAACCAACACAGGGCAGAGAACACGAATGTAAGCAAGCGCTCTAAACACGGGGAAGGAAGGTCTAAGGACAGAATCGATGGGCCACAGGAAAGGGGTCGGCCGCTGGGGCTCAGATGTGGAGCTGGACTGATGTGGAAAATCGCGACGCCCAGAGATCAAAAGGAAAGGAGGAAGGATGTGTGAAGTCCAGTATTGTATTTCAAAGGCCATGAATCACACCCGTGATTAATCAGTTACGACTATCTCAAAGGAAGCTTTGCTGTCTGGAGAGCAAGCCATGAGAAAGCACTGCTTTCTGTGAGCCAGGATGATCACTGATGTCACCTCCTTAGTCTGCTTAATTTAACTATTTGACTCATTCTCCTTAAGCTCCCTTGTTTCGGAAAAGAGAGCTGACTCATCCAAGAGAAGTATCCAATGGTGAAATAATCGGAGAGCGCATCTCTGGTAACCAAGAAGCCCGTCGAAAACCAAAAACCTCTCGAGTGTTAAGGCTTGAACATACCATCACAGTCACTGGTCCCTGTCTCCCTTCTTATACATCCCGAGGAGGGTTTTTATCAACTATTTGAGGAATTCAGGCTTCGCAGTAGCTCCGGAAACATGCTTAAGAAGGAAACCCCACCTCACCCCATTTCTGGAGTATAAACGCTTTTTGAAGAGGTGAAATTGTTCGTTGGTTATTTTTTGGTACAACCAGAGAAGGGTGGGATAATGAATTTGAAGAGTCTCTGGCTATCCCGAGTGTCAGCTTAACATTCCATGGGGGGTAGTTCTTTTTAACCTGACAACACAGAACGTACTCAATGGCACTTTGGAGACGCAGTCACTCACGTAATAGGTCTTGAACAGGATACCCGGAGAAAAACATGGTCCAAAAGGATACGTGCACCGCAGTGTTCACTGCAGCACTGTTTACAATAGCCAAGACACGGAAGCAACCTAAATGTCCATCAACAGAGGAATGGATAAAGAACATGTGGTGTGTGTGTGTGTGTGTGTATGTATATACACACACACAATGGAATATTACTCAGCCATTAAAAAGAATGAAATAATGCCATTTGCAGCAACATGGATGGACCTAGAGATTGTCATACTGAGTGACACAAGTCAGACAGGCAAAGAGAAATATCGTATGATATCGCTTATATGTGGAATATTTAAAAAAATGCTACAAAAGGCAGAAACAGACTCATAGACTTAGAGAACCAACTTATGGTTACCAACGGGGGGTGAGGGGAGGGATAGTTAGGGAGTTTGGGACTGACAGATACACGCTGTTATATTTAAAATGGATAACCAACAAGGACCTACTGTGTAGCACAGGGAACTCTGCTCAATATCCTGTAACAACCTAATTGAGAAAAGAATTTGGAAAAGAATAGATACATGTATACGTGTCACTGAATCACTTTGTTGTACATCTGAAACTAACGCAACATTGTTAATCAACTATACTCCGATATAAAATAAGAAGTTAAAAAAATAAAAAATAAAAATAAAATTACCTGTACTCCCATGTTCTTTAGTAGAATTACTTCCTAAAGAAAACCACTTCTTGATCTTGGCCCTTCCTGTCGCCGGTCATGACACTCCAGTTTCCCTAATCATGCGCCATGAATGTGCCATGAAAAACATGGAAATGTGAGCATGTGGTGCTTATGATATTAAACGGTTAAGTGGGACCTGTGAAGTCACAGCCTATCAACATTTGAAGGTATTCAGACTTGATATCCTCTTAAGGAAAAGCTGCTTCCACATTTTAAGCCAGAAAGTCACTGGAACACCTGTTTAGAAAAGAATCAAGACTATGTGGTTTCTTAGTTCTTCAGTACATACATTAGGAAGGATGTACAAATTGAACTGTGTGTGTACCAATCCTCAAAACAGCCACTAGGGCTTCCCTGGTGGCGCAGTGGTTGAGAGTCCGCCTGCCGATGCAGGGGACACGGGTTCGTGCCCCGCTCCGGGAGGATCCCACATGCCGCAGAGCGGCTGGGCCCGTGAGCCATGGCCGCTGAGCCTGCGCGTCCGGAGCCTGTGCTCCGCAGCGGGAGAGGCCACAGCAGTGAGAGGCCCGCGTACCGCCAAAAAAAAAAACAAAAAAGCTCCGACGTCTCCAACATGCCACAGATGTCTCTGCATCTTTGAATACTCAATCACCGTTTTTGTGTCTCTGCCAATGGGGCACAATGATGGCAGAAATGGGCAAACAGGAATCTGTCTTGATCTAAGAAGCTATTAACATACATTTGTTGTGGGTTTTTATAGGAAAAAAAAAGCCAATAAAATATCAATTAGGGAAGAAAACTGCTTTCCTCATGGTTGACAAAAAAAACATATCAAAAAGCAAGAAAAATGATAACTACCCCCACATGCAAAACATCCTAAGAAACCAAAACCCACCTCATACATTCGGATTCGGATGAGCCAGTCAGTATTCAGTCCCATGCATACGAACGTGAGGGTCTGCTCTGAAGATCCTAACGCACGCCTGCCCCTCACGGCTACAGCGAAGGCTGGATCCCATGCCACCCCAAGACAAAGAAAGGCAGGTGTGGCCCCGACAAGGCGACAGAGCCAGGCTGAGCAGGTCACTGAGACGTGTGACGATCCAGAGGCAGTGGAGGCTGCAGTGAGCAACCCCAAGTCCAAGCAGACACAGAAAAGAAGCTGACTGCTCAGGGAAGGGAATTTGCAACAGGGGGTCAGCAGTGGCAGCTCACACCCCAGGCTGGCTGCAAAAGAGAACCCCGAGAGGAGCGTTCGTTCGGAGCCAAATGGGCTACGGCCTCCCCCGGGGGGGATAAAGCCCCAGGTATGTGCCTCTTCTCCAGGTGGGGCAAAGGTCTAGGGGCCTCAGGACCCTGCAGAGTCCCGAGCCTCAGCACAGCACAGCGCTCCAGAGAACACAGGCCAACCCGTGAAAGGGACAGTTTCTGGTGAGCAACATTCAGGGAGCATTTTCCGAACACCCCTGCCCGGTAAGTTACAATCTAGAAGGAGCGAGGTGTGCGAACGACCCGCTCCAACACCACGCCAGCCAGCCTCGTAACTGCAAACCCCCGTCGCCGCCCGAGCGAGCGGTGATACTGGGGCAGGACCTGAGGACAGCTCTCCTTCGTGGGCTGGCACCTCTGGAAGGGTCCTCAGTAGAGGGCGCTGGAGGGGCTGCTGTCCTCTGCCTCCTCCTGTGGACGAGGCGGTGGCTGAATCCACCGCGGCTCCACAGCCAAGTTCCACGAGCACTCCAGTGGGCAGCTTCCCGGCCAGTTTTAGAAGCATGCCCTCGGAAGGCTTCCCAGGGGTTCCGCTGGCGTGCCAGCCAGCTCCCTGGCCACCTGCCAGGTGCTGCACGGACAGCTTCCTGTCTGTCAGCTAGCCCGAGGGGCTCAGTGACTTTCTCTGTTGTCACACCCATGCCATGCAGATCTGAATCTCAGACTGGGGGGAGGGTGGGGAGCAAGAGGGGGGTGGTCGTACAGCTCCTTCCTCCTCCCTTACAGGTAATGTGCCTCAGCCCTAGAGGCAGTGGCTGGTCCTTACAGCTGCTACTCCAGCACTCTTTAAAGCTTTCTTTACCCCGGAGGAGTCCCTAGCTCATCGAGACTCAGTAAGTTGACAATAAGTAATAATCTGCTTAGAGTTAGTAATCCTTTACACCAGGGGCTGGCAAACTTTTCCTTCAAGAGCCAGATGGTAAATATTTTAGGCTTTGCGGGGCCTTCTGGTCCCTATGGTAACTACTCAACCTTCCCGGACAGACAGACAAGACCTAAGGGGTGTTTTGGTACGTGGCCAGTTTGCGGAATCCTGTTTCCTATTAAGCAGGCCCTGTTCCAATTACTATGCGCTTTCTGCCTCCCAACTGGACCCTGACGGATATAAATTCCATGTGACAAGCGCAACGAGGGAGGCACTCGTGGGCCCCAGTGGCACAGGGTACGGGGAGGGGTGAGGATCGGGCAAGGTTTCACAGAGATGAGGGGTGATGGATCCAGGACTGAAGACTCACCTCTACCACGTCACTGCACAACTTGGAGAAAGTCACTTAATTTTTCTTCGCCTCAATTTTGTCACCCAAAACAACGGTGGTAAGAGCTGGTTGTCTTACAACCCGGCACCAAGAGGAGAATAAAAATGAGACAATTATGAAAATATTTTGTAAATTCGGACGTATTACACAAGTATGTTTACAAATCATTTTCCTTGTAATTTGTGGGTGTTCCAATCAGGACTACAGCACAGGCTAGGTTCCTGGACTCTCAAGTTCAGTGACAAATGATCCCCATTCTTGGTCATTAACACGGGGAAACCAGACGTTGAAGTGGTAAAGGGAGACAGCTTCATTTACAATACTGCAAGCTATTTAGGTAGAGTGGTTTCTAAGTCCTTTCAAATAACATTGTTTGGGGGAAAAGTAAATCCTGAAGCTCAGTTATCCTAGCTGTTCTTACAGGTTATTCTTAACCTAATTTAAAGTTTCTTTTCCCCTTAATTAGCTACTATAGCCTTACAGAAAACTTCTAAAATACAGCGAGTTGCCATTTACACATGGAGCGTTTTACAAAAGTTTCACCTATAAGTGGATTATGTTCGTGGAAACCCAGACCGCATTTCTCACATTTAAAAAAAACAACATGATTTAAGTGATAGTTAAGTTCTCAGGCTAAGACACAAATACCTCTTTAAAAAGATGTCATGGTTTATATACTGTGGCTTTGCAATCAAGCAAAGGGAAAAAAAGGACACATGCCCCATCTCCCCAGACGGCCCTTTGAAATAAATGTATGCTGCATGCACAGGTCAGGTGTTTATAACAGGTACAGCTCTGGGTCCTCTTGGTTCAAACAGGAACTACGCTTTCTAGAATCTCTATCCCTGTACGGTTGGTTAGATTGGGTCCAAAGGAGAATCTGTCCAAGGATAGAAGGCGGAAGTGATGCAGAAGAGCCCGGGGGCCTCCAGCTTCTCTTACACCCCATTGCTCTGCATCCCCTGTCTTCCTACAAGGAGATGCCTGGCCCAGGCCCACGTACCGGTGGCTGCATGGAGGCACCCTCCCGGCCAGCTCCCCAGGCCGGCTGGGCGTGGCTTCTCAGAGGCACTCCTTCCGTCCAGGATCCCCCAGAACTCCCTTACAGACCCTCTCCCACATTTACATAAGCTCTAACTCCTGTCATCCTGTAACACCCACTGCGCCTCTGCTACCCTGAGCGAGCGAGCAAGCGTACCTCAGAGAAGAGGCAGGGTGGGTCCCACGAGCCGCAAAGGAGTGCAGTGCAACCACGAAGACACCAGGACACCCGCAGGAAAGCAGCTGGGCGAGGACCGGAGCACCTGTGACTCTTGTTTTTTAAAAGGGTGGTTTAAAAACCCCACAGAAGATTTACCATCAACCGCTTTTAAATGTACAGTTCAGCAGTGTTCTCTATAATTACACTGTGTGTAACCGACCCCTAGAACTTCATCTTGCACAACTCCATGTCCATCAAGCATCTCCCCGGCCCCGGCACCAACCATTCTGCTTTCTGTTTCCATGAACGTGACTCCTGCGGATACCTTGTGGAAGTGGAATCATACAGGATTGTCCTTCTGTGTCTGGTTACAGCGCTTGAGGTTCGTCCACGTGATCACACTTCTCTAACGCTAATATTCCATTGTATGTATAGACCACATTTTCTTTATCCTTTCACCTGTCAATGGACAGGTGGGCTGCTTCTAACCCCCTCAAGTCTTGTGTACGGGGCGGATGCACAGATCAATACAACCACTTGCAGAAACAGAGAGAATAACCTTCAAGTCAACCCTGTGTAGGTCTGTTCACCGAGATGCCCCTACAAGATGATCATACTGGCATCAACCACACCAGCTAAAACACAGAAACCACCCAAACGTCCAGCAGACAAAACACGGGAGAGCCCAACGATGGGGTACCACACCGCCTTTCCCCGCCACGGCGCTACAGACATCCAGGGCTGGATCGTCCTGTGCACTGGGTGGCCGCCGTCGGACACTTAGGAGCGGCATTCTCGGTCCCCACCCACTAGGTGTCAGCAGCGTCCCCGACCCCAAGTCAGAACAACCCAAGCGTCTCCGGATACTACTCAGGGTGCCCCGGGGTGGGGGTGGGGGCTGGGGACAAAAGCCATCACCCCCAGCTGAGAACCATGGTTCTAGAGAAAGGACGAAGTACCTGCACCAGTCATCGTAACTCCTGGGGAACACAGGAAACCGGACAGCTCGAACATCCCCTTTCAACCTGCCACAGAGCCTCTTCCACCAGCAACGCGAGAGGCCAGCCAGTCAGGCCCGGGGAACCACTGTGTTCAATCAAATCCCACCCTGACCAGGCAGAACAGGCCTTGTTCTGGACACCACGAGCCCTGCCCAGACATCACGGGCCTGCAACTAAGAAGCCTTTGTCCTCTCTCCCCGAAGAAATGGTCCTCCTTGTCTCCAGGCCTTGTTGGCTGGGTCCCCTCTATTCACACCCCTACCCCTGACACGCACACACTCACTCTGCCTGGCTCACCCCACTCATCCTTTTGGGTCCCACACCAGGACCCCCCAACACCGCTTCCACAGTGGGGCCCAGTGGCCACCTCCTGGCCTCCCGAATACCCTGGGCGCATCACCACTCAGGGCTCCAAATCCTCTGGTTTTGGGTTTTCTCATATTCTTTTCTTCCTTTCCTTTCTTCCTTCCTTCGTTTTCTTCCTTCCTTTCTTTCTTTCTGGCCACGCCACGTGGCGCACGGGATCTTAGTTCCCTGACCAGGGATGGAACCCATGCCCCCTGCAATGGAAGCTCAAAGTTCTAACCACTGGACCACCGGGAAGTCCCCCCAAACCCTCTGTTTTCGGTTCCCTGCTTCTGCTGCCAGCCCCACAGCAAGACTAGCATCTCCTGGAGGATAAAACCCCAAGAGTATCTTTATTTCTTCCCCTCTGATACCAGTGTCTGTCACGACACAACAGGCAACGTCTCTGGGAAGGGTGAACAGAGAGGGAAAATAGTCAGCCTGGACAGTGAAGTTATGGTCTAAAGCTAGCTTTCACCTTATACCACAGGAGGAACACAGCACAGACCTGCCCTTTGCAAATGAGTAGTGGGAACATTTAAGCACCGGTTCAACAGGGATGACTGGAATGACTTAATTCTGCAGTTTTCAAAGAAGAAAAGCAATCTGCAGGAGCTGATAGGCAATCAAGAAACAGGAAGAGGAACTGCTGGACACGAGAACAAAGTGTCCCTGCTTGTCAGACACATGGCTGTTTATTTGTAATGGACGTTCCCAGCCTTCTGCTGTTTCAAAGAAACGGCGCCTGTTCTTTTAGATAACGCTGCCGCTGGGCAACGCAGGAGAGGGGCTGCTCCAAGGGGACCCACCCAAGGCCACCTCACCTTCCCTTTAGGTGAGTCAGAGCTCCCCCCAACGCTTCATCTATCGGGTAAAAGAGAGAAGATCTCACCCATCACGAGGGCTGTCTCTTTGAAAAACTCTTCTCAGGGATGGTGTCATAGACAGAATGCTTGTGCCCACCCCCCCAAATTCACATGTTGAAACCCAACCCCCAATGTGACGGTATAAGGAGGTGGGGTCTCGCGGAGGTGACTGGGTGATGAAGGTGGAACCTTCAGGAATGAGCTCAGTGCTGTTATACGAGAGGCCCCTCAGCAGCTGCCTCAGCCCTTCCACCGTGTAAAGATACAAGAAAATGCCACCTATGAACCAGGAAGCAGGTCCTCGCCGGACACTGAATCTGCCAGCCCCTGGCTGGCTCTTGGACTTCCAGCCTCCAGACTATGAAAAATCAACGTTTCTTGTTTATAGGTTTTTGTTTGTTTGTTTTTTTATTGCGGCAGCTCAAATGGACAAAGATACATGTCAAAGGCCAAGCCTGGGGAGCCTAACTAAGCACAGGAATCTCAGGGCTGCACACACTAGCACCCAGAGGGTAGGGGACCAGGATACAAAAGACAGCCCTCGAAAGGGGCCCTGGGGCGGTGGCTGGGTGCTCCCCTCTGAAGGCGCAGCAGCTACTACCCGGTCCTGGCTGCTGGTAGCCCCAGGGAAATTAACAGCCAGTGTGGGCGGATCTTCCAGTTTTTTGGGTTGGTTTTGTTTTTGTTTTGTTTTTTTAACAAGCTGGAGAGCTGGATCTTTATGGGTACTATCCCTATGTCCTCAAATCGCTGGCACTCTTTTGCTTTTAAAACTTGGCGAGAATCCCCCCACACCAAAAGAAAAGTTGCATGGGAACGTCATATGCGCATAACCCCCAAGGGGTAGCCTGTGATTTGGGGCGTTTTGTCCTACTCTGTGTACACGCCTCTTCTCTGCAGTTAGAATCTACCCCCATGCAGGATCCTACCCACACCAAGGTGGTCTCCACCACGCCCACCGCCAGGTCCTCTTCCTGCATCCCCACAGCCGGCCGGTCTTTCAGGGCTTCGCTCCCGTCCGGATCCTCCAGGATCCCTGACCCCATCTTGCGGAGGTGCCGCCCTCCACCGTTGTTACTAGGATCCGACCATCCGCAGTGGCCGGCAGCACTGTGGAGCCAGAGTCCCCGCAGACACGGGAGGGGACACGTGCGTCCCCCCTCACAGGGAGGGCAGCCGTGACGGTCCTGACAGGAGACGGGGGCGGATGTCAGCTGGAGGCTTCTGAGGAAAGCCTTTGTCTCTGCCATCAAAGGGGCAGAAACATCTGGTACCACCCTTTCGCTCTGCTTCTGGCCGTGAACAAAGACACCGACTGTGGATGCGGCAGCTGCCACGCAGCTGCAAGGCAGAGACCCAAAGGGTCCCAGGACCCTAGGTGTGCATGGGGCTGGGCGGTGAGGTACCGGCACACACACACCCCACCCCACTCTCCCCCGGGGCCCCCTGGAAGGGCCTGGGGCGAGGTCCTTAGAGAACCAGACGGGTTCATCCAGAAGACATCCATACTTTAGAATGAGTCCTCATTCTTTATAAATACAAATCGTTTTTTCCTTTTAATGTTTATAATGTTTTTAAAAAATCAACACCAAATAAAACAGTTTGAAACACTAAAACTCTTAGCTTTTCTAATTAAAGAACTACTGAGGGACTTCCCTGACGGTCCAGGGGTTAGGACTCTGCACTGTCATGGCCAAGGGCGCAGGTTCAATCCCTGGTTGAGGAACTAAGATTGCGCAGGCCGCGCCTGGTGGCCAAAAAGAAAAAAAACAAAAACAAAAAACTGCCGAGGGGCATCATTTATTATCACATCTGAGACACAGGCTACGAAAACCTATAACGTCTTGCTGTACTCATGTTTTTATTTAAGACACATTGCATACACTCTAGAAATCTACCAGCTCCAAGTCACTACATCTCTCCTCATGTAACACCTGTACTCCTGGCTGACAGACGAGTATAATGCATTTTAAAAATTTATCATGGGGCTTCCCTGGTGGCGCAGTGGTAGAGAGTCCGCCTGCCAATGCAGGGGACACAGGTTCGTGACCCGGTCCGGGAGGATCCCACATGCTGCAGAGCGGCTGCGCCCGTGAGCCATGGCCACTGAGCCTGCGCATCCGGAGCCTGTGCTCCGTGACGGGAGAGGCCGCAGCGGTGAGAGGCCCACGTACCGCAAAAAAAAAAAAAAAAAATATATATATATATATATATATCATGGAGGAGGGGAGTGAGGGTTGGATACTTATAAAATCTAGAGTTTAAATCAACGGGACTACATGAACGCAGGTTTTTCACTAGACACATTCCTCATCTCCGCAGTAATATTATTTCTCCCCAGTGAACTGAAGTTTTAGAATCAGACCAAAACTGCCAAAATATTATGTTTCTAACTTGTAACCTCCATCTGTCATCTAAAAATAGGAAAAAAAAAGAAAGCACTTAAGATTTAAGCTACTCCATGCGCCCCCTATATTCATAGCAGCACTGTTCACAATAGCCAAGACATGGAAACAAACTAAATGTCCATCCACGGATGAATGGATAAAGATGTGGTACATATATACAATGGAATAGTACTCAGCCATAAAAAAGAACAAAATAGTACCATCTGCAGCAACATGGATGGACCTAGAGATTATCACACTGAGTGAAGTCAGTCAGACAAACATCACAGGATATCACTTATATGTGGAATCTAAAATATGACACAAATGAACTTATCTACGAAACAGAAACAGACTCACAGGCATAGAGAACAGACTTGTGGTTGCCAAGGGGGAGGGGGTGGGGGAGGGATGGACTGGGAGTTTCGGATGAGCAGGTGCAAACTATTATATAGAGCATGGATAAACAACAAGGTCCTACTGTAGAGCACAGGGCACTACAGTCAATATCCTATGATAAACCATAATGGGAAAAAATATGAAAAGGAATGTAAATATGTATAACGGAATCACTGTGGTGTACAGGAGAAATTAATACAACACTGTAACTCAACTATACTTCAATAAAAAGAAAAAAAAGGATTTAGGCTACTCCAATCCTGATGAATCTGCACAGAAAAAAACAGCAACCTTTTGCTGACTTTTCAGCAGCCAGCTTTCACAGGCGAAATCCTCATTCCTTAATATTACATTTATGTCTCCCAAGTGCATTCACAGCTTTGGGCAAAAACTGGACACATTCTTAAGTTTAAAAAAAAAAAAGACTCATATTAAAATGACTTAACTCTCCTGACCCAGTAGTGCCTCATCGTCTGCCGAGGCCAGAGCACATCAAGCGCTTCTGGGCTGTGCTTTGCGGGAAGGGAGCTGTGCAACCTTTTATCAGGATGTCAGAAGTTGCTTCTAGCCCACTTCTCCTTCTTCCCCAGGTTGAAGACTGTATTATTCACTAGTCAAGGGAAAACAGTTAACCGTGTGCCAGTTCACGATGGGCAGAAGTGTGCAGAGAGGCAGGCACGGACCATGAGAGCCCGACACACCCCGAGGCTGTGCGCACGGAGGAGGGATGGAGCCATTATTTCTTCCTGGGTTGGGGCGCTTTAACACTCAGCATGGCAAAGCTGCAGCACCAAGGCCTTTTTTTTTTTTTTTTCTTATTGGAGTATAGCTGCTTTACACTGCTGTGCAAGGGCATTTCTGAAGCTGGCCACAGCCTGCGTTCGTTCCATCTCCTGTGCTTTATTCCGTCCTACGGGGGACAAATTAATGCAAAATATACATTCATCTGCTAGGACTGATAAGGGACTATTTGGGACTTTTATCACTGTGTTCAAAAAAGGGGGGAGGCAGCTATCTCCCATGACAGGGTATTAAAAAATACTTTGTCGGGCTACCCTGGTGGCGCAGTGGTTCAGAGTCCGCCTGCCGATGCAGGGGATACGGGTTTGTGCCCCGGTCTGGGAGGATCCCACGTGCCGTGGAGCGGCTGTGCCCGTGAGCCATGGCCGCTGAGCCTGCGCGTCCGGAGCCTGTGCTCCGCAACGGGAGAGGCCACAACAGTGAGAGGCCCGCGTACCGCAAAAACAAAAACAAAAACAAAAAAATTATGTGGAATAATCTTTTGTCCAACAACATAGCGGTATCATTATAAAACAGGATTTCTGTGAAACAATGTTAGTGTTGAGTAAAAAGTTTCCTCTTTGTTTGAAAAATAACAACACTCCATTATCAGTAAGAATTTCTCTTTGTTCATGTCTGAAAGAATTACTATAATAACATTGTGACTATTTGAACTACTCTGGCTTTGGTAAGTGTTTAATATGTGCACAAAAAGTTAGTAATAACTTTTATATTTATTATATTTTAGGAGGCAGTTTTTCAAACCTAGAAAGAGTGCCATTATTAGGAGCATGTCTTTGTGTAATACGGTTTTTAATTCAGAATTTTGTGTATTTACAGTAAATAATAGACATTTTATCATGTGTTTTGGAAAAAATAGGGTACTAAGATAACAAAGATAGGAGGGCTTCCCTGGCCGATGCAGGGGACACGGGTTCGAGCCCTGGTCTGGGAAGATCCCACATGCCGCAGAGCAGCTGGGCCCGTGAGTCATAGCCACTGAGCCTGCGCGTCCAGAGCCTGTGCTCCGCAACGGCAGAGGCCGCAGCAGTGAGAGGCCCGCGTACTGCAAAAAAAAAAAAATTGTCCAAAATACCAAATGATATCACTTGTACATGGAATCTAAAATATGACACGAATGAACTTATCCACGAAACAGACACAAGATCAAAGACACAGAGAGCAGAACTGTGGTTGCCAAGGGGGTGGCGGGGGGAGGGATGGATTGGGAGTTTGGGGTTAACAGATGCAAACCACCATATATAAAATGGATAAACAACAAGGACCTACTGTAGAGCACAGGGAACTCTACTCAATACTCTGTAATAACTGTATGCAAAAAGAATCTGAAAAAGAATGAATATATGTATAACTGTACCACTTTGCTGTACACCTGAACTAACACAACATTGTAAATCACCTATATTCCAATAAATTTTTTTTAAAAAGATTGCATTTCTTACGTTCTTATCTATAATGTTCTGAAATACCATTTTCCCCCAAGGCATTAATGATTATTGCATGATTTTTTCTATAATCTAGAAAATGAGTATCTCATTTTAAAAATATAACTTTATCTATGAGGAGTATCCTTATAAAATTCTCTAAGTTGTAATGTGTTTTAGAGAATTTTCCATTTCCTGACTAAAGTTACTAGGAAATGTTATATATCTACAAGTAATTTTAGCCTCGATTATCAGCATAATTAAATTTTTCTGCAACTGCAATTCTACAGTCATTGTTATTGTGGGTCTAATTCAACACTCCTGAAAATTGCAATTCATGCAATCTGTGCCCTAATAAGGTATGATGTGTGTCCCAAGGGAGACTGGGCATAACAGAAATAAAGCCTCCGGCAGACCCAGTTCAAATAGAAATTCAAGATGGTGGCATTAAGAATTAAGCCTCAGGGACTTCCCTGGTGGCGCAGTGGTTAAGAATCTGCCTGCCAATGCAGGGACACAGGTTCAAGCCCTGATCCGGGAAGATCCCACATGCCGCGGAGCAACAAAGCCCGCGAGCCACAATTACTGAGCTTCCGCTCTAGAGCCCGCGAGCCACAACTACTGAAGCCCGTGCGCCCTAGAGCCCGTGCTCCACAACAAGAAGCCACGGCAATGAAAAGCCCACGCACCTCAACAAAGAGTAGCCCCCACTCACCGCAACTAGAGAAAGCCCATGCGCAGCAATGAACATCCAACACAGCCAAAAATAAAATAAATAAAATAAAAAAGAATTAAGCCTCAGATGCTACCAAAAAAAACCCCAAACAAACAAACAAAAAAAACCCCAGCAAGGAGCTAGACAAGTCTCAGCAGGAAAACTTGTACAGACAGTTTGCGCATCAGGAGGTCATATGTTTGCTGCTCTCCACCCCAGCACAGAGGAGCCTGGAAGGTCCTTAAGAGCAGGGCGTAGAAAATCAATCTAGTCAATTGAATATTCCAAGTAATCAAAGCTTTAGCTGAATATGTTGCTGGAAGCTGCTGTCAGGTTTTGTTGTTGTTGTTGTTGTTTTACAGACTACGTACGACGCAGCCTTTTCATGGGCACTAACCTCCCCCAAAGGATGTGGATGGCTCAGCCAGCTGGTAGTCACGCCCTGCCCTGCATTCCCGTACGTCTCCCTCAGCTTCACGAGACACTGCCTTTAACGAGCAGGCCCTTCCTGCTGGACCCTAACGTGAAAGGAACGGAATGAGGCAGACAGGCCTCTCGTCTGACACAGTGAACTCCTATTAATACAAGACTAGAAACTGACGGGACAAAATAGACACTCGTCACCTAGGGAACATCCCTGGCTCTAAGTTAAATTCCAGGCTAAATGGTCAACGACTGATGAACAGAGTTTTACCACAGAATAAGGTTCTGAACTTTTTATCCTTATAAAAGCAGTACAGAGGAGGCAACCCAAAGCAGAAGCTAAAAGAGTAGTGTCACCAGAAAGGGGAAGCAGCGGTGTTTTGACAGAGCAGAAGAAAAACAATTCTGTACCTTTCCACATTTCTATTCATGCGCCTAGGATAACAGCACCGTCTGCACACACAAACGTCAGAGGAAAATACTGGACGAACCGGCGAGAAACTTAAACATGTGAGTGGCAGCGCTGCACTGTTTTCTCTGAACTCCAGCCTCCTGGGTGGCCAGTTAGCTCGAGGTGGGGCATATATGACCAAGTAATCGCCGGGGTTCTGGATCATTTAAGGCTCTGACCGAGAGACAAGCAAAGTGGAATTTATTACAGAGAGATGGGGAAACATGCAAACCACAGGACTGGGAACTGCCCAAGCAGGTTCCAGAGAGCAAAGAGGACAAGGAAAGTCCGCAATGGCCGCAGGGCAGAAACCGGCTGGTTGGGATGCCAAGGACCTGGAGGCGGCTGCGTGAATGTGCTCCAACCCCTCCTTCTTTCCTGACTTCCTCGTGTAAGGACAAAAGTCCTAGGAGTCTGAGACAAGAGACTGGCCCAAGGTCGTTCAGTGAGTGAACAGTATGGAATATGACTCAGCAATAAAATCAACTACTGATATACATACACGTGGGCACACTCCAGAGAATTATGCTATGTGAAAACAGCCAATCCCCAAAGATGACATACTGTCTGATTCTATTTATGTCTTATTCTTGAAATGAAACAATTACAAAAACAGCAGCCAGGGGTTAAAGGTGGGGTTGAGGGCAGGAGCGGAGCGGGTATGGCTATCCAGGGGCCACATGTGGGATCGAATGGTTTGTACCTTGACCGTATCCATGTCAACATGCTGGTTGTGATACTGTTACTAGAGCTTTGCAAGGTGTTCCCAGTGGGAGACACCAGGTAAAGGGTATGTGGCATCTCTCCATAGTCTTACAACTGCAAGTCCATCTACAGTTATCTCAAAATACAAGCTTAATTCAAAAGACTGGCCCAGAGAGGATCACACGGCTACCCAGGTTGTTCCGGAGGCAGAAGCGAAGGGATGTGGCTGGCTGATCCTTGGAAGGCCGTGGGGACAGGTAGGGCTCCCCACTCAAGCCAAGACTTAACAACGGGGAAGCAATTTTCGTAAAGAAATCGGGGTGCTCCAAGGAAGGGCCATGGGAGCGAGGAAGCCAAACGCCAAGCAACATCCACTACTCGTTTCTGAGGACGTGAACTCTCACCCGGCAGCCGGCCAGCAAGCCACTCACCCACTTCATAATCTGAAGCCACTTTGAAAAGTCTTAGAAAAATGGCTTCCCGAGTTCTACTGATGCAGCCTGTTTGCTGCCACTAACACTCAGCAGACTATCAACAACTCAGCCCATGGAAAAAACTCGACAGTTACAGTGATCAAAAGGAGCAGGGAGGGGGAACTTAAGCCTGTGGAACGCAGTGCGCTTCTCTCCACCACCATTCTAGGCAGACGCAGAACTTGGCTTTAAATCCACACCATTCAAGGCACTCAGCTTTTATAAAAAGCAAGGATAGGGCTTCCCTGGTGGCGCAGTGGTTGAGAGTCCGCCTGCCGATGCAGGGGACACGGGTTCATGCCCCGGTCCAGGAGGATCCCACATGCCGCGCAGCGGCTGGGCCTGTGAGCCATGGCCGCTGAGCCTGTGCGTCCAGAGCCTGTGCTCCGCAACGGGAGAGGCCACAACAGTGAGAGGCCCGCATACCGCAAAAAAAAAAAAAGAAAAAAAGCAAGTATATCTTCTTCCATCTCGATTGACAGCTAGACAGTAACATCAATAATGCTTCACTGATGCTTCACTGATGTGAATTTACCTAGTTCACTTAAACAAAACCCTGGGAATGAGACGTGATGTCCCTCTGCACTTAAGGGAATTATAGGATGTCTGTACAGTATGAGATTTTTAACCATATTCTCATTTGAGTACAAAGTTTAATGGACTATTTTTAAACGAACAATCCCTTGGGGTCAATAAAACTAAAGTCTGTCCTGCCTTACTTTGGGTAGACTCCTAAAATAAACGTACTGATTGTCAACTCTGAAATACTAGCCTACTGCTGAGTTCAGGACACAAATTACGAAGTGAGGTGATGGGCTCTGTGACGAGCTATCCACCTCATAGCCAAGTCCTCTTCCTGGCAGTCTCCCAAACCTCCCAGCACAGCACCTGGCTTATGGGAAGGGCTCCACTACTTTCTGAACAAATACACCACACCGTGTTTGACTGTATGTACCCCGTCATCTGACTCCCAGTATACTAAGAACCAACGAGCACGTCGTGTGCGAAGCATTTTGACAAGCATCTTTAAAATCCTTTTAAATTCAAGAACCGTAACAAACGTATTTCAACAGTCAGGGTGGAAGACAAAGGCAGGATCACCCAAAGCTACCTTGAACTGGGCTCACAAAATGTGGATTCGTACATCTATAATTACCTCACAAAACGCACTCCAAGGCCTGGGTGGTATTAACCCCCTTAGAACATAAGCCTTTCAAATCCATAATATATTCATTCCTCTTTCCACCCCTTACCTGCATTGTGGGTGAGGAGAAACACAGTTACAGGTGCCAGAGATTAAAGAGAAAAACGATTCTGGGACTTCCCTGGTGGTCCAGTGCGTAAGACTCCACGCTCCCAAGGCAGGGGGCCTGGGTTCGATCCCTGGTCGGGGAGCTAGATCCTGCATGCATGCCACAAGTAAGACCTGGTGCAGCCAAATAAATAAATATTTTAAAAAGAGAGAAAAACTATTTTTAAAATGACCAAGTGACTGGGACAGGAGTGAGCTGAATGGAAGAAATCTTTAGAAAGAACGAGGAAACGCGGAAAAGTCGGACCGTGTGATAGCAGTCGACACACGGAAGTTAGCACAAGCAGGTTCCCCAATCCCTAGTGAGGATGAGAACACCGATCAAAATAAATCCCAGATGGCGCTCATTTCAGGACTGGCCATGCCTTGCCTGCCCTGTGGACTTCTTAGGAACAACACATTTTATACAACTGGACATCTGATCGGTTTTCCTCCCGGTACAATTTTTACCTAATGATTCCTCTAGCACCCCCTCCTCTCCCTTTCACCAGACCTCTACTTACTTATGCAGACGCCCCCAGGATACTGTGTCTCCTATGCTCCTCTGTGAAAACCTCAGCAGTAAGCTGGTACATTCTGCAAAATCCTACCATCCTTTGGTACACACTGCATTTCAGCACGCCATGGTCACTGGCTGCAGAAGACAGCTTATGAAACAGCATGCTCGCCCAGCAGACCACGATGCACCCCAAAAGCCCCCAACATGACCATTACTTCTCGAGGACCATCTCGCAGTCACACCAAAGCCCCGACCAGTGACGGACCCAGAGACGGATGTACAATTTCAAGGTCCCATCCCTTGCCCTTGGGTTTGAAGGCTATCACTCTGGCATGCCAGCCTTATTCTACGAGATCTGTCTGGCTTCATGGATACTCAGCTGAAGCTGAGACAAGCACAGAACGATAAACACGGTTAACAGTCTTAAGAAACCCAAATGAGGAAAACCAACAGGTCCAAAGCCATCTTCTGGCAGTTGGATGACCCTTATTAACCGCGGGAAGTCGACCTGTCCTGGAGTGCAGATTCCACCTCCAAGAGGCCACCACCTCCAAACCTCTACAACCTTCAGTTGTGCCGGACAGGAAGTGAAACCCAGAAGCAGCTCACGTGATCCCCAAGGCTCTACTGAATAGGTACCCACTGGCTGTGGGAAAACAATGAATTTTCTGGAAGGCAGACACCAACCGCAGAGCAGCCAGACACGGGCTCTGAGGCAACAAAGACGCCAGATCTGTGTTCAAGATGGCTCGTCTCTGGGGAAGGAGAAAAAGGGACTATAACTGAGCTCAAAATCACTTTCAGAAGTGCCCTTAGAAAAAGAAACACTGAGGCTCAGCAAAGAGAACGGGCTACGACTGCCACCGGCAGTAACAGGAGTGAATGTCACATATGTAAGATTGAGCGAAAAAACGCTAGACATAAATATATTATTCCATTTATATAAAAGTCGAATAGGGGCTAACCTGTGGTGTGAAAGTTCAAGACACCAGTATCTTGGCGGGGAGACTCAAGGGTGCCTCTGGGAGACTAGAACGTTCCCAGAACATAAATAGGAACGTTCTACTTCTTGATCTGGGTAGTGGGTTACACAGCTGTGTTCATCCCATGAAAATTCACCCAGTTGTTTATCATTGGGGGATCACTTTTCTGAATGCAAGTTACATTACCAAAAATATACACATTAAAAAAAATAGGGGGGCTTCCCTGGTGGTGCAGTGGTTGAGAGTCCGCCTGCCGGGGACACGGGTTCGTGCCCCGGTCCGGGAAGATCCCACATGCCGCAGAGTGGCTGGGCCCGTGAGCCATGGCTGCTGAGCCTGCGCGTCTGGAGCCTGTGCTCCGCAACGGGAGAGGCCACAACAGGGAGAGCCCACAACAGTGAGAGGACACGTACCGCAAAAAAAAAAAAAAAAAAAAAAAAATAGGGCTTCCCTGGCGGTCCAGTGGTTAAGACTCTGTGCTTCCACTGCAGGGGGCTCGGGTTTGATCCCTGGTCAGGGAAGTTCCGCATGCTGCGAGGTGCAGCCAAAAAACAAAACAAAACAAAAAAATAGAGCATGTCTACTATTTCAAGGAAATAAAAAAGCAACAAAACTCAGAAAACACATAGCAGCACAGCCCCCAAAGCATCTGTTCTAGAACAGAATCGGCCCCTTGCTGGGGTGTCCCTTGGTACTGCCCACAGCAGGGTTATGCCATTCTTACATCAATACCACCATGACACTGGCGACTGGCATCTGCACTTCAACAACCATATCCAATGACAGGCCAGCTCACTGCCCGGTAAGAGGTCTAGGGCCCCTGGGGTCCAGGTCATGCTGATTGATAAAGCACACCTCAGCAAAAGCACCAGGAAGCCAAGATGCCACCCCAAAGTGTTTTAGCAGTTGTGGGACCCAGGGCACGATGTCCAGGGAAGCTGTTGGGTGAAGCCCACAAGTGAGAACTTCCAGAGCGGGCTGTAGGGACACAGGAACAGGACAGCAAGTAAGCAGACAAGCAGCCTTACTCCACTGCCTTCAGAAGCCTGGAGAAACAGAGCTCAGCTCGGCAGGGCTCTCCATTTAAACACGGCAATATCCAGCTCAAGGGATCATGGAGGCAAGGCAGAAGTCAACTCGCATTATTTCCCCAAGAGTAACTTGAAAACCTAGCCTTTAAGAAATGGATATCCATATCATCGTCTTTTTTAAGATACAAGTCACTAAACAAAATGTCTTAGAAAAGTCCTATAAGCCACAGAAGAGCTGCAAGGATTCAACAACAAGCCTGACTGCGACAGGGTTTGCAGACCTCCTGGATCAACCCACTGGATGACAAGCCCCTGCCAGGCGGACGGCACCCCAGCCACCTGATGGGCGGGACAATGTCAGAGAAGGGCACGTTGGAAGCACTGGAGACAAATGCCAGCTTTCTTTACTTCCCTCCCAAGACAGACCTCACCCCACCCCCAGGAAAGGCGGGAGGGAGGGGAAACGTGAGAGAGGGACAGACCGGGCCTCCTGCCCTCCCTGACGTGGCACTGGTGTGGAACGCAAGACGGCATCTCTGAGGAAACCGAAGGACCAGACCGAATCCTGCCTGGCTCCCCAGGCTTTCACGTGTGCGAGGGCAAGTAGGGGGAGATCCCCTCTAGGGCTCTGAATGAACCGAAGGCCTGTGTGCCATCAGATTACGTGCTGCCTTCAGATTCAGGGACGGGAGGGGACCTCCACTCCCCCTTAAGAGCCCACCGTGCTTACAGGTTAGGACTAAAAGTCATCCAGCCGCTGCACGCCCGGCAGCTGAATTCTCTCCCGAGGACCCCAGGACAGGAGTACGGCTGCC
Organism: Mesoplodon bidens; assembly: GCF_964165515.1. Taxonomy (NCBI): domain Eukaryota; kingdom Metazoa; phylum Chordata; class Mammalia; order Artiodactyla; family Ziphiidae; genus Mesoplodon; species Mesoplodon bidens. The sequence goes on from NC_138180.1 coordinate 47,149,381, forward strand.
ACGGTGCAACGGAAAAGTATGAGTGTATTTGAGAAATCGCTCAGAATCCCACGTGGACCTTCAGGAGTTCCTTTAAATAAAAGATATATCAATCATTAAGTAGAACACTAACTAGGTTGAGGGGAAAAGGTCCCAACTCCTTAAATTTATGTTGCTTTAACAGGAACTGAAAGAATCTCAGGAAGTCATAAATAAGAGAAATTTATAACACACAATGCTTATTAAAGACGTCACTGGGACTTCCCTGGCGGTCCAGCGGACCCTGCACTTCTAATGCAGGGGACACGGGTTCGATCCCTGGTTGGGGAACTAAGATCCCGCGCAGTACAGCAAAAAAAAAAAAAAAAAAAAAAGAAGTTGTCAAGTTACGACACCACGCAGAAACATACACACTGCACAGCATCGCGATATCAGATTCAATTCTGTGGTCCGTTATTGAAAAGCCTCTGGTCGTTTTTGCATGTAACTCACAGTGAGTAACTGCTGAGGAGTGTCCAGCAATGCCTCCAAGACAGACTGGGACATCGCGGACTAAAGTGTCACTGCCCTTGCTGAGCTATGTGACCTCGGGCAAGGAGGGGGAATACTAACCGCGGGGCAAGGGACACTGCAGTGAGCATCCTGCGTCGGACACACAGTGGACCACAGAAAGAAAAAGCTACCGTTACACCGCCAGCTCTCCCAGCGTCTTCTCTCCTGTCAACTCCTCTTTCCTTTCCTAGGAATTCTCGGTGGCCCCAGCTGGAAACTCTACAGGGTTTTCATCATATATTATGTAAGCCAAAGGGAGAAGGCAGCAAACACATCAAACGCATGTACGGTAATTTATACTGTAATATCTTCTCCATTACAGAAGTCCTTGCGTACACACGTTACCATATTCACTTTTAAAGAGAGAACGTCTTTCAGTCTGCCAGTAACCCTAGTCGGGAAAGCCCAGTTTTGCAAAGCAGGTTGTGTGCAACACACATTTTCCTTCTTAAAAATAAGTACTCACTACAGAAAAGTTTTAAATTACTTGAAAGTATTAAAGAAACGGGGGTGGGGGGGACCTCACAGACATTCAACAACCAAAACACCAACATGTAACATCTTTCTGTACTCTCAATTTTTCTTCCTCTTTCTACGTTGCGTATTCAATTTTACATTAAGTTACAAGCAACTGCCCTCCTATAAACTCCTCATAAACAGCAGCTTGAATTGCTGCAGAATATTCCATGGGCTGAGTACCTGCCTAGAATTCTGAATCTGTTTTCACTTAGCAACTGTGAGAACAGCAGATTTTAACCCTGAGGTTCAATTTTTGTTTTCTAACATGCAGTCACAAGAATGTAAGACAGGAATCAACTATCCAGGGGAGTTCAATTTACAGATTTTTCTGTATGAAAGACTGCCTTTAAGTACATCTACAAACATTCTTTGAATTTTTTAAAAGAAGATACTAGTATAGCAGGCGGGTTGGGAATGGCACACTGAAGCAGGTGTGCAAGGCCCTGTGAAGAGCCACATTCTCCTCCCAAATGGACATCACCCCCCTTAATAATTCCTTAAAAAACCTTCCACTGTTCTCCTGCTGGCGATCAAATGAAGGTGTCCAATGACCTCCAACATGGTAGGAAATATCCTTCCCAGTTTAGAGAAGACCTAAGTCAAGGTTGAAGTCAGAGCTCGTGGCATTGGGACTAAACGCAGGAATCGGAGTGGCAGACACATGCTTCTCTCCATCCGTCCAGAGCGGCAGCCTTCACAGACAAGGGAAGTTGGTTCTGTTCGCCTCGTTAGCTCTCCTTTCTACTATTTCTAGAAAGTAGCCTCTAATATTAAAAAACACAGATTCCCACCAGCATGTAACGCACAAACTGCCAGTGCAGTCGTGAAAAAATGGAATGAACTATTGGTATATGCATCCACACGGGTGATCTCAGAACAATTACGGAGGAGATCAGCCGGACAGGAATGAGTACTGACCACGGAGCCCGTTTGCATGAAATTCCAGAAAACATACACTGACCCACAGTGGGTCAGAAAGCAGACTGGTGTCAGGGCTGGGGGACGAGGCTGGAAGGAGAGATTCCTAGGATGCAGCATGAGGACACTTTCAGGGTGATGGCTGTTGTTCACCCTTCGATGCTGCTGACGGCTTCGCACGTACAGTGTATACACATACATACATGTGTGTGTGTAAAAAGTACGCATATATAAAATGTCAAAACCAAACCAAAAAAAAGTCAAAACTTCATTGAGTCATTCAATTGAATTCTATTCCTAAAAGCCTTTTATTTTATTTTTATTTTTGGCTGCACTGTGTGGTTTGCGGAACCCTCAGTTCCCCAACCAGGGGCTGCACCCGGGCCATGGCAGTGACAGCCCGGAATCCTAACCACTAGGCCATCAGGGAACTCCCCTTAAAGCCTTTTTAAAAGAATTCCTCTGGAAGGGCGTTTGCAAGGCCTCGAGGTGGGGCTGTAATAAGCAGTTAGGAAGCAGAGAAGGCAGTAGGAGCTCCAGCTGTGGTTTTCAAAGACTCACCGTTAGTCACTTGATCTCTGGAGGGTCAGGGGGCGGGGAAGCTCTTGAGCCTTAGAAGCACACACAAGGCTTCCTTCCTGGCCAGACTCCAGGCCGCAGCAAGGAAACGCGGGTGAGCAGAACAGGAGACCCATCACCTGAACACACGGCACCCAAACCACAGCAGGTGACCAGCAGAAACCCTCCCCTTCCCCAGAGCCCCCTCACGGCTCTGGAAAACCAACACACGCAACGGCTGCTGCCGGCCTCAAGCACACCCAGGGAAGTGACAAAAACCATGAATATTCGGTGTCACCTGGTATCGCTCAAGGTCGTCTATCTCAACCCCGAGAGCCACCTGGTGAAATTTCAGCCAAGATAACGATGCTGCCGATTCCATGCATCCAGCCCTCTGTTTGGTTTCCCGTTTCCTTCCACGGAAGACTCGTGTTGCATCTCAGCGGATAACCGCTCCCCCACGCAGGTCACAGAGCTGAGGCCGCTGCTGGAGAAAGCGCCGGCCCTCTCCCCTCTGTGAGCATCTTACGCAGATGTTTTCCAAACTCACCTGAGGGAGGGCAGGGAGGTCGTCTCATCCCCTAAGGCTTTGGTTCCTTTTGGCTTAAGCTAGAGGGCTTAAGTTTGCACTGGACTTGCTGTGAAAGCGGTGAGAAGAAACGAAGGATGTTCTATGACGAGTTGCTTGCTGTTCTAGAAACTTGGAAACAGGCAAGTTACTCTGACCTCTTCCTCAGTGGTCAAGACCAGATGCGTGCTGCTGGATTCGGACAGCCCCGGGCTCCCTTGAGCCACGCAGACCACAACAAAACACACTGAGAGCGGATTCCAGCCGTCGTGAAGGTGAGCGCGAGGCCGACTCCAGCCAACCCCATACTTCAACCTCGACCTGCCTCCGCACCCCTGCTCCGCGAGCCAAGCGTCCGGGACCACCCAGTTCCCGCGCTTCTGCCGATAAACTGCGCCCCCGCCCCCCCGCCGTCGCCCAGTGGCCTGACGCACAACACGGGGACGAGGGTCACCCACTGTCCCGGGCTGGGCACTGACTGCACAGCCTGGCCCGCGAGGGACTCGCCGACCCCGTGAACGAGGGCCTGGACACAGGACAAGGTGTCTGTGACCACCCGACGCTCGCTCCACGCCATGGACAGGGCAGAGAAATGCAAGAGAAGGCATTCAGCCGCCCCCAGACGGCATTCAGTCTCGGGGTGCAGCCCGCCGCCCCCAGACGTCCTGATACTCTACGGACGTACCCATTGCACACTTGCAGGAGGCAAGACCGGACACGAGCACGCTACACGCTTTATCTTAAGAAAAGCAACGTGGAAGAGACGCCTCCTGAAGCTTCTCTCCATTTAGCTGCCAGCCTGATGAAGCTGGGGATTGTTCTCCACGTTACAGGAGTTCAGTTACTTCCTGAGGGCAGACAGAGACGACATGAGACACATTTTTCACGTATTTGGTCTATCCGATTTGCCTAACGAGCTTATGACATATTTTCGGAGCCCTACTTACAAGTGATGGAATTGATAGCCCACGGACTTACGTGGCCTGCCTCCCCCTGGCCACAGAGCTGGATCACCTCCCCCGGGTGCCCACCGGAGGTGGGGGTGCGCCCACATGGGCAGCACGTGAAACGGCATAAACATCCACCAGCTGACGAACCAAGGAACAAATGCCGTCTGTCCACACGACCGACTAGTATTCAGCAAGAAACAGGGAGGAATTAGTGACACAGGCTGCAACACGGATGAACCTGGACAACGTGAGGCTGAGGGAACGAAGCCACGCACAAAAGGCCACAGAGAACATGAGGCCATTTATATGAATGTCCAGAACGGGCAAATCCAGAAAGACAGAGGGGAGATTCGTGGTTGCCTGGGGCCGGAGCGGGACCAGGGAGTACAAAGGATCTTTTTCGGGTGATGGAAATGCTCTGAAACACTGGATTCTGGGAATGGATGCCCAACGCTGACTTGACTAAAAGTCACTGGAGTGGACATTTAACACGGGCAAACTGTATGGTATGGAAATGACGTACCTACATGAAGCTGCAGAAGAAGAAAGGGGAGGGGGAGGAGGATGGAAGGGGGAAGACGACGGGGAGGGAGGCAAAACAGGCAGGCAAACAAGGGAAGAGACGAGCTGGCACAGGCCAGCGCAGAGGGAAGACAGACGTTCCACACACACAAACGAGGGTCACAGACGTCCCTCGTAATTGGAGGCTCCGATCTGCTGAGCCCAAGTGTCAGGCAACACATCAGGCCCTGCAGGTCCTGGAAACAAGGCCACAGGGAGGGTTGTCCACCCATTTTACAGATGAGGAAACTGAGGCCAGTGATGAGCTATTTTACCTGAGCTCACCAGTCAAAGAAAAAAACAAAGAGTGGGATGAAGGAACTGGGACCCATGAGGAGGAGAGGGGTGGAACTGGGGAGGCAGACAGACTGATTCCCGGAAGTTATTTGCCACCTATACATCCACACGTGCAGTACACGTACACAACCCAGCCCTCCTTCCTACAGAGGTCTGGTCCTCCAAGCAACCACGAAGCGTAAGTCAGATGTTTTACCTGAGGTCACCTGTCAGGAAGAAAAAGAGCAGCCGTGCTTTAAGTTTCCCGACTCCCAGTTTTGAAATCAAAGTATTAGGTCACCATATTTACAGTAAATATTGGTATCACGTTGTTTCCATCAGCGAGCTGTTTCCACGGTTAGCAGGATCAAACAACGAAAGCTCTCTGCGAGACTGGGAGTTGGCATCCGTCGGGATGGACAGGGCTGACCTTGAGGGGCCAAGGAGGACACACCAGCCCGCGCCTTCTAAGGGAACCTTCTGGTGCTTGGCGCCGCAGGGGCTGCTGAAGTTCCAGGGCCGATCCAGGGCGAAGCTGACATTCTCCGTGAGCTGGAGGCCAGCGATCAGGCAGGGTCAGTGTGCTCACCAACACCTCCTCCCTCCCGCCCTGGCCAGGCCCTGGGGACGGCTCCGTGGAGGGCGGCTCTGCGGCCACCGGCGGCGTGTTCCCGTTTGTGCCCTGGCGGGGTACGTGCGGAGCCGTCTCGGCTCAGCTCTGACGTGAGTCATCCCCACCACACAGCCCCTCTTGTCCTGGGGCTCCCTTTCTCCCTCCCGGATGATGCCCATCCTGACTCCTTCCCAAGAGGCTCCAAGGCCTCTTTTAAGGGAAGCCGCCCACACGGCTTGGGAACTTGCAGGGTGAATGAGAAGGCAGGCGGGTAGGAAGTGTCCCGCCAGCGCAGAGACGAGGTTCCTTGGGGACGCCTTCTCACGCCAGCGCTGGACCGCTGTTATCCCGTCATTTCTAGTTTCTTCACTCCGTTGGTGTTCACACCTGTTCCTCTCCATCCAGCTGTCCCCTTCCTCCCTCACCTGCTCCCTTCCCCTCTCCGCTGTCCCTGTCCCGGGGGATCGTCTCTAATGCGGCGCCTTCGAGCAGCAACTTGCCCACCAAATCGGACCTCTGGCCCCTGACCTCCTCCCGGCCAGCTCCGAGAGAGGGCATTTCCAGCTCTCCCTTGCTTGTCGAAGGAGAAGACAAACCGATCTTACAGCTGCACAGTCCACTGCACATGAGGCAAACCATCGAACGATCTCTAAGTCCATTACCGTAGACAGCACGACAAACTTGGGAGTGGAGCGGGGGCGGGAGGACCCGGCAGGCACCCAGAACCCAACCAGGCCGACCACACAGGAAGCCAAGGTTCCCAAGGGGCTGATCGTTCAGACAGATAAGAGACAAACACCAGCTCGAGGGGACAGGAGAGGACAAAGCCACAGAGGAGTTGGAGGAAGAAAAGTGCCCAAGAAAGGGGACAGTTGTCCTCTTTTAAGACAAGAGCTAATTTCACCAAGCAACACTCAAACAAAACATGACGTATGACTTAAAGGACAGGAACAAACTTTGTATCTCAGCTAGATACACAAATTGCTTACAGCAGGGTTTTTTTTTGTTTTTTTGACATCTTCATTGGAATATAATTGCTTTACAATGGTGTGTTAGTTTCTGCTTTATAACAAAGTGAATCAGCTATACATATACATATATCCCCATATCTCTTCCCCCTTGCGTCTCCCTCCCTCCCAGCCTCCCTATCCCACCCCTCTAGGTGGTCACAGAGCACGGAGCTGATCTCCCTGTGCTATGCGGCTGCTTCCCACTAGCTATCTATTTTACGTCTGGTAGTGTATATATGTCCAGGCCTCTCTCTCGCTTTGTCACAGCTTACCCTTCCCCCTCCCCATATCCTCAAGTCCATTCTCTAGTAGGTCTGCGTCTTTATTCCCGTCTTACCCCTAGGTTCTTCATGAACTTTTTTTTTTAGATTCCATACATGTGTGTTAGCATACGGTATTTGTCTTTCTCTTTCTGACTTACTTCACTCCTTACAGCAGGTTTTAACCAAATAGGAAGAGTATTTTCTGCAGTGACTCCTGTTCAATCCCAACAGCAATGATCAACAGTGTTCTGAAGATGGTCTAGACCACCACGTGGTGTCCTCAGGGAACCCTCAGCCCTGCCCTGCTGGAGAACACCCACATGACCACGTTAAAGCACATACTCCGATCAGAGACGGTGCAGGTGCAAAGCACACAGGATCCAGAATGCGAGAGCCCTGATTTGCCTCCACTAAGTACTGGCTCACAGTCTTGGAGGAACTAAGGTGTGCACACTCCAGTTTCCTCATTTATCAGTACGAATAACAGTACACAGCTCAGCGCTGTCACTGTCGAGGAATCAAATGGATAATTTATGTCCTACACGTAGCAAAGAATTTGCTACATAATACATGCTCACTGAGTGATATTATTTCCAAAGACGTTGTACAGGACTAACTGGACACAGAAGAGAAGCTGCTCAGCAACCCAGGGAAGAAAAGGACAAGTAAGCAGCGGGGAATTTTTTTTTTTTAATCAAAATTTCATTCCATAAGAAGTAACATAATTTTCTGCTCCACAGCACTAAAAAGAAATGAGCTATCAAGCCATGAAAACACATGGAGGAACCTTAACGCATACTAACTACATAAGAGAAGCCAATCTGCAAATGCTACATTCTGTAGGATTCCAACTATACAACGTTCTGGAAAAGGCTCAACCATGCAGACAGTCTAAAGATTCATCAGGAGATGAACGGATGGAGCAAAGAGGACTTTCAGGGCAGTGAAACTACTCTATTATAATGATGGATGGATATCATTATATATTTGTCCAAACCTGAGAATGTCCCACCCCAAGAGTGAACCCCAATGTAAACTACGGACTTGCTGACGATGGTGTGTCAACATAGGTGCAGCCCTGGTGACAAATGTGGAGGACACTGATAACGGCGGAGGCTGTGTGTGTATGGGGGGTGGGTATACTGGAAATCTTCGTATTGCATTGTCAATTTAAAACTGCTCTAAAAAATAAAGTCTTGGGGCTTCCCTGGTGGCGCAGTGGTTGAGAGTCCGCCTGCTGACGCAGGGGATACCGGTTCGTGCCCCGGTCTGGGAGGATCCCACATGCCGCGGGGCGGCTGGGCCCATGAGCCATGGCCGCTGAGCCTGCGCGTCCGGAGCCCGTGCTCCGCAGTGGGAGAGGCCGCAGCGGTGGGAGGCCCGTGTACCGCACACACACAAAAAATGAATGAATGAATGAATAAATAAATAAATAAATAAATGTCTTTAAAAAAACCCAGATGTCACCCTATAATGTCACACTGCCAGTTCACATATTTATAACTGGAAAAAATGCCATGTAATAAAGATACTCAAAGGAGGTAAGTCTAGGGATTTCCCTGGTGGCCCAGTGGTTAAGACTCTGAGCTCCCAGTGACGGGGGGCCCTGTTCGACCCCTGGTCAGGGAACTAGATCCCACATGCATGCCGCGACTAAGGAGCCCACGAGCCGCAACTAAATCCCGGCACAACCAAATTAATTAGTTAATTATTATTATTATTTTTTTTTTTAAAAGAAGGAGGTAAGCCGGCATCTATTTTGCACAAGTCTCTGAAACCCCAGGCTGGAATAATTATTGCTTTTTAAAATCCATATCCACTACCATTGTTCTTATGACTCTTTAGAAGTAACTATATAGGGACTTCCCTGGTGGCGCACTGGTTAGGAATCCACCCGCCAATGCAGGAGACAGGGGTTCGAGCTCTGGTCCGGGAAGATCCCACATGCTGCAGAGCAACTGAGCCTGCACACCACAACTACTGAAGCCCGTGCGCCTAGAGCCTGTGCTCTGCAACAAGAGAAGCCACTGCAAAGAGAAGCCTGAGCACCGCAATGAAGAGTAGCCCCCGCTCGCCGCAACTAGAGAAAGCCCGCGCGCAACAACGAAGACCCAACACAGCCAAAAATAAATAATTTTTTTTTTTTTTTTTTTTGCAGTACACAGGCCTCTCACTGTTGTGGCCTCTCCCGTTGCGGAGCACAGGCTCCAGACGCACAGGCTCAGCGGCCATGGCTCACGGGCCCAGCCGCTCCGCAGCATGTGGGATCTTCCCGGACCAGGGCACAAACCCGTGTCCCCTGCATCAGCAGGCAGACTCTCAACCACTGCGCCACCAGGGAAGCCCAATAAATTTATTTTTTAAAAGTGACTATATAATTGTGTCATTCGTGTTAATTTTTTTTTTTTTTTAAATAAACAGCCCCAAACAAACCTCCTTTTAGCATTATCCTGCCAAAAACCAGCTGTGTGACCGTGGGGAGTGTCCTTTCCTTCCCTGGACTTCGGTGTTTTCTCCATCACGCGAGGGTGTGTAACTCCCACTCCCTTCTTGCCCTAAGACATCATCAGGGTCTGCAGATGACACGTGAAGAAACGGGGGGGGGGGGTTCAACTAAGAAATGGTACCTACCAGGCAGGGGAAAAGAGTGGGTGTAAAAATAGCTGACAAAGTGGCAAGGTTTGTACAAACAAAACCAAGGCAGAGAAAGGGGGCTGGGGAGGGCGCTGAGGACCGGTATCAGATGACTTTCCAGAGCTCATCAATGACCCTTGCTTGACCTGCAGTACGTTCCCAAAACTCCTAACACCTGACCACAGGAGTCAGTGCTGAGCTATGCAATCCTGCCTCAAGAGCTCCAGATGCATCCTCAACTTCCATGCGTTTTAGCAGGCGTCTACGGAGCATCCGCCGTGTACTCACTAGTCCGGAGAACACACGGGAAGGGCCCCCCGGGGGCCCACACCTAGAAACTAACTCCAGAGATTCCTTTCTGTCTGTCAACCTTCCCTCCTCTTGAGGAAACCATCTGTCCCCCACAGGTGTCCCCACCACCGTCCTGTTTGCCCTGCCCTGTTCCCAACGACGAGGGCACACCGCTGAACCCACGGAAGGGATCAGTCACTGGGTCTGGCGTTGTGGTTCTCCACCCAGCACTACTGACACGCCGGGATGGACCACTCTCTATGGTGGGGCGCCCTGTGCACTGCAGCACGGCCAGCAGCATCCCCGGCCTGTCTCCACCAGATGCCAGGAGCCACCTTCCCCCTCCGTTGACAGAAGTGCCTCCAGACATCACCAGATGTGTGTGGGACAAAGTCACCCCTGGTTGCAGTCTAGGTGAGCACCTCTGTGAGGCCTGACAGGGAAGAAAGGACCCCCTTTGAGAAGGCAGGCTTGTAGGGCACATGCCCAGGGCCACGTGCGGCCACCATTTCCATCCCGTGGGGAAGTCTGCCCGAGGAGCCAGCCAGCAGGAGGGACACAATCAGACCTAAGGGGGTGGTGGAGGGAGACACGGGCCTCCAGCGTTGGCACAAGGCCCTCTCCCACCCTGCCTGATGCATCTTGGAGATGTCCCAGCTGGGTGAGTACGCATATTCCCTTTTCTACTCAGGGTATTAAAATACGCTTTGGCTCCCTGCCACCGAAATGGTCCAGCTCTCTCAAGGGCTCTGTTCCCATCATCAGCCACATGCACGAATGTGCTTACGGGTCTCCATTCGGTGGTCAATGTCTTAGTCACTAAGTGCTTGGAGTTATGAGGTCCCTGCGGGTAAGGGGAGGCTGAAAACGTAGAGAGATTCACGATAAGGTTACAAGCAAAAATAGCCTGCAGCTCAAACGTCACACCCAGGGTTCTGAACTATTTTCAGAATCATCACCTAGGAGAGGGGAATTTCAGAAATACTGGAAAAACTCAGAGTGGAATTCTCACTCTTGTAGAGGAGAGACTAGTCACAGGACTAGTGTGACTAGTCTTAACAGGAAAGCCAGAGAGAAACCTTGGCAAGCTTTCATTTCCCCAAACAGGCAATGAGAAACGGCCGGTAAGAGAACGCCCACTCCCCAGTGAGGTCCATCTGTTCCCGATAAGAACCAGCCTGCGGGCCCACGCAGACAATTAAGGGTGCTTGATGAGCTCTACAACAGGCTACAGTTTTCAGGTGTGTCCAATCCTAGCAGACAGCGTCTAAGGATTGCCTGCAGTTTTCCTTTACAAGAGCGATACCAGAAAACGCTTGGTAGAAGCTGAAGGAAAACAGTCTCAGTGGTGCTGGAGACCCTTTCCTCTCCTCTTCAAGCGCACGGCTGGTCACAGCGAAACCCTCGCATCTGGCCACCCCTGCTGCGGAAACTAGCAGGAATAAGTCCTCACCCTCCCTTTGACCCATTTGTTAGCTGGGTTTCTCCTATGACCTAGACACAAACAAGAGACATCAGATACTTGACACCTTAACCTTGGCCGGGGGGCGCACCTGGTGAATCAGCCAGCCGGGGGGCATCAGGACGACGCTGGCTGGGAGCCAGGCCCCGGGGCACGGTGCACACTTCGATGCTGGACCAGCAGGGGCGCCCGGTGATTCACGGCCCCGCCGCACACTTCACCGTTCACAGCCACACGTCTGCTCCATGCGCGGGCTCGGCTGCTTTTCCAGCTGGTGGTGACTTCCCGAACGGGCTTTGCCCGCTCCCTTCCCCGTCGGCCTGCTTCTGAGCAAACGGCTTCCTAACTACAAAGCCTGCCGACATCACCAGCTGTCCCGGCGGCCTGCCCATACACTCTAGTCACAGGAAAGCAGCACAGAGCCCCACAAGACTCAGCAGAGACAGCGGCCCCGGCCCGCGTGCGCCCGGCCCCGGGTTCGAGTGTTCCTTTCCATCTCCTGCCAGCCTGAGCTCACTGACAAGGTGCAAAAAGCGAGCCCCCTACCTCTCCCAAGTCCAAACCCTCAGAAGCACCCAAACATGCCACCGGAAATCTGAAATAATCTGATCATTTTCTGAAGCTAGTCGCTCTCAATCCTCAACAGCACGGGCTGGAAACGCTCTCCCAGCTGAGCCGGACGCCTGAATCATCCTGTGTGAGATCCCAGTCCTGCATTTCCTCACCCTGAACACACTCAGCATAACTAACCTTGGTACCTACCCCAACCAGGATGTCATAATGAGCATTCAGGTAACTGTGCCCCGACAAACAGGTATATGCTCTTTCCCCAGTCGGAATCATGCTTTCTACCTGACTTGGACGCCAACTTCAGAAAATACCCTCACTTGTGATTCATCTTCAGCCAAAAGCAATTTCTCAACCCTGAAGTTCTCTGTTCCAGTTTTCGTATTAAAGCAATTTCTCAACCCTTTCCAGTTTTCGTATTAAAAAAAAAAATCTCTTATACTAAGATGGACTCCCAGCCTGTGAGCCCTAGAACCCTCGGTGGGCCCTTGTCACCCTAAGGACTGAAAGGGAAGCAACTGTGTAGCCACCTGCTGTTTGGACAGACGGTGGCCCTGTTCCCACCTCTCCCAGCATGGTGACTGGGCATCCCCAGGATTCCATGGCCACAGGACAGCTCTGTTCATTGCCACCTCTGACCAGGCGTCCGCTTGGCCGAACACACCAATCACAGCTACTGCAAGGACACTGAAAAGCAGGGAATCTGACTGGTGTTGCTGTAGCATTTCTAACACGCTCCAGCCCACTGCTCAAGCCACCCTGCGCATGCCAAATTTAGAGGTAGAAGAGAACTGTGTCCAGAGATTTCTTTTTAATTACTATTTTTTCCATTAATTAATTTTTTATTTATTTTATTTTTGGCTGTGTTGGGTCTTCGTTGCTGCGCGCAGGTTTTCTCTAGCTGTGGCGAGTGGGGGCTACTCTTCGTTGCGGTGCGCGGGCTTCTCATTGCGGTGGCTTCTCTTGTTGTGGAGCACAGGCACGCAGGCTTCAGTAACTGTGCCGCATGGGCTTAGTTGCTCCGTGGCATGTGAGACCTTCCCGTACCAGGGCTCGAACCCGTGTCCCTTGAATTGGCAGGCGGATTCTTAACCACTGTGCCACCAGGGAAGCCCATGTGTCCAGAGATTTTAAGTGCCTGTCTAAGCTCAATTCACAAGCGTCCTGTTTCCTAACTCACGCATAATTCTAAGGTCTTTACGCTACCCCTGCTGAGTCTCCTATTTGCCTGTTCAAATGGAAATAACCATTACTTTACAATCTGTACACAGACTTGTGTATATGTATACACAGGCCACAATGCTGTTAAAAAACCGCAAGCGCTACAGCAAGGCATAAAGTAGAAAGTAACCCCCCACAAGGGCCACATAAGTATTTGTTAAAAGCTAACCATCTGGGCTTCCCTGGTGCTGTAGTGGTTGAGAATCCGCCTGCCAATGCAGGGGACATGGGTCCGGGGAGATCCCACATGCCGCAGAACAACTAAGCCCATGCGCCACAACTAGTGAGCCTGCACTCTAGAGCCCGCGAGCCACAACTACTGAAGCCCTCGCGCCTGGAGCCCGTGCTCCCCAACAAGAGAAGCCACCGCAATGAGAAGCCGCAACGAAGAGTAGCAGCCCCCGCTCTCCGCAACTAGAGAAAGCCGGCGCACGGCAACAAAGACCCAACGCAGCCAAAAATAAATAAATAAAATAAATAAATTTATTAAAAAAAGAAGAATATCAAATAAATGGAACCACACAGTATGTAACCTTTAAAAAGATTAAAAAACGACAAAAGCTAACCATCTATAAACACCAACTGCTGGTCCCGCGTTTACATACCTCACACTTCAGTTAATCCTGTCAGCCCTGGAAGGAGATGTCATAAAGGTGATGGACTTGGAGTGCAGGGGCTTTCCAAGTGGCCCCACGTCCTGCGCCCACGCCCAGAGTCCCGGGGCACCCGGCTGACCGCAGCTCGCAGCTCGCCCGTCTGCCAACTTCGCTACCCTGAACTGATATATCCCCCGAGCCTCAATTTCCAGCAGCTGGAGAACGTAAAAGCATGATCGCCTCAGCTGTAACGTGTTACAAAATAACAAGCGCTTCCACAGAGCAAGAGAAAGGATATACAGCTGAGGTTCCCAAACCTGGGCTACAAACAGGAGCCCCCAAACGGGCCTTAAACGCACCCTGCTAAGCTCCCCCACCCCCGGGGTTTCTGGTGCAGTTTTTGAAGCAGCGGGTGGGGGGGCAGGGCCTGATACTCTGCATTTCTGACAAGCTCCCTGAGGAGAACGCTGACTCAGAAACCCCACCTAGAGACTGCCCACTTCAAGCGTCTACCCCAGCACCTGGCTGGCCTGCACTGGCAGCCAGGACCCCATAAGCACAGCTCAGCACCCCAGTTCTCCTGCTGTGTTAAAATCCCTCGGCTCCAGCCTCAGCATGCAGGCTGCGCTCCCCTCCGCCCCTGCTTCCCGTGACCCCCCGGGCTACCAGAACCCAGCCAGAGCTAGACCCTGCTTCCCTGCCCTGGCTGAAAACATGCCTCCTCGGGTTCAGAAAACACACCTGTAAGGGTAGCCGGGGGACCTCTGGTCAGATGGACTGAATTTTCTTTTTGAGTCTTGCAGGGAGCTCTTGGTGCCTGTCTGTAAATCTACCAACACGAGTAAAAACTAAAATGTAAGGCCATGATTCGCCACCTGGTTGCACATTCAAACCTCCTGGCCAGCTTTAGAGTCACTGACACTGGGCCACCCCCGAGACCCCGACTTAACTGGCCCAGGGTGTGGCCAGGCATCGATAGCTTTCAAAGCCCCTCCCTCCCCCCAGGTGATTCCAATGTGCAGCCAGGATTTCAATCCACTGCCCCCCACCCAGAAGAACTGTAAAGTCGTGCCCTCTCCCATACATACCCAAAACCTACAGTGACACTTCCAGGAGTCAGGGTCACTCGGGTTTTAAAGCTGACCAGAGGCTTTAAGGCCCGGCATCCTTTGCCACGGTCCATCTTACAAAAATGCATTTGCGCCTTTGGACGAGATCTCCCAACTCCTGCTCATCTTGTGAAAAGTGAGAATCTAGGCAGTGATTTTGTTATTGTTGTTGTTACTGTGTTTAAATGAAAGTAAAGTTATTCTGAGAAATCGAGATCTGAAACAAGTAAAATGAGAGCTATCAAAGAAAAGTCATTGGGCTTCCCTGGTGGCGCAGTGGTTGAGAGTCCGCCTGCCGATGCAGGGGACACGGGTTCGTGCCCCGGTCCGGGAAGATCCCACATGCCGCGGAGCGGCTGGGCCTGTGAGCCATGGCCACTGAGCCTGCGCGTCCGGAGCCTGTGTTCCTCAGCGGGAGAGGCCACAACAGTGAGAGGCCCGCGTACCGCAAAAAAAAAAAAAAAAAAAAAAAAAAGAAAGGTCATTTGGTGTAAACTTTAGGTATTATGGTTACCTTATATCAAGCTATTCTGTCTGGGTCACCTGAGCCCAGCGGTGACACATACAGCTAGGTTATCCCCAAAGACCTCTGTTTGGATGACCACAAACCTGCCTTCAAAACCCAATATGCAAAAAGAAAGTAAAAGGAAGAAAGGTGCCCTTGACTTTGACAAAGGCCGTTGCATAACACATTCACTGAGTAGCTAAAACGTGTCAGGCGCCGGGCAGTGAAGTGGAGATGCAGATCCCAGGGGAATGCTGGGCCCACGCTGCCAGGCCCTGGAGTTGCTACCTGGGTAAGCTCATGCTAAGGGGGCCATACAGCTGCAGGAGGCCACAGGTCAAGGTGGAGTCGCCCGGAGAGCTGCAAACACACCCACAGGTTCTTCTTCCAGAAGGGAAGCGGCTCCTCCCTTTGCTGTCATGCAATACAGATGGTGCCATGAACACGGCCTGAGCGCCCAGTGTCGAGGGCTGTGCAGACTGTCCTTAACACCCAAGTTCCTAAACAATGAGCTAGCCAGGGTGCATTCTGGTCAGTGTGGATATAAACACAGGAAGAGAAGTAGCCACGCATGTAAGTTTCCCTAAAATGCCAGCCCATTGATTTCCCCCCTGCCAAGTGGATGATGGGAATAGAACCCCAGATTCTCACCATTTAGTGAGAACCCAAAAAGCTTTAAAAGCTAAAACTTCATGCTATCAGGAGGGTATCTGTGCAAATACTGTTTTCTTGAAGCAAAAACTAATTACACAATGAATGGTCTCCACTCAGAAGACAGAATCATGGGTAATTACCCCAGTCAATGAAGCTGGCTTAAAATACATTCCCTGCAATTCCTTTCATTTTGTTCAAGAGCGGTCTGGTTTTTCTCTGTAATATTGAGCTGCACAGAGAAATTTCTGAAACTTGAAGTTTCGAGATCGAGCCCTTTACAGCTATTCCAAGCACATATTATTCCATAACCTTTGATACTGAGGGGTTATTTTTCCAAAGCTCCTGATGTAAGAATAGTGATTTTCATTCAGGAGAAATCTCTCCTGCTTTTTATTTATTTATTTTTAATAAATTTATTTATTTGTTTTCATCTTTGGCTGCACTGGGTCCTCGTTGCTGTGCGCAGGATTCCTCCAGTTGCGGCGAGCAGGGGCTACTCTTCGTTGCAGTGCGCAGATTTCTCATTGGGTGGCCTCTCCCGTTGCGGAGCACGGGCTCCAGGCGCGCGGGCTTCAGCAGTTGCGGCACGTGGGCTCAGCAGTTGTGGCTCACGGGCTCCAGAGCACACGCAGGGTCAGAAGCTGTGGGGCAAGGGCCCGGCTGCTCCGCGGCATGTGGGATCCTCCCAGACCAGCGCTCAAACCCGTGTCCCCCTGCACTGTCAGGTGGATTCTTAATCACTGCGCCACCAGGGAAGCCCAAAATCTTTCCTGCTTTTACTCCACCACATCTGAAAATGAGCTACTCCATTGCAAGAAGTGAAACTGCTTCATTCCTTTCAGCAGAGCATCCCGAGCAGCGGAGATGCTGGTGGTCCCAGTGGGTGGCACTCCCTTGCATCCCACCTGGGAATTCTGAGAGTGTTTGGCTTCGAGAGGCTCTCCCTACCCTGCCCAGGTTCTGAACACTAATGCAGCGTCTGAATGGGGGAAAACAGCTACATTAACTGGCCTGGCCCAATCAAGACCCTGCACAGTGCAAAAGGGCAGAATTCTTGCGTGCTGGGATCACAGAAGCACAGCGGGGCTACTGATCTGCTCGGAGGCATTCCAATCTCCAGGATGCTTCCCCCCGCTTTCCATCATTGTTCCCTGGACTCGGAGGCTCTAAATTCTGGAACTAAGAAAGGTTCCGTGCAATTACTTTTGTCCAAACGCATCATTCCTGGGAGGCGGGGAGAATCAACGGAAGACTTCTGGGTTTTATGTATCTGAACTTAACGTGTTTCCCTTCTCTCACTAGAAATCAATGATTTTTTAAAACGCTTAAACAGTTAAACTAGAACGATTTGAGGGAAAACCCAGAATGTACTAACCTCGTTCGCCTAAAACCTAAATGTTGTTTCTTTATTTAAATCTGAAACATGATTTCCTGATTACCACCAAGAACAAAACATAGCCAAAAACCAAAAATGACTTTCTCAGATCCTCCCTCTTTCTGAGAAAAGTAATACCTGATTATGTTTTCACAGCATGTAATTTTAATGACTTGAAGGCACAACTATAAAAATACAATCTAGTGACAACTTAAATACAATCTACAACGGACTCCACTGGTGGCACAGTGGTTAAGACTCCACGCTCCCAATGCAGGGGGCCCGGGTTCGATCCGTGGTCAGGGAACTAGATCCCACATGCATGCCGCAACTGGGGAGCCAGCGAGCCACAACTAAGGAGCCCGCCTGACGCAACTAAGACCCAGAGCAACCCAATAAATAAATAAATAAATATAAAAATTAAAAAAAAAAACCAATCTACAATTAAGAATAACAAGAAAGGTAGGAGAACAAAGCATGGAAAAGATTTATTCAATTACATAGCCACCGATTTTTATTCTAGAGTGCAATCAATTTGGCAAAAGTCACATAACCAGAATGGTTATTGACCTGTGCAAAATTAGGTGGTTCATTTGCCGAGTTACAGTTTTGTGGGGATTCGTATTATTTATATTGGGCTACAGCTTGGGGCTAAATTACAAGGGAAGTCTAGCTTTCAATGCTACCACTGGAACTGGGTCCCCAAAGTGCAGGCTGCCAGCCCAGAGCTGTTTGATATTTACTGAACTTTTAAATTACTGCTTTTTCTATTATGCACAGAGGTCATTTCTACACGTGGTCTGTAATCCCTTCAACGGTGAACACACGTCCATGTAGAGACACTCTTCCTAACTTTTTTTTTTTTTTTGGCTGCGTTGGGACTTTGTTGCTGCGCACAGGCTTTCTCTAGTTGTGGCGAGTGGCGGCTACTCTTTGTTACGGTCCACGGGCTTCTCATTGCAGTGGCTTCTCTTGTTGCGGAGCACGGGCTCTAGGCACGCGGGCTTCAGTAGTTGTGGCACGTGGGCTCAGTAGTTGTGGCTCGCAGGCTCTAGAGCGCAGGCTCAGTAGTCGTGGTGCACGGGCTTAGTTGCCCCGCGGCATGTGGGATCTTCCCGGACCAGGGCTCAAATCCGTGTCCCCTGCATTGGCAGGCGGATTCTTAACCACTGCGCCACCAGGGAAGTCCCCTAACTCTTTTTAATGAAAGGGACATCTGAACTTTCCGCCATCTCCTCACTTCTAGAGCCCCTGAAATCATCATTATGACATTTAATCCTCACCAGGGTATCGCTGGCTGCATGTTATTTAAACCAAGAGAAGCAAAACCACTCTAATCTTCCCTTCCAGAGAAGCCCAGCCAATACCTAGCCTTTGTTTTGTTTGTGACATCCTTATTTTGAGTGATGTTTCATAAAAAGGAGGGGGGAAAAAAGAGGAAAACAATTGAGTCAAAGTGACTCCAATGGTTGAACTAGACACCTACTTTTCAATAATTATTACACTCAAAGGGAGTTTTTTTCCCAAGTGATTCCTTTCCTTTCGAAGCAGCTAGGACCAAGCATGGAAAACACAGCAGCAAAGCAAGCCAAGTGTCTGTCTGGAACCCTCCGGAGGGCACAGAGGCCCAGGGGAGGCGCCCCTAGCACACCTGCTCCACGTGGCCCTGGGCAAGTGTGTTGAGACCACACCTGCCCATCACCCCAACTACACCTGGGCAAAGAGGAGGGGCCAGGGCTGCCCTGGAACACACCTGCTCCTTCCCCGGGGCTTTCTAGAAGTGCCACCTGCACGTAGGAGCTGGGACTCCCATGGCCGTGCAGCCCCGGGCCTCCACCAAATGGGATGGGAGAGGTGACCAGCACCTGCAGCCGCCAGGCTCCTTCAGGGCATCTCCAGCATCCTCCAGCCAAGCGCTAGGTGGACCCTGCTGTGCCCCGGGATACCACTCAGATCCCTTGCCTTCTCTCTATCGGCACCAGAGCCCGCAGCATTCCGACTCCTGCCCACACCCCCGCACCCATCTGCCCTCTGCTGCAGAGAGATCCCCGCCATCACCTCCTGCTTGAAAACCTTCCCTGGGGGGGCTTCCCTGGTGGCCCAGTGGTTGAGAGTCCGCCTGCCGATGCAGGGGACACGGGTTCGTGCCCCGGGCCGGGAAGATCCCACGTGCCGCGGAGCAACTAGGTCCGTGAGCCACAACTACTGAGCCTGTGCATCTGGAGCCTGTGCTCCGCAACAAGAGAGGCCGCGATAGCGAGAGGCCCGCACACCGCGATGAAGAGGGGCCCCCGCTTGCCACAACTAGAGAAAACCCTCGCACAGAAACGAAGACCCAACACAGCCAAAAATCAATCAATCAATCAATAAAATTTAAAAAAAAGAAAACCTCCCCTGGCTCTCAGCGCCCACCTCACCCACGGCAGCCCCCTCCCCTGCCAGTAACCTGCAGGAACAGTGTGGGCCCCTCCTCCAGCCCAGGGCCTGACTCTCTCCCCAGGCCGTCTGCCTGTGGGTCCACCCAGCACCAGCAGAGGAATCCCTGTGACATGCATGGTGAGGGGTGTGGAGGGTCCGCCCACAGGACGAGCCCTAGGAGGGGCCTTCCCATCAGCCTCCTCTCCGCCAGGTCTGGGCAACTCAAGGATAAGGCTGAACACCTTGACCCATTTCCTTATGGCAAGTAACAACTTTATTGGGCTGTGAGTCACATACCATAAAATTCACCCCTTCCAAGAGTAAATCCATATACAAAATAGATAACTAACAAGGACCTACGGTACAGCAGAGGGAACTCCACTCAGTACTCTGTCATGGCCTCTATGGGAAAAGAATCTAAAAGAGAGTGGATACAGGTATACGTATAACTGATTCACTGCTCTGTACACCTGAAACTAACGCAACACTGTACATCAACTCTACGCCAATAAAAATTAATTTAAAAAAAGCGGAAATCCAGCGGGGTTTAGCATGCTCGGAGCGGTGCAGCCATCACCACTCTCTAATTCCAGCATATGTTCATCACCCCAGTCCTCCCCCTGACGACTGCCCGTCAGCTCGGTCTCTGTGCGTCTGCCTCCGCTGGACATTTATACCGAAGGAAACATACAGTGTGCCCTTGACCTGTGTTCATTTCAAATACCGAACACACGCATTAGGAAATGTGGTGTCCGATGGCTATTAACAGAAGGGCTGAATTTCAGTTCCAGAAACTCCCAGCTTTGGGACACACATGAGGGGTTGGAAGAAAGAAATCCACCTTCTGGGACCAGGGACTCCAGGCACAGTTCATAATAAGGTGACACAAGGCCACCCCCGCCCCAATCTTCCACATCACCCTCTTCTCACTACCCCCCACCCCAAGCAAGTCCCAGCTGAGGGTTCAGAAGTTCCCTGACACCTCCCCCATCTCCTCTACTGGTCCAAACTAGTCCTGCTTTAGAAATTGGTTCTTATTTCATGGGCATAAGACCATCTTGGGGCCACTGTTAAAATTCAGATTCCTGGGCACCACCAACCCTGATTCAGTAGGATAGCGCTTGTTAATTCCGATATAAATGGCAGGTGTGTCACACCTTTCTAGAGCAGCAGTTCTCAAACTGGAGCCAGCGTCAGAATCCCCAGGAGGATTCCCGACCGAGCCCCAGTTTGGGGTTCAGTAGGTCTGCAATGGGGCCAAGACTCTGCGCTTCTAACAAGGCCCCAGGTGAGACGGATGCTGCTGGCCTGGGGGCCGCACTGTGAAAACCGCCGCTTGCTGGGGCGCAACCCCCCTGCCTTTCCACGTTGTCTATGGCTGTTCTCACGCCACAACAGCAGAAAGGCGTAGTTCGGTCCACAAAGCCAAAAACATTGACCCTGGCCGTTTGCAGAAAAAAGTCTGCTGACCTCTAGTTCACAGAGGATCATCCAAATATTAGAAATATCATGAGGATGTCTATGGCCAAGGTGAGACTTCTGGTACTTCCTATGGATTTCAGAGAAGTGGGGGGGATGGCATGTAATTTTATAAAATCCTCAGGATTTTTACACTTTAAACAATGACCTTAAGAAAGACTTTTGGGGACTTCCCTGGTGGTCCAGTGGTTAAGACTCCATGCTCCCAATGCAGGGGGCCCGGGTTCAATCCCTGGTTGGGGAACTAAGATCCCACATGCATGCCACAACTGGAAAAAAAAAAAAAGATCCCGCGTGCCGCAACTAAGACCCAGCGCAGCCAAATAAATAAATAAATAAATATTAAAAAAAAAAATGGGGGGGGGACTTCCCTGGTGGTCCAGTGGTTAAGACTCCACGCCCCCAATCCAGGGGGCCCAGGTTCAATCCCTGGTCGGGGTACTAAGATCCCGCAAGCCATGCAGCCAAAAAAAAAAAAAAAGAAAGATTTTTTAAAGTCACGTAGAAAAAAGAGCTTTAGTGCACTCCTGAACTCAAAGGCCCCCGGCTACAGCCGTCGTCCTGACCACCTAATATGATCCGCAAGCAAGCCGCCTGGGGCTTGGTTCCCCACCTATAAACATAAACAACCCTGGTCAAGCCCTCCCAGCAGGCTCATTATAGAACGGGGGTGAAAAGAAAGACTCAACAGAAAACTGGATAAACTGTACAATGGGATATGAAGATAATATCAAGGCACCCCCAACCCTGGAAAGGTTAAGTCCATTCAGGGATTCCCCTGTAGTCTGGGTTCATTCAACAACCAGAAAGGTTCGAGATGCGGAGCCTCATTTTCACTTGAAGCTGTGCTACTGGAAAGAGGAAAGAGAGCAGAAAGGAAAAGAGAGAAGCTCATTTCCTAAGGAGGGGTGACGCCTTGCTGAGCTGTTAGTGCCCTTGGCCACAGAGTGACCCTACTCAGTGTCTGCACCCCAGAATCCAGCCCTGCAGACAGGAAAAGGCATCCCTCAACAGAAGAATGGAGGTCAGCAGGGTGCCAGGGGGAAAGGATGGTGTCCTCCTTCCAAGACGGTCCATGGGCATCTTCCACGCACTCGAGAGACAGGCTGCAGCTTCCCTCCTCCTGAAGACGGCCCTGCTGGGTGACCAGGGCAGTGGGTGCAGTTCCCCCTTTTGGCAAATCTCTACCCTCATCTGCGATACAGGAGAAATACGGGTGTCCACTTTCTAGGGCTGTTTGGAGATGCTCTACACTCGTGCACAAAAGCAAGAAGCAGCAGCCAAAAGCAAGGCTTCAGAAAGTTAGGTGCCACCCTATGGACGAAGACGATGCCGGGAACCAACACACACTCCGGAGTGTTCCAGGGGCCGAGGTGAGACGCTGACCGCATGTGTCAGAGCAGGGGTCCACATCCCCTCTGTTGTCGTTAAGACAAAAGTCCCATGAGTTCTGAAAAGTGTTCTTTTTAAGATTTTAAAAGATTTTAAGGTTTCCAAATGGTCAGTTTCCATTGTGCTTAAACAGCCTCGAAGCCAGAATGACCAATTCTATTCTTTTGATTTATGAGAGGTATGACCCACCCCCACCCCCACCCCCACCCGGGGGTGGGTCAGGGAATCGCAGTTCCCACGCCTGGGCGTGTAGATGGCAAGCTCAAAATGCAAGGAAAATACCCAAAAGAAGTGAGACGTACATCCACACACAGACAACCATGTGAATGTGCGACTGTCCATAGGAGCATTGTTCATAAAAGCAAAAAGGTGGAAACAACCAGATGTCAATCAACTGACAAATGATAAACAAAATATGCTCTATCCATTAAGTGCAATATTATTCAGCCATAAAAAGGAATGAAGTCCTGACACACGCTAACGTGGATGAGCCTCGAAGACGTGATGCTGAGTGAAAGACGCCGACACAAAAGGCCACACGTTGTGTGGTTCTATTTAGATGAAATGTCCAGAAGAGGCAAACCCGTGGAGACAGACAGCAGACTGGTTGTTGCCAGGGGCTGGGGGCAGGAGGAACGGGGAGGGACTGCTCATGGGCACAGGGTTTCTTTTGTGGGTGATGAAAATTTCTGGAATTAGAGCGATGGCTGCACAACTGAGTATACTAAACCCCACCAAACGGTACGCTTTCTTAAAAGGATGAATCTTATGCTACGTGAGTTATATCTCAATTTAAAAAAAAATTTTTTTTAGGGCTTCCCTGGTGGCGCAGTGATTGAGAATCCGCCTGCCGATGCAGGGGACACAGGTTCGTGCCCCGGTCCGGGAAGATCCCACATGCCGCGGAGCAGCTGGGCCCGTGAGCCGTGGCCTCTGGGCCTGCGCGTCCGGAGCCTGTGCTCCGCAACGGGAGAGGCCACAACAGTGAGAGGCCTGCGTACGCCCTCCCCCAAAAAATTTTAAACTCAAGGGAAAAAACATTCCGGCAGGCCTGCCCTGCACGCTCTCCAGCGCCCCCAGGGAACGGAACGGGCTTCCTCAACACTGTGCATGCACCCTTAGTCCAAGAGAGTGCAGAGCTGGGAGACATGTGCAAAGATCGCGAGGTCAGAATGCTCGCGGGGCTGCCAGGATGGCAAGGAAGCCAGGCCGTGGTCTCTATGTGGATCCACAGGACGAGCGCCCCGTGGCGCCAGGCCCGGGCTGGTTCTGGCCGATGGCGTGGGGCTGTAGGTGCTCGGGGTGGCCTGGCCCCCAGACTGGTCACAGGTCGGGTTCTCTGCGGCCTCCACACTCCCTGGGCCACCCTCTCCTGCAGCTGCCCATGACACTGAAGTCTGGTTAACAAGGGCCCTCGGAGGCAGTAAAGACAGCAGAAATGCAGCCCGGGAGAGCAGGCGAGGGAGACTCGGGACAGCCCACGGACCCTCTCCCCTTCTCCCCGCTGCGGGGGATTCTGGCAGGGCTTCCTTCACACGTGCGCGCGTGCCTGCCTTTCCAGGACAAAGCAGGACCAGGCGACAGCGATGTGGTGAGGCCGGGGGCACCGTCTGTACAGGGCAGACTCCTCCAGTCCCGCACGCTGCTTTTCCTTCCGCTGCCCGTCTCACACCGCAAGTCATCCCCTGCCGCTGGGAGGCCTGGGAAGCATCATCCCGTAATGGCTTCACAACACGCATGGCCTCGTTCTTTAGAAACACCTAAGGTTTCTTCCTCAGTCAAGGCAGGAGGGAGGACTCCAGAAGACAAGGCTGGAAATGGGCAGCTGAAAGGTAAAAAGCCTTCTGGAGCATCTAAGGTGCAACACGAGGAGTTACCTTTCCAGCAAGAGCCTGAGAAGCCCAGCCAGGCTCCGGCACGTGCACTGCTGGGAGTCTAGACGAGGCTGGCGCACGGAGAGTCCAGAGGCGGTGACAGTACAAGACCAGTCCCGTGACTGCCCCGAGAGGCGATAACGGAGGCCAGGACACCGGGGGTGAAAGAGAAGGTACAAATACGAGATACCGAGGCTCCAGGGACTGGGTGATCGGTTGGCCACGGAAGGTCAAGGAGAGACAAGCATCACGGATGACTCCTGCATTGGGGGATAAACCTGTCGGCAGGCCTGGAAGTGCAGGAGAATTAAGGTAAAGAAGGTGCAAGATCTGCATCTGCAACACGCTGAGCTGGAGCAGCCGGGGCGGTACCCAGGGGGCTCTCCCAGATTCTGGGCCTGCGGTGGAGACCTGAGAGCTGTCTGCCTGCCTCAAGGAAGCGCACGAGACCACCTAGACAAGAGAGGAGAGAGAAAGGAGGGGCCTCCAGCAGAAACCAACACTGCCGCGCACAGCCAAGAGGAAGAGCCAGCAAAGGCCACTTTCACGAGGGTCAAAAGAAAGAGAAAGCGTTTCTGCGTGAATGAGACATCTCTTTCAGATCGGCAATACCACCACAGGGAATTTGAGAATTACACTCTGTAAAAGCAGGGAGCACAACAAGGAGTGTCCTCAATCAGCAGCAGACAATGTAAATTTACCTTTGGGGGTAAAACTGCACAACTACATGCAGTGGTGTGAGGTTCTAATCATTTTTCTCCAAAATGCCAGCCCCTGAAACACGGGGAGGAACAGGGGAAACAGTAGCCCCACCCCAGCTCGTAACCCATAGAGGCATCCACTTTGGACGATTTCATCCACTCTGTGGTGAGATCAACACCAAATAAATATGACTTGAGCAGCAGCAAGGCCTGTCTCTTCAAGTCCAGATGTTTCCTTTCCAAACTTTCATTCAAGATTCAGGGCATCTAAACACTAATGAAAATTAAAAGAAAAGCTGCACCTACCAAAAAAAGCACACCGTTGTTTTAAAGACCAACATATATATATATATATATGTTTTTTTTTGCGGTACGCGGGCCTCTCACTGTTGTGGCCTCTCCCGTTGCGGAGCACAGGCTCCGGACGCGCAGGCTCAGCAGCCATGGCTCACGGGCCCAGCCGGGCCGCGGCATGTGGGATCTTCCTGGACCGGGGCTCAAACCCGTGTCCCCTGCATTGGCAGGCGGACTCTCAACCACTGCGCCACCAGGGAAGCCCAAGACCAACATATTTGATCAATACGAAGTACTCAGTTTTCCAGAAGTTAGGGTTTTCTTTTTTATATGCCTGTCTACAAAAAGCTAAATGATAAAACTCAATATATACCATAGTAACGAAACAAATCATTTTTAAAATTCCAAGTGGCATACACAAAACTCAGCTTCCTTTAAGCTAGCATGTGATTCCAAAGATTGTCTACAACGTAATTCTTAAGAGAATTACATTCAAGAAACTCACAATCAGATCTGCATGGTACCAAGCAAAGAATTCCACAGACGGGGAAAACAAATTCAATATAGCTCTACTACCAAAAATAAGATTATTAAATGTTTTGGGTTGCTGATTATCTTTTCCCTTAGTTTCAATTTTTTGAAGATGGTTTGAATCTTTCTGCAACAAGAAAAAAACAGTACTGCTATACTTACAAATTGACAAGCACACGTACAATTAGCACAGAGAAGTATCACTGTGTGTGTTTACAAATTTACAAACATGGCACAATTCATCCAGACAGAATCAGAATTTCATCAGCAGCAGTATTTCATCAGCTTCAGCATTTCCAAGCCACAAGCAAAGAATCCCTTCACCTCCTCTGAAAGTCACGGAGGGCCACCGGGGTTCCCCCCACCCACCTTCCCAGGCTTTCGGTAAGCATTTCAACACCTGGAACAGAAGAGGCTCTCCTTCCCCACCCCTCTCAGCACCCCCTGCCCCCAACCCTCAGATCCCCACACCAATGCCACCTTCCTCCGGGGACCAGCTTTACTTTGCACTCGGCTTTATCTCCCTTTCCTTGACGGTCTACCTCATGTGTCTATGTATTCTATTCCCTAGGGAAAAGAAGAGCCTGCAATACAAGATCATAATTGATTAATCTGATAGAGGCAGCCCGGTTAATGAGGATTTAATGTAACCCGCCCAGGCAATACCCTCTGCACTTGAACCAAGGTGGTAAGTAAAGCACAATTCAACCAGCAGAAAGGTGCACGCCCTGACATCATACCGGCAGCCGGGCAGCCACCCTCCTCTCCTCTGGTCAGCCCTCCCGGGGGGCTGAGTAGCTGGACTGGGGAGCCTCCCTGTCTCTGCCCCACCTCTCCATAGCTCCCAGGCAATCGTCTGCAGGGAGGGGAAGGCAAAGCAACACAGGGTGAAAATTAAATTACCAGCTGAGGGAAAAGCTACGGTGGAAAGAAGCTGAACTTCTGAGGCTGCAGGTCTCATTTTATGTAATAAGTGTGCAGGGAATAAGCTACATGCTAATTGGACACCCACAGTGATTCCTTCTACAAAGTAAATAATCATTCCCTCTGTATGGGTGTAAATTAAACATTACATATTCAGTCTCAAAGCTAGCGGTATTCATTAAAAGGAAAACTTTTGAAAACAAACTTATGGTTACCAGGGGGGTAACGGGGGGGAAGGGATAAATTGGGAGACTGGGATTGACGTATACACACCGCTACATATAAAACAGATAACTAATAAGGATCTACTGTACAGCATACGGAACTCTTCTCAATACTCTGTAATGACCTATATGGGAAAAGAATCTAAAAAAGAGTGGATATATGTATATTATAACTGACTCACTTTGCTATACACCTGAAACTATCCTATAAATTATTTACAACACTGTAAATCGACTATACTCCAAAAAAAAATTTAAAACAAACAGAACAAAAAAACAACAACAAAAAAGAAAATTCCTGATTTCTCTCCAGATTTCGTTTGTTAGAACAGTCTAACTCTTGTAGTAAGTAATCAAAGAAGCGGGTCATGGCCCAAATGCAACAGAGGCTTATTTCTTGCTCATATACTGGTACTACTGGGAGGGCAACCAGGCTATGGTCAGCTAGCTTCCTCCTCAGGCATTCAGGGACCCGTGCTGATGAGGCTCTGCCCTAGGACCATCTTCATTCCAGACAACCAGCAGAGGAAAGCAAGACAGGCGGTAAATGGCCTGCATCACTTCTACTTGCTTCTGATTGGGTAGAACTATGGCCTCATAGCTGCAAGGGAAGCTGGGAAGTGTAGTCCAGCAGCACTGTCCAGAAGGAAAAGGAGACACAGGCTCCAGTGAACAGACAGCATGTCTACCAAGCCTGTGGGTCTGACTCCATTTCTGCTGCCAGAAAGCAAAGCAGTGAAGAAATGGAGTTTGTTGTCATGGGATATTTAACCTTCATCTTTTCCTACTATTTTCACTTCCCAAACCACTTTTTAAAATCTTATTCTTCTGAATATCACATCGATCTGAAAGAGCTACCTTTCATTCATATTGTAAAAAAAGAAAAATCAGTATTATTCAAAAACACTTTAGGGACTTCCCTGGTGGTCCAGTGGTTAAGACTCCGCGCTCCCAGTGCGGGGGCCTGGGTTCGATCCCTGGTTGGGGAACTAGATTCCACGTGCGTGCCGCAACTAAAAGTCCGCATGCCGCAACTAAGAAGTCCGCATGCCGCAACTGGGAGTCCACAT
Source organism: Mesoplodon bidens (assembly GCF_964165515.1). Taxonomy (NCBI): domain Eukaryota; kingdom Metazoa; phylum Chordata; class Mammalia; order Artiodactyla; family Ziphiidae; genus Mesoplodon; species Mesoplodon bidens. The sequence goes on from NC_138180.1 coordinate 47,177,469, forward strand.
GCCGCAACTAAAGAGCCTGCATGCTGCAACTAAAGATCCCGCATGCCACAACGAAGAGCCGGTGCAGCCTAAATAAATAAATAAATATATTTTTTAAAAACCAGTTTTTGGTAGAAGGGAGAAAATAATCACTTTCAGTGATTATTATTATTATTAAGTGATAAATACTGTATGCTGACACATATATATGGAATTTAAGAAAAAAAATGTCATGAAGAACATAGGGGTAAGACAGGAATAAACACACAGACCTACTAGAGAATGGACTTGAAGATATGGGGAGGGGGAAGGGTAAGCTGTGACAAAGCGAAAGAGCGGCATGGACATATATACACTACCAAACGTAAGGTAGATAGCTAGTGGGAAGCAGCCGCAGAGCACAGGGAGATCAGCTCGGTGCTTTGTGACCGCCTGGAGGGGTGGGACAGGGAGGGTGGGAGGGAGACGCAAAAGGGAGGGGATATGGGAACATATGTATATGTATAACTGATTAAATTTGTTATAAAGCAGAAAAAAATAAAATTAAACTTAACTGGTAAAAAAAAATAAAAATAAATAAAAATAAAATTGCCATCTAAATTTGGAAAAAAACAACAACCAGTTTTTGGTAGAAGGGAGAAAATAATCACTTTCAGTGGGCTGTAAATAGCACAACTAATGTACTGGAGCTGGGCATAAGATGTGTATTTGAATTAAATGCTTTTCTACAAATCCAATGCTAAACAGTCAGAATAAGCACCAAAATCTCTAGGAGACACATTAAAATGTTGCCATACAAAATCCAGCTTAAAGTCTTTCCACGATAAATTGGCAATTTCATACATTAACATTACTTTTTTAAGAAATTTTTTCACATGACTTTTTATAGTTTTCCAAATTCTTAGTGAAGCAGGATGAAGTAGGGGAAAGGGGGGAAGGGGAGGAGAGATGGAATTTAAATCTACTAGAACTAGGGCTTCCCTGGTGGCACAGTGGTTAAGACTCCGCCTGCCAATGCAGGGGACACGGGTTCGAGCCCTGGTCCGGGAAGATCCCACATGCTGCGGAGCAACTAAGCCCGTGCGCCACAACTACTGAGCCTGCGCTCTAGAGCCCGTGAGCCACAAGTACTGAGCCCACGAGCCACAACTACTTAAGCCCACGTGCCTAGAGCCTGTGCTCCGCAACAAGAGAAGCCCCCATGATGAGAAGCCCGCGTACCACAACAAAGAGTAGCCCCCGCTCTTCGCAACTAGAGAAAGCCCGTGCACAGCAACAAAGACCCAATGCAGCCAAAAATAAATAAAATTTTTTAAATGTAAAAAAAAAAAAAATCTACTAGAGCTATCTTTCCATACTGACTCATTTCACCCCTGTGTCAATATACTGAAGTGGGAATGATTCTAGTTTGACAGCCTGAAGGATTAAGGGTGAGAAAAGTTTAAGGACAGAGTGCACGATTCAGCTACATATGCAAGACGTTCTCTCCAGACTGGAACCACTGTGGCCAGAGCAGGAGGCAGAGACGACCACTCTCACGTCGCCAAGCGAAGCAGGGCTCCTCTAAACTGGCAAACCCCGCAGCAACGTTCAAATATGCCCTACACCAGAAACTTACGTTCAATAGGGGAAAACATTACTATGTGAAGGGATGTGACCAGCCCAAAAGAAACAAGTGAAGCTATGGCCTTAAAGGAGTCCCCAGAGAAGCAGCCTGGCTAGATCACTCACCGGCGTGCACCAGCCTCCAAAAAGCCTTATGGTCACCCACTCTTACATACCTGCAGACAGCAAGGACGAACTGAGCCTCCAACAGAAGCCAAACAAACACACAAAAAGCAGCGGAGCTCAGAAACGGAATCTACACGGCAAGAAGACATTTTTTAAAACCGGTTTAATATTCTCAAAGATATGAAGGAAGAACCATGAAACAAGATCAGTAGGGTATCAAAAAGGAACATTCGAGAACAACACTAACAAAACAAACAAACAGACAGACAAAAAACAAACAACTTTGGAAATAAAAAAAAACCCAAAAGCACACATTTAAAACTCAATGGAAGGACTGGAAGATAAGGCTGTACAAAATCTCCTGAGAACAAAAATAAAGAGAAAAGAAAAATAAGACAGAAAAAATTAGAGTTAGTCCAAAGGACTAAGAAACAGAAAGCTTTGGGACCTCCTTGGTGATGCAGTGGTTAAGAATCCATCTGCCAATGCAGGGGGCACGGGTTCCAGCCCTGGTCCGGCAAGATCCCACATGCCGCAGAGCAACTAAGTCCGGGCACCACAACTACTGAGCCTGCGCTCTAGAGCCCACGAGCCACAACTACTGAAGGCCGCACGCCTAGAGCCCGTGCTCCGCAGCAAGAGAAGCCACTTCAATGAGAAGCCCGTGCACCGCAACGAAGAGTAGCCCCTGCTCACCGCAACTAGAGAAAAGCCCGCATGCAGCAACAAAGACCCAACACAGCCAAAAATAAAAATTAATTAATTAAATTTAAAAAAGAAAAGAAACAGAAAGCTCTGTTGTCTCCCCAACAATACTGTACACCAGCGGAGATTAGAACACCACCTGCAAAGAAAGTGCCTAGGGAAAACCATCTCCAACCCAGACTTCCACACCCAACAATCCATTTACTGTCAAGGTAGGATAATGACATTCTCACATAGAGAAGGTCTCAAAAGACGACCCACTGTGTGTATGAATATAGTAAAAGATTTTTTGCAACTGGGGAAGATGCAGTGGACAGATCAACGATATGCACATAGAAAATTAGGCAAAGAAACAAAGCCTATCCTTACCCTTGGTGGTTATGAAAACTTGTGCAGGAGAAATAATCATAGTTTGTACCACCAGGCTCAGCAGTGTTGGCACTGGCATTCAAAATAACGTACACACCAAATACTGCTAACCAAGTGGTTCTCAAAGGGGGCAATTTATTTTTTTATTGTTTTATTTTTTTTGCAAATGCTATAACACTTTATTCTGTCAATTATGAAATGAAAAACAAATTTTAAAAATAAATTTTGTCTTTAAATAACTTTTTCTACATATTTGCAGGATGCTTTACCATTTATTTTCATTTTTTTATATTCATATTAATTTTTTTTCTAACATCCTCATTGGAGTACAATTGCTCCACAATGGTGTGTCGGCCCCTGCTGTACAACAAAGCGAGTCAGCCACCCGCATACATACATCCCCACCCCCACATCTCCTCCCTCTTGCGTCTCCCTCCCACCCTCCCTATCCCACCCCTCTAGGTGGTCACAAAGCACCGAGCTGATCTCCCCGCGCCACGCGGCCGACCCCCACCAGCCATCTTCCCCATCCATTCATCTGTCGATGGACAGCCAGGATGCCCCCAGGTCCTGGCCCCCGCAAAGAGCGCCACAATGAACACCGTGGCACACGACTCTCCCCCGAGCAGCCATGGTCTTCTCAGCGCACAGGGTTTTTTTTTTTTTTTTTTTTTATAGAAGTAGACTCGATTTACACTGTGCGCCAATCTCTGCTGTACAGCAAAGTGACCCAGTTCTACACAGAGACGTTCTTTTTTTAAATATTCTTTTCCATTATTGCTTACCACAGGTTACTGAATACAGTTCCCTGTGCTCTCCAGTAGGACCTTGTTGTTTATCCATCCTACATATAATAGTTTACATCTGCTCATCCCAAACTCCCAGTTCAAAGGGGGCGATTTTTGTCCCCCAGTGGACATCCGGCAACGTCTGGAGACGTTTCTGACCATCTCAGCTACAGGAGATGGAGGAATCTGTACTGGCTTTTAGTGGGTGGAGGCCAGGGATGCTTCTCAACATCCCACAGGGCACAGGACGGCCCCCCACGACAAAGAACTATTTGGCCCCAAACGTCAGTGGTGCTAAGGTTGCAAAAACGCTCTTCTAACCAAAATTATGTAGTAACATTGGGAGTATGGGGACCCAAGGCATGTGTCTGGGTAGCTGGTGTGGGAAAAAAGACTACATCCCAAGGTTCCACAGTGGGAAGTCAACAGTTATCCCGAAACGGAACAATGAACGTAGCAGCCATAGAGAATATAGGCAAATGCCCAAAGCAATCAGCTAAAAAGTTTCAATAGCTTCTCCAGGGAAGAGGAAACGACAGTGGGGGACTGCCGGTATGATAACAAGCCCTGCAGAACTATTTGATCATTTCCACCCTGCAAGAGCCACTTTGATAAAAATAAAAACAAAACTCAAAAAGATACACTTAAAAAAAAAAAAGATACACTACCATTTTGTGTCTTCCGTCCCTTGAGTAAGTGAACTGTTGCCTTTAGAGCCCACACGATCTACCCTGCCTGAGTTCTTGTTGACCTTCACAATTTGCCTTTGATCTGCAAGTCCCGGCCACCTGTGGCCAAAAGGAAGACCATCGCAACCGTTCCCAGGCCATGCGGAGCACTGTTCTTCCAGATCCATCCAACAGAGGCTGCAGACATTGCCTCCAACTTCATACCCAGGAGATTTTAGAAAAACAGGCCAGGTTAAAAAAAAAAAAAAAAAGTCACCTCTGCATTGCAACTCAGAACATCCTGGCTTTTCAGAACAACCTTATTTGTTCGAACGTAAAATAAAGTTAGTCCAATTATGTTTTAACCATATCCTACCGTCGTCCTCCTACTAAGATATGTTCCCCCAAAGAGAGGCCTTAACATTCGCACTGGTCAGGGAAACAGGCTCCACCTACCACAGGGCCATGCAAACATCGAATCCAGCAAGGTAACAGGAAAACAATTCTTCCAGAATACACCCTCCCTCTGTTGAACGCTGGCAAGGTTTTAAAAAGACCAAAAGAGCAATATGCAACCCTGAGGGCTTTCGAAACCCTTCGTGTGGGTGGAAATTGCAGCTTGGAAGAGCGCGGCTTGCATAATTTCTCATCAAAGGATGGCCCCATGCCTGACTGCAGTGCATGAAAAGTAAAAGAGGTAAGACTGAATAAAAAGTCTGTTCAGCCTTTAAGTCCTTAAATTATCTCGTTGACTGTTTACACTGCGCCCAGTGTACAAGTAGAAAAGCTCCCCAGAGCCCCGAAGAAATCCTCAAATCCAGGTTCATTTGCATGCTGACACAAAACAACTTGGGCAAGAGGACAGCTCCAAAATGCCTTCCAAATAGAAAAGCCAGCCCTTTCCAAGCTGGGAGCCCAGTTTCTTTGGCCAAGAAATAGAAAGGTGAATTAAGAAATCCCAGCTCGTTAGGACAAGGTGAAAACGGGTATTTTTATGAGCCTTCCGTTCTCATTCTCTTCTACATTTAGCTCTCGGGCAAACTTGTTTTCTTCTTTTCAAAAGACGAATGTCAGGACATGTTACGAAGCACTCATAACTGAACCAGAAGGGCAAAATCCATCACGATGCAGAAGTGTGACGGACAGCTTAAGTTTATAGCTTTTCACACCGTGGAAGCTTCTGGATTTATAGATGTGAGTCCTGCTGAATTAATTTCTACGAGAGGAAGAACCCCCCACCCATTGCACCTCAAAGCTCCAGCACCAGAGCTCGGGATGGGACTTGGGTCTCTCTGCCAGACTTCCCACCCCTGCACCCAAAACACCTCGGGAGGACCAGGGGTAAGGACTAACAGGACCCAGCTAGGCACAGGCTGGGACAGGGGAATAAAGATATATCTGAATGCCAGCTGGCAAGGCAGGTCTTCCCTTTCCACCAACTGGAAAGGTGTTTCAGCACAGGAAAGAAAACTCACCCTTCTTTTTTTTTTAACCGTACTATTAATTTTTAAATACAAATGAGTCTCTGGCATTACACTCCTCCGAACAATCAGCAAACTGCAGCTGGCCTCAAAGAGGCTGGGATCTCTCAGTGCCCAGGAGTTGCCTCGGCCATAACAGTACCCACAGCACCTGGGTCTGCCAAGGAGGGGCACCCAGCCCTCGCCCATCCACCATCTATTTCTATGGAACCCTGGGAAAGCGGCAGTGGTCCTTAGACGGGTGCTGACGTGGGACTGTGCTTCAACACCGACATCGAGCAAAACCCAGAGAGGCTGAATCCGTCGGTTCCCGATCCATAGCTGAATTCAACAGACCCCCCCCTTTTTCACAGCCTTCAGTGGTAACTGATCAAGTACGTGGCTCTTGGGGGCAAATATAAGCACGTCCAGACAACAACTTGTCCTGACCAGGGTTGCCAGGTCACCAGCGACCGTGACTCAGCACACCCCATGAAACGGAGCCCCTTTCAGACCACCGCAGAGGTACCTCCCACCCCCAACCAACAGCTAGTCTCGGCCCCAAGCCTCCACCATCAGGAGCCCTAACGGTTGACACAGGACATCTGCCACCTGGGCGTGTGGGCCAACCCCCCAAAAATGTGCCCTGCATCCCCTCCACCCCGCCTTCAGCATGCAAACCAAGAAGGACATTTGAGGACACGGCCTGGCATCCAGTGAAACGCCGAATGGTCCGGAGGCTCCTGAGAGGGTGCGTCAGGCTGGGCACCCCAAGCCCCAGCTCTCCCACACCTCCCCCCAGGACGGCTCTGGTCCCCAAAGACGATCTGAAAATCAACGGGGTCCCAAAGGAGCCGCCCGTGGGACCAGGCCAGGCCCAAATTACTGTCTTCTTTGGAGCTCCTGGCTAAGGCTCTGGCATTCTTGGCAGAAAGGGGTGAGGAGGACCTCAGAAACGGTGAAAAGGAGGAGCAGGGGCTTCATTCCTCCCCCGGTTAACAAACATTCCTGAGGCCGAGGGGGGTCCGCTGACACCCAGCTGGCCCACTTAAGGTTTCCTAATGAATCCCCAACGGCCCTTCTGGAATTCTAGCCCCTCCACTGACACGTTAGAAATCAGGCCCTACCCACCCCCATGGAACTTTTACACTTGCTGAGCGGATGGGGAAAGAAAGTGCCACGCAGACAGCAGGACCACGTACAACATCGCACCTACTTACACAGCTCCTGAGAGGTCCCGCATCAAAGCACAGTCTCGGAAACACTAACAAGTCAAAGTCTTTGGAGTTTCCTAAGGCACGGACATTATTTCTGCTCCCTCTCCGACAGCAGTATGAAAAACTGGGGTTCTGTGTATCTTCCAGCCCTGGTAATACGTCAAGCTACAAGTCAGTGTCAATGCAACGAATGGTTACAAATCTGGTTGCCACCTTGCTGGGGGACTTTATGTGTGCACTTTGAATTCCAAGAATGCCACTCCCGGGAAGTCAGTATCCCTTTAACTTCAAACCCGACCCAGAGAAAAGGCAGTCCTCACCCAGCGGCCCCGCTGAATGCCCATGAAACACAGCACTTGGGAGTTCCTGCTTCCATTTCCTTTCTCCAGATACAAAAATGCAGATGAAGCAAGTATTTGTTTGAGTTTTACTATGTAAATAAAGCCTATTATCAGGGCCAGCGCTTAGGAAGAAAACAGCTTTCTCCGCCAAAGCTGACTATGCCAGGGGCCTCTGAGTATCTTCAAAAAGAAGAATTAAGCACAAGCGTTCAAAGCTAAAATCGTTTCAGAGCAAAAGTGATATAGTTACTCTAGCGAGGGTGATTTGTGCCCAGGAGACATCTGGCAACGTCTGCAGACCTTTCTGGTTGTCACACCTGGGGGGTGGTGCCAGTGGGCAAAGGCCACGGCTGCTGCTAGACACCCTACAATGCATAGGACAGCGCCACCGCCCCCAGCAAAGAAACATCCAGCCCAGAACATCGTAGTGCCAAGGTTGAAAAACCCTCATAGGATGTGACAAAGTTACTGAACGTGGCATTGCAAGTGATTCCAGACAAGAGCAGATGGCACCAAGTGGAGAGAAAGCAGAGATATGCAGGGTCAAGATCTGGTCCTGAGGACCCTTCTCAAGATTTGCCAGGTTTGTGACCTCAGGGCACACCACTGAACCCTCCTTGGCCTTAGCTGTTTCATCTACAAAATGGGCTAATGAAACTCCATCAAGGGGCTTCCCTGGTGGCACAGTGGTTAAGAATCCGCCTGCCAATGCAGGGGACACGGGTTCAAGCCCTCATCCGGGAAGATCCCACATGCTGCGGAGCAACTAAGCCTGTGCGCCGCAACTACTGAGCCTGCACTCTAGAGCACACGAGCCACAACTACTGAGCCTGCATTCTAGAGCCCGCGAGCCACAACTACTGAGCCCACGAGCCACAACTATTGAAGCCCATGCGCCTAGAGCTCGTGCTCCGCAACAAGAGAATCCACTGCGATGAGAAGCCCGCGCACTGCAATGAAGAGTAGCCCCTACTCACAGCAAATAGAGAGAAGCCCGTGTGCAGCAACAAACACCCAACGCAGCCAAAAATAAATAAGTAAATAAATAAATAAAATAAAAAACTCCATCAGGAGATCAGGGATTGAACCAGCCTTGTTCTTGGCATCACTTCCAGTTCTAAGATGTACACTTCTATGAGGCTTTCAACTGAGACACTCACCATCATAAACAGAGTGCGTCCTCTTACACTGGATCAAGTTTCTTCCAAGTCAGATTCTGTTAGAAATGAGCTGTATAATATCCCAGGGCTCTAATATGTAACAATGTAATTACAAGGTTTTTTAAATGCAAAAAAAAAAAAAAAGCTATTAGAAGGCCTATTATTTAATGAGCCCTAGAGATTTTTCAGTAGGTACTGGGAAAAGAAGATTCAAAGCTTGGATTAATCTAAATTCTGGAGGTGGAACAAATTTCCCCAGTCTCCAACACAACAGTCTATTTCTTTTTTTTTTTTTTTTTTTTTGCGGTACGCGGATCTCTCACTGTTGTGGCCTCTCCTGTTGCAGAGCACAGGCTCCGGACGTGCAGGCTCAGCGGCCATGGCTCATGGGCCCAGCCGCTCCACGGCATGTGGGATCTTCCCGGACCGGGGCACAAACCCGTGTCCCCTGCATCGGCAGGCAGACTCTCAACCACTGCGCCACCAGGGAAGCCCTATTTCCATTTTTTAAATGATTATAATGGACACGCTTTCATTTACCCTTCTCTAATAATGTGAGTTAATTACCAGCTGTTGGATTGTAAGCAAGCATCAGTGATGACTTAATCCAGGAGGAAAGACAAGTAGGTGAAATACTGCAAATACCATGCAATACAATGTGTGGTTAAGGAATATATACATGCATGTGTGAGCACACGTGTGTGCATGTGTGAGCACACATGTGTGCATGTGTACACAAGTGTGCGTGGAAATTTGTCACTGATGTCCCAAACTGTCCTGAATCCTAAGCAAAGAAACCACAAATCTCCAGTCACAGTAAAGCACCTATAAAAACCAAGCAGCAGTTTAAGGGAGGGACATATGAGCATCTCAGATAAGACTCATAAGCAGTTTTATTTCTGCAAAATCCTGAAGCACGATCTGGAAAGACAGGGCGTGTACCCCGCTACCAGCCGAGCCCTACCTACCCACACACCTTAGCAACTACCGTGACAGCCAACCCAGGGACCACATCAGGAGCAGACTGCCTGCCTCCTGTGCCCTGAATAGGCCCTGGTGTGTGTCCACGGGTTTACTGTCCACCTCCTTCAGTTTCTAGAACAGGGTCCTCTTGCACAAGCAGAAGAGAAACCACTAAGAATGCGTGGGGTTTTTTAGAACTTGAGGTACAGAGAAAGGAGGAGGTTCCCATCTCCAGCTTCCGGTCAAACAACTGAATTTTAGAGTTTAAGTCCAGCTTTCTTACACTGCATAAGTCCAAAAAGCAAGATGTCATCTTAAATAATGTTTTACGACTTACTCCATCTGCTGTAAAGACAGGTCCGAGGAAGACAGGTTGAATCGCGCACACGCGTGTATTCTTTTTTAAGAGAATCTCTAGAAACGATAAAAGTCCGAGTAATTTACCTGATATCTTTTTAACTTTTACCATCAGAAATGCCCGGTAAAACTTTTATTATTGAAAAGGCACAGATTACTATGCCTTAATGCACGTATATGCAGGAAATGCCTGCCCTGCACAAGGTGTACACTCTATGGCTGCTCCACCACATACATTTTTCCAAAGAATCCAATTCATTAACGGGTTGCACGTGGGTGAAACTTATAACAACAATGACAGCCTCTTTCCCCGGTTCCACATAAATTCAGTGCACGTCTCCCCTCAAAGTCTCTAGTTTTATAAATATAAAAATGAGAGAAAATAAAGATCAGAGAAGTTTAGTGTCTCATTTACTATCTAGACAACAAAGCCACGCCGCCTCCCAAATTCAATCCGGTGGGGTGGGTTAGGAGTCACTTTAGTTCTTCCTGCTGTGGTGAAGCAGGAAAGCGGAGAAAACCAGTAAGTCACCTTCAAACGCTACTAGAAGCCAAGAATTTTTGCATTTTAAAGGGAACTTTGTCCCCAGGAATGGCGCGGCCCAGACCTTCCCAGAGAAACTGACCAATAGACACTTTTAACCAGAAGAAAACAGGACGGCTGGTTTGCTGTTTGTGTGCTTTTACAGGTTTATACAGGTTCGGCTGGTAAGTTTCAAGATGGGTTTTCTGTTTTGAGACAAGAGAATTCAAAGTACTAAAGTAACCCCAATACATACACACACACACAAAATTAGGAACTTATTTTGGGGGCTCAAATCCCACTTTTATAAAAGACGCTGAAAAGTTTCAATTTGTTTTTGCAGGTATCCAGGGCGCCGTGGGTCTAGGGCTGGAAGTGAAAGTCAATAAATATTGATGGGCTTTTGGGAATCGAGAAGCTAGGCTGGCGGCAGCTGCTAGTCTGGGCTTCCTAGCGATAACGGGTGCAGGTCCAAGGGGTGCAGAAACAAGTACCTAGACACAGGTGGGGACGTCTCTGTCCACCCCCGGCACGTGGGAATGTCCCTCCCCGACCTCTGGGTAGGCCCACAGGTGCAGGCCGGCGCAGGCGAAGCCGGGAGTGACAGGGGACCCTGCCAGGCCCTTCCCCGGAGGGGGAGGGGAGGGGACCCGGAACAAGAGCCATTGGAACTGCGCGGCGCTGGGAGCCAGCAAGACCGGGAAACAACGCTGAGTGGCCAAGGTGGCGCCCGGACCACACACCTATGCGAGTCCTACTACCCACGTCCTCGCAGGTGACCCAGGCGGACGCGCGTCCCGGGCCCAGGGGCACGAACCGGACACCCCCTCCTGCGCTCCTACCCCCCGACGAGTCCCTCGGCCCCAGGCCACATCCCGGCTGTCACCGTGCGTGTCCCGCGCCCTCCGTACCTTCGTGATCACCAGCGGCTCGCCGTGCTCGCGGCCGCCCTTCAGGGTGAAGCCCCAAGGGGCGCCTCCGCTCAGCTGCACCTCCACCAGGCGCCCGCCATCGGCCGCCCGCGCCTCGGCCTCTGCCAGGCGCTCTGGCCGCGCGCGGGGCTCTGCGCCCTCCATGGCGCGGGGCGCGGAGGCGGCGCGGCCGCTCAGGCCCCCAGGGCCGCCCGACCTGCACCCATGCACTCCGGGGAGCCCCGGCCGGCCGAGGGCGAGGGAGGCTCCCGGCGCCCCGCCGCCGCCGCCGCCGCCGCCGCCGCCGCCGCCGTCGGCCACTGGCAAACTTGCGCTGCAACTTGGGAGGAAAGTACCGGCCCCGGACAGGGAGGGAGCCGGGAGGACGCGCGGCGCGGCGCGGCGCGCGGGGTAGGGCGGGCCCCGGAGGGGGCGGGCCCGCGGGGAGGGGGCGGGGAGCGGCGAGGTCCGGCGCGCGCTCGGGGGCTCGCGCCGCTCGGGGGGCAGGGGCCGGGGCGAGTGCTCGGGTTCCCGCGAGTTGCCCGGAGGGTGGGAGGCGGAGCCGGGAGAGAGGTGCGCTGTCCGGGACCCCCGCGGCCTCCGGCGGTGGGAGGCGCGGGCGTCGGGGGCGCGCGCCCGGGGCTCCCCAAGTCGCCCCGAGGCTGGGAGCGCGCTCAGGACCTCGCGCCGCCAGCCGGGCGCAGTGTGCTGGGGGCCGGGGCCGTAGCTCGCGCTCGGGGCGCGCGCAGGCCTTGGGGGCGGGGTGGGGGGCGCGCGCTCGGGGTGAGGGGCGCGACCCGCGGGGCCAGAGGGAGGGAGGGCGGGCGGGGGCGCGGGCTCGAGGTCCGGGGGCCTCTCCTCCGTCTCGGGCACCGGGCCGCCCTCGGAGGCTCGGGGCACGTCCACCCGCTGCTCGGGTGGCCTAGGCGCGGCAGGTGAGGCGGCGGAAGCGCCCGCGCGGGGCGGGCCGGGGCGAGGCGGGCCCAGCAGCGGCCGGAGCCCCCGGCGCCCTCCATCTTGGAGCGCGCGGCCGGCCGGCGCCCCCGCCTTTGTTCGCGCGGACCGCGGGCGGCGGGCGGCCGCGCAGGTGAGGCCGGGAGCGCCGCGGGTATCCCCGCCGCCGTCCCGCGCCCACCCGCGTGCCTCCCGCCTGTCCCCGCGCCGGCCCACTGTGCCCCCACCGCAGGGCAGCGGGATGGCGGGTCCCTGGAGCCCTCTGCGCGCGCCCGCATTGTCCGGCGCTGCAGCCCAGCGCTGCAGCCCAGATACCGAGTGGCCGGTGTTGGCTCGTTCTGTAGTTACAGCTGAGCAAGTCATTGCGTTCAAACCCTGCTCTCCCTTTGGTATAATTGTGCCCAGAGGACTTAACGTATTAGGTATATTACTGTTCTGTAGCTGGACGCTGGGGAACACCTGGTTCCTCGAAGACGCTTCATCCAGGTGATGATGCAGGAAGTAGGTGGCAAGGACAAGCCAGGAGAGCGCAGAACAGAGAGGGGTCCCTGAGTCCTTGTCTGGGATCTGCCGCTGTAGAGCCAGGACGAGGAATCTCAGCAGCAGTCCCAGTGTCTTTAGCGGTCAAGAGAGAGGGATTTGCATTCTCTGGCTCTGTGGCTGATCTGTTGCATCTTATCCGGACAATTGAAGAAAGAGGGCACGCTCCCCTGGGCACCGGTCATGGCGCTGGGCACCGGTCATGGCGCTGGGCACTGGGTTACCGCCTCATAAATAACTCCAAGCTGCAGTGTCCAGAATGTCTCTAGTTAGAAGAATGAGGTGACTTTTCCTTTGTACATGGAGACTTGAAAGGAAGGTGCCTGTAAAAATCCATCTCAAGTGTACCTTTGCTGTGGTGGTCACATTAAATTGCACAGGACTAAATACACACGGCTATATATAAGCTTGGTGGATTGTATCAATTTTTTAAATAAATTTATTTATTTATTTTGGCTGCGTCCGGTGTTCATTGCTGTGCACGGGCTTTCTCTAGTTGTGGCGAGCAGGGGCTACACTTCCTTGTGGTGCCAGCTTCTCATTGCAGTGGCTTCTCTTGTTGCGGAGCACAGACTCTAGGCATGCGGGCTTCAGGAGTTGTGGCACGCGGGCTCGGTAGTTGTGGCGCATGGGCTTAGTTGCTCTGCGGCATATGGGACCTTCCCAGATGAGGGCTCGAACCTGTGTCCCCTGCACTGGCAGGCGGATTCTTAACCACTGCGCCACCAGGGAAGCGTAGATTGTATCAATGTTGATTTCCCGCTTGTGATAGTATGCTATCATTTTCCGGGATGATCCCATTAGGAGAAGCGGGGTACAGGATACAAAGGAGGTCCCTGTATTATTTCTTACAACTACATGTGAATCTATAATTATCTCTAAATAAAAAGTTTAATTTAAAAAGTGGTTTTGGGGAACTTACCTGGTGGTCCAGTGGTTAAGACTCCGCCCTTCCAGTGCAGGGGGCACGGGTTCAATCCCTCGTCAGGAAACCAAGATCCCACATGCTGTGAGGATTGGCCAAAAATAAATAAGTAAACTAAGGAAAAAAAATGGGGGCTTCCCTGGTGGCGCAGTGGTTGAGAGTCCGCCTGCCGATGCAGGGGACGCGGGTTCTTGCCCCAGTCCGGGAGGATCCCACATGCCGTGGAGCACCTGGGCCCGTTGAGCCATGGCCGCTGAGCCTGCGCGTCCGGAGCCTGTGCTCCGCAACGGGAGAGGCCACAACAGTGAGAGGCCCGCGTACCGCAAAAAAAAAGTGGACGGAGGGAATTCCCTGGTGGTCCAGTGGTTAGAACTCCACGCTTTCACTGCAAAGGACCCCGGGTGAATCGGTCTGGGAACTAAGACCCCGAAAGACTCGAAGACTCGTGGCATGGCCTAGATAAATTAAGTTAAAAGTGGATGGGAAAAAAAAAAAAAAAGATGTGTATGATCAACCAAAAGTTAAAGAACCATATAAGTGCACCTAGAGTTTATTCACATCCCCTATCCTAAAACATGCCGGTTAAAGCTGGTATTGACAAGGATCTCAGTATTAAATCTCAGACCTTACCTGGGGCTGAAATATTCAGACCATTAGAGTCACTAAAGCACGCAGTCATTGTCTTCATAAATCACAGCTGAAGTCGTCTTTAACATTTTAGGTGCACTGTATAGTCACTGTCAGATTCACCCATCTGCCACTTGGAAGTGTTATACTGTCATTCCTGGAACTTTGGTGTAAATTTACTTTCCTCCTCATTCTGCTGAGTTTGTTTGTCTTTCTTAATCTTCACATTAGGCATCCCTTCCAACTTAGCATCATTTGAATATTTATAAAGCTGTCTATGTTGACATTAATAAACAGGATGACAGGGACAGCAACACGCCGTGTGTGGCCTGTGAGATAGATGCTCTCCTCTCAGCCCCTCATACATCTTTCATCAACATTCTTGGGGTTACACCGGGGAGCACATCTGCCTGTGGTCCTGTCACACCTAAACTTCTGTATCATGTCTGACATATTATGACAAGACTGTCAAGCTTGTGAAAGTATCACTGTCTTGTGAATGAAAGGCATAGTCCCAATGTATCAACCTTGCACCCCTTTTGAAAGAATTCAGTATGACATTGAACCAGTGTGGACTTCTAGTGGTGACAGCTTTCTTTTCTAGGAACTCACAGCTCAGTCAGAATTTCTGAGAGTGGAGTATGTTTGGCAGCACGTAGCTTTTGTTCTTCTGGAAAGCCCAGGGCACGTTTGTTCTGTGTAGCTTCTCATTTTTTGGACGTTCATCTTCACTGCTCAGAACATGAGGCTGAGCATATACCCTCTGGACCCAAGGAGCATCCTCTGAGCATCCACACCTAGGCATTCAATAGCCTCGGGTGTGTGTGTGCCACCTTTTCAAGTCTGAGGCTTATTTCCTTTGATAGAGAGGAAATAGGTGAAATGAAATTGAGTTCTGCTTTCACTTGATCAACAGGCAATGAATTAGTCAACCAAGGGCAAATTGAACCGACTTTCAGAGATTTCATCAATAGCTAATCCTGGACTTCCCTGGTGGTGCAGTGGTTAAGAATACGCCTGCCAATGCAGGGGACATGGGCTCGAGCCCTGGTCCGGGAAGATCCCACGTGCCGCGGAGCAACTGGGCCTGTGCGCCACAACTACTGAGCCTGTGCTCTAGAGCCCGCAAGCCACAACTACTGAGCACTTGTGCCACAACTACTGAGGCCCGCGTACCTAGAGCCCGTGCTCCACAGCAAGAGAAGCCACCGCAATGAGAAGCCCACGCACTGCAACAAAGAGTAGCCCCTGCTCACCGCAACTAGAGAAAGCCCACAGGCAGCAACGAAGACCCAACGCAGCCAAAAATAAATAAATTTATTTTAAAAAAAATAGCTAGTCCTCTCTACGAAACAGAATTCAAATTATTTTAGTTTTTTGTTCTAACAGGAGATTTATAATTATAAAACATAATGGAGGATGGAGTTCCAGAATTTTCCTTTTACCTTTCACATTGTAGGGTCAAGTACCCTTCAGTTAGTAAGATCAGACTTTCTGAAACACCTTTGAGTGGGATATTTTTTAAAAGGCAGGTTTAGCCATTTCCTACCTGACTCACAGTGTACCTGAGTCGGGGACCCTACGATTAAGACTGGTAGAGGGTCAGTCAAGATCAGGGAGCACAGGTATGGTGGCAGTTAGAGGAAAACTTTGACACAATGACTTTGCCCTTAGTCACCAGTGTTTGTCGTCTTATTCTTGATTCCTACAAGCTATTATTACAAACACTGGAATTTAGCTGCAGATCTTAGATAAAGCTGAGTCTGCACAACCCAGCAACCAATTTCTCCCTCTCACCTTACAAGGATTTTACCCTGGATCTTGTTATTAGTTGGAATATTTACAGATCTCTAGGGGGGAGAGACTTCCTCTTTCTGTGCAGGGGACAGGAGGAGAGACCACTGGGTCTCTCCATGTGCCTGGCACCATGATAGTATTTGTGGCCCCTATCTTTGGAGTTTGCATCCTAGGGCCCAGCAATTATAGCTGCAAACAAAGCAGCCACAGCAGCTGAGAAACACTGACTGTCATTCACGAAGAGCCTGCTGTGTGCCAAGCATGTTATTCAGATGGACTCGGGTCCTCTCAGCAGATTTTCTCAGGGCATGCATCAGCCCATTTTACAGAAGGAGAAACTGAGACTCATCAGGGTTTAATAACGTGGCTGAAGTCACTGAGCCCAGGTCCCCGTGAAGGACTCACACGCTACCACTCACGGGAACCAGCGCCAGCTCCAGTACCAGAGGGCAGTTCTCACTGAGCGACTTCCTTATGTAAGATACTGATACTTAGGCACTTGACCACCTTTTGAGATTCCCTTGATCTTCAAATGCCAATCACGAAACAGGCTGAAACCTTGTATGGGAAAGCTTTGCCTATAAAACTAGATTCTTGCTTAGGTCTGTGTGAGTCCCAATTCCTTTACCTTTAGGACATGTTCTTTAAACTGTTACATATGTGAAGGGCCAAGTTTCCTGCTGGCAACTAGAAGGGACTAAATAAATGGTGCTTAAAAAAATGCACACACATATATATATAACAATACCTAACTGCAAATCAGGAGTACTTAAAAAGAGAGTACTTAGCTGAAGCTACTATTGTAGAAGTTTTTAATTATTATTATTTTTTTGGCTGTGCCACGTGGCTTGTGGGATCTTAGTTCCCAAACAATGGATCAAACCCAGACCCTGGCAGTGAATGCTCCAAGTCCTAACCACTGGACCACCAGGGAAATCCTAAACATTTTTATATTTTAAAGTACATTTTTAGAAAGCCATTGGCTATTTTTCAGTTTGTTTTTTTTTAATGAAGTAGCCGAAGATATACAGACAGCTCATGGAGCTCAATATCAGAACAACAAACAACCCAATTTAAAAATGGGCGGAAGACCTAAATAGACATTTCACCAGTGAAGACATACAGATGGCCAATAGGCACATGAAAAGGTGCTCAACATCACTAATTATTAGAGAAATGCAAATCAAAACTACAATGAGGTATCACCTCACACAGGTTAGAATGGCCATCATCAAAAAATCTACAAACAATAAATGCTCAGCTCGGTGCTCTGTGATGACCTAGATGGGTGGGGGGGGGGCGGGGAGGGGGGAGGGAGGCCCAAGAGAGAGAGGATATAGGTATACATGTGGCTGATTCACTTCATGGTACAGCAGAAACTAACACAACACTGTAAAGCAATTTTACTCCAATAAAAAATAAATTAAAAAAATAAAGTCGCCAATGAGCCTCTATTTCTTGAGCCCTTTTTACTTGTCCAACACCAGGGAGGGCTTGCGAAGGAATGTAAAGGATGCCGGAAATATGAAACATTAACTGTGGCTGTGAGGGAAAAAACCATGAACCACCCTGAAACAATTAGAGCACAATTACAGGCAAAACATCTTTGAGATGCAAATGTTTCAGCAGGAAAGAAATCCAAGTAGAGAAGAGAAGGAGAAAAAAAAGGATGAACAAAACCATAGGTGAAATTTTGAAAAAGAATTTCATCTTTTATCGTGGACATTTCAAGCAGACACAAAAATAGACTTCTTCTGTTTCATCCCTGCCCCCTTTTTTTTCTCTGAAGTATCTCAAAGCACATCCAGGAGGGAGTGACTGAGCTACTATCTTGCCAGCTGAGAGGAAGTGGGGGGGGGCGGCGTTTCATCAGGTGGGGACCCCAGGAGCAAAGGAATGTTCTCTGTTGTGAATGAACACAGACATTCCCCAGTCCTGTTCATTCTGAATCTATCAGAGCCTCCACGCCCCACTCCTAGGGCGGGTATGTATCCTGGGAGCTGGGGGCTGTCAAAAACAACTCCCGGGTTTCTGGCTGAAGTTACTTGAGTTGAGCAGCTGATACATGGAGTTTGGGGCAGAAACAAGTGAAGGGGGGCACTGATGACTTTCCTTTGGGCAGGTTGAACCTGAGACGCTTTAGCGATGTTGTGTTAGTTTCCTAGGGCTGTCGTAACAGAGTATCATAAACTAGTTAAAACAAGAGAAATGTTTTCCCTTTGGGAGGCCTGAAGTCTGGAATCAAGGTGCCAGGAGGGCCAATACCCCGTATGGAGGCTCTGGGGGAGAATCTGTTCCTCTCCCCTTCCAGCTTCTGGTGGCTGCGGGCGTTCCTTGTCATTGCCCTAAAGGCCCACCTAGAGAATCAAGGATCATCTCTTCAGCTCAAAATCCTTATTTTAATCACATCTGCAAAGACCCTTTTTCCAAATAAGGTAAGATTTGCAGGTTTCAGAGATTAGGACCTGTCATCTTTGGGGAACATGAGTTGGCTTACTGCAGATATGGAAACCACTCTAAGGTATTCTAGACAATGAATGGGACTTTTCCTGTTAGTGTGGAAAAAGCCTGGCTAAAGGCCCGCAGCTTCCTGGTGGTCCTAAGTGCTCTCTTGAGGACCAGCAGAACAGGCTAGCTATTTGCTGACTTCAGGTGGTGCCTGGGGAAGCCTGGTCCCACCCTCAAGCCAAGTGAGGACTGCTCCGGGGGAAGCCCTCATAAAGATTCGGGATACCTGGGACTTCCCTGGTAGTCCAGTGGCTGAGACTCTGCGCTCCCAATGCAGGGGGCCAGAGTTTGATCCCTGGTCAGTAAGCTGGATCCCACATGCCACACTAAAGATCCCATGTGCTGCAACTAAGACCCGGGGCAGCCAAATAAATAAATATTAAAAAAAAAAAAAAAGATTTGGGGTACCTACGGGCAGAAGACCTAAACAGACATTTGTTCAAAGAAGACATACAGATGGCCAACAGGCACATGAAAAGTTGCTCAACATTGCTAATTATTAGAGAAATGCAAATCAAAACTGCAATGAGGTACCACCTCACACCAGTCAGAATGGCCATCATCAAAAAGTCCACAAAAGGGCTTCCCTGGTGGCACAGTGGTTGAGAGTCCACCTGCTGATGCAGGGGACACGGGTTCGTGCCCCGTTCCGGGAGGATCCCACATGCCGCGGAGCGGCTGGGCCCGTGAGCCATGGCCGCTGAGCCTGCGCGTCCGGAGCCTGTGTTCCGCAACGGGAGAGGCCACAACAGTGAGAGGCCCGCGTACCGCAAAAAAAAAAAAAAAAAGTCCACAAAAAATAAATGCTGGAGAGGGTGTGGAGAAAAGGGAACCCTTGTACACTGTTTGTGGGAACGTAAATTGGTTCAGTCACTGTGGAAAACAGCTCAGAAAACTAAAAATAGAGTTACCATATGATCCAGCAGTCCCACTCCTGGGTATATATCCAAAAAACCCAAAAACACTTATTTGAAAAGATACATGTGCCCCATTGTTCATAGGAGCACTATTTACAATAGCCAAGACATGGAAGCAACCTAAGTGTCCATCAACAGACGAATGGATAAAGAAGATGTGGTGTGTACATACATATATATATATATATATATATGTATATTACAATGGAATACTACTCAGCCATAAAAAAGAATGAAGTAATGCCGTTTGCAGCAACATGGATGGACCTAGAGATTATCATACTAAATGAAGTAAGTCAGACAGAGAAAGACAAATATCATATGATATCACTTACGTGTGGAATCTAAAAAATAATACAAATGAATCTATATACAAAACAGAAACAGTCTCACAGACATAGAAAACAAATTTATGGTTACCAGAGGGGAAAGGGAGGGTAGGAGGGATAAATTAGGAGTTTGGGATTAACAGAATCAAACAACTATACATAAAATAGATAAACAACAAGGACCTAGTGTAGAGCACAGGAAACTATATTCAATACCTTGTAATAACCTATAATGGAAGATAATCTGAAATATATATATATATTATATATATATCTGAATCACTTGGCTGTACACGTGAAATGACCACAATATTGTAAATCAACTATATTGCAATTAAAAAAAAAAGATTTGGGATACCTACAAAAGAGATACTGGCATCTCTTTCCCAGGTTGTATTTCACGGAATAGCACTGATTGCTTTTGGGCTCTCTGGGCCCACGGGTGCAGCGGGCCAAGACAGCATCACAGCAAGGGGGCTGAGCAGTGGGTTGACTCTCCAAGTAGACTTGAAAATGTCACTTCAGTGGACCTAGCGATTGTCATACTGAATGAAGTTAGTCAGACACAGACAAATACCATACGATATCACTTATACGTGGAATCTAAAATATGGCACAAATGAACTTATTTACCAAACAGAAGGAGAGTCACTGATGCAGAAAACAAACTTATGGTTACCAGGGGAGAAAAGGGGGTGAGGGGTAAGTTGGAAGATTGGGATGGACATACACACACGACTATATATAAACTAGATAATAAGGACCTACTGTAGAGCACAGGGAACTCGGCTCAGTACTCTGCAATGGCCTATGTGGGAAAGGAACCTGAGAAAGGATGGATATATGTAGATGTATAACTGATTCACTTTGCCGTACAGCAGAAACTAACACAACACTGTCAATCAACTGTACTCCAATCAAAATTAATTTAAAAAAATAAGAAGAAGAAAATGAAAATGACGTCTCTTCATAGCAAACCATTCTGAAATTCAGGGGCTTAAAACCACAAACTCAGGCCTCATCCAGGTTTGCGACTCAGGTCAATGGTGTCCCACGCCCTGGGATCCCAGGAAAGATTCTGAATGGTGGTAACTTCTTTGCCAGAGACAGAACACTTTTCCCTGGGGAATGAGTGCAGGGGGTGTGAGTCATCTGCTACCACTGCTTTCTTGAGTTCTAATCGGGGACCCAAGTTCTCAGTGGCTGCCCTACGCATGCTGGGTCTAGTATCAGTTCTCTCTCCCCAGGGTCTCTGGTGCCGTCCTCTGCTTTACGGAGAAAAGCCCAGGGCTTTCAGACAGACCAAGAGCTCAACCTCTGTTTCAACATTCAAAGTTAGGGAGACTTCAGGGAGGGGTGAGGGGACCAAGGGCAGAATAAAAAGCGGCCCCCGGCCTGGGCCATGTCCACCACCCACCCCTGAGTGACCCTCAGCTGAGGTTAGGGGCCAGAGATCAAAGCTCTGCCCCGGGGGCCGGGCTCCGGGCTCCTGAGATAACAGGAGTTGTGAGGCCAGCCTGGCAGCCTTACCTGCATCTGGAGAATTATATTTGGGGAACAACGTTTTCAAATCTTGAACGCCTTCTGGGACCCAGCGTGCGTGCAACTCGGGGAGAGCGGTGTCAACGAAATCGCAGCATAACAATGCGGCACCTGGGTTCTCGTGAAAACCAGCCCAAGCAATTTCCAAGCAGCAAAAAAAAAAGGATTCTAGGGACTTCCCTGGAGGTCCAGTGATTGAGACTCTGCGCTTCCAGTGCTGGGGGCCCCGGGTTCAATCCCTGGTCAGGGAACTAACATCCCACATGCCGTGCGGCGCAGCCAAAAGGGAAAAAAAGAAAAAGAAAAAGATTCTACACGCGTGAGATTTCAGTGAGAGATCCTTGAACGAACTGATTTTCCCAAAGGCAGGATGAACTTTCTGCCCATTCACGATGATATCATTTGAGTGATTAGCAAATGGAGGCCTGTCTAGCTTCCAATGCCACAGTGTGAGGGGGAAAAAAACCAATAGAGATACTTAAAAGAGGTCCTCAGAGAAGGCACGATGAACTTGAATTTCTAACAGACTCCGTGGGTGATGCTGAGCCCGTTGGTGAGAGTGCACCGCGAGAAGCACGGAATAAAACGACAGCCAGGGGCTTCCCTGGTGGCGCAGTGGTTGAGGGTCTGCCTGCCGATGCAGGGGATACGGGTTCGAGCCCTGGTCCGGGAGGGTCCCACATGCCGCAGAGCAACTAGGCCCGTGAGCCACAACTACTGAGCCTGCGCGCCTGGAGCCTGTGCTCCGCAACAGGGGAGGCCACCGCAATGAGAAGCCCGCGCACCACAACGAAGAGTGGCCCCCGCTCACCGTAACTAGAGAAAGCCCACATGCAGCAACAAAGGCCCAATGCGGCCAAAAATAAATAAGTAAATAAATTAAAAAAAAAAAAAAAAAAAAGACGACAGCCAGGAGAGTCCGGACACTGTGGCAGCTCGATAACGTTCATCCCGTTCCGCCTCTCACTCCCAGCACAACTGCAACTGTACACACGAGGAGAAAGGGACGGGCCATCTGTGCATCCTCAGAGCTGAAACAATTCGGGGGCTGCATGGGAAGGAGAGGCCCTGAAAACGGAAGCCGCTACTGCTTTGGTGTTGGAGGGCTACTGATTCGGATGCTGGAAATTCCTTCACTTTGGCTGCTGGCCAAAATATTTGTTTCAATTGAATCTATTTGAATTTCAAGGAATGTAGAAGTACTTGACTAGCAGTAGATATAACAGGAAGTATCGGAGGGAGGCTTTCTGAAAGGTGGTAGAATTTTTACTACAATGTAGAGATTTCTTCCGGGCACACAGAGCAAGTTTCTAAAAATTTAATTGACTTATGATCATTCTTTACCTTTGCATAATTAGACTTGTAGAAAGCCTGCAGGCACTATCGTGTGATTGGCTTTTATGTATTTTATTTCTTTTATTTTTATTTATTTTTTTGATAGGTAAGAATTGGATTTATTTAGAGAGAAACACACTCCACGGAGTGTGGAGCATCTCAGAAGGTGAGATACGCCGTGACTGGCTTTTAAAACAATAAAATTTTTAAAATTTTACAATAATTTTAGGTTGGGACTTCCCTGGCGGTCCAGTGGTTAAGACTCTGTGCTTCCACCGCAAGGGGAGAGGGTTCAATCCCTGGTCCGGGAACGAGGATCCCGCATGCTGCGCGGCATGGCGAGAAAAAAAAAATAATAATAATAATTTTAGGTTTACAGAAAAGTTGCAAAGATAATACACAAAAAGCTTGTATACCCTTTACCTGATTTCCCTGAATACAGCATTCGTAACTATGGTTCTTTTGTCTAGACTAACAAATTAACATCATTACCTTACTAGTAACTAAACTTACGACTTTATTTGGATTTCCCGTCTGTGCGCTGATGTCCCAGGATCCCTTGATGCACTTAGTTGTCACGAGAGTCTCCTTAGCCTCCTCTGCCGTTTCTCCACCTCTCCCTGTTTTCCATGGCATGGTCACGTATTTCATAGAATGTCCCCGAACGTGGCCTTGTCTGACACTTTTCTCACGACCAGACTGGGTTATGGATTTCAGGAGGAACCTGCAGAAGCGATGCAGCGCCCTCAGCGCATCCCGTCAGGGGGACTTGACATCCACATGCTTGTCACTGGTGACACTCACCTTGACCTCTAGGGTAAGGTAGTGACTGCCAGGTTTCTCACTACAAAGTTACAGGGAAATTTTTCCTTTTCCTGACTCTTTTAACATCATTATGATTCAAAAGTGTCCTGTGGGAAATCACTTGGATTCAATGGTAGCCACCAAGTTCATAAGTGGCTAGGCTGTCCCTGAGACCGGATTAAGATGCTCCAATCAGAACATTAAGACAATTTAAAGCACTGAGAGAAAGGGTAGTCAGGATAGGTGTCACCAGTGATGGCCAATTGAAAAGCTCACTAATGTTCCAAGGCTTCTTGGTCTCATGTGTTTCATGAGCTATTTGTTTCTTCACAGAGTTTCTCTTATTTTCTAAAGCAGAATCAAATACTCTTTAAAAATCTAGTAACCACACTGTACAAAAGCCCATACAGGGAATTCCCTGGCAGCCCAGTGGTTGGTGCTCTGGGCTGTCACTGCCGAGGGCCTGGGTTCGATCCCTGGTCAGGGAACTAAGATCCCACAAGCCGAATCATGTGGCCAAAAAAAAAAAAGCCCACACATATTTCTTAGTTTACTATTATTTTGGTTTGCTTAGTTTGACAGAAAAGACCAGCGGTGGACAAATTATAGCCCAAGGGCCAGCTGTCTGCTTTTGTAAATAAAGCTTTCTTGGTACAGCGCCACACACATCCATTTACCTTCTGCCGATGGCTAGTCTGGGGGTCCCACGGCAGGGTTGGGTAACTGCCACAGAGAACGTGCGGCTTGCGAAGGCTAAAATACTTACCATCTGGCCTCTGAAGAATAAGTTTTCTGACCCCTGTGAGAGACTAAAGAGCTGTCATGAGTTTGAGAGACTGGGGTTATGCACACGGTTTACTCTAGATGTCCAACTAAAAGCAACACAGTGAGACCCAAAGACTTGGGGGAAGAGCCATCACATTTAAGCCACGGGCTCCCTCAGGGGACTGACTGACCCACACTTTCTCTGTGAGTGCCTTTCAGTCCCTCTGAGATCGACCTGTTGTTCTGCCGTGTGTATCAGACACGTTTCTGCTGTGTGTGTGACCAGCTGCACGTAAGGCTGCGTCATCTGCAGACACGCGGGAGTTCTCGCCACAAGCCAAGCTCTTGAGGTTCGTGTGGATTTCCTATTGCCTGCTCACAGCTGCTTGAGTAGCAGCGAAGCAGTCATTTCAAAATTAGCCAAAGTCTGTGGTTAATGAGCGGATTTCGTCTTTTACTAGATACCTGAAATCTGACAGTCTCATGTGCATCAGGACTCCAGAGCAAATAGCCTGCCCAGAAATAATGTCAGCTCATTTTACTACATTAGTATACTGTGCCACAAAAAGAAACATAAAATTTAAACGAAGTCTGAAACAGGTAACACACATATGTGTGGGTCCATCCTATTCACTGCACCCCCCCTCAACTTCCTTGAAAGTGCAGCCACATTCTGATGGCATCAAATTCGGCCATCTGCGACCTGCTTCCAACTTCTCAAAAGTGGACTTCTTGTTGCTTCAAGATGGTGAGTGGAGAAAGTGCTTTCATTGGTCTGACCAGTTCGTAGACATTCACGTTGACGGGGAAATGAATCTCCAGTTCCCCTCTGGAGCTTATGGCATAACCTGCTTGGATCTGAGCATCAGCTCTATCACCTCCGTGACCTTGGATAGGTTTCCTCACCTCCTCTGGTGCTTTGTACAGAACCTAGAGATACAAAGATGAGCCACAAGGATGGGGGGTACGAGTGAAGCCAGACTTAAAGTTCTTAATGCTGCCAGCTCTCGGAAGGCGGTCGGGGTAGCGATGATATTCATGTTAGTTTAGTTTCCCTTTTCCTCTCAGGACACAAATCCCACCCTCTCCTTTCCAGGGCTTGCTCAGTCTCATCTCTTCCCAGGCTGACACGGCATAGCTGACAGATCCGTTATCTGACTGCTGCAGAGCTGAAGCTGTACTGAGGCACTACTTCTCAATCCATCCAATTCTGTTGTTTCTTCGGAGGAAAGGACAAGATGCCTTCAGAAGCCAAGACTCTCAGGTCTTGCCAGGTGAGGTCAGTTGCCAACAAAAACCACAAGTCCGGAGGCTCTTTGGTTTCTAAGCCTGGGTTCAAAACCCAACCATCGTGTGGAATATTTTCAGAACTACTGAAGTCCCCAGGAGGCAGAAAAGGAGTTGAATACCAAGATATAAGCCACGGCAACGCTTTTTATCCTCTTAAAGCTTTGTAGGCAACCTTGAGCACTTTTGTCCATTCTGGAGGACACTGGGCACCTGAGTCCTCCAGAGCCTGCACGTGTGCACGTGGGAAGCAGAGAGGTGGGGTATGTGCCGCTTGGGCACGCAACAGAGATTGAAACGCAGTGATGCCTTTGCACAGATTGGCTACCGGAACCTTTGGCGTTAGAGCAAACGAACAGACTCTCCTTTTTCATTTTTATCTTTTAAAGCACATTCCACACACAAACTTCCAGAAGAACTTCTGCTTTCCAAGAGCCAAGGATATAGAAGATTAACGGTTCAAAACAGATACTGAGATTAATGCTTTCTGCAGGAGCGGTAGACCAGCGTATGGGGAGTAGTCCTATGATGTTTCCTACGGTTTTTACAAGCAAGGGTGTCATATCCAAGAGCCGTTAAGGTTTTGACAATGTCGGTCTGTTCCGGACTTCTATCAAAGCAGCCGCCCCTGCTTACAGATGCGCCGGGTCAGGTCTTTTTGAAGTAGTGGCGCTTGTAGCTCTTGGTTAAAGGCTCTGCTTCCATCTGGCAGTGCAGCTCCTGTCTGCCTTTCATGGGTCCCAATAGAAGCCCAGTCCTGTCGTTTTCCAGGAAGAAGGCTGAGGACCTGAGCCCAAACTTTGTCTTACTTAAAACTGCAAAGCTGGTGGTGGAAATGTAGATGAGAAGACAGAGGAAAACGATAGGGACGCCTTACCTGTGGTTGGTTGGAAAAATTCTAGAGGAGGCCACATTTACTGCAGGGAGAGGTCAAAGTGTGTCTGCTGCTGGCTGCAAAGAGGCCTATTCGGTTTGCTGTTAATAGATATGATGGAGCTGGGTGTGGGTGTAGGGGGTTCTTTTTAAAAAATAAAGCTGGGCTTCCCTGGTGGCGCAGTGGTTGAGAGTCCGCCTGCCGATGCAGGGGACACGGGTTCGTGCCCTGGTCCGGGAGGATCCCACATGCCGCGGAGCAGCTGGGCCCGTGAGCCATGGCCGCTGAGCCTGCGCGTCCGGAGCCTGTGCTCCGCAACGGGAGAGGCCACAACAGTGAGAGGCCCACGTACCGCAAAAAAAAAAAAAGAGTAAAAAGTAAAGCTTTGGTTAGTAGAGCCAGAATCTAGAGGGGGCTCTTTTATTTTCAACCCTGAAGAGTTTTTAAGGAAAAAAAATCCACTCAGTATATTATCAGTAGTACTAATATCATTTTGAAACTTTTATACATAGAGAATAAGGCATGATTTTCAATGTATACTGAAATTCATCTAGAAATTAAAGAAGTTAAGAAAATCTGAATAAACGTGAACATTTTTTTCCTAAACAGAGTTACTCTCCAAAGCGAATTTACAATGTGAAAAACTTAACCCTACATTGCTGAGACGAGTAAAAATGGAACAGCCCTGAAAGGTGCACAATGCGTGGAGGGGGGGCGGGCAGCTGGGCAAAGCAGTTTCCCCTTTCTTCAAGATTGGTTGATTTTCAGGGAAAATCCTAGCTCTGGGGGGTCCTTTCCGTATGGGAGAGCGACCGTAAAAAAGCAGTATTTTAATGCCAGTCACTGCAGTCACAGTTTATGAACCTGTAAGGGATCAAAACTAGGGACGTCAGAGTCCCACACAGGGCAGATCTGGCACGAGGCATGCTTTCTTATGAGTTAAGATGAGACGGCGGTGTCGGGTGGGGAGCGTGGGGGGGCTCTGGATTCTGGAGAACTAACAACGCCCCACGCCTCCCCTTGGGAAGGCCTTGATGAAAGGGGAGAGAGCTGACTTCCCCACCCCGGCGCGCTCCTTCCCCGCCCCGCACCCCCCCACCCCGACCAAGCATCACCCTCGTGAGGCCTCGTAGCGTCTGCAGAGGCGCGAGGCCCCCAGCGAGCCCGGCGCCTTGACTGCCAGCGCAGGGGATCGGGCGGGGGCTGCGGAGAGGCCCAGGGCACATGACGGCCCCACCCCACCCCCGCCAAGGGCCGGCCCAGCACATGACCCGGACCGGCCGGCGGGGTCCCGGCAGACCCGAGCCGCATCCCCAGCACGGACCATGGCCTCACCGCGCCTGGGGACCTTCTGCTGCGCCACGCGGGACGCCGCCACGCAGCTGGTGCTGAGCTTCCAGCCGCGGGCCTTCCACGCGCTGTGCCTGGGCAGCGGCGCGCTCCACCTGGCGCTCGGCCTCCTGCGGTTGCTGCCCGGGCGCCGGCCCGCGGGCCCCGGGCTCCCCTCGGCCTCCCCGCCGGCCACGGCCCGCGCCCCGGCCTCCGCCCGCATCCTGCGCGCCGCCGCCGCCTGCGACCTGCTCGGCTGCCTGGGTGAGGGCGCGCCCGCGGGTGGGGACCCGTCCGCGCGAGGTTGAGGGCGCGCGGCCCGCAGGTCGCTCCCGGCCGGGGGCGTGGATGAGCGCGCGCGGCCCCCGCCTGGGACCTGGTCGCCGCGCGGGTAAGGACGCCCGGCCCACGGGTGGGAGGGCCGAGCCGGAGGCGGCTCCCCAGGGGCTGGACTGGACGACCGGGGGACTCTGCGATACAAGATGGTTGGTAAAAGTTCCTTCGGGGGACCGTGGTTTTTTGTTTTTTTCTAAACAGTTTGATGTATTTGTTATTGCACTTACTAGGGAAACTTTAGACGGTGCTGTGAAGGAAAACCCAGAAAATACAATGCATCCCTAATTGTACCACTAGTGAGAGACTAACAGTTAATATTTCGTGCGCGTGCGCGCGCGCGCGCGCACACACACACACACACACACACACACACAAAAGCGTTTCCAAAATGATTTAGCAGAATCAGGAAGAAACCCATATATATATATGTTATATATATATGTGTGTGTGTTATATGTATATATAACAATTTTATTTACTTGCTTGTTTATTTATCTAACTTTGGGTTTTATACCACAGGTGGGCAAACTTGCAGCCTCTGGGCCACATCCTGCCTGCCGTCTCTTATCTATGGCCCGGGAACTAAGAAAGTGTTTACATTTTAAAGTGTTTTTAGAAAAATCTAAAGAAGACGACTGTTTCTGACATGTGAATAGTCCATGAAATGTAAATGTCAGCGTCCGTACGTGGAGCCTTATGGGGATACAGCCATGCCCTGCACTTGTGCATTGTTTGGGGGGCATCTTAGCCCTACAAGGGCAGAAGTGAGTGCTGAACAGAGAAACTATGGCCCATAGAGCCTAAGATATCTTCTCTCTGGCCCTTTACAGAGACTTTGCTGAGCCCTGCTTTCAACTCTAGCATGGCCCATTTTACAAACCTCTATGCTAGATATTGCCAAGCATTTAAACTTTTTTATTTTGTAAAATTTTTAACATATGCAAATGTAGAGAGATTGTATAATGAACTCCCTGTACCCATCACCTAGCTTCATCTATACCCCATCCCCATATCCCACTCTCCACTGGATTAGTTTTAAGCAGATTCCAGAATTTATATCATTTCACCCACACAAATCTCAATATATAGCTGTAGAAGATGAGAGTTTTTAAAAATCATATATATCACACAGATATCATTATCACCCCAAAATAATGAAAACCAGTTCCTTAATATCACTGGTGTATGTTCAGGTGTCTCATAAATGCTATTTTACAATTGGTTTGTTCGAATCAGGATCCAGATACTGTTCATGTTTTGGAATTGGCTGACAGGTGCTGGCATTTTGGAATTGTATTTTTCAGTCATGTTTGCTCTTGAAGGAAAGGCTGCTGGTGGTATTTGAAGTGCCTTCCACTGCTCTGCCGTGAGGGCGTAGCAGCAGCTTCTGGGGCACCTTGAGTGCTTCTCTGGGCGCAGGTGGCTGTGTGTCCCAGGGCCTGGTTCTCCTGTTCCTGGTTGTGTGATTGGAGACACTCAAGAATCTTGGCTTCAGATAAATGCTATGGAACCTCTAGTCACTTTGTTAGACTCGAGGAGTAAGACAGGAAGCTATAGCGATAAAATCAATTTGGTGCAGGACAATAAAATAAAAAATTGGTTTTCTTCCTGATTCTGCTAAAGCATTTTGGAAAAGCATCTTAATAATAATCTAGTTTCTGTAACTTGAATATCTGAAAATAGAGCTGCACCCAAACATCTTTTGAGGGTCAGCAAAATAATATTCGTATATCCTTTAGCCTTTAAAAGGAAGGTGCATGACATTGCGGGCAAATGAGCAGAGGCAGGTGTCAGGGGAAGGCTTGGTGACCAGGCCTCCTCACTGAAAAATAAGAAATACAGATGTCTATCTCACGGGGTGGTTTTTTTCCCCCAGTTTTTTTTTTTTAATATCTTTTTTTTTTTTTTTGGCCACACCGTGCAGCTTGCAGGATCTCAGTTCCCTGACCAGGGACTGAACCCAGGCCACGGCAGTGAAAGCACAGAATCCTAACCACTAGACCACCAGAGAACTCCCTCCCCAGTTTTACTGAGACATAATTGACATATAGCACTGTATAAGTTTATGGTGTACAGCATAATAACTTACATTTATCATGAAATGATTACCACAAGTTTAGTTGAGGAAATATCCATCACCTCATATAGATACCAAAAAAAAAGTGTTTATCGAGCTAAAAGCAGAGCTCTGTACTGAAAACGACAAAGCACTATGTGGAAGCAAAGCATTATTTTTGTTATCTGTGCTTAAGAATGAGAAGCTGTATCTTAGGCTTTTAGTGTTCATAGTCCCCCTTTAGTGGTATATGACACAGTGTATATTCGGTAGCATGTGACACAGTGTATATTTCTGTATGTGAAATACACACACTACACTAGTGTGTAACTCTTTACTGCTCACAGGTCCCCTTGAGCAGTGTGTCACATAGTGAATGCTTAAACAAAGGCTATCTATTGAATTACTTAACAAAGAACCCTAATATATGCCTTAGGTGTGTATACTGTGTTGAGGAGAATTAGATATTTGGGTCAAATAGCAGGGAAAACTCACAAATAATAAATGTCAAAAGTAGACTGTCAAGAACTAATTTGTGAAAATCTTAAATGTATTTTTTTTAAAGAATGAAAGAACTATCTTTTTAAACTTCAGAATGTGCTTTTTCAATCATTCTTTTTTATGTGAGGACTAGTTAACTCGGACACTAAAAATATAGCCAAGAAATATAAATTGTTATTCACATAATCACTTCTGGGTGCCAAATAAACAAACAGACAGCGTTAGGGACAGCACTGTGGCTAATGGTGGTTGAAGTTGAAATCAAAGTGCCTGGGATTGCTCCACTACCATAATAATTATTTTCTGAGTCTTATTTTTTTCTCTGTCTCTCTGCACACACCAGCGTGTGTTTCTTTCCTCCCTGTCTCCCTCACATCTTTCTCTTTCCCTTCCTATCTGTCTGTCTGTCTGCCTATCTATCCATCCATCCATCCATCCATCCGTCCATCCATCATTTTTACAGAGTCAACA
This sequence comes from Mesoplodon bidens, assembly GCF_964165515.1. Classification (NCBI taxonomy): domain Eukaryota; kingdom Metazoa; phylum Chordata; class Mammalia; order Artiodactyla; family Ziphiidae; genus Mesoplodon; species Mesoplodon bidens. Next base: position 47,208,538 of record NC_138180.1, read on the forward strand.
GTCACCTTTAGATTTGCATTAGGAGCAGATACAAAGCATCACCTGCTTCTCCCTTAGGCATCACAGTCCGGTCTACGGTGTGGTTAGGGTTCCCAAGTTTCGTGGACGACATCTCAGCCGTGAACGGGACAGACGTGTGGCCCGTCGCCTTCTGCATGGGGAGTGCAGTAAGTGGACCTCCCCTGGTCTCTCCCTTCCCTCCCCTTTGCCCCGCTTCGTTACGCTGTGTCCTCAAAGTGTGGTCGCATCCCTCCCGCCAGCCCACTGTAACTTTTAGAAATGCACATGCTCAGGGGCTTCCCTGGTGGCGCAGTGGTTGAGAGTCCGCCTGCCGATGCAGGGGACGCGGGTTCGTGCCCCGGTCCGGGAAGATCCCACATGCCGTGGAGCGGCTGGGCCCGTGAGCCATGGCCGCTGAGCCTGCGTGTCCGGAGCCTGTGCTCCGCAACGCGAGAGGCCACAACAGTGAGAGGCCCGTGTACCGCAAAAAACAAACAAACAAACAAACAAAAGAAATGCACATGCTCAGAGCTCTCACCCCACTGACCAGGGACCCTGGGGTGCGGGCCATCTGTGATTTAACAAACCCTCCAGGGGCCTCTGACCCACACTCCAGTTTTAGAACCACTGTGCTAGTCTGTTCCCCATCCCCACCCTTAAACACACATTCAATCCTTACCTTAGATCCAGCCACAATCAAAACCAGCTGGCCAAAAAAAAGAAAAAAGAAAAAAAAAGTTATCAATTTAATGGATGTATTTACTTAACAAAACATATATTTAAATATAGCAATTTGTTCATCCATATTGCTGTCTGCCAAGTTAACCCTCCAGTGAATGACCTCAAAGGACACTGATGCCCTGTTGACCCCGCCATCTGTGCCACAACTGTCAGTGTCTCTCCCTTCCTCCCCTCTATTGCTTCCCAGCTGCATCCCGATGGAGCCTCGTCTTAGTGTATAGATCTCGTGCTGCTTCTAACGTACGGAGCTCCCCCCCCACCGCCTTCCTTCTACTGGGAAGCTCCTTCCTGTCCATCCTCCTTGGTCCTCAGCAAAAGGGCTTCTCGTTCAAAGACCTTCACGCCAGGCCAAGCTGTACACCTGAGCCCCTTATTTCCCTGATCACAAGCGTTAGCACAAGGCAGGGCTCGCTGGACCCGGTGCAGCGGAGCACACAGAGCAGCAAGGCACACGCCCGTCCCAGGCCACATCCCAGCCTGGGTTACCAAGCCTCTCCGCAGGGCTTTCATGTGCTGCCCCGTGACGTCAGAGGAAGTGGGCGTCTGCCAGCTCATTTCACGGACGGGGCAGTCTGGAACCCATGTCCGGGAGCTTTGATGCCGGCTTTTCCCGATGACAGATGTGGATCCAGCTGCTGTACAGTGCCTGCTTCTGGTGGCTGTTTTGCTATGCGGTCGATGCCTACCTGGTGGTCCGGAGATCGGCGGGACTGAGGTATTCAGAGCAAGCCAGCTGGCTCTTGCCCTAGTTTGTTGCCTGAGGGAAGGTTGGAGACACCGCTGAGCGCTCCATCTCTGTACGGCAGACACAGCTGATCAGAACCTTTCAGCTGACCCCTCCACCGAGAAACATCGGTGCCAGCTCATTTTTATAAAAGGCTGAAGGCACAATCGAAATATCGAGGATTTCTCCGGGTGCCCCCTACCAAGAAAAAAAAATGAGGATTTTAAAACCCTGAAAACAGTATTTCAGTAAATTAAATATTTGGAACAGGACAAAGACTTTAAAAAAAAAAAGAATTGGCATGAAAATAAAAAATTCTGATGGTGTCTAAAGGTTTAGGAAAAAAGTTCTTAGATGTATGTATTGATACAGGATGCTAAATACGGAGCCCAAGAGTTCTGGAGCTGCCAGGGGCTGCCTGGGAGGAACCCAGGAAGGGTTAGTGCCTTGGTCCTGGTGGGTTCAAGTTCCTGCCCCGTCACTCACTAGCTGTGTGACTGTCGGCAAGTTGCTGAACCTCTCTGGACTTCCGTTTTCTCGGCTGCAAAACAGTACCCACCTCAGGAGGTTCCTGGGAACAGTAAATGTGATAGTACCCGTGGATGGTTATGGATGGAGCCTGGCACGTAGCAGGCGCTCCGTAACTGGGAGCTGGGGTTGGAGCTGGGATGTGCGTGTTATGGAGGAGAAAGAAACCCAGAGAACCTATGTGCCAAAGAGAAGCAGGAGGGCATGGCGGGTGTCCTGGTCTCCTGGCTCCAGGCCCAGGAAGGATGGGTCCCCGACCAAGTTCGTGGTCCACGTCCATTAGGTCCCCTTTGCATGGAGCCCTTGTTTGCTTTTTTTCTTTTCAAATAGCTTTATAAAGTTCATCTGTTTAAGTGTATAAAATCCATTGTTTGTGAGCATATTCACAGAACTGTGCAACCATAACCATTATTTGGTTTTATGACGTGTTATTCATCCCCCAGATCTCTGTACTGGTTACTAGTCATTCCCCATCCTTACCTCTCCCGCAGCTCCTGGTAACTTCACATCTACTGTCTGTCTCTGGATTTGCCTGTTCTGGACAGTTTCTGTAAATGGAGTCATACAATATGTGGCGTTTTGTATCTGGCTGGTTAAACTTGGCCTGTTATTTTCAAGATTTATACATATTGTGGCACGTATCAGTATTTCATTCCTGTGCGTGGCTGAATAATATTCCATTGTTTCGCTACCTGCATTTTACCCGTTGATCAGTCCCTGGACTTTTAGGTTGTTTCCATCATTTTGACTGTTACGAATAAGGCTGCAATGAATATTTGTATGCAGGTGTTTGTGTGGACATATGTTTTCACCATATACTTATGGGTATACTTGGACTGGAATTCCTGGGTCATATAGTAACTCTGTGTAACCTTATAAGGCACTGCTGAACTGCTTTCCAAAGACTCTGTACCATTTTACCTTTGCACCAGCAATGTTGAATGGTTCCAGTTTGTCCGCATCCTTGATAACAACACTTGTTTTCTGTGTATTTGTTTGGTTTTTTGAGATTGTAGCCATCCTACTGCGTGTGAAGTGGCATCTCATTGTGGTTTTGATTTCCCTGATGAGTAATGATGTTTAGCATCTTCTCATGTGCTTATTGGCCATTTGTGTACTTTCTTTGGAGAAATATCTCTTCGCTTCCTTTTTCCAGTTTTTAATTGGGCTGTTTGTCTTTTTTATTATTGAGTTATAGGAGTACTTTATATATTCTGGATACGAGTACCTCATTAGATATATGATTGACAAATATCTTCTCTCATTCAGCAGGTTGTCTTTTCACTTACTTGATGGTATCTTTTTTTTTTTTTTTTTTTTTTTGGCTGTATGTGGGCCTCTCACTGTTGTGGCCTCTCCCCTTGTGGAGCACAGGCTCCGGACGCCAGGCTCAGCGGCCATGGCTCACGGGCCCAGCCGCTCCACAGCATGTGGGATCTTCCCGAACCGGGGCACGAACCCGTGTCCCCTGCATCGGCAGGCGGACTCTCAACCACTGCGCCACCAGGGAAGCCCGATGGTATCTTTTGAAGCATAAAAGTTTTTAATTTTGAAATCCAGTTTTTGTGTTTTTTTTTCCTCTTATTTCTTGTGCTTTTGCTGTCACCTAAGAAACCATTGCCTAACCTGAGGTCACAAGGATTTATACCTTTGTTTCCTTCTAAGAGTTTTATAGTTTGAACAATGTGACTTAGATCTTTGAATTAATTTTTGTGTGGAGGTGAGGATAGGTCCGCCTTTATTCTTTTGTGGGTGGATATCCAGTTGCCCCAGCACCACTGGTTGAATAAATTCACTTTTAAAACCAACGTGAGTAACCAAATAAAGACCACATTAAGGCTATAGACTACACTGGGCAATCTTAGTGAATCACCACTCTAAAATCCTTGGTATTCCTTACATGTATCACATCATCATTCACTTTGTCTCTCTGGCCTGAAATTTAGTACTCTCTTCATTTTGGGGTTTCTTTCTTCTACCTTTTTGCCTTAGTTCCCAAGCTCTTACACATCTGTACAAAACCGAGGGATACTTGGTTGTGAAAATTCTGTAGGGAAGATAGTTAAGGTTTAAAGGCTGCCAACCAGGTATATCAGTGAGAATTAGTTTTGGCTACATAAAATACATAAAACAATAGTGACTTAAGATAGGAATTTCTCTTTCATGCTAAAAGAGGCCAGAGGTAGGCAATCTAGGGCTCTTATGATGGAAATCAGGGACTGAAGCTCCTTCTCTCTTTCTGCTCCACCATTCCATTATGTGACTTCCATCCTCAAGGTATCATGGCCCAGTACGGCTGCTGGAGCTCCAGCCATCACATCAGCATTCCAGAAAACAGGAAGGAGGTAGGGGGCCATGCAAAAGGGGCCTGTTGTCCCCTGAGCCAGATCCCTTTAAGCAGGGAGGTGTTTTAAGCAGGCCTGTTGTGCATGGGAGTTTTACACAACAATAACATTTTCGTGTTACTGGCCAGAACTTAGTTTTCTGTCCACACTTAGCTGTAAGAGGAGGTAGGAAATATAGTTGATTATCCAAGCGTGCTGCTGCTCTGCCTGACATGCAGGTTCTGTTGCTGAGGAAAAAAAGGGAGAATGATTTTGGGTAGGCAGCGAGCAGCATGAGGAGACCTTGTCCCTGAAGCTGAGTGCAAGTGGGATGGTTCCCTCACTCAGTTCGGGAGGGATCGGAGCTATGACACCGTTAGAGGCCTCATAGACCACCAGTCAGTTGTGGAGATGAGAGGAACCTTGCAGCACCGAACAGAAGCTAGAAGACTATGTCTCCTGCTGTCATAGGAAATGCACCTCCACCCGTGAGGGACTGGAGTTGGACAGGGCTGTGTGACCGCTCTCTGGACCCGGAGAACAGACAGAGCCCTCAGAAGCCAGGACAGGCAATCGGAAGCCCTCCTCACACCCCGGCGGGTGTTTGGAATTCATCTTGGAGCTTGGCGTTAGGATAGGCAGAAGTCTGCGGACGTGCAGGGACTAGAAGACGCCAGGCTTGCAAGGACCTGCCCATCCAACAGGAGGCCGCCCTCCAGGGATGCCACACATCCAGATGCCTCCCAAGGGCAGGGTTCCAGGGCTAGGAACACCGTCGGCAGTGAAGTGGGCTCTCCCATCAAAAAGGAGCGGGCACACAGCAGAGAAATAAGACGGGTGCCCTCTAACCACGGAGACCCAGCCCCGACCTCGTCCCTAGCACAAGTCACACTTCCCAGGGTGAGGTCTCTGAGGGGCCAGCCCTGGGGGGTTTAGAGCCAGAGCTGAGCGTGTGGGTCCAGAAGCCTCTGGAGCCCCTCTTTGAATCGCCAGCTTGTTTTCAGAGCCGAGGGCGGAGTGGATTCTGTAGGTGGCAATGAAGAACCTGCAGCTGGTGGAGAGGGGTCCCGAGGAATTCCCAGGCAGGGGGCCAGACTTCTCCGGTATGGCTGGATTAAACTCCGCATTCCCTTCTAGATCCTTCCAGCATTTAGCTGTTTCCTTTGGCGCGGGAGAATTTTCCCTAAGCAATGTCATTAAGGCAGATTGAAAGTTAGCATGTAAACTGCCTCTTGGGCTCCAGGTGCGGGAGACGCACGTTTTAACCATGCAGGCCGGTACCTGAGATCCCGGGAGAAGCTCTGCTTGCCCTAAGAAAAGGGGAGTGTGAGAGCAAGGAGGGTCTGGGGGGGGCCTTCGCGTGCCTGCACGTGAAAACTGGCTTGCCGTCAGAAAAAGGGACGAGGGCCTTCAGCCGGGGCTGCTCCGGATGGATCCACCACGGCCACATGGGTGTGGCTTTCTGGCTGTATTGGTTATTGACGTGGCCGCAGCCTGGGCCCCGCGGCCCGGCTCTGACTTCCTCCCCTCGTGGGCGTTTGGGGGAACCGAGGGCCGGGCTTCGGGGAGCGCGAGCTGGCCTCGCCCTCCCACCCAGGAGATGACCCCAGCGGCTCCCTGCAGCCCAGGCTTGGCGTCTGGAACGCAGATGCCACCCTGCCACAGCCCAGCCCCTGCACAAAGCTGCTCCTTAGTTTCCTGAGTGTCCTGCAAAGCCTGTGACTTCTGGGCAGGACAGACCCCCACGCGCTCCCAAAGCCAGACGGGCAGGGAGGGCTGCTCCAGAACCAGCAGTGCCAGGGGAGGCCAAGGTGCAGCCACGTCCGCGTGGCCGCCCGGTGGGCCAGCTGTGCAGCGTTTCCTCCCTGAAGCCTGCCTGCCCTCCTGGGCCATCTCTCTTCCCTCCTGGCTCCTTTAGAAGGGTGTCCTTCACCGCATCCCTGACCACGCCCTTTGTCCCCACGGCGGGTCCGCAGGGTTAAAGTCCTGATGGGCCAGGGGCTGCCCTCTCTGCCAGGCGGCTGGCAGAGGGTTTTTTTTTAAATTTAATTTATTTATTTTTGGCTGTGTTGGGTCTTTGTTACTGCGCATGGGCTTTCTCTAGTTGCGGTGAGCAGGGGCTACTCTTTGTTGCGGTGCACGGGCTTCTCGTTGCGGTGGCTTCTCTTGTGGCGGAGCTCAGGCTCTAGGTGCGTGGGCTCAGTAGTTGTGGCGCACGGGCTCAGTAGTTGCGGCGCACAGGCTGAGTTGCTCCGCGGCATGTGGGATCTTCCCGGACCAGGGCTCGAAGCCGTGTCCCCTGCATTGGCAGATGGATTCTTAACCACTGCGCCACCAGGGAAGCCCCATCTGGCAGAGTTTTGAGTAACAGTGCGCACCTCTGAGGGAGCAGCCCTGAGCCCCGTCCCGTTGCACAGAAGAGGCAAACGAAGGCTGTCTTGGAAGAGCGAGGTAGCTCTGCACGGGCTCAGGTGGTCCATCGTCCTGACCCCACCTGCAAGGCTGGCTGCCTTGAATCTCTCAGGGGGGACAGGGTGGGGTGCGTGGGAGTACAGAGATGAAGGATGGACATGGTAACGATGAGAGAATTTGAACGATGCAGGGAATGGGGGGCAGGGGGACAAGATAGGAAACCTCCCTGCTGTCCTGGAACGTCGAATAACCACCCATTTCTTAGAGACCTCCTTCTTGGTTTGGACTGAGCATTAAGACGCTTGCATATTAGGTATGGAGGTGACTTCAGGAAGGCCAGAGGCCAGGAGCTGCTTGCCTACTGGGGGAGCCAGGCACTTAGGAGGAATTCTGAGGTACCCGTGCCTCACTCCTCTCAGTCTTTTATTTATTTATTTAGTTAGTTAGTTGCGCCAGGTCTTAGTTGCGGCATGCAGGCTCCTTAGTTGTGGCATGCAAACTCTTAGTTGCAGCATGCATGTGGGATCTAGTTCCCCGACCAGGGATCGAACCCGGGCCCTCTGCAGTGGGAGCGTGGAGTTTTAACCACTGTGCCACCAGGGACGTCCCCTCCTCTCAATCTTGCAAGCCTTAGGTTGAGGGAAAGAAGCCAGACGCAAAAGGCCACGTCGTGTATGGCTCCCCTTAGATGAAATGTCCAGAATAGGCAAATCCGTAGAGACAGATGGTAGATGAGTGGTTGCCGGGGCTGGGGGCACAAGCATGACGGGGAAAGACCACCGAATGGGTCCAGGTTTCCTTTTGGGGGGATGAACATGTTTTGGAACTGAATAGAGGTGGTGCTTGCAGGGCATTGTAGATGTCCTAAATGCCGCTGAGTTGCTCACTTTAAAATGGTGAGTTTGACGTTATATGAATTTCACCTCCATCCGAGGAAAAATAAAAACCTCACAGGCAGCATCAGGCAGCTGTTTGCCGAGGGTCTGCTCTGTGTGCGTCTTCCTGCCGCTCGCGGAGCTCGGGGCTTGGCCAGTGCTGGACCTCAGGCGTGGCCGCCTCTCTGCCACTTCGTCCCCCAGCACCATCCTGCTCTACCATATGATGGCCTGGGGCCTGGCCGCACTGCTGTGCATAGAGGGAGCATTCATGCTGTACTACCCTTCCGTGGCCAGGTAAGCCGGGGCTCCCCGCAAGCCCGCTCCCCCGACGCCTGGACCCCCGCCCCCCGCCTCTCTTGCAGGAGACGCCTGGGCGCTGACCCCGAGTGGGCGGGCAGGCCATCGTCCTGGATCTGTGCAGCTGAGAGCACAGTGGCTGGCACCTTGAGTTAGCATCCCTCCCTCTCTCCCTGTCTCGTGCGTGTGGGTCGGCGTTGTGCGCGGTGTGGATGCAGAGTGGGGCCACGGCTCCCCCGTACCAGCCTGTGTGCCAGCCTCCAGGCCTGTCCCCCTCCAGACGGACGCAGCCTTCCCCTGCCCACTGTTTATTTTTCATGCTTCAAACCAGCTTCCCCTGGGCGAGCAGGTGAGTTGAACATCCCAAGAATGAATTGGAGATGGCTGGAAGACACAAAGGGTCGCTCGCTCTTGACGAGCTTATTTTAAGCCTCTGCTGTCTGCACTTTCTCACCTCTCTCTATCCTGTGCTGTTCTCAACACAGACACTGGGCGATATGGCCTCTGAAACTGTCTCAGGCATTTCTTCAAGTTTAAAACCCCATCAGTGCAACCATTTGTAAAGCCTCAAGGTCCCTCCAAGGATATATACTCTAATTTTCAATGGAAAGCTGAAAAACAGAGGTTGGACATTGTCTCTTTGTCTGTGATTTCAGGGCGGTGTACGCCCGGAATCAGCACAGCGCAGCCCTCAGGACAGATCCAGCCCTCTGCCTGCTCTTGTAAATAAAGCTTTATTCGCACAGCCGTGCCCATTTGTGTACGTATGGTCTACGGCCGCTTTACACATTAGAGCTGAGTAGTTTTGACAGAGGCTATGAGGGTTCCGAAGGCTAAAATACTGACTAGCTGCTCCTTTACAGAAAAAGTTTGCTGACCTGTGGTGTAGACCGTTTCTGCCCATTCTGTTTCGATTTCTTGTAGCCACTCACTCAGAGGTCTCCACGTTGGTGTTGCTTTGTGGACAGTGACTCCTCCCAGGCCTCTGTGTCGATCACTCCAAACAGCCCACTCTCCCCAGGAACCCTAAAAGGACAAATACACAGTTAGCAGCTGTTACAGAGGGATGCGCTTCATTGGAAAGGCAGTTTTTATCTCTGGCCTCCACCTGTGAGATACTGGGGACGCTGCGTCTGAGCGCGAGGGAGCCATTGCTGCAGGGCACTCAGGAGCGCCAAGGTGCCCCGCGGTCTCCACGAGGCCGCCCCCCTGAAGCATCTCCCTCCTTCCTCATATCCATCCTCGGAGCCCACGACGACCCAGAGCCCTTGGCGCTCGGCAGGCTCCCAGCCTCTCTCATTGGTTCCTTACGTTCGGGCATCCGAATCTCACCTCTTCCTCCTCGTTTCCCTTTCTGCCCTCAAGCCCTTCCAGACCACAGTTTAGCTTTTGCAGCTGAAGAGGAAAGCTTCTGTTAAAAAGAAGGTAGCAACACAACACTGTAAGTCAACCATACTCCAATAAAATACGGCTTTCAGGGTAAAAAACAAAACACGCAAACAAAAAACCAAAAAGAAGGCACCATCCTCAGGTGGTACTTTCATCCTTAAGGCAACAAAGACGGGCACTGCATTTTTCTTACCTGTTTTCATGCATTTTCAGCCACTTTCGCCTCTGGTGTGAGCACGTCATCCATATGAAAACGATTCTGTGGCCACAGGACCTGTTCCCTCCTCTGCTTTTCCACCCCGTCCGGGGTCGGGCCTGCGCAACATCCCCTTTGCTTTGGATTCTCTCTTCCTCTTGGCCATTTTCCTCTACACTGTGTGTTTGTTCACTGATAGCCCCGACCTTGGTCACATACCTGTGTGTGGCACTCCACCGTGTCCTGTGGTGACGGATGATTCTCAAGACCCGTCAGTAGAAATCCTGGTCCTTCTCCCTGAAAAGAACCACTGAAACGATTATCTGTCACCATGAGAACAGATAATCCTGTGCAGTGTGAGGCTTGGGTATTTTGAGTTGGTGGAGAACAGAGCTTGGATCTTATGCGTGATGTCAGCCAGGCTTAGCACATACGTAGTAAGTGCCGAAAACCCAGCTGGTTCATAGAACGCCTTTGCCTTGCTTGAAAGACAAGTAGGGGGAGACCCACTTGTTTGAGAGACCCAGTGGGGGAGTTCGGGGCGGGGGGGAATCCACCACCCCAGGGAGCCTTTTCCACTCTTCACCCTTTCCCAGCAGGGAACTTGACAAGCTCCCTGATTTACGAGACAAACAGAGCCATGATGGATCCTTCGTCTTCTGTGATTTATCGCTTGTCCGCAGACCTGAGATATGAGTCAGGTGTCCTTCGGGCAGAGTCAGAAGTCATCTGTGTGTTTCCCTCTTCGATCTGGTCCTCTTATCTCGACATCCAGATAAGTCGGCGTATCTCAGGCAAAGCCCCGTTTTTTTTTTTCGAGCATGACCCGGCTTTCCTCCCTCAGGTGTGAGAGGGGCCTGGAGCACGCCGTCCCCCACTACGTCACCACGTACCTGCCCCTGCTGCTCGTCCTCGTGGCCAACCCCATCCTCTTCCGAAAGACAGTGACTGCAGGTAAAGCACAGGGACGTGCTCTGGGGGCGAGGCCACGGCTACGGCCCCGGGCCCCGGGCTCTGATCATCATCTAGGACCACGGACCTCATCTGTCATCCTCCAGAGAGGAGCAGAATACAGCTGGGGAAAGGGAGGGGGTTAATAAATGGGAGGGAGCGAGCCTGCTCAGTTACGGGCTGTACGAGTCCTTGGCCAACGTCTGCTAGCTCAAAGCCGGGACCGGGGGACTTTTCACTTCTGTCTGGGCTCATGCTGAGTCTGCCACTGGCGTGCCCCAGAGGACCCGAGTGGCCTTGGAAAACTGTGGAGGGGAGACGGGAGCAGGAAAGGGTAGCCGAGGGGAAGGGACAGATGTGGACTGAGCCATCCTGGGAGCCTGGGCCCTCCCGTGATGTGTGGGCCTGTGTCTTCTCCCACTTGGGCAGTAAACAGGAAGGAGAGCACAGGAAGTGAGTCAAATGCATCAGGAAGAACTGGGTGAGAGGGATCTTGTGAGTCAGCAGAATGCACTGGACAGACCTCCGGGCCAAGCCTGGGGACCTGCATTCCAGGCCCCATCCCATCCTCAAAGAAACGTGCCCTGGGGCAAGTCTCCAGGCCCCTCATGCCGCCCTGTGGGTCCCTCACGAGCAGAATGAGAAGAAAGAAACACACCTGAACAGAAAGGTCACTTGATGATCAGCTGCGGGTTGTAGAACTTTAACCAAAGTGAAGTGCTTTACCACTAGGGAGGGAAAAATCACTGCAGCTCTTTGCATCTCTCTTTGCATATCTGCATTTAAAACTAGTGTGCTGTACACCTGAAACTAACACAACATTGTAAATCAACTGTACGCCAATAAAAATTAAAGACAAAAAACCCCTTCCCCCCAAAAAACTAGTCTATTAAATATAGCTTTTTTTTAACAAAATTGCATTAAAAAATAGTGATTTGATTACATCAAACAAATGAAAATGACTTATAGAAAAAAGACTGGAAAGAAATACACTAAGATGCTAACAATGCTTGTCTCTGGGTGAACTATGGGTTATCAATTCTTTTCTAAACTTTTTTTTTTTTTTTTTTTCTTTTTGCGGTATGCGGGCCTCTCACTGTTGTGGCCTCTCCCGTTGCGGAGCACAGGCTCCGGATGCGCAGGCCCAGCGGCCATGGCTCACGGGCCCAGCCGCTCCGCGGCATATGGGATCCTCCCAGACCGGGGCACGAACCCGTATCCCCTGCATCGGCAGGCGGACTCTCAACCACTGCGCCACCAGGGAGGCCCTAAACTTTTTTATATTTTCGAACTTGTCTACAAGGATAAATGTCAAATCTTTCAACATTTTAAAATAGAGAGCATGCATCATTTTTATAGTAAAAAATATAAACTGTAAACAACTGTAGTTCCCGAACTAGTAAAATCCAGATAAACTCCAGAGTGTAGTTAATAGCACTGTACCAGTGTTGATTTCTTCATGGTGACCAATGTGACTATGGTTGTGTAAGATGTTAACTCCGGGGACAGCTGGGTGTAGGTATATGGGAACTCTTGGTACTGTCTTTGCAAATCTTGTGTAAATCTAAAGTGACTTCGTAGTAAACGTTTAAAAACTCTATATTGCCGTGAGTCTCCCAGAAGTCCCACGTGGAGGTGGTGAAGAAAGCACGGGCAGGGTCTTGCTGGGCTTCACGCTCTCCTGGCTGTGCTTCTGAGCTCCCATCTGCTTTACTGCCCTTGCTTTGCACGCGGGAAACGTAAATAATGAAATTACGTGCTGTTCCTCTCTGCTCTTCACAGTGGCCTCTTTACTAAAAGGAAGTCAAGGAGTTTACACGGAGAATGAGAGGCGGATGGGAGACGTGATCAAGACCCGATTTTTCAAAATCATGCTGGTTTTCATTATTTGGTAACCTTTCTTCTTTTTTTTTAAACTGTCGCTGGGAAGGGAAATGCAAACCGCCTGTCATTTGCTTTTCCAAGTGTGACCTGAAAGTTCCAAAGGGAAGCGTCTTTGGAGAGGAAATTTTTGACACTTGTGCTATAGGAGCCTTTGGAGGAAATGCTTGCGAGACAGGAAGGCAAGTCTACCCTCCGTGAACTTCTGGAAAGATATTCACATCTACTCAAACTGTATAAAAAGCCCTAAGAACGAAAAGTCCCGAGTTTAGTTTTGATGCATCCCAACCATATGCCTCCGGAGTTTTGCCCCATCGCTGGGGTTAGCATTCAAATCAAGGGCCTTCTAAATCCACCCATTTGCAGCAGTCTTTTTTTTTTGACGTGCAGCATGTGGGATCTTAGTTCCCCGACCAGGGATTGAACCTGCACGTCCTGTCGTGGAAGCGTGGAGTCCTAACCACTGGACCACCAGGGAAGTCCTTGCATCAGTCTTGACACCAGGATTCCTGTATCTGACAAGATACAAGGGCAAGGGCTTGTGACTCACTGCTCAGGCAAGAAGCGTAGAGTGGGACTTCCCCGGCGGTCCAGTGGTTAGCACTCCACGCTTCCACGGCAGGGAACACAGGTTCCATCCCTGGTTGGGGAAGTAAGATCCCACAAGCTGCGTGGCACGGCCAAAAAAATAAAAATAATCAAAAAAAAAAGAAGGGTAGAGAGCAATCTTCCTGTCCACCCACCCCCCATTCCCTCCACCCCCCACCCCAACCCCCTCCACAGGTGTCCTGCCCCAGCACTGCAAGTGGGTGTGCTGGGCACAGACCTGTAACCAATGCAAACTCGACTGGAATCAGGAAACACTTCGCTGTGGTGAAGCAATGCTTCGCAAGACAGAGCACGCCTTTGTGGTGTTAATAATTGATGTGATGTGAGCATGTTTGTTTGGACAGTCTCCTACGAGAGACGAGAGACGTACATCAGCTCCCTTAAAACTACACCGAGCCTGTGGTTTCAAACGTCACCTGCCTGCCAACAATAACCTCAAAAAATTCAGACATAAAATGTCAAGATTTGTTGTGGTCTCCATCAAAACATGAGCTTACTCTTCAGAGGAAGGGTGAACTCTGGGTTATTTGACATGTGCTAGAACCTTCCACCTGATGTGGTGTTGGGTGCGACCATCAGTAGGATCTGCTGGTCTCTGCTTTGGGCTCAGTGGGGGGCAGGTCTTACGTCAGATGCTTGGTGTGCCGCGTCCTCCCTGCTGCTAAGCAGGCACTGCCCCCCCAGGACCTCTAGGTCTCGGGAGGCATGGTCCCTGACCCCCAGCATTAAAAATGAATTATGGGGGCTTCCCTGGTGGCGCAGTGGTAGAGAGTCCGCCTGCCGGTGCAGTGGACGCGGGTTCGTGCCCCGGTCCGGGAGGATCCCACATGCCGCGGAGCGGCTGGGCCCCTGAGCCATGGCCCCTGAGCCTGTGCGTCCGGAGCCTGTGCTCCGCAGCGGGAGGGGCCGCGACAGTGAGAGGACTGTGTACCGCAAAAAAAAAAAAAGAATTATGTCACATGTTCTCTTCACCTGTGGGCCCTGTGGGCCATTTTCCTTCTAACAGTTGGGTGTCGAATATCATCAATGAAAGCCTTTTATTCTATCTTGAAATGCAACCGGATATCAATGGAGGCTCTTTGAAACAGGTCAGAAATGCAGCCGAGACCACGTGGTTCATGATGGTAGGTCCATCTTAATTTAAAATGTTCTTCCTAAAGAAAAAAGAAAAAACAGAAGGGATAAAACCACTCAGAAGTATAATCTATATGTTATTTAAATATGCAGGGAGTTGAATAGGTTCCTGGGATGCTAACATCTGGCCTTGGTCCATGAGCTAGCTATTTTCATTGTGTTGGGATCGTTATTAAACGGATATGACTCTGGTAAATCAACTTGGCAAGTGAATCAAACCTTTCAGGCAGATTTAAAATATCAGGGAAAAAAACAAAACAAAACAAAACAGTGCATCCTAGTAACTTTTAATATATACATCTTGTGCCTGAAAAAAAAAATAAAAATAAAAAAAATAAAATATCAGGGAATTTATCTTGAAGAAATGTTTCAGACTGAAAAAACCATAGGGATGTAGGTATTGCCTATAACATTATCCGTAATTATAAAGCATCATAGATAACCCACATTGTTTTAAACAAAAGGGAACGGTTACGTTAATGATGGTCTTTGATCTTGAGGAATGTTAAGCCGATGTTGAAGGTGACAATGTAAAAAAATGACAATGGTGAAATCTAGTGTTAAGTGAAAAATGCAAGATCTAAAAATTATACTGATTTCAACTACCTAGTAACACGTGTATGAAAAAATATTGGCGAGAAATACATAAAATCCTCATAAGGTGGGAAGCGCATGGGTCGTTTCCCTCCATGTTTTCTTTATATTGCATTTGCAAATACAAAAATCCATACACGAGCTGTTGGTGGAGAGATGCACGGTGCCCTACACAGAATTAAAATTCATGTTGCTTCAGAGTCGGGGGAAGGCTGATGCAGGAGGCTAAGACCAGCATTAGCTGCCTCCGCCCCTGCCTGTGCTGTGGTCACGTGCAGGGACCACACGTAAGCAGTTTCCTAGACTGACTGTTAGGCTCCGGTGCCTTTGTGCAGTCACAACCTGCCAGGGGCGTGAGCACGGCCACGGCCAGAGGTGAGACAGCCCTGCTGGGCCGTCCAGGGCCTTCCCTCTCCTGCCTCCTCCCTGGTCTGACTCAGCTTCCTCTCCCCACCCCACCTCCTGGGTCTTCACGCACCTTTGAGGGCCCAGCACCTCCAGACAATCTCTGTCTCGCCCTACACCAGCCAGTGGGGCAGGTTGCAGTGAGGCCAGCCCAGCGGGCCCCGAGTCACCCTGGGAGCACCCAGCGCTCTGATTCCCACCGCCTCACCCTGACTCATCCCTGTCTCTCTGTTCTCCCTGCCAGGGGATACTGAATCCAGCCCAAGGGTTCCTGTTGTCCCTGGCCTTCTACGGCTGGACAGGCTGGCGCCCAGCTTTTCGGGGTCCCAGGAAGGAGATCCAGTGGGAATCGATGAGCACCTCGGCCGCCGAGCGGGGTTCCCCATCCCCGAGGGGCTCCCGTGAGCCCCGGGAAAGCCCCGCTGCCGGGAAGGAGGTGCGGGCCGGCGAGCACAGTTCCGACGAGGCCTTGAGCCTGCTGTCTGAAGGTAAGAGCCCCTCCGCCAAGGCCGGCAGACGGCGGGGCCCCTGGCTCCCCTGGAAACGCTTGATAAACGGCCACGTGGCTGGTGCATAGCATTTCTGTCCTGATGTCCGGAACCTGCTTCAAGGCGAGAGTGGAAAGTGCCAGCGTTAGGCCTGCATTGCATCACCCACCTCTCCTTTTACTATGACGGTGGGACCTTTCCTCTAGGTATTAAGCACCGTAGCCTTGTAATCGTTGTAACTGGCTCCACCCTGGGCTGGATGGCTTTTTGCATATGAGATAAACGGCCCCTTCAAAGCCGTCGCGAACGTCTGCTGTAAGACAATGAATGGTACAGCCTGACCTCTGTAGCTTTTAGTGGCAACTTGGTTTGTCCACCTCATTCGGGGACATTTAAGACAACACGCTGCTCGTCCAGTGCTGGCTCTTCTGATCTGTCCTTTTCATTTCAAGACTCTAGCACTGTGGTCCTCAAATTGGTCCTCTTTTTAAACTCCTGTTTAATCCGACTTGGGGTTATGTCTATTAACCCAGCGGACAAGGAGGAAGAAAGTTCAAGACCCAAATAATGTTTCTCTAAAGGTTGCCATCTACTAAACCTACTACATACATTTTATATTTATATATTCATGAATACTATTTATATATATAAATAAATCTATTATATGTGCTTTTCATTAAACATACTGTAACCTTATAATTTATCATTTGCTCTGTATTCTGAATTTACTATTACAAAAAGCTCATTTATAGTCTAATCAAGATGGGTCATGAGAGAGAATAGTCACTAGACCTATGATGCTTATTCCGAACTAAATCTCAGGGACTGTCATGGTTATGATAACTGATTAACTTTACCGTCCCTGGTCTATGCAGATCTTTATTCCCTTGAAAGCTTCTTCTCGAGCAGACATTTTGCTGTTAGCATTGAGTAACAAGGCTGGAAATTCTTTACAAGAAGCGGACACATGTTTGCAGCACCTCCTCTGGGGGTCAGGGGGTTGATTCCCACAAATGCTGCTTGGGGAGGAGGCCACCCCACGCCCTCCTTCTGTTCCCACTGAGGCCCTGAAGCCCCTCCCTCTTCCCACTTGATTACACTGGGGCTGGTTGAAAACGCTTTTAACAGGAATGCATCACTCTGCAGCCCGTGTACCATCTTGTACTCATGCTGACCACTGCACGTGGTAAGGGCCCAATAGTCGTTTGTAATAATTATGTTAAATTACACATTTTTGATGGGACATTAGTTCTAAAAGGCCTAAGAGTAATTAACTGTAAGATGTAAAGACTTCTTAGACGTAAGATTTAAAGAATTCTTAGTAACATAAGAGTTGGGGTACTATGTCAAATATATCTCAAAAGAGCTGGGGAAAAAAAGAGTTGAGATCTTCTTAACCATTTTTTTTTAGTAAGACTTTATAATGAGCAAGCACTTTCTTTGAATAAAAGCAACATTTGTCAAGCTTGTTAGAGGCAAGGTGACATATGGTCTAAGTATAAGGAATGGACTTGCTATGCAGGAGCCATGATGATAACCTCCAGGGAGGGCTCGTGGCTTCTGGGCACAGGACTGTCCATCTTGGCCTTTTTTTTTGCAGCCCTTCCTGCAAATCTCACTTAGTATTTCTTGACCTCTAATAGGGTGCTAACGACACTGATTTTCATAAGATTAAACAGATCTTTGTGCTGTGTGCTTAAATAGTGCTGGGACACAGAGGGCATTCCATAAATGCTAACTCTAGTAAGCATACATAAATTCCATTACATATTCATAACCTGAGCGGAGACATGGAGCAAATGTTGGCGAGAAATAGAATGAAAGAGTCCATGAAAATTTCCAATCTGCGTTTTAAGTACGAAGGCAGGGCGATCTGGGCTAACGACGTGGATACGTGTCAGGAAACAAGCCCAGGGCAGAATGGTCCCCAGGCAGGAGACTCCTGTTCTTATACCACAGGCTGTACACGCTGCTGCCAGAACCCTCAGGAAACGGCAGCCTTCTGTCTACAGTGGTAATCTTGGAAATGAGATACGGCTGGCTTGGTCTTGGGCCGTTTCCTTTCTCCTCCTTCCCAGCCCCTTTGCTTTTAGTCTCTTTAGTAAAGGCAGGGAGCTACTCATAATACAGAAAGTACTATTACATGTGGGAGAAAAGCCCAGAGATACAAACTCGAAGCAGTAAATACAGTTCGGCTTCTCCCTGTTTGCATTGGTTAAGATGAAGCTTCACTGGTTTATCATATCCTTAAGCCTCTGTCTACTACTTTAGGATTCACTTCGAGGCCAACAGGCTTACACTGAGCCTCCGACAGGAAGTATCTGACGTGGTGTCTGGCACTTACTAGGTACTTGACATAAGTCCACTGAGTTTGAACAGATATTCATCGAGCCTCTGCAATACGGTCAACAGCATTTTAGCTGAGGGGTGGGGGCGGTGTGTGTGGATTGTGAGTGTCCCTGGGAAGTATCATGTAGGAAACTTGCAAGTATCAGTTAAGTAAAGACAATACTATATTTCATTCTAAAAAGTCTGACGCGTTAAAGGAACACAGAAAAGGCAGGGTCTCCACTGGTGTTGGTGCATGGGTGAGGGTTTCCGGAGGAGGTGATGTGCAGACTGGGTCTTGCACCGCAGCCTGGAATGGGAGAGGAGGAAGCCCGGAGGACGCCCTGTGTGGAGACTTAGTGCAGAATGTCTGTACGTCGTTCAGGGGTGGCCACAGCGTGGGATTTGTGGGAAGCTGGAGAGGCAGGTCGGGAACAGCTAACGAAGGGTTTTTACAGATTCTGCTAAGGAGTTTGCATTTTATCTAGTGGCCAGCGAGAGGCCAGTTAAGGTTTTTAAGTCGAGAGAAGCACTCAGAGTTGCTTGTAGGACTAGCCTAGTGAATGGATGTGGGAGAGTTGATTGGACGATCACGCTTCGTGACCATGGCAACAGCTAACATCGAGGGGATCTGTGTGTAATTCTCTATGACAACTTCGTTCAAAATCGCATCTTTACGAAGAATCAGAATTTCCCTTGGGACTAAAAGTCAAGAAAAAAGGGTACTTGTCACAAATAAGCAAAAACCTCGTTGGTTTTTATCTGGTGAGCACCAGAAAACCTTAAAATATTATTTCCTCTGTCCATGAGCTTTACGAAGCGTAGTGTCAGACCTCTGGCCCTACTTCAACAGAACACTTGTGCTCACAACGGGAAAGTTCGGGATCTGATGGATACTTTAACCTTATCATTGCCTTCAAAGGTTGGGGGGTGTATTTCTCGGAAGATCTGCTCCCCTAGCCTTCAGCGTCACCCTGGACCCGGTTCCCCCAAGCCCTGCCCACCGGCAGGGGGGCACGCCTCTGGTGGCAGGGCGGGACGGCGGTGGAGGTGGGGGCGTGGTCGCAAAGGGGGCATGTCTTAGGCAGAGGCCTGGCGGGGAGGGGCGTCGAGGAGAACAGGCCTTCCCTTGCTGTGGCAGAGGGGCGTGGCCACAGGGATGGGGGTGTGGCTGTGGACAAGATGGACCACAGGGCACAAAGGATTGAGTCAGTGGGGTAGGGCCGAGGCGCGGGGCGTGTGGGGAGATGAGGAAGGCTGTCGTCAGAAGAGAGCACGTGTAGTGTGTCCACAGGTGGGAAGCTTGTGGCCTGTGCAGAGCGCAGTGGATGGAAGTGAGGGGGCGTAACTGTACGTCTCTCTCCCCAAGTGTCTTTCCCACAACTCCGTCTCCCTCACAACACCCCAGTTCCTGCGCCGTCCCCTCTTACCCCCAGTTGCCCTTTCCCTCCCCCACTCCCTGTGGTTCCCACAATTCTCCATCTTCTCCCACAACCCCTTGCTTTTCTCACAGTTGTGTGTGTCCCCCACAGCCCCCTATTGCTCCCACAACTCTCTTCCCACAATTTCCCATTTTCTGCCACAATTCTGGCTTCTTCAGGGTTTCTCACAAATCTGTTGTCTTCTACAGTTCATTTTGCCACTGCTCCCCAAGTTCTTTTTCTTGCAGAGATTTCTGTTCTCCAGCCTGATTCCTTCTCTCTGACAACGGCCCGTCATCTCCCACGGTTCTCCCTCCCGCAGTGCCTGTCCTCCACACGGCCAGTCTCTCCCACAACACTCTTCTCCCCATCACTCTCTGTTCTGCCTGGCAATTCCGTATCTCCCCCCACCACACACACACCAGGTTTCTGCCGTTTCCCACAGGACTTTCTCCCCGCATTGCGTCTCTCCCACATCTCTTTACCCTCCATCACAGCTTCACACCTCCCCAAATTCCCTGTTCTCCCCCAGGCTTCCCCGTTACCGTCCCCGTTTCTCCGTTCTCTCGTACACCTCATTCTTTGTCTGTGATTCTCTCTGCCGTCACTAGCCCCTCCACGTAACACCAGGGGGCGCCATGGGTTGTGTTTGCCAGGGGAGTGTGGGAGAGAACACACCCCAGGGCCTCCAGCTCTGTCGGGCTGGCTGGACCCAATTCGACACCTTGAAGCGGACGCAGGCCCAGGGGTTGTGCGCCCTCTGTGGCTCATGCAACTGACCACCTGGCTGGTGTTTCTGATCTCGGGCCTCGAGGTTTGAAGGGATCCAGGAGCAACAGATGAGGGCGCCGGAGGCACCCAACATGCCTTCCCAACTGTTAGGTCCGCGTGGAGCCAGGAAGTTCTCGAGAACCTGCCTGGGCTTGCAGGGCTCCCTGACAGGAATTGCTAGGAAGGCGCTCGGCCCTTTGGGAGCTGGGAGGTCGCTGGCAGCCGCGTTTCCTGCACGCACACCCAGACGTGCACACGCACCGAGAGAGAATTAGTCCCTCACCCCCACCATGGCCTCTTTGGATTTGCTTCTCAGAGACTAAGACCAGACGCGAAAACCCATGGAAAGGCAGGCCTGCCGGAAAGCCCACGCTGCAAGCACCCAGCCAACGCGGCGCAGGCGGGCCTGGGGGCCAGGGGCGCGGGGCGGGTGTGTGTGTGTGTGTGTGTTTGTTTAGCGGCGGCACTGGCGTCTGACCCTCGGGGTTGTCGTGACACAAAGGGGTCTCCTCCGTGGAGCCCCGGGGGACGGGGAAGGAAGCAGGAACTCTGAAAAAGGGGGCAGAGTATGTCCCCAAGTGTCAGGTCACGGGCCAGATCTTGATCCCGAGACCCCGTGTGACGCTCCAACCCAGAGGCTTTTCGAAAAGACCACAGAAATCGCACACACGTTCCCACGAGCCCAGGACGCGCTCATGAACGGCGACCGACGCCGAGAGAACCGAGCCTTCCCGCTCCCACCTGCCCCGAGGGCGGCGCGGCTTCTCCTCGGAGCCGGCTTCGGGGCCCAGAGCCGCGATGCCGGCCCTTCTCCCGTCCTCTGAATTCCTTTCCCACCTCTTGGTGGGCTCTTCCCTCCGACCTGTGTTCTCCTGGACTCGCCTCGGGGCCGCCCTGGGAGGAGGAGCTGCGCGCCTCTCGCAGCACAGGCCGCTGTGGGGTTTGGGTGCTGGTGGGGACGGTGGTGTGTCGGCCACGCAGCGGACCCCGCGCTTGCTTCCTCTTGGGTAATATCGTCACCTGTTCCTGTAGCTCCGGCTTCCCCAGGCATTTCCAAGCCCACAGTGCTGACGGCCTCTCCTTTTCCCCCCGAAGTGTCCTCTAAACTCTGCATGTGGCTCTTCTTACCGCGGGCTTGCTCCTGCCGGTGTTTATACGTTAGTCTCCATGAGTGCTCTGAGGTGCCTGTGCCGTGTCCCACGGATGTCAAGGCGGTGACCCCACGGTATTTAGCCATTCAGCATTAGTTTATCGTGCCGGGGGCCTGTTGAAGCATTACAGATACTGTGGTAAGGTAGACAGATGCGCTGTCCACTGAGACTCTCCATATGATTATATAATAATTATTGTATCAGCATTTGTGAATGAAAGTCTCAAAGAACTGTACAAGATTCAAGGCAGCGAGAAGTGCTGCGAAGAACACCACGTCAAGAGGGGGCAGGAGAGTGGTTTTAGATACGTGTCCCAGACCCCTCCTTGAGGAGGAGGTAACATTTGAGTTGAGACCTGAATGCAGTGTGGGAGTGAGCCATGAGAAAATCTGGAGCGCTTTGCAGGCAAAAAAAAAAGAGATGTGCAAAGGCCCTGGGGCAGCACTGAGCTTGGATGGAAGAGAAGCATGTGCCTGAAGGTTGTGAGAGAGCAGAGGGACATGAGAGGAGGAGGCTGCAGCCGTCAGCGGGGCCTCTCGGTGGAGGGAGTTGGGATCTGGAGATGTTCCTGAAAGGCAGTCACCTGCCCCATGCACAGCTGAAAAGGCCACCCTTCTCTGCGTCCTCCTGTGCTGTATTCCTGACACACACACCCTAGAACCTGGCACCCAGCAGGCAGGCCTGGATATTTGTGGAGTGATATCCATAGAAAGAACAATTCTGACATCTGTTGCAAAGATCTCCCACACCTTCTAAAGGACGGCGTGTTGTTGGGATGGCTAAACAGACCTCCAGGATTATTCTTTTGGCTGGAGTGATGTTTGCTTTCACTCTACTGATTGTCACCTACGTCCCTCCTCTTAAGTTTTAGTAAGAGGAGTCCTTGGGGCACCTTGTGGAATTGAGAGCAGGTGGCTGCACGACCCCGGAGCCCTGTTGCTCCCGAGTGGCCCCTGGGGCAGCTGTGCCCACCGTCACCGCAGTGCACTGAGACCTCGGGCCCCTTAGACAGCATGTCCCAGGGCTCCGAAACTCCCCCGTGTCAACAGTCTGTTTCCATTTGGGCTGCAGCATCCACAGGATTCGGCTGAGATGCGGTGAGCTGCCCAGCGGTGAGGTTTGCAGGAAGGGAGGCGGGGTGGACCTCCCTTCAGGGGGGTCATACATCAGCTGCCCCAGAGAATTCTGTAGGACTTTTGTCCTTCGGAATGATTTAACCACATGTAGGTGAAAGCATCATGTAATTTTCTTTTTAAAATACAGATGGTTGTGAAGCTTGTGAAAGACCTTCTCGGGCACGGACACCATCACGTGACAGTCTTTTTTCCTCTCCAGGTTCTGACGCCAGCACAATTGAAATCCATGTTGCAAGTGTGTCCTGCAACGGAAAGGAGGCTGAATCTGTTCCAAAAGCCCGGGGAGACCTGTGAGAAGACGAGACAGAGGTCCAGACCCGTCTTCCCCAGACTCCACGTGTCTCACCCCTTAGGACTGTGTTCTCGCCTGCAGTCAGCGCACTGCAGGGTGTAGCATCCCCCAAATGTCACCCCCATCACCACGTTAGTGTGTCCCCCGAGATCCTCTTTGCGGTAGGAGGGATGATCCGTGAGCCTGCGCTTGGGGACGGCAGGGGGACTCTTTGGAGATCTCTCTCCAGACTCTCCATCGACATTAGTTTTTCTGATCTGGCTGTAATGTAAATGCCAGATCCAGGTCCTTGGAAAAGTTAATAAAGTAGCTGTGTCCGAGCTCCCAGCCTGACTTGGATTCTGTCTGAACACCTCCTCCAGCGAATGCTCTCGAGTCAGATAGTGATGATGCCAAAAGGCCACAAGGCAGCAGGACCCACGGAGCACCGAGCAGCAGCTGCACAGCAAGCTCCTTATCCACCACTAGGGGGCAGCGGAGGACAGGCTTGGACCAGCAGTTGAGCCCTCGGTCCCCACGTTGTGTTGAGCAATGACCGAGTCTAAGGAATCCTTAGGACCTGACTTATGCTCAGACATTGCCTACGTTTCCATCTTTCCATCAGTTGAAATATAGATTACATATATAAAGTATACATATATAATTATATAGAGAGCTGTCCTTTGATATCCATGAGAGATCTGCTCTAGGACCCGCACGGATTTCAAAATCCACAGAGGCCCTCATCCTCATCCGCAGGGGTCCTGGTCCGCATCCGCGGGGGCCCCTGGTCCGCATCCGCGGGGGGTCTTCCTTATCCGCAGGGGGTCTTCTGCATCCCCGGGGGCCGCGGGCTGGGGGATGGGCAGTGCAGACGGTCGGCTGTTCCTAAAATTTGTATACTATCGATATTGAACGTATACATGTGCACATATATATATATATATCTGGGGGCAAAAATACTATGTATATTATTCACTGGAGACGCAAGCCACCTAGGTAAGTCTATCGAAAGGCAAGGCACCATTTCCTCAGGACACTGCAGCCAGCTCTGCCACGTGATCCTCGTTTATATCAAGACTAGGACTCCATCCTGCTCTAGAAAAGCTGTCCAGGATGCTTCTCGATTTGTGCTTTTGGAGTCACATGGCCACAGATGGATTCAGAGCATCCTGTGACTGCGACCGTGGTACCCAGGGCTGCGTGCTCCTAAAGATGGACCTACATCCCAGCCACCTTGACCCAAAGTGCCCAGCAGGTGTGAAGGAGTTTGAACTTTCCTGGGTGTCCTCCGCATCCTTCATCTCTGCATCGACATTCCGTCTGCCCGCAGCATCAGAAGCCCGTCCTCTGAGGACTCCCCGTGCTGAACGAGGTACAGCCTCAACCCCACTCGAGCAAAGCTGCCAGCTGCTCACTTTCCCAGGCTCCCTCACAGCTAGAGCAAGCTATGGGCCTGGCAGAAAATCAGATTCGTGTCCCAAGTCTAAGTTGGAAGCTGGTGCCCAAGGCAATGGGCCGTGCAGAAGCACTGCTGGAAAGGGGTCGGCAGCTGGTGCGTCTGCTTTGGAAGGCATCCGGGGTGTGCTTTCAGGGGCCGGCCCAGTGTCCAGTATCAAGGTGTGGGCAGCTCCCACCGCTGTGTCTGTGCCCGGTGTTATGTGCATGGGCCCGATCCTGCAGCCGAACACGGCCCCCAAGCCTGGTTCTCCAGAGATGCCCCCGAGGCGCTCAATGTCCTCCTCACCCATTCTGTTGGCTTTACATTAGCCACAGTCAGGTTCAGAGTTTGCACCTGAGAACCCAGGCTGCTCTGAGTGTCTGGTTAAAGTGACCTCTCAGTAGATGGGGTGTCAGCATTGCAGCTGGCAGGGTGGTTTTGATTGGGATGGAGGCAGACTGAGACGGTGATTGGATACCTTCACGAGGCTACGTGCCACGCCCTAAGCTACACCTGGGCACTGGGGACAGAAATGAGCATCAGAGACAGAGATGCTATCAGTCACTCCTCGAGCACAGCAGATCACGACAGACCACGCCTGGCTTTAAGCAATTTCCCTGTAAGGCTGGCTGCTGCAGGGGGCTGCTATGTTATTGTTTTGTAGATGGTAGCTAGGACGGTAAGGGGAAAGATCTAGGGGAGAGGAACCGATGGTGATGGGAGATGGGAAGGTTCTTGAAAAGGGGAGGAAACTGGGACCCAGAGCCAGGAGTCTGGACTTGACAGGTGCAGCTGGGAGTGTAGGTTGGGTGGAAAGATAAGCCTGCTCCTATCAGGTGGCTTCTGTTTGATTTCAACTTATTGGCCAGTTTATTTACACCTTAAGAAACGTTTAAATGAGGCTACTTATTCCCCCTATTCCAAAGATACCCTCTTCGTTGTTTAGAGTTGTGTTTCTGGTGGCGTTTCTCTCAAGAACTTTGCTCAAGGGTAAGGATATTCCTAGCAGGAGACCCTATCCCCCAGAGGATTAACTTCAAGTTTTAGGAGAAGGCAATACTGTAACAGTCCCTGCTTCCTTCCACCATGGGTACCCCCCCTGCCCGCCCCCCACCCCGAGGCTCCCCACGCCCTCCCGCATCACGGGTCCTTCTCCCCGCGACCCCCCACGTGGTCCTCCAGGTGGAGCTGCTGTCTTCCTTTGCTTACCTTGCAAATGGATGAAGACACTTGGGAGAAAAAGGAGCCAGACTGGAAGAAAAAAACAAAAACAACATTCCACCCAATTCTGAGTTTTTTTGTAAGGTTACGTTATCTGCTTCCCACCCTCTCCCAGCCCTTTCCATGCATCTCACCAAGTGATGTCCAGGCTTCCACCAACAGTGAGCACCACCAGCATCCACAGGTGCACAGAAACCTTTCCGTGAATATAGAGAACACCTCAAAGGCCCTTTAGGAACAGCACCCAGATGTGGGCAGTTGAAAAAAAAACAAGTTTCTGTGCAGTGAGGGGAAACTTGGATTCCCGAAATAAAGTGGGAGCCTCAACGGACAAAACATTTTTAGAATCACTGCAGCAATGGGCTCCATGCACCTGAAGATGAAAGTTGGACAATCTGGATTCAACCCAGTTTCCTTCACAGCACAAAGAACCCCCTTCGAAGCTATGAATATGCCACCAGCATCGTTGCTGAAGCCACCAAAGCCCGCATCCCACACGCACCTACCCCGGGAAGCTCTGCCCTGCACTGTGCAGGCCCACTGTGTTTGCTACAAAGGTCTCCCCGGGGCCTCCCCGGGGCTTTAGCAGCAGGGCTTGGGGTGCTCGGAGCTTCACCCCAAATCCACCATGTGGGAACACGCTTGGTCAACTTGGCAAGACTTAAAAAAGAGAAAAACAAAACCAGGCAAGGCTGAACCCCAGACAACACCGGGGCAGAGAGAGGAAGGGAGGGGCCAGCCCCTGGCTCTGTTCCAGCCCAGGATCAAGTTGGGGTTAGGGGAAATGGCACCACGACCTTCTTTTGTGACTCACGTGTACAGCCAAACGCAGCCCGTCTCGCTGCGTCTGCCTACCACGGGGACAGCGGTTCAATTCAATTATGTCACATCCGTCCACTGATGAAAGTGGCATCAATGGGAACACCTGGCCAGGGCTGGCACGGAGCAGACTCCGGTCCACGTTTCCAGATGTCTGTGTGCATCGTGCCCAGTGTCCGCTCACCAATATCCACCACCTTAGGTTCTGCTAACTAGTCAAAGCTCACCCTTGAACTGCAACTCCCAGCAAACCAACCCCACTTGAGAGGAGAAAATTCATCCGCTTTGACTTTCTAAAACAGCCAGCCTGAAACACAGCAACACAAAGGAAACGTACTAAAAAGCACGCTCCCTTTATATCGTAACGGGGCAGCTGACCCTCCTGCCGTCGCGACCCCGAAAGCAGCCCTCCCGCTGTTTTCTGCTGGAGAAGACACAGAGCTCCGTCTACACTCAGGGGTGTCAGCGTGGGCCCCGGAGATGCTGACCAAGACGAAGAAAGCACACCCACCAAGTTCTCTATCAAAATAGAGCAATTTATTCAAGACACTGAATATGATCTGTTGATTCTCTCTTGAAACGAATGAGCTACGACGCACAAGGTGATTCTCTTTCTGGGAGCGCGTGAGGGTGAGGGGCGGAGGGAGAACAAAATGGGGGCCGTGTGGATGGAACAGAGTCTGGAAAACGCGGACAGGAGCACATCTGGCTGCACGTCTGACACAGACAATAAAAACCGCAGAAGCCAGAATTCACAACCTCAGTGAGCGGCGGAAGGAAAGATTCTGCATTTGACAAGAAACACGATAAAAAAAAAAAAAAGGTGGAACAGAAGGTTAAGAGAGAAAAATAACAAGGAACAGAAGCAGACCCTTATGTTGGACAAAGTGCACTTCACTCGGCTCTAAGATCTATTTTTAGAAAGACAGAACGAGCGTCGCGTTCTGGGTGTCACGTGGGGTCAGACGTGCCCCGTGGGCAGCATCCCTTGCCCAGGTGTGCGCAGAATGAGTTCTCAGTCACCGCAAACCCAACCGAAAATTCCGGGGAGGATCGTTGTGTGACTCCTGCTTTCAGAATCAAGGTCCCATTTGGTCACTGAGACTGAGGCATTGACTTCCAAGTGTTAGAAGCTGTAAACGACGTCCAATGCTAACATGAGCCACGGGGCACCGATGACAGGGATGTGTCTGCTGAGCGCTGGCTGGCACGGTGCAGCTGGTGGGCAGCGTCTGCGGCTCAGGGCACGGCTGCCGTCCTGCTGAGAGTGGGAATGGGGTTCCAGGCGCACTGGCTGCCTCGTCTTGCCTCCCTGGGGCCCCTGGGAGGCCCCTTCTCAGTGGCCGGCCGAGGACGCCAGGAACGCGGATGGTCTGCCTTCCTCAGCCTCAGGTCACTGCCAGGCCCGGGATCAAGCCCCCGTGTCAGGGGCCTCACAGCCCTCGGCTCCAACCCAGCAACTCCCAACTGCTTCAGATTTACCAAGAGGCTAAAGTCAGCACTTGGAGACCCTGGGTACCGACCGTCCAGTGAGGATCGTATCGTGAACAGACTGTCTTCACCCGTCAGCAGGCTTTGGCTTGTCAAACACAAACTGTGTCCTGACCCTGGACAGCTGATGTCTGTAGACGTGACACATTTTCATCGGGTGAGGGGGTCCAGATGGTGCTCGTCTAGATCCCCCCAAACTGCACCTCAAACCCAGTAACTTCTTGGTGGCAGGCAATTACCAGTGTACCCGGGGATGTCTGCCATCTTCACAGATGGCAGCAGAAACTCCGGAGAACATTGATCTTCTTAGAGGCCAAGCGTTTAGGTAACAGATCCAGAATAAAATGCTCGACTCATACGTGAACAGAGCGCTTGTTGGTCTCCTACAGACGGGGCTTGAAGAACTCACAGATCCATGGAGGCCCATTAACGATCCGAGAAAGATGAATGCACTCTGGCTTTTGGGGCTGGTCCCCGGACAATCCAAGTTTTGCAGGAGGGCCTGGTCTGCTCTGCCCATTAGCTTTTGCCTCCACGGACAGACAGCACCCTCTAAGTAACCTCGGGCCTTGTTGCTGGAACACACACATGGCTGCACCCTGCCTGCCGCCAGCCCCCCGGGCCCGGCCCCCTGCCCCACCCCGGCCTCTGCCTGCAGGAAGACGGATGAACCCAGAGGCCCTGTGTTCCGCGGCTTCCCCTGCTGCTAACTGAAAAGATGGGTCAGCGTCGGGTTATGACAACAAAGTACAAAGGTCACCGGATCCAATGAAAGGAAGCTCCTCCAGGAACACAAAGCCATGTTTAATTTTTTAAAAACAGTAAAAAGATTCATTATTACAAAAGGAAAACCTTGCTCCTCCTCCGTGGCAAGAGGAAGAAACTATGAACAGGACAGAAATGATTAGTGACACTCTACCTACGGAATTCACCTTCAGGACCAAAAACCTCTCTCCCTGTTCGTTTTTGTCGTTATTAGACCCAGTGAGATCCTGGAGCCTCTCCCGTCAGCTGTGCAAAGGACCGACCGAGGTGCTCTTGGTGGGGGGACCACAGGTGGCCCTGCGGCCTGAACGATGCCAGGCGGCATCCTGCTGAGTGGATGGCTGGGATGGCCCCTTCAACGCCGCTGGTCCTGGGAACGCTTCTCGGCTCCGAAGGCACGCTTCTCCAGGTCTCTCCTGCCGGCTACTATACGGTCCACACACCCTGAAAAATGCCAGGGTCGTCTTCGAGCTGGAAGGGCCCGGATTTTCCTCTGTGGCCGTAGGAGAGCCCCAGCGCCGACCCCAGAGCTGGCCCCTTCCCACAGAGTCTTCACTGCCTCTCAAGAAGCTGAAAGTGAAGGGAACAAGCCACCTCAGACCCTGCCTGTGTCTTCCTAAACTTTGTTTTTAAATATGAATCACACAAAGCTCTCTATGTCTGATGGCCATTTTAGGATTTTAAAATTGTTTTAACATAAAAATATTTTTTTTTCTGCAAAAATACTCTGGGCTCTCTCTTATAAGTCACTTTTTTTTTTCCTCCTGTAAAAAGTCCCCCTGCCCTGCCTTCTTACATAAAGCACTTATTATGCGCCAAAAGTGCCCTTGAGACCTAAGATGGGAAGCAACTATGAGGAAAGGGGCGGAGAGAGTGTGGCGGGGGGGAGGGCGAGAAAGCCCCGCCCGTCAGAGACTCTGTCAGGGGGTGATGCCAACCAAGACCACGAAGGAAGGAAGGAGGTGGAGGGGGCGGGCGACATCAGCAAACAAGCAACAAACCCAAAACAGTTTCCACCTCAGACCCAAGGCCCCCAGACGACAGGATTCCAGCCCATAGAAAAACCACGGGACAAAGAGTCTAGAAAATAGAAAGTGTTGGGATTACACAGTTGCCCATTTCATCCGCACAAACTGGTCTTTGAACATCCTTGTAAGAGTAACTGTAGTGTCCAAATTTTTAGGGTAAAAAAAAAAAAAACCCACCACATGAGGACTTCCCCATCCCCATTTTGGTTTATCACAGCATTTTTTTCCTTTTTCTTTTTGGCACAGTTTTTTTTTTTTTTTTTCCTCTCAGCCATCAGAGCCTGTTCTGGATGGGAACCAAACCGTGCACCGTCTAGCTGGTGGCTTCATGCTTCCCAGGCTGAACGTTCCAGGTGGAAACCATTCTTTCCCCCTTTTATATGACTGTGTGTATATTTTTGTTTTAAACTTCTTGATAAAGATTACAAAAAAATAGAGACTCCTGTGGCCAGGGATGAGTTGATTTCAAAGTACACTCTAAGGTCAAGTTCGTACAGTTTTGGAGCTGACAGAATTGTGTTTGAATAGTGCTACAACCCCACACATTCACTGCTGGTCCGTTAGAATTCTCTTCTTGTTTCTAAAATATTTCGTGTTTACTTTCGCAGATCTAAGACACACACCTGGAAGGGAAGAGAAAGCTCCCGTTATCTTGAGACACGACACAAGACGCCTTTAGAGCAGAGGATGGCAAACGGCCCATGGACCAAATCCAGCCTGCCACCCACTTTTTACAAGGTTTTATTGGTACATAGTAGAGAGGGTTCAGAGCATCTCTCACGACAGACTAACATCTGAGCATCTGACCAACCAACCCCAGGCAAACAGGACAGAGGGGAATAGCCAGGTCGAGGGCTATGCTAGGAACTAATGGGGTGGCCACAGCCATCGGCGGGTGTCACAGACCAGACACCAACATGGCAGGGCAGAGGGCAAATCACGCCTGAGCACACATTTGGGGGCCGGGCTGACATCTGGCCAGCCAGCCCACTGCCACCTGCCCTACAGCTCATGGCAATTCCAAGTGCAGGCATGAATCCAAAAGCTAGACATCTTAGGGGAACAACATAGGGCCACTGGGACCCCGGAGACCCGTGGAATGCAAAGTCGGGCCTTTATCACCCGAGGGCCCAGCAGGCTGGGAGCCAAGACAGGACCAAGTTTCTCAGCCTCGGCACCTGCGCTACTTGGGGCTGGTCACGTCCCTCCTGTGGGCATCCCGTGCACTGTAGCAGGTTCAGCAGCAGCCCTGACCTCCACTCACCAGATGCCAGTAGCCCCCCGACCAAAGCAGTGGCAACCAAAATGCCTCCAGACATTGCAGATGTCCTCCAGGGGCAGAATCACCCCGGTCGAGGACCACCAATTTCACCGAGAAAACGTCATTCAGTAAGTAAGAGAGACGGCTGCTCCCAGAGGCGGTGCCAGCCCAGAAGTTTCCTTCACCAACACACATTGGCTGCAGCGCTCGGAGGCCACCACAGCGCTGGAGGCCCCCGCGGGTATCAGGGGTCTGACTTTTCGTGTCTCCACCGCCGAGCCCTCCGCCCCCCAGGAAACTACGGGTGCTGCTTACGGAGCCGTCCGACGCACTGGCGCCCACTTTGTCCCCTCGGGCGTTCCAGCACACCTCGAAGATGCCGCCGGTGCCTCGGTAGCTGTGGACGAGACTTCCGCTCTGCAAAGCAAAGCCACCGTCACTCGCGATGCAGACCGCCGACGTGGCCCCCCAGGGTGTCAGCACAGAAACTTTCAAACAGAGAAGCTAACGGAGTTTTCAGCGGCCGTAACTCGCCTCTCAGACCTGCTGCCATGGGGGGCGTAGCTGACCTACGGCAGCCCGCGGAGTCGGCCTGAACATGCTGCAGCCGAGGTCACGCCTCCCAGGGGTCATTCCCGGGGGCCAGCGACTGAGGGGGGCAGTGGGACTGAGGCAGCCGGGGAAGGAGCAAGTCAACAAGGTCATGCGCGTCTTTATATTTAGAGGCGTCCATCTCACTGAGGACTAGAGAGACAGACCCTCAACGTCTCAAAGAGTTCTGTGATTTATAAAAATAAATAAATAAATAAAGGCGTAAAATGATTTAATGACTTGCTGACAGCAGCAGTTATCTAACTGATGATGTCATTTTAGAAATCCATCCATCACCATTTCCAGCAAGAGCTCCTGCTACGTGTTGATGTCTGTTTTCCGGGTGGCCTATCTGGGGCTCTGAGGCTGGGCTCGGCACCAGGCTGGCTCCACGCAAGGGCCACCGTCGCCTCTTGCTCGCCGAGAAGACATGAGCACGTGAGGCGGCTCCTGGGAAGCCTGAGGTCTCAGTGGACCACCCTCGGGCCCCCTGCCACCGCCAGCTAACATGGCTCCCGCACTGCCTCCCTGCACCAGCCACAAGGGGGCGCGGGCTTGAGAAAGTACGTTCGTCCGAATGCCACCCAGGCCTAAAGGAATCACGAAGGAGCGTGGGAATAAAACAGGAGGGGAGGGACTTCCCTGGCGGTCCAGTGGTTAGGACTCCGCGCTTCCACTGCAGGGGGCACGAGTTCAATCCCTGGTCGGGGAAGTAAGACCCCGCGTGTTGCACGGGGCAGCCAAAAAATACAAAAACAAAAGACAAAACGAAACAAAAAAAACTCCCCCAAAAACCAGGAGAGGAGAGGCCACGTCATCCATCCTGAGGCCACACAAAATGGATCGCTGGCTGTCTGCAGTGACCCCTCCCATAGCACATTTCTCTCTTCCATTAGCAGGAGACCCAAGAGCCCAGTATACTCAAACACCGTCTCCTTTTACTTCCGTGACAGTATAACCAACAGTGACATTCCTGCCGCTACCCAAACATAAAGCACTTCCCTTCAAAAAGTCAAAACGCCATGACAACAGCCAACGAATATTCCTCATGGTCCTTGATTTGTTCCCTGAAGAAGCTACAGGAGCTGGTGTGGAACAGAGGCGGTCAGGGCTGGCCTCACCCCGGACGGCCGTTCCCCCTAGAAAGCTCGGATGGAAGGACACTTCTGACCTAGACCTCAGTACCCACAGGGCAGCCTCTCGGGTAGGAAGATGACTGGGCTATGATTTTCCAAGGTGACTCCTCATGCCCAAGAGAAGGAAGTGGCAGGTGGAAGGCTTACCTGCCAAGGACTCAGAAGAAGTAACGAGTCTATGGGCGTCCCTGGCGGGGAAGACCGACCGCCCACACGGAGCACAGGGCAGATGGCACTGGGTCTGGGCTCCACCCGGGGAGCTGGGGTTTGTGTCAAGGCTCTGCGTCTGAGGTGAGGCATTCCTGAGCACACACTCATTCCCTGGTTGCTGTTCCGGGTGTGGGCCACCAAAATCATGACTGTGGGGGCACTCTCTCTGGAGAGGACTGGGCGGTGGGAATCAGGGGATTACCTGCGTGTTCCAGATGTGCACACACTTATCAAAGGAGCCGCTGGCCAAGTGCTTCCCGTCGGGGCTAAAAGCTACACTATAGACCGGTTCCTGGTGTTTGGTGAGCGTGTGGATGCAAACGCCCCGCTCCACGTCCCACAGTCGAACTGTAGAATCGAACGAAGCACTGGAAAGACGGGAGAGAAAACGTCACCACAACACACGCGGGTTCCCAACTGTTTCCCTAAGACGCGTCACGGGCAGCGGGCGCTGCCTTCCTTTCCTGGCTCTTACGTTTCGAGGGCCAACAAGCGGGTACACTCTTCCTCTTCTAAAACGTGAACCAGATACACTGAAAACAAAGCCACGGTCGTAAAACACATCATCTCCTTCTTTTTTTGGGTGCTGTTACGAGGGAGACAAATTGACATCCACACTCATTTGTCTGTGCATTTTTCTAAGATATGAATGATATGTACTTTGGTATTCACTACGTTTTGTAAAGCGCTCCCACAACTTACAACACGACATCTATCGTTGCCAACTAAAATAATGCTGAGAGCCGTATTTGGGGAAATAGCAAACCGAGCGAGTACAGAATTAAAATATAATCGCATCCAAATACACAATCGCACTCCTGGGAGCTGCAAATTTTAGTAATTTCCAAATTTGAAAGAAGCGTACACAGCACAAGGATGCTTTACCCGGCGCTGCTTCTCTCTGCAGGGACTTACAGGCAGCAGCACGTCCCTTTATGCTTGGTAAGTAGAAGGATCGCTTACGCTCGTAATGGGTGCCACGTGATACACAGCACCTTCCAAGTTATAAAAAAAAGAGAAAAGAGAGCGTGCTGTATCCTAGACATTTAAGTGGATTTCAGGACAATTACTTGAAATAAGAGAGTAACGGCCTTCGTGTTCTTCTGGATCGGCCTTTCAGCTGATGTGGACTTCCGTCCAGTGTTTTCTAAGAGACGGCCTGGGGTCGGTCCTTTCAGTAACACGAGTCCTTGCTGCCTGGCGAGGCCGCCCACCCCACGGCTACACAGCAAAGACGGAGGGCTCTCCCTCATTGACAGGAGGGCCGTGCCACCTGCCACTTTGCCCCACAACCCTGTTCTCTGCAACTACACAGAACAAACCCACTGCTGCTTCCTGGCAGGGAGACATTCCTTCCCAGGCCAAACAGCTAAACAAACACCCACGCTTTGTTGCATCATGGGCTCCGGACCCCTAAGTAACCCGGAAATTCAGCCTCAGAATCTCTTTAGTTCGTTTTTCTAAAGGTTCCTGTTAAAATATCATACTGGGATCGGAACATTATATCCTGCATGGGGTCCGATGAGCACGGGGACGAGTCTGCTGACCGCAGGCTAAGTGATGTAGTTCCGCGGAGGCCACTGTGGGGACTTACAACCACTCTTCTCAATTCTGGCATCTGACTGACTAGCCACTCCTCTGCCTCCAATGCTGGTGTCTTGGTGGGGGGGGTGGTCCACTGTATAAACCAGTTAGGTCAGATCTGGCTGCGGCTGGGGACACTTATCACCATTCAGCATTCTCACCACCTGCAGCTCCGAGGTGAACCAAGTACACCAAGCCCAAGGTCCAAGCTGAACTGTTACCTTTCTCCATCAGGAAAGCAAAGTGCTGGGAGCCTGGACACATACTGATTCCTCCCACCAGCCTCACGGTGAAGACCGTCCTTACCTCGAGTTAGCCGTCACGTGATAATTTATATCTCGGGGCCCTTTCAAAATCAGCCGCCTCTCCATTTACTACGGAAAGGTGTAAGCACATTTGGAAGACAACTTGGCAATATTTTCTGGGCTCTCTGGATACGAAAAACTTTGACCGGCCACATTGCTGGCTCAGCCACAGTGAGCAAGGCTGCTTTTAGGAACCGAGACTGGGCTGAGGGCTGCCTTCCCTTTACCTTGCTAGCATGATGTTGGAGTTTGGGTTGCTGGTGGCTGGCCCGGTGGGACTCCACTTTATGGTGTATATCTCTTTGCTGTGAGCTTGGAGGTCATGGACACACGTATCCTGCTTCATACTCCAGATCTAGAGAACACATTGGGAACACGGTGAGCAGCGGCTGCCTCTCCCACCGGGGCAGGTTCTCCACCACCCCTGCTGGGGGCGTTCCTTAGGTTGCCTCCTCTGGGAAGCTCACGCCCAGCGGGGTGGGCAGCTGGCGGACTGGCCAGCAGAGGGGCCGGCTGAACACTAGGGGGCGCCCGTGAGAAAGGCCGCGGGAAGGGCGGGATGAAGCAGTGAGGTCACTGCAGGACAGCGACTTTTGCCGTTTGCCAAGAGGAAAGACGACAGGGGTGGGAACAGCGCTCGGAACAGAATAGCCAGCCGGGGGAGCGTGAATGTTAAGACCAGCACTGAGTACGGGGGGGTCGCCTGGGTTGGTCAAACGGCTCAGCCTTTTAGAAAGCTTTACCTTTAACGTCATGTCATCAGAGCAGGATGCTAGCAACATCCCAGAAGGATCCCATTTGATGGCATTCACCTCATTCTGGAAGAGAGCAAAGGGTTTCAGAAAGAAAGAAAGGCCTGGGAGCAGTAACACAACCTTCCAGCAGGGGGAGGGAGTGCACTGTCCTCTCTGCAAAAAGCCTACTTGCATCCACCCTGGAGAGAAAAGCACACACCCCAGGCCACGTGCGTATTCCCCCTTTCCTTACGCCGCCTTGCTCAGGGATACAAAATGCACAGCCGTGTGCCACACATAACCAGCCACCCTCATCTTATTTCTCTAAGGAAAAAAAAAAAATCACAACTAGGAAGGAAGCCAAATGAATTTACACAGAGTAAGGGCAGCACGTAAAAGCAGGAAGACCAGCAAGTTATTTTAAAGCTGACTTGGAGAGTCATTTCCCTGCTCACTATTAATACGACAGCTACCCGCTCTGTCTACATCTGTCAGGACATCTCTCTTTTGGTGCTGAGTGGAGGGGGAGGAAACGTAAAGACGCAAGGTTACCCAGAGGGGTAACCCAGGCCCAAGACGACGTGACCTGAACACACACACGCAGGCGAGCACACGTCGCCTGGCTATTTCCAGAGCAAACGGCCAAGGACACAGAACGCTGCTGTAACTCGGCACATATGGAAAGCTCTAGCAGGCAGGCCAGTGTGCAAAGGGGACTGGGCGGAGGCACCGAAAGGAACAAGGCTGCAGGCGGCCTTCCGGTTCTGGGGGCCAGGGGACCTCGAGGCTACATCCTGGAGGGCGAAGGCAAATGCTCCCGTGGGCAAGGGAGCCACCTGCAGCTGAGTGGAGGCGGGGTGGACCGGGGAGAGATGGCGGGAGCCAGCCGCCGGTCCCGGGCCCCCCATTTCCAGTAGGGGGACCGTGGAGCCCCGTCCCGTTCTCTCAGGCCTGCTGCTGCAGCCTAACAATTAACTCATTTCACACTCATAATTAACTTCCCAATTAACTGCATGCTGCTAAGTGCTCTGGTCTGGATGACAAGTGGTGATGGTCATGCTACTCGCTAAGGGCACTGAGTGCTGAACGTGCAAGACAGGGGGGACAAGGCTGCGTCTGTGTTCCCTGTGGTACCCGAGGTGGAAGGCCCAGAAAATAGGGAGGGACTGGAACCTGCAGTACAAGGGGCAGGCCTGTGGGTGAGCCCGGGAGGTCGAGGCGGCCGGACTGAGCCTGTGCGCACAGGCAAGCGGACCCAGGAGGACACCGAGAGAAGCGGTGCCTGGTGAGAGATGCACACCAGGGACAAGGGCAGTGTGGGGGGCTCTGAGCGTAACTGCTGAGAACAGAACCCGAGGGTGCATCTCCGAGGGCCTGCCTGCAAGAGGGAGCTGGTGCCCACTGGCCGTCCCCAGTCGAGCCCCCTCCCATCTTCCAGGGTGAAAGTGGAGTTTCCTCTCCCTCCGTCTGCAGCCCAAGTCACAGTTCCCAGAAAGCATCCAGAAACGGCGCACGGGGTCTCGGGAAGAAATCAGCTCGACTACATTGAGCTCACGGCTTGTGTGGAATGGTGGGCTGCCATGGGACCCGTTTAAAGAGCCAGGTGGTGCGAGGGCATGAAAGTCCCAAACGGGGCAGCTGGCAAGTCACAAAGATTTCCTAGTAAAAGCTCGGGGACGGTCTAGGCGTAGAGGAGAAATAAGTTGAGGTCAGAAAAATTAAAAAAGAAGGGTCTGTTTATAGCCACGACAAGATGTTAACAGGACAATTGGTCCCTGGGCTCTGAAAGAACCTTCTTTTGGAAGCAGGGACCTGTAGGGACAGAAGCTGGAAAAAGTGGGTATAAGGAAATAGGCAAGTGCCACAGACAGTGCAAGTTATGTCGGGTAAGTTAGTGGCAAGGGATGCCGTGAGCCAAAGGCGGGGAGCAGTGCAGGTGTGAGGTGCTCCCAGCCAACAGGTCCTCCAGGAGGACCGGGGTAGAGGCGGGGGTGCTGCACACCAGAGGGCTCTGCCAGGGAAAGGCTGTGAAGAGCCTCGTGGGCTATGCGGGAGAATCTGATGGTACCTCCAGAGAGCAAAAATGCTCATGTGAAAAGACACACGCACCTCAATGTTCACAGCACCGTTATTTACAATAGCCAAGACATGGGAGCAACCTAAGTGTCCATCAATAGATGAATGGATAAAGAAGATGTGGTACACACACACACACACAGACACACACACACACACACAGACACACACACGGAATGCTACTCAGACAAGAAAAGAATGAAATTCTGCCACTGGCAACAACATGAACTTGGAGGGTATTATGCTTAGTGAATGAACTAAGTCAGACAAATATCGTGTGGTATCACTTATATGTGGAATCTAAAAAAATACAACAAACTAGTGAATATAAGAAAAAAGAAGCAGACTCAGAGATCACAGAGAACAAGCTAACGGTTATTGCTGGGGAAGGGGGAGGGGCACGACAGGGGAGGAGATTAAGAGGTACAAACTATTATGTACAAAATAAATAAGCTACAAGGATACATCGTACAGCACAGGGAATATACCCAATATTTTATAATAACTATAAATAGACTATAATCTTTAAAAATTTGAATCGCTATGTTGTACACCTGAAACTTATATAATATTGTAAATTAACGATACCTTGATAAAAAAGATTAATTAATTAAAAAAACGAATTCAGTGAGAAGTCAGCTGGTGTCTTGAGTTTCTTGGATTGAATGTTGATGTTTTCCACCCAATTTAGGAAAATTTGGCAAAATCATCGTGTCAAATAATTTTTCTGTTCCATTCTCTTCTCTCTCCATTACACATATACGCTACAGTGCTTCACACTGTCTCGTAGGTCATTAAGCCTCTATTCATTCGTTCAATCTTTTATCAGTTCTTCAAATTGGCTAGTTTCTACGATCTCTCTTCAGGTTTACTAACTGTGTTTCTGCAATCTCTCCACCATCCATCAAGATCTTCACTTCAGACGTTCTACCTCTCGATTCTGAGATTTCCACTTGACTGTTTTAAGAACAGTCTTCCTTCCTCTGCCACCCTTGCACATCTATTCACTCATTACAAGCAGCCTTTCCTTTATTTCCTCATAGAGTCGAATAATAGCTCCTTTAAAGGCTTTCCCGCAAAATCCAACATCTGGCTCATGTCAGGTCACTTTTTTTTTTTTTTTTTTTTTTTTTTTACACTGCCTGCCCAGATGGATAACTGGGTTAGCCAATCACCTGAGATAGCTACAGCAGACCAGGGAGCAGTGGGCTGCCCAAGAACTGGTCTGCAGTCACAGCACCCTCTAACCCTTGGCAGAGGGGAGCCAGCTCCCAGCTCCCAGCACATCCGCAGCAACCTGAGCCCCACGGTCGGAACGCGCACTTACTGTGTGTCCCTGGAACGTTTTGACCGGGCGGTCACAGCCGAGCCTGCAGACGTGGATACACATGTCTGTGCTACAGGAAGCGAAGGTGGTATTGTTCTGCCAGTCCACGTCAAGAGCAGGGGCTGTGGAGCAGCAAACAGTCGGGGGGAACATTTGCGTTTAGCAGTCGTGCACAGAGCCCAGGTGACTCAGAAGTAACAGCAGTCAAGAAGCCTGAGGACGAGACACAGCCGCACCCCCAGTGTGGACACCGCCTCCGTCCCTCACACGCCTTAAAGCCTGTCCTTTGCATTTGGAGGGACGCCCAGAGGCCTGCGGAGCGAGACCCCGTGACACCTCAGGTGCCGTAAGCGCAGTCCCTTGCTCCCCCGGCACAGGTGAGACACGGTAGGGGAGAAGCACGCCGTCTCCTCCCGCACCTTGCCGCTCCCGGGAGTATCACTGTGCTGGGCTGATCGGATTTGTTTCAGATAGAGAGGAGAGGAAGAAGATTTCATATCCTATGTTCAGGGTATCCGCACTGAGAAGATCTCCCACAGGGACTTCCCCGGTGGTCCAGCGGCTAGGACTCTGTGCTCACTGCCGAGGGCCCGGCTTCCATCCCTGGCCGGGGAACTGAAATCCCACAGGCCACGTGCCGCGGCCCAAAAAATCCCCCACCACACAGTTCACGCGTTCCACCAACTGGAGGATGCTTATCGTTGACAGGAACCCCTGAGGGGACCCAAGTGACCTTACGATGAACACTGCCTCTGGCTCCTGGGCCTTTCTCAGGGGCAAGTGGCTCCAAGAGCTCTGTGAGATTTGGGGGATGGTGATGGCCCTCTTCCCTTCTCCCAACCGCCCCGGGAGACTACTCAGCATCTTTGTTCTCTCCACACACTTCCTTGCTTCTGGGCAAACAGAGGGTTAAGTCCTGCAAGCCCCCGGTGAGATCTTCATCGATGGATCGACCCCCTAACCATGTCCTACGTGTGCTTCTTACAGGCAGGTCAGCACTGAACTGGGAGAACAATCCAGCTTCCTCAGGATACGCTAACTCGGACTGCCCCCTCCCGTGCTCAGCCTTCAAGTACGAGGTGCACCCATGCGCACGCGCCAGCCTTCCACAGCTGCAGGGCCGGGTCCCCTCAGCTCCCCTGTCCAGCTCTGTCCCCACACAGAGGCTATGGGTGGGAGGATCTGGCCGGGAGGCAGCACTGGCTTTTTCAACAGCCCAGGGCGTGCATCTGTGTGTGTCACACCCACTGCAGAGCGGTTCAGCACGGGCCCCCGGTTTCTGCTGCATTTCCCGCGTGTGCCCAGTGGAACAAAG
The DNA here is from genome assembly GCF_964165515.1 of Mesoplodon bidens. Taxonomy (NCBI): domain Eukaryota; kingdom Metazoa; phylum Chordata; class Mammalia; order Artiodactyla; family Ziphiidae; genus Mesoplodon; species Mesoplodon bidens. The sequence goes on from NC_138180.1 coordinate 47,248,471, forward strand.
GAACCAGATCCACTTGGTCAGAAGGACGTTCCCGGGAGCCAGGGAGCAAAGAGCAAAGCCGCAGCTGCTGCCGTTGATGACACTGCAGGAGCCAAACCCCGAATTCCTGGGCCAGCCTCTGCAGTGGGGTGTGCAATTAATACGCCTGGAAGAGGGACCATCTGGCGGGCGTTTCAGGGGCTGGTGACCAGCACCTGGCCGTCAGAATTACCGTGCGTTGAACCCCTGCCATCTGAACGGAGGATGCTGTGTACTCAGGCGTCCGGCCCCATTCTGTGTCGACGGTGCTGCCAGGACCCTGCCCTCCCCCAGGAGCTCACCATCCAGTGTGGGTGGGGCCAGGTAACGGGGCTAAGCTATTCTGGGGGTCTGTGTGGCCTCCCTGCCCACACTTGGCCAATGATGTTTGACCGTCAGCAGCACTCTAGGTACAGCCAAGCATTACTACTTCGCTTTAAAAAAAAAACAAAACTTTTAATTTTGAAATGCTTACAGAATCGCAGGACGCTGCGAAGATGTAATAGAGAGGCCCCACGTTGTACCCTTCCCCCACTGGTGGCATTTTATGCCCCTACAGTACAATGCCCAGACCCAGAAGGTGAATGGGCGCCACACGTGTGCAGTGCTGCACTGTTTGATCACGTGCACAGGCTTGTGCAATGACCACCGCAGTCAAGATCCAGAACCCTGTTCCATCGCCACGAGGACCTCCCTCTGCCACGTCACCAGCACACCAAGCCCTCCCTGGACCACCCCTCAACTCTGGCTCCACATTTAAAATTTCAACATTTCGAGAATGTTATGTAAATGGCATCATCCAGCACGTGACCCTTGGAGACTGGCTTTTTCCACGCAGCAGGACCCCCTTGAGAACCTATCCAAGCCGTCGCGTGTTATCGATAGTCTATTGGTAACTGTCCCTTGTCACTGCCGAGTGGAGGAACGCCGTCAGGCTCTGAGCTAACACTCCCTGCTGTTGGTGAACAGCGGACGCACCCCGCCAGGCCTTCATGGCGAACACCTACGGGTCAAGGCGGTTTCACAGATCCACCCATCAAACGCTAAGGAAAGGTGCCCCTACCGCTCTCCCTGCCTGTGCTTCATCCTGAAAAACAGCGCCCTTTCTTTCCATCTTGGACAGTCTCTACCACACCGCTTGACACTACAGAGAAAGAGCAAATAACACACGGAGCTTCCTGACCCAGCAATGGGATATGTATGGGTCGACCTCGTGGGCAGCAAAACCGCAGGTGAGAAGCTCTCTCAGGACACAAGAGACATGTGGTCTGCGGGATGGAAAGCCACTCCATGGACCTTGGCAACGCTCTGGGAAGCCTTGGTACACGAATTCTTAAGATAAAACTGTTAGACGAACCTTACTGATGGTTATTTTGGGCAAATCATTCTCTGAAAAACAGAAGCCAGAGCTCTCTTCATCACAGATATTCCCCCATCACGTGAGCACGGACGCCAGCACACCTGGTATTCTGCGCCTCTGCCCTGTCACTGCATCCGTCCTGACAGCAAAGGTAGGGATGGGCTTGGGACTTATGCCAAACTCGATGGACATCCACCAGACTCACTTGCTTTGGGCTGCCGAGTCTACAGCACAGATGTCTGACATGGAGATGACACACACAGATCAAAACCTGGAGACTGGGTTGCCCGGGACTGGGGAAAGGGGGAATGGGGAGTGGGTTCTTAGTGGGTAGGGGTCTCCTGATGGGAGGACAGAAATGCTGTGGAACTAGACAGTGGGGAACGCTTTGTATATTCTGCCCGGTCCAAGCACACCCACACAGACACACGCACAGGCACATACACACACAGACACAGGTTGGGATGCCAAGCTGCCTGCTCTTGGAGCCCTGTCCACTTCCTCGTGGGGAAATATATTCTATAAAACGTTCACCAACTTCCACATCATCAGTGGCATCAGATTAAAGCAACAAGAAACTTCACTGGCGGCCCGAGCAGGTGTCTCCGGTGTGGTCCCAAGCACAGCCGTGGAAGAGACGGGCTGCCTCTGCAGGGGAGTGGGGTGCAAACCGGCGCCTCCCAGGTCTGCCTCCGTCAGGAGGGAATGGAGTGCCGCGTGGAGTGACAGACGCTGGCGCCCACGCATTTGTCACAGTCGTGTCAAGGCCTTGTCGGAACCTTTCCTCATGGTCTGCTCCCTGCAGGACCATGTATGTCCCCCGCGTGGAGCCCTCCCTGGGCACGGTGGAGATGCACCGTCTTGGGGAGTCCTCGGGGCCAGTCCTCTGGTTCAGACCATCACCAGGCACCCAGAAATACCCAGCAGGGAAGACCCTCGGATCCCCTCCTGAACACTGTCCCGGGGCCACCTGACACAGTAAACGTCCACCCTGTACACTCAGCGACTCCCTCTCAGTGGAGCAGGCGCCTCTCGGGAAGGGAAGCAGCATCCGCCCCCTGCTGTCGACTTCAAGCCAGATTCTCCTGACAGTGTATTCGTCTCCACCTCTGTCCTAAGGTAAGAGACCACGTCTAACAACAGGACTGAGTCACATGGAACATGAAGCATCAGGTGGGAATCTGGGAACCTGGACTCCCTAGACCCCCGGCTGCCCCACGTGGCCTGGTGAGGACCCGACACACACAGCGACGTGTGTGGTCGAGAACAGCAGCTACCCATCCAAGCAGGCAAGACCACTGCAGGCCTGACACTGCTCCCTGCAGGAAGCCATGGCGGCAGGGATGGCATTGGCCCGAGCCTGGGAATTCGGATTTCCCAGCATGTCCTAACCGGTAAGAACGGCTTCTGGGCCTCCACCGTCTGTGCAAACAACGTGGTTTACGCTGAATCCCACGCGCCTCCTGGGAGTGCAGAATTCGGGTGCAGGCGGGCACAGGGTGCCTACTAACCAGAAATGCTGGGCACCGGGCTCCGCTGACTTCACACGACCTTTCACACGCACGATCACCGCATGCTTCCGGGGGAACCCAGCAGGTCCTACGTGACCCCATCAGGAGACAACCTTTGGAAGGTCTGGATCTCGCCCCACGTGCCCTTGCGCTCTGCCGACACTGCTCTGGATCCTTTTACTGTAATCCATCTGAGCTATGAACTCAACTGCACGCCCTGGGGGTCCTCCCGGGTGAACTGCGGAAGCTGGGCGAGGTCTTAGGGACGCCCCCGACCCAGCGCCCTTAGGGCAGCAGCAGACAGGAGCCCACACCAGTTCTGGGGCTGGTTCGCAGCTTTGTCTTTAAACTTTTGAGCAAACGAGCGCTGAGGGTATCTGTACGTTGGAGACCTCTAGAGCAGTGCTTCCTGTGAGAAGGGTTTCCTCGCTACCAGCTATATTCCATGCACGCCATCCTGTACCCATTCACCATTACTTTAAGGGACACTTCCTAGGACTCTGAGTCATTATTTTTGAATGACAAAGAATAAAAAGGGAAATTTTAAAGAATACTCACCGGAATGAAACGGAAACTGCTGTTTGGCCTCTCCTGTGTGGGCATCCCAAATTATTGTGGTCTGTGCTCCGCAAAAAAAAAAAAAAAAAAAGTTAGTTACTATTCTTCTTGCAAAGTTTCCTCTAGAAAAATTTATGATACAAGAAAATGCAGTGAGCCCCTCTTTTTTCTAAAGCAGCACTGTCCAATAAACAGTATATAAATAGCATGCAAGTCACACAGCAAGTTTAAAATGTTCAGTCACCACACTAAAAAATTAAAAAAGAAACCAGTAAAACTAATTTTAACAATAAAGTTTATTTCACTCTAGCAGGGCGAAAATATTATCATTTCAACATAAGATCAACATACTCATATCAACAAGATATTTGGCATTCTCTTTTTCACCCGTGTCTTTGGAATCCTGGGTGTGTCTTACACACTTAACGATCCAGAGGGTCACACTCATGAAGTTGGCCACACGCACTGGTTATTCCACCAGACACAGCAGCTGTAACTGATACTCGCAAAACTACCAGTTTTGGTGGGAAATCCCCCTTATCCCCAAACATGAAAAGCTATTGAAAAAACTATAACGATAAACACCTTTTGGGCACTTTTCCCAATGAAAAGCTGCAGAAATGAGTATTTCTGAAAATTCCCCTGACCGTCACTCCATGAATTGGGATCACTAGACAGAGTAGAGAATTGGGTTACACTGGGGTCTGGCACTGATTTATGGGTCTATATATAAGGAGGAAAAAAAAAATGATCTCCTCCCCGGAAAACACAAAGTAAATCACAAATGCTTAAGAACGTACTAAAGTTGGGAGACACTTAGGGAAGAAGGCATCTCTGGCAGCTCGATGAAGACCACGGGAATTAGTTCTTAATCTACTGGAATTTTCAACTCAGTCGGAACCTTTACACCTCCCTGTCAATGACGTTTAATAAAGATTTTACTTTAAGAAGAACTAGTTCTATTTTGTATCAACAGCAGTAATTTTCAGAGGAAATACTCAGAGCAATGAGTATCTCTGAAACTTTCGGCCAGCTCTAGACCAATTAACCATTTTTTTTTTTTGGGCCGCGCTGCAGAGCTTATATAGGATCTTAGTTCCCCAACCGGGAACTGAACCCGGGCCCTTGGCAGCGAAAGTGCGGAGTCCTAACCACTGGACTGCCAGGGAATTCCCAACAACTTTTTGTTTGATGGAGTATAACTTTTTTTCTTAATTGAGCCACTCACAAATCTGGCAAGGCAGAGAACATATAAACCCTTCCACAATTCTGATACAATTTCACCTACTACATCAATAATTGTAACAACTTGTTGATGTTTTAATGTTAAATATACACTGGGCAAAAGAAAGTATTCCTTAGGCAAAAGCTTTCAAGAAACTGAAACACATTTTAGCCACTTTGGGTTAAGCACGCACTGAAGGTCAAAGCCAACATCCCTAAATTACATTTCCTCCCCGAGAATATATCACTTTACAGAACATGACTATTACTCCTGCCATGGTTGACTAATCATGGTAGATAGTGTCTGACTCAGAGGCTACTAGAATTCCAAATGTGCATTTCCACTAACCATCCAGTTCATCGCCTGGCAGAAACAGAAGATAATCAGGTAGAAAATCCACAATGATTATAAAAAACGGCCTCAGGGACAGGGAGGACCTGCAGATGCAAAGAATTCTCTGGAAGAGTGTGAAAGCTAAAGGGCAGTTGTCATTGGCGTCCAGGGCCTGAGTTCCAATCTGACTTTATACCAATGTGTCCCGAGGCAAATTAGTGAAGCTCTCTGGGGCTCCATTTCCCCCTCTGTGAAATGGGCTGCATCAGCCCAGAGAGCCCAGCCCCTCGCATGGGCGTCTACCTTACTCCTGCTCTCAGGGAAGCCTGCGGTCTACAGCGCGAAGCAACAAGTTGTCAGACTAGGAAAACAGAAGCCTGGGGAGAGAAAACCGTTTGTGTTCCTAAAATCACTCTGGGGGGTGTAAGTTTATGCAGAGGACACCCCACGCCAGTGGGCTTCTTCAAGCAGTGGACAAACGCAATTTGGGGATTTTCTTCTTTCTATCAGTGAACTATGAACCTCAAAGTAAAAGGTGTGACGGGACGGGGGAGAGCTTTGATCACGGTCTGTAGAGCAGTCTACAGCACATTAAGACACGATGTGCTATAAATGAACACTAAGATCAAAACCACAGAAACAAACAAAAGAGATCCTTCTGATTTCTTAACGGGAGGCCGAATTCTCAGAATTCATAGAAAGCACGATGTTATCTGAGATTAGACATGAATAAGCATCTACAGATCACAGCAATGTATGTATCTTAAGCAGACACTCACTTTGTCTACTCCGGCACTCAAAATGTAATTCCCCTTCTTGTTCCATTTCAAGGCAAAGATGGGGCCTTTATGTTGGCCTAAGGTGCTGGCCAGGTTACCTGGTACGTAAAACACAAACACAGCGAGCAGGGTGACTTCCGAGCCTCAGTCTGTTCACCGGATGATGACAAACCCAGCACCTCCTCTCCGACCCCAACACAAGGAAGTCCAGACTTACCATCTTCCGTCCATATTCTTGCAAAACCGTCGTAGGAACCTGTAGCCAACAGCGTGCCGTCACTCTGCAGGTCAGGGAGAAACACAGACCAACAGAAACAGCTTAGCAGAGGCAGCACTGGAAAAGAGCCCCTCTCATTAGCCCCGGGCTGGAGCACCCGATGTCAACGACAGGTTCCCAGTCACGAGACTCCCCAGTCCCGCTGGCCTACTTTATAGCTCGCACTGCCCTCCAATTAAATAAAATGTGCGACCAAACAGGCTCCCTGCATACAACCAACAAGGAGGCGAGGGGGCAAGGAAAACACATGGCAACCCCTCAGCACTGACGACGTCCATAAAGATACTGTACGGGGCTTCCCTGGTGGCACAGTGGTTGAGAGTCCGCCTGCCGATGCAGGGGACGCGGGTTCATGCCCCGGTCCGGGAAGATCCCACATGCCACGGAGCGGCTGGGCCCGTGAGCCATGGCCGCTGAGCCTGTGTGTCCGGAGCCTGTGCTCCGCAACGGGAGAGGCCACAACAGTGAGAGGCCCGTGTACCGCAAAAAAACCCCAAAAAACAAAAAATACTGTACAAAAACTTATCGTGAGACTCCTGGAGGCTTAGGTGAGCTCTTAAAAATATGTGCAAATAGAGACGAGTGGTGAAATGACAGAATATGCATAAACATGATAAAGGGCAAGCAAATCAAAAGATGTTCCAATCAAAAAAAAAAAAGAGTCAGAGAGCAGCTCTGTGTGTCTCACGTATTAAATGCACGTAGCACAGGTGCTGAAGCCTCAGGGTGGAAAGTCAACTTTCCTTCGTGAAAACTCACAGAGCACCAGCAGAACGGGTTCCCTGATAAAATCACGAGACAGACTCCATCCTGCCAACGTGGGGCTACTGAATACCCAGCTAGAGGTCCACCCACACGGAGGGCCTCGGGAGGAGCGCTCAGAAACGGGGGCCAACCCCCCAGGGTGAGCTGACCAATAGTACTGCCCCCTTCCTGCGTCTGCCCGGCTCCGTCAGCATCACGGCGGCCCTCGCTGTGGTGTACACGTGTTCGAGTGTCTGGGCGGTGGCGGAGGCTTACGTTCCAGTCCAGCGAGGTCACGTCTTTGTTACTGGGGACGTCGTGCCCCCCCTCCCGTATACAGTGCCTCAGCACGAGCTGCGTGGAGCCCCCGTTGCTGTTTTCGTTGAGGTTCCATATCCTGGCGGTTGAATCTCCAGATCTGCGCAAGGAACACACGCAGCATTCAGCTTCCGGTCCCAGGCCCAGCAATGCGCACCGCTACTTGCTGTCTGGCTAGGTCGGGCATCCTCGGCACGGGGTCCTCCGTCCTGACTCACAGTGGTTTTCTCTTCCCGACCTTTTTTGCACTTAGTAATTTGAAATGTCTGTGCATTGCTCCCCACCCCGCTGAGAAAACGGCCGGACCGGGCACTTCTGCACAGCCTGCGGAACTCGGGGCGCCCCCAGCCCTGGTCTGCACTCACTGGGAAGATGCCACCAACGAGGTACGGCGGGGGAGCGCGTGTCCTGTGAGGGAGAACTCAGACAGCCAGACACTGGGCACCCCCAGCCGGACACCCTTACCCGGAAGCCAGGAGATCACTGACAGGGTTCCAGGCACAGATGAACACCTCAGACTCATGGCCCCGAAGGACTGTGGCTTTGTTGGGTGGAATCTCCACGTCCCCATCTATTTCCATTGGTTTTGAATGATTATCTGGCACAGGAAACAGGAAAAGACACAGGTCTGACGGATACCGAGGAAACAGCCTCAGGGCACGTGGGTTTTACAAACAACCTCCTCTGCCGTCACCCGTCACCCACGACGTTTACAACCAAATCGTGGGTATTGTGTAATTTAGTAGATAGGTGACATTTCTTCACAGTCTCCAAATTTGATAGAGGAATAAAAACTGGTATTTATTCTTTATACCTAGGGCGAGGCTAATTTCTAACAACAGCCGGAACAAGACTGGACAGAAAAGATAACAGCCAGCTGGCTCGTGAGCAGAGCCGGAAGGTTTCTTCTCTTGACGGGACAACAGATCTTCCCTGGAAGCACCCTTGTGAGCGGCTTATCTGTGAAGCTCCTTATCTGTGAAGCTACCACGGGGGTAGGCCATCATCCTGCCAGAAGGCTTGCCACCCTAAACCCCTCTGCCTTCAAACACCCTCAGAGGCTTGGGACTCCAGTGCTGTTTTCTGACTGGAGTCATCTGCATACCATGCTTTTCAAGCCAAGCAGAACCACCAGGCTTCTGAACCCAAGCAGTCCTCCTTCCAGATGACCCATAGGGTCCAGGCTCTGGAAGGGTGACAAGCCACGCTAAGTGCCACCCAGAAGAGATTCCCCCTGGAGAGTGGCCGTTTCCCCCCTATGTGGCACAAGAAAAAAGATTCTTGAAGATTAGAATGAAGTATCACTTCAGAGGCTACATTCAGGCCACAGCCTGCCCTGTAGCAAGATGGGAGCAAAGAGCAGGTGGGACTAGTTTCAGGGACAAAGTGAGAGTCGGAAACCACTGGACGGTGTACGTGGGATGGGGCGCCGGCCAGCCCTCAGGTGAAAAATAACGCCCAGGGACTCCTGAAACAAAGGCTACCTGCCTGCCAGCCACCAGCGTTCCTTAAGGCACACAACGGTCTCCACGTGGCCACACTCCCCTAGAGGTTAAGATTTAAAATACACGGTGCAATTTATAAGTTTGCAAAATTTCTGTCTCGGCAGATATACGGATTTCTCAGAGCTCACCAGTTACGATCACTGCCTGGGGCGGAGACTAAGAAGACAAGGACACGTACCTCCTTCCTGTTTTCTTTATTTTGGGCGCCTTGAGGGATGTACCCCACGGGAGTGGGCAGCCCGTAAGTGATCCGTGGGTACAAGCAACCTATTTTTTCTTCTTCTTTCCCTGTCCCGTCATTTTGGACCTCGTTAACAGTGATCACGGGGCCTGCTGGCGGGAGGTCTTTTCATCTGACGCTAGACAGATGGGCTTTAAGCCACCCTGCTGTAACATGACCCGCAATGCAGCCTGCCCTGGCTTCCCGCGCAGCGCTGGAGCTGCATCTCGACTCTAGCGGGAGAGGGCCTGTGCCGGGGAGGGGGAATGAGCCGCCCCCGCGGGGGCGGCACGGCTGCTCGGAGGGAAATGATTTTCAGAAGAGGAAGAACACACACGCGTGCACACAGTCACACGCACGTGCGCAATGCACACACACACTCTGAGCTTAGACCTTGAAGCTGTCTCCGAGTTGATAAGCCGCGTGTCAAAGTTCCGGCAGGTTCCCTGGGTAAAGATTCACGGTCTCCGACTTGTCTGCCAGACACTTTAGGGCCATTACCTAACGGGGACCCTGATGCAACCACCAAATAAGACAGCACTTGCTGCCTGGGCCGGGTGCCCTGTCAGTGACCGTGAGCTCCGAGTGTTAGGTAAGAGTTTGTCCACGAGGCCGGAGGACGGCGCGGGGGCCGCCTTTCTGTGCCGGACAGTAATCACCAGGTGGAACAAAGGAGTTCTCAGAGCAGCACAATCTCCTAAAGCTGAGGACGTGTAAGCAAAGGACGCTGTGTCCAAGGATCTCAGTGAAAAAACCCAGAGCACGAAGCCCTCCCAGCCACAGAGTAAGCAAACCCTAGACACTGACGCACACACACCGCCCAGCAGGCAGGCTGGAAGGAGCCTGCGGGGCGTGCCCAGACTCAGAGACCAGAGAGAGGCTGCCAGGAGCGCGAAGCTCTGGAGCCCCGCACTCACTTATCGCGTGTGCTCCGTTCTCTTCCCCGTTCACCGTGGCCTCGCCGTTCTTTGGTGGATTCTGCTGGGAAACGGCCGCCGGGGCCGCCGGGGCTACTGCCGCCGCCGCCGCCGCCGTGGCCGCCACGCTGGCCTGCTGCTGCGCCAGCTTCTCCCGGAACGCCTGCTGCCGCGTCTGCACCACGTCGGGCATCACCGCGTCAATCAGGGACAGTGATTCTATCGGGCGGCCGTCGAACACCGTGCCGTCCTGCGGACAGAGCCCAGGCGCAGACGTCAGCCCCCGGCGCGACGGGCGCGCGTCGGGGACACACACGCGGGCTCCCGGGAGCCGCGCCGGGCCGGGCGTCCTGAGCCAGGGGAAGTGATCACGGAGTGGGCAGGCGGGCAGGGGCCGGCAAGAGCGAGCGTCCGCGGAGGGTCCGGTGTGCCTGCCGCTGCCAGGGGCACCCAGCACTCGGCAGATACCAACCTGAACGCGGATACTTCCTGTCATGATGACAGGGCTACCCCTGACGCACTGCTCCTCAACAGGGGTGTGATTTTACCCCCTCGGGGGACATTTGGTCAAGTCTGGAGGCATTTTTGGTTGTCACGACTGTGGAGGTGCTTCCGGCATCTAGTGGGTGGAGACCAGGGATGCTACTCCACACCCCCCAGGGCCCAGGACGGCCCCGTAGCAAGGAATGATCTGGCCCCCAAGTGTCAAGAGTGCCGAGGGTGGGAAACCCCGCCCAGGCGCTCTGACAAGTGTGGAACCACTCCCCTTTGACGGGACAGACGTATCTTCGGAGACCGCAAGCCCAAATCAGACATCCCTGCACCGCTCACGATCCGATTCCTAATGCATCTGTCCGTCTGATGTACTAAAACACACACATCTGCTACCATCTGTAATGACTTCCTGGGATCAGGGCACAGACTAACACAGCCACGATACTCTAACAACAGCACTGTTTCGTTACACTTTCTATTTCCCGAACTTCCTTTGAGTCTCTGGCTTCCATAGATGATGAAAACATTTCCAAACACACTGAGCACCACAGGAGACAGTTCTTTCCTTAGAAAGCGCTCCAAAGATCAGTCACATGAAACTCAGAGCCTCTCAGTGTGTCTACTGGATGTGCAAACACGTTTTAGCCTGTTTTCTCCTAAATTAGGAAGAACTGAAGGACCTAAGTTTCAGCAACACAGTGTGTGAATGAAACATCACCCCGGCTGACTAAAGGTTACTATACAATATTTGAAAATAAGTGAAACAATATAAAATAACACAGAACATGGGAAAAAGTAGCCAGTCACCTCATCAGCTGCCCGGGTTCCAGCCACGGAGGGGCCAGTGCTGACCAACTGGTCAGCCCGCTTCTACGTCACCTTCCTTCTTCGTATATTCAAGCCCCAAATGGATGATGATTTTGCAAAAGGTTGTAACTGCCCAGGGTGACAAAAAACCTTCTAGTTTAAGCTCTAAAAGCACACTGTCTCACTTTTAACTACCCGAAACCTAAGGGACAAATGAGATGACCTTTCGCTCTCCTCTGGACACACTGGACTTTGAATGGCCAAGGAAGAGAAGGTATGGGGGCTCCTCCGCAGATGAAAGACGTGGAAACTGGGGCAGGGGGCACAGGGGCAGGGGGAAGGGAAATCCAATCTCACTCAGCATCACACAATCTGAGAGCTGGTGGGGCCTCTGGGGTCCTGTAACCCTATCCCCACACTTGTTTGTTTTGTGGAAAGAGAGACGCAGAGAGACGCGACGGGGCCTCAAGTTGCTGGTGGAAGATCCCAGGCACCCAATGTAAGACAAGGAAAGAGGAGACTGCCCATTGTTAGGCAAGAAAGAGCACAGGGTAGGCGGACACTCAGGTGTTTTCAAGGATGTGGGGTTTTGGAAAACAGCAGAGGAATACACGTGACAGAACACAAGATACACTCCTTCCGTAGTTTTAAAAGCTGAAGAGAAAGTGGAGTTAAATGCTATGCGTAAGACAGGCTTGTGAGGGAGACTCAAGAGGGAAGAGATATGGGGACATATGTATGTGTATAACTGACTCACTTTGTTATACAGCAGAAACGAACACAGCATTGTAATGCAATTATACTCCAATAAAGATATATATATATTTAAAAAAGGCTTGTAAGGGTGAGAGCAGTTCAGAGGGAGAGGGGATGGAGGGAACTGGAAGGGTTCAGGAAGACGGGCCCGAGGGTGGTGTGACCTGGGAAGGGGACACTTGGTGGTAAAGAGGGGCACGTGGGCAGTGGACGGCGTCAGCCGTGCAGGACGGACCGTGACAGAAGACGGGAAGTTGGTGCAAAGCAGCGTGCCACACCGTGGGGGGAGACACGAGGGCAGAGAGAAGGAGAGAGGGCGGGAAGTGTGGTGAAAATCAGAGGGGCTCAGGCCGAGATGCAGGGGAGGCCTCGGGCCTCTTCACAGGACGATCCCAAGAGTAAAACAGAACAGGGGAGAGGGGCACTGTTTTCAACCAAAAGAGCCCATTTAAACATTGGTATGACGTTGGCCCAAGGACTCACTGGGCCCCAATCTATAAAGAGGGAGGGGACACTGGGCCCCCATCTATAAAGAGGGAGGGGACACAAACAAATTGGAGTGACTTGAATGTATAATTATGGATACAACTGCCGCCTTCCCCTGAAGCTCTTCAACGAGTAACAAAACCACCCCCTGGAATCCTCTCGGACGCAACAGTCCTCATCTATCCTCCGTGGCCTCCGGCTGTGCCCTCTGTCGGGTTCACATGAAACACAGATTCTAGGCAAATGTTTCCCAGGATCCCTCTTCGACTGAACTGCTCAAACTATTCCAGGGGGGAGGGCATGTTCTGTGCACGTGCAAGGCCCACACCTGTCCTGAAGGACCCCTGACCCTTGAACAACACAGGTCTGAACTGGCTGGGCCCACTATATGCAGATTCTTTTTTCCAACACATTTACTACTATGTTGACCATCCGCGGTTGGCAGAATCCGCGGGTGTGGAATCTGCGGATGCAGGAGGGCCAACTGCGGGACCTGAGCACTATGGCTTTTGGTACCCGCGGCAGGTCGCGGAACCATCCCCGGTGCGTACCCAGGGATGCCCGTATAAAGCAGCTGCAGATCTGCTGTGTGGTTTTCCCATTGGGCAACGTAGTGTGACTTCAGTCAACAGCTGGCGATGTGCACATGGATATGGAAAACCACACACCCAGCTAAATAAAGGGCCTCGGAAGATTGCTCCTTGGGTGCAACAGAAGCGCCGTCCCCCACTGGAGAAAGTATCTACCGCAAAGAGATAAGGAACCCTAACCGACCGTGAGAGACGGCGGGGAGCCGTGTGCTAAGGGGGCGCGTCTTCCCGGCGCGGGCACGCTCCGGCGTCTGCGCGGCTCGGCCCCGCCCCGCGGTGCACGTACCTCGTTGATGCTGATCTCCGCCTCCACATACTGCAGGCCCTTCTGCAGGATGGAGATGAGGGCGGCCGGCGGCACTAGAGTCCCGTTGATGTTGGACTGGCTTATGTGGCTCTCGATACCGAACGTGAAGGCCGAGTGCGAAAAACCTGCAGCAAGACAGGGAGGCCAGGGTTCCGTGAAGCCTGGACCGAGGGCGCAAGGCGCAGCCTGAGACCGAAAAGGCGGCACCGCTGATGCCAGACGCGTTAAGAGCGGAAGGGACGTGGCCGTAGGATGCCCGGCCTCTGACGTGGGGTGTCGCGGGCAGGATCCGGCAGAGAGAGGGAGAGATGCAGACGGAGGCAGGCCTCTGCTTGCACGGGACGGGAAAACAGCTGTAAAGGTAGAGCCCTTCCCACGTTATTAAAAGCAAAAGAGGCCCGTGTCTGCCCGGGTTCAAGGTTTCTGTTACAGAAGTCAGGCGGCAGGGCTCTCTGCCTGGCTTTGCAGGGCTCCTTCCAGAAGTTCAGGCTCGTGTCTGCCTGCACCCTCCTTGCAGGGCTCATGGCACATGGATCTCACCACCAACCGTCCAAAGAAAAAGAGGTGGGTCCGGACTCAGTGGTGTGGCCTTGGGTCCTTTTACCGAAAAACTGGGCGATGCCCCTGGCTAAGAGGTGCTGGGTTCCCCCCTTCCTCCCCTAGCACCCCCCACCAAGTGCCTCTGTAGGAAGCTGCTGACAACACTGGGCAAGTGAGAGGGGCTTGCAGATGAGGTGTGGATGGAGCTGCTTGGATGAAAACGTCGGGAGGCAAGTCAGGACGGTGACTGCAGGGAGCAAACAGTGCCTGTTTCAGTAAAGGAGGGCACAGGGCAGGAGGAGCCGGGGGTCCATGGGGGACGGGGGTGCGGGTCTGAGGCACAGGCTGCCTTGTGCTCTGTCAGACCCTCACCTGCGTGGGTCCCGGGCAGCCCGCTCCCAAGCTGTCTCAGCCATGAGCGCCCTCCCGTCACCCCGGGTCGTGGTACGCGCTGGCGGGGGGCTGGCGGGGGTCTCCCTGCCTCTCGAGCCGCACTCACGTTCATCAGCCCCGGCGGGGCCCCTGGCCTGCATCAGAGTCAGCATCCTCAGGGCTTCTGCCTTTCGTTACCAAAACACAAGCAGCCTTTGCAATGAACAAAACACTCAGCCGGTGGGAACGTTCCCTCACGTGAGAAGAGTTCTGCCTGCATCTGCGTCCCTTTCTCTCTTCACTCCCTGCTTCTCACCGCACCTCCTGCTCGTGGCCTCGTTATTAAGAATATATAAAATAGGCACTTGATACTTATTTCAGGAGTAGTACTGTAGCTGCTATTAACTTGTGTGTATTTCTTTATACACTGTAAGCCCCTAAGTTAGACCGTACAGGAGAGCTCCTCGGAGGCTCTCCCCGCACAGGGTCCTTCCGCTCTTACTCTCTGAAGGACATGAACAAACACCCTTTGTGGTCAGCCTTCCCTTCTCCCTCTAACTTGTTTTCTCTCTCTCTCTGCCCTCCGTTCCCCTACCCACTCCTGCCAGAACAGAACCACCCACCCCTGTGTTAACCAATGACTCTATCCCCCCGAGTCTCTGCCACCCTGTGGACAGTCTTCATCTCCAAGCTTTTATCACTCATTTTCCGGCAAGGGGTAGCCTAGAAAAATCTGAGGTCAATGGATGGAGCAGGACCGAGTGGGTTCTCGGCCGGACTCCCCATCGCATGGGCTCATCCCTATATACTCTGGGCCACAATGGCTTCTCTCTCGGAAGAATTCTTCCTGGGTGACAGCCCCGCCCACCTGGCTCCTACCATCTCTTCCATTCGTGTCTCCACCAGCTGATGGGACGGGACACTGGACTGAGAGCCATTTGTTATCCTCCTCGTATCTTCACAAGGTCTAGTGCAGGACTACGCCCACCGTGGCAGTAATAAAATAACACCCGCCAGCCCTGACACGGTACGCACTCTCAGTCAGGCATTGCTCCAAGGACTTCCTCCTAATTCTGTAACCCTCTGCAGTCATTCCCTCATTTTCTTTTCTCCCTTTTACGGATCGGGTCCTGAGATCTCCCAAAATTAACTGACATACCCCAATCACTAGCTCCAAACTCAGGCAGTAGGACACCAATCGCAGCCCACCACAAAACTCCACCTAGAAACTTCTACAGAGTGTTCCACCAGAGCACAGCCTTGACTGTGACCAGGGCTCCTGACAAACACATCTCAGTGACTGATGGAGCAGCTGTGGGAGAAAAGTCAAGCTTTTGGTCTATGTCTTAGTCCGTTCCAGCTGCTATAAAAAAAACACCACACACTGGGTGGTGTCAGCAGCAGACATTTATTTCTCACAGTTCCGGAGGCTTAAGTCCAAGATCAAGGTTCTGGTAAGAGGCCACTTCCTGGTCCACAGATGACTGTCTTTTCCCTGTAACCTCACCACGTGGAAGGAGCAAGAGAGCTCCATGCGGCCTCTTAGAAGGGCACCAATCACATTCACGAGGGCCCCATCCTCATGACCTAATCACCCCCTAAAGGCTCCGCCTCCAAATATCACACTGGGGATTATGCTTCAGCATATGTATTTGTGTGTGTGTGTGTGTGTGTTCAGAAGGGAAATACAAAATTCAGTCTACAGAAGTATTATGTCATTCATCTGCTCACCCACTCATTTATTCCCTCAAGTAACACAGGGCCATAAAAATGCTACTTTTGGGGGGAATTTTTGAATTTTATTTTATTAATTTTTTAATACAGCAGGTTCTTATTAGTTTTCCATTTTCTACATATTAGTGTATGCATGTCAGTCCCAATCTCCCAATTCATCCCACCACCACCCCTGCCACTTGCCCCCCTTGAGGTCCATACGTTTGTTCTCTACATCTATGCCTCTATCTCTGCCCTGCAAACCAGTTCATCTGTACCATTTTTCTAGGTTCCACATATATGTGTTAATAATATATGATATTTGTTAGAAATGCTACTTAAGTCACGTGAAACGCAGCAGATTCTGACTACCTTACCACCTTTAATCAAACCTGGGCACTTTGTGTCCATTATCTCAATCTTCACAGCAGCTGTTGAGAGTTGGTGTTTCTGTTTTACACATGAAAAGGACAAATGCTGGAGAATTAAGATAACCTGTCCAAGGTCCATACATGCGATGAGAGGCTGAACTAGAATTTCAACTCTACACTATGTGACTCCAAGATTCACCTTTTTAACCTTACTTACTCTAAGACCCACAGGCACAGGAACCAAAATTCTTAAATTCTCCAGGTGGATGCCAAGCCCATTCCCAGCTGGACCACCAGTGGCTCTGGATCGGCAGCAGCCACAGATACAGTGCAGGCAACTTGTAAAGAACTGGGTGCAAACCCACTTCTAAGCCAAGACTTGAATATGTCCTGGATGGCTCTCTTTATCTGGGTTGGGGATACAGTTTGGTTGCATAACTTTCTTGTCTCTCCACGGGATACTGCTCTTCAAAGTAGATTCCATTTCTAGAACATGTTGATGACGATACTCAGTGAAGGACTGCTGAAAGAAGGGGATGGAGCAGTGAAGACGAACGGGGGGTGGTGTGGGAGTCTGAGGCTTCTGCAAGGAGGAGGGCTGAAAGCCATCTGCTAGAAGGAATGTCCCCCCCACTAAAGCAAAATGATGACTAAGGGGGATAAAGCTCTATAAGGGAACCATGACCTTGAACACTTGGGTCCGCTACTGGAGACGACAGTAAATTGTGACTGGAAACAAGGTTATCTTCAAACCCTTGCTGTAATGTTCCATGTCACTGCTGAGAAGAGTCCTCCTATTTGTTTACATTTACGTTAGCTGCATTTCTTTGGACAGATCTATGTGTGGCCTCCAAATCAATGGTTGCTTTCAGTCCATTTGTTCTTAAGACTTTCTTCTTGATTTCTGGCCAAGCAGATTTCATCAAGGCATGTGGGAGGGCCAGGCAGACAAAGTGTCAGGAGTCCTGGGTTCCGTCCTAGCTCAGCCACACGGGGGCTGAGTGTCTGGGCCAGGCCCCTTCACTGGGCTGGGCCTCCATTTCCTTTACTACCACGCGGGGCTAAGGAGTACCTGAGGAGCTGAAGGGAGAAGCAGAGGCAAGAGCAGCAGGAACACAGACACTTTTTCTAGTTTAAATTTATTTTATTGAAGTATAGCTGATTTACAATGTTGTGTTAATGTCTGCTGTACAGCAAAGTGGTTCCGTTATACATATACACATTCTTTTTCATATTCTTTCCCATTATGGTTCATCACAAGATTTTAAAAAAACATTTTATTGAAGGATAGTTGACTTACAATGTTGTGTTCGTTTCTTCTATACAGCAAAGTGACTCAGTTATACATATATATATTCTTTTCCATTATGATCTGTCACAGAACATTAAATATAGTTCCCTGTGCTATATAGTAGGACCTTGTTGTTTATCCATTCTATATATAAGAGTTTGCATCTGCTAATCCCAAACTCCCACTCAATCCCTTCCCCGCCCTCCACCTTGGCAACCACAAGTCTGTTCTCTCTGTCTGTGAGTCTGTTTCTGTTTTGTGTCATATTTTAGATTCCACCTAGAAGTGATGTCATAGGGTATTTTTCTTTCTCTGTCTGCTTACTTCGCTTAGTGTGATCATCTCTAGGTCCATCCGTGTTGCTGCAAATGGCATTACTTCATTCTTTTTTATGGCTGGGTAGGAAGTAATCCATTGTATATATGTACCACATCTTCTTTAGCCCATTCATCTGTCGATGGACATTTACATGGTTTCCACAGATGCTTTTTAATCTACATAGAAGACCATGAACTAGTGGAAACATCCCTTTTCCATGTCGCCTTGTCCATGCAACGAGGACAACTGATGTCGCGAGGGTACTTCCCGGTTCTGGAATTCATTCACCGTGGAACAGGGGGATGTCCTCGGCCTCTGTCGGGGAGGCCTGCTTGAGCACTTCCTCTTAGGTCACGGTTGCTGCCATGTGCCAAGGTGCCGTGTAATACGCCACCTTGGAAGACTGGCATCTCCAGGAAGGATGCCCCTGTGTTGGGGGTGGCCAGCCTCCATATGCCGCCACCAGTGCCCCAGCCCTCCCAACGAGACTCCAGGGCTAATGAGCATATTCATTTTCAGTCTGCCAGTGCTACGACTTCTGTGCCTTATGCCTCTTCAGCTTTCCCCCAGCTTTCAGGGCATCCCTTCTTCTCCCCAACAAGACACTGGGAGGAACAGAGAACAGGATGTCAGTGACAGAGATGCAAATGCTCAGAACTGGCTCCATGGCAGGTGTGGAAGTTGGTAAAAAGAGGCAGAACACAGAGCTTGGTGGCACCTTGATGAAAGATTCCTGGGACGGCTCAGTGTGAGCGTCCTTGGCGTCCACTGCTCGGGCAGCCTGGAGCAGTCACTGAAGCCTGCAGACTTGCCTCCTGCTAAGCAAGAGGCATCCCTGATGAATCTCTCCTCAGGAAGGTTTCTCAGCGGTGGCATGACTGATATTTGCGCCAGACCATTCTTTGTTGGGCCGGGGAGTTGGAAGGGGCGCTGTCCTGTGCACTGCAGCATGTTTAGCAGCATCCCTGCTCTCTACACAGATTTTTTTTTTTTTTGGCTGCACCGTGCTGCTTGCAGGATCTTAGTTCCCCAACCAGGAGACTGAATGTGGGGCCACGGAGGTGAAAGTGCCGAGTCCTGACCGCTGGACCACCAGGGAGGTCCCTCTACACACTAGGTGTTAGCAGCAAGCCTCCTCCCAGCCATGACAACCAAAAAGGCCTGCAGTTATTGCCTAACTGACCCTAACCACGGCAGACAACCAATGACCCAGAGGAAGCACACCCCCCGAAAGGACACAATCCACAGGTCTAGTCTACTCACACTTCTGCTGCATTTATAAACACCGTGGGCGGATTGCTGCCATTGAAAACCAAGTCACAGAATGCAGATAACACACGGTAATGGGGGATAACCAGATGAAGTGAAGATATTTCCGAGGAGAAAAAAGGGTATCATCATGATAAACTGGGAAAGGTTTAAAACAAGCACTACGTTTTTTATAAAGCACAGTAAGACCTTCAAGAGCAACTACTCTGAAAAGATACACGCACCCTGATGTTCACTGCAGCACTATTCACAATAGCCAAGGCATGGAAGCAACCAAAATGTCCATCAGTAGATGAATGGATAAAGAAGATGTGGTGTGTACACGATGAGACACTACTCAGCCATAAAACCTGAAATAATGCCATTTGTAGCAACATGGATGGCCCTAGAGATGATTATCATACTAAGTGAAGTAAATCAGACAGAGACAAATAACATATGATATCACTTATATGTGGAATCTAAAAAAATAGTACAAATGAAATTATTTACAAAACAGAAAGAGACTCACAGACATAGAAAACAAACTTAATGGTTACCAAAGGGGAAGATGGGGAGTGCTAAATGAGGAGTATGGGATTAACAGATACATACTCCTATACATCAAATAGATAACCAACAAGGATTTACTGTAGAGCACAGGGAACTATACTCAGTATCTTGTAATAAATTATAATGGAATTGAATTTTTAAAAAGAATATAGATCTGTACATATCTATATAGATAGATATACGTATCTGTACACCTATCAAATCACTTTGCCGTATACCTAAAACGAACACAATATTGTAAATCAACTATACGTCAATAAAAACAATAAATTAAAAAAAAAACATCTTGGAGAGTAAAATCCTTCCCATTTAGGGTTGAAAGGTGCTACCATCCATGAGAGAGGGAAACAGCAGGTGCAGGAAGGTGCTTCATCCAACTAGGCAATAAAAACAGATTTAAAACAAACTAAGTACATGCTTTGTTTCTTGCAAAACCACTAAACCATACCTCTTTCACAATGGCTTCACAAACCATTCGAGTTGTGCAGTGAACCATCCTGCCCCATTAATGCTGGCCTGATTCATCAGCAAAACCTGCTAAATGATCACTCACGGCCCTTAGAAACAGTGCTTATTCGGCAGAGAAAAGCAGACATGTTAATACTTGGGCAGCTGTGCCACTGGTTCTGCATCTTCAGCTGGAACAAATACCAAGGGCACCAATTTGAGGCACTAAAACGCAGAATCTTTATCAAGTACTTAATGGACTTTATACTTGGAATACTGACAGCTATCCAAGGCCAACGGGCACGATATGAAAATTATTTAGATCAGGGACAGGCAAGCTGAGGCCCACGGCTGCCTGTGCCTGGAAATAAAGTTTTACTGGAACACAGCCATGCGCAAGAGTTGATATACTGCCTACGGCTCCTTTCACACTACGATGGCAGGGCTGAGTAGCTGCAACAGAGCTAGTATGGCCAACAAAGCCAAAGATATTTACTATCTACTCTTTTATAGAAAAAGTGTGCCAACTTGATTACTATATATATATATATAGATAGATAGATATACACATACACACAGACACGTAGATATATGTATGTATACATATATGTGTACACAAACACGGACCACACAAAAGCAGATGTCATGGCTTCCCATATCTGCTCTTTCATTTCTTTCTGCTGCAGACTGAATGTCTGTTTCCCCAAAATTCGTATGTTGACACCCGCACTCCTAAGGTGATGGTATTAGGAGGCGGGGCCTTGGGAGGCAAGAGGTCATGAGGGTGGAGTCCTCATGAATGGGATTAGTGCCCTTACTTCAACACGAGCAAAAACTCTCACAGTTATCTTTCTAGGAGTAAATACAACTTTCTTCCCAGAACACTTTCTTGGGCTGTCAGCGGGTCCCACCGAACCTGCCGGCACCCAGGACTTCTCAGCCTCCAGAACTGCGAGAAACAAGTGTGTGTGTTTATAAGCCACTCAGTCCAGTGTTTTGTTACAGCAGGCCAAAGGCACTAAGACCCTCCTTCTGCTCTGTCTGATTAACAGTGGTAGCAACGGTAGCAGCCCAGCAGCCGACATTTACTCAGTGCTTTCTTTGTGTCAGGCAGCAGCGTTCAAGCTTTCCAGGTGCTGTTTGATGGGACACAGAACTACCACAGTAACTTGGATGATTCGCCACAAGGAACCTAGGACTTACTCTCCTTCTCAAAAGCAGTGAAGAGACTGCAGGCCTGGGAATAGCCCTCGAAGCCTCTCATTCCCTGTTTTTTTTAAAATTTAATTTATTAATTTATTAATTTATTTTTGGCTGTGTTGGGTCTTCGTTTCTGTGCGAGCTCTTTCTCTAGTTGCGGCGAGCAGGGGCCACTCTTCATCGCGGTGCGCGGGCCTGTCACTGTCGCAGCCTCTCTTGTTGCGGAGCACAGGCTCCAGACACACAGGCTCCAGATGTGCAGGCTCAGTAGTTGTGGCTCAAGGGCCCAGCCACTCCGCGGCACGTGGGATCTTCCCAGACCAGGGCTCGAACCCGCGTCCCCGGCATTGGCAGGCAGATTCTCAACCACTGCGCCACCAGGGAAGTCCTCATTCTCTGTTTTAAGCCTGGCCTTATCTCACTGCTTCTCCAGGCTGGTTTCACTAGAAGCACATGCCTGCTTTCCTGCAGGATGACTCTGCTTGTACGCTGCTCTCTTGGTCTAGAACAGTCATTCGTGCTTTTCAAGCGAGGGCGATTCCATCTGCCAGAGGAAGACGCGGGGCGGTACCTGGAAACATTTTTGCTCGTCACCAGGGGCTGTGTATGTGTGTGCTGTTGGCTAGCAGGTAGAGACCAGGGAGGCTGCTCAACACCTACAATGCACAGGACAGCTCTCCAAGCCAAAGAATGACCCAGTCTCGAGGCCAGTGGTGTTAGGCTGAGCAAGCCCGCCGCTCAATTCCCTCTCCCTCACTGCTGAGCCCCCTCAGTCGTCAGGCCTGTGGCCGGGCATCCTTCCTCTTCGTCCTCTCACCAGGAGACGACTGCTCTCTCCTTCCAGCTCCCGCAGCAGCCTCCCCATTCTTCCATCTTGTCGAGGCGCAGTGGGCAGTGTCCTCTTTATTCCCATTCGTCTCCTGAGAAGGCTGACGCTCCTTGAATGCAGGAAGCCCATCTGGATTCACTTGATAACACGGAGCACCTTCCTCAGTACAGCAGCTGGGGCTGAATATACATTTGTAGAATGGCTGAGAGACACCGGTGAAGCTGATGTAAATGAAGGGGTGGGTGAGAAACTGAATAAAACTGAGTCCTCATTGTTTTCAGAATGAGAGACTTTAGGGAGAAGTACAAGAACGAAGGATTTAGGTGTAACGGCACAACAGAAGGAAAACAGCTTTTAGTTTTTTTTAACGTCTTTATTGGAGTATAATTGCTTTACAATGGTGTGTTAGTTTCTGCTGTATAACAAAGTGAATCAGCTATACATATACATATATCCCCACATCTCCTCCCTCTTGCGTCTCCCTCCCACCCTCCCTACCCCACCCCTCTAGATGGTCACAAAGCACTGAGCTGATCTCCCTGTGCTATGCGTCTGCTTCCCACTAGCTATCTATTTTACGTTTGGTAGTGTATATATGTCCATTCCACTCTCTCACTTTGTCCCAGCTTACCCTTCCCCCTCCCTGTGTCCTCAAGTCCATTCTCTAGTAGGTCTGCGTCTTTATTCCTGTCCTGCCCCTAGGTTGTTCAGAACCATTTTTTTTTCTAGATTCCATATATACGTGTTAGCATACGGTATTTGTTTTTCTCTTTCTGACTTCATTCTGTATGACAGTCTCCACGTCCATCCACCTCACTACAAATAACTCCGTTTCGGGAAAACAGCTTTTAGATGAAGATGTCATACAACCAACAGTCTCAAAACACCAAAGAGGGCTCTTGGCCATATGTCTATACCAGAATTAAAAACCCATCATGTTATTTGAGAATAATAATAGTTAATCATAAAGGTAATGATATTAAGTGCTTATTATGTGTATCAGCCCTTTTCATGAATTAGGTTAGCGAGTTGGCAACAACCTATGAGTTAGTCTTAATAAATCCCTATTACAGATGGGGAAATTGAGTCACAGAGCAGTTAAAAGTGATTTCCCCGAGGGCACACAGCTAGCAAGTGGCCATCTGATCACTGAGTCCATTCTCTTAACCCACACACCACACACTACTGAAATTTGTTTAGAAACCTCTGAATGATTCAAAATGGTATCCTTTTAAAAAAGAGGAAGAAAATCATCTCATCAGTAATACCATTTATATTTCAAATTTCAACAAAATAAGTTGCAAACAAGGCCTACACTGCAGAAACTAGACGGAATGCTTTCCAGGTTAAAGAGGCAAACAAAGACGAAGTGTATAAAGAGAGCTATATTAGGAACAAGAGACAGCAAAGTCAGATGCAGTGATGCAGGAGTTTGGTGCTGTTTCTTTTCTTTTTTTTTTGTTTTTGCTGTACGTGGGCCTCTCACTGTTGTGGCCTCTCCCCTTGCGGAGCACAGGCTCCGGACGCGCAGGCTCAGTGGCCATGGCTCCCGGGCCCAGCCGCTCCGCGGCATGTGGGATCTTCCCGGACCGGGGAACGAACCCGTGTCTCCTGCATCGGCAGGCAGACTCTCAACCACTGTGCCACCAGGGAAGCCCTGGTACTGTTTCTTTTTGTTCACAGAGAGAACACACTTCTCCCATGTGCTCTACGGCCTGGGCCTGCCCTCACTTGCTTCCCCGGCTTCCTTTTCTGACCAACAAACAGGTGGAATTAGGCGATCTCCAAGGTCCCTTTCAATTCTAAAATTCTAGGCAGAGGAAAAAATGACCTCATCATCACAATCAAACCCACGGGATTTTAATTTATGGAGGTGAGTGAGTGATGACACGGAGAGATGAAGGCCACGGAAAGAAGAGTCCATCACTTACAATTCCAGTGGGAAGCGGCCACACCAGGCCACCAGGGCCACAAGAAACCTTATCACATGCAGGGACCAGAACGCCAAGAAACAGAGACAGGAACCGGGACTACGGCTTTATGAATATAACGGGGGTGGGTGGAGTAGCTTGATGGGGATGTCACCTACTGGACCGGAAGTGAAAATACACATGTGAGAGTCTGTGGACGGGAGGACTGTAATACGATTTCCACGTGCCCGCAAAAGCCACCTTGAGATAGAGAGAGGTCAGTGGCTCTGGCCGCCGGTCCAGCCCTACGATTAATGACCACCAAGCAGCCACTGGTCAACACGCTCATCCAGTCCAACTGGCTACCGGGGTTTGACAATGGGGTCGTTCTGAAAACGAAACTGTGGACCGCTAAGGACTACGTGGCACTTCCTTATTTCTGTAACATCCCTGGACGTGGTGCAGTCAGCACAGCTTCTCCTCTGTCAGTACTTCCCGGATCATAAAGTTTTATCTAACAGAACTGCAGCTGCTTGCGAAGTGGCCCGCCTTCCTCTTGGGGGGGCGGGGGGACCGGGTGACTCAGGTGTGCGGGTGGGGACAGTACCGATAAAAATAAAGACGGGAGAGAGGCTGAGGGTGGTCCAGAGAGAGCTGGACCAAATAAATCAAACCGAGGAACAGACGCACACACACACACACACACACAGAGTGAGAAGATGTCAACAGAAAAGGCGGGAGAATAAGAAATCATACCCTCATCTCTGGGGGCTGATGTATAATCAGTTCACTTCTTCTTTTTGGAAGTGATGGATTTGTCTCACCAGAGGATTACATTTTCTGCCCGGGAAGCAATTCATAACCGTAAACTCTAGTTTTACCCATGGTAAAAAGCACAAACATATGCTGAGAGTTCTTTTTGATTTTTCAGTCTACATCACTATACATGTCCATAACAACTCTACACTTCAATGTGTTTATCTTAAAAAAAAAAAAAAAAAAATCCCCAAGACCCGGCTCTCCCACACTGTCCCAATTCTCCACTATCTTGCTGGAGAAAAAACCGAGTGCAGGGAGGTGGCTTTATGAGCCGCAGACCTGTTCTCACTGACCTGCCGTAACATGGAATTCAGCGTAAAATGGAACTGCTTGGATGGCCCCCCAAAGAAATACCAGGAGGACCTCGTTAAAAATAGGGTTTCACTTCTCACATCTGGCCTGGACCCCAGGGGCGGCGGCGGAGAGCAGCCTGGGCTGCTGGCTGTTGCAGACCTCGCAGTCCTGCCAAGACCTGTAACATCCGCTAGACCTGGGAGGCCTCCAGGAGGAGAGAGCACAAGGCAGGTTATGAACCAAGGGTGCTACTTCCTCCTGGGCCCACAGCTGGCCGGGGGGCGGCAGCTGCGCGAGGGGCGCCGGGGAGGCGGCCGCCTGCCCCCACAAGCTCAGCCAGACCTCCGCTCCCGCTTCCGGCCGCCACTCGGAGGAGCCTCGCTCGGGGCCCGCTCCTTCTGGCACCACTGCCGCAACAGCTTTGAACCCTCGTGAATTCCGGAGCCGCTATTCGTTGACTGGGAAAGTCGAGCATGACTGCCAAACCGGAGATTTACGATGGACAGGACCGTTAAAAACTACAATTAACACAGGACTTGGGGGAAAAACAGAGAAACCAAGTTGGAGGAGAGAGGGAATAAGTCACACCATTACATGCTCGACACAAGTGCTGTTCTCACACGGGGGAATTTCCTCCAGTCCGCTTGCCCTCGCAAATTAAGTTTTACATGTAATTCTTGTGGTCCTAGAATTCTGCACCCGTGTTCTTTCTTACCTAACACAATATAAGCATTTCCCCTGGTTGCTAATTGGTCTCAATGGTCACCATTTTGGTTGATTCTCAGTTTTCACTGACAGTCATCCCTGACTTACACACACGGCCTCCGGATTTACTTTCAAAGACTCATCAGTGGCTTCCCACCGGACAGCCTGGCCTTCGTGGGCTGTTGAGCCAGCGTCCCAGCACTTCCTTCCTTCCCCTCCCGTCCTGTAGCCTTTGTTCCCCGCGCCAAGATGGTTCCTCCTCCATAAACACGCGGGGCTTGGCTGAGCCTCCGGGCACTAACTCGGGCTCTTGCTTTTGGTTGAAATGCTCTCCTTCCTCCTTTGCCTGAACAGTTCTAGCTCAATGCCTCCTCCTCTCCGCACCCTCCCCCATGGTCCTCTGTGAACTCCTCCAACCTCACACGTATCAGCCTCTGGGTCAGACGCCTCTTTAATACCTGTGACACTCCCTGGGTGGGGAGGAAAAGACTTCCTTCCCCCTCCCATCTGTCCTTCCAACCCTAGCACCTAGGGCAGTGCCACCACTCAACAGACAAGCCAGCGAGAGACATTTATAGAACTGCAAGTCAGGATAACTGCTTTATTCGTGTGTATCAAGGATTCCCGGATGGCATCCATACCTCTGACAGTACCTAAAACAATTTAACATAGCACAGGGGCAAATATTTTAAAATCAAAGTTATTTACTTTGATGTGCATCATGCAAGTACGATTAATAGATATTTTTGAAAATTTAGGATAAAGTAACTGCTTCAATTTAAGGGAAAATGTTAATAAATATTAACAAAATACTTTTAGGTATATGCAAAAATAACGTAGACAGTACAAGAGAATTGAGGATGGGAAATACACGTATAGACAGAGGAGGGCAAGAGAAGTGTCCAAAGGACAAGGAAGTAATCGATACTCACTATAAACACATGGGGGCGGGGGGGCGTCCAGGTTCCCTGGATGGGAAGAAACTCCTACATTCCATTAGTAGGCTTGGACAGGAGTCTGCAAACTATACCCTCTGAGCCAAATCTGTTCCCTTGGCCTGTTTTTGCAAATAAAGTTTTATTGAAACACAGCGACTCTCACGTGTCTATGTATTTCTGATGGCTGCTTTTGCACTACAAAGACAGAAATGACTGGTTGTGACAGAGACTAAAATACTTACTATCTTTTACAGAAAGATTCCTCCGACTAATCCAGGGGAGACACCTAAACTAGGCGATGGGACCAACAGGTGCTTAGGAAAGCAGTTTCTGATCCCTCAACTTGTTTTATGAGGCCACTATAACCCTAAGATCCAAACTCGATGAGGACATCCAAAAAGGAACATCACAGCCTAACTTCTCCTGGTAAAATACACTCAAATATACCAGACACAGAACTAACAAACGGAATTCAGTGATATATATGAAGAGCACAAAATGTCCGGGCCAAGTGGGGTTTATTCCAGGAACACAGGCTTTAATGTCCAAAGATGAATCAACAATTTCACCACATTAAGAGTCAAGAAAGGGCTTCCCTGGTGGCGCAGTGGTTAAGAATCCGCCTGCCAATGCAGGGGACACGGGTTCGAGCCCTGGTTCGGGAAGATCCCTCATGCTGCGGAGCAACGAAGCCTGTGTGCCACAACTACTGAGCCTGCGCTCTAGAGCCCGCGAGCCACAACTACTGAAGCCCGCGTGCCTAGAGCCCATGCTCCGCAACAAGAAAAGCAACCGCAACGAGAAGCCCGCGCACCGCAACCAAGAGTAGCCCCTGCTACGCCACAACTAGAGAAAGCCCACGCGCAGCAATAAAGACCCAAGGCAGCCAAAAACAAACAAACAAAAAAGAGTCAAGAAAAATCACTTACATGTAACGTTCCAGAGCTAGATGGCCTGTTCTGAATCCTAGCTCTACGACTTCCTGGCAGTGTGACCTGGGCAAGTGGCTACCTTCTCAACGCCTTGGGTTTCTCATCTGTCAACGATACCGGCTGCGGTACCTACTTCTTAGGGGTAATAGTTTTATTGGTCAAGTACTTAGAATCATGCCTGGCACAGAGCACGTGCTCAATAAATGGGAGCTGCGGTCACTAAGGCAAGGCAGTGACAATGGGGAAAGATGTAGCACTGACAAGATTTGGGGAGCACCCAGCTGGTGGAGACAGTACGAAAGATACTATGGACAAAGAATATGTGAACATGATTCGATGTTTTCATATTAAACCGCGATACAATTACGGGACAGAGGAAGTTGTTCTTTGCCAGGGAGGGACAGTGGTCAGGAAATGGCAATGGTATTACGTGTGGAATTATGTTAAAGAATGCTTGGGAGATATACAGCCAAAACAGCAGTATGGAAGGCAACAGAGCGGCTAGAGGTAGATACCAAGACTGGGGGATCAGAGGGGTTAGGGATGGACACCTAGACTGGTGGGTCAGAGAGGTTAGGGATGGACCCCCAGACTGGGGGATCAGAGAGGCTAGGGATGGACACCTAGACTGGGGGTGAGTAGAGAGGCTAGGATGGACACCTAGACTGGGGGATCAGAGAGGCTAGGGATGGACACCTAGACTGGGGGTGAGTAGAGAGGCTAGGATGGACACCTAGACTTGCAGAAGGAACAGCACACTGGCCACATAGACATGGGAGGGAAAGAAAAGGATGTCACCTTGGGGACAATGGCATTTAAGAAGTGGGTCGTGGAGACATCAGTAGAACAACATATAGAAACTTGGGAGGAAAAGGACAGTGTTGTGTCTGACAGTCCAGACGACTGGCTCTTCAGTCTGGAAGGAAGAAAGGGAACTGAAATTGGCAGGAAATAAAGTACACCAAAGCTGGACACTTTTAAGGTCACATTAGAATTTCAGAGCAGGCAGATCTTAAATGTAATAGTGTATGAACTTTGGAAAACAGGCACTTTGGTAAGTGGTTATTTCGTCTTAGCTAAAAAAAGGAAACAGGAACCATCTTAGGTTTTTTCATATCATCAGTAACATTTAAAGTAGGAAACAATGGTATCCTAAGACTTAAGGGCATCTTCAACAGCATCTAACCTCTCTCTGAGGGCAATACCAATGGAAATTGTTTGTCTGTACTGAGCAAGACACATATTTAAACAACTGTAACTTATAAACACTCAACTGATTTTCAAGTGATTTTTATTCTCATTGCTTCCCCCCACCCCCCCGACAAATTAATGAGCACAAGAATGGCAAATCTTGAATCCGAGCTTTTACACAGATACCAACGAGAGCAGTAAACTTAGAAAAGATTGCACAACCAAAACTGCACGGGAACCAGGATGACTGTGAACATCTGGGACATACAAAAGCAACTTCTCCACGGTTCCGTTTTGCTACTCTAATTGGTTATTATCAAACCCAAAGCGCAGTTTAGGAAAACACTCTTCCTGAACAAAGAGGAGTTCGTTGGCAACTAGCACCATGACAAGAGGGTCTGTGACGAGACGATTCTCGTAGTACAGGTTCTTTCCGACGCCCAGGCACAGCGTAAGGGGAGGCTCAGTCCCGCTGCAGACTGTGCTCTGCAAAGGGAACGTGGGCAGGTTTTGCTGGAGGAGAAGTGTGCATTAGAGATGCCACAAATCTCTCCTGGGGGGTGCTTTACTCTTTTCTACTAAGAGGCATGGCTATCATATTCTCCAGCTACTTACCTGCCCTTACATTTTTTAAAGTGATTTTTAAAAAGTGAGGTAAACACAGACTCACAAATGCATAAATGATAGATAGGCAACCACAACCTGGACTGGACTGGGGCAGGAGGGACACAGCCAAGGTCTGTCCAGGTTCGCCGTCTGTCCCCCTCAGCAGGTGCTGCAGGCCCCCACGACCGCCCTCTGATATAAACCTGGACACCAAAGCTCGGGAGGCTAGCAACACTGCGCGCGTGTCATCGTACATGCTACTGGGAGAATCAGGTGCCATCAGGTCACTCCACCAGGAGAGGACACCTGCAAAGCATGTGCCTGGTTCTCCTGGACTGGATGCCATGCACCTCTTCCCTTGGCTGATTGTAATCTTTTGTTTTGGGGGGGGGCGGGTGTATTGATTAATTTTTTTAAATAAATTATTTTATTTATTTTCGGCTGCGTTGGGTGTTTGTTGCTGCACGCGGGCTTTCTCTAGTTGTGGCGAGCGGGGGCTACTCTTTGTTGATGTGCATGGGCTTCTCATTGCAGTGGCTTCTCTTGTTGTGGAGCACGGGCTCTAGGCACACAGGCTTTAGTAGCTGTGGCACATGGGCTCAGTAGTTGTGGCGCACAGGCTTAGTTGCTCCACAGCATGTGGGATCTTCCTGGCCCAGGGCTTGAACCCGTGTCCCCTGCATTGGCAGGCGGAATCTTAGCCACTGCGCCACCAGGGAAGCCCCTTGATTAAATTTTAATGGAGAAAAATTGAAGCTATCAATTCAAAATAAAGTGTACCACCAGATATTGCATAAACAAGACATTTGAACAAACAAAATATAAACCCAATTATACTACAATTAAGAGGAACATAACAGGGCTTCCCTGGTGGCGCAGCGGTTGAGAGTCTGCCTGCTGATGCAGGGGACACGGGTTCGTGCCCCGGTCCGGGAAGATCCCACATGCCACGGAGCGGCTGGGCCCGTGAGCCATGGCCGTTGAGCCTGCGCGTCCGGAGCCTGTGCTCCGCAACGGGAGAGGCCGCAACAGTGAGAGGCCCGCCTACCGCAAAAAAAAAAAAAAAAAAGAGGAACATAACAGAAACGGAGACATAGGATTGACTTTGATTGATCTGTATCTTTTCTCTCCAGCCTTCCTGAGGTATAACTGACATATACCAATGTGTACACTGCGATGCTTTGACGCACGGATATACACTGTGCAAGGGTTACTCAACAGGCTACTTAACACAGGCGTGGCCTCACACAATTAACCTGTGTCTACTTCAGTGAGAGCACCACGCGGTACATTATAACCTGTATCTTTGTGCTGTAATCCACTGAGTGTGACACTTAGTAAATTCTGTGAATCCTTCTAGCAAACCATAGAGCCTGAGCGTGCTCTAGGGGGCGCAGCCAACAAACCACCAAAAAGGCACTGCTTCCATCTACTGGAAGACATGAGGACATGAGACATTACTGTTTTACATGGTTTTATTTAATGTTTATTTGTTTTTTTTATTTTGGCAGGGCGGCTTGAGGGATCTTAGTTCCCCGGATCGAACCCGGGTCCCGGCAGTGAAAGCGCCGAGTCCTAACCACTGGACCGCCAGGAAATTCCCTCACGTGATTTTAAAGGTACTTTCATCCTCTACTCATAGGCACAAACTATTCAGGTTCTTCCTGATTTATTATTTGATGAAACCAATATTGTCCTTTATGATTTCTAAAGCAAAGGTTACCATTACCTCAGAGAAATGCTTGCCTTGACCGTTTTCGTAAAGATTCTCTTTCTAAACAGGGACAACATTAGCAATGTAAAAGAGCCACTGCAGTCAAAAATATTTTTAGAGACTCAGCTGAACAATAAGCCCTGAACTTGTGTTTAAAGTAAGATAGTTGAACCATTAAAATGACTTCCTGAATCCGGGAAACGTGTCTTGCATAAGAAGTCATTCCTTGGTCCCAGGAAACACAGCGGAGCCTACCGGGTGATGTGTCAGCTGCTGGGATTACAGAGAGCAATGCCGCTTAATCATTTTTGGAGATGTAGTTATTCAAAAATACTAAGAGGAACACCCTTTTCCTGGTTATCTAACCTCCTCAATGGGAGTCCAAAGCACCCCCCCAAAACCGAAAACAAAACCCAGACTGAAGACTGCTACTCCCAATTATTTTATTATCTGCTAGAGAACTGTTCTGGCAGACTTCCCTCTTCCTCAAGGGGAAAAATACTCTGGAAAAATTTAATAAAAACAGGGACTGCATTATGCTCACTGTTAAAATCTACCTGAGTTCTGCAGCAGAAGGCATCAAAATGCAGCCCAAGAAGATGATAAAGAGTGAGAAAATGAGAATCCCATTACAACTCCACTTTCCAATAAAAACTAACTGGAAGAAGAAACACCCCACAACTCAGGGATGTGTATCAGTGCTTCTCAACTGGAGACGATTCTGCCCTCCAGGGGACATCTGGCAAAGTGGAGACAATTTTGGCTGTAACACAGGAGGGTGGGGAAGCATTGCTGTCATCCAGTGGGTGGAGACCAGGGATGCGGTTTAACAACCTACAATACTGGACAGCCTCACCGGCAAAGAACGACCCGCCCCAAATGTCAACAGTGCTGAGGCTGAGAAACCCTGGCTCTTTCCTGACTGCCAGGAGAGGCTGACAGTCTTTTGATAATACACGCTCTTGTGGCCATTCAGAATATCTCCAGAGATTAAGACCCTCAACTCTGCCCACCTAATAGAATTCTTCAAGCTAAAGACCATAAGGGGATATTTAAAAACCTTGTACAACACTGGAAAAGCGGTGGGGAAGAACATTGCATAGACTTTTATCCTCCCCGTAAAAATACAGCCCGTCCAGTACCTATGGGCCCGATCAAATGCAGAATTGCTTCTCATGACAATTACACAGGAGGAAACGGCCAGGTGAGCACGGCATACAATGCACACCTGAGTTTGCTGAGTTCCCAAGGAAGCAAAGATTTGTGCTATGTATACATGACAACTGCTGTTCACCTTCAGATGACTCTTCATTATTTTTTCTGTTTCCAAAAGCCCCAGAAGGTTAGTGTGGCTATCCACTTCTCAGTTAATACAGCTATGAGTCAAATCCAAGTAAAATAGACACCCCATCAAAACCTAGGCCTACACAATGGCTAATGACCTGAAAATTCTAATTAAAATGTCTTGGCCTCGGTTGTATTACTGACCTCTCTCTCTCTCTCTCTCACACACACACACACACACACACACAAACACACACAGCTCTGCAGACCATGGAAGTGCAAAATTATCACTGCTGTTTAATTTTTTTGTTTAATAATTTCAAGATTATCATGGACTGAGAGGAAGTTGTGAAAATAGTGGAGTCCTGTGTGCCTTTCACCAAGCCTCCCCGAATGGTGACATCTTATCTTGCCCTAGGACAACATCAAAACCGAGAAGTTACATCCAACTGACTGGTCACCTGACTGCAAACCTTCTCCAGGTTTCGCTATTTCTGACCTGTGCGTGTGCGTACGCCCATCACCTACACACGTAGCGTGTATAATTTTATCCCATGTGTCCATGTGTGATCACCTCTGCGGTCAAGACGCAGAGTTCTTTCATCAGCACGAAAGAACTCCCCCAAAGCAGCCCTGTGCAGGTGGACCAGCCACCCGACGCCTGGCAGCCATCTCTGCAGGCTTGCCATTTTCTGAGCGCTCTACAAAAGGAACCGTACAGTCTGCGGCCTTTGACGATTGCTTGTTTTTTCCAGCACATCTCCTTGGAGACTCACCCAGGCTGTGTCATGTATCAATAATTCGTTCCCACTTATTGCTGAGTGGGACTCTGGGATATGGACACACCACAATTTGTTTAGCCAATCACAGACATTGGGGAAATCTCCAGTATACTGCTACTGCAAAACATGTTGTTTTCAGTATTATTTTTAAAAAATAATCAGATTTTTGTAGGATACCAACCTAGCTTAAAAATGACCCCATGTAGGGGCTTCCCTGGTGGCGCAGTGGTTGAGAGTCTGCCTGCCGATGCAGGGGACACGGGTTCGTGCCCCCGTCCGGGAAGATCCCACATGCCGTGGAGTGGCTGGGCCCATGAGCCATGGCCGCTGAGCCTGCGCATCCAGAGTCTGTGCTCCGCAATGGGAGAGGCCACAACAGTGAGAGGCCTGCGTACCACAAAAAAAAAAAAAAAAAAAAAAAGACCCCATGTGTGCCAAGGACTCACCCCAAACGCTGTATAGTTCTATTAAAAAGCCTTTCAGTGTTAATAATGTTACTGTGGAATTTAAGTGGCTTCTTATCTTCCTTTTGAGACATATTTTCCAAACTCTGAAATACTCTACACACAAAACTTACCTATAATACTGTGATTTATTTAAAAGTTGTGGTTAAAATATACAAGATATAAATGCACCGTTTTACCTATGTAAAGCGTCCGGCTCAGGGGCATGAAGCGCATTCACACTGCTGTGCGACCATCCTCACCGTCTCCAGAACCTGTTCAACTTCCCAAAAGGAGACTCTGTCCCCATCCCACACTAACTCCCATGCCCTCCTTCACCTGCTGGCACCCACCTTCCCGTCTGTGTGGATGTGACTCCTCCAGAGACCTTGTATAAGTGGAACCGCACAGTATCTGCCTTCTGTGACTGGCTTACTTCACTGAGTACAGAGCCCTCAAGGTCCATCCCCGTGGTAGCACGGGTCCGAGGTCCCTACTTCTTAAGGCCGAGTAACATCCCACTGAATGGAGGCACCACACTGTGTTTCCCTCTCATCCGTCCATGGACACTGGGTTGCTTCCACTGTGATTTTTTTTTGCGGGGGGCTGTGTTGGGTCTTCGTTTCTGTGCGAGGGGTTTCTCCAGTTGCGGCGAGCGGGGGCCGCTCTTCATCGCGGTGAGCGGGCCTCTCACTGTCGCGGCCTCTCCCGTTGAGGAGCACAGGCTTCAGACGCTCAGGCTCAGTAGTTGTGACTCACGGGCTCCAGACGTGCAGGCTCAGCAGTTGTGGCTCACGGGCCTAGTCGCTCTGCGGCATGTGGGATCCTCCAGGACCGGGGCACGAACCCGTGTCCCCTGCATCGGTAGGCGGACTCTCAACCACTGCGCCACCAGTGAAGGCCCAGACTTTTACTTCTGAAAACCATGGATGCTCCTCTCAGAATAAGCCACATACGGCAATGCTAATATAGGCAAAACATATGTGTAAGAGATTGGCCTCTCGACCACAAATCATGACAGATCAGAAAGTAAATTCCAGCGTAGGAGGAGTTTTCAATCCTACTCGGAAGTCTTTATATCTCCACAATGAAGCAAGAAGTTCACCGTCTTGCTGATTTGTGATTTACGATAAATGACTTTCTACCATCTATCATAATGATAAGCTTCTTTCACTGTCTAAAATGTTAAAAACGACAGCCACTGGGGACACGCAGCCTGGTAACACCCCCGCACCTGACAAAACATTAGGGAAACAACTTCTCACTTGTGTTCCTTGTTCACTGTTACAGTTACCACCACAGTCATCAAGTGGTTTTGATTAAGCCTCTGTCTGTTCTTCATGGTGTGCAAATGTCAGTCACAAAACTCACAGCAGAGAAACACTTCCCCAAGTTTCGATGACGTTAATACCTTGGGTGTGTAGTCAAATCAATGCATGGAAACTTTTAGCATCTGCCCTACCTGGGGCCCTGCCGGCAGGAATCCTGCTATCTACCTGGAAGCCGGCCCAGACGGACGTATGTCCTGCCCACAGGCTCGGTCTTACCCACTGGAGGGCTGGCCAGGCGGCAGAGTTCCCTCGTCTCCTGCAGAAAGGTGCACACTTAAGGAGGACTAGGTGTGCACGGGTGGATGTTCTCTCACTCAGCAGATCTGTGGAAACCGTGACCCCGGTACAGGCTCACGAAGGCTAATTTTAAACCCTGAGAAGAAGCGTAAAACTTCATCAGTATCCTGTAGATGTATCTGCGGAGCACAGTGTCCTTTTACTTACTTTCCAACATGTCCTGCGCCCCAGGAACCAATTAGCTATACAACGCGAATCAAACCTATAAAACCACTGATGGTTGTGAAGTGCCTCGCTGCCGAGTGAGACCGAAGAGGATGTGGTGGCTTCTGATAAACTCAACCCACACTTGTCACACGGCCAAGCAATCCCACTCCCAGATACCAACCCAAGAGAAATGAAAACCCACGTACGACAAAAGCCTGTATGCAAACGTCTGCAGCAGCCTTAGCTGTAATCGTCAAAACCTGGGGACAACTCAAATGTTCTCACACGGGACAAGGACTAACCGCCCTGCACCCCTAAAATGGAACATGACGTAGCGGTAAAGAAGGAACTACGGACGTATGCACCAGTGTGAACGAACGTCAAACGCACCGAGAGAGGCCAGACTGTCAAGGCTCCCTGCTGTAAGATTCCACATCTAAGACATTCTTGCAGAGGCAAAACTACAGGGACCGGAAGCAGAGCGGTGCTTGCCAGGGGCTGCAGTGGGGGGAAGGGCCACGGGGGACTTTTTGGGGTGATGGAGCTGTTCCGTATCTTGACTGTGCTGGTGGTTACACAACTGTAAACGTCTGGCAAACACTGCAAATCTGTACTCCAAAAAGGGTGAATCTTATGGCATGAAAATTATACCTTACATTAAAAAAAAAAAGAAAGAAGGAAAAAGAAAAAGATGGTACAGATGAGGGTGGGGAGGGGAGAAGCAGCCACATCTAACAAGGAAAGGTCACGTCTGTCTTCTCCAAGGCTGCCCACTGAGATGAACGAGAAAAAGGTCTTGTCACGATTTAACGTCATGGAGAATCTGGCCCCAAACACCCAGACCTTCTCTCCTTTCCAGAATTAACGGTGACACGGACCCAACGCCATATGAGACCATCTTTCCCTCCATCCGTCATGGAGCTGGTCCTGTGCACACGACATAACAAAGACACTCGGGCTTGTTCGTGACAGATCTCCAAAGCCATTCATTCACCTCCTTCACCAGAGCCTTGGCAACTCCTGGCAGGTAAACACCCTGGTTGTGTAAAGAGCTGCCTGCCACCAATGCTAGCGTCCAATGGGTCCCTGCCCCACTGGATCTGGGAGAACAATGTTTCTGTATAATTTAGATTTGAGGATGAGGCCCCAGAGGAAATATTTAATGTGCCTACAGAGACTCACTTATCGGATGTCTGGAGGGGCCGCTCGCAGAAGCCCAGGCAGGCTGACACGCATCCACAGTGAGAGAACATGGAAAACACCGACCGGCTCAAACGGGCTTTGCCTTCTTAAACAGGTTGTTGATTGATCGAACCTGGAGTTATTTTACAGAGACAGCCCTGTGTCAGCACAACACGAGAACCCATCTCCAGGATGACCCCGGAACCAAGAATCTTCAGTCTGTGGGACTCAGAGAATAGAAATGTTGCCACCAGAGCCTTTCATGAAGCGAGAAACCCTTCAATGAGGAAAACCTGGCTTCCAGCAGTGCGAGTAGCTTGTACGGACTGATTGGAGACTAGCCAGTCGGCTTCCAAGTTCAAAACTCCCCCAACCCTTTGAGTTTTGCCCCAAACCCTGGATCAGGGAGACAGATGTGAGTCCTGCCCCTTGTGTCCTTGCAGGTTGACCTCGCAAAAGACCTCCTTCTTCTCTCAAAAGCTGGTGACACAGTACTGGCTTCTATGAGTGCTGGGCAGTGAGCCTTTGCTCGGATCATGACGGGAAATTATGGGCTGCGTGGCAAAGACTCTCTGCCACAATCTGCTTCCTAAAAATTGCCCAGACGGCAGATCTGACCACACGATTAACCCCTGTAAGGCAGAGGCCAACAGACTCCTAGCCCTCAAAACTGGACTCCCGTAACTCATGCAAAAACCAACTGAGCCACTCTGGTGCCAGAGCTGGTCAAAATCTCCTGAGTCGAAAAGCCTTGCTGACTAACCAGTTTCACTTATCAGGCTGCCATGCAGCCCAACTGTGAGATGTCACAAATCAACAGTATTTAAGGGAGTGCTTTCTACGGGCATGGCCCTTGCTTCAGACAACGAACAGTGACAACAAGCCTTTAAGGAAAAGGCTGTGGAATATATATACAGCTGGGTGAAGGTCAGGGAAGAGTCCAAGATGACACGAATTCTGCCTCTTGAGGGCAGAAACCCAAAACAAGTCCATTTTCAAGATTCTTTCCTGAGTTTGCAGAGATGAGACGTGGATTCGCACAACACTTTCAGGAAAGTATCATTTCAATACCCTGCCTTCCTGCTATCTGGGGGGATGAATGTTCTGT
Source organism: Mesoplodon bidens (assembly GCF_964165515.1). Classification (NCBI taxonomy): domain Eukaryota; kingdom Metazoa; phylum Chordata; class Mammalia; order Artiodactyla; family Ziphiidae; genus Mesoplodon; species Mesoplodon bidens. The sequence goes on from NC_138180.1 coordinate 47,286,262, forward strand.
CGGTTATCTTACTTGCAGCCAAAAGCATCCTACCTGATATGCGATACCTTTAGTGCAGGACTCTCTGCATCGGCTCAGGTGGTAGGAGCAGGAGTGCCCGTGGTTGCAGGGAACTTGTCCCTAGAGCGGGCGTGGAACACTCTGAGTCTATTCCTGGTTGTGAGGTGGTGGGCAGATCTACCAGAGAACCAGGGGTGTGCCTCACTGCGGGGTCCTCACCACCTACCATCGCCGGCCTCCTCCGCACCCACTTTCTTCTACACACAACCTGAGGATGAAGACTACTGAAGACTTCACAACAGAGAACTTTCAACCTCTAGTAGAGAAGCCACGCTGGGAGGGGTTGAGGAATGAATCACTTATCACAATACAGGACTTAGCTTGAATGCATTTGATGGCGGCAAAGGAGAGAGAGTACAGATACTTAATCAAGAGACCTTTTTCTTTCTTTTCTTTTTCTTTTTTTTTGAAAAACTAGAAAGGAGACATTAACAGGCCAAGGGGAAGGTGCTCTTTGCACTTGGTGGGTGCTCGATAAATATATGCTTAACCAAAGCTTGAGATTTGAGATAAACATGTAAAACCACCCCAAAATGAACAGTTACACATTAGGCATTTCTTCCTTTGAGCATGTCCTCGTGGGGTACTCGGGTCTGTCGTCAGAGGAACACAGAGTAATCTCTTAACTCCTCACTCAACCTATGGGATTTTCTCTAGGGAGTCTGACAAATTAGGACAGCAGTTCAGCAGAGGTTACATACAATCAGCGTTGATGAAATTCTATACATTGCTGTCTCCCAAGTCTCTGTCTCAGTTGCCTGGTTACAGAAACTTTATCAACAAATGTGAGACAAATGTAAACAAACACCAAAAAAGGAAGTTTCGCCTTTCTGGGGGAGGAATGGAGATTTCTGTGTTTATTCAAAGAGGTCAGCAACGCTCCTGCCCCACGGCTCTAGGAACCAACCACGGGGAGAAACCTTTCTCTGGGTTACACAAAAGCTTTCTTTCACACCCTTTATTTACCCTGATGTTCACAGACAGAGGGACGGGGATTTTAGCGTGTGATTTGTCTACACATTTTGACCGTGCTTTTGCCTTCATCCTACCTTTGTGAGGAGGTGTTTCTAAAAGGAAAGGATCCCAAATTCAGTGCTGGAAGTCTACAGGGAGACAGGGTGTGGTACAGGGAACTTTCATTTACAATCGTTCCTGGGAATCTAACAGATCAGGGCTAGGGGAACACTTGTACTCCAGGTGAGAGATTCCCTGGCTAAGTTCTGAGGTTAAGGTATCAGAGCAGCGGTGGTGATTTCCCTGATTTACAGGGGTTAGGCAGTGCCTATTTTGTTTTGCTTATCAATTTTTTTTTTCTTTGCGGTTCGCGGGCCTCCCACTGTTGTGGCCTCTCCCGTTGCGGAGCACAGGCTCCGGACGCGCAGGCTCAACAGCCATGGCTCACGTGCTTATCAACTTTTTATACTATGTTCTGGCAAAAGCTAATCCAAAGGTTCAAGTGTATATGTAGAAAGAACGTGTACTTTCCATGAAAAATGCTAGCTGGGGTCGCTAGCAGAAAGAGAGATCCAGGCTTGGTTGGGGAGAGGTTTATTTATAACATGCTACATGCCCGATGTATTTCATCCCTTTTGCCCAGGATAACCTTTTTTTTTTTTTCTAATTTATTTATTTTATTTTTTGGCTGCATTGGGTCTTTGCTGCTCTGAGCGGGCTTTTCTCTAGCTGCGGCGAACAGGGGCTACTCTTCACTGTGGTGCACGGGCTTCTCACTGTGGTGGCTTCTCTTGTTGCGGAGCACCGGCTCTAGGCGTTGCGGGCTTCAGTAGTTGCAGCGTGCGGGCTCAGTACTTGTAGCTCGTGGCTCTACAGTGCAGGCTCAATAGTTGTGGCACACATGCTTAGTTGCTCCACAGCATGTTGGATCTTCCTGGACCAGGGCTCAAACCCATGTCCCCTGCACTGGAGGCGGATTCTTTTTTTTTTTTTTTTCTGCGGTACGCGGGCCTCTCCCTGTTGTGGTCTCTCTCATTGCAGAGCACAGGCTCCGGATGCCCAGGCCCAGCGGCCACGGCTCACGGGCCCAGCCGCTCCGCGGCATGTGGGATCCTCCCGGACCAGGGCACGAACCCGTGTCCCCCGCATCGGCAGGCGGACTCCTCCCAACCACTGCGCCACCAGGGAAGACCTGGAGGCGGATTCTTAACCACTGTGCCACCAGGGAAGCCCCAGGATCATTTTTCCAATGGGTGAATAATGTGTTCAAGAATAAGAATCGAGCCATTTGGTTTACCTGCAAGGCCTGCCCATCGCACCCTTCTGGGCTGACCCTGAAAGAGCCCGTCCCAGGGGCCCACAGTTGGTTCACCCTGAGTCCTAGCATGTGTGTTTCTGGCAAGTGGGACCTGGGAATTGGCTTCCTTCTTGAAAAATCAAGTTGCAGGATATATACAACACGACACCAAGTGTATAAAGCTTAAATGTGCGCAAAACAAACTGTTACAGGTTGAACTGGCCCCTCAAATTCATATGTTGAAGTCCTACCCCCACAGTACGCCTCAGGATGTGACATTATCTGGAAAAAGGGTTACTGCAGATGTAACTAGTTAAGATGAGGTCGTACTGGAATACCGTGAGCCCCTAATCCAATATGACTGTGTCTTGACAAAAGGAGAAACCTGACAAATTTAGACAGAGAGGTACATGCACACAGGGAGAGTGCCACGTGAAGGTGAAGGTATGTATCAAGGGATGATGCACCAACAAGCCAAGGAGAGCCAAAGACAGCTGGGAAAGCACCAGAAGCTGGGAGAGAGGCTGGGACAGACTCTATCACATCCCTCAGAAGGAACCACGCCAGCTGACACCCTGCTTTCAGACTGCTGTCCTCCAGGACACTGAGACAATATATTTCTGTTCAAGCCAACCTACCAAATCACCCCACCTCCATATATACACACCATATGTGTACACCAGCCCATAAATGCCCTCCCTGTGCTGGGGGCCAAGAATCCCCAAATCACGCCACCCTCATATATATACACCATATGTATACACTAGCCCATAAATGCCCTCCCTGTGCTCGGGGCTAAGAATCCCCAAATCACGCCACCCCCATATATATACACCATATGTATACACCAGCCCATAAATGCCCCGCCCTGTGCTTGGGGGTTAAGAATTCCCAAATCACCCCACCCCCATATATACACACCATATGTATACACCAGCCCATAAATGCCCTCCCTGTGCTGGGGGCCAAGAACCCCAAATCACCCCACCCCCATATATACACACCATATGTATACACCAGCCCATAAATGCCCCGCCCTGTGCTTGGGGGTTAAGAATTCCCAAATCACCCCACCCCCATATATACACACCATATGTATACACCAGCCCATAAATGCCCTCCCTGTGCTGGGGGCCAAGAACCCCAAATCACCCCACCCCCATATATACACACCATATGTATACAGCAGCCCATAAATGCCCTCCCTGTGCTCGGGGCCAAGAATCCCCAAATCACGCCACCCCCATATATACACACCATATGTATACAGCAGCCCATAAATGCCCTCCCTGTGCTGGGGGCCAAGAACCCCAAATCACCCCACCCTCATATATACACACCATATGTACAAACCAGCTCATAAATGCCCTCCCTGTGCTCGGGGCTAAGAATTCCCAAATCATGCCACCCCCATATATATACACCAGGCCATAAATGCCCCCCACCCCGTGCTCAGGGCTAAGAATCCCCAAATCACCCCACCCCCATATATACACACCATATATATACACCAGCCCATAAATGCCGTCCCTGTGCTGGGGGCCAAGAACCCCAAATCACCCCTCCCCCATATATACACACCATAAGTGTACACCAGCCCATAAATGCCCTCCCTGTGCTGGGGGCCAAGAACCCCAATCACCCCCGCCCCTCACCATATCTATCACAACTGCTCTTGATCTTAATTCCAATCTGATTTCACGTGAACAGAAATGTCAAGGGAAAGAAGAACATGCTGCCTCATCCCACCCCAGGAATGGGACGGCCCCTGAACCTTCTCTTCCCCCCTGTAATCCTCTGAACAAGAGTGTTCTGAGCTCTTCTTTTTCTATAGCCTGGGTGTTTGACCAGTGAATGGTTGCTCGCTTTGCACTTGGCATGTGGAAGATGATTTCCTTTAGACAGGAGGCCGCCCTCTTACCTGACTCCTGGAGATACCGATACACCAGAAAGTTCACCTCGTCACTGGTTATGCTCATCTTAGCCTCACCTCACGGCGATGAGGTCTTCACGAAGCGGGGGCCACCTTCTGTGAGCAAGCTGGGAGGAGAAAGTGGAAGAGAGCTGTGAAACACCGCCTGTAGTTTTTTGTTTTTCACTGCATTCTTTTTGAGATGACTGAAAAATATAATACTCAGGATGTTGTACATGTGAAGGTAATTAATGCCTGATCCGTGTTGTATTTTGTGATTACATAAAGATTTTATAATTGTGTGTGTGTGTGTGTGTGTGTGTGTGTATAGACACATTCATACAGGTGAAAATTTTCCCAAAAAAGATGAGTTGGTGCATTTTATAATGCTGGGATGGACTCATATATAAACCACTAATGGAGACAAGCTCAGGGGCCACAGAAAACGAGAACAAACACTGATTTTTTATTCACTAAAAATCCCGTGTGCGTTATGGTCACGAGGCAGTTGACAGCGAGCTTGCATGGGATCCTGATGCGCAGCGGGACAGACGCGACCGCCTTGGATGCCACCACCCTTTCCTAGACAGACGGGGAAGACGACCAGGCGGGCCAGCAGGCACGTCAACACCCCCAGGCAGGGCGACCGTATGGTCTGGAAAACACCTGTGGCTCTGAAGCAGTGATTAATCATAACACCTTCCACCCATAAAAGTTCAGTGATGAACTGGACCGTCACTGAACCTATAGGGTGCACACGGCCCTGAGAAGGCAGACACACATCAGCACGGAGCTAAGTCAGCGTATGTGTCACCCTGACGTGGCTTCTATACAGAGGCCAGGTGCAGGAAGCCAGCCCATGGACACAGAGAGAACCTACATCGTTTGTAGTTTGCCCCAGAAGTGGCTGCATCAGTCTGGCCGAGACCGCAGTATGGGAAGGCAGGTAGAAACCTAGGGGAGGAGTGAGGGGATGATGGGGACTTCGGAAGCCTCTGGGTCTGAGGCAGACAGTAAGAACAGAGCCTTATTTTCTTCACAATCCTAACTCAGACCTATGAGCACCCTGGCCCAAGACGACAGAAGTCAATCAAACAGAACTCTTTTATCCACAGAGAGAGCAGAATTCACACATGTGTAAGAGCGTTCACTCCAAACGGCAGCGGCCGAGAAGGGCCACAACTTCCTTCAATTATGTCATCAATACCGAACACTTCAGGCTGTTTGGGAACTGTCTTCAGAGGCCATGCCATATGTGTTCAGGCATCTTTACGGTGGAAAATCTTTCATTATTGAATTACCATTAAATGTCCATTTGTTTAGAAAACGATAAAAGGACGAAATGCACATTTCAAGTTGGGAGGATGTGAATTAAAGGTCATCATGATGGACACACCCCACGATGGCCCCCCAGTGAGTGCCACCTGATATAATCCCCTCCCAGCCAGTGTGGGCAGGACCTGTGACTCCCTTCTACCCCTCAGAATACGTCAAAGGAGATGGATGCCACACCCTGGCTAGGTTCGACGGCAAGGATGACCAGATGTCACTCCTGTAATTGTTACATTACATTGTGCAAGACTCTTACTGGACTAGAGAAAGACTGTCCTGCTGGCGTTCATGTGAACCGCCCGGGGCACCGAGGGGGGTCTGTAGAAAGCTGTGCGCCTCAGTCCTACAACCACAGGAAAACTGAGTTGTGCCAACAGTGTGAGCTTGGAAGAAGGCCCTTCCCTTCTCAGCTCTAAATAAGGATGCGGCCCAGCCGCCACGTGGCTACAGCCTCTCGAGACCCTGCACAGAGGAGTCCTGCACGTGCCCAGTCTCCTGACCCCGGGAAACCGTGAAAGAATGAACGTGCTGTTTCTAGCTGCTGAATTTGTGGTCATGTGTTAGGCAGCAGCAGATAACTAATACAGTGGCCTCTTGGGGCACTCCAGGTCTCACTTCGTCGTCTTAACAAGATTTTAATTTGTAGTTACCAGAATTTTGTCATGCAAAAATACTTGTTTTCTTCGCTTAATTAGGTGGTATTTCTGTACTTTTGTAGACACTGGAAAGAAAATTTGACAGTCAAAATATAAATTTGTCAGGGCTTCCCTGGTGGCGCAGTGGTTGAGAGTCCGCCTGCCGGTGCAGGGGACACGGGTTCGTGCCCTGGTCCGGGAAGATCCCACATGCCGCGGAGCGGTTGGGCCCGTGAGCCATGGCCACTGAGCCTGTGTGTCCGGAGCCTGTGCTCCGCAGCGGGAGAGGCCACGGCAGTGAGAGGGCCACGTATTGCAAAAAAAAACAAAACAAAAACAAAAACAAACAAACAAAAAAACATATATATCTATATAAATTTGTCCTGAGATGTCTGCTTGAACTCTGGGGAGTTCACATATAAGATGGCATTAGGAAGATATTTGAGACTAAATAAAAAGCTATGAAATCAGAGCATATACAAGGGAAAAAATAAAACATTATTCAAAGGACAGAACAAATAATAACAAAGATGTGTACGGCAGAATAGTGTAGCTCTAAAGAGACTTTTTTTTTTTGGCCGCATAGGGTCCTAGTTGCAGCATGTGGGCTTCTCTCTAGTTCTCCTCTCCAGTTGTGGCGGCGTGCAGGCCTAGTTGCCCCACGGCATGTGGGATCCTAGTTTCCCGACCAGGGATCGAACCCGAGTCCCTTACACTGGAAGGCGGACTCCTTACCACTGAACCACCAGGGAAGTCCCTAAAGAGACTTTTGATGATATAGAGTGGCAGTAACGATGTCGACTCAGTTCTCACGAGGAATTCAGTTTCAGTTCCTCTCTATGGTAAATAGTAAATAGTGGCGCCACTGGGATGTGATTAGGTCATGAGGGCTCCACCCTCATGAAGGGGTTAGTGCCCTTATAAAAAGAGACCCCAGAGCGTTTTCCCTCTTTCTGCCATGTAAGAACACACTGTTGCACACTTAATACACTACAGTCTAGTGTAAACCCTACAGGAAGAGAAGATGGTGGTATCTGGTCCTCACCAGATACTGAATCTGCTGGTGCCTTGATCTTGGACTTCCAGCCTCCAGAACTGTGAGAAATAAATGTTTATTGTTTAGGCTGTCCAGTTTATGGTATTGTGTTAGAGCAGCCTGAATAGACACCACCCCTAACCCGCTTTTCTTTTATTGTCATTTTCAGTACTTATAAACAGGGAAATCTAATCTCACCAACAGGGTCTCTCGGCCTCAGGGAGTCTGACTTGGGGCCAGACGATTCTCTGAGAACACTCTGCACACTGTAGGATGTTTAGCAGCATCCCTGGCCTCTTCTCACTAGACGCCAGCACAACCTTCCCTCCATCCCCTACGGTTGTGATGATCAAACACACCCCCAGACACTGCTAAATATTACAAATTGCTAAACTGCTGCTGGCTGAGAACAACGGTTATACAGGAAAACTAAGCATTTTGTGTTTGAAATGAATTCCATTTATAAAATTGTAAGACACCGTGGAGCTAGCTCATAGACGTTGCTTAATGAAACGGCCATGCTGCTAAAAAGGATCCTTTAAAATGCACCATAAGAGCTTGGCTTTTTCAAATAGTCTATGTAAAATCTTTCCACAAAATCACATTTTCATAAGGAAAGTACTGATATTTGTCTTTCAGCATCCAGATCTTTCTTGCTTTCTAAGGAGAAGGTATTTGGATACATATGGAAGACACCCCTGTACCCAGAGCCTGGTTCAACGTTCCCCACCCCACAAGTGTCTGTAATATATATTAGAAGTGTCTGCACAAGCGTTAGCACAGGACTCTGGAGTGAGAGAATTTAAGATCCTCAAGAGAGGGGAATTATGGACGACTTTTGTTAGTCCGTTCCCCTGTTTTTCTTTACGCATCAGCCTTTTTTCCAACTAAGAAAATTTCTGTTGAAGCTCTAGCTCTCTACTTTCTGATCCCAGATTCATCTTCTCTCTGAAATTTTAAGTTAGGATCCAAGGATCAGAATGATTTCCCCAATATGGTTTTAACTTCTTAAAGGATTTTTGATTTGTAAACAGCAGAGGAAAGAAAACAAAAAGCATCCCCGGCCTGCGATAGAACCAGGGATGTGATACCATTTGGTCCACAGGAGTGTCATGTGTTTCTACTGACTGGTCCACCTCAACATAGGCACACCTGGAGGTATTGTGGGTTCAGGTCCAGACCACAGCAATAAAGTGAGTCACAGGGCTTTTTTCTGGTTCCCCAGTGCATGTAAGAGTTAGGTTTACACTATACTGTAGTCTATTAAGTGTGCAACAGTATTATGTCTAAAAAAAGCTATATACCCTCATTAAAAATTTTATTGCTAAAAAATGCTAAACAAAATCTGAGCCTTCAGTGAGCTGTAATCTTTTTGCAATAACATCAAAAATCACTGATCACAGATCACCATAACAGATATAATAATAATGAAAAAGTCTGAAATGGTGCAACAACTACCCTAATGTGACACAGAAACACAAAGTAGCAAATGCTGTTGGAAAAATGGCGTCAGCTGACTTGCTCGTTGCAGGGCTGGCACCAACCTTCAATTTGTAAAAAACGTTATGTCTCCGAAGTACAACATGTGACATTTATGAGGTATGATTGTACACATGTGAGGTACATGTATGTACACATATGAGGTATGCCTATACATGTATTAATTTTAAAAAACCTGATCTAATAATTGGATCAAAGTCCCGCCCACCAATAAAACAGCTTCTTAAATTAAATGGCTTAAACTTCTTCTAAAACCTAACTAGTTCCAAAAAAAGGATTTACAGTGACTAGTGAACTGAAATGTGCATGTGTATTGTGAGACTATTCAATACACACAGGAGAACATTCTTTAAACTGACCATAAACCGCGGCAACATTCAATCCACTCCAACGCTTTGGGTTTGATTACACCAAAATCAAGAGAAACCAACAATTAACTGGTGTCTAACTGCGGTACCTCTGAGCAACGCGCTTGAAGGTGGTTGCTGTCAGTTTACTGGGTCAACGTCACTATTTTGACTCAAATGAGTAAAACGGCTGATCTTCACCTGGCAAAAGCTACTGTTTTAGACATATTTTGCCAAGATCTACATAAGGTTGGGAAGAAGAGTTACCTATCCTCTTTTCTCCAAGACAAGAGCTCAATTTCCAGAGAGAGATGTTAGAATAAGATGATGGATTTTTTAAAATCAGGGATTTTCTGTATAATTTCATGTATAGTAAATAAACGTGCTGGTATGACAGTGCTATTCAAAGTTCTGCTGGGCTGGAAGACCTCTCAGCCGAGGGTCTGGGGGTACCTCCCCACGCCGAGTTTCTGGTGTGGGTGGCAGTGAGGACATCTCGTGCCACGCCTGCCATCTGACCGTGTGGGGCGCTGTTTTCTGAGGCAGCCCGCAAGCCAAGGCTGAAGGAAGGGCGCCTTCCTCCTGTTCAGCAGGAAACTGGGGTTCCGGCTCTAAAAACACGTCTCCTCAAAGCCCCCCTCGCTATCTCTGCTGAAAGGTGAGCCAGCTCTTAACGCAGGTGTGAAGTAGCGGCAGGCAAGGCAGTGAGTTCCTAGCCGGCGAGCTCGGCCCCGGGCACACCATTCACTCGGGGACGGGCGCGGGCTTCTCTACCCCAGACACAGACAAGCGAAATCTACATCAGTGGCTCAAGTCCCAGGTCTGGTGTTTTGTTTTGTTTTTTCAATTGTGTTAAAATACACACAACATTTAATTTACCACCGTGACCATTTTGAAGTGCACCAGCCGGTGGTGGCATCGAGGGCATCCGTATTCCTGGGCAGCCACCCCCCCACACCTCCACCACTTCTTTATCACCGCCAACGACCTCTGTCCCCGGTCCCCCCCACCCCAGGCCCTGGGAACCACTCTTCTGCCTCCTTTCTGTCTCTGTGCATCTGAAATGAGAACCAACGTTCCATCCTGCAGGCGGGAGGCGGTTTCTGTCAGCCCTGAGGCACTCCGCCACTGCAAATACTCGCACAGCCCTGACGCTCGCCACGGACTTTCTTCCATCACCATGAGGGTCGGACGTTGCTGCCTACAAACACCTCTGCAGAAAGAAACGCTCTGTGACGAGAAGACCCCACAGCGAGAAGCCGCCACGCCTCCCGTGAGATGAGCACGTGGACCCCAGTCCCGTGTTCACTGTAACCCCGCTGCAAACCAAAACACGGGCAAATGCTTCACCCTGCTTTTCCCGCACTTGAGATAAATGAGGTACAAAGTGATGATAGAAACAATTACCAAGCACCTACGACATTCAAGGCATGGTGATGGCAACAGCGGGGATGACACAAATTCAGATGCAGGCGCGCACGCGCACACACACACACCCAGAGACACACACAGACACACACACACCCCGCTTCCTTGAAGCTGTAAGATGTCTATGCAAACAACGACAAGCTCCTGTAGTTAAAGCCCCGCGCCTATACCCTAAGGTGCTAAGAGGCACGGCAGCATGGCTCCAGGAGAGGCTAGGTCAGGGAGGAGGGGGGAAGGTCTGGAAGAGGGAGGAGGTGAATCCTTGACTGACGGACACAAGATGCGGCGGAGAAACATGAAAAAGGGAGGAAAGGAAGGATCTGTGTGTGTTTGTGGCAGGGTGTGTGTGTGCTGGGTCACCTTCAAGGACGTACCGAGTGCTCCCTGGGACCCAGGGCGGGAAGACGGCCCTCCGTGCCATCACCGCGGGCTGTGAGCTGGGGGAGAAGTTGGCCTGTGTCCTTTCTGCCAAGGACGATTTTTGTGGGCACGTGATGCGGAGCTCAAAATGCTTGTACTGGCTGCAATAAAGCTGGGGTACACCACGGTGATGGTTCCGGTGTCCACGGACTTACTGGCTACAGGTAAGGGAACTAACGTCCTGAGAGCCACAGAGCAGATCACAAAACGTAGGACTCGGGGGCCTCGTGGCTCAGAGCCAGGTGGCCTGACTCCTAATCACACCTCCATCCCTTGCTAGCTGTGGGTTGCAGGGCGGGTCACGTGGCTCCGTTTTCCCTTCTCCAAACTGAGGATCATGAGAGCCGTTCCACCCGGCAGAGGCGGTGAGGACGCGAAGCATTTATACAAACTCCCCGTCAGGGCCCCGCGCACAGGAGACAGGCAGGATGGCTATTACTCCCACTCGGCTACCTGCGAGCATCCCCAGAGCAAAGAGCCCCCGAAAGGGCCCGAGGAACACAGCACCCTCGCCAAAGTGATTCAGAGCTGGCAGCAGGTGACGTGTCAACAGGCCAGCGGCGGGTCGAGAGCCCGTCCGAGAAAGCACCTTCCTCCACGCTCGGCCCGGCACTTCTACCACGGAAACCCGGAGGGCCAGCTCCCACGGCAGCACCTCGCCCGTTTCCGGAGCAGCCGCCGTGGCCGGCTCAAGACCCGACGACACCCGTGGATGCCTTCCAACCTTCCAGCTCTAGAATAAAGGAGAGCTTTTTCAGCACCGGCAGATCCCCCTCGGCCTCCAAAAGAAGGAAAAAAATGAAAAAGGGCTCTTAATTACTGCAATTGTGTTTATTCTCTTGCCTGACCCAGTTTTGATTCGAGGCACCTCCAGTTAGGTTGATTTGAGGTCTTCAGCGTTGCGACTGTGCAGAAAAGAAATAACCACCCTCACCGTGAGGTAAAGCTACACATTCCCTCGCTGTTCTTTACAGAAGGAGGAAGAATTAGTGCGGACGGATGACATACATCCCTGGAGTTGCCCCACGCAAGATGAGTATTCCAACATACGTAATAATTCGGGGTTAAATCCATCAGGAAGCTAAAGGGAAGATTACTTATCATTATTATTTTCAGTATTTCTCCTTTTCACGATTTAACTTCAAGGTGGCAAAAACTCGTATGAGTCAGTCCTGCTCACAAAATAGTTCAAAATTCAGTTGCAGGAGAAATGGTGTCTGAGGGTTTCGTTGTACTGAGTATGCACGTACAGTATTTCATAGGCTCTCGTGCTCTGGGAAGGGAGAGAACTGCCCCCAAACAACAAAATCTTCACTGCGCTTTAATTATCTTAAAGGATATTATCACAAGAGAGCTGGCTCTGCGAGAGGAAGACAGGAAGGGCAAGCGTGTTCCCTGCCAACGGGAGGGGAGGCTGGATCGCGAACAGCGAAGTAAGCGCACAGTGATTACAGGGCGGGGGGCGTGGTGCTCGGCTGATATCACTGGTGGCAGAAGTTTCTCTTGTAACAGTCGGTCCCATTACGAAACGTTCTCTTAAAATCCTTTAAATCAGGGACGGAAGAAACTTTGTCTCATGGCTTATCTCTGCTATTAGTCTGCTGGCTTTCACGCTGGAAGAATCCATCCCTTAAAGTAATCTTCTGGACGAGGCTCAGGGCGCTTTGGGACATGATTCCGTGCAGACTGAGGACCGAGAGCCAGAGCAGCGGGAAACTCTGCTAGAGATTACCTCATCCCAACAAGGCGCTTTTCTTCTCTCCGCATTTCACAAATTCTCTGCTGACTGGAACGCAGTGGGTCTCACCTCCCTGCTTGCTTTATCCATAATGTTTTTCTCTCTTCAAATGGAAACTGAGTTTCCCAGGGGTCTCCCAGTCAGTTCAAGATGCAAAGTTTTAATTTACGCATCAACATTTACATATAAATCCTTCTGTACAATCTTGATGGGGACCCAGCTTATCGTGGAGATGAAGCAGGCTTGTTTTATACATTGCATATACCTGTTCTTCCGGCATAACTGTAACGAAGCCGATATGTAGCCCCTGAAGCTACTGAAAGCTATTTTGTTGTCCAATGACAGTCTGAGTGTGATTCAATAAATTAAGGCACTTACAGTTGGACCCCAATTATAGAATATATACATAGAAAAGATTGGGCAGGGAACAGGAAAATGTTAACAGTGGTTTCATCTTTTTTTTTAATAGACATATCTTCATTCACCAATGAGTATGTCTATTATTTTACAGTAAGAAAAAAATCCCCCCAAAGGTAAGATTTTTCACTAATTTTAGAGTTATATTTACTTACTTGGGAGTCAAATGGTCCAAAATTATAAATATAATCAAAGAACTATTATTTTATTATCAGAGTTCACATGCCTAGCAGTGGAACTGCCATTTAAATATAAGAATGAACTAGTGTAGTAAGATGCAGTCCTCAAAAGGATTTTCACGACGGGAGAAAATGTCCATGATACGGCGATACATGAAAAAAATAGGTTTCAAGATGGAATGTGCATGTTGCTAAATTTCATTTTGTACACACACACACAAAAGATACCCTCTAAAATATAAAAAATATAATAAAGTACACCCATCTCTCCAGGGGTGGGATCATGCTGGAATTTTACCTGTGTACATGTGCGTGCCTTTCTGTAGTTTCCAAATTTTCTCCTATGAACGTGAACTGTTTTCATATTCATTAAAATGTAATTAAAATCTGGCAGTGTCTTCAGAAATCATCACTATGAGAGCAACCCAGCTAACTAGGAAATAAAGCTGCAGGGTTGAGAGGGCAGAGAGAAGCGAGTCTTCTTGGGCTACAAAAATAATGCTGCGCTTCACAAAATCGAAAACATTCCCTGGGTGAGGCATTCAAAAAGGGTCCTTCCTGTGCCTGGCTGCCCTTCTGGGTTAATTAACGGCTGGCTGGGGCCTTTCATCCCAACCCTGTGTGCAGAGCCATGAAGGATGCTGACGTGACAAGAGAGGCGTCCGGTCCTGGAGTCACCGCCAAGACCACGTGTGCATCTCCAACGCGGCCACCGGGTCCTCTCGCAAACCCTCTGAGCCGCAAACCCTACCCACCCTACACCTCTCTGCCTGATGGGGAGGCAGACCCAGAAGGAAGCCTTTCTAAAAAATGTTCCACCCAGTAACAGCAAACCGCTGCTAAAAAATCTGCATCACGGAGCCAGACGATGCATGTAAGACCAATAGCACAGTTATCGTTTTACAGTCTTCTCCTCTACACAGTGAAATGCCAGTTCAGGTACCCAAGACTTCAAAGCAAAGTGCCTTGGGAGACACAGACAGCTGCTTCTTCCACATAAGAGTAGTCTGCCTTCTTTTTCTAATGACTTTGGTCTTGTAAGCTAATGCTTCCGATTAATCTGTAAATTAACATACAGATTTTAATTATCTCTAAGACTGAGAGGCTGGAATTGGATTCTTTACAATGTGCACTAGGCCCTCAGATAAATTTCAGTAATACGTACAGGCTGGTTATGAAACCTCTAAGACACTGTGATTTTCACCCACACACGCAGGATTTATTTGGGCCCTGATGATTCCCTTTTCTGCAGTAGGTGGAGTCATAAGTGAGGTCATTTACTCATATAAGGTGACCTCCAAAGTCCTGAAAAATAAACCCTGTGGTTTTCTCCGTAGATATTAAGGTGGGCGATGCCTTGCCCTTTGAGGTAGACTGCGTCTCAAAAATCTTGGTGTTAAAGCGTATTTTGATGCTTCAATTTAAATGAATAACAACAAAAAAAGTTTTAAAAGAAAAATACTTAGGGGCTTCCCTGGTGGCACAGTGGTTGAGAGTCCGCCTGCCGATGCAGGGGACACGGGTTCGTGCCCCGGTCCGGGAAGATCCCACATGCCGCGGAGCGGCTGGGCCCGTGAGCCCTGGCCACTGAGCCTGCGCGTCCGGAGCCTGTGCTCTGCAACGGGAGAGGCCACAGCAGTGAGAGGCCCGCATACCACAAAAAAAAAAAAAAAAAAAAAAAAAAGAAAAATACTTAAAGCATCATGAACCCAAGTATCTGCTGAGAGTTCAATGAGCCTCACGTTATGTCAGCAAACGCAGGAACTCAGTCTTGTAGTCAAATGCTCGGCATCTTAAACTTCCACAGCCACAAAACCGTTAAGATTAAAACACAAAATAAAGTAGTGACAGGAGCTGTGAGTCGGGTTCGTCACTCTCAGTACTCCGGACTTCTGGGACCACATAAATCTCCGGGATGGGCTGCCCTGTGCACTGGAGGATATAGAGCAGCATCCCTGGTCTCCACCCACTAGATGCCAGAAGCTCTCAATCTCCCCGAAAAACCGTCTCCAGACGTGATCAAATGTCCCCTGGGGAGGGGCGGGGAACTGCCTAGGGCTGAGAACATCTGAGTGGGGGCGGTTACACAAGTTCAGAGCCGCTCTTCACGTGGGAGGCCCTCAGATTCCTAAAAGTCTTGACCCCCTGAGAATCTGCAGTGCTTTCGTCGAGTAACCACAACTTGGATGCTGTCCTAAGCACGCCACAGACCTTGCAGAGTTCCACCTCGGATGTCCTCCAACTCAAAGGCTGCAGTCAGAAGAGGGAGACATAAAACAGGTGTGCTTCTCTAGGTCGAGGTGGGCACACTGTGGCCCACAGGGCAATTCCCACCTGCAGCTGCATTCTGCAAGGACTGTGACCTATCGATAGCTTTTACATTTTTAAATGGTTGAAAAGGAAATCAAAATGATGCTATTTTGCCACCCATGAAACTGATACGACATTCAGATTCCAGTGTCCGTCGGTGAAGTTTTGTTGGCACTCAGCCACATTTGTTCATCTGTGTGAGATCGGCAGCTGCTCTCACACAACAAGGGCAGAACTGAACGGCTGCAGCACAGACCACTGGCCCACAAAGCCTCAAATATCTACCCTCTAGCCCTTGACAGAAAAGGTCTGCCAAGCTCGCTCTCCTGAAGATTTCCTCCTTTCTACATTAGAGCACACCTGCCTTGTCGCATCCCAGCCTGACATCTTCCTGTCTGAGAACCTGAAGGTGATGCCCCGAAATGTGGATGTTCCTTGTGCACACACCAACCACCGTGAAATGAAGAGCCAAGAAAACACCACAGCCACGGTCTGCTGCGAATGGCTTTCAAAGGAGGCACCTGCCGAAACTAGGTAAGTTTAAGGGGAACAGATATTAGCCCTCACTTTCTGACGCACAGCACCCAACATAGAGAGGAAGGGCATGTGGTTTATGCAGATGACTCCCAAGCTCGTGGATGCACCATGGGTCCTATGGTAGGTAAGCAACAGTGTGTCATTTCCCAGCACGATCCCAAATGACCATCTGCATGTATAAACTGTGCAAGGAGTTAAAGGCTACAAAAATTTCCAGAGTCATCTATAAAGCTAAACACCAATGCCTCACACACAGCAGGAAGTCAGCATGTGCCCAATTCAATTCAATTCAAGCAAAGCTTACGTTCCCTAAATACTGAATTAATACACAATCGAAACACTAATGAGCAACAGACCTCCTCTTCCCTCTGACATTTAAAATATGGTTCAACTGCATTTCAAAACATACTCACTGATGGTGCAGCCACTTTGGAAAAGTTGGACAGTTCTTCAAAATGTTAAACAGAGTTACCATAACAACCTGGCAATTCTACTGCCAGGTATACACCCAAGAGGCATGAAGGTATACGTCCACACAAAACCGGTACACGAATGTTCATGGCAGCATTATTCATAACCACTCAATAAGAGTAAATACAACTCAAATGTCCGTCAACTGATGAATGGATAAACACAATGTGGTATATCCATACAATGGAATATTATTTTGCCATAAAAAAGGATTCATGTTACAACACGGATGTCAACATCTGATGTCACAGACTCAATGAACCTTTTATAATTTTTTATTTTTTAAAACAAACTAAACTTTACAAATATTTAAGTAAAATATTGAAATTCTAATACAGTTGAACCTTTAACAACATGGGGGTTAGGGGGATTGGCCCCTGTGCAGTTGAAAACCCACTTATAACTTTACAGTTGGCCCTCTGTGTCCATGATTCCTCATCTGTGGATTCAACCATGGACTGTATACAGCAGTCCATGGTTTATTGAAAAAAATCCATGTATAAGTGGACCCGTGAAGTTCAAACTCAGGCAAGGGTCAACTGTACATATTTACCTTGTTATATATTTGGCTTTAAACAAAAATACTTCAATAAGGTTCTTTTTTTTAACATCTTTATTGGATTATAATTGCTTTACAATGGTGTGTTGGTTTCTGCTTTATAACAAAGTGAATCAGCTATACATATACATATATCCCCATATCTCCTCCCTCTTGCATCTCTCTCCCACCCTCCCTATCTCACCCCTCTAAGATTCTTACTTTGGTTAAATCTGGGTCTATCATTTTCGTTCTGATTGGTTCCTTTAAAACAATAAAGCAAAAATCTTCCCCAAATTTCCATCTTGATGTTCTTAAAATTACAAAAGTTCTATCAGTTTTTTAACTTAAAAAAATTGAAGAAACAACCAGAAAACACAAAACAGTAAATGATAAAATCAAACCCTAAAATCCCATCTATCAAAAGATAACAGCACTTTTTCTTGGTAGTGGACGGGGAAGGGAGCCATCAGTTTTAGTTTGGAATGTGCCTTCAACTCTTGATTTTTTTTGGCTATGTGGCTTGCAGGATCTTAGTTCCCCAACCAGGGATCAAACCCATGCCCCCTGTAATGCAAGTGTGAAGTCCCAACAACCACTGGACCGCCAGGGAACTCCCTGGGCTTCAACTCTTGATGCCTGTCCATCTACGATTGTTTGGTTTGCTCTTCTGGATACCGTATCCTCTCACTAGATCTATAAATAGTAAGCTACATGTTCTTCTAAGAAGTTTCAAGGTTAAGTAGTAAATCAATTTGCAGACAGACACAAATCATATTAAGAAACTAATAAAGCATAGCATTAAGATACAGGGGCCAACTAAGATCTAGACTCATGTGCCCAATTATAATTAATTTTGCAGCTTAATTTTAATTCACAGTGTTGACAAGAGGGAATGATTTTAGAAAGTGTCCTCTGCTTCCGGTAAGACCCAGAAAAGTTTATAATAGCTGGTTCAGTATCCACAATTCTTAGAAGGCAATAAAAGGCCAATCTGTCGTGTAGAATGGACTACATTATTTAATGATGCTCTATCTACTACCTTCAACTTCAACAAGGAGAAAGACCTCAGACTCCTTCTAAGCAAAGCATTTTAAAACAGAAGGTGTTCAGTTTTGGCAAAACGCAGCTCAGCTTCAAATGAATTGCAGGTAAAAGACAAAGATCAACGCCAGGCATTTACCTTTAGGCTGACGTCATGTGTAGACCTTTGAACCAGTGGGCTCCCCAGCATCCGATCATATAAAATGCCAAGTGTCTGCTGGGACCTGCCTGGTGAGAAACAGAGAGATGTGAAAAACAACAACAGTAACAACAAAAAACACCTTAAAATTCTTTGGGAATTGTTCACCTTTGACCTGTCCTATTCTTGTTTTTCTTTTTCATCCCAACTCAAACTTAACACATTTTACTGTTTCATAATCTCTGTCCTAAAACTTTAACACAAACTATGCAGTTTTATTTGCAGTGTGAAAAAGGAGAAATTAAAATGGCCAGTCAGTATTATGGTACATGTAGAGATTTGTAAGGAAAAAGTCTCAAAGTAAATAAAATCGATTTTAGCTCAGATACTGTTCCTGCTACCATTCAATGGCAATTAATGCCCACTTAAAATATCTTTGTTTTAGGGACCGTATCACATACAACCAATAAATTAAACTGTACACACCCTTAAGAGAAGAAAAGATGCTCCAGACATCTTTTCTGACATTACAGACATTGCTTGGGCAAATGTTTACAATAATCACGTCATGCATGTTTGTGTGCAGATATCCACTCTTCTATGTGCTCAAAAAAACACAGAAACATTAGAATCTTTTTTTTCCTTTTTTGGCTTCCCTAAAAATAAAGCGAAAGCAAGCACTGACTCTCAACTTTTACATTACTGTTTTCCTACATTTCCATTTCACAGAGGTTCCACTTGCATGGATTTCTGAAGAAGCCAGGGGTATATCTCATAAGATAATCCTTCATATCAAAAACTCATTTTTATTTTTCACTCAGTATAAACAGTAAGCAGTCAACCAGGATCTACTTAATGATATTTACCTTCTTCACTCATAAACTGTCTTCAGTTGTGAGTGAATCCAGTCTCCTACAGGGTTTAAATGATCTACAAGCTCAAAAACTAAGGAAATTAAATGCCTGTTATTTTCTCTAAATTCTTGTTCAATAGTCTTAAGTGATAATAAAAAGGTGCCAGGTTTAATACAATTCAAATCCATAAGTGAGGCTATGAATGAAGGTGTTTCTTTCTTTCTTTTTTTTTTTTTTTGCAGTACGCGGGCCTCTCACTGTTGTGGCCTCCGGACGCGCAGGCTCAGCGACCATGGCTCAAGGGCCCAGCCTCTCCGCAACATGTGGGATCTTCCCAGACCGGGGCACGAACCCGTGTCCCTTGCATCGGCAAGCAGACTCTCAACCGCTGCTCCACTAGGGAAGCCCCGAAGGTGTTTCTTATTAGTGAATTTATACAGAACCTCCTGAAATGTTTTAAGGAAATTCAAGTAAATTACTCTCACTGAGTCACGTTTATAGTTACACTGTTCAAAGAAAGGAGAGTAAAAGGATTCTACAAGCAGGTTCATAGGCCCTTAAGTTTCATTACAGTACATTTTTAAACAACATAAGGATATATAAGATAAAACCAGGACAACTGAAAAAAGCTACCACTGAAGGAAAATAATAAGATTTAAACAAAATTTCTCTATAGCTCTTTGAATAGAAATTAAAGGGCACCAGACTGAAGCAGGCACAAGGGAATATTGCCTTTGCTTATAAAATAAAAATACATTTCATTATGAAAAAATTCGGTAGTGGAGATGAAATAGAACACCTGAAGCAGACAGCAAATTATTTTCAGGACTGGGTTGTAAGCCCAAAAGAGCCCTATGATGAAACCGCTAAACACCATAAAGTATCAAAATATGAGCAGATGTCACCACAATAAGCCCCAAACTGCTTGAAAATTAAAACATTAAAATCCATAATAATTCAATTAAGTAATTAATATATAAACAGCTCTCATTACAAGCTGTTCAGGAAAAAGCTTTAGTATCAAATTCCTATTCTCTGGCCCAAAACAGATGGTAACTCACAAATTGAAGGTTATCTCTGATATAAGTTGTTAAATTCAGTACATGTAATTAACATCATCTGTGTGTTATAAACACAAAAAATGTGAAATATGACTGGTTAATAACATTCTGGTTATGCAACATGTCAAAATTAATTAGTTTATTACTAGAAATAATAAGTTAAAATGAGAAACCTGAACTTCCAATCCCTGGTCAGTCCTGAATTTCCCATTATTAACACCTAAATAGAACCACTATCAATAAACAGTGTTGGCAGAACTTCCCTGGTGGCGCAGTGGTTGAGAGTCCGCCTGCCGATGCAGGGGACACGGGTTCATACCCCGGTCCGGGAGGATCCCGCATGCCGCGGAGCGGCTGGGCCCGTGAGCCATGGCCGCTGAGCCTGCGCGTCTGGAGCCCGTGCTCCGCAACGGGAGAGGCCACAATGGTGAGAGGCCTGCGTACCGCAAAAACAAAAACAAAAAACAGTGCTGGCAACAATTTACGTGCTGAAAAAGATTTGTGTGAAACGCAAATGATTTTTTTTTAAATTATTTATTTATTTATTTGGCTGCGCCAGGTCTTAGTTGTGGCACATGGGATCTTCGCTGCGGCGTGCAGGATCTTCATTGCAGCACATGATATCTTTAGTTGCGGCATGCAAACTCTTAGTTGCAGCATGTGGGAGATCTAGTTCCCTGACCAGGGATGGAACCCAGGCCCCCTGCATTGGGAGCGTGGAGTCTTAGCCACTGGACCACCAGGGAAGTCCCCCCACCTTTTTTTTAAGTCTTTATTGAATTTTTACAGTATTGCTTCTGTTTTATGTTTTGCTTTTTTGGCTGCGAGGCATGAGGGATCTCAGCTCCCTGACTAGGGATCGAACCCTCACCCCCTGCGTTGGAAGGCAAAGTCTTAACCACTGGACCGCCAGGGAGGTCTGAGACGCAAATGATTTTAACAAATGCAACATATCCTTTACTCTCAAAGGTAGTAATGAATGTAAAAAGGCCTCAGTTTCTACTTGCTGTCAGTTCTTGGCAGGGAATGGTGTAGACAATGACCGATAGTCCTTCCGCACAGGAGGCGTAAAGCCTTTCGTATGCTCACCATGCTGTGCAATCATCCCCTATACCAAGTCTCAAAACCTTTACATCACCCCAAAAGGAAACCTTGGGCCCATGAAGCGGTCAGTCCTCAAGCCCCGTCCCCCCTCCCCCAGCCCAGGCAACCACCAGCCTGCTTTCTGTCTCTGCCGATTTGCCTGTTCTGGACATTTCATATAAATGGAACCATACAATACCTTCTTTGTGTCCGGCTTCTTTCACTTCGCATAATGTTCTCAAGGTTCACCCACAACGTAGCATGTATCAGTACTTCATTCCTTTGTATGGCTGAATACTATTCTGTCGAATGCATGGACTACCTTTTGTTTACCTTTCCATCCACCAGCTGATGGGCATTTGGTTACTGTGAATACTGCTGTGAGGAACACTGATGTCCAGGAATGTGTTCGAGCCCCTGTCTTCCATCCCTTGGGTGTGTATAGTTCTACATCATTTTGCCAGAGACGAGGAATAGTGCAGTGTCGCTCTCCTTGGGGCAAACCAAATTACTACTTTTCCACTTAGAAGCTTTGTAAAGTCTATCAGGGCAACCCGAGGTGCTGGATTGGTTTTGTTTTGCCTGCAGCCCTGGCTATCATTCTAAATCCTTCTAAATTCTAAATCTCCCTCCCCTGAGGTAGTTCAGCTCCAAAGTTTTGACTTGGCAGTTGCTTGCATTTCTGGCTTCGCGGGACCCCTTGAGTTGACTCTGGCTACCCAGGTACCTTCTCACACTGATATCTGATGTGGATCCACATATGTAACCCCTAATAGAAGCATGGAACTATCGTGGTGTGTCCTATTTTAACACAGTGGTTTTCAACCAGGGATGGCTGTGCTCTCTGCCCCAGGGGACTGTAGGATACTAGACAATGTCTGGAGACATCTTTCGGTCGTCACAGGTGGAGGAGGGGAGGTACTGGCGCCTAGTGGGTAGAGACCAGGAATAGTGCTAAGCATCTACAACGCACAGAATAGCCTCCCTGCACGGAAGACTCATCAGCCCCCAAATGCCAATAATGCCAAGAAACCTTAACAGAACAGATTTTAGACTCACTAAGTTCATCTCTTTATGACTTCTGCCTGATTCTTACTGTGAAATATTAGAAGGTGAAGTAACAGTTTCACACAGGGCTTAGGTTCAAAAATAATTATTTAGGGGATATTTTCATAGATTGTCATAATGCTTCCTTCTTGGTTGCCCTAATCTGTGGAACAAAACGAATAATCCATATGGCTCACTAAGTGAAAACTGAGGATAAACCTACATTTTTACTGATCATAAATGAAATGCTTAACTATATACATATTGATTACATCTCCTGATAAAAATGAATCACATGTGTACAATTAAATTCCTTTAACTGCTGGTGGAGAGGTCAGCATGGAGCAGAACTGAGGCCCACAGCCAGCAGCCAGCACCATATGCCAGCCACATGAGAGCCACCATCGCACTGCATCATCCAGTACCAATCAGACCATCAAGTGCCTGCAGCTCTGGTTGATGCCTTGTCTGCAACTTCAAAGAGACCTCTACCAGAACCACCCTGCTAAGTCACCACAGCATTCCTGACCCTCAGAGTCTAACACACCATGAAGGACAGGTGGGAAAGATACCTGGGGCAGCAAGCCTTTTCAGCAATGGCCTCTACATCATCATCCATAGAATGGGGACAATGACACGCACGGCTGCTGCCAGGAAAGCCTAGAACCACAGGAACTTGGAAGCCAAGCAAATGGAGCTTTCAAAGAAGTAGGAGAGAGTCTGCCAAAGCATGTTCTTCAGAATGATGTTTTCCAGATGGTTAGTATGCGTTTAGTATCACCACATGAAAAACAGTTCTGTGATCCAATTTTCCACGTTCAATAGGATTGGTAACCCTGGGTTAAAGTTATTGAAAAACAATAAAAAGGAGCACCTAAATACATAAAACAAATACTAACAGACATAAAGGGAGAAATTGATGGGAATACAATAATAGTAGGAGACTTTAACACCCCAACGATATCAATGGACAGATCTTCCAGACAGAAAATAATAAGGCAACAGAGGTCCTAAATGACGCAATAGAACAATTAGACAAAAATTGTTATTTTCAGAACATTAAATCCAAAAAAACCCAAGAATACACATTCTTTTCAAGTTCACGTGGAACATTCTCTAGGACAGACCACATACTGGGACACAAAACAAGGCTCAAGAAACTTAAGGTGAATAGAAATTATTTCAAGCATCTTTTCTGACCACAACAGCATGAAACTAGAATTGAACCACAGAACCAGAAATGAGGAAAAAACGATTACATGGAGACTAAACATGCTACTAAAAAAACCAATGGATCAACAATGAAATCAAAGAGGAAATTAAAAAATACCTTGAGACAAAATGACAATGAAAACACAACCATACAAAATCTTTGGAGTGCTGCAAAAGAAATCCTAAGAGGAAAGTTCATAACAATACAGGCCTTCCTCAAAAAGTAAAGAAAAAATCTCAGATAAACAACCTGACCTACTACCTAAAAGAATTAGAAAAAGAAGAACAAACAAAACCTAAAGTCAGCAGAAAGAAGGAAATAATAAAGATCAGAGAGGAAATAAATAAAATAGAGTTTTATAAAACAATGGAAAGACTCAATAAAACCAAAAACTGGTTTTTTGAAAGGGTAAACAAAAATCAACAAACCTCTGGCCAGGCTCACCAAGAAGAAAAAAGAGAGGACCCAAATAAACAAAGTAAGAAATGAGAGGAGAAATAACATCTGATATTGCAGAAATTTTAAAAAACCACAAGAGAACACTATGAACAATTATATGCCAACAAATTGGACAGCCTAGAAGAAATGGACAAGTCTCTAGAAACATACAGCCCACCAAAACTAAATCAAGAAGAAACAGATATTTTTACAGACCGGTCACCAGAAGTGAAATAGAATCTATAATTTTAAAAAAGTTCCCTGCAAACAAATTCCAGGACCGAATGGCTTCACTGGGGAATTCTACCAAACAAACAAAGGAAAACTTATACCGATCTTTTTCAAACTCTTCCAGGAGGGTGAAGAGGAAGAAACACTCCCGAAGACATTCTATGAAGTCACCATCACCCTGATACCAAAACCAGACAAAGACACTACCAAAAAAAGAAAATTACAGGCCAATATCTTCGATGAATATGGATGCAAAAATTCTCAACAAAATATTAGCAAACCGAATTCAACAACACATAAAAAAAAATCATACACCATAATCAAGTTGGATTCATTCCAGGGTCACAAGGATGGTTCAACATATAAAAATCAATCAGTGTGATACATCACATCAAGAAAAGACAAAAACCACATGATCCTCTCTGTAGATGCAGAATAAGCATTTGACAAAATTCAACATCCATTCATGATAAAAACCCTTACCAAAGTGGGCACAGAGGGAACATACCAACA
This sequence comes from Mesoplodon bidens, assembly GCF_964165515.1. Lineage (NCBI taxonomy): Eukaryota > Metazoa > Chordata > Mammalia > Artiodactyla > Ziphiidae > Mesoplodon > Mesoplodon bidens. The sequence goes on from NC_138180.1 coordinate 47,310,996, forward strand.
TAATAAAAGCTATTTATGACAAACCAACAGCCAATATAATATTCAATGGTGAAAAGCTGAAAGTCTTTCTGCTAGTATCTGTAACAAGGATGCCAACTCTACCGCATCTATTCAACATAGTATTGGAAGTCCTAGCCACAGCAATCAGTCAAGAAAAAGGAATAAAAGGTATCCAAATTGCAAGGGAAGAGATTAAATTATCATTATATGCAGATGACATGATATTATATACAGAAAACCCTAAAGACTCCAGGCAAAAATTACTAGAACTGATAAACAAATTCAGCAAGGTAGCAGGATACAAGATTAACATACAGAAATCTGTTGCACTTCTTTACACCAACAATGAAATATCAGAAAAGGAAAGTAAAAAAAAAGAAATAAATAAAAAGAAACCAAAAAAACAATAAAAATTCCTTTTAAATCGCTTCAAAAAAAATATTTAGGAATAAACCTCATCAAGTAGGTGAAAGACTTATATGCTGAGAACTATAAAACACTGATGAAGGAAACTGAAGATGATTCCGAGAAATGGAAAGACATCCCATGCTCTTGGATTGTAAGAATTAATATTGCTAAAATGGCAATACTACAGATTACCCAAAGCAATACTACAGAATACTACCCAAAGCAATCTACAGATTTAATGTGATCCCTATAAAAGTACCCATGACATTTCTCACAGAAGTAGAACACATAATCCAAATATTTATATGAAACCGTAAAAGACCCAGAATTGCCAAAGCAGTCCTGAGGGGAAAAAAAAAAAAACAAAGGAGGAGGCAGAACCCTCCCAGACTTTAGGCAATACTACTACAAAGTTACAGTAATCAAAACAGTGTGGTATTGATACAAAAACAGACATACGGATCAATGGAACAGAACTGAGAGCCCAGAAATAAACCCACACAGCTACAGTCAATTAATCTTCGACAGAAGTGGCAAGAATATACAATGGAGAAAAGACACTCTCTTCAGCAAGTGGTGCTGGGAAAGTTGGACAGCCACATGTAAATCAAGGAAGTTAGAACACACCATCACACCATACACAAAAATAAACTCAAAATGCCTTAAAGACTTATAAATATAAGACATGATACCATAAAACTCCTAAAAGAGAGCATAGGTAAAAAATTCTCTGACATAAATCATACCAGTGTTGCCTTAGGTCAGTCTCCCAAGGCAACAGAAATAAAAACAAAAATAAACAAATGGGACCTCATCAAACTTACAAGCTTTTGCACAGCAAAGGAAACCATAAACAAAACAAAAAGACAACCTATGGGCTGGGAGAAAATATCTGCAAATGATGCCACTGTCAAGGGCTTAATTTCCAAAATATACAAACAGCTCATACAACTCAATAAAAAAAACACAACTCCATCAAAAAATGGGCAGAAGACCTAAATGGACATTTCTCCAAAGAAGACATACATATGGCCAATAAGCACATGAAAAGATGCTCAACATTGCTAATTATTAGACAAATTCAAATCAGAACTATAATGAGGTATCACCTCACACACATCAGGATGGCCATCATTAAAATGTCTACAAATAATGAATGCTGGCAAGGGTGTGGAGAAAAGGGAACCCCCTCTACACTGTTGGTGGGAATGTAAATTGATACAGCCACTATGGAGAACGGTATGAAGATTCCTTAAAAAACTAAAAATAGAATTACCACGTGATCCAGCAATCCTACTCCTGGGCATATATCTGCAGAAAATGCTAATTCAAAAAGATAAATGCAACCCAATGTTCGTAGCAGCACTATTTACAATAGCCAAGACATGGAAACAACCTAAGTGTCCATCAACAGATGAACAGACAAAGAAGATGTAGTACATGCACACACACACACACACACACACTGGAATATTACTCAGGCATAAAAAAGAATGAAATAATGCTATTTACAACAACATGGATGGACCTAGAGATTATCATATGAAGTAAAGTAAGTCAGACAGAGGAAAACAAATATCATATACCACTTATATGTGGAATCTAAACTATGATACAAATGAACTTATTTACAAAACAGAAACAGACTCACAGATGTAGAAAACAAATTTATGGTTACCAAAGGGGATTTGGCAGGTGCAGGGTTCAGGGGAAGATAAATTAGGACTCTGTGATTAGCAAGTACACATTACTATATATAAAACAGATAAACAACAAAGTCCTTCTATAAAGTACAGGGAACTATATTCAATGTCTTGTAATAAACTATAATGGAAAGGAAAAAAAAAACAATAAAAATAGTTTACACAGGGCTTCCCTGGTGGCGCAGTGGTTGAGAGTCCGCCTGCCGATGCAGGGGACACGGGTTCGTGCCCCAGTCCGGGAGGATCCCACACGCCGCGGAGCGCCTGGGCCCGTGAGCCATGGCCGCTGAGCCTGCGCGTCCAGAGCCTGTGCTCCGCGGCGGGAGAGGCCACAACAGTGAGAGGCCCGCGAACCGCAAAAAAAAAAAAAAAATAGTTTACACATAATTGCATCTATTATCCGCCTGGCTCTGTTCTAAGTGCTTTAAGTTATGTAATCCTTTTAATAAACAATGAAAGAATCCTTCCTACCAGAATCTCACAATGTGTTTTCAATGATACATCCAGGAACCACCACTAACGGTGTCATACCAGGGGTTCACATACACTAAATAATCTCTCTCCTGTTACGACTTTCTCATAGCTCTGAGCTGCAGGCAGTAGGAAGTTTGTGAACCACCTTCCTCGTCTGGCTCCTCCATGTACCCAGGTACCCACCTAGATAATGACACTCCAGGTACAATATGCTATGGTTTGCCCCTCTCTCCCACATTTCCGACGTTTCAGAAATATGCTGAAATTTTAAAGACAACTTTCTGATTGGCTTTGAATACATCAGTTGCTAGACAGTCCAATAAAGGGAGGTTCTGCGGTTGGAAGACTGTAGGTTCCCCAAGAGAATATAAAACCAACGTGCATGTCTTTAGACTCTGGAAGCGTGAAATCTGAAGATGACAGTACTTGACGAAAATGAAGGCAAGTGTGCCAAGCTGGTAATGACTTACAAAAATAAACGTTACTTTTAATATCATAATAGTGTCAAGAAGTAGGACACTTCTCGATGAGCCTTTATACACTGGGAATTAAAACCAGGCCATCATCCACATTTCTCTTTTCACTCACCGAACTAGGAAAATGGGTACGGTGAGGTGAAAGGTCACAGTGCATTAATCATCTCATTTCTTATCATCTCATCTTTTTAGAAAAATCTATTTTTGGAATACCCTTTTATTTAGGTGGATTATTTATTTTTTTGCCACTATGGTAAGGGTGTACCCTTCTCTGTTTACGTGTAAAGTCGAAGAGACAACACGAAAGGGATCCCTTCTCTGTTAAAGTTCTATTTATGACACAGAAAAGATGTTTTGAATATTTCTTAAGGATAAACACTAACTTTGTGCATAAATTCCAAAGGCCCAACCTTTAATATTCTTTAAGAATACGCATATACACCATAAAAACAACAGAAAGGTATAAATTAAAACCAAGTAACATCCTAAAAGATCTTCCTTTTAAAAAGCCTGCACGGTCGGGCTTCCGTGGTGGCGCAGTGGTTAAGAATCTGCCTGCCCATGCAGGGGACACGGGTTCGAGCCCTGGTCCAGGAAGATCACACATGCTGCGGAACAACTAAGCCCGTGCGCCACAACTCCTGAGCCCGCGTGCCATACTACTGAAGCCCACGCGCCTAGAGCCTGTGCTCCACAACAAGAAGCCCACGCGCCGCAACGAAGAGTAGCCCCCGCTCGCCACAACTAGAGAAAAGCCCTCGCACAGCGATGAAGACCCAACACAGCCAAAAAGAAAAAAAAAAAAAAAAATCAGTAGCCCTGAAAAAATTATTTTAGAAAAAGTCTCCATAGTTCAATGGTAATATTTGTTGTCCAATGTCTAAAACAAATGTAGAGTTTGAACGTTTTTTGGACGTAACGTTTCAGTACTGTTATCTGTAGACGGTAATCTTGGATGTGCCATCAACTCTCCTTTCCTGTGCGTTACTGTGTCAACAGATCATTACTGTACGAAATGGGAGAAAGGTTTCGGTAAAGCTTTTGACCTATATTTGAGATGGGGAAATGGTCACTATTGCAGCACGCCCATAAAGCTGGCAGTTACCCAGACAGTTACTAATGAAACCTCATTCACGAGCTGGTGATGTGGACACACTCTGCACACTACCAGGGCGGGGGTCTGAGAACTTCCTGGGGAACCCAACTCTCTGCGGCCCAAGGAGGCAACAGAAACTTACAATCACGCAAAGATTATGAACACTGATTTTTATCTTCGTTTCCCAAAGTAGATTGTGTTCATTTTAGTGCTCATTTCTAAAACAGTAGCTCTTAAAGATGACAACGTGATAGTTATAGCAAAGATTTCAAGATCAAATCTGTTGGAAAATTCTAGGTTTGAAAAAGGTAAAATAGATCCGAGAAGCTAAACAAACCCCATGCAGGATAAACACCAGAGAAAACCCCAAGAAAGCACAATTTCCTGAAAATCAGCAACAAAAGAAACTCTTAAAAGCAGCCAGAGGGAAAAAAAAATTACATCCAGAGGAAAAAGATAAACAAATGCCAAAAACTTGTTGTCTTCTGGCTTGCATTATTCTGGACAACGGAACAAAACCTTCCAAGGGCTGAAAGAACATGTCAACCTAAAATTCTACACTCAGATGAAACATTTTTCAAAACATGAAGGCAAAGTAAAGAATTTTCCAAACAAACAACAAATGCAGACAGAATTCACTGCTAGGAGATCTGCATCACAGGAAATATTAATGCAAGTTCTGTAAGAAGAATTATCTCAGATGGAAATTTGGATTTATGCAAAGGAACGGTGACAGAAATGGTAACTATTGGGGTGAATATAAACATATTTTCTTCTCATTTTGAAGTTTCTTTTACATATAAATACTTAATACAAAATAACTATGTATTGTAGCATTTTAAACATATATGAAAGAGGTATGTCATCAGAAGCACAAAGAACTAGGTATGGAAGGTAAACAGAAACAGATTGTTGTAAGTTTCTTATACATGATGTGGTAAAGTATCATTCAAATGCAGACCGTGATAAGTTAAAATGCATACTGCAAACGTTAGTGTAACACTGTAAAAATAAAACAAAGAGGTATAGCTAACAATCTAACAGTGAAGTAAAATCATAAAAAATTCTCAGTTTAGGCAAAAGTGGAGGAACGGAGGGAAAAAAAAACAGACAGCACGACACAAGCAGAAAACAGAAAGTTGGTGGTAAATGAAATGGTACAACCTTTCCGATTAAAAGGCTGAGTGTGAGACTAGATAAAAAAGCCACACTCAACTCTGTAACAAACCCACTTTGCATAAGTACATATTGTCTCTGAATACACGTATGTATATTTGACACATGTTGATGCATTATATACATCTACTATATATTATAGATATGTATTCCCATTATGTTCCACTTATCATTCTCATCTTCTGTGATTTCTCGTATTTCTTCCCTGCTTAGTAAGGCCGGGGAGGACGCTATGGAGGTGAAGACGACATAGAACAGGAAGCGAAACAGAGCGATTCCTGGGCCTGGAGGAGCGCACCTGCCTTTCGTGAGGGACCCATACGTGAACAGAACACAGCCCACTGATCCTGCTCTGCTGGGAGCAGATGGCAGAGTGACCAGACCACCAGGCTCCTTAAGAAGTCTCAGCATCGTCACACCAAGGCTGCATCCGCCTGCTCACGTAAGACACCCTTGGGGGTTTAGGAATAGAATCCTGAGAAGTCACAGCCTCGGTTCTTGAAGTCAGTCACACTGGAGCTGAGACAAGTGCTTGGAGGGACTTCCCTGGCGGTCCAGTGGTTAAGACTCCACGCTCCCAATGCAGGGGGTATGGGTTCGATCCCTGGTCGGGGAACTAGATCCCACATGCCGCAGGGCGCGGCCCAAAAAAAAAAAAAAGAGAAGTGCTTGGATAGGGGGTGGTGCTTGGAGGGATGGGGCACAAAGGGCTTTCCGGGTGGCATGGCAGCGCCACGCCCGGTCCCACCCTGCTCCCATGCCCCTGCAGGAGATCTGTAACCCTAGCTAACTTCCCACTCCACCTCAGTCTTGGAGTCTGTTTCTTGGGAAACCTTCTTAAAACAATGGCTCCAGCAGCACCTGGTACAAAATTCCGGATACAACTGCCCTGTTCTTTCAAGTGCCCTTGTCATGGCAACACTTTTGTGTGTGTGTGTGTTACACGGGCCTCTCACTGTTGTGGCCTCTCCCGTTGCGGAGCACAGGCTACGGACGCGCAGGCTCAGCGGCCATGGCTCACGGGCCCAGCCGCTCCACGGCATGTGGGATCTTCCCGGACCAGGGCACGAACCCGTGTCCCCTGCATCGGCAGGCGGACTCTCAACCACTGCACCACCAGGGAAGCCCAACACTTCTTTTTTTAATAAAAGAAAACGATGGTGTTTTGTATCTTTGATCCAAAAGCCCACGGGGCACGCATTTCAATAAATACATGCTAGTACACATGGTGTGCAGAGAAACACAAGGAATACCCCAGAATACTTCAGAGGGGATGTACTTGGCGGTCTCTATTATTTGTCTAGTTAGGTTACTCTATTGATTATCCTCCCCTTTCCTGAAATTGAATTTAAAAATTGGGAGACATATCGAGAGATGACAACAGAAGAAGGTGAAGTTCCAGAACTGTAAAGCAGGGGTGAGCACACTTTTTCTGCAAAGGGCCAAACAGCAGGTATCTTGGACTTGGCAGCCATACTGTTACAGGTACTCAACTGTGCCTCAGCTCAAAAGCAGCAATAGACAGTACGTAAATGGGCGTGGGTGTGTTTCAATAAAACTTTACAAAAATAGGTGGAAGGCGGGGTTGGCCTACAGGCAGGAGTCTGCCGACCCCTGCCCCGGGGCAAAATCATGTTCATTTTATTAAGGTGTGCACTCATAACTCATTACGAAATTAAAACAGACAACCGTAAAATATCATCAGGGTGACTTGAGGCATGAACACATGACAGAAGTGCTTTATTCCAGAAGTGAAGCAGGTCTGTGCCTTGTTCCTGGGAATGAGCACAGTGGAGACGGCAGCAGGAGTGTGGGGTGGACTTCAGCCCAGGTTCCTGGTTCCTGGGACACACACACAGCTGCCACAGGGAGCCCTCAGGACACGCGTGCAAATGCCATGCTGCGTTAAGATGGTGCTTTCAGAACCCAAGTGCAAAGTCTCACGAAAACTTCCCAATTCTTTTATTTTATGGATCACAGAAGTGTGAACCTGAACAGAATAATCTCATCAGTGTGGAGATGACATCTTTAATTTCTTTTTTCCTTTTTAAAAATTATTTTTAATAGGTTTAGTTTTTAGAGGAGTTTTAGGTTCACAGCAAAATGGAGGGGAAGGCACAGAGAGTTCCCATACGCCCCCTGCCCCCCAACAATGCACAGCCTCCCCCATTGTCCACACCCCCCTCCAGGGGGTACATCTGCTACAGCCGAGGAACCCGTATTGACACATCAGCATCACCCGAAGCCCATAGTTTATATAAGGGTTCACTCTTGGTGTTGTACCTTCTATGGGTTTTGACAAATTTATCATGAATGACACGTGGTCACCACTACAGTATCATAAAGAATCGTTTCACTGCCTTAAAAGTCCTGTGTTCCACCCACTCATCCCTCCCCGTTCCCTAAACCCTGGGAACCACTCATCTTTTGGCTGTCTCTGTAGTTTGGCCTTTTCCAGAAGGTCACAGAGTTGGAATCATACAGCATGTAGTCTTTTCAGGTTGGCTTCTCTCACTTAGTGATGTGCATTTCAGGTTCCTCCGTGTCTTTTCCTGGCTTGAGCTCATTTCTTTTTAGCGCTGAATAATAATTCCATGGTCTAGATGCAACGGTTCATTTACCCGTTCACCTACCAAAGGACATCCAAGTTTTGGCAATGACAGATAAAAGCTGCTATAAACATCCGTGTGCAGGTTTTTGCAGGGAAGTAAGTTTTCAACTCCTTTGGGTTAATTTTATTTTTTAAAAAATGCCATTAAACTTATATAAGTAATACATGTTCATGGGAGAGATTTTAAGTCATTCTCAACCGCAGGCAATTTTGTCCCCCAAAGGTCATCGGGTAAAGTCTGGAAGACATTCCTCATCACAACTTGGGGGGAAGGGCCCTGGCACGGGATGGGTAAAGGTCAGGGATGCTGCTAACCTCGTTCAATGCACGAGACGTCCCCCCATGAGAAAGGATTATCGGGCCCCACGTGTCACTAGTGCTGAGGTTGAGAAATCCTGACATGAGGATAAAATGTTAAAAGTTTTCTCTCCCCAAGTCCTCCCACTCTCACCACGCAGAGACAGCCTGTACTCACGAGCTGCTTCCACAGTCTTCTACAAGTTTCCACACATACGTTCTTACTTTTAACACAAATACATTTTGCTGACTATAATCTTTGAATTTAGTCATGAGTGGCACATACCAGTTGTTTGCATCACTGACATCCTTGAACAGCAAGGCTGCTGACTACCCGCCTACATAAAACCACTCCTTGCCCGTCAGTCCGCAAAGGAAGTGTACATTTTATAAAGTCCGTTAGGTCCATTATACAACTTAACCATCACAGGAGCCCTTTCGTTATTCCCACTTTGTGGATAAAGAGGCCAAGATCTAGAGAGTTCAAGCGAACAGAACCGGGCTTCACAGATCATAAGTGGTTAGGATTTGAACCCCCCGTTCTCGCTTCAGTTTTGGGGCTCTCATCATTTCACGGCGCACCAAGTCACAGTAATTTAGATAGAAGGTAGGTAGTCAGGTTCTTTTAAATTAATTAATTAATTAATTTTAAATTTTGGGCTGCTTTGGGTCTTCGTTGCGGTGTGTGGGCTTCTCGTTGCAGTGGTTTCTCTTGTTGCGGAGCACAGGCTCTAGACGTGTGGGCTTCAGTAGTTGTGGCACGTGGGCTCGGTAGTTGTGGCTCACGGGCTCTAGAACACAGGCTCAGTAGTTGTGGCACATGGGCTTAGCTGCTTCATGGCACGTGGGCTCTTCCCGGACTAGGGCTCAAACCCGTGTCCCCCGCACTGGCAGTTAGATTCTTAACCACTGCGCCACCAGGGAAGTCCGGTAGTCAGTTATTTTTGCACAATGGAAGTACCTCGCAATTTGCAACCAATAACACACTTTATTGAGAGAAGTCTTCTAGACACTTTGAATAATCAATTTGCATGTACACAATGCACCCATTACGCACAATTCTAACCCTTTCACATTTGGTTAATCTTTAACACTTCCGAGCCGGTCTGAAATGTATTCAGTCACTTGCAGTGTACCGACAAGCAACTAAGTTGAATTCATTTTTGGATTTTCTATGACAGTTTATTTTTTTCACCTGACTGACATGAGACTTTCTCACAGTTACTCTCTATGTCTACGACATAGTAGCCGAAACAGGAGTGGGCCACCATGCGGCTTTACGTTTTGTTCACATGCGTATCTGTCCCATTACGTCGTACCCAGACTCATGGAGTCTTAGATCAACAGTGAATATCTTATTTATAGAGACCGTTTATTTATAGATGAGGAGGATGACCAAGTAGGTCATTCCTCTGACCAAGAAGCCAGCAGAGTGTGCAGTCAGCTGAGCTAATGATAGAGCAGAAACGGAATTTCAGTTCTTTAGGGATAAAGCCTAGGCAATTTCTACATACCCTCGTTCCCATTAAACTTCTTACTCTGTTGTCTGATCTGCCTTCAAGACGTTAATGCCTCCCTGTTCCATCGCAGGTACTGGAAATTTGTGAAATCATACGCAGCAATTATTAAGATAAATGACGGCAAAATCATAGCTAAATATGTACAACGGGCATTCTCACATAAGGCCTCATTTCATGCGACAATGCCTACTGAATATGAGTATTTTCCAATTCCTAAAATGAACGATGCCCACCTTTTTAGAATTCTGATGCCTCACTGCCCTCTCCTGCCACGTGACACTGCTAACTAGAATAAACTCGTGTGGGTGCCCTTCCGTCTGTCCTCCAAAGACGGGGGCTGGAAGGACACGCAGGCTGGGTCTCTCGGACACGATGGCTAAAGAGTTGTACGTTTGCTTCTTCCTCAGTCTCATGTGGCTGAACCACATCAGCGTAAGTTTACTCTCACGTGTGGTGGCTGCAAACGGCAGTTTCTAGTATGAAATTCTCTGGGGAAAGAAACACTTCAGACAATTCGTGTGAAGCAGGACCAAGAAATCTATCCGTTAAGTAAAGCCCGCTTTTATCGTGACGAAGCCCTCGGACATAAGCCCAGCGAGGGAGTAGGTACCACTGACCTCTGGAAATGGATGACGTGGGGCCCTGAAAGATAGCACACCTCACGGAAGCAACGGCCAGTGCACGGTCTGGCATTGCCTCTGTCGAAAAAAGACTTGAGTTTTCCTAGTTTAAAAGGGAGACTGAATCTTGAGATAGAAAAAAGAACACAGGAGCATTTCTGTGAGTCAACTACCTCTTCTGACTGGTCCTCAGAATTCCCAGATTCCTAACGGCGTGAAGGTCCCCCACTGGCTTTTACAGTGTGGGCTTGGGATGCTGAAGTCACATAAAATATAGAGAATCTCACCATACCTCATCAGGAATACGTATGCCCAAACGTGCACGTGTGGGACAGAGAAACACAGCATTTGTGTCATGCTTCAGGGCAACACGGATGCATTCCCCACCACTGAATTCGTCATCATCCTCCAATATCTCACAGACTTGGACAGCCGATCACCAGGGGGGTCGGAACCTGGAAGTCACACCAGGTTGTTTGACCCTAAATCCCGTCGTTCTTCCACTGCACCACTCGGCCTATCTTTAGATGGCACTTCTGAGGGACTCTCAAAAAAAAAACAAAAAACCGGTCCTTCCTCTAACAGTTTATATTTGCCTTGAAGGCCAAACCCTTGCCTATGTCTTGTTTACCCATCTCAGTCATGCTGTATTTATGCCCGGTCTAAGTTGGCTTTCTCTTCTCTAGATTTCAGTGTGGCCTTGTTTCTCAGAAATTTATACTCAGTGCTTGCACAGGGTAGTGGCTCCCTTACAATGCATCCCTTACAATGCAAGCTGGCAGACTCTCTGAGAAGCAGTGTGGTCCCGGAGTGACCCTGGCTAAACCCCAGAATCCCTCGCTGAGGGCTGTGTGTCTCCTGGGAAGTAACTTAAATTTTCTGTGCCATGAAAGGAGCATAGTGCTTTACAGTTACACTGCACAAATTCCTATGTTCAAATACACACAAAGCCAGACGTGCAGGCTTGTACAGAACGATAGTTACAATTATAATCACAGCATGGGAACAGCTGTACACTGGGCACGGGAATTCTGCTGTGTTCCTTTTGTTCTATATTCTCTGTGATTTTTAAAGAAAAAATAAAAACCAAGATGAATCTTATGTGTATTTTACCACAATTAAAACATAAATAAAAAGCCAAGATAAATCTACATTTTCATCAGTCACTCCCACAAAGGAATAAATGTGAGAATTCCCTTAAGGGACTGAAAGAGTCACACAAAAGTGTAACAGAATAATGCTTTCGTTTCAACTGGAACATAATCACATTTATTCCTAGTTTTTTTTTTTTTTTTTTTTTTTTTGCGGTATGTGGGCCTCTCACCGTTGTGGCCTCTCCCGCTGCGGAGCACAGTCTCCGGACGCGCAGGCTCAACGGCCATGGCTCACGGGCCCAGCCGCTCCACGGCATGTGGGATCTTCCCGGACCGGGGCACGAACCCGTGTCCCCTGCATCGGCAGGCGGACTCCCAACCACTGAGCCACCAGGGAAGCCCCCTAGTTTTTCTTAAATGGAAACAAGTTACTTGGTTTTCAAACAACAGAATTCTTAAGTGAGCAAGTGTGTCTAAGAAAGAAAAAAGGAACAGGATCACATGAGAAAACAAATCAGATTAGACTGAGTGTAGATGCTACAATTCTTGACAAGCGGTTATCTTCATGCTACACTTAACCAAATGATTTTATCTGCCTATCTTTCTCTATTTTATTGATACCATTTTACCAGCCTAGTAGGCAACAGGCTTCTTCATGCAAATATAATTTCAAACACAGTTTCAAAATGCAAACGCCCTATTTCCTATAAAAACCAAATGTAAAGGAAAAATAGAATTTAAGTGAATTTCCTAGTTTAAGCTCAGCCTGATTTCCTTTGAGCTGTTCAAATTTCTCTCAGGCCTTAAGATCACTTTCATGAATTAAAGAAAATAATACATCAAATGCATAAGTATATAGGTACTTGTGTATATTAAGAAGCTCTGGGGATGATATTTCTGACAACAAATTAAACAGAACAAAGTGTTACCCTAAAATGGTACTTTGAAGACGTCATTGTTAACAGAGGGAACAAGTGCTGTGTCAGATTTCCGGTTGTGTGAACAGAAATTTTCACAAGTCACACACAGCCCTAACTGCACAGAAAAGCACTTTGTAAAAAAATTGCTGAGAATGCCCTTCTGTTCTAAGTGTGACATTTACATGGTTTTACAGAAATATCACAGATTAAAAATAGAAGACAGTGCCTTTTAGTAGGGCACAAACCTTGTTCCCAAAAAAGTATATGAGAAAAGTAAGCGAATTTTGAGACATCTTTCTCAGTTTGGATCCTCCATTATACAGAGATTTACTTCTTTTTCAGTGGGAAGAGACAGTCCCTTACAAGGACAGGGAGGCAAACTCTGGCACTGGGAACAGAAAAGCAAATGCACCTGAAGTGGGCGAGTTCAAGCTTGGCTGGGGTTTTACACCTGCATCTCCGACCGAAGGAAGTCTCCCCAAGGACTGATGCTTCATTGTGAAACGGTGACACAAATTAGTTCAGAACAGTGTGATAAATTAAGGAGACGGCTCGATGACCCACCAAGACCACTGGAAAGGCCCCCGTACACGGGCAGAGCATTCAACAGGTGTAAATATGCTCATCTGACCTGTTGTCATGTTAACCTGTTCCATTCGAGGTTGGCAGACCTGTTCTTTTTTTTTTCTTTTTTGCGGTATGCGGGCCTCTCACTGTTGTGGCCTCTCCCATTGCGGAGCACAGGCTCCGGACGCGCAGGCTCAGCGGCCATGGCTCACGGGCCCAGCCGCTCCGCGGCATGTGGGATCTTCCGGGACCGGGGCACAAACCCGTGTCCCCTGCGTCGGCAGGCAGACTCTCAACCACTGCACCACCAGGGAAACCCTAGGTTGGCCCTTTATTCTTAAAGGGCCAGGCAGTAAATATTTTTCACGTCATGGGTCATAAAGAGTTACAACCACTCAATTCCACCACTGTAGTGAGCAACAGTCAGACAACACAGACATCAATGGGTAGAGCTGTGTTTCGAGGAAACTTTAATTAATAGACTTTTCACGCATCATGACTTGTCGTTCTTCTTGGTTTGATTTTTTGGACCACTTAAAAATGTAAAAACCGGGCTTCCCTGATGGCGCAGTGGTTGGGTGTCCGCCTGCTAATGCAGGGAACACAGGTTAGTGCCCCGGTCCGGGAAGATCCCACATGCCGCGGAGCGGCTGGGCCCGTGAGCCATGGCCGCTGAGCCTGCACGTCCGGAGCCTGTGCTCTGCAACGGGAGAGGCCACAACAGTGAGAGGCCCGCGTACCGCAAAAAAAAAAAAAATGTAAAAACCATCCTTAGCTTGTTGACTGTACAAAAGTAGGTAATGGGTTAAATTTGGCCCACAGGCTATAGTTTGCTAACTCTTGTGTGAGATAAGGTGAGGCATGGTTAGATTCCATTGCTATCAGACCTTGCCAAGATTACTTAAAAATGAACCTCCGGGAAAACATGATGGTTTCTCAAAACATTCAACATACAATTACCAGATGATCCAGCAATTCCATTTCTAGGTATAAAACCAAAAGAACTGAAAGAAGGAAGCTGAACAGATGTTTGCAGCCCAATGTCCTTCATAACATTATTCACGATCGCCAGAAGATGGAAACAACCCGGATATCCACCGATGGATGAATGGATAAACATGTCGTCTATACGTACAGCGGAATATTATTTAGCTTACAAAAAAAATGAAATTCTGACACATGCTATAACACGGATGAACCTTGAAGACATTATGCTAAGTTAAATAAGTGAGACACAAAAGGACAAATAACCTAGGATCCCCCTTACATGAAGTACCTAGAGTAGTCAGAAATGGAGATAGAAAGCTGGGGGGTGGGGGAGAATGGAGAGGAGAGGAGAGTTATTACTTAGAGTTTTAATTTGGGAAGATGAAAAAGTTCTGGAGATGGATGGTGAATGCACTTAATGCCACAGAACAGTATACTGTGTACTTAAAAGTGGTTAAAAAATGGTAAATTTTATGTTACATATGTTTTACCATAATAAAAAAGATCTCAAAGAAAATGAACCTTCCATGCAAATGTATTTCTTCCAAAGACGCTGCTGTTGGCTACAGACAAACTTAGATCAAAATGTCTATAACAGTTAACATGGGCATCGGCCAATTTACTCTGAAGCAAGTCAAGAATAAATGTCTGCTTTCTTTCCATAAGCCAGAGTCAAACTCTGCAACTGTGAAAAAAAGGTGTACTCAGTTACCTTCAAACTCACAGGCGACATTTTGAGATACTTCCCAGTGGAGCAAAGGCATTCCCTAGAAACAATCTCAGGATCTTGGTAGTTTCTGGAATATCTGAATGTCAGTCAAGCCTAGAAATTCTTAAGCAGCTTCCGTCCTTGGAGAATTTAGCTTCACAGTGGCAGAATGACACATTTTGGTTAATTAAATTTGTATTGATCTTTGTGGTTGGGAAATGGGATCAATGTTATTGCTAAATCAAGGTTAATCATAAAAGTCATTCCAAAAAATTAACACATTATGCTGTTATATGATGATCAGGACCGTACTTGTGATTGTTAGCAAAAACTCTAAAAGCCCAAGGAAAACAGCAGGTATTCAGATCTATTTAATCTAGGCTGAATCATTTCTTCCCACCTAAGATGAAAGCTGCAAAGTGAGGAAAAAAAGGGAAATTTAAGCATAATTCTTAGTGGAAGCTGTTTCAATTATTAGAAAGAAAAGAGTTAAGGAGAATAAGATGATATTGATGCATCTTCCGTCAAGAAGTGTCCCGATGGCAGGTTCACTAAATTCTGATCTCCTACAAGCTTACTTTGTAAACCTCTAAGAATATACAAGGGATTATCGAATGACTTTGGAAACCTTTCAGCCACCTTAAGTTTCCAAAAGGAATCTTATTTTTTTGGCTGTGCCTCTTGGCTTGCAGGATCTTAGTTTCCCCACCAGGGACTGAACCTGGGGCCCCAGCAGTGGGAGCACCGAGTCCAAACCACTGGACTGCCAGGGAAGTCTCAAAAGGCATCTTTCTGACCTTTGGCTTGCTTTCCGTTTGACTGCGAATCGAGCCCCTTTGCACAGGACTGCACTGCCATCCATCTACCCCGTGAACTCACCCAGCCCCTGGCTTCAAATCCCAAATACATGTCTCAGGGTCCTGGCCTTCCCAGCTGCACGCGCATCTCTGGACCAGCCTGCATGACGCATCCACTGAGAGGTCCCACCAGCATCTCGCACGTGGCACGTCCACAGTGGAACCCTTGACCCGCCCGCCACCCACACCAACTCGCCCCTCCTCCAGCCCGCCGTCCGAAGAAATGACACCTGGCTCGTACTCAGGGTCACGTGCCGGGCCCACGCGCCTCCAGCTAGGCCATCTGCATGTCTGCTGGCGCTCCCCACTGAAGAGTGTCCCAAGTCTGTGCTTTCCTCCTTCCCGGGTCCGCTGAGCTATGCTAGTGGAAAATGAGACTGGGACTTCCCTGGTGGCGCAGCGGATAACACTCCGTGCCCCCAACGCAGGGGGCCCAGGTTCGATCCCTGGTTAGGGAACTAGATCCCACATGCATGCCACAACTAAGGAGCCCGCCTGCTGCAACTAAGGAGCCGGGGAACCGCAACTAAGACCCAGCGGAAGGGAGGGAGGGAGGGAGTGAGGGAGGAAATGAGACTGCCTTATGCCTGGAACCCACTTGGAGCCACTTCAATCCCTCCCCCACCAGCCACCAGTTAGTGCAGTGGGAAGCCGCCGGAGGGTTTCAAGTCCAAACACATCACCGTTACCATCACATCCTGTAAGGAACTGTCTGGGGGTCCCCTGCACACAGCTCTCACCTCATCTCCTGGTCAGTCGCTTGCCTCCTCCATCATGCTGGCCTGGCCTCCTTTACGTCCCTCGAGTGTCTAGAGCTCCGTCCCGCTGCCTGCCCTTTGCATGCGCTGTTCCCCCCTTCTGGAACTCTTTTCTCCCGGCTCTGCCCAGCTACATCCCCGAGACGTCAACTCATCAGTCTCCATTTCTTAACTCTAACGTGGAAGCCCTTCCACCCCAAGCCCCTTGGTCGCATCACCCGCTCATTCTTCACAGCATGCGCTACTATCAAGGCATCTTGCTGATCAGTTCCCCTGTTTACTGCCTGTCTTCCAAGGAGCAGGCAAGCTCCAGCAGGGCACGGCCTCTGCATCCACACGGCTGAGCTCAGAGTGTGTCCAGCTCACGCTCCATCCGCAAAGCTAAGCTGTGTGCCAGATGCAACGAAGATGCTTAATAAACAGCCTAGGACACGGAAAAGTACGTGAACTGAAATTCAGAATACAACACGATGTACTTGACACCCAAACTCCAGTGAAGATGGCATTTTCCTCCTTGACGACTCATGTGCCATTTTCAGGTCTTACAGGGCTTTTATAACAAGCATTAATGACAACCATGAAGTGTGTGCGTGTAAGCCGTGTGGAATCACATCCCTGTAAATTCATATGGTTATGAGTAGATGCTGGTGCATCCCCGTGTCACCTACATGTAACAGTTTAATATCAGCACTACATCAAACTGACAACCAGGCTAGTCCGACACATACATAATTACTAGGCTTCACTCTTTGCTGGAAGGTCTAACCATTAAAAGATAAACGGCCAAAGGTTCTCGTAAAGGATGCTGCTACTCCCAGTGGCTGAGCCTGCTGTCTGCTGTCGCCAGCCAGGCGCCCATTTACACGTGCACAGCTCAGGAAAGTGACCCCAGGAGGTCCAGGAAACTGACACACGCTTACCTGTGCTTTCTACTTCCTCTACAGAAGACACTTAAGGAGGGATGCCCGGGACACAGGGATGGATGCGCACAGCTGGGAAGCGGCGCTCAGAACCGCCCCCGCCGTCCCTCCCCAACCTCCGGATACACCTGCTCCCAAAGCCAGGCCAAGTTTGCTCAGCTGTCCCTGCTGCTGCAACGACACACTTCACTGAGGTATGTCACATGATGAAGTACGAGTGCACACGGAGCCTGTTTCTGGTTTTGTGCTAAAATGAAGTGGATGCTTTATGGACAGGGTGAGTGGGAATCATTTTAACAGATGCTGTGAAATCAGGTGTGGGAAAGACAACCAAGGTGACTGGAAGGCAAGGTGGAAATCTAGAAAGAGGCAAAAGTTGAGATTTCTGTGCAGGTGTCCTTAAGTTTTCACTAGGAAACTGGAAACCACATGAAATACACTATGGGTGTGGATGGTGTCAGACCAACGGGCAGAACGCCCTGGCTGTGAATCTTCCTCAGAGCAAAGGTATTGGCAGATGACTGAATACCCACAGGCTTTAGGTTAAAACAACAACAACAAAAGTAAGGCGTGTATGTATCATTTTCTGTGATTCCCAGCTTAACTGACTTTTCCAATTAACGTGACAATGCTCAGGTCAGATTGAGAGGGGAGGTTTCCAAGGTCCTCTCATACTAAACTGCCTACTTCCTGCCTGCGATAAATATCCACGTATAACGGGCACAAATCAAGAAGTCATTTGTGCTTCCAAATGCCAGGAAGTTCTGATAGTTACCAGTGATTACTCACCCTTTATGGAGTCCTGAGAAGGCTCAAAGTTAAATGGCTATAACTTTATAATACGAAATTAAGGCAGTAAATCACTGTATCACAAGATTCCAGACACCCCCAATACTCTGAAGCCCCTTCACGAGATACAAGGGTCTAAACGCTGAATATATAACATAAATAAGAGTTTTTTCACTACAACTAGCTTCTTAATATTAAAAAAGGACACACAATGGAATGTGAAGTAAATTCATATTGAAATGAGTAAATTCTGTGCTGTGCTGAATATATTAGCTTATACAAATTCATTTATGAAAATTCTATTTAAATGCAGCTGTGAAGTGAGCTATATACCCGCGAAATATGATAAATTTAAAAAAAAATCATGCTGATCCTCTACATCTAATCCCTCCTCCTCCCCCACCTCTTCCTTGACTGACTTACACTCATCTCCCCCAGAGATCATTAAGCCAAAAGGCTTCTGGACCCCAAGACCAATGGTTTGCGGGTTGCCTCCTTGGGCTCCCACGGTACGCCGTATGCACTGCCATGAAAGAACCGAAGGTCCTCGTATCTGTTTGCATTTACCTATCTGTTCTGGTGGGTCTCAACTGGGGTGATGTTGCCCCTGCCCCGGGGGGAATATCTGGAGACATTTTTGGTTGCTGTAACTGTTGTGGGGGGGGGGGCTACTGGAATCTACTGGGTAGAAACCAGGGATGCTCTTCAACATTCCACAATACAGAGGACAGCTCCCACTACCAAAAATATCCAGCTCCAAACAGCAATAGCGCCAAGATTCAGAAACCCATTCTATCTCCTTATGTACCCGGGGAATTTATCTGTTCCTCCTGGAACCAGTTTCCATGTTCTATACAAGTTGAACCTTTTTTTCCCCTCGCTCCTATGTTGGCTGTAAGACACCTTCATTCTACTGGTAGGAACTCAATCTTGCTTCTGTCTTTCCCGCATTCAAAGACTCCTCACATTGTAATGGGCAACTAGCATGTCCTCACAGATCGGCAATCCACACAGCTTCGACGCTTCTCTCTTCCAAAGCTACGGTCTCACGGGCTTTCCTGGTGGCGCAGTGGTTAAGAATCCGCCTGCCAATGCAGGGGACCCGGGATCAAGCCCTGGTCCGGGAAGGTCCCACATGCTGCGGACCAACTAAGCCCGTGCGCCACAACTACTGAGCCCGCGTGCCACAACTAATGAAGCCCACGTGCCTGGAGTCCGTGCTCTGCAACAAGAGAAGCACCGCAATGAGAAGCCCGCGCACGGCAATGAAGAGTAGCCCCCGCTCACTGCAACTAGAGAAAGCCCGGGCTCAGCAATGAAGACACAACGCAGCCAAAAATAAATGAAATAAAATAAATAAAATACATTTATTTAAAAAATAAAAAATAGGGCTTCCCTGGTGGCGCAGTGGTTGAGAGTCCGCCTGCTGATGCAGGGGACACGGGTTCGTGCCCCGGTCCGGGAGGATCCCACATGCCGCGGAGCGGCTGGGCCCGTGAGGCACGGCCACTGGGCCTGCGCGTCCAGAGCCTGTGCTCCTTAACGGGAGAGGCCACAACAGTGAGAGGCCCACGTACCGCAAAAAAATAAAAATAATCAATAAATAAAGAAATAAATAAATAAATAATAAAGCTACTATCTCACAAAAATAACTCTCATGCCCCCACTCCTTTGCTCTCCACAGGTTAACTCCCACTGGGAAACAAATACATTCTCCCAAAAGTTAACAGACTAAAACCACTGTAGATATGCCACTCAATTTTATGAATTATAGGTCAGATAATACCACTATCAATGCACCATACTTACAAGAAAAATTTAGAGCATCAGCTTCATCAAGAGGGAAAAAAGCAAAAGGCAAAAACCCAAGGATGGTCTGAATCTTCCAGATCGCAATGAAGCTGACCTTCCACTCCATCTAGAAGGCACTTTGTATGTAGTCCTACACTGTTCTGACCAGAGAACCCGTGTCTACTATCACGGCAGGCTTCGTGGAGGGATGGAGGGGGAGGTGAGAAAAAGAAGACCCCATGATCAGACATACATCAAAGGGCTACGAATTTACAAGGCATCTATTTAAAATGCAGTAGACCAACCATCATGAACACTATTTCAACAGAATGTGTGCCATGAGAAGCTGTACCTGCCAGACACCACGAATCTAGTCACTTCAGCCCCAAACAAATTGGTCAAATAAAACAAACATGATGTCCTGTAGCCGTCTATGCTGTCTCCCCCATCGCAGTATTCCTACTGGATTTTAATGGCTCAATCAGTCAAAACGGTGTCATACAGATGAAGTCCACATTTAAGCACTCATAAATGGGGCTGCTCCCACGTGCACATTAGGGGGATAGAAGTCCGCCATAAATGTAAGGAGGTAATTAATCACACACTGGGACCTCACACAGCTGGGTCTATCTGCATTCATCTCCTTAATTTCTAATAAACCTCCGTTTAACAGTGTGATTCTCACTGAATGAAAATTCACGGTGGCAGGTCAAGAGGAGCATTTAGAACCGATATACTGGGTAAAAAATAAATATAATGATTTACAAAGCTCCCTGGAAAGCAAAATACTATGAAAGGCCTAGTAATACATAAAAGCGTCCCATTTGCATAAATTTTAATAGCACTAACACTGTAAGAAAATATAGTCTGAATTTTCCTTATTGGGTCAGAGTATGTTATTAAAACAAAATCAGGGGCTTCTTATTAATCACCTCAATTCTTCTCTAAATCACTATCCACTCCACTCAACCTGCATGACTATAAACTTCTCAGTAGCTTAAAAGAGATCATGCCCAGGGAAAATCATTAGGTTTGCTAATTTCTACACAAACCCCAGGAGCCATCAATTTTTCCTTACCTCTTTCTAACTGGCAGCACTACAGAGTGTTGTGTTGTCTTTTTTTTCAACCCAGTCCTATTATACAGAGGGAGGTGGTATTTTATGTATTTGTTGAAAACAAAAAAGAACTTAAATGAACTTTAATTTTCTACTTACATGACTGAAAATTATAAACAAATGACTCAAATACACCATATTAACATTTAAAAATATTCGATCAATACTCAACATTTCTACTGTATTCCTCTTCTGTGGGTGCGGGTGTATGACTGTCAGTATCTGCTCTTTGCTAAATAACGCCCATATTTAAACATTATAAAGTGCAACGTAAGTGCAAATATCAAAGTGATTTCACACTCACTCATTTTTGGTACCAAAACACCCAATGTGCCATACCTGACCCATATTTTTATCCACTAGAATGTAAGCTTTTTGTCTGGTTTGTTCACAGCTATATTCCCTGCATCTTAGAAGAGTTCCTGACACACGTGGTAGGTGCTCAATAAACATTCACTGGTTAGGTGAACGTGGTAGTCTGAGAGATGGAGTGAATGCAAATGACCAAAGAGCATAAAAGTTCATCAAGAACTTCGTGTGCAAATATTACGCAACGTGCTATGCGGTGCGGAAGGACCATGGAGATAGAAGACAAAGTCCCTTCCTGGACAAGAAGGCTGCGTCATGAACGACACACACTCGTGTACAAAGGTAACTCCCAACAGTGCATTAGATGACCTCCTCCAACCTACGATGAGAAATGCAACAGAGTCGCTCCCTTTCATCTTCATTACTCCATGTAATCCTTATAACATGGGGTAGATCATATTCCCACTTCGTGCACAAAGAAAGAGGTCTCTAGTCACCTGGTTAAAACTCAGAGTAAGTGGTGGGCAGGAGACAGGGAATACTCACCATTGAGTTTCAAAAGATGGGCCAGGGATGCTCTTTGCAGGAGCCCTTGCTGTACCATATATGACCCTTGTCCCACAGCCTAGAATTTTGCATCTAACGTGTTGTTGTTTTAGTAATGCCACCTTCCCACTAAAGTGAGGACAGGGTCGGCTAGACTACCATTATCCACTTCACCCTTTGAGAATATAGGACACCTGGATTTTATGTGGCCACATGGCCACACCCCTTCCAAAAGGAGAAACTTTCCATGTAACCCAGTTCTGGCCAATGGCTACGAGCAGAAGTCAGAAATGAAACCTCCTGTCTGTGCCCTTAAAGGCAATGAAGTCCCCCTCCCGCACTCCTACTCAAGGACTGGGACAGGGATGTGATGTGAGGGCAGGAGCTGGAGCAGCCATCCCAGACGTGAGGTAAGATAGAACATTGCGGCCCCCGTTGTGAGGCGGTGCTTTAGGGAACCAGAGTTCCGTCACCCCCAAAGCTATATAAAGTTACATCCCAGGCTACCAGCTGACTTGAAAGACTCACCTCTTCACTTCCAACGTACTAGAAAGGTTAAAAGCTGCTAACTGACCTCATGTAACACAGAGAGATTCATCATAGGGGAAGAGGAGTAAAGAAATAAAACTATAGCGACTAGTGACGTCCCTGGTGGTCCAGCGGTTAAGACTCTGCATTCCCAATGCAGCGGACACGGGTTCGATCCCTGGTCAGGGAACTAGATCCCGCACGCCACAACTGAAGATCCGTCACGCGGCAACTAAGAGCCGGTGCAGACAAATAAATAAATAAATATTAAACAAAACAAAAAAAATTAAAAACTATTGGGACTAATGACTTCCTGGTCAGAAACCTAAGTCTTCACAATGTGTCTTGGAACCAATTTTAATTGTCTGGAACCCTGAGGTGTTTTACCGCATAAACAACGCTTGAAAAACATCCCTTTCATCAGAGGAGGCATCTGGTGGAGGCAGCCCTGGGCTTAATTCCTGGCTCTGAACCCTTACTCGTTTCCACAGTTATGGTCAAATTATTCAACCTATCTGAGACCCTGTATCTTAAGTGTACAGTGGGAATACCATCTGTATCTCATGGGGATGCCAAGGTATAAGAAAAACAGTGAAGACGGAGGACCTGGCTCCCTTCCACGTCAGTATGAGAGCCTGCAGCAGCTAAAATCCTTTGACTGTGGTCTGCAGGATGGAAGGATCTGGGGACTTTCTAGGCCACGCAATTCCTCTTTAATTGGTTCACATGCAAATTTTAAAGTTACGTGCCCGAAACATTTTTCGGTGGAGAGAATATGGATTCCGTTTGTCCACAGTTGGAACGGGCACTGTGCATGTATGTGCAGCCATACGCCCTGGGAAACTGAGGTCACACTGAACGCCTTTGACCTCGCGCCACAATTTGGAAAGGAACCTGGGAGTGAGTCCTGCTGTCTGCTCCATTCCTCATTTCTGTGTGTACTGCATAATGTAGAACCAAGAAAACGCCTAGCGTGTGTAGGAGTAACACACTGAAAGGAAACAGAACCTTGAGTCCTGAGAAGATACTCCTTATTACAGAAATACGACCACTTCTCCAAGCGTTACACCTCATCTGTTGAAATTTGGCGGGAAATGACTCACGCCTAGACTTACCTATTCAACATAATTTTGAGCAAAAATACACAAACACCACTGAGAAGCCAAATCCATTAAGCTATAAAACGACAGACACTGCACTCCAAAATCATCATAGAGGGACTTCCCTGGTGGCACAGTGGCTAAGAATCTGCCTGCCAATGCAGGGGACACAGGTTCGATCCCTGGTCTGGGAAGATCCCACATGCCTCGGAGCAACTAAGCCCCTGCGCCACAACTACAGAGCCTGCACTCTAGAGCCCGTGAGCCACAACTACTGAAGCCCGCGTGCCACAACTACTGAGCCTGCGCGCCTAGAGCCCGAGCTCCACAATGAGAAGCCACTGCAATGAGAAGCCCGCGCACCACAACCAAGAGTAGCCCCTGCTCACCGCAAGTAAAGCCCGCATGCAGCAACGAAGACCCAACGCAGCCAAAAATAAATAATAAATTATTTTTAAAAATTCTTCAGCATTTCTTTTTAACTATCTTATACATATATACATATATTTTTTCTTTGTTTGTTTGTTTGTTTTGGGTTTTTTTGGGCCACACCATGAGGCATGTGGGGCTTTAGTTCCCCGACCAGGGATCAAACTCACGCCCCCTGCTGTGGAAGCACAGAGTCTCAACCACTGGACCGTCAGGTAAGTCCTTCTATCATTAATTTCTGAATCATCATTTTCCTCCCCTTTCATTAGTTTCATTTCCAAGTTTGGAAAGCATTCTTTAGAGAATAAAAAAAAATAGAAATACTGAAACACTCTAAAAGGAGGAACTGAAATCGAATATTTGTAAAGCTTTCTGTGTGATGTTATAAAACAGTGAGAGGAGAGAGTAGTAACAGCCAATGACTTCAGAGCAATAAAAAAAAAACAAACAATTCCCTCCTTGTCCCCAGTGTATTATGAACCAGCTCAATGCTTCAAAGACAGCGCAGAGCTTGTCACATAATAGATATTCAACTAATTCACTGGCACAACACAACATATGTCACACGTACACACTCATTCACACATATACACACACCCTTGGGAAACAAACGTTGGCCAATGACAAGTAGAAACAAGTTAGCAAGCTTGCCCATTTATAATTATATATTTTTTAAAATCTTTTATTAGCTAAAAAATCTATGCTTTTCCTACAGATGTCATTCTATAAAGATACTGTCTTTTGATAAGCACACTAGGAAATACCAGATGAGCTTGTGCACATACCACAGTGACACTCAAACACATCATCTCTCATTAACAAGCCGTCATAACGCTCACACATACACGGCAGCTTTAAGGAAAGGGGTCAAAGAGTTAACGACAGAAGTGGACATGTAGGTATAATCTTAGTAACAAATTAATTTGCTAACTTGCCTTCTTGCTTTCTGGACTTAACTCTTGTTTAATATGCAGCCCTGATAGGCAGATAGATACCCAGTTTGGCTAAGGTCAGGAGACTAATATCCTGGCAAACATCAGAAATGGCCCATTTAGCTGAAACTCTGACACCGCAATCTTTAAAACAGCTGGCATTCACATGAAACCCAGAAAGTGTAACGTTCAAAACAGAACCTGAGAAACGCCTGTAAAGCAGCTTATGTCCAATTAACAGAAAAAGAAATGCAATGTCTGGCAAACAAGATAAAATATTCCACCTCATTTTTTTAAAATGAAAGAAATGCAAAAAAAAAAAACCCAAAAAAACCTAACAAACAAAAAAGTGCCTGCATTCTCAGCTCCACTGACCACAATCTCATGAGCTGCCTGAGAAGCTGGCACCCCTCCCCCATGCCCTGGCAATGCTATACAATCGGCACTACCCTTCAGGAAAGCAATTTGGTAATCAGTCTCAAGAGCCCTACAGCTTCATTCTCAGCAATCTATCCTAAAGCAGAAATTGGAAGCAATCTATATCTCCAACATGTGCTAAGTCAATTACAGTACATGCACTTGATGGCACAGATGCATGAAAATGTTTTCAATAAACGTCAGTGATGATCAAACACTTACTCCGTAAGGTTAAGTGGAAGAGCCGTATTACAAAGCTGAACATACATTATGTTACATACACATGAATACAGACATTTGGAAGAAAATATACCAGAACGCTGACGGCGAACTGCTCGGGGTGGAGAAGTGTCTTTTTTTTCTTCTGGACTTCATTGTCTTTTTTCAAATTGCTCATTACAGGCAGCACGTTATTTTTTAACATCAGAAAAGAGTTATGAAAACCCTGGCCAGCAAGGAATAATGACTAATTCCTCAACTGGTGAATATGAATAAGATAAATAAGACAGCTATTTACCTGTTCACTTCTTTTCTAAGAATGTCAATTATGGTTTCTCTTACACAGTGCGGCATGCTACGGAAGGACGTACACACTCAGCCACCACCTCTGAGTCACCTTTTTGAAGTTTTATGATACCAAAGTCTATAAACACAACATTAAATATTTACAGTTGATATCTGCTGTTTCTAAAAATACACAGAGGAGAAGGTCTCTTAACGAGGCCTCCACTTGACCTTCTCAAGGCAGTGTATTCTGCGGACGTGCTGACAGCTGTCCACGGGCCCTGGAGCTCACTGGGCTGGGGCCTCCTTCCTTCCCAGCAAGCCCGGGGCCTTTCCACCCCAGCTGGGTACCTGGGTGCTTCATAACCCATAGTGTCTTTGGGTCCCAAACCTGCTTATGCCAGTGGGGCTTCATACTGCATTTATGAAAAGTAATTAAATATTATATAAACTAATGAGCTAGGAGTACCATCTTTTTTTCCTACCGAAACTACTTTGGATGCTTTGTTATAGACAGATCATCAAACAAAAATGTATCACAGGGCCTCCCTGGTGGCCCAGTGGTTAAGAATCCGCCTGCCAATGCAGGGGACACGGGCTCGAGCCCTGGTCTGGGAAGATCCCACATGCCACGGAGCAACTAAGCCCGTGAGCCACAACTGAGCCTGCGCTCTAGAGCCCGCAAGCCACAACTACTGAGCCCACGAGCCACAACTACTGAAGACCGCGCACCACAACTACTGAAGTCCATGCACCTACAGCCCGTGCTCCACAACAAGAGAAGCCACCGCAATGAGAAGCCCACGCACCGCAACGAAGAGTAGCCCCTGCTCGCCACTAGAGAAAGCCCGTGCGCAGCAACGAAGACCCAACGCAGCCAAAAATAAATTAATTTATAAGAAATGCATCATGGAAATGCTGGCAGGGTGGACAACCCTGAAGAGATCTAGGAAAAGGCAGTAAATCTGCAGATGGATTCTGCACTGAGACGGTTTCACAAATGTCCTTCAAGTCCCACTGCACTTTAACGAAATCAATACTGCCAACTGTAGAGGGTGCATCAAGGGTACAGTTTATAAGGAAAGGTGACCCCAAACTAGAATTACTGCATCCCCATTCCAAGAAAAGGCTCTATTACCTTCTATCAAGCGATGGGTGAATACACCTGTATTTACATAGTTTAACCTGAAATCTCCAGGAGGTGAAGGTTCACTGGCTCCCCCTACATTACTGAGGATGGGCTTTGAAAGAGCGGTGTACGGAAAGAAAGGGAAAAGCAGTAAACTCGATAGTGGAGAAAGCCGGCCCACGCAACCTGAAGCGGAGGCCAGGGTGAGCTCATCAGAGACAAGTCATGTTGAGAGCCCACACCCCCGATGTGACATGATCAGAGGGTGCTCGGCCTCTGTGGTCTTCGTTCCCAAAACTCACAGCCCCAGTCTGACCACGGGAAACACCTCAGCCAAATCCAAACTGAAGGACATTCTACAAAACTCACGGCCAGTAGCCCTGAAAACAATAAGAGCCACAAAAGTCAAGGAAAGTCTGAGACCCTGTCACAGCCCAGGGGAAAGATGCACACGGGACAACTGAATTCAACGTGGTGTCCTGGATGGGATCCTGGCACAGAAAAAGAAGATTAATGGAAAAAAGGGTAAATCCAGAAGAAGCCTTAAATACAGTCGATAAAGTTTTTAAAAACCACATATATGTGTTTCATTTCTTATGATTCCCTGATTTACCCAATGCTTTCTGACGAACTTGCCCGGAGAGGCGTCTCAGTCCTCCAGCTAAGACGGCGCAACTGTGATTGGAAGAAATGAGTGGGGAAGCCATGGTACCTGCCATCTACACGGTGGCTCACTTCCCTGTGTAGAAAACCGGCACACATAAATAGATTCACAAACCAACCCCATCTAGGTCAACATCTGTTACTGGGGCAAAACCATCAATAATTCTTTCACAGTTATGAGTCTGCCTTGCTGCAAACCTTCAACACATCACCAATCATTAGCCTTGGCAATCCTGGAGGAAACACACACACACAATCCTATCAAGTTGCATTTCCACCCTTCAAAATGCCATCTTCTTTAATCTTAATTTTATCAATATTTTCAGCTTTTCCCCCCTTAGGAAGTTTTGGCTATCTGCCTTAGCTGGACTTGAAAAGCAGGGAAGATGAGAGTCCATCAGGGAAAAATTAAAGCAAGAAGAGGGATACTGGCCAAGCCCTGGCTCTCAGGGGTGAGGGCCACCAGCTGTAAAGGTGGAAACACTGGCAACCCCAAGCTCATGCCAAAGCGACCGGCAACATTTAGCACAAGCTAAGGGCTTCCAATGCAGCAAGCACTGCACGTGAATGAACCACCTGGGGGCTTCTGACCCTGCAGGTGCTAACAGAGCGGGCCTGGCTCGGGGCCAATGCTGCCTTGGGGGCCAACCCCTTAGGGTCCACCTCGTGCCAGCTCCAGTTTCTATTCAGGAAAGCCACTCCTCTCTCTGCACTGCAGCTGCCTTTTAGAAAACAGAAGCGCTACAAGAGAATCTCAAACCTTGGGATCCTATGAAATGTCCATTAAGTCAATCCGAGTATCCAGAATTCACAAAATGAAATTACCACCCACCAGGTTCATTTCTTTATACCTGATATGCCTTAAATGACTGTTAAAAGACCGTCTGCCCTTACACTCTACCTTTGCACCTTTACAGTGCAAACTCCAGGACCTCGCGGATGCCTGGCACACACAGGTATTCCGTCAGTACCTGCTGAATGAATGAACAATTTTAGTGCTGTGAGAGCAAAGTTAAATAAAGATGTTATCATCTTGGAAATCATGAGTAAGAGCTCGGAAAAAATTCTCATTCATTTTTTCCCCACTAACTTTGCACAGAAGACAATAAAAAAGGGTCATTCAATTATTTCATGTTTTGAAAAGGCAAGGTCAACATTTCGTTCATGTCTCGGGGCAGAAGGCACATGTACAGGGGGCAGCAGTGATTCTGACAGCAACTGGAAGAGTGAAGTGAATTTATGGAGGAGATGGGAGCCGACGGGGCACATCCACTAGGGGCTCAATAGACGTTTCCATTTCACGGGAGGAAAACTACTTTTTAAAATCCAATACAGGTAAGAGCACAAAATGGGTATGGAATTTTTATTTAACTATGCAGTAAAGTGAGAGTCTTCATTTGTACATTTTAATGGCTCCAAAGGTTAGGGAATGGACCTGGTTAAAGAATTTTCCCAACATTTTCTGATAGTTGACTATGTACTCAAATGAGTAATTCTCTAACCAAGACGCCAATTTATGGGTGTAAAAAATAAGAGGGCTGTGGTTGGTAGGCAGCCTCTTATATGGTGCCCAAGGAGCCCCACTCCCTGGTATTTGAACCCTGGAATAGCCCCGACCCACACTGGCCAGGATTGGTCTGTGTGACCAACAGAATACGGCAGAAGTAATGGCACATCACTTCTGAGATTAGGTCATGAAAGCACATAGCTTCTAGCACTTTCTTTCTCTATCTCCTTCTCCCGTGCTCTCTTCCCCTCTCCCTGTCTCAGTCTCTCTCACACTCACACAGATCATGCTCTCTGGGGAAGCCAGGTCATGGGCAGTCCTACAGAGAGGTGAGGAACTGAAGCCTCCTCCAACTGCCATGTTCATGAATGACCTTGAGCTTGACCCTCCAGCCCAGGTCCACGCTCAAAGACTGCAGCCCAGGCAACCAACAAGGGATTAATATCCAAAATATACAAACAGCTCATGCAGCTCAATATCAAAAAAACCCAAAAACCCAATCAAGAAATGGGTGGAAGATCTAAACAGACATTTCTCCAAAGAAGACATCCAGATGGCCAAAAAGCACATGCAAAGATGCTCAATATCACTAATTATTAGAGAAATGAAAATCAAAACACGAGGTATCACCTCACACCAGTCAGAATGGCCATCATCAAAAAATCTGCGAACGATAAATGCTGGAGAGGGTGTGGAGAAAAGGGAATCCTATTGCCCTGTTGGTGGGAAGGTAAATTGATGCAGTCACTATGGAGAACAGTATGGAGGTTCCTTAAAAAACTAAAAATAGAATTACCATATGACCCAGGAATCCCACTCCTGGTCATATATCCAGAGAAAACCATAATTTGAAAGATACGTGCACCCCAATGTTCACTGCAGCAGTATAATAGCCAAGATGTGGAAACAACCTATCCAAGACAGAGGAATGAATAAAGATGTGGTGTACACACACACACACACACACGCACACACCACACACAGGTATATTACTCAGCCATAAAAAAGAACAAAATAATTCCATTTGCAGCAACATGGATGGACCTGGAGATGATCATACTAAGTGAAATAAGTCAGACAGAGAAAGACAAATATCATATGATATCACTTACATGTGGAATCTAAAAACATGATATAAATGAACTTATTTACAAAACAGAAATAGAGTCACAGACATAGAAAACAAACCTATGGTTACTGGGGAGAGGAGGGGGGGAGGATAAATTGGGCGATTTATATAAAACAGATAACTAATAAGAACCTACTATATAGGGACTTCCCTGGTGGCGCAGTGGTTAAGAATCCGCCTGCCAATGCAGGGATCACGGGTTCCAGCCCTGGTCTGGGAAGATCCCACATGCCGCGTAGCCACTAAGCGCGTGCGCCACAACTACTGAGCCTGTGCTCTAGGGCCCACGAGCCACAATTACTGATCCCGTGCGCCGCAACTACCGAAGTCCGTGCGCCTAGAGCCCTTGCTCCGCAACAAGAGAAATCACCGCAGTGAGAAGCCCAGGCACCGCAACAAAGAGTAGCCCCTGCTTGCTGCAACTAGAGAAAGCCCGCGCACAGCAACAAAGACACAATGCAGACATAAATAAATTTATCAAAAAAAAAAAAAAAGAACCTACTCTATAGCACAGGGAACTGTACTCAATACTCTATAGTGACCTATGTGGGAAAAGGATCCAAAAAGGAGTGGATAGGGACTTCCCTGGTGGCACACAGGTTAAGAATCCACTTGCCAATGCAGGAGACACAGGTTTGAGCTCTGGTCCGGGAAGATCCCACATGCCGTGGAGCCACTAAGCCTGTGTGCCACAACTACTGAGCCCACACGCCACAACTACCGAAGCCCGTGAACCCTAGAGCCCGTGCTCCGCAACAAGAGAAGCCACCGCAGTGAGAAGCCCGAGTACCGCAACGAAGAGTAGCCCTCGCTCGCCGCAACTAGAGAAAGCCCGCGCACAGCAACAAAGACCCAATGCAGCCAATAACTAAATGAATAAGAGTGGACATATGTATATGTCTAACTGACTCAGTTTGCTCTACAGCTGAAACTAACATAACATTGTAAATCAACTATACTCCAATAAACTTTACTCCAACTGTAAATCAATTTTTACTCCAATAAAACTTAAAAAAAAGACTGCAGCCCAGGACAACACGTTGACTACAACTCATGAGAGACCTTGAGCCAGAACATTCCAGCTAATCTGTGCTTGGATTCCTGAGTCTCAGAGGCACTGTGAGATAATAAATATCTGTGTTTTTCAGCTGTTGAGTGCTGGGGTAATTTGTTACCCACCAATAGATAACTAATACAGGGGCTGAAACCGGAGTGCGTTAGTGGCCATAAAAGCACAGTACCATAGAAACTAATACCATCCACCTGTTCCTCCATCACCTCCTCCAAGCCAGTTATTATTTAATTCCATTTGTTTGCCTTCAACCAAGCATGCAAACAAACACAAACAAACATAAGACCCTGCAAATAGTCTATCTTTCCACCATCAAATCGTTCTGTTTTAGTAAAATCTGGATCTACTGGGTAAATCATTTACCTCCCAGATTCATGCACCCTTAGTAACCAGGTATTTTTACCCCTAAACCCCCAGCAAATCACTTGCTCTCCTCAGCTAGGCATTTCTATGTCCAAATGGTACAAGTTGCATTTTTCACTAGATTAGAAGAAAAGTTCCTGCTTAAAGTTCTTGATTCACTATGAGGTAAATCCTAAACTTGTCTGACTTATTTTAGCAAATTCTTGACATAAAAACTTGAGAACCTGTGCTGCATTTTGCATCATCATGAATGAGTCCCCTGTGTGGCTTTAAACTACTGATACTACATAACAGAATTTCGATTATTTTCCTCCAATGCAAATTCCCGTTCCTGTTTGGTTGGCTTTCTCACGAGTCTGACATCAGTGCCCAGAATGAACAGAGGCGATGGATGTGCACATGCTCTAATTGGGACTCTAATTATTCAGCTGGATCTTGCTTGAGGGCTGTAATTATGATGTGAAATCGTATTCCCTGTTGCCCAAACTGCTACTGGAAGCTGATCCTCCAAGGCCCCAAGTCCGTCTCCAAGGGGTGAACACGTTGACGGGACACCCAGGTGACCTCCTGTTTACCATGTGAACCCACTGCCGCCAAGAGAGACAAATCCAAGGTCAAGGTTTCACCTACCGTGCTCTGAGACCTCCAAATTCGGAACATTTCTGAGCATACGTGCTGTTTGTGTAACACGTTTCCCTGAAAAGAGCCTGAGGGTCTCAAAAGATGTCTAACTGCACCAATGACTCGTCCACAATATAATTTCTTTCAGAGGAAACTGGGCAAGACTCCACGGAAGGGCCTTGTGATTCCAGGTGGCAAAAACACCCAAGGGCACAGCTGCTGCTTCTCGCGAGCGCCTCTGGTGAGAACACAAAGGGGGCTGCACTCGGGAATGCCCGCTCTGGGGCCTCCACCCCGCCGTGGCTGGGAGCTTAGCAATGTCAGCATCAGGTGGCTGAGTCACGGAACAGTCCAGGGACCAGGCAAGCGGGCCCACAGTCCACACCGTCCCCTGAAGCCCGTCCTCATGGGCAGCATCCCTCCCGTCCAGTCCCAAGAGAAAGCCCACCGCTGCCGGCCCGCTCGCGTGTGACCGAGAACAGGCTACACGCGCTCCACGTGCCCGTGTGAACTGTAGCACACGAAAAACACCTCCTGAGGGAGAGCCCATGAGAGCTTGCAGACCTTTGGCAGGAAAGTCATGAAATAAAGAATCCGCCCAGG
Organism: Mesoplodon bidens; assembly: GCF_964165515.1. Taxonomy (NCBI): domain Eukaryota; kingdom Metazoa; phylum Chordata; class Mammalia; order Artiodactyla; family Ziphiidae; genus Mesoplodon; species Mesoplodon bidens. The sequence goes on from NC_138180.1 coordinate 47,343,738, forward strand.
CGATCCCAGCTTCAGCCGAGGCTGCTGTGCGCCCTGCTTGCACACGCGCCTGGGCACCAGGACTGGCTGGTGACGGATCACTGCACCTGCAGCTCTGTCATACTGACTCGTTCATTTTATTAAAGACAAAGAATTTACAACGGTTTGGATTTCTTTGGCTGCCCTGTAAATGGCCACGGGCATGAGTCGTGCATGGCCAGGTAGCCACGTCCGGACACCAGGGGCGTCTGGGAGAAGATGGGTGGGGTGGGATGGTGTGGGGAATTGCCACCGCTACAGGTTGAACTGGGTCCCCTCAGGAAGATATGTTGTGGTCCCAACCCCCCGGACCTCACAATGTGACGTTATTTGGAACTAGGTTTGCTGCAGACAGAATTCATCAAGATGAAATGCAAATCAAAGCCACGCTACACAACCTCACACCTGTCAGAACGGTCATCACCAAAAAGACAACAAATAACAAGGGTTAGCGAGGATGTGGAGAAAAGGGGACTGTGACACAGTGATGGTGGGCATGGAAACCGGGGCAGTCGCTGCGGAAGACAGATGGAGGTTCCTCAAAAAACTAAAAATAGAGCTACCACACGGCCTAGCGGTTCCACTTGTAGGTATTTTCCTGAAGAAAACAAAATCTGAAGAGATATACACACCCTTATGTTCACTGCAGCATTGTTTACAATTGCCAAGATATGGAAGCAACCTAAGTGTTCATCAACAGATGAATGGATGAAGAAAACGTGTACACACACACACACACACACACACAGAGGAATACTGTTCAGCCATAAAACAGAATGAAACCTTGCCATCTGTGACAACATGGATGGACCTGGAGGGTATTATGCTAAGTGAAATAAGTCAAAGAGAAATACTGCATGATTTCACTTATATGTGGAATCTAAAAAACAAAACAAATGAACAAACACAACAAAACAGAAACAGACTCATAGAAACAGGTAGTCATAGCGGCGAGAGGGTGGGCGGTGAGTGAAACAGGTGAGAAGCTTAAGAGGTACAGACTTCCAGCTACACAATAAATGAGTCATGGGGACGAAATGTAGAGCACGGGGAATAGTCAATAATAATGTCACATCTTTGTATGGTGACAGATGGTTACCGACTTACTGTGGTGGTCATTCTGTGATATACAGAAATACTGAGCCACTACGTTGTACACCTGGAAATAACATAGTGTTGTAGGTCAAGCGTATGTCAATAAAAATAAAACGGAGAGAGAAACAAAATGCGCACGCACACAGAGAATTCATCAAATGAGGTCACGGTGGGGTAGGGTGGGCCCTTAATCCCATAATGACTGGGTGTGCTTATAAGAAGATGGTCACATGAAGACAAAGACACACAGAAGGCAGAGGTTGGAGTGACATGTCTACAAGTCCAGGAACGTCAGGGGTTGTCAGAAACCACGGAAGACGGGACACAAGCCAGGAAGGCCCTTCAGAGGGGGGCTGCCCTGGTGGCACCTTGATCTGGGGCTTCTGGCCTCCAGGACTGTGAGAGAACCACTTTCTGTGGTTGTAAGTCACTTTGTGGTACTTTTGTTAAGGCGGCCCTAGGAAACCGATACCATCACTAAGAATCATGGTTTCTGTTCTACTTTATAATCAAGACAGGTGCTTATTAAAATACTGTTTCGGGGGCTTCCCTGGTGGCGCAGTGGTTGAGAGTCCGCCTGCCGATGCAGGGGACACGGGTTCGTGCCCCGGTCCGCGAAGATCCCACATGCCGCGGAGCGGTTGGTCCCGTGAGCCGTGGCCACTGAGCCTGCGCGTCCGCAATGGAGAGGCCACAACAGTGAGAGGCCCGCATACCGCAAAAAAAAAAAAAAAAAAAAAAAAAAAAATACTGTTTCGGGTGCTGGCTGTAATGCAACAGCAATTTTCATAATAAAAGACATGCATCTCTTAAAAAAAAAAAAAAAAGGCTTCCCTCGCAGCCTTTCAGAGAATCCCTGCCTAAGGAAACGGTCCCTCTGATGGGCTCTGGTCCTGCGTTGCGACTTCAGCCCATCCTCACCCGGGTGGTTTCTCTGCTCAACCACAGTCACCTGCATGTCCTGGGAGGAACCTGGGGCTCGGGCGGGAGTGGAGAGGGACAACGCACAAGCTCCCAAGTTACCGAGTTGACACTTCCGGGTTTACAAAATGCTGCCTACAAATGTATGCATAAAAGAGCATGTTTTTTAAAAAAAAGCATGTTTGTTGATATGACTGCTATCTACACGCATGTCCCTGCATGCATGTTTAGATCCTTTAAAACAGCACAGTTTTTACTGTTTAACATCACTAAATAATTATTCTAAAAACCAAGGTGGTGTGTGGGTTTCAGATCAGTAAAAGAGGCCCTGGAACTAGAGCCCAGCCAGGCCCCCGGGGTCTACGACATCAAACCACAGAACGGATGAGAAACCATTACCATAATGAGCTCTTTCTCCATTCCTCCCAGTAATGAGTCCTCTTGAAGAATTCCTTCAAAATTCTGAAATGGTTTCTCTTCAAAAGGAGAAAGATAGGCTTATTGAGAAGGGTAGAAACCAGCTCGCGTCTGTGTGTGCATTTATTCACCCTCTTGTCTTCTCGCCTTTTAGGATGTCTGAAAAGTGAAGGGATCTTCACTTACTCCGGGAGTTCTCCGGCACATCAGTCAACGATCCACGCTTCTCGTTTACCAGGACTGACAAGAATGCCAACTCCACGTGGATTAATGACAAACAGTTCTATGTGTGATCAAGAACTAAGCCTGCTTACTCAGTCATAAAAAAGAACAAAATAATGCCATCTGCAGCAACATGGGTGGACCCAGAGACTGTCATACTGAGTGAAGTAAGCCAGACACAGAAAGACAAATATCATATGATATCGCTTATATGTGGAATCTTAAAAAAAGGATACAAATGAACTTATTTACAAAAAAAAAGTAGAGTCACAGATGTAGAAAACAAACTCGTGGTTACCAGGCGATGGGTGGGGAGGGATAAACTGGGAGGGTGGGACTGACATATACACACTACTAATATATAAAACAGATAACTAATAAGGACCTACGGTACAGCACAGGGAACTCTACTCAGTACTCTGTCATGGCCTCTATGGGAGAAGAATCTGAAAAAGAATGGATATGGGTATATGTATAACTGATTCACTCTGCTGTACACCTGAAACTAACATAACACTGTCAATCAACTATACTCCAATAAAAATTTTTTTAAAAAATGAAAAAAAAAACTAAGTCTGCTCTTCGAACTTCTGGATTCTGTTATTCCACACCCAGCCAACCAGGATCAATTATTAGAAAATACAAGGGACACCACCACCGAGGACTTCGTGACATTTATAAAAGCAAAAAAAAAAACACGGTCTGTTATCATTTATTAAATAGTATATATACACCTTATAAGAATGGAAATTCAATGAGTATATGTATATGAGAAAAAAGATGAAATCTTAGTCAACTCTATCCAATACTTGTCATCCATTTGGTGTGAAAGAAACCACCTCTTGACTTTATCTAATTAATCAGCTACCGTTTAAAAAATATATGTTAACATTCAACTTCAAAGCTATATATGTATTTTTAAAATAAATTTATTTATTTTATTTATTTATTTTTGGCTGCATTGGGTCTTTGTTGTGGTGCGTGGGCTTCTCATTGCGGTGGCTTCTCTCGTTGTGGAGCACAGGCCCAGTAGTTGTGGCGCACGGGCTTTGTTGCTCTTCGGCCTGTGGGATCTTCCCGGACCAGGGCTTGAACCCGTGTCCCCTGCATGGGCAGGTGGATTCTTAAGCACTGCACCACCAGGGCAGCCCCAAAGCTACATATTTTAAAGCAGATGAACTCTAAATCCAGGACCAGTCACTGCTGTTGACTCGACTTCACGACAAAGCTCTCTGAGCCAGGAATTCTCAGAACCAACAGGAAGGGCTTACAAAGGATACAATGCACCTTGGTCAGGAAACCAGAAAACTGGTGGCAAGACAAGCTGAAATGCTAAGGCTCCCGGTCCACAGCAGAAGAAAAGGAACCTGAAGACACACGTATCCGTAATGATCACTGATTGTATCCTCCACAGCCTTGAAGTCACCTCATTGAGCTTCAGCAGTATTACGAGACATTCTAGATCGTTCTACAGATGAGAACTACACACAGCACACAATACGGCCGTGCTCATAACCATCTCTCTCAGAAAGACAGCATTTGCGTGTGATGAAGAAAAGAAGGAAAATGCAATCATGGGGTGATGGCACACCTGACTTCCCGTGGACACAGCCAGCATTTCTGTCTCACTTGAGCACACAGCAGTGGGCCAGGGCTACAATTCCTGCACACGGTTCCCTGGGCTCTCTTCCTGCCCACCCGAGACCCCGCAGCCCCCGCAGCCCCTCACCACCCCAGTCAGAGAGGTGGGAGAGGGGCCCGAAGCAGAGTGAACAGGGAGCCGGGATCCCAGAAACGTGAAATGGGGGGTCCCGGATGGAAGACATCACGCTGCCGCATTTCCTTACACGACCTTCATGCCCACGTCACACTTGGAGGGGGAGTGAACGGGTCTGTGTCTGCTACTCACTTCCAGAAACAAGTCCTGTCCTTACAGAGGCTGCCCAAAGCTGGACAGCTGTCACCAACCTTTGCAATTCACGTGATAAAATACCCTAGACATACCCAGCTGAGGAACACATTCCTGTAGGAGAGGCCAGCCCTCACCCGCACCGGCTTCCTGCAAATTGCATGGAGCCCGCACGTGGCCACGACAATCCCAGCGCTACCTGACCCAGACGTTTGTGGTGGTCTAACTGTGAGGACAGAGATTAGCCGGTAGAGGCCGATGGTAGGGGCAGGGGTGCCACCCTCCAGGCCCTGAACTACCCCCAGATTTCTGCCACACTTTGTCACTGATGTGCTCACCCCCAAGAGACTCAGACCCCACCATTGCCAAAGGTAACACCCTAGGACATGTTACATCATGCATTACATCATTCTCCATTCAACAAACTCTCCAGTGGTCCCCTGAGCACCTGTAACGCAGTCCACATGCCCTGACCGGTTTGTTCCCTCTAGCCAAGAAAGAAGACCCGTCTCTCTGCTCCCATATTACTGAGGGGTCAGGCCATGTTCAGGCCTGTCCTATCCAATCAGATGATAAAACTGAAGTTTTATTTATCGGTATACCTCCCGTGCCCAGCACGGCGCCTGATCTGCACGAGATACTCAGCAAATACTGGCTGCACTGAATTAAATTCAGATACAATATTATGAAAACACTACAGGAAAAAGCATGGCTTTCCACGGTCTAGGAACAACACAGGCAGGCTTCTTCTGGGCCTCTTCGATTTTATGACTCAGATACCTGTCAAGAAGTATTTCCAACTGGGGTCAGAAATGCTCATCAACGTTACCTAAGTGGAGAGGTGAGTATTCTTCTCTGTTACAAAGGAACGACACTCTCTGGTACTTTTTCCAAGCTGTGACATCCTGCTGGGTTTCCATCATAAGCAGTTAAAAGCAAATGAAGACCTGGGGAGCTTTACTGATCCAATAGTGAGAGACACAGCAGCGCCAAAGATTGATTTCCCATCACGGATGCAGGTTTAGTACAGCCGTATAGCAGAGAATCACAGACTGAACAGCCATTCTCACTGGTTCTTCCACTCTCTCCCCAGTGCTTCTGTGGGGTTCACATACGACTCACAGTCCAAGAGGTGATCACCTCTTCCTTTTATAAAGATCCCCCCCCAAACTGGAAGTTTCAGTAATACCCTGGAAGTCCAATGTTCAAGATCTTTAATTAAAGGAACCTTGGCCCTGTAGCTACTTCCAAAGGGGCAGTGTAGCCACCCTGCACTGTGCTCCAAGGTGGTGCAGGAAAACTGGGCACCAGCTTCTAATTCCTCATCCTCACCAAGACCAAATCAGCTCCTAGGAACCAGAGGCTGGTAGGAGGAAGCAAATTTAAATTCTTCATAACACCTACTGTTGTCCTGTGAACCCTTTCCCACCAGGGAGCCCCAGTTGGGGGCGGGAGCCTCAATTCCAAATCTAACTAAAAGTTCTGACAGAACAAACTGCAGCGCTCGTGGAGACGCACATCCAGCTCTGGCCCAATAAAGCCCTGGGTACTTGTCAGTGTATCTGCTTCTCTCCCACCTCTAATGTCCATGAGCGCTCGGGCATCACCCATCCCGTGACGAGACACTTATTTTTCCTCCCGGTGTGAATCCTTCTACACCCCCCCCCCAATTTATTCATGGAAAAGTCTAAGCTTGGTCATCCACTATGAATTGGTGTTACGGCTACATCTAAAATGCTAAAGACTAAGACTAAGAGAACAAAAAACCCCCTCTTTTCCTTGTATTCCAACATATGATGTATTTTATGTTCCAATCAAGATATTGCTTGTGGGTTATATACTCTTCTCTATGGGCAAAATGTGTAACACATTCATGGGTGTCCATTTTTTTTTTTTAGCTCTGGGGAGACCTATACCCCAAAATGAATTTTGAACTATAAACAAGTCATTGAATCAGGTGCACTGGAAGTAGTCATGTGGCCAGAGCCATCAAAGAAAACGGGGAAGGATGAAGATGAGAAGTTTAGAAGCTCCCGAGAGAACACTTCTGGAAACAATCAAGTTAGCTCTCCATACCAACTCAAGGGTCCACGGCACACCGCCTCTGACGAGAACTCATCCGCTCTGTGTCCCTCTCCTTCTCGCTGCAGTGACCCCACCCCGCTGAGGAAGACCCTCCCACCACCTCCAGCTGGGGAGATCCACCGAACCACGTGGCAGTGTGTACGAGGAGACGATAGAAGCTTCTCATTCAGGATGCTTTGGGTTGACTTAACTTTCCCCCAAAAGATATACTGAAGTCCTAACCCCCAGTACCTCAGAATGTACCTTGTTTGGAAATACGGCCTTTGCAGAAGGAATCAAGATAACGTCATTACAATGTTCCTTCTCCTCAAAAAAGTCCCAGGTTCATTTCACGGGCTGAATGTACTAGTTTCATAGGGCAAACAGTTTTTTGGTTTCATTGGGCTACCATAACAAAGGACCACAAGCTGTCGGCTAAACAGAAACGCATTCCCTCACAGTTCTGGAGTCTTGAAGTCCGAGATCAAGCAGTCGGCAGGGTTGGTTCCATCTGAGGGCGGGGAGGGAAAGTCTGTTCCAGGCCTTTCTCCGTGGCTTACAGATGGGCATCTTCATGTTCACATGCATCTGTGTCCAGATCTCCTCTCTTTACAGGACACCAGTCATATGGGGTCAGGGGCCACCCGAATGACCTCCCTGGCTTGGTGACCTCTGTAAGACTCTACCTCCAAATGAGGTCACATTCCAAGGTACCAGGGGTTGGGACTCCAACATATCTTTTTTGGGGGGATGGGGGAGACAGTTCAATCCATACCAGTGGTGTTGACTATATAATATGTAAAGCCCTAGTAGTGGCAACAGTTAACACCAGATGCAGGAAGGGAGAACACTGCTTAAAGACAGGACTAGGGTGGCCTCAGAACTCCTTACTTGGGCTTGTGCTTGGGTAAAACATCTGAGCCTGAATCAGTGGGGGCCAGGCCAGGCCAAGGGCCATGCCACTGCACAACTCCTAAAGCACACACACTTGACTCAAGGGATGCTTGATCTCAACACTTTCCATAAATTTTGGGCATATCATGCATTTCTTTCTTTAAAGAAAAAAAAAGGATTCTGTCAGTGTCTCTGACTTTGGGCATTTAGATATACTCTGACCAGTGGGTGGCTGAATATGTGTGCGGGCCGGAGAACCGTGAGAGAGTGGGCATTCAATGTTGTTCCCCATGACCATCTCTGCGAGGAAAAATGCTCCCAGAATTGCATAAAGAAAATGAAAAGCAAAGAATTCTATAGGGTCCAGGGGCAGAGGCCCTTCAGTCCTCTGAAATCGACAGCTCAGCTCACATTCTAAAATAAAGCAGTGGATATGCCTCAAGCCTAAAGCTTTTTAAACACCCTTCCCCATTTTTATTGGCACTGAATCTGTATTTCTAACTTACTTTCCCGATTCTTCTATCCACTGAGGGCTTAGTCTCTTCCTTCACCATTAATTTCCCTTATGACTTTCCCCTTATGACTGTTTTCGAATCAATATCAAAAGATGTATACAGCCTTCACCCCATCATCTACAATGAGATGCTCCAGGCATGACTGGTGTTAAGGGAAGCCATGGCATGGGGGCTTCAGGATCCTCCAGCTTACTCCCAGGTCTTCCCTAAAAAGGTTGGGGGCAACTACAAGGAGAGAACTTAACGATCACACAGCTCTCTCTACTTGGGTTGGACACCTGCACCTCGTGCGGCTTTAAAAGTGAGAAAAAAGCATGTCTACAGGACGACTCGGGGCACGTTATGGACTGTTACACACACCTTGGCGACCGCCTAGTCCACACTCGGATTCACAGAGGGAAAGCTGTGTGATGACTTGCCAGCCTCCTGCACACGTCTCATGCACATGCACTTCACACATCCACCAGCCTCCATGAATGACTTTCAAGCGACACCCAAAACAATATAAAATGTATGCAACCCAGAGAGGGTACCGCGAGATGCTAACGTGTGCATTTCCAAAGACCACGACACAAGTCGTGGGCCGTGCCGGAGGGGGGTGCTCTAGACGATGAGGAATGAGGACCTGGGGTTCTCTTTCTGCCCCTGCAAGATATTAAGCCAGTTTCCCAGGGGCCGCTTAACTCCCCTGAACTCAAGAGGCCACAAAGAGAGGGAAGAGCAGTCAGTGGGCGGCTTCAGAGCCTCAGAGATGACAGGGTGGTGGTTCCCAAACAGGGGCGGCAATGCCCTTAGAGGATGCTGGACAGTGTCTGCAGACACTCTGGGCTGTCCCGAATGGAAGGGCGGGTTCTCCTGGCATCTCCCAGGGGGTTGACTCCGCACGGTGGAGGCTGGCCTGTGCACTGCAGGGTGCTGAGCAGCATCCCTGGCCTCCATCCACCAGATGCCAGGAGCTCCCTTACCCCCAGTTGTGACAATCAACAGTGTCTCCATACCCTGCCAACAGGCCCCTACGAGGCAAAACTGCCCTGGCTTGGGACTGCCATTCTAGGGTGAACGGCCAACTTTGCTGACCCATGCCTCCTATGGATACTCGTATTTAGAGGGCTGGCTTGCATGACACATCACTGTAAACGTTTCTTATCTTCCCTACTAGCCGTCAGCAACTTGAGAGGAGCCACATCGGAACCATCTTTAGCTCAACATTTTCAAGTACTTTTTAAACACTGCACATCTATTCGCCACCAATGAAGCCACACGTTTGCCTGCAACATTCTCCCAGTCACTACTGCAACCGTCTGGTGCCTTGCTAGACTAAACAGTCTCCTTGTGATTTTATTTACAAAATAATTTATTTCGTTGAGCCCAGGTGAATGGTAAAATGTCACCAAGCGCAGACTGGAAAAAAACCCACATGCACAGTGTTTCTGTGTACTTGATTTTTAGCTCTCCTGAAGTTTAGGAGAATGACTTTACGTAAACAATTAAATTAAAACAGAATTACCTAAAACTTCAGGAAGGACACCTCCAACACTTTTTGCATGATTTCATGGTAAACTGTTTTTTTTTTTTTTTTTTTTTTTTTTTTTCTTTTTGTGGTATGCGGGCCTCTCACTGCTGTGGCCTCTCCCGTTGCGGAGCACAGGCTCCGGACGCGCAGGCCCAGCGGCCACGGCTCACGGGCCCAGCCGCTCCGCGGCATATGGGATCCTCCCAGACCGGGGCACGAACCCGTATCCCCTGCATCGGCAGGCGGACTCTCAACCACTGCGCCACCAGGGAGGCCCATGGTAAACTGTTTTAAACGTAGCACAGTACAAGTCAGACTTGAGGGATACTGTTGCCAGGTGTCAACTGTGAACATCTAGGCGCTGGTTTAAACTCCGGCTGGTGACCAAACCCATTTGGGGCGCTGGCACACTTAACAGAAAAAGCACCTCAACTTATAAGTCGTGCTTGTTTCCACTGAGGGTTTTCAATTCCTAAAATGTCCTAGGGATTTGAGCCATGGTTAAGGACTCCCTTTCATGTTTGTCTACCTTTTCCTAAAAGCCAGCAAGACATTGAGACGAAGGGCACCTAACACGTGGCTCCCAGGAGCCATGCAGTCAGTGACTCTGTTAAGGGAATTATTTATTATACGAACCCTCTAAGTCGAAAAACTGAAACAAGATTAACATTTGGGCAAAAAGGTATTTACATTTCAAACACGAAATAATGAGTTCCCTCTTATCAGCAAGGTTCTTAAGCCACTTCGCTGCCAGCAAACGGAAATAAAACGTGATACACCCATCTAACTTTATTGCTGACGAGAAAACCTTCACGACTAGAGTCACTGGACCATTTCCCAGCCGCCTGTAGCTGTGGGTGAGCCCCATTTTTGACAGCGTCAGACAGGGATACGAACCACCAACTATCTTACAGGGTGGAGGGGACAGCCCACCACACAGTCAGGACACATGGCTTTGCCACCTCCCTGCAAGGCTCCGAAGCCCCCTCCCCACTCACTAGGCTGCCAAAGCAAGTCTGCCTCCAAAGCATAACTTCTGTAACCTCATGAGAAGAAAAGCACAGCTCTGCAAACACAAAGGTGAGAAAGGAAAACATCTCAGAGGTGAGAGACTTCGCAAAGGTAGGGCATGCACCTGCCCAGTCTGTTCTGTTCTATTTCGACGTGTCTGTATCTTAACATCACGAAACTTGAAACTGGTTTGATTTGACTGTAACTCTGCTTTGCAGACCTCTGAAAATGTGACACCTGCACTCCCGCAGCTGACAAGGAGGTGAGAATGAAATCCAAGTTCTGAAACCTCAGAGCGTGGCTTGAAGGGGTCTGCCTCAGACAGAGGAAATGCAAATTGCGGCACTTGGAGAGTTTGGGGGATAGGGGAGAAGCCTCCAGGATTCAGGTATATGCTAATAATTCGAGATGGAAAGTAAAATAAACCCACCACGGTACTACACAGTGATTCTAGTACGTGGCTCTAAAAATAATCCGTTTTGTTTGAAGCTCTAATCTCACAGGACACTACAAGGATCCCTTGAGGCCAAAATCTATTTCCGGTGGATTGTTAAGAAGTTAGTCTCCCAAATAATTCTCCCCCCATCTAGGGAAGGCACCACAAAGACGGCTAAGGTTAAATTCTTATAATAAACCCCAGAAAGAGAGTAAACCAGGATGGGGCAGGAGCAGCATCCACAGGGAACATTTTCATGGAGAAATTTTCCCAAGAAATTTTTCCAAGTACTATTAATACCAACGCTATCAAATTACCGCCTAGGAATCCCTGAGAACTGGAACATAGTACTCGCCGCTTACAACGTGCCCCCCCATACCACTCTGTTTCTTTTAGAGTAAGGATACCTAGAACCGGGGAGGTTATTGCAGTAATGTGTGCACGGATATGAAAAATTGTTTAAGGTGTTTTGTCAGGAATCTCGAACAAGTTCACTCTGGGAGAGTGTCTTGCTTTATAAACTTAATTTAAATACACCCTGGCGCTTCCAGGACTCTGATTTGTGACGCTCTATCCTAAGAAACGCATTTCCTTGAATAACCGCACCAACGGAGCCTCTCTGCATCCCATTTTAAAGGTATGGGCTCCGGGGGCCTGTCTCAGGTGCGCGGGCAGTAGGCTCTGGGGGAGAGGCCAGGGCAGGTGTGGGCATAGGAGAGGGGAAGCAATGGTGGGGGCAGGGCAGTTAGGAGGTGAGGGAGGGGACGGGATGGAGATGGTGCAGGACAGAAGACGGGCCCTGGGTGGAGGGGGGGCTTGCGGAAGCGTGCGGTGCAGCAGGGAGACGGAGTGCTTTGGGCTCGGGAGGGTAGGGAGCTGGGTGCTGGACGGGGAACAGGTGCAGGACAGGTGAAAGGGCGCTGGGGGGAGGGGAGCGGGTAGGAGAGAACCCGTCCCCAGACCAGCGCCATTCCTGTGGCGCCCACCTGGCCTTATACCTCCCCACACTAGATCTGGGCAGCAGGTAGAGCTGGGTGACACCTGGGGCACCAGGAAGCCTCCATCTGCTAAATGAACTCCACCTGCTGTTCTTCAACCTAGGGACATTCCAAACAGGGGAGCACTGCCATCCACCACCCCTTCCATCCGTCCTCCCCTCACCCCAGACACCGTACGGTACAGGCAGAGAGTATCTGAATGTACTCCATGGTGTTCGAGGGGTTCCCTCGCGTTCAGGGGCAGGAAACTAGGCTAACCCGTGCGTGTACACCGCCTTCACCGTGGAGATACCTACGGACTTCACAGAGGTGTGGTCCGATTCAAGATCCTAAGCAGGACTTAGGGACGCGTGAAGACAAGAAGCAGCATTTGCTCTCATTAGGGCAGTAGCCAAGATTTCATTTGCCATCAGGTGTCCTATTTACCGACCACTGAAGGCGTGAAAATCAGCCAATTTCTCTACAATACGGAACACAGAAAATACCCCAGCTGAATTCTTCACCACCTTCAGGTCGGATGTGCCCTCATCTTCTAGGGATATGTCAACACGGGGATGGGGCAGCGCCAGACCCCCCAAAGCCAAAAAGACGCCCACCCACCTCCCACCCCAGACACACATTTACTTTTCCCCTCAAGTAGAGAGGAATTATGTAGACTGCATCGCAGGGATCCAAAAACCAGAAAAAAGTCCTACTTAGAAATCATTACAAATGGTGGTGATGAATCACGCTTCAATTGATTTTTTTTTTTTTTACGGCTGTGGCTATTCTCATGTAAAAGAAAAAACAGGAAACATGAGTTTTAAAAGGCACTGGATGAGACATACAGAAACAAATATTAAACCCCTTTATTTGAAATTTAAAAGTCTAACAATTCCTTGAGAAGGCAAGATAAACACCTAGGGAAGAGGATGTAGCCAAGCCAAGTGCATCCTGAAGCTACAAAGTCTCCCATCGGGGGGACGGGGCCTGTGCCCGCCCACTAGTCTGTAGTCAATGCGCATCGCAGTGCCCCACCTGGTACAAGCTCAGGAAGTGCTGGCTGAATGAGGAGGAGAGGAAAGAGGGGAGGGGGGGAGGGGGAGGGAGGGGGGGAGGGGGAGGGAGGGGGGAGGGGGAGGGAGGGAGGGAGAGCTCTGTCTGGTCTGAATAGGTCAGGTGGGGGCAATCCCATGACAACCGTATCAAAGAGACAAAGTACCACATCCCACGCCCACCTCTCCAGAAGCGAGGTGTGAAAACGGGCAACAAACGTGAAAACTCAGAGGAAACGTCTCTCCCATGAAGCACATGGTACAACATGTAACATGGGAAGACCCATGAGCACTGCGGCCTCTGGCACCGCGACCTGGGCAGTACAATGATCGCTCCTCTGAAAGGAGAGGCGACCACACAGCGGACTAGTACTCAGCCATAAAAAGTGATGGAACTCTGACATAGGCCACAGCATGGAAGAATATTGGAAACACTGTGCTGGGGAAATGAGCCAGACACAAAAGGACACGTATTACATGATTCTACATACATGTGGCACCTAGGATAGTCACATTCTTAGAGACAGGAAGTAGAACACAGGTTACAAGGCACAAGGGGCAGGCAGAGGGGGAAGGGTGAGGTGCTGTTTCACTGGGTCAGACTTATCTGGAGGGGATGATAAAGTTGCAGGTGGAGATGGCTGGCCACACAACATTATCAATGTATTTAACGCCACTGAACTGTACATCTATGAATGGTTAACATGATATTGTTATCTATATTTTCCACAATAAAAACAAAAAAAGAGGGACTTCCCTGGCGGTCCAGTGGTTAAGACTCTGCACTTCCACTGCAAGGGGCACGGGTTCCATCCCTGGTTGGGGAACTAAGATCTCACACGCCACGGGGCGTGGCCATAAAATTTTAAAAGAAGAAAAGAATACGTGACTGGACCTGAAAGTTTTCATAACTACCAGGTAGTCTCTTTGACCTGCTATACAAATAAGGACCCAAGGGTTAAGATTTCCCTAACTATCCACAACCAAGGTGGGTGAGAAGTCCCAGGTTCGAGAAGCCACAGCTACACCCCAGGAGCTGTGACACGATCTCACTTCTTTAAAATGCTGCATAGTTAGTGCCTGGCAGAAAGGTCAGGGCCTCGGGCAGTAAACAGAGTGGACACATGGGAAGAAGCAAAGGAAGGACCAGGATGCGGAGCAGTGGGTGACAATAAACGTCAAGAAGGCAAAGATCATGAAGGAAAAACCAGACGCAGAAGACAGGAACAGGAATCAGCAAGAAGAGGAAAAACGGCGTCAACAGGTAAGAAACTATTTCATAGAAGCTTAAGGGAATGAACAGTTACGAAACGCATTTGCAGGCTTCCCTGGTGGCGCGGTGGTTAAGAGTCCGCCTGCCGATGCAGGGGACACGGGTTCGTGCCCCGGTCTGGGAAGATCCCACATGCCACGGTGCGGCTAGGCCCGTGAGCCATGGCCGCTGAGCCTGCGTGTCCGGAGCCTGTGCTCCGCAACGGGAGAGGCCACAACAGTGAGAGGCCCGCGTATCGCAAAAAAAAAAAAAAAAAAAAAGAAAAGAAACGCATTTGCCCCTGGAAAATTTAGTTTTACATTCCTATTCAAAATAATGTAGATTACCAAAATAAAACCAAAGCTGTTCTTTGGATGACCAAGGGGCTTTGTTTCACTTATTAATAAACGAGCTGGCTGGCTCCCAGGCAATGCTCTGGACCAGCCCCTGTCCCCTGGGCATTCTCCCTGGTCCCAGCTGCACCGAAGGCCCCATGTCCCAGACATGCCCTAGGAGTACATGCTGCCCTCTGAACCAAGGATGCCTTCCTCTGGACTCCAAAAACCTCTTCATCCCCGGTGCGCTGGCTCAGATGTCACCTCCCCGACCTCCGGAAGGCAGGTGCAGCCCCACGCAGCTATCATCACCCCACAGGAGGATGCTCAGGGGTCCTCCCTTCCCAGAAAAAGGGGCAGGGCTTTGCACCCCATCAGGCATTCCGTGAGACGGCTGACGACTGGCTGGTCCTCCGCACTCCCCGACCCCCCCACTGCCACCACTTGATTATAATAACCGGCACAAAGCAGGAGTCACTACGTCATCCCTGAATGAATACATACACTTCAGAATAACAACGATTTCGTCTGTAAGTATATCAACTGGTAAGAGACGGCTTAAATCAGCTGGGATGAGGGAGGTCAGTGAACTGGGACATAGAGCATGGCATCTGAGCAAAGAGAGGCAGACAGGAGGCTGTGCGGTTCAGTGATCTCTTCTGCTACAAAGTGAGGACAAAAGATAACATCAAGTGGGCCTAGCGACTGCTGCAGGGCCAGGCATCGTGCTAAGTGCTTTCGGTGGACAACTGCATTTAATCCTCATGTGAGGGGAAAGATAGTCTTTGACAGAGCACAACACTTAGCCCTAAAACGTGGAGCTTTTGCTCAAGGGCACATGGAGAGAACAGGAGTCCCAGCTGGGATGGCAGAGCCCAAGAAGTGGTGGACCAGCTCCAGCTTTGGGATGTGTACTGGGTCTTGTCTTCCCTGCTGGGGTCCTCCCGGCCCCGACCCACTTTTTCCGTCACTCCTCCCCCCACAAGCCCCCCACACCCCATAATGACTTGGATTGGGGGTAGCCCCTGCATCTCTGAGGGATGCCCCCAGGGGCATCCTTTGCCCTATGGGATGCACCAGTCAAGACTCAAAGAGCCCCATCTTCTCACTGGTTTCTCTTAACGTTGCTAAGAACGGGAAGGAGGGGCCCCTTCCAGTGAGGCTGAGGATAAGACTACAGGTCAACCAGAATGACATGCAGCACTGATTTAAAAGCTAAATTCAGAATACCCCTGAACAACCCTGCTCATAATAAGCAAAGCAAAAGTGAGGGGGAAACAATCTTTAAAAATTCAAATGCCTTTAAAACATGCTGTGTTTTGAACATGGGTGGGTTTTCTTCCAAGGAGAGGAACACTACAAAATGAACTTCCTTAAAAAAAAAACGTGCAAATGTTCAGAATTCCTATGTAAAACCAGCCCTACCTCCATGACATTTTGTTCAAACTAAATAAGGTCTCAGTTGATAGTTTTGCATGAAAATACATTTTGGCACGTTCTTTACAAAGAAACGTAACTGCTAAAAGTTATGGCAACACCAACCAAAACATTAGTTAATCATATTAAATCATATGTAAAATAATTCCTTGGGAAAAAAAAAAACCTCTTTATTTTAAAATAGGTTTAGACGTATAGAAAGTTGCAGAAATAGTAGAGAGTTCCCACGTAGCCTTCATCTAGCTTCCTGTTGTGTTAACATCCTAAATAAACACAGCAATGGTCAAAACAGAGAAATCAACACGGGCACAACACACCTAACTAAACTACAGACTTTAAGCAAACTCACAGGTCCTTTTTCTGTCTCCGATTTCCATCCAGGACCCCACGACCCGTTGATCTGTGACAGTCGCCCTTTCTTTCCTTGCCATTCAAAGCCAGACTCTTTGGACAAGCGCAAGAAGTTATTTCGTAGGATGCCGCCCCCCACCCCACCCCCGTTTGGGTTTGTCCACTTCTCTCGATTAGATGCAGGTTATGCATTCCCAGCAGGAATACCACAGAAGTGATGCTGTGTCCTTCTCAGGGCATCACATGATGTCACTAGGCCTTATTCCTGGTGCGGTTATCCACAGCAACTGGGCTCGGGTGGTGGCACCTGCTGAGATTCTTCCCCATAAACCACTGCCCTCGTCTCCTTGGTAATCGGTAAATATCTTAGGGGACATACTCTGAGCCCATACTAGTATTACGTCATGATTCTTAGACGTTAGGGATATAAAAATTAACTTATGGCTAACAATGTATACTTTAAATGGCTGGCACCATTTGTATCCTTTTCAAAAGGAAAACTCCCAAGAGGAAATCTTTAAAAATGCAATTTTTAAAAAGAACTCTTGAGTTCAATCACTGATGAAGAGTTAAGCAAGAGTAAGTACAACGCTTAACAGGTCGAGGGATGATCTGTGTGTGGGCAGGAATCCAGGCAGCCGAGAGCAGCAGGAAAGTCAATCTCAAAGACACATCCTAACAGGAAGCCTTGGGCCACGAGGCGACTTGCCAGTAATCTATCCCAAGGACGTTCCGAATCATCATTTAATTTTGTGTAATTTTTATCCTGGGTATAAACAAAAGTTCTCTTAGAGTATCCATTTCAAAATGATACTGTAAATACAAGTAAGTTGAAGGCTAAGTTTATTGCCAATAAACACTTTCATTAAAAAGAAGAATGGGGCTTCCCTGGTGGCGCAGTGGTTGAGAGCCCGCCTGCCGATGCAGGGGACACGGGTTCGTGCCGCGGTCTGGGAAGATCCCACATGCCGCGGAGCAGCTGGGCCCGTGAGCCATGGCCGCTGAGCCTGCGCGTCCGGAGCCTGTGCTCCACAATGGGAGAGGCCACAGCAGTGAGAGGCCCGCGTACCGAAAAAAAAAAAAAAGAATGATTTCTGTACCCCATACATTGTTGTAAAAAAAAAAGTCTACTCATTTTTAAAAATGAGTTATGATGCACTATTGTAGAAAACATCCACATGACCTGAAGTCACAAGCAAACTAACATTCTAGACCCATCACTGAGACCTAAGAGCATGATTAATTCATCTGCAAGCATCGGTGTGCAATCCCGATGGGGGTCAACCCAATGGAAAGCCCCCCGTTCGGATGGGCATGGTGGGTGGTGTACAAACGAGAAGCATGGCCAAGTTTAGCAAACTTCAAGAAATACACTAAAGACACAGTTATGTAAAGTTTCAAAATACATGTAAGACTCTGGTGAAAAAATAGTGTATTTTTAGAGCACCAACAATTTGCTTAAATAATTAAAAAGGAGTGGATGTACAGCCTTACAGACACACGGAGATCATCCAATACACACTTTACATTCTAAGACTTCCAGCAAACACATCTCATGAACCTGCATTATAAACCGTAGCCAGTTTCCTTGGATTTGGAGCCAGACAGGGTTCTTCCCCAGCCCCACAGCTCGCAAGAGGTGTGACCCTGAGCAAGTACCCTCACTTCCCTCCTGGGGATGGGGTGACAGGTAAAGCCACCTCTCAATGCAAGGCAACCATCTGTATAATGAACACGTTCCAGCAAAGATTTCTGGTAGCTGGCGAGTTAATCGACTCAGCACATCTGGCTCAGAGTTAAGCTCACAGTTACTGGGTGGGGTGAATGGCGTCTCCTGAAAAACATATGATGAAGTTGTAACTTCCGGTACTCGTGAATGTGACCTTATATAGACATCAGGTCTTTTGCAGACAGAATCAAATTAAGATGAGGTCATACTGGACTAGGGTGGGCCTTCAATGCAATGACTGGCGTCTTCAGAAGTGAAAGGGAAGATCTGGAGACATAGACACCTGGAAGAAGGCTGTGTGGAGATGAAGGCAGAGACCGGAGTGATGTGGCCACAAGCCAAGGAACGCCGGGGGCCACCGGAAGCTAGGAGAGAGGCATGGAGGAGGTTCTCCCTCAGAGCTTCCAAAAGGAACCAACCTTCCCAATACTTTCATTTTGAACTTCTGATCTCCTGATCTGTGAGAAAATCCATTTCTGCTGTTTTAAGACCCCCTAGAGTTTGTAGTAATTTGTTTACAGTAGCCAGAGGAAACTCATACAGGATAATGATGGTATTCGGTAAATACATTGTTTTTTTTTTTCAGTACGCGGGCCTCTCACTGCTGTGGCCTCTCCCGTTGTGGAGCACAGGCTCCGGACACACAGGCTCAGCAGCCATGGCTCACGGGCCTAGCCGCTCCGTGGCATGTGGGATCTTCCCGGACCGGGGCACAAACCCGTGTTCCCTGAATCGGCAGGCGGACTCTCAACCACTGCGCCACCAGGGAAGCCCTCGGTAAATACATTTTTAAAAAATACTACTATATTAGAGATACATCCGAAAATACTCATGGGTGAAATAACAAGATGCCTGAGATTTGCTTTAAATTACTCTAATAAAAAGAAAAAAAAAAAAACAGTGAGGGGACAGGTGACACCAGCTCATGAAATCCTGACAGTGGGTGAAGCAGGGTGAGGGGGAATATACCAAAATATTCTATATACTTTTGTATGTTTGACAATTTCCATGTTAACAAGCTAAGAGTGTATATGTCAGACGTTAGCCGACCAGCATCTAAACTATATATGCAACGCTGTCCCAATCTTTAACCAATGCAATCAACTTTAATATCCCATTTTACTCACTACCCTCTTTGAAACAGAAACAGCAGAAAACCACGGGAACCCCACTGATTAAAGCAGCCATCACATAGCGACGAATGGCCAGTAATCATCCAACTTGAAATAAAGCTAAAATTCATACACCTCATCTCCCTACACGCTTGATCAGATAAACAGTATCACAAGCATCACGGACTTAGGTGCACTGGATAAAAACAAGGAATTCTTTTTTCTAGGCACTAGGGCCGGAGTGCACAAACAGAACCAAGAAATGGAATCAACACGTTGAAGGCTTGACCCTTTCCTAAGGCTACCCCTGTGGGGATGAGGCTCCCCTGGGGAGCATCAGCAAAGAAGCTTACAGACATCATGAATGCAACACGGGCAGGTGCAACAACATGACCATCATATGAGAGATGGCACTTCCAGTGAGTACGAAAACCCTGCTTGAACATTCACTTTCTGTTCTGAAGCAGTAATTACGGCTGTGAGTGTGCTGGGCGGGGGCCTTCACAACACATCTCATCTGGGCAGCGGAAGCCACAGGCACCTGCTACCCAGTCTCCAAACCGAACAACCCTCGGGAAATGGTCAGCAGCGTTCTGGTAACGATGCTGAGGCTTCCCGATACCTTCATGTAGGAAACGCGGGCCTGATTCTCCTGACTCGTCCTCAGGGAACACTGGGCTCACGCTTCACCTGAACTGCTCCGGAAAGAAAGGAACCTGGAGGGGCAGCCGTGAGTCAGCGTCCTTCAGGAGAAACCCTGGCGAAACCTACATGAAAAATGCCATGAGAAACAGAGTCAGGGGGACCTTCCTGGTGGCGCAGTGGTTGAGAGTCTGCCTGCCAATGCAGGGGACACGGGTTCGAGCCCTGGTCCGGGAAGATCCCACAGGCCGCGGAGCAACTGAGCCCGTGTGCCACAACTACTGAAGCCCACGAGCCACAACTACTGAAGCCCACGTGCTGCAACTACTGAACCCTGTGAGTCACAACTACCAAGTCCACGCACCACAACTACTGAAGCCCGTGCGCCTAGAGCCCGTGCTCCACAACAAGAGAAGCCACCGCAATGAGAAGCCCGCGCACGGCAACCAAGAGTGGCCTCCTGCTCGCCGCAGCTAGAGAAAACCCACACACAGCGGCAAAGACCCAATGCAGCCAAAAATAAATAAAAATTAAAAAGAAAAAAAAAAGAAACACAGTCAGGTCTTGGCTGGGCTGGGCCAGGCAGCAGACCTCCACCAGCTCACAGGGGTCCCTGCTTTGCTCAACAGGCAGTAGGCTTCCTTTGACTTGACCCTCACATTTCCAACTTCCTTTCAGAATTCGGGGACATGCACAGCTGGCCAGTGTACGGGGGCGTGACCCTCTCCAAGGAGACAATCTTTAGATAGAGCAGCACCGAGCAAGTGGAAAGTACCCTGGGACAGGGCTTCTCAGCCTCGGCTAGTGACATTTGGGGCTGGATGACATCATTGTTGGGAACGTCCTGTACACTGCAGGGTGTTGAGCAGCATCCCTGGTCTCCACCCAAGAGAAGAAAGGAGCGCCTCCCCACCTGGGACAACCAAAAACATCTTCAGACATCGCCAAGAGTCGCCTGGGGGGTAAAACCCCCCTTCAGTGAGAACTACAGCCCTTGAAGGCTTCGCACTGGAGCCTACTCCTTGGAACGTTCTGGAGTAAAGTGTGAACTCTGACTCCTTCTCATGCATCCTGGTGGACAAGAAATGGTAGAACCAATCGTGACACAGAGAGCACGAGAAAAGAACTTGCAGATTTGCAAGCACGCGAGTTTAACCAACTCACTCAGACGGCCTTTGGGAAGATGGAAAAAAAACTGTGGCTGTGTAACGTCAGGCCTCACATGAAAGGGGTCTGTACCCCTTTCACTCAGCAGGGCTGTCTGTCACTTCTAGGGACTCAAGATGGATGTGCAATAATGTTTCCAAGAGCAACCAGAACCACAGCAGCACTAGTAACGACAGGGGTTAAATCAATATGATTTCAACTAATATCAAAGCTGGTACCAGGGACTTCCCTGGCGGTCCAGGGGTTAGGACTCCGTGCTTCGACTGCAGGGGGATGGCTTCAATCCCTGGTCAGGGAATTAAGATCCTGCATGCCAGGCGGCACAGCCAGAAAACCAACCAACCAACAAACAAAAAAACCCGCTGGTACCAGTGTGGCTCCCTTTACTTTCCTGAACCCACTGACAAGATTCCCTCTGTCACCTCCAGCTTCCCGTTCCCTTCCTCGACCTTCTGTGACTCCAGCTGCAGAAGAGTGCTCACATCCAGCGTGTGAAACGGCTGTGGGCTCCCTCCTTTGCTGTCTTGCGGGGTGGGCAGGGACTAAAAGGCTGACTTGTTGAGAGAAGGTCAGAGTGTAAACCAGCGAGCAGTCCCATGCACTCACTTCTCTTCAGGGCTGCACGGGGATCCTAACCCGCCGGATCCGGAGCCCCCAAATGCAGAGGGCATCCCGTGCCGCGTAACGGAAAAGGACAGCTAGCTCTTAGCGGCTCACGGCCCTGTCGTTCCCTCCCTCAGCCTTGCAAGGATACACAGGGCGTGCTTTACGAGTCCCTTCTCGGCTCACATATGGGATCTGAAAAGTCAATCTAATTAGTCTGGTTCCGATTTCCAGTTCTATCGGTAAGCGTCGATGCGAGATATGTCAAGGCCAGTCCCTAGAAGAGGTAAAATCGGAATCCTAGAAGCTGTGCCTTCGCTACTCCACAGGCAGGTGTCCTAAAGCCCCTTTCACACCAAAGTTAAGACCAGAGCTTGCGACGATGCCTGGGTGGGCTTCCCAATGCGTCCACCGTGGAGATACAGTCCGCAAAATTCAGCTCTGTTACAGCTTCTTGCATCACGTTGCTGTGGAGATGGATTCTGTTATAACAAGACGCCTTAATTCTCTGCTGAAAAGGAATTTATCTGACACGTCCCTCCCCCTCTCTGTGGTTTTATTTTCCATGGTTGGCACACAGAGTAATTCATACATTCACACACACTTAGGGGAAAAAAAAAACAACAAACTGCCTGGAACTGTAACAAAATGCCTGCTAGTCTTTGCTTTAAGGAATTTTACATTAAATAGGATCCAAAATCCCCCTGGGGTTTCCAGTTTGCCAGAGAGCTTACTTTTGTGAATGATTTCAACTTAACTCCTAGGATAACCGTCTTATGAAATTGCTGACACATCTGTCCCACTTAAATCTATGGTGTCTGCAAACAGGATAAAAATGACTTCCACAGGGTAGAAGCATCATGGTTTCATTTCTTTTTTCTCTTATCATCCATGTTATGTTTCGCAAGCTGTCCGAGCTTCCTTAGCATGACAGAGGTCGCAGCACTTTGCAGTATCCTTACAAGAAACGGCCAATTCAGTTCCACGATGCCAGGAGCGGCCTCGCTGCCAAAGCTGCGCCTGCATCCTGCCACGGCGACCCGTTTGTTTGCGCTCGAGCACAGGACGCCGCTTGTCTGACTGCAGCAGCTCGGTCCACTCCGCACCGCCGACAGAGCCCTTCTCGGCCCCGCTTCGCCCAGGGCTCCTTCCCGCTTCCTCCGGCTTGGCGTGATGCAGTGCTCAGCCTCGACCCTCAAGCGTGTCCGCGTTCCTCACGACGCCCCGTCCTTCTTGGGACCAGGGCCAGCTCCCACAGCAGCAGTTTGCTTTGCGGGGGAGGGCTGGGGGTGCTGGGAGATGGGGGGACCACCTCCAGCTGGGGTGCGTGCTGGGGCCGTTTCCTATACCCAGGAAACATTCCTTTTTTTTTTTTTTTTTTTTTTGCGGTACGCGGGCCTCTCACTGTTGGGGCCCCTGTGAGCCTGTGGAGCACAGGCTCCGGACGGACGCACAGGCTCAGCAGCCATGGCTCATGGGCCCAGCCGCTCCGCGGCACGTGGGATCTTCCCGGACCGGAGCACGAACCTGCGCACCCTGCATCGGCAGATGGACTCCCAACCACTGCGCCACCAGGGAAGCCCCCCAGGAAACATTGTTAAGAATCCCCTCACGGCCCTTAACGGGAGGTGGATGCTCCTCTGCGGTTACCCAGCGGATACGGGCTCGATATTGCCAAGACTGGTTGGCAAAACAGGACCTTTCCAAATGCTTTCTGAGTATCCTGGAGGGATAAGTCTCCAAACCCAAAGTGACGAGGGCACATCCAGGCCCCGTGGCCGTCTCCCATCACGCTGGTGACCAGGGAGGGGCAGGGCTCCCGTAATTCCACTTGAGAGAACGCAGCACAGAGCAGGGAGGACTCTGTGGCTTCTGCCACTTAAAAGGACACTCTCACACGGACCCCTGCCAAACGCCAGCTTCCTAGCCGTACACTCAGCGGGCCAGCACACGGGAGGCGGACGGCCCACTCACCGCCTCCGTCTCGGTCTCACCGGGCTGCACACCTGCCCAGCTTCGGCCCCGTGAGCAAGCTCCACCTCGCCATTCACAAGATGGGGCCGCGGCCGTGTGCACCCCATGGAAGGGCCGGGCCAGCCTCGTGAATCTGCAGCAGGGCTTCTCCCCCAAGGCACTGGTAATACCTGGGACCAGATCACTCTGTGTGGGGGGCCGTCCTGTGCACCACAGGGTGCTGAGCCGCATCCCTGGCCTCCAGCCACTAGATGCCAGGAGCTCCCCTGCCCCCAGCTGTGACAACTCCAAAACGCCTGCAGACACTCCAGATATCTGGGGAGGGGGAGGGGGAGGGGCAGCAAACACAAAGTCACCTCCTTAGGGAACCACTGTCCTCAAGGCGTCAGGGACCACACAGGTTTCCAGGTGTCCCCCCAGATAAAGGCCCAGGTCGAGACGCCTGGCTCTTCCACAGGCGGATCTTGTCTCCCGCCACCACCGCGGGGCCTCACTGAACCCACCCATCAAATAAGGCTCCTGACCTACCCGTTCTGTGCACAAAGGGTGACCCCTGGCCACAGGTGGCTCTTTAATCTTAAATGAATTAAAATGAAAGAAATCTGAAATCCAGTTTCTCAGGCACACGGGTCACGTTTCAAGTGCTCAAGGTCCACACGGGGCCAGAGGCTGCTCCACCGGATGGCGCGGGGGTGGAACAGCCCCATCTTCATAGGAAGTTCTACTGGGGGCGGCTGACCTAGGCCATCCGACGGCGTTCATTACAGTTCTAACGCCGCGCACGCTTCTCGAAGACCTCAGGAGAAGAGTGACCGGGAGGCAAATTAACACCAGGCACGACGGAGGATCTAGGCTTGGAAAACTAAGAATAACTCATTTTAACAAATGACAAGGGCTTCCCTGGTGGCGCAGTGGTTGAGAGTCCGCCTGCCGGTGCAGGGGACATGGGTTCGTGCCCTGGTCCGGGAAGATCCCACATGCCGCGGAGCGGCTTGGCCCGTGAGCCGTGGCCACTGAGCCTGCGCTCCGCAACGGGAGAGGCCACAGCGGTGAGAGGCCCGCCTACCACCACAAAAAAAAAAATGACAATGGCGGGCTTCCCTGGTGGCGCAGTGGTTGAGAGTCCGCCTGCCGATGCAGGGGACGTGGGTTCGTGCCCTGGTCTGGGAGGATCCCACATGCCACGGAGCGGCTGGGCCCGTGAGCCATGGCCGCTGAGCCTGCGCGTCCGGAGCCTGTGCTCCGCAACGGGAGAGGCCACAACAGTGAGAGGCCCGCGTACCGCAAAAAAAAAAAAAAAAAGTGGTGGTTCTTGAAGATTTAAAGAATTGGAATTTCTACAAACTGACCACTGGACCCTTGGACAAGTTGGTAATTTTAAGAACTGTATTTTTAAAAACAGGAAGTCGAGAGAGAAGGCATTTATTCCAAATTTACATGCAATAACTGAAAAATGTATGAACCTGGAAAATATTCAGATTGGCCTAAAGATATAGTCTGGGTTAAAGGAAAATTGTTGGACCTACCTCATCCAAACAAGCTATGTGGACCCACTGAAACGAACTGCTGCATCTCAGCATGTTACCCAGTCTTTCCTGATGAGCCTGCTCCCAGTTCTGTGCTCCTGGAGTCGTCCAGGTCCATCTACAAACCTGCTTCAATACTGTACCGCCTTCAACAGGCCTGGTATCTGCCCAAATGTGCAGCACACAGCACCCGAGTGATTCGTGGGTACAGCGCACTCATGTGCCCTGGTTTGTACCAACCCAGGGAAGGACACAACACCTTCTAAACTTCAAATAGCCCTGTTGTGCTATATTTTGGGGGACGGGGCAGGTGCCAGAAGACAAAAACACATTTACAAGGATACTTATCTTAAAAATCCTTAACTTGATAAAATGTACATTTTCATCTTAAAAACCTCCCTTTATTATTGGGTTGGCCAAAAGGTTTGTTCGGGGTTTTCCGTAACCTCTTCTGGAACATCTAACATCTTTTTGGCCAATCCAATATTTTGATAGCAAATGGTTCACTGGGTCTTTTTTTCTTTCTTTTTTTTTTTTTTTGCGGTACACGGGCCTCTCACTGTTGTGGCCTCTCCCGCTGCGGAGCACAGGCTCCGGACGCACAGGCTCAACGGCCATGGCTCACGGGCCCAGCCGCTCCGTGGCATGTGGGATCCTCCTGGACCGGGGCACGAACCCGTGTCCCCTGCATCGGCAGGCGGACTCTCAACCACTGCACCACCAGGGAAGCCCACACTGGGTCATTTTTGTCTTACTTTTGCACACATCCACACAAAACCCTGTACTGGAATGTTCACAGTAGCATGATTCCCATGGTCAAACTGTGGAAACAACCCATGTCCATCAACTGATGAATGGATGGACAAAATAGGGTCTAACCCTACAATGAAATTGTATTATTTGGCTATAAAAAGGAATGAAGCACTGACACATGCTACAGCATGCATGAAACCTTGAACACATTATGCAAAGTAAAAGAAACAAGTCACAGAAGGTCATGTATCATATGATTCCATTTATACGAAAAGCCCAGAATAGGCAAAGCCACAGGGACAGAAAGCAGATCTGCAGTCGCCAGGGGCTGGGGAGGGCAAGGAAGAAATGGGGAGTGACTGCTACGGGGCATGGGGTTTCTTCTGGGGGAACTGAGAATACTCTAAAATTAGACTGTGGTGACGGCTGTACAGCTCTGTGAATACCCTAAACACAATCAAATCATACACTTTAAGGGGGTGAGTTTGATGGGACATGAATTATACCTCAATAAAGCTGCTGAAGAAAGTGGCTTTGGCTGAAGTGGCTACAAGCCATCCAGCCTGGGCTATGAACCACAAATGCATTAACACAGCTCATTCCTTCTCTGAGACAGTGGATGTAGTCAGCAAGCAGAGGATGTTTCCACTCTAGGGAAGTGCGTACGTGTGTGCACGTGTGTGTGTGGCAGGGGCACTCACTTTTGTTAATCACTTCTGCAGTATCCACAGAAGGGAACATTTTCACAATCGTTTCTGCACTTTCTC
Source organism: Mesoplodon bidens (assembly GCF_964165515.1). Taxonomy (NCBI): domain Eukaryota; kingdom Metazoa; phylum Chordata; class Mammalia; order Artiodactyla; family Ziphiidae; genus Mesoplodon; species Mesoplodon bidens. The sequence continues at coordinate 47,370,433 of NC_138180.1, forward strand.
CAAGGAACAATCTTTCTTGCTGGGGGACAGTGGACACACGGGGCAGGAAGTCAGTCCCAGCCACGACTCTGGGATTCCAAAAGCGATTCCAAACTGCAGTAATTCAGCTGCCATTTCCAAAACCCCTGCACGGCCTGGTGCACCCCACTCCGTTCGTCCTGCGGGTGCTGCGGTCCTGTCGATGGGAGTCCTGTGACACCGGGAGGGGCGCCCGCTCGCCAAGCCTCGCATGCGCCCTATCTGGCTGACACAGACCCTGTGGTGCGGACACTCCTCAGCCTCCAGAGACTAAATGGACCCGAGAACTTGCTTTAGCCACTGGGACCCCAAAGCCTCCCGGGGATGCGGAGCAGCCCTGGCCATGCCTGGGCTACTACACGAAGGAGGCATCTCACTCTCCTCTCACAGGGAGCCCACGGCTGCAGCATCACAGCATCAGGAGCAAACCAGAGAAGACACATCGCAAGAAACAGATCCCTGATAGGGTGATGTACTTTGTGGCAAATCAGGTCACGCCAGCCCTTGCTAGCCACAGTCCAGAATTTCTTTATTCATAGTTCAAGAACTCACCACAGCTGCAGAGTTTACAGGTTTCGAGAGCCATAAATCCATCTGCTCCCTGCTTATCTGAATTTCATACAAGATTAATATTCTACCTACATCCGCTGACAAAGACAAATAGCTACAGAACGCAAAGTGACAATATTCTATGTCAGTAAACACTGTGACAAGACTCAGTTGAAAACACATTTTCAGCTTAGATTTGGTGTTTTAGAGGAACATACATTTTGTAAACCAAACACTATGTGGTCACACAGAAAAATATCTTCAAAGTGGATGAAGGTCTTCCCTGGTGGCACAGTGGTTAAGAATCCACCTGCCAAGGCAGGGGACACGGGTTCAAGACCTAGTCCGGGAAGGTCCCACATGCATCCCACGGGCGGAGCAACTAAGCCCATGTGCCACAACTACTGAGCCTGCGCTCTAGAGCCCGTGAGCCACAACTACTGAGCCTGCACTCTAGAGCCCACGAGACACAACTACTGAGCCCACGAGCCACAACTACTGAGCCCGAGAGCCACAACTACTAAAGCCCACATGCCTGGAGCCTGTGCTCCGCAACAAGAGAAGCCACCACAATGAGAAACCCGTGCACCGCCACAAAGAGTTGCCCCTGCTCTCCGCAACTAGAGAAAGCCTGTGTGCAGCAATGAAGACCCAATGCAGCCAAAAATAAATAAATTAAATAAATACATTTTAAAAAAAACTTTTAAAAAAAGTGGATGGAAAAATATTAAAGGTTAGGAAATACCCAGCCCTTTATCACTGTCAAATGCAGTGCCTCCGATTAGAAGGTTTGTAAATGAAAGAATGAAAGTAACCAATAATGTAATTAATTTAACAAAGAAAAAATGTGAATCACACTTAAAATGAATCAGCAACATTAAAATAAAGACTAAATGCATACCATACCCAATAAGGTAATTAATTTAACAAAGAAACTATAAGTTAAAACTTGAATCATACTTCAAATTAATCAGCAACATAAAATACACCAGAAAATCCTTCTGCTGTGAGGATCTGCCTTTCAAATGAAGCTTTTCTTTAGGTTTACAAAAAAAAAAAAAAAGAAAAGAAAAAAATGCATACAACAGCGCCTTATTTAGTTTAAAAAAACAAAAGGTAGCTGGTATCTGTGTATTTTAAGACTTTAAAATGCCAGGAGACCACTTTGTTGCATAAGGTAACTTGCCAGAGATAGTATAAATTTTGTAACAGATTTTCAACTATTTCTACTGTGCTTACATCAAGCTCCAAGTCTGTACCCTACGATTTCCATCTTAGACCAAAAACCAGATCGAATCTTTGTGTGGCAGGCCCCCTCAGCAAAATAATATCCTGCTCCATTCTCAGCACCCAGCACTCAGGAGGCACTCCTTACCTGAGAAACAAATGAACAGATACAACATGAATTGTTTTCCTACTTTGCACCAACATGTCAAAGAAATTCATTTAAATTGTTCTGTGTAAATAAAGTTATAAGCTCATCAGAGTTGAAAAGACACCCCTGCAAGTAAACAACAGTTGCTTTAGGATTAAGTACCGCAATAACGTGTCAGGACAAAATCAGATCCCAGGGCTTCCCTGGTGGCGCAGTGGTTGAGAGCCCGCCTGCTGATGCAGGGGATGCGGGTTCGTGCCCCAGTCTGGGAGGATCCCACATGCCGCGGAGCGGCTGGGCCCGTGAGCCATAGCCGCTGGGCCTGCACGTCCGGAGCCTGTGCTCCACAATGGGAGAGGCCACAACAGTGAGAGGCCCGCATACCGAAAAAACACAACAACAACAACAACAGCAGCACCTCATCAAGCACTTTTCATCAGCTGGAGACCACAGAAAATGCAATTGTTCTACCACATGGGATTCACGTCTTTAAATCAACGGGCTATGGTTCCGCGGGCACCCAGGACGCTTTATGGCTTTCAATAAGACAAATGAGCAACACCCCACTCTAGCCCATGGCACCCCAGCCCTGCTGAACAAACCCCACCCCTCCCCGGGCTGCCACCTGCACCAACTTAGTATGAAAACCCCTGCAGCCGGTTTGGTCTTTAACACAACGGTCCACCCAGATGAGATCCACAAAAGACACTGTTTTGTCCTTGTTACTGTGTCCAGTTCTAATTAATTCTAACAGGAAACTCTCCGGGCTCCAGGGAACCACTTCTCTCGGAGTCAGGGCTCCTTTTAATGACAGCTACTGGGCTCATTTGAGCCCTTCCTGGATTTTATGAAGAGAAAGGAACTGGTGAGAACTGGCCACCCATTCCACTTACTAGGAACCCCCTACCAAAAAAAAAATAAAAAATAAAAATAAAAGAACTGCAGAGAAAAATGAGAAGGCAGGTGCTTAGAATAAGCAACACGCATGTGTGCGTGCGTAAACACACACACACACCACACACACATACACACACACAGAACGCAGCCCCAAAGCAAACACTGTGTATTCCGGGGTTCTCCATCACTTCCAGGCTGTGAATAAGGCAGGGGAAGTGGGCCAAGAGCAGGAGGGGGAACGGGAATGTGCACTGACTCGATGTGCTCAAGACATGTGGTACACGTTGCACCGAAACACTACGAAGCAGGGACTGACCTCCTCGTTGTACAGACCGAGCCTCAGAGCATCCAACCAGCCTCCCAGAGCGGCGCGGGGCCGGAAGCAGGAGGGCTCTCCTCCTCTCCTTCCTCTGTCCTTGCACTAGGACAACAGTGACAAAGGGCAGAACAGAGGACGCTGCTCGGCCTCTCGCTGCTCGGCCTCTCGCTGCCTGGATGAGTGAACTCCAGGTGGAAGCAAGCAGCCCCTCTGAAGGCGGCGCCCGGAGATGCGCGTGGGCAGCGGCTCTGGGAGCGCAGCCAGGCGGTCCTCGGCAGCAATAACATGGGCGCGTGCTACCCGTGGACGGTGGATTTGACCTCCATCACCCCAAGGGCCGACAGCACCTGCAGGGCTTCCCCGGGTTCCCAGGAGCCTGACCCTCCTCCCTGATCACACACACAGGCCTCCAAAGGGGGATGCAGCTCAGCAGGACAATGGGCTGGGTTCCCTCTGAGGCGGGTCTGTTTCTGTCCATGAAAGGAATTCATCCCCAGCGGCGCGGCTCAGATCCCAGCCCTGACGCTGGGGCTCTTCTCTTTGGTGGGGGACGCGGGGTAGCTTGCTCTCCACATCAGCTGGGCCAGAACTCTCTCCTGAGCAGCGTCCTGAAGGTGCGGAAGCCCGATGCCATGGCTGCATCTTCTGAACTCGGCAGCTCCAGCACTGCCCACATGACCGGGGGGGGGGGGGGGCGGCAGGGCTCCTCTGTGCCACAGCATCCTTCTCTGGACAATAGAGGCGACAATGGCACCGACCTCAGTGGACGGCATGAGGAATAAATGGGACCTGAAAACAGCAGCTGGCTCACACCGAAACCTGTGCGTGGGTGTTCACAGCAGCTCTGTTTGTCCTAGCCTCAGACTAGGAGGATCCCAAACGCCCTTCAACGAATGAGCGGATAAATACACACGGGTGCATCCAGACTGTGGAATACCAGGCAGGCGCTGGTAGTAATACACAACACCTGGGATGGATCTGAAGTGCCGGAGGCTAAGTCACTAAAGGCAGTCTCAAAAGGCCACACGTTGCATGAGTCCATTTATGGAACATTCTTGAAAGGATGAAATTACAGAGACGGAGAAGCCAGTTGCTGCCAGGAGCTGGAGAGGGTGACCGTACAGACGGGGCATACGGAGCTTCCCCTGTGCTGATGGACGAGTTCTGCATCAGATTACAATGGGGGTTGCTGGAATCTACACGTGATCATATTTCATACACTGTCCACATGCACGCACACACGCACGCACGCACAGAAGAACTGCTAAGATCCAGATAAGGTCCACATTTGTGTCAACAGTGCCGATGTCCATTTCCTCCTCTTGGTAAGTAGTACCTTCACGTAAGATGTTATCAGCCGGGGAAGGCGGAGGAGGGCGCTCTAGACCTCACTGTACTATTTGTGCAGCCTCTTTTTGAGTCTAACATTACTTCAAAATAGAAGTCTTCAAAAATAACAGTGTGTGATTGATGAACAGATAAACAAAACGTGGTCTATTCATACAATGGAATGTTACTTGGCAAACAAAAGGAATGCTACAAAGAAACTTGAAAACATTATGCTAAGTAAAAAAGAAACCAGTCACACAGCACCCACGTTAACGTGATTTATTTCTTTTACCTGAAACGTCCAGAATGGGCAGTTCCCCAGACACTGACCGCAGACTGGTGGTGATCAGGGGCTGGGGGAGGTGGGAGTGACTGGGGAGGGACTCCAAACGTGTATGAGATTCTTTGGGGAGGGATGACATTTCTTAAAATCAACTGTGACGGTTGCACAACTCTGTGAATACGCTAAAAACCACTGAATTGTATGTGCGCTCCAGATGGGTGAATTGTCAGCTGTGTGAATTATGGCAATGTCTGGCACACAGTAAGGTGTTACACAAGTATTTTGCCGTGATACACTCATCCTCCTTCACCCGTGGGGGCTGGTTCTAAAGGTCACCTTTGGCGCACAAACATGGCAGCGCTAATGCTAAGAGAATCAGAATCAGTCTCCTTTAGGCCCTGTGCAGACAGGGTCAAGTTCAGGGTCTTTGCCTCTTCCTTATACCTTTTCTGCCCCTCCCCCCAGTCCCCTGCATTCCACAGGCTGGTTTATCCACTTTTCCCTAAAAAAAAAAAGCTTTCTTATTCCTGACTTCCTCACCTTTGCCCAGAGTCCCGTCTAGAACGCATTTCCTCAGTATGTACTGAAATCCCATGCAGCACCGAACCCAACCCAAGTGTCCCTTTCAAGAGAAAGGTCCAGCCTTCCTCAGCTGCTCTAGCACAGGCTGATAGACCCTTCCTAGGAATTCCCACAGCAGCAGATGTCTGCAGCACCCATGGCACACCCCATGCACACCACGGCTTTCCAGCACCTGCAATCCCTTACCCCAAAGCACAAGACACATTTCACACATCCTGGTAGACTCCACAAGGCTCCAGAAGCAACAGATTCAAAGGATGGTCATCCCAGAAACAGGAGACTTTCATAAAAGGTGATCTGAAAAGGATGTTCGTGATGTGGCTGAGAATCGGGCCTCGCTGTAAACTGGGTGAAATACAGCAGCCAAGATGGCAACTCCGGAACCCAGACGGCCCTGTTCTCGGTGAGTCTGGGTTCTCTCTACCCCTCACAACAGTCCACGCGGGGCTCAGACAGGACGAAAACGCCGCCCCAGGGGCCTACGGCACAGGCCACGCTGCCTCACAATGGTACCAAACGAAGTTTTTATGGAAAATTCTGGTTGGTCCACAAGCAGTGGATGCCTGTCTGGATGCCTGTCATTTTCCAAACACATTCTGAGAGGCACATACAAGACAAAGGGAGCCTGTAAAAGGCGAAAGAGTCAAAAAGCTCTGTTTATTATAAATCAGCCACCTGAGGAAAAATACGTACCTGAAATGCACATGGGAAAAACCGGCAGCAATGATGCTTCCCTCGAAAGCACACGCACTTTAACAACCATCTCCATTTCCCTCTCCTAAACTTTCTGACTTCCAGAAGCTAAATAAAATAGGAGCTTGCTACGAAGTGCCGACGCAGATACAAAGCATTTTTTGGTTACCAAATCACCTATTACAAGAAATCCTGGGAAATCACTGTTTCCGGTACGTACAGCCAATATGGTAATAGTTAATTTTTAAGCGCAGAAAACGTGGAGCGGTTGACAGGATGTTCATTACGGAATAAGAAAGAAATCCATTTTACAATTCCACTTACTCAGAGCCAAATGTAGGCAAATCCCTTCTTCCTTCTAGGGTTTATTTTTAGGCCTGTTTTCTGTCTTCAGTTACCTGTCAATGAAAAAAATACCCAAAGTCAGGCAAAACATATCAACGAAGACATCTCGAATACATTCTCGACTGTTCGCGATGCCGGCAGACTTCTGAAATAGGAGGTCTTAAGAAGCTGACATAATCACGGCGTCAGATGGTGGAGAACCACTGTAGGTGAACTGCAGGCTTACATCTCTATGTAGAGCACACAATGTGACTGTCCACACACACAAATGTGTTCAAAAGTCTCACTATCTGAGAACCGACTGTGATCACGTCACCAGGGAACACCAGTAACTGAAACATCTACCCATCTCTCATTTTTCTCTAGCATCCTAAAACACGCTAAGTGAAAACACAGGTATTTCTAGATTCAATGCAACTCAGCACATGCTTACTGAGAACTACTCGCCCAGTCTGGTGGGAAGCGGAAACGCTGCTCAGTGCTGCCCTGGTTTCCGGGACACCTGAGGTCTGACGTCATGTGACACTTACCCGGCCAGATAGTGAAAAGGGGGGATAGGGGGGATCTCAGTGAGGGGAGATCAGTGACAATAAACTCGTCAGAAAACTCACAACAAGACTGTTTAACACGAGAGAAGTGATGAGGCTCAAAGCGGTAGTGGGAGACAAGTGCCCAGCGGACAAGGAGCTGAGATTACAGCGGGGGCTGGGATGCAGCTCTGTGAGGAGCGAGCCCTTGAATGGGAGTGAGAGTGGCCAGCAGGTGCAAATGTCCTGTGGTGAGATCGACCTTGGCAACTGGGAGACAGGGAGGAAGGCCAGTGGGCTGGGCAGCAGAAGTGAGGGACAGCAGGTCCTGGATCACAGAGGACTCTGCAGCCCTTGGAAAGGAGTCTGATCCTTTCTTCTTGACCTCTCTTCACCCAGCGCCAGACCGAACGAGAAAAGAAAATGTGACAATCCTTCTACTTAAAAACACTTCAGGGGCTCCCATCGTTCTTAGAACAAAACCCAGAGGAGCTCCTGCTCAGCAGAGGAACACAGTGGTTCACACAGTGCAGGGGGGGAAGATGAGAGACGAGACGGAGAGGGACGCACAGCGTCTGAGGTGTGTCTGGAGGTGTGAGCCGGAGGACGCCCCAGTAGGGCGGAGGTGTGCTGGGCAGGGGACAGAAGAAGCAAGGACGCCTTCCAGGTTCAGAGCTTGAGCAAAATTTGGAAGGTGGGGCCGTTGCCCAGGAGGCACGAAGGTTGAGCGGAGGAGAAATCAAGAGTCTTTTAACGTGTGAACTTTGCAACGCCCATTGGCTCTCCAAGCAGGCTGTTAACTAGGTAGTTAAGCACACAGGTCTCAGCAAGTGCGAGAGGTCCCAGTCACAGAGTTAAGTCCGGCAGTAACCATGACCTCTGAAGCTGAGGGCCTGGATGGGAGCATGTGATGCAGGACTTCTCATCTTCGGCACTCAGATCAGACCGTGGTGTGTGCGGTGGGGCCATCCTCTACGCTGCAGGATACTGGACAGCATCCCAGGCTCTGCCCGCTGGACACCGATAGGAATCCCCCATCCTCCCAAGCGGTGACAACCAAAACTGACCCACACTGCCCATGTCCCCTGGAGGGCATACGCGCCCCTCTGAGCACCGCTGGTCTCAAGAGGACCATGCTAAGTGAGGTAAGTCAGACTGAGAAAGACAAGTATCGTACGATATCACCTAGACGTGGTGGCTAAAAAACTGACACAGGGACTTCCCTGGCGGTCCAGTGGTTAGGACTCAGAGCTTTCACTGCCGAGGGCCCGGGTTCGATCCCCGGTCGGGGAACTAAGATCCCACAAGCCATGCAGCACAGAAAAAATAAATAAATTAAAAAATAAATACAGGGCTTCCCTGGTGGCGCAGTGGTTGAGAGTCCGCCTGCCGATGCAGGGGACACGGGTTCGTGCCCCGGTCCGGGAAGATCCCACATGCTGCGGAGCAGCTGGGCCCGTGAGCCATGGCCGCTGAGCCTGCAGGTCCGGAGCCTGTGCTCCGCAACGGGAGAGGCCACAACAGTGAGAGGCCCGCGTACCGCAAAAAAAAAAAAAAAAAAAAAAAAAAAAGAAAAAATAAATAAATAAATAAATAAATAAATAAATACATGATATAAATGAACTTATTGACAAAACGGAAACAGACTTGCAGACATAGAAAATAAACTTACAGTTACCCAAGGGAGAAGGAGGGAGGGATAAATTAGGAGTTTGGGATTAACAGATACACACTACCATATATGAAATAAAGAACAAGGACCTACTGTATAGCACAGGGAACTATATTCAGTATCTTGTAATACCCTATAATGGAAAAAATCTGAAAAAGAACAGATTATATAATTGGCTATATATATAATATATATAATTGACTATACGTAATATATATAGTCGACTATATATGTTATATAGTCGATTATATATGATATAATCAACTCTATATATAGTATATAATCGACTATATGTTATATAATCGATTATATATATAATATAGTCGATTATATATATATTATATATACTGACCACTGAACCCTGAGGAGGAGGACCTGGCCAATGAGACGGAGGAGCGTACAGCAAGGTAGGAGGGAATCCAAAACAGTGTGTGTTCTTGGCTTCTAGTGACGGCCGTCTCTCCAAAATCAGGCAAAGACTAGCAAATAACTGCTACTGAGGTGGAGGACAAGGACGACCGCGGCTGACAGGATGACCAGGACTCAGGCACGCCGTCTTCTCCGCACGGAAGAGATCTAGAGAGGCTTCACGGAGGAGGTGGCACTTGTTGGCGCAAGAAGTCGGGCAAGGTAGAAGAGAAAGGGGCTGCTGCTTGAGTGGTACTGGAGGCAACGAATGGGAGCAAGAGGAAGGCACGGAAGTTTCCCAAAATATCGGGGGATGCTCTTGCTGTCGTGGTACTCAGGAATGAGGATGCGGACAGCAAGCAGAGTACCATGGGGCCGGTCCGTGGAGAGAATGCGGCTGCCTCCATCCAGCAGAGGGAGGAAGGAGCCGCCCGAGCAGTACGGACCAACGTCACTCTTTGGGCCACCAGTGTAAGGACAGCTGCAGTGGTTGTGCACGCTGGCTCCAGGACTGCCCCAACAAGAGCTGGGAGACTGGGGGACCAGAGCCTTCCCTTTCTGACTTGGTCCTGCATCATCCTAGACCCCCTTCCCCCCACAGGGGCTCTGTCTGGACCATCAGGAATTGGAATTAAGGAGCCCCTCATGAACTTCTGGCTTCTCTTTTTTTTTTCATTTTGTCCAAGCTGACAAGGAAGGGCACAGGCTCCTGGCAGATCACGCTCAAAACCCTGAACGGTATGGAAGTGCTGACAAAACACGCCAGAGGCCTGATCCATTTCACTGCCCTGTTGTGTCTTCCTTCCAGCATTCCTGTGCACATGCATTTTATTTGTTTAAATGAAAACGTTTTTTAAAAAAAAAAAAGAGGAGTTACAGGCCTCACTTTGCTCCTAATTAATTATAAGAAACTCTCTCTGAACCACAGATTCCTCAGCTGTGAAATGAGGGTATTAAATTATTTATGAGGTTTCATCCACATCAAAAAAAAAAAATCTGAGAAACCATTTTCCTGTTGACTTCCTTTGTAAATTCTAAGGGAAAACACCTTGCAAGGAACTGAACCAAGAACTTGCAAAAGAATTGGTGGGGGAGGGAGGCGGGGGAGGAGGAATGTATCTCGTCCCGCAGCCAACTGAGCACAGAAATATATCCAAAGCGCGCATTTTTTCCCCAAAGTTGCCATAATGATTAACATTTCCACTCTGGAGAAATTCAGTTGTATCATCCTGAAAATAATGTGAAAAATCTGAAGTATGTTTTCCGAAGCCACGGTGCATGACACAGGAGCCGCGGTTTCCTCCCGAGTCCTTTTCTTTTTTTGGTGAGCCCTGAATTAACTGGGCCAAGAGCCAGGGGCTAAGACACATCCTGGTCCCAAAGGCAGGGGTGGGCTGCAGCGGTTCACGGTACCAGAGAATTCCAAACCACTTCATGTGCTCCGTATGGGGTTCAAGTTCTTCGTGATGAAGCTGCTGTTTGCTGCATTACCCACACTGTGCTGACCAGTGTTTTTATATATTGAGATGATTCGTTCCATACCAGATTTTAAATCTTTTAAATCGGTGCTTCTCAAATGGCGCTGATTTTGCCGCCCCCCCCGCCCCAACCCCGGGACACCGGGCAACGTGTGGAAACATTTTTAGTTGCCAGGACTCCGGGGAAGAATGCTACTGGCATCTGGTGAGGCCAGGGAAGCTGCGAAACATCCCACAGCCCACAGCATAGAGCCACCTCCACAAAGAATTATGTGGATCCAATGTCAGTATCACCAAGGTTGAGAACCCCGAATCTGAACCATACTAAAATTTCTATAATTTTGCCCAAGGTATATATACTGTATACTTTCATTTTCCAAGCCACCTTTCTTTTCAAAGTAATACACGTACACAGGGGAGGCAAAAGACTCCTCCTTTTTCACTGCAAGCATTCCAGCACCATCTATCCTCAATTCTACTTCACAAAGCAACCACTTTCAAACCTTAGAACTGTTTCTGTTATTGGCATTGCTCCCTAGTACGGACTTCCATGTTCCTAAGTTAAGCTGCTTATAATATATCCTATCAACGTCAGATACCACTTAACTTGATTTTCTCACACATGGAAGAGGATTTTTGGTTTTTAAAATTCCCATCACCAACCCTGGACTTACCCTCCCATGTTTCCCCAACAGTATAACATTTGGGGGGTTCAATCTAGACTGCACACGTTTTATTTTGACAATGGCATCGGCACCGCAGAGCAAGCAGTACAGTGTGATGAGGATTCCTTTCTTATGCAACCCTTAAATTTTCCTGGGATTATTAGTTGCCTCTGTTTTTATTTTCTTTGATAATTCCTCCAACACCCTCCACAACGTTTCAATTTTTAACTCGGATAACCTGTCAGTTCCACGTCTATCCTGCCCTCACCCCCACCCCCTCTCCCCAAATATATACACACCAGACCTTCCTCTGGTCTCTGCTCCAGTCTGTACTTGTCAGAGGTGGGTCGGCTCAGAGCAGATGCCCCGAGATCACACCAGCATCCTGAGAATCCCTTCTGCCTTCTTTGTTTCTGGGACCCCAAATCTTCCCCTTTCTTGGTTTACTCTCTCGTTCTGATGGGACACATTCTCTAGTAGCTTCCTGAGAAGTGATGTATGAAAGCTAAGTTATACTGATATCCTGAACATGTACAAACAACTTTATGCCACTCTAAATTAACAACCAGTGAGGGAATGACTTCGAAATTCTGAGTGAAAATAAACTTTCATAGGATTCTAAGCTCAGTCTGTTTTCTAACTTAAGAAATATGATGTCATTCTGATTCAAAATCCTTCCTATGACTTTTTTTTAAATTCAGAAAGCGCTTAGATACTGCCTTTATCCCTGATTTTCTAAAATGACATGATGATGAGCCTTCATGTAGTAATTTTTTTGATGTGCTGAATTTTTAGTCACAGTTTTAGTCACTTGGTTTGAAATTTCTCTTCTTCAGACTTGAGGTATTTTCCCCTCCCTCTCTTTCCTGGAATACCTGTTGGGCAAAAATCTAACTAACCATCTCTCATCTGATAAAGCTTTCTGCACTGTACCTTCATTGTCTAGTAAGGTATTCATTTAGCCACATGTGACTACTGAGCACTTGAAATGTGGCCAGTACAACTGAAGGCCTGACTTTTAAATTGAATTTAATGTTAATTAATTTAATTTAAAGAGCCACACGTGGCCAGTGGCTACCATATGTGACAGTACAAATCTAAAGACTATGACAAAGAGGATAAAAAGACAGCAATGGAAGATCAGTGCCGTTAGCACCCACCCTGAGATGATGTTAAACACGCATTCAGAAGAAAACATTGAGAGTGATTTCTAAATCCCCGCCGTTACTATTTCCAACATAAGGTTCTGTGATTTAACTCCTTAGGGCCTCCTTCCTCGTTAAGAACTTGAGGACCTTTTAGAATGAGATCACACAAGCAGAAACATCTCTCTGCACCTAAGACTGGATTTTATTACACCCAGTGTGTAAACAGGGCAACCGAGGGCCCTCTTTCATCTGAGGTGAGATAGGAAGGTCCCTCACAAAACAGAAATTTAGACCGACTCACAACATCATAGCAGAAAATAGCAGCGAAACATAAAAAATATAAAACACAAGGGACAAGACAACTGGTAGGTTGCTAACGGCAGCTTCTTTGAATGCCACCTCACGACGGCAGTGAGGGAGCCCTCACCCCATCACACCTGGGTGTAGACCACGGCTCTCTACATATGCTTTGGCAAGAAACACTGCTTCTGCACAGTGGATGCTCCAGGGGACAGAAACTAGAACAGCACGCAAGGCCTTCTCTGTGCATTCATTCATTCACTTATTCATTCAACAAATGTCGCAAATGTCGTAAACTGTCATCTATCTATTAGCAACAACCGAGACAGAAAACGGAACAAAACCAAACTGCACAAGTCCTAGGCACCTGCCACAAAGCCAACTAGCCTCTTGTTTCAACAGCATCGCTGAGAACCACTTTATTATAGCTGAGCACAGAATACAGCCGGCATGCCACAGCAGTGCATCCAAAACAAACAGTAGGATCACAACCAAAAGAAAGTCACCCTTCATTTTTAAACTTTGAAGAAAAACAAACATAGCACTGTAAGTATAGGGCAATAAATACTCAGGAAACATCATTCATTTTTAATTTAAGAATCAATGGGGAAACATACTTTCTTCATATACTCTTCAGGGAAGTCACTTAATATCCATGCATTCCTGCAAAATGACATTTTATTACGCTTGAAGGTTTTACAAGTTCAGTGTAAAAGTATGAGTTATTCAAATGAGGAGAAAAAGAGACACTAACCAAGACACATATAAACTTGATTTCTTCTTTAAAGCATTATGACACTAATAAGAAGTATTTAACGCTTGTAGAATTGGCAAAATCAGTATTGTGAGCATGCATGGATGTATATGAGCACATATATATAGACATGTGTATCACTTACCCATCACCCCACGGCAGCAGACTTAACCATATACATGTCACACGTGACGAATGAAAAGCACTTCCCCAACTCACACCATGATATGCCAAATAAATCCCACATACAAAGACCAAGACAGGACTTGGCACATGAATATCTGGTATGAGAGAGGTAACATAACATGACCCAATTGGGCTTACAGTTATATAATCCATCCACAGCTAGTATCAACGGAAAAAAAACACAAAAAACTTTCATAAGCTATCAGTCGCACAATATTTGTAAGCGTTAAAGTTTATTCAGTGGCATGAAATCTTACTTAGTGAGAGAAAAAGAATCACGACGTTTAAACATGATACATTAAAGTATTATGATAGGGACTTCCCTGGTGACGCAGCGGTTAAGAATCGGCCTGCCAATGCAGGGGACACGGGTTCGAGCCCTGGTCCGGGAAGATGCCACATGCCACAAAGCAACTAAGTCTGTGCGCCACAACTACTGAGCCTGCGCTCTAGAACCCATGCGCCACAACTACTGAGCCTGCGCTGTAGACCCCAAGAGCCACAACTACTGATCCCGCATGCCGCAACTACTGAGCCCACGTGCCACAGCTACTGAGGCTGCTCTCTAGAGCCCGCGAGCCACAACTACTTAAGCCTGCACTCTAGAGCCCGTGCTCCGTCCTCAGCGAGAGAAGCCACCGCAGTGAGAAGCCCACGCACCGCAACGAACAGTAAGTAGCCCCCGCTTGCCGCAACTAGAGAAAGCCCGCGTGCAGCAACAAAGACCCAACGCAGCCAAAAATAAATAAATAAATAAAGTTATTAAAAAATAAAGAAAGTATTAGGAAAGCGTGATCTTTCTTATTCAGCAAATTGTCAACCCACAGCAATCTGAACCTCTCCCCACAGATGTAACACCAAACTATCAATATAATCTTCAGGTGACACATCAATTTCTGGTCTACAGATGACACAGTGAGGGTACCATGGGGTAGAAAAGAATGCCAATTAATCTCTCCCTCAAGTCCCACAGCACTCTCTCCACATTTTGCAATGAGTACTAAGCGTACCTTTAAATGTAACTGTCAAGCACGTTATTTATTCACTGAAATTATCATGGAAGTTTCTGAACACCATATGGTCCTGGTGTTCAGGTTTCAGTTCCTACCATGTGCAAAACACATCCTACTCCCCCAACCCTCACCTGCAAAGGGCAAGGGTACTGTCCTCAATTTCATTTAACAACACAGCAAGCAAATCCCTCTGGGAAAACAATTAAATTCAACTCTATGCTTACCTAAATACCTCAAAATCTAGGACGCCAATGGCAACGATCAGCTAATTCAAGAACCGAGTATTAAAACACACGCACGCACACACACACAAACAGGCACACAAACACATCTTCCTATTCACAAACCAAAGTGCTTCTTCAGGTGTCAACCTTCTTATTTAGGAGATCAGAAAGATGTCCTAAGTAAAAATAAAGATTTAAAACTAAAACCAAAACACCCAGCACTCTCACACAAATACACTAGAGTTTCACCATACTGAAAGAAACTCAAGAACCCTCATAAGGCAGAGACCAAAATTATGCAACTCTCTGATCCTTCCCCCTTTGGAAACAAGATGCCCTCAAAATGACTTAAACCCCAGCCTTTTCCAAAAGTGGGGAAAAAAAATTTTTTATTTGTCAACTTGACGACTGAGAGGTGGTGTGTCACTAGGAATTGTTTCAGTTTGCACTGAGGGTCAGTCCTGCCCCCAAGTCTTTAGACCAGTGGCTCCCAGCTGGGGATGACTGGAGACGTTTCGGGTGGCCACACCTGGGGCTGAAACTGAGGGTTTCTCCATCACCAGCAAGCTCAGGCAGTTCAGCTAACAAACACGTCTCCGGTCTGTCCACAGCTGCCTCACGCACACCACAGACTCTGTCTGGCCCTGCCATGCCTCACCCTTGACCCCCAATCTTTTGCCCCAGCTGTTAACAAGCTCTCCTAACTAGTTTCACATTCCCCAGCCTTTTGCACCTTTGAGAGAAGCCAGGTGTTCAACCCTGAGAACTGTACCGCCGGTAGCGTCTCCAAGTCACCTGTCCTTCTCACCCTGTCTGCAAGCTCCCCACTGAACCCACGCCTTGCTGCCGGGGCACTTCTTCCAGGCACACCCCTCGGGTCCCATAATGAAAGTGAGAACTGAGATGCAGCTCGGGCTTAGCAGCTCTCCTGCTTGTGATGCGGACATGTCCTGTTATTCTATCCAGGATGCAGCTGGCCTGGCAACTACGAGTGGGGTAGCTGGGGCCAGAAGGGCCGTGACAGCCCACCCCCGGCCGGCTGTACGCATCCTTGGGCCAGGCGTCCCCACGCCTCCACTTCCACATCTGTACGAAGGGGACAGGTAACTGACTGAATCCTCACAACAACATCAGGGGTGGACCCCACCAGGCACACGCACAGAAGGGACACAGAACCCTCCCTGGCACAGAGGGAACACCACCTAAGTACTGGATAAAACTCCTTTCGCCACTGTGGTCCACGCGCTCCGGAATCAGCTTATAGCCTCGTCACCAAGTACACGTGCGGCCCCAAACAAGAACCTGCGAGCCGCGTAGGTCCCTCTCCCTGTAAAAGCGGGACGCAGGACGCCTACGTTACACGACGGTCGGGAGGAACAGAGACCGTGACTGTAAAATACACAGCACGGCTCCTGGCCCATCAAAGCTATTAGTCAGAGGCCATTCCTACTGGCTGTTACTAACGGAGAAGAGCCAAGGCCCTGAACTGATCCAGAAAAGTCATTCCAGATCCTTCCTTCTCATAAAATCGAGAGATAGCTATTCTTCCTGCACTAATTCTTTATGCTTGTTTAGTGGAAGACCCAAAAGAATTTTTACTTCAATAACCTTGATTTCACTTCCTGCTTTTCAACGAAAGTGATGAAGCATAATCAAGGCTCTGGGGCCCAGTTTTCAATGGAGTTTAGAGGAACGTGCTCTCCCACTCTGGTGGAGAGAGAAAAAGAATTTCTGCTCCATTCAATGTACCTTTAAGCCCAGGAATTCATTTTTTAATGGCTTTTTTCCCCCAGTAAAATTAAATGATTCAGGACTTTTGTTAATTGTTATGAATCTTTCTTTCGTAGATTGGTTTCTGAAGAACTTTAATTTTCACGCTTGAAAGGCCTAAAAAGTTTAACTAGGGTCTGCTCAGCTGCTGCTTTTGACACAGTCCTCATCCTACTAAATTCAGACATACACTTTGCCCCGATGGACTTCAACAGGAAGCATCCACATTAAAAGAAGATGCTGCTAATGTATCAGAATTCAAAAGCCACTGTAAGCCAACACCTTCTAAGAAGACACAGCACTCTCTCATTCACTAAAATACCTAATGATTTCCCACCTGGGAAAAGAAGGAAAAAGATTTGAGGTGGGTCCCAAACACACACACATGCACAAAGTAGCAAAAATAACATAATGAACGGCGTAAATCAGGGCAAACAGGAGATAATGGCACGAAAAAATGAGATAAAGCTGAAAGGTGGGGACAGGACCCAAAGTTTGCCATCAGACACAACTTTACATCAGCTGGAAGGGAACTATATAAATCAGATTCTGAGTTTCCTAGACATCGATTCAAAGAAACAAATATAATTAGATGCTTGATTCACAGTATCCAAAAAATGAAGGAGATACAAATATCAAAAACACAGCAACTAGAGTTTGATACACATGTAAAATTTCTCCCATGGGTCCCAGAGAGGAAACTGTGGACTTGGTACAACTCTACCCTCAGTAAATGCTATCCACCAGATTTTCACTGGGTCACTTTTAAAATAACCCTCAGTGTTAAGATAACCATACGGCACCAAAGCACAGCTCAGCAAATCAAATTTACAAGTGGATAACAAAATGGTAGCAGCATGTAGATCTCCACACAGCCCAGTTTGCTCCAAGGCCACGTCTTAGAAGTGCTCCAAGTCCCAACTGAGGGGCGGGTCTCCTGGGGTCACAGAAACACATTTCAGTCTATCGTAAACACATTTCGGTGCCAATATATATACCACTTCTACTGTATTGCTTCTAATGGTTGCCTAGTAACCGACTGTATGGGCTAGATCATACTATGATTTCACCACTGAGTTCAATTGCTTGGTATTGTAAGCGATGCCCCAATAAAACAAGGAGAACCATTTTTTAAGTGTCAAAAACTTTTGCGAACCACCTACACTAAAAAAAGGAAAGCTGGGGCTTCCCTGTTGGCGCAGTGGTTAAGAATCCGCCTGCCAGGGCTTCCCTGGTGGCACAGTGGTTGAGAGTCCGCCTGCCAATGCAGGGGACGCGGGTTCGTGCCCCGGTTCGGGAGGATCCCACGTGCTGCGGAGCGGCTGGGCCCGTGAGCCGTGGCCACTGAGCCTGTGCTCCGCAAAGGGAGAGGTCACAACAGTGGGAGAGGCCCACGTACCGCAAAAAAAAAAAAAAAAAAAAAAAAAGAATCCACCTGCCAATGTAGGGGACACGGGTTCAAGCCCTGGTCCAGGAAGATCCCACATGCCGCGGAGCAACTAAGCCCGTGGCCACAACTCCTGAGCCTGCGTTCTAGAGCCCGTGAGCCACAACTACTGAAGCCCACGTGCCTAGAAGCCCGTGCTCCGCAACAAGAGAAGCCACCGCAATGAGAAGCCCGCGCACCACAACGAAGAGTAGCCCCTGCTCGCCACAACTAGAAAAGCCCGCCGCAACTAGAGAAAGCCCGCACACAGCAACGAAGACCCAATGCAGCCAAAAAATTTTTAAAGATTAAAAAACAAAGCTGTATTTTATTACCTAATGTTTAAGGGAAAACACCTAATAGCAAGACTACATAATGGCAGTTAATTCCAAGGTGCCTTTGAAATTGTTTATGTTTCTGTTAATCACAATAGGGTCTAAAGGTATTTGCAGAATAGCACCACACATGACACATGAACCATGCCTGGTATGTGTGTGAACAAACTTCCAGGCTTCCTGAGAAATAATTACAAACTATGTGGCATTAAAACTTTTCCACAAATTTGAGTTGAGAACTTCAGGAAAAACATCACGAGCTAATAACCATGACCTTTATTCCGGGACAGCAACGTATTCATCTGTCTTCCTGCTGGAGACGATCCTGGTTGATCCCTGTTGTCCCAAGGTAATTATTAACAGTGCTGCCTTTCCCTCTCAGAAGTGCCCCAATTTGGACAATAAATTATATGGCTGCTCGAGTCAACAACCAAGGTGGCCTAGGTTCCAAAACAACAAGCTAGGAATGCTAAGGTCCCAGACATGGGTTTCTGCATAAAGAAGAGGGAAGGTACTAAACCCGGAGATCCTAACACAGTGAAGCTGGTGGAAACGACCCTCGGCCAGAACCACGTGAAGTGTCAAAGGAAGCTTCCTCCTCTGCTGTCTTGAACTAATCCACTCCTTCCACACAGCCAACAAGTGTAATGACCAGGCTTCCCCCCTCCCACTTCTCGGGGACATCTGGCATTACCGTGTCTATAACCCTCTCCTCCATGGGCTCACGGAACGGCCACAGTTATCCAAGCGAATGGGTCCAGGGCAATCCAGCTGGACGGCAGGCTCCACGAGGGCAGGAAGTGCCTCTGCTTTTAGTGCATCCACGCCTGGCACGTAGGAGCCATGCAGTAAACACGCGCTGAACGAGTCAATCTCTTTCTCAGATCATTTCTCTGGTTCTTCTTCATCCTCGATCCACTAAACGCAGGCGCTTCCCCAACACCCCACCCTTGAATTTCTTTTTCCTCCAGCTTTGTTCTCTTGTAAGGTTATCTAACGTGGTGGCCCTCTTTGCAGGGAACGCCAAAGCTGTCTTCCAAGGCAGCATTTCCTCTGCCTGCTTCAGTGTCAACCTGGGTCCCTGTCCAGTCCCCCGAGGTCACCATTTCAAATGTAAATGTCCATCTTCTCCCAGTCTCTCTTGACTACTTCCTGTGACTCACCAATTGTTACCCTTCACATCCAGGCCCAGAGCTTTGCTGCTCTCACCTTGGACTCATCCCTTGCCCTTTTCTGACCCCCTCCCAACAATCCATCAATTGGGCCCCAAGTTTTATCCACAAAGCCTCCCTAAACGTCACCTCTCTCCACGCCCACTGCCACTCCCCAGTCAGCCTCGGGATGACTGCGTACAACTTCCCCCTGCCTCATCTTTCCCCCTGCAAAGCCGCACATAACTCTTCCTAAACCAAAGGTGTGATCCTAACGCATCACTCAAAATACGTAATGGATAACCACTGCTCCGGAAAACACCCAACTCACACCTTGCAGTTCCTGACTGAACCCCTGGTTCCTACACGGCCAGAAAAGCAGGAGGTTGGGACTAATACCACGTCAAGAATAAATTGTTAAACTACTGCAACCCAGGCCATCTATGGTAGCAGAGTCACCCCTCCGCACCCAAGTTGCGGCCATCCTAATCCCCAGAACCTGAGAATATGGTAGGTTCCCTGGAGCGGGGGAATTAACTGTGCAGACGGAATTCAGGTCGCTAATCTAACCCTACCAAAAAAAGTTATTCTGGATTACACAGGTGGCCCAAAGTAATCAGGGGAGTCCTTTCAGTGGGGAAGAGGGTTTCAGGTCAGCCAGGGTCCACGCACTGCAATGTGAGCCTCAGCCATGGCTGGCTCTGAAGAGGGAGTAAGGGGCCAGGAGCCAAGGAACACAGGCGGCTCCTGGAAGCTGGGAAAGGCAACTGCAAACAAAACAAAACAAAACCAATGTTTCCCCTAGAGCCTCCAGAAAATAAGTGTCCCTGCAGACACCTCCATTTTAGTCCAGGGAGACCCGTGCTGGACTGGTGACCTCCAGACCTGTGAAGTACTGAATGTAAGTCATCTGAAGCCACTACGCTTGCGGTCATGTGTTCCAGGAACCACAGGAAACAAATGCAGCCTTCCGCTTGCCGGATACCAGCTCCCTGTGTGCTATAGTCCCTTTCAGAGGGATTATAATCTGGGCGTCAGGGAGCGTACACTGCGATCCACGTGTGGTCTCTGTAGCTGCTTGGGAAGCTGCCGCATCAATGCTGGCTGCAGGGAGGACTCCCGTCACTCCGGGTGGGATGAGGGGGAGGTGAGTGGGGACCCCGAGAGTGAGCACCTCCTTGATGTTCATGCCTCTCCAGGGGGCTCCCTCACCGCACCCCTGTCGGGGCCTCACGTCCTCAGCATCTGGCCCCGACTCCCCGTGGCCCCCGCAGGGCCAGGTTTCGTGGCCGGTGGCCGAGCTGTCCATTCCCTGATGAGGATTCTGTCCTGGAAACCTGCGCTCTCCTTCCCAATGTTTCACCCCGCAGCCCGTCCCTTTAGAGTCCCAGCGAGTCCTGTGGCAGGGGCTGTGGGAATGGACTCGCCCGTCCTGATGCAGCCTTGGTGCCCGAGCCCTGAGTCTCTGCGGCTTCTGGGCACGTGGCGGGGGGGGGGGGGCAGTGCCCACCGTTTATTCCTCTGTTGGGCACCACTCGTTAATTCCTTTACTCTCCCATCTGCTCAGACCAAGCTTTACGAGAGGCTCATTACCCTACAGAGACACAGAAGATCCGCTCAGCTCCTTTCTTCAAGGAACTCGTCGTGATCTTTAAAGCAGGCAATGAAAACCCCTCATTTCCTACTCAACAAGTGACGCTGTGGGCCTTGTAACTGAGGTTGAGGAAGTTCTTTGAGAGATGATGACAAGTGCTGGTGAGGATGTGGAGAAACTGGAATGCTCACACATCGTGGGTAGAAACGTAAAACGACACAGCCGCGTTGGAGAACAGTCCGGCTGTTCCTCAGAAAGTTACACACGGAGGGACCATATGGCCCAGCAATTCCACTCTGAGGAATATACATAAGAGAAATGAAAACATACATCTACACAAAAACCTATAAACAATGTTCACAGCAGCTCATTCAAAGTAGCCAAAAAGTGGAAACGGCCCACACACCCATCAACTGATGACTGAATAAGCAAAATGTGGTATATTCATAACAACAGAATATCATTCAACAATAAAAAAAGAGTGAAGTACTGAATCACGCAACAACACGAACGAACTCTGAAAGCAGTACACTAAGGACTCCCCAGGTGGCACAGTGGTTAAGAATCCGCCTGCCGATGCAGGGGACACAGGTTCGAGCCCTGGTCCGGGAAGATCCCACATGCCGCGGGAGCAACTAAGCCCGTAAACCACAACTACTGAGCCTGTGCACCACAACTACTGAGCCCACGTGCCACTACTGAAGTCCGCACACCTAGAGCCCATGCTCCACAACAAGAGAATCCACCGCAATGAGAAGCCGGCACACCTCAATGAAGAGTAGCCCCCGTTCGCCGCAACAGAGAAAGCCCACGTGCAGCAACGAAGACCCAGTGCAGCCAAAAATAAATAAATAAATTTAAGAAAGCAGTATACTAAATGAAGGTCAGACACAAAAGACACATATTATATGATTCCACTTGTCTGAAATGTCCAGAACAGGCAAATCCATAGAGACACAAAACAGACTGTGTTGCCAGGGGCTTCATGGGTAGGGGAGTACTGCCAATGGGGAGAGAGATTCTTTTTAGCTGATAAATGTTCTAAAATCGTTTAGTGGCGATGTCTGCACAACTCTGTAAATTTACTAAAAATCACTGAATTGAACATTTACAACAGGTGAATTTTGGTTTGTCAATTATGCCTCAATAAAGCTGTTTTTTAAAAAAACCTGAGATCCTTAAAGCAAAGATTATCTATGTATATGTGCACAAATGTACAACAAAATATACAGTTACACTGCTATCATACAATCAAAAATCTAGAGACAACTTCCAATGTTTTTAAAAATGAAAACTCTTCATTTGCTGTTACAAAGGATTTAAATAAGCTCACTGCCTCTAATGTCAAATGCCTAATTGCATAATTTAAGTTGGTTAGAGGCCTATAGATAGGCTTTCTCATTCAAATTACACCTGAACAATAAGTTTTATTGAATCAACTCATATTTATACATAACATGATTTTCAGCCGGTTTGAGATGAAAACTGAACACGTAAAACATTTCTTCTTATAGTCACAACAGAATCCAGAAGATGAAACTCACTAGAATATCTGTTTATTAGGACTCAAGAATCCTAACACCTGAAGCCCTAGTTTAAGTGGATTTTAAATTCAATATAAGTGGACTAAGAAATTCCATTTTCTGGTGTCATACATGACAAAAGCTTCAAGAATGACAGTCAAATGTGTTTTTTTTAATTGCCCAGTAGCTAATAAACCTGTTGTTGGGCTTTTTCCAGATGGTGTAAATTTCAGCACTGCTAAAAAAAAAAAAGACCTATGGAACTCACACACTTTAATGTCAGCTCATTTCTGTGAAAGTACTCTTCTATGTCGGACTGAATCATCATTATAAAATCAGAATTTTGTAGGGCTATTATTTTTCCCAGGTTCTGCAAAAGAACACGGTCAAATCTGGTCAATCTTGGCAGCACACGTCCCACTGGGCAGAATCAGGATCAAAGAAAACGGCAACAGCAAACACCGCCAGGCTGTATTTCTCAGGGCAAGAGGAGGAAGCAAAGTCCTGTACCCTGACCTCCCACCACTTGCTAGCTGAACCCCTTGGACCCTGCGTATGAAACTCCTGACTGCAGCACCTAGACAGGTGTGTCCCCTATCTCAGTTTGCTATGGCTGGTGTAGCCAATGACCACACACTCAGCAGCTTTAAGCAACACAGACAGACTGTGTTACACTCTGGAGGTCAGGTGTCAACAGTGGGTCACAGGGCTGTGCCCCTTCTGGAGGCACCAGGGAGGGGAGAAGCTGGGTCCTGACCTTGTGCAGCTCCTGGAGGCCGCCCACCTTGCTTGGCACATGGGCCCACGTCACTCCAGCCCGTGCTTCACTGGACACATCCCCTCTCTGATGATGACCCCCTCGTCCACTCCGATGTTCCTCTGTGGTGACGACGACTCTGGGCTCAGGAGGATCACGGCCCCACCTGGAGACCCTGGAATCGCATCTGCCAAGTCCCTTTTGCCGTGTGAGGTCACACGTTCACAGGCTGCAGCATCAGGCCTGGGACATCCTTCGAGGGCCATGGCTCTGCCTACCTCAAGTACCAAGGACCAACTTGAGAAATGGGAAAAGAACCTGGAGTCTATGCAACATGACACAAGAGTAAGGCGTGGTGGCAGCAACAGAGACTGGAAACCGCAGTGTTCATTTTTACGGCGTTGACCGGTGCTAGCAGTAGCCTTGCTTTGCTTTAGGCCAATCCACACGTCTGCCTGTTTCCGGAGGCCTCGGGCCTCCACCGCACCGTCTGTACAGAGCTGTGGTCAAGGGAGCGGCAGAGATGGGCTCCGCCTTGCGCACTTCACGGTTCGGGCTGCAGCGATACTGAGCCCCAGAAGTGGAGGCAAGCCCAGCCGGCTCCTACTCACGGGAGCTTGTCCTGGAGGGCACACCAACTCTTACTCAACTCTAGACTCCTACCCTGTCTAACCCTCACACGGACCACAATCCCCAAATCACAGATAAACGGACCGAGGCCAGATGATTTTCACAAGATCACACAGTCCTAGACCAATCCCTCGTCCACTGCACAGAAAGGCCATGGCATCTTCCTTCCTCAAAGGCTATGGGGTCAGCCCAGTACCTCAATACCTCCACTCTCTTTTTCCTAAAACACCCAAACCAGAAACGTGTGACCTCGTAGCCAAGAGAAAGATAACCATGAGATTCACAGCCCCAAAGGGAGGCACAGTCGAGGCCCCCTCGGCAAGCCGGGCCCAGCTTGGCGTGACGCGGCCCTGCCCACTCGGGGCCTCACACACCTGCCCCACTCCCTCACCTAAGGGCCTTGCACCCACACGTCCAGCAGGTCCTTCTCAGGGCACACGGCAACACCCATACCTTCATCCCAGCTGTGCCCCCTGCAATGGGGGCCGCTGGCACCACGCCCGCCTCTCCGAAGAGCTGAAGTTCTCAAGGGGAGCAATATGCTTGTTCTCCACGACTCCAAGCCAGCTGAGCACTTGGCACAGCACGTGCTTATGAAATGTGAGCACCATGAATCCACGTTCTTAACGTCCATGGTCAAAGCTAAACATGAACAAATGCCCCACGTCCTCTCCACAAACATTCTGGAACACAAGCATTTCCAAAGACTAGCACATGCCAATACAGTTCTTCCTCCATATGTACAGGGAGCTATGTGTTTGCGTAAGAGAGCCCCTCTCTCCTTGCCCATCTCTGCTTCTGGACCTGGAAGTTGTACAGGAGAACACTGCAACACAACCAACTTACGTGTGCAAAAGAAAATTTTGTCGAAATGTGCCACACTAAAAATCAAAACGTTGTAAACTACACTTTGAAAATATGAAATCAACTCTACTTTGGACCCTTGTGAGGAAGAACAAACGAGGCCCTTTGGTCTTAATGTCACCACCACCATCATCAACGAGACATACGCAGCAGTACACAGGAAATGACAATCCCTGGGGAAATGCTGGGGAGTCATTTTAAAACCAGATTTCAGGGCACAGTCCCACAGCACTCGTCCTGTGTACAGTGGCAGTGGCAGTGGCAGTGTTGTGTGTGTGCGCGTGTGTATGTGTGTGAGAGACAGAGTGCATGCCTGTGTACGTGTGTATGTGTCTGTGCACATATAATATTTTACATTAAAAAAATCATGAAGTGGGACTTCCCTGGTGGTGCAGTGGATAAGACTCCACACTCCCAATGCAGGGGGCCCAGGTTCGTTCCCTGGTCAGGGAACTAGATCCCACATGCATGCCGCAACCAAGAGTATGCATGCCACAACTAAGAAGCCCACATGCGTCAACTAAGGAGCCGGTGATCCGCAACTAAGGAGCCCAGGAGCCGCAACTAAGGACGCCGCCTGTCACAACTAAGGAGACCACGTGCTGCAACTAAGGAGCCTGTGAGCCACAACTAAGGAGCCCACCTGCCACAACTAAGGAGCCCGGCTGCCGCAACTAAGACCCAGTGCAAATAAATAAATAAATATTTTTTTAAAAAGTCATGAAGTGAGGCTCCAAAACACCCTCGAGTCCACAGTTTGTCAGCCTCAGCACTGTTAACATTTGGGTCCAGTCATTTTTCGGGGTGGGAGCTGCTGTGCGCACTGTAGGATGTCTAACAGCATCCCTGGCCTCCATGCACTAGGAGCCAAGAACATCCCTCTTAATCTCCACCTGTGCCAACCAAAAACGTCTCCAGACATTGCCAGATATTCCCTGGGGGACACAGTTGCCCCTGGTTGAGAACCACAGCTCTCAGCTACCAAAAAAGCCCCCAGGACGAGTGTGGCCAAATTATTTAAAGCATACACGGTCCTTGAAACCAGAACAATCTACTTTCCCAGATTAGTATGAATTACAATGAGAATTATCTTTCTTTGAGGGGGTCTTAAAAATGCAATAAGTTCTGCATTACACTTTATTGACCTACATTCTGTTAAAACAACCAAAATGTAAGTTCTTACAAAGGAAACCTTTGGAAGTCATTTTTCCACACAAGAAAGAGTCAGTCTTTTACTGAGATGATTTTGAAGAGTATAACAAAAATCAAAACTGCTTTCTTTCATTAGTCTTACACCGAAGCCTGTAATCAGGGAGACAACGCAGGAGACAGTCCTGCATTAACCCAGATTCCATCTTTCCCTGGGTTTGACCGAAATTTTCGTAGGTTACACAAATATTACCTTTAAATTAGTGTTTATCTTCCTCCAACATGTGGACAAAGAATGAAATGTATTGCTGGAAACAGAGTCTACATAAAAGCTTTTATCTTCTCCTTTATCCAGAAGGCCAATAAGAATTGTCAGCGCTTTCCTCTACCTGACTCTTCCTCCCCGACTAAGGGCACAGAGCCTTGGGCAGGATCAGAGAAGAGTACTTCTGGGATCCCAGGCCCATGGCTCCTCTTAAAAACAAGTGTGATAAGAAGCGAAGGGGCTCTGAGTGATTTCTAAGATGGGTCCTCCAGGTGGGCATGGAGTAGGGGAACGGGCCACGTGCGCCCGTCGTGCCCTGAATCCTCCGAAAGTTCCTTGATCCGTTCCCGCCATCCCTCCAGGCTTCCACCTCACACTGAAGCCTGGATAAAGTGAAAGCTTCCTTCACAACTACTTTTAGAACCTGGGTAGAGGGGAACCGACCCCGTACTCTTTTTCTCCAAAGTTTGAGAGGGAACTGACTGGTGCAGGACTAACTCCAGGCCGTGAGGTGGCCAAGTCACGTCCGACCCCCCAACACACACACACACACACACACATACACCCGTGCTCAAAAACCACCGGCAGGGGAAAGCAACACAAAACGAATTCTGCAGGGTGAGCCCAAGGTACGACGGAACTCCCGCTCGCAAGAGGGCCTGCTTGGTACAGAAGGAAGCAAACCTTTATTTCTACTTGTAAAGCGTAAGAATTGGGGCAGCTTGTATAACGTCTTGGGACGCACAATCCGTCCCATCAGTTTGGAGGGTCTCATTCCATACAGTTGGAGTCAGTGGATCTTTCTGGCAAGGGCGAGACAGGAAATATTTTAAGGTTGGTAATTGAGAATACAGTGTAGAAATTACATAACAAGAGAGAAAACAAATTTTCCCCAAATTTTCACTGACAAAAATCAAAATTTTGTGAATTCAAAATTTGAGTTTCCTATCATTTTCATGCGTCATGAAATACTCCTCTTTGATGTTTTCCCCCCAATCGTTAAATAATGTCAAAACCATTCTCAGCTGGAAGGCTGCACAAAGACAGGCAGCGGGTGGGTTTGGCTTGGGGGCTGCACAGGTGGACCCCACCTCCTGGAGGCAGATCCTGCAGGCCCAGCTCAGGGCCTGGGGAGGACAGGAGGCTGCGCAGGCAGCCACAGGCAAAGACGAGAGAAAGAAAGGGAAATCCAGACGGAGACATCACCGGGGGAAAGGGCTTTCTGAGCCCAAAATGCTATCTTTGTGTTGTCTGTGCTAAGAAACCTGTATCGGGGGACAACTGATACCTTCAGGTGTGAGAAAGCCATGGTATTTTGTATATAAATGACACTGCTTACCCCCCTAACTTTGCGCCTTTCAGTGTGGCTGGCTTGTGGTAACGTCTTTTATGTGTTACACACACATAATGTGAATGCTGAGTGATCACAAATGGTCCTAGTTGTACAACTCTTCACCACGTCACTGGAGGAACCCTTATCATTCCAAAAAGAGCACTGAAAATCCTACAAACCAAGCTTAATAAACAGTAAACCATGTGATGCTAGATGCTAAAGTGGGATGCATCCACAGGTTAGCCACTGACTTTATGAAATGTACACCCAACTTGAGCAGGTGTCTGACAGGTTAAAGTACATTTTATTGACAGTCCTCACGAAACTGGTCTCCAGGTACAAGTGCCCCCACCCTTTCAGCTCTGCACACAGCCTAAGACCACTGTGACGGGAACTCCCCAGAGGGCCTTTATCAACGTTCACAGTTTTCGTGCTTTGATAATGATCAGTCACAAACCCTACTTAAAAAGGTGACATTTTGTTTATATAAGAATTATCAATAGATCTTTAAAGGGGGTCTTTTAAACACGTTAGAGAAATACAGAAAGGAACAAAGAAAAGAAGGAGAAAGCCATGAGGACGGACTGAACAGGTGAAGTGAAATTGGTGTGGAAGCATAAGGATGGAAAAGGGACTTCTGAGCACACATACAAATAGGGTGTCAACTTTTGGACCATGTACGTGTTTTTTACATTCAAAAATATCCTTACTCTCCAGAGGTTCAGGAAAGAACAAAGAGGGAAGGGAAAGGGAGAGGAAGAGAGAGAAAGAAAGGGGAAGAAATTTACCGTTCGAGAGAGAGAAAGCAAATACGGCAAAATGTTAACAACTGATAAATGTATTCTTTACGTTTTCCATGGGTTTGAAATTGTTCAAAATACAAAGTGGAGGAAAAGAGCGGAATAAAGCTGGGCTTTAACTGAGTTATTCTGACCTCTGACACCAGCTCCACTGGCTACTATTTGCCCTCAACAAAACATCCAGTTAGGTCAGTCTTAATATTGAAATAAAAGTTCAAATTATTCTTGTTAAAAAAAAAAAAAAAACCAAACCCACTGACTTGGCACTTGTGTCGAGCTGGATATTTCTGGTTCACCGTGCGAGTCTTACTAGTTTCTCCAAGTCTCTCTGGAGAGCCGGGCTGGCGTGCCCATCCTGCCCATGCAGACTCCGCGAGGCCTGGCCTTGGGCAGGTGACCTCGAGTGTGGCAGAGTGAAAACCAGGCCAGAATCTCCACAGACATCATGCACCCCCAGATCCCCAGCTAGGACACCTCCCCAGAAAGTCTCACAGATCCCACAGGGCAGCAAGAGGCATATTTCTCGTGTTCCTGACTGAGCAAATACCTAATGATTAGT
This sequence comes from Mesoplodon bidens, assembly GCF_964165515.1. Taxonomy (NCBI): domain Eukaryota; kingdom Metazoa; phylum Chordata; class Mammalia; order Artiodactyla; family Ziphiidae; genus Mesoplodon; species Mesoplodon bidens. The sequence continues at coordinate 47,399,354 of NC_138180.1, forward strand.
AGGAGTTAGGAATATGGTTTTTTTTTGGCTGTGTTGGGTTTCGTTGCTGTGGGCGGGCTTTCTCTAGTTGCTGCGAGTGGGGGCTGCTCTTCGTTGCGGTGCGCGGGCTTCTCATTGCGGTGGCTTCTCCTGTTGCGGAGCACGGGCTCTAGGCACGCGGGCTTCAATAGTTGTGGCCCACGGGCTCAGTAGTTGTGGCTCGTGGGCTCTACAGCACAGGCTCAGTAGTTGTGGTGCCCGGGCTTAGCTGCTCCGCGGCATGTGGGATGTTCCCGGACGAGGGCACGAACCCGTGTCCCCTGCCTTGGCAGGCGGATTCTTAACCACTGCGCCACCAGGGAAGTCCTGCAGATTAGCCTTTTAAAGCCTAGTGAAGGCTGCACAGGACTTCTCATTCTCGGCCTTTGTTAGTGACCTGCTCCTTAGACAAGGCTTCCTGGAGGCGACATGTAAGAAGGAGAACTTAGAATCATCTCTTCCTTAGGGAAAGCGCTTCCTTGAGAGAAACGCCGAACACCTCAGAGTTGTGCCAGAACTACAACCTCAACGTACGACAAGACACTCCCTGCACGTGGGCAGAAGCCCGCTGGAAGGCTCTGGGCTGCTTTGGAGACAAGTTTAAATCACCTACTGAGCTTTGCAGCTGGGCTGAGCGCTGCTGCCTGGGGCCCGAGAGCGCTCTCCTTCTGGCTCTGGTCCTCTTAGTTTCCACCCCTGTGGGACACCTGTGCTGGTGAAACGCTTAGTTCTCCTAGTTTAGAGCTTCTTCTTCACGCATGATCTTCGAGGAGCTGCGTCTTCCCTGGCGCCTGGCTGATTCAGATGTCACGTCAAGGACCTTTCTGCGCGGCTGTGACCTGGCCACGACAGAGAGCAGGGGCACGCGGCTGTTGGGTTCTGTACGCGAATCTCGTGTTTGTGTGAGGATGTACTATTTCCCCCTTTCCAGGCAGCACGCCTGACACCCAGAAGACCTCAGCGAAGTCCAACCAAATAAATCAGAGAGTGGGATTTAACAGAGGGTCCTCATGCTTGTCCTTTACGACCACTGACAGACCAGGGAAGCTGCATGCCACCAGGAGACAGACGACACGTCCTAATGTCTCTGCTTACCCTGCCCCCTGTGGTTAGCTTTCAATCCACCGGGCGGGCTTGTGCACCCCACGCAGGCTGTGAGCTGGTCCGAGAAGGGCCGGGGGAAGAGGAGGAGGGAAGAAAGGACCCAAACCTCTTACCCACAATCAGGAAAACATACATTTGATTCCAACAGCACCAGCATCCCTGCTGCCTTGACAAGTGAGACACACAGGGGCCTTCACGGTGGCAGAGGTCGACGGCCGGAGCACCTGGAGGCCCGGCCTCCCTCCAGTCAGCGGATCTCCTGCTCCGTCCCCTGGTCCCACCCACAAAAGACACTCACGCAGGCACCCAGAACAGTCATAAATCAAGTCCAGGGAGGCACAGAGGCAGCAGGGACATTCAACTGGAATGCCAAGGCACAGAGGCTTGTCGCCACTCACCGTGACTTCCAGACCCGTGAACTGAACTTTCCTTGTTCCTGAAACGGAGTAACAAGGCCTGGCCTACCTGTCTCACGGGGATGCCCAGGGACGTGCTGAGAACCACAGAGCACGGCAACCGTTGGCTATGACGAGCCCTGACGGGGGAGACAGGCCGAGGGCTCACGCCGCACGCGCCCTACGAGCGCCCAGGGACTGAGCCGCTGAGCTGTCTGTCACTGCACGGGCCAGCTGACAGCTTCTCGGGACACCACAGCTGCCCGCAACCTGGGGCTCCTGTACACACCAAACACATCGAGTCGTGCGGAATCCCATCCTAACTCTGCAGTGCAGTCTAAGACAGTCTAGCACGTGGACGTGTATCAGGTTTTAACTGCCCCTGCCCTAGCCCTCTTCCTAACTGCTCCCCACTTTCTTTACGGGGAATTTCTTTTCCTTTTCTGTCTCACCCATAGTGCTGGGACCAGAGGAGAAGCGACCATGGCACGAAGGAACATCCAGCTCCCTCGCTCTCCGGTCTCCCCCAAGGTTTTAGCAGCAGTCCAAGCGAAGTGCTCACAAGCTCACATGACTATGAAAATTTGCAAAAGCGACACATGTTACCATCCGCGACCAGTTAAGCCCTCTGCTGCTTGCACCCTCTCTCCCAACAGAGGACGAGGGGAAGCGGAGCTACCTCGACACATCCGCCCTGGCTCAGCGGGATACAGCTGTGCGATCCGCAAACATCCCCTTGTGCGGCTGTGTCACTGCTGGCTGTGCTGGAATTAAGAATGGCTTCCAGAAACACTTTATTTTAGGACAAATTATCCAATGTCGGGGCACAGTGGGCAGTGCCAGATACACTATCATGATACAAACTGCATGAGGGCAGAGGAGAAACGAAATTGGAAACTATCAAAGCCAGAAGCTAGCCTATGGAAAATTCTTCCACCACAGAATTTTTATCACATATCAAATCATTTCTCAATTTTTACCATTTATCTCATAAAATTACTAGAGACTTTCCAAAGTTTAACAAGCCAAAAAAGTTTACATCCCATTACGAATAATGGGCCGTGAGTCACCATAACAGCAGCAGCAGCTGGTCACCAGGCTACAGGAAACCCTGGATAGTGTATTTCCTCTATGGAAAATGATACTGTAAAGCCACTGTCACAGAAAGAGGTGACCTAAGAATACACAACTTAAGGAAAAAAACAGAGAGGCCTGTCAGGCCATGAATTCATTCATAAATGTTGTTTTCCCATAATGTGCTATCTGCAGTACCTGCCAACTTTGAAAAATTGTCTAAGTACTTGCTCCCCTCAAAACCTGGCGAGGGCAAGTCCTCGTGGGAAGACTGCCAGGCTGGCTCTACTGAGCCCCTGGTCTAGCCTAGAGATGGGCACATGCTTCCAGGTCAGCCAATTAAATATGCACATGCGCACAGACACGCGCGCGCGTGCACACACACACACACACACACACATACACACTTTGAATCTTGAGGTACTGACACAGAACAGAGATGCAACTGGAGTTTCTTTTATGGTCTTGGTTACACTAGCGTGATGAAATCTCGAGCCTGCCGGAGCGAGAATTCTCAACTCTACAGACTGTCCTTGATTCCTGCTGCTCCCAAGACGGAGCCTCACTGCCCCGCTTCAACTCCCAAGGGCCCAGCTTCAGTCAGGCAGGAACTGTTTCTCTTGTTCAAAACCAAGAACCCTACAGGATACTCACTGGACCTACAAAGGGATATGTGTCTCCTGGTATACAAACATGCCCAAGATCTATGTGCTTATGTGTGTATTTTGTTAATGTTTGTTTTCGTTTAAAATCGAGCTATAAATGAAGTACACAAAACACACATGCTTATAACTGCATGCAAAACATCAGGAAAAATACACAAGAAACTATCAACGGTGTTTACTCTGGGAAGTAAGATTATGAGGGAGAAAGAAAGAGGCTTTTCTTCTAACTCACACCCTTCAGGACTCTGTGAATTTTTAAATTTTTAAGTAAATAAACAGCATGTACTATAATAAATGCATGCAAAACTAAAAGGAGGGCCAAACCTACAGAATAAACTCTCACCCATGAGAAATGCTTCATCTCCTCTTGAACCTTTTCTTCCCCCTTCCTTGTGAGGCAATTCCCTCTGACAGGATTCACCCTGAGGCTCATCTCCATCTGTGGGCCAAGTTCCACCTAACCACCCAGTGTTCCAAGGAGCAGAACAGAAACCTCATTCTCTCAGAGCAGCAGAACTGAACTGCCAAATCTAGCCTTAGTAGCTCTAGCTCGACACACCGACTTTCCCACGTTAGGTGCTTCACATTTAATGAATAAAAAAAATTCATGAATGAATGAGTTGCACCATAATGAATGAGCTGGCCTTATGATCATTTGTTTCTACAACACTGAATTAGTACAGCTAATTATAGTTAAATTCTACCAAAAACATCTTTGCTTTTTTGTTTCGTTTTGTTCTTATATTGCTTGATTCCCAGCGTCCTTCTTTATCCTGGTGAGTGAAATTCTCTCTTTAATTTTTTGTTACTTACACCTCATACAAACAGTACATTCTTAACTAATGCTGGAGAGGGTGTGGAGAAAAGGGAACCCTCTTGCACTGTGGGTGGGAATGTAAATTGACCCAGCCACTATGGAGAACAGTATGGAGGTACCTTAAAAAACTAAAACTAGAACTACCATACGACCCAACAATCCCACTACTGGGCATATACCCAGAGAAAACCACAATTCAAAAAGACACATGCACCCCCAATGTTCATCGCAGCACTATTTACAATAGCCAGGTCATGGAAACAACCTAAATGCCCATCAACAGACGAATGGATAAAGAAGACGTGGTACATATATACAATGGAATATTACTCGGGCATAAAAAGGAACGAAACTGGGTCATTTGTAGAGACGTGGATGGACCTAGAGACTGTTATACAGAGTGAAGTAAGTCAGAAAGAGAAAGACAAATATCATATATTAATGTATATATGTGGAATCTAGAAAAATGGTACAGATGAACCAGTTTGCAGGGTAGAAACTGAGACACAGATGTAGAGAACAAACGTATGGACACCAAGGGGGGAAAGTGGTGGGGGGTGGGGGGGGGGTGGCGTGATGAATTGGGAGATTGGGATTGACATGTATACATGAATATCTATAAAATAGATAACTAACAAGAACCTGCTGTATAAAAAAATAAAATAAGATAAAATTCAAAAAAAAGGTAAATTCTGCCTTTATTACCAATTAGAAAGGAAAAGCAAAGTTAGAAACTGGGAGAAAATTAACGCTGCATTCATACTGGATCAGACTGATCGAAAAAGCATTTTTACATCCTTAACATGACAATGAGAGAGGGATACATATACAATATGTTAGACCAACTAACAGTAACAGTCCCTGGGGCTTGTCACTAAATTGGAGGGTTTTCCAAAGAACACCCCAAGCATTAGTGAATGCATAAGCATCTTCTCTCCCACTTTTATCGTAATAAAAATTATGGGGGCTTCCCTGGTGGCGTAGTGGTTGAGAGTCCACTTGCTGATGCAAGGGACACGGGTTCGTGCCCCGGTCCAGGAAGATCCCACATGCCGCGGAGCGGCCAGGCCCGTGACCCATGGCCACTGAGCCTGCGCGTCCGGAGCCTGTGCTCCGCAACGGGAGAGGCCACAACAGCGAGATGCCCGCGTAACGCCAAAAAAAAAAAAAAAAAGATTATGGAGAAAAGAAATCCTGCCTAACCCATTGAATTTGGATTTGATTGTAATTAACTGTCCTTTCTCACCTGTTAATATAAAACATTTTGCTATTTCTAAATTAGCACATATTGGAAAGGAAGATCATTTCCTTGGGCCTCACTTCCCTCAGCTGCTCCAGCCTTCTACTAATGAGCCCAAAGTATTTCAATTTAACCCTCGTGAAGGAAGATTAACTTTATAAGGAGGAAAACACAGCAAGACAACTTCACAGTTGTCTGTGAAGGAGCCAGTGCCAGTGCAGGGCCTTTCTGGTTCACAGTTTCTCTCTGGCTTCACCTGCCAAATGACTTGATCTCTCCAGTACAAAAAAACAAATTTCGGGGCTTCCCTGGTGGTGCAGTGGTTAAGAGTCCGCCTGTCGATGCAGAGGACACGGGTTTGTGCCCCGGTCCAGGAAGATCCCACATGCCGCGGAGCGGCTGGGCCCGTGAGCCATGGCCACTGAGCCTGTGTGTCCGGAGCCTGTGCTCCGCAACGGGAGAGGCCACAACAGTGAGAGGCCCGCGTAACGCAAAAAAAAAATTTCAACAACCGTTAATTAGGGCATTGGGAAGCCCGGGCTGACCGTCTGGCTCTGACCACGTCCCCTGATTATGATGATCAGGCTCTAGCATGCCTTGGTCCTATGACTCAGTAGCCACCCAGGGTGTGGTTTCTTTGTAACTTGCACTCCATGCCTCATCCTTTGTCCTGGCAACCCACCTAGTACACTAGACCCTCCAGAACCCGAATCCTGCCTGGCACATAGTAAGTGCTCAATGCGTGTGAGCTCTGACAATGAAATAATGATGATGCTGATAAGCTACTATGATCTCTGTCCACAGGGTCGACAACTTCACTTCTTGAGCCAAATTCTCCCTGAGCTACACCTAGCACTTGTTGTATCTGTACAAACTCTGGATGTTCTGCTCTACTGCCGACTATGGATGTCTTCTAAGATTCCGCCCAGAACCAAATCTATCCCCTGGCACCTTTCTGAGCCCACTGGGTCAGTCTAGTTCTAACTCAGCCTACTGTCTACATGGATTATCTGCAACTGATGGGACATGCCCTTCCCGTGAAGAGCTAACACAGGTGGATGAGAAGATTCAACCACCTGGTCTTCACCTGTTTGCCCGAGCATGCAGGCGCCAGGCTCTGTGGGAGGGACAGGACTACACGATCAATGTGACACAGCCCTGGCTGTGACACAAGAACAGTTTGGTGTGGAGAGACATATATCTATAGACTATCATAAAACAACACAGAAGTGCTTATGACAAACTGCCCCTGGCAGATTATAAAACACAGACCAAAAAAAGCCATCTGGGTGGGAGACAAAGGCCTCCTGAAGAAGGTGATACAGGAGCCCAGTTTTAAAGAAAACGCAAAGTCAGGAGGAAAAGGGAGGAGGGACCATCACAAAATGCCCCCCGTTTATAACAGAAACTAGCCTTTCCCAAGCGCCCATGTACCAAGATTTTCACCTGTGTCCATCTCATCTCACTGAGTTCATTCAACTACCTTATAAAGTAAGTAGCGTCAACTCCATTCTCCTGATTCAGAGACCAAGGCAGGAAGAGGTGACCTTGGCAAGGCTCCACACCGATTCAATGGAGACGCCTCATTCCAACCCGATCTGAGTCACTCCCGGACCATGCAATTTCCAGGATACCTATGACCTTCGTGGGACCACAGTTTCGTGATGAGGGTCACAAGAAGGGCTTTGTGCCTTTAAACAAGTTCACATGTGCCCAAACATTCCTCTTCAGCCCCAAACCCAATCTCTCCTTTCCCTCGTCACAGCCACTCAAAGGCCCACGAAGGGTTAAGAAAATCAACACCCTAATTCCTTCTGCCAGTCTCCTTCAACCTGAACTCTAACCGGCCCCTCCTCGGCCCTCCTGTTCCAGTACCATGTTCCCTGAGCTTCGGCAGACCAGGACCACCACGTGGTCTATCTGCCCGCTGTCCTCCGCCCTAGCTGGTGCTGACGGCAGCGGCCCGGGCCTTCTTCTCCCAAACGTGCACCCACACCTCGGCAACCAAGCATGCAACCTCTCCCCTGGCCACCTTTACCCGCCAAAGGTTCACTGGTAGATAACAAACATGCTCTGGGGTCTGGACACGTGACACAAAAAATATAAGAACAAATACCACTGAGGAAACTGATACATAAGACAGAGCTGGACCCTCCCATCAACCTTTTACTGTAAGAAAAGGCACATAAACCAGGCAGAATTTATTAAAACTAAAAGAGCAGCATGACTGTCATGAAGACAGGACCCTTGAGGGAGGAAAAACAAAACAAAACGGAACAAAATCCAGACAAAACACATCAATCTCCATAAATCATCACGTTTCAATAATTAACAGAACCCTCAGACATCAAACAGCACAGACGGCCCAGTGGTTAACACTTCAACTCCTCGAGTCAGTGTCCCGTCCCCTCCACGGCCCTCAGTGTCCATGACCTGATCTCAGCTGCACAGATGCACTCCCACCACCTCACACGGGCACATCTTGAGGCTGCTTGTGGTCACAGACAATCACGTCCCTTCCAAAGACTTCAATGATCCAAGTTCTACCGTGCCACCCACCTCTCCCACGAGCGGCACCACAAGCCCCCATGTGCCTCTGCAAACTTAAATTTAAGTATAAACTGAATTTAAGTTCATAGCAGCATTATTCACAGTAGTCAAAAGGCAGAGATAGGGCCTCCCTGGTGGCGCAGTGGTTGAGAGTCCGCCTGCCGATGCAGGGGATGCGGGTTCGTGCCCCGGTCTGGGAGGATCCCAGATGCCGCGGAGCGGCTGGGCCCGTGAGCCATGGCCGCTGGGCCTGCGCATCCGGAGCCTGTGCTCCGCAACGGGAGAGGCCACAAGAGTGAGAGGCCCGCATACCGCAAAAAGAAAAAAAAAAAAAAAAAAAAAGGGCAGAGATAACCCAAGTGTCTATCAACAGATGAATGGATAGAAAAAATGTGAGGTATACCCACAATGGAATATGATTCAGGGTTTCCCTCCCTCTCTCTCTCTCCCTCCTTCTTTGGCTGCACTGGGTCTTCGTTGCTGCACGTGGGGGCTACTCTTTGTTGCGGCACACGGGCTTCTCACTGCGGTGGCTTCTCCTGTTGCAGAGCATTGCTCCGCGGCATGTGGGATCTTCCCGAAGGAGGGCTCGAACCCGTGTCCCCTGCATTGGCAGGCGGATTCTTAGCCTCTGCGCCACCAGGGAAGTCCCTGATTCAGGCTTTAAAAGGGAAGTCTGACAAATGCTCCAACACGGAATGAGCCTCAAGGACACGATGCCAAGTGAAATAAGCCCATCACAAAAGGATGCATACTGCATGATTCCACTCATATGAGTCACCCAGAGTAGTCAAATCCAGAGACAGAAAGTAGAATAGAGGTTATCAGGGGATGGGGGAGGGGAGGAAGGGGAATTACTGTTTAAAGGGGAGAGAGTTTCCATCTGGGCAGATGAGAAAGTTCTGGAGATGGATGATGGCGATGGCTGTACAACCACGTAACGGAGTTAAAGCCACAGAAGTCTACACTTTAAAATGGTTAAAATGGTAAACTGTGTTATATTTATTTTACCACAGTAAAAAAGGTAAAGGAAATTTCAAATTCAATTCTTCCGTCCCACGAGCCCCATCTCAGATGCTCGCCGGCCTCACCTGAACGGCTACCACAGCGCCAGCGCAGAGGACTGAAGGATTCCGCCCCTGCAGCCAGTGAGTGGGTAACATGGGTGGGTGGCTGCTGACCCTGTGCCAAGGTACCTTCCCATACTGAACCAGCCCACTGTGCCAGCCAGCGTGCATTCATTCATTTATTCATTCATTCAGCAAGCACTGCTGAACACCATTCATCTCGGTGCCCGGCACTTGGTCCAAGCGCTGATAAATAAAAATTATCAAGACACGCCTGGCAGCTAACACTTCCTAGGACGGCGGGGAGGAGTGCACAGTTTAAAGAGAAATCACAGTGTAACGTGATGCGTGACATTTCACCCACATAAGCCAAATGCTGACCGCCTGCGGACTTTGTTCTCTCCAGCACACATTCCAGAACGCTCTACGTTGCTCCGGGGCCAGCTTCCTAAGCCAGTGCAGATCACGCTGCACCTAGACTCCCATGGAGTCTCCACTTGTCTCCTCCCCACCCAAGAGCTCATTCTCCCTCCCACTGTCTCAAAGAAGAATCAGCCTTCACCTTCCCAAAGTCAATGCCACCAGCACTTCCTGATTCCACCCTCTCCTGCCTGTTCTGGGCCCCCCTCCACCCTCGTCTCTCATCTCTCCGCATCCATAATTCCAAAGGAGCCCCTACCCTCAGTCTACAGACGAGCTCAACTTCCTCTCAGTACAGGGAAAGCCAGGTCGTCTTCTCCTTCCCAATCCACAGGGCTACAGGCAAACTACTTCGGAGACGGGCCAGGGCATAAACGTGGCGGGCTTTGCAGATCACAGGCCGTCTGTGTTGTACTGTTGCCGTTCACTCGTCTTTCACTACTCTTTACAATGGAAAAAGTGTTCTCAGCTTGGGGGCAGGGTGGTGGTGTGCGGGGTCCGGCCCACGGGACACAGGGCGCCAGCCCCACCTACATGTGATTGTCAGAGCATTGTTTCTTAGGTACAGTTCTGGACGTGTCCCTCCTCTGCCCAAAAAGACAGCGCTTGGCGGTCTCCCCTCTTTCCACAGAGTAGGAAAGGTGGGCCTTCAAGACCCCAACCCACCCTCGGAAAGCCCCCGCTCGCTCTCCCCTTCAAACCCCTTCGAGCACCGCCCAAATGGCCCACTCCGCGCCACCCTCCTCGTCCCGCCACGAGCTGCGTCCACACCGTCTAGTGAGCCTTGCCCAGACCCATCACACGCGCAGAGCCCCGTGCGAACGCCACCACGTTTACAAAGACCACTGTCTCCAGTTACAGCGACCTTCCTGCGCTGCCACTAACCCAAGCCTCCCTAACCTATCGTGCTATCTCCCCAAGACACCGAGAACAGGTTATTCCTGATACGCTACAGTTGCTCAACGAAGGTTTTCTTAAAGAATGATGACTCTCAACCTATACGGTATTGCAACTCAACTATACCTCGATTAAAAACATTAAAATAAAATGCACCTGCCCACACAGAGAAAAAATGAGAACTCTCATCTCCACGGGGGGCACCAGAAGCAGAATTTGAGTTATTCTCACCTTGATCACCACTCAGCACCACCACAGCAGGGCTGCACAATTCCTTGTGTGACCTGTGACTCAGAGGACGGCTCCATTCCTCCGTCTACTGGGAGTGCCTCTCAGGAGAGGGCATACCTGATAGGCCATCGCCAAAGTCACCTCTTTTTATATGATCACTGATATGGACTGAACATTTGTGTCCCCCCCAAATTCAGACGTGGAAACCTACTCCCCGGTGTGACAATATCTGGAGGTGGGGCCTTTGGGAGGTGATGACATCGTGAGAACGGAGTCCTCGAGAACAGCAGCGGTTGTGCCCTTAGACAGGAGACCCCAGAGGGCTCCCCTCAGCCCTTCCAGCAGTGCGGACACAGCAAGGACATGACCATCTATGAACCAGGAAGCAGGTTCTCACCAGCCGCCAAATTTGCCAGCACCATGATGCTGGGCTTCCAGCCTCCAGAACTGTGAGAAATAAACTTCTGCAGTTTATAAGCCAGCCAGCTTACGGTATTTTGTTATAGCAGCACGACGGGACTAAGACACATCACTCCTGGGCAGATTCAAAGCTCTCAGGTATCTGGGAAGTCATCAATGTCAAGACCACCATCAATTAACAAGGACTAGGGGTCAATGCTGCTGAACACAGCCGAAGCCTTTCACGACACAGTGCAGACTGCAGGCAGGTCAAGGTCATCCTTCCACTCACTCCACAGGTACTTATTCAGCACCTACTGTATGCCAACACAGTGCTGGAGAGTGAGGTAGGTACAACAGGAAGCAAAACTACTTCTAACAGCAAACTCTTCAATACAGCCAAACAGGAATGCGAGGACATTTCTGTCACCAACATACACAGATCACGCAAGACAGTATACGTCTCAGCGGTAAGGATCGAGGTCCCTGAGACGCCCCACCCGGCCACCACACTATGCTTCACTCAAAGTGAGCGCTCAATAAATACCAGCCACACAGAATCGCGCTCCAAATGATTACATCAAAAGCCTTTGGTAACTCTGGAAGGAATTAGGACTGACCTTTGAGTAATTACTTCGAGACTGAAAAAGAAACAGCAGCAACGCAGAGCCTCAAAACCACTCCAGGAATAATCAAAATAAGAGAAAGACGTTTGTGAACAGATTCTGCACTTCAGTTTCTGTTAAAGAGAGATGGTTCTCATCCTTCAAGCAGAAGAGAAATTAAAGTCATTGCCTCAATCCAATAGCTGGAAAGTGTCTTTATCGTGAAAATTCAATTAGCAGTCTGTGACCTCCACGTCATTTCTCGGTCTGTAGCTCCACACCCTTCCCGCTGAGGTTAAATGCACCACAGTGGTCGGGAAGTGCCCCATTTAGAAGATGTGCCCTCGCCTTTTTAGAATGAGCTGTGCTTTGATTATACAGCTACGCTAAAGAGGCTGCTGGGTCAACGTTTATACGCGGGTTCCATGGAAATTATTTCCCAATTATTATCTGTGTGTAGCAAACGGAACTTATTTAAGTTTCCAGGGTATTGGCAGCGCGACACCACCACCACAGGATAAAAGCGCTCAACCCCAATGCTTGGCCAAACAAGAACTGTCCAATACACTTAAAATCTGATAGCTTTTATGCAACAGCCCCTTAATAACTATAATACCTGCTTGTAAGGTACTTTAGAACATAGAGGGCATGCACTGAACTCGTCATGGGATAAGAATGCCTGTGACTGTGCACCTTCAAGCTGTCAGAGTTCATTAAAAATCACGGCACAACTGGGTATCTGACTGGTATAATTTGGGTGCCAAGGCACTCGCTGGCTAATTCAGGCTGATCAATTTCAAGCCATTCTAGTGTAAAGAGTGAATTATTCATAAACGTTTAGGGAATAAATCATATGACCTTAAACATCATGCCCCCCACCTCAACTTCACCCATCTTTGTCACCGACACTCTACTGCTGGTCTGTTAAATGTACATCACTGTAATCCTCCCACACCCATAATTCCATTAAAACAGCTCGCTCTAAATAGTCTTTTCACAGTAGCAGTGTACAGAGGTACGCCTGGATACAGAACTTTATACAGAGACTAGTCTATCTAGTTATACCCAAACAAAGAGAATAGAAAGCATGCTGTTCATGAATACTAAGCATTCAGTATTAACGATACCCATTAACGATGGGTCTACTGACTTCTAAACCAGTGACATACAAAGCACGGATCTGGGCTGAACTCAACCACAGCCAGAGAAGGTCTGCTGGGTGCTCCCTGCCTCTCCACGGAGCGCCAAGTATGACAGCCAGAAGCAGAGCCAGGGACCAGGTCGGAGTTTCTGGCAACTTGACCCTTCTGGCCTGGTAACTTAGCATCCCTGACCCCCATGTTTTCAAAATACCACGAAGCATCACTGTGTCCTTCCTTTGGGTCTACCGTGCTCGAGGCAGTCCCTTCCTGCCTTGGAGATTGCGTTGGCCTTAGTCCCGCCAAACACGCATCCGGAAGGTCCACAGAGGAGTCCAGAGCAATCTGACCATTTTCTTTGTGCTTAGACTTGAAAACTGCGTTTTCTCAACACCGGGAAAAAGGGAAGTATGTCTTTTCATTGAAGATTTTCACTGAGAAGGAAACCAAACTGTCTTCCCAATTTATCTCCCTAACATGAGAACATTTCTCTGACGTGGAGCGCTGACATTTACAAAATTTCGTTTAGACACCGTTAAGGACCATAAGGTTTTTCTGAAAAACCAGAGGGGAGGGGGAAGGGAATGCATGGTTACAAAATAAGAAGGTAGAGAAAACCGTCCCAAAGGACGCAGAAAGGAAACACGCTCTCCCATATCCGACACACCTGTATCAAGTGTTCACGCTGAACTATGTCTCCGCAAAGCTCAGATGCTGAAGCTCCAACCTCCCAGGACCTCAGAATCTGCCTGTATTTGAAGACAGGTCTTTAAAGGGATGATGAAGGTAAATGAGGTCACTAGGGTGGGTCCTACTCCAATAGGACTGGTGTCCTTATAAGAAGAGGAGATGGGGACACAGGCACACACAGAGGGATGACCACGTGAGGACACAGGGAGGAGACGGCCGTCTACACGCCCAGCAGAGAGGCCTCAGGAGGAACCAGCCCTGCCCACACCGGGATCTCACATTCCAGCCTCCAGGACAGTGAGGTGAGGAATAAACATCTTGAAGCCTGCCCCACCCTGTCTGCAGCAGTCTGCAGCACTTTGTTACGGCAGCCCTCACAGACTAATTAACACACGCTATACCACACTCTGTGCCAGGCCCTGCTCTGGCTCCGAGACATGGACAGAAAAAGCAGAAGGGAAGAGGTTTCACGATTTGTCTTGCCCCAGGCCCTCGTGTGTTTGGGTGCAATTCCTCTTTTTTCTCTACGCCTCTCTTTTCTCACCTGTATAATGGGATAATATGACATGAAGGCCATCAGTAGGATTTCCTGAGAGAGTGAATACGCAGTACCCAACAGAACTCCTCATACATCCCAAGCACGCAATACACAGTTTTTAAAACTGGGCCGCACCCAGGCCAATTAAACCTGTCTCTAGGAGGTAGGAATTGGGCACCAGAAAAACCCGTGTAAAGCTCCCAGGGGATTCCAACGGCAGCCCGGTTGAGCGGTGCAACTGATGTAGAAGCAGCGTCCTCTGCCGTGGGGGAGGGAGGATGCTGTGGGGGAGGGAGGATGCTCGGCGGCCAGGATCCCTGGGGGCTGGGGCAGAGATGGTCACACCGGTGGAGCAGAAAGATGAAGGTCAGGAAGCCCGCTGGGCCCAAAGGCTTTTACCTTGAATCTCACGATGCCCTCGTTAAATCCACACGATTATTATTCCCAAGTTAAGAACAGTGGCCAGGGCTGGGGCAGTTCCGGCAGGGGGTGGGAGAGGAGGAAACAGAGGTAAATAATCTTTTAAGTGCGCTGATGCTACGGGACAACCCAGGGGAGATGTCTGGGGACAGCAGGTGACACTGCTCTGAGCCCAGCAGAGCCAGGGTGGGGAGGAGGGTAGCAGATGAGTGAGGCCCCACCTCTCAGGGGGACCTGGAGCACCCCCTGGGCCTCTCCTGCGCTTCACCCAGTTTACCAGCCCAGCCCGCACAGTTCCCACATCAACACACCCGTCCCTGCTCCAGGGTTACCTGCGGGTTGCCTACGGGATCGCTTTACAAACAGCCCAGAGAAAATGCTCTTACAGTGACTGTGTTTTAACCTTTAATGTGAAACATTCCATTGTTTGAGAAGGGGCGCAGTTTCTAACTGAATACATCTAAAAATACGATGAGAAGGTATGAATTAAGGTGAAAGGGTAAAATGTGCCATTGAAAAAACAGACATATTTTGGAACAAATCCAGAAATGTCTTCCTCCTGTTACATGTTAAGATTTCATGGGTTGAAGTCAAGCCAGAAACACGCATATTTGTGATGGAAAGACAAGTACTATTCGTTAAAATTGAGAGACCAGCAGGATTTTCTCACTTTATTCTGAAAGAAAAATGTAAATACTTTTGAACGGGTAGCGGGGGGGAAAAAAAGGAAACATGCAGAACTTAAAAAAAAAAAAGAAAGAGCACTGATTTACTGCTTTAAAGCCACGGATAATTTAAGAACATAAAAATATGTGATGTGGTCTGTTCATTAAAGTGTAAGATTTAGTATAAATTGAATTTTAAACTATAATTTACCCAGACAACTATTTCAAATGTAATGACCGAATATGCTTTCACTGCTTCTAAATCCTGCTGGCAAAATTTAAGGAAACTCTTAATTTCTGCCAATTTATGAAGACGCAGGCAAACTTGAGTAGAGAAAAAAATCATTAATAAAAAAGTTTTCTGGCCTTGGTGACCCCACAAGGTCAAGCAGACCCAGAAGCTACTTGTTTAACAAAAGAAGAGCAGCCGAGGTGAGAGAAAAGCCCACCTCCTTCCATTAAAATAACACCTGGCTTCTTATCAACATACGTTCATTTGAAAGACAAGGAAAAACAGGATCCTTCTCGTGTTCGCTCTTCAGAATTACCCTTTTAAGTCGAGGAATTCATAAATGCTTTCCCTCACATTTACGAGGTTTTCTATCGTGTCCCGGGTTGTGTTCACGCGTCCATTCGGTGTGTTTCTAGACATTAAGCCGTTCATCCATGTCTGGGAGAGGAAAAGCATCTGCAGTGGCGGTTTCCTACCAGTTTTCACCCAGAGCCTCCGAAGCCCTTCCTGCTCTTCCCTGTCAAAGGCCGAGGAAATGCAGCGCCCACGACCGAGGCTGGCGCGTCTCAGCCCTGGAAACCAGCGGGACCCTGGCTCCTTCGTGGGGCGGCCGTGCAGAACCGCAGACTGCACTCCAGCCCCCCCCACCCCCCCACCTACACGGGTTCTGAGCTCATCGCGCCCCTGGGGGGACCATCCTTCAACCAGCCTGAAATTCTGTATCGCGGGCCAACGCTGAGCGTGCTGGAACCCCTCCCAAGACGGGTGAGGGGTGAGTGAAACAGGAAGGGGAAATGAAGACGGACAAACTTCCATTACAAAGTAAGTGCGTCACGGGGATGAGACGTGCAGCCTGGGGAACACAGTCAGTAATAATGTCATATCTTTGTCTGCTGACAGACGGTAGCTAGACTTACCGTGGTGGTCATTTTGAAATGTACAGACATAGTGAATCGCTATGCTGTGCACCTGGAAATGACATAGCGCTGTAGGTCAATTAAACTTCAAAAACGATCAAACAGACCAAGTCACAGAAAAAGAGATCAGATGTGTGCTTACCAGAGGAGGGGGCTGGGAGGAGGGGGAAGTGGACAAAGGCAGCGAAAAGGTACAAACTCCCAGTTATAAAGATAAATAAGTACTAGCAATGAAATGTACAGCATGGTGAATATAATCAACACTGCTGTATGTTACACATGAATGTTGTTAAGAGAGCAAATCCTAAGAGCTCTCACCACAAGGAAAAAATATTTTTCCCTTCTTTTATTTTGTATCTATCAGAGATGATGGATGTTCACTAAACTTACTGTGGTCGTCATTTCATGATGTATGTAAGTCAAGTCATTGTGCTGTACACCTGATACTTATACAGTTCCGTATGTCAATTACATCTCACTAAAACTGGGAGAGACAAGAAAAAAAAAAAAAGACTGCCTTTGACTTCTGGATCCCAGAAAGCTGTGGCCACTGCACAGAGCAGGGGTGGCAAATGCCTCCTACAAAGGATCAGATAATAAATATTTTCAACTCTGTGATCGGGACAGTATGTGTAGCTACTACCCACTCTGGCCCCAGGGAAGAAAGTCTTGGGGAAAACAATGCGTGTGGCCATGTCCCAATAAAACTCGATTTTCCAAAATGGGCCACAGAAGTAAATACTTTCCCCTGACACAGAACCTTATCAAAATCTCACTTCAGGCACTTCCTTTGTGATTAAATTTTAACAAGTCATACCCTGATTTTTAAACAGCTTTCCAAGAGAAACAAAAAACAAATGAAACAATCAGAGAACTTCCCGCCTCAGTAATTTTTCGATGCCGGTTTCCCGGGAATGGTCAACAACAGACTTCATCAGGGCAATGGGACCTAGACTGTGCTGCTAAGGTCCCCCCAAAGGGCAGCAGTGGCCTTCAGCCAAGGTCAGGCCCCAGCAATCGGCCAGTGGAGGCAGTTACAAGGGCGTCTAGACTGCAGTGGGGTCGCCGGAGGCCCCATGACTCCCTCCCAGCCTGGCTTCCCCTTCCCCCGAACCTGGCCTCTTCCTGCCTCTCCCACCCACAGGTGCTGATCCTGAGAGCCCTCACCGGCAGCCCGAGCTTCCCCACCTTGGAAACCCAACCTGCGCAAGTGGGCTCGCCTTCTCAGGGGGCCCCCAACTCCGAGCTAAGCAAATGAAGAAAGCCTGGTGAATTCTGGATACCATTCTCGGTGGTATCCAGAAGCTTCTATTTCACAGACGCTTTTTCCCTAATTCAAGACGTCAACACCGTACAATTTGTACTTCACAATCAAGTGAGCTCCAGGGCCTCTCAAGGACTCCTCACTGTTCAAATGGTAAAGTCTGTGTGTTCCTAAGACTTCCTTCCATGAGGACAATGCCTAGGAAACTGTGCTGAGCTAAGGTGTAACTTCCCTGGTGGTGCAGCGGTTAAGAATCTGTCTGCCGGGCTTCCCTGGTGGCACAGTGGTTGAGAGTCCGCCTGCCGATGCAGGGGACACGGGTTCGTGCCCCGGTCCGGGAAGATCCCACATGCCGCAGAGCGGCTGGGCCCGTGAGCCATGGCCGCTGAGCCTGCGCGTCCGGAGCCTGTGCTCCGCAACGGGAGAGGCCACAGCAGTGAGAGGCCCGCGTATCGCAAAAAAAAAAAAAAAAAAAAAAAAGAATCTGCCTGCCAATGCAGGGGACATGGGTTCGAGCCCTGGTCCGCAAAGATCCCACATGCTGCGGAGCAACTAAGCCTATGAGCCACAACTACTGAAGCCTGTGCGCTCTAGAGCCCGCGCACCGCAACTACTGAGCCCTCCCGCCACAACTACTGAAGCCCGTGCACTCTAGGGCCTGTGCTCTGCAACAAGAAAAGCCACTGCAATGAGAAGCCCACACACCGCAACGAAGAGTAGCCCCTGCTCACCGCAACCAGAGAAAAGCCCGTGCGCAGCGACGAAGACCCAACGCAGCCAAAATAAAATAAAGCAATAAAAATGACTTTAAGTAACCAAAGGAAATCTACTTTCAGTAACTTATTGGCTGGTACATAACAACAGTGGATATTATTCAGCCGTAAAACGGAAGGAAATTCTAACACACCCTACAAAATGGATGAATCCTGAGGACATCACACTCAGTGAAAAAAAGCCAGTCACAAAAGGACAAACACTGTGTGACTCCACTTCTATGAGGTACCGGAGTCATCAAATTCACAGATGCAGAAAGCAGAACAGTGGTTGCCGGGGGCTGAGGAGGGGAATGGGCAGCTGCTGCTTAATGGATACAGAGCTTACGTCCGCGACGGGAAAGAAGTTCCAGTGACTGGCCACACGACAGTGGAAATGTCTGTCCATATAATCAATGGCCACTTTGTGCCACACAGTGTCCAGATACCATATGGTCCGAAAAACCCAAAATTCTGACCATCTGGCGTTTTACACAAAATTTTCCTGACCCCTGAAAAAAATGAACCAAAATATCCAAAAAAAATATTTTAATGCACACGTAGGGTCAGTGACTAAATCCAGGCTAAAGGGATTATGGTAAACCTTTGCATTTTTTAAGTCACACTACAATTAATAAAGCAGTGATGAGATCTGAATAGTCCTTTTCCTCAAAGGGCCCCGTACAACTAATGTGCCTCTGGTCCTTTCTCCTCTCTTTCATTAAGAATAAGCCACGGTAGGGACTTCCCTGGTGGTCCAGTGGTTAAGAATCCGTCTTCCAATGCAGAGTACATGGGTTCGAGCCCTGGTCTGGGAACTAAGATCCCACGTGCCGAGGGGCAATCAAGCCTGAGCACTCTAGAGGCCACGCGCCACAACTAGAGAGCCCACGTGCTGCAACCAAGACCCGACGCAGCCCCAGTATCTGAGGAAGCACGGAGGACATCTTCAGAGGTGCTGGGTGGTGTTTCTCAGCCACAGTCATGCTTCCAAAGCCCAACCTTTAGAAGTCACATATGACCCAGCAGTTCCACGCCTGGGTAGATGTCCAAAAAAACCAGAAACCCTAATTTGAAAAGATACATGCGCCCCAATGTTCACAGCAGCATTGTATACAGTAGCCAAAATCTGGAAGCAACCTAAGTGTCATCAACAGATGAATGGAAAAAGATGTGGTATGTATACAGTGGAATATTAGCCATAAAAAGAATGAAATCTTGCCATGTGCAGCCACATGGGTGGACCTGGAAGCTATTATACCAAGCGAAGTCAGTCAGACAGAGGAAGACAAACACTGTACACTATCACTTATATGTGGAATCTAAAAAACCGAATGAATATATATAAGAAAAAAGAAACAGACTCATAGATACAGAGAACCAACTCGTGGTTCCCAGTGGCAAGCGGGAAGGGGGGAGGGGCAATGTAGGGGTATGGGAGAAAGAGGAACAAACTACTAGGTATAAAATAAATAAGCTACAGGGACACTGTCCAACACAGGGAACAGAGCCTATATTTTATAAGTGGAGTATAACCTTAAAAATTGTGGATCACTGTGTTGTACACCTGACACTATATTCAACTATACCTCAATTAAAACCAACCAACCAACCAACCAACCAACCAACCAACCAACCAGCAACGACCTCCTGCAGACCTCCCACCCAGCTTACCAACACGGAAAGCCGCAGGGGAGACGGAAGAAGAGGGCCAGTGGCGAGCGTGCAGGGGTCACTGACAAGCAAGACTCGCCCCCTCCTGGCCCACGTGAACTCTCACCCAACCTCCAGGTCTCAGCTTTCTCCTGGCTCTGCCCAGGGGGAGAGCCCATCTAAACCTCTAGAGCAGGGCAGCTCCAAGGTCACTGGGTGCTGCCCTCTGGTGCCCTGGTGTGGCCTGTAAGTGCCTTTCCATGCCTGTCTCCCCAACCTGCCTGTCACCTCTAGGAGGGCAAGAACCGACTCCCTCGTTTCCCTTGACATCACCAACAGCAGGCCCCCGGCCTGCACAGATTCAGCTACCATAAGTATTTACTGAGGAAACTCACCACCTGCCCTATGGATGAACAGAGCAAACACAGAATCACGCTGAAAGGAAACCGCTTCTTCCCACAACACACGTATGAACACATCCGTCATCCGCGGACAAGGACACTTAGTCCAACGCATGTCAAGAAAATGAGGAGAGACTGCTCTGAGAAAGAAACAGCTCTAAACACGTGCACTGAGAAGCACACAGATCTACACAGTCAACGCGTGCGTGGGCCAGAGGACCGCAAGCTACAGCCCGTGGGCCCAACGCAGCCCACTGCCTGTTTTAGGCAGCCCACGAGCTAAGGATAGTTTTTACATTTTTTAAGTGGCTGGTGGGAGGAAAAAAATCAAAAGAGGAATAATCTTTCATGAGACATGAAGACTACATGAGATTCCAATTCCAGTGGCCATAAATGGAATGTGACTGGGGCAAGGCCACGCTCAGTTATCAGATGGGTCAGGGCTGAGGTCCCACTCCAGGCAGCGGGGAACGGAGCTGTCTGAAACGTGCGGACTTCCAAGGCCAAACCAGGTACGACTCGGCCCTACACAGGCAAACATCAACCACCCATGAAGACAGAGATCCCGGGGCCAAGTCCAGGCCCCAGCACTGCCTGTGACGAAGCCGGGCAGGCCCAGGGGGCAGGCTCTCCCTCCTCAGGCTCCACAGCCACGCCAGGAAGGGACCAGGCCGGACAGCCATCCATAGAATGGGGAAGACAGGGGCATCATGTATAAAAGCACACGGTCTCTTCTGCTATATTTGTGTGCTTAGTTTGAACCCATCTGCACCTCTCACCCCAAAATGAGCGACGAGAAGCTCAGTAAAGCTCCCAGAGCCAGACTTCTGGTGAGCGCTGGCTGGACTTTACAAAGAGACTGTGTTCTCTCTCTCCCTCTCCCTCCCCCCTCCCCCTCCCTCTCTCTCTCTCTCTCTCTCTCACACACACACACACACACAGACACACCCTTCATTCTGAACCATGCTGCACGCGTTACTCTTATTTCTTCCACAGGAAACAGGACTAGAAGGAAAAATAAGGCAGGAATGTCCCCGCGCTCACTCACATCACTAAATCCTCCAGCATTCAACCCTCTCAGGCAGAAGGAGGAAAAATAAAGCCAAAACAGCCTGCACTTCAAACAGGATTGGGCCTTGTTTTAACCCAAAATCTCTCTGGGAAAAATTATTTACCCCATGCGAACAAGGAAAAACACAGAGAGCGCGTGCACGCCAAAATATTCAATTTACATAATGACAGTAACTGCGGCCTGGTTGGTATTGTTTTATGGGTCACATACACTTTAAAGACCAATACACGTTTGTATTACAGACGAAATGGGTTATTTCCTCCTGCCCATAAGCAGCTCTCAGAACACAACCGAAGGCAAAACAGCACTCAGGAGACTATATAGTTTTTCCACTAAAATCCAGATAATTTCTTTTTGAAAAGCAAAATCTATAACGTAAATCTCAGTGAAAACTGTCTCCTTATTAAGCAATTACACCACACTTGGATACTCTCGGGAAGGCCTAGGAACAGGAGCTCAGGCTCACTGCGTTCCCCACGGTATCTGCTGTTACAAGTTATAGTTTTCACTTTTCTCACTGGGAAATTTGTCCAAACACCTAGGAATGCAGGGTCCAAAAAAAAAAAAAAAAAGCATACGTTCAATTCAATAATTATGGATAATATCTTAAACACTCAAACCAAGTAAAGCTAAGGCTCTGCCCTCAAGTCTAATAGGAATTTAAAAGGAATACACTTTAGACAGGAATATAAGAGCATAAGCGGAATAGAGTGTTACGGGTTTCACTGGAAGGGGAGTGAGGGGAGAGGAAAACTGACAGAAATCAACAAACCTAATAAATGCCAGAGTCTGGTCTCGAACTGACACCCTCCTCCCCGTGTCCTGGACCACCCCTGGGCCAAGTAACCACTCCTCTAGAACATTCTAGTAGGTGCCATCGGTCAACCCACTTCGCTGCTGACTTCCTCCAAATCGTTCTCCACCTGGTATTGCCCTCCGCCGCCGCCGCCCCGTACTCCAGGGTGAGAGCTAACTGCCTAACTCAGCTCACAGAGGCACGGCCAAGGGGCCCTGGCCAGGCTCTCTCTCCCGCTGCTCGTCCAGTCCTGGCCAACCTCAGGACCTTTGCATAAGCTGTTCCTTGGCCAGGCATCCCTTCCCACTCCACTCACTCCTCAGGTCCCACCTTAAACGCCCCCGCCCCTGTGACTGATGAAGACACAGACTTTCACAGCTGCCTGGATTTCCTCGTGATGCTCATCACTGCTGAGATCCTGTGATCTCTGTGAGCACGTACTGGCTTCTCCTCCCCCTCTCCGGTGGGGCTGTACACACCCCGGCAACAAGAGCCTCAACTGTTTCCCTCACCGCTGTGAATCCCCAGCACCCAGGGAAGCACTCATCCCACACAGCTGACCGAGTACCCGTTGAAGGAATGAATAAACGAGTGGGCGAGAGGAAGACGCCACAGCTAAGCGAGCATTTGCAGTAGGTGGGATATTAGCTGGGGGTGACAGGGCAGAGGGGTGCGGTCTCCGCAGCGTCAGAGGCGGAAAGCTTCACGTGGGTTCCGGGAAAGTCAGTCTCCCGGCTTGGCTGGAATTTACGTGCAGGGCAAAGTTCAACGGGGTCAGTGAATCTGGATGGGCTTTGCGTGGGGAGGGGAAGCAACAACTTCATTTTCACTAACCTGTCACCTAACTCCACCAGAAACGCAGGCAACAAGCCTCTGTGGAAACAGCAGACCCCCAAGATTCTCACCAATAGGAACTGCACACATTTTCATATCAGGTTACAGATGCCTCAGATACTTTAAAATACTGCTGACACTCACCACTGCTTGTAAATGATGGTAGCGGTTAAAGCCATTACTAGATAGCGCTATTTAAAATGTTCAAAAAGCACCTATCAAAGAATTGAGGACTTCCCTGGTGACGCAGTGGTTAAGATCTGCCTGGCAATGCAGGGGACACGGGTTCGAGGCCTGGTCCGGGAAGATCCCACATGCCGCGGAGCAACTAAGCCCGTGCGCCACAACTACTGAGCCTGCGCTCTAGAGCCCGCGAGCCACAACTACTGAGCCCGTGCACCACAACTACTGAAGCCTGAATGCCTAGAACCCGTGCTCCGCAACATGAGAAGCCACCGCAATGAGAAGCCCATGCACTGAAACAAAGAGCAGCCCCTGCTCGCTGCAACTAGAGAAAGCCTGCGCGCAGCAACGAAGACGCCACGCAGCCAAAAAAAACAAAAAAAGAGAATCGAAAGCAGGTCTCAAAGAGATGTTTGTACACTCAGATTCATAGCAGCATTATTCCCAATAGCCAACATGTATAAGGGACCCAAATGTCCATCAACAGATGAGTGGATAAACGAAATGTGATCTACGCATACAGCGGAACACGATTCAGCCTTAAAAATGACGAAAATTCTGACACAGGCTACAACAGAGCTGAAACTTGAGAACATCATGCCAAGTGAAATAAGCAGACCTAACAAGACAAATGCTGTATGATTCCACTGTAGGAAGCACCTGGAACAGTCAGATTCACAGAGACCGAAAATAGAGTAGTGGGGGCCAGGGGCTGAGGGTGCGGGCATATGGAGTTAGTCTTTAATGGGGACAGACTTTCAGTCTGAGAAGACGGATAAGCTCCGGAGACGGATGGTGGTGATGGCTGCACAATAATGGGAATATACTAATGCCACTGAACTGTGCACCAGAAAATGGGTAAGATGATACATTTCACATCAGGTATGTTTCACCACCATAAAATAAGGAAGAGGGCAGGAAGGTAACAGCACACAGGAATTTTGTTTATGACAGTACTGGTAATTGCGTCCTTTGCTAACCTATCTATCTTTTAATGCATTTGAAAATCCTACTCTGAGATGCCTCCGAGGCTTCGATGGACAGCTGAAGGGGGTCCATACACAAAAAAGAAAGTTTAGGATCCTGGTCTCTGAGAAGGGGACAAACAAGGAAGCTGTTCAGAGCCTTGGGCGCAGGAGTCTGAAGTCAGTATCGTCCAGTGGGGACTCACCACGGTGCCTCCCTGACACTGCTGCTTGAACACTGGGGTTCTGGGGAGCCCCTCGGGCAGCTGGGGGACGCAGGGAGGGGGAACGGAGAGGGAAGGATGGGGCCAGGGGCCCCGGGGAGGGCGCTGGCAGGGCCTGGGGGGCGGACGCCAGACTGCACGTGGTCCAGGAGAGCGTGGGCTGAGAGGGGAAAGGCAGGGGAGCGTGGAACTGTGCTCTCAAGACGTGTGATGAGGGGGAGAGAGACAGAAATAGAGCGAGAAGCTAGCGGATCAAGCAAAGGGTTTTGCTGATGTTTCATATAATGCTCTGCTTGTGTGTGCAGCGCTAGACTACAGGCATGAGGGAGTCTGCAGAAGACAGAGGTGCGAGAGGTTTTGTTTCCTTACAAAGCCTACGGGTTTTAACAGATCCCAAACCACATGAATTCTTCCTGAGCTCACAAAATTAAGCCCACGTTTTCAACATGTTCAGAAGCCCCTGCTCACAGATGGAAACTTTGAGATGGCCTTTTCCTTTCTGAAGGCTAAATGTCAACAGAGAGGAGGAGGGCTTGACAAGAGTTGATATTTAAAGATGCGAGGCGAGCAAGTGAGTTAAATGGAGGAAGTGTTTCTGGCGTGGAGAAGTTCTCCTGCCCTCCCTCACCCAAGGAGATCAAGCCATCCCCCCGCTGCTTGTCATGAGAGACGGCCTTCGGTGATCCATTAGCGAAGAATTAGCAAAAGGCTGCTGGGGCCGATCACCTTCCCAGGCTTAGCAGAAAAACCGCACAGTCCCAGACTTCCTGTAGTTTACAGCATAATTAATAAGTAAGAAGAAATATCAACAGAAGCAAGTAAACTACAGTTAGCCCAGCTTTGGTCCATGGGGGCCGTGAGCACCTAGACTTTTCCCCCCACTAGTCCTCTGTTCTCACCCTGCCCCGGCCACTTGCCCGCCAGCCACGTTCAGCCTTACCCAAGCCACGGCCCCTGGAGGCTCTGCTGACAGACCATCCCACTCAGACATTTACATAAGCCCTCGTGGGCTTCCCTAGTGGCGCAGTGGTTAAGAATCCGCCTGCCAGTGCAGGGGACACAGGTTCGAGCCCTGGTCCGGAAAGATCCCACATGCCGCGGAGCAACTAAGCCCATGCGCCACAACTACTGAGCCTGCGCTCTAGAGCCCGTGAGCCACAACTACTGAGCCCACGTGCCACAACTACTGAAGCCCACGCGCCTAGAGCCCGTGCTCACAGCAAGAGAAGCCACCGCAGTGAGAAGCCCGCGCACTGCAACAAAGAGTAGCCCCCGCTCACCGCAACTAGAGAAAGCCGGTGCACAGCCACGAAGACCCAACGCAGCCAAAAATAAATAAATTTATGAAATAAAAAAATAGATAAGTAAGCCCTCCTCGTCTTGCCCTCTCATTAGAAGCCCAGACGATACACAGCCACACATGGCCAGTGGCTCTCATACTAGACAGTGTGGATACAAAACACCTCATCACGGCAGAAAGCTCCACTGGACAGTGCTCGGTAAGACCATCTTCAAGCAACCGTTTTCAGTCTGCCCTGGTTTATGCTTCAATCCATCGATTTTTTAAAAAATTTATTTATTTTTGGCTGCGTTGGGTCTTCCCTTAGCTGCTCTGCGGCATGTGGGATCTTCCGGGACCAGGGCTCAAACCCGCGTCCCCTGCATTGGCAGGCAGACTCCCAACCACTGCACCACCAGGGAAGCCCAATCCATCGAGTTTTAAAAACCAAACCAATGAGTTCACATAACCTCTTAAGACAGAAAGCCTTACCTAGGGTAGATTAAACAGGGCGCTTACGATTCCAAGTAGGGTTGGTGGTAGCAGAGGGGGTGAGGCAGGGAGGAGCTGCCGCGCTCCCCAGCCCAGGCTCACACCCTCTGTTCCTGAGGACAGTCTGAAAGCCGAATCTGTCTCCCGCATCAGCTGACCCTACCAGCTCTGGCTTCCCTTGAGTCAGGACCCCCTGTTCTCTTAGGAAACCGAGACCTTCATCTTGGTAAAACTCCTGAGAGGAATCATCTTCCTTTCGGCTCCCAAAGTCTATGCACTTACCACCTTCTCATCTGTCCCGAAAGCCAGGTCCCCACTACTCCTTTTCCAAGGCAAAGAGCTACAGCCCCGTCCTTTATCGCACCTCTGGAACCTCTCACTTCCTGTGAGCTTCCACTCAAACAGCACGTCTTCCCCCACTAAAAACCCCTTCCCTGGGCTTCCCTGGTAGCGCAGTGGTTGAGAGTCCACCTGCCGATGCAGGGGACACGGGTTCGTGCCCCAGTCTGGGAAGATCCCACATGCCACGGAGCGGCTGGGCCCGTGAGCCATGGCTGCTGAGCCTGCGCGTCCGGAGCCTGTGCTCCGCAACGGGAGAGGCCACAACAGTGAGAGGCCCGCGTACCGCAAAAAAAAAAACACCAAAAAACCAAAAACAAAAAAACCCTTCCCCCACACTGGCTTCCCTCCCAAAGGCTGTTCTCCTCCCCTGACCTCTGAGGTTGTACCTCTCCCCCCCGAGACATGTGCACCCACTGCCTCCAGCGTGTCACCCGGCGTCGCACATATTCCGTCTTCAGCTGCAGACTCACTGCTCCCACCCTGAAAGCCACACCTGGGTCCCCGGCACGTCCCCCCAGCCTCCGTGCACCAAGTCCCACCTCGGCAGCCCCGACAACCCTGCTTCTCTGCTTCCTCTTGCCGCCTCCTCTGGGCGCGTGGGCTCCTACGGACACACACCTCCACAGCTCTCCTCCACGGAGGGTTCCTCCTCGTCTCTGCCCCTGGTTCCAGGCCATGTCACCAGCTCTCAGCTGATGCCATCCCCACCTCCGCGCTCCAGGGCACCGCCGACACGTCTACTACACGTGAGCTCCAGTCCTGCCACGTGCTCCCCAGGCTCAACCACAGGGCCTTGGGCGTCAAATATTTGTTCTACTTATTCTGGAACGGGAGGCCCTCAATAAAACAGCTGACAAGTCCAGTCCCACCGTCCTCTATAAAGGTGAGATTTGTCCTGTTCCAGTCTTCCGTACACATGCTCCAGCTGGTGGGACGTAGAGGGAAGGTGCGCAGAGAGAATATTTAGAGAAGCAAGAAATGGAAAGCAGGGACGGAGCCAGGAAGATTACAGTAACCGGCCCCACCCAGCGTCTCCCACACTCGCTGAAGAACACACGCCGAGTCCCGGGAGGCTCCGCTCCTAACCAGAGACACCCCAGGCCAAGGAGATCAAAGGGCCATGTGCCCAGCTCCTCCTGAAGCTATTTTTAGATCTTACCAGAGGAGGACAAGAGAAACCAGAGAATTTCCACTCTACCACTGTTCTGGCAGCTTTCAAAGTAGGTTAAGAGGAAAAATGATCTGGGCTGTCACGGTTGCTTTTAAATTCTGGCTAATTTTAACCCTTCTCCCAAACCCCTCTCCCTGCCACTCCCAACCCAAAGACGTAGATGCCTCCACCACGTGACTGTCCTAAGGGTTGGACAAAGCTAGAAAGAAAACAGAAGAACTGCGAAGGAACGAAGCCGCCCTGGACACCACAGCTAATGGAATGCTCTGGCTTCCCACCGTGCACATCAAAACGAGACACGGGTAAAGAAGAAATCTTGACAGTAGAGCGGCCTCCAAATTACAGACGGGATACTGCCCAAGGCTTCACTGGTTCCGCACTCAGAAATGTCTTTCTCCTAGAAACAATGCTATAAAACTATGATCAAGTTCCCAGCCAGTCTAGAATGGCCCTGTAAAGCCTGCAGATGTAACTGAAATGAAAACTGGCCATGAAAAACATCCAAGTAGCACACCATAGCGTGGCGAGCGTATGCTTCCATGCCGAGCATCTGAATCACCATGCTGTTTCTGGGGGAAGTGGGGTTTCTCCCATGTATGGGGTACCAGCTACTACGGACAAGACAGGAATTAGGAACATTTCATCTTCCCCACGTGTTTTCACTGTTGTCTAGGCTTCAAGAGAAGCAACCATCAAAAACAGCAGGTAAAAAGGCAAGAAATGGGTCACCCCCCCTTAGTATGTTAAGCCAAGCCTTCCACAGAAGGCACTAGAAGGTAGTTAGCACCAGAGGACAGGAAGAAGACTGTGCGAGCCAAATGCCAGTGGTACCACTTCCTAGCTGTGGGCCCTGCCTTACAATTCCTCTCTGGCAGCCAAGGCATTTGGCTGTCACCAGGCCTGTGGTGGGCAGGGCGTCTTCCGGGGAGAAGACGCGCTCTGCTGCGGGCTTTGTCCACCAGCACTGCCAGCCGCTGGGTGACTGAGGTGGGGACGCAGAAAAAGCAGGACATGAGCAAAGGTCTCTCCTGGATGACCCAACTTCCCCCCTTCTCCCACCAAGCCCAGGAGCACCCTGTACCCCCTCATTTTATGCCACAGCCCTGCTCGGCTCTGACAAAGCCAGCACCAATCCCTTCCAATCCTGTGGTATAAATGACTTGTAGAGTTTAATGTACTACCCTCTCCTGGGACTCCCAGGATTTTAATTGGGACAAAGTTTCATGTCGAACAAATGACTCTCTAATTGTGGAATACCAGGCTCCAGCAAGCAAGGTTAGACGGGAATAGTGTGCACATGAAGATTAGATCAGGAGAGAGGAGGAAGTGCGGGTCACACCAGGGAGGTGTATGGGCCTCAGAACAGGCAGGGATCACACGCTGATTCTGGAAAGGGCCAGAGAGTCAATACTTCAGGCTTCCAGGGGCCACAGGGTCTCTGTTGCAACCGCCTGTGTAGGGAATAAGCAGCCACAGACAGTATCTAAATGAGTGGGTGTGGCTGGGTTCCAAGAAAACTTTGAATTTCATATCATTTTCATGTGTCACAGAACATTATTCTTTTTTTGGCCGTTTAAAAATATAAAACCATTCTTAGCTCGCAGGCTGTACAAAAACAGGTGGCAGGCCAAGTTTGGCCCCTGCCTTCAAGGAAGCCTATCTCAAGCTTTGGCTCAAGAGATGTTTTTGGAATCGGACACCGTCATTTTTCCAGGGCTCCCACGTACACAACCCTGGCGTCTAGCCACCGGCCCGCACCCCACGACTCCCGAGTGGCCCTGCGGAGTCCTAAGACTGAATAGTGTGATGAATTCAGGGTAAAAAACCTTCCACTGTTGAGAAGCATGGTGCTGCCCTGGGAGAGAGGGTGGGCTTTGAAGTCCCAGTTCCAAGTGGCAGACCTGGTATGTCACTGCCCTGACCTCAGTTTCCCCACTTGCAAAACAGGAAGAGCCTTTCTGGATTTGGATTTGTTGTGCAGGCTCAAAAAGAACTATACAGAAAGTACCCAGGACACTGCCCGGTGGTCAGAGGGCACCCAAAAAGCCACAGGTCCAACACGAACGATTTTTACCCTTATCTCCCGACCTCTCCCCCACCCCACCCCCACCTCGAGGCTCAATTACATCCCTATTCAAGCCCCAAAGTTCAGGTTCAGGTGTCAACCCAGGGATGTGACCCTGGCACTGAGAATGAACCAGGTCCACGTGAATGAAGCCACAGTCCAAACAGCAGAGGTCAAAGGCAGGACAGGCCACTCAGGTTTCAACATGCAGGAAGTCACAAAGAAATCCCCTCCCCGCAGATTAAACTCTCAAACACACAAAGGAGCGTTGGTTCCGCCAGGGGGGCCCTTCCTCCCGCTCTCCTGGGCCACTTCCTCCTACACTGCTCTTCATCCAGCAATCTCAGTCCCTAGCCTCTATCTCCAGCTCTCCCTCACCACTGTATAGCATGTACAGCTTGCAACAAAGACATGTTACCACGTGCAGCAACAAAATAGCAAGATAGCTGTTGAGACAACGTTTCTTTCTTTTTTTTTTTTTTTTTGCAGTACCCGGGCCTCTCACAGTTGTGGCCTCTCCCGTTGCGGAGCACAGGCTCCGGACGCGCAGGCTCAGTGGCCATGGCTCACGGGCCCAGTCGCTCCGTGGCATGTGGGATTCCCCCCGGACCGGGGCACGAACCCGTGTCCCCTGCATCGGCAGGCGGACTCTCAACCACTGCGCCACCAGGGAAGCCCCGAGACAACGTTTCTTTAGGAGACTAAGTGCTGATGGTTTTTTAACCTGACATGCAATTTCAGTCATTCCGTGACTAGCGTAAGCACCCGGCCAATTCTACAAAGCTCATGGCAAAATCGCTGAGTGTTAGGAAATATTAAATGACCACCTGGATGTGCTTTTTATTGAGCCCTGTTTATGAATGGAGAACTAGTTCCCATTACTTAGAGCCATGCGCTTCTAATCATCTCCAAGCAAGATTCCCGGGAGAGCAACACACAGAGAGGTCATCCATCTGCAGCACTGCGCTGTGTACATTGCCCTTTGCTCAGGGAAGGAAAACCACCTACGTCAGTCTCAACCAAGGTGAAAAGAGTGAGTTGACATACTATTGTTTTCAAAATGTTCCTTACCTCTCAACGGTCAGAAGGACGCATACAAGTCTGCCCTTTGCTATCTCCATCTTCATCTCTACGCTGGCCCTTGAGAAAGGGTGGAGTGCTGTACGTTGGCTTTATTTTCCCTCTCGTGTATGTGCATTCTTCTAAGAGAACGCGGCCATTCAGCCATGCCACGTCCCCATCTCACGCTTTCTCTTGGCTGTTTGTTTGTTTGTTGTCTGGAGGAGGGGAGGAGGCTAAGGAGAGTGAGAAGAGGGAAAATACACAACAGACAGGACAGCGCCCCGCTTCCTCTGATATCAGCCATACTCTGCCCGCTCACCGCGGACGCCTGGTTCTTAATTGTGGCGGAGCAGGGACAACAGACAGGGACGCGTCTTCCGGAACTGATCACTCTGAAACGGCTCTCCCGCACGCAAAGTTATAACCGTGTCCGGGCACGAGGAGCTTCCACCACCACGTGAGACCACGTGACGTATTTTCAGAGCAAGCTTCGAAGTATGAAAGCGGTTCCGAACCCTTTGTAAAAGAGCTTTATTGAGATACAGATCACATACCACACAATTCACCCACGGGAAGTATACGGTTCAATTGCTTTCAGTACATTCACAGAGCTGTGCAACCATGATCGGTACAATCAACCTTGGAACACGTGCATCATATCCCCAGAAGCAGCCCTGGACCTGCTCCTTCAGCAGTCAGCACCCAAACCCCAGGTCCTAGGCAACCACGCATCTACTTTCTGACCATCCAAACCCTTTTTTGTTCAGCCCACAAGCCTCTGTTGTAAGTGTCTGGCAGGCTCCCTGGTACCAACGGCCCTCGCAACTAACTTCCCAGTCTTATCACATCTCAGGGGCGCGAGCCAGTACAGCAGCCTGGCTCCGGTTTCCATAAGCCACCGTGGCTTCTGCAATTTCACCCCACGCCTCACTCACAGGAGCTTCTCGAGGCCCAGACTGCAAACTACTGTCCCGAGTTCCCGAGCAGCAGCTCGCGCAGAAGCCCCAGGCGGGGAACACAGAGAGTCACACAACTCTGGGGTGTCCCGTGACTATCATTAACCATTTCTAACTCGTCACGTTCACAGCAAGAGAGGTGGGAAAGAAGAATCATTCAGCCACATTCCGTGCAGTGGGAGATTCACGTCCGTTATACGCTTACTTTACATCTCCACTCTCCTAGCCAGACGTGTGGCAAACCATCCAAACGGAAGAGAAGAAAGAAGTTCCAAAGTGAGGTCTAAGTGGGGTGGATAACACCAAACGCGGTAACTACCGTCACCGAAGGGGAGGAAAGAGGTTGTCCCATCCGATTACAAAATAAGGGGTATGCGAACTGATTAAGTAACTGAATCCAGGGCCAGTGATTTCGGGTTGTGATGGACAAGCTGGGGGGCTTTCCTCCCCATTATATTCTCCATCAATCTGCCTGGAGCTTGAAGGGGAAACGGTTTCTCTCTTCTGAGCATTGAAAACAGAAGGGGTATGCCCCACGTGGGGCTCAGGCACCGCCTGCATCTGGATTTTAACCACCCAGGGCATCCCCTTGGCCTTCCAGGGGGGCTGTTGCCACCTGCCCCGTCCACTTCGGCTGCCAAGAAAGTCAAGGGGCTCTTTCACAGGTGCTTGTTTAACAGCCTCAACTCATTCCGTCCCCTTCCGCTCAATTTATGCTCCACTGGAGTTTTGCAAGAGAAGATATTACTCATGCTTATCTTTAAGTCATAAATGAGTACAAGCAGACACTGGTGAACTCCCAGTAATGACCGTGGATGAGGTAACCATACTGCGCCGTACTGATGTCCTGGCTTTGCTGTTGCTCTAAGCTTATGTAAGAGGTCACCGTTGGAGGAACCTGGTTGACAGCACACAGGACCTCTCGGCGCTATTTCTGCGACTTCTTGTGGTCTATAATCGACCAAAATAAATCGTTTTCAATGAAAGTTACCTAAATAAATTTTTAAAAAATTAAACACAGTCTCTGTTACTGGTGCTCTGGAGAACTAAAAAGCGGCAAACCCAAAGGAAGCCAACGAATCCTCAGAAGGTCTTCCTGGTCATTAAAAACTCAGTGCCACAGACACAGGCAGTGAACCGGGAAAAAAATCTTTCTGTAACTAGCAAGAAAAAAGGTCTCCTACTGCCTTAAAATGTAATCTCCTGCAAATACTTGACGTGAATAATCTGAAAATGAAATTAAGAAAATATCATTCACAAAAGCATCAAAAAGAATACACCTGAAACTCTAAAACATAAACCACGAACGAGTGCCAACATTACAGTTCAACCTCCACTAAGCCCTGACGTTCCATAATGCTGAGTCATGCTCAGCTCCCTTCCCGGCAAGGCTCTGCAGGAATTAAGTTGGTCTTCCATCAGCATCAAAAGCTAACAGGTGACACCAGGATCACATCCAGTTGTTACAATGCATGGTATTAAAAATGAGTGATCATTGAGAAGCACACACCCACCCAATCAATCATCCATCTAGCCTCTCAATCATGTTTGTATAAGCAATAGAGAAAAGCAGCCACTGGCAGCTGGGAGCTGGCCTGGCACTCACGGCTAGGCTGCAGCCTTCTCCTGTTGGAACATAAACAATTCAGAGACCACTAATCTCAGACAGGGACCCGATTCCATAAACCCTGCCCAACTCTTTTAAGGTCTTCTTAGCACCCTGTGACTGAGATGTCCCGCGGTCCCCTCAATGCAATGCAAGGTCAAGAAACCCAACCTCATCCAACTACAGCTTTGTGTGATCCTGAAGACTATCTGGCTGAAGGACACTGCACCTAGGAATGCAGGTGAGGACAAATGCCTTTTAAAGAATGAGTCTCAGCATACAGATGGCAACAGGCACATGAAAAGATGATCAACATCACTAATTATTAGAGAAATGCAAATCAAAACTACAGTGAGGTATCACCTAACACCGGTCAGAATGGCCATTATCAAAAAGTCTACAAACAATAAATGCTGGAGAGGGTGTGGAGAAAAGGGAACCCTCATACACTGTTGGCGGGAATGTAAGTTGGTGCAGCCACTACGGAAAAGAGTATGGAGGTTCCTCAGAAAACTAAAAATAGAGTTGCCGTATGACCCTGCAATCCCACTCCTGGGTATATATCTGGAGAAAACTATAATTTGAAAAGATACACGCACCCCAATGCTCACAGCAGCACTCTTCACAAGAGCCAAGACAGGGAAACAACCGAAATATCCATCCACAGATGAAGGGATAAAGAAGATGTGGCAGACACACACACACACACACACACACACACACACACACACAATGGAATACTACTCAGCCATAAAGAAGAATAAAATAATGCCATTTGCAGCAATAGGGATGGACTCAGAGACTTTCAAACTAAGGGCAGTTAAGTCAGAAAGAGAAAGACAAATACCATAGGAAGTCTAAAATATAACACAAATGAACATATGTACTAAACAGAAACAGACTCACAGGCATAGAGAACATACCTGTGGTTGCCAAGGGGGGGTGGGGGAGGGATGGATTGGGGGGTTGGGGTTAGCAGATGCAAACTAGTACATACAGAGAGTGGATAAACAACAAGGTCTTCCTGTAGAGCACAGGGAACTCTATTCAATATCCTGTGATAAACCATCATGGAAAAGAACATGAAACAGAACGTGTGTGTGTGTGTGTGTGTGTGTGTGTGTGTGTGTGTGTGTGTGTGTGTGTGTGTGTGTGTGTGTGTGTGTGTGTGTGTGTGTGTGTGTGTGTGTGTGTGTGTGTGTGTGTGTGTGTGTGTGTGTGTGTGTGTGTGTGTGTGTGTGTGCGCGCGCGCGTGTGTGTGTGTGTGTGTGTGTGTGTCCTGAGGCTTTCCTTACTCAGTCCTGTCCCCCAGTTATCTCTCACAGGCCTTTGTCCCTCATTAAAACACGTGAACCTCTCGCTGCATCTCCAGAGGGACCAGAGGACACAACCCTCGAGGTTGGCCAAAAGGTTCGTGCGGACGTTTCCGAAACCCGAACTCTGGGGCCGACCCAATGTTATAACGCGGACTGCTTTCAGGATGTTCAAGTCCCTGAAACAGACACCTGTGTGTGCGTGTGTGTGTCTAATACCCGGGGACACACACACTGTGTATACACACAGAGTCAATTGTCATGATTTGAGGATACAGTATTCGTGAATTTGCCTATCTGCTAAAATCTACCTCTGTAACCCCAGATCCATACCTGGGGCGGTGTGGCCACTGAAGGACCAAGCACGGGGTGAGAAGGTCGAGCCGCTCGGTGCACACGTTCCCAGCTCAGGTGGGATGAGGCCTCGCGTTACCTTCTTGTTTCAGCTCCCAGGCCGTAAACCGGTGTGCTCTCCGGGGGCTATTTACTGCCACGTTGTTTGCATTTCTGTGCTTTTGCTGGTGACATCTCTGCTTAGAACATCCCCCAAGCACGGTGCTGCAGCGCTGTCTGGTGTTCCGAAGGGCAAGACGGCTGTGCTGTGAGGCAGGGAGGGAACACGTGTGTTGGAGAAGCTTGGTTCAGGCACGAGCTACAGCGCTGCTGGCCGTGACTTCAACGTGGATGAATCAACACTGTACAGTCAAGAAGGCGTCTTTAAGCAGAAACACACGTAAAACAAGGTTATGCAGTGATGGGTGGATGAAAATAATGGAACCAGAGGCCTGCAGGAGCCGAACCCTCTGTTTCTCCTGGAAGCAAAGCTTCTACGAGGTCTCAGCAACTTTACGTTTAACTACTGTGAATAAGGAAAATCGACCACAGACATAAGCCACATAAAGGTGTACCCATCACCCATCTCCACTCGACCTAAAAAAAGACCCTAAAACCATTCTTCTGTGTCTTCCTATTCCACAGACATCCCTGTATGGAATGGCACGGTCGCCCCTCCCATGCTCAGCTTTTCCCCTGTCCTCATCCCTTTACGATCCCCTCACTACCTCAGGGCAAGCTAAGCGACGGCATGTGTACGCCCTCCGCCCACAGCCCTTCTGTACAGGTGACGTTTGGTGCCAACCAACAACAAGGGCAACTACGAATGAAAAAAGCCGGAGCCAAAGAGAATGAAATGACAGACGATGGGGAGCGGAGATACACCCCTGCCCTCTCTGTGGAGCGCATCCGCCCTGGCAGGCATCCCTGCAGCCCCCTTCCATGTGCACGACTCCACCTTGCTCGGGAGGAGCTCTTAGAGAAGCTGTGGACCCCGTCTGCACTTTTGAAGTGAGAAATGGATGGCAAAAACACAGTATTCAGGGCAAGAAGCCAACGCTGGTTACAAAACACGGTGTGTTAACTCTTTTTTCCTCTTTTATAACTCCCCTAAGGACAGATGTAATAATGTTTCCAAGAAAGCAAACGAGCAGAAAAACAGGGCTAAAGGTAGAAACTTCTTCTGTAATGTGAGCCAGCCTAACAGTGAACCAGTGTAACATGGCTGCTTTCCGGGAGAACGGTTCTAACCCAAATTCTGAAGGGACCAAACAGAGCAACCAGGAAGGAAATCTTCTTAAAAGGCACCAAAGCCTATTTAAACAAATCTGCAAAAGATTACTGATTTTCAATGAAGATTCTCAAGCTAAATATTTTAATACAAAAAATTTAACTACGGCTTTTTTGTTTGTTTGTTTTGCTTTGTTTTTTGTTTGTCTGGTCGGTTTTGGTTTTACACCAAATCATCTGTGACATGATTCCCCAAGGACTTTTCAGGGAAAAAAGCAGAAAAAAAATCCGTCCATATGTGACGCTTGTCACATGTGGTACAAGCTTGTCTATCCTCCAAAGAAAGCTTAGATAATGAGATAAAGGTAACCGTATTCCTCACTTCCATTTAGACTAAGTGTCTGAACTTGATTTTCTCCAACAGGGTCCAAACTGGCCTTTAGTTAAGTCACATTCACCTGACCAGATAATCAAGAAATGCTCTCAGACCTCAACTCTAAGACAACCCCACAGAATGGAATCTGCTGGAAGGTGGGCCTTTCCTGGCTCCTGTTCAAGGCAGTTTAGTCATTAAAAGTTCCAGGGAACATAATTATTACAGCGCATTCCCTAACAGGTGACAAGAGAACAGTCCAAAGACAGCTTTCTGGCCACTGGGTTTCACCATACACGGTTTTTACCACTGCGAGGGATAGAGCAATAATACCAGTAACTCAATAATACCCCATAATACCAGTAACTCAAACTAGGGGCTGAGGACAGTCTTGAAAATGGATCAGTCACATTGTGTGCTGGAACCTTTTGGAGAGCATATGGCCCAAGTGACCAGCTGACAGAAGAAACAGGATGATTCCTTTATTCTCTTGGGGCCAGTGTCACACGGGTGGTTAAGGACAGCATCAGGCCTACAATTCCATCTTTCTGCTCCTATTCAAGGGCTCTTTCCAGGGAAACATCAGTCTTGGTATCGGACCAAAAAAAAAAAAAGAATTATAACCTACAGTTATACGGGTCTTCTTTGATTTAATGCAGTAACTCTTGGATAAGGTCAGGAACTGACTTGCATTGGCTCAAATAACCCCAACTTCCAAACAGGAGAGCCCACCTACCTCTAAAAGTCTTCACTTCGCATTACACGTGTTCCACAGGTGGACCGTGAGGGCAGGTACCCTGTGAGAAGTCAGATGCCAGGAAGATCACGGGCAACCCTCCACTGATAAATTACACAATCCTCAGAGGAGCATGGAGACTGCTGATAATGCCAGTTCCCAGTTCTTTAAACCACAGTGAAGCGAGAGGAGAAATACCATCTCCATCGAGCATAAAGAGTTCCTAGAGAGTGTTCTGGAAGGCTGAATGAGACACTGCCCCGTGGCACCGATAAGAAGAAGGCTGGAAGGACATGACCACTGGAATCTCCCTCAATCACAGTGTCTGAGTCACAGGTCACAAACTCAGCCTACTGCCAGAAGTTCACTGTGTGTCCTCGAAAGCACATCTTCTAACATACTCCCCGCATTCCACACGGCTGCATCCGGTCGCTCCAATCCCCTCCGCGCACGCACACCCCCGCCCCCAATCTCAACAACATTCTGCTCCGTCAACGACAGTAACATGAATCACGTTCTGCCATGAGACAAGAATCGGTGCTCAGAACGTCTTGATCCAGGCACGCCACACAGAAAGGGAAGTTCCATCGCCTCCTAAGCGCCTTTCAGCTCAACTTGTTCGCCATCAGTAACAGTCCAGGTGCCTCTTGAGGGGAGGGGGTGTCGGATCTAACAAGGTGAGGGTCCCTTTCCCCAAACCTGGCTCTAATTTCCTTACCACTAAGTTCCAAGGGATGGGCTCATGTTCATGTAAGCTGTATTTCAGACAAAAGGACAGCTGGAAAAATTACCAAGGTTGGTAGCATAACACATGACATTGCTAGACTTGCATGTGGAAATGTGGCAGCTCAGGGCCTTTCTCTCTCTTTTTTTTTTTTTGCGGTACGCGGGCCTCTCACTGCTGTGGCCTCTCCCGTTGCGGAGCACAGACTCCGGACGCGCAGGCTCAGCGGCCATGGCTCATGGGCCCAGCCGCTCCACGGCATGTGGGATCTTCCCGGACCGGGGCACGAACCCGCGTTCCCTGCATCGGCAGGCGGACTCTCAACCACTGCGCCACCAGGGAAGCCCCCTTTCTCATTTTTTAGTTCACATAATTTTAATTGAGTTCACATACTTCTATTTTCATCTCCTCTTTTACTACATGTGACTTTCTAGGTCATCTGCTTTGTCAGACACACCAACTCGGTGTCCTCACAGCCAAGGAGTTGACACGGCAGGCAACAAGTTGGTAAAGAAGAACTGACACCTCAAGGGCACAGAGGACAGATGGTGGTGGCCAGAGGCGGCGGGAGACGGGATGTGGGTGAAGAGCATCAGAGCTGCAGACTTCCAGCCATAAAATAAGGTAAGTCCTGGGACTCCCCTGGTGGTCCAGTGGCTAGGACTCCGCACTCCCAATGCAGGGGGCCCAAGTTCCATCCCTGGTCGGGGAATCAGATCCCACACGCCGCAACGAAAGATCCCGCATGTGCGACTAAGATCCAGCGCAGCCAAATAAATGAATGAATGAATGAATCAATCAATCAATCAATCAATCAATCAATCAATCAATCAATCAATCAATCAATAAGCAAGCAAGCAAGCAAGTCCTGGGGATTCAACGTAATACATGACTATAGTTAACAATACTGGAGAGTATATCTAAACGTTGCTAAGAGAATAAATCTTAAAAGTTCTCATCACGGGACTTCCCTGGTGGCGCAGTGGTTAAGAATCCGCCTGCCAATGCAGGGGACACAGGTTCGAGCCCTGGCCCGGGAAGATCCCACATGCATCCCACGGGTGGAGCAACTAAGCCCGTGTGCCACAACTACTGAGGCCGTGTGCCACAACTACTGAAGCCCGCGTGCCTAGAGCCCGTGCTCTGCAACGAGAGAAGCCACCGCAGTGAGAAGCCCGTACACCGCAACTAAGAAGAGTAGCCCCCGCTCGCCGCAACTAGAGAAAGCCCTCGCGCAGCAACGAAGACCCAACGCGGCCATAAATAAATAAATAAATAAAGATTTTTAAAAAAAAGTTCTCATCACAAGAAAAAGAAATGAGTAACTATGTGTGATGATAGATGTTAACTAAACCTATTGTGGTGATCATATCACAATGTTTACATGTATCAAATCATTATGTTACACACCTTCAGCTAATACGTTATATGTCAATTATCTCAATTTTTTAAAAATGAAATGAAAATAAAAAAAGACAGTTGAAGGATGGAACTGTCTCTGTGGGTCCTGACCCTCCCCCGCTGCATCCCACAAGCCAGGAGATGTCTTTTCTCAACGGGGAATCAGGAAGAACAAAAGCCTTGCTCTCACAACTACTGTACTAAAGACACAATCAAGGAGAACCATTTCATTTAAACAGCACTCAACCGAAGGAGAAAAGAGAGAGAACGAAAGAGAGAAACAGAAAGTTCTGCACAACAGAGTTATTTCCGTAACTTGCTGGTCGCCCCAAGAGGTGATACTTGGCTGATGTGATGATAGCCAGTTCTAGGTGACACAGCATCCTCTAGAGCAAGTGCTTCCCCAGCAGCTTTTTAGGAGAAAATCTCTATTTGCTTGCTGTGCACGACGACGCGGGTGGGAATAGACAGGCTTTTGCTCACTCACTCAGAGCACCGTCCTCTGCTTGTCCTGCCAGCAAGTCAAATACCCTGATTTTTTTTCATACCCTCAACATTTCAATCACCAAAATAAAACAACACTTGTGTGGGAGGAGGAAGGCGGCTGTCAGCCTCTCAATGACACGGCTCCCTCCTCTAATGAGGTCAAAACTTTCTTTTGGCCACAGAGCAACCAAGTGTCAACACACTAAGTATCAGTCCCTAAAGACTGGAAACAGAATTTACAGCAAGATATAAAAGGCTGGTCCATGGAAACGTGATAAGCGACCCTTAACCATGCAGCACAACGT
Organism: Mesoplodon bidens; assembly: GCF_964165515.1. Lineage (NCBI taxonomy): Eukaryota > Metazoa > Chordata > Mammalia > Artiodactyla > Ziphiidae > Mesoplodon > Mesoplodon bidens. Next base: position 47,439,455 of record NC_138180.1, read on the forward strand.
GCACTGCAAAGGACACCGTGAGCAACTGACCCATAATTACCGTGAGCTCGCTACAGTGCAGAGCAGAAAGGAAACCTAAGGCAAGATCTCTGCTATCAAGCACTTGCAGTCTTGCTGGTAAGGAAAAAGAAAATACATGCGTAAGAGAAACAGTGGGCAAAAGGCCCCCTGGAAAAAAAGAGTATTAAGCTCATAATGGAAATCTCCTAATAAAAAACAGATTTTCCAACACCAAATAAATGGTCCATTTATTAGGCTGTGCAATAGCAAAAGAAAATTAATAAAACTTAAAGAATTAATACAGTACAAAGCCAATGAGAATAAGTCACAGAAATCATAGAGACCTAGCCAAGACCCTTGGGTTGTAACTTGCTTCCACACAGCCATCTGTGAGAGATTAAACAACTCCTTTCTCCTCGGGAGGGTTTTATGTCTTTATATGGAAAGGACTGCCAATTGCCCTTCCCAGTGGAGACAGTCCTGAGAGACGTGGTACTCAAACTTCAAAGCGCACGACAGTCACCTGCAAACTGCATTTGTGCAGGGCTCTTCAGCCTGGGCACATGTGGACCCAGGCCAGGTAATTCCTTGTGGGGGACTGTTCTGTGCACTGTTAGATGCTGAGCAGCATCCCTGGCCTCTACCCACTAGATGCCAGGAGCACCCTCTCCCCTAGTTAACTACAACAGAATGTCTCCAGATGTTGACAATGTCCCTGGGGGGACATGACTGCCCCCCCACCTCCCCCCACTACCACCTCCCCAGCTGAGAACCCCTGTTCTAAGATGGAACCAAGGAAGCTACATATTTCACAAGCACCTGCTGCTTCCAACATCCACCTACGGGGCTATTTTCCTGGATACAACTGGGTGCATCAGTCTCGTCCACTGGGGTCACCTTCCTTCCCAGACACCAACAGGGCAGAGGGTATCACAATCCCACTACTTCCCTCTTGCCCCCTAGCACACGTGCCTTTTGCCCCCTTTGCTGTGTGACTCTGCATGACCTCCCGACTAGAACAGCCCTCCCCAGCCCATGGATGGGGGATCTGGCCACGTCCCTTGCTCTGGTCAACGAGCATGAGTGGGAAGGACAGGCAGGGGTTTTAAACGTGACTGCGTGATGTCACCTGGCTTCTTCTTATACCAGATAGGAGGAGCAGAAGTACATGCCCCAAGTGGCCACTAGCCTCAGAAGGAGGAGATCAGGAGCTCAGCCCTAAACCCAGCCCAGAGCCTGACCAGGCCTCCCTGATCCCACCCGGCTGAGCCCAGAAGAGCCACACCTCACCACCCACCGACCAGTAAGCAAGAAATAAGTGCTTGGTGCTCTTTTCAGCAGCACATATATTAAAACTGGAAAAATACAGAGATTAACATGGCCCCTGCACAAGGGTAACACAAAAATTCATGAAGCATTCCATATTTTTGATGGAAACTAAACTTTCGGTGGTGAGCACGCTCCAGCGTACAGAGATGTCAAAATATGGTATTGTACACATAAAACTTACATGTTATAAGCCAATATTACCTCAATTTTAAAAAATTCTGTAAAGAAATAAGAGCTTGTTTCTGTAAGCCTTTGTATGCGGGGGTGCTGTTTGTTACGCATCATCAGCAAAGCAGAAAGCTGACTAATACACTCCCCAAATATTTCTGAACCAAAATGCTGATTAACAAGTGGATATTATTATGACTTTTCTGTCCCCACCCCCACCCGTCTTCCTCCACTCTTTTATGGAGCCACAAACCCACCAGTTCAGTCCCCATAAAGGCACACATGGTATCTCTCAAGTCCTGGGGGCCAGGTCCCACTCTTCTCACGTCATGGTGGTCTTTCCCACAGCGGACTCAGACTCTGAGACACTAACTCCAGGGAAGAGTTCTGTCAGAGTCCCCGAGAGACCCTCAAACTGACAGTGGCAGGGCCACCCACCAACTGTGGAGTCCTTGGGAAGGAGAGGCTCTAGACATACAAATGCGTTCCATCAGCACCAAAAATCCCAGGTCCTTCTGAGACAAAAAACAACCGGGTGTGCTCAGAGGTAAATCAAGACTCAGCCAGTGGCTGCACCTCAGTGAAAGGCAGGCACACCAACCAAACAGCTCCATGACTTCTGAATCATTCAAGAGACAAACAGCAAATATTAAATAATATACAAACCCTGCAGGGTTCAGAGGAACAAATTAAGAGACAGAAACAAAGGAAATAAGTCTCCTTGAAGACTGTTCATGGAGCCAGAGAATAATGGCCCCCAGAAAGTCCCATGCCCTAATCCCTGGGCCCTGCGACAGTGTTACCGTGCATGGCAAAAAGGACTCTGCAGATGTGATGAAGTTAAGGATCTTGAGGAGGAGAGATTATCGTGGATCGGGGGGTGGGCAATGTAATCACGTGAGCCCTAAAAAGTGAGCAATCTCTCCAGGCTGTGGTCAGAGAGAGATGTGACCAAAGAAGAATGACCAGAGAGATGCTGCACTGCTGGCTTTGAAGATGGAAAAAGGGGCCATGAGCCAGGGAATGCAGGAGGCCTCTAGAAGCAGGAAGAGGCAAGGACTGGCTTCTCCTGAAAGCCTCTGGAAAAGAAGGCGGCCCCACTGACACAGTGAGACCCACCTCAGACTTGTAACCTCTGGAACTATAAGATAACAGCGTGGAGTTGTTCAAGTCAGGAAGTTTGGGGTCATCCGTCCCAAGAGGGACAGGAAACTAACACAGTCAATTATAAGATCAACCGAGACAACACACATGACCTTCAGCCTTACCAATAAGCTCTTTGTTCAAGGCACAGACACCCCAGAAAGCCGTGCCTATGGATAGCTGGAGAAAAATCAGCCTCCATATTCTCCCACCTGACCCTGGAATGGTAATTTATGACTCTACACAGGCAGAAGGCTTATAAATACAGAAAAGTAAACAACTCTACGACTCTGTTTCAGTCTAAGCCGGCATTGTGGCTTCAGGGAGGCCCCAGAAAGCAGCCAAAGTCTAGCTGGTTGGAACCCCATGACCCCAGAGCAACTTCACACTACCCCCTTGGGAACTACAGGCTTCCTATGTCTCACACCAAGAAAGGACCCTCTAAAATCCCATCCAGGGACTTCCCTGGTGGCGCACTGGTTAAGAATCCGCCTGCCAATGCAGGTTCGAGCCCCGGCCCGGGAAGATCCCACATGCCGCAGAGCAGCTAAGCCTGTGTGCCACAACTACCGAGCCTGTGCTCTAGAGCCCACGAGCCACCACTACTGAGCCCACGCGCCACCACTACTGAAGCCCACATGCCCTGGAGGCCGCGTGCCTCAACTATTGAGCCTGTGTGCTGCAACTACTGAAGCCCGTGGGCCTAGAGCCCATGCTCCACAGCAAGAGAAGCCACTGCAATGAGAAGCCGGCGCACCGCAACGAAGAGTGGCCCCCGCTCGCCACAACTAGAGAAAGCCTGCACATAGCAACAAAGACCCAATGCAGCCAAAAATAAATTTAAAAAATAAAATCCCATCCAAAAGGCAGCACAAAAGAGGGGTCAGCAGGTACAGCTTTAATTGACCAAAACTGTTTTCTAGGTTGATCTTTAGGGGAAGAGATGGAACAACTAAAGAGAAGGAGAAGGCAGATACAGTTTACGCCCAATTGGAAGCTGAACTGGAAATAGTTTTATAAACATTGCTCCATCTGTGAACCGTTTTCCATTTCAACGTAATCTGAAAGGAGCAGCCCGTGCCCCGGGTTTACCCAGCCCGTAACATTCTCCCACCTGATTCCCCACCCCAGGCCCCAAGCTCTCCTTGATTACCCAGAGATTCCACAAAACATTTACCAAGAAACTGGAATAACACACACTACAACATGGACAAACCTCAAAGACCTAATGCTAAGGGAAGAAAGCTAGACAGCAAACAGTACATATTGTGTGATTCCATTTATAGAAAATGTTAAGAGTAGGCAAATGCACAGGGACAGAAAGCAGATCAGTGGTTGCCAGGGGCTGGGTGGAGAGGGGATTTGGGAAGTGATCGCTTAATGGGTAAGGGGTTTCTTTCAGGGTGATAAAAATGCTACAGAATTAGACAGTGGTGATGACTGCACAACTCTGTAAAAACACCAGGAAAGTACTGAGTTATATACACTTTGAATGAGTGAGTTGCATGGTATGTAAGTTATATCTCAATAAAGCTGTCATATTAAAAAACAGAAAAGAGAGAAAGAGGAAGAAGAAACAACCACTAGGATGTTAGCCAATGATTACAAGTCACTGCAAACTTTAAAAAATTTAACCACCCCAAGGAGGTTAGTTTACTTAACAAGCCTGGATTCCTGCGCACCAGCCCACTCCACAGTAAAGATTCTGAAACGCCTGAGCAGAGGTCGGTAGCAAACCGTGACCAGAGGTGGTTTATGGAACGGGCTCAGGAGCAAAGTGGGACGACTGGGGTCCACGATGAAATGCAGGAGGATGATTCTGCAGAAGTAACAGTTCTCAGTAATTTAAAGCAACTCGCTACAATGAAAGTATTATCTCTCTCCAAAATAAAAAAATAATTGTAACAAATACACTGGCTATGGCAGCAAACGTCTACTGATAACGTCTGGCTGCTCCAAGTTCGCCGATGCAGATTAGACTCCTGAAAAGCAAACTGAAAGTAAAATACATTTACTGGTTTGGGACTGGCTGCTTCAGATGGGAGGGGGTGGGATGGAGAAAGGATGGATGTTGTTCCCCTGTGAGAGGAAAGGCGGGTGAGCAGCCTTAAGATTCCAGCGGACCCAGCAGCACAGGGAGCCCCTGGCGCGGGGCCTGGGTCTGATCCCGCCCCACCTGGGCTTGGACCATTTCCTCAGAAGGTGACCCCAGCAACTGTAGACAGGACACAAGTTAGATCCCACAAGAGTCGGCGGGGGTATCATGGCTGGCGTTTGGCGGTCATCAGCAAGCCGACCCACGCATCCCGAGTTACTCTTGGTATTAGCCCCTTGACATAATAAGGAAGCCAAGAGGAAAGACGGACACATCCAAGCATACAAAAATGGGAAGCCTGGTGATTAAGACCATAAGCAACATTATAAGGAACCGTCCAGGACAGAAATATTTGCAACAACTAACAATCACAGTCTACAAAGACTTCTAAGGCATGTGTGGGCCTCAGACCAGGAGCGTCAGCATCAGCTGGGCACTTGCTGGAAATGCAGAGCCTCAGGCCCCACCCAGATCTACTGACTCAGAGATTCTGGGGATGGGGCCTGGCAACCCGTGTTTTCACAAGCCCTCCACAGGGTGCTGGGACACAGGGAAGTTTGAGAACCACTGGTAAGGTCACAGAAATATTTAGAGCAGCACTATTCATAATAACCCCAAAAATGGAAACAAGCCAGACGTCCAACAGCGGGTGCATGGATCAACGGTGGTGCGTCCATACCTGATGGAATCCTACCCAGTTATAAGAAGGGATGAATTAGTGACACAGGCCACAACGTGGATAAACCCGAAAATCACCATGCTGAGTGAAAGAAGCCAGGCAAAATAATCAGGACATACAGTGTGATTTCACTGATATAAAATTCTAGGATATGCAAACTAACCTGTCTAGTCATAGAAAGCCATCAGTGGTTGCCCGGAGGTGGAGGGAAGCAGGGAGAGATTACAGAGAGGCACAGGGAAATGTGGAAGCCACGAAAATACGTGTTATCTTGATATGCACGTGTTCGAGAAGCCGGCACCACAACCAAGACAGCAAATATAGGAGAAAACTGATGAACGTGCACACCTTACATACGCCTGGTTTACTGTACTTCAATTTTACCTTAACGAAGTGGTAAAGAAAGCAAGCAAGCAGATGGAGCAAAACCAGTGTAATATGACCCCATATAGATAAAAACGCAGGACTACACAGCTGTACGTGGACAGCTGAACATGCCAGAAACAGAATCTACCACATCACACTGTGGACTGTTAATATCGGTTATTCTAAAGACACAGACCTACTAGAGAATGGACTTGAGGATATGGGGAGGGGGAAGGGTAAGCTGTGACAAAGTGAGAGAGCGGCATGGACATATATACACTACCAAACGTAAGGTAGATAGCTAGTGGGAAGCAGCCACAGAGCACAGGGAGATCAGAACGGTGCTTTGTGACCGCCTGGAGGGGTGGGATAGGGAGGGTGGGAGGGAGACGCAAAAGGGAGGGGATATGGGAACATATGTATATGTATAACTGATTAAATTTGTTATAAAGCAAAAAAAATAAAGAAAAATTAAAATATATATATATAAAAATAAAATAAAATAAACTAAGTGAAAAAAAGCAAGGTGCAAAAGAATACACACACACACACACACACACACAAATATCGTTTATTCTGCCGGAGACGCTGGAAGTTACAATCCCACAGTGCGGGGATTCAGGGAAATCAGCATATTCTTAGGTATCACCTTAGAAACAGGAACGAGCTTAGAACAGGAAAAAGAAACAAAAACCAGAATCTGTTCAGAGGAAAAGCCTTGCATTTTGGAAGCCCCCAGAGCAAGGCCGGCTGCAGGGGTGCAGGCAGGCAGAGGCCCCCCGGGTAGAACCAAGCGCCGCAGGGGTGCGGGGCAGCTCCTGCTGGGAGATGCAGGACAGAGAAGGGGACGCACGCAGGTAAGCGGGCTGGGGCCCAGGCAGGGGGCCCTGAACTTCTCAGGGGGCTCAAAGGTTGACCAGATGAAGAAAACAAGGGGTGGAGGCCTGGCTATTATGACACCCTGCGCACTCTGCACTCCGGGAAGCAACTGAAAACCCTATAGAAACCAAGAGAAACCAAAACCCTGGAGGGCGGTAAGCAGATGCACTGAAAGGCTGGGCTCACAGCAGCCACTCCCTTCCAGCACATTCATCACAGTGTAGACTCTTTACTCAGGATCTTTCGCCCTCCTTTCTCAGTGTCTGGGGAAGAGATAAGGGTGAAGTGTGATTTCCAGATCAAAGCCAAGGGGTGGCCCCAGACATCTCGTGTAATTTCGCTGTTTATTTGTAAATGAACGCTTCTAAAGGAATTTCTTTTCCCTCTGAAGTTAGCTCCCAAAACCTTGCTTGTCCTTTGCTATAAAAAGAGATGCATATTTCCCTGGACTGTATGAGGACGGAAAGCTTTCTGAACTTCTTCTGTAAGTCTGATGGAGATTTTAGTCCTTCAACTTCACTAAGTCTTTAACCATGAGATTCAAGCTTCTAAGGCAAGGTACTTGACCTCGGCACTAATGACCTCTTGGGCTGAGTAATTCTTTGCGGGCCTTGGGGCCTCATCCCCTGCATGATAGGACGCTGGGCAGCGCCCCTGACCTCTATCCACTAGATGCCAGTGACACCCCTGCCCCACTGGTAACAACCAGAAAGGCCCCCAGACATTGTCCAGCGTCCCTTGGGAGCAAAACTGCCCTTGGTGGAGGACCACTGAGCTAAGGTATATCCCGACCAAGATGGAACTTCCGTCAAAGTCAAACATCCAATGCCATGAAAGAAACAGGACAGGATTTCAAGAAGGAGGCAGCGGGGGCATGGACGGTTGACTGCCCTATGGCTGTGTCCTGGGTTCTCCAGGGACTGAGCCCATCACCGTAAACGCAGCTCCTTTTCCAGACTCCTCACCTGTCCAATGCAGCCCTTTATGCACGATTCTTCACGGTTAACACGACCCTAAATATACGATGAACTCCTCTAGCTTCACAGTTTGCTCACTACAAGCAAACGTTTCTCTCTCTTTTTTTTTGGGGGGGGGGGCGTGCCGCAAGGGCATGCGGGACCTTAGTTCACCGACCAGGGATCAAACCTGTGCCCCCTGCAGTGGAAGAGCAGAGTCTTAACTACTGAACTGCCAGGGAAGTCCCTAAACGTAAACGTTTTTGTCTTTTTACAGAGCTACTTACTTCCTGCATGGCTCCACCTTGAGAGCCTGCAACCAACCCATCACTATCCTGATTCTACACGGAGGAAACCAAGGCTTCTCTTCCGGTCCTGCACTCTCCCTAGGTACCCCTCTCCTGGAGAGGGGGCGGGGAGGAAGGCTTACTAAATCACCTCTCACCATCAGGTTCTGAGCAAAGGAAAATCTACAGAGACAGAAAGGAGATTAGTGGCTGCCTGGGGCTGGCAGGGGGAGCAGGAATGGATGACTTGACATTCCTGAAGACGTTAGTGATCTTACTGGGGAATGAAAATGTTTGAAACCTGGATGATGGCCGATGAGTGCACCACTCGGTAAACTGACTAAAAAGCACTGAAACTGTACACTTGAAACGGGTGCTTTTTATGGTATGTAATTTATACCTCAGTAACACTGTTCCTGAAAATCAACTGGACCTTAAATGGGATATAGAGATCTTCATGAAATTTATCACCGCAAGTGGACATCTACAGCCATCCCAAGGCAAAGCAAACATCTATGGCAAACCCAAATGAAACAAAGTATCACATAGCTTGCAAAAGGAAGGACAGCCCAACCTGAATCTACAGCGTGTCCAACTCAATACTAGGAACTATAGAACAACCACACTGCCCAATGCCAGCAGTGCGGACAGAGAGAAATTCTACTCTGATGGGCATCTGGGCCATCAGAAACCCATGCAGAAAAATACATATCTTGTCCAAATATAGAACATTCAATGGAAAAGCAAACACAACAGGTAATTCCTGAAGGTTGAACATACTCTTAGATAGCAAACTATGAACCAAACCCAAACTTCCCTTAAAGCAAAAGCCACTCAGAAAAATGGGACCCCAGGGCTTCCCTGGTGGCGCAGTGGTTGAGAATCTGCCTGCCAAAGCAGGGGACACGGGTTCGAGCCCTGGTCCGGGAAGATCCCACATGCCGCGGAGCAACTAGGCCCGTGAACCACAACTACTGAGCCTGCGCATCTGGAGCTTGTGCTCCGCAACAAGAGAGGCCACGACAGTGAGAGGCCCGCGAACCGCGATGAAGAGCGGTCCCCGCTCGCCGCAACTAAAGAAAGCCTTCACACAGAAACGAAGACCCAACACAGCCAAAAATAAATATAAATAAATAAAAATTTTTAAAAAAGGGACCCCAGCTTACCCCTCTATTGTGCCAGGAGCTGAGAAAATTCAAATTCACAAAGGACAGCTTATTCTGTGCACCATTTCATGTTTAAATATGAATTGGGAAATAGTGAAAACATACAGTCTCTGGTTTTATTCAGTTCACTTTTCTGGAAACACAGGATGATCAAAAAATTACATAATGGAATTAAAAACTATTAACTATTGGGTGGACAGGAGCTGTACTGGCTGAGAGAAAAAGGAAATATTTCCATGAGCTAATCTTATTCTATATTTAGTTTGAGTACACTAATGTAATTAACCAGGGGTGTATAATTTTGCTAACTTCAAATTTCCAGTTGTAAAGCCTCACATACAATTATTTGAACTACAACTGATTTTTATTTTTGTGGGAAAATGAAGATAGCTCATTTTAATAACCCAAGCTTCCCAAGAAGTAACTGCCTTCCTTGACAGAAATTACGTGAATGGTAATTCACAACACCACAAACTCATTTGCTTTTAGATCTTCCCTCAAAGGTTAGCATACTTGGAGATTTCATGTCCCGTTGACTCAACCGTTTGGTGCTACTATTCCCCTACACTCCTGCTCTGTACACCTGTGCCTCTAATTCCCAGAGAGTATACATAGATCTCTGCACTTCTTGAGTACCTGAGGTATGCATTCAGGAAATAAAATCAAATTTTGTGCCCACTTCGGCGAACAGTCTCAGGATGGGGCTATTCTCTGATACATCTCTGAATATTATTTAGGGTAATTTGGCCGGCAAATAATCAAACGAAAGAAAACACCTCCTGTCCAGACCTGAAGCGATTGACCAGTGTCTAGCTGACCTGCTGGCAATGAGAAGTCGGGACCTGGACAAGGCTCAAGGAAACCGGCTAAAAGCAAAATACTTTGTGTAATTTCTTCCCCCTCTTAGATGGGCAGGCACGGGGCAGATAAAGGACATTCCCAAAGACTTTCATTAAAACTAAACTTGTTACGGGAGCTTAAATGTCCTGATCTCTGGAGAGCAGAGACAAAGGTGCATCATGTAGATGTCAAAAATTCTACTTCCTGGGAATTCCCTGGCTGTCCAGTGGTTGGAACTCCGTGCTTTCACTGCCGAGGGCCTGGAGGGCCTGGGTTCGATCCCTGGTGGGGGAACTAAGATCCTGCAGGCCACGTGGTGCAGGCAAAAAAAAAAAAAAAATCTCCTTCCTGCTTCTCCTCTCTTCACAGTAGGTGCCTTCTGAATATTACTGTAAAGAGAAGCAATCTTTTTTTTTTAAGTAGGAGATAAATATATCAGTTTACCAAAGGACAGATGAATGTCCATGTGGATCCTGACGAGCGTGAAATGACATGTGGCCCTGGTGCCCCAACGGTATGGAGAACAAGACCAGCGTTAGCTGCAGGCATCTGCATGCACAGTGCACGTCTCTGCTTCCCTTTACATACAAAGCTACGCTGCAAACTCAGTACCCACAAAGGGAAAAATAGGCACAAACACCAAAAATCATACACAGCACCGAAGCTAACGTATCAATCATTTCAAATTAAACAAACAAAAAGGCTGGTGTGGAAACCTGGAACTGCTTGCGGTCGACATTTAGTGTCATGAAAACCAAAGCTTCAGCCATTCTCAGCAAACGACCTCAGCCAAAGACCTGAAGTTTGGAGGTGAGTGCTATGTCTCACCTCCACAGCCCACAATGTGGTCTGGGTTGTGAATATAACTTTTGTATTTATTTACTCTCTGTAACACCAGTAATACAGCATGAACCAAAATGACAGTTTTCTCTTTTAAAAAGCCTCTAATGTGAAATGCAAAAAATAAAAAAATAAAAGATTTAATAACAACCATGATGGATGAAATATGTTTCTGGAAGAAAACAACAACAAATGAACAGCCAGACTGAAGGCACCGAGAGACTTTTATCACAACCCAGTTCCAGCGCTATCTCACATCTTTTAAAGTTTGAATCACGTATTTGACAAAAAGCCTGGTTCTTGGGAGCCCTGAGGGCATCCGTCAATGAAAGCAGCTGATTTATAAACAGAATTAAGTGATTATGAAAACACTGCGGTGTCATGAAATGCTTAAAAAGCACAGCATTGTTCCAAAGTTTGCTCCTGCACCTGCAACTGAGATACTGTCATCTGGTTCTGAAACACAAATATTTTTTCAGCTTTAAAAACACGCACAATCCTGTACATCCAAAATGTGCACAGCACCCTGTCAACGTACGCTCTTTCTTCCCCAAATCACGTCATTAATAGCTGTGCCTCTGGAGGGATGTCCAATCTTTAATTAAGTTGGCAGATCTCAGTCACAACACATGTGTGTGCGCGCACACACACACACACACACACACACCGTGGCAGGTGAAGCCAGAGGGAGAAAGGGGAATACATCTGTGTCCCACTTTATTCAGGGACTTCAATATCAGCCCCTCATCACCTCTGGGGACCCCATCAGTGATCTCTAGACGCTTTTTCATTGCATATGCCTCTCAGTGAAAACCTTTTAAGCATGAACTCCAACTCATGTATTGGCTAGAGACAACACTCAAGGAACATTATATGCATTTTTCATAGACCACAAATAGACATTTTGTAAGTATTAAATAAAAATAAATAAACAGAGAACTTAAGTTTCTTCCTGCACTCCAGTGAATCTGTCACTGCCAGAGGGTATCCGGTCCCCTTGGGAGCCCACTTCGTGAACTGAAACCTGAGAGGAGGCATTTCTGTCACCCTCTGCCCCAGCTAAACATGGAGACTACTGGTTTCAAGGAAATGTACGAGGAGGTCCGTGAAATTTATCAGAGTCCCATGAAATCTATCAGGCAAGTCTGATTTCCACAGGCCTCTCCCCTTGTTCTCATCTGGTCTACAACAATTTCTGTCATGCACTGGACACATGAGATCATTACTTCTTGTTTTCACCAACTTCTGAGCTGGGTGCCCCTCCAATGCTGTTTCTCCTGGCAAGGCTCTTTGAAGAATTACACTCCAGATCTCTGGAAATTGCTGAAACTGGCACAGAATCATCGTGCACCTTAGAAATACAAACCTAATGTGATAGTTTTTCATCATCAAATTAGGAGTTAAACCAAAGCGTGTCTCCCAAGACTGACCTGTGACTGTCAGGAACTGGCAACCTTGTTTTTACGTTGATAACTGTGAATACTTGAGTCTTTACCAACACAGAGTTGGCATTCAAGTTTCAAGGGATTAAAATGCCTGATAAGACTCTGTTGGAAAAAGAACCTAAGGCAAGGACCCAAGTTTATTGTCTTCCAAATGAATCAAATGGTAGAGACTTCAATTCTCTACTCAGTTGCTTTTCTAAATACAACCTAAAACTCGGCAACCACCTGGAACTTTATAGGTGCTGAGAACTATGTTTGCATACCGGTGCTACAGATGTCTGCATCATATGAACGGGGTTAACATCCCTCCAGCTCCACTATCTCATTTCTCATCTTCAAACGGATGTCAAGATAACAAGCATACCTGAAGGGTAGAGCTGACCCGGCTAAGGCTAAAAATCACCCCAACGCACTAGAAACAAAAAGCACTGCTCAGTTACACAGAATTTTCTCCAGTTCCCAATCATGACTTACATGGTCTTACCATATTAAAGTATTTGTTATTACTGATTTAAGAAATAAAATGGCATCACATACAGTAAGCTTCTTTTGCCCAAATTTCCATCTATCGGAAAGTTTAAACAAGCAGAAGTGCTTGCAAATTGGATACCGGATGTTCACACAGACTCTAAAGCCCAATGACAACGGGCAAGTCTGTAATAGTTATGAGTCAGGCTCTCCAAGAAGTGGACAGTGTCCCCGTAGCCTTGCTCCAACATGGATGAGGTTGGGTGTCCAGGTTGCAGTAGACATGAGGAAAAGTCTTCAATATCTTGGAGAGAGAGAAGGTGATCTGGCCGGGGCGGCGGGGGGGGGTGTGCGGGGGTGCGGGGAGAGTCCTCACCTCCTCCTGCCTCTGTATTCTCCCTGCGGGTTGGCGGTAAGTGTTCCAGAAAGGAAAGTGCTCGGGGCTGGCTATTTGAGGTCACATTCTGGATTCCAGGCTCAAGAGAAGTAAGCAAAGAAAACTCTCATGTTTTCTTTTCAGTATTCCAGCTCCATCCACCCCGATAGGAAAAAATGACAGGAATTCAAGGCAGAGACACTCTCTTCAAGAATAAACACTATGAATTTTGCCGTGAGCATTGTTTGTGCTTATTTTACAGGGTCTCCTGAGACTGGGAAACTACAACACTCATAAGACTTATTCAGAGGCACCCCACAGCCCAAAGTGTCTCCTGAATTGCTGGGGTTTTTTTTTTTACAGTAAAACATGCAACTAACTTAGCAATGTTAAGTTGAATACTGTTTATTTCAATCATGGGTAAAACGACAGTTAAAGCATGGAACATAGTTTACCCAAACTGCTAGTTAATATAAAACCACCATAATCCTTAACCTACAAAAGTGTTTAAAAAAAAAAGAGCCTACGCAACATTTAACATGTGCCTTTTCCACATTACAATCCGCACACACAGGGTAGGAGAGGCCTCAAGATCAGCTCATCCAGCCTTTCACTCTACAAGTGAGGACACACACAGGTTCAACAACTTCACACAAGCAGGCAGGCAACCCAAGGCAGGACACAAGTGACCAAAACACCAGGCGAAGGACTCTCTAGAAAACATGATATTCGTTACTTGATCACAAACAGTGAAATTACAACCCAAGGTAAAATTCAGGTTAACAACCACATAGAAACACAGACGTAGGAATTTATTTCCACAACAAACCAATGCAAACACAACTGGATATTTTCAGTGCACTTTACGGTCACGTTATCAACCCACTGGGAAAACCACGCCTCTTAACGTGTGTCCTGTTTTTGAAACTAAAGACATGAGTCTAACCTACTGATACATTTTACATAGTACTTGTTCCAGAAACAGTCTCTGAAAGTGCATCCAAAAATGTCCCACCTCAACTGATTCGGCAGCACGGATCAGCTGGTACAGGAAATGCGCAAATCCTACAGGCAGCTCCAACAAGACACCGGATAGTGTTTCACTGTGATTTCTTACAAGTATTAAGAAACTCTAAGTTTTGACCTTTCCTTGCTTTTGGTAAAATCCACAGTGCAAAATCATTCTGAGGAAAACACACTGGCCCAAGTGTGCTACAGTAAAATATTCATGAGTCAAGGAAGGTGCTGGGAGAGTGGAGAGATTCACCATTAGGCATTTCATCCTGAGTTAAAATGCGATTACCAAGACCAGGAGAGCAAGGCTGATGGGCAGGTGGCCCAGGTCAGGGAAAGCACCACGGACTCCTTCGGGGGGACGGAATTTAGTTGTTTGGTAACCTGATGATGGTGCTGGTTACAGAAATTTAAGCATGCTGAAATTCATTATTTATCATATAGTAAATATAGGAAATATAGAGAGGATATATATGTGTCTGTATATAGCACGTGTATGTGTTTGTGTGTGTATGCCAGCCCTGAAATTTAACTTAAGGGGCGGGGGGAGATAAGAAAAGCAAGCAAGCAATTGATGGAGACCACCGTAACTAAAAAAGGATATATTATTATTGTCATCATTGGATATTTCCACACCAATTCCCAACTTCAGAGTAGAGGAAAACCTAAGGACACTGGGCTCCAAGCATGATAATAATCCTCCTTCTGTTAATACAAGCCTGAGAAACAAATTTTATTTTCTTTCTCTCTCAAGAAGACACCTAAGGCTAGAGAAGGTAGCTGATGTGCCCAGAGGCAGTGAGCGCATGGGGAACTGGCTGCAAACCAGGTTTCCCTCCAACCACGTCCCCGACCCCATGACCACAGGAGCCCACGGGGTCCCCAACCAGGCTGGGCTTGGCGCTCCTCTGGGGGGGGTCACAGGACACGGGGCCACGGGCTGGCTCAGGAGGACCAGGCTCCAGGTGCCAGCAGTGCCCAGCCCTGGAAGAGGGCCCCACTGCAGGTCCGCACCCAGCTGCCCCCCGCCGTTCCCGAATCAACGATTCACAGGGGAGGACAGGGCCTGAAACAGCAGCCAGAGTCCTGCGAGCAGCAAACACCTCCCGCACTGACTTGTCCCCGCCCTCCCAAGCAGGGCGGTGGAGGTTACCCCAAGGCCAGGTTAACCGACATTTCGCTGGGCACAGAGAGGGTCCGAAAGCAGCAGACAGGAACCGGTGTTCCCCTGATAAATACCCAAGGCCCAAGAAGCCGACCAACAGTGAGACCTGGTCCACCTGCAATGACATCAGCAAAACCAACAGGAAGGAGCCACGCAGGCGCGCTGGCATCGGGGGGCTCTAAAATACTCAAGTTGAGTCGCAGCCCCCCCCACCAACACCTCCCGGCCTTCCACCGCTCCCGTTTCTTTCTTCTCAAAAGGCCACCCGCTTCCCACCGCCTCCTTTTCCTTCTCATTTACTTCCTAATGCATCCCAAAACGGCCTACGGGAGCCTTGAGAACCACAGCGCCGGATACCTATCTTGAGGTCCACCTGCCCGTGGACCCTGCTCGAAACAGGACTGCACCGCTGACAGCAGAACTCAGGTCTGGTGTCTGCAGCCTGTCATCATGGGCATCAAGCGCCGGGTTGTTCTCTGGGGTGGGTCTGTCCCGTGCCCTGTGGGATTTTACGCAGCATCCACGGACCGCCCCCCCCCATGCCAGGAACATCACCGTCCCCCTCCCCCAACAACTTGTGACAACCACACGTCTCCAGACATTGCCAAAAGCTGCTTGACGGTAGAAGACAAAACTGCCCTGAGAACCGTGGGCTGACTACAAGCTTCTAGAATTCAACGCTGCAAATACGGTCCCCCTGAACAACCATCTCGTCTACCTTGGTGTCTAAGACCCCCTTTCTCTCGAGCCTGCGAGTCACGCTCCAGCTCCACCTCTTCCCTTCCAACTACCAAGAACAAACCAGAGCCGTGGAAAATGGTACCCAACTTCCTCTATCAGAAGAAAATACTCTCTCCTCTGTTTTCAAGTTTAAATTTGCTCCAATTTAACTTTTCAATGGCTTCCAGTTCACATCTGCAATCTTCAATCAGGCAGCGGATTCCCAAAAAAATATTTGATGCCGGCGATAAATGCACAGAAGGGCTTTGCAGGAGGCGGCCACCTCCATGGCCAAGTTCCCAGGGAGCACATTCCTTAATGACTGCATTCTTCCCCTGAGGTTTTAAACTCATTTTCTCAGAGCAGGCTCTCTTTCCCTCTATAAACATGTTGACTGTTTGTCCCTTCCCACATCCAGCGTTTATTTTGGTTGCTGGGTCTCGTTCTGCTAATGTGGCCAGGGCCATCCAGTTGGTCGAGCCCCATGGAAAGGATGAACAGGAGGAAAGGGCCAAGGAGGGCAAGACCCGAGGGAAAAACTCACATCCAGTCTCCACTCAAGAGGCCAGTTACTTCCTTCACGCTAAAAATAGTTATGGAAAAAAAAAAAGTTTATCTTTCCAACTTAAAAAAAAAAATGTTTACAAAATGACTTTAGTCTTGCTTCCTGATTGAAACTATTTTTTAAATGTCTCGGGTGGTGAAAGATTAACAACTTATTGGAAGTCACATACTCTTCTTTTTTAACGGAGAAAAAGGAGGCAAATGCAAGGTATCGGGGACACCACACCTTGGACAGTCTCGCCTCACAGGGCAGAGCGATCGTGCTTGTCCTCTGGCCCGGGTCAGGCCTGGCAATAACCACGTGTGCAGAGCCCAAGACCCAGACACCTGGCGGAAAGCTCAAAGGGGGGGCAGCCTCAGGGTTGGGGTGTGGGGTCCTCCCTCCCGATAGGTAACTGATGAAGGGTCTGAATTCCTGACACTCAGGACCTACGTGAGATGGCTCTTGTGGGCCTGGCTTCCCTCTGCAGGAACCCATTTCCCGCCTCTGGAAGAGAATCATGGATATCCCAGGTGTCTCAAAGGCTTGACAGGCCACAGCAGTCCTGAGACAAAGCAAGAGTGAGGACAAATGGCAGAGGGGGATCTGGGAAGTCACCTCTCCCACAGATGCAAAACTGGGGTTTTCCCCCCAACCACAAATTTCTAATACGTTGCTATAAAAAAAATACAAAAGACTATGCAAAGAACACACCAACTAAGTTAATAAAAATAACATCCTGACTCAGGGACCGGTATACAGGAAATGGCCAGCACTCAGCCACTTTTTAAAAATACTTTGACTATTGTTAAGCCTCACTTTGTCGGAAGGATTCCTGATCAGCCTTTCAATAGCAGAAGATTTTGCCCTCAAGAAATTAAACCTTAAGACTTAAGACATAAACCTGGGGGGAGGGAGGGGTAGCCCATGGCGAGCAAGGCTTTAAACTATCAGATAAGGCCTCTAGATCACCTAAGGCCTCTAAATCACCTACGTGGGGCTTCAATGACGGTGACACCTTGGGCTCCCCACCATCCCAAGAGATGTTCGCCACGACACACTCAAAGGCGGGCAACGTGGGGACTGGCTATGCCATTTTTCAGGTGGGGAAACTGAGGCACAGAGACACTAAATGCCATGTCCAAGGTTAAATACTCAGTGAGAGACTCCAGCTTAGAGTTCTGGTTTTCTAATCCAAAAGTGATCCAAACCAAAAGTGATCCAATCTAATAAACCAAATCTCACTGAAATCACTTTCCTAGGTCACCTGCTAGCTGAAATGGGCCTGCCTGCCTTTTTTTTTTTAAAGTCTACCAGTAAATTACTTCAAACTCTTACAGCCTCTCCCCTCCTCCCACAAAAAGTAGACTAACTCTCTTTACTGCCTTCTTTATTAATCCTTACTTGCAGTAACTATAGAGAATCTCCCTCCAATAGAACGTTCTGCAAGTTCTGCGCTGTCCCAATATGGCGGCCACAAGCTACACACATCTATTGAGTATGTGAATTATGGGTAGAGCAATGAAAGAACAGAACTGTTTACTTTAGTAACAACAGAATTGTTACTGAATTTTAGTTCATTTGAATCTAAATATGCACATGTTGGCTAGTGGCTGCCACACTGGATAATTAAGCTATAGACGAAAACAAATCTTTCCACTGTGGTGGACATTTCATGATTTCTGTTGACATTCATCTAGGTGTATAAACAGATTTCAATGTAGGTTCTTCTGTGTGGGAGAGAAAGAGAGGGAGAGAGGGAAACTGTGTGTGTGTGTGTGTGTGTGTGTGTAATTTAACGAGCTTGTCTCCAAGTGGGAAGATTCACACAATGTATACACAAGAAGGCAAAATAACACCAAGCTTAAGAGTTGGGCTTTCGAATCAAACAATCCTCCCTCCACCATATATGAGCAAGTCAGTGTCCTCTGAAGCAGAATGGAAATAATTGCTGCACACAGGGCATTAAGTGCCTGTAAAACCCTCACTGCATGGCATTAGAGTAACATTAGGATAATTATGCTACCTGCACAATACCAACAAGTAAAACTTACAGGCAGCTTTGTAGTTTTCAAAAAACTTACACGTACAGTCCCTCTTTCTGTCCTTGCACTACCCAATGAGTACCACGATTTCAGTTCCCGTTTTTATTTTTACACATATAGAAAACGACACTCAGAAAAGTTACAGGACTTGAAGATCAACGGTAGAGCACAACAGGATGGGCCCTTTCACTAGTTCAGGCCAAACGGGGACAAAGGCTGCTTTTCTAGCAAAGCGTTAAGTGTCCTGATGCAGGTGGACTCAGGGGCTCTTGCCCTTTCTGCTGGCTAGCGCTGAAACCCTCCCAACAGCCCACCCAGGTAGATTCATGATGCCATCACAAAGCTGAGAAAACTGAGACTCCCATGGTTAAAGGTGAGATTCGAGAACAACCAGGACACCACACACTTCATTTAAACACCCAAACTTTCAGGAGGGGTGAGCTTTGGGAGATTTAAGGGTCAAGGTGCGAAATTTAAATGGGGGGTGTTGACAATTCCTCGAGTGACTTAAGCCCCGGACAAGCCAACCTCAGAAGATCCAGTGACACACACCCTGCTGTGCATAACACCAAATCAACACCTAAAGTCTCCATTTTCGTCCCACAGGTGTGCGTTCCCTTCAGGTCTGGAATATCCTTAAGGGGCTATCTTAATAAGTGGGCCAGGTGATGCACTTCAACTTACATCCCTGGATTCATTTTATCCAGCTAGGGGGTTTTCCACGAAAATCTGCCATACGTTTGAGATATTAACATCCCTTAACATAAAAGCGTCATCTTCACGTCTCAACTGTTCCATACTCGCCCCCCCACCCCCACCCCCCATCACGTCTTTCCTAGGAATGACTAGTTGTAAACTTTTCATAAAATCGTCCTGGGCCATTTCCTACCCCGAGGCCACCGCTCAGGACTGAAGAGGGGCGCTCCCCTCCCCCTCCCAGGCTGGAGTCCCGCCCCTCCCCTTTCAGGTTAACCCAGGGACCCAGGCGCCGCGCCTGGAGAGGAAAAACATCCAGCAGTCAGGTCAAACCACATGTGACAAAGCAAAGCAGAAACCGTGGCACAAGGAATAGAGCATGGAGTTTGTTTCTTTTGGGGTTCTGCTCTACAACATCAGCTACAGAAAAGAAAAAAAAAAAAACCCACCTCCGACTCTAACTTTGTGGGATTTCCAAAGCGAGGGGCTCGGAGAACGCGAGGCCGTGCCAAGAACGAGCCCCGGCGCGGGCCTCACCGCGCCCGGACAGCGCACGTGAAAGGCAGGCCCTAACCCAGCGCCCGCGGGCCTCTGACAACCCCCAACTGTCACCCGGCGACCTCCGGCGACCCCCGAAGACGCGCCCCACCCCGTTCCGAACACTGGCCCCCGTGGGCAAGGTCGCCCTGGGGAGCAGCGCCCGGGACGCGAATCTGGGGGCACCCCTCCCCCAGCCCGGGAGCAACAGGTCTGCAGCCTCCCCAGGCCGCGCTCCGCAGACCCGGCGAGAGCAGGGACGCCCCCCGTCCGCCGAAGTCGCCCCCAGCCCGCGCTCCTCGCTCGGGCTGGGGAGCTCCCGACTTCCTTGACAGTTTCTGCGCCTCGGAAACTGAGCCGCCCAGGGCCCGCGCCGCCGCGCTTCCAGCCGGCCCGGGACTGGCCGGCCCGCGCCCGGGGATGAATGGGGCTCCCCTCCCCCCACGGGGGATCCCGCGGCGGCGCAGGTCCGTCCAGCCAGCCCCGGGTTGGGCAGACAAAGGGGCACCGGGGGACAAACCGAGCGCTTCCCCAAACTTGCCGGCCGCCTCCCCCTCCCCGAAACAAAGGAGCCCCCCAGCCTCCGCCCGCCCCCAACGCGCCGGCACTTTGGGGAGCAGCCAAAACGGGGTATTGTGCAGCCTGCAGAGAGCGCGCCGCACCCCAGCCCAAGCCCGGGAGACATTTGGGGACCTGCCCCTCCAGAGCCCCGGAGGCGGGCGGAGCGTGCGGGCGCCCCGGGCCGCCGGCCTGACCCCGGAGGGAGGGAACCGCCGGCCCCCACGCGGGACAAGTTCGCGCCCCCCCGCCCCACCCCGCGCCCGGCCGGCCGAGCCCCGCTCACTCACCTCGCCGCGAGCAGCGCAACTTGCGGCGGCCCCGCCGCCCCGAACCTCCCTCCGGCCGGCCGTCGCCGAGCCCGGGCCGTGCCGCGGCCGAGGAGGGCCCGGCGCCCGGAGCAGCCGCGCGCCGCCCCCGGGCCGCCCCCGCCCCGCCGCAGCCGAGTCCCCGAGAGGCGCGGGCGCTGGAAAGTTTCGGATGCCGAATGGCGGCCGAGGGCGCTGCGGCGGCGGCGGCGGCGGCGGCGGCAGCGGCAGCGGCAGCAGCGGCGGGGCGGGGGCGCTGGCGGCACCTCGCTCCCGAGCGCAGAGAGTGCGGGGGGGTGCGGGGGGCTGGGGCGGGAGCGGTGGCGGCGGCAGAGGGCGGGACGGCGGGAGGGACCGGCACGGGCAGTGACCTCCGGGGGGAGCGGCCGCCAGCGCGCCGACCCCGGCCGGGAGGACTGCCAGGGAGGCCTTCTCCGCCGCCGGGCCGGCCCCTCCCCCCACTGCCCCAGCCCGCACCCTCCCCCACCGCTCGGGGACGGGAGCCCGGGTTCCCCCCCGACACCCCAACACGCCCGGGGGGAGGGGCGCGTCCCAAGCTGGTCCCTCCCCCACGGAGGGTGAGGACACCAGGCCTGCCCTCCCCCACAGCCACGAGGGGGAAAGTCCGCCCCCAACACAGCCCCTCCCCCAGGGCTCCAGGGAAGACTCGCGTCCCGGCCCGCCCCGCCCCCACGGCGGGGGAACCTGCGACCCTCCCCTGTCCCTCACCCCTGACTCTGCTCTCCCCGCCGCGCCCGGAGTGGCTGAAGGGAATCCGGGTCTCCCTAGTGTATCCGAACCCCGTCCCTTCCTCGTGGCCTCCATGCGGGCGGAAGGAGACGCAGGCCTGTGCCCACCCCGTCCCAGGCCCGGACCCAGCCAGGACGGGACAGGAGCCCTGTCACCAGCACCGCGGTTTCCAGGGGAGGGGGGAACCGGGCCACCGCTCTGTTACCCTCCCCCACCTCCAAGAAGCAGCCGCCCAGCTGCCCTAGCAGAACCCCTGCAACCTGCCTGAGGACGCCGCTCCCTCAAAATCGGCTGCCGGGAGGGCACCCCAATGGTCTCCCCTCCTCCCCGGAAAAGTGGGGGCCCAGGGGGAGCCTCGACCTTTGCAAAATGCCTCCAGCGAAGAGCCGGCAGTGCGTGGGGAGAAAGAAACTCGGGCCCAGCGGGGTGGAGGCTCCCGGCGGGGGCAGGGGGAAGAAGCCGGGCCCTCGGGCCTTCTCACCCCCGCCCCCGCCCGGAGGCGTCGGGCCTCGGGCCCCGGCCAAGTGCTAAGGTTGCCGCAGCTCGCTCGGCCCAGCCCTGGTGAACCCGAGGCCGCAGCGCTCCTGCCTTCCCTCCTGCTTGGTGACAACTGCCCCCCACTCGAGGCCTGAGTTTACTTAAACAGACATCTGCACCCACCCGCCGGCACGGCACCTTGGGTGTCTGCTTTGCGGAACATTTTAGAATAAGTTTGCCCCTCCCTGGAGCTTCGCCCCAAGAGCCCAGTACACACTCAGCGTTTTACACTGGAACCTCACTTGCTCCTTGCTGGGACACGGGGCCATTTGCTGTACTGGTTGTGCGGAGAGGGGGCCCGAGGTGAGTGTCTAAGGGGCTGGTCCTCCATCAAAAAGGCAGACTAAAAATTATGTTGCCAAATATTGCTGTGAAACGTCAGTGATGTAAAACGACGGTTGCCGCACATTATTATTAGAGCACATCAATAAAAGATACACTTACACAGTCTCCGTAATTGTGAATCAGCAGAATAGATTTTGCCTTATTTTGTATCAGTTGCCATTCAAGGCCCCCCAAAAGGACGTGGTGGGACCTTCCCTTGAGCCTGCCCGTCGTTGCTCCCGGGCTCCCTGGGCTTGTGAGGACTGATGCTGAGGTATTAACAGGCAATCGAAAAACCAGGGGGGGGCAACAGAAAACCCGAGCGAGCTCCTGATGCAACCCTGCCCCGGTTACACGTGCTTCCCTTCCCCCACCGCCTGCCAGTGGAAGCGCTGCGTTTTTTCCGCCTGTAGGGTCACATTGTGGTTGATTGATTCTCCTTTCGCCTTGCTCAGTCATTCAGATTTGGAAAGTAAATAACAAGTTGACATCATTACAGCTCTCGGCTTTACTGGGACACGGCCCCCGGCTACCGCACACTCTCGAGTAGCCGCGCAGCCAAACTGGCCCTCTGGCTTGCCAGCCTTGCTTGTTAGCCGCTTGGAAATTCCGAATTGAACACGATGAAAATGTTCCTTGGTATGTTTTGATTACTTGGCAGACGCCAATCATTTAAAGTATGAGAAAGTGGTGGAAATCCTCGCTTCCAAACTAGGACCCGGTGTGACCACTTTTTTTTACAGCTGGTCTTCCGTAGCTAACAATGCAAGGGAGCTTGGAATCCATCTTGCCTGTTGGATCGCGTCCCAATAATCCCGACGGTCTTCTTGCAAGTAAGGAGTCAAGCACTTTCATCACAGACTCCTAGGAGCCCCCAGGGACTCTGTAAGACCTCAGACAGGAAAGGCGACCCCCTACATTTATCCTAATAACACCGAGAAATTCCACCTTCTGAATGCTAGATGGGTGGTAGGAACGTGTTAAATTAGACTATCTTATTTAATCTGTTTTGCAGATTCTTCGAATGGTGTAAGAAAAAAGGAGAAAAAGCACATTAGAGCAGGAAAGGAGCTAGTGCGTTCTGACAAAAGTATAAAGGTTGATTTGGAGGCCGTGAGCAGCAATGATCTACACAGGTATCCACTGCACAATATCTATATTCCAAACAAGTATTTTTGGTTGCTGATGCAGGGAGCTGGAATACAAGAATCCGCTCGCAACAAATGCAGTCAGTATTTCCCCTAAACAGTAGCCAAATGTTTAATAAAAAGGCAGCAGGAACCCACACAAATATAGTCAATAATTTTTGACAAAAGAGCAAAGGTATTTCAATGGAGAAAGAATATCCTTTTTAACAAATAGTGCTGGAACAACAGACATCCATAGACAAACAAAAAAATTAATCTAGCCCAGACCTCAAGGCTTTTCACGGAAACTAACTTTAAATGGATCATGGGCCTAAATGTAAAAAGCAAAAACATAAAACCCCTAGAAGATAACGTAGGAGAAAATCTAGATGACCTTGGGTTTAGCAGTGAGTTTTTAGATACAACACCAAAAACATGATCCATGAAAAAAAAAACTGATGAATTGGACTTATTGAAATTAAAAACTTCTGCTCTGCAAAAGACACTGTTAATGAAAAGACAAACCACAGACTGGGAGATAATGTTTGCGAAATCCATACCTGATAAAGGATTATATCCAAAATATGCAAAGAACTCTCAAAACTCAACAATAAGAAAACAATACAGAATAAAAATGGGCAAAAGATCTGGAAAAGAAAACTCACCAAAGAGATATACAGATGGCAAACAAGCATATGAAAAGATGCAGAATATCACATATCACAATGAAATTGCACATTAAGACAAAATACGGGAAATTCCCTGGCAATTCAGGGGTTAGGACTTGGCGCTTTCATTGCCTGCTGGGGCTGTGTTCTGTCCCTGGTCTTGGGACTAAGATCCCACAAGCCACGCAGCTCGGCAAAAAATCAAACGCTAACCGGATGCCGAGCAACAGGAACTCTTAGCATTACTGGTGGGAATGCAAAACGTAAGACCACTTTGGAAGACAGTTTGGCAGTCTCTTACAAAGCAAAACATATGATCCAGCAACCATGCTCCTAGGTATTTACCCAACTAAGTTGAAAACTTATGTCTACACAAAAACCCGCACAGAAATGTTCAGCAGTTTTACTCACCAAACACCGAAAGCAACCAAGATGGTCCCCAGTAGGTGTATGGATAAACAAACTGTGGCACATCCATACAATAGACTATCATTATGCAATAAAAAGAAATGAGCTATCAAGGCCTGGGAAGACAAGGAGGAACTTTAAGTGCCTATCACTAAGTCAAAGAAGCCAATCTGAAAAGTCTACATACTGTATGAGTCCAACTCTACGACATTCTAGAGAAGGCAAAACTGAAAAGATCAGTGGTTGCCAGGGGTTCTGGGGATGGAAAAGAAGGGACGAATACGGGGAACACAAGGGATTTTCAGGGCAGTCAATGGATTCTGCATGATACTATAGTGGCAGATACATGACATTTTACATTTGTCCAAACAGGTAGACCTGTACAGAACCAGAAGTGAACTCTAATGTCAGCTGTGGATTTTATCAGTATTGATTCATTCATTGTAACAAATGTACTACTCTTACACAAAAGGTGGTAACATTGGAAATGGTATGTAGGAGGAGGAAAATTGGGAACTCTCTGTACTATATGCTAAACCGTTCTGTACATCTAAAACTGCTCTTTAAAAAAAAGTCTATTATTTTTTTTAAAAAAGACAGTAGAAAGAGGTGTTAAACTTCTTTTGAGAATTACTGCCCAGTTTTCATTGAATCCAATATGTAATTTCATCGAGGCCCATCTGATGTTCTATGGCTCCTAATACCTAGGCCGGTATTTGTTTGCGTCACTGGCCTACTCGGAAAGGCCTGAGAGTCCAGGATTCGTGTGTTCCACGCCACAGTGACCTCTCGGTGATGTTGGCAGAGCATGTCTCAGCTTTGAGGAAGCATCTGCCACAAGCTTCTCTTATGAAACGAAGAAGCGGGGTGTGCTCACCAACTTCACTTACAAACCTCTGGCCGAGGTTTGCTTTGGGGCTTGCTTCTCATTTTCCTCAGGGAGACTGGAACCAAAACTACAAAGGGAGCTGGTTGTATCAGGTGGTAGCACGTGGCGAACGTACTTGGAGAAGTAAACAGGAGTGAGGACAGAGATTTCCATCACCTGCCATGGATGTGAGATGAGGTGGGTGGTAGCCCCTTCCGCTCCCCTCGACCTGGGTGGGCATCCAATCATTTTCTCAAGATAGGATGAATTGTGTCTCCCGCCTCAAATTCATATGTTGAAGTCCTAACCCCCAGCACCTTAGAATGCGACTGTTTTTGGAAAGACAGCCTTTAAAGTAGTAAATAAATCAAATGCAGTCATTAGGGTGACCCTTCCTTATCCAATCTGACTGGCTTCCTTTTAAGAAGAGGAGACTGGGACACAGACATGCACAGAGGGAAGACCGCGTGAAGACACAGCAAGAAGGGAGGACTCGGGAGAAACCCACCCTGCCGACACCTTGACTTCAATTTCCAGCCTCCAAGACTGTGAGAAAATAAATTTCTGTTTGTTTGTTATTCTTTTTGGCTACGCCGAGTGCAGGATCTTAGCTCCCCGACCAGGGATCGAACCCATGCCACCTGCATTGGGAGTGCAGAGTCTTAACCGCTGGACCGCCAGGGAAGTCCTAATAAATTTCTATTATTTAAACCACCCAATCTTCAGTGCTTTGTTACGGCAGCACGAGCAGACAAATGCATGTGAGTTGTTGCGGGTTTTTTTTCTATTTGGAATGTCACATTCAGTTCACATCCTTTGAATACTGAAAACACCTCGCATTGGGCATGGGGCTGTTCGTGCACAGTGTCGAATTTGATCCTCCCAGTAATACTGGAGGGCAGGGATTTTTATCTCCACTGCTCAGAGTAAAAGACTTGGCCCAAGAGGTTAAAGGATTGAGAGGAGGGGGTTTGTAACCGCTTCTATGCTCCAGACCTTCTTTGGCAAGTTACTGACTATATTGATTACCACGGCATAAATACATAAAATAATATGCATAAGATTACAAGGAAACTCGATTCTGTAAAAATATAGTTAAATTAAGAAAAGAAATTCCAACGTCATAATACATGTGCTTCTTTCTCGGTACTTCCAATCATAAGCCCTAGAGGTGGTACTAATAACTTCCGTCATTTCAAAGTAGTGGTGGGTACAAATAAAACCTGCTTCAACTCTAACCTGCTCTGAAAATACATCAGACTTCTGTTGGCGACAAATTGGTAACAAATCAAAGACACAGTTAATGCTACTCTTATCTCCTCTATCGTCATAGTTGTCAGAAATGCTCCATTTGGGTGAACGGCAGAGGTTCTCCCCACCCAAGTTCATGGACCCCCTGCCATCTCTCCCTGGGACCTTCCTGCCAAGGGAGGAAGTGCGAGCTGCATCCCATGATTCTCTATGGCCCTTCTGCCTACCTAGACTCATCCACGCCACCACCGTGGACCCCCTCCCATGGCTCATGGGCCGGGACCCTAGAGTGAGGTGACTTTAAGGGGATACCAAAAACATACTCATCAAGATAAGTAATATTATAATGCCATATTTTAAAACTCTAAATGAATGCCAAAAAATGCCTCCCTGATGAGCAAAATATCAAAAGGTGTTATAAAGACAGGTTCTGGGAAGGAGTAATCAACAAGACAGGCAAAATTCCCTGCCCTGATGGAGATTCTGTGCTAGGACAGGAGTTGGCAGAGGACAGCTCTGATACCTGTTTTGGCACAGCCTGCAAGCTAAGGATACGTTTTTTTAAAGCCTGGGGAAAAAGATCAAAAGAATAATGATACTTTGTGAGATGGAAATTATGTAAAATTTGAATTTCAGTGTCCATATAAATAAAGTTTTATTGCAACACAAACATGCCTACTCCTTTCCAGCTTATAGCGCTGTAATACCAGAGTCAAGTGGCCCACGAAGCAGAAATAACGTTGACTATTTGGCTTACAGACCCTTGTTTCTAGGAGACTGAAGGACTCAAGGTTGCTAACCTCTTCCTAGGAAAATTGTTTTCTTTATTATAGTGTGTTTTCAAAAACTTTTCAGAAAAAGTTAAATTAAGGAACACCCTTTTTTACATATTTAAGAAAAAGGAGGAGGCAAATGATGGTGGGAAAGAAGCAGAGGGTGTTTTTAGGAACCAAACCCGTCCTGTTTGTGGGTGGGGATGGATCTTAGAAGAGCAGAAATGTCTGGGGACAGCCACCCACTCAGAGAGGGTAGGGACCATCCAAAGGACTCAGCAAAATTAAATGTATCTTGATAGGAGCAGATGCCGGTGAGCAAAGGAAGAACCGAGCTGACAAGAGCTATATGTCTTTCCTGTGTAACAAAGTTTTCTTATAGTTTTCTAAACGTTTTCAAAGACAATCTCACCCATTGTCATAGCAACCTATGATGTGACTGGGGAGACAATTGCCATCATACTCATTGTACAGGGGAGGAAAGTTGAATCTCACAGAGGTTAGTGGCTGTATCAGTTTCCTCTTGCTGCTGTAACAAATTACCACACGCTTAGTGGCTTAAGAAAAACTTATTATCTGACCATTCTGGAGGCCAGAAGTCCCACATGGGTCTCACTGGGCTAATTAATATTGAGTTGTTGGCAGGACTGATTCTTTCCAGAGGCTCCAGGGGAGAATCTGTTTCCTTGCCTTTTGCAGTGTCTAGAGCCCAAATTCCTCGGCATGTGACCTCCTTCTGGTCCTGTCCCTCTCACAACACACCATCCCCAGCTGCTCTTCCCCGCCCCGCCCCCTTCCAATTTCAAAGATCCTGGTGATTCGATTAGGCTAAACTGTCTAATCCAAGTCTAAACTCTCCATTGCAAGATTCTAAATTTAGCCACATCTGCAAAGTCCCTTTTGCCACAGAAGGTGGCATTTTCACAGGTTTCAGGGCATTCAAGTGTGGACATCCTTAGAGGACCATATTCTGCTTTCCAGAGTGGCCCAACTCCTCTGATTCCAAAACCGATGGCCTTCATAACACAAACCACGTTGCCTCTCAATCCGTGAATAATTTCACAGCCCACCCACCCAGCAACAACCAGAACAACAACAGAAAAGGCTGCTGCACATGATGGGTTAGAGTTCCCATTTCCCCCAAATAATACGTGGCTGTTACAGTTACAAAATAGCAGGAGATTATAATTTTTAAAAGGCCGTTCCCCCTCCCTCTCTCTTTTGGTAACCATATTTCATTATAAGACATTATGTGTTTTGTTTCCCTCCCTTTGTTTCCACTTCTGCATTTAGTGTTTGAAACTCGCTGTGGAGAACAAGCCTGGGAGAGAGGATGATTTTATAAATAGTTGCTGCACAAAAATCATCTCCCACATGGTCAAGCTCAACACCACATTGACAAAGAAAACCAGCAGGTTCAAGAAAAGCACAGGTGAAACTACATGGAGGTGGAACATCGGCATTTTTCTACGGTGCCTTTGTCAGAAGGCCTTTTTGATGTTGTTTTTACGAAATGAACAGCCACCCGATAAGATCATACATATACATGTCATGCTCACAGACAACCCAGCCATCACCTCCTACTTAGCCACCTAAGAGAAGTGAAAACGTAGGTTCACACAAAAACCTCTACACGCGTAGGTTGGTTGATAGTTGCCAAAGCCTGGAAACAGCCCAGATGTCCTTCGGCAGGGGAAGGGATAAGCTCACTGCGGTCTATGCGTGTGTTGGAGCACTACTGAACCCTAGAAAGGAACGGCTTTGGCCTGTGCCACAACATGGATGAATCTCAGCTGTAAACTGAGAGGTGAGAGAAGCCAGACTCAAAGGGCGACATTCTCTATGATTCCATTTATCCGGTGTTCTGGAAAATGCAAAACCACTGGGACCAAAAACAGATCACTGGTTGCCAGCGTTGGGCATCAGGAAAGAGATGGATGACAGTGGCCCACGGGGATGCTTTGGGGGGTGACCCAGCGGTTTTGTATCTTGATTTGGGTGCCGTCACATGACTGTAAATGTTGGTCAGAACTCGTAGAACTGTATTCTAAAAGGGTAGACTTTATGTAAATGACACCTCAGTAAACTTGACTTCAAAAAACAAAAAAGAAAAGAAAACCCAGCAGATTGGAGGAACGCCCCATAAAACTCAAAGGAATTTGAACACAGGGCTTTTCTCCAGTAGCCGTGTAAGAAACTCTTTTTGTTTGCTGTTATTTTCACTAGATCGAGGACATTTACTGAGATCAGATATATGTCATCTGTGATTCTTAAAATGTCTGTAAGGGAGAGAGGGAAGGAAAGAACATGTTCGTATATTTTTGAGATAGTAATGGGAATTGGTCACGTTTCTAGAACTAACTGTTTTGGATCCAACCCTGCCCAGTCACAGAAGCCCACAGTGGTACAGTGCCGTCTAGTCTCTCGGGTGTGGGGCCGACTTGTGCAGTCAGTGCGTTTCCAAGGCATGGTCTGAGCCGTGGCTAAGAGCACAGAAGTGCTCTCCTAGCTTTCCGTATTTTTACGGAAAGAGGACAAAGACATGATGGCCACTAAATAAATGATTCTAAACGAATAATCACAACTACTAAATACATGATGTCTAGCTTAAATATGATTCTTGTTTTAAGATATATTAACGTCTGTCGAAACATTATAGGCAAAGAAACGTAAATAAAAACTTGAGCGTGTCCAGAACCCCATAAGCCCGGTCTAATCATGAGAAAAACAGGAGACAAACCCAAATTGAAGGACATTCTATAAAATACGTGACCAGCATTCCTCAAAACTGTCAAGGTCGTCAAAAACAAGGAAGGATGGAGACCCTGTCACATACCAGAGGCACCTAAGGAGACAACTCTGTCCTGGGACAGAAAAGAACGTTAGTGGAGAGACTGGGGAAATCCAAATATAGTCTGGACTCTAGTTCATAGTATTGGACTAAGGTTGACTTGTTAGTTGTGAAAACAGCATGACTGTGGGGAAACTGGGTAACGGGGCAGACTGAGCTCTCAGCCGTAACTCTGTGTCACTCTGCAACTACTCTAAAATTGTTAAAGTTTGCTTCAACGAATCAGAATGCTCTATTTCAGTTGACTTGACAGATGACTATTTTTAAATATAAAACACTTCTGGGCTTCCCTGGTGGCACAGTGGTTGAGAGTCTGCCTGCTGATGCGGGGGACACAGGTTTGTGCCCCGGTCCGGGAGGATCCCACATGCCGCGGAGTGGCTGGGCCCGTGAGCCATGGCCGCTGAGCCTGCGCGTCCAGAGCCTGTGCTCCACAACGGGAGAGGCCACGGCAGTGAGAGGGCCGTGTACCGCAAACAAACAAACAAATAAATAAATAAATAACACTTCTAATTGTACACACAGACACAGTCCCATTTTGAAGAAACGGAAAATGAAAGGACTTGAGGATAGTACTGGCTTCTGGGGAAGAGACAAGAAAAACATTTTATATAAAAATTTCAAGCCATACAAACAGAGGATATACACATGCGTGTAGTTCATGTATATTTAAAGACAAGTGAAAATTAATACGAGGCAGGTGACTCTATTTCTCCCACTTTCCCTGCACCTACTTGGTTCCTGCCTGGCCTCCTCCCCAGCCTGTGCTGTTCCCTAAATTTTCCCAGCTTGCGTCTGCCCCCGTACCCACTGTTTCTTTGGCCAACCGTTCCTCCTCCCATTACCCCAGGCCCCCTCAGTGCGCTAAGGGCTCTGTCAGGATGTGGGACCCCCCCCCCAACAATCTGACTTTCATGAGCCAACATGTTGATGTTTATTAGTTTTCGCTGGCTTTTCTACCAACTAGGATAAGAGCTCCGTGGAGGAGTGGAAGGTTAGGACAGAGGTATGAGAAGGGAAGGCGGGTGTCATGGTCTTCTGTCCTCTCAACTTCACACATCACGCTGCTGGCAGTTATTCAATCAGACACTGTGTCTATTTGCTAGGGCTGCTGTAACAAAGTACCATATACCGGGTGGCTTAAAACAATACAAGTTTACTTTTTCACCATCCTGGAGGCCAGAAGTCCAAAATCAAGGTATTGAGAGGAACATGTTCCCACGGAAGCCTCTAGGAGAGAACGCTTCCTTGTCTGTTCCGGTTATTGGTGGAATCTGACAATCCTTAGTGTTCGTTAGCTTGGAGCTGCATCATTCCAATCTCTGCCTCCCATCTTCACGTGGCTATGTGTGTGTGTGTGTGTGTGTGTGTGTGTGTCTAAACTTCCCTGGATTTAGGACCTACCCCAAGAACCTGTATTTAGGACCTACCTTAATCCATTATGACCTCATCTTAACTTGATTCTAACTGCAAAGAACCTATGTCCAGAAAAGACCACTTTCACAGGTACCAGGGGTTGGGATTTCAACATATCTTTCTTGGACGGGACACAATTTAACCCACAGCTAACACAATCATAGGTACTGCTGTGGAGGTATGTTGTAAATGTGATTAAGGCCCATCATCAGTTGACTCTGAACGAGGGAGATGATGCCGGATCATCTGGGTGGGTCTCATGCGGTCAGGTAAAAGGTCTGCTGCGCTGGGCTGAGGTTTCTATGAAAAAGAAGTTTCTTTCGGGGACGGCAGTTTCCGTCAGTTCCCAAGAACATTCCAGCCTGCCCTTCCTAACTGCAGTCCCTACAGATGTCAGCCTTGCCTACCCCTCCCACACAGTGGCTTAGTCAATCTTGGCAGCAAATCTCCTAGCATGTGTCTTCTACCGGTTCTGATTCTCTGGCTGAACCGCAACCGCTACATCCAGATTGAAGAACTGCGTTGAATTTATCAGACATACACACATAGAATCACAAAGCAGAATATCTTTTTTATTTGCTACAGTAAATTGCATGGAAATGTTTACGCTATGCCTTGAATATAATCCAAAATATTGTGGATGAAAACACTAAGTCATTTATAAAGAGAACTAGAAATAATCCTCAAAGCTAAAAAGCGAAAGCGCTGGGGAAGTGACTTTTCGAATGCTGTAACATATTTCTGAGCCACTAGGTTCAGATCTCATACAACCTTATATCTTAAAGATCAAATTATCATCTTGGTTCTGCCTCAACAATATTTCAGGGTTTTCCTACAGCCGCCCCAGGCTATGAATGACCACTGGGACTGGTTGGCAATAGTGGCCAGGAACTAGAGGTTTTCCAGAGAAGAAAGTTGATGAGACCCCGAGAGCGGGGCAAAAAGGAGGAGGGTGAGTTAGGGGTTTCAACCACTCTGAAATCAAGGGAAGGCCAGACTAAGAAATCACATGCTGTGTGATTCCATTTATATGGTGTATCAACCTGCGAGGGCTGCCATAATAAAGCACCACAGACTGGGTGACTCCAACTGCAGACATCTACTGTCCCCCGGTTCCTGGACGCTGCAGTCTGAGATCCCAGTGTGGGCAGGGCTGGTTCCTCCTGAGGTGAGGCCTCTTTCCTGGGTGTGTAGACGGCCACCTCCTCCCTGTGTCCTCACGTGGTCGTCCCTCTGTGTGTGTCTGTGTCCTGATCGCCTCTTCTTATGGAGGACGCCAGTCCTATGGGATCAGGGCCCACCCTAGTGACCTCAATTTACCTTCATCCCCTCTTTAAAGACCTTATCTCCAAATCTGGTTACATTCTGAGATACTAGGAATTAAGATTTCAACACGTGCATTTTGAGGGACGCAATCCAGCCCGCAACATATGGAATGCCCAGGATAGGCACATCCACAGAGACAGAAAGCAGGTTAGTAGTTGCCAGGGGCCGGGGGACTGGGGGGGCATGGGGTGACTGCTAAGGGACACAGAGTTTCTTTTTTCTTTTTTTTTTTTTTAATTGGAGTACAGTTGATGTACAATGTTGTGCTAGCTTCAGGTATACAAGCATAGTGATTCTTTTTTTTTTCTTTTTCAGAGTTTCCTTTTGAATTGAGGAAAATGTTCTGGGGCTAGACAGCGGTGGCACAACCCTATGAGTATATGAGAAACCACTGAACTGCACACTCTGAAAGGATGAATTTAATGGCACATGAATGATAGCTCAGTAAAGTTGTTGTAAACAAACAAACCCAAGGGTGCAAAGAGGAAGGGAGTTAAAAGTGGCATCACGTAGAAAGGATTTGAGGAGAATATAGAGGTTTTCTTTTCACGACTGGCCCTTATTGTGTTTTTGGACAAAGACTTATTACCCCCAGTCCCCCTAGGATCCATGACAATAGATCAGATGACTGGACTTCCCTGGTGGCGCAGTGGTTAAGAATCTACCTGCCGGGCTTCCCTGGTGGCACAGTGGTTGAGAGTCTGCCTGCCAATGCAGGGGACACGGGTTCGAGCCCTGGTCTGGGGGGATCCCACATGCCGTGGAGCAACTGGGCCCGTGAGCCACAATTGCTGAGCCTGCGCGTCTGGAGCCTGTGCTCCGCAACAGGAGAGGCCGCGGCGGTGGGAGGCCCGCGCACTGCGATGAAGAGTGGCCCCCGCTTGCCACAACCAGAGAAGGCCCTCGCGCGGAAACGAAGACCAACACAGCAATAAATAAATTAATTAATAAATTAAAAAAAAAAAAAGAATCTACCTGCCAATGCAGGGGACACGGGTTCGAGCTCTGGCCCGGGAAGGTCCCACATGCCGCAGAGCAACTAAGCCCGTGCGCCACAACTATGGAACCCGCGTGCCTAGAGCCCGTGCGCCACAACTACTGAAGCCCATGCACCTAGAGCCCGTGCTGCGCAACAAAAGAAGCCACCACAATGAGAAGCCCGTGCACCGCAGCGAAGAGTAGCCCCCACTCGCCGCAACTAGAGAAAGTCCGCACGCAGTAATGAAGACCCAACACAGCCAAAAATAAAAATAAATAACTAAATAAATTTTTTAAAAAAGAAAGAAAGAAAAAAAAGAATCCGCCTGCCAATGAAGGGGACATGGGTTCGAGCCCTGGTTTGGGAAGATCCCACATGCTGCGGAGCAACTACGCCCGTGCGCCGCAACTACGCCCGTGCTCCACAACTACTGAAGCCCACGCGCCTAGAGCCCGTGCTCTGCAACCAACAGAAGTCACCGCGCTGAGAAGCCCGTGCACCACAACGAAGAGTAGCCCCTGCTCACTGCAACTAGAGCAAGCCCGTGCTCAGCAACGAAGACCCAACGCAGCCAAAAATTTTAAATTAATTAATTAAGAAAAGAATGCCAAATGCTTTAAGTGGAAAAAAAAAATTTAAAAAAAGAAAGAAATGAGAGGGCTTCTGGTCCCTTTCAGTAATGCCTACGACCTCTGCATATGGGCCCCCAGATCAGCGCCGCTTGAACGCCACTGAGCGCTCACATCACCTGGGACACTGTCAAACTGCGGATTTGGGTTCCACTGGGCTGGGCTGGGGCCCAAGTCTCTGCATTTCTCACCAGCTTCCAGATGGCGCTGATGCTGCAGGTCCACGGACCTCACTCTGAGTAGCAGGGACCTGGGTTTCTCCATCTCGGCCCTCGGTTATCATTTGGGGCCTGATCATGCTTCATCAGGGAAGTGCCCTCTGCATTGGGGGTGTTGAGCAGCATCCCTGGTCTCCACTTACTTGATGTCAGTAGCACCCCTCCCTCCAAACTGTCTTTGTTCATTGACAAGTGTCCCTAGGCAGTGGGGGACAAAATTGCTCTAGTTGGAAACTCCTAGTCTAGAAAAAGCGTTTAAAAATGAGTATAACACAGCTTTGACTTGGAGCCGGGTTTCTTATCCTTGGCACAGCTGACATCTGGGGCCAGATCACCCTTTGGTGTAGCGAGCCACCCCAAGCATTGCAGGGTGTCTAATCGCACCCCTGGTCTCTACCCCCTAGATGCCAGTAGTCCATCCCACTCCACCCAGTTGTAATGATCCAAACTGTCTTCCAGACCTTGCCCGACACCCCCTGGGGCACCATCGCCCCACTTAGCCATTGCCCTGGGCGCGTGCTGATCGTGGGACCTTCTTTGCTGTGTTACCTGGGCTCCTTATCTCCTTGTCCACCAGGGAAACTCTCTCTTTGCTTTGTGGATTCCAATGGTCATTTTGTCACATATATAGATACATAAAATACATATTAAAAAAATATGTGTGTGTGTATATATATGTATTTGACCTTCTCATGAGACGGAGCTGCCCAGAGCAGATGCATCACTGCCACTCCTCCAGCTGAGTCAAGTAACCCTCAAGGGGTCTTTGTGGTCCTCTGCAGCCTCGGAGCTGGACCTGTCAGTTCTCCCAGCTGCACTGGCTGCTAGTGGGTTTATCTGGCGTTTTTCACTTATATTCTATGGGCAGCCCCAGCTGGGTGTGTGGTGTGTGTGTGTGTGTGTGTGTGTGTGTGTGTGTGTGTGCGTGCGTGAGAGGCTGTGGGTGAGCCTTGGAGGTCTAACTTCCTGATACATTTTAGTCCAACTGCATCTCAGCAAGAATGACCCACGGAGGGAGGCGGCTGTCTTTCCGACAGAAACCCCCAGAAGCTGGCAACGACATCAAGCCCACGTCGGGGCTCTGAGACTCGCCGCACACAGACTGCAGCACGCTTGGAGGTGTAGGCGTCTCTTAGATTCCATCTTGCCTCTCACGTGTGGTTTGTCATTGTTTGGAAGTCAAATGAACCCCCCCCAAAATTACATGCAAATTGACTGCCAGAATGGCCAGACTGTCCGCAGGCTGTCCGCTTAGTAAAAGCCGTGATAAGATGTGGCTTCTGTGAGTCGCTTTTCTGGAACGAGGCTGTCTGCCATGCTGACATGTGACATCTGTCGTGGAGGGGACCTATGAGAATAGATGGCCTCTGCAGAATCTGGGGGAGGGCTCTGATCCTCCTTCAGACTAGGACCCTGTCCCCATAGGATGACTGGCCAGTAGCACTGTGTCCTGGGACTCTTCCTCCCTCCCACAAGGCCACCCCACGTGCAGTGCGGGGGACCTCAAAATCAACCCCGGTTTTCCTCACGACCCCCTCCATTCCCTCAGAGCAAACGCAGCGTGCTTTGATGACACCATTCCAAAGTGGGCTCTTGGCAGTGCTCACAGCAGGAGGGTGTCGTGGTCAAGAGCAGAGCTGGAGACAGATACACAAGCACAGGTCCTGGCTCCGCCCCTCAGAGCCACGTGGCCTTGAGCGAGTTACCAAACCTCTAGTCACTTCCTCGGGGTCTGGCCAGGTCGTTGCTGTCACAGGGATACTCCAGCAAACGTCCAGGTGGCCAAGGTGTTGGTGGAGCCTTGTGCGTCCCGAGCACTTCCCCGAGGGTCAGACTGCGTAGACAGCGCGCCCCTGAGAGGCTGCCCATGCCGGGTGGGGCACTGCAGCCTGTCTGAACCGGGGCAGCTCTCCGAGGCTGCCACTCCCCGGCACCCCCCGGGGTGCACAACACAGGCACTGGGGTCCGTCCACCCCTTCTGTGTTATTTGACTTGACCGGAGCCAAATCGGACTGTCACAGAACAAAACAGAGCCCGGCAGCTGGGTCGACCCCCAGGCCCTCCCTCCTGGCAGACACATCGTTTCCGATGGGATAAGGGCCCCCGACAAAGGAAAGTTTCTTCATCCACGACTGGCGTTCCATACCTGCCCCCACACCCGCTAAATGTTAGCCGAGGAGCTTGTCCACGGAAGCGAAGCCACGTGGTTCATGGCTCCAGGCGGAAGGGCTGCCGGATGGAAGAGCAGGCGGGCGCCGAGGCTCCAAGGACGCTCGTCTCTTGGCTCCTGAGCAGCCCGACTCCGGAGCTGAGGTGTAAAGCGACGGGTTCGGGGAGCGGGTCCCAGGCTCAGCAAACGCACCTGCCCCGGGTCTGCTCGGCACCTCCTGAGAGCCAACTGACTTGCTTTTGGGGAGGGAACCGGCTACACGGTGGCACCTGCAGGGATGACCGCTGCTCTACACAGCTTCTCTCCTCTAGCAGGAGGGAAGGAAATGCAGTGGGTGAGTGTGAGCCCCGCGAGGCACGGGGGCCTCCAGGATAGGGCCCAGCGGACCTGGGCTGCGCTCAGAGGACTCAGCGACCCTCCCTTCGGGGCTGGGACGACAGCTCAGATGGCTTCCGAGCCTCCCTCCTCTCCTCTCTCTCTTTCTTCGTCTTTCTCCTTTCCCTTCTCCTTCTTCTTCTTCTCTCTCTCTCTCTCTCTGACTCCACTAAGGCCTTTCAATTTTGGGTGTAACAACTGTTTTACACCAAAGGAGCCAGGTGCAGCACTGAGAGGCTCCGACGTGTCCCCCTTCCCCGGGGCGCCCTCCAAAAGCGCAGAGGAACCCCGGCAGCAGCCCCGTCCGCCCCCTGGGCTGGCCGCACGCTGGCACCTGGGCCTGGCAGCAGGATGACTTGACCCCCCGATCGAGCCTGACTGCCGTGGTCCGGGACTCCAGCTTCAGTCCTCCACACGCTCGGCGCTGCTCAGACATCACCATGACATTGGAAGGAGGTTATTCAGTTACTTTGTCCAAGAAGCTGGAGGAGGAAATGTATTCCACAAGCAAGGGCAGCAAAGACTCCAGAAATAGTTCCAGGCCAAGAGCAGTGAGGCAGCCGTGGGGTGGGGCTCCGGTAGGATGGGGGTGGCCAGCAGGGAATTCAGGGCCCGGGCCGGCGCTGAGGGGGGCACACTCGGGAGGAGGGGACGCGCTGTCTGGGCCCCGGTGCCACTCTCCTGTTCTTCAGCCTCTCCCCTCCATGGGTGCCCTAGGTGTGCGGACAGCCAGGTGTGTGGGGAGAGCCGGAGGACGGCCTGGGGACCCCCTGCCTTGCACACCTCCCCATTCTCTGCCATCCTGCTGGGGGCCCAGCGGAGGAGGGCTGGGGAGGGGTGCCAGCCAAACACACACTGGGCCCCCAGCCCCAGAAAAACACTGAGCTCAGGGGAGCAGAGATCGCTGGGTCAAAAGCAGAAGCTGAGGATTAGAAACAAGGGATGGAAAGAGGATGTTAAGATGAAAAGACACAGGTGACATCTGTCTGTTTCATGCCATCTCTCACCCATTCACGGAAGACAGGATTTGGATAAAAAGAGGAAGAAGGTGTGAAGGACTTCCAGGAAAGGGCCCTGATTGACCGCCTTGGCCAGGTCAGGCGGGAGCGTGTGCCTCACTGGGGTTATACACCTGGTGTGTATATACGTCCATGTATGCATACATCTATGTATACATAGTATACATCATACATATAGTATACAATTAGCGGGACGAAGTATGCTCTGTGATCCGGGAGCCCTCCGCCAGGCAGGTCCTGGCCTCCAACACCACCCACTTCCCCCCCCGCAAACCACAGCCAGATTGCTCTGCCCGCAAAGGTGATGTTTAGTCTAGGCCACGTCGATTCCAAGGGCTTCGTTCTGCACGGAGTTCTCATGAACTACTTTCTACTTAAGCACACTCCATAAAGCATTGTTCGGCTTATGAAGGGTCCAGGTTTAATATTTTATACCAGACCACAGGGACTGGAGGCTGCATACCTGGCTTTGCTGGTGGATAGGCAGCCAGGTGATGGGGCGAGGCTTGCAGTGCCCCCCGAGTGCCAAGGTTTTCCCTTGTAAGTAGGGACGGGACAATACAGCAGTCATAGCACGTTGCTACTTTCATCACTGGGCGGCTGCAAAAGCTGCATCAGCTATTATGGTTAAAATTAATTTAGCTCAAAAATATGCATGTGCTAATTTCCACTTACCTCCTCTCAATTATGTATTTGTGTCAGAGTCTATACAGGTGGACAAGATAAGGGTTTTTTCTCCTTCAGGAGATCGTTCTGCTACAACCTCAAAAAAAAACCATTTAGGTTTAAACACTTGAGATTCTTTTAACTGTCAGTTTGAAAAAAAACACCTTCGCCAGAACCTATGTGCAAACTTCACGGGTTGCATAAAAATGACAGGCACGCAGTTGGCTATAAAGTATATAAAATACTTCAGAAAGGAAACAAGGGGATAAATTAATTTAAAAAGCAGGTAAGAAATACGTCAGGATACATTTGTACGAAAATCATTGAAAACTGTAACTTGTATGAAAAGCACAACCCAACTTTCAAGTTGCATTAGTGATTACTTCTTACTGAATCTGGATGTTTTTAGGAATTATTTCACTTAATACGATTGTGACTTCTTAAGCAGCAAACGGTTCCTAAAATAGCAATTCAGTGGGTCCTCTAGAAAAAATACACAAACTGAAACAAAAACCATTTTAGTTACGTAAATATAATTCTCTTCAAACAAACCTTGAGTGCATTTTATGGATCCACAGGGGGAAAAATGAAGCACTAAGACACAGTCTTACCTTCCAGAAGCTTCTACTCTAGTAGGAGACAAACTTAAAGTTGTGGGTAATACATGGTAGAAATGAATGATTGTGTGCGTGCGTGTGAAGGTTCATTATCTCATAAGAATTCATCTCATTTCTTTTTTTTTTTTTGCGGTACGCGGGCCTCTCACTGCTGCGGCCTCTCCCGTTGCGGAGCTCAGGCTCCAGACACGCAGGCTCAGCGGCCATGGCTCACGGGCCCAGCCGCTCTGCGGCATGTGGGATCTTCGCAGACCAGGGCACGAACCCGTGTCCCCTGCATCGGCAGGCAGACTCGCAACCACTGCGCCACCAGGGAAGCCCCATCTCATTTCTTAATTCAGACTTTGCCTACTGGGCATTCTAAAAACTGGGAATTCTCTGTTCCTTTCTTTTTGAAATTGCCCTACTTATAATTTCATTCAATGAAATGCAGAAATATTAAAATGAAATGAAAAAGCATGTCTCTTGTGACTTCATAACATTCCACCATTTCAGGTAATTGAAGAAACTATGCTCACCAAAATCTTGAGGCTGGCAAATTAGACAATCTAGATTTCAGCGCTGGCCTGAAAAAACTCAAAGCAGCCTAAACCTGTTATCTGACATGGAACCTTTCTCTCTACCTCTCCCACACCTTTAACCAGGTTTAATTTGGTGGCTGGTTTTCTGGGAGGTTCTAGGGAAGGTGTGGTTTATGCTCACTGGCCACCAGTAATGAGCCACGCCCCACCCCACCCCCAAGAATAAGAACAGTAAAGAGATCCTTTCTGGTCCTTGTGTTGGAGAGGGCGGGCAGGGCCGTGGATTTCAGGGCTCAGGTCTCTGACCACAGCACCATGGCCAGAGGAGGACATCCTGTTTTGGGGGGGATCCTGCTGAATGGCCCAGCAGGTCTCTGGACGTGTTTATCACTTGGCTGGACTAGTGGAACAAGAGCTAGAAGTAGGACACCGTTTCCACTGTGAGAAATGGTCTGGTTGAGGCTCATGCATTATTTAGCTGTTCATAGAAACATGTAACATCTGCGGTGTGTTGTGATGTACCCTCTTCAATCTCTGGGAGCTCCCGAGGCCTAAGCATTCCAAAAACAAAAGCGGCAGGTGTCACGCTTCATGCCAAGCAGCGGCCATAACGCCTGTGTGTGTCAAATCCCTGTCACCTTTCCCAGCACTGAAGGAGGGTGACTCGGCCTGAGGGTCTTGGGGCTGTACCCATCCACTCCCAGTAACGGTCTGGCACCAGCATGCCCTTCACCCAACAAGGAAACGCTGTCCCCATTTCTGAATTTCCAATTTCCTCCCAGTTCTGCAAACTCCACCCTTGAAACCATCGGCAACTACTTGCTCCCCACAGACCCCCAGGCAATCGAATCCGGCTGTCCGTTCCAGCTCCTTCTGCCCTGGCTGCCTGTCTACCACCTGCCTCTTCACTTCACCCCCCACCCAGGACCTCAGCACCCACGCTGGACTCTTCCGGGCGTGTGCTCGTTGCCGGTGCCCACGGTCTACCCCAGCTTGCACTGCAGCGCGTCTTTGTTCTCGACTGCTCTGTCCTGACCTCCCTGCGCTTCTCTACCGATATCACCCCCGACTGCTTTTCAAACTGCACTCAGCTCTATCTCCTCTGACTATCTGGAGCACTTAAGGGCTCTACCAGTCGGGGGTACCTTGCAGTATGGGCCTTGGATCCCAAGGGAGGGTTTCCCTTTATGTTTTTTTTTTTTTTTTCCAGCTAAGTTGGAACGTCCGTGAGGCCCCAGCATCACCGGCAATGCCCAAGGTGTACCCGGACAGAGAAACTCTGTCTTTTTTGACTGAACAGTTATTCTAAGAGTATGATACACTTGGTGACGATAGAAAGGAGGAAGCCGCTCTGCCTGGGGGGTGGAGAGATGGGTCTGGAAGAGCGCGGAGGAGGTGGCCACGGGGAGGAGGGGAGAGAGGAGCAAAGTCAGATACGCAGAGCAAAGTCTCCACACACAAGACTTGTCGAGAGAGCCATAAGGATGGAAAGGGAGGCATGATGGGAAATTCATCTGGCATCATAGAGGAACCTGCAGAACTTGCAGCCCTTGGGTGCAGGAAGACCTCGTGGTCGTCGACATTCGCACCTGAGCTGGAGCAGCCAGGGAGTCAGACGGAGGCCATGGGGAGGTTGGAGGAAGCGAAGGGAGGGGGGTTACTTTCTCTTTGCTTCTCTTTCTTGCGGGCCAGTTTTGACATCTACCATGTGCTCACTTCCAAATAAGTCTTGACTCTGAACAAGATGGCTTATTCGTGCCTTGTCTCGTATTCTTGCAGCTAAGTCTTGGCTGAATCTCCCCATTTGGACACAAGGCCCTCACCCTGCCCTCTCCATGTCCCCCCACCCCACCTCCAACAGAGTCTGACTGTTCCTTCGAAGCCCACTTCACATCAGAGGGCCTCGAAGAGCCTTTACCTCTCAGGCCACCCCCTCTCCGCTTCCCTCCCCCTCCCCGACCTGGACAAACCAGGTTGCTGCTCACGCTGCTGTCTGCATCTTGTCTTCGTGTCCTTTCTCCCCTGCCAGCGTGCAGTGCTCCTGAGGGCTGGCTCTTCTTTGTGATATTCACAGGCCTCTGCATCCTGTGTATGGACACACTATGAATTAAAATGACAATTCTTTTTTTCCCCCTTTTTTTTTTTTACTGTTTGCATGTTATTTTTTTTTTTAATGGCAATTCTAAAATGAGTCTCCGCTTTCAGAGGAAATGGACGTTGCTCTAAAGACAGGTGGGAGGGGAAGGAGAATAAATCCCCCCAAAGATGAAAGGCTTTGAGTCACAGGATCTGGCTAATTTGGGAACCCACCTGGCATAGTTTTATGTCAGAGACTGTGGCATGGGGGTGGGGTGCTCCAGTGACCAGGGCAGGCTTATTTCGGGGAGAAGGTCAA
The DNA here is from genome assembly GCF_964165515.1 of Mesoplodon bidens. Lineage (NCBI taxonomy): Eukaryota > Metazoa > Chordata > Mammalia > Artiodactyla > Ziphiidae > Mesoplodon > Mesoplodon bidens. The sequence goes on from NC_138180.1 coordinate 47,481,967, forward strand.
TGTTTACATCATGCTAACTACAGTCTACTGCCTTGCACACAGCAGGTGCTCAATAAACGAACACCTAAAGTGCGTTCAAAATTATTTTTTTCACCTAAAATTATTTTCATTTAAAAATGAATTTAGGGGCTTCCCTGGTGGCACAGTGGTTGAGAATCTGCCTGCTAATGCAGGGGACACGGGTTCGAGCCCTGGTCTGGGAAGATCCCACAGGCCGCGGAGCAACTAGGCCCGTGCGCCACAACTACTGAGCCTGCGCGTCTGGAGCCTGTGCTCCGCAACAAGAGAGGCCGTGATAGTGAGAGGCCCGAGCACCGCGATGAAGAGTGGCCCCCACTTGCCACAACTAGAGAAAGCCCTCGCACGGAAACAAAGACCCAACACAGCCAAAAATAAATAAATAAACAAATGTGGGGTTTAAAAAAAATGAATTTAATGAAGTACTGACACATGCTACAACGTGGAGGAATCTCAGAAACATGCTGAGTGAAAGAAGCCAGAGAGGAAAGGTCACATATGACATGATTTCATTTATATGAAACACCCAGGACAGGTAAATCATTAGAGACACAAAGCAGATTCAAGGTGGCCTGGGACCAGAGCAAAGGCAGACTGGAATGAGGAGTGAGTTTGAAGGCTGTGAATATACTATACACGCCACTGAATTGTCTGCTTTAAAAGGCTAATTTCATGTTATATGAATTTCATGTTGGCCAAAAAAAAAAAAAAAAAGTACCAGGGAAGTTCCTAAAATATAAACATTCTTTTTCAAAATAAAATTAATTTAAAATTGGAAAAAGTAGCCAAAAGTTATTTTCCCACTAGAATGCAAAAACACAGAAGCCTCTTCCTTGGATATGTGGCTGCACTTTAATTTCAGAGAAACGCACGTGCAGTAAGACCCACCGCAAGTATACGTATTCATGTGCGTGGTTCAGAATCCACGAGAACTGTCCCCTCAGCCACCCAGAATGAAATCCAGACACTGGCTGCTTGAGCTTCTTGAGGCAAAGAGCCATATTTTCCTTCATAGAAGCAGTAAATGACAACAACAGAGCTAAACAGATAAAGGATGAGCAATGCCAGGTTTTGTTTGCTGCATACTAAAAGTTACATTGACCTACTGGTTTGACTGTTCCCAGAAACACCGGCCGGAGACGGTGACAACAACAGCCTGCAGGGCAAGACCAAGGTAGAGAGATACATTTCGTATTTCTTCCTCTCCTTGGAAGGATGGAATTAGAAAACATTCAAGAGGGAAATATGAGTAATCTGACATTAAACTCTTAAAATGCTACATCTTTGTGCCAGAAGCTGGTTGAAAAAGAATAAAGTATCACACAACAAAGATAGATTTGGAGGGGAGAGGAAGGAAGAGGAAGGTGGGGTGTGGTGAGGGCGGGGCGGGGGGGTGAGGGGGAGGGGAGTAAAACAGAATATTCCAGATGGTGGCTCTGAATGATGTTTGTTGATTTTCAGTCACCGGTTTCACATTCTGTTGCAGTGTCTACTACACCAGCCTTAGGTTAGGTTGGATTTTTGTCTTTAACCTCTGAGTATAACTTGCATACAGTAAGTGCAAAAAATCAGGTGTTTTACCTACGGGTACACCTGAGCAACCATCAGCCACATCGAGATGTGGCTCTTGTCTACAAGGGGCCCTCATTCCACTCAGAGTCGGTAACTCCCACGGAAGTTTGCTAACGCTTCTGATTTCTCTCCCTGGAGGTGATTTTTATCGTTGGGACTTTAATGAGTTTCAAGTGACTCTAGAGCAAAATGTTTATTCTAACTACAGCTGGAAGAACAGCAAATGTATTGTCTTATGGAGTCTTAGAGAGTCATTTTTCTGTCTTGCAGACACATCTTTTTCATTAGATCCATTTGAGAGTGTATGATTAGTAATTGTGAAACCAACGGATGCAAAAGGAACCTGCAGCCCAAAGACAGAAGGCAGAAGAGGTGGGCCGGATCTGTAGGTGCATTTTTCCCTCTGCCTTGTTTATCTGTTTCCCCCTCCCTCCTTCTCTGCTTAAACCGCTCCAGATCAACAGGGGGAAAAACATCAAATGGATGTACACCCTACGAGGGTGGTTTTTCCTCTCTCTTCCAGAACATGTTCTATTTATGTAAAAACATCAACTCTGAAAAGCATAATGCATTCATTCCACCAAATATAGCACATTAGAGTTTATTAGCATTTGGGAACTTCAAGTAATGGAAAAACTGAGCCACATAAAAAGAGACACATGATAAGTAGCTCTGAATTTAGCACCGTTTTATTAAGAAGCCAGCACAGCCCGTTGACAAATGGGCCAGACATGCTGACCTGCTTCACCTCCTCTAAAAGCTCAGATGGAAACAGAAAGTTCTCTAAGCACATGAAAATAGCTACAAAAATAAATACGATATCTTGCTACAGGTTCAGTGGCTTCCAATAGGGGTTTGGAAGATATTAAATGTTTAAAACAGAAAGGCGGTTAAAAATAGAGCGCAAATGTAAATAACCAGGGATTTTTTTCCTCCAAGTTTTTTTGAGGCTGAAACGTGCAGGTGGAGGAAGATGACTAAGTAATACTTAAAAGTAATCTTTCCCTTGATTGTGTTTTTAATTCCAGTCTTAATTGTAAGCTCTTGGAAAACACCTGCTACCCCATGTTTTCGGGGTGAAAGGTCTGACTACCTATCTTTGAGGTCTGCTGGCCAAATTCGGGGCAACCTCATGCAAGCTCAAGAAGGAGCAAAATGTCCCCCTGGCTGGCTTTCCATGAACATTTCTCCCCTCAGTTCTCCCACCCTGAAGGCGTGTTGGACAGACCCTAGGCAGCCCGCATGAGTCCTGCCCCCTGGTGTTCATGCCTTTGTGGGGGTCCCATCCCCTGGAGTGTGGGCAGGACTTGTGACTCAGTTCTAACCGAGAGACTATGGCACATAGGGTGGCGGTCACTGCTCTGATTGAGTTGGAGCTAGAAACTCTAGAGACCACCTTGCAGGACTGAGGAAGTAAGCTGCTGTGTGGCGAGGAATCAAGGGCCGCCAGCAAGAAGCCAGGGCCCTACATCCTGCAGTTGCAAGGAAGTGAATCCTTCTAACAACCTGAGGGAGCTTGGGAGCTGATTCTGCCTCAGTTGAACCTCCAGATGAGAATGCAGCCTGGCTGACATCTGGACTGCAGACCCTGTGACCCCCAAGCAGAGGAGCCGGCTAAGCTGTGCCTGGACTCCGGATGCACGGAAATGTGAGCTAAATAAAATGTGTGTGGGTTTTTTTTTTTTTTTTTTCCGCACCACTCACCTTGCAGGATCTTAGTTCCCTGACCAGGGATTGAACCTGCGCCCTCAGCAGTGAAAGCGTGGAGTCCTAACCACTGGACTGCCAGGGAATTCCCAAAATGTGTGCGTTTAAAGCCACTGAACTTGTGGTAATTTGTTACGGAGCAATAGACAACTAACACACAAGGACTTAGGTTTTATTCTATTTCGACAGGAATGTTTTATTCTATTTCGACAGGAACTCCTGTCACTGGTCGTTGACCAATTCCATTCATCACTGTGCACTCCCTACCTCTACACCTATCACTCTCTTCCTTTTCCAAAAATAATATGACACAGACACAAAAGGGCAAATATCACATGATTCTACTTATATGGGCTACCCAGCATAGGCAAATTCATGGAAGCAGAAAGAATCGTCGTCACCAGGGGCTGGGGGACAAAGGGATGGAGATGTTGTTTAATGGGAACAGAGTTTCTCTTGGGGGTGATGAAAACGTTCAGGCTGTGGATGGTAGTGACAGACGCACAATATTGTACACGCGCTTCATGCCACTGAACTGTACGCTTAAAAACGACTCAAATGGTAAATTTATGTTATGTATATTTTAGCGCCATAGAAAAATCCAAACAAAATATGACCAAGTTTTATAACGTTACTTCTCCATTTTATTAGGAGAGTCCCGAAAAGGGAAAGGTTTTAAGGCCCCAACGGACTGTGTCATGACATGAGAACCTCAGAGGAGGAAGCAACATGGCGGCAGGAGATCGAATCCCTTTTCCCTCAGTTTTCATGGTGCTCAGGCACCACGGGACAGCTCCTTCCAGCGCAGGGCCAAGAGGGCCAGGAGGCAGGAGAGGGAACTGCCAGCCTTTGTCTGGGGGGTTGCTTAAGGACCCCCCGATATAATTGTGGTGCCGCATCCAATGTCACAGAGATGGTCGGTGTGGCCCGAAATGCTGCAGAGGCCAGATGTAGAGGGGAAAGGGCAGCTGGAAGCCCTGGGGAGGGGTCCCAGGTGAGAGGGGGACAAAGCGGTATGAAGGCAGTGGTGGTGGAAGCTGATTCTTGGTGGAAGCTGATTCCGGGACCAGCTGGAGGGGGCAGGGAGTTTGGAGCAGACTGGAAGGGCCAAGTGGCTTGCCCAGGGTGCCAGAGCGACACCCACAAGGAAGACCTTGACGTGCCTTGGGCATAGTCGGCTCTATTCCTTTAAGAGGCGTTGGTCATCCCCAGAACAAAAGAATAGCTCGGAGGCAAATAAGCTTCAGAATGAACACAGCGCATGATTAAGCAACACCACGAGAAGGGAGGGACCTTCCGTCTGATGCCCTCCAACCTCCCCTGGTGGCACTTCACTTTACCTACATCAAGCTGCTTCTGGTGGCAAAACATTTGGATGCAATAAACAGTTGGTGCCCTTTAAAAGTCAGAGTCTAAGGTTCTGAAACTGTTTAGTCTGGGGTTACCAGCACCGATTTTGGAGTGAGACACCGTGGCTTTGAATTTCGAGTCGCTGCTGGCTGTGGGATGTGGTGCATACATTATTTACAGGGCTTTGCTCCAGAGTCTGCCTCTGAAAGTTGGGGCCAAGGCTACCTCTTCCTCTGAGGCTGATCTGAGAGGAAGATTTCTGCGTTCAGATCTACGATTAGTACACAGTCACTGCTCAACAAACTGAAGCTATGATGATTCCACTGAAATATGCGTCTCAAACAATTAGGAACAATGTGAGCAGACACAATATTAATTACATGGTTTGGAGAACTTTGGCGCAACATCCAAAATAAAACAACGACCAAAAAATCGGGGGAAAGAGACGCGGGAATTATTAAGGGACTGATTGCCTGAGAAAATACAAAACATCAGGCCAGAGCAGTGATTCTCAAACTAAAAGTGCAGCAGAACCTCTGGGAGGACTTACCAAACCCAGATGGCTGGGCCCCAGTCCTGGGGTTTTTGATTCAGCAGGTCTGGGGGAAACCCAAGAATCTGCATTTCAAACAAGTTCCCAGCAGAGGCTGACGATGGTCTGAGAAGCACACTTTGAGAACCGCTATGCTACAGAAACTTGCCACTGGGATATTATTACTAGCTCATGCATTTGATCAGCATTTGGCAGACTGCAAGTGTGCCTTTGGTTAAGTGCTCAGGAAAAACCTGATTCTTGCCTGGAAAAGCGGGAAGCTTAAGGAAGCATATAAGCCAACCCCACACTAGTTGAGAGGGAATGCTTTCACAAGGCCCTGCAGAGTGGGTCGGGGGGCCCTGGGCAGGGACCCTGCCTCTCCCGGGGAGTAAAGGGGACCTGCCAGAAGCCTGCGGTTGAGATTCAGGTAAGTGAAGAGCTTAGAAAGAGTTAGAATATAACAGCCCCCCAGGGACTTCCCTGGTGGTCCAGTGGTTAAGAATCCACCTTCCAGCGCAGGGGACTTGAGTTCGATCCCTGGTCGGGGAACTAAGATCCCACATGCCGCGGGGCAACGAAGCCCTCGTGCTGCAACTACTGAGCCCACGTGCCACAACGAAAGATCCCACGTGCTGCAACTAAGACCCGACGCAGCCAAAAAAAACAAAAACAAAATCTTGAAGAAAACAGCCCCGCCAGTTACCCTGGAAAGTGATAGTAACAAGCCTTCTGCAGGGAATCCGGCTGATTCCTCCGTGACCGACCCTCTCTTCATTGAAGTCATGTGAATAAATGACAAAGGGAAGGCAACTCATTTTGTTTTCATCATAGCCAGTAAAAAAAAAAGTATTAAATGGTGCCTGACTGAGGGTGTATATATGTTCCCTAGTGGATTGTTTTTCTACTGCTGCATTACCAATTACCCCAAATTTAGAGACTTCAAACAGCGCACATTTGTCCTCTCAGTTTCTTGGGTCAGGAATCTGGACGTGGCATAACTAGGTCCTCTGCTCAGGGTCTCACTAGGCTGCAATCAAGGTGTTGGCTCAGGCTGCCTTTTCATCTGAAGCTCAGGGTTCTCTCCCAGACTCACTGGTTCTTAGCTAATTCAGTCCCTCGTGGTTGTAGGACTGAGACCCTCAGCTCCTGGAGACCACCCTTTTCCATAGGCAGCTCACAAGTTGCTGTTTGTTTTGTGTTTGAGTCCAGCAGGAGAGTGTCTCTGCTTTTATAAAGCTCACGTGATTAAGCCAGGCCCACATTTCATAAATCTCCCCTGATTAGGTCAGGCCCACCCAGGGTAGTCTCCCTTTTGAGTGACTCAGTCAACTGATTAGCCCCCTAATCACAGGAGTTACATCTCGTCATGGTCACAGGTCCCACGCACACTCAAGGGGAGGGGATTATACAAGGCATGCACATGGGGGATGGGAATCATGGGGCCCCCTGAGAATCTGCCTACCGTGCTTTCTTCAGAGCTTCCTCCTTCCCATCCCCCCATGCCACCTTCCCCTCCACGTGGCCCCCTCTGCCCCCCTCCTCCAGAAGTGTTATTATACAAACAGAAATGGGGCCAGCTAGACTAGAAGGGGAGGGAGAGGTGGGTTAAGCATGCTGACTCCTGAGCCCTCAGTCAGTCTCAGTGGGTGGAGCTTGGGCTTCTCCAGGTGAGTCTTGGGGACCGTGAATTTCCAGGCTCCTTCAGGGCTGGCTCTCAATATCTGCTTGCCAGCTGGGTTCCAACATCTCTGCCTCTTCCTCTTCCTGAGGCCCCATATCCCCTTCTACAGCCCCTGTTCATACATCCCAAGAGGGATCCATGTTGGGTTCTCTGTGTCCTTGTCTCTCACGGGCAAGCTTGGCTCTGGCCTCCAGAGACTGGAATACAGCGCAGGAATGGGTCCTGCTTCCTGCAGATGGATAGCTCTCTACCTTACTTGGACTTCGGGCAAAACTGACTTTCAATGGCCAGGCTCTGTATAGTCTAGGGATGCCCACACACTGTGCCATGTTGAATTCTTCCCAACCTGGTCCAATGCTGAACATTTCCTGAAATTAGCATCTTTTATTCACCTGTAGACCTACCCTGGTCCCCGACTCCCAGCACCTAAGTTCAGTTTTTTTCTCCCTTTAGTGGTTCTCAAAGCGTGGTCCTGGGATCAGCAACATCAGCAACACCTGGCAAATTACGAGAACTACAAACAATGCAGCCCCTCTCCAAACCTCCTGAATTGAGAATTCTAGGGGTAGGGCCAAGAACTCTTGTGCTTTAACAAACCTCTGGGTTGCCCAGGTGAATGCTGAAGTTGGGGAACCATTGCTTTAGATCAGCAATTCTCAATACTGGCTGCACAGTGAAAACACTAGAAGAGCCTTTAAAAATTCCACAGCCCAGGGCTTACCTGGTGGTGCAGTGGTTGAGAGTCCACCTGCCAGTGCAGGGGACACAGGTTTGTGCCCCGGTCCGGGAAGATCCCACATGCCGTGGAGCAGCTGGGCCCGTGAGCCATGGCCACTGAGCCTGCGCGTCCAGAGCCTGTGCTCCGCAACGGGAGAGGCCACAACAGTGAGAGGCCCGCGTAACGTAAAAAAAATAAAATAAAAAATTCCACAGCCCAGGCCACACCCCACAGCAACGAATTAAGTAGACTTCACTGGGGGCAGGATCCGGGCTGCACTCATTTTCAAAGCTACAATGTGCCACCAGTTTCAGGACAATTCTTGGATTCTAAGCACAGTGCTTACCTTCCCCATTACTTCCTGGTGGGTACAGTGTAGGCGTGGCATGACAAAGTGGCATCACCAGTCATTTTTCCCCTGGGAAAGGGGACCTTTCTCCATCCCCTCTCAGGAATTGTAGTATCCATTTCTCCCTCCCTAGGATGCCCTTTGTCCCCTCTGCCTGGGTCAGCCCACTAGATCTCACCTTCCGTCTTGCCTCCCCAGCAAAGCCTTCTGTTACCCTGACTGCTAACCTAGGTCATCCTGTTTTAAGACCGTCTACCTCTCCTGTGTAGGATTCTAATTTGAAATATTAGAAGGTCAAATGCCTCAGCAAGATTTCACCTTAAACGATGAGTAAAGATGAGGTCAGATTGCCACAAAGAAAAATAAGAAAATCTGTTTCTTGTTTCGATCCAGGGTAAACCATGTAGAGAATTCAACAAGGTGACAGGTACGTGACCTTGACCGGCAAAGGCCCGGATTATCCTCCCCTCTTCCCCTGTACTTCCTGTCTCCCCCACATCTCTTGGGGAGCTGGGTGGGGCACCCACACAGCTGGAAACAGTTACCAGTGCATACTTATGACAGTGCCCACCACTGGAATCTACAGAGAGGTGGGTCCCTGACATCAAGGAATGTATACGGGGTTGAGAAATGTCAGCCTTGTGAAGGATAAGCTTCCTGGGTCACCACAGTGTCATGCAGGGCACGACTGTCTTCTCCTCTGCCTTGGTGATTGCCCTCAGTATACTACAAGCCCTCACAAGTCAAAGTAGGGGTGGCTTTGTACGTGTGACCCTCTGCTGGGAAGGGACCACATCACCACTACTTGAAGCCCAGAGTGTCTCATGCAGTCCTTGGTGGTTGCCCCTTTCCTCATAGGACTGGAACATGAATCCAGTGCAAAGCCAGGCTGGGAGACGAATCCCAGTGTTAGTGTGATGCCGTCCTGGGCAGAGTCCTCTCTGCACTCCATCCCCTTCTCATTCAGCCTGTTCTATTGGCCTCCTCCACATGGCTTGAAGTCTCTTGCCCATAGTCCCCCATGCAAGTAACCCTCTCTAGGTTTCTTCCACCATGCTCTGCCTTGGTGGTTCTCCCCCATTGGTCCCCAGATCCATTCACAGCTCTGCTCGGCCACATGGTGTGCACTGGAGGCTGGTCCGCAGACTGCATCCTCTGGTGTACTGTACAAGCTTTGTCTGCTGCAGCTGCAGCAATCCTTTATTTCTTGCTCACAATGCATGCAGGCTGTGCTTCAACTTTGCCCTTGCTGAGCTCTGCTGAGCTAGGATTGGCTCAGCTCCATGTGTCTTCCTAAACCTGGAGCCAAGTTCTGTCTGGAGGTCAAAGGCTTTTGTCTGCAAATCCAGCAACAGCGCAACTCTCTCACCATTCTTCCGTCGTCAAATCTTCTCTGATGTGAATTTTTCTGCCTTCCCCTTCCACGTTTAAGGACTCCTGTCATTACATTGGGCCCACCCAGATAATCCAGGATTTACATAGCCTTGCAAGAGAACTGTCCTATTTCCCACACACCTAAAGGTGGGGGAATGACTCCACACCTCACTCAACAAGGCTTTCAGAAGCTGTGCTAAGTACAGACATGAAAATTAAGAGCCACCTGGACTAATAAAGAATCGCTAGCGGCAGAGCTGACGTTCATTTCACTTGGCATTGAATCACCCAGCCGTCGTGTTTCCTGTTGGCTTGAGGGTGTTCCCTCCAGACCGGAAGTAGAGCTCTCAGACCCGTTCCGTCCTTCAGCTTCCTGTCTCTCACTGCAAAATCCCCAATAAACTTGAGGGTGGACACGACTGACTGACAAGTGCTCTTCTAGGATCTCCATCCCAAAGAGGAGAGGACGGACCCAGAAGGTCTATCATACCAAACCCCAACAGAACGTTGCTTTCTCTCAGTTGTTAATGAAACTGGATAACCGGTTTATGGCCCTCATGACAGTGCTGAGCTGGTCGATGGCTGGGCGTTTAGCAGAATCGCCACTGTAGAAGGTTGAAAGCGGAGGCTTAGCTGTTAACGGAATTGCCTAAAGTCATACAGCTCACGGGAAGGGCCCTTCACGCTCAGCTTCCTTCTCTCCTTCCTTCTTTCCCTCCTTCCTCCCTTGCTTCCTTCCTTCTCTCCTCCCCTCGCCTCTCCCCTCCCCTCCCCCCTCCTCTCCCCTCCCCCCTCCCCTCTCCCCTCCCCTCCCCTCTCCTCTCGCCTCCTCCCCTTCTCTCCCTCTCCCCCCTCCCCTCCCCCCTCCCCCTCCCCTCCCCTCCCCTCTCCCCTCCCCTCCCCTCTCCTCTCGCCTCCTCCCCTTCTCTCCCTCTCCCCCCTCCCCTCCCCCCTCTCCCCTCCCCCCTCCCATCTCCCCTCCCCTCCCCTCTCCCATCTCCCCTCTCCTCCCCCCCCTCCCCTCTCTCCCCTCCCCTCCCTCTCCCCTCTCCTCCCCCCTCCCCTCCCCTCCCCTCCCCCCCCTCCCCTCTCTCCCCTCCCCTCCCTCTCCCCTCTCCTCCCCCCTCCCCTCCCCTCCCCTCCCCCTCCCCTCCCCTCTCCTCTCCCCTCCCCTCTCCTCTCCCCTCCCCTCCCCTCCCCTCCCCTCTCCTCTCCTCTCCCCTCTCTCCCCTCCCCTCCCCTCTCTCCCCTCCCGTCCCCTCCTCCCCTCCCCTCTCCTCTCCCCTCCCCTCCCCTCCCCTCCTCTCCTTTCTTCTCTTTATTCCCCTATGATGTTCTGAGTATCAACAATGCTTACTTAGGTTGAGCGATCAGAACAGAGTTGACTCTTGGGGAGGTCACGGGGGGAACGGAGCTTCTTGGGTACGGTAATGTCCTCTTTCTTGACATGAATGTGGGTTACACAAGTGTGTTCAGTTTAAGAAAATTCATTAAACGGCACACTTAAGGTTTTTGTATATTTCTCTATATATTCTTCCCTAACAAGTGACAAAAAAAAAGCTCTCATAATAAACTGTAAATAAGGCATGAAGGGAGCAAGAAAATTTCCCTCTTACGAGCTCGCCCCTGGTGTACAGATATAGTTTGTCCACTGGTCTTTGTACTGTTGCTTTTGTTGTTTTGTAGTCCAAAGAGATGACAACTCTGTGATGATCCAGGAATCCCACATCCAGAGAGATAGAGAGACAGACAGATCTTCAAAAGAACTGAAATTATGGTCTTGAGGAGATATTCACACACCCACATTCACAGCAGAGTTATTCACAGTAGCCAAGGAGTGGAAGTAACCCAAATGCCTGTCAAAGGGTGAACAAAATGTGGTCTATACACACAATATATGTATACCCAATGGAATATGATTCAGCCTTAAGAGAGAAGGAAATCCTGTCACATGCTCTAACATGGATAAACCTTGAGACCAGGGACTTCCCTGGTGGTCCGGTGGTTAAGAATCCACCTTCCAATGCAGCGGACGCGGGTTCGATCCCTGGTCAGGGAACTAAGATCCCACATGCCGCGGGGCAACTAAACGTGGTGCTTGGGCTCTAGAGCGCCACAACTAGAGAGAAGCCCGTGTGCCACAACGAAGATCCTGTGTGCCGCAACGAAGACCCAATGCAGCCAAATACATAAATAAATATTAACCCCCGCCCGCAAACCTTGAGGCCATTATGCTAACTGACATAAGCCAGTCACAAAAAGTCACAAATACTATAAGATTCCACTTCTCTGAGGTGTGGAAAGTACTCAAATTCACAGAAGCAGAAAGTAGAAATGGGGAGTTTTTTAAGTTTTGCAAGATGAGGAAGTTCTGAAGATCTGTTTCCCCAAAATGTGAATATACTTAACATCATTGAACTTTACACTTAAAAATGGATAATATGGTCAATTTTATGTTATGTTTTTTACCACACACACACACGCACACAATTAACTGTGAAAACACCCAAGTCGTATAGATTTTTCTCTATTTGTATGTCTTAAAGACATAAAATTGCTTCTGTCTATTATGGTAACAAAGGAAAAAGATCACTAGGCAGATGTCCTCACTGGTCCACATAATGGGCAGACATGTCTGATTCGCACACGCCACACGGTATCATACACCCATTTTTTTCTCTTGGACGTTTTTTCAGAAAACATGCTGCCAGAAGAGTTGTCTTAGGCGGTGTGTGATGGCCTATCAATCCCACACCTCCACCCTCTCCAACTCTCCAGCCACAAACTGATCAGGTTCGTAGGGATAGTATTGCGGGTCAAATTACGGCCTACTGTGAGGCTCGGAGATGAGGGCTCATCAAATAGTCATGTCGGCTGAGCAGACAATGGCTCCTTTCCCTCTGAGGTCTCTTGCTCTGCTGGATCATCATAAAGCAAAAGAGGTCCACAGGTGTGTGTCCTTGTGTGGGTATTCGAGATGCTGACTAAGGGGGACTTCCCTGGTGGCACAGTGGTTAAGACTCCAAGCTCACAATGCAGGGGGCCCAGGTTCAATCCCTGGTTGGGGAACTAGATCCCACATGCATGTCGCAACTAAGAGTTTGCATGCCACACCTAAGGAGCTGGTGAGCTGCAACTAAGGAGCCCGCCTGCTGCAACTAAGACCTGGTGCAACCAAATAAATAAATAAATATTAAAAAAAAAAAAAGATGCTGATGAAGGTATTAGGGCCAGGCCCCCATGTCTGGTCAGGCGGAAGGTAATGCACGCCTGGTGCCTGGCTTACGATTCCTGCCTGTGTGTCTCTTACCCATGAGGGGCCACACTCGTGGGACTCTCAAGGAACTTCCTTTCTCTTCCCTTTCTTTTCTGAGTGCTGAAGATTTCGCTCCTGAAGCCTTCTCGTGGTTCCTCCTCACCCAGTTCCCCTGCTCTCGGAAAGACAGTTTAGGTACTTAACTGAGTTTTTCTTTTTCTTTTTTGCGGTATGCGGGCCTCTCACTGTTGTGGCCTCTCCCGTTGTGCAGCACAGGCTCCGGACGCGCAGGCTCAGCGGCCATGGCTCACGGGCCCAGCCGCTCCGCGGCATGTGGGATCTTCCCAGACCAGGGCATGAACCCGTGTCCCCTACATCAGCAGGCGGACTCTCAGCCACTGCGCCACCAGGGAAGCCCTTAACTGAGTTTTTCTATCAAGCATGAGTGTTGTGCATGACTACTAGGATGGCTATAATGAAAACAGACAGAAAATAGCAAGTGTTGGCCAGGATGTGGAGAAATGGGAACCCTGGCACACTGTTGGTGGGAATGTAAAATCGTGCAGCTGCTGTGGGAAACAGTTGGTGGTGCCTAAAAAAGTTAAATATAGAGTTACCATATGACCCAATAACTCAACCTCTAGGTATAAACCCTGAAGAACTGAAAGCAGGAACCCAAACAGATACTGTACACGAACATTAACTGCAGCATTATTCACAATAGCCAAAGGGTACAAGCAGCCCAACGGTCCATCAATAGATGAGTGGATGAACAAAATGGGGTCTATCCATGTGATGGAATATTATTCAGCCTAAAAGAAGGAAAGAACTTCTGATTCGCTCTTCAACACAAATGGACCTTAAAAGTATTACACTGGCTGAAAGAAGGTGGACAACACAAAAAGACAAATAGTCTATGACTCCTCTTATATGAAATATCCAGAATGAGCAGATTCATAGAGACAGAAAATAGATTTGAGGTTACCAGGGCGGGGCTGGAAGAGGAGGTAGTGGAGAGGCATTGCTCCATTGTTACAGAGTCTCAGTGTGAGAAGATGAAAAAGTTCTGGAGATGTTGTACATCAACTACACCTTGGAACTTCCCTGGCGGTCCAGTGGTTAAGACTCTGCGCTTCCAATGCAGGGGCTGCGGGTTTGATCCCTGGTCGGGGAACTAAGATCCTACCTGCACTGCAGTGCAGCCAAAAATTTTAAAAATTTAAAAAAAGGAAATAAATAAAAAAGATCTAAAACTATGCCTCAAGGGGAAAAGAAGACTTATACGATTACAAAAAAAGAAAAAGTTCTCAAGCAGGATATCGGTAATGTTTGTATGACAATGTGAATGTCTTTAGTGCCCCTGAATTGAGGTTAAAAATAGTTAAAATGGCAAATTTTATGTTACATACGTCTTATCACATTTAAAAGACAAATAATGAGTGATGCGAACAGTGTTGGGTCAAGAGGGCCTTGGTGATGAAAGCTACCAGGAGACAGGGTTTTCCAGGGCGGGCCTGAGAGAGAAGTGAGCCCAGTCCCTCCTCAGATGCCACGCCCGCCTGAGTTCTATGCCTCAGCACAGTGGCCGGGGGACAGAGGTGGTGGCATCCTCCTCCGCATTCCTTACTTCCCTCATTGCTGGTCCTCAATCCCCCACCCCGCCACCGCGTTCCTTCCCCATATGGCTGCTGTAACTAATTATCACAAGCCGGAAGTGCCTTAAAGCAACACACATTTAAGTTCCCACAGTGCTGGAGGTGAGCGCTCGAAAATGGGCTGTTGGCAGGGCCGGGTCCTTCGTCAAGCTCTCAGGGGACTCTGTTTTCCTGCCTCTTCCAGGCTCTGGAGGCTGCCTGCTTTCCTTGGCTCCTGGCCCCTTTCCGTCTTCCAAGCCAGGCGTGTAACATCTTCGCATCCTGACTGACCTCTGCTTCCATCCGTACATCTCCTTTTCTGCCCCTGACTTTCTCACCTTCCTCTTATAAGGACCCTTGGGATCTACTGGGCCTGCTCGGATAATCCAGGATAAGCGCCCCGTCTCCAGATCTGTGATTTATTCACAGCCCTTTTGCCACGTGAGGTCACAGATTCACAGGCATTGAGGATTAGCATAGGAATATCTTTGGGGGCCTTTATTCTGCCTACCACACTCCTCCTTGCCCTCTACGCAAGCTCGTCTTTCTCCTATGGGTTCTGTCTCCCAAGCTGACTCATTATGCGAACCCCTTGCCCCAGTTTTTGGAACTTTCAAACCCCCCATTCCTGCAGCTCCTGGCTGATGTGCAACCCCTGTGCTAGGAGACAAAGCTATGCCTGTTTCCGGAAGGAGCCTTGCTCCCTGGCCCTCCATCTCACCTGATACGGAATCGTGGTACAGGTCGATCTGAAATTTCAGGTTAGATCACCCACCAAAGGTATTTCTCCAGGAAAACACCAGGTCCCGTATGACTATTGCTAGGTCCTCAGGGAGAGTGTATCTATGGGAGGCTTTTGTTGTGTGGCCTGGGACAGCCCACCAGTTTAGGACATTAATTTCATAGAAAAATGTTTCTTGTTCCAAGCAAATCACTTAACAAAACGCAGTGTTGGAAGCCAGCCTGGGTATGTACGAACGCTCTGCTGACATTTAGTATCATACACCCAAACATCTGAAGCAAATAAATAAAATAACGAAGCAAATATAAAATATAAAAAGAAGGGGGGTTGGAAAGCTAAAGTCAGCAGGAGAATACTGCAGGAGCTTCACATCCATTCAGAGAAGCAGTGTATGCATCAAACAAACAGACAATTCAGAACTGCAAACGATTCAACGGAGCAAGCGTTGCCTCTGACTCGCCCGGTCTTGACTTTTTTATGAGACGTAACCCAAGACGCTAAGCTCTCCGGAGCCAACTGTAGGTTACCCGTTCTCCCAGAGGCTGGCTGACGTAGGATCGTGGTCCTCTCTCACTTGCCAAGCTGGGAGGCATACACTTATTCCCTAGCTGTCCTCCACTCCCTTCTGGGAGCCTGGCTTCTCCCTGGGGCTGACAGCGCCATGTCCTGCTTCCCACCAGCTTAAAACCATGTGTTCTCTGCTGCCTCTGCTCTGCCCAATCAGGCAGCCTCTCACATTCCAGAACCTTCCGACACCTTTTCCCTCCATCTTCAAAACTCGCCTGCTCTTGTATTAGTCCTTTGCTAATGGACTAAAAAAAAAAAAAATCAGCGTAACAGGGTCCCCCGGGGTAGGAAACAGGGTTTCCTGAACTGGACAATTTGAAGAGCATTTCACACAGCGAGGGGCATGGCCTGGGGCAGCGTTCCTCAGGCTGGACCCCAAAATGTATCTCCCACAGAGACATGCCTGAACGTCTCACTTGATCCCCTCCGGGATTGAGGCAGGGGTCCTCAGACTCGGCCCTACTGACCTCATGGGCGGGGTCATGCTCTGTGGTGGAGGCCATCCCGAGCATTGGGAGACATTTAGCAGCATCCCTGGATAGATTTGAGACCCCGGAGCCCGCGGGTGACCTTTATATTGTGAGGATCTACCCAAACTGCTGCTGCCTTCAGGTGTAGGGCCAGCCTTGAGCAGCAAGACATTCTCCACCCGCTGTGGCTTCCCCTTGCTGCACGCCTCCAGCGAGTTGAGCAGAAAACAAGCGGCATCGCAGCTCGCGTGTTAGGGGTTGAATTGTGTCTCCCCCTCCCGAAGACATGTGGCAGTTCCAAGCTCTAGTTCTCAGGGACGTCCTCTTAGCTGGAAATCGGGCCTTTGCAGACATCATTTGTTAGGAGGAGGCCCTACTGGATCAAGGAGGGCACTGACGCAGCATGACGGACGTCCTTGTGAGGAGAGACGATGACACACAGAGACAGACACGCACGGAGGGACGAGGACATGAGGACACCCAGGCAGAAGACCTGTGATGACAGAGATTGCAGGGATGCGTCCCCAAGCCAAGCGACACCAAGGATTGCCAGCAATGCCCGAAGCTAAGAGAAAGGCACAAAATGGATTTCCCCCAAGGCCCTCAGAGGGCATGGCTCTGCCACGACACCTTGATTTCAGACTTCTGGCCTCCAGGACTGGGGGAGAATAGATTTCTGTTGTTGCAAGTCACCCGGTTTGTGGTACCAGTTACGGCAGCCCTAGGAGACGAATATAGCACCCACCACCCCTATTTCTGTGGATGGTACAGAGTGTGGTTGCACAGGTATCTCTGGCACACTCTTCCTGGGCCTCCCTCTCCTGTGAACTAAAGACTCAAACTTGTTGGCCTGGCCTCACGGCGGAAGCAGAGGGATGTTGGAGACAGGGGCTCAGAGGCCCACATGGTACTTGAGAGGTCAGGCTACTCAGTGAGTGCCTCAAACCTCAGTAGGCCTTATTTTCTGTACCTGAAGCATGGGTACACTAATACTTTACAATCAAGTTGTGAGGCATGTCTAGTGCCGTGGCCACAAGAATTCGAGCCCCAGGGGACCACTCCCAGCCCCCTCCCACTGCTGGCGGCAACTCTAATTCAGCCCAGGTGGAGGGCAACTCGGGCACTGCTGAGAAAGCCCCTTCAAGTTAACATTGCCCGGGAACAGGAGGAAGGCTGGGAGAAGCAGTCTCTACTAGAGTACAGAGTGTAGGCGCCAATCCTGCAAACAGAGGTATTTATACATCCATGCAGCCGACCCTGAGGGCAGCTCCTGTCCCAGGGGCTGGGATGCTCCAGGGAAAGGAGTGGAGGGAGATGGATCCCACCCCAAGGGACTTACCCTCTGGGTTGGGGGGAGGGGCTTCCAGGCAAGGTTTTGCTGCCTACCTTTGTCCAGGCCTCGCTGTGTGCTGGGTGCCAAGGTGGGTTATGTCTCAGCCATCTGGGTGCAGGGCAGGGAGCAGACAGAAATGAGAGTTTCCACCTCTTGCTGGGAGGCGTTCATACCACGCACTCTGTGGTTACCGATGGCACCGCCCGGGCTGATTCTGAAAGGATGGGTCAGGAACCAGGGTGAAACGACAGTGAGCCAGATTATTTGGGACGTTGCCATAAATTCAGAGGCAAGTTCTGAATGTAAAATATTTGAAAGGCTTTATTATTTTAAGAACATAGAATAGCCTGGTTTATGTTAATAAATTGTCATCTTAAGGACGTCCTTTGAGGGCTCGCTTTAATGAACAAATGAGGATAATTCATAATTAGCGCGCACTTTTTTGCGAGCATGGGGAAAACAATCCCAGTGAAATTAAGTACTAATTACCATGGTAGAATCCAGGAATATTTCTGGAATATCCAAGGTCACATTTTTGGATACATGCTAAAAATATCAGCACCACAATAACGGAAAACCCAATTTCAGGTTATCTAATATTTATTACATGCATGAAAAATAATTTATTAGTTGTGTTAAAGAGAGAAGCACGAGGAAATGGTGCCATTTAATTTACCAGAGCTATATCTTAATAGACTTTTGAAGACACTTGTCCTGAATTAGTTAACTATTCCTACATAGTTATTACTGAAAAATCATATTAAAACTCAAAAGCCACATTCCTGTATTCATTCATTTTCCTGATGATAAATTCAAAGGTAATTGCGTTGCCACCAGCATACGAACTCCTCATAGCTCATGTACAGAGTTGCAATTTCCACTTCTTTTTCTCACACTAGAATATATATCCCTGACCCTTCACTGTCTCCCAGAACTGGAGGCTTTATCTCAAAAGTCTCTGCTTCCGAGTTTGGAATATTTATGTATCCTGTCAATGCTATCTTTAGGAAATTTACAGCAAGGTTTTGCTTGTTGATTCAGAAAACCTTTTTTCTCTTTTAGTAGTCTCTCCACCTAGGGTTGCTTGTTAAGTAAGAGCTCCAATAGCTCAGAACAGCTGAAGTGCAAGACGTGTAGGATTTTAAGAGACGAGATCATAATTATACATTCCCAGGTCCGTGTGACTGCAAGAGGCTCAGGGGAAACCACGACTGGGCAAACACAGATGTAACAACAAAGCCAAAAAAAAGAAAAAAGAAAAGGCAGGATGCTTGCATTACCCAAGCACGTGATAGCTAAACCAATGGTCCTGGAAACAAAGGATCAGCTATTATTATTACACGTATGAAACAGCATGTGGCTGTTATAGAGGCGTAAACAAGCATCATAGCTCCATGATCTGAAAAACAGATTAATCCAGTCCCTGCAATGTTTACGCTATTACAGTGATTAGCCAGCCTTTTTTTCACAGAGTGAAGGTTCACTCTGGCCCAGCTTCTGTCAAAACCGTCACACAATGCAAATTATTCGAGTCCAAATTTATTGGATCTTATTCATTATGAGCTTGCCGGTTCCTAGCAAGACACATACGAGGGATTTGAGACTCACCAACATGTTGAAAACCGTGGAAGTCGGAAAGTTGAATAAGGCAGAAAGGAAAAGGTAGAGTAAACGTCCATAGCTGGACACAGTAGGGAGCCTAACCCGGCTGGAATGTGCTTAAGTGGGAGTTTCATGTGCAAAGGTACTACTAGCCTCTGAGCTACGCCCTCTGTCTCTAGCTGGCTCTCTCCGGCAGTGGGGGTGCATGAGGGGACCAGACTCGGTGAAACCGGAAAGGGTCAGGATGGAAGCCCCAGGGAGCTTCTGGAACTCAGAACTTGCTCAGAGTGCCGCCTCCGCTCTGGATTTAAACCCATTCTGCAAAATTCAGTTCAAAGCCCACAGGCTTTGTTTCCAAAGCAGACCGTTTCATAGCGAAACACCCAAACACTTCCTGTGCTCCACCTAACTGTGCAGGAACCCCGTGGAGACAGGGAGCCACCGGAAGTGGCTGAGAGCTTAGAGTGTGGAGCCACTGCCTGGGGACACACCTGAACTATACACTGACCCTCTCTGGGCCTCGGCATTCTCATCCTTAGAATGGGGACAGGGCTGTTATTTTGCAGAAGGGTTTAGGACAGCGGCAGGCTGAGAATAAGCGCTGTGTAAATGATGTAAATGTTTGACAAGCAAAGTAGGAGGCTTGCTCTTGCCTGTAGTTTGAAGATGACAGATACAAGTGGGGAATCTTTCACCACCTGAGTGAGCATAAGAGGTCCCCTGGTGGGCACCTCTGGCTCTTGACTGTCATGGGGACTGGGGGAGGGGCACGGCAGGGGAGGAGGAGCAGACAGGGGAAGAGGAGAGGGAGAGAGGGAGACAGAGAAGACAGAGAGAGGGAGAAGGGGAAGGAGCGTAGCCCTGTCCTGTATTCCTTCCTCCTGCCCTCCGCCCCTCCACCCGTCATCCAACCTGAGACCCACTGGGCACGGGCTGGCCCTCTGCTGGCCGTATACCCAGTTTCCTTTATGCCTGTTACCCAGTAAGGCCCGAAGAGTCACTTCTTCCAGGAATTGTTGGTTCTTTCACAGGAAATGTTGCAAACCTGAAGAATCCTCCAGGACTCCAAGAACACATCTCGAATGTCAGGCCCCGTGGCAGAGGCTAGAGAAGCCCTGGGGCAGTGACATGACCTGCTGTGTGACGGCCACCTGCCAGGAAGGTTGGCCAGCTTTGTGTCCACAAAGACCCTCTTCTTCACCCAAATACTTGAGCACCGGGCTGACTGGACATGTCAGGTCCGACTCAAGTAGGCTGTGAGTGTGTTCTACACGCCTGATTTCAGAGACGTCCCCAAGGTGAAACTTCTCATTGATCGTTTTTATATTGATGACAGGTTGAAACCATTACATTTTTGATATACTGGCTAAATAAAATATATTCTTAAAATTAATGTCACATCTTTTTTACTTTTTTTTTTTTTTTTTTTTTTTTTGCTGTATGCAGGCCTCTCACTGTCATGGTCTCTCCCGTTGTGGAGCACAGGCTCCGGACGTGCAGGCTCAGCAGCCATGGCTCACGGGTCCAGCCGCTCCGCGGCATGTGGGATCTTCCCGGACCGGGGCACGAACCCGTGTCCCCTGCATCGGCAGGTGGACTCTCAACCACTGCGCCACCAGGGAAGCCCTCTTTTTTACCTCTTAAATTGCAGCTATTAGACCACTGACTTTGGGACACCGGTTCTATTTCTAGGGGTGAAAAGGTTCTTCAGAGGAAAACAGGTCATCTCCGATGAGGTTGAACAAGACTCCAAGGGCAGTTGGATCCTTAGGGAAGCAGGACCAGAAGGAAAGCAGAGAACATTCTGAGGACGTTTCCAATGCAGACAGCTCTCTCTCAGGTAGAACCAAGGGGTCGAGGGAGCAGGTTCTGCCTCCTGCAAAGATAGCAACGGTATGCACCTCACCTGCACGCTCCCTTTGGAAGCTCCTGGAGAATGTGTTTCTGAAACACGAAGTAGTAAACCGAGAACGGGGAACACCAGGACACCAGGAGGCAAGAGCCAGTGCAGGCGAGAGGCTGGGGCCTTTCAGCACAAGCCGTGTGCTGGTTTCTAGATCAAATCAGTGCGTTGCAGAGCGGGCGGGAGAAGGGGTGATCTCTGCATGGGGAAAACAAGGACAGTTAGGTTACTTAATGTGTCTGAGCATTTGGGGGAGTCATCAATGGACAGTGCAAAGCATGTGGAAAAAATTGGCATACATCCCTAGAAAACTAAGCAATGGCATGCGACAGGTTTTAATTCCAGAAAATATTCAGAGCTCAACAAGAAAGGAAACGTAATCGTAGCTTGTCACTTGGATTAGCAGAGAACATAGGAAGCCATAATAATACAAAGACTAGGGACTTCCCTCATGGTGCAGTGGTCCCCAATGCAGGGGACGTGGGTTCGAGCCCTGGTCCGGGAAGATCCCACATGCTGCGGAGCAGCTAAGCCCGTGTGCCACAACTACTGAGCCTGCGCTCTAGAGCTCGCGAGCCACAACTACTGAGCCCGTGTGCCACAGCTACTGAAGCCCACATGCCTAGAGCCCATGCTCCACAACAAGAGAAGCCACTGTAATGAGAAGCCCGTGCACCACAATGAAGAGTAGCCCCCGTGCACCACAACTAGAGAAAGCCTACGCGCAGCAATGAAGACCCAACGCAGCCAAAAATAAATAAATAAATAAATTTATAAAAAAATAATACAAAGACATTTAAAAAAAAATTTATTTACTTTTATTTTTGGCTCTATTGGGTCTTCGTTTCTGTGCCAGGACTTTCTCTAGTTTCGGCAAGCGGGGGCCATTCTTCATCGCGGTGCGTGGGCCTCTCACCCTCGCGGCCTCTCTTGTTGCGGAGCACAGAAGCTCCAGACGCGCAGGCTCAGTAGTTGTGGCTCACGGGCCTAGCTGCTCCGCGGCATGTGGGATCTTCCCAGACCAGGGCTCGAACCCGCGTCCCCTGCACTGGCAGGCGGACTCTCAACCACTGCGCCACCAGGGAAGCCCAATACAAAGACTATTTAAACAAAAATCATAACATCTAAGTTGAGGGACTGGAGGGAGTTGAACTGGGGTGGTTACACCAGCCAAATCCCCAGGTACCATCACAGAAGTTGACTGAAAGGAACAAATCAAGAAATAACAGCATGTGCATATTATTAGTACTTAGAAATATAGAGAGAAATTCTAGAAGAAACAGGTAGGAATGGAAAGTTGTTGCTTGGGGTGGGTGAATGGGATGGGGGTGAGGAGAGATGGAGCGGGGCATGGAGAGTTAGTCGTTTTGACTGAATTACATGCGAGCTTTAGTTTGATTTAATACTTTTTTTTTTCAAGTACAAGGAGATTCCTCGCCAGCTGAGCTTCCTTCTATGAAATGAAATGTCACCAGAATTTGAGTCTTTATGGTGTGATTTTCCTTATACAACATAAAGGACCAAGTTTCAAAAATATGCTACCCTTGGGCTTCCCTGGTGGCGCAGTGGTTAAGAATCCGCCTACCAATGCAGGGGACAAGGGTTCGAGCCCTGGTCCGGGAAGATCCCACATGCCACGGAGCAGCTAAGCCCGTGCGCCACAACTACTGAGCCTGCGCTCTAGAGCCCACGAGCCACAACTACTGAAGCCCACATGCCTAGAGCCCGTGCTCCGTGACAAGAGAAGCCACCACAATGAGAAGACCGTGCACCGCAACGAAGAGTAGCCCCCGCTCGCCACAGCTAGAGAAAGCCCGTGTGCAGCAACGAAGACCCAACGCAGCCAAAAAAAAAAAAGCTACCCTTGCAAACGAATTTCCCAAGCCAGTGGGTTACGAGCATCCTCAGTGAGTGCCCCCTGCCCTCCGCTCACTCCTGTCCTCTCCGCTTGGAGGCTGACCCAGGAGCCTGCCCCTCACCACCAAGACAGCACGTTTCTCCTTTCCCTCCACTCAGCTCCTCCTGTCTATGCATTCTTCTCAGAATCCTTCCTCCTCCTGCTATTCCCCAGCTATTTAGGTCATCGTACCCAATTTTAGAGACTGAGGAGAAGACACTAATGCATACTTTGGCTAGCATTTGTTAAAAATAAAATGTTGGCATGCATATTTTAACAGGAAACAGTTTGGATCTGAAAATAGACACAGAAATGGGGAAGACACACAAAGGGACCTCTTTTCTCTCCTGCTTATTTCATCAACTCAAGAAAACTTGTTGTTCACGGCAGCTATTGCTCTACCTAACTGCCTCATCTTTTCCCCCCAGCGACATATTTAGAGAAAGTGTTCGCGCAACTTGGGTTTCACAACGGACGGTCGGTCAGGTGGCGGCGGTACACACAGAGTCGTTGCTCTCTGCTTTCCGGGGAAGGAATGAGCTGGTGCCTGAACGGCAGTGAAAACAGGGCCCTCAGGAAGTCTCTGCCCATTTGGGTGGGGAAGCGGAGACTGGGGTATGTTGCTCTGGCCGTGCCCTGCCTAAGCACCCCTGGCCAGACTTTGGCGGGGGATGCTGGCCGTCCTCCCCCTCCTCCAGGGGCGTGGGACACACTGTCTCCTTCTGGCCAGAAGCAAGTCACTGAAACCTGCCTTCTTAGTCAACCTTGTTTTTCCCCTGGAGCATAAAAATCACTGCTTAATTTCTACTGTGGGCAATGGAAACCAACAATGCAAACAAGACGTAGTGAAAAATTAACCTTGTGGGTAGCACCTGCTTTTTCCTACCTACTCATCATCAAAGAGGAGCTGGTTTCAAAATGACCTAAAGCAAATGGGACTTGGGGAGAGGGGGGGTTTGGGGGCCCTTGGGCCAGTCTTAACAGATGTCCTTGTTCCCAAGCCTCAAGTCTCAGATCCGAGTCCAAGGTGGAGAAACTGGCAAGGAAACACGGCTCCCCATACAAATGCGGGTTTTCTTGAGCCGTGCTTGCTTCCAGCAGGTGCTGCAGAGGAATCCCACGGGACCCTGCAGTACATTATCCATGTCTGGGAGGAGATTTTTTTTTTTGCGGTATGCGGGCCTCTCACTGTTGTGGCCTCTCCCGTTGTGGAGCACAGGCTCCGGTTGCGCAGGCTCAGCGGCCATGGCTCACGGGCCCAGCCGCTCCACGGCATGTGGGATCTTCCTGGACCGGGGCACGAAGCTGTGTCCCCTGCATCGGCAGGCGGACTCTGAACCACTGCGCCACCAGGGAAGCCCTGGGAGGAGATCTTGTTCACGTGAGCCTGAAGCATGAAAGCCTGCATTGTCTTCTAGACTTCTTTGGCCCTTGACAGATCTCTCTTAGAAACTCTTTTTCTTTTGCTTTCTTCTTTTTTGGCCGCGTTGCACGGCATGCGGAATATTAGTTCCCCAGCAAGGGATTGAACCTGTGCCCCCTGCACTGGGAGTGTGGAGTCTTCACCACTGGACTGCCAGGGAAGTCCCTCTTTTGCTTTCTTAAAGCAAGATCTTGAACCAGCTCTTACCGAATCGAGCGTGGGTCCCATCGCCTGCGCACAGTAAAGCCAATCTATTGACCAGTGGCTGTGGTGAAGGAATGTGCAGCCTTCATTGCAGGCACCGTACAAGGAGTCCAGGGCAGCTAGTGCTCAAAAAGCCCGAATTCCCCAATGGGTTTCAGAAAAGCATTTTTAAAGCCCAGGCGAGGGAGGCGGGTGGCAGGGTGTGTGATCAGCTTGTACACAGTTCTCGGATTGGCGGATGGTGGGGTAACAGGGCGTGTCAGTGGGTTAACTAATCAATCCTTAGGCTCTAGTAGGCCCGGGGGCTACGTGCTCACGCTCACCAAGTAGCTAGGTCTTCCATTTGCTGCGGGCTTAGCATCTGTAAAACAACTCAGGAATGTGCATCAAGTACTGTTATCTAAGTACTTCAGAGAGGACCTACAGCAGAGGATGAATATGGGGGAGGGGTCTGTCCCAGGAAGGCCCCAGAGGGTCCTGCTTGGTTACACGAACACCTGTTTGCAGAGAAAGTTTGTCTTCAGCCCCTCCTCGCCCCAGAGGAAAAACTTATTTCTAATCTAGATTTCTTGCATAAACAGAGAGATTGAATAACAGTCACTGAAGCCAGGGTGTTTCATGCCTTTGGGGGCTAACGGTACATCTCGTCAGGAACCCAAACAGTTGGTGCACACAAATGGTTTGCTCTGGAACTGGAATAGGGGGACAAACGTAAAATCATTCAACGTTTGCTGGACCCCGCTCTGGAAATCGGGACAACAGCAGTCACCCCCGGGCATTTATCACAGAGAAATGAAAACTGAGGTTCACACAGACACTGGCCCACCGCAGCCAAATATGTCAGAGCTCAAAAGTGGTATCAGTCTGGACACCCTTCAGTGCAGACACACTATTTATTGATACGCACACCAACTTGCAAGAATCTCCAGGGAATTATGCAGAGTGTACGAAGCCAATCTCACAAGGTCACATATTTTATGACTGCATGGCAGAACTTCCTCAATATGACAAAAGTATAGAGACGGAAACCAGATCATTGGCTGCCAGGAGCTGGGGAGGAAGGGGGGATGAGAGTCGAGAGAGGACACGGGGATTTGAGTTCTGCGTCTTGAGAGTGGCGGTGTTATACAAATCTAAAAGTGGTACAGCTTCATACAGTTACACACCATGGCACATCCATTTCAGGAGTGGCACAAAAAAATGTGAAATCCGAGTAAGGACTGTAGGCTAGTTCATCGTACTGTGCCTCTGTCGATTTCCTGGCTTTGATAACGTGCCATGGTTTTATGTAAGATGCTGCCATTGGAGAAAAAAGGGTGATGGGAGCAAGAGACTCCTTTGCATTATTCTTGCAACTTCCAGTGAATCTATAATGAGCTCGAAATACAAGTTATTTGGTGGAAAAAATGGTGGCTCCTAGGAAATCCTCCGTGAGATCTGCTGGATTAGTTCATTCACACACCTGGTGACAAGGTCACCTGGAGCGGATCGCATGTTCTGTGCCTTCCAGCTTCTTATCAGGCAAGTAACAATACTTAGCCAGCAATATTAAGAGAAGCAAGTGCCTCAAGTAGCTTTGTCTAAAAATCACATTTTCTCTAAGAATCCACAATTACAGAGAAAGACACAAGCCAAACACACGATGAAGGCACAATTATTCAGTCTTGGTCTGCTAATGGGTAGGGGCATTCGCATTAAGATCGTTTTTTCTTTTTTAAAAAAATAATTTATCTTTGGCTGCTTTCGGTCTTTGCTGCTGCGTGTGGTCTTTCTCTAGTTGTGGCGAGTGGGGGCTACTGTTCGTTGTGGTGTGAGGACTTCTCATTGCGGTGGCTTCTTTTGTTGCGGAGCACGGGCTCTAGGTGCGTGGGCTTCAGTAGTTGTGGAGCGCAGGCTCAGTAGTTGTGGCGCACGGGCTTAGTTGCTCCACGGCATGTGGGATCTTCCCGGACGAGGGCTCGAACCCGTATCCTCTGCACTGGCAGGCGGATTCTTAACCACCACGCCCCCAGGGAAGCCCACGTTAAGATGGTTTCTGCATTTTATGTCTGCACCCTCCCTCTTCTGAAGCATGCGGTCCACTGTGGGGCTGACTCTGCCCGACCTCACACCTGTCGCAGCCTCCGTGGCTCCTTCCTCCCCGGACCCAACCAGCAGCAGCAAGTTCAGACTCTCGCTCTATTGCGTCTGAATTCTAAAGTGGTGGCGTGCCCTGCTTTCTTCTCTCTGACTGTGTGGCCAGAGATGCGTCTTGGGAACACTCATTGAATAATTAATTTTCAGTTTTAAATAATTCACTAGTCCTGGCCTGCATAATTGCTGGGGACCAAAGAATTAATTAGTTGGATGGTTTTTCTCTTGCCCGCTTTGCTTGGTGGGAGGGCCAGGCTTTGCTGCGTGGAACATAACCAAGCAGCCTCTAACTAGGCCATTATGGCAACAATGTCTGAGCACGTAATGGTGAAAGGATAGTACTGATCATGACCCGCTGGGGCATAAAGCGGAGATTTTGCTTTCAGCTGAAGCCCACAATCCCTTCCCCGGCAGCCCACTTACCACTCCTGGATTATTTTTCGCGAGGGGGACCAGGCCAACTATAGGTGAGTAAAATCAACACGTGATCGCAAACCCTCAGTTTACAACAAGGGCTGGCAAACTGTAGCCCATGGGTCAAGTAAGGGGCACTATTTTTGCAAATAAAGTTTTACTGGCACGCACCCACTCCTGTTCATGAACAGTGTCTCTGGCTGCTTTCAGCCTCAATGGCAGTGTTGAGTGGTTGTGACAGAGACCGAACGGAAGGCCAAGTCTAAAATACCTATTCTCTGGCCCCTTGCGGAAAAGTCTGCCGACTCCTGGTTTAGAAGGCCATTTAAGCCATCTGTCTCTCCTGAGTTTACAACAGCTCTGTTAGAACTTGACACTGTGGAGCTTCGGGTTTGAATAGGGTTTCTTCTCACCTTATCAAGGGGACGGAGGGAGGAGAAGTAGAGACAAGAAGCAAGAAGCGCGGATAATCCCTGACTGGGGATTATTGGAGATGAGGACCTGGGTTCTTGGGCAGGGAGGTGGGGGGGTTGTGGGCTCAGGAGGAGAGGCCACGCACACTCAGAGATGTAAAGCACGCGTCATGGTGCCTGGCATGTAGTAAACAGCCGGGCTCTTTGGTTGATGTTATTGCTATAATGACTGTTTCCCCAAGATAGATTTTATCTTTCAGTGATGAGTTTATCAGATAAACTCCAATTTTCTCTGTATTTATCGTTTGAACTAGAAATTACAATCCTAACCACTTGTGGAGCTGGAAAAGCTCGATCTGGGTCAGCATGGCCTTAGAAACGGGTAAGAGGCCTGAAGGGCTTTTTGAACTGGTTGATGCCTGTCTCTCCATAGGGACTTAGGCCCCTGTCTCCATCAGCAGAAAGCTGGTATGCTTTGGGATAAACACAGCTATGGAAAAGATGGAAATATTTACAATGCAAAATCTATACTGTCTCCAGTAGCAAAGCCACGCAGGTGTATTATTTTTTTTTTTTTTTTTTTTTTTTTTTTTTTTTTTTTCTTTTTGCGCTATGCGGGCCTCTCACTGTTGTGGCCTCTCCCGTTGCGGAGCACAGGCTCCGGATGCGCAGGCCCAGCGGCCATGGCTCACGGGCCCAGCCGCTCCGCGGCATATGGGATCCTCCCAGACCGGGGCACGAACCCGTATCCCCTGCATCGGCAGGCGGACTCTCAACCACTGCGCCACCAGGGAGGCCCAAGGTGTATTATTAAAAGCGAGAGAAGTGTGAAAAGAGCAAAATAATTTCTGACATGTTTTTGCCCCGATGACCTGGTGCTTTATCTCCGCCTTCCCTGCCTTCCTCATCCCCAGACGCTCGTCACCATGCCCTGACTTCTTCCCGATATGACCTCCGTCTGTTGTTTTCCTCCCATCACTCAGTACTCCCGCACTCTCATTTTCCTCCTGAATTAAAAGATCTTACCTGGTCTCCCTATCTCCAGTCTTGTCACCCCCTATTCACAGTCACACTGATCTTCCCGAAACAAACTCCATGGTATCATACGCCCTCTCAAAGAAACTGTGGTAATGCACGCATAACCGAATTGACGGCTAGTGACATTCAGTACGCTCATGATGCTGTGCCACCTTCAGCTGTCTAGTTCCAGAACATTTCCATCACCCCCAAAGGCAGCTCTGCACCCACTAAGCAGTCTCTCCCCATTCCCCCCCACAACCCGAAGCCCCTGGCAACCACTTACCCGCTTTCTGTCTCTATGGAGTTGCCAAATCTGGATAGTTCAGGAAAGTGGAATCACACAATATGCTTTTGTCTGGCTTCTTTGACTTAGCACAGTATTCTCAAGGTTCATCCACACTGTAGCATGTATCGGTTCTTCACTCTTCTTTATAATGGAATAATATTCCATTACAATACCACACTTTATTTATCCATTCACCTGTTGGTGGACATTTGGGTTGTTTCCTGTGAACACTTGTGTGCACTTATTTCTTTGAGCACCTGTGTTCAGTTCTTTGGGGTACATACCCAGGAGTAGAATTGCTGGGTCATATGAGAATTTCGTATTTAACTTACCGAGGAACCAACAAAACGTTTTCCACTGCGGCCGTAGCATTTTACATCCCCACTCACGTTCCTTCATAAATCCAAAACAATGGCTTCCTATTGTCCTCTGAGTAACATCCACATTTTTGACATGACAAGAAGCTTTTCAAGATCTGGCCCCTGCCTACCTATTCTGCTCCACACGTGGTATCCTTTGCTTACCCTGCTCTTTCTCACCACTCTCTCTCATCTGTCCTACAGGCTGAGGACTCGGCCTGGGACCCTCCCGTCTTTCCACCTGCTTCAGCAGTTCACCCTCCCAGGCGTTCTCTACAAAGCCCTCAAGTCCCAGATAGGTGCCTCCTATGTGCTTTCTGATCACGGGCCTCACTGCACTGTCCTGAAGTTCCTTTCTATTGGGCGACTTTCACCCACTAAATATTGAAGAGTATCCTCCATGAAGGCAGCGGTAACATCTGTCCTGTTCATGACCTTATACTCAATTCTCAGCGCAAAATTAAGGCTTAATAAATATCTGAATGAATTAAATTCCAACCATCACCCATGACAAACTCAAGAGCGTCAAAGATGATTAAGGGGCTGGACACGTTTAATCCTGGATAGTAGTGGCCTGGTTTCTGGTCTTCAATCCCCTCTCCCACATCCTCATTTCTGTTTGTTCATTATCGTCACATGTCCCGGTGGCTCTTAACCTTATGATGGGGGTACTTGAACAAGCTGCCTCTGTGATGCGAATTAGTTAGCCAAAGTCATTATTGTTTAGTGAAACAAGTGTTGTTCAACATTTGCATGCAAAGGAAACTTTTAAAAAGAAGTTATTTGGGGGCTTCCCTGGGGGCCCAGTGGTTAAGAATCCGCCTGTCAACGCAGGGGACAAGGGTTTGAGCCCTGGTCCGGGAAGATCCCACAGGCCGCGGAGCAACTCAGCCCACGAGCCACAACTACTGAGCCCACCTGCCGCAACTACTGAAGCCCGCGCGCCTAGAACCCGTGCTCCGTAACAAGAGAAGCCACCGCAATGAGAAGCCCGCGCACCACAACCAAGAGTAGCCCCCGCTCGCTGCAACTAGAGAAAGCTGGCGTGCAGCAACAAAGATCCAATGCGGCCAAAAATAAATAAGTAAGTAAGTAAGTAAGTAAGTAAGTTATTTGGGCTGCAATGAAATGTCATGTCCTGGAATGGCTCAGTTATTGACCACACTGAAGGAGGGCAAGGATGTGGAGCCACCAGAATTCGCACACAGTGATGGTGGGAATTTAAAATAACACAAGTGCTTTGGAAAAACGACTGGCATTTTGTTAAGAAGTTTAGAACGTATCAGTTCTATGCCTAGCAACTTTACTCATAGGTAGCTACCTAAGATAAATTAAAATGTATGTCTACAACAGCCTAGTGCAAGAATGTTGATAGCACAGTATAGAGGTTCCTTCAAAAACTAAAAATAGAACTACCGTACGACCCAGCAAACCCACTACTGGGCGTATACCCTGAGAAAACCACAATTCAAAAAGAGTCATGTACCACAACGTCCATTGCAGCACTATTTACAATAGCCAGGACATGGAAGCAACCTAAGTGTCCGTAGACAGATGAATGGATAAAGAAGGTCTGGCACATAGATACCATGGACTATTACTGAGCCATAAAAAGAAACGAAATTGAATTATTTGTAGTGAGGTGGATGGACCTAGAGTCTGTCATACAGAGTGAAGTTAAGTCAGAAAGAGAAAAACAAATACCATATGCTAACACATATATATAGAATCTAAAAAAAAAATGGTTCTGAAGAAACTAGGGGCAGGACAGGAATAAAGATACAGATGTAGAGAATGGACTTGAGGACACAGGGAGGGGGAAGGGTAAGCTGGGACGAAGTGGGAGAGTGGCATGGACATATATACACTACCAAATGTAAAACAGATAGCTAGTGGGAAGCAGCCGCATAGCACAGGGATATCAGCTCGGTGCTCTGTGTCCACCTAGAGGGGTGGGATAGGGAGGGTGGGAGGGAGATGCAAGAGGGAGGAGATATGGGGATATATGTATATGTATAGCTGATTCACTTTGTTACAAAGCAGAAACTAACACACCATTGTAAAGCAATTATACTCCAATAAAGATGTTAAAAAAACCCCAGAATACACCTCCCCCCTAAAAAAAGGAATGTTCATAGCTGTTTCATTTCCAGTCACCAAAAACTGGAAACAGTCCAGGCATCTTTCAGTAGGAAAATGGGTAAATAAGCAGTGGCCTAGCCATGGAATGGAAAACTACTCAGCACTAAAAAGGAAAGAACTATTGCTACATGCACCACCATACAAAGATGAATTTCCAAAACATTTTGCTGAGTGAAAGAAGCCAGTCATAAAAGAGCACATACATGATTTATGACATTCTAGGAAAGACAGATCTAATTTTTAGTGACAGAAGGCAGATCAGTGGTTGCTTCTGGGTAGAGGTTTAATTAGGAAGAGGCATGAGGGAATTGTCTGGATGATGGAAATATTCTATATTTTGATAGGGGCTTGGGTTACATGTGCGTATGCATCATTAAAACTGATGAAACTGAACATTTAGACTTATGCATTTCACTGTATGGAAACTAGACTTCCATTTAAAAAATGTAAAAGTTATCTTGCTACTTGTAAATAAAAAGATGACGTATGTAAATAGCTGTGGGTTTTTTTGCGGTTAGATCTATGGAACAATTTAATCCCACAGGATCTGTGACCATGTTTTAGATGGTGATATTTGGTGGCATCCTTTGCTTTCTACTCTATGATCATTTAATTTTTTTTTTTTTTTTTTTTTGCAGTACGCGGGCCTCTCACTGCTGTGGCCTCTCCCGTTGCGGAGCACAGGCTCCGGACGCGCAGGCTCAGCGGCCACGGCTCATGGGCCCAGCCGCTCCGCGGCATGTGGGATCTTCCCAGACCAGGGCACGAACCTGGCGTCCCCTGCATTGGCAGGCGGACTCTCAACCACTGCACCATCAGGGAAGCCCTGATCATTTAATTTTTTTAAAAATTGTGTTTAAAGATTAAATCTTTTTCACCACTGAAAATGTTGCCGTTTTTGAGTAGCTGAATAATTTTCAGACCATCACTCTTGTATGCTCGTTAGAGCTAAAAAAAAAATAACCCTTCAAAGTATTTGTATTGGTTAGCTTTTGCTGTTTGATACACAGCTCCAAAATTTAATGGCTTAAGACAAACACCATTTATTTAGCTCGGGGTTTTTGGGCCAGCAGTTTGGGCTGGGCTCAGGCAGGTGTTTCTTCTGGTCTTGGTGGGGCTCAGCGGTGCAGAAAGTTACCTTCCTCCTTGTACAGGATGAGTTACGCATGCACGCCATCATCAGCTGTAACACCCGAGAGAAGGCCAAGGTTGTGGGAATCCAAAATAGGCATGACCGAAAGACAGAAGCGAGAAGTTAATTTGACTGTCTTCCCCAGCCCTCTACTTTCGGCCTTGAGAAGAGATCTCTTCTCAGTTTGGCTTCTCCTGTGAAGTAGGGTTGGAAACACTCCTCATAGTAAAAGCTAGCTGGTTTGTCCTGCTCGGCACTTGTGCAGGAAAGCAAGCTTGATGTATTACTGCAAATATGCGAGAAAACCCCTGTGGAGATTCAAGCCAGGAGCTAACACAGTTGCAGGAAGCTTAAGATGATGCTGCAATTCAAATAGAGCAATCTAGTAAGTATTTTTAGTAGATTCGGGTTTGATCATTACTGAACCAAAAAGAATAGAAAGATTAAAATGGCTGAAATGAACCATCATTGCTTATTTCATATTTTAAGAAGTCACAGTAAGGAACTGTTATGTTTCCTTGTTAAAAACAGAAATTATCTCCCCGAATGCTTAGAAGGATGATGAGAAGCAGATTTTTGAAGTATCTTTTAAAATCTAGTTGGTTTGTTTTTATCATTTACTTATTATATGTAATAATGACTTTTCCATCCATTAGAATAGAAGCAATCATGTTTAAAAAAAAAAAATCCATCCGAGAGTACGAGAGATATTAAGAGTCTTTTCAACTTCGCACGTGTGCACTGAGTTTTAATGCAACAGCTAATAATTCTGACATTCAAATTTCACTTGCACTAATGTAAAGCTATATTTTCTCTGCAAGGGGTGGGGCATCATATTTTTTTCAGCGACAATTAATGGCTAACAATCTCAGTAAAATGGTTCTTCCAAAAATCAGTTATCCTATAAAAGCTGGGACGTTGTCATGGACATGTAGGGGGATTTGAATATTCCTTCTACATAGGGGTTAACGAGGCAGATGCAGGGAATAGACAAGGAGAAATAAAGACGGTTCTCTCCCTGCCCCCACTGAGAATCAGTATTTAATCTTTTCTGCTTGAGAAGTCTGATCCAGGGAGTCAGGTAATTGAGACTGTGATGTGGTGTCCCATGTGTTCCCTTCTCTGGTCGCTCCTTTTTCCATGAAGATGTTGTTTTCTGAAGGGTCAGGTGTCTGAGCTGTAGAGCAACTGATTTAGCTTTGACGTGTTACATTTATGAACCAAACAGAAAAAAAACATTAATCATTAATCATATCCACCGTGGGGCCTGTGCTTTACCATCGGCAGTCACTGTGTGCTGGTGCACCCTCTCTTTAGACCGCGGCTGATAACTGTCTACTAATCCCCACAGCCAAGGGCTAAAAAGCCCACGCTCTGTCTTGCTGCGGCACTGCCGTCATCTTAAAACGTGAATGGACCCAAGTCTTCTTCATGCCTACAGTGGGGCTCTAAGTTGGATAACTGTCCAGATCTGGGTTTCCCCAAAAGTGGACCCTGAGATAGGCTTTGAATGCAAGCAGGTTGACATGTGAGCAAATCCCAGGAGACAGCTGTTGCAGAGTGAGGAGATGAGAAACGGAACTGAAGGTGTCACCAAGCCTGCGAGCACCGTGGGCAGATGGGGCCCAATGGCGGGGGGGAACCTGCGGGGAGACAGCATAGCTCATGCACCTTGGAGCTTTCGCTGCTCAGGAGGAGGGAGCTGGGGTATTTATACACTGGCTCCCAAGAGCCGTTTGCTGAGCACTGCTTCCAGGAGCCTCAACTCTTCAGCACGGTGGCTTGCCGCACACACGGGGGAACTTGCTCCTTTGTACGTGAACAGGAGTGGGGAAGAAATGTGGACAGACCCTCAGAGTGTCAGTCAGCTACGGCATAGCACTACCACGTCAGGCCCACAGAAGCCCTAAGGAAGAAGTACTTCCCTGTGATTCCTGCAGCACAAAAATGACCAACTATAGGACTGGGCGCGGAAAGACCGGAGCACCTTTCTATAAACAGAAATGAATGACTATTACTGGCAAGGCTTGTTATGCAATTATAGAGTCCAGTGCAAATGCACATTCTTCAGGGTCTCTGTTCCAAATGCTGGAAGAACGCACCAGGATGAGGGTGGGTAGGAGACTCCCTCCCTCCTCCGCTGACCACTTTACCCACTGAATGTGCCACGGAGCTGCCATCTGGGATGGGGACGGCCACCACAGAACCTTGCCGCGGAGCATGCCCCTGCTAGGGAAGAGAGGTGCCCGCGACGGCTGCGGGGTGAGGTGGCGTACGGCAAGGCGCAGGAGGCAGGGGAGCGGGCAGGCAAGAGCCCATCCCAGGCCATCCGCTGATTTTTTAAAAACCATTCTTAAAATATAAACATCGGGCTTCCCTGGTGGCGCAGTGGTTGAGAATCTGTCTGCTAATGCAGGGGACACGGGTTTGAGCCCTGGTCTGGGAGGATCCCACATGCCGCGGAGCAACTAGGCCCGTGAACCACAACTACTGAGCCTGCGCGTCTGGAGCCTGTGCTCCGCAACGAGAGAGGCCACGACAGTGAGAGGCCCGCGCACCGCGATGGAGAGTGGCCTCCGCTTGCCACAACTAGAGAAAGCCCTTGCACAGAAACGAGGACCCAACACAGCCAAAATAAGTAAATTAATTAATAAACGCCTACCGCCAACATCTTCTTTGAAATATATATATATATATAAACATCACTCATAGCTCATGAGTCGTACAAAAATAGGCAGGGGGCTGGAGTTGGCTCACAAGCTGCATTTTGCTGACCGCTCTCATCGGAGAGCCTCCGTGTTTACGGATTTAACTGTGGAGGAGTCGATAATGTGGGAGTGGCTCCCGAGGTTCCGGCGGTCGAGCTGTCATTTTTGCTGAGTCCATAATTGAGGCTGTGGATTCGGTGGGGTTCCACGCTGGGGTGGGCCACTCAGCTGGAGACTGAGGCCAGCCGAGCACGGACCTCGTGCACTGTTCGGTGCTTAGCTGCCCCCCTGGCTGCCACCCACCAGATGCCAGTGGGATGCTTTCCCCCAGTCATGACAAATGTCTCCAGACACGGCCAGATGTCCCCTGTGGGTATAATCACCCAGGTTGAGAACTCCTGCAGCAGAAGGAAGGGGGGATGGATACTGAGACACAGCTCGATGCCATCCCTCACCTGAAAACGGGTTCTGCTTCCTGTGTCCAGGCCAACCCTCCTTCCTTATTCAAGGCAGAGCTGCTCTCATTTCCAGCTGTGTCAGCGGTCGGGTCCTCGCGGCAGCTGTTCTGTCATGTCTTGCAGCACTTCGGACCTTGCCAGCTCCGTGTCTGAGGCAGCCTCTTGGAGACTCTGTGAACTACTGATTATTCCCTAATAAATTCATTTTCTGTTTAAACTAGCCAGAGTGAAGTCCTACTGTTTACAACTAAGAATCCAGACGGATACAGTTGGCCTCATTAAGATGCACCCATGATCCCCTTTTAAAACCCTGGTCTTTTATCCTTGGGTTAAGAAGCCAGGCAGATATGCTAGGAATAACTCACAAAGGCAAATTCCCATGCGTGAGACCCATGGGAACATGTTCGTTTCCATACGAACTTATAAGTTAAATTCTGTCTCCGTTATCTTTTCTTTTTTCTCCCCCTTTTAGGACTAGTTGAGAAAGTTTGTAGGAATCACAATTCCCTCTGGATCTCTACACATTTATGCTCTCCTGTCCTCTGGCTTCCAAATGCAGTCCACGCCGAATCCCCTCCACGCCTCTTGTTTTCCTTTCTCTCCACTGCAGTGATACATTTCTCTCTCCCGAGTGTCTTCTGCCTCCTTTTTCTTCTCACCCTGATCTCTTCCCCACTTAGTTTGATCCTCTTTTCCTCCTGCTGCATCTTTTTCTTTTGTCTCCTCGTCCAAGTCTCCCGTAAAGCATCCCACCCTTGCTGCCCACCCTGATCGTGAGGTTGGAGGCTCCTATGTTTCCATTCTCTTCACCCTCTGCTGCTCCTCTGAGGATGTTTGTGGGACCAGTGAACGTCTTCAGCAATGACCGCCTGCACGCAGAGGTAGGGATGCTGGGCCCTGAGCATAGGTGGAGAGCTTGGCAGTAACATGAATGGGACCTGTGTGTTCAGAGGGGCCAGGTTGCCTCAGAGCTCCAGCAGCTTCAAAGAAACTGTCCTAATACTGCAGCAACCCTCCTCCGCCTCCCAGCCTGTGACAGCCCGCCCATCCCTTCATCCCTCCCCTGCACTGTTCACCATGACTGATTCCTCTTGCGGAGACAAAAGGAGCCCTTGACTCCAATAAATGTTTAAAACAAACACACAAAAATAACAAATCACTGATTCCCAGGCTGGTGGGAGGAAGCAAGGTGGAGGTGACATTTTCCCACTATTGTACTAACATGGATTAATTAGTCAGATTAGCTGCTTAACACCTGGGAAGGTGTGGAAAGGCATGAGAGGGTGAAGCTGAGTGCAGTGGAGGACAAGGAAGTCTGGGGCAAAGTGGAGTGCATGGATTAGGGAAAGGGGGTCTGCAGAGGGTCAGGGGACAACCCTGCGTTCTGAGAGGTGAGTCAAGGCTCTGCAAGCAAGCGTCAGCACCAGGCAGGGTTCTAGGCACTTTACATATATTATTTCACATAATCCCCACGACCCTATGAGATAGGTTCTATCATTGCCACCTGTATTGGTTAGCTGGTGTGTCAAAAAATGCTGTGCAACAAACATCTCCACAAAAATTTCTTTGGCTTAACACATCAATCATTTAATCTCCTTCGTGTGTCCACTGTCCACAGTTCAGCTGAGAGTCAGTGGATCTAGTCTGGGCACAGCTGGGTCAGGTTGGGCTCACGTTTGCTCCAAGTATCTCCCTTTTTCTTTGAGCCAGTGGACTAACGGTACCGTGTGTTTCCCATAGTGATGGGAGACGTGCACGAGGGCAAGCAAAACCGTGCAAACTCATTTCGGGCCTCTACTTTTGTCATATCTGCTCACATTGGCCAAAGCAAGGTGCATTGCTGAATCTAAAATCCAGAAATGGGGAGGTGCACTCTGCCCACCATGAGTTCAAAGCAACTCACAGAGCCCAGCCCAGTGCTGATGAGGTGGGGAATTATTCTCCTCTCATGCATGCTGCAGGGGGTGGGGGAGAAGACAGTGTCGGGAATGAATTTTTTCCCAACTATAATCTAGCCTACTGCATTTTAAATATGTAGCCACTGAGTCACAAAGGGATTAAGCAATCTGCGTGAGCCCGCAGAGTAAGTGGCAGGCTGGGACGTGAACCCCAACGGTGTGGTCGGAGACCCTTCGTCGCACAGCCCTGCGCTCTAAACCACTGCACTGTACGCACCACCTGTA
The DNA here is from genome assembly GCF_964165515.1 of Mesoplodon bidens. Classification (NCBI taxonomy): domain Eukaryota; kingdom Metazoa; phylum Chordata; class Mammalia; order Artiodactyla; family Ziphiidae; genus Mesoplodon; species Mesoplodon bidens. The sequence continues at coordinate 47,519,550 of NC_138180.1, forward strand.
CCCCACTGCTTGCTCGCTTACGCTGCCTGTGGTAGCAAGTCTCCAAGACGGTCCCCGATGATCCTCACCTCCTGGGGTTCACACCGTTGCCTCAGCTTCTCCCTCGATGAATATGGCCACACTCTGTGGCCCACAGAATACTGAGAAAGTGATGGTGTGTGACTTTGGAGGCTGGGTAAGAGCAACCATTTCAGGGTCCTCGTTGGAGTCTTGGGTTGCTCACTCTGGGGGAGCCAGCCGCCCTGTTAGGATGCTCAAGCTGTCCTGTGGAGAGGGCCACCTGCAGAGGAACTGAGGCCTCTCCAGCACGGATGCACCTGCCAAGTCGGAGGGAGGTGCTCCAGCCTCCAGTCTTTAGATGCTCTGGTCTCCAGTCTTTAAGTCTCCCGCAGAAGACCAAATAATGTGAATCCAGGACAAGCTGTCCCTTCTGCGTCCCGTCTGGACTCCTGACCCAAAGGAACTCTGACATGTAATAAATATTTATGGTGGTTTTACTTCCCTAAATTACGGAAGGACTTATGCTGCAGCAGCTAACACACAGCCTTTCCCAAGTGCTGGAGACACCACCCAGTACTCAAAAGCAGAGCTGAAGTGTGAATCGAATACTCTGAACTCTAACCCATAATCTGATATAGCACACTGCCACAGGAGCACAGATGAGGGGCTGGTGAGAGGAAGCGCACGCACCCTGGGGGCGGGGTGCTTGGTGCACGACACATGTGAAATAGGTAAGGAACCTTGAAAGCTCATCTATGGCTGAAGACACGGAAGGTTTCAAAGCCCCAGTTAAGTCACAGAATTGCATCACTTGTAAAGTGTCTCCACTGGAAGATGGTATGACTCCCCCCAGAATACCTCCCTCTGCAGATTGCCTCCCAATCTACAAGACGTGTGGCCAACAGCTCCCTTCCTACATACGCGTTTCCCACCTGCAGGACGTACTTCCCACACTCCGAAATAGGTCTCATTCATTCATTTGTGTTGCCTGCAAATACGCTTGTCAACTTCCATCTTCCATTTTAATTTGGCCTTCACTTCATTGAAGTAAATCTGTCCCTGACTGGCTCCTGGGTATAGTCACAATTTACACTTAAAGGACAGTTCTTGTCATCGCAATCAACTAAAGACCACATGGAAAGGAGAAGACACCAGCTCTCCCCCCTGCCCTGCCCCCAACACCCAAAAGGAAGATAAGAAAACCCCACTGGCTTTTTATAATATTTTAGATAGTAAACCGATGCCAGCCCACAAATGTGGAAACCTGACAGCCTTGGCAAGGATTCTGGCAGCTGGGGAGGCAGACCATTCTAAATATAACAATTTAAAAAAGCATTCATCACTCGAATCCCTCTCTCACCATTTACCTGTCTCCAGTGATCATTCTGACACGTTGTGTCAGGCACAGCTTGTGAGAAATGCTATGTGCATACAGGAAGAAAGGTCCCCTTTGAAGCATCACTTGGAAGCTGGGATTGCTAAGTGGTCCAGGGACAGACTGCAAGGTGATTTCCTTGATTCAAGTGATGGGGGTGGGCAAAGGTCAGTCTTGGCCACATCATCAGTGAGACCAGTCACGAGCTTGATAGCTTCTGAAGAAATGGTTTAAACCAACAGGTTCTCCTGTCTGTGACTTCCTTGCCCTCAAAGACTCAGCAAGGGTGCGGGACTGCTCTAGAATATGCTCTGTGATTCTCTGTCTCGTACACCATCAGTGAGGACATGGGACCTCCGTGTGTGTTCTTTTAACGGGAGAGGAAAAAAAAAAAACAAAATAGGGCTTCCCTGGTGGCGCAGTGGTTGAGAGTCTGCCTGCTGATGCAGGGGACACGGGTTCGTGCCCCAGTCTGGGAAGATCCCACATGCCGCGGAGCGGCTGGGCCCGTGAGCCATGGCCGCTGAGCCTGCGCGTCCAGAGCCTGTGCTCCGCAACGGGAGAAGCCACAACAGTGAGAGGCCCGTGTACCGCAAAAAATAAAAAAAAAATAAAAAAGCATAGCACACATGATGTACACACACTCCCCACACATCTGTTAGAATGTTCTCTGTTTTAGATACACATCACCGTGATAAATGTTCAGCACGTTTAAATGTTTGGATTTAATAGAAGACACTTCAGAGAGTCCTAAGTTAAATTCAGGAGGTCCCCAGGGGTTCACCGGTGAGAAAACCAAACTTAAAACATTCAGACCTGAAATATTTGAAAATAAGCATATAACTGTATGGGTATCGTCTGGTGTGTTATTTTAACAATCACTTGAATACTAAGCATACGCCCTTGCTAGGTAATCAAATCACGAGTTTACGCTCATGGAGATTCACCATGGACTAAGCACTTCACTTCATTGACTCCCCTAATTCTCACTGCGACCAGCTGGTAGGGGCATCTGCACTCACAGAAAGATTACAGAACCTGCCCAACGCCACACAACCAATAAAAGGTGGAGCTGGGGGCTTCCCTGGTGGCGCAGTGGTTGAGAATCTGCCTGCTAATGCAGGGGACACGGGTTCGAGCCCTGGTCTGGGAAGATCCCACATGCCGTGGAGCAGCTGGGCCCATGAGCCACAACTACTGAGCCTGCGTGTCCGGAGCCTGTGCTCCGCAACAAGAGAGGCCGCGATAGTGAGAGGCCCACGCACCGCGATGAAGAGTGGCCCCCACTTGCCACAACTAGAGAAAGCCCTCGCACAGAAACGAAGACCCAACACAGCCAAAAATAAATAAATAAATAAATAAATAAATAAATAAATAAATAAATAAATAAATAAATAAAAATTCACTTTGTTAAAAAAAAAAAAAAAAAAAAAAAAGGTGGAGCTGGGGCTCAACCTGAGAACGGCCCACCTCCAAAACCCGGGTTCTTGCACTGCCTGAAGCTGTCTCTCTTTTTTTTTTTAATTAATTAATTTTATTTTTGGCTGTGTTGGGTCTTCGTTGCTGTGCGTGGGCTTTCTCTAGTTGTGGCGAGCTGGGGCTACTCTTTGTTGCGGTACGCGGGCTTCTCATTGTGGTGGCTTCTCTTGCTGTGGAGCACGGGCTCTAGGTGCGCGGGCTTCAGTAGTTGTGGCACACAGGCTCAGTAGTTGTGGCTCGCGGGCTCTAGAGCACAGGCTCAGTAGTTGTGGCGCATGGGCTTAGTTGCACCACGGCATGAGGGATCTTCCCGGACCAGGGCTTGAACCCGTGTCCTCTGCATTGGCAGGCAGCTTCTTAACCACTGTGCCACCAGGGAAGCCCGACACTGTCTCTTTATAGGCATAAACTTCTGCATGTTTGTACAGCACTTTAAAATGCATCACAATAAATGTGTCTGAGTTGATCATGCAATGAGTCATCTGCAAACTAGAATTCCTGCCTTTCTTTTGTGACAGTTTTATTCCCAATATATTTATTCTTCAAAAGCCAGGTCGATCCCCAAACCCCAGCCAGGGCTCCGCTCTGCCCTTTATATTCAGCACCATGGATCGGGTCTCGCCACCTCCTCTTCTTTCAATGCACCAATCCCAGGGCTCCCGGCTGCTGCCAGAAAGTTTCCACGTCTCCCCATTCGAGACCAAGCACAACACACACAATCATGTCTCTACCCCTCAGCCCAGCTTCAGGAGATGTCACAATCTTAGCTCCAGGCTTTTTCCTTTCCAACGTTTCCCCATCTGCTTCCATGAGACTTCAACTCCAGCTACCCTTGGCCGACTTGCCTCTTTCAAAAGATGTTTTGTTCTCTCCTAACTCTGTGCCTTTGCCCAGGCTGTGCCCACTGCCTGGAAGGCTGTTCTTTCTGCCTCTTTGGAAATCTGACCCACCTTGGGGGTTCTGTTCCCCCAGGTCTTTCCAGGTGCCCTTCCTCTGTTCCCCTGTGGAGGGTCCCATCTATCCATCCACACTCCACCCTTGCACCTACTGGCTGCTATTCACAGGTACCTTGTCTCCCGGTGTGTCCACTGGCTACAGTGTAAGCCTCAGGCCATGGGGGGGAGTCCACGTTATGAGAATAAGGGAGAGAAGGAATGCTCTTTCAGGAAGAATAGCAGTGTGTGTTCTGCTATATTTGCTCTGCTTGTTTCCACACTGTGGATACACGGGTGATCGTGTTTCTCCCTTCACACTGGCTGCTGGGAAGCTTGGAGCCAAACGTAGAGTCCTCCTCTGATCTGGAGCCACAGGAGGAATCCCGAGGGCTGCTGTTACTTCTAGCTTTGTCTCCTGTTGCCTCTCTTATGTCCCCAACATCCATGTGTCTTCATCTGTTTTCATCTCCTAGATGGGTTTGACTATGTCTCTGCTCAGGGTAGTTCACTGGAATGCAGCAGAGAAAACACCACAACCGAGCCAGCGGAGGGACGTCTGTTTGATCCAACTGTATGCCGCACCCCCACCCCAAGAGCCCAGCACAGAGCTTGGCATATAGTAGAAACTTGGTAAATGCTCAGTTTCATCGAATTGAAAAAGGCGGGGGGGGGGCGGACGGGGGGTGGATGGGAGCTCCAAATCATCAGTGAACAGTTTTAGTAAAATCCCTGAAAATAAAGTTGTTTCTACCCTAGGATTATTATGAAATCATGGGCACTGAGCTCACGTTAAGGAAGAGACTGCTTTTGGACTTTAAGACGTGCTGTTTCGCTCCGAGCATTATTAAGCTATGCAAAAGCCTGCCAAAGAAGGAGCCGTGGCTACAAGTACTGGAGCATGTAAATACGGAATGAATCAGTGGCCTGGGAGCCCTCACGTTTCTGGGGATCTGTCGACAGGCTGGTTGCTTCTGTCACAACAAAAGGAAAAGACAAAATGAAATTAATTCTTCTTGATATGCCTCTTTATATACTTACATCAATCCCGCTGTAGAGAAACTTAAGGTTTATGCATTCATGAAGACAGCACGGAACAAACAAAGCCCAGAAAATTTAAAGGCTGATAGAGGGAATTGTTTCTCCTGACCATGGCACCTGTTCTCACTTTCTATCTCCCTCCAGAAAGAGCCCTCGGCCATCGTATCCCAGTAAGTCGAACTCTGCGTCTCTGTGTGGGTCTCCCTGAGTCCCTCAGGGTGTCTCTCAGATGCAGACACCCACATCCCCCCGGGTGCTGACTCAGCAGGACATGACCGCACCAGCTCAGGAGAACTCGCCAGGCTTCATTCGGCAGGAGTGCGACACAGCTGCCCCGCTGCTGAGAGGCGCGTGCCACGGACAGGCCAGAGGCCGGCCCTTCGGGGCAGAGAGCCGGAGGCCTGAGCGGTCCTGAGAACAAATCCCACCTGCCCTGTCCACCCCTCCCTCAGCCGTCGTCCTGTTCATCTACGAAGCCACTTAGAGAAACAGGGTGTCTTGGTTGGGCCCCCAAACGACGGCCAGCAGGTCTGTGCTCTGTCTTCAAGCAGTCCTGCCCCACCGGTGACATCTGTTCTTCCTATGGAACCTCCCAGAAGCAGAACTCACGGCGTTCATTTGGGTGTCCGATCCCTACCGTGGGACAACCCTGCCTTGTAACCATCCTGCAAGCGTACAACCAGGCCGGCGGCACGCAGGGAGCCCCCGCATGTGTGGAAAGGCAGCCTCCAGGTTATCGGGAATCGTCTCCTCCTGTGGCAACTTGACGGGAGGTTCCAAAACTGGCCTGCATCTTGCTGTATTTTTTTCTGCAGGCAGCTAAACAAGATAACTCTATCCTCACGTGGCATGTCAGTAATGTTTTTTAACCTGAGAAATAATGGTGGGGTTTTTTTCTTTTTCTTTTCTGATTTTCCACAGACAAACATCAAATACACCGAACACAGCAACCCGCCTGTGGGAGCAGATATGCTTGGTTTCCATCGCTTTCTTTGGCATCTTTGATCTTCAACCCGTGGCCATCAGCGGTTGTGAGTCAGGGTCTCTCAGCCTCGGCGTAATTGACACCTGGGGCTGGATGAGCCTCGGCTGTGAGGCTGCTCTGCACACTGCAGGACGGTGAGCAGCACCCCTGCTCTCTTCCCACTCGAGGTCAGCATCACCCCTCCTTTCCCAGGCGTGGCAACCAAACACGTCTCTGGACGTTGCCGAATGTTCCCTGGGGAGAAAAACCACTCCAGCTGAGAACTGCTGCCGTAGGGGAAAGAGGCTGGGAGAGTCAGGGCAAGAAGTGCTCTTTGAAGGTGGTCGTTTCAGCTGCGAAGCTTTACAGAAGGCGCGGACATACGCGCCTCTCCCTTATCATGTACCCATGTCCTCATCTTCTCCGATGCTACCGGGGAAGGTGGGAGCCACAGGGTAGCGAGCTTCAAGAGGGAGACGGGCATTTTTCACGTAGACTTGTGCTGATGGATCTTCAGGGAATCTTCCCAGACCTGAGGCCTCAAGGTAGGAGCTAGGAGAGCTGGGGGAAGCCAAGGATGGGGAAACTGGACTAGTTTCCATCTCAAAGTAACTTAAGTCTGTGTTGCATTGAGGAAATGCCCAAATGGGGCTTTCATTCATGGTCCAGCACAGCAGAACTTGTTAAAGCCCTTTCCTTCCTCTCTCTGGCTTATTATCACACACGAACGGCAAATGTCCTCAGGATCTTCTCCCCACTCACCGACCTCTCCTACATTTCTCTCCCGCTTTCTCCCTCCTCTTGTTCTTTGCCTTACAGACATCTCCTGCCTTCCAGTGATGCTCTCACGATAGCTTCAGGCAGGTCGTAGGCTGAGGGGTGGAGCCTCCTGCCACCGGGTGGAGGGGTTGGGTTCTACGTGATACAAACTTTTCTCCCATTAATATGAGAATCAGCTCTGTGGTCTACTTACTGAATTACTGTTGTTTTGAACTCTGTATTAGTTTTCTATCGCTACCTCACAAATCATCGCACCCTTATCAGCTTAAAGTCGCAGCCGTTTATCAGCTCGTACTTGGCAGGTAGGTCAGAAGTCTGGGTACGTGCAGGTGCATCCTCTGTTCTGCTCTCTCTGGGCTGCTGTCGTGGTGTCGGCCTGGCCGGGGCTGTGGAGCTGTGCTTCCCAGCTGAAGGTGTGGTCCTTGCCCAGGTGCAACTGGGTGTGGCGGAATTCAGCTCCATGCAGTTGTAAAGCTGAGGCCCGGGTTTCCCCATGGGCTGTCAGCTGGGGCCTGCTTTTGGCTCCCAGAAGCCACCCATGGTCTTTGCCACAGGGCTTCCTTCATCTTTTAATCCAGTAGAGAGACTCCCCCTGACGCTTCAAATCTCTCTTTCCAGGAAAAGCCCTCTCACCTTTCAGGCCTCCCCTAACTAGGTCAGACCCACTGAGGGCCATCTCCCTTTCTTAAGGTCAGTCGATCTGGGATTTAATTCCACCTGCAAAATCCCCTCAGAAGCACCTAGGTTTTAGCATGTGATTAACTCGGAGAGGCCGTGTGTATGCCAGGGGTCAGGAATGTCAGGGGTCACCTTAGAATTCTGCCCACCACAACCTCTAATATGAAAATGGTGGTCTCCTGTCACTAGAAAGCCACCAGCGTGTCCAGGAATCATTGACTGATTGATTCATTCATTCATTTTGCTGACACCAGCACAGGACATGCAAGATGTCCTTAAGTAATATTCATTGACCTAATGTTTCTGAGAAGTAAATTAACTCATTCAACAAATAGTTATTCAGCCACAAAAGACACAATGGTGAACTGTCAGAGTCTTGTTCCAATGGGTGACTGAACGAATGAACAAACACTGGAGACTTCCCAGACCACCAGGTCCTCACTGGCCTAGCTTCTCGTTCAATAAGCACATATTGGTTGCTGACTGTTCATGAGTTAAGTCTGAACCTTTAATCAGTTCTTCCTTAAGGGAAATAAAGAGTTTGCTCAAGGCAACTGATGAGACAGAATGTGGAACCAAGTATGGCGGACCCGTTCACCAACATGCAGATTCCTTCCCTGTGCTGTCCTTAGAGTCAGTGGAAGAAAGGCCAGGTGGTAGTTACTGGACCCCCTTGCTTTGACTGCGTGTGGACGTGAAAACAGGGTGGTAGAGATATGGGCCCAGCTGGTGAGGTTCCGAGGTTCCTGGGCTGCCTGATGAGGATTTCTTCCTCTTGGAGACCCGAGAGCAGGAGACGGGGGACCCAGAAGAAAGAGCTGAGTGGGAGGTCCAACAATGCTTGTAAGGGGGTCAGACGTAGGTCTCACTGCCTGGATTGGAGGCAGAAATCCAAGAGTCGGGTTGTGGAGAAGAATGGCAGCTGGATTGTAATTCTGAGCAGCCGTGAAGACTTGCTTTTCTTGGGCAGTTGTAGCGGGTCTTTGGGTGGGTTGGCCAGTCGTGACCGTGAGATCAGGGCAGGCAGGACTGCATCTCGATATCTAAGCCTGATGCGTCTCACTGGGAGGTGACTGTGTCCTCACATCCCCTCTGAAACATTTGGCCATGTCTGTAGACACTTTTTGGTTGTCGTCACAGGGGTGGGGGTAAGTTCCAGCATCTATTGGGTGGGGGCCAGGATGCTGCTAAACATTGTACAGTGCACAGGATGGCCCCCAGCAATAAAGAAAGATCTGGTCCCAAACGTCAAGAGTGCTGAGGCTGAACAATCCTGTGCTCACCGGATCCACGTGTTGGGATCAGTGGCCAAATGATCAGTGACCCGAAGGACATGACACTCAGTGAATTGTGTTGGCAACTGACACCCATTCAGGGCTCCACATTCAACCAGTCTCATGGCCATAGACGCAAACTGGACCCTGGTCTGCTGTTGTGAGCGTGCCCCATTCCCAAGAGGGTAAACACATGACAGGAGACTTTTGGTTTCCTGTTCATCAAGTGGTAATTCCTGTTATGTATACTTTGGAATAGTGAATTTACATGTTTCCTTATTTTGTTTTTGTTTCAGATCTACCGTTTTTGTGCAGAAAGCACAATTTTAGGTTTCAAAGCACAATTAACCCTTAGGAAGTAGGTTGTGAATTTTCTGGTTTCCTCCAGCTTCATCAAAAGACCCTAGATTCCGCCTTGTTGCAACACACACAAAAACATTTCATCCCTCGACCATCCTGAAGGGAGTGCAGCCTGCGGGTCTAACAGCATCTTCCCTTGCGTCCTAACCAGCCCTGCGCTTTAAGGAAGGGCTGACTTCTATCTAGTGACCCCAGTATACACTCTGGAAGCAGCATTTTCAGCGAAGTCCTAGAGACTTTCCCCTTCCTCATCATCCACTTCTTTTATGAAATCAGTTTTTGGAAGCATAGTTTTGATTGGGGTATGTTCTGATTCTTTGAGAACACACAGTGTTTTAAATGGGTTTCAAGTTTAGGGCAAATGCTATCTTTTTTGGGTGAGATTATGAAAATCAAAGACAGGTGCCCAAACGGCGTGAATCCCACGAACTCTAGAGAAAAGTGTCGGAAATAGAGCCCTTGACGGTTTTTCTTCTACTTTATACATTTCCTGTGATTAATCCTTCATCGTGGCCTTGATGACCTAGAGGTGTTTTAGAAGTGGTTTCCCAGGCTTAGAGAGATGGTATGGTCCTGCTTGGGTAGGATGGCGGGTGGTCCAGTTTGGAAGCCGCGTTGCGCAAGCAGATAAACATGGGGGCCTCCAAGGTAATCTTTCCAACAGTAAAAAAAAAAAAAAAGTGCTGCAGGTCATCAGTCTCCTTTTTCCTTCTTTTTTTGTGTTTTTATCCTTGGTCTGTTGGGCAGTTACCCAAATTATAAGACTTGCCCATCATTTCTGTTTAATAATCTTGCTTAGAAACTCAAGAAGTACCCCGCACGCAGCCCTGTCAACAGGGAATCATTAACGCTGAGCAGACAAAATGTATATGCTTAATTGTTTTCATTGAAATAAACGCCCTGGGTACCCCCTGCTATTTAATGAGCACACACAGGTTCACTAGGACAGGACGCCAGTCACAGCTGCCATCTTTGATTACTCGCTTTTGCACTTGAAGGTAGAAACGAGGCTGGTTTTTATGAGAAATAGGACATCACCTTTTTGATTTTAACCCGCACCCCTCCCCAGCCTATTTCCCAGAGTAAAACGAGCTGGATTAATGGAGGAGGAATGAAGACATTTGAAACCTTCTTTGTTGGCACCTCTTTACTCCCCATTGGATAATTGGTGTTTCAAGTAAAACTAAGATGCTGGCAAAGCTTTTTAGAGTTCTATGAGAACTTTAGTCAGGCTGTGGTACATTCCTGTTTTGTCGGAAAAACTGGAAGCCAGACCTGTATCCAAGCGCCTGCTATTCCTTTGTGAGAAGACAAGAATGTCAGCCTAACTGTCAATGAATACCCTAAACTTCACTACCTAAGGCCAGTCTTCCCTCCCTCCCTCCCTTCTCTCCTTCCTTCCTTCTTCCCTCCTTCCCGTCCTTTTTACGTGCTTCATTTAAAGATCAAGAGGACTGTAGCCCTACTTCAAGATTCCTGATTCTGAGATGGAAGGTTTCAGATGGTGCCCCTTGGAACCAAGGGGCTATTCGTTTTCCATCAAAATCACCCCTACTTAGGAAGTTTCTCAAACTCTCAGATGCCAGACTGAACGGCACCTCTCCCGCCCAGCTCGGCTTCTTTTCCATCTTGTTCACTGAAATGGATCCATCTCCCAACTAGCCTTCCTGCCTGACATCTTGAACTCACTCTTCAGCTACATCACAGTCAATATTCATACAGAAAAGTGCACACACGGTAGGTAAGTCAAGGCTCCCTGAATCTTCAGTCTAAATGCTCTCATGGAACCAGCAGCAGATGAAGAAGCAAAACACCGCCAGCGCCCCGTGCATAATGTTTGACTCTTTGGAGTTGACTTATTCCAGATCTCATGAACGCTCTCTTCTCCGTTCCCTACTGGAGCCCTCCCCACTTCTGGCCCATCTTTTCACTGGTCTCTCAGTCCCCATCTGTGTCCCTTCCCATCCTGTCTCCTTCCCACGATCGGCCTCAGGCAACCTCAATGTTGTCTGTTCCCGGTTCAAAAACCCACTCCTGCTCCCCTGTGCCAAGGGGTGAAAAGTCTGTTTCCTCATCAAGAATACAAGGTTCTTGGGACTTCCCTGGTGGCGCAGTGGTTAAGAATCCGCCTGCCAGTGCAGGGGACACGGGTTCAAGCCCTGGTCCGGGAAGATCCCACATGCCACGGAGCAGCGAAGCCCATGGGCCACAACTACTAAGCCTTCGTTCTAGAGCCCGCGAGCCCCAACTACTGAGCCCATGCGCCACAACTACTGAAGCTCCCGCACCTAGAGCCCGTGCTCCGCAACAAGAGAAGCCACCGCAATGAGAAGCCCGCGCACCGCAACGAAGAGTAGCCCCCGCTCACCCCACAACTAGAGAAAGCCCGCGTGCAGCAATGAAGACCCCACACAGCCAAAAAAAAAAAAAAAAAAAAAGACTGCCTTCCAATGCAGGGGGCGTGGGTTCGATCCCTGGTGGGGGAACTAAGATTCCCACGTGCCGAAAATTAAAAAAAAAAAAAAATCCAAGGTTCTCGGGGACCTGACTTCAATCTTTGTTTCCAGTTCTACTTCCCAGTTTTGCCTCATATAACTTATGACGGAGCCAAACGAAAATCCACTGACCTTATGACATAAATAATAACAGCAGTGATAGCTGACTTGTTGGAGATATTTAACACGCACGGGGCTCTTGATGAAGGTTTAACAGATTTTCACCCTCATAGCAACCTTATGAGAGAGATGCTATTATTAACCCCCTTCCCTGGAAACTGGGTAACTTACCCGAGGTCACAGAACTGCATTTAGACTCAGAGGGTCTGACCTTGTGCTTCTAAGCAGGACGCGTACCAGGGTTTTCCACATCTATGATGTTGCCCATGCTGTTCCATCCTGCAGGGTGTGCATAACCAGCGTTTTTAATCCACAACTGACTCAGTCTGCAAGACTCAGCTGGTATGTTTCCTCCTCCAAGGAGTTCTTCTGGTTTCCTTCAACTGGAAGTTGTCTCTGAATAGCCAGAGCATTTTAGCTGTCCCTCTGTGACACACATCCTTTTACTCATTTATTTAACAAACAGTTGATTCTCATTCTTCACAGTAGTGATGCTGTACAAGGTTTCCATGAACACTATGAGTGAAGACGGAACCACTGCTCCTGGGGAAAGACAGGGTTAGGTTCCCATGAGCCTCTGCTCGCAACATTTCCTTCATCATCAGTACCTAAGCTTCTTGTATGCGTGTTCTTGTCTATACACACCTTATTTAATAAATGTTATTGATTCATGCACACTGAACTCACGGCCAACACTATAACTCATGTCTGGAGGAAGCTCATGTAACACACATATTTTCTCCATAAGCCTTCTCATGCTTAGGACACTAGACAGCGCTTCAGCATTAGTGGGTCATGTTAAATGCTGAAATCATCAATAAAAAGCACAAAGGGCAAAAAACATTGGTACTAAATAGGGTGTGAAAAACCTCAGCTGGGAACATGCTTGTCAAGCAACCAAAATTTTTCACCATTGTGTGCGTGGCCTTGAATGACTGAAAGCACCATGAGTATTGATTTCAATAAATAATTCTATCGAGAATCCGTGAATAACGAGGATGGACTATGTTTACTTAACCTCGTGTTACTGTTACTGAGTAAGTGCTTCTCTTTCCTGGTAAGTTATAATCTCCTTGTGAGAAAGAGCTATGTTTTATTGATCTCCTTGCTTCCCTGACAACTAGCCCAATGCCTTTCTCATTTGAAGTGCTCAGTAAATTGTTTATTAAATTAACTAAAGAAAAAGGAGGAGGTACATACTGGTTCAGAGGTTCATGATGTCATTTCTTCACTGTATCTGCTCGATGGTCTATGCCCTCAAGACAGTCATGTGTAATGGTCCCACCACCTCAAAAAACCATTTCTTCTTATTTTAACACCAAAGATATTGGGGGTGAGGGGGAACGGGTATTTTTACCCCTTGGAAATGTGCTGCCAGTATAAACAAATGTCAGGAAATAGTTTGGGGGTGCCCTCCCCAGCTCCTTGTGATGTTTTAGGAAATCATAGCATGTGTGGAGAGTGGACCCACGATCCTGTGAAGGGTTGGGAGGCGGTGGCAGGGTGGGACCTGGCAGGGTGGCAGGGTGGGAGGAGGGAGAACGGGCTCTGAGCCCCAGGTCGGGTTTCGTTGTGGCGGCAGCATGGTGTTCACCAGGGACCATGATGTCACTTGTCTTTTTTCATTATTCTTGGTTAATACCTCCTCCTCGTGAACAAGACATTAATGATTTTCTTTCACTGCGTTTTTGTCCTTTTCCATTTAATAAAGTTGGCTTGCCTCTCCTTCCCCACCCCCCTTTGCATTTTGAATGGGATACAAAAATAATGAGGCTGTTTTGTTCAACATCCGTGAGTTTTAGCTATGTAAACCTTATATCAAATCAACATCTTTTTCTATTGCCGTAACACCACTATCTCTACAACGATCATGTGATTTTCCGCTGCTGCAGGAGACGGGTAATTATTTTACCCAGCAAGAAAACAGGTAGCTTTGGGAGCAACTTAAGAATCTGATGTTCAAGGTTATATTTTGAGGACAGATATGTAGCCAGACGTTTCAAAGTTTAAAAACAGTGCCCATTCAGGACATTCCATTCAGGGCTTGTGTCTAATCAGAATCCAACGGAGATTTCTGGTTTTCAACTCTTTTACCCCATTCTTTACAGGCTTGGATTTTTAAAACCTCCATATAGGAGAATGTGATTAGGAAAACAGAAATAAATATTATTGCAGATTGTAAGAACGGCCAAACATAGAAATAAATACTATTGCAGATTGTAAGAACGGCCATGATCCTTCACTGCTACCTGCATGCATGCCCCTTTGCAATGACCCCCATCAATAGGTCAAACCTATTTTCCGTTCCTTTGAATCTGGCCTGGCTTTATAACTTGCTAGGGCCAACAGAGTGTAACAGCAGGGACAATGTGTGAGTTCCAGGCCTAGGTGTCAAGAGCCTTACACCCCACTTCTCTCTCTGAGGTCTGCCTTGCCTACTGGAGGGTGGCAGACCATGTGGCGCGGAGACAAGCCATCTGCTGAGCAGCCAGTCACAAGTTCACCTCGAAGCCAACTACAGATTCATAACTGAGTTCAGCCAAGACTGAGTCCAGCAGTCACCTGAATCCAGCTCAAAGAATGAGCTAAGTAAATGGTGGTTGTTTCCAGTCATTAAGTGTTGGGGATGTTTGTTATGTAGAAAAAGCTGACTGATACAAATATTCTAAAGGATCTAAAATTTTAATCTAGTGAGCATACAAGAGTAGCCACCTGAAAATTATTTTCTAACTACTCCAAAACAGCAGTGTTTAGAGGAATTTTAAAAATTAAAAGGGCCTCTGGCAAGGACTTAATTATCAGGAAATACGACAAAGAGCAACAAAACATCACACCCCCAATGTTCCCCCACACAATGTTACTATCTCCTAGGATCTACATTCTGTAAGCCAACAGGGAAGAAAGAGAGTGTGCAGAAGTTCTAGTGGAGGATTTTCTTTCAATAAAAATCGTGAATCTCCAGTAAGAACCTTCCTACATTGCTTATCTGTTTATGAACATTAAGTAAAATATGTTTAGCAATCCTAACAGGAATGGCTATTAGAGCAAAACCTTTCAAACTGGAATAGAGGAAATTCATATGAAAATTTTTTTTATCATGAATTATATTAAAATCATCCTGCGCTGTTTTAATAATATGTTTTCACAGAGACACATTTTGGTCCCAATTACTCTGAAAGTAATCAAGAACTGTTTCCTATGGAAGTGACAGGAGACTGACCGAAAGAGGCAGATATAATCGACTTTGGTGAAAGCCTGTTCACATCCACTGAATCTGAAGTATTCTGTCTTTAATCCCCTCAGAAGACAGAACTGCGGTCTTCAAGAACACAGGCAGTTTTATACTCACCTGTGGAAGCATTTATGGCCATTTTGGGGGCTTGTGTGCTTTGAGATCTCGTTATTTTCCTGATGAGGACTTGAAACGAAAATTCATTCTTCTTTAGTAGACACGCATATAAAATTCAAAACGTCTAAATAGTGGAAAGCAACTCTCCTGCCCTCTCACGACTCTCAGACACCCAGATCGCCTCCCCCACTGTTTCCACGCCTGGGTCGGTGCGTATCCGTCCAGAGATTTCTTTAGAGGCACAGCGGACCCTGACAAGCATTTATGTCTGATAGAGAATACACGTGCTCTTCAAACCCCATTACCGATTCTGTTTTCTTCGGGGCATGAAGCTAGCCGGCATTCCACCTCCCTTGCAGGTTTATGAGGCCTGTTGCCAGTCTTAGCCCTTGAATGTGGGGCAAGGGCAGTGCTCTACGGCTGCTACGTTCCTGCTCCGGGAACCCCCATCTGACTGCCCCATGCTCTCTCTCTGCTTCCCTGTTAGACTGCAGAATGCAGGTGTTGGCGGGCGGCAGAGCCCAAGATGGAAGAGATCTGGGTCCCTACAAGACTGCGTGAAGCACAACCTCCCCTCCCTCACTCCAGGGACTAACTGGACTGCCTCCTGATGCTAACCGGGCCGGTTTGCTCTACTAGTCATCTTACTCTAGTGGTTCTCTACTGGGGATGCACCTTGCTGAGTTTCTAAAAATGCACCTTCCTTTCAGCCGGCTGAACTGCAGCCCAATGCACATTTCAGTAGATTAACACTCCTTCTAAAAATCTTACTGTTGCGTGTTTTATAACCCAGCCCCCTGGCTTGGCATCGATGGGTTAGTTGGTGTGACTTGGGTCCTTTTACGCTGGCCTTGCAGTTTCTCTGCAGCCCTGGAAGTCGGCTATTTTTGGCGGCTGTCCTTGGCTGGCGCTCCCCTGTGCCTTCATATCCTCATGAAAAGGGACTCT
The DNA here is from genome assembly GCF_964165515.1 of Mesoplodon bidens. Lineage (NCBI taxonomy): Eukaryota > Metazoa > Chordata > Mammalia > Artiodactyla > Ziphiidae > Mesoplodon > Mesoplodon bidens. The sequence goes on from NC_138180.1 coordinate 47,535,345, forward strand.
CTGTGCAGACATCCAGCTAAGTCACGCCCTGGTGTACCGGAGAGCCTGGGAGCTGCGCGGCCAAACCAAGCCAAAAAAACCCCATCCCCCTGACCTTGAACTGGTTTACTATGAGTCTCTTTCTTATCCGGAGAATCTCCAAGGAGTTCTCTGCTTTGAACAGTGCACCCTCCAATCAAACACAGATTTCTGAGTAAAAGGAACAGGAGAGATGTTGCCTTTTTTCCTTAGGTTCGCTATCAGGAGTGTTCCTGCGGAGTGCCCTGACACTTCCTCTTTTGCTGACTCAAAATAATGATGGAGAACAAGAAGCGCAGGGTGGTGGGGGTGGCGGGGAGGTGGGGGGGCGGGGTGGGGGGGGCTGGGTAAGAGAGAAAAAGAAAGACCAGTCACCCTGAGAGACCCTGGGGAAGAGCCAAGTTTGTTCCTGTCCCTCCCACCCTTGGTTCGTTTGTTTGTTTCAAAGCTTTGTCCCATTAGATCCTCCAGGAAGTCTTGTGCTGGAGGATGGGATGTAGGCGGTGAGGGTTATCATCTCCATGGAGTGTGCAGGTTACAAGATGGCTCTGAGGACCCCGAAGGCTTGAGGGACTTTACACACTGAAATGCTGGCTCCGTGATGCACATAGTGGGTTTCGCTTCCTGCTCGTTTCCCCGAAACACTTGCCAGGTTGTCGACCGTTATCACCATCTTGCAGAATTTATGAAAGCTTCTCAGAAGTTATCGATATAATCTCTTTATTTTCTTCCTATTTTACCCTCAAGTTTTTTTTTTTCTTTTGCATTTAGGGCTCCTGGGCTCTTGTATTTTACAGTATATTCATAGTTTAAATGAAATCAACACATCTCTTGTGGTAAAAAATTTCGGGGAAAGAAGACAAAGTTTTGCCAGATGGGATCCTTCCAAAAACAGATGTGCTGATAAAACGAGGACCAGCTCCTTCTCCTGGACTGTCCTGGAGGTGACAGATGCATGGCTGGGAGGATGGCAGACGTGACCGGAAGACAGTGTTCTGGACACTCAAAAATAGGAGCAAATGTCCATCCTGTCCAGTGCACATTAATTACGCTTCCCCCCAAAAGAAAGATGTTTAGAACTACAGATAACGAATCTTGTTTAAGAAAGAATTTACCAAATTGGCAGATTTCCATCTCAAGAATATAACAAAAACAGTTCACAGGTGGAGGATTTCTTAAACTTAAGAAAGTCACCTCCTAAGAAGACAGGAATGTGTTTCCCGAGCATAAGGTATGTGCGCTTGGCGTTTTCCCTCCTATCGCAGGTCGGGATTGTAGACAGCGAGGACACAAAGGGCGTCTGTATTTTTCAACACCTGATTCAGGAGGTGGCGAAGCTAGGATGAAGCAGTGTAAGTAGCCCCTGCATGTGCTCCTTGAACCCAGAACGGCTGGAGAGTCGAGTTTAAGGCCAGGAGCCCGGCACCCACACCCTCAGAATTTTGCTGCGTGACTCCGCACCTCTGTGGCAGCTGGGGATGCCTTTAGATGCCATGTGTCTGTGGCCTGGTATTCCCGCCAAGGATGTCTAAGAACAAGCACAGCAGCTGGAACACGAGGGGGCTCATCCCACTTCTAGGAGGAGCATGTGCTGTTCACGATTGCCTGGGGCCAGTCAGAGCCACGTTTGACTGGGCAGGGCTTCTCCAAGTGTGGGTGCGTCCAGGCCACCTAGGGTGTTTGTTACAAAGGCAGATGCCCAGGATGCCAGCCCTGGAGCTCTGGTCGCTCTGGTCCTTGGGGCTGGGCAGATTCCGGTGCAGGAGGTTCAAGGCCTCCGTGCCAAGAAACCCCGGCCGACAAGTGACAGATTCTAGTAATAATCCTTTACCATCAGGCTTTCCTACTTATTCCACACTGCTTAGGCCCGTTCAAACTCCGGGCAAGTGATTTCATCATATTTTGAGCAAGGGACAATCTGATTTTGTGAAATGTATGTATTCTGGCCACAACAAATCCTCAGTTCTTTTTTGGCTGTTTTACAAATCAATCAAGAAATATATGCCAGGAACTACAAAAAAAGGAGGCTGATTTTTAAAAAAATGTACACGGTATGTTTTCACTGTATAGAAACTAACGATGTGAAAAAAGAATTTGGCAAATGAGAAGAGCAAAAGTGCTTGAAATGCTAATTCTGTTTCTAATAGGACGAATTATTCGGGCAACTGGTTATTGCATCATCTTGTGATTTGGAAAATATCTTTTTTTTTTTTTTTTGTGGTACGCGGGCCTCTCACTGTTGCGGCCTCTCCCGTTGCGGAGCACAGGCTCCGGACGCGCAGGCTCAGCGGCCATGGCTCACGGGCCCAGCCGCTCCGCGGCATGTGGGATCCTCCCGGACCGGGGCACGAACCCGTGTCCCCTGCATCAGCAGGCGGACTCTCAACCACTGTGCCACCAGGGAAGCCCTGAAAATGTCTTCTTTATCCTTTGCTTAGTTATGTCAAAGACTGGCTGACGCTTTAGGAGTCGGCAGGGCCAGCTTCATGGCTGCGTGACACTTCAGTGACACAAGGCCCCAGGCTCACATGGGGTCCTGGTCTGAGGTTTAATGCTCTGAAACTGCCATACTGACAGCTGTAATAATTTTATCTTTGAGCGTGTGACTTGAAAGTGAAGTCCGAGGATAACGGAGCATGCAGCTGGGGCCGGGAGGCTCCCCGGGGAGGGGGCTCTCTGTAGCCCACCTCCCCGTCCCCACCCAGGACTGCTGCTGCCCTCTGCCCTGCGTGCGGGGCGGTGGCTGGGGTCATCAGACGTGCCCCACTTGCTGAGTCACGGTACCCCAGCACCTGTGGGGGACCGCCTGTGAGTGACAGTGCCCAAAGCAGCGTGACATTGAAGGTAAAGACACCAAGACAGGTCAAGAGAGACCGCAGGAGCCAGCAAACTTCCTTTGTTCTGCCTCTGAACACAGGCCCCTGCATTTCCCTTCCACGCCATGCCCCACGCCCTGTGCGGCAGCTCTCTGCGTAGTCACACGTGGACACGTCTTTACACGGCAGTGTGCCGCACGCAGGCCCGAGAAAGGGAAACAGCATGACTCATTTCCCCACAAACAATTCAGGAGGAGAGAATCCAAGGGCCAATGTCTCCTCTGAAATTCCTAACATAGTTCTAGAAATGTTGCAAAATTTTAGAAACTCCCGATGCTCTGTTTGGAAAGACACCGCATCATTATCTGTTGCCCCCGGTACAGCTGTGTGCAGAGACAAGCTTGGGTGGCGGCGTTGTGCCTGATGGTGCCCCATCATGCAGAAGAAGTGACAAATGGTTCTCGACCCGGCCACATCTCGTTCCTGACCGCAGGCAGCTCTTCTGGTGTCTGACCGTGCGTGAAGGCACAGCTTCGCAGAGGGAAGGGGTCCCGTGATCCCCGGAGAGAGGAAGCTGCACTGGCCTGGATGGAAGGCAGAGCGGAAGTCAGGAGGTGCCCTGGGCCCGTCAGCAGCGGGAGCTCTGTGGACTCCTGCAAGGCAAGCGCCTGAACCAGGGTGGCGGTCGGGAGACAGAACAGGCCAGGCCGTGCCTCTGCTAATTTCACTGAACGCATTGCCTCCCACTGGTGTACGTGCCTCGTTCCAGGTCGTTCTTCTTCCAGCAGGTCTGTTCCTGCTTTCCTCTTCAAGTACCCGCAGGATGGGCATGACACTCTCTCTCCCACCTCGACAAAACAAAGTGCTGTTGGCATTCAATAAGATTGAAAAATATTTTGAAAAAGTATGTTTTTTAACGTAGTTAAAAATCAGCAAAGCAGAAACATACTTCTGTATATTCTTACATCAGTGGTTCTCGACTGGGGCGATTTTGCTCCCCGCAGGGGACGTGTACAGTGTCTGGAGACGTTGGGGTTGTCACAGCTAGGAGCAGGGGGTGGAACTGGCATCTGGTGGATGGAGACCAGGGATGCTGTTCAATGCTCTACCACGCACAGGGCATGATCCAGTTCCAAATGCCAACAGTGTTAGAGTTCACATAACTGAAAAAAATATTTTTCAAAACATGTTCCTGAGTTCCATTCCCCCAGCAATCATCTAGCATTCTTTCTTTCCTAGGAGAAGCCTCCATGAGTCGAAATTCAGAATATTAACTCACAGGAAAACGCCCCCCAAAAGAGAAACCCAGAGTTCTCCAAGTGGTTCTAAGGGGAACAAAGTGAAGAAACACAACGGTGCACTGGGGATCAGCAAAGGGGGAGGAGAGGGGAAGGAGAGCCCCGACCGTGGCTACACATGACCCTCTCCAAGTAGTTGTGTTTTTTGGCCGTGTCACGTGGCTTGACGGATGTCAGGTCCCCAACCAGGGACTGAACCTTGGCCCCTGGCCCTGAAAGCCTGGAATCCTAACCACTAGGTCATCTGGGAACTCCCCTTTAAAAAAAAATTTTTTTCCCCCTTTGGGTTTCCAGGTAGCTTTAAAAACTTCCGATGGGTGGGCCACATCCCAGACCAAAGGAACCCAAATCTCTGGGGGTCGGTTTCCAGCAGTAGGCGTTTTTAAAGTTTAGGGAACATGTGATTTAGGTGTGGAGGTGAGTGGAGGCCCGTGGGCTGCCTCATGGATGGTTCCTGGGTTCTCAAGTGAGAAAGAACGAGAGTTAGGGCAGGGTTGGAGAGGAGGAAGTTTCCAAAGGAGCAGACGGCAGGGCAGGATGGGAGCCGCACGGGGGAGGCTTGTGGCAGATGTGAGCGGAGAAGCCACATGGCCGGAGGCGGGACCGACACTGGATGCTTACTGCAGCCAAGGTGCGTGGAGCGGGGAGCCAGGCCCGTGTCATCCTGAGGCCGTGCTATGGGCAGAGTGGGCCTTCATTTCAGAACACTGCAACGCAAAGCAACCTTAGGCCCAAAGAACAGAGACCCACACTCCCCTGGGGACCAACCACTGGCGGAGGAAGCTGGTCCACATTAGGGGGCTTGAATGGGGCTCACAGGGATACACTACTCTCCCACACGAGTTAGGTTGATCAAGGCCTGTGCAAATCCACTGAGCGCAAACCGGCCCTCAGCTAAGTACTGCTAACAGGTCGAGCCTCTCCCTCCTGAGCGAAGTCGTCTGGGGACCTACACTGTCCGCACTGGATTAGCAGTACAGAAGGTGAAGACATCAAGAAGTAGAAAGGAGAGGCAGGAACAAGGTCCCCGTCGTCAATTGTGGCGAGTTCTCCTTCAGCCTTGTTTTAGAGTTAACTACAAGACCCGTTTAGTGGATCCTCATCTGCTGGTTACTTTGCTCAAGCTGAGAGAAGAGTTTCTCAGCCTTGGCACTGTGGCTATCTGGGGCCAGATCGTCCTCCGCTGTGGGCACTGTGCCGGCCACTGTAGGATATAGAGTAGCATACTCGGCCTCCTCCCACTAGATGCCAGGGGCAGCCCCCTACCCATTTGTGACAACCAAAAGGTCTGCATATTTGGCCTAATACCCCCGTGGATCTATATTTTCTGAACTGGGGAGGGTCACTCATATAATTAGATAGTTGTGAATTCAATGGAGTAGGTGGTGACCAGCATTGAAAAAATGGAAGGAAAGTGGATAAACAAGAAAATTACATTGGTCACACATGGCAAGGGTAAGGGTGATTTCATGAGCATCTGGGTTCGATGCGAACCTGACTGTGGATGGTCAGGAGGGCATTTCCTATCTGGAGAGAAGGAAAGATAAAAGAGCTCAGCTGCGTGTGGTGAGGTTAGCTGGAGGAAACCCTGCACTGTAGCCTCAGGAGTCAGGGGTCAACTGTATAAATCTCCCGTGAGAGCAATTCATGGAGTCTTTGGTAGGGTATTTGGGAGAGGCGGCCAAGCACACCATCCCAAGGCTCCTCGGGCAGAATGCAGGAAGACAGAAAAGACTAGAAGGACTGAGCCCAAGTGTATAGATGGAGTGATTAGGGCTCAGACCCGGTAGGATCAGGGTCACAGAGAAACACCTCAAAGAAAAAGCCAGTGTCTGGCACAGAGTTGCTCGACCATGTGCTAGCGTCAGGGTGGCTTATTTTGAAGATACTCTGTCTTCAACAGGTCTGTGTTAGAGGCCCCTTTTCACTTAGAGACAGGATCTGCAAAGATTGCCTTATATTACTGCCTTAAAAAAATCTTTTACTGGGGCTTCCCTGGTGGCGCAGTGGTTAGGAGTCCGCCTGCCAATGCAGGGGACACAGGTTCGTGCCCCGGTCTGGGAGGATCCCACATGCCGCGGAGCGGCTGGGCCCGTGAGCCATGGCCGCTGGGCCTGTGCGTCTGGAGCCTGTGCTCCACAGCGGGAGAGGCCACGACGGTGAGAGGCCCGCGTACCACCAAAAAAAAAAAAAAAAAAAATCTTTTACTGAGATACCATTTACATACCATAAAATCCACCCACCGTTAAGTGTATATAGTTCAGTATTGTTGTTATTTCTTTGTATATTCTGAGTTGTGCGACCATGACTACAAATGTAGTTTTAAAACATTTTCATCACCCCCAAAAGAGACGTGCCACTCATCACCTGTCACTCCCCATCTCTCCCCTCCTATAGCTGGCAATAACCACTCAGCTACCTCCTGTCTCTGCAGGTTAATCCTTCCTGGACATTTCACAGAAATGGCATCAAATAATAGGCAGCCTTCTGTGTCCCAGCATAACATTTCTGAGTTGCAACCACGCTGTAGCACGAATCAGTGTTTCATTTCTTTTTATGGCTGACTCACATTCCATTGTGCGGAGAGACCACATTCTGTTTATCCTCTCAGCTGCTGATAGACGTCTGGGGTGATTCCAGTTTTTCTTTGAATATAATGCTGCTGTGAACACTGTTCTAGGAGCCTGTGTGGACGTGTGTCTTCTTTCCTCTTGGGTGGCTATTTACGACTGGTCACACTATAACACTGAAGTTGTCCATTCAAAGAACAAAAAATTCACCACGTGAGCGCTCTGCAGAGATACAAGAACGCCTCTGGAATTAGTTCTCGACTATAGAAACGCAAGTTGAGGGGTCTTGCTTCGTGAAATGAAAGGCTGTGCGTTTTTCTCACATCTCTTCTTTTCACAGTCCGTGCTGCAGCGTGGGAAAAAATAACTCGGGGAGACAATTTGCTTACAGAGACCGTGTGATGGGTACCAAAAGAGGGAGTCATTCAAACCCATCACCCCGATGCCTCCCAGGCCTGTGAAGTTTGTCATTACCAGGCGGGGACTGATGTCTTCTCTCTGTGACGCCTCCTTATCCTACCACGTAGTTTTGTGCGTTCCAAGTCATTCAATATATATGTAATTAGTGATATCCACCGTGCCCCTAAAATGTGCATGTGTACATAAACAAAAACTGTGTACTTAACAGGATACAACAGAGGGAAAACTTCCACTCCTCACCATGAGTGTTTCGGCTTTGCTGGATATCCCAGGGAATGTGGCAGGCAGTGCTTTGGGAGAGAGAGCTTCCCATCCCAGATCCTTCCAAGACCAGGGTATTGGGGTATTTTGGGTTCTCTCCAGTCACCTGAAGCATCCCTTTTCCCCCTTCAGGCCCACCTCTTCTCTGATCTGAGGTCTCAAAGGACAGGAAGCAGCTCTTGGCTTGGAAAATTTGCCAATGTTTTTTCTGCCTTTAACGCTGGAAAGCTTCAAATAGGAATTCCAAATAATCCCAAAGCAAGCAGTCAACACACTTATCCATGGCAGGAGGAAACCGTAACCATTTTTTTTTGCACTGCGGGTTGCCGGTAAAGAAAGTTACTTGTATAACTACACAAGGAGGTAATTTAGGATACATTTCTTTAGGGTTGAACAAGAAGAATGTTCTGCACTAAGGAAATTAAAACTGCATACAAAAAAACCCCAAAAAACAAAACTGCATATACTGGAATTTAAGCCGTCATTAAAAGCATGCCTTTGAAAAATATTTAGAGACCTAAAAACATATTTTTAAGGCTAGGTAACCAAATCAGAATGCTAAGCTATTTAGACAGTGTGAGTCCCATTTTATTATTCACCTCCCCGCTACCCTCAACTACGTTTGGATGGAACATTTTTTTCTGCAGAGAAAAACGACAGGCATGTCATGCACGCAAACATTAACACCGGTTTTCTCTGGGAATCTTTATTTTCCTGGACAGAAAATTGGCTATGCTTCGCTTTGTATTAGGAAGAGTAAACATCATTTAATATCTAAGCGGTAAAGTCTCAGGAAAGTGGCAAATATTTCATCAGGAGGCTTAGTAATGAACCCGACCGTCTCGGATAACTCTGCGAACCCTCTCGCCACTACACCGTACCAGAGGCTTCTGAGGTTACATTTATGGGGCGTCTGATACTAGGCAGGCAGCACACAGCAGTTCCAGGGCCCAGCCTCCCGCGCGGTCCTACTGGGGATTTAATTATAGGGCTGGGTAGTGGAGAGCGGTTCTCAAACTGTGCAGCGGGAACTTCACCCTTTTGACATTCAGCAGAAATTCAGAGAAACTCTCCTGCGTCCACCGACAGGACGGAGAGCCGTAAACGTGTGGATGTGGCTTTTCGCTTCCTTAAATCCTCCACCTCCGTCCCCCAGTGCTACCACAAAGCACCCCCGGCCTCCAGGACCTTCCCCTTTGGTCCCCCGCATCCACCTACCCCCAGACCCACCCGCCACTCCACCGCGGCCCAGCCCCTCTCCTGTCCCTTTCCCGTTTCTCCGCAGACCCCACTCCTCGCCCCGAAAGGCCCTAGGATCCCCGGGAGCAAACTGTGAGCCCGAGTAGTGTTTTGGGAGCATAAGATTTAGAGAGAGCAGGGCCAGCGGGCCTGGGGGGAGGGGCGGAGGGGGGCGCTGCTAATGCGCCGCTCTTCGAAGGTCGTCGGTAACTCCTTCCTGGCAGTGCTGGGCGCTGGCGTTGACCTCTTAACAAAGAACAGGTTCGGCCGCCGCCCCTCCCCCGTCCCGGAGGCCGAGGAGGCCACGTGACCTTTCCAGGCTCGCCCCTCCCCCGCCGCGAGTGGCAGGCGGAGGGAGGGAGTATGGGGGAGGGGAGGGAGTATGGGGGGAGGGGAGATGGAAGGAGGACGGGGGAGCGTGCAGTTGCGGCGGGAAGGTGGTCGCGGCGAGCAGGAGGGAGTGGAGGGCGAAGGGAGCAGGGGGCGGTGAGGAATGGGAGGTGAAACAGAGGGGTGGGAGGAGGGGGAGGGGGAAGGGAGAGGGAGGGGATGGCAAGTAGAGGAGGAGGGGGAAGGGAGGAGGAGGAGGGGACGGAGGAGGGACGGACGGCTAAGGACAGGGGCGGACAGGGGCGTTGGAACCCCATTCCGGAGACTCATTAGGATGCAATTGCCAATTTTTTTTTTTTTTAAAAGCCAGACTGTATAAATTTACAGTTTCCTTTTCAGCTGAAGCAGACAATGTTAAAACACATTAGATTTTCTGTTTCGGAATGCAAATTAAACATAGCCGAGCTTTTGGAAGGCTTAATTAAGGGCTTAAGAAAATATGAGATTTAAAACATGGATACTTGAGTAAGGCAGATTTTAGTCTGAGGGGAAATGTGGCCTTTTTTTTTTTTTAAACTTAAAAAGAAAATTGCTTAATAATAAAACGGCCCAAGCCTTCCTTGAACATAACAGGAAGTCTGCTTAAAAAAAAAACATTTTTTTTTTTTTAAACACCCACTTGTTCACAGACTGGGAGGGGGTGGGTTTAAGGTGGAGGCTGGGTGCCCTGAGACCCAGCAGCGGAGCTGCCTGCCAGGTCATCATAGAGGGACCCCCCCCCCCAGGCTTGCTCACCCGCCAGCCGCGGCAGTCCTGAGCCCTTCCCCCTCTAATCTAGAGAGGACTTTCCTAAATAGCTGCCTGTAACTGGGTTCCCTTCTGTTCCCTGCTCCCGCCTTCAGCCCCAAGGCAAAACAACAAAACCAACCAACCAGAAAAGCCGCCGCCCCCCTCCCCCAAACAAAACCCAAAACCCACCCCAAACTTTGCATCAGCTGTTCTTGCTCACGTTATGTGAACTTCGTGGGCTATAGATATTTAAGGCCTTTAAATGCCATTCTGTGCACACAAAACTTAAAAATGGTCTGACACGGGGGAAAATTGGCAAACGTATAGTTCACAATCTGTTACCGTCACGTGAAGCCAGATTCAGTAAAAGCTCCACTGGCTCTCTCTTCCAAGCCAGGTTATGCAACGTCTTAAAATCCTTAAAATCGTCTGGGGACTTGTCTGAGAGAGGAAGAAGCGGGAGCCATGAGGGAGAAGCCAGGATTTGGTTGCCACGTGTAAGTCTTTTCTGGGGGGATGGGTCGTCGTGGGCGTAGCACATGTTTGGGTTTAGTAAGCTATACCATTTCAGTCTAAAGAGCAAGAAGTCTCTGGCATTTTAACTGTCTGGGCTTTGCAAATTGGGAAGGGGGAAAAAAATAAAAAAGGCATCCTGTGAACCTGAGAGTTTCTGTATGTAGGGTCTCTGCATTCCGGCAGCAGAGCAGTGGGCTGGCTTTGCCAGGACTGCCATATCGGAGTAGCACAGACAAGGCTGCTTAAACAACACGAATTTATTTCCTCATAGTCGGGAGGCCAGAGTCCAAGATCAAGGTGTCGGCAGCACTGGTTTCTCCTGAGGCCTCTCTCCTTGGCTTGTAGACACCACCGTCTTCTCCCTGTGTCCTCACGTGATCTTTCCTTTGCGAGCATGTGTCCTAGTCTCCTCTTCTTATAAGGACACCCGTCCTGTTGGGTTAGGGCCCACCCTAATGCCTTCATTTAAACTTAATCATCTCTTTAAAGGCCCCCTTTCCAAATACAGTCATGTCCTGGCCTACTGGGAGTGAGGATTTCAATTTACGAATTTTGGGGAGGACACAACTATGGTCCTAATAGGACTGAGGGCTTCACACAGGAGGAGGGAGAGAGGGTGGCTAAGGCGCTCCCATCCCTTCTGCACCCTGGCCTAGGGGTGCCCTGTGGTCTCTCAGCACCTGGGCTGTGCAGTCTGGAGGGAGAAGTGGGTGGAGGAGGGAGGGGCCTGCCCCTGGGTGGTGCAAGGGCAGTTGCTAACTGCCAGACCTGGGCCTGGCGCCTTCACCGCAGCCTGTGTGTCGTCTGAAGATGCTGCTAGGGGTGAATTCTTCATGAGTAATATATTTTTGACAGGAGTTGTATCTTATTCATGTTCGGGTCCCCAGAGCTTGCTAGGGAGCTGGGCACCTAGGAGGGAGCCTAAGGTATATCTGTGGAATAATCATGTGGATTTTCAAGATGTTAATTTAATCTTCATTGATCGTATGTACCAGAAACCACAAAGCCTTTTGTTGTGAAATGATTACTGGTAATTATTGAAAAGAGACAAAGTTTTCTCTTTCTTCTTTGCTTTAATTGGGAAGAAATATCCCAGCTGTGAATGTTCTGATGTTGCTGGTTTCCTCAAGCCATTCTCTGGAAGATGTCCTAAGGCTAAGAAGTCTGTTGGAGCTTCTGTTTCAAGGGACTTCATTAACACTTCATTCCAGTGCAGGGGTGACTGGAAGGGGTTGATCTCAGGATGCTTTTAAATGTGTACAGATCAGCCTTGCAGTTCAGTCTTGGCAGTGTCGGCAGAAGCAGAGAGGATTCTGTGAACCACAGGCATAATTCTGGAGACATTTTTGCTTGTGATTATCTTGAAATGGTCCTGGAGCACTGGCTGGCTTGGTCACTGGTAGGCAGCTTGTCCTTTGCCTCTGGGGGAAATCCATTCTGGCCTGGACACTCCCAGGGCATTGGTGACCTTCCCCCTATATGCACTTCAAGGAGTGCAGTGAGTTGTGTTGTCCCCTGAGGCTCTGGGGCAGAAGTTGCTGGTCACTGGGCAAGGCTGAGGGAGCTGGGTCAGTCCGGCACCCTTCACTGTCCTGCCAAGCAGAATGGTTTAATCTGCTGCACCACGCGAGCACGAATCTACTGTAAGTCACTAGCAATTATATATCTGGGCTGAGGCAAAGCTTTGACCCAAAGTTCCGTTAGGTAATTAATGACAGGCCAAAGGTTGGGGAAAATGGCATCATTCCTTCAGTCCTTTTGCTCCCTTCTAAATTCTTGGGTCTTTTTCGGTGTATTTTGCTTATCTTGTTTGCCTTTTGCTCTTTATTTGGGAGAGGGCTGGAAAGGAAGTGACGTGTTTGAAATACAGGAGTAGGAAGTGAAAGGAAATTACTGCTTGGTGACGGCACCACAGAAAGGTGGCGATATCTGTAGTGGACACTGGTGGGTTTTGTCTGCTCCCGTGTCCACCCCCTATCTTATGGTTAAAACAAGTCAAGTTTCCTTTAGGGAACACATGGCTATGTGTTCTTTAGGGAACTCTCAGGCCCTGTGATATAACCCTCCAGGGGTAGACCTGAAGACCAGGCCTGGCCAAACAGCATTTCAAATCCCTTGGCTACAGTGACTGGTTAGGCAGAAGTTTGTGACCCATGATCTAGAGACAGCCAGATGTGGGCTTTCGCTAGAATTTCTAACAAAGACATTTGTTTGTTTATGAATCCATCTTTATCAGTCCTTCAGACTGAAGACAGCACTGAGGCATTGAGAAACATGGAGCCAGGGAGTGGAGAAAGTCCATGGTAGGTGGCATTTCAGCACCTGGACCTAGCCAAGCCTGAATAATATTCCCTTCCTTTTTTTTTTTTTTTTAACACAATTTGAGTTGCCCATGCTTGCCATTGGGGAAAAAAAAAATCCTGGCTTATTAGAATACTAACTAACCTCTATTTTGTAGAGAATTAAAATGATATCGAATGCTATTTATAGAGTCACAGAGATTCCCTCTTCTTTCACTATGATGGATGATCTATAGGCATAAAAATGCATCCAAGATACATATGTTTTACCGAATAATAGAAAAGGAACAATCAGCAATCACTCAAGTCACGAAAGAGAATGCTGCCAGTGCTCCTCTCATCACCACCCATCTTTCCCCACTAGAAGTTACCACTCTTTTGACTTTGGGGATAATCATCTCCTTGCTTTTCTCTATAGCTTTACTCCACATCTGTACCCTTAAACAGAATGAATTTCGTATTCACGGGTCGTACGGCGTGTATCTTGGGGGGTCTTACATGTGTCACTCACCATCACGGGCCTGATGTTCCTCTCTCTGCGTAGCTAGAGCTCATTCATTCTCAAGGCTATCAGAGTGTTCAGCAGACGACAGTGCCACAATGTATCCATTAGGGAGTAGTTTTTGTACCCGATGTTTACAGTAGAGAATTTACTGAAGTCGATCAGCCCAACAGAGCTCACGTTGGAAACAAACTGAAATGTTACGTACTGCTCTTTGCGGAAGCCTGATCCTGACTCAGCCCAGCCATCTGCCGTCCTTGGTCCACATCCAAGCTGCTGATGGCTGCTAAAGAAAGATTGCACAACTGAGTGAATTCATGTTACTACAGATCGTGATCTTCAACCCCAGCTGGGCCCTCCCGAGAGCAAGCGATTCTGCGAGACCCTCTTCAGCTTTCTATTCCATCCTGCAGTCCTAACGGCGTCAAAACGACACAGCTTTCTCCCAGCCCCTTCTCGGCATACTCTCAGCGGATGACCTTGCCTAACGGCGGTCATTAGGTAGAAAGTCATTCATTTCTTAATGTGGCAATGATGCCTCTTACTTGCATCCACACCCATCTTCCCTGCCATCTCTGGGGTCCAGCTGCCCTTGCTTCCTGGTAACACCTCCCCTTGTGCCCTCTCTCCACTTGGTAGCTCTGTCCTTGGCTCCCACTCCGCCCCCACCCCCTGCCCCCGAGTCAGACAATGTCTGTGAAAGGCCTTTGCCTTAATAACCTCATCTTCAGCATCCCTGCCACACTCCTGGGTCTTTTCAGGTCTCCTCTGGATTATTACAGTCTTCCTAACTGGTCTGCGTTTTAGTTCAAGCTATTTTCCTCTACCAAAGTCAGAATAATGCTTCTGAAATGCAAATCTGATTATACGAATCTGTGTTTATTTCCTAGGGCTGCCATAACAAATGACCTATAACAGGTGGCTGTACTCTCTTACACTTCTGGAGGCAGAAGTCTGAGATCAAGGTGTCAGCAGGATTGGCCCCTCCGGAAGCTCTGGGGGAGAATCCATCCCATGTCCCTCTCTCAGCTCTGGTGGCCATCAGCCGCCTTGGCTTGCGGGCCCACCACTCCAATCTCTGCCTCCATCTTCACATGGAGTCTTGGTCTCTGAGTTTCGAACCTTTGTTTCCTTTCTCTTTCAGGGACACGAGTCATTGGATTTAGGGCCCACTGTGAACCTGGATGATCTCATCTCAAGATCCTTACCTTAATTACATCTGCAAAAACCCTATTTCAAATAAGGTTGCATTCTGAGGTGCCAGGAGTTAGGACTTGGACATATACTTTGGGGGCTGCTATCTACCTCACCACATGCCTCCTTGCTTAAAATCATCCAGTGGTACCCCACTTCTCTTCTGGGTGTAAACTAAACCCCTCAGCCTAGAATACTTTCCCCAGCCTGTGCAGTCTTACCTGCTCTGCTGAGTAACCACATTCCTCCCCCTTCCTTAGTCCCTTCCACTCTCAGGTCTTACTAAGTCTCTGCTCAGCAATGCCCTCCCTCCCTCTGGACTCCCCCATCTTTCTCCAAGTCCACAAAGTGCCATGTGTAGACCCACAACTAATAGAGCACAGAGGTGAAAACCATTCCCAAAGCCAACCAGTGCAGTAGATGAGAAACGTGTGAAATTTTATATGGAATGTTTAATCTTAAAAAAAAAAAGTCCAAATATACCTACTCTTAAGTTACCTGTTGGTAGGGAAAAGAAACCCCAAAAATCTTCATTAAAGAATTTGATTGCTTATGAAAATGACAACTGCAATTTCCTATTACACAGAAATTACTGTTAACTCTCAACAGAAGGGAAAATATGAGTGTGGCCACGGAATTCAAAGATATAGCTGGTTATTATGGTAATATTTAAGTGGAATTCTGTTTGCACCTTAGGGCAAAATAACTGGACTGTGATGTGAACAGTCTAGATAATCCTGTGTTTTAACAGCATATTTAAATTACAGCCCTGTTTACTTACAGGACTGAATGGCCAGTTGGACCAAAAAATGTGTTTAGTATGGGGAGCAATTTCTGGAACTTCAGGTCATGAAGGAAAAATAGATTTGGCATCTGGTAGGTGCCAGCAATGTAGGAACAAGACTTGCCATCAACACTGTGTTATGGATGATGTTTTATGGCCATTTGGTTTTATTCCATTTTTTTTTTTTTAAGAAGACATTGGGGGTAGGAGTTTATTAATTAATTAATTTATTTTTGCTGTGTTGGGTCTTCGTTTCTGTGCGAGGGCTTTCTCTAGTTGTGGCAAGCAGGGGCCATTCTTCATCGCGGTGCGCGGGCCTCTCACTGTCGCGGCCTCTCTTGTTGCGGAGCACAGGCTCCAGACGTGCAGGCTCAGTAGCTGTGGCTCACGGGCCTAGTTGCTCCGCGGCATGTGGGATCCTCCCAGACCAAGGGCTCGAACCTGTGTCCCCTGCATTAGCAGGCAGATTCTCAACCACTGCGCCACCAGGGAAGCCCTATTCCATTTTTTTATATATTAAAAAAATTTTTTTATTGTGGTAAAATATACACAACCCTAAATTTACCATTTTCACCATCTTTGTACAGTTCAGAGGCATGAAGTGCTTTCGCAGTGATTTTATTTCACCTTCCTGAGGAATTCTAGAGTGCATACAGCATAACTTAAAACTGGCTTGAAAGTGCAGACACTTGGCAGTCTATTCTTTTTTAAACCTATGAGAAAGAAATCTTTATGTCCAATAATACATTTGAGAATTTGATGAACTATTTTCTTGATGGCCTCCCACTACAGAGAGAAGAAAAAACTAGTTTATAAGCCTATGGACATGATGCAGGCTATTGGTTTTTCAGTGTATTTTGTGCTTTCTATTTTGGAGTGAGCTTTCTGGTTTGTAGGATAAAAAAATCTCAAAGTAGGCAAGACGTCAGGAAAATAAGACTAAATCATGGTACCGATCCAAACGGAGAGAGCCTGTGAGAACTTGATGAGTATCTGCCGGATTCTGGGCACCTTTCAAGTCCCCCTAATGCCTTCACTTGTAACTAAGGCTAGAAGCTGAAATAACAAGAGAACTTTGAAAATTCTGGTGTCTCCAGATGGGGTGGAGTTATTTCAGTCTTCTGGATTTTGATGTTCATTTGGACATATTAACATGCACACGATTAAAAAAAAATTTATGTTCCAACAGAAAGATAACCCTCAATCTGCACAAAACATCTTTTGAGCAATCATTAAATAACGGATCGATGAAGGGCTTCGAATCTTCAGCTCAGCAAGTGAATTAATTTGAAAAAGAATGACATAAAGGTTCTCTGTTCTTTCTGTGAGGAAGTTTCTCCCAAATGATTTTTCAAGATGAGCAAATGAAAAAAAAATGCATAATTGCAGCTGTCACTAGATCATTTTCTCCTTCATTTTTGGGGTCTATTCTTACTTGTTCGAATTGTGTAGACAGCTTTGATCATGCTGCCGTTGCCAAGCAATTCACTCATCTGCTGAGTCCCCGACTGCCAAACCGAACTGTTCTCTCACCAGACAATACTCTGGTTCCACACCATCCGATTGTCATCCTGTGCTTTGAACTCTGTTACCACTGCCTTAAGAAGAGAGAATACTTTTGTAATTTTTTGACTATAGGAAACAGAACACATGAAGTTTGGTTTTCACAACTTGGATTTTTATGTGGATTCCCAGACAGCTCTCATGTTCTAAAATTACTCTTTGGTCATCTCACTATGTGTTCCCTATTTCTGCACTTCAGCGCCTCCAGAAGGGCTGCCCTCTTTTCCCCTGAAGGCAGAAAGGACACAGTCAATATGTTTTTCCCCCGCGCAGGAATAAGAAAAATTATTTGGAGTCCATTTTTATCATGACTCTTGTGTGGACTCTTTCTTTTCTGTGTAAGGTGTTTCTAGTGCCTTGGTGGGACAACACACTTTTTCTTAGAGCAATACCTTCTTAAAAGGAAGATTGCTTCTGCGTTTCAACTTCCGGACTCATTGGTGGGTGATGGCATTGCTGACTCGTGCTGAGGGGTGCAGCCTGGGCTTCTGCATGACCCCTGGCAGCCCTTGGGCTGGGTACATTTAGCACTAATTGATTTCCCAGGCCAGTGACTGTGCACACCCCAGCAATTTTCAGAATCAATGAAATAATGAGGTGAGGCAACCAAGCTGGCTGGAGGGCATTGGAGGGCATCCCCTCCTTTTGCTGCCTCCCACTTGAATTTTTACTAAACAGGAAAATTCAGGGGCCGAGGAATGGGTGGCCAGATAAATTACAGGACACCTAGTTACATGTGAATTTTGGACACACAGCAAATGATGTTTTAATATCAAGTACATCCCAAATATTGCTTGGGATATACTTAGAATGAGCCGAAAGTCTGTTATCTCACATTTCACTTGAGTGAAGCTGGAGCCTTCATTGAAAAACTCATTCTTTATTTCTTTTTCTCTTCTCACTTATCATGCCCTTTAGACCTACAGGGACCAAGTGACTATCAAGCTGTTGAACTGTGACTAGTCTGAATTGTTATGTGAGGTAGACTTCTAAGGCTTCATATGAAGAAAAAAAAATAAGACACCAGCTTCCTAAGACTTTAATATGAAGAAAAAAAGTTTCTCATTAATAACTTTAGAATCAATATTAGGTCATATGTTGAAGTCATACCATTTTGCATCTACTGGGCTGAAATATATTATTAAAATTAACTTGTTTCTTTTTTTTCTTTTTTTTTTTTTTTGCGGTATGCGGGCCTCTCACTGTTGTGGCCTCTCCCATTGCACAGCATAGGCTCTGGACGCGCAGGCTCAGCGGCCATGGCTCACGGGCCTAGCTGCTCCACAGCATGTGGGATCTTCCCGGACTGGGGCACGAACCCATGTCCCCTGCATCGGCAGGCGGACTCTCAACCACTGCACCACCAGGGAAAGCCCAATTTGTTTCTTTTTAATTTTTAATATGGCTACTAAACCATTTAGAATTATATACGTGGTCTGCATTATACTTCTGTTAGATGACATGGCTTTAGAGCAGGGATTGGCCAGCGTGTTTTGTCAAGGGCTCGACAGTGACTCTCGTGAGCTCTGTGCTGGACAAACAGGATCTTTGTTGAAAATTCGCAACTTCATCCGACCTTGTAGCCTTTGACGATATGTAAAACAAATGGATGTGGCCGAGTGCCAATAACACTTTATTTATAAAAACAGGCGTGGCTTATTTGGCCCAAGGGTGTAGTTTGCTGATCCCTGCTTGAGAGACTTGGGGTTTTTATGTATAATTTTTAAATGAAGTATCTACATGACTCTTAGTCTCATGATTTGGACAGAGGGAGAAAATACTTGTAAAGGGACAACTTATCTTTCTCAAGGTGGTCTGACTACTAAATAGGAGATTGTTGACAGTTTACTGCTGTTTTTTAGTTTTGTTTTTTTTTTTTTTGCGACACACGGGCCTCTCACTGTTGTGGCCTCTCCCGTTGCGGAGCACAGGCTCCCGACGCGCAGGCTCAGCGGCCGTGGCTCACGGGCCCAGCCGCTCCATGGCATGTGGGATCCTCCCGGACCCGGGCACGAATCCGTGTCCCCTGAATTGGCAGGCGGACTCTCAACCACTGCGCCACCAGGGAAGCCCTTACTGCTTTTTTTTTAATAAGGGAGAGGAAAAAGCATGGGTATAGCCACTCATACGGGGTTTCTGCCTTGTGTCAAAGCCTCCTGGATACCCACCCACACGGGGAAGCGTAGGTCGGCTCTCATCCATTCTGCAGAGGCAGTGAAGGCCCAGGATACACATTTTGTCCCAAGTGCTGCAGAAGTGTGAGGGCATGCTTGACCCACAGTCCATGTGAGCAACAGCAACTCCCTCTAACAGATATTAAAGACAGGAAACAACAGACATGGGGGCTTTCATGCCGGTAAAGCGAAAGGCATTTTTACAAAGGGCTATAGAAGTAGTAAATCCCTTTTCTCACCCAATTAAAATGTTTTATTTACTGAGAGCATGGCATGATGTAATTTTATAAGAACTGACTTCCATGTGATTGGGAAATGCCCTGAAATGTAAAACCTTTCAGGATCACATTAACAAAAACAAAAAAACAAACAGTGACAGGCGCAGATATATTTTGGGAGGTAGGCTGGGGAACGAGAGCCATCAGTCGTGATTGGTAAATAAACGAGGTGCTTATATGTTTCTTTTACTGACGAGGGAGGCTCAGAAGTAGTTCTGCAATAAAATAATCAACCATGAAAGTGTAACCCCAAGAAGTTTATGAATTAAAGTTTGATTTATTACCTGATTCATGCTCTTCTTCTCAGGGCTGAGGGAAACTGGAAACAGCTTACGTCCCTTCAGTTTTGCAGTCTGTGAAATGTGCCTCAGTGACGGTGTTTAAGTTGAATTTCCATTTCCATTGTTATTTTTCCTTTTGGCACTGGTGTGTAAATGTAATTTCGCTGCAACTGAAGTACTTGCTTAAGTAGCTGGGAACTCCTGTGGGATTAGGTTAGGGCTGGCGATGGGGTGCACCTTTCAGAGGTAAGAGCTTACAGCCTTTGGGGATTCCAGTGAATGGCTTGTACACAAGTGCCTATTTGAGGGCACCTGTTCCATCTCCTGCTTTTCATTACTTTGTCAAAGATCTCGATATCCTCCTGGAAGAAAAGAAAGTAAAATTTAGTGGATACTACTGTGTAATGGGCACTTAATGTAGGACTTTACATATATTTCACTATCAAAATTACCCTTTGACTAGTAATAAAATACAACATCTATAGTAATATAAAACATACAAAATACTTGGTAATATAAAGTAATTCAGTACCTTTAAAAATAGTCCATTTTATTCTCTCCCTAAACCATGTATCATTAAAACTGCCTTCCAAGTGATATAAACTGAGGCATGAATCATCAGTCTAGTAAGTTCTAAATCATCTGTAGCCTTTTAGAAATTGCCAGTGGGACCTCTGTTTTAATACAGCTGCCACTAACAAAATGATGCCAGGATTTGATAGGGCAACTGCGTTGAAGCTACTCCAGGGATGCAACGTACTGGATGTTGATGTCCTCCTCCTAAATTCGTATGTTGAGATCTAACTCCCAAGGTAGTGGTATTTGGAGGTGGGGCTTTGGACAGGTAATTAGGTCATGAGGGTGGAGCCCTCATGAATGGGATTAGCACCCTTGTAAAAGAGACCCTAGAGAGTTCCCTCTCCTCTCTTGTCATGTGAGGACACAGGGAGAAGGTACCTTCTATGAACCAGGAAACAGGCCCTCACCGGATACCAAATCTGCTGGCACCCTGATCTTGGACTTCGCAGCCTCCAGAACAGTGAGAAATAAATGTCTGTTGTTTACAAGCTGCCCAGTCTATGGTACTTTGTTAGAGGAGCCCAAAGGGACTAGGCCAAGGGACTTCCCCTTAAAATGATAGACCCTAATGGGTCCTAGGGCCAGGGGGTATGTTTCAGCTGCAGTGGGTGTGGGTGTGTTGCCTGCAGGTCAGTGCCAGGGATCTCTCACCTGGACAGGTTGTCTCAGCCTTGCCCAAATGCCACCACAAAAGCAGCCTGCCCCCAGACCTGTCCCGTGCCCCTCCAATGTAGTGAGCCTCCACAGCAGCAGGAGGCCGCCACACCTGCCTGGCCACTGACACCTGTGTCCACTCAGTAGATTCTAGGAGCTTCAAACGTCAGTGCAGAATGTCCTTCCAGAGCCTTTAAAAAAAGTGTGAGATTCAGTTAAGAATCATGCCCTGCATTTGGCTATGACTTTGTAATCTCCTTTAATCTAGAACCATCCGTCTGCCTTCAGTTTTTCTTTTATGCCATTGACGTTTTTGAAGAGTCCTGGCTTGTTGTCTTCTATAATGTCCCATGGTCTGTATTTGTCTGCCTGTCTCCTCATGATTCCATGCAGGTTGGACAATTTTGGCAAGAACACTGAAGAGGTGTTACTGCGTCCCTTTCATTGAGTTATACTGGGGGATCTAATGCTCAAGTTGACCTTTTATTGCTTTTGCTGAGCTTGGTTAGTTGGTTAGGGCTGTGCCCACTCAATATCCTTGTCATGCAGGCACATTCTTTCCTGTGTAAGGAATGATCAATGGGGGACAGGGGGTGATATTTTGGGACTGTGAAGATCTGTTCACACCCATCCCCTAACTGTTCCTGTTTGTAGTAGTACACTGCTGGTTACAGAATGGTGAATTACTAATTTGATCATTTCTTTTATAAATTATTATTTTTTCATCTCCCCTTCAGCTTTATTAAGATATAATTGACACATTAACACTGTGTGAGGTCTTCTGAAAGTTCTTAGCTAAAATTCTCTAAGAAGAAGAGCTGGACTTCTGTACCCCAATTTTTGTGCATCATTAGAGCCTCATGGTTTTTTTCTTTTTTTGGTAATTGATGTTGTTGTTGTTGTTGTTTTTTGGTTACGTGTGTTATAATCAATTAGCATTATTATTCTTTTGGATGCTCTAATTGTCCCCGAATTGGCCAGTGGGAGTCCTTTTGGCTACCATCAATATTAAAAGGCAGATTCCTGCCCACCCCAAGCCTCCTACATGTGACGTGGTTAAAAAGAACTACATATGGAGTTGATGTTTTTGATATTACTGTGTTTTCATGCCTTAGCCAGAATTTACAGCATTTAATTTGTCAAAGATTAACATCTTGGGCAAAGTTGACCTGGACCACAGGGAAATTTTGTGTTGATAAAACATTGTGGTTTACCTATTTAAGTCAAGACTCAAGTTTGCTGAAAATTTTATGACAGCAGAAATTCACTGACCAACCCCGAAATGTTTACATCAACATATAAGAGAAAGCCCCAGCTCTTAGTGGTTTGAGCAAGCATTTTTTAAAAAGTCACAGCAATCTACAAATTTCATTTCAATTTGATATACAGATACTTCTTGTGGTACTTCCAGTGTGTGTGCATTACTCCACGGTAGGTGGTGCGTGTCCAGGCGTGTGTGTGTGTGTGTGTGAGAGAGAGAGAGACACTGCTCCAATGAAGACAGTGTGCATGCTTGTGTCCACTTCTCCACGTATGTCCCTCTCTATGTGGCCGTGCGTGTGTACAATGCTCCATTTTAGATAGCATGTCAGTGTGTGTGTGTGTGCGTGCGCATGTGTGTGCTTGTCAGGTACTTCAGCTCATGAGAAGCTCCTTGGCTCTGGATGACAATGCTCTCAATTCACTTTCTAAAAGTAATTTCACTCTTCCCTGCATTTCTTTCATGCACGAGGTCACTGAATACGATTTCCCACAAGTTTTATGAAAAAATGTACTTGCCTTGCTGTTATTCAAGGGGCTGTTTCTTTATATTTGCATATCCCTGATGCAACACAGGGGCACTTGTGCCGCCAGATATGCACGCTTCACAAGCTGAGCCTGAACCTAATGAAAGGATTTAAGTTAGCTTCCGTGAGGCAAAAATCTTCGGTCTAAACTCATCTGAGAACTGGAGTCAAATGAATCTGGGAAACATTACTCAGAGCTGCTTGTGTGGTTCCCGTTGCAGTCTCTTCTGAGACTGGGAGGTGGAGGGAATCATGAGTTGCGTAATGTATTACAGAAATGTGGCCTCGCTTGTGCTTGATTATGTTGATAGCAGTGTAATTTAGTGCAGAGTATGAGCTGTGCTAGAAATGTTAAAGCTTCTGATACAGCCAAGATTTTCCCTCTGCTTCCTTGTTAATCAGGCTCAAAAAGCACTAGAACCTTTTGCTAAGTTAGTGAAATATCAAGAGGAATAACTGCAGCGTGTAAAAATAGCAAGAGAATAGAACAGTAGGTCAGAGAGTTAAAATATGTGTTGCAATCGAGTATGTGCAACCTTCCTTTTCTTTCCAGAGATCCTCTGTGGTCTCTTTCCCTGGGTTTCCACTGAATTAGGGAGGGGAGGCCATGTGATGGTGCAGCAACTGACAACCCCAGGGCCCGACGACTCAGCTTTTTTCTTGCTTTTGCTACAAGTCACTGCAAGTTGGCCCGAGGCCTCTGCTACAATAGTCACGTGGAGACTGAGGCTGATGGAGACAGGGAGGTGGGTGGGTGGGAAATGACAACCCCACTGTAAAGCATCCCCCTGAAATGTCATGTTTCTCACCTTCATGGGGGAAACAAGTCACAGGGCCAGACCTGAGTTCAACTAGGTGGGGATGTTTAATCCTTCCTCAGGGAGTATGGCTCACCTTGAAATACTGGTGAGCACTACTGCAGATACGTTAGTTACCAGGATCTAATACACTAAAGGGCTTGAAATATATGACATAATCATGCCAAGGGCAAGCCTGTTCCATCCAGATTAGTAACAAATACCCTACATTTAAGGTGTGCTGAGAAGCCAGACAAAATAAGCTCTAAACCATGATGTCACCCTCGTCTTTGCTCATTTTTTCCCTGTGAGTGATCAAACACTTGGACTTGTTTGAATATATCTTAGTATCTAGGTCCTAAATGTTTCACTCTTGATTTTTTGTAAGAGGTTGTTTTTTGTTTTTGTTTTTTAAAGGAGGGGGAATTACCTTCTAAATATAGAAGGAACAGACTTTCATTGTTAAGAATTTAGGAAATGCAGAAAAAGATTAAAAAAGAATAAAATATGCTATCAGAGAATTTCAGTTTTTCAGGGACACACACACAAAGCACAGAAGCCACTGAATTAAAACAAACAAAAAAGACAGCCCATTTTAAAGGAATGTGTATTCCCTTGATTATTAAAAAGGTTCTGGGCTTCCCTGGTGGTGCAGTGGTTGAGAGTCTGCCTGCTGATGCGGGGGACACGGGTTCGTGCCCCGGTCTGGGAAGATCCCACATGCCGTGGAGCGGCTGGGCCCGTGAGCCATGGCCGCTGAGCCTGCGCGTCCGGAGCCTGTGCTCCATAACGGGAGAGACCACAACAGTGAGAGGCCCGCATATCACACACACACAAAAAAGGTTCTGAACATGTTCCCACCGGATGTTTAGAACTGTATGCATAATGTTTATTCTCTTACGTCTTCCTGTTCTTTTCTGTGTAGGGCTATTTTGAGTGTGACAGAAACCCAATTCTAAGTTGCACTGGTGACAAAGAGGATTGGCTCAAGCAAGTGAGGACAGAGGTGCGGGTGGTTTCTGGAGCAGCTGGGAACACGGGTTTCGGGCCACCGGTTCTCACAGACACGCCTCATCCATCACCTCTGTTTCCTTTCTTAGGCTGGCTTTGCTCTATCTCACTTGAGCTGCTTCCCCTGCCTAGCAGTGGACACGGAGGCCAGGGTGTCCCAGGCTTTGGTCGCTAGCTGTCCCAACAGGGAGGGACTCCGTCAGACCCAGTGGACCTGGCTTGGTCCCAAAGGGCATCTGTGGGATCAGTCAATGGTGGATGGCTCGTTGGAACCAGATGGTTGGGATGGGAGAGGTGGGCACCAGAAAAGGTGCTTGTTCCACGAGAAAGGAGGGGCACTGGGCATGCTCTTCACCGCCTCACCTTATAAGAAAGAACTTTTCACTTAAACAAATGCTACATTAGCACGTAGTAGCTGCTGGATTATCAAATAACGTATGGAAAGGTAAGGTCCGTCTCATGTGTCACTTGCAGATGCCTCCCAGAGGTGCGCATGACTGGCTGGTGTGTGACCTTGTCAATCATTTTCTGTGCACTTACACAGGCATCTGTGCGTAGAAGCCCTCCAGATCTGACTGCGTGTTTTGGGGGAGATGTGAGGTGATGATGGATTCGTTTCCTAGGCCTGCAGTAAAGAAGTACCACAATCTGGGTGGCCTAAAACAACAGAAATGTATTGTCTTGAAGTTCTGGAAGCCAGAAGTCCAAAATCAAGGTTTTGGCCAGGCCATGCTCCCTCTGAAGCTTCTAGGGCAGGATCCTTCCTTGCCTCTTCCAGTTTCTGTGGTTTGCTATCCATCTTCGGCTTTCCGTGGCCTGGGGGTCACTCCAGTCACATGGCCACCTTCTCCCAATGTGCCTTTACATCCTCTTCCCTCTGTGTGCATCCGTCTCCGCGTCCATATTTTCCCCTTCTATAAGGACACCAGTCATATTGGATTAGGACCCAGCCTAATCACTTCCATTTAACTTGGCTACCTTGTTAAAGACCTTGTTTTAAAATAACGTCACATCTGAGGTACTGGGAGGTTAGGACTTGTCTTTTTTGGGGACAAAATTCAGTCCATGACAAGTTAAAAATATGATTTCAAAAAAAACTCAACGGTGACTTCATGTACATATTGCTTTGCAAGTTGCTTCTTTTGGGTGAAAATAATCTTGGAGTACTGTCAACATCAATACATTCACTTCTGCTTCATCCTATATAATTGCTGCACAGTTTCTATAGTGTGGCCTTTGACCTACAGTCTTGTGAACAACTGCAAGTATTTCGCTAAGGAGAACATCAAGAATTTTAATTGTGGGGTCAAAGGGCCTGTGTACGTAATCCTAATAGATGTTGTCAATTGCCCTTCAGAATCCCCCCAGCCAGCCCCCAAATGATCAGAGCTCAAGGGAACCTTGTCCCCATATCTTCACTAAGACTGGGTATGACTCACTGTTTCACTCAGTTTTTTTCCCAAACTGAAATGGTATTTCATTATGGGTTTTTTTTTTTTTTGCGGTACGCGGGCCTCTCACTGTTGTGGCCTCTCCCGTTGCAGAGCACAGGCTCCGGACGCACAGGCTCAGCGGCCATGGCTCACGGGCCCAGCCGCTCCGTGACATGTGGGATCTTCCCGGACCGGGGTACGAACCTGTGTCCCCCGCATCAGCAGGCAGACTCTCAACCACTGCGCCACCAGGGAAGCCCTCATTATGTTTTTAATTTCACTATTTACTAGTTAGGTTGAACATCTTTTCACTCTTTTTTTCAGCCTTGTCTATTTCCTGCTCTGTAAAGCGGCAATCTGTAGCCGTTCCTTTTCAGTTTGTCCTACTGAACTGTCGGTGGCTTTCCCACAGATTTGTGACAGTTCTTTAGGTATCAAGCACGTTAACCTCTTTGTTATTTTTTTGCAATGTTTTCCCTTATTGCCCTTTTAATTTTAAAGATACTTTAAATATAGTAAAATCTATAGACCTTTTCTGTGTGATTTCTTCTGTTGCTTTTATGCACAGCAGTTCTTTGCACAGACTTATATGGCTTCGTTGTCAACATTGGGCATTTTCATCTGTCTGGCTGAGTCCTAACTCTGGTGGTCTCAGGCGACAAGATCAGGGTTTTGGCAGCCTTTTTCTGAAAAGGGCCCGATTGTAAATATTTTAAGTTTTGAGAGCCATATGGCTCCGTGGCAACGACTTAACTCTGCTGTTGTAGCCAGAAAGCAACCACAGGCAACACCTAAATGAATGGGCATGTCAGTGTTCCAATCAAATATTATTATTATTATTTTACAAAAACAGGCAGCAGGCTGTAATTTGCCAACCCTTGGACTAGACATAGGCAAATCTCCTATTCAGCCAGATTATTTAGGCACACCAGCGTCCTTTATTTAGAGAGAAACAGTGAACACAGAGTGGAGTTGTTACAAAATCAAACGGACCACAATGAATCAATGACTCGCTTCAAAATAGTTTTTTGCTTACACGGACTCAACAAATAACATGGTATGTGACTGTAAGCCGTGTTTCCTTCTAGTCATTTGGGTCTGAGATTCCTTCATTTGTCAAAAGACAAATGGATGACTGCAGTGCAAGGGGCCTGATACATGCCTCTCAGGCTGGCTGTCTGAGATTCTATTTTGCAAAGAAAAAGAAACATTGACATGGTTATTCTGCTGACTTGGGAAAACCGGTAGCTTCAGATAAAGAGAATTAGCTGTTGTTTTAGGAAATAAACATCTTAGTGACACAATTAATGTAAAGGCACTTATGGAGTTGATGACATTTAACCACAAATGTACCCTCTTCTTTTAAAACGTCTGATTTGCTCACTGAATGGTTACAAAGGGACTAGAGAGCATGCAGCACATCTCCTGCCAGTATCTGTCAGACCCTGACCCTTCCCAAATTCTTCTTGGCTTGTCAGGGAGCCCTGAAGAGCCAATGGTGGTGAGGTTTGGGAGCCTCTAGGTTACGGGTCATCTGGAGTACTGGTAACACACAGATTACTGCTTCTGCAGATCCTGGTCCCTCCTTGGCTACAGGAGGGGTACCATGCAGTTTGTCAGATGCGTGAGTTAAGTTCCCCGTCCCACGTTAGTCTCCTGAATCAAACTCTCTGGGGAGTGGCTGCTGGGAATCAGCACTGAGACAAGAACCCTCTGTGATCCTTCTGAGGTACCCTTACGATCTGAGAGCCCCACATGTGAGGTTTCATGTCCCACAATTAACTTGCAGTGACTCTAATCAACTGGAGGAGATATTCACTCAAATTATCCATTTTAATGTCCAGGGCAAAGAATGTTGGGGATATTTATGTCTCATTCTAGGAAATGACTCAGTGGAAAAATTGACTTTATGTTTTCAACTTAACTCCATCTTCCTGGCTTGGTTATTACAACCATATCAAAATTCTGTCTCTAAAATGTTCTGATGGTTACTAAGACCAGGACTGTTACTAAAATTAACTCTGATGGTCCATGTTTTCTTTATTTCACTCCTAATCTCTCTTGGTAATATTAATTTCAAGTTATTTTAGAAAAAACACAATGAAACAAACACAACACAATCAAGCAAAAATAAACATTTTTTTAAAAACATTTTTTAATTGGCATTTCTTTTTAAAGAAAGAAAATTCTGCACCACTGTCCATGATAGCACCAGACTTAGGAGGGGGAAAATGAATTATGTGTGACCATTTTTTTCTCTTGCATGACTCTTTTGATCATATTTTCTTAGTAGTATTGCTTCAAAGGGAAATCATATTGCTTGCATGTTTAATGTCACCTCACGTACATTAAATTGGCCTGGACTTGTTCAAGTATTTAGAGACTCTGTTATAACACAACACGTCTTCTTAAATATTTGTGTTTTCATCTGTCTTCGTAATTGGGCTCTCAGCTGCTGGAGGGCAGCTCATGTCTTATTTGTCTTTCTGGAGCCACGCCTGGCATGACATCTGCCCTTAACGTACATCCTCTGAAGGCTTGATGTTTGTGTGGAGGAAGGTTCATCTTCGTGGAAAATTCCAGCTGATCTGCACATTAGTTACCTTTGATTTAAGAGCGTGTTTCTCCCACTTAGAGATGAGATATGAACACTTCGATTTGTTACCTAGTCTACATCTTACACAAATCCAGATGCTAGAGTCTGACTGTATATCTTTTATACAACCTGTGTCTCCGCAGTGCGGGAGCACCTCCACATTACTTTGCCTACGTCAAATTTGGGTGTTTGAATGCCCGCCGATCAGAGCTGATTTGGAACTCTCCTGCTTTAAAAATGTGTGGTTTTTTTTGGTCTTGAGAGTGTTCACTTTCTGGTTCCCAATAGTTTGATTTCTTTCAGTTCTGGTGGGCTAACAGCCTCAGAGATGTTTTGTTTGTGCCATTATTTAGAGAAGGGGAAGAAACGACCGGATCTTATTTACAATCTCCGTCCGATAAAGATTGCTTTGCCATAAAAGAAGCAAACAATAAAAAAACTAGAAGTACAAGACACTGGGTCTTACAGTCATCACACTAAATAAAACCAAAACAAAACAGCTCAGTTCTGGACTCTTGACTCAGGGCTCAGCCAGCTGCAGGTACCTCTGTCAAGGACAGAGGCAAGGAGCTGACTTCCTGGTGAATTTTTCAAGTGAGTGTGTAAAATAATTTTCAAAAGCCAAGTTTAAAATTCCCTGTTGATGGTCCGGGAGGATCCCACATGCCGCGGAGCGGCTGGGCCCGTGAGCCATGGCCGCTGAGCCTGCGCGTCCGGAGCCTGTGCTCCGCAACGGGAGACGCTACAACAGTGAGAGGCCCGCATATCGCAAAAAAAAATTAAATAAATAAATAAATAAATAAAATAAAATTCCCTGTTTAACTTTCTATAAACCTTCCGGCTCATCTGTTGCACAAACACCATCAGCAGATCCCTCTTCCAAACAATAAAAATACCTCTATTCTCCTGATAAAATCTTACTTCAAGTAAGTTGAAGGGACTACAGCTTTTTTTTTTTCCCCTGGAGTACTTTCTTTTTCTGTTTTACCCTTTTCTTGTTTGCTTATCGAGGTACAATTTACATGTAGTAAAATTCATTCTTTTTCAAGTGCGTAGTTCAGGAATCTTCAAACTATATACAACTTGTGGGTCCCATCTGGCCCACTGCTTGTTTTTGTAAATAAAGTTTTATTGGAACATGGCCACTCCTACTCATTTACGTATTGTCTATGGCTGCTTTCATGCCACAATGGCACACCCGAGTAGTTGCTGCAGTCTTGGTCTGCAAAGGCAAATATATTTGTTCTCCAGACCTATACATAAAGTCTACAATCATGGCTACAGTTCTACGAATTTTGACCAGTTTAACAGTCACATAACTACCACCACAATTAACATTTTAAAAATTTCCATTGGGCTTCCCTGGTGGCTCAGTGGTTGAGAGTCCGCCTGCCGATGCAGGGGACACGGGTTCGTGCCCCGGTCCAGGAAGATCCCACATGCCGCAGAGCGGCTGGGCCCGTGAGCCATGGCCGCTGAGCCTGCGCGTCTGGAGCCTGTGCTCCACAACGGGAGAGGCCACAACAGTGAGAGGCCCGTGTACCACAAAAAAAAAAAAAAAAAAATTTCCATTGCCCTTAAAAATTGAGGAAGCTGCAATTTGAGGTAAGAAATGATTTTAGAGAAGTAAAATTTTATTCTATATTTAACACAGACTTTAGGTTTTTAACATTTTAAATCCCTACATACACACAACATACTGGACATTTGTGGTCTGTCTTTCCGGCAGTGACTTCCCACTTCTCTACCTGATGGAATCCTGATTTCCTGTTGAGGAATTTAGCCCTCCACTGTTCTCATGTCTGACGTGTGGGTGGACTGGATCCCAGCTGAAGCTCCTTCTATGCTTGCTGGTCCCAGTGATGCATCCAGGGGTTGGCATATGACAGAGTCAGTAGGATATAAGGGCTTTGGGGAAAGGAAAGCCTTACCTGCCCTTGGGTGCTGCCTGAAAAGATTCTTTGCTGTTGGACTTGAATGAGGAAGCATCCTGAATGCCTGGCACCCACCAGGGCCCACAACGGAGGCTTAGTGTGGAAGTGAAACTATGGCTGTCTGGGCAGAGCTGAGAACTGGAGAGAAAAACCAGATTGTGGTCCTGTTGATTTTCTGAGCCCAGATTCAAGTCTTGTCTGTCACTAGCTTTACTGCCGGACTGCTCTAGTAAGTTCCCTTGCGCGTGGAAGCTGGAGAAGGGATCTCTGTTATGTGTAACTGAATGACCTCTTATTGATGCCCACTGTGTAACACTCAGGGAATTATGGAAAACACCTGACACACACATCTATGCCCTAAGTTGAGGATTTCATGCTACTACTTAGCTTTCCGGGAACAGGACTTGCCTTGTAATCTCTAATCCTTTAATCAAATTCTCATTCTTTCCTTTCCCTACTATTTATTGGGGAACTGCAGTGAGGTAGGAGACCTCATAGTGGCCAAAATGGACAGTCTTTATTTTGAGAAAGTGCACGTTCCAGTGGGTGTACAGCCCCAAACCCCAAAGGTGCACTAGTCAGGTAGCCCTGAGTGCTACGGAGAAAGATGGAAGAGGGGATGGCAGGACTTCACAGAGATGGCAGAGAAGGTCTCCCTGAGAAGGCAACGCTGGAGCATAGCACTGAACAAAGGGAGGGAGCCTGCTTGCAGCTAGAGGGAGGGAGCCTGTGCCAGGCAGAGAGAACAGCAAGTGCAGAGCCCTGGATAGGAGTGTGCTGCCTTGGCTGACAAATAGGCAGGTGCAGACGGGTGGGTGGGCGCGGTGGGAGAAGAGCTGAAGACAAGGGTAGAGAGACACTCTTAGTGCGCAGGGCTAATGGCTCAACGTGGAACCACTGGCAGCAAAACGAGCATTTGGGAAATGAGTATTGAGGGAAAAATGTGTCTTAACCAAAGGGCAGTTGATGCCTTGTGGATTAATCTTAGGCACTTTGGCAACAAGGGGTCTCTTTTGGGGAAAGGTGAGCTTTGGACACGTGTCAAGTTGGGTGGCAGAGACTTAGAGGTTGGGGCAACGTGGTGTGGGCTTCCCAGGGGTAAGGGTGCTTGGCCTGTGCAGGTTGTGGTGGGGGGGACCTGGTATGGGCTTCCCAGGTGTAAGGGTGCTTGGGCTGTGCAGGTTGGGGAGGGGACCTGGTGTGGGCTTCCCAGGTGTAAGGGTGCTTGGCCTGTGCAGGTTGTGGGGGGGGACCTGGTGTGGGCTTCCCAGGGGTAAGGGTGCTTGGCCTGTGCAGGTTGGGGAGGGGACCTGGTGTGGAATTCTCAGGTGTAAGGGTGCTTGGCCTGTGCAGGTTGTGGTGGGGGGGACCTGGTGTGGGCTTCCCAGGTGTAAGGGTGCTTGGGCTGTGCAGGTTGGGGGGGGAGGGGGGGTCTAGTGCAACTCCTCCTGTCCTCCCTGCAGCAAGGAGCTGATGACAGGAGGGAGCCCGGCAGTTTTGCAGAGTCCCCCCCCACCCCAAGCACCTGACACCTCAGCAGCCACGTCTCTGGTCTGCATTCGAATTGCCAGTTGTTTGCTTTGGTATCTTCTGAAAATGCTGCCCGACAGACCTGCAGCGTCCCAGGGCCTGTTTCACTAGAAACACAGCAAAACGCGCTGACAATCAGGTCTCCAGCTTTGTGGGGGCAACTTGCAGGGCTGTTCTAAGCCTGATGAACAGGAGCTCCGAGGGAATGCCTGTGATTTAAGTCCAACAGGGAGACTTCACATTTTCCAGGCCCTAAGGGTTTGCACCAAGGTCGTACCATCCTTGCTATTCTTTGCTTGAAACGTAATAAACAAAAACTCCTAGTTGAAGGGTCCCAAGAAGATGATGCCACCTCCACCCTCAATGGGCTGGCGTCTAGTTGGGAGAGGCAGATAAAACAAGCCAAGAACCGCTGCGTCCCTGTTCGAAAGAGGTGGCTCGAAGAGATGTGAAGAGGGCCCCTCAGTCCCCAGTCCTGCATTTGAGAGAGTGGGGTGGGGTCGGGTAGGGTGGGGGTGTGTTGGGGGAACGGGCAGCAGGGGAGCTGTCTGAAACGGATGTTTAAGACAGTGAGATAGAAGAAAACTACCAGAAAAGGCGTCCCAAAATCCACACTTCAGTAGTTTCTAGAACACACCTGGTCCTTGAACAGCACGGGTTTGAACTGAACAGGCCCACTTCTACACGGAATCTTTGCAATAAATGAGCGCTCCAGTACTACAAGGTCCACGGGTGGTTGACTGCTTGGACGCTGAACCACACATACAGAGGGGTGACCGTCAAGTCCCACAGGGTTTCAGGCCGTGTGGAGGTCTGGCAGCCCTAAGCCCTGTGTGGTTCAAGGGTCAGCTGTACTCACAACGGGGTACAACTATCAGCACTATCACCCTTAGAGCATTTTCCTCACCCTCCAAAAGAAACCCCATCTCCACCAGCAGTCACTTCCCGTGTCCCTGTGCCCCCAGCCCCTGGCAACCCTAAGACGCTTTCTGTCTCGAGATGTGCCTAGTCTGACTCTTTCATAGAAATGGACTCCTACAATATGTGGCTTTTGTGTCTGGTGTATTTCCCTGAGCGTATGTTCTGCAGGTTCATCTGTGCCGTCACATGAATCAGTACCTCACTACTTTTTAAGGCTGAATAATGTTCCATTGGACAGATATGCCCCATTTTGTTATCCAGGTGTCAGCTGACGGACATTCGGGCTGCTATGAACATTCATTCGTGTGTGAGTCTTTGTGTGCACCTATGCTTTCAGTTTTCTTGGGTAAATACAAGAAGTGGAATTGCTGGGCTGAAAGGAGGTTTGAAACTGAGATTGGGCGTTTGTTTAAAAGGAAATATCTGGTGCAGAGAGAGAGACGGAGGAAGGGAGTGTCTGTGTGACTAATTTTTTGCTTTTAGTTACTCCTTAGAACAGAGGTGATAAATATGATTATTTCTGGGAAGTTCTTTAATCCAAGAGTAAAGAATTTTATAGCTGCTACCAAGTGAAAAGTCCCAGGTCAGCCTGACGTAGAGCGCCCCAAACAGCGTGAGCTGGGCTGGTTCCCGGATTTCGTGGACTTGACTTTCCTATGGAGCCCTCCTGGCTCTGTGGATGTTTGAGAAGTGTCTTTTCGAGGAACACACATGTGTGATGTTCTGCTCTGTTTTCCCCCTGGACACGTGTAAATAGGTCAGACGACACCACGTCAAATGGCACCGAACTTCCCCATGGAGCTGTAGGAATGGGGAGATTATATCTGCAACTGTTTATTTAGAGCACAGGTGAGAGTGCTAAGGAAATCCTCAGTCTCCGGTCTTTTTCTCATTTCTGCAAACCAGGGATTCCTTTCCCTTCTTTCTGCAGGGCTGATGAAACCAAGCAAACAGAAGAACACTGTGAGAGGCCAATCCTGTTTGTGGCAATCGTTTGGCCGGAAGGAGAAGTGAGGAACACTCCTTGAAGGAGTTCCTCACTGATGCGTCTTAACTGACAGTGTTTGTCAATGAAAATCCTCCCTACTCTGTCCTTAGGTCACAGAGAGGACTCCTCTAAATGACTGCTGTAGTTTAGGACTCGCCCGTGGATTCACACTTTTCTCGTTCTCAGAATTCATGAGTGAAAGAATAAGCACACTGATTAGTCAACCGTCATCTGGAAACTCGCAAACATAGGCTTTAGCATGAATCTTCAAATTCTGGATCTAGTACGTTGTAACGGTTTTCATGCTTATCACAGTTTAGGGGAGTCTTTTCCTTTCTCTCGATTATTTCTGATGCCTGTGCCCAGTACAGTGATGGGACTGCATGGGAATGAAATCATTTCTCTTGTGTGGGATTGTGGAGTGAGTGCCATTAAGAGAATGTTACACCACAGACGCTGTGTAGCAACAGCTGCATGGATGGAAAATTCCAGAGTGTTTTTTGTTGCAACGTTTTCCATTTTTATACGCGCAAGGAAATGTGTGCTTAACTGAACTCAGCTGTTTGAAAATTCACAGAAAGTATGAGATAATACCTGTCTTTGCCATTTAAGCAATTTTAAATAATGGCAGAAAAGATGTGCTTCATTTAAAAGAGTTTATGAAATATGTATTTTGTGGCCACTACTGTGCGAAAACTGAGGGGGGTTTGAAAACTGGAGTGTTTAAATTCTGATGGATACAATGAGACGTGTGTGTCGGAAACAATACACAGTTTTTTTGCCTTTTTTTTTTTAAATGATGAGAAAATGAAAGATCATTGTAGAAGACTTTCACGGTTTCTGGAAGTAGTAAGTTGTTGTTTTTTTTTTTTGCAGTACGCGGGCCTCTCACTGTTGTGGTCTCTCCCGTTGCAGAGCACAGGCTCCGGACACGCAGGCCCAGCGGCCATGGCTCATGGGCCCAGCTGCTCCGCGGCATGCGGGATCCTCCCGGACCGGGGCACGAACCCATGTCCCCTGAATTGGCAGGCGGACTGTCAACCACTGTGCAACCAGGGAAGCCCTGGAAGTAGTAAGTTTTGAGCTG
Source organism: Mesoplodon bidens (assembly GCF_964165515.1). Classification (NCBI taxonomy): domain Eukaryota; kingdom Metazoa; phylum Chordata; class Mammalia; order Artiodactyla; family Ziphiidae; genus Mesoplodon; species Mesoplodon bidens. The sequence goes on from NC_138180.1 coordinate 47,569,995, forward strand.
CACTTTTGAGGATGAATAGAGCTTTTTAAAAAACTACTGGAGAATACCTATAGAAAATTGTATGTGTGTATCCTCAGGGTACAGCTTGCTGACTTTTTAAAATGGGGTACACCCATCTAATCAGCACATAGATCAAGAACATAACATTACGGGCACCCTGCACCTCCCCCTGTCCCTGTCCCCTTCTGTCACTACCCACCCCCACTTCTTTGAACAGTATGGATTAATTGTGCTCTTTTCTGTACTTTCTATACATTGAATGATACCAGCAAAAGGCAGGAAGCATCTATCAGACAGGAAAGAGGGATGCTGTTTTGTGTCTGGAGGCCTCATGATGTCAGATGTGCTGCTGTTGCTGCGTGTGCTTTCAGACAGTTTGTTTTCATTCTGTATAATGTTCTATGGTATAAATACACCCCACTGATCCATTCGGTCGTTGTTGGGATTTGTGGTGCTTCCAGTTTTAGGGACCTTTCAACAAAGCTGCTTTAGATATTAAAGTGCACGTCTTTTGGTGAAAATATGCACCTGTTTCTGTTGGGTATGTATTTACCCAGGAATAGGAGTGGTCGGTTTTCGTAGATACCTAGAGACCAGTTTCCCAAGGGGTCATGTCAGTTCACACTCCCGCCAGCAGAGGGCGAGGTTCCAGCTGCTCCCCAGGTTTGACCTGGGCAGTCTGATGGGTGTGCAGTCAGGGAGGTCTAGAGAGCCAGGGAAATCGGATTAGACAGGGGCTTCCGCACAGGAACTGATGGTCACATCTGTAGGGGAGCAGTGAGAAACTAGGTGGCTAGGTGATGGGAGGACAGGTGGGCAGGCTTCCCTGACAGCCTGCAAGTTTGGACTTGCTCCCAAAGCAGGAGACTGGTGCACAGCCAATCTGGCTACTGGGCATCCCACTCAGGGCCTCTGAGGGCTTGTTGTGTTCCAGTCAGAACTCCCCGGTGAATGAAACCTGATTTCCATGCTGCAGATCTTTACTTCACTCTGCTGCCCATTTCACCCCAAATGCAGCGTCCCTGCTGTGGAACAGAACCCTCCTTCTCTGACTGGACAGGAACCCGGGTTGAAGGCTTGGGCTGGGCTTTCTTCTTTGCTCCTTCTCGCCTCACTTCTCACATTAGGAGCTGACCACGAGAGACTCCAGAAAATAGTAGAACAATATAGGAGCTGACCATGAGAGACTCCAGAAAATACTAGAATATAGGAGCTGACCATGAGAGACTCCAGAAAATAGTAGAACAGTATAGGAGCTGACCATGAGAGACTCCAGAAAATAGTAGAACAATATAGGAGCTGACCATGAGAGACACCAGAAAATAGTAGAACAGTATAGGAGCTGACCACGGGAGACTCCAGAAAACAGTAGGACAATATAGGAGCTGACCATGAGAGACTCCAGAAAATACTAGAATATAGGAGCTGACCATGAGAGACTCCAGAAAATAGTAGAACAGTATAGGAGCTGACCATGAGAGACTCCAGAAAATACTAGAACAGTATAGGAGCTGACCATGAGAGACTCCAGAAAATACTAGAACAACAGAGTCCCCTAGCAGGTCTTAAAGACAGCTTGAGATTTTCGAGTTTCTTGTTATCTCTCTTTGGCAAAATGTAATCACTTTCAGCCTGACAACCTAACTTACTCCAGTAGCGTGAGAGTGCGTCCAGCTCAAAACCCTATGGGAAATGGCTCTGGAGCAATGCTGCCAACACCAGAGCTTCCAGCCCCTTGTGGACATTTACATTTAAAATGACTAAATTTAATATAGTCACTAACAATAAATCAATAATTAAAATGAAATTAAATTGAAAGCTCAATTCTCTGTCACACTCGCCACATTTCCAGTGCTCGGTACCCACACCGGCGAGTGGTTACCGTGTTAGCACAGAACACCTCCATCACAGCTGAGAGTCCTGGTGGGCACTGGATGAGGGGAAAAAATGCTGAAGGAAGGAGTGAGGACTGGATTAAACGTGTACACTTGCTACCACATCCCATTTTGGTGGTTGCTATAAAAATGTTTGGTCTTTGATCAAAGCTGCATTGCTGTAGCAACATTATTTGTTCCTGGGTTTTTAAGAATTTCAGCCGTGTCTCATAGACGTTTCCTGCATTTTGTTTCTCTCACACATTATTTATTTTTTCCCTGGCTGTGAAATAAAATCTGGGTGGTTAGGCATTTCCCCCAAAGTCAAAAGCCATCATGAGTTAGTACTACATGTTGATTTACGGTTCATGTGGGAACAAATAACTTGCCCAGAAAAATGCTGTCTGTAATCGAGGCCTCCTGGCCCCCTCTGCAGCTGAGGTCACAGGCGGGCTGGGCCACTCCTGTCTGAGGGCCTGCTGCCCAAAATCTCGGTCTGGGACGGGAAGCAAAAGGATCAAACAAGACCCTTTTGATTAGGAAAACATTATTTTTGCATGCCCTGGGGATTTTTGCATGTTGTTGAAAAACAGTAATATATTCTGCTTTTCCAGGTATTTTCTTTATCAGAGTAAAACAAACTTCTTCTGTGGAGCTTGAGTCAATAAAATTGTAACTCTAACAGAATCCCGTCCTCCTTCTTAGATACAGAATTTATTCCCTTTTGGTTCAGCATAAAATGAAAGCAAAGTCCCAGTGACAGACTAGTTGTATCATATGTGTTTTGGCCATTCATTCATCGACAAATTTTTATCGAGTACTCATTACAGACCAAACACTAAATTTGGTGGATTTATTTAAATTTGGGGATGCAGTGGTCACTCAAACAGATCTATCCCCTGTTCTCATGGCCCTTATAAATATAGAAGGGGAAGCCAGTGTTTTAAAAATGTAAGAACTAAATAATCACTGAAAAATGTGACACAGTTGGCAAAGACTGAACTGATGGTTAGGGAAATGGAAGTCAAATGGGACAAAATATTTTGATTTTGCACAAAAAGTCACAGAAAAAGCAGTGGTGTGAAATAAAAGGGCACAGGCTTTAGGGGTCCAGACATCTGGATTCATTTCCTGGTGTATCAGTTATGTACTGCTGCATAACAAATGACTCCCTAGCAGCTTAAAACAATAAATGTTTATTATCTCGTTGTTTCTGGGGGTAGGAATTTAGGAGCAAATTAGCTGGGTGGTTCTGACACAGGGTCGCTCATGAGATTGCACTTATGATGTCCACCCTGGCTGGAGGCATCCAAAGCCTTGAGGCTGGAGGATCTGCTTTCAAGACGGCTCACTCACACAGCTTTTGGTAGGAGGCCTCTGTTCTCTGGCTTTTGGTTGAAAGCTTCATCCTCACCAGGTGGCCCTGTCCCATGGACTGCTTGAATGTCTTCACAACATGGCAGTTGACCTCCCCAGGGTGAGGGATCCGAGAGAGAGCAAGATGGAAGCCACAGTGTCTTCTATGACTGAGTCTTGAAATTCACAAACCTTCACTTCACCCTTAATCTACTGGTTAAGTCACACACTCAAGGGAAGGGGAACTGGGCTCCACCTTTTTTTTTTTTTTTTGCGGTACTTGGGCCTCTCACTGTTGTGGCCTCTCCCGTTGCGGGGCACAGGCTCCGGACGCGCAGGCTCAGCGGCCATGGCTCACGGGCCCAGCCACTCTGTGGCATGTGGGATCTTCCTGGACCAGGCCACGAACCTGTGTCCCCTGCATCGGCAGGCAGACTCTCAACCATTCCGCCACCAGGGAAGCCCCTGGGCTCCACCTTTTGAAGGGAGAAGTATCAAAGAATTTGTTGACATGTTTTAAAACCATGGCACCTACCCTGGCTCTGTTTTTCTCTAGCTGCGGGATTGTGAGTTTTAGTTTTCTCACATAGAAATAAGTTTAATGAGACCCACACCACAGAGGATTAAGTGAGATACCATACATGAAGAAAGCTTTGCAAATTCTGAGGAGTTATGTAGAGGTTGGTCACTTAGGAAAGAGCAGAGAAACATGGAGCCTCACACTTACAAAGTTCCCATTTATTTAGTCCAGGGCGTCTGGTGAGCAATGAAGGGCATCCAGGATGATTCAGGAATGATCTGGGCTATGGAATCTTTTCTTCACCATTTCATTTCCATTCTCTTCCATTAGAACTCCAGTTTGACATGGGTTGTATCCCCTCAATATTCCTTTGCTCTTTGCATCCCTGTTCTGAGTAGATTCCTGATGCAATTTTCTAATTATAATTTCCTTTCTTTGCTTAGAGTAGCTTCTGTCTTTTTCCCCCATCCCCATGCTGTCCAATTTATTTTTCCCATGTACCTGCTATTTTTCTTTACTCCCAACATTTGCTTCCATTCCTAGATGTTGCTGATCTCTGCACATTAGGGGCTTACAAACTAAAAGTGTTAAACCAACACAGACACGCAGAAAAAGGATGCTACAGAAACAACTGTCTACCAATAAAGGAGTGAGCTCTGCTAATGAAGAGCAAATACTAATGCAACAGCATTACACACATTCAATGTGTTACTGAATCGTCGCGAGGGCTATCTAGGAGGGCCTTGTTTCTTATGGTGTCTTCTTCTTTGTGCTCAGTACGGATACTGGTACCGAGTAGTGATGCTCTGAATGCCAGCTGGAACGAGCAGGATGAGCGCACCAGTTGTTTTCTTTAGCATCTGCTTTCCGCGTGTCTGTGTTGGTCTAGCTTCTCTGGTTTGTAAGCCCCTAACGTGCAGAGATCAGCAACATCTCTGATCAGGCCTTTGGCGTGGGCTTCCTCTTCTGGTAGCCTTGGACTTCTGATCTGTTGATGTCCGTAATTCCGCCCATGTGGCTGTATTTTAGCAAGAGTGCTTACTTGCCTGTTTTCGGACGGCTCTGGATCTCTCCAAATACTGGCTATTTTTACCTTTCTTCTATTAGCCTCATTTTCCCCCTTTCTTCCCAAAGATCAGTGTCAAAAGGGATGAGAAAAGTGCCTGAGGAATGACATACAACTGCAACAGAAACCTTCTAACGCAACTGTCTTGGCTCATTCAAGCATTCTTTATGGAGCACGTGCCCTAGTCTTAATAATTGAGTCTTCTGTGCCAAGTGCTATCAGTTTGAAGAAAATGAGGCACATCTTTTATTTTTCCAGAACTCACTGTTAAGCATTTCTGAAATTATCGGACTTCCCCATGCCTATCAGATTCCTTTAGGTTTCTGTAATGACAGCTGTGGGGATGGAGCTTCAGCTGTAGACACTGCTGTCAAGTATTAAGACAGTCTCTACTGACCGACTATTTACCCTAGTGGACACAGGTACTTTGGTGTTTCTTCTGTGTATCTTTGAGTAGAAGTCAGAAGATCTGGATCTAGTATTATTAACTTTGCCATCGATGCAGGGTGTCCAGGGTCAGCCTGACCACTGCACAGCATGACTGCTGGCTTACACTGCATTTGCCAAATAAACAAAGACAGGAAAAAAATAAAAGTAGGACCTCAGGTAATTCAGTCAACTTGTCTAACTTTCAGATTCATCATTTTAAAAACGAGATAACTGCATCAATTTTTTTCTTAAAGATTCTAAATTAAATTTTCAGATACTGGATGGATATCTTAGGGGGAAAAATAAAACAAAAAAACCAACCCGGAGAGGTCAATAAACAGCTGCAGCGCTATATGATAGTTAAATGTTATCCAGTGATGATTTCTCAGGAAGTAATTTTTTTCAAGGAATGTACATAAACTGAAGATGATATTTTATTTTATTTTATTTTTTTGTGGTACGCGGGCCTCTCACTGTTGTGGCCTCTCCCCTTGCGGAGCACAGGCTCCAGATGCGCAGGCTCAGCGGCCATGGCTCACGGGCCTAGCCGCTCTGCGGCATGTGGGATCTTCCCAGACCGGGGCACGAACCCGTGTCCCCTGCATCGGCAGGCGGACTCTCAACCACTGCGCCACCAGGGAAGCCCTGAAGATGATATTTTTTATTAATATTATCACCGTTATCATTATTACTCTCCTAAGGTGCTTTGCTCTGGCAAGCAGTTACGGAATTCACCTGTTTTATGCTTAGGTATTTTGATCTCACTCAGGCACCTCCATCTATGCGACGTTTTGATAATTTGACAGCTCCTCAGCAATCCCTTACCTTAACTCCTCTCATTCATTCTAATTCTTTTCTCTGTATGGTGAGTTTTTATAAATCTTCCTAGTAATGGATTGCTGAGTCCCTAGCACAAAGGAATTGAACTTATTGTCTACCCTTCCACACCTATGTGGGTTTCCAGCAGACAGCTTGCCATTAGCAGAGTAAACTCACTTTCCAATGTACAATTTGCTAAGTTTTCCCTAGTTACATACTTGCTATCAATTTCCATACTTTAACTTGTTTTAGAAATTGATTCTGATTTTGAGTTGCCCACTGTGTATTTCTCACCTTAAAATGATCAGGAACATGTACAATGTTATACATAATGCTGGAATACACAGGACTAGAACAATTAACTCTGTCTTGATGCTGCTTGATTTGACGCCAATCCAAAAATCCTAATCCTTGGCTACAAGCATTCCCTTAAGAGGCACTCTGCTTTTAGAATCTCTTCTGTACATGAATTAGACAAGTACTTGGGTTTTCAATTACAGTCTCATAAATCAGGAAAATGTATTTTTTTTATATAGTAATGACGTGTAGCAGTGCCACCACCACATTTGTTAGGTTTTTTAAATGTCTGAGGGACTGTGTATAAGGTATAAAACTCCTGTACAGGAGATTCCCGTTTCCTGGGAATTCTACTATGTTATGACACATGCGATAGATGATAAAATGGCTTGTTTTAAAGCCACTGAGAACAGATGCCTCTGGTGACTGAATTTAGTGACTAAAGTGACCAGGGATATAGTACAGGTTACAAGTGTAGACTATGGTGTTATGTTAGACTTCACAGGTTCAAATCCTTGTCCTTCCTTGGACTAGTCACATGAGCTGGGCAGAATTCCTTATTCTCTCGGAGCCTTGGTGTCCTCACTGTGAAAGAGGATATAACCCACAATGGTTATTGGGGATTAAATGACTAACAGTAGTTGAATGCTTAGATCAAATCAGCTCTCTGCTCAGAGAAAGTGCTCACTGAATAAACATCAAACAAACAAAAAAGCCAATCTGCGCTATTTCTTTTCCCTGATATAAAGGATAAAAATAAAATCCCAAACCACAAGAAAGCAGGATAGTCACTGACTAAATGTTCTTCCTTATTTTTAACAGCCTATTTCCTTGTGAAATTCGAGAGTGGACTTTGGGATGAGAAGGTGGCATCTGTGGGTAGAAAAATGGCTGGCTGAAGAAAGGACTATTAAATACTTTATATGTGGGGTAATTACCCAGAATACAGAAGGCAGTTTTCTGTGGTTGGGAAACTCCCTGCTGCAGTGAGAGAACCTTCTTAATTTTTGTTCTAAATTTTATTGCGCGTGACAGGCTGTGTTCTCTTTAGAGGCCTTCTGAATACTGGATTTGCTCATATAGTTCACGAACTGAGTTATTCCACTTGTCTGTGAGCTCTCATACACTTGGTTCCATGAGTATAATTTGATACATTTGGCTAAAAGAGACATTAGTAACCTGATAAGAATTTCATCTTGGCATAGATGTAGCAAGATTGGAAATATGTAGCAAAATACAGCAAGTCTGGCTCACAGGACTGTCTTTGTGTACAGATAATTAATTTGTTTCTTAAAAATCCAGAGGGCTTGGCATATCCAGGATAGTTTTATTTGTAACGTAGCTTTTTCACGCTCCACAGAGTACCAATTTGATTAATATTTTTTGTCCCTTCAATTACATATCACATTTCAAAACTCACATGGATTGCTGGCAACCATATCTAGCCAGTTATGGAAAATTCTGGAGAGGTGTACAGACCATTTCTGCTCTCTTTACTGGAATATAATCAGAAAAAGGAACTCTGTAGGAGGAGGTACAGTGGTTCTAAGAAGAAAAAATTGAATTGATATGCAAAGTATCCCCATGTTTGATGTTTGATACTTTAAAGACCATCAGTAAAAAAAATTATTTTATCTGCTTCACTGAATACTCTGCTAGAAGGGCCGACACTTTGGAAAAAACTTTTCCTGTTGGAGTTGAATCCTTTTCTGGGTAATCTGTGTTTGGTAATGTATATATTTGTGTGTTCCAACTACTATGGCTGTGTAACAGATCACCGTCAAAATGCAGTGGCTGAAAACAGTGGTAATAATTCCTTCTCTCTCCAGGTTTCTAAGCATCAGGAATTTGAGAGTGACTGAGATGGGTGATCCTGGCTCGGGTTCTCTCATGAGGTTGCCGTCAGTTTTCGATCAGGTCTGCAATGATCTTGAAAGCCTGACTGGGGCTGGGGATCTGCTTTCAAGGTAGCTCCCTCCCTTGATTGGCAAGTCAGTCCCTGTCTATGTGGCCTCTCTACATGCTGCTTGAGTACCCTCACAGCATGGCAGATGGCACTGTGCAGAGTGGGTGGTCCAGAAGACCAAGGTGAGAGTTTCGACGCCTTTTGTGGCTTAGCCTTGGAAATCACACACCATCATTTCTGCTCTAGTCTGTGGGTCATGCAGGGCCAGTCCTGGTTCAATGTGGGAAGGGCATGAATTCAGTTGGTGAGCATCACTGGGGGCCATCTTGGAGGCTGCCTACCATGGAGCATATACTTCCATCACAAGTTTTTATCAACATTTGAGAACATGCTTGGAAATATACCAATTTTCCCATAAACTACTGGACATGATCTACTTAAAAAGAGTAAAATAATTTAAGGTTTAAAAAAAAGAACTCAGGGCTTCCCTGGTGGCGCAGTGGTTGAGAGTCCGCCTGCCGATGCAGGGGACACGGGTTCGTGCCCCGGTCCGGGAAGATCCCACATGCCGCGGGGCGGCTGGGCCTGTGAGCCATGGCCGCTGGGCCTGCGCGTCCGGAGCCTGTGCTCCACAACGGGAGAGGCCACATCAGTGAGAGGCCCGCGTACCGGAAAAAAAAAAAAAAAAAAAGAACTCAAACACAGCAAGTTCAGGAACCGCCGATGTGATGTGCTTTTGAACAAAAGAGTGGTTTTAAAGGCACTTCCTTCTTAAAGGGATAAAAGAGTTAAAAGCTGTTATGTATGCAATCATTCTTTTTTTTTTAAAGATGTATTTTTTAAATACTTTTATTTATTTAATTTATTTATCTTTGGCCGCATTGGGTCTTCGGGCAAGCAGGGGCTACTCCTCGTTGCAGTGCCCACGGGCTTCTCATTGCTGTGGCTTCTCCCGTTGCGGGGCTCCGGCTCTAGAGCACAGGCTCAGTAGTTGTGGCATGTGGGCTTAGTTGCTCCGAGGCATGTGGGATCTTTCCAGACCAGGGCTCGAACCCGTGTCCCCTGCATTGGCAGGCAGATTCTTAACCACTGCACCACTAGGGAAGCCCTGCAATCATTCTTAAGCTTGGAATTATGCCTTTTCTCCTTTGCTTGGCTAGAAGTTATACATGCCTGAGGAGTTTAGCATATATAATAGTAATTCAAGGAAACAGGTCATTAGATACAGAAAACATGTGTATGTGCTATGGTTCAATAATGAACTTATTCACATGGAAGAGAATCTGGGAAATTTGGGATCTGCAATCTAAAAAACTCTTGATGTATGCCTCATTCCATAAAACCTCTCCACCATTGGAAGCCTTGGAAGAAGCATGTTGATGTCTGTAAACGTGGTAGAAAAACCCCAACTGCCTGCTCCAGAGCATCTGAGATGCACCTGATATATCCTCATGAGAAGCAGCTTCAGAGTTTTGGGGGTGGCTCCACGACATGAAGCACGGCCGCCTAACGGCTCATTAAAGACAGCCTTGGAACAGGAACCCTGTGTTCCCTGTGTAGTAGAACAGAGGCACAGGCTGGAGAAAGAGGCAACTGCAGAAAAAGACTAATATGGAGAAAGCGATACCCAGCTTCGGGAGTCCACAGTCTCTTTGACTGGGGCTGCTCGTGCTTGGTGTGTATGACCAAATTTCAACAGTGGTGCTAACCCTCCAGCTCATCAAAATTGAGTGCAAATGTACCTTGGCAGGTTTTCTGTTTCACTGCCTGTTTGGCTTGGTTTTTCTTCTTTACTGAAACTGGCCTCACCAGATAAATTTGAAAAATGGAACGGTGGGTTTGCTCTCTACCTCTAAGAATTTGTCATGAAAAACAACTTTACCAGAAACGAGACAAAGCAAACCGCCAACCCTCACCCTCAATTTTACCTCTGTAATAAGAAACCACAAAGAGATAGGGAGCTATGAGAATCATGGGACAATTCTTAGAGAAGATTTAATAGTAATTTGTCTTTAAGGTACCAAAAATAACATGTGCAAGTGAGATAATACATATTTGTAATTAGATTTTTGGGGGGATGGATTCTTCTCCAGGCTCCATTTGCTACAGGCTTATTTTTATCTGGGTTCTTCCTTTTCTAAAACTGTTGGAGAGAATTATTTTCTCAGGACATCAAATCCTTGGCTCAAGTTGTAACTAGACAGGCTGAAGCATTTTTTTTTTTAAGTATCTTTTTCCTTCTTGTTTCTCATCTTTTATTTCTCAAAATACATGTGCTTTTTATAGATATGGGAGCAATTTTCAGATCAAGCGCTCTGAAAATAGTCTGAATTAGAATATATTAGGGGAAAATCATAATTTACCCACAGAAGCACATCATGTTTTATTTTATTAAAAGCAGTACACAGAGGCTGCAGACAGGGAAAAAATGAGGTGGAGATTTTCCCCTCAGCTATTATTTAAACCAGAGTTTTGTTTACAGGAAATGTTTTTAATGTTATATGGACACATTAATTGAAAATAAATTTAAGCACAACTAGTTTCCTTTCTGCTTTGCTTTGCTTTTATTTCTCCTCACATATCCTCTTGGGAGTTAAAGTCCATGGGTCATATTTTAAAAGGGTATCCTTTTCCAGCTGTGGAATTAACTCTGTAAGATTCCAAAGAACTTTGTCCCTTGGATCTGTCTCTCTTGTCCACTCCCGTTAACGCTCTTCTGGTTCATGCCTTTCATCCTTTTACTTATATTTATAGTGGTGGCTCAGACTCTTCAGGACCCGTTTAGTTTCCACACTGCATGAGATTATTACTTTTCATATAGCAATACTGTGATTGCATCCTATCTGCCCAAAAGTTTGTGAACACTTTCCACTGCTGTCAAGTAAAGTCCAAACCCCTCTAGGTCAGCACTGATGATATGTCAAAAACCTGGCACCGTGACACACGCAAATACTGTAAAATCCAGCAGTTGCCCTCTTGGGCTTTGGTCCCCGAGAAATGAAATTTATGTTCACACAAAGATCCATATATGAATGTTCATAGCTGCTTTATCTGTAATTGCCCCAAACTTGAAACAGCTCCCAGTGTCCTCAACAGGTGAATGGTTAAGCCAACTGTGGTACAAGCATACTATGAAATACTACTAGGCAATGAAAAGGAATAGGCTATGGACACACGCAACAACTTGGATGTATCGCCAGGGAAATATGCTGCGTGAAAAAAGCCAATCAGCCATTTGTTGAAGGCTGCTCCCAAGGCACAGTAATTCCTCGGCATTTTTGGTTTGCTGCTCACAAGAGCACAGTGGAGTCTGTTGCCACAGAAAGTCCCCAGGCCAAGAGTTGTAGGTGTCAGCAACTGGAAGACAGCCTGGCAGACGTGACAATGTATGTGTCAAGGGGAAATGGGTAAGCGCAGAAAGAGCTAACGACTAAGAGTGAGACTAAGGAAATCTACCAGAAAGTAGAACCAAAAGACGAGGAGAGAAAGGATAAAAAATCAGAGGACCACTCCAGGGGTCCAACAGCTAAATAAGAGGAGTTCCATAAAGAGAAATAAAAACAAAAAAACAGAAGGAATAAATCATAATTTTTAAATGAAGTCCAAGAAAGTGATTTCTGCCTCTGATAGGCACACGGTGGCAGCTTAGTTCTGAACTGTCTCCTCCTAGAAAACATGCAAAGCTACAAGAAAAACAGCAGCAACCTGCAAGTCACATGTCCAGTGAACCCGGGAGTCGGAGAAAACTTGCAGACTCCAAATTACAAGCACAGCTCTCAAAGTCAGAACCAGCAGGAAGCCCCAGCAGTTTTATATCATCCTAGTACAGACACAGTGTTATAAAGTATCAGGGAAGATTAATCTGGGAGTCATCTGCGTAGAGGTGGTATTTGAAGGCCCTGGAATAACCACTATACCAAAGAGAGGAGAAAGGGCTTAGTCAGTGGTGTGTAAACGTGCTTACAGATTTATGAAGTAAGTTCTGATATGGGGTGGGACCTGTGGCTCTGAATTTCCAAACAGGCCCCTGGGTGATGCTGATGCTCTGAGTAACCAGATCCACGGAGCAGACTCTGAGTAACAAGGCTTTAGGGCAAGGCTCTCAGCCTTGGCTGCGCTTTCCAACCACCCAGGGAGCTCTAAAAGTCCCACTGCTCAGGCTTCATCCCAGAGCCGTCCATGGAATCTCTGGGGACCCAGGCATCCTTGGTCAATTGCAGCTCTAAAGGCAGAATCTGGTGCTCAACATCGCTAATTATTAGAGAAATGCAAATCAAAACCACAAAGAGGTATCACCTCACACCTGTCAAACGGTTATCGTCAAAAAGTCTACAAACAATAAATGCTGGAGATGGTGTGGAGAAAGGGGAACCCTCGTACACTGTTGGTGGGAAAGTCAATTGGTGCAGCCATTATGGAAAACAGTATGGAGGTTGCTCGAAAAGCTAAAAATAGAGTTATCATATGATCCAGCACGCCCACTTCTGGCTGTATATCTGGAAAAGATGAAAACTCTAAGTTGGAAAGATGCATGCACCCCAATGTTCACTGCAGCATTACTTACAATAGCCAAGACATGGAACAACCCAAGTGCTCATCAACAGATGACTGGATTAAGAAGATGTGGCATATGCATACAATGGAATATTACTCAGCCATAAAAAGAATGAAATGCTGCCATTTGCAACAACGTGGATGGACCTAGAGAATATTATGCTTAGTGAAATAAGTCAGACAGAGAATGACAAATACCTTATCACATATCACTTATATGTGGAATCTAAAAAATAACACAAATGAATGTATATGCAAAACAGAAACAGACTCACAAATATAGAAAACAAACTTGTGGTTACCAGTGGGGAGAGGGAAGGGGAGAGGAACAAATTAGGCCTATGGGATTAACAGATACAAATGACTACATATTAAACAGATAAGCAACAAGAATATACTGTATAGCACAGGGAATTATACCCATTCTCTGGTAATAATCTATAATGGAGTATAATCTGCAAAATACTGAATCACTATGCTGTACACCTGAAACTGACACAATATTGTAAATCAACTATACTTCACTAAAAATGATATGATGCTTTCTGGGAAGGTGGGGGAGCAGATAAAGGCAGAATCTGGGAATCAGGTTGTAAACTAGATGCCTTTGGGGCCATATGGGTGCCTTAAAGAGGGAGGCAAGCCAGCCGTAGTGGAGGAGAGCTGGCAGCCTGCACACAGTGGCCACATAGAAATATGGGCCCAGCTGCTACCAGATACTCAGTGTGTCAAGAGGGCCAGGCACTTGGATGGTTGATGGGAAAACAATGAATTTTTACACGTTGCCACCTAATCCGGATTTCCCTGAAACACAAGAGTGGGGAAGCACTGGGCAGGTTGGCAAAGCTGTTGGTGGGATTTAGCTTGGCCTGGTGGCAACCTCTGATCAAGACTGGCCTCCGAAGTGTGCAGGGAGGGGTTTCCTCCTCCCCATGACTGAGGTTTGTAGGTGCACTGGACGGAGTCCACGGATCCAAACACCTGCAGTGCTGGTACAGCTCTGCACAATGAAGACGTGTCCCAATAAAATGGCCAAGGTCCCACGAGAGAGGCGGGGCACTTCAGGACTTGAGGAGGCCAGCCTGAGAAACTACGTAATCCAGAAAGCTTCTCCATCTTATTTCCGGGATACAGTTATCTACAGATAGCGATCTATCTATCTATCTATCCATCCATCCATCCATCCATCCATTCATCTGCTATCTATTTATCAATATACACACATAAAACTTTATTTTCTGGTAAAGAATTATTGAGGCAATGGTAAAATGTGTACTGTCAACGGCCTTATTGATTTTTTTTCAGTAGGACATTTTGTTGCGCATTTAAATTTATGTGTTCAGATTAAGCCATGAAAAGCTCCATGAGCACCTCCACCTAGGCAGCTTGCTTCTCTGCCTTCAGGACAATACTCCTTTATCCATTCATTAACCCACACAACACACTCCTGAGTACACTCCCATGGAAGTTGCCAGCACAGTGGTCCTTAAATCATCACAACTTTCTACTTTTATCTCTCACTCATATGATTTTCTAATCCTCTGTTAATGTTTAAAAAAATGCCCAGTGATATACAATGAAAAGAATTATTTTTCTAAACCTGCCTAGGTAACTTGACCGTATGTTAGGTGAGGTTTTACAGACGTGTACTGTAAAGATATAAATTTATATTACACAGAAGGAATACAGGAGAAGAAATGCTGATTAAAAGGCATCATACTGAATAGTGACAACGTGCACTGAGGAAGAAAAATGGAAGTAAGACTGAATTGTAAGTATGAGGTTCTAGAATGGGAGATTCTGAATGCCAACTGGCCACTCATTTCCAGAATGGAATGCACAGTAGCACCGTACTTATTCAAGTTTGATTTAAGTCTTTACATGCTCACTGTTTTGTGATCAGAAATATAAAGAAGAATCCACGATGCACTGTGTACAAGGGCTGTCCCTGATCACCGTCTGAAATCATCTTATTCACTTCTATCTCAGCCCTCCAGTAGCTAAACCCTGTGAGGGCAAGACCTAACGGGTCTTGCTGGGCAGTCAGAGTAGGCGCTGGCAGTTAGCAGGCTGTTTTAGCTTGCTAGGGCCACTGCACAGAGTATCACTGACCGGGGGGCTTAAACAACAGAAGTGTATGGTGTTGCAGTTCTGGAGACTGAAAGTCTGACATCAAGGTGCTGGCAGGCACCTGGTAGTTCTCTGGCTTGTGAAAGCATAACTCCAGTCTTCACAAGGAGTTCTCTCTACGTGTGTCTCCAAACTTCTCTTTTTGAAAGGACATCAGTCATGCTGAATCAGTCCCCTCCCCTGCCCCCCACTACAGTATGGCCTCAGCCTAACTTTACTAATTACTTCTGAAATAGACCTATTTCCAAAGAAGGTCACATTCTGAGGTCCTGGGGGTTCGGATTTCAACGTATGAACTTTAGGGAGACACAATTCAGCCCATAACGCAGGCACACATTACATACCTAGTGAATAAATGAATAATGAAACAGGGAAAGAGCCTGCTTGGGCACCATTCTACTCCCAAGTGACCAGGTCACTGCACATGTCTGATGACATCGACTCCACGAGCTAGAATTCTGTAAAATATCTGAGTATAGTATTTTATATTGATTCTTTACAAACACAGGATAGTGATTCCTTGAGTGACAAGGATTGTGACACTGTATGAATTGCGTAGTTTAATAACAGTTAAAGTAGAGGTGTATAAAGAATTTTAGGAAGGATGCCCAGTTAAACCTACAGAGTGGCTTCTGGCGTGACCTGGTGGCCTGAGCTGAACCTTTAAGTTTGGGCTCTGGGCACACCGCAGCCCAAGGTCTGAAAACCCGCTACTCTAAGGTGGAAGTTCGGGAAGCGGTCCCCTGCCCCACGTGTGCTCCTCAGCTTGATACGTAGACTTTCCTCTCATTTGGCTTCTGGCATCACCCTGGGTATCTCTTGTCTTCTGACCTGTTTTGTCTTATTATTCATCCTATACTTGACCAACCCTGACTGGTCACTTACTTGTATCACACGAGACAAACTCATTGCAGAATTCTTAAGACATTTTACACGTAACCTCTCAAAGGTTACAACTTTAACAGAGAGGAACTTTCTGTCACGTACAGAAACATCAACACCTGCATGTCTACTGTGCGAGCTGCTTTTGTTCCTAATTGCTGGTGCACAGATCTGTGCAGTGCTGGACCTTCTGGGGTTGCAGACAAATAAGCACCATTAGGGGAAGAAGCCAGACCTGATTTTTTTCATTGGAAACTGTATTTCCAGTTTGTGAACAGCACCTGGCATATATCTGTTTTCTAACTGAGATTCCCCTCCTGCTGGGAACCTAAGTGCTAATCGCTGGGACTTCCAGAAGGATGACTGAAATTAACTAACATGGGGGCCCCTGTGGAAGGCATTTCATGTACTTCTGTACTTTAGGCTGCGGCTGCAAGCTGCTGGGAAGGTGTTCCTCCATTACTTAAAATACTTTTTCCTATATGTTGTTTTTTGTGTCCGTAAATAAACACGCTCACTTTCAAGACAACCCCGTATCTACTGAGAGTCAGCTTCACATTTAGGTAGGACTTTCTTTAAACCATTTCAAATATGGGTTCCTCCCACGTGAAACTGATAGTAAAAAATTAGTGGCCAGCCACTTGGGCCAGGGAGTGGAAGAAACAGAACTCAAAGCAAGCTTTCTGACGCTAAGCTCAGTGTTCTTCCCAGGAAAATATCCAAATGACTCTCTTACTTAAGAGACAAAAAAGGGAAAGAGGGGGCTTCCCTGGTGGTGCAGTGGTTGAGAATCTGCCTGCCAATGCAGGGGACACGGGTTCGAGCCCTGGTCTGGGAGGATCCCACATGCCGCGGAGCGGCTAGGCCCGTGAGCCACAGCTGCTGAGCCTGCGCGTCTGGAGCCTGTGCTCCGCAACAAGAGAGGCCGCGACAGTGAGAGGCCCGCGCACCGCGATGAAGAGTGGCCCCCGCTTGCCACAACTAGAGAAAGCCCTCGCACAGAAACGAAGACCCAACACAGCAAAACTAAATTAATTAATTAATTAAAAACTCCTACCCACAACGTCTTTAAAAAAAAAAAAAAAAGGGAAAGAGGAACACACAGCTTTTATAACTCATAGATCTAAAACTGGGAGCAACACGTTCCAGTCACCTCATTCTATAGGTGGGGAAACTGAGGCCCCAACATTCCCCCAAAGAGTCACAATATAGTAATGGAAAAAGAGTGTCTAGAACACAACATCTAATAGAAATATAATGCTAGCCTCAGATGCCAGCCATATTTGTAACTGAAAATCTTCTCGCAGTGCCATTAGAAAAAGTAATATGAAACAGATGAAATTAATTTTAATAATACATGTAACCGATCCAATACATCAAAAATATTATCATTTCAGCATGTAACTAATATATAAATTATTAATGGATATTTTACACTCTTCTTTGAAATATTCTTAGAGCGCATCTCAATTCAGGCTAACCACATTTCAAGGGTTCAGTAGCTGCATGTGGCCCGGGGCTGCCCTCTTGGACAGCACAGCTCCAGGGCAGCCCTTCCGCCCCAGTCTAATTTTCTTCTCCGCAACTGCACCCCTGGCTCCCAGACTTACACACCACTAGAACTTGTAAAATATTAATCGTAAAGAGCTGGTGCTTATTTTGAATTACCGTGCGCGGAAGATACCAGGGGTAGCAAGCAGCTGGGAGGTATAGTTCGTTCACGGAAGATGTTTTAAATTTTAACTCCTGTCCAAGAAATGCAAATCAGTAATAAAAACTAGATTATAAATTTCAGAGTGGGACTTAACATTTAAAATATTTGTGTTCTGAAGAGAAAGGTGACTAATACACGTGTGACGTAATGCTTCCAGTATTGCTGATTTTAGTTCTTTGAGTTCTTTTCTTTTCTTTTTTTTTTTTTGCGGTACACGGGCCTCTCACTGTTGTGGCCTCTCCCGTTGCGGAGCACAGGCTCCGGACGCGCAGGCCCAGCGGCCATGGCTCACAGGCCCAGCCGCTCCGTGGCATGTGGGATCTTCCCGGACCGGGGCACGAACCCGTGTCCCCTGCATCGGCAGGCGGACTCTCAACCACTGCGCCACCAGGGAAGCCCGAGTTATTTTCAATTATGGTAACATTCCATTAAAACTCACCCCTGACTCCCAGGCTCCCCCACCCCCTCCCGTCCCAAGCAGCACCACATGGCCTCTCACACCGTCACGGTGGAGGAGCTGAACCCCCCCCCCCTTATTTAAATCCTTTCTAATGCTACTGGTCAGTCTTTCCTAAAATATGCTCGGCAGAACAACAATTTTGTGGGATGTGGTTAACAGATTCTACAAGGCAAAAAAGAGTTTTTGTGTCCATAGAAGTTTGGGCAATACTGGGCTAATCATATTAATTATGCTGGTTTGGCTGCCTGTGACCAAGCTGAAGTGACTCCATAGTCTCACCAGCATCCCAGGCTGTTTCCCTCCCCTCTCTTGTCTTCAGCTTGTACCCTTAGTCCTCATGCTCACTGCCTCGTATCTGCAAGATGGTTTCCCCAAATGTGGGTGTTTTAGGCTCGAATAAGAAAAGAGGGAGGGACGGACGGAAGGAGGGAGGGAGGGAGGGAGGGAGGAAAGATGCTTCCAGCTGAAACCTAAAACGTTCCCCCAAATCTCTAGGAGTGTCCTACTCAGGCTCATCAGCTAGAACGATATCCCAAGGCTCGCTGCAGCTTCAAGGGAAGCTGGGAAGGTGAATATTTTAACAAAGCACACTGCGGTGGTAAACTCAGTCACCCTTGTCTACCTGAGAATGACGGAGCAAACGGAATATGGGATGCTCAGGATCTGCCACACGGAGTCAAAGCTTTCTTAGAGGCATTTACTTAAGATTTTGCTTTCTGCGTGTCAAATGGGGGACCATTCATGTCTTTCCCCCCGCATAAAATTCTCATTTTTTCATGGAGGAACTTGAAGAACTGCTGTCCGGTTAAGTATGCCTCGGGCGAGGCTGTAGCCATGTGTCATTCTGGGACAGCCATGCATCCTAAAAGGGAGACGCACAGAGGGTCTGAGGAAGACCCCGTCTATCCTAACGTGAATCCTAATGTCTCTCCTGCCCCGGGCGTCCTGTGTCAGCTCCTACGTTCCTAGAGCCTCTCTCGGAGCCTCAGCTGGTCTCACGACCTCTCTTCGGGCCACGAGGCATACGTGGAACTCGCTCCTCCAATGCAAGTTTCTGCTCTCCCCACGGAAGGGGCGGACACCGCACACAGCGACCCCGTCCCGCTCCCTCTACCTCGCACACAGCCTGGAGTGCCAGCGGCCAGGTGGTGAAAATGAGCGCAAGTCCCCCAGAGTTCCAGAAACACCCGCCAGTCACTCGACGCCAGCCGCTGCCCGTCTCCAGATTCTTGCTACGCGAGCAAACAATAAGGCTCTCTTACCGTACGATGAAAGCCGCCTCGTCGATGGCAGCGTGTCACTCGCCTGTCCGCCCGCGACGCCTCGCTCCCGCAGCCTCACGCCCCCTACGTCCTTCGCCGCCGCCGGCTCCGCTCACCCGACCGCAGCTTCCGGTTCTCATTCTGGTTCAAGATGGCGGCGGCGGCCCGAAGGGAAGAGCTTTCTCTGAGCAAACCCTAAAGCCCGCGGAGCGACTCCTGCTACAGAAGCCCCACCGCGGCGGGGAGGGCAGGTGAGAAGGGCTGGGAAACACCGTCTCCCCTCAAAGGCCGCCCCCCGGCCCGGCCGCCCACTCAGTCGGGAGGGAACTTGAAATCCGGAGCTGCCCCTCCCCCCCCCGCCGCACCCCCCCGCCGCACCCCCCCCGCCGCATCCCCCCGCCGCACCCCGCCCCCCGCGCAAGGCGGGAAGGGTTGGAACGCCACCTTTGAAGGTGTGCGCCTGGGAGAGGAGCCCCCGAACAGGTAGCGCTGAAAACCAAGGAGTCGCGCCTCCATGAGACCCACAGCCTCGGCTCTTAGAGGGCTCGCCTCTCAGACTCGCACCGCGGGGCCCAGCGCAGGAGAGGCCTCAGAATGCGTGAGGGCCGCCGGGACGCGGTGGGAGCGGGGCTCGTTTGCCTGCCATGCAACGTGGTCCTGAGCGGCCGGCACCTGGTTTGACATGCGTCTGGGAGCCAGGTGGGGTTTTCTCCATGATGGAGGCTGGCAGATGCCATCTTTTTTATTCTTCTTCTTCTTTTTTTTTAAACTCTAGATCCAGAGCTTTCCACCCGGGAATGCGCTCTGGAACGTGTCCTGGCGTTCCTTGCTTATAGCCAGTGTTTCACGGAAGGGTCATGGGCACATGTGGAGGGTTCAGCACTCAACGTTAGCCTCCGACCTGGGTCTTGGTTCGTGATTAGCTATGTCATTCACTTGACAGCCTGGAGACCTACCCTGATCCGCAGCCAAGTCCTTTCTCAGGGGGTGGGGTGGACTCACTTTTCCCCAGCTGCTGCCTGGACTCTTGCCCCAAGCTGAGTGGACCATTTGGAAGGACAGTACTGCCATCTGTTTGACTCCAGTCAATTCTCTAGCTGCCTCAGCCATTCGCAGGATTGGATCGCGTTTGATGTTTGGTATTTTTGTTATCTCAGGAGCACGCTATAATTGCCATGCATCTTTGGATGTTGAAATGTGCACTGGTGGCCGCCCTGGTACAAGGTGAGCCAGTCTCCAGCCCTAGGGAGGCTTGGTCCTGACCTTTCTTTTCCCACCAAGGTGCCAGCAGGTCTGTGGGTTTTGAACATTCTCTCATTGTTTTCTGGGAAACAGTATAGTTTAGCCAGCATCCAAGATGGCACCCAGTGAGGGCTGACCAGTACTACATGATAACGGATAGAATATCATGGACCTCTTTGGTTGTGACTTTGGCAGATGGGTCGTAAAAGGCATTGCCACTTGTTGCCTTGCCCTCTCTTGGATCACCTGCTCTGGGGGAAGCCAGCTGTCCTATCCCGAAGACGGTCAAGCATCCCCATGGAGAGGTCTTTGGGATAAAGAACTGAGGCTTCCTGACCACTAGCCAGCACCAAATTGCCAGCTTTCTCTACACCCCATCTTGGAACCGGATCCTCCTCCAGTCCCAGTGAAGCCTTCAGATGACTGCGGCCCTGGCTGACACCTTGACTGTAACCCCACGGGAGACCCTGAGCCAGCACCAGCCAGGTAAGCTGCTCCCCAATTCCTGACCCATTGAAACTAGGAGGTAATGGCCCTTATTGTGTTAGAGTGCCAAGTTTCGGTGCAATTTGTCACACAGAAACAGGCAGCAGATATAATAGTTCAGCGGCCAGCCATGGCCACCAGAAGTTCTTGCAAAGTCCCCTGCCTTTTTGCTAGACTATTATAGAGTTTGTGCCACAAAAGTGCCCATATAGGATTTTCCATGTGGGACATGAATAAGTACTTTTTAAGTACGTAATACTTTAAAAGTACCTTAGTACTTCAGTACTTTGCAGTATTTATTAATTTGGAAAAATCAGAAGTGGTGTGAGAATGCAAAGAAAAAAGGTAAAATGATATTTAAAAAGGTAATTGGTATAAGAAATGTAATTGAATTTTAAAAAATCGAGAATGTCAGCTCTGGGAGCCAAACATTTCCCCACTGAGCTTATCTGACACCCTGGATGGATGCAATACGCTGCTGGAATTGAGTATTACGTCTCCTTCATCCTTCTCTTTACGTTTTGAAGGTGAGTTTTTTTTCTTTACTCTTGCAAAGATACACTATGAGAGCCCTGCCCAGGAGCCAAAATGGAAACATACATGCATTAAATGAGAAATTGTATGTTTTGTCTGTAAACAATGAAGGATTTGCAGGTAATATATGTGGAAGAGGCATGTTGAGTGAGTCAGCATCCAGCCTGGCTTCCTGGATCCTGGACAAGTCATTAATTTTCTGCATCTGTGTGCTCCTTTGTAAGCGGGGAGATAGAAGGTTCTTGTGAGGGTTCAATGAGATAGTTCCCTGGAGCCGCTTCTGTTCTGTTCTGTTTTTGTTGTGATTATGATATACAATTAAATTGCATTCAGTAACTGCATTATTACACGCGAACATGGTTATAAGGGACTGGTCAAGTAGCGCCCGTTGCAATGCAAATAGCACCTGAGCCCGATGAACCACAGCTGATATTAACCTAATCCAATCTCAGTGAGGTGGCCAGCACATTCATTTCGTATGATTAAAACAAAAATGGGGTCATTTAATACACAAGTATCACTCTAAATTTTTACCTTGTACCATTAGCACAAAATATCTTTTCATCGTGATTATCCGTTGTTGTTAAAAACATAGTGAATTGTTCCTGCGGCAGGCCAAGCTAAAGTGAAATATAATCTTCCCTCTCAGCCCTGAGATGAAAAAGTAAACGAACTGTGTGTCACTCAGAAGGAACTTACACACACAGTTTTGAAAATGCAGTGTCTTCATACATCAGGCTTTCTTTTTCTTTCTGTTGATGACAGCGTAACAAGTTAATATTAGCCCTTAACGAACATCTCTGCTGTTCAGCTTATTAACTTTTGAAGATGTAGGACAAAAACAGAGTTGAAATTGACTGGAAACTCTTGTTAGAATGATGGATGTTAGACACCCGGACTTGATGGCTGTCACTCTCATGGCTGTCCCATGGGGTGAAATTTATACCAATAAACAGGAAGAAAATTTCCATTTTCAACTTTGGACTCTGAAAATTAGGTTTCATTTACAAGCTGATTTGTCCTGATTACTCTGAATTATCCGGCAGAGGTAGGAGCAGCAGCCCTTCTGAAGCCCCTGCGTCGCTGTCCCTCCCCCTCCACCCCCCACCCCCCGGGGGACCTTGCCTCCCTGCTAATCGCCTTCGGTTTGTACTCTGCAGATCCAGGCCACATTTTAATAGGGGTGTGAAAGATGTTTGCCAAGCACCCAGTCAGCCGGAAGACCGCTGGCAGGTTCGCGGTGTCATTTTGTTGAAAACAAAGTGGCATGTTTTTTTGGAATACATTTACATAAGGAGGGAAGGCTTAAAGGGAGAGAGAAAGGCAATTTGCTTGTGAGGGCTTTGATCCCGTCAGGCATCCTGAAAACCTTTAATGATGAATTGTTCTTTGCTCACACCCAGTGGGGCTGAGTCTGGTCTGCAGACAGGGAATAGGGTATATAGCTCTTCTCGCCCTTCCCACTGTCACCCACACCCGGGCCCTACCTGGGCACCTGCCTACCTACCAGGAGGACCTAGTTGCTGGTGCAAAGAGCAGGCAGGGAGAGGGGGAGAGGAGGTCCCGGTCTACTGCTCTCTAAGCTGATCTCATTTTTTAAAATCTAAATTTATTTATGTATTTCATTTTTTACTTTTGGCTGCGTGGGGTCTTCGTTGCTGCGTGCGGGCTTTCTCTAGTTGTGGCGAGCGGGGGCTACTCTTCGTTGCAGTGCGCGGGCTTCTCATTGCAGTGGCTTGTCTTGTCGCGGAGCACGGGCTCTAGACACATGGGCTCAGTAGTTGTGGCATGTGGGCTTAGTGGCTCCGTGGCATGTGGGATCTTCCCAGACCAGGGCTCGAACCCGTATCCCCTGCATTGGCAGGCGGATTCTTAACCACTGCTCCACCAGGCAAGTCCCGTAAGCTGATCTAATTTTGTTTTACTGTTTTTCTGTGTTGTGTTTGCTTCACGATTTTCTCGCTTTGGCTCAAGGGACCTTTTTTCCAGGAGTAAACCTGGGAACACAGGAGGTTTAGGTTTATCATGCTAAATTATAGTCAGCGTGTTAGTGGAAGGTTAATACGGGAGGTGCAGTGGCCACTGCTTCCCTCAGACTCGGGCACCAGGTATGGAATGCTTCCTGTGCCTTATAGGAGCATGAGACCAGGTCGTGGTCACGGGGGTGGGAGAACACGTAACAGCCACCGCACATTGGTGGCAGAGAGTACTGGGGGCCCAGCTTCAAAGTCTCAGTGTTGAGAATGTTGTTGCCTCCGCTCACAGTTGAAAAATAACGACCTCTGCCTTGAAAGAGGCCCTTGACATCTGCCGCTCGGGTAATTTGTTAGTTGTTGAGAAGAGTTTACTACTTTAACCTGTGTGGGTGTATATGGACATCATGAGTGTGTATGGGTGTATATGTGTTTCTGTGTGGTTGTGTGTGCTTAAAAGATAAACTAAGGCATGTTAACAATTTTAAGAGTTTGAGCAAAAATTGGTTTGAGGGGCTTCCCTGGTGGCGCAGTGGTTGAGAGTCCGCCTGCCGATGCAGGGGACACGGGTTCTTGCCCCGGTCTCGGAAGATCCCACATGCCGCGGAGCGGCTGGGCCCGTGAGCCATGGCCGCTGAGCCTGCGCGTCTGGAGCCTGGCTCCGCAATGGGAGAGGCCACACAGTGAGAGGCCCACGTACCGCAACAACAACAACAACAACAACAACAAAAAAAAAAAAAAACAAAACAAACAAAAAATTGGTTTGAATCAGGCAGTGCCTAACTGGAAGTGGTTAGGAATGCTCCACCGACAGGAGCCGGGGTAGACTTGCATAGAGAAAAAGTGGAAGCAAAGTAAGGAAATGATTGGTTGGCTATAACTTCGCACCTAGTTGGCTGTTTGGGATTGACTCTGGTTTCCTGACTAGGCTTCCCACTGCATAAGAGCCCCCTCAGTCTAACGGCCTCCTTGTTTCATTAGTTGAACAGTGCACGTGTGTACAGGGGCACGTGTGTGCATGCATGTGTGTTCACAGGTTTGTGTGCCTTCACGTGTCTGCACATGTATGCATGCGTGCAGATGTGTGTGTGGTGCACCTGTATATGTGCACACAGGTTTGTACACGTGCGTGTGCATTTATGTTTGCACGTTTGTATTTGCTCATCGTACACAACCTGTGATAACCTCTCCTGTACGTCAGTCTTTTTTTCCCACCACTGCTGCTTGCTTTAATGTTCGTATGTAATCAGAAATGATTTTGAGGCCTCCAAATACTAGACCGAAGCTTCAAGGAACCAGTGCGTCAGGAGGAGGAGACTGAGGATAGCAGAGAGAGGTTGTTTGAACATAGCTCCCAGCAATCAGGGACAGCGGGACGGAACCGGAGCAGCGGTCCTGGGAGCAGGTGCCTCCCTGCTCTAGATGGGAGGGGGCCCCGTTGCCTAGAGACCAGCGTGAAGGGCTCAGGTAACCAAAGGTGTTCTGGGCTCCTGAGAAGGGCCGTAGCTTGCAGGGTTGAGGAGGCTGCTGAGCCTTGCATGGCTCCATGCCGCGCTTGGCTTTCAGGCTGCTATGTAGACTGTGGGAGTAGCATCACATCGGTACATCAGACAAAAACACCACTACACTAGACCACCACAGGCTGCCTGTTCAGTTAAATGAAGACCAACGGATGCTTGGAGACATTTCTTTTCCATTGTTTCTCTTCCTTTCTTTTCATCTCCTTTTCCCTTTCCCTCTCCTCTGTCTTCTCCCCTTTCCACCTGTCTCTCTCCCTCCCTCCTTTAAAAAAAAAATCAAATGGTTCTAAAATCACTTTTCTGCCTAGGCAACCCTCATTATCAGATGGAAAGTCTGGCACAGTATTTATCTTGATACATAACCATGTTTTTCCGGTAGACGTAACATTTACTCCTTAGGCTTTTCTTACATTTATTCCCATATTTTTTTCCCCATTTCCTACTAAGTCGTCGTCTTAAATGTAAAAGCATAATATATCCTCTACTTCCGCTTAACATCCTCTGGGCTGAGGACGCTCTGAACTATGTATCCGGTTGGGATAGAGCCATGGAAACACAAGCAGAGGCAGCACGGGGGAGCTTTAAAGAATGACGTCTCATGATGTTGATTTATTCGGGCCGGCCACACTACATGAGTCATATTACAGGCGGTCACGGTGAGGATGGAAGCCACCACGCTCCTTGGGTGCTTTGCATGCCAGGCCGTCTAAGTTCTCTGCTTGCCTTGTCACGCATCACCCTGAGCCCTCAATGATGTCCTTCCTCAGGTTCTCTCCGTTCACTGAAGGAAGGTATGAGCTTTTCTCCAGAGGGCACAGTACCAGGAAGCTGTGATTCTAGCCTGGGCCATCGGCCTCCCATCCAGATCTAACACATGCAGCCACCAGACAGGTATTAAAGGACATGTGCAGCGACAAAACGTGAGTGAGCGCCAGTCCAGGGGCAGCAGTGAAGGCTGAGCTTGCAGTAGGGAATCTCAGATCTTCCCCACGGCTGATTTAATTAAACTCTAGGTGGTTTTGCAAGGGTGGGCGAGGGGAAGCTGGTGAGTAATATGCACTCTTGGGGCCCGCATGGGACCTGCTGAAACAGGTGGGGCCACAGGTGTCTGAACAGGTGTCTGAACGAGCCCTCCTTTGGGGCTTGCTGATTGTCATCGGTGCTCAAGTTTGGGACTCGTGGCTCCAGGGTGAGCTCTGCACCCCTTGCAGATTCTGAGGCCACCTTCTCTCCTCCCACAATCTGAACCCAAGCTGTGACCAAGGGGTTGAGCAGGAGGGAGGAAGCAGGTATGAATGGGAAAGTGGAGGGAGGGCATGGGACAGAGTATTTAGGTTGCCCCCCGTGTGGTCATCAGTGCTTCAGCTCTCTGCCGTCAGGCTTGCAGTGGGGCTATAATTATTCCTGAGCAGCCCCTTTCTTCTGACAGAGTCACAGCTCACAAGATTCTACAGTGAAGGAGCCGGTTTTTAAATTCTGCTACAAACTCCAGATTCTGCCTGCCCTCCCCGGTATATGCATCCCCTCCCCCGACTTGGCGAGCTCGTCACCCCTGGGAGGCTGATGTAATGAGAATTCGATGCTAAACCAGGAGGCCAAGGGGCAGGGCTCCTGGGCTCTCTCTCAGTCCAGGGCCTCTCGCTTGCTTTAATTTCAGCAGTGCCTCAGGCGGGTCAGCGCAGGGCCCTGTGAGGTAACTGCACAATGACCACACGCTGCTGGGTCATTCTTCTATTAGGCTGTTCCACAGTCTAGTGGAATTCATGATTAGAAAGTAATGTCATTCCCTAAAGCATACTGAAGACCCAGGCTACGCTGGGAGAACATTGGTTCAGTCACCGCTGTCTCCCAGCTGAGACTGACGAAAACAAAAGAAACAATTTCGTATGATAATATTAGCAAATATGTCTTCTGTAAGCCCTGTCTTCATGCCTGTTGAATTGCATTGTCCCCTCTCCGTATTGTTGACTTACTTGTATAAAGGATTTCGCTGTGCAAAGTGGGGAAAATTATTTCACGCTTGCTTTGATCAGAAATCTGTGGAGGTGTCTAAACCGTTCAGTATATTCTAGGGTGGTTAGCTTTGCTAAGGGAAGGGAAAGGCGCTCAAATCGTTAGCATAAATTAAGCGGCCTAAGTGCCGTCTTGAATATTTTTAGATGGATTTAAAAAGTAGTGTAAATTTAAGAAGGTCAAAGATGCTGGGAATCGAAGGCATGCACATTGTTCATTATTTTAGCAATGTTCTAATACCGTGTTTCTCATGTGTCGTCTGACATCTAGATTATGTAAAGCCAAAATGAGGTCACCGTGACAGCCATCTGTGCCATTAATTCATTGTTATGAGTTAATTTGGATTAGGATCTCGGCTAAATTATGAAATGTTTGGTCTTTGTTTTAGCTGAAGACCATTTGGTGGTGATTTGCATTACTTCCAGTTTCTGGATTCGGGCAGCTCATGCTGCCCTTTTCTCCCCTCCCATGAAAAGGAGTAATCTCTTCATAATAGAATTTGTAACTTTACGTAAGAGGAATTGGCGTACAGCCTTGTGGAGGGCGGGTGGTGGTGCTGGTGGTGTGTCTACTACTTAATGATAATAAAATATTTGTTTTTAAAATACCTCGAAGCTTCCAGGATTTTATTTACTGATTATATCAAGTAATTGCCCACGGATGTATGGCATTATGGAAACTTGCAAAAGTGAACGATTAGTTGGTAGGCCACAAGTAAATTATGGCTGGAAGAGCAAAAGTGACCTAAAATTAATGAAAAATGTGTGGCCTCATCCAGTAGTAGTCACTTACAATTGGCAACAAAGGTTACCCAAAACATAGTTATGTAATTAGTTTGATGTGTCAAGCTGAGTTGCCAAGGAGTCCTGGGACACTGTAGCTGGCCGGCAGGGGGCTAGCCCTGGAATCTGGCCAGCCTGGAAGGGTCTGCTGGGCAGGCTGTAGGTGACAACCAGTAAGAAAAAAAGTCTCAGGATAAGTTATGAACCTTTATGCAGGTGTAAAAAGGTCTTAATTGTTTTTATTAGTTGCATTATTGCTCTATCTAATTATGTTAAGTAGAGATAAGAGTAAATGAGAAACAAAGTTGAGTTTAGGATAGAGTCTGGATTTGGTAAAAACTGAAAAGTATACGTTTTGTTTCAGGCAGAGAAAAAGGATCCATAGATCAGAAAATGTAGGATGAAACCAGTGGATCTATATGTGGTGGAGGGTAGATAGGAAATAGATTCATGGCTTTTTAGCCTAGGGTGGAGAAAGTGCCGGAAAGATGGACTAGTGGGAATAATTTTCGGCTTTGAATTCAGAGAGACTTAGTAAATCCTGGCTTTGACTTTGTTATGGCAGCCCTAGGAAGCTGGTGTATAAAATAGTGAAATGATAAATCACCAGCAAAGGAAGTGGTTTTGCATCCCAGCTGCCACAGCTGGGAGCCGTGGTGTTTATATATGAGACGTAGAAAATAGTCATGGAGGAAAGCACTTGGAAGAAACAGTGGAAACCTTCCAGATCATACAGAGGCCTGAGGATTCCTTTTTCTGCTTAAAAATTCTGAGTTTGAGCAAAATCTTCCCAGTTCATGCATAGAAAAGCAGGGGCTTTCCCATCATCTCAGGTCCCTGTAGCTGCTGTATTTACTGAGATTCTGGTGTTGTATGAACTGATGAACAGGAACTGCAAAAGCAAGGGAAGTAGATGAAGAATTGCCAACGTGTTACTTGGTTTAGCCAGAAACATGGAAAAGCTTGAACTCTGAACATACTGCACCCTGAGAAAGGAAATGTGGTGTATTTGACAACAGAGAGGAGCCAGTTTGGCTTAGACCAAGGGTTGGTAAACGTTTACTATAAAGGGCTGGATAGTAAATATTTTCAGCTTTGTGAGCCTCACAGTCTGTTGTCAGGTTTCAACTCTGCTGCTGTGCTGTGGAAAGCAGCCACAGACAACATCTAAACAGATGAACATGGCTGTGTTGCTGTAAAGCTTGATGCATGGACACTGGAATTGGACTTGCCTGGAGTTTTCATGGGTCATGATGTAGTACAATTGTTTGATTTTGTTCAACCATTTGAAAATGTAAAAGCAATTCTTACCTTGAGGACTATGCAAAAAGAGGTGGTGGGCTGGATGTGCCCTTGGGCTGTGGTGTGCCATCCCCTGGCTTATTGCCTCTTGGTTTAGAATAATGACAATGCTGGAAGAACTGAGACGTTGAAAGGGAAAGGGGGTCTGAGTCAGAGACCAAGATGGAAATGCTTGCCTAGAGTACTTTGAAGTACAGTTTTCTCTTATGTCTTTGTTATCCATAAGATTGGCAGCTCACATTACACCTGTAGTTGAATGAATGAATTCTGATCCATAGTATGTTCCCTGGTGTGGGTTTAGCTGTTTTTAGTTTATTACCCCCACCAACGGGATTATGGTTGTTGTTTATAGTTAAGCCCAGGGTTAAGAGAACAGTGGTAGTTCTAAAGACATTCCTTAATTGGGTAAAACCATATCTTAAAAACTCTTTCTTCCGTGACTGTGCTCTAGTCATCTCTGTGGTCCCTACCTGGTGCCCCGGGGCAGAGGCTCACTGCACTTGTTTCCTTCTCCTCCTGTGGGCTGTAGCACAGCTAGACCCCATTTCCTAGTTTCCCTGGTACAGAGGGCAGCCCTATGCCTGAGTTTTGTCTGGTGGAATGAGGGTGAAATGACACACACCACCACCTCCAGTCCTATCTGGCCCCAAACAGCCTCGTGTGCTGTGTTCCACACTCTCTCCCTGCCTTGTTGTGCCTGGAAGGCAAGTCCTTTTTTTTTTTTTTTTTTTTTGTGGCACGCGGGCCTTTCACTGCTGTGGCCTCTCCCGTTGTGGAGCACAGGCTCCGGACGCGCAGGCCCAGCGGCCATGGCTCACGGGCCCAGCCGCTCCGCGGCACGTGGGATCCTCCCGGACCAGGGCACGAACCCGTGTCCCCCGCATCGGCAGGCGGACTCCCAACCCCTGCGCCACCAGGGAAGCCCGGCTAGTTCTGTTTTATCCTAGAATTTGGCATATCCGTCGGTTGGAAGGAGGAGAGGCGTACAGGGGCACTGTCAGTGCAGGCACTTGTGTGTCAGAGCAAGCAATCATGTTTCTTCCGTGAAACCAGGAGAGCTCTTTGTCACAGCTCTTATCCTACTCTGACTAGTATGCGTTTGGTGTGTGAAGACAGACGGTGCCTGTGGAGTAACGATTCCTCTTGCAGTGACCATTCACTCACGTCTGGCCCTGTGTACAGAATCACTCATCTCACTCCAGACCTCTGGCTCGTCCCTCATGGTCACTTTCTAGGCCCATCCTGAGTGGGCACACCTCGTGGTCTGTGCCCCAGCCCCAGTCCTCATCTGCTAATGGATTGTCTCTCTCCTATGCTGGGTTCTGTCTTCGAGAGCCATTCGTGGTGCTCAGGTGAATTCTCTGTTCTGTTTTCCTTGCATCTTTTTAAACCTTCAAGTTAATGGATGACTAATAGCACAGAAGATACTTTTTTTTTTTTTTTTTTTTTGCGGTACGCGGGCCTGTCACTGTTGTGGCCTCTCCCCTTGCGGAGCACAGGCTCCGGACGCGCAGGCTCAGCGGCCCTGGCTCACGGGCCCAGCCGCTCTGTGGCATGCGGGATCTTCCCGGACCGGGGCACGAACCCACATCCCCTGCATTGGCAGGCGGACTCTCAACCACTGCGCCACCAGGGAAGCCCCAGAAGATACATTTAAAGTGCACTGAAGTAGATGGTTGGTGCATGTTTTTGTGAGCCAAAGGGAAGCTGGGGGTAGGTGAGGAATGTGAGCCAGTTCAGGAATGAGGTCATAATGTCCACTGATGACAACCCCATGTTAGCCTGGGGCATCCAGAGGGGTGGGCAGCCTGCCATGGTCTCGTGTTACTTTGGGATGTTTATAAATATTATGGTTTGGTAGAGGCTGTTAGAGGCTGTTGTATATGCTGGTGAAAACATGTTGATGATCATGCATATTAATGTATATTATGTAACAGACGTTACACAGAATTATGGCATATAATGATATATAAAATATAAAATATATAGTTGTATTCTATAATCATATATAATATAAAAATATATATTATATAATTATTTACATATGTTTTTTGATATATACAAATATATTTTTATATTTATATATAATTTCATATATAATCATTAATATTATGTAAAATAATATATTATAAAATATCGTATACACATACACATGGTTGTTGGCATCTATTGCGCTGAAGTGGAAGCTGCGTTTTGGTTTGTTTGTTTTTTTCTCAAGATGTAGCACTTTGCTTTTCCAGATGCCAATTGATTTACCTCCTGAAATAAGGAATACAAGAGTATGGGTTATCTTCTCGAGTGTCACACGGTGTGATTGCAGAGGTTTAGTGTTTTGTCTCATGATATGTGCCTGATACGGCACAAAGCATCCTGGAATCTCCACAGCGTCACTGCCACCGAAAGCAGCCCCGAGGGTTTTTCAGTGCAGTAATCACTTGCCTTCTCCCACATTTACAGGTTTGCACGTGCACTTGTAATAATGAGAGATCCATCTGTCAATACATAGAGAGCCTGCTGTGAGAAAGGGCTCCTGGGGCAGCTTCCTCGAGTGGAAACCCTTGTAGGGCAGTGGGCACACTTCATCCTAGTGTTGTTTAGTCTTGTGCATATTCCCCTCCTGTCTTCCCTTTCCTTTCCCACTGCCTTTTCCATCTCAGCAATGGAAACTCCATCCTTCTGCTAGCTCAGGCCAAAAACCTTTGAGTTGTTCTTGTGTGTATCTTTCTCTCCAGTCCACACCAATTCAACAGGAAGTCCTTTTGGTTCCACCTTCAATGTGGGTCCAGATCTGACCATTTCTCCTCACCTCTCCTGCTCCGAGCCACCACCATCTTTCTTCTGCAGCCGTCCGAGCATTACGTTTATACATAGCATCTTTAGTTAGAGGTGATTTTTTTATGGGCACTAAAAGAGAGATAAAGGATCCGCAGATGAATAAGAATTGTGAGAAACAGAGGACCTGAAGTAGAACCAATTGGTCTATTTATCAGTGATGGAAGACAGGAAAAGGAGAGAAGTACTTCTGAGGGAGGAGGTCAAGTCTTGGTTAGTTGATAAAACCTAGGTGGGAAAGTTCTGCATGGGTCTCTAGGTTGTATAGCACTGCTTGACAGTCTTGCCCCTTGTAGGGGTCTGGTGGGTGAGCAGGGTGCGGAGGCAGCATAGAACATTCTTAGGCGACTTGAAGGGAGGGGAAGCAGCAGGTTTGTGCAGATGCCTTTTGAAGGCCTTGTAGAGGCACTTGGTTCAAGGCAAAATAGCATACCTTCAGGGTGAGGGCCAGTCAGCCTATTCTGGAGCCATAATGAGGATGCCTGGGGTCTGCTAAAATGCAGATTCTGATCCTGTAGTTCTGGGTAGGGCTGAGATCCTGCATTTCATTTCTTTTCTTTCCTTTTCTTTCTTTCTTTCTTTCTTTCTCTTTCTTTCTTTTTCTTTCTTTCTTTCAGTTGAAGTATAGCTGATTTACAATCATGTGCTAGTTTCAGGTATGCAACACAGTGATTCAATATTTTCGCAGATTATAATCCATTAGAAATTATTATAAGATATTGGGTATAATTCCCTGTGCTATACTGTAAGTCCTTGTTGCTTATCTATTTTCTGTGTTTTGTGTATGTAGTTTGTACCTGTTAATCCGTTACCCCTACCTGCATTTCTAAGAAGCTCTTAGATGGTGCCGAAGCTGCTGTTCTCTACAGATAGCCTGGGGCTGCACTCTCATATGGGAAAACTTCAAATTCCTCGACCTACAATTGCCCAGCTATGCTTCTTAATCTCTGTTTCCTTCTTTTGATTTGGGGTAGATAACCTACAGCTATTTTGGTCTTCTAGTTATGGGATCCATACAGTAAGGTCCCCCCTCCCTCCTCCACACCCCCTCCCCGTAGGACCACTTATTCTTAAAGTTCAATGAGGGACATTACAAAAGAGTGACACAAATGTAAGATTTTATAGGTTTCTTGAACAGTCTCGTAAAAAAGAACACATAAACTCCTTTGGAACAAAGACCTTACAGATCAGGTAGCAAACATGTTTTTCAGACCTTTTAAATCATTTTTTAAAATTAAGGTGAAATTTGCATTAAATAAAGCTGATTACTTGAGAGTGAACAATTCATTGGCATTTAGTACATTCACAGCGTTGTGCAACCACCACCTCTATGTAGTTCCAAAACATTTTCATCACCCCCAAATTAAACCCTGTATCCACTAGGCAGTCACTCCCCTTTCCCCTTCCCTCAGCTCTGGCAACCGCCAATCTGCTTTCTGTCCCTATGGATTTGCCCCTTCTGGATATTTCATCTAAATGGAAGCATACGATATTTGTCTTTTTATGTCTGGCTTCTTTCACTTAGCATAGTGTTTTCATGGTTCATCTACGTTGTCGCCTGTGTCAGTATTTTATTTATTTTTATGGCTGGATAATACTCTATTGTAGGTACACTCCACATTTGTATATCCATTCACCCTTTAATGGACATTTGGGTTGTTTCTACCTCTTGACTCTTGTGACCAGTGCCGCTGTAAACATGTGTGTAAATCGTGCATTTTTCTTTGTGTAGTTTAGGGAGTGATCCTTTCTGAAAGATACAAGTTGATTTTGACATAAGCAGAGGAGATTCATCAAAGGTTTGACACTCTGCGATTCAAATTCAAAAATGAAACAAATGACTTTCTGAAGCAGACCTCAAGGTATTCTAAATTGTTATAAGCGATGAACACTCTCCTTTGAAAAAAACTCTTCAATTGTTTATTCAGGAATCCTGGGTTTTAGGCACAAAAGGTATGTAAATACAGCCGTGTGTAGTGTCCCAGGAGATCAGGAGAGATTTCTGCTCAGAGTTCTTTCAAGGATCCACAGGACTTCAGAGACGCCTGCCTCTGTGCCCCACAGTGGAGCTGTCTGCCTGCTTGCCTGCCTGCGAAGGGTACGGTTTGAAAGGTCTCTTACCTTCTAGCTGTTAGAGCTCAGAACCACGTGGAAGGTCCGTCACAGTGAGATGGAACATAAACATGCATCTGTCATCTCAGGGACCCAGAGGGGCTTTTTTCCCCAAGCAGCACGGCTGCTCTGCTCTGAGATATCATCAAGCCTCATAAGCTGAAGTCTGAAAGGGTGACCGTGCTGGGTGCTGATCACTCCAGACTGAGGCCCGTGATTAAGATTTATCCTTGAGCAGCTGCAGAGCCTCTGGCTCCCGTCTGCCCTGGAATTGGCCTCATAGGGCAGGCCTTGTCGGGTGGGGCTGGAGGGAGAGCGTGTGCTCCTGAGCTGTGGTTGTGGACAGTGTCGGGGCAGATACTGAGCTCCTGTCCAGGATGTGATGAGACTGGTCCTAAATAGCTTGTCCAGCACACGGCACAGAAAGGGATCTTAGGGGGCTTCCCTGGCGGTCCACTGGTTAAGACTCTGTGCTTCCAGGGCAGGGGGCCCGGGTTCAACCTCCCGTCAGGGAGCTAAGATCTTATACGCCGCGTGGCGCAGCTGAAAAATAAAAAAATAATTAAAAAAAAAAAAAAAAAGAAAGGGATCTTGTGTGATGGAATGGGGAGTGCAGTTGAGTCAGAACCAGGGAACTTGGGGCCAGGGGTACAGGAAGCTGAGCTTGGATGTGGAGCTCCTGCGCTGGAGCTGGCTCTTGTACATTGCTCCTGCAGCTTCCTGGGAGGAAGGCCCTTTGATAGGAGCAAGGCTGCAGTGTGGGAGTCAGTTATACACACACACACACACACACACACACATTCTTTTTTATATTTTTTTGCATTATGGTTTAACCCAGGACACTGAATATAAGTTCCCTGTGCTCTACAGTGGGACCTTGCTATCCATCCATTCTATGTGTAATAGTTTGCATCTACCAACACCAAACTCCCAGTCCATGCCTCTCCGACCCAGGAGCTGCAGTTTGAAACACTGCAGATTTTGCGAGATGGAGAAGAGTAGGTAGAACATTATAGGCAGAGGGAAATAGGAAAAGTGTGGGA
The DNA here is from genome assembly GCF_964165515.1 of Mesoplodon bidens. NCBI lineage: Eukaryota > Metazoa > Chordata > Mammalia > Artiodactyla > Ziphiidae > Mesoplodon > Mesoplodon bidens. Next base: position 47,605,103 of record NC_138180.1, read on the forward strand.
TCAGTGTCTTCCCATCCAGCATTTCAAAGATTGGTGATATTTATAAATTCCAAGAACTGGCTATTAGTGTAAAAGAATTCTAGATGTATCCTGTTACCTTTTTTTTTTTTGCGGTACGCGGGCCTCTCACTGCCGTGGCGTCTCCCGTTGCGGAGCACAGGCTCCGGACGTGCAGGCCCAGGGGCCATGGCTCACGGGCCCAGCCGCTCCGTGGCATGTGGGATCTTCCCGGACCGGGGCACGAACCCGTGTCCCCTGCATCGGCAGGCGGACTCTCAACCACTGCGCCACCAGGGAAGCCCTATCCTGTTACTTTTGACATTCTTCCTCCATCTATACTTTCCCCCTAAATTGCAATGAGCTAATTTTGAGAAAAGTCAGACTTTATAAAGGCCAGACTCCATTTAGGCCATCTCTTTCCTTTTAACTGCTTTTTTTAAATTTAATTTTGGCTGTGTTGGGTCTTCGTTTCTGTGCGAGGGCTTTCTCTAGCTGTGGCAAGCGGGGGCCGCTCTTCCTCGCAGTGCGCGGGGCTCTCACTATCGCGGCCTCTCTTGTTGCGGAGCACAGGCTCCAGGCGTGCAGGCTCAGTAATTGTGGCTCACGGGCCCAGCCGCTCCGTGGCATGTGGGGTACTCCCGGACCAGGGCTCGAACCCGTGTCCCCTGCATTGGCAGGCAGACTCTCAACCACTGCGCCACCAGGGAAGCCCCATCTCTTTCCTTTTAAACACAGTTTTAAAGTATACCAAGTTTTCGTCACTAATTATTTCTCTGAAAAAGAGAACTGTTAAATGAAAAACAGAAAAAAAAAAAGGTGAAGGGAAAATGATCTAAGGAACCGAAATGTGTGTTTATTTTGTTTCTTGTTGGTTTTTTTGGCCCCCTTGGGATGGCAGGTACTGCGTCTTGAGAAGGACCACGTATGTTGATTTTCTGCTGTAGCCAGGACTTCCTACAAAGTACGGTATGGCCGTCCTCCGACAGTGCAGCTGCATGGCCATCTTCAGCGGCTCCAAGTTCGCACGTCTGAGGACGGCACCCTGCGACGTGGTTGGGCTGCTTCCATGGCCCCCACCCCTGCAGTCCACCCGGCTCCTGGTGGGACCTGGGGCGGTGCTGGCGAGGACGCACTTTGCTCTCTTAAGCCCTGGCGAACACACAGAGCTTTCTGATCGCCTCCTGCCTGAACACAAACAGGGGATCCATCTCTGCCTTGTTTCCCCAGTTACAGGTAATTAGCTCTGTGCTTTTGAATGCTAGTGCTTGAAATTGCGTGCTCTGCATCTGCCTTACTGCGAAGCCGCTCCACTGCCTCTAGACAAAACATCATCGAAATGAGATTTGCTCTCAAGTATCTGGTATGTGGGAGGAGGCAGCAAAGGAAACAGCGGATATTTCAGATCTATGGAAAAATATACAGCATGGCTGAATAACGGCATCCAGCACACTCACGAATTAAACACATCTTGATCTAATAGCCAGTGGTAAGGAGTAAGCATTTCTATTTTGAACTCTCATTTCAGAGGTGGGGTGAGCCATATAAATTTTCATAGCAGTGATTTGTTTATTTTATGATTTCCCGTCCTGACCCTTTTCTCTTTCCAGCTCTCCAAGAGGCAGGCTGTTTGGCTTATCACTGGCTTATTTAAACTTGTGCAATTCAAGTATGATTTTTTTCCAAAAAGCAATTTGTCATGCATCCAGAGTCTCATTTTGACAAGGGCCTTCGGTGTATAGAACTGTACTAAGATTCCAACTACTAAGGTCTGAAAAGGAGTATCTCTGTCTACAGGCCGTAAAGATTTTATCTCACATCTTTCCAGAATCCAGCTTTATGAGTACATTGGCACCAATATCTGATGTAGGTTTTAATCTAGGCAGAGGTGGAGGGCGCGGGGTGTGTATGTCCATCCTAGTGTGCCCCAGCCTTCCCTCATCTTCACTTTCCCTTCCATGAGGGACTTCACCTTACTCTCCTCAGGCCACAGATGTCTCCCATCCACCCCTCCACCTGCCAGATTAAAAAAAAGTTGTGTACATCGGTAAATGATGGAAAAGACCTTTATATACATGTACAAACATGCACATGAATTACATCTTACGAAAGCTCTTCCTTGACATCTTATCTTCCTCCAGCCACCACCTGTTTCTCTCATCCTGTGTGAAAAGGATGGCTAAATGGTCTCCAGAATTCACTTCCCCTTCTGTAGGGTAGAGATGTTGCTGGGAGTGGGTGTCCAGCTCAAGTCTGTTTTGTAGCCCTCTTGCCTTGAGGAGGGGTGTGGTGACTAATTTGCTGGTGAGATATGCGTGTCCCTTTGGGAATAGGTGGGGGGAGAGTGGAGCCACCAAGCAGGCAGAGCCTGGGTGTCCAGAGCGTCCTTGGAGGAACCCTTTCTGACAGCTCGGAATGCTGGACTGCATTGGATTGGTACAAGAGTAAGAGTGAACTTGTATCCTGAAAGCCATTGAGACATGTGGGCTTCTTTGTTGTGGCAGCTCATGTTACTCTAACTCAGGGTTCAGCAGCCTTCAGCCTGTGAGCCAGATCAGCCCGTTGCCCGTTCCTGTAAATAAAGTTTTGTTGGCTCTCGGCCACACTCACTGAGTCACATATTCCTGTGGCTGCTTTCCCACTACAACGGCGGACTGGAGTAGTTGTAGCTGAGACCCTATGGCTGTTAAAGCTGTTCACTGCCTGACCCTTTGCCGAAAAAGTTTGCAACCAGTTCTCTACTATTTGAGCCTCGGATGTCTGCTGAGCATGTAACACCAGGTGCATGAGAAATACCTCCTGGTACTGCTGAGGGCAGAGGACAACACCCCATGGACCTGGCCCTTCAGTTACTGACATGAGATCCCCAAAGCCCCCTAACTTCCCCCACCCCCTACACACAGACACACACACACACACACACAGACGCACGGTCTTAGGGGTGAGAAAACCCAAGGGAAGAACACACTAACACACCTTTGTTTACCTAAAGGGATTGTCTATCTCATCGGTGGTTCTCCAACTTGAATGTGCATCAGAGCCATCTGGAGGGCTTGCTAAACACAGATAGCAGGGCCCCACCCCGGGGTTTCTGATTTGGCCAGTCTGGGGTGGGACCTGAGACTCTGCATTTCCCACACGCTCCCAGGTTCTACCAGGAACCACACCTTGGGGACCACTCACCTACGTTATTCTTTAGGACGATGCTTTGCACTGGAGTGGACATAAAGTAAATTTTTTTTTCTTGCTCGTGATTGGATCAGAGGGGAGAGTTTGTTTTAGGAGTAAGGTATAATACTTTATGGAGAACTGCAGAACACTTTTTCTGCTCGTCCAAGTAGGGGTGTGAGTGTTGTGACTCTGCTACTCTAAAAGTTATTAATTAATGTTTTTGTTTCATTACTTGTGATTTTTCTTAAGCAATGATGACTTGAGAATAACCAAAACCATACAGTAGGATGATCATCCACAGTTTGCTTAAAGCTAACCTAACCACAGACCCGTAAGCACGTGAACAAAAGCAAACAGCCAGTAGGGTGGCAGCAGGCCGCCCGGCCTGTGTGGGGTGTGACCTTGGGTGTTGAGGCACCTGGAAGGTACCACACATGTGTCTATGGGACTCTCTCAGCCCCTGTGTCTCCAGGACCTTCTCCTTGGGACCCTCCCCTCTTTTCTCCTCCCAGCTTCTCTTCTCCTTCTAAGGTAGAGCCTGTATGTTTTGTGTTGGCCAGGTTTCTTCTCAGAGAGTGGCATGGTGCAGGCCCTGGAGGTGGGGCTCAGATCGAAAGTCTTCTCATTTTTGCCAAAACTGTTACCGAGTACAGGCTCGTTCCGCTCACTGCACGACAGGCCAATAAATCGGGAGACGGGGTGTTGAGGCAAGGAATAATGACTTTATTTGGAAAGCCAGGACTCCGAGAAGATGACAGACTAATGTCCTAGAAAACCATCTTGCCCAAGTCAGAATTCAGGCTTCTTTTAGTATACTGAAAGGGGAGGGGCTGTGGTTGGTTCTTGCAAGCTTCTTGGTGTCGGAATCCTTTGTTCTTGTAGCTGTCCATGTAGGTTAGGTCACAGTGTTCCTATAATCCTCCAACAAGACAAATGTTATTCTCTGTTCTGAAACTTTTAATCGCTATACGAATGGAAAAGTATTATACCGTTAAAGGTCATAGCCTTGAGAATGGGCTGTCCTATTTATTTCACGGTATGGGCAACATTCTTAACTGGAAGCAAAGACAATAGAATACAAAGGTTAAAGTAAAAGAAACAAATCTAATATAGAGTTACATTTGTTCTTCCCTATTACAAAACCACTGGTGGCATCTCAGCAGAGGTCTTGCCATCGAGGAAATGCAGGTGGTAGACTTTTTTTTTTTTTTTTTGTGGTACGTGGGCCTCTCACTGTTGTGGCCTCTCCCGTTGCGGAGCACAGGCTGCGGACGTGCAGGCTCAGCAGCCATGGCTCACAGGCCCAGCCACTCCGCAGCATGTGGGATCTTCCCGGACCGGGGCACGAACCCGTATCCCCTGCATTGGCAGGCGGACTCTCAACCACTGCGCCACCAGGGAAGCCCAGGTGGTAGACTTTAAAATCACATGTTGGGCAAAGGCGCAGGGAGGGGAAAAGAAGAGGGGCATGGAGGGATGGCGAGAGAGAGGGAGGGACAGAGGGGGAGAGATTTGGGGCAGGAGAATATTCTTCACTGGGTACATCAAGCCTCATGCATGTGGCTATACCCTGAGTCCCCCCATCTACCACCCCCATAGCAGCAGTGGTGGTTTCAGTTAAAAGCTTCCCACCTGCTGTTTCACTGACGGTTTCTATTTAACTATTTCACGTGTGGCTTAAATAACCAGCACGTGGTATTAAAAAAATTGTGCCCGTGCTTCCCTGGTGGCGCAGCGGTTAAGAATCCACCTGCCGATGCAGAGGACATGGGTTTGAGCCCTGGTCCTCGAAGATCCCACATGCCATGGGGCAAATAAGCCCGTGTGCCACGACTACTGAGTCTGCACTCTAGAGCCCACGAGCCAACTACTGAAGCCCGTGCGCCTAGAGCCCAAGCTGTGCAACAAGAGAAGCCACCGCAATGAGAAGTCCACGCACCGCAACGAAGAGTAGCCCCCGCTTGCCGCAACTAGAGAAAGCCCACGTGCAGCAGCGAAGACCCAATGCCGCCAAAAATAAATAATAAATTAATTTAAAAAATTTGTGTCCTTCTAATGCATTAATGAATTATATAGGGGGTGCCATGTTAAGTTCATGCTAATTATATCTTCTCTGCCTGTAAATTTCATATGGACAGACACTGTGTTTCTTTGGCAGGGTCCATAGGGTGGAAAATGGTGCTGGACCTTGGGGAATTTAACTTGAATGAGGCCTAGGAATTTGCCTGATGATTTCCATTACCTAATGGGCCAAGCAGATCTCTTATCAAAAAAAACCTGTGTACTTTGTCTTTACGGTAATTTCCTGCTGTGGTTTTAGCACAGGTGTCTAGCGCCCCCTTTGCCACCACAGTAAAGGTTGAGATCAGGGGTTAGTAAACATCTTTCTGTAAAGGGCCACGTACATATTTGCAGCTTCTCAATTCTGCCATGCTAGTGTGAAAGCAAGCAAAGACAAGTTAACGGCTCTGGCTGTGTTTCAGTAAAACTTTATTTACAAAAACAGACAGCACCAGATTTGGCCTGCACATCTGTAGTCTGCCTTCCCCTGGTTTAGTCAGTGCATACAGGTCACCTAGGGAAGTTGTTGAAATGAAGTTCATAGTTCAGTAGATCAGAGGTGGCGGAGAGATTCTGTGTTTCTAACTAGCTCCCAGGACAGGAGATGCTGTTGTTGCTGCTGCTTCTTAAGCCACACTTTGAATATGGTGGCTTTAGGTAACATCTGCTTTTTGTAAATAGATTCGGCAGTTGCAAGCAACCAGGAGAGGCTGGTGATGATTCCAATGAGCTGCACAATTTTACAGAATTTCAGAGAGAGAGCGCCTCAAAAGCTGTATCTAAACTTGGAAGAAGCCTGTGGGAATGATGCTTTATTTAGAAGCGTCTTCTAACCAAACCAAACCTGTGAACATTGGGTATTGCTTCTCAGGTTTCCTGGAACCCACTTACTTTAGAAACCTTTCCAGAAGAATTGAGGTAATTAAAAGGGAGCCTAGTTTTCTCTGTGACCTTGGATCTATCACTTGACCTTCCAACACCTGGGGGCAATGCAAATGTACTTATCGAATTGTGTCAAGACAGGATCTTACTGGAAAACAGATGTTGGGTCAGAATTTCCCACATGTGGGAGAGCTGAAATCCTGCAGGTAGCTCATAGTCGACCTATTGATAATGATGCCTTTTCCAAATACCAGAGCTTGAATACAAAGGACTAATTGCTTTCAGATTTGGGAAAGGTTAAAAAACAACAACAACAAAAAACTTTGCCAGAGCAAGAGCAACTGTAAAAACTGTAACAAACGTATGAAACTATCTCTAAAAAGATAAGCTTCCCTAAAAGTCTTGCTCTAAGCGCTTACAGTGACTTGTGCTCGGGCCACGCTGCATACCTGATAGTGCAGTATGGTTCCGCTCATTGGAATCATCACCGGCCATCCCCACCCCTCCTCCTGTGCCCTTCCATCTCTGCCCAGTTCCAGTAATTCGTTCCATATGGAAATGAGACGTTGCCAAACTTGAGAGACCCCTTTCTCTGGTGGATTGTTGGAATCAATTCCATGTGTATAACTTATCTGGCAGTTTTTATGACATGTGGCCAAGGGGTCTGGGATTATTTTAAGTTTCAGGTTTTAAAAATAACGGGCAATTTTGACCCTCTTGGAGGATTTGCTACTACTGGGCACTCTCCTGGGACATTCAGGTAGGGATCAGGTTTCCTCCTGTCATTTCAAAGCCCTCTCCCAGGGAAAAAGACTTTATGTTGGCGACTGTTTGTATAAGGCATTTGTTTTGGTTGACCTTTCATCTGCTGTGTTAATGGTGTGGGAGGGGCTGCCTGGGTAAGAATGTTCTAGCTCTGGCTCCTTCTAGGTTTGGGTCCCCTCGGAGGAAGCGTGGCCTCAGGGTTAAACCCAGAAAGCGTCTCAACAGATAGTCTTGTGGCCTCCCTCTGTTTCTGATCTGCCTGCCTTTCGTGTAGCCATTTTCACGTTTTGTAGAACATACATAAAGTGTTGTATCTTAGAAGGGAGTGTTGGTGATAAAAGCGTGGTTGTTTATTGTAGCATGACAACCCCAACAATGCCTGGCTTTGGGAGGCCCCATAGAAGTTGACAGATTGACTTCAACTTGTACTTTTGAGTGCAAAGGGGCACAAAGTGGGTAAGCAGAATTCTCAGAGAAGACAGAGGAGTGCTGCGAGACTACCCGCAAAAGAACAGAGATAGATAGCTATTCTGTTTTGACTTTCTGTGGAAAGTTCACTCCCTAGACTAGAGTCAAAGACATTTTCTTCTAGGTACCACAAAAGGTGAAAGGGTTGCTTGTGCTTTTGGCGCTGCCTGAGTATTTTGGCTGTGGACACTGGCCAGTGTCAGGCTAGGGGAAGTCTTTATAAAATAGCTTGTGTATGAAAATGTTATACTCTTGAAATGAATCCCTTATTATTTGTTTAATCTTGGCTCCACCACCAACGTCTGAGTCTTAGTTTCACATTAAAAAATAATCTACCTTGAGCGCTTCTTTTGAGAATGAATATACAGAGAGAAATATCTGTCATGCAGCTAGGTTCAAATAAACAGCAACCATTGGCTATAAGTCATTTTGAATTAATCATATATGCAATTCAGAAGATTTCTCCTGGTTAAGAGGAGAAAAAATAGCCTGAGGGTGTCTGTTTCCTTTCAACTTTTGCCGATGATAGTGATGGCATTTCTTGAATGGATCGTCTCTGTGGTAGGCTGTCTGGGCTAGAACATTCTGGGTTTGGCTACTCATTGTCCTGGGTAAATGTGGGAAATGCAGGAGTTACATGCAAATGTGCCAATACATTTAATAGTGAGTTTTGAGAACTTTTGAAGAACTGGAGGAATGTGGGGTTAGATGCTTTTGGAGGCTCAGGTGAAGGACCCAGCTACTAGGAGATCCAGGAGGAACCGAGTTCTTGGATCTGGTAGGTGGATGTCAGCATATGTGTATATCCCACACGAGGAAGAATAGAGGAGACACAGCATCATAGGTCCCACTGGCGAACAGGCTTCTGTTCAGACTTTTCCCAGGTGGCCCTAGAGGACAGGACTGGCCACATTTTATCAATTCTGAAATGTACATTTTTGTAGGATTTCACATTCTGAAATCTGACTGCTTCTCACAATGAGCCACATCTCATAATTATTGGCATCTTTTTCTTCTTACGTAAAATAAAGGTGTGTCTTGTAGTCGAAACCCTTTTATGTTTGGTGAAATGCGGTAGATTTGGGCTCCTTAAGTTGGAATGAGAAGGCAGTGAAATGAATTACTTCCGTCTTGTGGAATCAGAGGGCCAGAGAGAAAGAAGGTGAAACGTTTGTGCTTTCCCCAACTGACAGTTTTGCTCAAGGCAGAGAGGAAGGGTCAGCGTTCCTTTATCTAGAGCCCTGGTTCTATAGGGGGGTTCCCGAGCAGCATCAGCATCACCTGGGACCTAGTGAATCAGAAACTCTGGGGGCAGCCGCACAGGCTGGGTTTGAACAAGCCCTCCAGGTGATCCTGACCCACAGTCCATTTGAGAGCTACTGAACCGGGTCTCCCACAGTTGTTTTCCTGGAGGGGTGTTGTTGAAAGCATCCGGTGTGAGATCATTAATGTTCCTCCCCTAACTTCACCTTCAGTCTGGATGAAACTGTTCCCTCCTTTGTAATTATCTGTCTTTCCTGCGTCACATGGCAGTCCGCTCTCTTTTCTCATCCCACCTCTTCTGTGACTTGTTTGCAGGCTGCTCCTCCCGTCCAGCCCTTAAATGGTGTTCTTCTGCAGGTCTGGTCTGTATCACCTTCTTTGTTCACCCTGCACTCTCTCACTGGCCAGTCCTCTTGATGCCGGTGGTTTCAACCCACTTCTCTGTCAATGGCTCTGGAATTTCTCTCCCGAGTTTGGGTCTCTGGTGCCCCTACCCACATACCCATGAGCGTTCACACGGACCTCACACGCAACCCATTACAACGGTACTCCTTGTCTTCTCCTCAGACCAACGTTTTTCTTCCTGATTTCTTTAGTTCCAGCATCTCACTTACTGCTTAAGGTGAAAACGTGGGTATTTCTGTACGTCTCCCTGTGTCTCAGGACTGCCATTCATTACCTACCATCACACCATTCCTACCTCTCAGTGTCTCTCCAAGGCATTCTGTCCCCTGCGTGTCCACTGCCTGTGACCCTGACTGGGTCTCTTATTATCCTTCTTGGGAATATTGTGTGGGTCTCCCTCTGTTTTTTCGGCCTCCGGGCTTACTCCAATCCCATTTAATCTCTCCATGTTGGTCAGATGAGAGTGACATTTCTCATGGGCAAAACCGGTGATGAGATTCCTGTATTAAACAGTCTTTAATGTCTTCTCATTCGCTCAGTGATATTTCCCAGTCCAGATCCCTTCCGGAGCTCTGCCCTTACGAGATGGTCACCTAAGTTTGGGAATTGCTGTTTAAAGATTTTCCCTTTGGAGACTCATAATCTCCTTTGGCATTTTAAATGTTTTGGAAAGTCCTGTAGTCAAGAAACTCATTTAGGTTTGACCGGGCATTTCTCATGGTCTTGGTTGACCCTGCACCTCCCACACGTCAACCCTGTAACACCCCGTGGCATTTGTGTTCTCAGTGCATTCTGGGAGAGGCTGTACTTTCCACGAGGCGAGTCATGAGCTGACCCCAGCTTGCTCTTTAGCCTCATTTCCCATCGCTCCCCTGATCACATTTTGAAGTTTAATTTCCTAAAAATGTCCTGTTACCTCATGCTCTTGGACTTTTAGCCTTTGCTTTGACCTCTGAATGCAGTGCCCTCCATCCTCTTGCCCCCTGGAGAATTTCTTCTTGTCATTCAGGTCTCAGCTCAACTACCGTCTCCTTCAGGAAGCCTTCCCTGACCCCTCTAGACACAGTTGGCACCCCTGTCTGGCACCTTTGTGTCTTGTTGACACTTATCCTCCTCCTCATCATCTCCTTACAGACTGTACCTTTCTTGAACACAATGACATTGATCCAGCAGAGTGTCTACGTAGCACAGATGTTCAGTAAAGACTATTTGATGTGACGTGAGAACCTGAGTATATGATCGAGTAGTGGTACTTTCTGGCTGTAACGATGTTAAGAGCTACTCCTTATAAAACACTTACCACACAGGAGCGCTGTTGCAGACACACCCTCTACGTTAACTCACGTGATCCCCCTGCCGCCCCTATGTGGTGGGCACCAGCATTATTATCCCCGTTGTTCACACGGGCTGAACGTGAAGGATGTTCGATGCGGCCGGCCTGTTTTCTGCCAGTGAAGGGGAAGGGAGGTGCGCGTCTCTGTGAGGACCTTGTCGGGAAAGGAACAGATATCTTTAGAGGCACTTCTCTAGAGAAGCAGAATAAAAACCTGGAATGATCTTTTTTTTCCTTATTGAAAAGGAAGAATTTCTCAGTCTCCCCTAAGAAAATGAGTACTTCCATTTTGCTGAGTAATCGGCTGCTGGGTGTTACTTGCAACCTGCTGGCAATTTTTTTTTTTTTTTTTTTGTGGTACGCTGGCCTCTCACTGTTGTGGCCTCTCCCGTTGCGGAGCACAGGCTCTGGACGCGCAGGCTCAGCGGCCATGGCTCACGGGCCCAGCCGCTCCGCGGCATGTGGGATCTTCCTGGACCGGGGCACGAACCCGTGTCCCCTGCATCGGCAGGCGGACTCCCAACCACTGCGCCACCAGGGAAGTCCCTGCTGGCAAATTTAATATATACTTTCCTGAGCTGTTAGTGCTGAGGGTCTTCTTTTAAATGGAACGGGTCGTTTGATAGCAGTGGTTTTCAAATGGGGGCGGTCATGCCCCCAAGGAGGCACTGGGCAATGTCTGGAGACATTTTCTGTTGTCACAACTTGGGGGAGAGGGCACTCCTGGCACCTAGTGGGTGGAGGCCAGGGATGTTGCTCAGCATCCTCCAGTGCCCAGGACGGCCCCCCACCCCCGTGGCCCCGTCACCACAGTAAAGAGTGATTTGGCCCAAATGTCCACAGTGGTGAGTTGAGAAAACCTGTTTTATGGTTGTAGGTTCAAGCTTACAGTGAAAGAGAAATTAAACAGAAAACTTGAAGGTCTGAACAAACCAATGGGAAGCGGCAAATAAGACCTCGTCAGAAGTGGGCTGTGCGGGAGTCCCTAAGTTTTAATGAGCACAGCACAATAAAAGTCATAAAACTAAATGAAGGTGACCACCCTAGCACTCCATTCAGTATTGGCAAAGGAAAGCAAAAAAGCCCCCAGCCTTGAAAGGTAGGATTAAGGAAGTCAGTTATCTGCAAGAGACCTTTAGACTATTTACACTTGTTTCTGGAAATCCACAAAAAACATACACTGAAGCATTTTCTCTAAATGTCATTCTTAAGGAAGTGTCCTAGAAATGTCATTCTTGAAGAAATGTCCCAGAATGATACTAGCAGGAAAAAAGATTGCTTTCAGTAAATGGGAAAAGGGGAGTCAGATGCATGACCAATGTGTGTCAGATCTGATGGGTCCAAGATGTATAAGACTTGGCAAAGAAGTGGAAACTGTAAAATATCTTTAAGTATAGGAGGCCACCCAGAATAGACATCTCCACAGTGGGCAAACATAAAAGGAGGTGTTTGTGACAGTCTGTTGCATGGGGGAAGAAAATACTAGACCATTTTGAAAGAATAAACAATACATGTCAATGTCAGAAAGTCTTTAGCATTGTCAGCATGCATACAGATCATTCCCGGTGCTCACACCCAAGCTGTGTGGTAGACTCCCCACGTCAGAAGCAGGAGGAGAGGTAATCTGAGGCCAGAGCGCCCAAAACACTGGCACGTGTCTGGCCTCACTCACGCGTGGGCAGGCTGATCTAGAGATTACGTCGTTAAGTTTGTGGAGAGCCAGCCTCCACAGGACACTTGAATAGCTTAAAAAGAAGTCTGAAAACACACAGCCTGTTAAACCCAAGCGGAATCCTCCAAGCACAGCGAACCACAAGAAAATGTCTGATTTGTATTTGTTTGCCAAATCGTGAGGTCAAAACGTTGTCCCTGTCAGATCTGGCAAAAAGATGACCACCCCCCACCCCCCCGACCGCGAAAAAATAAATAAAAACGATCAAGAAGACTATATGGTTTTATGTCCAAGTTTGACAGTGATAGATGTTTTCCTATGTTGTATTTTTGTGCTGTAATGTATTCCTGAGTGGCAGTCGTAGTGGTAAGTCGTTTGGAAATACATAAATAAGCATACTGCAGATGCACGCTCCAGCCTGACCATTCAGGAGCCTTGTGGTCTATGACAAGGTACTTGTGTTTCTTTCTGTTGACTGATTGTTTTTTACTCTAAGCTTTGTTGATGTGTAATTTACATCCAGTCAAACACATCCACTTTAAGTATATGGTTTGAGATTTGACAAACGCTTGTAACCATGTAATCACCGCCCCAGTCATGATATAGAATTGTTCCGTCACCCTCCTAAAGTTCTCTCTTGTCCCTTTGTGGTCACGCCCTCCCCCTCCTAGCTTCTAGCCGCCACCCATGTCATCTCTGTGCACAGTTTTGCCGCTTCCAAAATCTCATGGAAAGTAAATCATACAGAATGAGGCTTTGGTGTCTGGCTTCTTTCCCTTGGCATAACACCTTTGAGGATCATCCAATCTGTTGAGAGCATCACTGGTCTTTTCTTTTTACTGTTGTGTAGTCTTCCCTTGTATGGACGTACTTACTGTAGTTTGTTTATCCGCCCGTCAGTTGAAGGACACTGGGTTGTCTCCACGTTTGAGCGACTATGAATAAAGTCGCTGCATACATGTACACCTATGTCTTGGCGTGAACACGTGATTTCATTTCACTTGTATACATCCCCAGGAGTGCGATTGCTGCATCGTGCATTAAGTGTGTGTTCAGCTGTGTAAGCAACCCACCAGACTGTTTTCCAAAGTCGCTGTGCTGTTTTACTTTCCTACCAGCAGTGTGTGAGAGTCACAGTTGCTCTACATCCTTGCCAGTCTGGGTACGGTCGGTTTAAAAAAATTATCCATTTAATAGTGGTATTTTATTGTGATTTTAATTTACAGTTCCCTAATGGCTAAGGATGTTGAACACTTTCTCCTGTGTTTTTATGCCATCTCTATCTGTTTTGGGGTGAAGTGCACTTATACTTATTGAGCGTGTATATATATACATGCAGAATGACATTCATGTTGATAGGATTTTTTTTTTAGTATTAAAGTGAAATAATGCAAATGCTCTTTTTTCCTTTTTTTTTTTTCAAACCTCATGCCTGGTACGTAGCTTTTCCTTAACTAGAACCTATTTGTTTGTTTGTTTGTTTTAAAATAAATGGATGGTTATTGGACAAAGAGTGACTTAGGGATTATGAAAATTTGACAGACTGAATGATGCATTTTTCTCAGTTTTTCATGAGGGTGGACCTGGAGCCTCAGGTCTAAAGATCTGTTGAGGAAGGGAGGTGGAAAGGGGGTGATGATAACTTGGATATGGAGATGGATAGCTGGAGAATGTTCCAAAGAGCTGAGCAAGTTTGCCACACAAAGAAATCAGCCTTTAGCACATGGGCAACCAGGAATCATTGAGGATGTGAAGATGAGAATGTCATCGTTAGATCAGAGTTTCAGAAATGCAAATGGGACAGTCCTCTACCATTGAACCTGTTTTCCCTGTATGCTCTTGCATGTGTCAATACAAGCAGCACCCTGTTAAGTCAAGACCATTATAATTTCAAAACCTAAAAAGTACGGAGGGGTCAACTCTGTAGACTTCTACAAAAATGATCATTATGCCAGGCATAGTTACCTCTCTGGGGTTGATAAAGCTCCATGGATCCAGATTATCTTCTGCATAAACGCAGCACAAGACCTGAAGATGCCACCGTTTGTCCTTGACATCTGACCTTAATCATCTTCACTTGGTTGCCTATCGTTCTGTTACATGGATGCAGGATAACATATTGTCTCAGTCTTTTTTGCAGGCTCTTTATTTCTCCTGTTTCCTTTTTGCAGTCATAACTGTTGTAATTCCCCATGGGGGCATAAATCTATTCGGATTATAAGCAATACTGCTCAAAAGGATGTGTACTAAAATTGGGAAGTCTCAACACATTCAGCACATCTTTTTTTTTTTTTTTTGCGATACGCGGACCTCTCACTGTTGTGGCCTCTCCCGTTGCGGAGCACAGGCTCTGGACACGCAGGCCCAGCAGCCATGGCTCACGGGCCCAGCCGCTCCGCGGCATGTGGGATCTTCCTGGACCGGGGCACGAACGCGTGTCCCCTGCATCGGCAGGCGGACTCTCAACCACTGCGCCACCAGGGAAGCCCAGCACATCTTGATTCAACACATATTGTTGGAGCACCTATTGCCAGGAATTCCCATGCACTGCACTTAACATTTGGGATGAATATATCCATGTATAAAACATGCAGAGGTGCCCAGGGAACATGGATCTGCATGCTGGCGGAGGGAGAGAGGCAACGCATGACAATAACAAGTAACAGAATTCTATGCTATGTTAGAAGATTGTAAGTGCTCTGTGGGAGAGCTCTTTAAAAGGCTTCTGTGTGACTTGGGTAGAGTTGTGACCCTTGTGCTCTTCCATGGCCAGGGCCGTTTACGCCACAACTGGGATTTGGTCCTTACGGGACAGGACAGAGAGCTGTGAAGCTGTGATAGCGAGAAAAGGTCAGGGGCTTGAAGAGGTAGGGAGCTTGGGAGCCTGTCTGCACAGGGTGTTGGAGGTGGACGTGCCATCCACAATGGGAAATGGAGCCTCCTGCCTCCCGTTGGAAAAGCTATTTGTGCTCTCCTGATTTCAGGATAATTTCACACCGAAGTTTCTCAGCGGCCGGGTGTGGGGAAGTTGAAACAGAATTTTCAGACATAAATACTGGCTGTAATGAAGTCTGATTGCTGTGTCTGTAACAGAAGACCTGAAACGGCCCCTGATGAAGCTCAAGCATAAATTGATCTTTTTGTTGTGTTGTTTTTAATTCCACCTATGAATTTCTTGACACATTACTTTTGGATATTCCACAACTTAATGTGGTTGCACAGAATATCCTTTTGCTTTCCCTCTCTTTCTTGGTAATAAAACATGCCTGGCTGTTCCTTCAGGGACAGGACTGCCTCTCTCCTGTTGCTACTTGTGCTTTGAATATTCTTGAAGAGAGTGGGTTCACTTGGCAGGCATACACTATGACCTGGTTTGAAAAAGAACTGCTCCCACAAACACATTAATTTCTAGAATGTAGGCAGGCTCTGTTGGGTGATACAGTTTTCATCTGACACATAAAACATGCCAACAAATTTTTTTTCTCTTACAAGCAGAATAGAATCTTGTAATGCCATAAGCCATCAGGTACTTCTGCTTTCAAAGTTTGAATTACTCCTTTTCCCCTTGAAGCTAATAATTTTATGAGGATGAAGGTTTTCTGCATATAAGAGATTTCTTTGCTACTCTGCAGAGTTTGAGTGGTGTGTAATTGATCCTTTAGGTAATTAGCCGTTGCCCATAGGCTAGGTGCTAGGGAGATCAGATGCAATTCCACCCCCTCTCATTATATTGTGTGCACTGGCCCATGGGTAGGAGTTTGCCAACCCTTGGTGAAGATGATGAGAAACAATATAAAATGTCAGTTAAAAGCCAGAACTTAAGAATCAAATACACCTGGGTTTGTATTCCCCCCCTTTTTTTTTTTCCATTACTTGCTGTGTGATCTTGGGCAGGGAATTAACCTATGTTTCAGTTTGGGTTTGCTCATCTTTTTAAAGAAGACAGGGACAATAATGCTGATTTTGCCAGGTTTTATAAGGATTAATAATAATATATGTAAAGCATTTATCCTGGTTCCTGGCATATTATGAATGATGTCATTGGTAGAAAATACTTATGTTAAATTATTTAGAGCTTTACATTTTAATTATGAAATATTAAGGTCTCCTTATGTTCCAGTATCTTATTGTTGTTAGACTTTGTCTCTGGATCCTCAGATATACAGGCAAATAAATAGCACATGTACCCAGGCTGCCCCAGCACATGAGGGCAGGTGATGAATATGGGAAGTCAGTTGGCTTGTGGCAGAAACAGAGTTGTCATATAACTTGAATTCTGCACCACTTAAGAAGTCCTTGTTTATCAGGAAAAAAGTCTGAAAAAGTTCTCAAAGTCCTTTGCCCTTTCTTCTGTTTTACTGTGTGCCTGTGTAGCCAAAGGTACAGGTGGACCTACTCTCCCCGGTGATTTGATGCCATCTAGTAACAGCTGAGGGATGCAGTGCAACGTGAGTCTCTAAAGTGTATCTTTTGTTTTTAAGGTTCAAAAACAAATAAAACATGGTGCCTTTGACAATTATTAAAGACCATACCCGAGTCTGTGTTGTGGGCATAAGATCTTTGCTTTCAAAGAACAGAGCTTTGCCAAGTTTTCTCATGTCTACTGGAAAAATGTATTTTGGTGTTATTTACAAATAAAATTATTTTCTCCCAGGTCCTATTTTAGTCCTAATTTTTGCAGAAAAGAGATACTCAGAAGCTCCAGCCTTTTCCCCAGACGGTTGTTCTTTCATTGCCATGCATCTGTTTCACTTGTATTTAAGAAAGGCAGTTAATTTCAAGATGTAGCTAACAAAGAAGAGTGTGTATCTTTGAGGATGGCATCAAACTTTTTTTCTTTTTTAACCACCATCCACCCAGTGTCCCCTCCACGTGTATGTGCATTTGGAGTTGGCTGCACCTTGCTTGGTCACTGCTGTAGAAGTCCAGAGAACATTTTCTTCCCCTCTTTCACCTTGGGTTGCGGTTGCCATCACGTTCAAAGAGGCATTGCTGCATGTGTAAGAATAAGCTCAGTTCCTCCTCATCCTTCAGTACCAAGCTCAGGTGTCTCTGCCTCCAGAAAGCCTTCCTGACCGTTCCATCCACCTGGTTTTGTTCGGAGGCTCTTGTGGGTCCCCCACCACAAGCTGTGCTTGCTTCTCCTGTGGGATCACTATGGTACGAATATTACCTGTGAGTCCTTTGCCTTCAGGTTCTGTGCTTTCCATGTCTGGAATAAAGTAGGAACTTAAGGCATTTCTAAATGCATCAGCAGAGCGCTTGAGAGTTTTGTGCTCGATTAAGTCATTATTTTAAATGAGATAATTCATGTATAGCCGTCACATAGTGTCAGGCACCTAATAAGTACTTGGCTAGTTTTTATTTTTATTTTTTGCGGTACGCGGGCCTCACACTGCGGTGGCCTCTCCCGTTGCGGAGCACAGGCTCCGGACGCGCAGGCTCAGCGGCCATGGCTCACAGGCCCAGCCGCTCCGCGGCATGTGAGATCTTCCTGGACTGGGGCACGAACCCGTGTCCCCTGCATCGGCAGGTGGACTCTCAACCACTGCGCCACCAGGGAAGCCACTTGGCTAGTTTTTATATTATTTGGGATCATTCAGCTGAAGGTGCTGGAAAACCCAACAAACAGAGGTTTAAACAGAGAGGGATGTTCTTGCCTTGCCCATCATGAAGACTGTGCTTAGGACATCACGGTGGGCGTGGTGGGACCGTGGCTCCATGACACAGGCAGGCACTTCCCATTCATCTTTCTCCACCTAGCCTAGGAGGATGCCTTTGTCCTCATGCCTCCATGGCTACTGAGTGGCTGCTGCATCTCCTGGCTCACGTCTCTGTATGGGCAGGAAGAAGGAGAAGGGAACAATGGGACCAAGAGTGTAACTTTGCTAGAGGCCGCACTTACCCTGTGGCTTTCACTTACTTCTCATTGGCCAGGACTAAGTCAGTTACTTAAGCAGGGCTGTGGGAGGGGTGGGATCAGCCAGCTCAGAAGGTCTGTTAGAGTTCATGGTTTTATTTCTGCACTGCTGGCTTGCAGAGGGGGTTAGGGGTGTATGTGTTGACGGTCCTCTCAGCGGGCCAAGGCGGTGACAGGTTCACACACCACCCCCATGCCTCACTCTTCGTTGCTCTCCTGCATTTCCCCTCCATGTTTCCTTCCTCTCCTGTTTTCCTCCCTCCAGTCTCTCATTATGGCTCAGTATGGTTTGTGGTCCATCGTTGGCATCCCCTGGGAGCGTGTTAGAACTGTAGGGTTTCAGTTTTCACCCCAGACCTCCAGAATCAGACACTTTGACGGTGGGGCCCAGCAGTCCGTATTCATGACATGCCCCGCAGGGGCTTCTGGCGCGAGCATGAATTTGTCAGCTCGTTTTTTCTGTCTCTTGCTCTGGGTGTTCTTCCAGGTAACTGGTCACCTAGTGGAATCAAAGCATTCCAAAAATATCTGTGTGCTTGACCATTTCATATTGTGTTGTTTAAGAATCAGGTGAGTTTATATGTATAGTCCAGTTTTTAAAAATACTAGCTGACTTGAGTGGCTCTTGGACTGGATGTGTTTTTCATTGTGTGTGGCCCTTGACTAGGGGTAAAAAATGGAATTTCTAGTTCTTGCTCAACATGCAGCAAACAAGTTTGATTATTATTTTTTTCTTTATGGAAATATTTGATCATGTATTTGAATAGACCTAATGGGCAGTTAGTTTTCATGTTATAAAGACTGTATATACACACACACACACATATCTCAAAAAAATATTGGAAGAAAATATTTCTAATTTTTCACTCTAACTTTAGTCAAAGCAACAGCCTTAAAAAATAGCAATCATCAGGAAGAAACTGTTTATGGAATTAGATGCAGACAGCTTACTTTTAGAACAAACTCCTTGCACTTTCAATAGGAAAAAAATAAATGATTGTATGTGTTTGAGGTGTGAGATAAAATGAGCATGAGGAGGGGAGGAACAATGCAGATTGTGTGGGTAGGGATTTATTTTCCTTTCGGGTTCCAAGAGTCAGCGCTATTATCAGACTAAAAATTGGCCCTCTTCAAGGAAGACAACGTTTTGTGCCAGCTTTGTTTTATTATTATTCTTTATGCTATTATTTTTGGCTTGCAGACAGCAGCTTTCTGCAGCAAGGATTCACAAACGGTTCCTCATGTTTGATGTAAATGTAAAGTCTGTCAATTCCTGAGCCTGCATATTTTGCAAAAATATCATGCACCAGCATCTTCATTCTTGTTTGGAATGGATTCAGGAAAATGTCCTTGGCTCCAAAATAGCTTTAAGTAAGGTTTGGACGCTCTAGGAGGCTGGGCTTGGTTCTAGCCTCCTTCCCTTTTGCCACCTCCAGTAAGGATGGAGATCTGTGGGCATCGCTGCCTGAAGAGACTTGGGCCTATAAATAAGCAGAAAGCTACGTTTTTCCGTGCTACCTGGCTCTGAACCTTTTGCATAATTAGAGATGCATTGTCTGAAAGTAACATAATTATAAGTCTCACGTGAAAGGCAAGAAAAACAGAGCGAGGAAAAAATGTCTGTCTCACTTAGAGAGTCTTGCTCGCCTCACCAGGGTTTACCAGCCCTGTGCACACCTGTTTCAGGCTGCCTTGGGTTTCAGGAACTGGTGGACTCCAGAGATAAAACAGGGGCTGGCTTCCCATGGGGTTTTGCAAGCTCCTGCGTAATCTTGCAGGATTTTACCTGAGTCTTCCTGTGATGATACGCACGCGTACCCCCGATGGTGACAGATAATGGCGTCCCTTGGCCTACTCGACCCTGAGCCATGGGGCCACTGACTCCCTCTCATCTACTGTTCTCTCCTCTCTCGATGTGCAAAAGCAGCATGTTGTTCTCTGTGTTCCTCAGTCCAGTCCTTGGGCGTTTGCACGTGCAGCGTTCTTGATTTGCAGCCCTTTCCCCCCAGATGTGCACATGGCTCTTTATTCACCCAGGAGGCCTTTTCTGACCGTTCATGCTCAGATAGCCCCTCTGAAATCGCTTGCCCCTTACTATGCCTTATGTTTCTTCATAGCATTTGTCTCGACTTGCCATTATATATATATATATATATATATATATATATATATTTTTTTTTTTTTTTTTGCGGTACGCGGGCCTCTCACTGCTGTGGCCTCTCCCGTTGCGGAGCACAGGCTCCAGACACGCAGGCTCAGCGGCCATGGCGCACGGGCCCAGCCGCTCCGCTGCGTGTGGGATCTTCCCAGACCGGGGCACGAACCCGTCCGTGTCCCCTGCATCAGCAGGCGGACTTGCAACCACTGCGCCCCCAGGGAAGCCCCATAATATATTCTTACCTTTATTTCTGTCTTCTCCGTTGGAAAGTAATCTTGATGGCACAGGAAATTTGTTTTGTTCCTTGCTTCCACCTCAGTGTCTAGAAGCTGGTACTCACTGAGTGAATAAATGATATGTTATGTAAATAAATTAATACACAAATGTGTTCCTAAATAGTAATTTTGATTCGGGTGATGTATCGTACTTCTGTTAGTTGGATATCACTTCACTCAGGAATTTTATCTGACTCTTCCAGTGATGATATGAATGCATAAATACAAAGACAATCTAACTGTCCATCTATCATCTGTTATTCCATCTCACCCCCTACCTGTTCACTGATCTATCATCTATCTATCCATCCATCCAGCTATTCTCTTTTTTTTTTGAAGTTTTGAATTTTATTTTATTTATTTTTTTATACAGCAGGTTCTTAATAGTTGGGATTGACATCTATACATCTATTCTCTTATCCATATCTATCTGTCTGTCTGTCTATCATCTATCTATCTATCTGTAATTAGGTTCCAGATAAGAAGCACTGACCTTCCATGGAGAGTATTAGGTAAGAGGTTAGACTTGAGGTGGCTTCTAGAGGGAAATGGATTGGTCATCATCACAATCAATTACCATGGTTGATTAGTAAGGAGGGGACAGTGATTAAATATCATGTAGAATTCAGTTTTTACATTAGCAGTTACTTTGTTAGCTATATTAGGGTGAATATGAATTTTTTGAAACTCGCAGTATCAAAAGGGTGAAAAAAGGATGTAGTTCCTACATTATGTTTTTGTTCAGTGGCTTATTCGTGACGCTGAAAAGTAGCTTTTATTATCATTTAAGGGGCAGTTCTTTCGCCTCCCACTTTCCTCTCTCTAGCCCTTGTCCTCCTTCTAGCTCCTTTTTTCTTTTCTTTCCCACTCACTGCATCCCTGCCTTCTTCCTTTGATTCTTCGTTGGATGAGGAAGTTCTTAATAAAAATAATTGAAATAGGTGATTTTGCTTGCATAATGACATTCCCTTATGTCTAATAATAATAATTAATAATAATAATATCATGTACCAGGTCATAAGCACTTTATGTACACTGCCTCAACTGACTCATCTGTAAAATGGGGATCATGGTGAGTACCACACAGCTAGAGGACTAAGTCGGGGTTAGTGGGTATAAGTAACGACCTTGAAGTCACGTGGCTAGATAAATATCAGATCCAGAATTTGACTTGGGAGTGTCTTTCTGATAGTCCACCTACTTCTCCAAAAGCTGTTGGCTGGGTGCATAAAAGAAAAATTATTATTAGCTTCTCATTCTGCAGAAATGTGAGACTTACAAAAAATGTTGCAAAACTAGTACACAATCTTCCCATATCCCTTTCCCCCAGCTTTAAAAAATGTCAACATCTTACAAAGCCATAGTACAGTGATCAGAATGAAGAAACAATAACATTGATATCATACTGTTAACTGGCCTGCAGATTTTATTCACATTTCAACAATTTCCGCATTAATGTCTTTGTCCTAGTCCAGGGTCCCACATTGTATTTTGTTGTGGTATGTTCTTAGTTTCCTTCAATCTGGGCAGTTTCAGAATCTTTCTTTCCCTTTCATGAGTTTTACATTTGTGAAGAGTATTGGCCACTTGTTAAGTGAATGGGTTTTCCTGGTGTTTCCTCAAGATTAAATTTAGGTTATGCATTTTTGGCAAGAATACTACGGAATCGATACTGTCTTCTTCTCAGTGCATCATATCAGGGGACACTTGATGTCAGCATGTTTCATTACTGGTGAGATTAACCTTGATCATTTGGTTACAGTTGTGTCTGCCAGGATTCTCCAGTGTAAAGTTACTATTTCTCCTTTGAAATTAAAAAATATCTTGTGAGGAGATACTTTGACAGTATGCACACATCCTGTTTCTTATCATACTTTTTTTCTTTTTTTTTTTCGTCGTGTTTATAACCCTGACATTACTACTCTGTATACAAAATCAGCTGTTAACCTTATATGGGAGTTTCCTTGTATGTTATCTGTCATTTTTCCCTTGCTGCTTTCAATAATTTTTCTTTGTCTTTAATTTTTGCCAGTTTGATTACTATGTGTCCCGGCGTGTTTCTCCTTGGGTTTATCCTGTATGGGACTCGCTGTGCTTCCTGGACTTGGGTGGCTATTTCCTTTCCCATGTTAGGGAAGTTTTCGACTATAATCTCTTCAGATATTTTCTCGGGTCCTATCTCTCTTCTCCTTCTGGGACCCCTACAATGCGAATGTTGTTGCATTTAATGTTGTCCCAGAGGTCTCTTAGGCTGTCTTTTCTTTTCATTCTTTTTTCTTTATTCTGTTCCGCAGCAGTGAATTCCACCATTCTGTCTTCCAGGTCACTTATCCATTCTTCTGCCTCAGTTATTCTGCTACTGATTCCTTCTAGTGTAGTTTTCATTTCAGTTATTCTGTTGTTCACCTCTGTTTGTTTGTTCTTTAATTCTTCTGGGTCTCTGTGAAACATTTCTTGCATCTTCTCGATCTTTGCCTCCATTCTTTTTCTGAGGTCCTAGATTATCTTCACTATCATTTTTCTGAATTCTTATTCTGGAAGGTTGCCTACCTCCACTTCATTTAGTTGTTTTTCTGGGGTTTTATGTTGTTCCTTCATCTGGTACATAGCCTGCTGCCTTTTCATCTTGTCTCTCTTTCTGTGAATATGTCTTGTCTTACTTTTTTTAAACCCACTAATTTTTAGCATTTATTAATGATTCCTTCTGGAACACTTACTACTGTGGTTTAGGCAAATGGTGATTTTCTATTTCCTGCATTCCTCTGCATTTATTAATTGGAACTCAGGTAAGGAAGAGCTCTACCTTCTCCCCCTTTCATTTGTTGGTAATGAATTCATGGATATTCATTTTATTCTACGGGTTATAATTCAATACTCTCTATATTTTTTGGTTGTTGCAATTGTTCAGATAGTCGCAGATTGGTCTTTGGGAGATCCTTTAACTGGGCTCCTGTTGACATGCTCCCATCACTTTTTGAGCGCTTCCTTAATTTTTGGCACCACACAATACACCCAGAACATCTTATGTTTTCACTGCCTCAGTCCCTGGATAAGCTGTCTCTCCAAGGAGCTGTGGTTCCTTTTATTGGAGAATGAATTTAGAAACCGAGATGTGAGTGCTGGGTGTGCTCATTGCTACTGGGGTATCATTGCTTCTTAGCTCTCTGAAAGAACACAGCCATTTCCTAGAACATATATGAATCACACACAGATACACATACACTTGTCCATATCTATATCTATCTGTTTATGTACTAAAGACCATAAGTTTGTACTGACATATCTGATTCAAGTCCAGTACCACAATGTTCATTCTCGCCTTTCCGCTGTAACTTCTTTCTCCATCGATGGAAAACCTGCCTCTCGTTATCCACAATATTTTTATAAATTTTTAGTCCTAGTGTGTGCGTGTTTGACTATACGTATACACGTATATTCAAAATTACTACCTCGTACGTCTTGAATAGTAGAAACTGTCCTAACTAGAATGCAGTTTATGGGCACCTTTCTTTTTGTCTTTTAACGCTTATAGCATATAGTCACAATACTCTTTTCCAAAGTTACTCAGTTCAGTTCTTTTCTTCTTTCAGTGTGGCTATGCTATTCATTTGTGATAGAGTTAAGCTCACGTGTTACTGCTTGAGTTCCATTTTGGGTCCCTGGCCCACTGCCACCACCACTGGCCTGGTTGATTTTAGTTATTTATTTACTGTTTTTTTGAAAAAGTGAAACATTCACCTAGTTCTAATAGTCAAAACTGTACAAATAGATACACACATAGAGGTGTCGCTCCCCCATGCCTTCTTCCCCATTTCCACTCTCCCACACTTCCTGAATGCCCGCCCATCCCCTGTAGGTAGTTTCTGATTCATCTGACATGTGTTTCTTTTATGTACGAGCACAGATACGTCATATATCTTCTTATAATCCCTTCCTTTGTACATGAAGGATAACGTACTCTAGGAATTACTTTGCACTTTGCTTTTTCGCTGAACAGTTTATCCTGGAAATATCAGTTCATGGGGGAACGTCTCCACTCCATGGTCTTCATTTTTCCCACTCAGGTGTAACTTACATACAAGAAAGTGCACAGATCTTAAGTGTACAGGCTGATGGTTTTTCCATGTGTCTACACGTGGGTAAACATCCCCCAGATGATGATCTTATTTCCAGCACCCTGGAACATTCCCTCATGCCTTTGCCAGTCATCTCTTTAAAACAAGGGTAACTGTTCTGATTTCTGTCAGCATTGGTTATTGTTGCCTGTTCTTGAACCACATAAACACAATCATTACAGCACATACTCTCTTTTGTTTGTTCAACATTATGTTTAATCCACATTCGTATGACCTGATACAGGCCCGGCAAGGTAAGTCTTGGATCTGAAAGCTTCGTCATCTTCTGCTATCCTGGCGCAAGATTGATGTAGGAGGACAGCTCGCAGGTGTTACAGCATTCTGCTTCTGGCTTTGTAAGAGATTACATCTTGTAAAAAAAAAAGTAGATACTCTGTAAGAGCTTTTAAAAACTGCATCTAACGCCAGCAGTCTCAGGGTCTTTACACTGAAACCACTTGAAAGAGAATTCTGCCAAACAACTTGAAAACAAGTCACTGCCAATTGGTTTAAAATAAATATTCATACACTTGCTCTCTGTTTCTATACATAACTTGGAGTAGAACCTATAAAATTCTACTGAAATGTATGTTCCACGAGTCAGGGATGTTGCCTGCTTGCTTCAGCACCATATAATCACCTAGGACATGGTTGGTGAGCAATTGAATAATTCCAGAGCAACTCTGAATTGACTGACAATTCAGGGGGCTTCAGAGTCCAACACAGGTGACGGCGGGGGCGGAGCAAACACAGGCAAAGGCTTATTTGGTTTCTCCAAATGGGCCGAAGCTGTCTTACTGTTCCTTCTGTTCTAACTGGTTTTGTCAAGGAGGAGAAGTGTTGCTTTGCCCTGAGAAGCAGAAAGAAGACCTGGTAGATAGTTCTAGATTGAATGTTATCTGAGCAACAGGCCGAGGGGCACGTTTTGGGAGTGAACACACTGCCGTTTCTTCCTTGGTTGGTATCTAAGCATCATCTGTAACTCCACACACAGGAAAAGGAACCCTGCATTCTCAGCCTGAGCTGTTTTGGCAAGATAGAGGACAGTGGTATGATGAGAAAGACATTTCCAGTGGTGTCTTGTCCAGGTTACTCTGGTGAACGCTTGCTCTGAACACATTGAGTACAGGGTGAATATCTGTATGTAATCCTAGACAGTTTTATATTTTTGATTCTACACCCCACTGAATAGAAACAAACCAAAAGCCAGACTCTGCTTTCTATTTTAAACTCGCTCTGGTATCTGGAATTACCTGCTGAAGAAAATTCCATAGCTCAGTGGCAATAATCTCCTACAGGCATTTTAAAATAATTAGGGGAGAAATGTCCTAATTTACAAGGGAAGAGACAGTTGTCTTGAGAATAATTAATTTCTGCCATGAAAAATGCATATATTAGAATGGTTACCTTCAGGAATTAATTACCTTGTCTTTCACTATTTGTCTTTTCCGGAATGCTGCTTACTTCAAAATGTAATTAAAATCTTTAACACATAAGAAGTTAAAAATCATTGCTCTGCTGTTTCAAAGGCAGCACGCAAGAGAGGAGATACTGGTTTGTAAACAAACTGCGTTATGTCATTTTAATTTCTTTGGACAAGGACATTGGACATATATTATGGGATAATATCTGCTTTCATGCTAAATTTTCTAGTGAATTTGAGATTGAACTGCCTTGTACCATTGCTGTGGGTGGATAAAGAATCAATAAGTGATTTTTTTCCCCTCCTGTGGCTGCTTTACTCTCATGATCTGTGGGTACTGAGGGAGCATAGGTTGACGTTTCTGTCTCTTTTGATGGACCCGCAGTCATCTCCAAGCACCTGTGTCTTGGAGATGCAATAGAATGTCAGAGACAGCCAGCCTGTGAGTTGACAAGGTGGAGACCGTGGATTCTGGCAAAATTTCTCGTCCCATATGCTCTTCTAGAAACTGGCTGTTCCGTATCAGGAGGCAGACTCTGTTTCCTCTCCCCTTGAACCTGAGTGGGGCTTTATGACCACCTGAAAAAAAATAGTATATGGTGGAAGTGTGACTTCCTAGGCTAGGTCATAAAATTCAATATGATTCTAGCTCTTTCCCTGAGCATTTCACTCTTGGAATCACACCATGTTGTGAGGAAGCCCACGCCACCCGAAGAGGCCTCGTGTAAGTTGCTTAACCAACAGCTCCTGCTGGGATCTTAGCCAGCAGCCAGCATCAGCCTCCAAACATACGGGTCACTGACTGTTCAGATGACTCCAGCCCCCAGCCCTTGAGCTGCCCCTGTGAAGACCACGAGGGGCAGATGTGAGCTGCGTCCACCAGCCTCAGGCCAGACTGCAGGCTATGAACAAACTTGGGATAATTTGTTGTGCGACTGTAGTAACTAGAACACAAGGTAAGACTTAATGAAAAGGATGCTTTTTGAGGAAAATTTATTTGTAGCATTCAGGTAATGTCTGTGGAAGAAAGTTTTTTGTGGAATAAGGATCAGGTAGTCCATAGCACATAGCAGAAGAAGTTTAAATGGTTGCCCCCCACCACCATGCACGCACATGTTTGCAGACATACTCATCCTCATTTACCTCCACCTTACCATCTGCCTCCTGCTATGATGCAGTGCCATTTAACCTTCTTAGATTATTCAGGGCTCTGCGCTGGACCAACTGGAACATAGGGAAATCTTTATGTCTCTCTTACTTCTCACAAACATTTTCCCCCAAAGGCATAAAGAATATTTATAATTTTTCCCCTTGCCTTGGTTTCAAGGTCTGCTGGTGCCGGTCTTCAGAGGCTGACAGGCCTACTCACCCTTCTTCTGGGGACTATAAGATGCTATCTAGGTGACTTGAATTCTCATGAATCCACAGAATGAGGAGAGAAGCCCTGAACAGAAATGTTTTCAGTTATAGTTCCTCTTCCATCACTGGAGACGGCACTATAGCAACTCTGTGATTTCAAAAGTAAAACACATGTCAACCCTGTACACCCTCACATTCTTTAGAAATCTATAAAGCAAGGAAAATAACCTTCCACCCACCTACCTCACGGTCGGATGGGGTGGAATTCTGAGTTTGTGACTGTAAAAGGTGCTCTGTGATGCGGAGGGGCAAGTCTGCGTAGGGTGGTTTGCTAACAACCTCAGATAATCTGGAAATGCAGTCAGAACGTATCACCAGAGTTGCTGGATCAACCTCAGCATCAATTCAAGAAAGTTCCCGTGGGACTTCCGTGGCGGTCTAGTGGTTAAGACTTTGCCTTCCAGTGCAGGGAGTGCAGGTTTGATCCCTGGTCGGGGAGCTGAGATCCCACATGCCTCGAGACCAAAAAACCAAAACATAAAACAGAAGCAATATTGTAACAAATTCAATAAAGACTTAATAAAAAAAAAAAAAAGAAAAAACAGAGTCCCCGTGATGAAACATCACTCCCCTCGTCAAGCACAAAGAATTGCCTTTGGAATTATGTTTGGGCAGTTGGCGATGCAGTTTTCCTTCCTGACAGCTTCCGTCGTTGGCGCTGATGGAAAGTCATTTATACCATTGTCAGTGGCGCTCCTCCCTGACGGGGATGTATGTTACTCTGGGGAGCACCCGTGGCTTTCATCAGGAAGTTTGCTCTGCCAATTTGAATACAAACCCCTCCATTTCTTTGTCCGGTATAGCCAAGGCCCATTCCGTGGCAGTGAGAACGATGGGTTTTTCCCACATGCTGAGTGTTCTCTGGAGTTGACAGTGTGGTTCCTCTTTATTTCACAAGCCCACACCCACCGCAGGAATCCTGTGGCTCTCGGGGCCGGTGATCCTCTTGTGTACGACACTGCTTTCAGAAAGGGGAGCCAGATGCTCGACGGGTGTGTGAAGACGCCGTCTGGCCACAAGGCACATTGTTAGAAGCCAGCAGCATTTATTAAGATTCCCTGGTACAGGAGACTACCTTTCCCCTCTCGGCCTACCAGCACCAGGCCTTCCTGCGTGGGGGCCAACACAACATCTACACAGAAAACAGAAAGTCCAGTTGCTCCTCAGGACATCTGGACTCCTGCAGGAAGATGTCAGGCTGAGCTGTTCTTGTGTCCCAGGTGCCTTGGTACCTGTGGCTGTCGTTCAGCCTATTGACTGGAACAAACAATGAAAGGGAGTGAGTGTGAATTTGGTACCAGCTTCTTCCTTATGTTCACCCTTGCCTCTTTAGCTTCTGTTTTTGTTTTCAGTGATTTCTGAGCACAGGGGATGAACATGCTTTTGCAAGTTTTGAAAACTCAAAAAACTGTCTTCTGGGGTCAGGCAGTCATGTTCGTATTTGAAATAGGTCTGGGTGTAAAAAATTGGGAATGCTGGGGCCTGTTGGGAACGTGTAACGGGATGAACTATCTACGTTTGCTCTTGTTTTTAAAAACACTCCACTGACCAAAGCAAGCAGGACCAGGTACATAACTTGTGGGGTCCAGTGAACAATGAAAATGTAGAGCCCTGTTTTCAAAAATCATTAAGCATTTAAAGATGGCAACAGCAGAGCGTTAAACACAGGGTGGAGTCCTTCTGTGCATCCCTTGGGCTTTTCTAAAATGTCGTATAAACAGAAGGATATAGGATAAGGCTTTCGAGTCTGGTTTCTTTCACTTAGCATAATGCTTTTGAGGTTCGTCCACACGGTTGCACGTGTCAGTGGTTCTCCCCTTTTTATCCCTGAAGAACACTCAGTTTTACGAATGTGTCACCATTTGTTTATCTACCTGTTGAATGATGTTTGGCCTGTTTCTAGTTGTTGGTGATTGTGAATAAAGCCACTGTAATCATTCCCATTCAGGTCTTTGTGTGGACATATGTTTTCACTTCCCTCAAGGAGATGCCTAGGAGGGGAATGGTTGGGTCCTATGGTAAGTGCGTGTTTAACTTTGTAGGAACCATTCTGCATTCCCACAGGTAATGTGCGAGAGTCCCACTTGTTCTGCTTTTTTATCAGTACTTGTTATTGTCATTCTCTTTAACTTGAGCAATGCCAGTAGGCGGGCAAGAATTTTTAATTTGGATTTACCTGATGACTAATGATTTTGAGCAACTTTTCATATGCATATTGGCTGTTTATATCTTCTCTTTTGAGGTGTCCATTCAACATTTTTGCCCATTAAAAAAATGAGTTGTCTCCTCATAATTGATTATAAGAGTTACCTATATATTCTTGATATGAGCCTTCTGTCAGATGCGTTTTGCAAGAGTTTCCCAGTTTGTGGATTTCCTTTGCATTTTCTTCGCTATGATGTTGATTTTTATAAAATAAAAAAATAATTGTGCCTTTTGTGTCCTGATTGAGAAATCCTTAACTTATCCAGTTTCCTAAAGATTTTTCTCCTTTGTTCTCTTCTAGAAATTTAATAGTTTTTAGCCCTTTCATGTATGATGCATTTTGTGTTAACTTGTGGGTTTGGTGTGAGGGTTTGGTGTGAAGTAAAGGTCAAGATTCTTTTTTTTTTCTTTATAGAAATATCCAGTTGTTTGCACTATTTGCAAAGGGTGAATTTTCATTTGGAAAATTTCAAAGTGAGGTCTATGTTGATTTGATGCCTTTGCAGTAATATTGTACTTTCTATATACTTCTTTTGATCTCTCCTCTATTTGAGTCTTTGGAGAAGTGAGTCTAGAATAGACTCCAGGATTGCTCAACTGGTCACTGTGATTCACCAGTGCCACAGATAAAGGAGAGCTAAATACTTTTTTCAAATGCGTGATAAAAGTGCACTTACGCAATACATTACTGTTTTATATTTCACCTTGCTTACAAGGAAGGCATTTTGCCATTCTCCCACTGATGGGTGCAGTGACAACCAGCTAGAGGATCACCACATCAGTGTCCTCTTCTTCCTGGAAACTCCATTTCCCAGCCTCCCTTGCAGTTGATTGTGATCATGTGGCTGAGTTCCAGTCAGTGGGATGTGAGTGGACGTCACATGTGCCATCGGACTGGCCCATGATGACCTCCTGTGACCTTGCCTCCTTGGTTGGATCTAGATGAGCATGGCAAGTAGAGAGGCCAAGTTACAGATTGGAGGAAGCCCAGGTCACCTGGACAAGAGTGAGAAATGAACCATCGTTGTGTTCAACCACTGAGACTTGAATTTAGTATTACTCCAAGTAATATTCCCATCTAAGGACGTAATTCTTCAGTAAGTGTAGACACGGAATGTGTCACTATCCCTAAAATCCTCTGCTGGACTGTGATGTTCCGTGGGATGACCCCGGCTCAGAGCTGGTGTGCACTAGATTCTGATGACAACCTGGGATCTCAGTTTATCTTTTTTTTTTTTTTTTTTTTTTTTTTTTTTTGCAGTATGTGGGCCTCTCACTGTTGTGGCCTCTCCCATTGCGGAGCACAGGCTCCGGACGCGCAGGCTCAGCGGCCATGGCTCACGAGCCTAGCCACTCCACGGCATGTGGGATCTTCCCGGACCGGGGCACGAACCCGTGTCCCCTGCATCAGCAGGCAGACTCTCAACCACTGCGCCACCAGGGAAGCCCTCAGTTTATCTTTATTAAAGATGCATTCCTTGTTGCTCATGGAGTTTCCTTAGAAGGAAAGGACCTCAGGGCACAGTCATCTCTTATTTAGCCCTCTGTGTCTATGGATAAACAATTCCGAGAATTCTTTAGTTACTAGCCTTCTGATTCGATAAATGGAGACAGTTTTTGTGTTTGTAGTGGACACAGTAATGTACCCCCATCTGCCCAAGATGTCTATGCCCTAAATCCCAAGACCCATGAATATGGAACTTTGCAGCTGTGACTAAGTTAAGGATTTTGAGATGGGGAGGATTATCGTGGAGATCAGGTTCTCCAGTGCTGGGCTTGAAGGCGGTGGTAGGGGCCCTGAGACAAGTCACGCAGATGGTCTAAAGAAGCCGGACAAGACACGGGAATGGATTCTCAGGGCCTCCAGTAGGAACCAGCCTTGCTGACACCTTGATTTTAGGACTTATAACCTCCAGAACTGTAGGATAAGGAATTCGTGTTGCTTTAGGCTGCTCCATGTGTGGTACTTTGCTACAGAAGTAATAGGAAGCTCATACAGTACCATCTGGGATTTGTATTGTTATTTCAAAGTATTTGAAAAATTGTTAATTTTCTGCCTAGCCTCTATCTACAGCTACTGAAACAGGGGAAAGAAACAGATAGTAACTCTTAATGTCCCAGGATAAGCCATCATGGGGGTTGACAGCATTGTAGATGAAGATTAACAAAGAAATTGTAGGTCAAGTTATAACCACAGTTCCAATGGGCTATATAAGGTGTTCATGAGGAATGATGCTGCAGAATCTTGGCCTTTGATAGAAAATTCCATCTTCTCTGTCGACCAAAAAAAATGCGCAACCTAAAAGTTGAGAGTTATGTTTTATTCAGCAGACATTCTTAGGACATCAAGCCTGGGAGATAGCATCTCAGATAACACTGAGAAAACTGTTCCAAAGAGGCAAGCGGGGGTGGGGGTGGGGGGAAGCCAGTCTATATAGGGAGTATTTTTCAACAAAAGACCAAGTAGTCAAAACATCAAAAGATTACTGTTAATAAAAGAAACAAGATATCTCAAGTTAAGGAATTTGTGCTTTTCTATGTATGGGAAGATACAGGAGTCTAGGCTCACTGAAATCATTCCTTCGATATTCATGTTGGCTATCTAGGGCCAGTTTCCTTGTTCTCTCATCCTGAATCTCCTCAGGGTGCACTGTCGGGGGTGGCTACAGCGCTGACTGCTAGATGGGCTTTGCAGTGGGCAGTCCACTTGTCTCCATTCTGAGTTCCTGCAGGGCTCACCGTCTGGAGGCTGTAATGTAATGGCTTGATGGCTGCAACATCCTTTGTTTACTGATATGGCAGGCAATGTTTTAGTTCTCATCTCATTGGAAATGAAGAGCAGGTAATAACAGGAATAATGTAGGTTCATTGTGGATTTGCTGTTGTTGTTGTCATTTTCTTTGAGGTAAGTGAAAAACTACAAACCCTGTCATCTAAAGTTAGGGATATTAGGAGCCTACTTCCTTCTTTTTTTCACAGGAGCTAGCATTCCTAAAATATATACTTTAAATTTTTTAATTTAATTTTTATTTTATATTGGAGTATAGTTGATTTACAATGTTGTATTACTTTCAGATGTACAGCAAAGTGAATCCGTTATACATATACATATATCCATTCTTTTTCAGATTCTTTTCCCATATAGGTTGCTACAGAATACTGAGTAGAGTTCTCTGTGCTATACAGCAGGTCCCTGTTGTTTATCTATTTTATGTATGGTAGTGTGTATATGTTAATCCCAAACTCCTAATTTGTCCCTCCCCGCAACCTTTCCCCTCTGGCAACTGTAAGTGTGTTTTCGAAGTCTGTGTTTCTGTTTTATAAATAAGTTCATTTGTATCATTTTTTTAGATTCCACATATAAGTGATATCATATGATATTTGTCTTTCTCTGTCTGACTTACTTCACTTAGTATGATCATCTCTAGGTCCATCCATGTTGCTGTGAATGGCATAATTTCATTCTTTTTTATGGTTCAGTAATATTCTATTGTGTATATGTACCACATCTTCTTTATCCATTCCTCTGTCGATGGACATTTAGGTTGCTTCCATGTCTTGGCTATTGTAAATAGTGTTGCAGTGAACATTGGGGTGCATGTACCTTTCCAAATTATGGTTTCCTCCGGGTATATGCCCAGGAGTGAGATTGCAGGATCATGTGGTAGTTCTATTTTTAGTTTTTTAAGGAACCGCCATACATTCTCCATAATGGTTATACCAATTTACATTCCCACCAACAGTGTAGGAGGGTTCGCTGTTCTCCACACCCTCTCCAGCATTTATTGTTTGTAGACTTTTTGATGAGGGCCATTCAGACTCATGTGAGGTGATAACTCACTGTGGTTTTGATTTGCTTTTCTCTAGTATTAGCGATGTTGAACATCTTCACATGTGCTTTTTGGCCATCTGTATGTCTTCTTTGGAGAAATACCTATTTAGATATGCCTATTTTCTGATTGGGTTGTTTATTTTTATGATATTGAGCTGCATGAGCTGTTTGTATGTTTTGGAGATTAATCCCTTGTTGATCGCTTTGTTTGCAAATATTTTCTCCCATTCTGTGGGTTGTCTTTTCGTTCTGTTTATAGTTTTCTTTGCCATGCAAAAGCTATTAGGTTTAATTAGATCCCATTTGTTTCGTTATTTTTGTTTTTATTTTCATTACTCCAGGAGGTGGATCCAAAAAGATATTGCTGTGGTTTATGTCAGAGTGTTCTGCCTATGTTTTCCTCTAAGAGTTTTATAGTATCCGGTCTTACCTTTAGGTCTTAATCCATTTGGAGATTATTTTTGTGTACGGTGTTAGAGAATGTTCTAACTTCATTCTTTTACAAGTAGTTGTCCAGTTTTTCCAGCACCATTTATTGAAGAGACTGTCTTTTCTCCATTGTATGTTCTTATCTCCTTTGTTGTAGATTAATTGACCAGAGGTTCATGGGTTTATTTCTGGACTTTCTATCCTGTTCCATTGATCTGTATTTCTGTTTTTGTGCCAATACCATACTGCTTTGACGATGGTAGCTTTGTAGTACAGTCTGAAGTCAGGGTGCCTGATTCCTCGAGCTCCACTTTTTTTTCTTTTTTTAAGATGTTGGGGATAGGAGTTAATTAATTAATTAATTAATTATTGCTGTGTTGGGTCTTCGTTTCTGTGCGAGGGCTTTCTCTAGTTGTGGCAAGCGGGGGCCACTCTTCATCGTGGTGCGTGGGCCTCTCACTGTCGCGGCCTCTCTTGTTGTGGAACACAGGCTCCAGACGCGCAGGCTCAGTAGTTGTGGCTCATGGGCCTCGTTGCTCCGCGGCATGTGGGATCCTCCCAGACCAGGGCTCGAACCCATGTCCCCTGCATTAGCAAGCAGATTCTCAACCACTGTGCCACCAGGGAAGCCCTCTAACTCCATTTTTCTTTCTCAGGGTCCTAAAATATTTTTGAGTATTTTCTTTTTAAAAATTTTCATTTAATTAATTAATTTATTTTTTGGCTGTGTTGGGTCTTCGTTGCTGTGCGCGGGCTTTCTCTAGCTGTGGCGAGCGGGGGCTACTCTTTGTTGCGGTGCACAGGCTTCTCATTGCGGTGGCTTCTCTTTTTTGTGGAGCGTGGGCTCTAGGCATGTGAGCTTCAGTAGTTGTGGCTCATGAGCTATCTAGAGCGCAGGCTCAGGAGTTGTAGCACACAGGCTTCGTTTAATTGCTCCGTGGCATGTGGGATCTTCCCGGACCAGGGATCGAACCCGTGTCCCCTGCATTGGCAGGCGGATTCTTAACCACTGCACCACCAGGGAAGTCCTTTTGAGTATTTTCTATTTGGGAAGAAAACAATTCAGTCATGCAACCAAAACATGGTAAATGGGTTCTGGTACCAATTCTAATGTGTGTATGGGGTGACCCACACTAACACCAAGCAATTCTGGGACACCAGCTGGGTGTCCTCCAACTCACGTCAATTCTGACACTTACCTACCCAGAGACAGCATCAGATTCCACACTTTATGGGTTCAGTCCTACCAGACTGCGTTCCCTCCCCTGTCCTTTCAGATGCTGAATTGCAAGTCCAGGTACTTCTGACTGACTGGCTATAAATTAAAGGTTCCCACAACCTCCTTCTTGGGTCCAATGAATTTGCTAGACTGGCTCACAGAACTCAGAGAAACATTTCGCTTACCGGATTACTGGTTTGATAGAAAAGGATATGAATCAGGACCAGCTAGGTGGAAGCTGGGCAGGGCAGGGTATGGACACGGAGCGTCCATGTCCTCTCCAGCCAGCGGCACTATCCCCAGTCGCGATGTGTTCACCAATGCAGACATTCTCTGAACCCTGTCCTTCTTGGTTTTAATGGGGGTTTCATTACACAAGTGTGATTGATTAAATCATTGACCATAGGTGATTGATTCAACCAACCTCCAGCCCTTCTCCCCTCCCTGGAGCTCTGGGGTGAGACTGGAAGTTCCAGCTCTCTCTCTAATCACTTCAGGCAACCAGCCTCCATCCTTAGGTGAGTTCCAAAAGTCATGTCATTAACATAACAAAAGGCACCTTTCCGGCTCTCAGCGCTTAGGAAATTCCAAGGGTTTCGGGAGCTGTGAGCCAGGAACTGCGGACAAAGACCATATATATGAGAAAGATGACCAAAATATATTTCTTATAAATCACAGTATCACACATGATCATTTTTCTTTCTCTCTTTCTTTCTTTTTTTTTTTAATCATGTGGAATTATTCTTCCAAACCTATATGAAGGAGAAATCATTTGCGTTAGAGGGTCCTCATGAAATGCTCTGCAAACACTGTTCCCATCTGATGAAGATCAGTCACTTTTCAGCAAGTGATAAATCATTTCCAATGCATATAATCACCCGTTGAGGCTTTTTTTTTCCACACCATTTCACATTTTTTATTGGATTTTGTACATCACTATAGAAATACAAAAATGAAATCTTCCAAATTTTCTCCTAACACCAAACGTGCAGATAAGCAGAGTCCTGTGCCCACAGCAGCAGCATCTGTTACCGAGCAGGGCTATTTCTAACGGGGGAAAATCAAGCTGTATAAAACTGCTGTCTTCCAGAGAAGGACAAAATTCCCCAGGGCCTTCCCTCTACTTGTCCGTTGGTGATATGTGTACCTGAACTCTCAGAGAAATTCAGTTAAATTCCCTGGATTTGGGGATATAATACATCTCAAAGTGAGCCTCATAAGACTGCATGGAAATAAGTACCATCAAGGATCATCATTAAACATTTACTGAGTGACCGTGGGCTGTGCATGCTATCCTGCTGAGTTTATGATGTCTCATCTCCTCCAGGGCAGAATATCCACTTATTTCACCTCCTGGAAGACAGTATTACACCTTCGTAGCAGTCAGTGCAGACTTCTCCTTGGTGTAGGAGGCCCAGTGCCTAGGGCCTGTGAAAATGGTTTACTTTCTTTTAAAATCAGGAGAAAAGGAATGATGATAATCCAGCACAGGTTAGATTCATCTTTATACAAGGGATCGTAAAAACATATGAAAATCATTATATTTAAATTAACATAAATATATACATTTATATAGAATTACACATAAGTTTGCACATAATAATTTATGTCTAATAATTTATGTGTAATTTATATATACATTTATAGAGAATTACACATAATAATTTATACATTAAAATGAATAAATACAAAATTTAGATATAAATTTATGTATTTTATGATTTATATATTTAAAATCATTATACACTATATTACTTATATTAATACTTGTAAATATTTATACTTATATACAATATATACTATATATGATATTTACATATACATAATATATGTGATATATGATATATATATATATATAATGTGATTTATATAAATATACACAATTTTTTAAACATTTATCTATTTATTTTATTTTTGGCTGCATCGAGTCTTTGTTGTGGCACGTGGGATCTTTCGTTGTGGCACGCAGGCTTCTCTCTAGTTGTGGCATGCAGGCTCCAGAGTTCATGGGCTCTGTGGTTGCAGCACATGGGCTCTCTAGTTGTGGCTTGCATGCTCAGTAATTGCAGCACATGGGCTTAGTTGTCCCGTTGCACGTGGGATCTTAGTTTCCTGATCAGTGATTGAACCCGCATCCAATTGGCAGGCAGATTCTCAACCACTGGACCACCAGGGAAGTCCCCTAAATATATATAATTTTTATTATATAATTAATTATATAAATAATCACCTAAAACAAACATACTTATGTAAAGAATGATCTAAAATAAAAATAATTAATTATATAAAGGATGATCTAAAATCCACCATATACTGACTCAAAGTAAATATCAACAAATTTTTTTTTTTAAGTATCAACACATTTTAAGAGGTTAAAATCTCACAGAGATATTCCTTGATAACAAAGGAAGTATGTTAGATGTTAGTAACATAAAGATTACTGGAAAATGCTCAAATGTTTATAAATTAAGTAGAGTATTTTAAACAGTCTGTAACTAAAAGAAAAATTACAGTGGAAATTAGAAAATATTTGGAGCTGAATGGCAGTGAAAACATGGCTTATCAAAATTTATGGGATCCCATTAAAATTATGAATAGAAAAAGTGTTTACAGTTAAGTGTACATGTGAGAAAAGATGAAATGCCAAAAGTCAAGGATCTAAGCATCATCTCCAGGAGTTAAGAACATCAAATTAAATCAAAGTGGAAAAAAATAATAAAGATAAGAGCAGAAATTAATAAAGTGTAAAGTAGATGTAGACCAGAGAAAAATCAAGAAAACCAAGATTCAAAAACAAAGCTTGGGGCTTCCCTGGTGGTGCAGTGGTTAAGAATCTGCCTACCAATGCAGAAGACATGGGTTCGAGCCCTGGTCCGGGAAGATCCCACATGCCGCGGAGCAACTAAGCCCATGCACCACAACTACTGAGCCTGCGCTCTAGACCCCGTGAGCCACAACTACTGAGCCCACGTGCCACAACTACTGAAGCCTGCACGCCTAGAGCCCACGCTCCACAACAAGAGAAGCCATTGCAATGAGAAGCCTGCGCACTGCAACGAAGAGTAGCCCCCGCTCGCCACAACTAGAGAAAGCCCACATGCAGGAAGAAAGACCCAACACAGCCAAAAATAAATAAATAAAATAATAATAAATTTATTTTAAAAAACCCAACAACAAAGCTTGCTCTTTGAAAGTACCAAGAAAAATTTAAGATCCCTGGGAAAACTACTCATGAAAAAGAAAAGGAGACACAAGAAATGAGTATCAGGAATGGAAGAAAGGCTGTAATTCCACATCTTCCAGGCATTAAGAAGAAATAAGTGGAAATAATAACATGCTTTTTGCCAATAAATTTAAATATTCAGATGAAAAGAATGAATTTCAAAGAAAACACAGAAAGAAATACGAAATTCGAATTGTACTATGTGTTTTAAAGAAATTAAATCCATAACTAAAAACCTTTCCTCAAAGAAAACTCTGGGCCCAGATAACTGGTCTGGTGGATTCTTCTGAACATTCAGAGAAGTGATGCCAGTCATACCTAAGCTCGAGAAGTTTGCCTTTTGTGCGGTGAATGACTTCACAAACGTGTCTCTTTGGTAGTGGTTGAATACTGACCCCCGCCCCCCAAATTCATGTCCACCTGGAACCTCAGAATGTGACCTTATTTGCAAACAGAGTCTTTGCAGATGTAATTAAGGTATTAAGGTCAGGATTGAGGTGAGATCTTAGAGGATGCGGGTGGGCCCTCCAGCCGATAAAGTGTCCTTGTAAGAGACAGCAAAGGACAGGCAGATCCCGAAGAGAAGGCCGCGTGAAGATAGATGTGGATGAGTGAGTAGGCAGGCTTGTCTAAGGATTGAGAGGAAAGGCCTGGTCCTTTCTGAATTCATCAGCTCTCCCTTCATCCAGGTCCCTTCATAAGAGGATCAGGGACCAACACTGAGGAGTCCTAGGGCAAACTGAGGGGATAAAAACCTCCGTCTCTCTTCCTGTTATCTTTCCCTTAGCATTGCTCCAAATGGACTTCTGCCTGTCCTCAGGAGTCCCAGTGAGAGGGACAGCCACACCCATTGTGACCTCCCGTAGGAGTTTCTCTGACCTGTTGAATCTCAGTCACAGTTGTGGAAGCCACTGCCCCTTAACAGTTTAACGTGTGAAAAAATGAACAGAAGCTGCTTTTTAATTTTTCCAGACAAGAACCATCACCCATCTTTCACAGAATGGTCTGCAAAAGAAATAACCCCACAATTGCGTGTTTTCCCCCTGAATGCACTTTCTAATGTACAGTAATTCCTATGAGAAGCCTCTTGTTGGAAGAAAGCTGGGAAGCCCTACATGTTCAAGGTGGAAATTTGGTATCACCGCTTCCCCCTCCACACACAGACCATGGGCTGGGTTCACGGATGGCCTCTTGGCACTGAGGTAGGACTGTGCTCCTAACTGCTCCGTCGGTGTTCCTCCCACGAGAAACGGCCCGCCAGTGAGCAGATCAGCATGCCAGGATGTGCCCGTCACAAGCCTGAGAAGATGAGGCGTTCAGCAAGGTCTCTCCCGCAGGACGGGCTGTGAAGATGGCAAAGGGCAGGGGCCCCCCCTGTTGTACTCTCTGCAGATGGCCAGACTGAGGGCCTCTCCCCTTCTCTTTATCCCTCTCTCCCTCCCTCTCATTCTTCTCTTATGCAGCAGTCAGCAAATCTGAAAGCACTTATTGCATATCTCAAAGAGAAGGCATACTAGTGGCAGATGCTAGTATGGATCCTCCAAATAATCCTATAACCTCAGGCTCTCTCTAAAGCCCCTTGACGGGCAGCTTCTGCTTGCTTGGAAACTCTTGAGGTGCATTTTGTGACACCTGGGCCCTATGAGTTGTTGATCTCATCTCCAGCAATTTAAACCTGTAGTTCTCCCTCTTTAGCCCAAGGATCCCCAAGGGAACTTGTTAAACATGCATAGTCTCTGGTCCCAGCCCAACATCTGGATTCAGCAGGTCTGGGATGGCATCCGGGAATCCACAGGCATAACAAGCTCCCCGAGTGATCCTGTGGCAGGTGTTCCCTCCTCTTTAGGCCACTGAGACACATAGTCCTAAACAGTTGTGATTATTGGCCAGCTTGTCCAGGTGACCTGGGATTGCCCTCTTTAGGTAGAAAGAAGGCAATCCATTTCCATCAGTAAAAATGAAGAAAACTGATTTGTCAGGCAAAGAAAAGCAGTAGCGTGATATTATAAAGCTATGTGTTCATTTGTGTTGGACTCCCAGGTTCATTTTGTACCAGGTAGGTAGAACCACCCTGGGTGGTCCAATTCCAGATAACTCAGAGACGGAGGAGGAATGAAAGACGAGGTCGTGTCCCAAATTTGTTATTTCCCGAATGTTGCATATTTTGTCCTTCGGCTACCCAAACCCTATTTTTTTAAACACCCGAACTTGGCATCTACCGCTCTGAAGTCTGCCTCAACATGTCCTGCCGTCTTCCTCAAAATAAGTAAGGAGACAAACAGCATCCAAGGGGCTGTACCGCATAACAAGGCACTTGTTCATAGCTCTCATGGGTTGCTTTGGGGGCATGGGTTGGAGTCTTGGAAATGTGTTGTGAGCCGAAAGTGCATCTCTTCCTTTTTTGTTCCTTGAGGCCCTGGTGTAGGGTCAGTGGTTATGGTCTGTGTGCCAGAGCCTGGGCCAGTTTTCTGCTTCACTGCTATTTAAAAAAACTGAACACTGCTTGGTAATGAAACTACATAGTCTTTCAGAACCTAGTTTCAAAGTTGTGCCGTTAGGTGAGCATCTTAGGGGATTCACAGAGAGCGAAAAGTGTCTGGTGGCAGGGAATACGAAGGAAATTGAGGGAAAAAAGAATGATGCCATTTGGAAATGTGGGTACATGGTGAGGAGATGGCTCACTTAAGTGCTGGAAAGCGCGTGTGCTGGAGCACCAAGGCAGTGGCTCCTGCTTTAGCCGGCTGAGGGGACAGTCCCCCCAGCTTTGAGAGGTAGGAGGTGCAGCACATGAACCAGCTAAGCAAGCAGAGCCAGCGTGCAAGCTAGGGCATCCTGACCCAGTTATCTTGACCGGCGTGCACCTCGCTCCTCCTCTCTGTGGTGGAGAGACGTCGCGAGTGTTTCAGGGAAGTTTTACACCCAACCTGTCAGC
Organism: Mesoplodon bidens; assembly: GCF_964165515.1. Taxonomy (NCBI): domain Eukaryota; kingdom Metazoa; phylum Chordata; class Mammalia; order Artiodactyla; family Ziphiidae; genus Mesoplodon; species Mesoplodon bidens. Next base: position 47,646,270 of record NC_138180.1, read on the forward strand.
AGTTTTACAGCTAGAACCACCTAGGGTGCCCCAGTTCCAGATAATTCAGGGTCGGGTGGAAGAAAGCCTTGCTGTCGTTTTTAGAGTTTGGTTAAGCTGTGATCCACACACCAAAGAGGGGTGAGACAAGGCTCCATCTGAATGCTTCCTCACTTCAGAAGATGGCGCATTAAATGCAATTATGGGACATTATCTAGTCATTAATACGAGGTTTGCCAAGTTTCTAATAATATGGAGCAGTACTCTTGATAGTAAGTCAGAGAGAAAGGATACAGCATTTTCTATGGCAAGCAGCACAAACATGTCCATGGGGAAAAGGTCTAGAATAAAATATTTAAAAAGGTCAGTAGCAGTTAAGTTTAGATGATTGAGCTCTGGTGTCATTTTCTTTCGTGTTTCCCCCAGATTTTCTTTAATAAATAAACACTAAAAATTTTGTTTTTTTGTGGAAATTATTTTGATATTTTTTTCACACTTTCCAAATACTTTAAACACTCATAAAATTGACTATTTCATCCTGAATTTAAAGCGAGGTGCCTACCTCCCTCTAGATAATGAACTAACATACTATCCGCATCTCCTCAAAAAGATAGAAGAAATATCAGTCACAGTAGGAAAGCGATTGGGCACCTCTGTTCTCAAATAATTTTTTTTTGTAATATATTCACTGCAAATGGATCAGTAACCTAACATATATATGCTTAAAAAAAAAAAAAAGGCACCAGATTATGGTACCACTTTATCAAGAAGTGAAATTCAGATTCTCATTGCTCTATCTTACCTCCCTCCAGTGACCCCCCTACTCCAGGAGTGGTCTGAGGGGGCAGCCCTGGGAGCTCACTGGCAGTGCAGACGCTCAGGCCCTGCCCAGATCTGCAGATTCAGAGTCTCCATGTTAAGGGTGCGCTGAGGGGATCGGTGTGTCTGTTAAAATGCAGCACGGTTCCAGTGAGCTGTCGGCATGGTGGAACATGGTATGTCAGGAGAGGCTTCAAGAACAAAAATGGTAGTAATGTAGTTGGGGCCACGTGAACTTGGTGTTTATGTTTAGGAAATGACTGCTGGTCATGTGTCCAGAATGCACTGGGTTATTGTATGTTATCTGGAACAGTCGCCCACCTGCCATCCTTTATACTTAGACGTTGGCTTTTCACCTTGGCCTTTGGGAAGGGTCAGTCCAGTTTTCTTATATCAGTGATTCTTAATCGGGTGAAAGGCATGAGTGAGGGATGCAGGTGTGTTCCCAGTCTCCCTCCTCCCCCCTCTTTCCCACCCAAGGGGACATGGGGCGATGTCTGGAGACATTTTTGGTTGTCATACCTGGGGGATGCTCTTGGCATCTAGAGGGTAGAGGCCAGGGATGCTGTTCAGAACCCTCCCATGCACAGGATAGTCCCTTCCTCACCCCAGCAACAATAAGAGGATTAGTTGGCTTTTCCAGAAGTTTTCAATAAATACCCCATATAATCTTTTTTATTCTATTTCTCTGCACTGTCTCCAGTCAGAAGGTAGATGTTGGCTCCACCACTGTCCAGATGATCAGATTCATTTGTTCACTTACTAACCACTTGAAGCCAAGTGTTCTGCCTGTATCTCCCCCTCCTAACCTTGTATCCCAGAGGTGCAGTGCCCTTTCAACCGCATTCTTTTAGGGCCCGTGAGGTGCACAGGAGTGGACCATTAGTGGATCATTAGACGCTGACCTCCGTCACTTGTTTAGGGTAGTGCTTGCCAGGCAGTCTCCACTGTAGTTACTCTTTGCTTTTGCTTTCCATACTCTGTTCTTTGGACTCGAGCCACTCTGTCCAGTGTGACCATTAATTTTAAATGCTTCTTTCGGCTGCAAATGCAGCCCTGAGTTAGCACCTATAAATTATAATTCTGGTTCAGTGTCCTTGGAGCTCATAGCCACCACTTGAACGATGAAATAGAATTCATAGAAGAAAAGAGGCATTTAAAATAGCAAAAGAGCATTTTCTTTAGTAGTTACATTGTCGAGATTTGATTTGAGCTGGAATGAAATTCTTACATGTGTTCAGTAAGGTATGACTCAGTAGGGGAAAATGTGGCTAAGTTTTTGTCTCTGTGTAACATTAAGGCAGCTCTCCATAATATAGCGTTTCATCCGTACTATAAGGCATTGCTCCCATTTTGCAGATAAGGAAACTGAGGCTTGCAGAAGTTAAGGAATTTGTATCACACAGATGCTGAGCCACAGAGTGGGCTTTATAAACAGGCTGCTCAGCTCCAAGCCTTCATTCCTTCCATTATATCTTGCACCCTGCATGGAAGAAAGAAGGGTGAATAGAATAGGATGCTTTAAAATAACCCTTCATTAACCTCAAACGCATTTAATGTCTCAGCTAATAATTGACATTACAGGCAAACCAGCTTCCATGTGGCTTCTCCATTCCTGCCCTCCAGCCTTTCCACTTGCTGGTTCCCCTGTGTTTGGAATGTGCTTTCATTTCTTTGCAAACCCAGGTTCTTTCTCATTACACTGTACACCTGTAACTTACGTAAAACTGTATATCAACCACACTTCAATTAAAGAAAACACAGGTTCTTTCTCTCCTGCAAAACAGTGCTTAAGACACCTACTTTGATCTTAGGTAAGCCCCACATGATACCAAACCTAGTCCAATCTCTCCCACAAATGCTGAAGCTTAATGCTGGGTCTCTGGGGCTAGGTGCCCATCACACGGACAAGCACATGTCCACATTTGCAGGTTGTGTGTGTATGTGTATATACAAGAAATGGGTCCTTTTAGGGGGGGCCTCTCACTGTTGTGGCCTCTCCTGTTGCGGAGCACAGGCTCCGGACGCGCAGGCTCAGCGGCCATGGCTCACGGGCCCAGCCGCTCCACGGCATGTGGGATCTTCCCGGACCGGGGCACGAACCCGTGTCCCCTGCATCGGCAGGCGGACTGTCAACCACTGCGCCACCAGGGAAGCCCTAGGGGGTTGCTTTGCGCAAAGCAGTCTGTTAAGCTCTGTGGATAATGTAGAGTTGAATAAGGCACAGTCTTCACCCTCAAGGAGGAAAACAGGCATACAAGCAATAGATTACAGATACTAAAACGGATGTAAAAGAGTGCGAAGGCAGGGAGGATCGCGGCTGGCTTGTTGAAAAAAGAGGAGTCTGAGGTCACCTGAGAAAGCTGAGAAGGATTTGCCAGTTTGGAGAGGGCCAAAGGCAATATGGCAAGGCCAGCATAGAAACAACGTGGTGGCAGGCAGAGGTGAAAATGATGGCATGGTAATTGGAAGACAAATAATGGTCAGAGGTCTTGGAGACCAAGGGGTGTGTGTATGTCAGGAGAGGCTTCCAGAACAAAAATGGTGGTAATGTAGTTGGGGCCACATGAAGAAAGGCTTAGAACTCCACGTAAACGAATGCAATTTTATTCTGTAGGCAATGGGGGTCCATTGCTGATTCCTGAGAAGGAGTTTGAAGTGCATTTTTTAAGATCTCCTTGGCAGTGATGCGACGGACACAGTGCATGGGGAAGAGGTGGATATTTGCGGGGGGTGTTTTTATGTCACTCAGTTGCCCTTTTCCTCCATTTGTGATGAAGCTACTGAGGGCTGGCGTTGTGGTTCCTGTGTCTTTTCTGGCAGCACCCCTGCCCCTTCTGTTATCCACAGGGCATTTCCCATTGCCCTGCAGAGAACGGACGCTCTGTGCCTGCCGTAAGTCTGACAGTTGTCCGAGGCTAGAACCACAATGCTTCACGCATTGTGCAGGCAACTTAAAAGTATTCCATGAACCACTCAAAGTGTTACAGATCAGGTTTACCAGGTAGCTTCTCGGCTTGTATGCTGAGAACTACATCATGACGATGGCCCCGCCCCCTCTCCAAAATGCTATCTTCTAACAAGGGGCCGACAGTGCTGGTTTCTGGAGTAGGATGCCGTCATGCACGCCACGCCTTGTTCCACCCAAGGTGCACCTGGAACAGCTTTTGAAACTTCAGTTATTCTATCTATGAAAAGGCTTCATCTCAGCCTGACCTCCTAGCACCTACCTGACAGCGAGGGAGAAATCATCCCCCTCTACAGACCTGGCTCATTGCATCTCTGCACCACAGAAACTGATATTTAAGAGGTAAAAGCTCAGTCACTTAGAAGCAGAGCGAGAGTACCGTTAGCTTTTGTGTAGAAGTGACCGCAGCAATGGGAGTCAGAGCTCTTCCCCCACTTCCCAGCCTCTCCTAAAGCCTGCTGTAACACATTGTCCTAGAAAAATACTGAGCTGGGAAATGGTACCTTTTGCTTGATAAGAATGTCATTATCTTTGATCAGTGTGAGTGCAGCTCCAAAATGAGATGCAGAGAGCATTGCTTTTAAGAAATAATATTGCAGAGAGAATAAAAATGATCAAAATGGAGTTCTCATCCAGCCCAACCCTAAATAACCCTTCCCTGCTCCCCTTGCTTATGTGGGAAGAAATGAAACTGACTGGTCCTGGGAATGCATTTCTTGGAGGCCCTGGTGCCTAAGCCAGGTGTGGTTGAGTGCCATGCTTGTTTCTTACTGCCTTTGGCCCTGGTGTGGAAAAACAAGGTGCGAAAACCGATCATTTGCTGCTGTTTCCGTGTACCAGAGTTTTTGCACAACTTCTGCATCTCATCAACTAAGGCTGTTTCCAGAGAAGGTAAAACAGGTCATATAGCATGCTTGGCTGAACACAAGGCCACACACCCTAGGAGCAGTCACTGAGTCACCGTATTACACTGGACACAGTGACAGCTGGGAAGTGTCAGGATTCTGGTGTGGGGAAGCCACTGGAGAAATCCAAAGATCCATCTCTCTATTCCAGGAGAGAGGTGCTCAACACTGCCACAGTGAATGGAGTTGAATTGGGATCCCATCTTACCTCACCGGACCCATGCAGGCAGAGATGTCATCTGTATGGTCACGAGTTTACAGGTTCCTGGAATCTCAGGACTAGAGAGGGCCTTAGGATTTGTCTTGCCCGAGATGTTCATTGTCCTTAGGAGTAAAATGAGCCCAAGAGAAGCTGAGCGTTAGACAAGATCATGGCGTGTAGTCCCTCGAAGGCTAGTGGCCTCCCGGCTGCCTGGTTTTGCATTACACTCTGCTTCAGAAGGAGATTCTGTAGTGAGTGTTTCTGGGTTTAGCTGCCTTCATTTTCAGGAACTTCTTGCTCTGAAATGCTTCATATGGTGTCTCCAGCTTACCTGCTTTTGTATCCACATTGGAGACAAGTAGCACAAAGTATCATAAGCCGTCCTTTGTAGCCTCCCAAGTAACTGTGAAAGGATCTCAAAGCAACAGTTAACCAACCACCAGTTTATCCCTTTTCCAAGGAGTTTTTCCAAGCAAAGCTCAGGGTGTGGCCCATGGCAGTGAAGTTCATTCCCGGCTGCTGTTCCAGTCACTCTGAGTGGTTTTCTATTTTCCTGGTTGAGATGTGTGCATGCTTCTGCAGGGAAGCCTGTGTGTGACTCCTGGAGAAGGGCAAAGGAGGGATGGTTCCCCTTCCTTCTCTGCCCTTGACTCCGTGGACCTGAGCTAATTTGCATGCCTGATTTAGCTCTTACTGCCATCTGCTGGAGCCCCCTGATACACACCTCCCACACACCTCTGCCCTTACACAGAGCTTGTTCGTCCATGGGTTTCTTTCCCCCTCTGCCATTCTGTCGTCTCACCTGGTGGTCAGAAGGTACGGAGACAGGTGGCAGCGTACACACCCTCAGGCCCAGCATCCTCACCAAGCCTCCCACTTCTGTGGTCCTCCATGCCCCCCAATCTCAGTCACGTACCCCAGTATCGTTTAAAAATACGTGTCGTGTCTAAGACTCTTTCTGACTCATGAGTTCACTTCGGAGTGGAGACTTCTGTCCTTTGTGGCTTTTGATTTAGAAACTAACGTCTTGGAGATCCACAAAGCAGTACTGGTGTTTATCACCCCGTGGCCAAAGAGGATCAGGACTGTTGGGAAGACGTGCCACGCTTCCAGGGAAGAAGAGTGTTGTCCTGTTTGTGTTTTTCCATTGGTGCCATGGGAGGAAGGAGGTAGTTTAGATGTGAAAATACAGTCATGACGGTGGCTGTCATGACTTCCTCTGAGCAAAACCATAATTTGATAATTTAACGTCCAAGATGGTTTTTATAGACCAGGGAAACATAAAATCAAATTAATTTTTATTTTGGACAAATTAATATATAGCATATTTTACAGAATGTTTTTGTCTTTTAAATTATAAAACAGTTAACTGTTCAATGAAGAATGTTTAGAAAATAAAGACAAGAAAAAAAAGAATGAAAACCACCAAAATCTTATCACCCTGAGATAACCACTGATAACTGAATGTTCATGTATTTTGAACATGATATAGACATACATATTTATAGAATTGTAAATACTAGTTTGTGCATCAATCACTATGTCCTCAGCATTTTCCCATGTCATTATATATTCTTCAAAAATATGATAATTAATGGTGATGTATCATTCCACTTTAAGGATGTACTGTTTTAATGAACTGCTGCTCCGTTGGCTGCCATTTAGGTGATTTCTAAATTTAGTCAATGCATCTTAAGAACATTAAAAAGAACACTTAATTTGCTAAATGACTATTTAAGCAAAGCTGGGGATTGTGGTTCTTTTCTTAACTTTTGACATGATTCCATTTTCAGAAATCACTGATTTACAGCCTGATGCATGATTAACATGGGCGTTGGGGCTTACTGATAGAGTTCTAACTCCAGCCTTCTTAGACTGGAGAGATGCGATGAGTAGTGTACGATCAGCACCCCCGGTGGCTGTCCTCTTGCTCTTTGTACATCCCCTGCTGGACCAGTGCCTGCTTCACCTACACCCTGCTCACGTGACTGACCTTCCTACATGCTTGCCCCTGCCCCAGCTAGTGATTCTTCTAATCTTTTTTTTTTTTTTTTGCGGTACGAGGGCCTCTCACTGTTGTGGCCTCTCCCGTTGCGGAGCACAGGCTCTGGACGCACAGGCTCAGTCCACGGCTCACGGGCCCAGCCGCTCCGTGGCACGCGGGATCTTCCCGGACCGGGGCACGAACCTGCGTCCCCTGCATCGGCAGGCGGACTCTCAACCACTGCGCCACCAGGGAAGCCCCTCTTCTAATCTTTAGATCAGAACATCTTCACCAGGATAGCTTATCAAAGGGGCAGTGAGGGGTGTGCCCCTCTACTAGTTTCCCTGCTAACCAATGAGCCAACCCGGCATCAATTCCCCCTATAATTGGTTACCCCGGAGTCCTGCCCACCGTCCACGCACACGGTGGGGCGTTGCTCCAGGACCTTGCTTCAGACATGTTAAGTCCCCCCATCCATTAAACCACTGATGTCTCTGTTGCTGACTCTGGGCTCTTTCTTCAGACTTGAAGCCCGGCAGGTACAGGGCTTGCAGGCCTGCAGGGTGCAGCCCAACAAGTAGGTACACAGTCTCCACGGCTGTTGGCTTATCCGCACGTGGTATAGACAGGGAAACCAGCTGAGCTGTGGTTCTGTGAAGGTGGATCCTCCCAACAAGACCATGTGTACGAAACCTGTATCTGGGCTTGAAAAACCCTGATCCTCTAAGTCTGTGAATTCCATTGGGGTGGGTTGCGACACAGTGATTTTGCCTCCCCGCGGCCCTCCCACCCAGGACATTAGGCATTGTCTTGGGACATTTTTGGATGTCCCAGCTGGGGAGAGGGTGCTACTGGCGTCTACTGAGTAGCCTCCAGGGACATGGCTAAAGACGCTATAGTGCGCAGACAGCAGCGCCTACAAAAGAGAGTGATCTGACCCAGATGTCAGTAGTACCAAGCTTGAGACCCTGAGCCTGTAGGTGGAGAGAAGGTCTGAGAAAGGGTGCAGTAACCAAGACAGAACTGAGCACCTCTGATTTTGATTGAGAAAGATAGTGTGCCTAACTTTCTCATACCTACCTGCAGCTCTCCACTTGGTCATTGAAGGAAACAGATTTGACCACTTCTGCAGGGGGCTGCTTTGTGTTTCCCCTTCCTTTTCAGGGACCAAAATTCAGCACCTCAGTCATCATAGATCCAGAGCTCTCAGAACACTCACTTGTAGAGTGGGCGTGGAAGCCTTTGTACAAATTGGCTTGCTTGTTGAATGTACGCGTTTCCAGGGCATGCCTTCTCCAGTCACTGGGCTCTACTCTTGATTTTCTTTGCTTTACATCATTTCTTTCCTTGTATCAGGAAAAGAATGCCCTTTCTGTCCACATCAAGGGATACTGTAATTGTCATATGACATAGCAGTGCTTAACTTTCATATATTTGACATTTTTAAACATCATGTATTTTTGCACATTATACATTGACACTCCTAAATTGCCCTTTAGTGTACCACACGTTGTGTATGTCAGCCGAGGAATGGATGTTTCTAGTTGTGACTTAGAGTTACCCTTTGCCACTGTTAGTTCCTTTGCAGCAGATTGGCTGTCTTGGTATAGAAGTGTGTTTCGGTATTACTTGCTTTTTCATTATTTTGCTTTCTTCCGCTTTTCTTCTTCAAATAGGAGTGGAAAAGGAAAAAGGAAGTTCTACTAGTATGAAGTGAAGTGTAGGCTTCATAAACTTAATACAGTTGTAACCAAAATGAAAGTAATTGGGCATATCAGAAGCAGCAAACCTTTAACCCCAGTCAGATGCTCATCACTTCTAGGCTCGTAGAAAATACGGTCAATAATGAAGCAAAATAAATTTAATGAACATGTACAACATACTGAAAATACACTGCTGAAGATCTTCTCTTTAGGTTAGGGTTCAGTAGTATTATATACAGTCCCCTCTTGCACATGCTCTCCAGGGATATTGTTTTAATTGTTCACTTTTGGCAAATTGACCTTTGGTATGCATTTTCAGGACTGTGTTGTGTATAAAAATAGAGGTTGGCTCCTGGTGGAAAGGCTTGACCGCCCTCCATGACCAGAGACCATCTACAGTACGTGAGGCAAGGAAGAAAAATTAAGAAATACACTATTTGTGCTTTGACCTCCGAAGTGAATTGCTTTTTTCAAAAAAGACCTCTGCCTGAATTTCAAACATTAATGACTGTTAAATGAAACTATGTGTTTTTATATCTTATTGGTAGGAATGAATCACATGGATTTCATTTCACAACACGTGAAGTATTTCCATCCTGCCAATTTTTTGAAGTCTAGACATGATTTAAACCAATGCCTCCCCTTGAGAATAAAACTGCAAAGAGATCTCCACATTCGTGAGTACAGCCGTCCTGCCATGGGTACCAGTGCACGTTTGATGATACGTTTTCTTCTCCAGTTTTCTCACTTTTCACTTTTTTTTTTTTGAAATTAGAAAAAAATCAGTGTTCCTTCAAAGTGGTGCCTTCAATCCTTTCAGGCATAAGGGTGAGATTGTGGTGGGGAGGGGAGGTGGGCTGTTGGCTCTCAAACTTAAGACTGTAGATGATGGAATCCCAGAAACTGGGTATTCACCTGGGTCCTACAACTTGCCAACAGTCTGTGTGGCCCAGGGCAAAGTGTTTAATTTCTTCGTGCATTAATTTTCTCAACTGAAACGCAGAAATAGCAGTAGGAGGTAAGTTTTAGGGTCGTTCAGAGGGATGAATGAGCCAGTTCACGGAATGTGCTCAGCACGCCTGTCTGACTTCATAAATGGTCACTGTCTCGGTTACCACCCTTACCCCCCGACCTCCCTGCCTCTACAGGTGAATGGATTCTGAGTTGCTGCCTTTCTGAACAGGACATACACTACTTCCGTTTCATAGGGGGAGACAATGGGACTCAGCAGAGGGCTTGCAGACTTCTCAGATCCCTGGGAACATTCTGCCCTGGAAACATTCTGCCCTGGGAACATACCTAGCCAGAGAAAGTTCCTGGGCATATTCAAATGGCTTCTTAGAGTATCCAAACATTGTCACTGCTGGCCTGGCCCAGGAGAAAACAGTGACAAATATCGAAAGGGGAAGAGGCTAGCTGACTCTTCAGTCGTTTGGTTGAATGGATCTTTCACTAATAGTCATCGACTGTTCCACATTTGCAAGAATTGTGGAAATTGCTTCCCACTGCTACTTTTCCCTCGTTACAGAAACATTCATCAGTGGCTGACTTACGGCGGTTCTGACGGTAACAGATTTCACCAAGCGTACAGGTTCTCTCTTTGGAGACCACAGCACTGGTGAATTAGTCAGAAGGATTTCTATTACATGAAAAAAAACTCTTTGCTTTCCTCAACCTTTCATGTGATAAGCTGCAAAATAAAAAGGCATCTCCTTAACCTCCCAGGCTCCCAGACTGGACTCTTCAGGGTGAAGGTCATGAGCTGCCCATGAAGACCTTCTGCACAGTGATGTTGAGCGTCAGTGTTTCCTAGGCCATATTTGTTCCAGATGTGTCTTCCTCATACGTCATTAGTTCAAATGGAACAACATAGATAATGCTGGGACTTCCCTGGTGGCGCAGTGGTTAAGAATCCGCCTGCCGGGCTTCCCTGGTGGCGCAGTGGTTGAGAGTCCACCTGCCGATGCAGGGGACACGGGTTCGTGCCCCGGTCCGGGAAGAGCCCACATGCCGTGGAGCGGCTGGGCCTGTGAGCCATGGCCGCTGAGCCTGCACGTCCGGAGCCTGTGCTCCGCAGCGGGAGGGGCTGCAGCGGTCAGAGGCCCACGTACCGCAAAAAAAAAAAAAAAAAAAAGAATCCGCCTGCCAACGCAGGGGACACGGGATCGATCCCTGGTCCGGGAAGATCCCACATGCCGTGGAGCAACTAAGCCCCCGTGCACCACAACTACCTCCCAAAGTAGTCATGTTTTGAAGAGTTGTTTTGGTGTTAGACACAACAGGGTGCAATGCCATGGAGATCCGCTGAAGCTCAACACTGGTATTTTTACTGAGGAAGAGGCAACACTTTTAGGATCAGATAGACAAAGTCATTGCAGGTTGCATCTCTGAATACGAACTGCTCAGGGCCAAGGGATTCCCATCCCCCAGGACGTTACAAGAACAGGAGTCCATTCATTCAGAATATCTTTAGATTAGGCACTGGGTAATTCCTTTGCACTTTAAAGAATCTGTATGTTAAGGTAAGGTAGGAACTCTTTGCTTAATTTTCTCAGTTGATGTATCAGGGTGGCAGTCAGAGCTGAGCCATTGGAGGATGTGTTTACTTGTAAGATAACTAAGACACTCCTCAGCAGCTTAATCCATTCCTTCACCTCCACGTATGCCATGGTCCACTACAGGCCTCCCGAACCCCTTCCAACTAAGGGCTGGACTCGTGGCTTTGCATCATCGGATGTTCTGATGGTTTTGTGTTGCCAGCTCTAGTTTACAGAGCTGACTTTAGAAGAAACCATGAGAACTGGACGAGCTCTGTGGTTAGGTGTGATGGCAGGGCATCAGCCAACTCTGGCTCAAACCGCAGATAGATGATCTGGATGATTTTCCAGGGGGTGGAGGGCGTCTCATTCCATTCAGGCTGCTGTGATGCAATGCTATAGACTAAGAGGCTTAGAAACAACAGACATTTTTCTCTCACAGTTCTGGAGGCTGAGAAGTCCAAGATCAAGGTGCCGGCAGATCTGGTGTCTGGTGAGGGTCTTCCTGGTTCTCACTGAGTCCTCACTTGGTGGAAGGGACGAGGGAGTTCTCTGGGGCTTCTCTTGTAAGGCACTAATCCCATTTATGAGGGCTTCACCCTCATGACCTAATTACCTTCCCAAGGGCCCCACCTCCTACTACCCTCACATGGTAGATTAGCTTCGACATATGAGTTTTGAGGGGACACAGACATTCAGTCTGTAGCAGGAGGTGTCACCTCACCTCCCCGTGCCCCATTTTGCACCTCTGTACTGTGAGAGAGAGTTAGAAGAAACGACTGTGGGATCTTTTCAGATGTAGCCGTTTAGTATTCTGGAAGGCTGGAAGGGGCCTCAGAATTCTTTAGGGGAACATGTCGTCACAGTCTTCCTCTAGCTCCGTGGTTCTTAGAGTGTGTTCTGTGGAACAGCAGCATCAGCAGCGCCTGGTGACTTGTTAGAAGGCAAGTTCTCGGGCCCCATCCCAGACCTACTGACTCAGAAGCTGTGTCTGGCAATCTGTCTTCTAACAAGCCCACCAGATGGTTCTGATGCATGCTCAAATTTATGAACCACTTCTCTGTAGAAGCAGTGTCTAACTGGGCTCTACCTGTAGAGCTTCAAAGAATGATGATGCCTGGGTTTTGCTTCAGATATTCTTGTTCATTTGGTTTAGGATGTGGCTTGGACATTGGGAAGTTAAAGAATTTCCCCAGGTGATTCTGTGTAGGACCAGGGCTGAGAAACGCTGATGTGGAAAGCTATCCAGATAAAATGAGAATCTTTTTTTTTTTTTTTCCCGTACGCTGGCCTCTCACCGCTGTGGCCTCTCCCGTTGCGGAGCACAGGCTCCGGACGCGCAGGCTCAGTGGCCATGGCTCACGGGCCCAGCCGTTCCACGGCATGTGGGATCCTCCCGGACCGGGGCACGAACCCGTGTCCCCTGCATCGGCAGGCGGACTCTCAACCACTGTGCCACCAGGGAAGCCCTAAAATGAGAATCTTGATGTGAGTGTAGGGGACCAAGGCCCAGGACTCTGAATTTTAAGAAGCTCCAATGTCAGCAGAGGTCCTCCGTTGAAGCAGATGCCAAAACCAGCTCAGACACAGGAGATATTTCTGGAGGACACGTGTGTGTTCATTTCCTTGGGCTACTGTAACATATACTGCAACTTTGGTGGCTTAGACAACAAAAATTATTCCCTCTTCGTTCTAAAGATCAGAAGAAGTCTGAGATCCAGATGACAGAGGGGCTGTGCCTACTCCAAGGCTCTAAGGGAAACATCCTTCCTTGCCTCTTTCAGCCTCCGGTGACCCAGCTTTTGGCAGCTCCACTCCAGTCTCTGCCTCCTTCTCTGTGTCTGTCTGTGTTGTGCTTCTCTTATAAGTACACCAGTCATTGGAGTTAGGGGCCCACCCTAAGTCCAGGATGATCTCAAGATCCTCAGTAACATCTGCAGAGACCACTGTTTCCAAATAAAGTCACATTGGTTCTGGGTGGATATCTCTTTTGGGAGCCACAGTGACGGTGAAGGAGAAACATATAGGGTGAAGGAGAAAGATACAGGGTGCAGCAGAAGGCGGGGAGAGCCTACAGATAGTGATGTCGGTCTTGCACTTGTGAAAAGAGAGAAAGGAGGAGGACTGCGGGGGAAGTGCTTCAGCCTACACGGTAGGTCTAAAATCTACCAAAGGGCTTCCCTGGTGGCGCAGTGGTTGAGAATCTGCCTGCCAATGCAGGGGACATGGGTTCGAGCCCTGGTCTGGGAAGATCCCACATGCCGCGGAGCAAGTAGGCCCGTGAGCCACAACTACTGAGCCTGCGCGTCTGGAGCCTGTGCTCCGCAACAAGAGAGGCCGCGATGGTGAGAGGCCCGCGCACCGCGATGAAGAGTGACCCCCGCTTGCCACAACTAGAGAAAGCCCTCGCACAGAAACGAAGACCCAACACAGCCCTAAATAAATAAATAAATAGATAGATAGATAGATAGATAGATAGGTAGATAGGTAGATAGATAGATTTAAAACACATAGTGCCATGTCCTGCCCCAGAATTCCTAAGTCAGTGGAGCTGGGGTAGGATCTGAGAATTCGCTTTATAAATAAATAAATAAATAAATAGATAGATAGATAGATAGATAGATAAATAAATAAATAAATAAAATCAATCTACCAAAAATTGTAGCCAGGCTGTTGTGGTGCCCCTCAGAATTCCTACGTCAAAGCTAATGCACCACGTGAGGGTAGAAGGAGGTGGGGGCCTTTAGGAGGTGATGAGGTCATGGGGGTGGAGCCCTCATAAATGGGATTAGTGCCCTCCTAAAAGAGGCCCCAGAGAGATCCCTTGCCCCTTCCACCCGGTGAGGGCACAGAGAGAACCAGGAAGGCCCTCACCAGACACCAACTCTTCAGGTACCTTGATCTTGGACTTCTCAGCCCACAGCACCGTGAGAGATCAATGTCTGTTGTTTATAAGCCACCCAGTCTATGGTGTTTTGTTGAATGGGTGCAGTGTCCCAATGATACCATTCAACTGTGTTCACCGCAGCAGGTCTGCCGTGGGGAGAGCAGACCTCATGCAACTCCGTGGCTGCCGCAGCCCCCAAGATGATGATTTTGTCCACTGGGAACCTAAATGTTAGAACCACCGCGTAAGATCTGTGTTTCAAAGCTTAGAGCCAAGAGAGGTTAATTTTGAGAAGCATCAAGGAATACATTCTCCTCTTGAAGCTCCTGAATGCACCTGAGCCTGGTTAACACTCGGCAAGTCTGAAGTAGACACAGGTACTTAATTGTGTTTGTGTCTGCCAAAAGTATTTGACCAAGGATCCCTTTATCCTGTGTGTTAACATTCTGCTCTACACACACAGTTTGGGAATCCCTGCTGTGGATCAGAGGATAAACAGATTGTTTGAAACCTGGGCGAATGAACCTGTCAGGCCAGCAGCCCCAGGAGGAAGGTGGACGCCTGTGCAGCATTTTGGGGACCTACAAAAGGCCTCACTGATTCAGAAACGTTCCCCTGCTTACGGGAAGAGGATGTTTCTCCATTAATGTTTCTTTGCCTGGGTTCGAGGCTTTCATCTTTGCTAAAACATGAAGACTTGTGGGAGAGGGAGTTTTATTCTGACTTCAAGAGCATTTTCTGAGCAGCTTCCTCTAGTGCAAAAACCTCTTCTGAGCACTTAAAAAAAAAAACCCTTACTTTAATAGAGAGGTGCATATGCAACACATTCCTGCAAATACTTACCTTAACTGGCGGTTAGAGCTTCCCCTGAATGCATTTTTCAAATTCTTTTCTGTAGAGAGATGAGGTTCCATTGGGGAAGAAGGTAGGGACATGGATTCCTGAGGGCCCTGGGAGGTAGGTCCCAGGAATGAGGGGAAGGACAGAAAAAAGGAGGCAGAAAGACGGGCTCTCCTGCCTCTCAGATGTGCCCAAGGGCAGATGTGACCCACACATTTACATGCAAAGCTTTTATGTTCACAGGTTGGCACATTAGAGATGCGTTTTGATTCTAGATTGACCAGGCTTTTCCCCCACTCTAGGAAATACACTCAAGTATGACTTAACATGGTCATGGCGGTTTTATGTGGCAAGGGGCATGAGTTGCCCTATGATGAAGCTCTTTTTTACCTTTCATAATCAAGCGCTTTTTGTGGGATTCTTGAAGCATATGCAAACAATTTGAATTTTTGCTCAAACAAAAATAACATCACACAAACACATGCCGCACGTGCACACAGACACCATTAGTGCAACTTGTGATGTAGTACATGTATATAATGTATATTCATAATATGTATCACAGAAAGGATTCCTGGGGATACACAGACACACAGACACAGACACACACACACACAGGGCACCTTGAGTTTCCATGACCACGTACCAGGCTATAAGAGGAACCACAGGCAGAGCAAGCACAGTGCACCCCACCCCTGAAGCCCCTGCACCTCACAGAGAGGACGTTTAGCTGTGCAGCGCAGCCCAGCCACAGTGCGGGTGGGACCTCACAACGCTGCACCCCACACACTTAGAGGGAAATGGGAGGGGGCGACTCTAATTATTGGGAGCTCACGGGTGAGACAGTGCCTGGTGAGAAGGCATGGCTTCTGCAGCCCTTCTGCTGAGGCTCCTGCTAAGCTACTCAAAGCAGAGAGGGAATGGGCTTTTAGAGCCCTCTGAGTTTCTTTCTTTCTTTAAAAAAATTGTTATTGGCGTAGAGTTGATTTACAATGTGCTAGTTTCAGGTGTACAGGAAAGTGAATGTTATACGTATACATATATCCACTCTCTTTTAGATTCTTTTCCCACATAGGTCATAACAGAGTATTGAGCAGAGTTCCCTGTGTGCTGTACAGTAGGTCCTCATTAGTTATCTATTTTATATATAGTGGTGTGTATATGTCACTCCCAATCTCCCCATTTATCCCTCCCCTCCCCCCTTACCCCCTGGTAACCAAAAGTTTGTTTTCTACATCTGTGACTCTACTTCTGTTTTGTAAATATGTTCATTTGTACACCTTTTTTTTTTTAAGATTCCACATAAGCGATATCACATGATAGTTGTCTTTCTTTGTCTGACTTACTTCACTCAGTGTGACAATCCATGTTGCTGCAAATGGCATTGTTTTGTTTTTTACGGCTGAGTAATATTAGATTGTATATATATGTACCACATCTTCTTTATTGATTGATCTGTTGATGGACATTTAAGTTGTTTCCATGTCTTGGCTATTGCAAATAGTGCTGCAGTGAACATTGGGGTGCATGTATGTTTTCCAATTATGGTCTTCTCTGGGTATATGCCTAGGAGTGGGATTGCTGGGTCATATGGTAGTTCTATTTTTAGTTTTTTAAGGAAACTCCATACTGTTCTCCATAGTGGCTGCACTAATTTACATTCCCACCAACAGTGCAAGAGGCTTCCCTTTTCTCCACACCCTCTCCAGCATTCGTTGTTTGTAGATTTTTTGATGATGGCCATTCTGACGGGTGTGAGGTGATACCTCATTGTAGTTTTGATTTGCATTTGTCTAATAATCAGTTGATTATCTTTTTATGTGCTTTTTAGCAATCTGTGTGTCTTCTTTGGAGAAATGTCTATTTAGATCGTCTGCCCATTTTTTGACTCGGTTGTTTGTCTTTTTGACATTGAGCTGCATGAGTTGTTTTGTATATTTTGGAGATTAATCCCTTGTTGGTCGCTTTGTTTGCAAATATTTTCTCCCATTCTGAGGGTTGTCTATTTGTTTTGTTTATAGTTTCCTTTGCTGTGAGTTTCTTTCTCTTCTCAGCAAGTTTCCACTGGGTTTCACTCACAGTTGGATTCTGAATCTCCTGAAACACATAGATTTCCATTAACTTTATTTTGGGGTTTTGTTTAGGTCAGTGTCCTTTCAGACTCACACTGGCTTGTCATCTAAGCGCTGCACGTTGGTTTGAATTTGTCAGCCACACACACCCATCCTTCCTGGATTTTGTGGAAGTCAGCATTTCTAGCTTGTTCCAGGAGAGCTTACCGGACAGAAATTTAGCCTGTGATTCAGCGGCTTGTGAGAAATACTCCTTTCTGTCACACTGAAGGAAAATTTCAGTTTTGTTGATAAGAGATACAAATTGGAATTGAATTTTATTGACTGAAGCACTGGCACCTTTGAAAAATTTCCAAAAGTAGGGATTTTTTTGTTTGTTTATGTGAAAATTAACCAAGAATTTACCAGAAAAGTCCTACTTATTTGCTGTAAGTTTCAGAGAGACTAGAACCTTTATATAGAAGCCAAAAAAGCAGGAACATGGATTCATCTAGGATCTCAGAATTTAACTCTCTTGGGATACAATTCACACATCCTGTAGAAGCAAGTGTGGTGATAGAGATCCTGAAGTAGGCTTTTAAATAGAGAAAACAAAACCCAGACTCAAAACCAACCACTGAGGACTTTTCTTTCTGGGCTCCAGTATGATGACGCTTCTGCTGTCTGTGGCCACATTTGTATGCAAGGGGCTGGACTTGTACCAGCACAGTTGGGTTTTCATAGATGACAGCATGAATAAATCAGATCAAAACCCACTTTTCTTTCTAGTTTACACAATTTGAGCAGTACTTGGAATAAAAATAGAAAAGGCTGCATGAGAGACCAAGTCATGATGACTTTGTTCCTTGTATTAAAAGAATACAGGGAATTGTTATAAAAATGAAGCAGTACAGAAACTGACAAAGAATAAAATAAAAGATCTACCCAGAATCTCCACCAACTAGAAGTAAACATCACCCTCATTGGGTGACCATCACATTGAACACCTTTGAAAGTCCATCTCTAGAAGGAAGGATGGAAGGTGGACAGATAATTACAGGAAAATACATTTTCATTTTGGTGTGTGGTATTTATACATCTAATTTTGTGAAAGTATTATAATTAACTTCACTGGATTTCACAGGAAGAAATGAAACTGATTTTGCACTGAGAGAAGAGCTAAACTTCAAATAGATGAATTTTTTTTTTCCTGCAAGAGATATTAGCTCCTAAAGGACTGATCTAAGGCTAAGGAAGTAGATTATGAATAACATTACGAAGTTGAGGACATTATGTATCTTCGAGTCACAGTTTTCCATTTTAGATATTGATTGATTCCCTGCTATGAAATTTGAGGACACTAACACTTTCACACTTCTTTCCGTGTTCACTTCTGATTTTCTACATTATTATATTATTTTCATGCTGTGATGGCTTCTATTGGGTTGGACAAAAAGTTCGTTCGAACGAACTTGTTGTCCAACCCAATATAACAGTCATATTATGCTCTGTAACGATACTTCTCACAATTGCTTAACATTAGTTCTTTTTAAATGGATCCTCTGCTTATTGCCCGTTGTTTGGCCAAAAAGTCTCCATTTGTGAGGTTTTAGTTTTGTCTCTTATTTGCCTGGGTTTCATCTTAAAGCAGCTTTATCAAGAGGGCCCATGGGGTCTGTGTTCTCTGAATTCTTTCGTGCTGGAGAATATCTCTATGTTGCCTCTTTGCTTGAGTGACATCTTGACTGGATTTTGTGTGGGTCTCACTTTCTTCGAGATGTGATAGTCATTGCTCCATTACTGACTGCTTTCGGTGTTGCTGCAGAGAAGTATAATTTTTTTCCCTATTTTGTAGGCGGTTTGCCTTTGTTTCCTGAATGTCTGAAGTATGTTTTCTTTATCCTTGAAGTCTTGATGATGTCAAGTCTTGTGGCACTTTTAAAGAAAAATCCAGTGTTATTTCTTCTGATCCCAGAGAGAGAATGATAATCAGTGTATAGGAGTTGAGAACTCACTGTTTGTTTTTCATTGTGAAACCTACAGAATAATCACAACAGCTGCCATTAATTGACTTCTCTGTGTCAAACTCAGTATTGTTCTAGATGTTTTGGGAATATAATCCCAATTATCCCAAAAACCTTTGGAGCAGGAACGATCATCCCCATTTTATATATGAGAAAACTGAGCTTCTTAGATAATAGGTAACTTGCTAAGTTACTAAGTTGCATCGTTACTAGGTAAAGTTCAGGTGAAAAGAGATAATTTTCCCTTTTGCTTTATTCATGTCCTGGTTTTGATATTGCACCATAGTTATATACGATGTCACCATCAGGTGGCTGAAATGTACACAGGACTCTGTGACCTATTTTGCAGCTTCCTGTGATTATATAATTATGTCAAAATAAAAAGTTAAAAGAAAAAAAGACCGAAACGTGAGCTAACTAGTCATTGATGCTGGTCTAGGAGGATATTGAGAGTCATAGCAGGAGCAGAGGGAGAGCAGAACAGATGTCACCTGGGTCTGCTGTCGTCTGAAGGCTTGACTGGAGCTGAGAAATCCAGTTTCAAGAAGGCGCACTCACAACTGGGTGCTGAGAAATTAGTTCCTTTCTAGGTAGGCTCTCGTGGATGCTTGAGGGTCCTCATGACCTGGTAGCCGGCTACGCCCAGAAAAAGCGATTCAAGAGGTCACAGTGAAAGCTGACCTGGTCTTGGAGCACTTCTGTAGTGTTGAATTGATCAGTCAGGTAAGCCCTGATTTAATGTGGGAAGTGGTTACACTAGGATATGAATACCAGGAAGCGAGACAATTGGGGGCCATATGGAGGCTTCCATAGTCCTGGAAACCTTTCATGGAAAAAAGTCAGCAGCACTCTGGCTCTTGGTAGATGTGGCAGTTGAAGTGGAGTGTACCATGCATAACTGTAGGTTTTGAAGCCTGGTGATCAGAAGGATAGAGATGCAGTAGTCAAGCAGACTGGCAGGCAACTGGTTTTGAGAAAGTGGGTTGTTGTTTTAAACATGTTGACTTTGAGGTGACCTGTGGGCCAGTCTTTCTAGACTGACCTACAACTCATCCCTGGTGTTCAGCCCCACACCTGCTCCCTGATATCTGGCATCTGTCACCTGAATCTTCCTGGAGTTACGGGCTTGAGCATTCCTGGCCCCTGCTCTTCCAGGTCTTGGGCATTCAGCGTACTCTGCCCTGCTAACTGCTCACATCTGCTTTCCAGTTTCAGCACCTTTTGTCGGCAACTGTTGTTGCTGTTGTCTCTTCTATTCTTTTTTTTTTTTTTGCAGTACGCGGGCCTCTCACTGCTGTGGCCTCTCCCGTTGTGGAGCACAGGCTCCGGACGCGCAGGCCCAGCAGCCATGGCTCACGGGCCCAGCCGCTCCGCGGCATGTGGGATCTTCCCGGACCAGGGCACGAACCCGTGTCCCCTGCATCGGCAGGCGGACTCTCAACCACTGCGCCACCAGGGAAGCCCCTCTTCTATTCTTTAAATTCTTGTGACTCTCATTTTATTCCTTTATTCTCATTTTGCTAAGCTGTGGGCGGGGACAGAGATGAATGCATGGGTTAAATTTGCAAGATTTAACTAGAAGTCAAGTTGTATTTAAAAAGTTGGACTGAGTTTATATGATGCATAAATTTTATTTAATCAGTAAAAAAATTTGTTGAACATGATATTTTGGGTGTGAAGTAGGGAAAACAATTTAAAAAGTAATTTTTCATTGTGTATATTGTATATATATTGTCTGCTAGAGACATAGTCAATATTTATTGGTCTTTTCACTCATTTTGTGAAGCTGATAGAGCAAACACCGCAGCTTGTATGAGAAATTGTAAAATAAGCAGCAGGTGTGTATGATAAGAGATTCTTTTTCCCCCCATAAATTTCTCTTGGGGTATAAGATGAGGTATTAAACAAACCAAAGAAGTATTGCATCTGATGAAATAAAACTAGCCATACTAGAGCAGAACTCATAATTATAGTGTCTTTTGGGAATTTTAGGACTTTACTGAATACTTTAAATGATTATTATCATTATTTTGTTCTGCATGTATAGCATTTTCTGAAATTCTTTGATGAAGAATAAAACTATTAACAGGCTGACCAGATAAACATTTCTATGAAGAAAATTCACTACTCATTCCAGGCAAGTAGTTATTATGCAAAGACCTAGCATCTTGACGATGTATAGTTATCTTTCCAAAGACTTCATTAACCCGCAATTGGATAGCTCTTTCTAGCCTTTCGAAATGTGGTCTCTGGGATCCAGGTGTCCACTTGTTCTCTGAAAAGCAACCCCTCTCTGATGATTGCTTCTGGGTTGAGCCTGATTCATGCGGCTCCAAAGATACCTGAGATGTCTCTTCTGGGAACGCGACTCAGATGGCTGCTTCGGAAAAGCTGGAGCGCACATATTTCAGAGCTGAGGTGGCAGGTGATTTGCTCCCCAGAAAGCAGATATCATCAACTCCCTCAGTCGTCTCCCCTCACCCTGCCCCGCCCACCTCACCCCAAACCTGGAGGCACTCAGTGATGTTCCTGGGAATGCACTGTGGTCCTTGACCCACTGCAGTGATGGGATATATTTATAATTTCTCATTATTTTATAAAAGACAAACCTAATGATTGTTTTACTCTCACTTGCTTATTGAGTAATTTATAAAAAAGACATTATAGCCTCCATCCACAGCACTCCATCTGTTTACCTCTATTTGTAACTTTTAAAAATTGATAAAATACACATGATTTATAGTTTCACAGTATGCAGGTTTCTCAAAAATCTAAAAATAGAACTACCATATAACCCAGCAATTCCACTCCTGGGTATATATCCGAGAGAAACAAAAACTCTAATTTGAAAATATACACACACCCCAATATTCATAGCACATAGAATTTAAAGAATCTTTCACTCAACTAAAAAAAAAAAAAAGATTTACAGTTTTAGCCATTTTTAAGTGTGCAGTTCAGTGGCATTAAGTGTAGTCACACTGCTGTGGAACTATCATCACCATCCATCTCCAGAATTTTTTCATCCTCCCAAGTGGAAACTCTGTACCTTTTGAACAATAACCTCCCATTCCCCCTCCACCAGCCCCCGACACCCGCTATTTTAACTTTCTGTCTCTGTGAATTTGACTACTCTAGGTTTTGCCATAAGTGGAATCATACAGTATTTATTGTTTTGTGACTGGCTTATTTCACGTAGTATCATATCCTCAAGGTTCATCGAAGCTGTAGTGTGTGTCAGCATTTCTTTCCTTTTTAAGGCTGAGTCATATTCCATTGTATGTATGTATCACATTTTGTTCATCTATTCATCTATCAATGGACACTTGGGTTGCTTCCACTTTTTTTCTGTTGTGAATAATGCTGCTGTGAATATGCGTTTATAGATATCTATTTAAGACCCTGATTTCAATTCTTTTGGGTATATGCCCAGAAGTGAAATTGTTGGATCATACGATAATTCTATGTTTAATTTATTGAGGAGCTACCATACTGTTTTTCTCCTTCTTTTCGTCCTTCCTCCCTCCCTCTCTCCCTCCCTCTCTCCCTCCCTCCCTCTCTCCCTCCCTTCCTCTCTCTCTCTCTCCCTCTCTCCCTCCCTCTCTGTCTCTCTCTGTCTCTGTCTCTCTTTCCTTCCTTCCTTCCTTCCTTCCCTCTCTTTCTTTCTTTCTTTCTTTCTTTCGTTGTTCCAGGTCTTACTTGTGGCGGGCTCCTTAGTTGTGGCATGCAAACTCTTGGTTGCAGCATGCGTGTGGGATCTAGTTCCCTGACCAGGGATGGAACCTGGGCCCCCTGCATGGGGAACGCAGAGTCTTAACCACTGCGCCACCGGGGAAGTCCCTACCATACTGTTTTTCATAGTGGCAGCCTCATTTCACACTGCCACCAGGTCTCATTATTGTGTTAAGGTAGCTTTTATTCATTGTCTGTGTGCTAGGGACACTAATAAGATCTACCTTTGTGAATTTTTCTATTTTTTAAAGTTGAGATGCAATTTACATACCAGAACCTTTGCTTTGTATAATTCAGTGGTTTTTTAGTATATTCACAAAGTTTTGCAACAATTCTGCAATCTAATTCCAGAATATTTCCATTGTAATTTTATTCATTTTCCATTCCTCTCTTCTCCCAGCTCCTGGTAATCACTGATCTACTTTCTGTCCCTACGGATTTGCCTAGACATCTGGACATTTCGTACAATGGAATCATATAATTTGTGGTCTTCTGTGGTTGACTTCCCTTACTTAGTATAATGTTTTCAAGGCTCATCTATGTTGTAGTAAGGATTAGTACTTTATCGTTTTTCTGTAGCTGAATTATATTCCATTGTGTGAATAGACCTCATTTTGTTTATCTGCTCATCAGCTAAGGGACATTTGGGTTGTTTACACGTTTTGGCTGTTATGAATAATGCTTCTATGAATTTCTACATATAAATTTTTGTGTGGACATATGTTTTCCATTCTCTTGCGTTTATACCTGGGTCACATGGTAACTCTGTTTAACCTTTAGTGGAACTGCCAAACTGTTTGTACATTGTGCATTCCTGCCACCCGTGTGTGAGGATTCCAGTTTCGCCACATCCTCACCAACACTTGTTCCTGCACATAGTTTGGCTTTCGCTGTCCCAGCGGACGTGAAGCGCCGTCTCACTGTGGTTTTGGTTTCTGTTTTCCTGATGGCTGATGATGTTGAGCATCTTTTCACGTGCTTGTTGAGCGTTTGCGTATCTTCACTGGAGAAGTGTCTCTTTAAATTCTTTGTCCGTTTTCAGTTGGGTTGTCTTCTCGTTGCTGCATGGTGTCCGAATTATTTGATCCTCACTAAGGAAGCATGGTGCTGGCATGGTCCCCTTTGTATAGATGAGAAGAATGGGGACTGGGAGAGGCTGACAGGTGGGGGAGCTGGAGTCCCACTCCAGGCCTGTGAGATGCCTGTGTCTCAGCCCCTGACCTCCAGGTGACCCTGCTTCGGCCCCCTACAGCCCTGTGGGATGTTCACATGACTGTCGTGTGTCACAGGGGTCCCAGCATCGAGGATTTCCCAGCTGAACAGTGCTTAGGGATCGTCTTCAGGACACACTTACACACAGTCCATTAGGTGAGTTGCTGAACTTCTGTTTTTAAAATCGTTAGATTGACCAAAAGTTTCCATTCTCCATCAGCTTTGCTAATGCCAAGAAAACACAGCTTGTACACGGCTTTCTTGAGAGTTCCTTGCTGGTAACAGACACGCTGTTATGTGTATGAGAACGTTCAGCTGCTGAGAAGGCTAAGCACTCGCTCTCTCGGGGTCTGACCGTATTTCTTGAGACATTCTAGTTCAGCAAGTCCAGGCTGGAGGCCTGAGAATTGAAGTCTCTTACTAGCTCCCAGGTGATGCTGCAGGGTCAGCCTACAGGCCCCACTTTGAATAGCACAGGACGGGTGTTTGGATTCCTGAGGCTCACTGGATTGCATCCAGGGTACGGCCTGGCTTCACGTTTATCCACAAGGCGGGCCCACTCCTGTTATACAGCCTCCCTCCTGCTCACTCACAATTTCCTGTTAACTAAGAACAGGCACCGACCTCTCCTCTGAACAGAAATGGTCCTGCGCATGTAACTGTTTCTTGCCTAGGCCCACTGTGTATGTTGGTAGGCAGAATTTTATTGGCCTGACCTCATCTGGAGATCATTTGAAAGGAACTGGACCCTCCCTGAAGTCACAGTGACTGGAAGCATCAGGGGGCCTGTGGACAGGGTCACGTGGAAAGGAACTGTGGGAAGTTTCCAGGATCTTTCAGTGGCCACCGGCTGACAGCCAGCATGAGAATGGGGCCTCAGTCCTGCCCCTGCAAGGAACCAGATTCTGCCAGCACCCCGAGCCTCAGATGAGACCACAGCCCGGCGAGACCCCGAGCAGAAGGCTCAGGTAACACGTGTCCATGCTCTGGACCCGTGGAAACGAAGATAATAAGTTCGTGCTGTCCCACGTCACACGTTTGTGGTAATCTGTTACTCACTAGAAAATGAATACGTTATGCAACACACTTAGATTCTGTCGAGCCAACAACGAGTGCCCATTGCTTCACTGTGCACAGCAGACTAATCCCTGTTTCCTCCTCCTCCTCCTAGGGTTGGGCCCACACTTGAATAACCGAAAACGCCCATTGGCCAGCACCCTAAATAAAACAGCATCATGCTGTGTGTACTTTTAGCACCAGAAACCATTTCTAGAAGCTTTGAAGTTACAGTTTTTCTTTCTTTGGGACCAGATCAATTAAAAAAATGTTTTTTATGGAGTGCTTCTTGCTAGTAGAACAAACAGATCTAAATGGTTGAGAATTTTTTCCCCCACGTATCTTCTGTATCCTTATTTTTGTGCATTTCAGTGTTGTCTTCCAGTGTTGACTCCTTGGGAATGAGGACCAGTTGTCCATCGTATTTATGGGCTCAGACAACTGGGCTCACAGCATATGCACAAAATCTTATGTGTAGCATCTGTACTTAACTGTACCACCTCTCATCCTTACCCGGGACAATGCACAGGCTTGCAGTTGTTTATCTAGATGAATGTCTTCGGTAGAAGTATGTCATCACACCGAGTTTGAGAGGGAAGGGGACTGAGAGATCATCCAGTTCATTCCTCTCACTCTACAGATGAGCAACACAAAGTTGGAAAGCTTCTTATTAAAAACAGATGGCTCATTGAAACATACTTTTAAAAATTAAATGCTGGAGAGGGTGTGGAGAAAAGGGAACCCTCTTGCACTGTTGGTGGGAATGTAAAGTGGTACAGCCACTATGGAGAACAGTATGGAAGTTCCTTAAAAAACTAAAAATAGAACTACCATATGACCCAGCAATCCCACTACTGGTCATATACCCTGAGAAAACCATAACTCAAAAAAGAGTCGTGTAGCACAATGTTCATTGCATCACTATTTACAATAGCCAGGATATGGAAGCAACCTAAGTGTCCATCGACAGATGAATGGATAGAGAAGATGTGGTACATATATATAATGGAATACTACTCAGACATAAAAAGCAATGAAATTGGGTCATTTGTAGAGATGTGGATGGACCTAGAGTCTGTCATACAGAGTGAAGTAAGTCAGAAAGAGAAAAACAAATATCGTATATTAACGCATATATGTGGAATCTAGAAAAAATGGTACAGATGAACCTGTTTGCAGGGCAGGAATAGAGATGCAGACGTAGAGAAAGGACATGTGGATATGGGGTAGGGGAAGGGGAGGGTGGGACGAATTGGGAGATTAGGTTTGACATAAATACATAACCATGTGTAAAATAGATAGCTAGTGGGAACCTGCTGTATAGCACAGGGAGCTCAGCTTGGTGCTCTGTGATGACCTCGATGGGTGTGATGGCAGGGGAGGGAGGTCCAAGAGTCAGGGGATTTACATATACATAGAGCTGATTCACTTCATTGTACAGCAGAAACTAACACAACATTGTAAACCAAGTATACTCCAATAAAAAATAATTTAAAAAAAGTAAATGTATCTAGGGGACATTTGGAAAAAAGTAGTGATTTAAAAATATTTTTGAAATTCAGTAATTTTTTAAAAATTTATTTATTTATATATATTTTATTTTTGGCTGTGTTGGGTCTTCGTTGCTGCGCGCAGGCCCTCTAGTTGTGGCGAGCAGAGGCCACTCTTTATTGTGGTACGCGGGCCTCTCATTGCGGTGGCCTCTCCTGTTGAGGAGCACGGGCTTCAGTAGTTGTGGCTCGCGGGCTCTAGAGTGCAGGCTCAGCAGTTGTGGCACACGGGCCTACTTGCTCCATGGCATGTGGGATCTTCCCGGACCAGGGCTCGAACCCGTGTCCCCTGCGTTGGCAGGCGGATTCCCAACCACTGCGCCACCAGGGAAGTCCCTGAAATTCAGTAATTTTTGACCCCAGGAAATATCTGCAATGTGGTAACCAGCAGCCAAGAGACTTCAAAGGAAGACAGACAGCTCCCCGAGGTGATTTGCTCCTTAGGTTTGAGTTGACCAGCACTTGCTTATCCAGCACAGGGAAGGCTTACACCACTTGGAACAGTGGGATTGATAACACAAAGAGAAAAATTTCCATGTAAAACAGAGCTCAGGGCCTCCCTGGTGGCGCAGTGGTTGAGAGTCCGCCTGCCGATGCAGGGGACGCGGGTTCGTGCCCTGGTCTGGGAGGATCCCACATGCCGCAGAGCGGCTGGGCCCGTGAGCCATGGCTGCTGGGCCTGCGCGTCCGGAGCCTGTGCTCCGCAGCGGGAGAGGCCACAGCAGTGAGAGGCCCGCGTACCGCAAAAAAAACAAAAAAAACAAACAAACCCAGAGCTCATTCCACCCATTCAGAGTTGAGTAGAATGAAGCAGTTCCCTAATGCTTTTAAACAGGCATTTGTCCCACTTAGAGGTCTACTCTGTTAGACCTTCTCAAGACTGCAGAAGGAAGTTGTTTACATTATTGCAGAGAATTAGGATCTAACTCTAGAACAGATCTCTTATTATTAAAATCTGCACTGGTTTTGTCCAGTCCATTGAAATTATTGGTGATTTTGCCGAAACAAACAGAAAACAGAAGGAAATTACTGCCTCCCACCTCGCCCCCCCCCCCCATTTAACTGTTTTATTTAAGTTGAATTGCAGTAGCTTGGAAGCAGCACTGTTTGGAGGGTAGAAAATCTGGATTCCATTTACCCTCTGGTTCCTGGGGGCCTTAATGATCTGAGCTGGTCCAACACCTCCTGTGGCCTCAGTCGGCTTCCTTGGGGAGTTAAGCGTTTCAACTATTCACGTGTATCCTCTCTTTAATGTTCTGGGAAAATCCACATAGACTAAATGGAGACCAGTTAGGTCACCAACCCCGATAAACCTTCATCTTGGTTATTGTTTCTTTATTGCGGGACTGAACAAAGCATTCCTACAAAGAGCCAGATACTGAATATTTTCTGCTCTGTCTTGACTACTCAACTCTGCTGTTGTAGCACAAAAGCAATAAATGAATGGGTAACTTCCAGTACCACTTTATTACACTTTTTTTTTTTTTTACAAAAGTTGGCAATTGCAGGATTTGGCCCACAGGCTGCAGGGTACTGACCTCTGTTACACTGGTTGCTTTCTGAGGACCTAATGTTGGGCAAAATTAAGGGACAGAGACCTAGAGTGATATCTGGGGATCTTTTAAATCAGGTGTGATAAGGATAAGCTGTATTTTGATGCTAGAGCTCCTACTTAAGCGTGTGACCTTGGGCCATTCAGTGCTCTCACCTTAAGCTTCCGTCCTCTCCCAAACAGGAATCATAAGTAAGGTGACTTTTCCTGAGCACTCACCTTTGGAAGTCCTCACTGTGTAATTTACTCCTCACTGCAACTCCACAGGGCACCTGGTCTGCAGCTTTGCTGCCCATCTGCCAATCAGTATCCCCTGGGGGAGCTTGTGAACTTCCCCGTGTCCAGGCCCCACCCTTTACCATTACATCAGAGTCCCTGGGGACAGGGTGGGCCTCAGCATCTGTAAAGCTCCTCAGCTGAGTACCTTGGGCAGCCACGTTTGAGAACCAGTGTTATCAGGTAAGTATTCTTATTACCTCAGTGGTACAGAGTTCACAGAGGTAAGCCTGCCAAAGGATACACAGCAAGAAAGTGGACAAAGCAGGATTCAAACTGGTGTCACTAAAATTCCAATGCTGGGTTTTTACTCTCTGTGTTATTTTCATTCCCCCACTGAGTAAGGTGGGAATCATGAGCCAGTGGCAAAACCAAGATGTGTTTGTGTATTTCATAAACGCTGCAATACATACATCATCATCATCATCATCATCATTACTGGCCATTTGCTAGAGTTGCTGTGTTAGTTGTCTGTGCTACATAATAAATTACCACCAAGTAATTGCTTAAAGCAATTTATTCTCATATTGCCTATGGGTCATAAGTCTGGGCAGGGCTTAGCTGGGTTCTCTGCTCAGAGTCTGGCAGGGTCTCACTTTCCAGTCAAGGTGTTGGCTGGGCTGTGTTCTTATCTGGAGACTGGACTCTGGAATGATCCTTTTCCAGGCTTCCTCAGTTGTTGGTAGAATTCATTTCCTTATAGCTGCGGTACTCATGACGTCTTGTTTCTTCAAGTCCAGCAAAAAAACATTACAGTAGCTACAACCTACAGAGTTCCACCAGTTAACTCCATTAATATGTACAGTACTAGCAGTTGAACAGTATTGGTTTGAGGCTACCCACTTAGTGGTTTTTCTTCTAATCCACATGAGAGGCAAAATGAGCACAGCGTGATTTTCCAGTTCAAAAAAAGGTTGGTGAAAATTGCAGGTACTTTTTCGTGTGTGGTCAGTGCAGTGACCCACTTTGGGCAAAGTGGAAGGAAAGTGCCTCTAGCAGGATGAGGAGGTGAAGAGAGGGGCATTGCAGGAGCAGCTCTGTTCTGAACATGCTTACGTTCGATTGGCCAAAGGTGCTTCCTGTTGGAGCACATGCTGTTTTGGTGAGGCTGGGTGGACGCGTCCCCTTCCTTGAGATGATCTCAGCGACCATCCACAGGTGATAGTATGAGTAGCAGTGTACTTGACCCTCTTGACTGCAACTTGGTTAGTCACCATCGCTAGCAGCTGACGCTTGGGGCCCCTGAGAAAGGGGCGGTGATGGCAAGCCGTAGAGACCGAGATGAGAGACAGAGGAAGTACAGCCGTTGTTATAAGACACCTGTGCATTTTATCTTTGCCTGTAGCTCCCCATTTTGTCCAGTCGGTGAATCCATTCTCCACGTTGGCAGCGATCTCTAAAAGGGGTTCTTTCCCCAATCCACAGGGCACAAGTCCCAGAGACCCTCCCACATGGTCAAATCCTTTTGTGTTTGTTCTCAATGAAACATACTTCAGGAAGCTGTCTTCCCTCTTCCCCTAGCTCTGCACTGGGGCGATCCTTGGTCAGTTCTGATTAAGGTGAGGAAATGGCATTCAGTACACATGTACTGAGCATCTTAGGTACTGAGGCGGGATTCTGGGGCTGGGGGGAATAAGGCTTCAATCTACTCTGCCCTCAAGGAGCTGCACATGTGATTAGGAGAGACTTCGGGGCAGAGATGAACAAAGACTGGGAACCCAGAGGAAGCAGCATTTAACACTGTTGGAAGAGATGAGGGATGATTGTCTACTTAACATCTCTTTGGTCATCCGCTCATATTTTTAAGTGGGCATCATGAATAGGTGTAGGCTCTATAGCGCCAAAGAGCAGAAAGCAGTGAACACGTGAAACTCAAGTCCTCTGGTCAGAATCTACCTTCCTGTGCCATGGGTTCCTGCAGCAGCTCTCTTGCGGTTTGAAGAGAACTTTCCTGTGGCAAATTGCATTTAGGGGATAGAGACTGAAAGAGGAATCTGGAAAGCACCTTTTCAAGGTGAAGAACCACTTCAAGAAATCCTTTTACCTTTAGGCTGGGGGTTGGCAAACTATACCCCTACCTGCTGCCTGTTTTTATATGGCCCACAGGCAGATGGATTTGGCTTTTTTAAATGTCTTTCTTTTTTTTTTCAGTCAAAAGATAGTACTTCCTGAAATGTGAAAATGAGATAAAAGTCAGATTTCAGTGCCCCCAAATAAAGTTTTACTGGAGCCCAGCCACACCCACCTGTTTACATATTGTCCATGGCTGCGTTGGAGCTACAGCAGCGGGGTGTGTGACCCACAGAGCCTCAATAGTTACTGTCTGCACTCTACAGAAAAAGTTTGCCAACCCCTGCCTTAGGCCATGGGGTAAAGTAAGTGGAACAAAAACATACACAGCTTGTAAAGTAAGTAGAACAGCACATTCTGCCAGTCTGTAAAATAAGTGGAACAAAAACACACCACTGTAAGCGTGGCTTTGCGAAGGCTGATCAGTAACTGGTTATAAAAGGATTGGCAGGAGGCTGGGAAACATGAATCCATTTAAAATAAAATCCGTTACAACGTTTACGTCTACTGATGCCAGTTCAAATATAGAGAAGAAAATGAACAAAACCATAATGTTTCTCATTCTGGCAAGAATCCAGGGTAATTGGGGCTGTTAGACGTAATCACATCCAAGCCTGCTTCTTCTAGAAAGTTCTCGTGGAGATGACTAACGAATGGTCCACAAGTTTGAAAGGAATACGGAGGCTCCCTTTCACCCTGAAAACAAATTGATGAGCGTGCCAAGCCGTTTGAACATTAGCAAGACCTATTTTTCTCCCTTTTTTCTCTTATGCTCTTGCCTTTTTATCTCAGTTGATCAGATTGCATTCTGGCTTATTCATGGAACCAACAAATATTTATTGGTCCCTCGCTGTTTGTCACGCATGGCTCTCAGCATTTGCAATTTGCCAGTGAACAAACAGTTCTAAGTCTTTGCCTGTATGGAACTTATAGTCTAGCAGGGCAGTCAGAAAATCCATATGATAAGTAAGTAGCACGCACAGCATGTTAGTACAGGGAGACAGGCAGAAATGTGGAGTGGGGGAGAGGGATGGCACATGTTCAGGCTCGGGGATGTTGCAGCTTTAGACAAAGTGGCCAGTGGTGCTGAGAGGCTCATTGGAGAGGTCTTCTTGGTCCATCGGGATGACCAATACTGGCATCAGCAAACATCTGTGGGTACCTGAGTGTCCCCAGGTAGGCCAGCAACTAGCTCAACCACAGGCAGAAATAGGACAAAGTGGAAATGTCCAGAAGGCACTGGAAAAGCTCTCCAATTCCTACGCCACTAATTTCAAATTCAAGATAATTCTTCAAGCCTGCTGGAAACATAACTTAAGTGAATGAATCCTGGCGGCATGAAGTTCGGTGCTGTTGTCTGACGGTGGAGACAGGTGTGGGTCCTCTGGGAGTACTCAGTATCCTGGCTCCGACTGAACTTGCCTGAGCTGTACTTTTTCATAGACCTAGAACCTGCTGAATGGGATTTAGATGGATTTAAATAAGCAGGTTCAGGCTTCCCTGGTGGTGCAGTGGTTAGGAATCCGCCTGCCAATGCAGGGGACCCAGGTTTGAGCCCTGGGCCCGGAAGATCCCACATGCCGCAGAACGACTAAGCCCACGTGCCACAACTACTGAACCTGCACTCTAGAGCCCACGAGCCACAACTACTGAGCCCATGCACCACAACTACTGAAGATGGCACACCTATAGCCTGTGCTCTGCAACAGAAGACACCTCAGTGAGAAGCCCATGCACTGCAATGAAGAGTAGCCCCCGCTCGCCACAACTAGAGAAAGCCCGCATGCAGCAATGAAGACCCAACTCAGCCAAAAATAAATAAATAAATTAAAAAAAAATTTTTTAAATATAAGCAGGTTCGGTAAATAGCTCCAAAACTCTACAAAACTAAGCTTTCTGAGCTCCTTTTTGTTAACTTGTTTTTTACTGAGTAGAGGATTCCATCATCATCTGAAAGTAACAGACGAAATTAAGATTCAATTAGCTTTGTCTCTGCTCAATTAGCTTTGTCTCTGCTCAATTAGCTTTGTCTCTGCTCAAAGTAATTTTCTGAGTTCATAATGCTAAATTTCATTGCTCAGAATCATTTTGAGTATATGAAATGTATGTCAGTGTACACAAATGTATCTACATAAATAAAATGAAATGTGAAAAATATAAACTATAAAAAACAATGTATTATATGTATATCTATATATAATGTTACGTGCAGTTACATGTACATGTTATCCAGTTACATCCATATAACCCGATAACTTATTTTTGATATATCTTTAACCAACTATAGAAATACTATATACAATGTATAAATATGTGTCAAAATATATCCTTATTACATAGAGGGGGATGGAGGAGATACATAATGAGGATACATTTATCTGAAATATCTCCGTTTGTTTTGGAAAGGTTTTGTTTTTAAAAGCTGAGTAGGGAACTGAAGTTTAATTTACTTCTGGAAAAAAAAAAGTTGATGTACTTTGAATAAAAAAAAATAAACAGACTTTCCCATTGTATTTGAAATGTAATTTGTAATGTAAATTTTAGGAAACATGGTTATTTTTCTTTTCTAGGGACCTAAACAACTTTTTCTAAAGCTCTCTTTGGAAAATTAATAGAGATAATGTAGTCGTTCAAAGGGAGGTAAAGTTCAAAACAAGTGAGTTCCACAGATAAAATCACCACCCCCCCCCGCCGACTCCCGAGAGGTGGTGGGTGGTGGAGAGGGGCCCATTTGAGCTGCGTCTCCTTTCTGACGCTCACTGGTGTCTTTGTACAAATAACAAAGGACAGAAAGCCCTTGTGGAAATCTTTGCTCTCCGTCCAGAATCAAAACTTAAAGAGATTAAAGCATCATAATTGGATGAAACCTCTCCTTTTCCCCCTTAGTAAGTACTATTTGTGTATAACAGTTTGTCCAAAATTAAAATTTTTCAGTATAAGACACAGAGATAATTGATTCTGTTCCCCTGACTCCGCTGTAAATGAAAGCCATCTGAATATTTGCCCACTCTTTTCCAGCTATTGTCTCTATATTTATTCCATTCTCTCCAAGTGTCTGGGTAATAACAGCCCAGAGTCACCTTGGGGAGCCTGGCCCCCGTCCCTGCCTTCCCAGAGATTATGCTGTTACGCTCTGGGATGTGGTGTGGGCATCAGGATTCTTAAAAGCCCCGCACCCCCAGCTCCCCCTTCCTAACATTCTAGTGTTCTCACGTAATTCTAGGAGAATTATGTCATCCTCCAAGGCTTCTCAGTGCCTCAGCAAACTGCATGTAATCTCTGTGGTTCTCACCCCTTTGATGAAAAGAAGTGGTGCCCTTCCTTTGAACAACCAAGCCATCAGTGCCTGAGTTAATTGGACTCTTACGGTCTTGAACATGTATTGTTTGGGCATTTCTTTTGTACGGGAGAGTCCAATAGATGTTCAAGCCAAGGAATCCTCATTTGTGAGCACAGGGTGAGAGAAACAATCGATTTACCAGGGTGGGGAGGTGAGGTGGGAATTGCGTTCACTGTTTCCTTCCCTTTCCATTTCAGGTTTGGGCTCCTAGCAGTGATTAAAGGAGAGAAGAAGCCAGGCAGGCAGGGTGGCCCTGGGGTGCTTTGGCATTGCCCAGAATATTGCCAGCGAGTTGGGTGGCGTGGAGACCGACCAGTTCACCTTCTCCTCGTCCCAGTTGCTGTGGGGCAGATAAGAAAATGGGCTCAGGCGGCAGATAATTCAGCCAGATAGGCCATCTTCACAGAAATCTAACATCTCATTCCTCAGCCTGTCTCTAGGCTTCTCTATCTAATACAAAGGGAGATGCTGAGCGTCCCCACCTCAGTGTAACAGGACTTAAGTGAACTCACAAATAAAAGCACTTAAAGAGTGTGGGGCACATAGTAAGTGCTCAATAAATGCAAAAAATTATTGCTACTTTGGTCCATCTCAGTTTTTTTTTCAAGCAGTGGTAGCATCTTTTAGGTGGTGAAGATTGTTTCCTTTTTTTCCTCTTTCAAAGGAAGGTGAAAATGTGGAGGTAAACATCTTAGAAAATACATGTGAAGTGAAGCGTAGGTGTTAATTGGAGCAGGAAATCTTCAAAGAAGAGAATTACTTCAAGTGGAGCTCTGCAGACAGTTGGAGGGGCTAGCATTATACTGTTGTGGGAGTGTTCCAGCCTTCAGCCGGGTGGTTCTCCAACGGCGAACTTTGTGCTTGTTGTGTCTTAACTTTGGGGACTCCCACCTGTCATCCTTTCTCTCCACGGCTTAGACATTACTCACAGCTCTTTGTTTTGCTTTAGCTGCTTTTACTTCTGTATCTTTGTTAACCTTTATCTCCCCCCACCCCGCACCCTTAATTACTCTTCAGTACATTGAGTCCCCTCTCCTGATGCCATTTTTTCTAGGTCTAGGAACAACCTTCAGAGAATATGTTCTGTCCATCTTAAATAGCATTATAAAAAAATTCAGCTGGAGGGAATTGGACATGCTATTATCACTGGTCCATCGTGGCCTCAGCTTTGTTTGTCATTACATTCATTAAATAATATAATATATTCAACATCCACTGAACAGAAGAATTAGGAAGTTGCTAATCACTTATCCCACCTCTACTACTTCTTTATCTTTCCTGCCTCCTTGTCCCGGAAGTAACCGGGAGTCTGTGATTGGGTTTTTCATTCCCTTGTTTAGATTTTCTTTCTCTTTTTTTCACATGCGTGTGTATACCTTAATAATAGGTGATTTACTTTTGCTTGCTTTTGTATTTTATATAAAGAATATCCTATTGGGACTTGCTTTTTTATTTCACTCAACCTTTATTTCTATGATGTCATTCATTCAGTTTGATGTCTATTAAGTATTAAGCCAGGGAGCTATGCCATGATGACTTATCCATTCTCCTGTGTTAGGGCATCTGGATTGTTTTCAGTCTTTTGCTTTTACAAACAGTGCTGCTGGAAGTGGATTCTCAGTCTGGACTCCTATGCACATGTGCTAAGCTCCTCTTGGATCCTAGTCAGGGATGGAATAGGTCAATGGTGGAGGTGCATTGTTTCCCTAAGTGATACCAGTTTATACACTCACTAGCAGGGTGTTTCTGTCTTTTGGTCCTTTAGGATTGAGGGACAGACTTCTCTCCTGAGTCAGATAACACTCACTACTACTGTTTGGACCGCTGTACCCGCCACCATCTCCACTGCCATCTCCACCATCATGGTACAGTGTGCTAGAGGGGCACAGTGCATTCTTTGCACCTCACGTACTCACTGTGGCCTTGTAAAGCAGGAGTCATTATGCTCATTTTGCAATAGAGGAAACCTTAGCTGATGGATGCAGCATAATCAAGAGCTGACCCAGATTAAGTAGATCCTGGACTCCAGCCCCGTTCTGTCTGAGTCTAAAGCCCACACCGTGCTCACTGGCGACCCTGCTTGCCTCTTGTTC
Source organism: Mesoplodon bidens (assembly GCF_964165515.1). Lineage (NCBI taxonomy): Eukaryota > Metazoa > Chordata > Mammalia > Artiodactyla > Ziphiidae > Mesoplodon > Mesoplodon bidens. The sequence goes on from NC_138180.1 coordinate 47,682,050, forward strand.
GTTATTTATGACCAAAGTCACCAGTGTAATGGCAAAGCAGGTGTCATTTCATTTAGAAAAGGATTCTGTGAGCGTGTCCTTTGAGGCAGCCAAAAAGACATTTTTAAAGTCAAACCAGTCTTTTGTGGGATTCTGGGGAATCACTTTTCCTATGCTTCTGAGTATCTGTTTGACGTCTGCTTTTCTGGGATCACAAGATTTGAAGAGTAGAAACAGCTGGGATGGTTTTAAGCTGAAGTACATGATAGCTAGGGAACTAGCCAAGATGTCACTTGATTGAAGAGTTGTATCCCTAGGTTTCCCCCAACTGTCTGTCATTCTCAAGTAGTGCAGGAGACCTAGAGCAGGAGACAGGAAGGCTGAATTATGTATGGATGTCTTAACCTGAACGGGTCCTCTCTTTTAGAATGAACCCATGCTGCACAGCTGTGTGATTTCCAAGCCACCCCTTGAACCATATATGTATATATTTTTTCCCCTCCCACCCCCCAGAGTATTTCTAGGCTGTCAGGATCATTTCCTAATGTGTGTGATGTACTCCACAGCATTGTCTAGTAAAATAATATCACTGTATCTGTCTGTTCGTAGCAAACCCGGGAGAGACTCAGTTCTGCTTCACATCTGGAGTATGTCAACTGAAGTAGAAACTTGACTGTGAAAAACGGTGCAAGTACTTTATCTTTGCATTAGCAGGTTATAAACTGGTCCTGCCTTAATGAGTATTTTAAAGTGTATTTTCCATTAAAAGAGCAATACCTCGGGGCTTCCCTGGTGGTGCAGTGGTTGAGAGTCCACCTGCTGATGCAGGGGACACGGGTTCGTGCCCTAGTCCGGGAGGATCCCACATGCTGTGGAGCGGCTGGGCCCGTGAGACATGGCCGCTGAGCCTGCGCGTCCGGAGCCTGTGCTCCGCAACAGGAGAGGCCACAGCGGTGAGAGGCCCGCGTACCGCCAAAAAAAAAAAAAAAAAAAAAAGAGCAGTACCTCCATCGTTATGATCAAAAGCTATGAAAAACAGACAAGAGTAAAAGAGAGGGGGAAACAACATCATTTGCCGTCTCTACCACCCGAAGACATGAGCTGCTAACATTGTCGTGAATGTCTTTCCAGTCTTAAAAAAAATCTATATTCTAAGATTGTGATCACACCAAATATATGATTCTGTATTCTTCAGTTTAAGTTTAATATTGTAATGTATGTCTCCATATTTTTACATATTCCTCTCAAACATCATATTTAGTGGCAGTATAATTCTTAAGTAATTTGTTTCCTTTCCCCTTTCTATTTCCTTCTTTTTTTGTCTTCTTCAAGGATTCAGTAAATTATGGCCTATGAAGTTAATGCCTGTTAAATAGGATCTTGGCTAATATGGTCTGTATTTCAGTGACCTGGACGCATCTTAACATGATACTAGAAGTGAAATATATCTAATCTATCTATGTAAAAACCAAAGATGTAGTTCACTAGTGGCAGAAATGAGGTCATTGGGGACTTTGGAGTGTAGCAGTTCTCACACTGGTCACACTGGAGAGTGTATCAGGCTCACCTGGAGGACTTGTTAAAACACAGATGCGTGGACCCCAGCCCTAGATTCTGACCTGCTAGGTCTGGGACAGGGCCTGAGCATATGCATTTCAAACAAGCTCCTAACCACAGACCACACACTGAGTTACTCTGACACGTAAAACCAGGTTTGGTAATAATTTTTACGCACTCACCTAACTCTGCTGTTGGTAATTTAATGTAGGCAAACAAGTTAGTAGGCCCCATGCATGGGTCTCGTATTGGCCTCATATGTATCGGCCATCGATGGCATTGATTGGGGGAGACATCAAGCTATGTGTTAACATTAAAAATTGCAGTTAAACTCTCAGGTTCCTTTTGCACTCATTTCCCTGCTTATTGTAAATGGGGGGTGGGCGGGAGTCAAAGTACATTTTTTCCCCAACCATCCGTAAATTGATGCAAATTTAACGATGACTTCCTTTTGCCATCACCAGCTGGGGTCCTTGACCGTTTCTCTCTGGTTGCTTTCTTGGACTTACTTCACACTAAGCGTAAGGCAGAAAGTCTTTTAAGGTTTGTCCTTGCTTTGCATCTGGGCCTCCTGGCTTAACTGCCTGCAAAAATTCTCTGCTCTGGGGATTGTGGAGGAGAAAATCTGAAGCTGGATGCGGACCACACCCACCCCTCTCACAACAGTTGTGCCTCAGAGAATGGAAACCAGTGTTCCATAAATGAACTCTGCACATCTGATGTGGATTGGGGGTGGAATCAGATTGTCTCCCAAAGCAGAACGCAAGTCCCTTGGTTGTTCACAGCTATTTTCTGTTCTGTGCACAGTTGCCTTCCTCGGACATAATGTGTTCCTGGGGATGTACACTGCACTGAAACAAGCAAGCTCACGATCGCCAAATGCCATATTTGAAAGGTTTTTTTTTTAGTGTGTTCTCCCCTCTGGTAAGATGTGGGCTGTGTACACGGAGGAGTGCTGTTTTCCAAGACTCCCGAGGGTATGAAATCTGTGGGCAGCTCCCCACTCTGCTTGCAGGGTCTCTTTTATGTTTTCAGGCAGAAGTCCCCATGGAGCTGAAGATAATTATTTTTTATTTTGTCTTCATCACACAAGGGGTTCTTTCAGTAAAACGGCTTCCAGTTTGATGGGACAAAATGGATCTCTTCGTTTCCCCTGAGTCTCATTGTCATGAATGACAAAATAAACCCTTATAAAACACACCGGGTGGAAACAGTCATTTCCTTTTTTGAGATAAACTTTGTGGACTCCTCCATTCGGCCCAGGCTGATGGTGAAAATGCAAAGCGAAAATTCAGCCCTGCCCATTTTCAACTACCTTGGAATCTCAAAGTGTCCTTTGGGACCAAGTGGCCAGTGTGACTTAGGAGAATGCTCTCCGGGGAAGACACAGATTTCATTTTAAGAAAGAGAGGAAGGAGGGCTGTGTCCTGGTTCTTTTGAGATGCTAGGATTATCCCTACCAAAAAATAGTAGTTTCCCTAGCAACAAGAGATAAGATAAAACGCTCATAAATTTTCCCCACCTACTCATTTTTTAAAATGCTGTGAAGCAGATGGTTTGGATAATGCAGGTATTCCAGAGTCTAATTTACTCAGTGTCGATAGAAGGAGCATAAATATTGAAGTGTTTGTGCTCTGCAGTTTGCAAAACTGCAGCCTGACAACTCTTTCAAAGATGAGAGCTTTCCAAAGATCCAGCCTCTCTATCAATAATCCAAACAGGATGTTGGCAAAGAGAAAGCATCGGAAGACCCAGATCCCTTAGCCTGTGTGAAGGAGATAGGCAGGGCAAAGAATTCAGTGTGCTTGGTAGCACAGGATAAAAGAAAGCAAGGCTGTCAGAAGGATAACTAGAAAGAAACAGAGGTCCAGTGTTCAAAATTGTAAACCATTGGGTATTGGCAAGAAATCTTTACAGAATCTATTTATTTTACATAGCCATGCAATTTAGCATTGGACAGTGCCGCTTTCAGTGGTGTTGCTTATTGAGGTGGTGTCTTTGCATTTCATCAGCTCGATGGCTTTTCTTTGCCTAAGCCGGGTGCATCATGGTGGATACGGTTACTTGGCTTTATGACTGAAGCTATCTCACGTGTGTATAGAAGTGCGTGAGGAGACAGGCTCACCCTGGGTCTCAGGTGGGAAAGGGCTACAAGATGAGGATTTTCACTCATAGGTCAGAAATGGAAAAGCTCTTTGTCCCTTGCGTTGTAAATTATTAAAAATGATTTCTGGCTTGTGTTTGTGCCCAATGAAAATTTCGGTTCCTTTAATATTTCTTTGGTGCCTGTAACCTAGATTCTTACTGTGCTAAGACAAATATGTGATAACACGGATAAACTTATTTTTTTAGTTTTATTTTTATTAAAAATTTTTTTGAGGTATAGTTGTACCATATTACATGTTTCAGGTGTACACTACAGTGAGTCACAATTTTTAAAGGTTATACTCCATTTATAGTTATAAAATATTAGCTATATTCCCTGTGCTGTACAATATAAATTTTAAAAATGAAATTGGAAACATTCATGTATATCTATGTTTGTAGATACATATGAACGTACATACTCATTCCCGCTCTCTCTCTCTCACTCTCAGTGGGATATCCACCTGGATCATGTGTCTCTTTTTAAGACATACAGATTTATTTTCCTTTTGTATACGTTAAAGGTAATATACTTATATCCATTCTTTAGTTTATTCCAGGAAAGTGGCACAGGATAGTACCAGATAATTGTACGTCTATAAAGAAAAAGATAAGATAGCTGGGCAGGCGGGATGGCTGTGTTTCGGTTCGTCAGCCCCGAATACAGTTTTCATTGTTCTTGGCTGAAGTTTCCATTGTTTGGTGAATACGAGGAGTCTTTTGCTGAGATTTGCTGCATCCCGGACGACTTCCAGACATTTGTCAAGTGTGACTGATAAACACAATTTAATTTCCTCTTTTTAAGAAATAGCTTGAATGTATGCTGATGCTTAGGTCGAAAATATATCCGTTTTCCATTTTATGAGGGCTGTGAAGTCCATGATTGTTTGGCTCTCATGGAATTCATGCCTTCCAGCCCGTCTCAAGCATGTCCTTATGAGTTGATGCCCTTGGGGTCCCCTAACAGGACACACTCCATTGTTCAGCTCTGATGAGTCCTGCTTGTTTATTAGGCATGAAGATTAAAGTGGTGGAGAGCTTGGGAGAAAAATTCTCCAGATGGTGAGCTTTGCAGTCCACATTCATGAAAGCTTTTGGGAAGACTCCAACTTCTATTTTATTTTAAGAGATCAACTTACATTATTTCATGAATGAAATGAGACTTCAGGCTGAAGATAAACTATTCTACTGCAGCTCGTAGCAGCCATAATACATGGTTGAAGGTATCTGGATTGCCCTAAACTCTCTCTTGATTAATAGCTGACGGATGGTTGATTTTGCGGCTATGAACAAATCAATGTACCAAAAAATGTGGTTTATATTTGCAGCTTGGATTTTGGGACACTCATATAATAGTCCTGATGTTAGATACAATGTTCAAGCTGGCATTTCAATTTTAGGCTACTGTGTATACCTTCTTGGGATAGTGTTGTTCTAGGATGAGAGTGTAAATGCAAAATGATCATGTGACACGGATTCGGATGTACAGGACAAAGGTGTGCATGATATGGGGCCTTTGAAAATCATTCTCCAATATCCATGTTTTTGTTTCCATTCAGAGATGTGTGCCTTGCTATGATATTAGTAATGTCTTTCAGCAGTGACTTTCGACATACTTTTGAAACGGAACGATCAAAACAATTCACCTAAGACATCTGAGCCTGTGTCATTCCATGGGGCCAAGTAATAATTAGAGGAATTTGAGTCAGTGGTATTTTAAATTTTTATATATATATATATATATATATATATATATATTTATTTATTTATATTGTGCTTCACTTTATTGCACTTCACAGATATTGTGCTTTTTACAAGTTGAAGGTTTGTGATAACCTTGTATTGAGCAACTCAATCGGCACCATTTTTCCAGCAGCACTTGGTGACTTCATGTCTCTGTGTAATATTTAAGTAATTCTCTCAATATGTCAGACCTTTTCATTATCATTATATTTGTTTTTTAAAAAATTTTTATTGCAGTGTAGTTGCTTTACAATGTTGTGTTAGTTTCTACTGTACAGCAAAGTGAATCAGTTATACGTATACATATATCCCTCCTTTTTGGATTTCCTTCTCATTTAGGTCACCACAGAGCCTTGAGTAGAGTTCCTGTGCTATACAGCAGGTTCTCATTAGTTATCTATTTTCTACATAGTATCAGTAATGTATACATGTCAATCCCAATCTCCCAATTCATTCCCCCCCCCACCTTCCCTGTTTTTTTTAAGAGCAGTCAACTGTTTGTGGTCTCTTTGGTATCCAAAGAATCGCCTTTGTCTGGCCTGGTGCCCTGATTCTGTTTCTTTTTCCCCTTCCAGTTTTATTGAGATATAACTGACATACAGCAATATATAAGTTTAGGGTGTAAAGCATAATGAATTGACTGACATACATCATGAAATGATTATCCAATAAGTTTAGTAATAACATCTATCATCTCACATAGATACAAAATTAAAGAAGTAGAAAACAAAATTTTTCCATGTGGTGAGAACTCAGGATTTATTCTCTTAACAACTTTCATATATGATATACAGCAGTGTTAATTATATTTGTCATGTTGTACATTACATCCCTAGTACTTATTTATCTTAAATTTGAAGCTCCTTTGGAGACACTGTTATTTGAAAGAGTTTTTCAAAAACTGTCGGGAAGGAGTCAAGGTTGTGCTAATACGTTGCTTGAGTTGGTTTTCCTGTCTCTCTCAGTTTTGCTTTTATTACATCCTATTTTAAATTAGATGGCAAATAGTGATTGCGGTCCAGCCAGTGTGTAGGGTTAGATGTCTCTGACAGGCACTCTTGCGCCTCTCTTGGACTCGTATGCGCCTGCGTCACTTTTCCATTTATCTTTACGGGGATGTGTTCATATTCTTTGACATTGCACGTCTCCCCTCCTGATTGTTCCCTTATGGTCCTTTCCCACATTTAAGCAGTGAGGTTCTTGTGAGCTCATTGCCTCACTGCACAAAGCAGAAAGTAAGAGGAGCATTTCTGCCTGGCTTTGGTTTCCAGGAGCCACAGATCCTAGGGAACTAGAGGGCTCTTTCTTGATAGAAAATTTGGGGAAGTTTGTGGGTTGAGGAGAGATGGCTTCCCCAAGAAACTAGAAAATATTTGTTGGGGCCCCAGGATGGCAGAAGAGGAGGTGTGGATGGAAGGGCTTTCCGGGAGGCGCCCTGTCTGAGACTGCCCACTGAGCAGAGGAAATGAGCAGGGACACGGTGGGGGGTGGGGGGGGCAGGGGGAGGGAGCCTTTGAAGGCCCCGTAGAGATTTTGGGAACCTGCTGTCATCAAGAAGAGCAGCAGCGTCTGGCGAAACACCTACTTCAGGTGTGGCCATTGTGAGCCCTCTGGGCGAGGGTCACCCGTCTCTTCTGTTAACAGGGAGTGGGGCTGTTTCTGGGAGGGAATTTGGGGGTTGGAGATGCTCAGGCTGGTCCAGGTTCAAATCCTCCTCCTCTGTCTCAGAATCCTACTCTTTTCTCACTAAAGCTCCAGCTTTGACTTAGCAATCAGGCTACACGTTCAATCTCTCTTGCAGCTCTGCTACTTATAAAATGAGAACCTGGGCCTTATTTTCAGCACAGCCTGCCCTGTGGTTGCTGGAGCTGAGTGTCCTAAATCGGTGAATGGCTCCCCTGAGCCTGTACATTTCGTGCAAAGCTTCTAATGCCATCCAGAGAATTCCTCCTGCATTTAATTAATCTTTGTAACTCTCGCTGTCCCCTCTCCAAACCTCAGCTGCCACCTGTGCCTCCTCTGCATTAACCACAGGTGAGGCCTCAGTAGCTACGATGCCCCTACATGCCCGAAGTGATCGCCATCCTGTTCCTGATCAGTGATCAGGTCCCTATTGCTGTCAGACCGGCCACCCACTTCCAAAACCCTATCCTGAGGGTCTGCTTCCTGAAGCCACTGTCGGTCCCAACTGTCTTAGGTCAGATTCTCTGAGAAATGGACCTTGAGCCAATAGCTTGTGTAGAATATTTAATTGAGGAGTGAAATCCCAGGGAAGCAGAGACAAGGGAGAGAGGAATGTGGTAGGCAGAATAAAGGTCTGCCCAAAGATGTTCCGAAACAGTGCATGTGATATCTTACATGGCAAAGGTGCCCGATGAGGCACGAGGCAAGGTCTTGTCAAAGTGGGCCCTGAGGGACTCAGCCTGAGTCCCCCACGCTGGTCACTGCAGTGGAGGCTAGGCCGATATGTGGCGGACAGCCTCAGGGGCAGATGGGGCCAGGAGGACCCAAGGTGATGCATAAGGCACGCCATCTGAATCAGGAAGAGGAAAGGGAGGATGTTCTAGGACAGGTGCCTATGGGCCATTAATGTTGGGTTCCTCCAGGAAAGCTCTCACAAACACGTTCTTTAAAAAACAAACAAACAAACATAGTTCTCTTGAAAAACGCCTCATTTTCCAAAGAGTCTTTTCTTTTTTTAAAGTGCTTTTATGTTCACAGTCTGTTTCTATTCCAAAAGTACTGGTGTGGCTGTGGATGAGGTGCAGCCATATATTTAAGACTTGGTGCCGTGTTCTCTTTCTCCAACTTGCCCTCCTTTGGCTGGTGATTTTTGTCTCTGTCCCTGGGAAGCTGAACCCTGGTGCTTTCCCGAACGACGTGCCGATACCCTGTGCTCCCTCCCAGTCCGGCACACTTGCCTCAGGATTCAGGATTTCTGAATTTCTCAGCTGGACAGCCTGGCTCACAACCCCGGGGCCCCTGCTCCTGGCTTCACCCTCTGCTTTGCCCCAGGTTTTCAGGTGTTCTGCTGGATTCCAACCTCTGTGTGAGGTCCTATTCCTTAATAATTTGAGGTGGCATTACATATTATTATTATTTTACCTTTTAAGCTAAACTTTTCATTGTAAAATGAGACATAAACACAGAAGAGCACCCCAAAGCGCATAAAGATTAAATGGCAAGCACCCCTGTGAATATCATGCGTGTCATAAAACAGAACATCAGCCAGCCCTCTAGAAGCCCCGTTCTGTACCCCTTCCCAGTCATACCCCATTCCCCTCCCTCCGTGTACACACTGTCCTAATTTTTGTAGCAATTACTTCCTTGAATTTCTGTAGTTCTCTCCCCTGGATATGCATCCCTAGGCAGGATGGGTTTTATCTACTTTGTAATTTGATGTCTTTTAAATCACTGTTAATCTGCTTTTCCCCATTCCTTTTGCTGTTGTTATTGTTCTTACAATTTATCTGTTGAGGAACCTGGGTTATTGGACCCGTTGAGTTTCCCAAGGTCTGGACTTTGTTGATTGCTTACTTATGGTGAAGATCAGTATTTTCTTCTGTTCTCTGCATTTTCTTCCTTGGATGTAGACGCTTGATCAGACCCATGTTCAGTCTGTTTGGCAAGACTATATATAAGTGGTGTTGAGTTCTTTCCTCAGGAACCACAATAATATCTGAGTTTCACTCATTTTTTGTGACGTTAGTAGCTGGTAATATGCTGGGTCTGTGAATTCACTGGAGGTTGCAAAATGGTGATATTCGACCCCATAATTTTGTTTTCATTTATTATTTGTAATAATGTTAGAAGTAGTCACTTCTCCTTTACGTTTGGGTATAATTCAGATAGGAAAGGCAGGATAAATGCTTGATTCATTATCAGCTTTATGATCTTCATGGATTAATTTCTTATAAATCTCAGAAAGTGATCAATTCGTTTTTAAAATTTTAATTGTGAACTCCCGGTTTTAAATTGCAGTTTTCATCCTTATTGAAGTTCAAGGTGTCCCATCTGTAATTGGTGACAGCCTTTTCATGTTGACTCCTGACTCATTTTGACACATCCCTCATAGTCATGGATGGGTTTCTTTTTATTTATTTTTTACTGAAGTATAGTTGATTTACAATGTTAGTTTCTGGTGAACAGCAAAGTGATTCAGTTAAACATACATACATATGTTTATATATATATTCTTTTCCATTATGATTTATTGCAAGATATTGTTTATAGTTCTCTGTCTTTGTTGTTTATACATTCCATATATAATAGTTTGCCTGTGCTAGTCCCATTTCTTTAAGTCATCTTCAATTTCCTTTATCAGTGTTTTATAGTTCTCAGTGTATAAGTCTTTCACCTACTTGATCAGGTTTATTCCTAAGTATTTTATTTCTTTTGGTGAGATTTCATTTTTTAATTTTATTTTTAAATTAAATTTTCTTTTTCTCTTTTTTTAATTTTTTGGCTGCATCGGATCTTCGTTGCTGCCTGCGGGCTTTCTCTAGTTGTGGCGAGCGGGGGCTACTCTTCGTTGCGATGCATGGGCTTCTCATTGCGGTGGCTTCTCTTGTTGTGGAGCACAGGCTCTAGGTGCTCAGGCTTCAGCAGCTGTCGTGTGCAGGCTCAGTGGTTGTGGCTCGCAGGCTCTAGAGCGCAGGCTCAGTAGTTGTGGCTCATGGGCTTAGTTGCTCCACAGCATGTGGGATCTTCCCGGACCAGGGCTCGAACCTGTGTCCCCTGCATTGACAGGCGGATTCTTTTTTTTTTTTTGGTGATACGCGGGCCTCTCACTGTTGTGGCCTCTCCCGTTGCGGAGCACAGGCTCCGGACACGCAGGCTCAGCGGCCATGGCTCACGGGCCCAGCCGCTCCGCGGCATGTGGGATCTTCCCGGACCGGGGCACGAACCCGCGTCCCCTGCATCGGCAAGCGGACTCTCAACCACTGCGCCACCAGGGAAGCCCTGACAGGCGGATTCTTAACCACTGCACTAGCAGGGAACTCCCTGATGCGATTTTACAAGGGATTGTAATTTTACTTTCCCTTTCTGATATTTCATTGTTAGTATAAAGAAATGCAACAGATTTCTGTATGTGAATCTTTTGTATCCTGCTACTTAGCTGAATTCGTTTATCAGTTCTAGTAGTTTTTGTGTGGAGTCTTTAGGTGGATGGGTTTGTTGATATCGGCCATGATAATGTCTTTGAGGTCATCTTGTACACTTTGTGTCCCAGGCTAGGAACTGGCTATTTCTGCAAAATTCCTTGGGGTCTTTCACTGGGAAATGATACTATAAGAACATAATCTTGGTGCTAGGAACCTTCATTGTTATTGGATAGTCATCGTTTCTAGGACATTACAGTGGACAGAACTGGAATTTTTATTTTAAAGATAAATTACTATATGAGTTTATAGCGAGACTTTAATGTTTCTTTTGGAAAAATGTACCTCCTTTTTTCACAGCAATGATCCAGTCTCAAGAACACTGGGAAGGATAGAATTCGAATATACAGAAACAAACTACTATATATAAAATAAATAAACAACAAGGTCCTGCTGTACAGCACAGGGAGCTATCTTCAATATCTTAAAATAACCTATAATGAAAAAGAATATGTATATATATATATAACTGAATCGCTTTCCCGTACACCAGAAACTAACACAGCATTGTAAAATCAACTATACTTTAGTAATCAGAAAAGAATATGTGTAATCACCCATTTGCTTTATCTTACATCACACACCACAGTCTCACAATAATACTCGTACTACCACCACCACTAATATGTTTACTAAAAACAGTTACATGGTTTTGCATCTGCTGGCCTCATTCTTTCTTCATGTTTTAAATGCCGTATATTTACATTGAGTGTACGGCCATTGCGTGCTATACGCTTTCCCTTTGAACTCTCAGGTTTTGTTTCTTTTTTTAACTTTTTATTTTATACTGGAGTATAGCCGATTAACAACATTGTGATAGTTTCAGGTGCACAGCAAAGTGATCCAGCCGTACATATACATGTATCCTTTCTCCCCCAGACTCCCCTCCCATCCAGCCTGCCACATAACATTGAGCCGAGTTCCCTGTGCTACACAGTAGGTCCTTGTTGGTTTTCCTTTTAAAATATAGCAGCGTGTCCATGTCGATCCCAAACCCCCAAACTACCCCTTCCCTCCCCGCTTCCCCCCTGGTAACCATAAGTTCATTCTCTAAGGCTGTGAGTCCGTTTCTGTTTTGTAAATACATTCATGTGTATCATTCCTTTCTAGATTCTGCATATAAGCGATATCACACAATATTTCTCTTTCTCCGTCTGACTTACTTCACGAAGTATGACAATCTTTAGTCCATCCATGTTGCTGCAAATGACATTATTTCATTCTTTTTTATGGCCGAGTAATATTCCATTGTATATGTGTACCACATCTTCTTTGTCCATTCCTCTGTCAGTGGACGTTTAGGTTGCTTCCATGTCTTGGCTATTGTGAACAGTGCTGCAGTGAACATTGGGGTGCATGTATCCTTTTGGACCACGTTTTTCTCTGGATATATCCTGAGGAGTGGGATTGCAGGGTCATATGGTAGCTCTATGTTTAGTTTTTTAAGGAACCTCCATACTGTTCTGCATAGTGGCTGCACCAACTTACATTCCCACCAACAGTGCAGGAGGGTTCCCTTCTCTCCACACCCTCTCCAGCATTTATTGTATGTGGATTTTTTGATGATAGCCATTTTGACTGGTGTGAGGTGATACCTCATGGTAGTTTTGATTTGCATTTCTCTAATCATTAGCGATGTTGAGCAGCTTTTCATGTGCCTCTTGGCCATCCGTATGTCTTCCTTGGGAAAATGTCTATTTAGGTCTTCTGCCCATTTTTTTGATTGAATTGTTTGTTTTTTTGATATTGAGCTGCATGAGCTGCTTGTAAGTTTGGGAGATTAATCCTTTGTCAGTTGCTTCATTTGCAAATATTTTCTCCCATTCTGAGGGTTGTCTTTTCGTCTTTTGAGTTTAATTAGGTCCCATTTGTTTATTTTTGTTTTTATTTCCATTACTCTAGGAGGTGGATTGGAAAAGATGTTGCTGCGATCTATGTCAGAGAGTGTTCTGCCTGAGTTTTCCTCTAGGTAACTCTCAGCTGGTTTTTGTGTGTAAGTCATGATGGATTTAATGCTCACCAGTAGCTTTATGTTGATGTCAGTGTTGCTGAATACAAAGACCTCGGGCTGTGCTTACCTTCCTTGAGTACTTTATCACTCCATTTTTTATTGAAATAAAGCCTCGCTATCAAAGTCTGATAATGATCTCATTTTTTCATTATATGTCCCTTTCTAATTTTGCCCAGAAAGGCACAGGATTCTTTTTCTTTAAAATTCAGAACTTTTACTGGACCGTGTCTTCACGTGGGCTAAGTCAGCGTGCTCAGAGATGGTAGTTGCTCTTTAAATATGTCATTACAAATCTTCATTTCGAAAATTTTTCTTGAATTATCATTTTTAGTATTTTTTGCCTTGTTTCAGTTTCCTCCTTCAGGGATTTCTGTGGTCAACATGTTGGGTCTTCTTTGCTCATTTAACTATTTGTCACTTTCTGTCAAATCCTTTTATCTCTTCAAATTTTTAAAAATTTGAAAATGTCCTTTTATTTCCCACAAGTCACTGTTTGTTGCTTATTCTCATATCTTTCCTAGTTTTTTCTTTTACTTCTGAACATTTTTTTCTTATTTGTAGTTGTCTTGAGTTCTGATTTCTGAGAATTTCTGTTTCTGATTTATGCTGTAATTTTATGTTATGTGTCATTTTTATTAGTGTCTTTTAACTCTTTTTGAAATATCAAGTTTCAGTTTTCAAGGGATTTATGAGGATGTATTCTCTGGCATGCTTTTCTTGTCTGTAGGGATGTTACTCTGCTCGTATTCTTTCTTTTCTTACAATAAATTTGAATCACATTCAACTGTGATCCCTTTTTATTGTTCAGTTTCACATAAAATTAGTTTTCCTGAACTTTTAAAAGTAGCTGTGTTCACAGCCCTTCCTGTTCTTCTGTTTTCATGTTAAAAAACATGATGAGTTTGTTGGCCATTCTCTTTGCCTCTCTTTTCTGTGTCCTGCTCAGTTTGGCTTCCACTCCTAGTGTGGGAACCCTGTCCTGAAGGGAACCCTGGTGGGCCGGTTGGAAGCGTATGGGGGACAGACTGCCCCAACCCCTTCAGACAGGCATGTTTTGCACCCATTTGCCACTGAGTTGAACAAAACTCTTCTCAATTCCAGCTGCTGTTCTCAAATTGGCCCACTATGCTTGCCGTGCAAACCGGCTGGCTCTTTGGGGGTTGTTCTTTCTAGGTCTGCCAGGATCCCTGGCTTCCCTCAGCTTCCTCCTATGTAGTCTCTGATTCTTAAGTCTTGTAGTTTAGGGATCGTGGCTATATGGTGTCACCAGAGTTTGTTGTCAACATGATGCATGCATTTTTGGTTTTGTTGTCTGGTTGTTCTGTCTAGTTTTATGGGCAGATTTGGGTATACTCAGTAATTATGCCCCTGCTATAGCTGCTTCTTCCCCAAATCTGACTGGCACTTTATTAAACAGTGACCATCTGTGAATTTCATGAACACAGCAAGACACAGAGACTTAGCAAAAAGAATGCAAACCTCATCTAGGCCTCATTTAGGCATTCCAATGCTTTGTTATAACCTAGTAAAATTAAGTAAAATTAAGTAAAATTAAGCCCCGAACACAGACTACTGTATGGCCCAAGTAAAAATAGCTTGGACAGGCCAGGATCTCAGTGTTTGTGTCAATGAGTGTGCAAGAGGGGGCGCAGGTGAGGCATGTAGGGGCTCTCAAGGCATCAACACACTCCACTTAAAGAAAGAAACAATCCTTGAGCACTGTCTGTGCTCAGCAGTGTCCTGGGAGCCGGGAATACAGGGACGAAGAACTCACAGTCTGTGCCTTCCACGTGCTCTCGGTCTGAAGGGAGAGGAGAACTGGGAGCCAGGAAGGTTCGTCACTGCTGAGCGGCGGAAGGAACAAACTATTTATTCCTTTTCATCCAGATTGAGACAGAAAAACAGCAGGGAAAACAACCACCCAGGTTTCCGCACTAAGAATGTAATTAAATCTTTCCTGGAACTGCATTTCTCAGTGTTTCTCTTTGTGTGATGAAAGGTACAGGATTTAAGGGACTTGTGGCCTAGAAATTGACCCCGTTTTTATTCGTGTTAAGCCCAGGAAGATGTGAAAGGGAGGAACTAAGCGCTGTGGTGCACGAAATGGCTGCCGATAAATGGTTCTTCCTCTCCTCACTGGTTTAGACCGTGTTGTTTCAGAAAACCAGACGTGTGTGTGTGTGTGTGTGTGTGTGTGTGTACATATACATGTCTTTTGGGGGGGGGCTTTTACGTGTGCCCAATAATTATCCATAAGAAAGTCTCGGACAATAAGTAGCCCCGGATATACCCCACATTGATGGGGAGGTTGAGGATCTTAGGTACCCTTTTGGGGTGTTTTTTATGCAGAGATGGAATGAACTAAAGAGTTTGTTTAGAGGATCTCAGATCGTTTAGAGGATTTCAGGGCAGACACGGTGAGAGCCGGGTTGATACTGCTCCAGGTGTGCCTTGTGGATGACTGGGGATTATGGAGCATGGATCCAAGTGTAGAAAGAGTCCCTAATTCGAGGTGGTGGCATGGTCATTTAGAGCCTGTCCTCTTAGCTATGAAAGACTGTACAGTATTTCAAACAAACACATCCCCATGGACTTGCTTGGCAGTGAAGAATGTTCACTTGGAAGAGTTTTTCAAACATTCCGGTCTTCTTGTGGTTAGTTACGAGCTATTGCCTCACTTGTGTTGTTCTTCCATCTTTGCTCGGGGTTGTCCACGTAAGTAAATGCTGGGAGAAGTGACCTGATGGCAGAAGGAGAACGAGGCACAGAAAGGGAAGTGACGCGACTGATGACATGGAGGGAAAGAAAACCTCGGCAGGCTCATCTTTATGGCTGGTTAGCTGATAACATAGAAGGTTTACTCAAAAGACAGCTTTATTTTGGGAATGAGATTCTCTCTGTGTTATCTAATTAGCCAGGTCATACACCATCTGTTTTTGTGAAGTTGGTCGCATTAAACATCAGCCAGTTGGTTTTTTTTTTAAAACTCTTTAACCTGTTTCAGGGGAACAGACATCAAAGTGGAACATTTAGGGACAGCATAGCTTTTCTGAAAAGTTAATGCTTTAGGGTTGGCAAACTGGGGTGTACTTCATAGAAGTAGCCTGAGAGTAGCAGTACAAAATAATAAACAACGTAAGAAACACTCACTGAAATAGATACAGCCTTATTTGCCTATTTACAAATTTGCAACTTGTCCCCACAATCTTTTCCAATAGCGCAAAAGATATCCGTCGGTGGTCTTTAGGAGTGGATAAAGGAGAAGGCTTGATATGATTCAACTTGATCCAATACACTGACAACAAGCGCAAACACTTTATAAGATTGTTTTGGATCTTTATGTTTGTTGCATTGAGTGTATGTGGATGTTTGTGTGTGTGTCTGTTGTCCTATGCTTATAAATTCTGCAGGAATCAAGGCATAGAAAATAACTGGAAAAATACTTGAGAAGACTCATTATTATAGACCTCATACTTTGGACCTGGGTTTTCTGTTTAGGGGGAAACTTCCATTCAAGTATCTGGAGCTATTTTCAGGACTACATGGCTGTGCAGTCCGCGGGGAAGCAGGAAACATCTATTTTACACACAGGAAAGATGGAGAGGAGGAGGTGGTGCGATTCAAAATGTTTGTCTTGCGTATTCTCCCCAAAAGAAGTGTCAGTATGGTTTTGGTAGAAATAATTTTCAAGCAGCATTTTACTGGGCACCTGTTATGCCAGGGACTGTACTATATACTTGACTTCCTTTGATCTGTTCCCTTACAACCACTCTGAATGAGGACCGCTGGAGAAAGGATTCCAGGAGGGATGCTGCCTTAGAGTTAGATGGAATCATATTCCCTCAAGTGATGCTCCAAGCTTCATTTGGAAGTGATGTTTCTAGAGGGAGAAAAAAGAAAAGAGAAGGAGAATGTACTGTAGGCAGTGCTTTACACAATTATTGGGAACAACACACCATTGTCCTGGAAATGTTCCTTTGCGAGAGGCTGTGTGACTTTTATCCATAACTAGGCATTATTACTCAACTATGTCCAATAATTATGTGGAGCCCACTCTCCCCCAACACTCAAATGCTATAGACTTACCGCTGTGTAATTACACAGCACGAATATTTTGTAAAACATGAGTTAAAGGGGAAAATATTTTATACTGGCAGCAGAGTGAGGTAGAGACAATTTCTGACCAACTCTACAGAAATCAGTCAAATTCTAAGAATTTAAGAATTGTTTGCTTAATGCCCATAGTTCTTTCTAGCACTTGGGCCGTTTGTAGAAAGTCACAATTTACAAGGCCACAAAGGTAAATATATTGGATTTAAAACAATTCCACTGTGATCTAACTGAAAATATTACTGAACTCAGGGGCTGTCTACTAAAATTCAGTTTAAAATATATGAGGTCCGACAAGACAGTCTTTTTTAGGGAGTCAGGGCAAGGTGATGTCCTGAAAGCTTTCTGCCAGTAGAGTGTGATTTCAATATTTTTGCTAAAATGCCTTATTTTTGTTTCTGTTAAAGAGCTTTCCCTAAAACTCCCTGGGAGAAGCCTAGAGCAGATTTTAAAAGTTGACGTGAACTTACTGGAGATAATGGTTATTAATGGCTTCATGTTGGCTGCGAGGACCCTCTCCCCGCTGTCTACGATTCTGTCTTCTCTGCCTTTGATCTTCCCGGGAAGCTTTGAAGCTGCCGTCATCTTTGATTTTGATGTGCTGTTCTTGAGTCATTGTTTGAGTCCTTGGAAGAAGCAGAACGGCTTATGTTCTTCTGTGCCTGTTTTCTTTTCTTTGGGAAAGTTTACATGCCGTTGTCTAGATGCTGATCCCTTCACACAGCGTGGGCCAAGCTCACTTTGATGGTAGTGGGAGCCTCGTGCGTGAGGGGGATTAACGGATGTGTGAGAGAAATTGGGCCCCATGGGATTCTTTCTCCATAGGTTGGAGCTCTCTGTCTCTCCTTGTCTTGCTGCCTTTCTCTGTCTTGGTTTCTCTCTCTCTCTCTCCCTTCCTGCTTCTTTCTTTTCATCCCTCTCTTCTTTGATTTTAGAATTTTTTTGGCATTAAAAAATCCCAGTCAACTTCAAAAAAATGCAGGCATCAATGACCATGTTTTATTAGTAGCTTGAAGAATGTTGTCCTTGTGGTAGTGACAGATTAAAACCAGTTTAGGAAAGAGCTCCTGACACAAGGCAGTAAGTTGGCACTTGCGGCACAGGCAGCCCTATGGGACATTGCTTTCATTTTTGAAGCAGTAGAAATTATAATGTTTGCCCAGAACAGTGTTCTGGGAAGAAACATAGTTTTTCTTAAAAATCTAACAGTTCACCTGCCGATGCAGGGGACACGGGTTCTAGCCCTGGTCCGGGAAGATCCCATATGCTGTGGAACAACTAAGCCCATGCACCAGAACTACTGAGCCTGTGCTCTAGAGCCCGCGAGCCACAACTACTGAGCCCGCGAGCCACAACTACTGAAGCCCGTGTGCCTAGAGCCCACGCTCTGCAACAAGAGAAGCCACCGCAATGAGAAGCCTGCGCACTGCAACGAAGAGTAGCCCCCGCTCGCCGCAACTAGAGAAATCCTGTGCACAGCAACGAAGACCCAACGCAGCCAAAAAAAAAAAAAAGAGAATCTAACAGCAGTCCATGTGAGTTAGGGGGATAAACCCCGGTAACACTGTCCGCCTCTGGGGAGTAGCTTGTGTGTCCAGCAGCTGTTCATCACGACACTGATTAGTTGATTAATCCAGCGTCCTGGAGGATCTGTGATGCCTGAGTGGGAACCGGCTGGTCCTTCTTCTACTATATGTGCAGCTTCTTGGTGATACTGTGAGGAAAGAGGTCTCTGCTTGATGCTCAAGAATGTGTCCAGGGAGATTGTTTAGACTCTTGCTGGTTAAAACCGCCTCTTTGCTCTCCTCTTTCAGAAGTCATGTTCCCATGAGTAAGGCCATTGCCAGTGGTAAGCGTCGGGGGTGGTGGGGGGAGAAGCTGCTCCCCTTGAAAGTAAGAAGGAGCTGAGGTCAGCTCTCGAGTTGGTACCCTTGCTTCCCCGGTGTGAGGATGTGAGTGACAGGATGGCCTGGAGCTGGGCCTTTCTAGAGCGATGGCCGGGAACCCAGAGAATAGGGACCACAGAAGAAGTAGGCGCGTGCTTGTGATACCTTTCAGCCCTAGAGAGTACGTACTTGAAAGTGGCGTTTGCAGAAGGGAGGGGTGATGAAGAGGAAGTGACGTGATAGGCCAGGTCTGGAAGTCCTAGGAAGTGCTCGGCCATTTTCCCTCTCAGCTTCTTGGCTTCCCTGAAAGAAGTGTACTTCTCTCTCTCTCGGGATTAGAATAACAATATACTGTATATCATGGATCACAGTGGTCAACAGTGTCTCTGTGAAGGTCTAGATAAGGAGATGTTTTAGGCTCTGAAGGCTATAAGGTCTCTGTGACAACGGCTCTAATCCACCCGTGCAGCGCTCAGCATCCATGCGGCATACCTGGCAAAGAGATGTGACCAGGTGTCCGTATAACTTCGTTTACAAAAATAGGTACTGGGTCGCATATGGCCTCTGGGTCCTGCTTTGTCGATCCACCCTGACGGCCACCATGCTTGGAGGCCATGGGATTATTGTTCATCCCAGTGACTATACTGCTAATAATAATAATTGTAAGCATAATAACTATTGAAATCATAATATTATTATCTTATTGTAATAATGTTGTTACTGTAATAACCCTTAGAAGGCGAAACGTGCGGCAGGTACTGTTCTAAGCATTGGACATTCATTTTTTACAGAGTTGCACAACCATCACTGTAACCTAATGTTACAACAGCTTTGTAACCCCCCAAAGAATCCCCATAGCCATTAGCCATCACCCGCCCCCCCCCACCTTTCCCCAGTCTTCTAGGCCCCTGGCAAACCCCTCAACTGTTTTCTGTCTCTCTGGGTTTTCCTATTTTGGATATTCCTATAAATGGAACCATATAATACGTGGTCTTTTGTGTCTGGCATCTTTCACTTAGCATAATCTTTGCAAGGTTCATCCATGTTGTAGCATGTATTAGTAATTCGTTCCTTTTTTTTTTAATAGCAAATAACATTCCATTGTATGGATAGACCACACTTTCTTTATCCATTCATCAGTTGATGTGTTTTTGGACTATTTCCACTTTTTGGCTGTTATGAATAATGCACCTATGAACATTTGTGTACAAGCTATCATGTGGTATATGTTTTCATTTCTCTTGGGTGTATACCTAGGAGTGGAATTGTTGGGTCATATGGTATCCCACCATGTTTAATTTTTTGAGGAACTTCCAGACTGTCTTCCAAGCAGCTGCACCATTTTACGTTCCCCCCAATAACAATATAGGAAGGCAACCATTTCTCCACATCCTTGGCAACAGTGAGATGCCCTTTGTTTTGAGAATACGTGAGAGATGACTGAATTGGGGGCAAGGAGAAATGCAATCCAGTGTTTATTTTGGTGCTCCTCAGTGGAGAAATGGGTCACCTTTGCAGGCAGAATGACACGTTGCGCTGGGACCTGCATCACACATGTGTTTACAGTGAACCCTAACCTCTCATCATCTCGAGCTCTTTTTATAAAGTGTTCTGTGTAAGTGTAAGCTTGGCCTGAGGTCATTACAATTCTGTTCCTTTAGAAACATTTTGGTACATATCTTTGAGAGATTCTGCCTTCTTTTCATTGGCGTCATTTTATGTCCTTGCCGTGAGAATAAAGCAAAATGCAGTGTCCCACATAATTAATACTTAAGAAGTAACTTAGTAAAGCAACAATCAGGACCAATTTTTAGTGGAAATTGAATGTGACATAGTAAGCAACAGTAGGAAAAAAATCAGTGGTCAGGAGAGCCGAGTTCTGCCTGCAGCGCTGCCTCCAGAATTTTATAATTCTGGGTAAATTGGTGATTTCACTGCCTCCACTTTCCCATCTCTCAGTGGGGTCCCAGCCTCTTCCATTTCTTACCTCGCAGAGCTGTTGGATGTAGCATGAGGCAGCGTATCTGGATGCACTTTGGAAACGGTGCAGGAGTGTGAAAGTGTGCTACAGAGTCACACTGGAGTGGATTTCTTAGTAGAGCGAATAGCAACCATCTGTACGTTGCTAGTCATCATCTAACCACCCACCGTTTTCTTCTCTTCCGTGCTGACCCTTCTCTTGGACCAGGGTTGCTCTTTTGACCCAGCCATGTTCAAGAGGCTGGTGTCCCCGGAAAGAAGAGGAACTGGCTCCAGGGAGCAGCCAGCCAGTGGCAACCACAGAGGCACACATGGTGGGCTGGAGCAGCTGGCTAGGAAGTCTCCCACCCCGCCAGGTCACAGAGCAGCTCATCCACAAGAGTTTTAGAGTGAAGGAGAGACAGTGCGGGTGCGTTAGGAAGAGGCATGTTCTGGGCTGCCTGAAAACCACGATGGAGGCTGTCTGCGCCCGCCATGGGCAGGAGGGAGTACACAGAAAGCTTGCCTCCCGGCACCAGGAAGCTTTGGATGGTTTTGCTTGGCTCTGCAGCTCTCTCCATTCATTCCCCCCCTCAACACACTGCACCTACGAGGCTGGACGGCAGGGCGGGGCAGTGTAGAGGTGTAAGGCTGGACATGAGGCCTTCCACATGTCAGACGGAGACACGTCTGCCTCTGGGGGCGGTGCTGGCGGCACGGAACATTTTCTTTGCCAATGGGGGCACATATCCCACGCAGAGAAGACTCTGCTCTGAGATTGTGGGAGGATTTTTGCCTCTTAATTGAGCTCAGGTATAAGACGCATGCTGAGATTTAATTACCCTTTACCTTTCAAATTCCTTGAAATAGTCACGATTTGCAGAGTACACCCACATTCTGTTAAACGCACTAATAATTTTCTCCAACAAACCCAGTACCCAGTACGGTCTCTTTCTCTGTAGCTTTCATGTGTCCTGCTCGTTTCCACCCTTGGCTGTCTCTGGGCCTTCTGGGATGCTCTGGAGGAATGTGGGTGTGGACCAGGGCCCGCCGTGTGAAGGATTGTGGTTCTGCACACTGTGGACCCTGATTCATGGGGCACATTTACCTGGCCTCGTCTCACACTTCATATTCCTCACCCAGCAGTCACAGTGTGGTCGGTGCTCAGCTTTATGTCCCCGCTGCTCTTTATGTCTTTCTGGGTTACCTGACTCTAGTTATTGGATGTGTATAGGTGAACTTGAAAGAGGTCAATACTTGTAGGGAAAGAAAACATTTGGAGCTGTCAGTACTCAGATAAAGCGTGTGTGTGTGTGTGCCTCTATCTGTGTGTGAGAGGAGTGTTGTGTTTGTGCATGCATGTCGTGTGTGTGCTGTGTGTGAATGGATTTTGCAGGTGCAACTCAGTAAAGGAAGGAGACATGAAGAAACCATTTCCTGGGTGACACGTCAGGACAGCCTGTGGTGGGAGGAACAGAGCTGGTTGCGTCTCTTCTGCGTTCCGTGACGCAGGAGTTCAGTAGAGATCTCTGGGCTCTTGGCAAGGATGACGTTCCCTTTCCCGTTGCTTTCGTGTCTCCTCCGGGGCTAATGATAATAAGAAGGTCTTGCGTGTCCTGCCTGTGTCAACGGGACACAGCAGTTGGCTTCTTCGTCAGGGGCCCTCCCACAGCTGTGCTATGACAGGTGACGTGGGCAAGTGTCACACGCTCCAGCCAGGTCCCGTGGTAGCTGCGAGGGAAGGACAGGTGGCTTATGTTCCACGCCCTGTTTTGAGAACGGACTCCACGTCGTGTGAGACAACGGAAACAGCTTTGTGAACTAGGCCGATCCAGGCATGACAGGGAAGCAAGGAGAGCTCCATGTCCAGAATAATGGCAGGTATTTTTGTTGCCTCATCCTCATGCCTTCAGAATGTTTTAAATGCCATGTTTCGTTCCAGGGCCGCTCTGATTCTCTCAGTAAGGGGGCTCCATCCTAAATGCCCCCAGCCTGTGACTCCTCTCATACCTTAGTGGGGGACCACTGCTCACCAGTTAGCCTGCCCTTGTTAATCGTGAGAAGCCAGTGGCCTGTACTCTTTGACATTCAGGAATATAAGCCATCACCTCATGCTATGATGGTAGGGGGTAGGGGGCACTTTCCCAGTCTGAATTTCATGTCATCGAAAGCCCAGGGTATGTGTCAGGATATAGAAGCAAGTGAAGTCCCTGGGAAAGAGGGGATGGATCTTTTCAGCCTTCCCTGTAGCCCTTAATTGCCCTGAAGAGTATTTCTGAAGTGTCTTCTACATAGGGCTGCTGGAGGGGCACCTCCAAATCCTTCCCAGACACTTAGAAGCATTTCAGACAGACTCTGGGAACAAATGCATCTCTTCGTTGACTGATATTTTTGCTATTTTCATGTGGATATTCATTTGGCTCCAAACATAATTCTAGTGACATTATAATTTAATAGTATGATTATTGTATTCTTTAGAAATATAAAGATGATTTAAAAATATTTATGGCGTTATCGGAGTTGATGCTTCATAATAAATATGACAGTGATTTTTTTTTAAGAATAAATGGTTTTTATTTACTGGTTCCAAGATTAAAGTATCACCACTAAATATACTAAGGTCTTAGGATCCGTGAGTGAATATCTGAACTTGTGGAGCTTCATTTAAGCATCTTACAAATCTGAGATTTTTTCGATAGTGCCTATATATTTGCTTCAGAAATTCTGTATTCTTCTAGTCAACACATTTGCAAAATGTAAATTCTATTTTCTGGACTCCCCCTTCCAAAAATATTAGAAAGCCTCTAATTATCAAGCTATATACAGAGGAGCTATACGTACAATAATATGACAAAGATTTTGACTGAAAACTATATGTCAGTGATGATTTAATAATTTCAAGGTGTAATCCATAAATAATAACTTGCTGACAAACTTAGTTTGTGTTTCCCTAGGAAAGGACTCTGAGGTGAGCATTTAGTGCAAGTAGATTATCGGGAAGCTAGTCTTTTCAGAAAACACAGGAAAGGGGAGTGAAGAAGCAAGACAGCGAAGGGAAACCATCCAGAAAATCGTATGTCATTCAGCTGGGTTGCACTGAAGGTAACTGGAGCTTAATGCACTCACCCAAGGAGCAAGGGAGCTGGGGTATTTATACACCAACTTGCATCATCATTGGTCATTGGTTGCTGGCTGCTGGGGGTGGAGCTTAATTTTCTAGCACTTCAGGCCTTCAGGTGCACGCTGCAGTCACTAGGGGTGCCCTCGGGAAGTGAGAAGTCAGGCTGTGTGGTAAGGTTCAGGGGCTACAGGTGGAGCACCAGCAGCATCTACCACAACTCCCTACAATATATTCCTGATCTCAGAGTGAAGAAAAATATGTGAGATAAGTATTGAATTCTGTGGCAGCAATTAGAAAATCAAGAATGACTTGCATTTATGAGATAGACCACAAATGGACCAAAGGGGCTCTAAGAAGGGATTTATAATGACTGGAGTGTTTGGGAAAAGCTCCTCAAGGAAGGGGAATTTAGCTTGTGCTTTGAGTGAAGGAAAGACCTTGGACTGTGGAGGGGAGAAGAGGAAAATTCCAAGCAGGAGAAATAGCAAGAGCAAAGAAGGGAAGTGTGCAGAGATTCATGGAGATATGTCTTGTCGGGGGTCAGGGTCTCCAGGGGTCACTGTGTTTCTGTGCATCCTGTGAGCAAAGCACAGGATGCCCTTTGATTCCAGAATGTCTTTTCAGGGGTGTCAGATGGAGATAGAGTCTCCCTCTGGGGCAGAAGGCAGGCTAGCTTTCTCTCCAGTATTATGAAGATGGTATCTCCCTCCAGGGCAAAGGTCAGGCAGGCTTGTGTCCATTAAAAAGGATTCAGGTGCCTGAAGCTCTGGTTTCCTCTCCTAGAATGCATCTCACTATATGCGCAGGTGTCCCCTGGCCTTTGCATCACCTGGTGGGAATCGGGGAACGGGCCCCGCTGACAGCAGTCTGGCCGCTGCTAGGGCCGTGAGTAATAGGGTCCTTTGTCTCTGACCCAGGAGCCTCGTGTTTTCTGCCAGCATCCGTGAAGCTGTTTTGGCAGGCTAGCCCATTTGCTTGCAAGTAGGTAAAATTTCGGACCTTTCACAGGTAGAGGTATTTCTAGGCACTGTGCTTGAATAAATGATCTCCTTCAAGTCTCACACATCCCCATGCAGTAGGCATTGTTATTATTGCCCACATTTTACGTCGAAGGAACCTGAGACTCAGAGAGATTAAATGACGTGTCCAAGGGCACTCAGCTGGTTAGTGAAGAAGCCAAGGTCCAAAATTAGGGTATCATGGCTTCAGAACCAAGTTCCTTTCCCCACCCTAGCAGCCCCCGCGGTGACATCTTTGTGGTGGTGCAGGTGAGGGCGGTAGATGTGGCAGCAAAGGGACGGCCGCCCCTGGTGGGAGGCATCGTCCCGGGGACGGAGTGGCAGGGAGGGAAGGCCACAGTGCAGGGCTCGCGTCTCACTGAACAGCCAGGGAGGAGCGGCAGGAACGCAGTTAGTGAGACCAGGTAATTTAGGAGACGTCTTGGAACTTAATCTTATTGCCAGGCTGGCACCGTGTTCATCTCCACTGCTTCTCAATCCAGGACTTGAATGCTGACTAGGCTCTGAGCCTGTGGGAGTGTGGACGGAGGGCGGTTCAGGGGAGGGCAACGGTGTCCAGAAGAGCGGAGTGGTTTGGGTTTTACAGCGTGTCATTCTCTCCTTCTGTCTCTCTACCTCTCTTTTTCGGTCTCTGTCTCTCTTTCTATCTATCTATCTATCTATCCATTATATGTGAACTATTTAAAGAAACTCTAGACTGAGATGACAAATTAAAATAAAACCAATCTGACTTCCTTCACTTAGTATGATCATCTCTAGGTGCATCCATGTTGCTGCAAATGGCATCATTTCATTCTTTTTTATGGCTGAGTCATATTCTTTTGTATATATGTGCCACATCTTCTTTATATGATATCACTTATATGTGGAATCTAAAACATGATACAAATGAACTTATTTACAGAACCAAAACAGACTCACAGACGTAGAAAACAAACTAATGGTTATCAAAGGGGAAAGGTGGGGGGAGGGATAAATTAAGAGTTTGGCATTAACATATACACACTACTATATATAAAATATATAATCAACAAGGGCCTACTGTAGAGCACAGGGAACCCTCCTCCGTGCTGTTATAACCATAGGAAAAGAATTTGAGAAAGAATAGATATATGTATATGTATAACTAAATCACTTTACTGTATACCTGAAACTAACACAACATTGTAAATCAGCTATACTCTAACACAGAATAAAAACTTTCAAAATAATGAAATCAATTTGGGTCATACTGTGGGGAGGTCCACTTTTGGTCTACCTGCTTTACGGGCTCGTGTTTACTGAACGTAAACAAACTACCAGTATCTATCAGCTGTTCACCCACGTTTGCTGTTCTTTTTACAGTTGAGCAGGCACTCAGGTTTGCATGAGCCACACACACGTGGTTCAACCAGAGTGTCTGCTCATCCACTGTGAAGTCTTGGGCGAGTGGGAAGAGGTATTAGTGTGAGGCTTGGGCCTCGTGCTCTCCGCCTCCAGCCCTGCTTCCTGGACCCCACCCTGCTTTCTGTTAACCCTCAGGCAAGGAATTGGCCCTTTTAGTTGTGTTTTTTTTTTTTTTTTTTCCTTGGTGTTTTGTTGTTGTTTTGTTTTTTAGCTGTCCACCAGGAAAGGAGAAATGGAATGGTCCCGGGTGGGGAGGGCACCTGCCCAGGTCAGAGCAGAGGCCTGCCCCTGGAGCACGGGCTGTGGGCGGAGAAAGGAGGGCCCTTGCAGGGAGCTGTCACCCCTCTCATTCCCGGCTGTGTCTGTGCTGGTGGCTGGCTTTGGGTGAACAAGTTCCTCTTTTGCAATGTAGACACCACTGGGACCGTGAAAGAACTCGACGGATGACATGGTGCACATCTGTTTTGCCAGATTGCTTTTCTCTTAATGCCCGCTTCAGCTGCTGCTCTGCAGGAAGCGAGGTTTCTTCTCTTCTTTGGGAAAGGGAGCATGTAATTCTGAAGTATGGGGTGCCATGGTGGGTGTGGCAGGCAGGGTTAGAGCTCTGGTCTCAGGGAATCAGGGATGGAGTTAATATTTATTGAGCGTCTTTCGGTGACCTGGCATTCGGTTGGGCTCTTTGTAGAGGTTAAGGATGCTGGATTTTCCCAACAGAACCTAGGAGGCCAGTATCCTCTCCCCCAGTGTGCAGATGGACAGATGAGCTCTGATAAAGCACCGTGGCCCCCATTTTATTGCAGAGCTGCCTTTCCTTACAGTCTAAGAGGAAAAAGGAACTTCTAAGAGGTGAGAATAAAATCAGTGTCTGGCATGGTCCTTACCAGGTGGAGAGGAGGGAAGGAAAGGAAGGAGGAAGAATGTTTATTGACCACTTACTATATTCTAGGTGCCCGTGGGCGCCTTACAGCTCTAGTCATTTAGTCCTTAGAACAAGTCTGTGATACACGGTTTCTGTTGTACATGTGAGAACACACACTTGCTGAGAGGGTAAAGAATTTCTTCAAGGTTTCAAAAATAAGAAGCGCCGGAGCTGGGATGAGAATGCAGTTTTGTGTGACTCTGGACGAGGTGAGGTTGGCCAACCAGAGTGCCCAGTGCTGGCAGCCCAGAGAGGCAGAGGCCATCACAGGAACGGGAGAAAAGTTCAACAGTCGGTTTACAGAGCCACTGAAGCCCCACAGAGGAAGGCAAGGGGTAGCCCTCAGTGGATCTCACATAAATGAAGCTGACTGAGCTTTGTGCTGAAGGGAGGCCGGGCAAGCGCCCCGTTTCTTTGTCCTGGAAGTTGTGTGCAGGACTGGAACATACGCCTGAGCTGGTTTCTCTAATTGGCACCCGTGGGGCACAGATGGTCACGTCACCATCACCAAGGATTCAGTTCACGTGGCCCAGACGTGCGTGAGGCTCATGGGCATGGGACCCGCTTCCGTGAGGCGCATGGGGGAGCCTGGAGGGCCAGGACCAGGCTCTGAGGCAAGACCCTGCCCTGGGGTGGGGCAGGCAGTGGGAGATGGCAGCCTGGGAGCGGTGGTCAGTGCTTGGAGCATGAGCTAGCCTAGGGAGGAGTGTGCTGGGCCAGGGAGGGTGACTTGAGGTAGGGAAGCGTAGACATATAAAGTCGCGGCCGATGTCCGTGGTCGTCACTGCCATTTAGGGCCCTCTCCCCTGTCGGTGAGGCAAGAAACTGCCCCTCTATGCCCCCCTGACTCCACACTCCGGTCACACGCATCCAAAGGACCTGGGCTGGTGGTTTAAAGTGCAGGTTCCTGGGTTCCATGGAGAGTTACAGAATTAAACTAATAATAGGGGCAGGGCCTGCCATTTCACAAGCCCCATAATTAAGTCTTTCACACATTAACATCTGAGAAAGCTTGATTAGGAATATACTTTGCTCCTTTAGAAAGTGCTCTCATGTTAATGTAGGTATGTCCAGCTAGAAGTGTAAAGATAACATTTATTAAACTGCAGTTATGTGCTAGGTTCTGAGCTAGGCATTTAAGCGTTATTTTATGTGACTTAAAAAATAAAACCCGTGTTGTCAGAACGGTTATTGATATTCCACGTGTGAGGAGTGTGAATTCAAGAAGTGAAGAAGGTTGCGAGATTACCTAGCAAGTGGTAGAGCCGGGACACAAACCCAGGCGTCCTAAACGTAGGGAGAGAGGATGGCTTGGATGGAGGAAACGCAGTTGGGGCGGGATGGCATTGTGTCCTGGGTCCTTGCCTGGGCTCAGAGACTGGACAACAGCCCCTGGAAGAGATGGAAAGGAAATCTTAGACCTGGAATAGAGTCCGGTCTTTAAGATAATGTCTTACAATAAAAGGATGGTAGGACATGGAGATTTATGATTTGGTTGGACTAGCTAACAAGGTAGGATCCAAGTCCTAGAAACGAGACACAGTTTCCAAGCTAGGTGAGCAATATAAGTTACTTGCCTTCACGTCAGCTACTAAAGTAGGATTTGTGAAATTCTCCACGAAGGTGGAGAGAGAATAATGATCATGAGTCCACGTCAGGTCTGAAGCAGGCAGACAAGGTGTAGGAGGTGGAAGTCTGGAGGCAGGTATCCAGGCAGCAAGCTATAAAGGATTCCTCTAGTGCTGATAGTTTTAGTGAAACAAGCCTGACACGAATGGCTGTTAGCCTCAGCGTTATGATGCCCGTGTGCTAGCTTTCCCCAGAAATGAGCATCCATGTGAATCAGGATGTGTGCAGCTTGAGAGATGCTCAGGAATCTCAGCTTTGGCAAGGGCGGTCTGGACAGATCCACCCAAAACTAGGCTGTCTGAGGGGATTCAAGGGCTCCATTCAAATACGCTCACAGAAAGAGACTCAGACCCAGAGAAGCCACAACCCAGTACAGATACTTTATTGGAACAGGGTAGAGGCCTGGGATGAAAGAGGTCTTAGAATCAATTGGCCACTGGATACAAATAAGGGCGTTCCAGCTTGTTTCTTTTCTTTTTTTTCCGGTACGCGGGCCTCCCACCGTTGTGGCCTCTCCCTTGCGGAGCACAGGCTCCGGACGCGCAGGCTCAGGGGCCATGGCCCACGGGCCCAGCCGCTCCGCGGCATGCGGGATCTTCCTGGACCGGGGCACGAACCCACATCCCCCGCATCGGCGGGCAGACTCCCAACCACTGTGCCACCAGGGAAGCCCCCAGCTTGTTTCTTTAGTTGGTGATAGAATTGTGTGGAATTTTGGATGTCTCCTTTCCTTTGGTGCTGATATAATCACATCGTGTCTCCACAAGTGAGACTAGCCTTATGTTTCTCCCCTCCTTCCCATGACACCATGGTTTTCCTTCGCCCTGTGAAAGTGATACTGGAACATCAGATTAAAGAGAGGAAAAAGAGGCAGGTAGTCCTGTTTCGACTGTGGCACCAAATATGCGCATATATGGAACTGATCAAGGGATTAACGTTTTCTCTTTTCACTGGGATGCTGGCCGTTCTGAGGATAAGGAATTTAGCCTTGATGATTTATACTAAAGTGTACACTCCTTCAGCTAAAAGCCTCAAACACTTGCTAATGTCTGAAAGCTGCATACTAAAGGGGATAAGTTTCTGAAAAGGTGAGAACTCTTGGGAACGTTTGTGATGAACACAAATACTTCAAGTCTAGTATTAAGGAATAATTTAACGTATTTTATAAACACAAATGAAAAGAGAAGTGTAATCCTATTCAGCAATGATGCTTCAAAAAGACTGATTTAAATTAAATTAAAACACATAAGTCTAATTCTCTATTTAAATATCAACATAGTTGAGGGATTTTCTAAAGTCAAATTTATATTGCTAGTAGAAATGTACGGCCGTGCCTAGAACTTAATGGAACGTCATTGACATTTTTAGGACATTTATTCACATTTGTACTTACTGATAATCATTATGTCTTAATCATGTCTTGTGTGATAAGCCATTCAATGACTTTTACTCAAATGTGTCTTGATTAATTGCTGCCGAGTGACCCAAAGTCACAGATTTTCATCAGCCAGTTTGTCTTCTTTACAAAAAAAGAGAAAAATATTCCTAACACTCTGGAAGGCTATTTAAAATTTGATTCAAGTCTAAAAGCCAGCCAAGTAATACATGGAGTTTCTCAAGTGGTTCAAACAGTATTATTAATTTGCATTTTTAGAATTTTCAATGAAATTATTAAAAATTGGGAATTTAAAGCTGACTATACAATATGGACACTTTAACAGATTTAATTTTTTATCAGTAGTTGCACTTTGATTACAAACAATAACAAATTATTACTGAAAATAGTGTTTTCCCAAAAGATTGCATCAATTAATCCTCTACCTATTTTATATAGGTTCTCTTTAACTTTTTTGTTTTCAGAATGTTGGATTTATTGTCAAGTACCTGATAGTCAATTTTAGTACATTAACAGATTTAATTTTAATCAACACAAGCAACTAATTTGAATTTTGTCGTACTCCTACCCCTAATTGCTGAGTTGTCTCAGCCAATGGACACACACAAATCATTTTTTTAAATTGTTGACATACGTTAACTGATTTAGAAATTTTATGGCACAAATACATTTTTGAGGATAAAATAACAATTGAAGTTTAGATAATACAATCATAGTTTTGTTTACACTTGTAATTCTTTTGTAAGAATCAAGACTTTGGCTTTACAGTTGTTTGGGAAGTGGAAAAAAGTTTTTTTTAATTTTTATTTTATAGTGGAGTATAGTTGATTTACAATGTTGGGTTAGTTTCAGGTGTACAGCAAAGTGATTCAGTTGTACACATACATGTATCTATTCTTTTTTAGATTCTTTTCCCATATGTGTTATTACAGAATACTGAGTAGAGTTTCCTGTGCTATACAGTAGGTTCTTCTTAGTTATCTATTTTATATATAGTAGTCACATTAATCATTTTGTTTGTTTGTTTGTTTTTGGCCATGCCGTGTGGCTTGCGGGATCTTAGTTCCCCACCAGGGCTCGAACTCGGGCTTTTGGCAGTGAAAGCGTGGAATCCTAACCACTGGACTGCCAGGAAATTCCCCACACTAATTATTTTGATCAAAAATTTTAAAGCATTGAATTGAAAATTTCCCTTTGGTCACATCAGATAAATATATATATATATATATATATATATTTCCAGATAAATATTTTTTATCTCCTGCCTGGGCCCACTGCTAAACTAGGTGAGATGAGAAATAAAATGATTCTGAAGTGGATTTTTTAAAGTGTGGAATAAAAGGGTAATAATGTGCACTGTGCTGAAGTGCTAAATTGTGGAATTTGACCTCTCCAATTAGAATATGATCTTGCAGGTCAGTTACACAGTGACGGAGGAATAAGTGTGTGTCAAGGTTATCAGGGGCAGCTTGGTGCAGTAGAGGCATTTCCAGGGATTTTCAAAGAGTGTATACCTTTTTCTATCGCAGTAGTTTTCAACCAAGGGCCATCTTACTGTCCAGTGGCTGTTTGACAATGTCTGGAGACAGCTTTGGTTGTCACGATAGGAGGGGTGCTACTGGCATCTAGTGGGTGGAGGCCAGGCATGCTGCTAAACATCCTACAGCGCACAGGACAGTCTCTTTTCCCCCAGCAATTACCCTGCCCAAATGTCAACAGTGCTAAGGGTGAGAAACCCTAGGTTAGGTGGAAGGAAAGAAAGTAGAAGTTCTAAGTAGGGTAGAAATGTGGATTTGGGAATAAATATGATCCTGGATGACCTTGGGGCCAGTGGTGAGGCTTCCTGGTTATAAGGAAGGAGGTGGGGAAAATGGAGGGAAATAAGATTGGAAGGCAGATGGGCCATTAGGAGAGACTTCTGCATTTGTTGTTCAAGGTAATGTTGGCTTCAGTTTTGGCAATATTATGGACTAGATATTCAAAAATATCATATGAAAAAACCCACCAGAATAGGATGAACAAATAAATAAAAAATATCTTTTTAAAAGCAGGACTCAGGGCTTCCCTGGTGGTGCAGTGGTTGAGAGTCCGCCTGCCGATGCAGGGGACACGGGTTCGTGCCCCGGTCCGGGAAGATCCCACGTGCCACAGAACGGCTGGGCCCATGAGCCATGGCCGCTGAGCCTGCGCTTCCAGAGCCTGTGCTCCGCAACAGTAGAGGCCACAACAGTGAGAGGCCCGCGTACTGAAAAAAAAAAAAAAAAAAAAGGAGTCAATTGACAAGAAATACTCAGGGTTCAAAACGAACAAAACAGCAAAAAATACAAAGAGATTGGGGAGGCACTGAAGAAGACAGCTGCCCTGTGAGCACCTGCTGATAATTGGTAGTCAGTTTAGTTTAGTGAACCACTTGGGGCTGTACATCAATATAAGAGCTAAAGCCAGCCAGCCAACTAACCAACTAACCAACCAACCAACCAACCAACCAACCAACCAAAAACACTCATCCCACAAAGGGACACTTTAAGAGCTAGCCTTGGTTCTGGGTGGAGGGAAAACAATTTTTCTCAGAAACTGTGATCACAAGCGAGCCTTCACTGGGGGCCAGAATTTGCAGCCCTTTTGTGGTCTGAAGAAGACGAAGCCAAGAATTTAGTTCAAAGTCCGCCTGGATTGTTAGCACCTCTACGCACCTGGCAGAGGCCATTGCAAACCATCTTTAGAGGTATGCACTTTAGACCCACCTTCAAAGGCTGCCTGTGAAGTTCCAAGGAAGATGAATTCACAGCCCCAAACCACAAGACACCAATAGTAAACGGCCATGAGTGGGAGTCAGCTAAAGTCACAGAGTCAGACGTGTGAAGTCTTCAGGTATGAGCATAATCAGACTGAGTTTAGTGAATTGAATAAATATAAAAAGGAATCCATAAGGAAGAAGAGATGAACTGAATAAATATAAAAAGGAATCCATAAGGAAAGAAGCAGATATGAAAAATAACCAAATATATATTCTAAATATGAAATAAAACAATTCAAAGTGAACACATCAAATGTAGAGTCAGTAGAAAATTAGAGCCGAAGAGAAAGAGTGAGCTGGAAGGCAGAGCTTTAAAAAAATCACTGAGAGGGCCGCTCAGACAGTTAAATATATGGAAAATACGGAAGTGAGGTCGAAGGCCAAGGTGGATAAATTAGGATGGTTACATCATAAATCTACTTAGAGTTCCAGAAAGAGAGAAGGGAGAGAACGAGGGGAAAGCATGTCAGAAAAGGAATCGATGGAACGTGTAGCTGATTGAACATGAGGGGCAGAGGAGAGGGAAATTTAAAATTCTCAGACTGGGAGACCTTGCTTTTGGTAAGAAATGGGGGTACTGTGAAGGGAAACTCTTTTGGAGGACTGTGGAACGTTTGGCTTGGAAACACTGAGTGTGAGGTGGTGAGCTAATTGGGATGCATGGATATAAAGCGTTAGAGATAAGGGAAGTATTGAGGCAGAAATTTGGGAGACCATGGACGAGATTCGGGTGGTCCTAGGAAGGGCACTTCCTCCAAAGAAGTAACTGTGAACTAATTTTAGAGACCGTTATCCTAGAGTTTTGAGAGAGGGAAAGAGAAAGCCAGATAATCACGTTACCAGGGAAAGAAAGGCCGAGACAAGAGAGAGGAAACCAGTTAACAACAAAAAGTGTGAGTGCTTCTGAACAAAATGAGTGTTGAGACAATTCCTTTGAAGTGGATTTGGTGACGTCAGATTGGAGGGGTTCAGGGCGGAAGTGTGGAGGACGGTTCAGAGGGTCGGCAGCGTGGACTTTTGGCTCTGGCCCTAGGGATGCGCACCCAGGACCCTATGTCCTGGCTCTTTGTGGTAGAGGGAAGTCTTTCACCTGGCTGAGCTCAGCGGATACGCTGCGTGACGTTCATACCGGAGTGTCAGCTTTTTAAGGACGTGGCGCCGTCTCGGGTGAGGGCCTGAGAGCGTGCTCCCCTCTGGTTAGCTGCTGTGCCTGGGCCTGGGTCCTGGTGATTTACCTGCCCTCCGGGGTCTGGGTGAGGCAAGGTCTATGGAACAACAGTCTGAGGGGCACGCTGCCTGTCCTAATGCTCTGGGTGGTTGAAACCTTCTCTTGGGTGAATCTGCGGCGAGTTTCCTGTTTGGTGTTTATGACAGCGGGGAAGTGTAGTAGATTGAAAGAACATGGGCCCTGCTTCCAGTGTGAATCCCGGCTCAGCAACTCCGGAGCTGACTGGACCCTGGGCAGTCACCAGACTTCTGAGCCCCGGTGCCGCGGAGACCCAGCCATGCCGTGGGCACTGCTATGACCACCTCAGAGGAGTGAGAGGTGGGCAGAATCAAGGCAGAATACCTGCAACGGTTCTTGGCAATTAGGAGGCCCTTGAAAGCTGGCTGGTACGACTCCTAAAATCCCATGAGCGCTGCCAGCAGGGACAGTGATGAGATCAGTTGTACTCTCTGCACTTAAAGCCCAAGCAGTCATGGTATGGCTAAGAAAATAAAAATGTTAAGTTTACGTATGTGTTTATGCACGTGTATAAGTATGTACATGTGTGTGTTGGTGTGTGTATGCCGTGTAAGGCAGTGTCTATTTTTTCCCATTTTACAGTCGAGGACACTGAGTCTGAGAAAGTAACTTACATCTCAAGTCCCAGTTTTTCTCTGCAGCAGAGACAGGATTCAGTTCAGCCTCGATTCTCAGTTTTGAAGTATGGGTCACACGACTCACAGAAGCTGTGGACTACAGTTTTGCTAATATGACTATGAATATTTTAAAGTATGATAAGAGGGCACTTTATACACAGTAACCCCTTCAGTGGAGTCCTGAGAGATTGCAGAGGTTGAATTGTGATTGGGAGAAAAAATTTCTGTATATTCTTTCTCTCTCTCTCTCTCTCTCTGAAGGTTTTCATTTCATTGCATCATCAGGCTGAAAGAATCAAATCACCTTCCAGAAATTAGTTGACTAAATTGCTTGGAAAATAGCTTTACCAACAGCAGCTGGTTTTGAAATAGGTGAGTCTCCTTCTTCGCAGACCTCTCTTTTGCCTTCCTCTGCACCGGGCGCCAGGTGATGCTCGGAGCTGTTGGAGGGACGTGGACGTGGGGCCCGGACTACCGGCATGTCCCAAGGACGTGGGCCTGAGTGTGCCTGTCTCATCAGGTAGTCGCTTCCCTGATGAGCTGTGAGGTCGGTAAGAGCAGGGCTGTGTGACGGATTGGAGAGGGTTGCCCTGTTCTTCAGACAAATGGCAAACATATATTTTACAACCAGAAGATAAGAGTGGTAATAGCCACACAGAAAAGAGGAAAATAGCCTATTCATGGGAAATCATTTTTAAAAGCTTACAATAATACAAATAAATGCCTTTTTATTTTTCCCCTACCATTTTTTATATCTCAGGAATACAAAGGTTCGGCTTATCTCTGGGGACATAGTGTAATGGCATGAAAATGATATCTTACATTTGTGCTGTGAGCTGAAGTTTTCAGAGCTCTCTGAGTGATGGTCAGGAGACGTCTAAGAGTCAGGGGAGCAAAGGGTACACTCCCGGTGTCTTCACCCCGTGGCCACACGCCCTCTTAGCCTCTTGAGAACTTGCCTTTGTCAGTTACATTTGCAGTGAGCTGTGTAATATTTGCTCTGCCTTCTGTTTGCTGAGAGGATGGTCAGGACCTTGTGGATGAGAGCGCTTTTTTTTTTGCGGTACGCGGGCCTCTCACTGATGCGGCCTCTCCCGTTGCGGAGCACAGGCTCCGGATGCACAGGCTCAGCGGCCATGGCTCACGGGCCCAGCCGCTCCGCGGCATGTGGGATCTTCCCGGACCGGGGCACGAACCTGCGTCCCCTGCATCAGCAGGTGGACTCTCAACCACTGCGCCACCAGGGAAGCCCGAGAGCGCTTTTTAAAGTAAACGGTACCGATGGTGATGATGATGATAGCAGTAATAATAGCATCACCATTGTATTTGTCATGTGATTATTTTCTTAAATATATTTTTATTTATATTTATTTATTTATGTATTTATTTTTGGCTGCATTGGGTCTTCACTGCTGTGCACAGGCTTTCTCTAGTTGCATCAAGCGGGGCCTACTCTTTGTTGCGGTGCGCAGGCTTCTCATTGCGGTGGCTTCTCTTGTTGCAGAGCAAGGGCTCTAGGTGCGTCGGCTTCAGTAGTTGTGTCACGTGGGCTCAGTAGTTGTGGCTCACGGGCTCTAGAGCACAGGCTCTGTAGTTGTGGCGCATGGGCTTAGTTGCTCCACGGCATGTGGGATCTTCCCGGACCAGGGTTCGAACCCGTGTCCCCTGCATTGGCAGGTGGATTCTTAACCACTGTGCCAACAGGGAAGTCCTACCATGTGACTCTTTATGAAAGAGTTTGATGACCTCGGTCTATAGGAGGTGAAGAAAATGTTTGGATTTCATAGACAGGGAAAAAGTTCAGGAGCTAATTATTCACTTGTTCAGGCTCTTACAACTGGAAAGTGATGATTCCTGAATTCAAATTTAGCCATCTAGTGTAGTGGTTCTTAAGATGTGTGTGTGTGTGTGTGTGTGTGTGTGTGTTCACTCATATGTGTCTTCCTGTGGTCCCTTCAGGCAGAGCAAAAAGAAAATTCGTTTTCCCATCTGCGCTACCAACTCCTCTTTTCCAGTGGTGACAAAGTAAACCATAAATCTGCCCCCCTCCAAAGCACACACTGGGTGTTAGTAGTGAACTATCCCCCTACAAGCTTATTTTTGGGGATTATGTGTATGTCCACTACAGCAATCAGAGTATGGATGATTCCCACTTGAATCATGGTGTATATATATGACTTGAAACCCAATTATTGGAAAAAATATAGGCAAAATATGATTGATCGCATCATTGCTCTTGGTTTCATCAAATGACCCTCAATAAACAAAATTGATAATGATGACGTCATTACATATATATTTACAATATATAAATTATCAGAATCAAGAATGGCAGCAATTCAGACCATCCCAAGCCACAGTGATGCTGAGGATGCAGCAGCCTCGAGAAGCACCCTTCTTCCAGTTTGGGAGAACTCCAAGCACCCGCAGGTGTGAGGGCCCAGCAGAGACTTTGCAATGTTGCTGAGGGTTGTTGGGCAACAGACATCTGGGTAGAAAACTGAATTAGCATCTTTGGAAAATTCAGTTTGGTAGCTCTTAACAACTCATGTGGTCGATTACTAGTTATAGCCCTTCGCCATACATTGGGATGTGAACAACCATGGAGTTGCACATTGTTGTCTTTTTTTTTTTTTTTTTTTTTGCGGTAGGCGGGCCTCTCACTGTTGTGGCCTCTCCCCTTGCAGAGCACAGGCTCCGGACGCGCAGGCCCAGCAGCCATGGCTCACGGGCCCAGCCGCTCCGCGGCATGTGGGATCCTCCCAGACCGGGGCACGAACCCGTGTCCCCTGCATCGGCAGGCGGACTCTCAACCACTGCGCCACCAGGGAAGCCCACATTGTTGTCTTTTATAACATCGCCTTTCTGCATCTCTCACCAGGAGGGGCTTCCTTAACGTCAGTGGGATGTGGATGACACTCCACTCTTCCTCCTCTTCCTAGCTCATATTCGTGGAAGCTTTCCAGGGGCCCGGTGTGCTTGAATCCTAGCAGCATTATTTACTTTGCAGGCGAGCAGAGGCAGAGGGAGGTTAAATACTTGCCCACAGTCATACATCTGTTAAGGAGCTGTGTCAGGATTTGAACCCAGGGCTCCTCTCAGGAGCCTGTGCTTTACGCACCTGGAATCCCGGAATCCCAGCATCCACAGGACTCAGGGGGTCTTTGAGTCACTGTTGTTGTAACCAGAATTGTGCCTGTGGGGATATTTATGGACTTGATTTTTTTAGTCCTTGCAAATAGGGTCATAGCTTACATCACATTCTCAAAAGGAAACATAACCATAAAAAGGTAAGAAGCACTGTGTAAGGGGTATTTCCCCTTAAGTTTATGGAGCAAAAGAGACCAAAACTAAACAAGAAATGGTTTGAAGGATGGTGTCTCTCTGGACAGTCCACATGACACAAGAACACTCTCTGAGGGCGGCAAAGAATATATAGGGGGAGATCCAGACTTTGTCCAACCAGTGATCCCCCCTTTAAATAAAACGGAATTTAAAAATATGGTAGCAGACCTTAAGCAGTAGAATTTGGGGCCGGCTCCATTTTTCTATTTGTTTAGCACTTCCAACTGAGGTGAAATTCTGAACCATTCTTTTCACACCCTTTTCTGGGCTTCCTATTTCTCCATATTGTCATTTCATTGTGAATTTCATCGTTCTTCAGGCTTGTTTTTTTTTTTTCTCAAAAGAAAATAACTTCCCGCGTATAATACAAACCCCTGCCAGTCTGTGGCAGTGAATTGTTATCCTTTTAAAAAGTGAAAAAGTCTTTAATAGAGATGGAAAGGCCCATAGACATCACTTGATTCCAGACTCCATTAAAAAAATTATTTTTCGATTGACACACAGTAAAAGCTCCTCTTCGTGGTAAACAATTCTATGGTTTTTGACAAATGCATAGAGTTGTGTATCCAGCACCACCATCACAAGACAGAGCAGTGCCAGTGCCCCCCAGACTTCTCATGCTTCCCCTCTTAGTCACCCTCTCTCCCTACATGAACTCCTGGCAACCCCAGATCTCTTCTCCATGCCTCCGATTTTGCCTTTTCCAGAGGTCATATAAATGGAATCATGAAGTCTGTAGCCTTCTGAGATGGGCTGATTTCGCTCAGCATTATGCCTTTGTGATCCATCCAGGTCGTTGCGTGCATCAATAGTTTGTTTCTTTTTATCGTTGTGTAGTATTCCACTGTATGGATGTTCAAGAGTTGAAGGACATTTTGGTTGTTTCTGTAGCTTTTGGGGGATCATGAATAAAACACCTATAAACATTTGTGTGCAGGTTTTTGAGTTATATGGTAAGTATATTTTCTAAAGTGTTTTTGTACCCTTCTGCATTTTGTATACAAGCGATGTATGAGAATTCTAGTCGCTTCATAGTCTTTCCACCACTTGGTATTGTCATTTAAAAAAAGTACTAGCCATTCTAATAGATGCATAGTGGTATCTTACTGTGGTTTTAATTTGCATTTCCCTGACAGCTAATGATGTTGAGCGTCCTTTCAGGTGCTAATTTGCTTTCTTTCTTACTGTGGAGTTGTGAGAGTTCTTTTCACATTCTGGATCCAAGTTCTTTGTGATTTCTGTGGTTTACAAATATTTTCTCCCAGGCTCTATGGCTTGGCTTTTCATCTCT
This sequence comes from Mesoplodon bidens, assembly GCF_964165515.1. Lineage (NCBI taxonomy): Eukaryota > Metazoa > Chordata > Mammalia > Artiodactyla > Ziphiidae > Mesoplodon > Mesoplodon bidens. The sequence goes on from NC_138180.1 coordinate 47,721,368, forward strand.
TAATGACACTACTCCCATCTTAAATGAGAAGAAACTGACACATCGACAGACAGCTTTTGTTGGCTCTGCCATAAACTGACTGCATGTGACTTGGGCTAAACCATTTAATTTATTCTGTGTTTTGTTTCCTGTTCTGTAGGACCAGAGTGAGGGATGAGAACATTCCTGAGATTCTTTGTAGCCAGAACAGTGAATGATTCTAAGACCGGCCCAAGTTCACATAGTTAATTAGTAGCAGAGTTGGGCTTGGACTTGGGCTGCCTCCCACTTTCTGCTGCCTTTGATTGCAATAGAATTATTTTCACTTTTTAAAATCTAACTTTTTATTAGGTAGTACATTTACTAAAATTAAAAATTAAAGAAGTATAAAAGGGTATACTGTGAAGGAAATCTCCTTGTCACCCTTGAACAAACAACACACGTTATTACTTCTTGTGTTCCTTCTGGAGCTTTAAAAAATACGTACAAACACATTTTTATATGTGTTATGTTTATGTGTGTGTTTTCTTTCTCTCCATTTTAAAGTGAATTATTGGCACTACAGCTTTCTTTTTTTTCACTTCTGATAGAAATGCAAATTAAAACCACACAGAGATACATTTTTTTCAATCATATGTTTGAGGCTAAGGATATTTTCAAGGGACTAAAAGCCATTTGTCTTGTCTTTTCTGTGAATTCTCTGTTCATATAGTTCCCTTGTTTTTCTCTTTTCTATTGTGTTGCTGACAGTGTATCTGTGAGTTATTTATTAGAGAAATTAACTTTGTGATATATTACAGTTTCCCCCCCGTTTGTCATCTGTCTTTGAGTTTGCTTACTGTAGTGTTGCCCTGAGTTATGACTTTTACGTGGTTGAATTCATCCTTATTTTTGTTACTTCCGGCATTTGGTCACAGTGGTAAAGGGCTTCTCCCCTCTAGTGCTGAAAGAAGAATTATCCTGTGGTTTCTTTGGTTTATTAGTTCATTCTACATTTTATATATGCTTAAATATTTGATCTGTTTGGGAGTTATCCTGGCATAAAGTGTGAGGCATAGATCCAAATATATGACTCCAGAAGGCAGCGCATTTGTCTCAACACTATTAAATAATCCATCTTTTTCCCTTCTGATTGTAGTTGCCACCTATAACATATACTATATTTCCAGAATTTTTTTTATTGTGGTAAGAACACATAACATGAGATCTACCCTCAAATGTTTTAAGTGCACATTGCAGTATTATTAACTGTGGTCACAAGGTTGGACAACAGTTCTCTAGAACTGATCTCGTATAACTGAAATTTTATACTCGTTGGCAGCACTCAGTTTCCATATTTTGGGGGTTCTATTTCTTTTTATTTATTTAAATATTTATTATAAATTTATTTTATTTATTTTTTGGCTGTGTTGGGTCTTTGTTGCTGCACGTGGGCTTTCTCTAGTTGTGATGAGCGGGGGCTACTCTTCATTGCAGTGCGCGGGCTTCTCATTGCAGTGGCTTCTCTTGTTGCAGAGCATGGGCTCTAGGCGCATGGGCTTCAGTAGTTGTGGCACGCAGGCTCAGTAGTTGTGACTCACGGGCTCTAGAGCACAGGCCCAGTAGTTGTGGTGCACGGGCTTAGTTGCTCTGCAGCATGTGGGATCTTCCCAGACCAGGGCTCGAACCCGCGTCCCCTGCATTGGCAGGCGGATTCTCAACCACTGCGCCACCAGGGAAGCCCATGGGGGTTCTATTTCTGAATTCTCTACTGTATTCCATTGATTTTTTTCCTATTTATGTTAAATTTAATATGTAACATAAATAAGTTTTAGCATGCTGTAGGGCTAGTCTTCATTACTATTTTAGTTTCTTCTGACTTTTTTCAACATTTTATTTAAAAAAATTTCAAGCATATGGAACCGTTGAAAGAATTTTACAGTGAATATCCGTTTGCCCACCACATAGATTCTACCATTAACATTTTCTTAACCTTGCTTTCACACACATCTGTCCTCTGTACACTGGATCCATCTTTTTTTTTTTTTGATGCATAGCCAAGTAAATGAGAGATAGTAGTACCCTTTCCCCTAAATAGTTTAGCGTGCATTATCATTAACTAGAGTTTAGTATAGGTTTATAGTATTTTTTTTTTTTTTGCGGTACGCGGGCCTCTCACTGTTGTGGCCTCTCCCGCCGCGGAGCACAGGCTCCAGACGCGCAGGCCCAGCGGCCATGGCTCACGGGCCCAGCCGCTCTGCGGCATGTGGGATCCTCCCAGACTGGGGCACGAACCCGTGTCCCCTGCATCGGCAGGCGGACTCTCAACCACTACGCCACCAGGGAAGCCCTATAGTATTTTTAAATTTTGAACTAGAACTTACACACAATGAAATGCACAAATCTTAGGTGCATATTCACCACGGTTTTGACAAATGCATGTGCTTGTGTAACTCACACTCTTATCAAATACAGAACAATACCACCACCCCAGAAAACTCCCTGATGCCTCTTGCAGCCAATCCTGATACACTCCCCCAGAGGCTACTGCTGTTCTGACTGCACACAGTATGCATGCTTTTATGGAAGGCTTCTTTTACTAAGCATAATGTTTTTGAGACTTAATCACGTAGTTGCACGTATCTGTAGTTTGTTTCTTTTTACTGATGAATGATATTCCATGTATAAATGTACCACGTTTGGTTTATTTATTCTCCTACGAAGGAACAGCTGGGCTCTTTGTAGTTTTTTGCTATTATGAATAAAGCCTCTATAAAGGTTCTGGCACAGTTTCTTTTGTGGCCTATGTGTTTTCTAAAAGAGGGGAGGGCGAGAATACAAATGAGTGAAACGGCTGAGTCCTGGGGTAGGTTTTTAGCTTTTTAAGAAGCACCCAGTCTTTCTCCAAGGTGGCTGCACCATTGTACACTCCCACCAGAACGTATGAGGGTTCCAGTTGCCCTCATTCCTCCACGTCATTTGATATGGTCAGTCTTTTAAATTTTCCTCATACTGGGTGGGTGTATGGTGGTGTCACATCTTGGTTTTCTTCTGCATTTTACTGATGACTAAGTGATGAGTTCGAACATGTTAACATGCGCTTATTGTCTATTTGAATATCTTTCCTTTATGAAGAGTCTGTTAAAATCCTTGCCTTTTTTTTTTAATTGAGTGGTTTACATTTTATCATTGAATTACTTTAGACCTCTGTTGGCTGTATTTACTTATCTATGGTTTCCCATGAAATTTAGGACCAGCCTACCTAATTCCTAAAACAAATCCTTTGGGTTTTATTTTAAATAGATTTAGGGACAGTCATGTTATGATGTTGATTCTTCACACTCTGTAACTTGGAATGCCTTTCATGTATTTACATTTTCTTCTCTCTCACATGAGAAGAACTTAAAAGTTATCTTCCTGGGACTTCCCTGGTGGCGCAGTGGTTAAGAATCCACCTGCCAATGCAGGGAACATGGGTTTGATCCCCGGTCCGGGAAGATCCCACATGCCGTGGAGCAACTAAGCCCATGTGCCACAACTGCTGAGCCCACGTGACACAACTGCTGAAGCCCGTGCACCTAGAGTCCATGCTCTGCAACAAGAGGAGGCACCGCAATGAGAAGCCCGCACACCGCAACGAAGAGTAGCCCCTGCTTGATGCAACTAGAGAAAGCCGACCTGCATGTAACAACAAAGACCCAACACAACCAAAAAAATTTTAAAAATTAAAAAATAAAGAAAGGGCTGTAGTAAGTTTCCTTTAAAAAAAATTATCTTCCTAAAGTCTTACATGTTTCTTATTTCTAAGCGTTTTATCTTTATTATTGCTATTTTAAATGATTCCTTGCCTTCAATTTTATGTTCTAGTTTGCATTGTTTACATATAAGAAAGCTATTCAACTCGAGACATACTAAACAATTTGATGTTTACCTGAAATTCAAAAAAAGAAAGCTATTGATTTCTGCACATATATATGTTTTATTTCTGGATGTTTTCTGTGGGAAGGAAGCAGTACAATGTACGAGGATAGCTGGCTTTTTTCCTTAACCCAGGGTTTTACATATGAATTTATTTACCCTTTACTTCTCAGCCAATGAAAATGCCTGATTAAAACATTTTCTTTTAACAATTCAAATTTCTCTTTTTCCCACTGCCATAGAGACATAACAGTGCCTTCAAATATAACGTGTGCATGTGATTCTTCATTTAATTTTACCTTTTGTGCTTCTGGAAGTTGATTTGGTATAGGACACTCCTGCTGCCAGCTGGTTCACCCTTACTTCTCTTCTTGCAAACAAATCATCCATGTTCTGTGCCTCGGGTTGTGCCCCTTGTGTTTGAGAAGCGTGTTTTTGCTGGTTCCTTGGCAAATCTCTAGCTGCTGCATCATCCCTGTGGTTTTGTTTGCTTGTATCTTTTCCTCAACATACCCTGATCAATCTCCAGTTGCACTGGCGGTCATTTTGATACTTTGAGGTCTAGGGTTTAGCTTTCTTCTTGTTTTACTAAAAACATATTTTTCAAATACTTGTTTTTCTTCTCCTTTATGGTTTTCGTATTTCCATGAAGAAAATGGTGGAAATACTGAACTTCCATTCTCTTTTCATACTAAGTCTTTGAAATCTAGAGTGTATTTTTCATGTACATTGCCTCTCAGTTTGGACTTCCACATTTCATTTTTTTTTTTTTTTTTTTTTGCGGTACATGGGCCTCTCACTGTTGTGGCCTCTCCCGTCGCGGAGCACAGGCTCCGGACGCACAGGCTCAGCAGCCATGGCTCATGGGCCCAGCCGCTCCACGGCACATGGGATCCTCCCGGACCGGGCACGAACCCGTGTCCCCTGCCTCGGCAGGCGGACTCTCAACCACTGCGCCACCAGGAAAGCCCGACATTTCAAAAGCTCAGTAGCTACGTGTGGTTAGTGACTGCCATATTAGACAGTTCTAGAAATTACATCTCTTAACTTTCTCTAGGACAGGGTTTCTCGTTCTTGGCACCATTGACTTTATGGGCTGGATAATTCTGTTGTTGTGCGGCAGGACGGAGGGCTGTCTTGTGCACTGTAAGATGTTGAGCAGCATCCCTGGCCTTTACCTACTCGTTGCCAGTGTCCCTGCCCTTCTAGGATCCAGCAACCAAAAATGTCTTCCAGACATCATCCAATGAGACCATGACTGTAAGAAGTAGTAACAGACACCCCGATGCGTTATTTTTAGTCGTGCTTATTAAAAGTCATTGATGACTTCTCCCAGCCTCTGGCAGTTTCCTGAAGAGCTAGGCGAGTGTATGGAGATGTTGTACTAGGCATCCCGTTCCATCTGTTTTCATGTCTCCGTGCTCCGAAGAAACCATTTGGTAGCAGTGAATTAGTTATTGATCGGAGGGCACACTGGATTGTTGAAATCCTCTTGCCAGCCCCTTTCAAAGTGTTCTGGATCATCATGTCATAAGCCTAAGTAAATACTTGAGAGACTGTGCTGCTGAATGCTCTTTCTGAGAATCGCTGTCCCTGTGAATTTAGTGTTCATGGAACTTATTGCAGTGCATTGGGAAAATGGATGCGTTCTGTTGGAGAGGGGCAGGGATCAGTGGTTTAGTTTTGATGAATGGATTTATGATGAAGTGCTTATTTTCAGCGATGATGTTAAATAGACAAGTCCTTCACATGTCATCTACAAGCCCGTAGATCTGTGTGAGAAGCCCAGATTTTTTCAAAGACCCGTGAAGGACAAATGTAGACTGTATTTAGGTTACCAGGCAGCCATGGATTTGCTACAAGCAGTTATTTTTTAGGAATGAGAGACCTTAAGGACCTTTTGTTCTAGAGGTTTTGGTAGGGATGAGCTGGAGAAAGAGGTAAGTTATTAGCTTGAATAAAACAAAGAGTTCTGGGCTTCCCTGGTGGCGCAGTGGTTGACAGTCTGCCTGCCGATGCAGGGGACGCGGGTTCGTGCCCCGGTCCGGGAGGATCCCACATGCCGCGGAGCGGCTGGGCCCATGAGCCATGGCCGCTGAGCCTGTGCGTCCGGAGCCACGAGAGAGGCCACAGCGGTGAGAGGAAAAAAAAAAAAAAACAACCAAGAGTTCCAATTTGGAGTGGTCAGTGTCCCCATGTAATGAGAATATTTTTTAAAGTCAGGAATATATCCTGACTGACAGAGAGTTCAAAGTACACCTTTTAGTTTATTTTCGGTCCAAAGAGTTCATTTATTTGTGCTGTGAAAATTCTGATGAACATCAGGTTATTTCCAGATGAATGGGGCAGATCACTCAGATTGAGTCCAAGCTCACGTGTGTGATTTGAATTTATAGCTCTCCATAAGCAGAGTTTTAAATTATTTTTATTTTTAACAATCATAAGAAAAAATGGGGAAAGGGAAAATGTCAGTGGGTAGGATATGTTTATGTAGAGTGTAGTCAGGTCAGCGTTCATGTGTCACAGAGGATGAATACTTATATCCAAGTGATTCATCCAACAAACGTATGTTTGAGTATTTGCTATATACCAGACACTAATCTAAGACTGGAGGCACAAAGGTTAGTAAGAAGGATGCAGGCTGTATTCACAGAGATCATTGTGTGAGAAGAGAGAGAAATGGGCAATGTTTAAAACATTCAGTAGGTACCATCGGGGAAGAATAGGGCACAGTGGGATGGATGGGAGAATCTGGGGTTGGCAACTTTCTTGGATTCTCGGCTCTAGAGATGCTTCTAGAATGTAATCGTCCGAAAGAATGAGCAGGAGTTGGTCTGGCAAGCGATAGAGATGGATTTATGTCATAAGAGGGGCAGAAGGTGTGGGAGATTATTCTAGGCAGAGGAACGGCATGTGCAAAGGTCCAGAGGTTAGAGAAAGTCTGATATTTGGGGAAAATCAAAGTTCACTTCTGTAGTTCACAAGTGGAAAAAAGCTGGGAGCTAGTTTGTGTGTTGTGAGGGTGTTATAGTTTACCTTACTTTCCAGATATATTCACTCCCTAGCTTTTAGGAGAATATACTTGCCCATGCTGTTGGTGTTGGGCTGGGCCACGTGCCTTGCTTTCACTAGTGGGATATGAGTGGACGTGATGTAGTGAGGCTTGAAAGAACAAGCTTGAGTTAGCTGACTCCTGGATTTGTGAACATGCACAGGCAAACTCAGCAGAGCCACCTACCTGAATCCAACCTAGGTCAACCAACCCTTCGCCAACCCACAGACCTGTGAGCGAATAAACATTTATTATTGTATGCTGCTGAAATTTTGTAGGTGCTTGTTGTACAGCAGGAGCTAACTGATACACTAGAATACCAGAACACTGATCTGTAATTCAGCCAATCCCTGTACAGATAACATGTTTTACCATCTATATATTGCTTGAATTGATTGTAGAATGAATAATGCATTGACAAAAGGGAAAAATGAGTATTCTAATGCAATATGATAGCAAGGTTATAATTTGAGTGACCACAAATAATACTGTTGGAATTCAAAATAAGACCTTTATTCATTTGTGCATTCATTCAACAATGTTTACAAACAATGTTTATTGATAAAAAGTACAGTGTATCCAACACTGTGTGGAACTAGGAAGACAGTCCTCATGAAGATTATAGTGGAGGATCCGGAGGTTTCTAGAGAGAGTTTCATAGAGATTGAAGAAAAGTTCTCTACCTAAAAACTCAGTGGGTTGGACTCCCCACTCTGGCCTCTTGCTTACTCCCCGACCATGTGCTCCCACCCAGAGATGACTTTTAGGAAAGGCCAGATGTTCTTACTTCTTCACAGGTTGGGACCAGAAAAAAATATGAAGGGAGAGATTTCAGGTGCCCCCCAAATTAAATTCTCATGCTCAGAGGTATCCTGAGACTCTAGAAGCGATTTCCAACAGAAGTGTGAAAAGTCCTTTCTGGGAGATATTTAGGCAAGGGTGTGAAAAAGTCCTGGGGAGAAGTTTTAAGTTCAGTCACTCTACAAGGGGTTGGAGAGCAGAGGCAAACAACTCCATGGTCCCAGGACTCTTGCTGATCTGCGTGAAATGACTATCTATGGGCAGAATTTTGGTTTCCATTTTTAGTTCAGCTGGCTCTAAATTTGATGCTGTTAACGCATTGTTTAATGTGTATTCCATTGTGGCAGCTTGTCTGCTGCTCTCAGAAATCAGCTAAAATAATCAATTCCTAAAAATATCCTCCAAGCCCAGTTGCTTTTGGCATGTTGGACGTAGGCAGGCTTTCCTATGGAAAGTTTAGCGAGCTGGGTATTTTTGTAGACCTGTTCTCGGTTGTCATCATCACCACACTGACAACCATCTGTGTCAATCTGTTTATTGGTTCCCATTTTATTCAAGGGAAATGAAAATAAGTGGGCAGAACTGACTCTCTTGTTCCAGGAAAGTAGAAGAGACATGTAACAGAGGCATAGATCTTAGAGATGGACTCATGACATAACGTGCAAGTCATTCTTTTCTTTTTGAAGCCAAAAAAGGTCGGCATTCACAATACGGGCCAGAGGAAACGTTAAGGAATCTGCTCAGAAGAAAATTCTTAATTGTTAGCCCCACCGACGGTGGGACAGAATGCCTTGGACACAGCTTGACTTGTGCCATTGCTGCCAAAAAAAAAAAAAAAGCATAACCTGAATCGAATCAGGAGAAAGCATCAGGCCAGCCCAAACTGAGAGCATTCTACAAAACAACTGGCCTGTACTTCTGGAAAATGCCAATGCCATTCAAGACAGAGAAAATAAACATGAAAACTAAACGCAATAAGGATCCGCAGAGAAGTTTTCCCTAAAAAATGGGACTGGGAAAGTGGGTGAAATCTGAAGGTGACCGTAATAATGTATCAGTATTAAATTTCTTCAGTTTAATAATCACGGTGTTCTTAGGAAGTATACTCTGAAGTATTTAGGGTTAAAGTGTATGATGTCAACAATTGACTTGCAAGTGAATGGTTCGGGAAACACAGATAATAAGCAAATGGAGTGAAATGTTTTCAGTTAGTGAATTTGCTGAGGGTACATGGAATGCTTTCTAGGCTTCTTGTGATTCTTGTATAAATTTTAAACTCTTTCAGAATAGAAAGTTAAGAATTTTTGAGCAAAAGTTCTTAATGTTTCAAAAGGTTATGGCAGCATAAATTACTAAAAAATCCTTTACCCCACAGTCTGATGTGTAAGCAGCATGAACTTTAATTCTGCTGGTATGAATTTGTTGGTAAAAATGAATTTAAAAATTAAGTTTCTTAACCTAATAAAGAATTGTTAAACTGTAGCTAATTGTTCAAAGGGATCCACAGTTAAGAAATAGTTTGTTTAGATTTATCCAATGACAATACTGATTTTAAATTTAAAAATCAAACAATTAAAATAATTAATAGCCTAATATTAATTTTCTAAAAATCAGTTGCATGTTCAACCAAAAGGAATAAGCTTAGTGGTGGATTGGTCAATGGCTAGGTAGTTTTATGACTAAAATAATTAGCTATTAGCCAATTTAGTAATTTCTAAGTTAGTAAATATGACTGAATTTTTTGTGCATTTAAGTCATGACTGGAAGCATTCTTTCTTAGAAAAAAATTAAATGTATCTTCGTAGGTAAAAGAGAACTTTATGATCTTTAAAACACATCCACGACTAATTTCCTTTTTGTCCTTATTCTTTAAAAAACATTTAAACTGACTGTATTGGGAAGGAAAATACGGAAGGAGCAAACAACGTAGAGGTCTGCCTACTTGGGTGGGCCCATTCTTTTACAAAATAGAGATAAATAAAAGCTTTCTTGTCGTTCTTGAAGGCAGAACGTCTCAAAGGTGAATGTTTGTTGACCTCCAAGAAATGCCCATGCTGATCCTCACGGATGAGACCCAGAACGAGTTGTTGAATTATTGAAACGTCTCTGGATTGTTGATAGTAACTGGGGCTCCCAGCTCTCAAGTGCTGCCCCCCGCCCTGCTCCCGTAGTCCCGGCCTCTTCTTTGGGTACCTCAGACTCCGTAAAACCCAACCACCGAGGAGTCAGAGTTGGGTATAGCCAGGAACCTCCAAGACCTAACTTGCATTTGACCTCATGGGATGGTGCCCTTGTTAGATATCTTGAATGTGATGCACCTCTTACCTCAGGACATTGAGCAAGATGAGAAATCAGCTTTCAGAAAAGAAGAATCAAATTAAGGATTTAGTGTAAATCTTTGAACAACAGAGGTCTCCAAAGTGACTTTTCTCCTTTGAACCAGCGTGGAGGGTGGCTCTGTGCCAGCCAGAGGAAGCAGACTCTTTGTGGGTTTAGATGGCAGGAGACCAAGTGTCCCCTTAGGTTCAGCTGGGGCTGATGTTCCCACTGAGAAAGGGAAAAGCAGCTGCTCGCAGCTAGGAGCCAGTCTGGCATTCGCAGCCAGGTCTTGGTTTGCTGTGGCTGAACAGAAACAATTTCACAGAATTACCAATGTCAGACAAGGTCAAGCTAAAACCACGATGGTCAAGGAAAAAACCAGGACCTCTCCATGATCAAGGTGGAACGTGGACGAAAACACAAACATTCTCCAAACCACCAAAGGACTAAACATCCCACTTTCCTGGTTAATACGAACGACTGCTACTTCTTTACTAATTACAGCTTCAGTCTTACTTCCTGCCTTCTAGAAGAAGACTTGATCAAGATGCCCAGTGATATAATTACCTCTGCCTTCTTACAGCATCCAGTTCAAAGCAAAGCCTTACTTTCTTGAATCCTTCCTCAAGTCACCTGATACAAGCCCATATTGTATAATAACACCTCAGTGAGATGCCCAGGAGTCCCCAAGATGTGGTCCTCTGGTTGCAATGAATCAATAAACCACTATAATTACCTGCAGTTGTTTTCCTGTCTGGTCTTTGACTGAAAGACATTGATATTACCATGATTCTGTAATGCTCAAGAATACTTTCTTAGAGAACTTTGGGGAAAATAAAATAGAAGGGTCATTTTTCAACCACCACGTGACAGAGTGATTCTTTTTTTTTTTTTGCGGTATGTGGGCCTCTTCACTGTTGTGGCCTCTCCCGTTGCGGAGCACAGGCTCCGGACGGGCAGGCTCAGCGGCCATGGCTCACGGGCCCAGCCGCTCCGCGGCATGTGGGATCTTCCCGGACCGGGGCACGAACCCGTGTCCCCTGCATCGGCAGGCGGACTCTCAACCACTGCGCCACCAGGGAAGCCCAACAGAGTGATTCTTAAAGCAGTGTCCTCTGGCCACTGAGAATCTGAAAAAACAGAGGTCAGTGGCCACTGGCTTGTAATTGTGACTTGGGTGGCATAGAGAATTTGGGGATTTCTGATCTTACTAGGTTTATATATTTCAGGTAGTTGTAGGAAAGTAAAAGATGTATGGATTCTCTCCCTACCTCTTTATTATTTCCATTATTTTAGCCAATAAGTAATTGTGGAAATTAGTTATCTAAGGAACAAGTTTTGATTTCTTATGAATGTTGTAAAAATAAGTGTCAAACGTAGTTAAGAAGTAGCAATTACTTGGTGACATTCCGCCAGGTGCTCCATTTGCAAACAAATAAACCATCTTTGTGCTGTTAACGAAAGTATAGACATACTAAGAAAACACATAGTAGAAATAACATTTGAAGTTTATCATTAAGGAGAATAAATCAGAAGTTAGTTGACATGGAAATGTTGTAATAGAAATGCAAACAAGAGGATCTGAGGAATTAGGATACTTTGAAATGATAATTGTATAATGCTCTGAACTAGTCGTTAATACTGAGCATTTTGGAGCAACTGCTTGTGTGAAAAATATTCTCTTTACTCTAGATATTTGAAAAATAATAAAGCTGCAGTTGATGAGTTTAATTTTTTGAAGTATAGTTGATTTACAATGTGTTAATTTCTGCTCTATGGCAAAGTGACTCAGTTATACATACATATATCCATTCTTTTTCATATTCTTTTCCATTATGGTTTATCACAGGTATTGAATGTAGTTCCCTATGCTCTATAGTAGGACCTTGTTGTTGATCCATTCTATACAAAATAGTTTGCATCTGCTAACCGCAAACTAGCACAGACCACAAGTCTGTTGTCTATAGTTGATGACATTTTAGAATGGAAAGCAACCGAAGAATGCCTTATTGTTGCATGGAGACTGTAAACTGAGGCATGGAGACGTCTGAATAGAGGAGATACCTGATTCTGAGTTATTGACCGTTCCACCTTGCCGGAGTGCAAAAATGTTAGTGAAAGATGTATGTCACTGATTCACATGGACCTTTTCCTCAGTTGGTTCACTGTGTCTAAGCTTATTATGATGTATTGTTGTTTTTGACTTCATGAGTAGATCGTCTAGAACAGGTTTTCTCAACCTTGGCACTGCTGACATTTTGGGCTGGATCGTTCTTTGCGGGGGAGGGTGCTGTCCTGTGCGTTGTAGGATGTTTCGTTAGTGTCCCTGGTCTCTGCCCTCTGAATGACAGTAGCTCTCCTCCCACACCTCACCCAGTTGTGACAACCAAAATTGTCTTCCGACTTTGCCAGATGTTCCCTGGAGGAGTGGGGGGGAATGAGCCCCAAGCTGGTCTGGAGTATCCCTACATCAAACAACTCAGTGAGGTGATGCTCCCTAGGGCTTCTGGGTCCCTGAAGGCTTGCAGAAGAAGGGAAACTTCTCCCTGGTGGGGTGTTGGTTGGTTCTTCATTGCTTTACTTTAGATTTGTTCTTGTAAAGGAGGCTTCCCTGGTCTCGTGCGTCTCAACGTTTCTTTCCATTTTGGAGGCAAGCGTGGAAGACCCGATTGTCAGATTTGTAGGTAACACAAAGGTGGGAAGGGTGGCACCTACACAGGGCAGCAGAATCGGGACTCAGACAGCTCCCTGAGGCAGCTGGGTGCCATCGTTAGGAGAATATGGTCTACGCAAAGTATTGTGTATACGATGGATAAACAACTGGGTCCTACTATAGAGCACAGGGACCTATATTCAACATCCTGTGATAAACCATAATGGAAAGGAATATGAAAAAGAACGTATATATATGTATACCTGAGTCACTTTGCTGTACAGCAGAAATTAAGACAACATGGTAAATCAACTATACTTTAACACAATTTTTAAAAAAGAGAGAGGATATGGTGTACAGCAGACCTGCTGAGGTTGGAATTCAGTCCTGGCCGCTAAGGGATCTTGGCGCGTTAACTTAAGTCATTTGTCAGTCTCTGCATCTGTAAAATGTCTATAATATTAGCACCTACTTCATGGGATTGTGATAAAGATCAAGTGATTTACTATTTGTGAAAGGCTCGGAGTCTGGCACCGAAGAAGTGCTCCATATGAGTCCTTGTTAAGTTTTTTTAAATCCTCAAATAATTGGCAGAAACCAGACAAAATGTAACGGTGGGGGGGGAATGCCAGGTTTGCTGTTGTGTTTAAAAATAGAACTTGTTTGGGGGTGTTTGTTTAATAGAGAAGTTCATGAGAAAAGGCCCTGAGAGTTTAGTCATGGCTGGAACCTGACTCATACAGGCGATCATGTGGGCAGATCCAGCGGGTTGCCGTCCCGCCTTCTCTGCCTGTAGCAAATTGTTCCTGCAGGGCTGTGGAGTCAACTTGAAAGTCAGACACCAGGAAATGTTGGGGGTAGTGGTTGTGGCTGGAAGGAAACCGGGCATCATGTCCTGTGAAGAAGAGCTAAATGTATTGGGGCTTTTAGTCTGAAGATTGTTTAGCAGGGCCAGTGACAGACAGTGTCCATGATTTCAAGGTCGATGTTTGGCTGTGAGAGGTGTGTTCCTTATGCTTCAGAAGGCACACCTGGGAGTTCTGCTTGACACTCCCACGGGCACGGAGTTTTGCATTTACCATAAGGGCACATTCTAGTAACAAGCTGCATCTCTCCATACACGTGCTGTGCTGTGAGTTGGAGTGAGCACCCAGGTACTAGTCATGGAGGAAGAGATTGAGTCTCTAGATTCCTGTTTTGATTGGGGTGCTGGACTGAAACCTTTAAGATATCTCCAGTATTAAGATTCAGTTGATCTGTAAATGCTGAATTAACAAGTAGAATCTTTATGATACGGTCAAAATCTCAAAGAGAAGCAAAATGTTTATAATGAAACAACACAGTTCATAGGCCTCCCCGCCCCTCCCTGTTCATAGGCCCAATCTTATTTCTGCTTTTAGGACTTGGTGTATCTATAACAATAGTTTTAGAATCCTGATTCTGGAGGTAGCACATGTAGACACTCTCGGCTGGTTTCTTGCTCTGAGGGTCGATAATATACTTTCCTTATTGTCCTACCCGCTGCTTCTGACCCCTTTCCGATCCAGATTTACCAGCTTCTTGTATTAGTTATGTATTGGGTTGGCCAAAAAGTTCCTTCGGTTTTTAAGTAAAAATAAAAGACACGTTTTTCATTTTCACCAAGAACTTTATTGAACATTGTATTCACCTTTTTGTTCCACTACCTTCTGCCATTTTTCAGGCAACTTCATAATTCCATCTTCACAAAACTTTTTATCTTTTTGAGCAAAGAACTGTTCCGGGTGCCTTTTATAGTCTTCCAGGGAATTGAATTTTTTTCCATTAAGAGAATTTTGTAAAGACTGAAATAAATGGAAATCTGAAGGTGCAATGTCTGGTGAATACGGTGGATGAATCAGAACTTCCCAGCCAAACTGTAACAGTTTTTGCCTGGTCATCAAAGAAACATGCGGTCTTGCATTATCCTGATGGAAGATTATGCATTTTCTGTTGACTAATTCTGGACGCTTTTTGTCAAGTGCTGCTTTCAGTGGGTCTAATTGGGAGCAGTACTTGCTGGAATTAATTGTTTGGTTTTCCAGAAGGAGCTCATAATAGAGGACTCCCTTCCAATCCCACCGTATACACAACATCACCTTCTTTGGATGAAGACCGGCCTTTGGTGTGGTTGGTGGTGGTTCATTTTGCTTGCCCCACAATCTCTTCTGTTCCACATTATTGTACAGTATTACACTTTTCATTGCCCGTCACAATTTGTTTTTAAAATGGAACGTTCTTGTTACGTTTAAGTAGACAATCACGTGTGGAAATATGGTCAAGAAGGTTTTTTCACTTAACTTATGTGTAACCCAAACATCAAAGAGATGAATATAACCAAGCTGGTGCAAATGATTTTCAACGCTTGATTTGGATATTCTGAGCCTGTCGGCTATCTCCCGCGTGGTATAATGTTCATTGTTCTCAGTTAGTGTCTCCGTTTGATCTCTATCAACTTCAACTGGTCTACCCAACTGTGGAGTGTCATCCAGCAAGAAATCTCCAGCACGAAACTTCACAAACCACTTTCGACACTTTCGATCAGTCACAGCACCGTCTCCATACACTGCACAAATCTTTTTTTGCGTTTCAGTTGCATTTTTACCTTTCTTGAAATAATAAAGCATAATATGCCAAAAATGTTGCTTTTTTCCCTTCTATCTTCAATATTAAAATGGCTACACAGAAATTCACCAGTTTTGATAAGTTTTTTTTTAATGCATGCTGAAATGACAGCTGTCACAATACGGTCTAACAAAATTGTTTCGAATGACGTTAAAGACAACTAAGCACTACTGGACCCATCTTACGGAAAAAGCTGAAAGAACTTTTTGGCAAACGCAATAGTTCCGCATAACAGATTACCAAAGGCTCAGCACCTTAAAAAGCTTGCATTTATTACGGATTCCTTCTGGCAGACCCTAATCCAATTTTCATCCGATTTAGTTTCTTATTTTAGTAGGTCTGGGCTGGGGCCAGGAAATCTGCATTTACTGCAAGTTCCCAGAAAACGCTATAATTCGAATAACAGGGCCTTATAGTGAAAAGGAGGGCCCAGAAGGGTGTGAAAAGATGAATGAGGAGAACGGTTTTTAAGGTTTATAAATGTAGTCACTTTGTTGGATGAGTCAGTCTCAGCAGGATGCCATTAGATTCCAACTTTATTTCTCTCTGGTTCCTCCTTTGAATTTCTTTCCCACTCCTGGTGACCCCATAGCTCTTGCATTGAGCAGACATAAATTCAGATGTTATAATTTAGTAGCAAAACTGCCATCTCTCACCCAAGTGAAGGCATCCTTTGCACCCTAGCTTGTCATTGACCAGGCTCAGCCCCTGCCAGGGAGCAGTGGGTCAGGGTCCGCTTCCTTACTGTTTTCCTGCCTTTACCCCCCATGCAGTCTGTCACTTGCCTTCTCAGACCTCATTCCATCCCTAGGCTGTTCTCTCAAGTGTGCAGGACCCTCTTTTTGTTCTCTAAGATCTCACTTGATCCTCCTGCGCCTGCCTACTGATTGCTTGTTAGGACAAAAGTGACAACTGTCTACCTGGGACTTTGTTTCTTGGCTCTTATGAGTAGGTGCCATTGTTTCTTGGATCTTAATTTTTTTTCTTCTTGGTTTACTGACAGATCCCTTCCTAAGAATGGTTGCATAGGACATAAGCTGTGTTCCTGTAAGTCTGAACATTTCTTTATTCGGTTTTTACACTTCACTAGTGGTTTGACTGCATAGAATTTTAGGGTTTTTTCCAACATCAGAACTTTGAAGATATTCCTCCTCGTTTTTAACGTGCCATATTAGATCATCACTTCTAGCATTTCTCAAAGATGGGCCAGGGTGAAGACTGTTTACTCATCTCTTCAGTAACTCATAAGCCCCTGTGATTTGGATGCAATTGTTTTCCTTCAGTTCTGGGAAACGTAAAAGAAATTTCCTTGAAAACGTCCTCTTCCATTTTCTGTTATTTGTTAGGAATTCCTATTAGTTTCATCTTCTGAATTCATCTTATCATTTTGGTTATCATGTTCTTACTTTCCCAGTGTTCTCTTGTTTTCTGATTTTAAAAATTTCTTTCTGGGGCTTCCCTGGTGGCACAGTGGTTGAGAATCTGCCTGCCAATGCAGCGGACACGGGTTCGAGCCCCGGTCCGGGAAGATCCCACATGCCGCGGAGCAACTAGGCCCGTGAGCCACAACTACTGAGCCACTAGTGGCCCACTAAGGGGCCACTCTTCATCGCGGTGCACGGGCCTCTCACTGTCGCAGCCTCTCTTGTTGCGGAACACAAGCTCCAGATGCGCAGGCTCAGTAGTTGTGGCTCACGGGCCTAGTTGCTCCGTGGCATGTGGGATCTCCCCAGACCAGGGCTCGAACCCGTGTCCGCTGCACTGGCAGGCAGATTCTCAACCACTGCGCCACCAGGGAAGCCCCAGTTTTTCTCTTTATCTTAGTCTTTCTCTTTCGTGTCCAGGCTTTCCTCAAATGCCTCCTGATTCTTGCTCATCCCATTTCGCAGTAGAAAGGAGGCTGAAGGCTCCATGCATGTGGAAGGGCCTTATTGGCTGGCAGCTTCAATTTGGGTTGGCAGGTGTTGCAGTGCTATAATTTTGATACTCTTCCTAGCTGATTGAGTTCTTTGTTTAATTTTGCGGGAAGAGCACCCTCTCCTCAGGAATGGATATGTTTGGCTGCATGCTTTTCTGCCTAGAGTGTGTGTGTGTGTGTGTGTGTGGACAAAGAGTGAGTATGCAAGTGTTTGTGTGCATGCACATGTGAGGGAACGTGTGTGTGCATGTGAGAGAGTGTGTGTGCATGTGCACCCGGGTGTGTGTGCTTACTCTACTGTTGTGTCTGCAGACCTTCACTCAGTCCCGGGGTTTGCTACTTTCCCCCCCTTCCCTCCTTGGATCTTCTCTTGCTCTGTAGCATCCTCACTAGGACTTTCTTCAGTGCTGTGACGTACGGCTGGCCTGTCTCCTGCATTCTCATGCCCTGTGTAAATCTTCTGGGCTGCAGTCTCCTCTGCTCAGCTGTGTGACTAAATATTCCTCCATTTGCTCTCTGTCTTGAGACCAGTGGTTCTTAACCAGGGCAGTGGTTCCCCCAGGGGATACTTGACAATGTCTGGAGAGATGTTTGGATTGTTGTTTTTTTTTTTTTTTACGTCTTTATTGGAGTATAATTGCTTAACAATGGTGTGTTAGTTTCTGCTGTATAACAAAGTGAATCAGCTATACATATACATATATCCCCGTATCCCCTCCCTCTTGCATCCCCCTCCCACCCTCCCTATCCCACCCCTCCACGTGGTCACAAAGCACCGAGCTGATCTCCCTGTGCTATGCGGCTGCTTCCCACTAGCTATCTACCTTACGTTTGGTAGTGTATATATGTCCATGCCTCTCTCGCTTTGTCACAGCTTACCCTTCCCCCTCCCCATATCCTCAATTGGATTGTTTTCATTGGGGGTGAGGGGAAGATGCTCCTGGCGTCTAGTGGGTAGAGGTCAGAGATGCTGCTCAACCTACCATGCTCAGGGCAGCCTCTACCACATAGATATCCGGTCTCAAACGTCAGCAGCGCTGTGGCTGAGAAACCCTGATCTAGAATCCTGTTGAAATTGCACATCTGTGAATAACTTAATACCGTAAAATTTTTGTTGCTGTGGATTTGTTATTTTTAATCACTCATTTACCATCAATTAAAAAAGTTGTAAGAGAGAAATAATATAGAGTCTGTGCTGTCTCCTTTCTTGAACTGGAAGCCTGAGAGCTGTGTTGTTAATTATTCCTGTTTGTATTTCTAAAAACAGGCACCGAGTTCCCTGACATATGCTAATAGCTCTGTCTTTAAATATATTTAAATGAACCAACCGGGACTTTATAAATTCCTGTTTCCTGCTCCTTATTTTTATTCTCATTCCCATTCTTCTTCCCCGCATACGGTAAGGTGAGACTTTTTGTATACGTCGGTATGGAAAATGCAGAGCTCCATCTGTCAAATAGAAAACTCCATTGAAATGCATCCCAGCTGTGCCATCCAAGAAAAAAAAATTTGTTTGCAAAAATGTATACATAATTCCAAACATTTTTGCAAATCATTTTTCACAAAGACTTTTGGATATTATCTCAAATCATTTGTAATTAGAGACATTTGACCTCTGGTTTCCTGTTTTTTTTTAAACTGCATTTTGTTTTCTTTCCACATTACTCCACAGAGGTAAACTTAGCCCTGCATTTTGTACGAGCCTCTCACTGGCCTGTACGTTCCGGGCTCCATACCTTACCAATGACGGGCAGAGTGGAGTTCTGAGAGCTTCCTTGTCATGGTTGATGAAAGGGAAATCCCCTCTCTGGTGTGTCCTGTTTGCAACATCTGTTTCTTGTTTCTCTGGCATTTGGCAAGATAACATAATAAGATGGCAGGAGTCAGGACAAACATGCCGCAATAAAAGTGTCCTAAGAAGACACTTAGTTCTAATTACCGCTTCACAGAACATGGCTGAAGGCAGGAAGAGAAGTTAAGTTTGGTGTCGACAAGGAGGGTCACAGGGGATGGCAACAGCGGCTTAGTTACCGCTGTTTGAACTTGGTGTTGCTAGGGAGGCATTAAGAACACCAGGCGGAGGCGTCCAGGCCAGAGCGTGTGTTCCTCCAGCAGAGCAGTTACTTTATTTCCGCTGCTTCGGGGTCACAGAAGCGACGCCGAGGCCCCCATCTGCTGGCTCTTGTGACCAATTGTCGGATAAATCTGGATGCATCAACACAAGCTCATCTTGGGGAGCAGGGATGCAAAGCGGGAACTCACTCTGATAAAAAAAAAAGTCCCACCTCTCACAAGCATAAATTATCGTTTTTTCCGACTGTATTGAGATGTAACGGACATATAACAGTGTATAAGTTTAAGGTGTACAAACTTACATGGATTTGATACATGTATATATTGCACTGTGATCGTTGCTGTGGGGTGAGCTGACGCCTCCATCACGTCATGTACTTCCCATTTCTTTTTGGTGGTCTCTTTTAAGATTTATTCTCTTAGCAACTTCCATGTATATAGCACAGTACTGTTAACTATAAATGCAGTGCCCAAAAGGCATAAATTAAACAGAGCTATCCTAAACTGAAACGTCCAGAAACCATGGGTGTATTTTAATGACCCAGGCAGGTTTGTAAGTCAGTTGCAGTTGAAGGCACTTCAGGTGAGTGCTTTGGAAGAAGACAGGGTCTTCAGGGGGAACACCTTCACTGCCACGGGTAGAAATGGCACACGAAAGTAGAGAGCAACACAGCACCTAGATTTTCCCGATTTTGTGAGATTACCTGTAATTTTTTTTTTTAAGTTATGAAAAAAGCCTCTTCCCTTCCCCAAATACCTGGACCTAGTAATGTGAGCGTGGTACCAAGACTGTTTTGGCTTACGTTTCCCAGAGGATGAGCCCGAGATAAAGGCTTATGCAGGACGCTCTGCTGGGGAGAGTAACCCCCATGGGCAGCGGCAGAGACAGTGAGGGTCAGGCAGGGACACAGGGAGGGCTGCCCATGCAAGAATGATGTGTCACCTTGGCCACCAGGGCTGGGAACTAGCTGATTCCTTCACTGAGACTGTCTGTGAAGTCATACGGGATGTTTTTCAGACGGTCCAGCCAGGGCGGGAAAGAGAGAAGCATTTGTCGATTGGCTCTAAACCCGCCCCGATCAAACATTTGCCCTTGTGGGACAACCACTTCCCTCCATCTTTGGGTCACACGGTGTGGGTTGTGAACTGACGCCCAGGCTGTCTCATTCATTAGCCTCAAAGGAAGCTCTTAGAAGGCAAGCAGGGGCCATAGCATGGGGCTGTGAGGAGGTGGGGAGGGGCTTCACGGAGCCGGTCAGAGCCTGCGCAGGACTGGGTGCTGCAGCAGTGGCTGGCCCAGGAGGCTGGTGAGGCCAGGAGCATCTGAAGTCAGTCCTGAGAGGCATCCTCTTCTAGGACGCGAAGGCTCAAGTCTGTTCGCCACCTGGGGAGCTGGCGTGCTCAGAACAGGCGTGATTTTGATAATCAAGCAGGAATCTGAAGGGCAACAGTGTGACCTGCAATAAGTATTAGTTCTTTCACAGTTACAGGAAAAATCTCGTATGACCCTATCTTGCCACATTTAAAAATAATATCTTTGTTTTCTAGAACATGCTCTAGTAATTATAAAAACAAGAGGTCAGATCCAGAAGGGTCCTCTGCGTGCTGTGCACAGGGGACAGATTCCCCCTGTTGCCGTGAGGCTGGGAGTGGACACTGGGCTGAGGTGAGCCTCCTGTGGGCCCCACCCATAGGCTTCTACTCTGTTTCCTGGAGAATCACGTGTGCTTTGCGACACAAATTTGGTTTCACGTGTTAGAAAAGTGCTGGAGCTTTTTCTCCCCTCATTTTACTATCTTTAAATGATGAAATAAAGACACATATAAAATTGCAAGAGGATATTTCAAGACTAAAGCCCTTACCCCACACCCTGGAGACTAGGGGCTTTTAGAACTCAAACTTTTCCAGATTTTGGAAAGGTGAAATACGGGCCTAAGCCGTTGTGAATCCCATACCACCAGGGTCTGGAAGCAGACCATTACCAAACACATTCACGTCTCTGCAATGAAATGTACGAATATTCACACCGGCGCAGCCAATAAAGATTGTCATAGCTTCCCTCATTTCATTTAGGTTGTTGCCCCCGTGTACGTTTTCGTGTGAAAATTAAGAACAAACTTTTCAGAATTGCAGGTAAGGACTGTGGACCTATATAGAAAACCTCTATACCCAGATGAAAGAATGAGAAAATGTCAACATTTTGACATATTTGTGTAAGATTAAGAAGCTTTCTGGTTCAGTTCCCGATCCTGCTTCTCTTGAGTTAACCATTGCCCTGAAGATTATGTGTGAATTCATGTGTGTTTGACACATATGTGTGTATCCAAAAGCAGCATGTATTTTACAGAAATGCTGGAGGTATTTCTGTGGTTTACTTATGTCCCCCTAAAAATAGATTGAGATTTATCCACATGGATTCCTGTCATTTTATTTATACTAACTGTCACACAGTAGCCTATTGTACAAATATTTTCAAAATTTTATTTATCCATTTGTCAAGAGGGTCTGAGGTTTGACCCTACTTTCACGCTAACAGGTTAGCTGCCACAGGTTCACGGATGCTGACAGGGGACACAAGTCTCCTGGGTCAGAGACAAAGGCTTCATGCCTCACGCACAGCAAGCAGCACGAGCTTCATGTCTGCACCTGTTCTCCTTGGGGCGACCCAGAGGGACCCACGTGGATGCTGCACATGCAGTGGGTGGGTCTGTGTCACAGCTGAGGAGCCCTGGTCTTAGGAAATCCAAATCATTTACAATGGGCGGGAAGCATTCTGCCAAAACTGTGCTCCAGAGGGAGACGCAACCTCTATCTTCTGAGGCTATTCACTACACAGACACCCTTGAGAAGGCAGTCCAGAACAAAAGCCATCAGGGCTTCTGCTGGCAGGACGTGCAGAAATTTGAGGGAGACCCATGGAGAATTGTCTCCCGTTCCACTTCTCTTATCGACACAGCTTTATTTTGTTTGCCGTTTTCTCTGTTATAGAAAGTGCTTAATGAACATTTTTCTGTATGCTTCCTTGCATGAATTTCTTGGTGATGTGTGCCCAGGGATGGAGGTTCTGAGCTCTGTGTCTGCACATCTTGGGCTTCACTCGATGTTGCCAGCTTTCCTCTAAAGTGGTTGTAGGATGTTGTCTTCCTGCCAATGGTATAGAAAAAGTCCACTTATTTGTAATTGTCAAAAATTCATGGCAACCAAGTTGCCCTTCAGTAGGTGAACGGATAAAAAAACTGTGGTTCATCCACGCAGTGGAGTATTATTTAGCAACTTAAAGATGAGCTCTGAAGCCATGACAAGCCATGGAGGAAGCTTACACGCATCTCGCTAAGTGGAGGAAGCCCATCTGAAAAGACTGTATGGTTCCAACTCTGTGACATTCTGGAGAAGGCAAAACCATACAGACTGTAAAAAGATCGGTGGTTGCCCGGGGCTGGGGGGGAGGGAGGGGTGAATAGGCGGAGTGCCGAGGATTTTCAGGGCAGTGAGGCTCTTCTGTTTGATACTGTAATGGTGGACCCATGACATTGTGCCTTTGTCAAAACATAAGATGTACAACACAGAGAGTGAACTCTCCTGAAAACTGTGGAATCCAGTTAATAATAATGTGTTCATACTGGTTTGTCAATGGTAACAAAAGTACCACACTGATGCAGGATGTTAACTGTGCAGGCGGTTTGTACATGGGAATTCTCTGTGTTTGCTGACATGTCTCTGTTAACCTAAAACTGCTCTCAAAAAAACTGTTAGAAAAGTCCATTTGCCCCATCCTTGCCAGCACTTTGCATGCCAAACTTACATTTTTGCATATACGATGGGCGTGGAATAGAATTTTATTGCTTTAATTTGTATTTTACTGATGGCTGTCGGGAGAACACCTTTTCATATCCTTTGCTTATTTTTTCTGTGTTTTTAAAAAATTGATTTGTACAAACTCTTTATATTCCCTTTTCAAGTTTTTCTTTGCACGTTTACGACTTTAATACAACTGGAATTAATTTTTTGTGCCTGCAGTAAGGGAGGAACTAAATAGAGATCTATCTGTCTGTCTGTCTGTCTACCTACCTATCTAAGCTCTTTATATAAATGAAGGGCCATTTATGAATGGCTCCTGGTATACCTCTGTCACCCCTTCAAGATCTGTTTATGTATCCCTGTACCATCTCCTCATTGTTCTAATTCCTAGAGATTTATAAGCATGCTTGGTATGCAGTAGGGCATGTCCTTCCTCCTTCCTTTCAAATTGTCTCCAAATGGCTATACCCAGGTCTGTTCTTCCTTAGGCATTTTAGTATCAATTTGTCAAATTTCATTAAAACTCTGTTGGGTGTTTGTGAAATCCAGTGAATTTATAGATTCATTTGGGGAGAATGGCATCTTTGCCAGATAGAGTTATCTTCCCATCACGTCGTGCACAGTTTTTTAGGCCTCCCTCTTAAAACACGTTCTTTTAGTTGTAAACTTTATTTTCTCAGTTAACCCACACATGGTAAAATTGACTTTTTAATATGGACAGTTGTAGTCATTCTAACACTTACATCAATTCATATAACCACCGCCCAAATCAGGGTACAGAACAGTTTCATCGTGCCCCAAATGCCCTCATGGTGTCCCTTTGCAGTGGCAACCTCCCCTGCCCCCAGACCCTGCCACCACTGATCTGTTTTCCGGTGTAATGGTTTTCTCTTGGAGAATGTTGTATAAATGAACTCATACAGCACGAAACCTTTTAAGACTGCCTTCTTTCACTCATAATGTCTTTGCGATTGATCCAAGTTGTTGTGTGTATCAGTAGTTCATTTCACTTTACTGCTGAGTGCTATTCCATTGTCTAGATGTGCCCTATTTTGCTTATTCACTCACCAGACGGACAGTTCTGTTATTTCCAGGTTTCAGTGACTATAAATAGAGCTACTATATGCATATATGTAAGTTTTTATCTCTTGAGGGCTAAATACTTAGGAGTGAGATTGCTAGATCTTATCTTATGTCCATATCATCTTCTCCATATAGATCTTGTACATTCATTATATGATTTAAGCCTAGGTAACATACTCTTTGATGCTATCGTGAATGGGATTATTGACATTTTTTTTCCAGCTGATTTTTGCTGGCATGTAGGAACCTTTCCATGTTTGCATTTTGATCTTGTATCCAAAAACCTTGCCAAAGTCTCTTTTTAGTTCCAAGAGTTGGTTTGTAGATTCAGTTAGTATTTTTATGATTTGACAGGCGTATGTCTGCAAATTATGAAAACGTTGTCTTCCATTAAAATATATATCTGTATTTACGTGTGCCTATTTCTATCTAAAGATAGATATTTATATGTTATATATATATATGTACACACAAGTATATATACGTATATATAGTATCTATATCTACATCTGTATATAATCTTTTAAAAAACCCTTAGTTCACTTTCTAAGGTTTGCAGAACAACGTTGAACAGAAAAGGTGACGGCAGGTATCCTTATCTTCCTTCTCCTTGAGTTAGCCAGTTACTGCACTGGTGTTCTATTCTTTGCTTTAATTCTGTTTATAAGCTTACTGTCTTTTTTAGGTGGCATGGTTATTTTGGATCCTCAGGCTGCTGTTGGCAACGTTGGTCTGTTCTCTCAGGTCCTTTCCTGCGGCACGTTATTTTATTTTAGCTCATCTGCAACCAGTTTTTTAAAAGTGTTTACTCGCAGTCCTGTGTGCCCTCTCCGGCTGGTGACAGTGTCCTTCAGAGCAATATTATATTTGCTTCTGTGGGTCCCCCTTGAGATTTTATGTTAATTTCTTGGTTTCAGGTTCCAAACCAAGAGATGAATAAAGCTGAAGCCTAAGCACTCAACATAGCAAAAGCCCAGGTTTCCGGTGCCTTGAGGTGACCGTTTCTCATGCTTGACACAGGCTGTGGACGTGGCCAATCTGCTTGTCTCTCCGCCAGTGGGTAGTTTTTCCATCTCTCTTTTGGGGGAGAGGCAGACATCTAGGCTTCTGGCTTTCCCCCAAGAGGCCAGTGCTAGCTTTGTCACCTTGTGTAGCCTCGGGGCCATGCCTCCTGTTTTTCAGGCCACAGAACCCTCAATACCCGTGAAAGCCTCCACAGGTGACTGTCTTGTTACTGTCTCCTGTTTACCCCTGGAGCTTTGGTTGCTTTTTCACGTCTGACACCTGGGTGTATTCCCCCACCAGTTCCCACTCCGCCCCCAAGCTGGTACAGGCATATATTTTCAACCTTGCAATGTCTTTGCAGGACGAGTGGTTGCTTCTGTGCCACCTCAGTCTACTGTAATGCCTGGGGTTCCCTTTTGCTTTCCCGCGGGGCCTTCTTCTATGTTAGTGACCACTGCAGTGGCTATGCTGTAGATAAGGATAACAGTGAAAAGATGTGGCTTTCTTTTTTAATAACTTCCACCCATCTTTCAAGTCCTTTGGGAAGAGAGATGGGCTGTAGATAAACACCAGTTTCCCGTTACAGTCTGCACAGTGCTGGGGACACAATGGGGACACAATGCCAATGGAGTGCCAAGTAGACGTTTTAGCTAACGGACATAAATTTCCCCTTAACTTGAGAGGAAGTTTGCTCTTAGGAATTCTCATGACGGAGGAGGTCTGAGAGGAAGTTTGCTCTTAGGAATTCTCATGACGGAGGAGGTCGGACCACTTTGTTTCTTAATAAGTCTGTTTGCTTGCAGGTACTGCCATCGCCCCAGCGGAAGCCTCTTTTGCGTAATGTGCCCCACATGGCTCTTGGGTTGGTAAGCCCTGCTGAGGATTTAGATCT
Source organism: Mesoplodon bidens (assembly GCF_964165515.1). Lineage (NCBI taxonomy): Eukaryota > Metazoa > Chordata > Mammalia > Artiodactyla > Ziphiidae > Mesoplodon > Mesoplodon bidens. Next base: position 47,747,481 of record NC_138180.1, read on the forward strand.
TATCATGACTGGTGTCGGTTTAATTTTTGAAAATGAAAGCACATTATTTTAATTATCTATGAAGGATATTTTATTTTTATTTCAGATGTCTTTCTCTTTTCCTTTTAAACGACATCTCTGTCTTCAGCGCTGTTTGTTACTTAGATGTCCTATGGATTTGGGTGGATTCTAGGCTGGCTTTTCCTTTAAAGTAATGATTAATCAAGTCTCCGTCGTAGAGGCATTTGTCAAGATTATACTATATATATTCATTGTCTATTTATCATCTATCTATCATCTCTCTCTATCATCTATCAGTCTACCCACCCATTCATCTATTTAGTCACCTATCTCCTTTCTAGATCTTTATTCAGTTACGTAATTAACAGACGAACATTTTTAGGTTTGGGTCAGAAAATAATCACCTTTATACAAATTATTTCTAGAATTTCATATTTCAGTGCTTCAGATCTATGTCTGTATATTGATGTTAAGATTTACCTTTACAACTGTGTTTATATTTCCATATATCCTTACACAGACATGCTCCCGAAGTACAGTGTTTCTGCAGCTTATTATACTGAGTCCAAACTGACTTTTATTAGGTTTTTTCATTAGCTCTAAGACTAAAGGATCTGAGTCAGAGTTGAGAATTTGCTTTCCCTACCCTCCACTTTTTAAAAAGCCTGATCAGGCTGGGAGGACCTGATTGCCTGCTTACCCCCTACATGGCGGGGAAGTTCTGTGTGTTATAAGTGGGATGATGGACAGGGAGGTCCTCAGCCCTGGAACGGGTGCACAGTGCGGCTTGAGAAACGCCCCTTCTTATTATTATGTTATTATCCATCATTCTCTCCTCTTCCTCCTGTGTGCTGTTTTCACGATGAATTCTAGTACCCTGCCTGGCGCATCCTAGGGACGAATGAAAGAGGCTGTTTGAAATCTGTCCCTCTTACTTTAGAGATCAGACAAAGGAGAGCAAGTTTCTCAAGCGGGTCTTTCTTTCACTGTTGGGTTCTCACACAGTTCCTTTCCATAATGCCTGCGTTGATTGTACCCGGGGGCATGTCCCAGGTGCTAACGATAAGATGATGATAAGTATTCACCTAAACCTTCTTAGCCCTGGAGAGGGATGCAGACAGTACAGGCTATGGGGAGAAGCAGTCTCTCCCACGGGCGGAGGTCATGTAGGGCCTGGCGGAGGGTTGGGGGCAGAAGTCTGTGCTTTTCCGGTTGGAAGCTCCACAGCAAGGCCGTGCTTCTCACACTCTCTGTGCTGAAGGAATGGGTTTGGTTGGTTGTTTTGTTTTTCGCTTTCCAATCCATCCCACGACCTTCCTGCAAGACTGATAACGTTGGGACTGGTCCGTACCCTGCTCAGCAAGGTGAGTCCACATAATTGGATGTTGTGACAATGTCAGTTCCTGTAAAAGATGTCAACATTTACTGTCACTTTCTATGTTTGCCCCTTCACGGCCCGGGAACAAACGTGTGGATTGGTCGGTTTGGAGGCCAGGCTTTTTGAGTAGCCGTGTGATGATCAATTTATGTAATCACCAACTCCTGCCTATTCTTATACCTATGTGACTGCTGGCATGACTTAAAATGCTTATTTGTTCACCTGTTCATACGATGAATACCCTACCGACGGTTTCTTACATATCACTGATGTTGCACAAACTTGGGGAACAGAGTGAACAGCTCTGGAAAAGCCCCTGCTTTGGTAGACCTTTCCTGCCAAGCCCTACAGGAGCCGGTTTACAGAGGATTATCCGAAGCCCAGGGTGAGGCTGACAGGGCATCGTCATCAAGTTCAGCCAGCATGCGTGGAGGGCCCACCCTGTGCCCATGGTGCTGCCGCCGTGCTCTCTGCTACCAGGGGGTTTAACTTCTGATGAGGGTCAGTGGGCTGGACAGTGGGATGACCCCCACTCAGCCCTCAAATGGAGGGCGGCACGGGGAACGTTCTGGAAATACTCAGAGCTGTGGTCATGCAGAGGATTCATGGTTTCTGCCAGGTTAACAAAAGCAGGCTTCAGGGAATGTTTGAACTGACATCTCAGAAACAGTAAGGGAGATGACAGGCCCACGTGCTGGCTGGGGAGGGGGTCGGGAGGGAATCCCAACTAGAGGGCGGCCTTGAAGTGAAAGGACCAGGGTGGTGAGTGCATGCTGCACTTTGGCAATGCTGAGTAATCCCATGTGGCTGATGTGTGGGTAAATGACAATACGGAGCCTGATGTCGGCAAGTAGGATTGGCTGATGCCTTGGGCACTGATGTGGGTGAACCTTGAGAAGTCTGGGCTCTGTTCCGTAATCCAGAACAAGCACAGATGGCTCCGGAGCAGAAGACATGAGAGCAAGGTAAGACGAGGGCTCCGGTGCCCAGGCTGTTGTGCCCTCGAGAGGATGGTGAAGGCTGGGAAGAAGGCAGCGGGGCTGAGGCTGGAGGGGAAGTGATGAGCGTGCGGGGCAGTGAGGGATCCCGTGACACAGGACAGGGCTGCACACCTGGCCCCGCCGTTTCTAACCCGAGCGACGTCGTCCCAGGATTGCACCTGGAGGGCCAGACGTTTGGGGAAGGGACATTTTGAATGGAAGGGATGGTAGCGGCAGGCAGTCGGGGCTGGGTCAGCAGTGCTGGGAGGGAGAGTCCTGCAGCCGCCGCCCGCCTTCAGCGTAAGACCTGCCCTGTGGAAAGCGGGGGGCTGGGGACCCCTGCAGCCTAACTCCTCAGTCAGGGGACTTTGTTTGCACGTGAGCACAGCCACAGGGCCTCGCCCAGCAGTGACCCGGGAGGAGGAGGCTGCTGCTGCTTTGTCGGGAGGAAGGGGAGGCCTTGTGATGTTGGGGGAGGCGAAGCAAAGGCTGCCGGGAGTCCCTCAGAGCTCTCCCTCCCTGGGGGTGACCTCAAGCCCGCCCGCACCCCTGCACATACTCACCGCCTTCAGTAAACTCTGTGAAGTCGCCCCTGCAAACGCCCTCTCTGTCCCTGACTGGATCCCCGGCCCACTCCCACCTTCAGTCTGGTTTGCTCTGTGTGACGTCACCGTGCCTTTAAATGATGTCACCTTTCTTCAAAATGGAGTGGTCGAGTAGAACTCATTACTGTGGTTGAGAGGGACTGTTTATGCAGGTGAGAGGGAATTGCAGGATATGTGGTCTTAGAGCACTGGGTGAAAGAGAGCTAGAAGATGGGGGCTTTGCAAGCTCTGGCCAAGAAGTGGTTCAGGTGGGAGAACAGGTATCTAAACGCACCAAGCCCAGCCCTTATGTAGCCTTCCCCGTGTCAGGCACTGTCGTGAGTGGTTTACGCGTTTTAACTCCTTCAGTCCTCATGGGAGAAGTGACATCACTGTGCCCATATCACAGAGGGAGCGGAAGAACAGAGAGGCTGTGTAGCTTGCCCAAGGTCACACAGCTAGTATGTGGGAGAGCAGTGATCTTAACCTACTGTTCATTGTTACCGTGTGCCATTGCTCAAGTGAAGCAACAGAACTCTTCTCAGAAGACAATGTCTGGTATTAATTGAGGGTAATTTGTTTTTAAATAGGAAGAGACACTAGGGAATGGTAGAGCAGAATACAAGTTTAAGGATGAGAACAGAAAAGGAGGAATTTGTATTAAAAATAAGTCTGTCACCTCTGGTGTGTTCCTGAGTCTGTGTTATGCAATGTCTTTGCAAGTAGGACAGGAACTTGAACTCATAAAAATAAAAGCTTGTAGAGCTTAACCAGGGCAAGGCTTTTGTATTGACCTAGTGGGGCTTTGCTCGGGGGGAATGGCTACACTCCTTCTACTCTGGTTCTCAGAATCTGGGTCCCACGGAGACCTTGTTTCCCCGAGTACCAGTTTACTGGAAGTGAGTAGGTGATGTCTGCACACGAAGACCTAAAAATATACATCAGTAGAACTCGAGGTTTAACACCTTCTGCATTCCCTTTCTGTTCCCACTGGGGGACATTCCTGGGGTATGGCGCTGGTGGCAGCTGTGAGTGTGACATGGCACTCGCAGGAGCTGGGGTCTGGATGAATGGAGGGCACAGGAGGGCCACAGGGGTGACAGGGCTGCTCTTGTGAATCTCAGCAGGAGCTGTAAAGAGTTCCTAGAATGCCCACATCACGAACCACGGCTTTGGTTGCTTTACGCTTGTGGGGAGAGAGATTCAGTATAAGGAGAGCCTTCAGTTCTTTTTCGTTAGTTTTCAGATGTGAATTGACCTAAGTATTGAAGGAAGCAACGTAGGAAAGAAAACAGCACAAAGTCTCGCACTGTGTTTCTACAGCAGTTAAATCTAGTGCATTTTCTCAGAACCCAGAAGAATCTTATCTCTGTGGAAGGGCTGTTTCTTACCACGACGCCCTTGGTTTAGGGTCACGGAGAATACGATGCGCAATCAGATGAGTCAGGAATGTGTCCTCAACCCTGAGAGGGTTTTCGGAGAGAGAAGTCAGGAGTTGAGAGTGTGTATGTGTGTGCGTGCGTGTGCGCGTGTGTAAACAAAGAGCCAATGTCTTCTTCTGATTTTCTGTTTTATAAGGAAACACAAGATGTGAATAAAAACAGATATTACAGAGAGAGAGAGGGAAATCGGAACATAATCTGGATGTAAAAGGATGGTGTTGCCGGGATGATTTTATAAGCCTAAGAGCCCTTGAAACATCAGCTGTGAAAAATAAATGAATATAACCGTCTTTCAAGTTACGCTTTCTTAAGTTTGATTCACTGCTTTCTAAAAATGCATTCTGTGTTATGGCCACACCAGACAAGCTCTATTACAATGTATGTGAGCTTACAGAGCATCAGTCAGGCTGTAGACCACTTGAGCCTGTGGGTATCTGGGAGTGGAATGCAAACCATTTCCCTTGAACAACGGACGGAGAAATCCAAAACTAGTTAGCTGTGACCTCGGCCAGCCTTCAAATATGTTAGCCTAGGAAAGATTTCTTGATGTTTGCCTCTTGTTATTAACTTCTTGGTATATTCTATCACTATTCATTTTGTATTATGTCAGCCTTTATTTATCTCTAAGAACATTTTCACATAAATTTTATTTCCTCCAAGGATGACAAAGAAGAACCTTATATGAAATGAAGTTCATGTGAGTTAGAGCCTCCAAAAAGTAGAACCAATTTTCCTTTGCTACAGAGTGTCTGGTAATAAGTTCAGCACTTTAAAAACTGTAGTAATTTTCTCAGGTGAAGAAAGGTCGTAACTCTAGTGAAAATCAGATTAAAGGTACTGGGCCATGCATACTTGAAGATCCAAAAGATGGATGATGAAGTAGCTACAGTGGCTGAAACCACATGGTATTTTGGGAACTAAAAGTATACACATCAGTGGTGAATAACTAAAAGTTAATACAATATTACAACATAGAAGGCAATTGGAAATCTAAATAACATCACCTGGATAAGGTTAGGTTTAAATATGTGAGACAATACAGTGCAAGGTGAAGAGAACAAAGAAAGAACAAAAATGGGAATTCTTGGGCTTCCCTGGTGGCGCAGTGGTTGAGAGTCCGCCTGCCGATGCAGGGGACACGGGTTCGTGCTCCGGTCCGGGAGGATCCCACGTGCCACGGAGCGGCTGGGCCCGTGAGCCATGGCCGCTGAGCCTGTGCGTCCGGAGCCTGTGCTCCACAATGGGAGAGGCCACAACAGTGAGAGGCCTGCGTACCGCAAAAAACAAACACAAAACACCAAAAAAAAAAAAGGGAATTCTTCACCTACATAGGAAAATGTATACTGAAGACGGGAAAATAAAAATTGGGACATAACAAAGGATGAATAAAATAAATGCAAATCTGTAAAAATTTATACAGAAATATGAGTATGGGGAGAGTAAACAAACATTTTTTTTTCCTGAAAAGTGATTTAGAGGAAATCTTCCTAAAGGTCAACTCTGCATACGTGATGTCATAAGATACTGATGCTCAGTGAGTCTACTTGTGCCCAAGAAATTTCCAGCCAGGAAAAATCACTTTGGGGCAGAGATTGGGTGTGGTCGGAAGGTGGGTTTTATATTTTATAGAAAATACAAGGGCTTGAAGGAGGTATAAGCATCATAGGCATGTTGAAGTGTGGGGAAGTGACATCCCAGGTGAGGAAAGTGGTGAGGCAAGGGCTGGGGACAGGAATGGTCTGAATAATCCAACAGGAAGCACGACATTGGACAGATCTTAGAAGGCTCTTTTCTGGAAGCTGGAAAGGAGTCTGGCAAAGAGCAGAAAGTAAAGGACAGAGGGACTCTTTTGACGTGTATCAGTTATCCAGTGCTGTGTAACAAATTTCCCCTAAATTTAGGGTCTTTTTCTCACATTTCTGTGTCAAGAGTTTGGGCGTGACTTTGCTGGCTCCTTTGCTTCAGGCTGTCTCACGGGCTGCAGTCATGCTGTTGGTCGTCTTCACACCTGCCTGGAGAAGGGGCAGCTCGAGGCTTACTCCCGTGGTTGTGGGCAGGATTCATTTTCTTGCAGGCTTACAGGATTGAGGAACTCGGTGCCTTGCTCACTGCTGTCTGGAGGTGGCCTCCCGGTCCTCGTGATATGGGGTGCCCCACAGGGCAGCTCGTCACACGACAGCTTGCTTCCCCAGAGTGAGCAAATGAGAAGGTCCAGAGAGAGGGCAAACAAGGCGGAAATCACAGTTTGTCTTTTTGTTTTTTGGGTTTTTTTGGTAACAGCTTTAATGAAATATAATGTATATGCCGTACCGTTTACCCGTTCAATTTGTACAATTTAGTAGCTTTTAGGGTGTTTGAAGATTTCTGCAATCACCTCAGTCAGCGTTAGAACATTTTCATCACTCTCCAAAGAAACCCCACACCTTTCAGCCACCACCCAACCTTCCAGCCCTAGGCAAACACATAATCCACTTTCAGTCTCTATAGACTGGTCACAGACTTTTAGAACCTAGTTCCAGAAGTTACATCCCTTCACTTTTGCCATATTCAGTTGCTTAAAAATGAGTCATTATGCCTTGGGCTTCCCTGGTGGCGCAGTGGTTAAGCATCCACCTGCCAATACAGGGGACACGGGTTTGAGCCCTGGTCCGGGAAGATCCCACATGCCGCGGAGCAACTAAGCCTGTGCGCCACAGCTGCTGAGCCCGTGCTCTAGAGCCTGCATGACACAACTACTGAAGCCCACACGCCTAGAGCCCGTGCTCCGCAACAAGAGAAGCCACCACAATGAGAAGCCCACGCACTGCTGCGAAGAGTAGCCCCAGCTCACCGCAACTAGAGAAAGCCCACTCTCAACAGAGACCCAATGCAGCCAAAAAAATAAATAAGTAATAAATAAAATTTTAAAAATGGGTCATTAGGTCTCACTGTAAAGATGAAAGTATTCTCTGTAGCTCATAGGAGTGCCTTGTGAACAAGGCAACTTGAAACCAGATATGGCAAGACTTGGAAGGGGCTTGATTCTCCTGCAGTCACCTTCCACCTGATGTGACTTTGCCCTTCTGGGTGTGCTCTGGCTGGCTAGAGTAACGCAGAACTTGCAGGGCCCCCAGAACTGAATTTAGCAGTCCAGAAATCTGGTGTCCAGGGCAGATCACATTTTGATTCTTAGCTTTTTAAATGTAGACATTGCACTGGTTAGCATAGTTTGAGGCTGTGGTGGTTTAGTTTTTCCCTGAGATTTTCCAGAATCTAGTTGCATGAGAGTCTCTGTGAAACTGCTCTCCACTCCTTGATATTCCAGATACACACTGACATCCTGAAAGCTCATAGTAAAGAAACTCACTTAACCTCATCCGACTGTGTCTTTTCCACACGTATTTGACCATGAGATACTTTTTCCCCCTCGTTGACATCTATTAACATGGTGGGACACAGATGCTACACAGAACATTCTCGAAGGAGTAAAAAAAAAAAAAAAAGCCATTGTAACTCTCAGTAACTCTCTGGCTCTTGTTCATACTGGGCGTTGAGACAGCTAGAACTGTTGGAGTTTATCACAGGGAGGATGTTAAGCCAGGGATTTCTCACGTTGCACTTTCCCAGGTGAGGTTTTGAGCCTTTGTGGAGAAGTTTACTTTGATGTGTTAAATATTATCAGATTAAAGATCAACCATGTGCAAGTCAGCATGTGATACTGATGCTCAGTTATGTCAACGGTTGCCCATTGGTTAAGCCTTAGGGATGATGTTGAATCTTCAGTCTGTGATTTAGTTCATGGACCTGTGTTTCCAACATAGCCAATCCACAAACCCTTCAAAATATTAGTTTTAATATTGAGCAGGCCAGTGCTGAGTGCTTGGTCTAACTGCCAGATGCCACTTTTCAGATTAACATCCATCTCACTTCGGTTGACGTGCTTCCGGGTACAGCAGTTAAGAAAAAAGAACACCTGAACACGTTACATCAGATGATATTTCTTCCTTTTCCCCATAAGGAACATCTCTGTGAACTAGCTTACAGTCAAAGGGGACCATAATTTCAACATTTTCTCCAAAAAGCTGTCAAAGGAATGGGTTAGACTGAAGGGAATGGTATTAGTAAACCAACACTAAGTCCTGGTAATTCACACAACATTTTGTAGGAGCTTACAAAATCTGTCTAATGTATTTTAGATTTTGGAGGAGGATTAATAATCAACTCATGAGTCTTTGGCTTTGAGTCTACTTGCTTTCCTTTTTTAGAGTTTGTCCACTTTTGTAAACTTGCCTGTATTCCAGGATTACAAAGCCTGGTTCTTTGTAGTTCCTGGGGTGCACTGTTCCAGTGAAGTCCAATGGACTTAGAATATTCACCTGAGTCTAAAATGTTGAACTAAGTTTAAATGAGATTGTTTCCTTTACTGTCCTTGGTTTTGGTGCCGTCTTAACTATGTTATTCTTTCCTTTCTAGCTATGGTAGGCCAGATGCTAAACCAGCCCCTGAGATTGCCATATCCTATAGGACATGCCCTGTATACTCCTCTCCCCTTGGGTGTGGGTGGGACCTGTGAATATGATGAATGCCACTCCCTTGATTAGGGCACCTTACAGGGCATAGATGATGGGATGGCACCCCATGATTATGTTATATAAGACTCCATTGGAGCAGACCGGAGAGAGACTCTCCTGCTGCCATTGAAGAAATAAGCTCCCCCATTATGAGAGGGTCACGTGGCTAGTGCCTGAGGGCAGACTCTAGGAGCTGACAGCCAGTGAGAAAATGGGGACCTCAGTCCTACAACTGCCAGGAACTGAATTCTCTCAACAACCACATGAGCCTGGGAGAGGACCTCTGTCTCCACACAGCACAGGCCACTGACCCCTTGATGAAAAGCCTTGTGGAAGTGTGAGTTCTGGGCCCTGTTAAGCCATGCCTGGACTCCTGACCCACAGAGACCGAGCTAATGACTGTGTGTTGTTTTAAGACACGAAGTTTGTGGTAACTTGTTCCAGAGCAATAGCTAACACATACCAGGTTAAAAACATTCTCGCAAATACCACACACTTGCTCGCTTCATCTGACAGTGTTGTGTCTGCACCACGAAAGACATCTGTTCCTACTGGGTCCGATTCTTCTCCGCCCACAATTAGCAAAGCTTTGGAGGTTGACCTGGGGACACTCTATAAGCCTTAGCTCCTTGGGGGCTTTACCCTTCTCAGTTCAATTTCCACACTCCTCCTTCCAGCTTTTCTCCACATTCCTTTAAAATCCGTGCTCATTAAAGGGTTATCTCTGCAACCACAGCAGGGGTGTTACCCTCTCTATTCATTAGAATCATTTGCAATACTGCTGTCTAGTTGAAAGCGTCCTTCAAGGCTGCCATGCCCATCTTTCTTCCCTGAATTAGCATTTGCAGTGTTGCCCCAGAGTTCTCCTAGTTGCTGCAATTTTTGGTAGCTGCTAAAGCTTAGCAAAGCAGCAGAGGATGCTCGGAAGGGAAGCACCTGGGCAGACTGAACTGGGAGCCATGTACCCTGTCCCCCACCACGTCCACACGCTGCATCTGGTTGGGCAGTGGTCAGGGGAGCTTACCCAGGTGAATTAAAGGGGCGTCTTCCAAGGGGAATCACAAGGCCACTAGGACCTTCACCTGTGAGGTCAGTGGGGCTGGGACTCCACACATATTACAGCCACCTACCACTGGACACCAGAATTCTGTTCTTGAAAAGTCAAAGATCTGCGTGAAAAAACTCACAGGGAGCCTAAAATACAACAGACATGAGGCCTTGGTAAATGTGAACATTCTCTGAAGATCGGGTGCTGAAGGTTAATGGACCTCCTGCTGAGAAAATAGCCACCAGCGAGACATCTGCTGCGTGCGCCTGCGTTATGCTTACTTCCTCAGTGCAATGGCTGTGAAATCTGCCTGCTGCGTGTGCAACTGGCTTCCTTGCTAGAGGGGAAGGGAAATCAGTTTCTTGCTTGTAAAGAAGAATGCAGTTTCCCTACCCAGGAAGGATACCCAGTCTAAGAGGGAAGAATAGAAAAGAAAAAAGACTTGGAAGAGTCAGTGGGTCGTCAGATCTCGTGCAGAGATGATGACGAGCAGAAGACCATTGCCCAGAAGCAAATCTCAGCGAGGAGAAACTCCCTGTCAGGCTGGCATAGACATACAGAAAGCTCCGCCGACAGGGACGTGTTGGTATCTACTGAGAAGTCACCCACGTGTGGCAGGGCGTGTGCCTAGAAAATTGCAGACCTGTTACCAGCTGCTGAACAAAAAGATGGCTTGGTTAGGGGTCCTGTTGTAAGTCTGGGGGTGCCCTTGTAGAGCTAGGCGTTGGCAGTTTTAATCCAGGTTTGACATAAAGTAGCATGGTTGCCTAAGCCACCTTCTGTGAAACGTAAAGCCCCACAGATAAGGCTAAGAGATGGTGCCGGTTAACCCAAGTACAGTAGCCTGTCCAAGGGAAAGATGAACTTGTCTTCTTCTGTAGCACAGAGTTTCTGGACATCGTTTCTTTGGTAGAGCACAATTTTACAACCATTTTATTTATTGGATTACTTTTCTCGGAGGCGGGCAGGTTCCTCACTCTAATGTAATCTCCACGGGGGCATGTTGTGGGTCTCACTTGTCCAGCACCGCAGGCCCAGCACCTAACCCAGTTCTCGGCCCAATAGCTTTTCCTTAAACATGTGTTTACTAAATGGAGAGAGGAGGCTTGATTGTTTAGAAAAGTTTTTAAAATTTTATGTTCAGTCCTTCCTTCTTCCCGCCCTCCTCCCCTTTCTCCCGTCTTTCCTTCCGTTCTTCCTCTCCTCTCTATCCATATAACACCTGACAGTCCCCTGTAGGGTTCCGTGATCCTTGGAATGCTGCGTGGAAGTCAGTGCTGTAGCCGGCTCTGCCAGAGCCTCCCACACCCACAGCAGCTCCCCATTTCTGCTGAGTCATATGGGCCCAGGTGACATTACCAGAAGGGATCTGCAATGCATTGCTTGTGACTTTGAATTTCTGCTTCCAACGCTAAAGGACTTGGAGCCACATTTCTGTGTTTTCTATTTGGATATCTTGGTTGTTAGAAGAAAGTGGAGATTTGGTGGGCAGAGTTCTAAGATGGTCCCAGAGATTCCCACCCCTTGGTGTATATCTACTCTGTGTGATGCCCTACCTTGACCATGGGCAGAGCATTTGAATGTGATGGAGCATCACTTCCATGCTTAGGTCACCAATCAGTTGACTATGAATTCATCAAAAGTTGGGTTGTGATATGATGGTCCTGCCCAGCGAGCGGCTGTCTTCCGGGTGGGGTCCTGGAAACCTTTTGCTGTCCTGCTAGAAAGAGAGAGTCCATGGAGTGCCCTTGCCCCTTCATGCGTGGATGTCTGGGTGTATGTCAACTGTTGTGACCATGAGGCCATAACCTTGAGAGACAAAACTAGACGCTGAGGGTAGAGGGTCAGATATAGAAAGAGCACAGGTACCTGAAGGCATCAGTGAGTACATGTACCAGCGCTTGGCCACCCACTTCCTGACGTCTTGTTTTGTGAGGAAAAATAAGCCCTTCTTGTTCAAGCTGTTGCTTTCTCGCCACTGTGTGTTCTCATCCAAACACAGACCTTGGGGCTATGAGATACCTGTAGTTTCTCCTACTGAGGGAAGAAGGTTGGTGGTTGTGAAATCTCTAGAAATAATCAATAACAGCAAAAAAAATTCATCCAAGATTTAGCATTTATCAAAGCAAGAATATGTGTTGCTCTCTAAGAAATGTAGTTTTAAGGGAGTCATACTTTATTTCTTAAAAAAAAAAAAAAAAGAATTGAAATTAGTTTTCCTTTCCTAACTGCGCTCTGGTATCTGATATCTGATCAAACCTCTAGTTATTTGTTGTGCTGGGTTAAAACCAGTTGCTTTTATTTATATTTTTAATGTACATAACATTAGGACTCCTTGTGAATGTGCTGCCTGTAATGGAGTTTTATTCTACGTAAATGATATCTAGTTAGTTACACAGATTCTTGTCAAGGTAATCACAAAGGGGGAAATAAAGCTGTCCATGCTCCTATATTTTGAGAATTGCAGTCATTTGGGATTACTATTATTTTACTATTATTTTTTGGAGACCCTCCAACACTAGCAGGTAGGTCTGGTTCAGTCTCCCCTGGGATCACTGCTCCTTCCCCTGGGTCCCTATGTGCACACTCCTTTGGGTGTGCCCTCCAAGAGTGGAGTCTCTGTTTCCCCCAGTCCTGTCGAAGTCCTACAATCAATTCCAACTAGTCCTCAAAGTCTGATTCTCTGAGGATTCCTCCTCCCGTTGCTGGACCCCCCAGGTTGGGGAGCCTGACGTGGGGCTCAGAGCCTTCACTCCAGTGGGTGGACTTCTGTGGTATAAGTGTTGCCCAGTCTGTGAGTCACCCACCCAGCAGTTATGGGATTTGATTTTACCGTGATTGTGCCCCTTCTACCGTCTCATTGTGGCTTCTCCTTTGTCTTTGGATGTGGGGTATCTTTTTTGGACAGTTCCATTGTCTTCCCGTCGATGACTGTCCAGCAGCTAGTTGTGATTCTGGTGTTCTCGCAAGAGGGCGTGAGCGCACGTCCTTCTACTCCACCATCTTGGTCCCTCCTCCTCAGGAGCTCTTTTTGAGAGCAGCAAATGAATTTTTTTCTTATTTATGAATCTTTAATCCTCGCACTGTTGTTGTTATTATAGCTGCATGAGTTTTCCCAGTTATATCCTCATTCAGCATTTATTGATCCAGAATTAGTGCAGATTTAGAGCTTTAAAATTTTATAACAGAGTTAGAGAAGCTTGGAGTTGTGATCTTCCCTTTCAAGGTTACTGGTAGGGGAAACAGGTTGGAAAGGGTCAGCGTTGCTGGCCAGGTGAGGCGGTGGAGGTTAGACAGCGTTGAGGTGGGGGCAATACTATTTCTCTCAGTTTCTCCTGCTACTTACTAGTGCCCACGTGTGACTTTGTAGCTCAGGGGAGGCACAGTGTGTGGGTCGGTGGTGACAGTATCCATAGCTCTTCCGGATATTGGCTGTTGCTTCTATCATTTATGAAAAGCTGATGGGCGGTAACACCTGTGCATGTGGACATCTTTCTTAGACCTGGAGGAATTCCACTCAGACTCCAGTCGCCTCGTGACTTGTCACAGGCATGGCACACTGCTGACACCAGGCAGGGCCAGGCAGGCTAGAAGAGGCAGGCCTTGGCGCTGGGTGCCTCTGATGGGCTTGGAGAGTAGTTGGCACTGGCGAGGGAAATGGGGCTTCATTCCTGGGAGTTTTTGAGGCATGGAGGAAAGTCGGGCAGAAATGGGGGTTAGGAGAAGAGCAAAGGAAGATTGCACATAGGAACAGTTAGGGGTAATAAATCACAGGCAGGTTTGGTGAAGGAATGATTTTTCTAGAGAGGCATGTTTGCTTCATTGTATTCTTTGGAATTTCGACCACATTAGAAAGCCATTTCGGCAGAATCAGAATTCCAAGACTGAATCAGGAAGAAATAGAAAATATGAACAGACCAATCACAAGCACTGAAATTGAAACTGTGATAAAAAATCTTCCAACAAACAAAAGCCCAGGACCAGATGGCTTCACAGGCGAATTCTATCAAGCATTTAGAGAAGAGCTAACACCTATCCTTCTCAAACTCTTCCAAAATATAGCAGAGGGAGGAACACTCCCAAACTCATTCTACGAGGCCACCATCACCTTGATACCAAAACCAGACAAGGATGTCACAAAGAAAGAAAACTACAGGCCAATATCACTGATGAACATAGATGCAAAAATCCTCAACAAAATACTAGCAAACAGAATCCAACAGCACATTAAAAGGATCATACACCATGATCAAGTGGGGTTTATTCCAGGAATGCAAGGATTCTTCAATATATGCAAATCAATCAACGTGATACACCATATTAACAAATTGAAGGAGAAAAACCATATGATCATCTCAATAGATGCAGAGAAAGCTTTTGACAAAATTCAACACCCATTTATGATAAAAACCCTGCAGAAAGTAGGCATAGAGGGAACTTTCCTCAACATAATAAAGGCCATATAGGACAAACCCACAGCCAGCATCGTCCTCAATGGTGAAAAACTGAAACCATTTCCACTAAGACCAGGAACAAGACAAGGTTGCCCACTCTCACCACTCTTATTCAACATAGTTTTGGAAGTTTTAGCCACAGCAATCAGAGAAGAAAAGGAAATAAAAGGAACCCAAATCGGAAAAGAAGAAGTAAAGCTGTCACTGTTGGCAGATGACATGATACTATACATAGAGAATCCTAAAGATGCTACCAGAAAACTACTAGAGCTAATCAATGAATTTGGTAAAGTTGCAGGATATAAAATTAATGCACAGAAATCTCTGGCATTCCTATATACTAATGATGAAAAATCTGAAAGTGAAATCAAGGAAACACTCCCATTTACCATTGCAACAAAAAGAATAAAATATCTAGGAATAAACCTACCTAAGGAGACAAAAGACCTGTATGCAGAAAATTATAAGACACTGATGAAAGAAATTAAAGATGATACAAATAGATGGAGAGATGTACCATGTTCTTGGATTGGAAGAATCAACATTGTGAAAATGACTCTACTACCCAAAGCAATCTACAGATTCAATGCAATCCCTATCAAACTACCACTGGCATTTTTCACAGAACTAGAACAAAAAATTTCACAATTTGTATGGAAACACAAAAGACCCCGAATAGCCAAAGCAATCTTGAGAACGAAAAATGGAGCTGGAGGAATCAGGCTCCCTGACTTCAGACTATACTACAAAGCTACAGTAATCAAGACAGTATGGTACTGGCACAAAAACAGAAAGATAGATCAATGGAACAGGATAGAAAGCCCAGAGATAAACCCACGCACATATGGTCACCTTATCTTTGATAAAGGAGGCAGGAATGTACAGTGGAGAAAGGACAGTCTCTTCAATAAGTGGTGCTGGGAAAACTGGACAGGGACATGTAAAAGTATGAGATTAGATCATTCCCTAACACCATACACAAAAATAAGCTCAAAATGGATTAAAGACCTAAATGTAAATGAAACTATCAAACTCTTAGAGGGAAACATAGGCAGAACACTCTATGACATAAATCACAGCAAGATCCTTTTGGACCCACCTCCTAGAGAAATGGAAATAAAGACAAAAATAAACACATGGGACCTAATGAAACTTAAAAGCTTTTGCACAGCAAAGGAAACCATAAACAAGACCAAAAGACAACCCTCAGAATGGGAGAAAATATTTGCAAATGAAGCAACTGACAAAGGATTAATCTCCAAAATTTATAAGCAGCTCATGCAGCTCAATAACAAAAAAACAAACAACCCAATCCAAAAATGGGCAGAAGACCTAAATAGACATTTCTCCACAGAAGATATACAGACTGCCAACAAACACATGAAAGGATGCTCAACATCTTTACTCATTAGAGAAATGCAAATCAAAACTACAATGAGATATCATCTCACACCAGTCAGAATGGCCATCATCAAAAAATCTAGAAACAATAAATGCTGGAGAGGGTGTGGAAAAAAGGGAACACTCTTGCACTGCTGGTGGGAATGTGAATTGGTACAGCCACTATGGAGAACGGTATGGAGGTTCCTTAAAAAACTACAAATAGAACTACCATATGACCCAGCAATCCCACTCCTGGGCATATACCCTGAGAAAACCATAATTCAAAAAGAGACATGTACCAAAATGTTCATAGCAGCCCTATTTACAATAGCCCAGAGATGGAAACAACCTAAGTGTCCATCATCGGATGAATGGATAAAGAAGATGTGGCACATATATACAATGGAATATTACTCAGCCATAAAAAGAAATGAAATTGAGCTATTTGTAATGAGGTGGATGGACCTAGAGTCTGTCATACAGAGTGAAGTAAGTCAGAAAGAGAAAGACAAATACTGTATGCTGACACATATATATGGAATTTAAGGAAAAAAATGTCATGAAGAACATAGGGGTAAGACAGGAATAAAGACACAGACCTACTAGAGAATGGACTTGAGGATATGGGGAGGGGGAAGGGTAAGCTGGGACAAAGTGAAAGAGCGGCATGGACATATATACACTACCAAACGTAAGGTAGATAGCTAGTGGGAAGCAGCCGCATAGCACAGGGAGGTCAGCTCGGTGCTTTGTGACTGCCTGGAGGGGTGGGATAAGGAAGGTGGGAGGGAGACGCAAAAGGGAGGGGATATGGGAACATACGTATATGTATAACTGATTAAATTTGTTACAAAGCAAAAAATAAAAAATAAAAAATAAAAAAAAAAAGAAAGCCCATTTAGGCAGCGACAGTATGTAAAGGCAGAATGGGGCTGTTGCTGAATATATTTGAATCATGCAGTGTTTGTCCTTCTGTGACTGCCTTACTTCACTTAGCATCATGTCCTTGAGATTCATCCATGTTGTCACATGTGGCAGAATTTCCTTCTTGTTTAAGGCAGAATATATCAGATTTTCTTTATCCATTCATCTGTTGATGGGCATTTAGGTTACTTCTACATCTTGGCTATTGTGGATAGTACTGTAATGCACATGGGAGTGCTAATATCTCTGTGAGATCTGATTTCAATTCATTTGGATAAAAACCCAGTAGTGGGATTGCTAGATTTAGTCAACAGGAATTAAGTTTCAGCTAGGCAAGGTGAGTAAGTTCTAGAGGTCTCCTCTACAGCGTGGTACCTGGTACCTTGTGTAGTTAACAAGACTGTACTGAACACTTAAAAATTTAAGAGGGAAGCTCTCATGTTAAGTGTGCTTACTACAATAACGTAAAATTTTGTAAAGCTGTATTTGAGTCTTAGTGCATGCTGTGTATTTGAATAATTGGTTTAATCTGGACTCCTAGGACATAGGTTTTATTATCTCCATTTAATAGCAGCAGAGCTCAGAGAGGATGGTGATTTGCTCAAGGTCACACAGCTGAATCAGTGGCACAGATGAGTCACACCCGATCCTTTTGGACTCCACAGTCCATGTTTGTGGCTAGCTGGAAATAAATGGAGAGGGACCCTGGAAATACATAGTCAGGATGAATAACCTAAGAAGCTTTGGGAGAGGCAGTGGGTTAAAATGTTGGTGTAGGGATGCATTGCCAGCTGAACTTCCAGGAAATTCTCATTTTTACCCTCATGCTTTTCCAATGGACGCTGTGAGACTTTGCTGAAAAAGATTTTCTTGCCCTCCTTTGAATTAGCTTGACGTGTAAAATTTTCTCCTGTCAGTACTGGCTGATTTTCTAATGTAGCAGCAGGCTTGTGTCATGCAGATAATATTTGTGGTAAACAACTTCCTTGTGTCCTTACTGCTTCTATTTTATGCTTTTATTACTTTTCTGGCTTGTTCATCTGTATCTTTGCCAGCCGGCTCAGGGTGGAGCCTGTGTGGCCTGCGAGGCCTCACCAGAGAAGGTTGTCTTCTGACAGTACTCTGTTGCATGGAATCCATGTTTCATTTCCAACTTGGAGACTGAAAAGAGGTTCACATTATTACCCCTGAAACTATCCAGAACAAAATAGTGAAGATATTGGTCTTCCTAGATCTAGATCTTCAGATTGAAAAAAAAAAAAGAAATTAAATTAATAAAATTGAGAATGTGAGAGCCAAAAGACTAGACATAAAGATGAATCTGGTTGTCCAGGCTGTTTTTCAGACAGATATCAGACCCTAGTGTAATTTTCCTACCTAATTACTCAGATACAATGTACTCACACCTGCCAGTGGCAGTGTGACAAGTCCTAGAAGTTATGGAGACGCCAGAAAACACTGCAGAGAAGCCTGTTTGGTGGTAGTAACCATCAGCTTTGTGTGGGTGCAGGTCCTTGGAACGAAGGTGGTGTCTTAGCTGCTCTGAGTGACAGACCGGCCCTACCACAAGCCACCCCGGCATGCTCCTAGGAAGGGTGGCATTGGCAGCACCTGAGAGCTTGCCACCCCAAAGCCCCTGAATCAAAAGCTTGGACTTAGAGCCCGGGGATCTGGGGTGAAAAAGCCTGCCAGCTGCTGCTGCTGCTGCTGTGCTCACCGGAGCCTGAGAACCAGCGCCCGGACCAATCAGATCCCAGGCTGGTTTTAAAAAAAAAATTTTTTTTTTTAACATCTTTATTGTGGTATCGGGTGGAGCCTTTTGTCTTAGAAAATGCCAGTATCTGTGATGCACCCAGGGCCCCCCCATGTGTGCCACACTTATTCAGTGATGCTGTGGAAAGTCAGGTTTGACCTTTCACTGAGGAGGACACTGAGGGACTCCCAGGCCCCTGCCAGGAGAGACTGGCATCAGTATCAGACTCCGCTCTCTCTCTTCGGCAAGTAAGTTCAGATTCCCAGTCAATCTAAGGTGCTGACCCAACGTGCCCTCACTTTTCGCAAATCTGTGTTCACCTTAAAGCAAATAAACGAATCCCTCCTCGGGGGTCTTAATGGGCTGCAGGCACCTTCAGTGCTGTTCCAGCTGATGGACTTTGAGAAGGCAGCTCCACACGTGCCAACTAGTTTCCTTGGCTACGTCGCAAAACAAAGGCTAAGATGCAGTCATCTCTGTGAATCATGTCACCCCGAGTCTCTGAAGCTGGGCTCAGAAGTGCTGCGGGCCTCATTGGAGGCCATCCACTGCTGAGTTTCCGAGGCAGGTGTCCTTGGTCCTCAGGGACCAGGATTCAGGACACCTCCTAGGATGTTTACGACACAGGATGTGGCTTCCACGTGCAGCCACGCACGGCAGCTTGGCGCTCATGCCGCTGGTGTCATTTTCTCTGTCTCCTTTCACCTACTGAGAACCTCGTCGACACACAAGACCACAAGAATCTTTTTGCCCAATTAAACATGTCACCCTCACAGAGTGGGGAATGTCCCTGGGTGTTCTCCTGAGAGCATTAGTAATGCTTTCGGATGCATTTAGAACAAATGTATTGTGTCCTTTTCTAGGGTCAGAAAAGGTTTCTTGGAAGCAGTGTGCTTCCTATGTTATTTTTCTTGCAGTATCTTACATCGTTTGAAAGCAGCTTGAAATTTTTAAACTAAGTGATAACTTATGAACAGTAAAGGGCATGCAGAGTGCCAGTCTTTAGTGTACAGCGTGATGTGTTTTACCTCTGTCTGCACCTGTGTCACCGATACCAGGATCGACGTCCAGCTTCCGTGCAGCACCTGCCATCGCCCTCCTGCTCCTGCCAGGCTCTCTGTCTGCACCAGGCTGTGTATCTTCTGATTTCCCTCACCATCCATTAGTGTCCTGTGTCCTTGAAACTTCATGTGAGTGGAAGCAGGGAGTGTGAACTCTTCCCTGTCTGCCCTCTTCCCCCCCCCCCGCCCCACATGTGTCAGTGACGCCCACCCACGTGGATCACTAGCTCATTGTTTATTACTGGAAAGCACCTTGCGTTTTGATCTCGGAGAGGAAAGTAGTGAGAAAACAAATTGGTTCTACTGGCCTTAGGTGTGAAAGCAAAGCTACTAAATGAGTCAGTCCTAGGTTTTTGGTTGTGGAAATAAATACCCCAAGTGGGAGAATACCTTTGGCTCCCTGAGTCTATAATATTCTGTTTCCTCTGCTTTTAGATTCCTAGGGTCTCTTGGTTGAAGGGTAATTGACTCCAGTAGGTGAGTGGGTGGTGTGAGGTGCTGGAGAATCTAGACTTGTGGACAAGTAAGAGACTTCCCAGAGGCAGGGAGTGTGGCCGTGCTCTGAGGCAGCCCTCCAGGGGACAGGCAAGGAGGGGGAGGTGCGGCGGGCCACTCCCGTCTGCCCAGCCCCCGCACACCCGTTTCCCTTGAAGCCATCTTTGACTCCTCTCTGGGCCTGGGCCATGTTCCACAGCAACATCAAAAAGGCTCTGAGGAAGGCCAGCCTCGCCTTGGGACGTAGGTGTGATCTCGTGCTTTCTGTGGGTTAGCGCCTGCCCTGTGATTCGTGCACGTGGGGACTGTGGATCCAACCTACTTAAACCTGGATCATCGAACCACACCTTTGTGACTCAGTAGGCCCCTAGCAAGATGGTTCTGTTTCATGCTTCGATAGCCTGCACCTGCCTTAGCCCAGTCCTCCTGCGTCTCCCCAGACCCCTGACTGCCTGGCCTGCAAACTCCATCCCTGCCTTTCAGC
This sequence comes from Mesoplodon bidens, assembly GCF_964165515.1. Lineage (NCBI taxonomy): Eukaryota > Metazoa > Chordata > Mammalia > Artiodactyla > Ziphiidae > Mesoplodon > Mesoplodon bidens. Next base: position 47,768,017 of record NC_138180.1, read on the forward strand.
CCTGCCTACTTCTCCTGTATCATCACCTCCAAATGTCCCATCCTTTCTGCTCAGAGCGATGCCTGGGTGGCTGTGACTCTAGAGGGAGAGGATCCATGCTCTCTGGGCATTGTTCATACTCTAGTCACATGCTCAGGGCAGCCCCAAGCTGGTGTCTGAGGAAGCACTTTGTTCAGCAGCCCAGATGACCCTGTTCCCCAAAAAGTACACTGGACAGACACAAGGAACCTTTTCCCCAGTGTTATGTGGCAGGTGGTTTCAGTGGGGTAGTGTGTGATTTTTGTCCCCTCTCCCCAAGGGGTGTTTGACAGTCAGGAGATAGAGCTGGGAGGTGGCCGGGGCTACTAGCATCTAGTAGCGGGGGAGGCCAGGGATGCTGCCAGACTTTGAATGCACAGGATAGACCCTGACAACAAAGAATTATCTGGCTCCAAATGCCAAGAGTGACAGGTTTGAGGGACCCTGATGTTAAACAACTTGGGATACAAGCTTGTGGTGAAAATGAAGTCATAGAGGAGGTAGATACAGAGAGGGATAAAGATGGAATTGTCATGTCAAGAAGTCACGAGCTGAATTGGCAGGATGAGAAGTAGTTTCACATATGCACCGAAGACAGGCTAGATGGGGTAAATGTAGATAAGGGTGAACATAGCCAATTAAAAATTATATCAGTGGCATTAAGGTCTGGAAACCTCGGGATGATGCTTGTAGGGTTGTGAGTAGGAAACCAATCTTTATAAGGAGAAAAAAAAAAAAAACTGTGAAGGAGAGCCTTGAACTTGGGGAAATCCTGTTGGTCTGTTGGGACATCACCCATAGGTAGTTTGTATCCACTGACGGGGCTGCAGGATGGGAGCAGCCTGGTTTGCGATTCTAAATCAATTGTATCAAAGCAAAGGCAAAACTGACAGACCCTTTTGTGCCAGATTTTAAAAAGGGATAAGAGTCTTGGAAGAGAGAACCTTCTCAATTATCAGCCGTGCATTATTAAAGGAAGCTAACGGGGTAGCAGAAGAAAAGCAAACTGTTTCTTCCCACTGGCTCGCATTGTTGCCTAGTTCTGATGCTTCCCATGGGAGTTACCACTTGTGACTTTGTTTCAGGCGCACGTGACTCTTCCTAAAGAAGCCTAAACATCCTCCTCTGCCTTGAGTGACTAAGATGAAGCATAAAGGAGACTGTCCTTGAAAGGAAAACTTAAGCACACATGCTAGGATTCTGAAGCAAGAAAACGGCTTGACATTAGACGTCAAATTGTGGAGAATTTTTGGACCATTCACATCACTGTTTGCTTTTGTTGGCAAGGTTAGCTTAGAGCAAGCAAAGCACTTTGAAGTATTTTGTTTAGACAGGAGGAATGAGGAATTCATAGACTTTGAGTTGGAGAGGACTTCAGAGGTTTTCAACCTGGTCTCCCACCCAGTGGAAGAATTCTCTTCCATGGTCACCGTTGGCCTCCAGCCTTGGCTCAGTGTCCTGACGTCCCAGTGTTCCTGCCTCTCATGGGTCAGCTCTGTGTTTGGCAGCCCTGGTCATTAGGAATAGTTTTTCAGCCTTGGGATTTCACCTCCTTTGCTCTGGGTTTTCTCTCTGAGCAGGAGAAACGAGAGCTCCTGCACTGATGACTAACTGGGCAGTGGTTCAGGAAGGGTCCTGGGCAGGACTGAGGATTCTCCACTCGCTGAGAAATAAACATGGAACTAGTTTTATTTTCTCTAGTAACAGCTATCATGGGCATCTCTGGAGCCCCTCTTTTCTACTCGATGCTGAAATGTCTTGAGGATGTCTTTTGTGGTATCTTATTTAATTCCTGTTACTTAAAGACTCTTACCGGAACTAGTTTTATTTTCTCTAGTAACAGCTATCATGGGCATCTCTGGAGCCCCTCTTTTCTACTCGATGCTGAAATCTCTTGAGGATGTCTTTTGTGGTATCTTATTTAATTCCTGTTACTTAAAGACTCTTACCGGAACTAGTTTTATTTTCTCTCGTAACAGCTATCATGAGCATCTCTGGAGCCCCTCTTTTCTACTCGATGCTGAAATCTCTTGAGGATGTCTTTTGTGGTATCTTATTTAATTCCTGTTACTTAAAGACTCTTACCTGTAGTCCTGTCCGTCTTGAACTTACATTTCTTACTGAAGTAAAAACTCTTCCTTCTTGTCCAACCCCCAAGCTGGCTGGACTTGGGGACTCTGAGGCCTGGAGGGCGTGACAGTGAGGACAGGACCTGTACTCTGTCTCTGTGTCTGAACTCCCCTGGTATTCGTGCAAACATGAGCTGGGTGGAGGGAAAATACCAGCCGCTTCTCTCCGTCACTGCCCTTGGCCGCATGTTTCAACCCTCTCTGTGGTCTTTATACCACAGGCCTGCAAATACTTGAGCACAGCTTTCATGTATTCTTCCTTCCGTCGCTTCTCATATAACAAGGCCTCACATACTTTATATTTTAGTTCCCTAAGACTAAAGAGTCTACCAGTGAAAGAAAATAATGTGAAATCTTCATATTTATAAGGCTCTCAGCTCTTCCCAGAGTGTGTTCCACCTCACAAAACAGAACAAAATGTAACTGCCCGCATGCATTCTATGGTGAAATGTTTTTAGGAAAATGCTTCCTTCTGTGTTTTGCCCGTTTTCACTGAGCATTTCCATGGCATATTAGCATATTAAAATCCCCAGTAGGCTTGTTCACGTCGACCCCAACTCGTCTTAAACTTAATTGGCCACGGAGCCGTTTTATCACATAAAATGTATTACACACACATTGCGTAACCCTCTAGTCCATGTTCATATACATCTAGTAACAAAATATGTAACCGAACAATTTGTGCCAATTATACCGTTACTGATATTCACCATCTTAAGTTATAGACAAAAGTACAAATTTTGTTAGAAATCCTGAGTCTGGCTGAATCTTTAGGTACCCCATTAGGAGACCCACAAAGGTTTCCAGCTTGAGCTTCTACCTCTCTGAGTTCTAGGCCACTTGAGGGTTTAACCGCTGGCTTGAGCCATTTCAGGTTCATAATCTCACCTTACTTTTGTAAACGGACCATTTTTTTTTTTTCTTTTTACAAATACTTCCCCTCGCACATCATTTTCCTTTTCAGTCTCTCTTCACCAACCAGTTTCAGACACATACAAGAACCATGTAATGTGTTGCCCCAAGGTGGAGGAAAACCTGGCGAGAGGCTCAGAGCTCGGTTTTGTGGAAGGGAATTTGAGTTCATGGGCTCAGCCTGGAATACCTACCTCCCAGAGGGCAGGGAAGAATGAAGCCTGCCTTCAAGCATTAGCCAGGCGGTAGGAGAGAGAAAAGTAAACCTCTGAGCCTCAGAGCCTACCTGTGTTTACTGAAAGGTCCTCACCACTTGTGCCCGCCCAAGTTGGCTTAGGTCAGTTTGCAGTTTTAGGTGCCGTGAGCAAAGTGATATGTAGCCAAGAACCAATCACACCTGAGCTGGAGGATTCAAAACTTCAGAAGAGGCAATCAGCATGTTAGTAATCTTCTGGGAAACCCAGACATGCTTCAGGGGGCTGAAGAAGTTAGATATCAGGTATTTTGACAATGTAGCTTACATTTGCTGTCAAAACCAAGTCAAAAATTGCAAATAGCTGGGTTTTCAGAGAATTTGAAATGGCAATATTTAGATAATGAGTGCAGTAGGGACAGCTAGTTGTCCCGTAAATTACTCAGGAATGCTATTTTTCTTAATAATAAAACCTCTGATTTTTAAGTGGGCACATAGGCTCCCAGAATGAAGACTACATTTCCCACTCAGCCGGGCAGCTTGTTGAAGTCACGTAGCTAAGCTTTGGCCAATGGGCCAGATGTGGACAGGATGTGAAAACCTGGACTGTGGCTTTCAAAGAAAGGAGTCTGCTTTCTCATTGGCACAGGGGTGGTTAGGGGTTCAAACTGGCAGTTATGCTCATGAGACACAGTCTGGTTTAATCTAATATTTACTTAGATTTTAAAATATTTTTATGTTAAAAATAATTACAGATTCAAAAGAAATTGCAAAAAAAAAAAAAATGTACAGGAAGTCCCATGTAAGCTTCACCTAGTTTCCCCAGTGGTAGTATCTTCTATAACAACTATAGTGTAATGTAAACACTAGGAAATTGACATTGGTACAATCCGCAGAGCTTATTCAGGTTTCACCAGTTTCCATGCACTGACGCATGTGTGTATTTTATCACATATGTAGATTCTTGTTACCACCACCATAATCAAGGCACAGAACTCTTCCGTCAGCACAAGGGCCCCTCACGCTATGCTTTTATAGCCACACCCATCCCTAAACCCTGGCAACCACTCATCTGTTTTCCATGTCTATGATTTTGTGATTTCTGGAATGTCATTTAAATGGCATCATAGAGCACATGACCTTTTGAGACTGGCCTCCCCCCCAACCCCAGTATTGTTCATTCAGATGGTTTGCTTGAGAATCATCCAAGCTGTTGTTTGTGTGTATTAGTAGTCTGGTTAGTTTTTTGTTTGTTTGTTTGTTTTAATTTTTATTGGAGTATGTTTGCTTTTTTTTTTTTGCTGTTAATTTTTATTGGATGGTTAGTTTTTAAGATGATGTGGGACAAGATCTATAAGTAGAAGAGATCTTGCATTTTCTCTGGAAGCTCAGCAGCTCCCCCCAAGAACCCAGCTTCCCTGGTCTCCTTGGCTACACAGAGCATGGATGGTTCATGCATGTGAAAACCAAGATCTTGATGTAGAAAAGCTGCTGCTTCAGTTTCCCATCTACCTTTTACGTCATGGCGGAAAAACACAAGAGAGGGGACCTCAATCCCTGCTGACTTTATGCAGCAGGGCCACCCTGCCAGTCTGGAATTAGTGCAGGACAGAAGTCAACCTTTATCTTGTTTAAACCATTAACAACACGAGCCTCCTTTACAACACTCTGACCTACTATACTTAAATACAAACTCCAAATGGAGGTTTTTTTCCCTTCGGGGTTGGGTGAAAACACATTCAATACACTTCTAATCATGCATAAGGCTAAGGGACAGTCTGTCAAACTACCCAGTGCTAAGTACATAGTTAATAGCCAGAGCTAGCAATAGAGATTTGCAGATCTGCAAATCATTGAAGGCTTGGAAGAGACAGGCGTCATTTATAAGAGTCTACAATCATGGAGTTCATGATTGGAAAAGCCAGAGGGTCATGGAGACTTCTAATAGATTATTTGTTATTAAATAAAGCAATAGAAAGGGAAAACTCTTTGACGTGGTCCACATTTCTAAATAAATAACTAATAAATAACTTTGCTGACGTATACATGGCAGCAACCCAGTCCAGTTGGTAAGATGTCTCGGAGTCAGATTGCCTTCATTTTACAAGTGGGCACAATATACCTTTGCTCACCTGGGTCAGGGTTATGCCAAAAGATAATAATTGCACATAACTCAGGTGGACAAGATATAGGACATAGGAAAGTTACTCTTAGACCGGTACGTACTCCATTATATTGATGATACCCTTGTCAAAAGAAAATTTATGGGAAGATAAAACGTATTATTCAGGGACTGAAAAACTAGAGGATGGAGTCTTAACACAGAAGAAAATAAAAGGAACTCATAATTAAGATATATTAGGATATAATTTGGAGCTCTGAGGCAATGCAAATTGTAAAAGGAATTAAGGGGGAAAAATGGTTAAGTGAACAGACCCTCTCTTCTGCAGCAAACAGGAGCAGCTCTTCTAGCATTACATGGCCTGTGGATGTCTGTTCTTAATATGGGGGTGCCATTCACACCATTTAAAAAATACCTTGGGGAAACAAGAATTTTATCTGGAATCTAGATGAGTTACAAATGGCTGTAGAGCAGTGTGCCTTTGGTGCACCAGTCTTACATGAATCCACTTTTGAAGTGTAGGTGTTTGCATCTCACAGTAGGTGGATGGTGTCTTCCAGGTTGGAAAGGAGTGATTAATTGCAACTTGTGGGGTTTCCGCTCAGATTCCAGGGGCTTTAGGCAAACTATACAATCTTAGAAAAACAATGACTATCTGAAATCAAGGCCTAATGGGATGGCTGTTACAACGCTATGAATGGGGCATCTACTTATGCAGAGGTCTGATTAAATTCAGAGCGGCGTGTAGGGATCGGCCAAATTTTCCCAACTGGAAAGCCAGTGGACATCAGGAGAGAGGCCCTGGAGGTGTGTCTGCACTTTATGATGGGATGAGCAGTCACCACCAGCATGGTCATGACTCCAAGCACTGTCCATCTCCCTAACTGGAAAGAGACATCTGCCCACGGGGACAAGTCTGAGAGGATTATAGAGGGAACAGAAAAGGCAAATGCAGTGCCTTCATAACCAAGAATGTGTCTTAATGGAAGAGCTGTTCTCCACCTCATGAAGGGATAGTCCCTTGACATGAAAGGTCCTGGTAGCAGAACAAAAGGCAGAGAAATTACCTTACTCATCATTTCATAGTTTTGAAGGTTTGAGAGTGGAGGTAGAAACAAAACAGAAGATCTGTTTGGAGACAGGAACTCTGGGAAACAGAGGTTAATAGGGCAAAACCAATTTGGATATTTCATGAAGCCCTTCCAAAAGGGAACTAAAAAAGTAATTATTAAGTACATAACCTCACTAATGCCATAACAACTCCGTGTAAAAAGAAAGGACAAAGGCAACAGGAAGTACCCCGTTATCTGGTCCTTTCACAGAATGATTAAAAGTTGGGCTTGCTAGAAATCTGTGCATTTCAATTTTAGCGTTATAAGCAGGTGGAGAGAAAAAAAAGGGGTGGTTGTCATAAAGAGGAATTTTACTTTTATATAGGTAAGGTCAATTTTCTTTTATATCTTATTGATTTTATATCCAAGTAAAAAGACCTCCTCTATTCCTAGTTTATGAAGATATTTAGTTGTGTTTTCTTCTAGCACTTTTAAGGGTTAATAACTTTAGACTTAAATGTTTGATCTATTTGGAATTCATCCTATTGCGTGGTGTGAAATATAGATCCAATACCTCATGGTTAACCCTTGTCTCGACATTATTTTATCAAAGAGCCCATTTTTCTCTAGTAATTCAAGCTGCCGCCTTTATCATGTATTACATCTCCTTAGGTATTGTGTCTATGTCTGGACTTTCTATTTAATTCCATTAATCCGTCTCTTCTTTAAGCCAGAAGCCATCTATGGCTTCATGATATATTTTAATTAACCTGGCCTGGTTAATTACATTAATAGGGCCTGGCCTCTGTTTGCTTTTCTGGATTAAAGTTTTCCTGCTATTCTGTTTATTTTGCACATAACCATCAGAATCAGCTTTCTAATTACTCTCACCACTCTCTCCTCCCGCCCCCGCCAAAGTTGGTGTTTCTATTGGACTGTTGAATCTGTGAAACATAGGGTGGGCTGACATCTTTACAATGTTGAGTCTTCTTCGCCAAGAGCACCATGTGTATTTCCGTCTCTTCAGACCTCTTTTATGTCTTTTATGTTAATGGAAGTTTTTTTTAAGTTCCCTTCTAACAGGTGTTCACATTTCTTGTGTGTTGTTAGATGTTTCACCTTTCACTGCTATTGTATAAGCATTTCAGTCAATAGTTTTTCTAAGCTTTTTAAAGAACATATATCAGAGCTATTGATTTCTGACTATTGATTTTGTGATCCTATTATGTTACAGCGTTCTCTTTAGTTTGTTGTACTTGTTTTTAGTTTGTTTCCATACCTTTTCCTGGTATACAGTCACATTTGCAAATACAGATGATTTTACCTTTGCACTTTAACTTTATATTTAGTATTTTTCTCATATAATTTAATTGGCTAATACCTCTATTAAAATATTATATAGTAGAGGTGACGGGGCAGATGTTTCTTTTTCACTGTCATTAATACTTAGACTAAGTTTATTATATTTTATCAAGTTAAAGGATGTTCCTCTATTACTACTTAATTGAGTTCTTTTGATAAAGAATGATGCTTGAATTTTGAAATATGCCCTTTTCAGTATCTGTAGAGATGATCATTTAATTTTTCTACTTGGATCCATAATATGAGGAAATATAGGCTTCATATTGAACTAGTGTTTAACTATCCTTTTATTTCTGAGAGAAAATATGCTTGATCGTGTTGCATTATTTCATTAACCTGCTGTTGGATTCTGGTGCTAATACTTCACTGGATTTTTGCATTAATATTTACAATTTACAATGATAATTTATTTACAATTTATGGCATTTACAATGATAATATTTATACTTTACAGTATTTACAATTGCAGTATTGTTGATTTTGGAATAACTGTTATATTCACTTCATTAAAAGAATTTTTCCTTCTTTTTCTGTGCCCAAGAACAATTCAGATAACTTTGGATTTATCTTTTCTTTAAGGTTTGGCAGAATTTTTCTGTGGAACTCTCTGCCTGTTGTTGTTATTATTATTTGGTGAATTGCTCTATTTTCTCTATTACTTCCATTTAAATGATCTGATTTTCTATCTTGTCAATTTTGATACTCTGTGTTTTCCTAGAAATTATTCATTTTCTCCAGGTTGAATCTCTGATCATCATTATTATTCTCTCTTTAGTTTTATATATTCTCCTTTATTTATTTATTTGGCTGCGTTGGGTCTTTGTTGCTGTGCACGGGCTTTCTCTAGTTGTGGCGAGTGGGGGCTACTCTTGGTTGTGGTGTGTGGGCTTCTCATTGTGGTGGCTTCTCTTGTTGTGGAGCATGGGCTTTAGGTGACCAGGCTTCAGTAGTTGTGGCACATGGGCTCAGTAGTTGCAGAGCACAGGCTCTAGGCGTGAGGGTTTCAGTAGTTGTGGCTCGCGGGCTCTAGAGTGCAGGCTCAGTAGTTGTGGCACACAGGCTTAGTTGCTCTGTGGCATGTGGAATCTTCCCAGATCAGGGATCGAACCCGTGTCCCCTGCATTGGCAGGTGAATTCTTAACCACTGTGCCGCCAGGGACGTCCCTATATATTCTTCTTTAAAAATGAGTTTGTCTGGGACTTCCCTGGTGGTCCAGTGGCTGGGACTCCATATTCCCAATGCAGGGGGTTCGGGTTCGATCCCTGGTCAGGGAACCGGATCCCACATGCCCCGCAACTAAAGATCCCCAAGGTTGCAACGAAGATCCCATGTGTGGCAAAGAAGATCCCGCGTGCTGCAACAAAGACCTGGCACAGCCAAATAAATAAATATTTTATTTTTTATTTTTTTTATTTTTATTTTTTTAAATAAATATTTAAAAAAAACGAGTTTGTCTTTAAAAATTTTTTTCCAAAAAAAACTCTGAAATTAGTTAATTAGTTGTATTGTTTTGTGTTGGCAACTCATTTACTTCTTTATGGATTCCTTATGATTTCCTTTGGTTTCTTTCATTATTTTCTTTCCAAGTGTTTGAACATCGTGTTTAAATTATTTGTTTTCATTCTTTCTTAAGAATACATATTTAAGACTACACGTTTTCTTCTAACGTTACTTTAAGTGCATCCCAGGGCGGTCTTAAAAATAGTGGTTTTAGTATCATTGTTTTCTAGAAATTCTTCATTTCCATTCTGAATTTCCTTTGTGACTAAAGAGTCAGAAGTTGTTTTAAAATTTTTAGACCCCAAACCCATTTATTTATTTTTTTTCCTGAGTTTGTTTATATTTTGATTATAGGATGTTTCCTGTACTGTTTCTATTTTAAAAAATAAATTAAGATCTTATTTACAGCCTAATATATGGTCATTTTTTTGTGTCCGCCCCCATAGGCAACTGAAAAGATGGTGTTTTCCATCTTTAGGTTGCCAAGTTCGATGTCTTTCAATGAGATCTACCTTCTTAATCATGTCAGTGAGGTCTTCAGAAGTACATAGGTGCTCTTTCATGGACTGGGAATGATGAATTTTTATCTCTGACTCGTCATGCATTTTTGATTCCTGTAATTTCTGTTTTATGAAAGTTACTTATTTGCTACATTAATATTTACAGCTACTGTGTATTTCCTAAGAACCACAATTTTTAGTATTTTAAAGTGCCCTTCTTTGTTTTGTTAATGTCATTTTGCCAAGTTCTACTCTGTATACCCTTCACATGGCAAGTTCAGCTTTTTTTAAATTTGGTATACATCTGGCATCTTGACCATTCTGTTATGTTCTGCCTTTCTGAAACACACTGAGTTATACGTGTGGTTGTTAGTAGCAGGTGTCTGCATGAAATATGGCCCTGCCTTTCAATGAACCATGCCCCCCGGTATGCATCCCCTTATGTTGTCCCTTCCTGTTGATTCTTAAGGATTCTGGGCTGGCCCTGGGACTTGTTTGTTTCTGGTAGGATGTGGTGGAAGTGATGCTGCCTGACTTCCAGTGCCAGGTCTAAAGAAGCCTACAGTTGTCACCTGGGTCCCTTAGAGCACTCATTCTGGGGAAGCCAGCAGCCACATAAGAAGACTGTTCTGAGACTGCCATGGTATGAGGAATCCCAAGCTAAGCTTGTGGAGAGGCTCCTCAGAGAGAAAGAGATGCCTGACCAGCCCCTAGTGTTCCATCCTTCCAGGTGAGAGGCAGGTCATGATGGGGAGAAACCTTCCCTATCTGAGCCCTCAGATGACTTCAGCTCCAGCCACAATTTGACTACAACTGAATGAAGGACCCCAGGAACCTCCCAGTGGAGCCAGGTGTACCTACAGAGCTGTAAAAATATATATATATATAAAGTATGGTATTAAGCCATAGCTTTGGAGTTGTTGTTATGCATGAATAGATTACTAAAGCAGTGTGTATTTTAGAGGGTTTGGTTAAGGATGTGTTTATTAATGTTGACTCCATGTGCATTTGTTAATGAGTATTATTGTTCTCTCAAGTAAGTTTTCATTTTCTATTTTAATAGCTATGTTTAAAAAAAATCTTTCACTAAGTGATCTGTGTGCTTTGGTTTTTGTGCATACTCTGTCTTAGAAGACACCTGTGTTTGTTTTAAGGGTTACCTTTACACAATACATTTAACCTTTTGTTTCTTTATACATCATTTACTATTTTTCTACTCTAAGTAATGTAAAAATAGCAAGTTTCTCTTCCTTCCTCTTTCTTTCTTCTACCATCTGATTTCAGTCAATAATATAATTTTTAGTGTTTACCTTTGTACTTTCCTAAATGATTGTACTTCCATGCTTTCTGCATTAAAGTGGCAAATCATTTTTATACAGTGATACTCTGAAGGCAGAACCAGACTACTTGACAGTTGAGGCAGTTTACTACAGGTTTCTCTTTCATGTCAAGTGATGGGATGGTAATGAGTCACATCTTGAACCCTTCTCCGAAGCAATTCTGCCGCCCAACTTGCTGATTCTTATACGTCCTTGTACACAAACACGTATATCAAACAGCACTCATGTCTTTAATTAATATGCCTTCACCAGTTCATTTCAATAACAATATCTGAAGTGCCTGAAAGCTACCTCTGAGGTGTGAATTCCTGATTCTGCTAAGTAACCACCTCTGGTGTATGAATTAAAGTTAACTCAGACACTTATACATATATTCACTGCACTGTTCCCTACTGAACAGTTTTAAAAGTAAATTACCTCATGAGCAATACAACTTACCACCCTCAGAACACTTCAGTATGTTCCCCAGTTTTTCAGGCCATGTCTTACATACAAAATCATCACAGTTGTGGTGGAAGGCACTGGAGTAAATTAGGTGAGGTTCCTATTATTGGGACCAGGTTTCCTAGGCAAATGTGTGCTTGTAGAATTTTATCAGTGATAAACTCTCCTAAACTTGGAAATGCAAAAAAAAAAAGGGGGGGGGAAGGGAAAGAAAAAAGATGTGAATATTGAAATAGTTCTCACTTGTGAGCGTCTCAAGCACACTACTTCTTGCACTCATTTTTCTGTTAAGTATCATCGAAGTCATGTTGCTTTCCCCCTCCCGCTTGAAGACAAGCCCATTAGCAGATCATTTATCTACATCTTTATCTTAGTGAGGAAACTGTGTTGAGTCTGTTTTCAGGAGATGAAAGGTCAGCAGATAGAAATGGTTGGCCTCTCTTAGAGGCCTCAGGAGCTTGCTGTAAGAATTTGCAATTAGCAGAAACTAAAGATGTTAGAGACATGTTGGGTTGGTCACAAGAAAAGGAAAATGAACACAGAAGTGGGGTGGGGTGACACAGTTCTGGTAGAATAAAGTATTATCAGTTTTTGGAAAAGATGGTAGAAAGATAAGTCTTGGGCGACTGTATTCTAGTTTTGGATTTATTAGGTAAACAGATCGTTTAGGCAAACCCGGGAAGAGTGTATTTGTGGTGTTGGTCTTGGTTATGTAAGTGTTCCTGACAGTCTCACTATTTACAAAGGCATGTGGTAACCAGATGGCCCAGCTTTGAAAAATGATCCTGGGTACCTCCCAGAGCAGCTCGCCGAAATAGAGATGATTGTGATTTGACTTTATTTATCTTCACAGAAATTGCCTCCTTAGAGTGAGATACATTTCAAAACTTTTCTCCTCTCCTTTACCTCACCAAACATCCTGACCACGAATTCTATAAGCAATCTTTAAAACGCCCCTCTGGGGCACTTCACTCTCTGAATAGATCCTAAATAGGTATTTAGGTTTATTTGTTTGTTTGTTTTGTTTGTTTCTTGGCATCTGTGTTACCTCCTGAGAGTTGACGTCAGCTCTTTGGGTTGCTGGCTTCATCTTCTCTGATTTTTTCAGGATCACACACATGCATTTTTATGACCCGAAGAAAGCTCAGTGATGACCTGGTAAGGCAACAATTTAGTTTGAGAGATGACGAAACAAGAGGACAGATGTTATGCTACCTGCCCAGCTCATTAAGCTCTTCAGTTGAACCTTATGAATTTGCCGTTGTGTAGGTCAAAGCAAGTCTAATTGGCAGTTTCACATATTGTTTAATATAAATGGCTAGGAATGGAACCAGGAGGGGAATGTGACGTGGGGTGTGTTACAAACCTTGTCACCTCAGATATTTATGGACACAGTCGTAACGTTAAAGTATTTGCTGAGGGGTTAACAGAAAATTCAGAAGCCTCCAAATTAAATACTATGTCTATAACCTGTTGAGTTTCAGAAAGGGCCTATTTGAAAAAAAAATCTAAATACCAAATGAATGTTTAAAGTTGACATTTTTTTAGTTAGGTCCTAAATCAGTATGTTGAAACATACTTTGGAAATTTAATGACTCTTTTGTTCTTCCACTGAGTATATTGTGACCTATTAACTTTGTTGCTTCAATTATCATGACTATAAATGGAAATAGTTTTATAATATTTAATTTAGAACCAGCATTACATAGATAGATCTATAAATATCTCTGGAGCCCAAGAAGTCTTCTGGTCTCAAATGTGAATATGTTATGTAGTGACCAGTTATTGGAATCTAGAGGTGGAGAAAGATGGTAACAGTGTATTGTTTTTAAAAGAAGTGGAATTATGACTAATTCTTATTCTATAAACCTACAGGTATGTTATAGTAACTTTAAATTTGTTTCCATAGTGAGGATTGAGGTACTGCAGATACATTTACGGAATTTTAGGACTGATTTCTCTCTCATGGGGAATGTTCATGTCATGCTGATGAAGCAGGCTGATCATTTAGTTTTATACTGATATATTTGACGCATGTTCAAAGACCAAAATGAAATGAAATGAAATTGCTTTTACTAAGCTTTTTCTAGAGAAGCTTTCCTTTGTGTATCAGTAATTAAAGGTCAAAGAGAACAGAGTATTAAAAATGCAGGTCAGGAATGTGTGATTCAGTGTGAAGCTGAATTAGAATCAATAGCTTAAGTTGCTAGATGGATAATGTGACCTTTTGATTAGATAGCTTGTTCTTTAAACAGGAGGGCTCTGTGTCACCGCTTATTTTTTTCAAATCTTCAGTCATGTCTGTAACTAGTGTTTGTTCTAATAGTTTAACTTAATTTTTAAAAGATAAATGGTTATTCTTTGCATTTTATTGATGGTTATTGCTGGAGATCCTTAGAACCTAGACTGGATCCTTAATTTCCATGCTTGCTTCCATATATTTAAATATATTTAAATATATAATAAATATATTTATATTTAAAGCCCTTAGGAAGGTCTGATTTTTCCTTATTTCATGGTATATCAGTTATTTTACTGGTCTTGATAACTTATTTTTTATGATTCAGTTTTACCTCTACTGTTGCCTTATTATCGATACCTCTTAAAATTTTATTGATTGTCCTATGGTTTAAAATATACTTCCTTTATTAGTTACAATCTACCTACAAATAGTATCGTAACACTTCAAGTAGTGTAAAGACTTCACAGCAATATAACTCCTTTCCCTCTCTCACCCTTTACACTGTTTTTTTGGAATACAGTTTACTTTTACATATGCTATAGACACACACTACGTTGCTTCTATTTTTGCCTTAGAAAATTAGATGTCTTTTAGAGCAATTAAAAGTAAGAAAAACATATGTTCTACATTCATTTTTAAAATAATTTTATTGGAGTATAGTTGATTTACAATGTTGTGTTAGTTTCAGGTATACAGCAAAGTGAATCTCTTATACATATACATATATCCAGTCTCTTTTTTTTTTTTTTTTTTTGCGGTACGCGGGCCTCTCACTGTTGTGGCCTCTCCCGTTGCGGAGCACAGGCTCCGGATGCGCAGGTTCAGCGGCCATGGCTCACGGGCCCAGCCGCTCCGCAGCATGTGGGATCTTCCCGGACCGGGGCACGAACCCGTGTCCCCTGCATCGGCAGGCGGACTCTCAACCACTGCGCCACCAGGGAAGCCCTCCAGTCTCTTTTAGATTCTTTTCCCATATAGGTCATTATAGAGTATTTTTTTTTTGATTTTTAAATAAATACTTTAATGTATAACAACAGCAAAGATCTAATATTTTTCCATATGAAGAGTCAATTACCCTGAGACCATTTTTTGAATCATCCAGATTTTCCTACCAACTTGTGATTACCACCTCTATCAATTGCCAATTCCCCATAAAGATATGCATATGTTTCTGGATATAATATTCTGTCACAATCTTTGTTTTCTATTACTGCATGAAGAGCAAATAATTTTTATTATACATGTAGCAAAACATGTAACAAAAAATGACAATTCTGTCTCTTAATTTCACATCTTAATACCTCACATATCTTTGTCTGAATGCGTCAGGTAGGCCTTCCAGAGCATTATAGAGTATTGAGTAGAGTTCCCTGTGCTATACAGTAGATCCTTATTAGTTATCTATTTTATATATAGTAGCATGTGTATGTCAATCCCAATCTCCCAATTTATCCCTCCCTCCCCCCATACCCCCCTGGTAACCAAAAGTTTGTTTTCTACATCTGTGACTCTATCTCTGTTTTGTAAATAAGTTCATTTGTACCATTTTTTTAAAGATTCCACATATAAGTGATATCATATGATATTTGTCTTTCTCTGACTTACTTCACTCAGTGTGACAATCTCTAGGTCCATCCTTGTTGCTGCAAATGGCATTTTTTTGTTCTTTTTTATGGCGGAGTAATATTTCATTGTGTATATGTACCACATCTTCTTCATCCACTCCTTTGTCATTTAGGGCAATTAGGTTGCTTCCATGTCTTAGCTATTGTAAATAGTGCTGTAATGAACATCAGGGTGCATGTATCTTTTCGACTTATGGTTTTCTCCAGATATATGCCTAGGAGTGGGATTGCTGGATCATATGGTAGTTCTGTGTTTAGGTTTTTAAGGATCCTCCATACTGTTCTCCATAATGGTTGTACCAATTTACATTTCCACCAACAGTGTAGGAGGGTTCCCTTTTCTCCACACCCTCTTCAGCATTTATTGTTTGTAGATTTTTTGATGATGGCCATTCTGACTGGTGCCTCCTTGTAGTTTTGATTTGCATTTCTCTAATGATTAGTGATGTTGAGCATCCTTTCATGTGCTTTTTGGCCATCTGTACATCTTCTTTGGAGAAATGTCTTCTTTAGGTATTCTGCCCATTTTTTGATTTGTTGTTTGTTTCTTTGATATTGAGCTGCGTGAGCTGTTTGTATATTTTAGAGATTAATCCCTTTTCAGTCGTTTCATTTGCAGATATTTTCTCCCATTCTCTGCGTTGTCTTTTCGTTTTGTTTATGGTTTCCTTTGCTGTGCAAAAGCTTTTAAGTTTAATTAGGACCCATTTGTTTATTTTTGTTTTTATTACTCTAGGAGGTGGATCAAAAGTATTGCTGTGATTTATGTCAAAGAGTGTTCTGCCTGCATTTTCCTCTAAGAGGTTTACAGTGTTCGGTCTTGCATTTAGGTTTTTAAACCATTTTGAGTTTATTTTTGTGTGTGGTGTGAGGGAACATTCTAATCTCACTGGTTTACATGTAGCTGTCCAGTTTTCCCAGCACCACTTGTTGTAGAGACTGTCTTTTCTCCACTGTATATTCTTGCCTCCTTTGTTGTAGATTAATTGACTGTAGGCTTGTGGGTTTACTTCTGGGCTCTCTGTTCTGTTTCTTTGATCTATGTGTCTGTTTTTGTCCCAGTTCCATGCAGTTTTGATCTCTGTAGTTTTGTAGTGTATTCTGAAGTGCTATGTTCTTTTTTCTCAAGGTTCCTTTGGAAATCCAGGGTCTTTTGTGGGTCCGTATGAATTTTAGGATTATTTGTTCTTGTTCTGTGAAAAATATCATGGGTATTTTGATAGGGATTGCATTAAATCTGTAGATTGCTTTGGGTAGTATCACCATTTTAACAATCTTAATTCTTCAAAGCCAGTAGCAAGGGATATCTTTCCATTTCTTTGTATCATCTTCACTTTCCTTTATCAATGTTTTATAGTTTTCAGAGTATAGGTCTTTGACTTCTTGGTTAAGTTTATTCCTAGGTATTTTATTCTTTTTGATGCAATTTTATTTTTTTAATTTTACTTTTTTTATTTGCTTTATTTAGTTTTTTGGCTGCGCCTCACGGCTTGCAGGATCCTAGTTCCTTAATGAGGGATTGAACCCATTACCTCTGCAGTGGAAGCATCAGAGTCCTAACCACTGGACTGTCAGGGAATTCCCTTTTTGATGCAGTTTTAAATGGGATTATTATTTTTTTTTGACTTTCTCTTTCTGATATTTCATTATTAGCACATAGAAACGCCAACAGATTTCTGTGTGTGTTGTTCAGCTGCTTGTGGAACTGAATGGAATGGTGGTTTTATATCATTTATTATTTTAAAAAAGTGTCTGCCATTATCTTTTCAAATAAATATTTTGCTATGTTTTGTCTCTATTCTTACTGTAGGAATGCAGTCACCCTTATTAGATTATTTGACACTGTCCCACAACTCTTGTATGCTTTGTTCTTTTCTGTTTTGTTTTTCTCCATTCTTCTTTCTCTTAGTGTTTTATTTGGGTAATTTCTATTGAGCTATATTCAAGCTCACTAATTTTTGCCTTTGCTGTGCTGAGTCCACTGATCAGCCAGTTGAAGGCATTCTTCATGTCTGTTACCATGCTTTTAAAAACAAATTCTAGCATTTCCACATGAGTCTTTCTGAGTTGTCATCTCTCTGTCAAAATTCTCCATTTCTTTTTCTGAAATTTTGTTGAAGTATAGTTGATTTACAATGTTGTGTTAATTTCTGCTATACAGCAAAGCGATTCAGTTTTATATATATATATATATATATATATATATATATATATATATATATATATATATATTCTTTTTCATATTCTTTTCCATTCTGGTTTATCACAGGATATTGAATATAGTTCCCTGTGCTATATAATAGGACCTTGTTTATCCATCTGTATATAATAGCTTGCATTTGCTAGTCCCAGTCCTTCCTTCCCCCACACCCCCTTCCCCTTGGCAACCACAATTCTGTTCTCTATGTCTGTTTCATAGATATGTTCATTTGTGTTGTATTTTAGACTCCACATATAAGTGACATCCTATGGTATTTGTCTTTCTCTCTGACTTACTTTGCCTAGTATGATCATCTCTAGGTCCATCTGTGTTGCTGCAAATGGCATTATTTCATTTTTTTATGGCTGAATAATATTCCATTGTATATATAGACCACATCTTCTTTATCCATTCTTGTGTCGATGGACATTTAGGTTGTTTCCATGACTTGACTGTTGTAAATAGGGCTGCTATGAACATAGGGGTGCATGTATCTTTTCGAATTATAGTTTTGTCTGGGTATATACCCAGGAGTGAGATTGCTGGATCATATGGTAGTTCTATTTTTAGTTTTTTGAGGAACCTCCATACTGTTTTCCATAGTGCCTGTACCAATTTACATTCCTACCAACAGTGTAAGAGGGCTTCCTTTTCTCCACACCCTCTTCAGCATTTATTATTTCTAGACTTTTTCATGATGGCCATTCTGACTGGTGTGAAGTGGTACTTCATTGTGGTTTTGATTTGCATTTCTCTAATAATTAGCGATGACAAGCATCTTTTCATGTGCCTGTTGGCCATCTGTATGTTTTCTTTGGAGAAATGTCTGTGTAGGCCTTCTGCCCATTTTTTGATTGGGTTGTTTTTTTGTTATTGAAAAATTCTTGATTTCCTCATGCATGTTTTCCACATGGTCCACTAGTACTTTTAACATATTATTCATAGTTCTTGCCTGATATTCATATATATACACATATGAATATAAATAGATATATTTATATAACTATTCCCTGTTTGATAGTTCCAACACATGATTATCTCTTCATCTGGTTATGTTGATTGCTCTTTCTCCTGAATGTGTTTTCTTTTTTCTTCCCTTGCTTTTTTTGTATGCCTCACTTTTTTTTTTTTTAAACTGGACACTGGACATAATGTGTAGATTAGTATGGAATGAGATAAATAATATTTATGCCTGGAACTGACACATGTCTTCTAGTGCTAGGCCATTAGCTTGTGGGTTGAGTCAGTCAAGAGAGGAACTGGACTTTTTTTCCTGTTGTTGTTATGGTGTAACTTCAGTGCGCCAGGAGCTTCAAATTCCTCTAGCATCATCTTTTGCTCAGGATTGAGACTGGTTTCCTGGAGGATTTTTCTCAGTGTTCCTGTCCACCCTCGGTTTCAGGCCTTCCTTGTATTACTGCACCTCAGAGAGGGTTTCTCTACTTGCTTTGTACCTCCTAAACTCTATTAATCACATATTCGTTTTTGTTTTTTTTTTCGGTACGCGGGCCTCTCACAGCTGTGGCCTCTCCCCGTTGCAGAGCGCAGGCTCCGGACGCGCAGGCTCAGCAGCCATGGCTCACAGGCCCAGCTGCTCCGTGGCTTGTGGGATCTTCCCGTACCGGGGCACAAACCCGTGTCCCCTGCATCGGCAGGTGGACTCTCAACCACTGCGCCACCAGGGAAGCCCAATCACATATTCTTGATGATCTATTTTGCTAAATGTAGTAGGGCATTCAGAAAATTATAAGGCACAGTCCCTGCCTCTCGCGAGTTTGTCAATCACAGTTGAAAGATGAAATGTAGATCCATAGAGCAATGTGTGATATAGACAAGGTGTGATGTCAGCCCAGGATTTGTGAAGGACGTGAAGATCAGAACAGGAAAGTCTCTGATTTAGCTTGCTCATGTACTTCCTCTCTCTTTACCATTTTTAGCAAAATATTTGACTTTTTTTTTTTTTTTTTACTTCTGTACTTGGATAAGTTGTCAAAGGTGAGTGTCAGTGCTGTGAGTTGTCACAGTGATCCAGTAGACTTTCAGATCCATTAACCTCATATCAGCCTGATGTGTGGGTTATCCTCAGGGGTGTGAAGAAGTGTGCCAGGGGTCTGAAAAGCTATAGCATAAACCACTCACCTCTCCATAGACCTAGGTCTATGGTTTATGTGACTACAAGTAAGTTAAAAAATCCTGACTGTATTAAAACTTAAAATTTATCATATTAAAACTCAGCTATAGGGACTTAACCTGGTGGTCCAGTGGCTGTGACTCTGTGCTCCCAATGCAGGGGGCCTGGGTTCGATCCCTGGTCGGGGGACTAGATCCCACATGCTGTAACTAAGAGTTTGCATGCCACAACTAAAAGGTCCCCCATGCTGCAACTAAAGATCCTGTGTGCTGCAACTAAGGCCCAGCACAGCCAAATGAAAAAAAAAAAAAAAAAAAAAACCTCACCTATATAATGACTTGGATAAGTTGTCAAAGGCAAAATTTGTATTAATTTCTTGAGATAAATCACAATTAAAAAATGTAATTCCTTTGAAAGAAATTCCATACTGGTAGTATTGCTATGGCCTTCTTGTTCCCAAGGGATGTGCATCTGGCTCTGGTGCTGTTGGGGACACTTGGAGGAAAGACTTAAGAAGCTCTTAGGTTAGTTAAGCCTCTTGTTGATATTCTGTGTTCTGTCTCTGGCCTAAGATGGGGGTGGGAAGAGACAAAGAGAGGAACGTTTCTCTAGTGTGGATACTTGTGTCCTTTTATAAAGAGTGGTAGGGTAGGTAGAAGGGTGGGTAGTTTCTTTTGTCTCCATACTTGGATCATGAGTCCTTTTCCTAAAATGTATACACACTAGGTATGAAACGACAGGTGAGAGGATTTGTGTTTCCTCTTGGTTTAGTAGTTTCAGGATGGCAAACTTATTTGAAAGGAACATTTTCATTTTATTTTTACTTAGCATTTATCTTCCGTAGTTCATGTTAACTTTCTGTGTTCTATTGATCGTACAGATTGGTTAATTTCTGTGTTTGGAATACAGTGGCTTATTTTCCCACTACTTTTTTTTTTTTTTTTTTTTTGCGGTATGCAGGCCTCTCACTGTAGTGGCCTCTCCCGTTGCGGAGCACAGGCTCCGGACACGCAGGCTCAGCGGCCATGGCTCACGGGCCCAGCCGCTCCGCGGCATGTGCGATCTTCCCAGACTGGGGCACAAACCCGTGTCCCCTGCATTGGCAGGCGGACTCTCAACCACTGCACCACCAGGGAAGCCCTCCCACAACTTTTAAACAGAAAAATAAGCACAGTTAACTGTGCTGGTTTTGTCTGAAGCACCTTCTGCATGAAAGGACTTTTCATTAGAAGTGGCAGCTGAGTCCTTAGGGGACCTTCACAGCTATTCTTGTCCTCCTTTTACCAGAAAGCCTTTCTGATGGGAATTTGGATGATTAGTCCCATCAGGAGGTTCCTTCTAGCACATATTTACATTCATACATGTAAATTTAGCAGCAGTAACATCTTCTGAACCACAAGTCATCCTCTCTCTAACTCCCTATGCTAACCTGAAATTAAACAGGGTGAAGGTATAATAGGGGAAAGAGACCATTTCTAAACTCCCAGTATCTAGGGTATATTTTCAGAAAGTTGGGTTACATTTTAGCTGAACAGGGGAGAATCGTGGCTTAAGATTTGGAAGTACTATTTTTAGAAATGTAGAAAGTTTAATATATCTAGTTAATACTTACTCTTGCTTGGATAAAATGCTACTCAGTTATTAGTGGCTTACCAAAATATTTATTGCTAATTAAGTTCTAATTCTCAGGGTATATGCCTTAGTGTTCAAAAAGTATTTTTAATTTTATTACTGTACCTGCAGCTGTTTAGCTTTGATGTTGTTTTGGCGAGTCATCCAAGATATCTCATTTCTCAATTTACAAATATCCTATGTAGATATTTGTAAATTGAGGGATATTTGTAAATTGTTGTGTATGGAGGGCGTACACAACAGAAAAGTGTACCACGAGCTCCATTTTAATTTCTCTATTGTAAGAGAAATAATAAATTCTACTCACAATAGATAGGAAATTGGTTCAGTGCACTTCACTTAACAAGCTTTTACATTTATATTATCTCACAACAAAGAGAGTCAGGGCTGCTGTCTGTACAAATGAAAATACCTGAGTCCCTGAAAGCTGCAGGAGCCCCAGGAGTTAGATTTCTTCATCTCCTCTCTGATTCTGAAAGATACTCCAAGGAGTTGAACTTGATGTTTCTGTAACTTTGAATGTAGTATCCCATATCACAGAAAATAAAAGAAGGCCTGGAAAACAACACAGAGAACTAATGCTTTAGTGACACAGTTGGCAGAAGAGTCAACTCTGCTGTTTGGTTTCCCAGCTATTCAGGTTGTCCCGTCTTGGTACTAGAACATGGTGGAGGTGAAGTAAGGTATGATTTTAGGTATATAATATAGCGTAATGAAGAAGGACACTAGTTCCAAACACAATATAATTGTTATCTCTTTCAGAAAGGTTGTCTGACAACCTTCTTTCCATTAGTAGATTGTCATTGACTATATTTTCTCATTTCTAGAAATTGACTTGTCTGATTTTCAAATAATCTTGTTCTTTTCACGTAGTGCCCTATTTTTTTTGGTTGTTGTAGTTTCTATTCCTTTTTTTAAAAATCTGTATTAGACATAATAAAAGGAACTTAATCTTTAAGTAGTTATCTCAGTTTTTAGGGTACAAATGATCTCTTTCATAGTGGACCCTTTCATTGTGGATCTTTACATTTATTATGAGTTCGTCTTCAGTAGGGGTAGTTTTTTCCCTTCGTATTCCAGGTCAGGTTCTGGAGGAACTTCATAGAATGATTTTTGCATCTGCTTCTGCTGTGACTGATGAATTTTTTTTTGTTTTGGGATTCTCACACCATGCAGTTAATCCACATTTTGACTGTCATTTCTCATATAAGTGATATCCCCCAACTCAGAAGTCCAGGAGGGTGGTTATAGTATACTTCCCTCTAGTAGGAAGTTTTTCTAGTCAATCTTTAGTGGACAGACAACTCCATTAGGTTCAATTCTGTCCTGGCACCTCGTTAAGACCCAAGGCTACGTCTCCTATTCCACTAAACCCTCATCTCTTATTCCCTGATGTACACTCTGTTCCAATAACTCTTTCCCCTCCCCTGAATTGAGCATCCGCTGTTATCCACTGAAAGTGGGAAGAGCAACTGTAGTCAGTTGGGATTATTTAATGACGTTACCTGGGACATGACATAGCTTCCACGCTTATGCCTGTCGAGGGCTTGTGTCTACATGGGAATATCCATTCTCAGTTCCCACTGAGCAAGGACCTCTCCAGGAGAAGGAGCCTGAAAATCTCTTGCATTTCTTTAGTACAGTAGCACACACTCAGACACAGGGCAGAGTGCTCAGAGCCTAGAAAAAGTACATAAGCATTAACGCAAGTTCCTACAAAAAAAGGGCAGCCTTTATAGACTATTCTGTTAATGGAGTTTATATTGGTACACGTGTGATAGCAAGATACCCACAGATTCTGTCCAGCTGGTCCTGAAAAAGATATCTGTCGTAGCTCAACAGGCTACAGATTTCAACAAATATTCTTCAGATCATTACTAGCCGATGAGAGTCTGCCCTTGAAAGCGCTTGTGAACTGCCATTGAGGGAGAAACATAGTGACGTAGCAGATAGGCAATGGCTTTGCAACATCATGGTTTGACCATTACACTGAAGAGTGTTAAGATGTCACTCCAGCCCTACACGTGGCTAATATTTTTCATTAGCATTTCAGAGCTTCAGGAAGTTTCATAATTCCAGTAGAGGCCACAAAGAAACACAAAAATGCAGTTAAGAATGCCAGCAATCCTTGGAGAAATTAAAGTCAGATTGTGGTACAGTGTGATTTCAAAGAACTAAGACCTTCAGGGCAAGTGAACCAGAGAACAAGGCTCTCTAGATAATGGGTGTCTGGAGAAGCTCTGGACAGTCTTAATCACACGTGTAGTTAGTCTTCTTCAACAAGAAAGCATGAAGCAAATGGAGGTGTTGGAATACAGCTGATCACTTCGCACTGAAATACTAAGTATCCCATTAGACTTCATATGTCCAACTCCAAGGAAATATTTTGAACTTTGGACTTCCAGAACTACATATTAACATTTATGTTGTTTTAAATCACTAAATTTGTTGTAATTTGTCACAGCAGCCATAGGAAACCAATAACCAACATCTACAATATGATGTATTTTATTTACTTTGTCTGTTATCTATCTTCCACTGCTAGAATGTGGATGCCAGGAGGGCGTAGAATTTTGACTATTTTATTTCTTACTGTGGCCCCAAACGATGGGCCATGGCTTGGCATAAACCAAGTTCTCCATAAATACTTTTCAGTGGGTGTCATGATGAGAGGCTGGCTTGCGTGTCCATACAGGTTTAAGAAGTCCACCAACATGCCTGTTGCAGACAGGTTCGTTTATTATTCCTTTCACTTGCGTTAGGATCACAGTAAACATTAAGAACTACTGCTTCCGAGTGTGAGTTATATGTGTTTAAGATCTATAATTCACATCTGCTAAATATATAGGTTATTTAAGTTAATTTCTATCAAGTTTCTCTCGTTTATATTTCAGATGTGTATGGGTATTTAAATAAAACTGATTCTCCCTGCAGTGAGGGAAGCATTTTTAAAATTTGTGGACCATGATACAGACAGGTTTTAAGGACAAAAGGAAAATTTAGAGTCATCTTATTTAAAAATACTTCTTTATCAGTTACAACTGTGTCCATCTGGGCTTAGAGAAGGTTAGCTGTGTGCATTTTTCTCATGGGCTCACTTTTGTTATGAATCTTGTTAATGATTCCATAGAGAGGACGCCTCTTCATGCGAAGCCCTGGTGAATCTAAGAATTGCCTTTGGTGGAGCGGAGTTGGCAAGCATGCCGGTAATTTCTTTTTCAGGGGCCCAGCCTGGATGTTTTGTAAAACCAGCTCTCTTTTTTTTTTTTTTTAATTTTATTTTACTTATTTTTTTTATTTTTTGCTTTATAACAAATTTAATCAGTTATACATATACATATGTTCCCATATCCCCTCCCTTTTGCGTCTCCCTCCCACCCTCCCTATCCCACCCCTCCAGGCGGTCAAAACCAGCTCTCCTTGAAAGCCGTCAAGTGAGAACTAAGAAAGCATAGCCCACAGTTAAACAGGACAAAACCTCAGGCAGTTCCTTTGAGGAGCAATGTTTTTTGCCAGCCAAGGCACCCCCTGTCTTTGTCTCTGGACTCTGTGTCTGTCTGTCTCTCTCATAGTTTGTTTTACCGGCCGTCCACTGGAATTTGGCAGGCTTTAGCTTAGAACCTTTGATTTAAACATAGCTTTCATTATTGTGACATATATCCCACTTTGAATATTCATTGCTTTAGTATGTTGCCTTGCCTGAAATAATGCTATTCTTCTTCTTTTTTTCTCCCAGAATATGGATCTTTCATAGCCTTCTGGCAGTGTTGCAATTTTTATTGTTATTCAGTGAACTTAGAATGCTGTCTGTGCTGCTTCACAAATCGGTTTCCGTCTATTTGCTTCCATCCTTTCCATGCAGTTTTCTGCTGAGGTGATTGTGCTGTTGTGCTTTGTTCCAGAAAGTCCATTCCAGTGGAAATGGGAACATCTTGATGTGATCCTTCCCTTCAGCAGCAGAGACATCCACTGCGTCACCCGGCTTGTCCCTGGCTTACCAGTTGTCCTCAGGGGCAGCCTTAACCCAAAGTCTTTGGTTTCAGAGGCTTTGTTCTTATGGAGGGAAATCAGGGCTGCGTGGAATGAGACCCCCACAGGCACACACCTGAACAGTATTAGAGCAAACGTAGTTCCCGTGTTGAAAGAAAATGGAGCTGTTTCTGGGACACGAGCTTGATTCCTGTGTTTCTGCAGATAGCTGCTACCCACCATCCAGGGAGATGAAGTCTTAATTCACCGTGTAGGCCGCACTCAGGAGGGACATCTTGCATAGCCCCTGGCTTCATGTGCTTCATTTCTACTATTGTGTCAGCTGCTGTGGGCCTGTAAGTGAGGATTGTTTATGAGTTTTGGAAGTGTATCCTAGGCTGTGACCCCTAGAATAATTTTACTATCTTCATGTTTCATTATGGATAGATTTGTTGGAGAACTGGGCTACAGGACAACTGAGTTACCACTTCCATTTGGGATTTTAATTAGCTTAGTTGTGATTTATGTGGATGAACTAAAAAGTTCATCTGTAAACAGTGCTGTGATTGAACTTAGCCAGTGCCAGGTTAAACTGGCTTCATCTACTACCAAGTGGACATGTTTTTAGTGCTTTGGCTTTTATTATGTTTTCTTAAAACTGATAACAAAAGAGCAAAACCATAACAAAAAACCCTTCCAGACCATACCAGACCCCACAGCTGCATAAATGATAGGCAAGACGAACGTTACAGTTATAGCCTCCATTTGAACCAAGTAAAAAAATATGCAGGAATTATTTTGGTCTGGAATGAACTTTTTTTTTTTCTTTGCGGTACACGGGCCTCTCACTGTTGTGGCCTCTCCCGTTGCGGAGCACAGGCTCCAGACACGCAGGCTCAGCGGCCATGGCTCATGGGCCTAGCTGCTCCGCGGCATGTGGGATTTTCCTGGACCAGGGCACGAACCCACGTCCCCTGCATTGTCAGGCGGACTCTCAACCACTGCGCCACCAGGGAAGCCTGGAATGAACTTTTGATTTCAAACACTTGAGTCTGTGTCTGAATAATATGCAGTCTGTATCTAAATGTCCCTCACTGTGTGTTATGACTTTAATCGTGTCCCCCTCAAATTCATATGTTGAGGTCCTAAACCTCACGTCTCTCAGACTGTGACCCTTTATGGAGATTGGGTCTTTACGAGGGAATCAAGTTAAAATGAAGTTATTTGTTGGGTCCCAATCCAGTATGACTGGTATCCTTGTGAAAAGGAGAAATTTGCACAAAGAGACAGACACACACGAGGAAGACCAAGTGAGGAGTCGTAGAGAAAAGATGGTCATCTGCAAGCCAGAGAGAATGCCCTGGAACTGTCCTTCCCTCACAGACCTCAGGAGGAACCACCTCCAGCCTCCATAACTGGGAAACAATAGATTTCTGTTGTTTAAGCTTCCAGGCTCTGGTGCTCTGTTATGGCAGCTTTGGCAAACTGGTACATCATGGCACATTATCCCTTCTCCACCGACAGTCGGCCAGATGGTGGATTATCCATGCCTCTTCCTCCCCCAGCCTGTGTTGTATCTTCATTTTTGAATTGCTGAGTAGTGCCTCTATTTCCTGGCAGGCAGAAAAGATGAATGCTAACTGTATTAGTGGTCTATTGCTGTGTAACAAATTACCCCCAAGCTTAGCAGTTCAAAACAACAAACATTTATTATCATATATCATCTCGATTTTGTCATTATTACGCATTTATCCTTTAACCATTTCTGTAGGAATGTGGGTACAGCTCAGCCTCTCACAGGCTACAGTCAAAGTGTTGGCCTGCAGCGTCTCCAGGCTCACTTGGAGGAGTCTCTGCTTCCCTGCTCTTTCCTGTGGCTGACAGCAGGATTCAGTCCCTTTTCCCCCAGCTTCTGTCTTTCTTGTTGAATATCAGCCGTCAGCCTGTCACTCCTTCCAGGCCATCTTTCTTTTTTCTTCTCTTTTTGAAGATTTTCTTTGGTGTTCTCAAATTTTGCTATGACTTGTTAAGGTGTTCATTTTTATTTATGAATTTTCCTTAGAATTTCTAGGAAATCTTGAATTTGTAGATTGATGTTTTTTACCCAATTCTGGGAAAAGAAATTTAAAAAAAATATATTATTTCCTCTGCCCTATTTGCTTTCTTTTCTTCTGAGACTCTGAGAAACCATTTTATGTCATCTCTGCCCTCTGTGTTTCTAAACTTCTCTTTCACCTTTTGCATCGCTTTGTTTTACTGTGCTGCATTCTGGATAATATCTGCCCTATGCTTCTGTTACCTAATTGTCTCTTCAGCCATGTTTAGTCTGCTGCTACACTCATGTATGGAATTTTAATTTTCTTTTTTAAAATTAATTTTTATTATAGTATAGTTGATTTACAATGTTGTGTTAGTTTCAGGTGTACAGCAAAGTGAATCACTTATACATATACATATACCCACTCTTTTAGATTCTTTTCCCATATTGAGTAGACTTCCCTGTGTGATACAATAGGTTCTTATTAGGTATCTATTTTATATATAGTAGTGTGTATATGTCAATCCCAATCTCCCAATTTATCCCCACTCCCCTTTTCCCCCAGTAACCATAAGTTTGTTTTTCACATCTGTGACTCTATTTCTGTTTTGTAAAAGAGTTCATTTGTACCATTTTTTTAGATTCCACATATAAGCGATATCATATGATGTTTATCTTTCTCTGTATTATTTTACTTTCCATTTCTGTTTGGTTCTTTTCAAGTGTGTTAGGTCACTTTTCTAGTAGTCTCTTTATATTTCATTCTTTTAAACATACTCAGC
Organism: Mesoplodon bidens; assembly: GCF_964165515.1. Taxonomy (NCBI): domain Eukaryota; kingdom Metazoa; phylum Chordata; class Mammalia; order Artiodactyla; family Ziphiidae; genus Mesoplodon; species Mesoplodon bidens. Next base: position 47,796,209 of record NC_138180.1, read on the forward strand.
AAGTTTGTTTTGGATTTGTTGTGTGATAATGGCAGTATCTGAAGGTTTTGCAAACCTGGTTTTCTGTCTCGTTAATTCCCCCCTCACGGTGCCTAGTTATCTTGTGTGTTTGGTGATTTTCTCTTACTTGTGACATGTGCTTTTTCCTTGGAAAATGATTGTGAGAATTCCCTAAGGCTTAAGAGGAGAGTGTGTTCCACAGAGAGGAAGTGTACTTCTGCTGGATTCTTGGGACCAGCTCTCATTCCACAAAATCTTGTAACCTTTGGTACAATAAGTATGGAAAATTTGAAAATTTTTATGGTAGCTTGACATTGCTATAGATAGCATCAGTGTGCTGTGTTTGTCCTTTTTTCCATAGCATTTTTTGTGCAGTTCACTTTTATTGCATTTTACAAATGGAAAATGAAACAAACAGCCCAGCACTTCACCGTAGGTAGTTTTAGAGGTTCTGTTTTGAGCTAAATTGATAGCTTAACATTATTTTGACTTCCCACATGATATGTATACTTGGGTTGCAAATCCATATGAGTGCTAGTTTTTATTACAGCTTCTCAGTATTTATTCCTTTGCTGCTATTCTCAGGATCCAGGAAAGTGTCCTTGTAGTCCTTTTATGGTGCAGTTTGGTTAAGAGTCTATTTTGCTCCAAACTTACACTGAGGGTGTAGCATTTCGGATATCCCACATTTGAGCAGAAATGTCCTCTGTTAGATTTCCCACCCTGGGTGAGCCCTGGGTTTTGTCTTCTATCTCCTGCACCCCATGAGAAATTAAAAACAAAAACTAAAATTCACCAGGTTGACCAGATGCCCTCAGGGAAAAGAATGGCTTTAACATTCTGGTATCCTTTCTTGATTCTTGGCTTCAGTTTGATCTTAGCCTGATAAATGCACATAATCTTGTCAACCCTTTAATATTAAAATGCATATGTATATGTATACGTGTAGTTGTGTCCTTTTAACAAATGCAGAAAGAGGCTCAGTAAGAATAGAGGACCTCACTCAAGTTCTCAGATCAGGGTGAAGAGTGTGAATCCAAAACTAGGTCTGCTGAGGGTCTTCTAGCATTGTTCCTCCTGCACTCACTTAGAGCAGGACTTCCTGGTGTCCCGCAAAGGGGACAGCCTGTGGGTGCATATCACTCACCTGACATTTACTTTAGGTACAGAAATGCTATAAAATAATGTTAAGGCAATAACACGTACAGAAGGTATGTGGGACAATGGGCGCTTTCATATACTGCTGGTGATGAGATGAATGTTTATAGCCCTTTATTTATTTTTTTTTTGCAGTACGCGGGCCTCTCACCGTTGTGGCCTCTCCCGTTGCAGAGCACAGGCTCTGGACGCGCAGGCTCAGCGGCCATGGCTCACGGGCCCAGCCGCTCCACGGCATGTGGGATCTTCCTGGACCGGGGCATGAACCTGTGTCCCCTGCATTGGCAGGCAGACTCTCAACCACTGCGCCACCAGGGAAGCCCTATAGCCCTTTTGATATTAATATGTTGATCGCTACTAAAATGTTCAACATATATACTCTTTGACCCTGCCATCCCAGCTTGGAGCTTCATCCCTAGAAATAAAGCTCAGTAAGTAAGGACCGGTGTTTCAGGATATATAGTGACCCTTGTTCAAGCTGACAAGAACCCAGAAACAAAGAACATGCCCTTCAACGCGGAAGTTAGACTAAATTAGAATATATTGACAACACGGCATCTCATGTCATGCAGCCACTCAAAAGGGTGAATTTGAATATATCAGCTGGCGTACAGGAAGTTCTGCAAGACATTTTTGAGGGGGAAAAGCAAGAAGCAGAAAGGGTGTATATAATGTTCCATTTTTATAAAACAAGGACAAAATTCCGTGTGCACGTGTATGATTAAGTATGAAGAAGAACGTGGAAAGGTACACCGTAGATTCTTCACATGGGTTACCATGGAGGGCATTGGCAGCAGAGTGGGCGGTAAAGAGGAATGGTGTGGACGGCAGACAGAAGACAGGCGAAATGGCATACACACATACACACAGAAGGCTGCCGAAACCGTGAACTAAGATGTGTGAGATAATCACATTTGGGCATTATGTAAAATTATATATATATATATATATATATATATATATGTATAAAAAGATTTTAAAGTAAAATAAATGGACAAGAAAGACCTTTGTTAAGGCAGAAAAAGAGTGCTGCGGTGAAGGCCCAGGACTAGAGGAGAAAGATAAAGAGGCTGCCTTTAGTCTCATTGCCTTCCGGGTGGTGGGCGTGGGCATGGGCCAGCTATGAGCGTCCTCTGGAACTTTGTCTAGCTGCCTTCTCCATACCTGGTGACGGTAGAGAACACCGCAGTGCATTTCCCCCTGTTCTCAGGGGCACTGTGTACATATTGGCCCCATGTAGTCAGTATATTTGGAGAGTCCATGGTGAGGACTGCAGTGCTGTCTCTTGTACTTGGTAAGCATACATTGAGTACCAGCTGGCTGCTGGGTGCCATGCCACACACCATCCTCACACAACTGAATATGGAACCCTGGCCTCGAGCTTGCTCATGGATTTGCCCAACCTTAAAAAGGAACCTTAAAAACAAGCAGAACAAGTAAAAACGGAGCTTCCTTAAGAAACAGAGCTGTTGAGTAAATTTCGCTGATCTTTTGAAAAAGAGAAGAAAGGAAAGGCGGGCTCTTCTCTGTCATTCTCTAACGTGGAGGAGCTGACCTTAGTGAAAAGCAGTTTTCGGTGTGTCATCCCTGTATTTCACTGTGCTTAAAGACATCGTTGTTGCTCATTTAGCTTTAAATAGTGCAGAGGCAGGCGCCGGGTTTATAGACTTGTTTCTGTACCATCTGAGTGCAGTAAACATGCCTCTTCCAATCAGGTGAATAATACACAAGCTATTGCTTTATTTTTGCTTCCGTTTGTGGAATCATAAAAAACCCCAAACCCTAAAAACCATAAAACAAAAAACCCCCAGACCAAAAACTGCCCCCACAAGTTGCAGCCAAGTGTTGAGTTTGAGTGGCCTTAGCAATCTTAAAGTGTCTTGCTTCCCCTCCTTTTAGAGAGTGGGAGGCTGCTTGAAGACTGGAACATCCAGGATGATAGCTGCGGTAATTTCTGTGTTTGCTCACCCCTTCCCAACCCCGGCCCCAGAGCCCTGCCTGGTGAAGCGCTCATGCCTTTGTCTAAAGCACCATGTCTTCGGCCTGTGCTTTACCACTTGGGGAACATGGATCTAGGCCAGCTGTTTCCACGTCAGATGAGGCATGTTGGTGAAGTCACCTGACCAAGCCTGCACAGTGAGTGAATGAAGAATAGATACAGGTGAAGGAGTTGACTGTGCACCCTTGAAACCCGTACTGTCTAGCCACCAGCGATACGGGGCTTCCGAGCTCTTGAAAAAGCATGAGTCTGAATTGAGATGTGACCTAGGTGCAAAATACACATGAGGACTTCCAAGACCTCGTGAAAAAGCAGTGTAAACTACCTGTCAGTAATCTCGTATATCGATTACATGTTCAAATGATAAAATGTTGGATACGTTGGGTTCAGTAAAATGTATTATTAAAATACATTTCACATATTTCTTTTGGCTTTTAAACGTGGTTACTAGAAAACTTAAAATTACATATGTTCCTCGCATTGTATTTCTTTTAGAGAACACTGCTTTAAACAGTACTGACTCTTCTCTACCGAATTCCTACCCAAAGCATCTTCTTGTGCTATTCATTCATTCATTCACCCACTCATTCACTAGCAGAGGTTACTTGTTTGGGGTGAATTTGTGTGATGTTTTGGTGATTTGTTTTCAGTCCCCACTATTTGGGAACATATCACACTAATCTTTAATCATTGGAATAATTGTCGTGAGCAAGTCGGAGGTTTAAGAAAACTGTTCAGCCAGGGACAAAAAGGAACCCCAGGCACGGTAGCCATGCTTTCAGGGGCCACTTGGGGAACCAGGCATGGCCAAGCACTGCCTGTGGGGAGGGACCCAGACACTGGAGATAGATATCCTGTGACCCTCAGGGTGCTCAGTACAGATGGATGTCTTTGGTTGATGTGCAGTGGTCCTCTCTCCAGTTGTGCCTGTCCTCTCATTCTGAGTGTCTCCCCATCGAGGACATGCATCACCTGCTTTCTAATTCTCTCTAGGTCCACCTCCTCCACAGCCCACTCCACCCACACGGCTCTCCCACCTCTACTGCCGTGGGCTCCGGGCAGAGTTTTCCCACATCACCATGTTCTCACACGTCTGCCCTTTTGACCCTGCTCTTTCCTCCTCCCAGACTGTCTTTTCCCATGTGGTCCCCTGGCAGATCCAGCCTGTCCTCAAGACTTAGCTCAGGCATCACTTCCTTGACTTCACGGACGAAGTTAGGGTCTGTGGAACCTTCCAGAACTTGGCTCCGCAACGTGTGCTCCGTGGACCAGCAGCAGCATCACCACCTGAGGGGCTGGTAGAAATGCAGAATCTTCAGACCCTCTGAAGAGCCCAGTCTTTCTGAATCAGAATCTTCATTTTAACAAGATGCCCAGGTGTTTTGGTTACACACTGAAGTTTGAGCAGCATCTCCCTAGAGCACCAGATTTACGCTGTAACTATAACACATACTATGTTGTTACCCTTCCTGAGCTGATTAGCATCCTCCACTAGGTTGCAGCCTGAGGTCTGAGGTCATCTGGTTCATCTAGGCACTTAGGATGCCTAGGAACTTAGTAATTTAATAAATGTATCTGAAGAGATAAAAAGACATGGTTCCCAGTGGAAAGGGTTTGGCGGTGGATACAGATTGTGGTCAGTGGTGTGTGCATAGGAAGTAGACTCTTGCAAGTGCTGTGATTGATCAGGGAGGTTACACACAGCAGCAAGAGAAGGCACTTTTGATTACAAACAGTGTCAACATTTAGGAAGAAGGTGATAGGTTAAAAAAAAAAAGAGATGCTATTGAAGTAGCTGGAGAGGGATCAGAAATATTGGAGGCAAGCCATCGTGACAGAGAGGAGGAATGCTCGAGAAAGAAGGGGTGTTCAGTTACATGGAGAGCCTCAGGTCATTGACATTCAAGGATGCTTAAAGTTCTGGGTTTGCAGTGAGTTAGGAGATCTCACATGGTTTCACAGGGCTTTCATTCAAGTTACCTGTGAAGAAGAGTGCTTGTCATGGGCTGGCAAGTGAATAGCAGGGGATGTGCGGTCATCTGGCCATGTAGGTCAGGAGGAATTAGGACCCAAGTCTGAGGGCAGAGGATGGTCCAAGCAAGGCTTTCCTTAGGAAGGAGAAATCTGCGTGCTCTCTTCCCTACTGGAGTGTAAGCCCTTTACAGCAGCAGCCACAGCTTCAGGGTCGTTGTTTGTGCCCCCAGGCAGTCCGTTATCTGTAGGAACCCACTGTCTGTGTTGTAGTTGTCATGGATTGAATAAAAGATCCAAGGAGCAAAACAGATAGGAGTGTAGAAGTCCAAAAACAAGGGAACAATTAAACGGCTGATTCAAAATTAGGTAAGAGGCCATTTCAGGGAGTATAGCTCAGATGTCCAACTGGGGCCAGGACGAGGGTGAGGCACGTGGGGCACCCCTTGAAATTTTGCACCCTAAGCACTTGTCTCACCCTCGCCATGGCCCTAATGGAAATATTTTTCTTTGAGATGACTGGGTTGAATACCCTTTGGGAGAGTTGACATTTTGCAAGTTTTTCAGAAATATAGTCCCCTCCTCTTTAGTATTCTACATCCTCTTTGCTCCAAATCAAATATTTATTTCATGCTATCTCATTTCTTACCATAAGAACAAAAATTTTATGACTGAGGGTTTTTTTGCAGAAGAGATTAACTACAGAAATAACCAGCAATTTTAATATATCTGCATCAGGGAACAAGGCCATATAATCTTCAATTAACTAAAGATGAGCTTCTTTTGTTAAGCCATATAATGAGTAATTTAGAGCTTTCAGCCTATCTTTGGAGGATAAAATGTTCCATGATGCTCAGAGTAGGCTTGCTCCTGAGAGACAAATTTAGAAAAATGTTTGTTCAATTTCATGATAAAGGCTGTATTTACACCAAGGGAAAAAGTTGAGCATTTGGAAAATCTGTGCAGCATTGCTATGGAATTCCTTCAGTTGTGTGGAATGCTTCATTTTTCTCTAAGCCCCAATTTAGCTTCGATTACTATAAAAACAAAGCAGCAGGTTACAGAGGTTTTCAAGGGGTTTCAAAACCTGAGGGAAAATAGTGTACGTTTTTCTGGCCAATGTAGACTTTGTCATACTTGTTTTGATCATGAGGAGAGGAATAAGTATTGGGAAAGTGTTTTTAGCAATTTCTGAGAACATGTTTTTCCCCCAAAAAATATCAACAACAAAACTCCTGTTAAAGAAAGTGCATCATAACAACTCTTTTCTTCTGCTTCAAAAAATGTTGCCTTATGGCCAGTAGGGTCAAATGGCTTGAAAGTACTTCAAGAAACTAAGGTGTCACCTCTCATTTGTTTAAATATTTAAAGATGCTCCTTTCCGACCTAGCCGTATTTTAAAATTTGTACTGTTGTGATGTTATCCTTGATCACTCTCATATGACCTCAGTACAGAAATGGAGCGCTCTTCCATAGGTTTGCAATTATTAGTTTATTCACATGCCAGCAGGGAAGAAACCATCTGGATGTGGAGGTCAGGCAGCAAGGGATCCCTGGCAGGGCTTTTGAAAGACAGATTGGATGGAAAAAGCATCAACTCATAGAGAAAACTTATGGTAACAGTGACAATTATTAGCCAATGGACCCAGCTTTCTGGGGAGATCAAGTGACAAGTAATAGAGAAAGGCATGAACTTCAGTATAAAAGGGGTGAGATAAGAGAAGCAAGGCAGAGAGAGAGTGTCTGGGACTCTGTAAAGAACTGGCACGGCCCATAGCAAAACAGTGATTTGACCAAGTGTAGCTAACGGTTAAATAGTATTCGCAATCACTGATGTTCCACTCCAGATATTCTGAACACATGCATCAAAAGTCAGAGGATAACTTTGCAATTTAATTTAGTTGTAGCTGTGTCCCCTATTCTGAATTGGATGAAAGATTCACTTATCAAGATGCTAAATAATTTAATGGTATTGATAGTCTGGTAGTGATGCTGTTGGCCAGAAGAGGAAGAGAGGGCCATGATTAATGCAAGAGGTGGTTCTCAGCAGGAAAGAGATAGGTGGGGAGAAAAATGGGAGAAAAATCTACGTGAAGGAATGATACAGGGAGAGATTATGAGTGACTGGGAAAAAGCCTGTGGCATCAGGACAGGTTGTGCACAGGATGCTGAAAAATTAATACCACAGACAGGGAAGTTGTGAGGTCTCATGGGAACAATGTGGGTGGTGGTGAAGTAGACACTTGGTCAGTATACATCACAACTCAGTGGATCCCGAGCTGCATCTCATACATTGTAACATCAATTTCTACATCCTAGTAAAATCCATTTCCTCCCAGTGGCCCACCAGGCCCTATGTGTTCTCCCCCACTGTGGTAAGCCGACTTTAAAGATGGCTCCTGGGGACTTCCCTGGTGGCACAGTGGATTAGAATCCACCTGCTAATGTAGGGGACACGGTTTGATCCCTGGTCCGGGACGATCCTGCATGCTGTGGAGCAACTAAGCCCGTGCGCCGCAACTACTGAGCCTGCACTCTAGAGCCCGCGAGCCACAACTACTGAGCCCGTGTGCCGCAACTACTGAAGCCCGCGTGCCTAGAGCCCGTGCTCCACAACAAGAGAAGCCACCGCAGTGAGAAGCCCACGCACCGCAACAAAGAGTAGCCCCCGCTCGCCACAACTAGAGAAAGCCTGCGTGCAGCAACGAAGACCCAATGCAGCCAAAAAAAAAAAAAAAAGATTCATGTGTCGGGGACCTTCAAGACGGCAGAAGAGTAAGACGTGGAGATCACCTTCCTCCCCAGAAATACATCAGAAATACATCTACATGTGGAACAACTCCTATAGAACACCTACTGAACGCTGGCAGAAGGCCTCAGACCTCCCAAAAGGCAAGAAACTCCCCACATGCCTGGGTAGGGTAAAAGAAAAAAGAAAAAACAGAGGCAAAAGAATAGGGACGAGACCTGCACCAGTGGGAGGGAGCTGTGAAGGAGGAAAGGTTTCCACACACTAGGAGCCCCTTTGTGGGTGGAGACTGTGGGTGGCGGAGGGGGGAAGCTTTGGAGCCGCGGAGGAGACCGCAGCCACAGGGGTGCAGAGGGCAAAGTGGAGAGATTGCCGCACAGAGGATCGGTGCCGACCGGCACTCACCAGCGGCACTCACCAGCCCGAGAGGCTTGTCTGCTCACCCGCCGGGGCGGGCGGGGGCTGGGAGCTGAGGCTCGGGCTTCGGAGTTCAGATCCCAGGGAGAGGACTGGGGTTGGCTGCGTGAACACAGTGAGAGAGTGGCATGGACTTATAAATACTACCAAATGTAGAAGAGATAGCTAGTGGGAAGCAGCCGCATAGCACAGGGAGATCAGCTCAGTGCTTTGTGACCACCTAGATGGATGGGATAGGGAGGGTGGGAGGGAGACGCAAGAGGGAAGAGATATGGGGACATACGTATACATATAACTGATTCACCCTGTTATACAGCAGAAACTAACACACCATTGTAAAGCAATTATACTCCAGTAAAGATGTTAACAAAACGATGGCTCCTGATGGTCCCTGCCTCCTGAGAGGCATAGCCTTGTGTGCTCCCATCCTTTGCAGTGTAGGCTGTGACTCAGTTCTAAAAGGACATCCAGCAGAGGTGACGGGGTGTCACTTCTATGGTCAGATTACAAGAGATGGTGACTCCGTCTTGTTAGAAGGTCTTCCCTTGCTGGCTTTGATAAAGCAAGCTGCCCTGTTGCAGAGGCCCACGTGACAAGGAACTAAAGGTGACCTTCTGTCAATAGCAGCAAGTAACCAAGACACTAGATCCAAGAATCCTCAGGCAGCTAAATTCTACCGACAGCCACGTGAGCACATTCTTCCCCAACTGAGCCTTCAGATGAGGCTCTCAGATGAAATCACAGCCCTGTGGGACTCCCTGAATCAGAGGATGCAGTTAAGCCATGCTCAGACTCCTGGCCCACACAAACGTGAGATTATAAATGTGTGTTATTTTAAGCCACTAAGTTTGTATAGTGTTACACAGCAATAGATAATATAATTTGGCTTATTGTCAGTTTCTCCTCCATCCCTACTAGGATGTAAACTGGTAAAAAAAAAAAAAAAATGGAGGCACTGTTGTCTGTTTTTTCCCCCCCATTGCATTCATGGACCCTATAATCATGCCTGACATGCAGTATTTGTTGAATGTACTGGTTGAACAAATCAACATGTATTTAGTAAGGGCATAACTAAACCATATTCTTTCCAAATAAGCTAAAACTATATTCTTTCCAAATTCATTTCATATGCAAATGAATCCTGTCTTTATTGGAATGTATATATACATACAAGAGTAGCTGAACCAAATATTTTAAGCATATACACACACGCACATACAAATACAGGTATATTACAAATATATGTGTGTACATTGGATGTGGATGCAAACCATTTCACTGTGTACCTAAGGGAACAATGGTACCACAGACGTTAGTCAGGAATTTGGTTGGTATTTCCACTCCTCATTACTCTGTTTCACATAATTATCGTCTCTGTTTCCAGAGAGTAGCTATGCCAATGTAAACCCAATTAGTGGATGTGGAAAGCTGCTTTCCCGTGAAAGGCAGTGCCTTCAAAATACAGGCTATTCCTTCTTGGTGTTGACATGCTTTTGCATGAGAGAGTCGTCCGTTTGCATTTTTCATTTCATTCATTGTATTTTTCAGCTCCAGAATTTCTGTTTGGTTCCTTCTTATGATTTCTACCCCTGTGTTAAGTTTCTTGTTTTGTTTGTATGTTGTTTTCCTGATTTTGTTGAATTGTCTTTCTGGGTTTTCTTGTCGCTCCCTAAGCTTCCTTAAAACAACTATTTTGAAGTCTTTACTGGGCAAATCACAGACCTCCATTTCCTTGGAGCTGGTTTCGGGAAAATTACTGTGTTCTTTGGTGGTCACGTTTCTCTTATGTTTCATGTTCCTTGAAGTCTTGCAATGCGGTCTTCATTTTTGAAAAAGCCTTCACCTCCTCCAGTCTTTACTGATTGGCTTTGGAAGAGAAATACCTTCTGTCAGCCCTGCCAGGGATTCTGAGGCTTTCTCAGACCTTTTCTATGGATACAGCTGCTCACACTTCTTGTTCCCTCTTGGGGGGAATTCTTGAGGTTGTGTGTCTTCTCTTGATCCTGTGAAGCCAGGCTGAGTGCTGACAGCCTCCCTTTTCTTCTCCTAGGGTAGCGCTGCACGCTCACGTTTATGTGCTTTCTCCCAATCCCGCAGACTCAGGCCGGCTTGTGCTCATGTGGACGCTAGCCACAGTGTGAGGGTGTGTGGGTGAGGTGTACAGAGTGTTAGGGGTGCCCAGGGGCCAGCTGGGGGGATCAGCTTCCTGATGGAGTCTGTGAAGCAGTTCGTAGGATCTGCGTCCCTTGGTCATCCTCTGAGAGCCTGTGGCTGTTGTCCTCTCCACCCCTCCCTTCCCCCAAGTCATGCAACCCCTCTCAGTTTTCTGGATGGGGCAGGAAAGAGCTGGGTCTCTTTGGCAGCGTCCTGCCCACCGGGGAAGGCCAGGTGCTCATTCACAGGCTCTTTCTGCCCCAGGAGAAATCGTGCTGGGGTTTCTCTCCTGGGCACTGAGCTGTGCCGCCTTGGGGAAGGGATGATGTGGTAAAATCAAAGTGTTCCTCTTACCCTCTTCACTGTGTCTAACCGCAGATTTTTTTTCTCTCCAGGGCTGTGCTGGAACTTCTCTGCTGGACTCCTGGACTTCCACAAAGGTACTGTCCTCTATGAGTGGTGGTCAAAATCGGTGTTCCTTCTGGGGAGGGTGGTAGGAAACTCCTGCCATTTTCCCAGCACTGCTCTCTCTGGTTTTCAATCTCTGCGTTTATGACTTTAGATTTCTAATTTTCTTTTGATTATTCACATTTGAACTTTTCTGGACCAAGGTCTTTTCTTTCCATGTCCTAACAAGGGATTGGCACTTTTTTTTTTTTCTGTAAAAGGCCAGGTAGTACATATTTTCAGTTTGTGGGCCATGTAGTCTCTGTCACAACGACTCAAGTCTGAAGGCAGCCGCATCTGCGGTATGTGAACGAATGCGTGTGGCTGTGTTCCGATAAAACTTTATTTACAAAAACAGGTGGTGGGCTAGATTTGGCCCGTGGGCCATGGTTTGCTGACCCCTGCTCAATCTGTGGCATCTTCCCAGCCCAGTCCCACCCAGGGAGAAGAATGTGGATGAAGGAGTATAATAGCTATTTGGTTTTGGCCATGATAATTTAAAAGGGAGATGACTGGGAAAGTGTTAGATGGAGCACATCACAGTTCACATCGTGCCCTGTGACTTCATAGCTTTGTGACCCTGCGTGCATTCACTCATCTGTCAGTGTGCACATGTTGATTATGTCGTTCATCAGCGATAGTATTTTTTGGTATGTTTTCTGCTGAAGGAATTAGGCAGAACCCAAAGGGGATAGGTTTGAAGCTGACTATGCAGTCTTCCCGGGAATAAAAAATCAGGGTTGAACAGAAGATGGAATAAAGAGAACATCTGGTGTTTGAAAGGAGGGACCCTCCTGAGTTGATGTTAAAATGTCACATCATAGCTCTGGCTATCTCTCTTGAAAATCACTGTTCAACCTGGCTGAGGGCAAGGTCTCAGTGTTTGTTCTGCCTTTGTGTTCTGGTAATTTCATAGTCCTGGGTCTTGCCCTGGAATATACTTAATATTTGCCTGTTTACAGAGGCTTTCGTTTCTTATTCCTCTGTGTGGCTGATTTGAAATTACTCCAGACGTTCCGTGACGATCAACTGCCAGTTTTCCTTTGCAACTAGATAACCTGGAACTATTTTCAAGCTGTACAGGAGGTCAGCTTCCAATTTCTAGCTGTCTTAGAAAGTCTTAATTATTCATTGACGTTTGTAGAATTTGCAGTATAATCGAATTATCTTTCCAATCTGATGACATGGGTAATATTTTAAAAATAAGTGAACAATTAATTTTCTCTGATTGTGAAAGAACTGACAAGTTATGGAAGCTGTGATGCATCGTTGAGACTCTGGCTTTGGAGCTTGAGGGCTGTGGGTCTGACTGTGCCCTCACACTATCATCTTAGCTCAATTGCTTAATCCCTCTGAAGATAAAGTCATGCATCTAAAAAATGGAGATAATAATTCTTACCTTGTAGAATAGCTGTAAGAGTGAGAAATAATGTAAATAAAGCTACTCACACAATACATTGCCTAGGATACTTTCTCAGTAAATGGAAAATAGTATTATAATAAGAACATATGACTGGAATGCAATATATATTGTCCTACTGGGTGAGTGATGAAAATTCTTGATTTAGTTTAACCAAAGTGTTTGCCGTGAAGCCATTAAGTTAAGAATTATATTGGAAACAAGTTTTTAATTAGTGTAAATTAATTAGTGTAATTAATTAGTAGTGTGAACATGAAGTAGGAGACCATAAATAACTGTAATCGTCTGTTATTTCTTTCTTTCTTTCTCTTTCTTTCCTTCTTTCTTTCTTTCTTTCTTTCTTTCTTTTACAACTTCATTGGAGTACAATTGCTTCACAATGGTGTGTTAGTTTCTGCTTTACAACAAAGTGAATCAGTTATACATATACATATATTCACATATCCCTTCCCTCTTGCGTCTCCCTCCCACCCTCCCTATCCCACCCCTCCAGGTGGTTACAAAGCACTGAGGTGATCTCCCTGTGCTATGTGGCTGCTTCCCACTAGCTAGCTATTTTAAGTTTGGTAGTGTATATATGTCCATGCCACTCTCACTTTGTCACAGCTTACCCTTCCCCCTCCCCATATCCTCAAGTCCATTCTCAAGTAGGTCTGTGTCTTTATTCCTGTTTTACCCCTAGGTTCTTCATGACTTTTTTTTTCTTAAATTCCATATATATGTGTTAGCATACGGTATTTGTCTTTCTCTTTCTGACTTACTTCACTCTGTATGACAGACTCTAGGTCTATCCACCTCACTACAGATAACTCAATTTCGTTTCTTTTTATGGCTGAGTACTATTCCATTGTATATATGTGCCACATCTTCTTTATCCATTCGTCTGTCGATGGTCACTTAGGTTGCTTCCATGTCCTGGCTATTGTAAATAGTGCTGCAGTGAACATTGTGGTACATGACTCTTTTTGAATTATGGTTTTCTCAAGGTATATGCCCAGTCGTCCGTTATTTCTAATTCACATGAACCAGTCATCAGTGGTCTTTTCAACAGGTTTTTGCTTACTAATAACTGTGAGAAACTTTATTGAGGTTCCCCCTTCTATGTTCAACTTTTGCTAAATCCTGAGGTGCAGAGCTTTTCTCCAAAGCAGGACAGAGGGAGGTTCCTGATGGAATACCCTTTCATCATGAATAGGCAGTTAGCTTTTGAGCACGTGAAAAGTAGGTCTTTCTTCTACCATACGAAGGCAGCTTGCATTGCTGTTTAGACAACAGCAGTAATAGAGAAAATTATTTACATTCCCTGACTTTGAATTTTGTCATCTACGCAACAAGAAGGTTTGGTGCTTTTGGCCTCTGAGATCTTTTCTCAGTTCTAATATTCTGTGATTCCAAGGCATTTCCACTTCTAGCATCAGGAAAGTTGGAATTTCTCCCCAAATGCCCATTTTACCAACGCAAACCCAATTTCATTCTTGGCTCTCTGAGACAAGGGAACTGGTTTATTTTGTATTCCCTCTTTCCTAACATCTATTTTAGTGCTAGGAGATTAGGGGTGCTTAGTAACTAGGATAAAGTGTAAAGAGACCAGAGTATATAATTCAGCATTAACTAGAGGGGAGGATACTGAGGTAGGTCCGTATCATCAGGATGTCACTGCTTTGCATGTGTAGACTCCTTATCTAACTTGAGACAGGATGAATTGTAGGGGCCATGCTGTACTGTGCTTTCTACCCACAAACAGGGCCCTGAAACAGTATGGTTCCCATGAATGACTTAATGCCTAGGCCATTAGCCAACTAATACTCACTCAACTATGACCTCACACTTGGAAGAGCATTTGTTTGGCTTTGATTTCCTCAAATGAAGATTTGAAAAAAAAGCCTCATGCATATGACAACATGTCTCCCCATCAGTTCATAATCTCTCCAGGCAAAAGACAAAACCCCAAACTAACCAACAACAAAACAAAGCTTTCTGGTGCACACTCTGTGGTTTCAATCCTGGACTCTCAGCGCTAAATACGAAATAACTAGAGAGTGACTTAATACATCATTTTACAGTTGATTTTTCAAAATTTCTCTCAGCGTATGCAGAAAGTCTGCCATCATCATAAGCTCTTAAAAAATAAAATAAAAAAATAAAGAGTCCACTTCTACCTATGCATCTGTGCTCTAGAATGTTAAATAATCATGGAGAAAAGAAATCTCTGAAATGTAAGTAACTCCTCTTGCTGTGGAAAGTAATTGGTCATGGGAGATTATCCTCAGCCAGCCCTTGAATTTCAGATATATAACCTCTGCAGAAAGGTTTCAAAACAACTAGAAAAATGCTACTGCCTGTTTTTACAAAAGTTATGCAGAAGACATCGAGGGGTACACGTTTATCTCCTAGAATAGCTGACCTATTTACTCATCTTCCTGCTGTTATTTCAGCTGATAGCTGCAATTATTCAGATTGTGTGAATTCATCGCATCATGTTCTTTGACTAAAGTCATGCTAGAATTAATTTCCTAGTCATTTGATATCGTCTAAAATACTGTGGGCAGTGGTGGATTCGTTAAGTACTGTAATTGCATTTAGATCAACCATTCCCCCTTTGCTTGTTTCTCTTTCCCCCTATTTTCAGTAGAAAACAAAGAGTTCTCTCTCCACTCTGCCCTCCTTTCCATGCCTTCTTTAAGATCTCTGGTCTGGCAGCTGCAGAATCCACACGGCAGCAAGGTTCTAACTCCTGCAGCTGTTGGCTGTGCATCCCCTGAGCTCTGGACTCTGAACTTCATCTAAGAGCTTTCTTGTCTCCATAGCAACTGGGACAGCCACAGGTCCTGACATTTCCTTTCGGAAAATGAGACTGTGGACATGTGCTTTGTATAAAAGATACGTGTGTTCCTGAAAACATTCACTCTAAATCCCTGAAAATCAAGTGAAATTTCAGCATATCAGGACGATTTGGTTTGGGGAGATACTCAATGAAGAGTCGTTTAATGAATTGGATATTTCCATTCTCCCAAGAATTTATTTTTAGAGTAAAGCCATGTCGAATGTGAGCAAGTTACATTTGTTAAGTTTTATCCAGTTCTGTTCTGCTAACTCCTTAGTGTTTAAAGATGGACCTTATAGTTGTGGAAGATAGAGTTCTCCACCCACTTCCCCTGTTTGTTGTGAGTGACCTATGGCTCTGGAAGCCTTCACGTCTATCGATATTTATGCTTCTCCCTGCCTCTCTGACTGTGGTTTGTGCCTGGAGGGGAACTTTCTATCCATTCCTACCCTTGGATTGTGAATGAAGAATCAGTTGCTGAGGTTTTCACACCCATTTTTTCAGATAATTGTGTGTCACTATTTGATATGTAGTATGTTTAATATTTACAGGAAGCGCTCCAGAACTATGTATAGAGTTGCATTAAAGCCCTACTGTGCAGGAGACCTGATTTGGAAAATGCTGACATCTTCTGAGCGTATCCTGTATGCCTGACTCTGCTAAGGGCACTGCTTTTTTTTTTTTTTTTGCAGTACGCGGGCCTCTCACTGTTGTGGCCTCTCCCGTTGCGGAGCACAGTCTCCGGACGCGCAGGCTCAGCAGCCATGGCTCACGGGCCCAGCCGCTCCGCGGCATGTGGGATCTTCCCGGACCGGGGCACGAACCCGCATCCCCTGCATCGGCAGGTGGACTCTCAACCACTGCGCCACCAGGGAAGCCCAGGGCACTGCTTTTTAATCTCCTAATCCCCCCAGCCCTGTGAGCCAGGCAAGGCTGGTTGATACCCCTTGGTGTGGCTTGCTGTGGTCCACGGCCAGAATGAGTTGTCACTGCCCTTTCTCGTTGCTTAGAGCCCACATCATATTTGTAGTTGAATATTTTGCATACTTTGAAAGAGTTATCTTATCCCTCTTTTATAGAATCTAAAGAAACCCGCAAATTTATAGGAAAAGACTACCGGCACATTATCTTTCACAAATGGCTAAGCTATGTTGATTCACCTTTTAGATTCAGTTAACAGTGGTGCTTCAGTTATACATTTTTGTGAGCCGTGTTGCGTAAAGAACCTACGGAGCTTCCTCAACATTTAAAGACAAAGGTGTTTTTGTATTTTTACAGGAGTACAGTCCACAGACTATTTATTGGGAAATATGTGTATACTTCTCTTTTCTCTTCCATTGTGTGTGGTTACCTTTAGAAACTATTTAACAAGATTTGTGATGGGATACGTGAGCAAGACTTTGTGCTATTGATCAAATGGCCAGGTGAGGGGCTGCTGTAATAGTGATGGGCACGTACTGTATATACTCAGACTTGAGGAATGTATTCTGTTCTCTAAGGCTGTTGGCCACAGTTGCATTTGCTGAAAAGCTGAAATGCAAGCTGATGAGTAAAGGCAGAGAATATAAAGTGATCCTCCGGCTTGTAGGAAGAATGCATGCCATTGTCTCACTGAGGACACACGCAGTGTCATCCAAATTATAAATTTAGATTTTGGTCTGATCGTTTTATTTTAAAAGCACAATAGGACTTGAGAGTTCTTGCTAACCACTTTCTCCATGCCTGACAAGGGGATAAAAATATATAATAAATCCAATTGCTTTGAGATAGCAAAGAATGTGCAAATCATTGGTATTTTTAGAAAATCATTATACTTTAAACTCCTCACGTGCTCTCCTCAAGTGCACACAATTCACAGACAGTGTTAAGGCAATTTAAATACAGCACATTTTGGTGGAACTGTATTTGAGATGGACTCTGTAAAAAACCGTTCAAAATGAGTAGTTACTTACTCTCAAATTAGAGAACTAGGGTTTGCATACTGAGCATAAAACCACTTGGAAACCTCTACTATTAACTTTAAATCTTCAGCATGGTCTTATAGTGTACGTTAGTCGTTTACAGTGTGTGCCGATCCTTTCCCTGTCTGCCGTATCTCATTGCTGAAGACTGGGAAACACAGGCTGGCATTTGACTCTGGAAATGAACAATTCAGAAAACTCAACGGGGAAACTCACTTAGAAATAAAATGTTCATTTATGTTTTTATTGCTCGTTACTTTCAACTGGTCCTTTGATGCAAATGTGAACATGATGATTAGTGATTCTAGTTAGGCTTTCCTCTAAAAGAGCAAGAAATTTGTGATCAAGTTTAGCAGCAAAGAAATACCTCTTCTTCAGCCTCCCACTTTTACTGACTCCCTCAAGGGGGAAGAAAGTGAAGAATCAGAGGATGCGCTTTGGGAAAAAAGCAGTTGCTGAAATGTGTATGTGTAGACTTATCTGCATATATATTTTATTTCGGAAAGGGACTGTCAGGAATTCTGTGCTGCTCTGAGTGACCTATAGAGAGTGTTTCTTTTGCATAACACCCAGCGCACCTAGAGGAAGTGCGTAATAATAGTCAGCATGAGGAAGGTGAACTGTGCTGAAGAGTAGGAGTGGATCACAGAGGGGTAAGAGTGCCCAGATAGGGAAAACAGTTGGGGGACATTTGAGGCCCTCAGCAGCATCATTAGGAAGTCCAGCCAAGAACTTACAGTCATAAGAGGACTGAGCAGCGACAGAAGCTGACGTTCCCTGTTGTGGTTTCCGGGGAGCCTGGTCTGCCAGGATGAGAGAGCAGTGGAGGGGACTGCAGATACCTAAAGCCATGTCAGGACTCTGACCTGCATCGGTTCATGCCTCAGTAAGACCTGGATCATATGTCACGTTCAAGTGTATATGGTTAATGACTTTCCAATCCTGAAATAGTTTTTCTTAGCGGATTTCTGTTTGGGTTTTTCAAATACATATTTTGTTTTTATTATTGGCAATAGAAAATTCTCTCTCTACTTAAATATAAGACATGACACTATAAAACTCCTAGAAGAGAACATAGGCAAAACATTCTCTGACAAAATTGTAGCAGTGTTTTCTTAGGTCAGTTTCCCAAGGCAATGGAAATAAAAGCAAAAATAAACAAATGGGACCTACTTAAACTTATCAGCTTTTGCACAGCAAAGGAAACCATCAACAAAACAACATATGGACTGGGAGAAGGTATTTGCGAATGATGTGACTGACAAGCGCTTAATTTTCAAAACATACAAACAGCTCATAGAAGTCAATAACAGAAAAACAAACAACCCAATCAAAAAATTGGCAGAAGGCCTAAATAAACATTTCTTCAAAGAAGGCATAAAAATGGCCAATAGGCACAGGAAAAGATGTTCAATGTTGCTAATTATTAGAGAAAAACAACTCAAAACTACAATGAGGTATCACCTCATACTGGTCAGAATGGCCATCATTAAAAAGTCTACAAGTAATAAATGCTGGAGAGGGTGTGGAGAAAAGGGAACCCTCCTGCACTGTTGGTGGGAATGTAAATTGGTGCAGCCACTATGGAGAACAGTGTGGAGGTTCCTTAAAAAACTAAAAATGGAACTACCATACGACCCAGCAATCCCACTACTGGGGATATATCTGGACAAAACTATAATTAAAAAAGATACATTCACCCATATGTTTATAGCAGCACTATTTACAATAGCCAAAACATGGAAACAATGTAAATGTCCATTGACAGATGAATGGATAAAGAAGATGAGGTGTGTGTATATATATACATGTATGTATGTATGTATGTAATGGAATATTACTCAGCCATAAAAAGGAATGAAATAATGCCATTTGCAACAACATAGATGGACCTAGATATGATCATGTTAAGTGAAGTAAGTCAGAGAAAGACAAATATCATATGATATCACTTACATGTGGAATCTAAAACATGACACATATGAACATATCTATGAAACAGAAATAGACTCACAGACATAGGAAACAAACTTATGGTTACCAAAGGGGGAGAGCAGAGAGAAATAAATTAGTAGTTTGGGATTAGCAGACATAAACAACTGTATATAAGGTAGATAAACAACAAGGTCCTACTGTAGAGCACAGGGAACTCTATTCAATATCCTGTAATAAAACATAATGGAAGAGAATATAAAAAAGAATATATGTATGAAACCGAATCACTTTGCTGTACACCAGAAACGAATACAACATTGTAAATCAACTATACTTCAATAAAAAAAGAAAATTTTCTTTCTTCTAAAAAATGTTATAAGAATACTTAACAACTTAGCATGGGATTTACACTCTTCACAAATCTCTAAGTGCACAATACAGGATTGTTAACTATGGGCCCCAACTTGTACAGCAGGTATCTAGAACCTACTCATCTTGTATAACTGAAACTCTATACCCATTGAACAGCAACTCTCCATTTCCCCTCCCTCTAGCCCCGTCACTTAGAGAAGCTTATACTTTCCTGATAGTTCCTTACAGAGTAAGATAAAATTTGACTCTCTGCTTCTATGTGTTTGATTATTCTAGGTACCTCATTTATGTGGAATCATGAAATATTTGTACTTTGGTGACTGGGCTTATTTCATTTATCATAATGTCTTTCAGGTCCATCCGTGTTGTTTCAAATGACAGGATTTCTTTCTCTTTTAAGGCTGAATGTTTTGTTGTATGTATGTATGGCATTTTGTTTACCTGTTCATCTGTCAGTGGACACTTAGGTTGTTTCCGTATCTTGGCTATTGTGAATAATACTGCAGTGGACATGGGAGTATAGATATCTCTTTGACATCCTGATTTCAGTTCTTTGGGATATATACCCAGAAGTGGGATTGCTGGATCATATGGTAATTCTGTTTTTAGTTTTTTGAGTAACTTCCAAACTGTTTTCCATTGTGACTGTGCCAGTTTAATTCCCACCAACAGTGTACAGGATTCCCTTTTCTCTACATCCTTGGCAACACTTATATCCTCTCTTTTTGGTGATAGCCCTTCTAACAGGTGTAAGTTGATATCTCATTGTGGTGTTGATTTGCATTTACCTGATGATTGTTGATGTTGACTGTCTTTTCCTGTGTCTCTTGGCAATTTATATGTCTTTTTGGGAAAATGTCTATTCAGGTTCTTTGCCCATTTTAAAATCAAGTTATTTATTTATTTGTTTTTTGCTATTGAGTTGTAGAAATTTCTTTTATATTTTAGATATTAACCCCTTAGCAGATATATGGTTTGCAAATATTTTCTCCCATTCATTAAGTTGACTTTTTACTTGTCGATTTTTTTCCTTTGCTGTGGAGAAGATTTTTAGTTTTAAGTAGTTCTTCTTGTCTGCTTTTGCTTTTGTTGCTTGTGTTTTTGGTGTCATATCCAAGAAATCATTGCCTGGAACAATATTATGAAACTTTTCCCCTATGTTTTCTTCCCGGGGTTTAAGTTTAAGGCCTTAATGCATTTCAAGTTAATTTTCGTGAGTGGTGTAAGATTAGGGTCTGATTTAATGCATTTACATGTGGATATCTGGTTTTCACAACACCATTTGTTGAAGAGTTCTCTCCAGTTTTTGAAGTAGATATGTAGACGTCATTATAACCCCAGCGTGCTTACTAATCACTGCACTGGCCATATTATGCTGTTGCTATCCAAGTGGTATGCTGAGCAGCCCAGGTCACGTACACACACACAAAGATACATCACATGCACACAGCACAAATACACGCTCTCAAGGCAACCTATAATACGTGCTTGTCACTGCTGTGAGAGCTTCACCTTATTATTTCCAAAGCCAAAGGCTTTCTGGTTTCCTCGCAGAAGATCAGTTTCTTCCCCTTCTGGTTTTTTTTTTTTTTTTTTTTTTGGAGATGCCCTTATTCCTTAAGTCTGAGGATTCTTCTTCCTGCAGCTTTGCTGGGTAACGGAATGAAGAAGCTGACACTGTCTCATTTCTCTCCTTTGCCACTCTGTCCAAAACACAGAGACTTTTGTTTTGAGGATTTTTTTTTTTTAAAAGGGCTTTTTATTTTTTTATTTTTTTTTAGTAATTTATTTATTTATTTATTTATTTTTTTTATTTTTGCTGTGTTGGGCCTTCGTTTCTGTGCGAGGGCTTTCTCTAGTTGCGGCAAGCGGGGGCCACTCTTCCTCGCGGTGCGCGGGCCTTTCACTATCGCGGACTCTCTTGTTGCGGAGCACAGGCTCCAGACGCGCAGGCTCAGTAGCTGTGGCTCACGGGCCTAGTTGCTCCGCGGCATGTGGGATCCTCCCAGACCAGGGCTCGAACCCGTGGCCCCTGCATTAGCAGGCAGACTCTCAACCACTGCGCCACCAGGGAAGCCCTGTTTTGAGGATTTTTTAAAAAATTTATTTATCTATCTATCTACCTATCTATCTATTTATTTATTTATGACTGTGTTGGGTCATCGTTGCTGCGCATGGGCTTTCCCTAGTTGCGGTGAGCAGGGGCTACTCTTCGTTGAGGTGCTCGGGCTTCTCTTTGTGGTGGCTTCTCTTGTTACAGACAGAGCCCAGGCTCTAGGCGTGCGGGCTTCAGTAGTTGTGGCACGTGGGCTCAGTAGCTGTGGCTCGCGGGCCCTAGAGCACAGGCTCAGTAGTTGTGGCGCACGGGCTTAGTTTCCCCACGGCATGTGGGATCTTCCCAGAGCAGGGTACGAACCCGTGTCCCCTGCATTGGCAGGTGGATTCTTAACCACTGCACCACCAGGGAAGTCCCTGTTTTGAGGATTTTTATGCTAATACCTTTAGGGGCTTAAAAAATGGATAAAATATTAGCGAATGTACAGTTTCAAGTCTCTTCTTAAATGTCATCCATGCTTGCATTCTTTGCATTTTCTTATGATTCCTTTATTGGAGTGCTTTATGGAAATATTTACCTCTTCAGTTTTATTATCCAGAGATTCGAGTTTCTCAAATGTACTTTTCCTTCTGCTTCTCCTTTAGTTGTAATTAAAGAATAAATGTGCAAAGATACACAAAAAGTTTGTCAATATTTCAGTGAGCAGTTACCATCTGTAGAGCCCAGGCTGGATCAGTCCTCTGTGGTGGTTATCAGGTCACAGATGTTCTGGTTCTCCTCCTTTTCTGGACGCTGGGTGGATTTTAGGCCCTGTGACATAATTTGGCCAACAAAATTGAGTGGAAGAAACATGATTCCCTCCTGGGTCTCTTCAAGGCAGTGCATGATTCGTTATGCTTCTGTCTTTCTACCTAAGTGATCCTAAAAATACCTGCTGTTTCTGAGCCTTCGTAAGCCTGGGTCCTCAAGTGACCTTAATGAGTAGGGCTTACTTTGTGTTGGGCAAGGAGCATGAGTGAATAACAAAATGTTTTATTAAGTCATTAGAATTTCAGGATTATCTGTTATACAGCCTAGCTTAGCTGTCTGACACAGCAGTCTGTGGAAACTCTCTGTCCTTATACAGGACTCTGTATAAGGACTCTGTCCTTATACAGGACTCCTGTAATCCCCCTTCAGGACTGAGACACTGATTTCTCCACCGGTTGGGATGTTGATAGCTGGATCCCTTTCTAGGGAATGCACTTGGTGAGGGGAGAAACCTTGCATACGTCTTCTCGGCTCCCTGAGAACAACTCCCACTCAATTATTGACCGTTTGGGGGTAGAAATGTGCCGTCCCTTTACTTCAGTTTAGGACAACTCTAAAGGGCCATACAGCTCCAGAGTTTCCCTTTGGGTGCGGGGAGACCTTGGTGTAATGACTCACAGTTCAACGTTTCTGTGTCCCTCACTTTCCCGTAGGTCTTGGTTTTAAGGTTGCTGCTGACTCGGCTCCCTGCATGTCTCCATCCCAGGGTGTAACTGCCTGGCAAGAACTAAGACAGTCCCGTATAGTAATCATCACATTTGGTCTTTTTTTTTTTTTTTTTTTTTTACAGTGACTAACGATAAAATCATTGTGTAAAGGAAGGCTAATTTCACATAATAATGATATTGTAATAAATAATTACATTGGTCTTTTTTTTTTTTACATCTTTATTGGAGTATAATTGCTTTACGATGGTGTGTTAGTTTCTGCTTTATAACAAAGTGAATCAGTTATACGTATACATATGTCCCCATATCTCTTCCCTCTTGCGTCTCCCTCCCTCCCACCCTCCCTATCCCATACATTGGTCTTATACCATGTAGTTAAAACGAAGCTTTATGGCATCCGATAAGTGAGAACAGTGCTCTTTATGTAAATTATGCCGTCACCCAGCACCGAACACGATGGCCCTCGGTCGAGCCATTGTAACAAACCAGAGTGAGTGGTGCTGTTATTTCAGTGCGCTGGTGAAGCTGCTCTGTGGATGCAGTTCAAGAGAAAAAGGCAGGTTTAAAACATAGCATGAGGAGGATGTAGGGTGTGATGCAAAGAGGAATTTCCCAATGGACATGGATCATGAACTTTGCAAGAGCTTTGTTGTGGGTGCTGGTGAAATTGCATATCTTTTTTTTTTTTTTTTTGCGGTACGTGGGCCTCTCACTGTTGTGGCCTCTCCCGTTGCAGAGCACAGGCTCTGGACGCGCAGGCTCAGTGGCCATGGCTCACGGGCCCAGCAGCTCCGCGGCATGTGGGATCTTCCCGGACCGGGGCACGAACCCGTGTCCCCCTGCATCGGCAGGCAAACTCTCAACCACTGCACCACCAGGGAAGCCCCCGAAATTGCATATCTTTGGACCATTTAAACTTAAGGAAAAGTGTCATCTGCCCTGAACAGTGAAGCTGTAGTACTTTCGGCAAATGAAGAAAAGTCCTTGATGAGTAGTCTTCTGGGAATGACTTTAGAATTAAAATAATAGTTTATTGGTAACATATCCATTGTGCCTTCTTCTTTAGGAATGGATTTCAGCTTAAATCACGGGGAAGCCCTTCCACATGAAAGTGATTTCCAGCTAAAATTCCTGCCCTGACTCTGCTGTGCTTCTCACCCTATTACCTCTGAAAATCGACAGTTAACCTAATGCCATAAAAGTTTTGAAGAATTTCTACTAATTTCACCTGATAGAACTAGCTAGAACACCACAGGTCTTTTGGTTCACATGAAAGTAGTGGCAGATCTTTCTTCTTCCACTTCCTGTCTCTGAGGCTAGGCAGAGACTCCAAAGCAAAGACTGAATTATAACTTTTCCAGGTAGCTGTTGTAACCCCCCATATTTGTGTCTGGACACCCTACCTCAGAAGTATTTCGCAGGAAGAGGGCTGGATGGGGGCTGGTGGTTGCCTGCAGTATCCTGGGGTGGATGGTCACCATAAATAAAATGGAAATGCACCTGGAGCATTAGTTGTACACAGATGCCTTTGGAGCAGAGTGCGGATACTCTGGTGCTGGAAACCCAGGAAGATCTCATTTTCAGTATAGAAGGCAAGTGATAAGTGAACCTTTGCTGTACGTTGAGATTCAGACCGGAAGCTGTGGATAGCAGTCAGTGGGTCTTAATGTAAGTAAAACAATGGAATTTGAAAAGTACTCTAAATGAATATAGAGTGAAGATGAGTGTAATCCATGCGGCCTTTTGGGGTACAGAAGCCACAAATGGATGTCTCCTTTACATGTGATAAGTAAATAAGAACAAAACTAAGCAAAACAAACAGAGCCTATGGGAAAAGCTGCAGAATTAAACGCAATATTACCCTGAACACTCAGAAGGAGAGTGAACTTCTAATGTCAAGCAAGTCAGGAAATAGAAAAGAATCCTAGGAAACTGTGTGGAATTCAAAATATGATGCAAGGCAAAAAAGCCAGAGAGTGAAGTCCTAAGGGGAAGATAGGATAAAATAAAAACCAAAGGATAACATGAGAAAACAAGATAGGTGAGATAAGAGCGGAATACAAGGAAATAAAAAATGTAGTGGTAGAATTAAAATGGGCATCAGAGACAGTTAAGGTTGCTTTGAGGTCAAAAACAGAAAAAAAAAAAAAAGAGGACATAATTGAAAAATTGCTTTAGTTTAAAAAAAAGTACTCCTAAGAAAATGGGCTGACAATCTATGCAGTATAAGGAGAAAGAACGGTTATATACAAGGCATGAAACATTCAGTGGAATTTCCATCTGTATCTGCAGCCCAGGGTCTCTTCTTCCTTTTTTAGGTGACATAACCCCTCATGTATTTTGGGAGCTCTCTACCTGGGGTTGCCAATCAAATGAAACTGTCACCCCGTGCAAAATTGACCTTGGGATTCAAGCTCTTTGATTAGGATACCCATCCTCTGAACACAGCCTAAGCGAGACCAGTGACATTCATACCTGGACTTCTGTGCCCACAGCCCCCTCTGAGAAGGTCATAGACGTCATCCTTTTTATAACACGAGCCTGGGACACAGGTCAAAGTTGTTTAAACCAAGGATGGAGGACTTCCACAAGTGGCATGTTGTGTGCTTGATTTACATCTCTGCCCACAATCTGCCCCCTAAACTAGGTGATAATGGACTTACCTATGAGACGTTGTCGAAAAAATTTGGATATGAATATGATACATTCAGAAAGAGTCAGCAAACAGAGAAACACACAGAGAAAGCTCTATCTATACTGATTTAGACCATTTTTTTCTTTAAGTTTTTTTAAATTAAAAAATTAACAATAAACACATTATTTATAAAATGATACCTGTTGATTTATAAAGTTTATGTAACTTTGAATATTCCATGTAATCATCATATGGAAAAATATCCATAGCAAACATCAAGTACATCCAAACACTATCAGTGTGAATGTTTATGATCTCTGTTTTTCTACTTTTTGAAAGGTTTCCAATTTCCATAAACCTGTGCTACTTTAAAAAAAAAAAAAAAAGATAGTCAGTTAAAGATGAGAAAAGGCCATCCAGGAAATACCTGAAGATACTCCGCTGAGGAGCAGCCCTGGATTTCTGGCCACGTGACCTGTGAGGAGGGCCTGGCTTTGTCTTTCTCTCTCCAGAGGATGAAAGTGATAGGGAGTCCTTGGCATCGAGATGTGCGTTGGGGCTTTGCCAAGTATGGGCATCCTCCATGCCCTGTCTCTGCTGATTAAGGAGAAGAAGCTGCCAGCCTCCTTTAATTGCTTTGTCATGTCAGCACTGTCCATGGGTGGTGTATAATTATCCATCTGTATGGATGCCTGATCATGATCTTTTCCTAAACCATGATCTTTTTCTAAACTACTCTAAGTCCAGTTATCATCATGGAAATCCAACATTTGGGGATATTTTGCAATATTTCTAAATGTAAAAATAACCATAATTAACAATTTAAAAAGTATTTACACTCTCTCCTTATCCCATACTATCTTTTTGTGATCCACGTGGCCTGTCAGCGCCTTACCCTCAAGTCAAGAAACTTCATTTAATTGGGATGACAGACTAATTTAAATTACATAGCACAGCATCAATCACACAAATGAATCTTATCACTTATTTCAAACCGTGGGCGTGATAGAAGTCCAGGGGAAGGCATGTGATAATGCTGGAAGTGAAATTCAAATCGGATGTAAATGGAGTTATAGGAGAAAGAGCTGCACCTGGGAACGTGGACACTGCCGTCATTGGAGAGATGCAGATATGCAGCCACAGAAACTTACTGCAGGCAAAAGTCCACTCCCGTGTGTATACTTTCATTTTATAATAATTTACAGGCAGTTTATTGCCTGGCCATCTGCCCTTCCTGTCCTGGGGCTCAGGCGGGAGAGGTAATATTTGTGCCGATGTGAACGGATGGGCAAGCCAGCTTCCCACAGTGGGTCCTGGTGCTTCTTCCTTTCTATACAATTAACACTCAACATCAGATTTAATGAACCAGAAAGTTAAAGAAAAATCAGTTTTGTGGCTAATGAGCTTTTCAAATGTTATAAATTTTTAATGGACTTGGTGATCTTTGCACAATTTCTGGCATCTTGAATCCAAAGGATGCGAGGAAGATGAAATTCTTTCTGTTTTCAAGTTGATTTAAAAAATACACAATGCAGATCTTAAGTCATACATTTCAAAGCGTTGTGTTGTGAATACAAAGATGCTTATAAGTCACCAAAAAGATTTCATAAGTAAAATATTTTTGATTGATCAATAATTGGTTAGTTATACAAACCAGCTCTATATCAGTAGGGTGGCAAGAAACTAGTAAATTGGATTTTATGAAAGGAAAATAGGGTTTGATTGATTTTCGGACTATCCTACTGTATTGCGTCTTCCTACTCCTCAATGTAGACATTCTCCAGGGAACTGCACTTTCCTTCTTAGCTTCTTTTCCTTAGTGTATCCTTTTGACTTAATGGACTTAAGATTAAGATGATTTCAAATATTTTGTTGACTCCCCCATTTTTGTCTGTTATTTATTAGTTCAATGTGTACCTTTAAAATATCTGCGCCATGCCAATCTGTTTTGGAGGTATAGAGGAAACAGTACTGAACAGTACAGATGGGGTCTCTGCCCCCATGGTAGAAGTCAGCATAGAACTTGTTTTGGGGGCATTGATAGGGACCGGAGCATGAGGGGGCTTCTGAGGTGCTGGCAATATTCTATTTCATGGCTCGGTGTTAATTACATGGGAGTGTTTGTTCACTTAGTGAAAATTCATTAAGCTGTACGCTTAAAAACCTTTCATTGCAGTTCAGTGTATAGAAAATGCACATACTGTACAGTTGGATGAATTTTTCACAAATGGAGCACAACCCGTAATCTGCAACTACATGAAGGAACAGAGCCTGTTGACACCCTAGAATCACCTGTTTCACTCCTTTCCAGTCACTGACTTCTATCCTGCTTTAAAATAATATAGATGAACCGTGCTGCTTTTTGTACTCTGTGTATCACACAGTCTGTTCCCTTTGTATTGACTTCTTTCACTCAGTGTTACGTTTGAGATTCATCCACACTCTTACATGTGGTATGTTGTTCATTCTCATTGTCCAGTAGTATTCCATGGTGCAAGTATAATGCAATTTATTCATCCATCCAAGGATTGACGGACATTTGGATCATTTCTACTTTTTGTTGTAATGATTCAGGCAGCTCTGAACATGCCGTGCATGTTTTTTGGTGAGCTTCCGTCAGCATATCTATGGGGTGTATTCCTAGGAATGGCATTGCTGGGTTCTAGGGGGCGTATGCGTTTAGTTTTATTTGATACTGCCCAACGGTTTCCCCAAATGCTGCAACAAGTTATGCTCCAGGAGCATACGAGTGTTGTCGCACATCCGTGCCCACAGTTGGTGTTGTCTGTCTCTTCAGTGTTAGTCGTTCTGGCATGTAAGCTGCACACGTACACAATTTCCTGTACATATGTTCTACATCAGTAAAAAGTTTGCTTTAAAAAATAACCTCATAGATCTTCCCCCTTCTTCTCAAACCTTATCCTTCTTTTTCTCTAATAGTTGTTTGCCATTATGCTTGGCTTCCAGGATCAGAACCCTAGAATTGTTTGACTCATCTTATGTCCAAACAGTTAAGTCAAATCTTAGGCTATTTCAAGGGCATTTCTCAGATCCCACAGGAGCACGGATTGACATTTTTCTGGGGGCTCATGAAATGCTTCCAAGAGAAGAGATCGTTGAGTTACACTTCAAGGGACAAGTAGGGCTACCATGTAGGCAAAGGTATCCTAAAGGCATATGTGGAAGGGAGAACAGGATGTGTAAATGTGTGGAGAAAGATAATGATATGATATGCTTAAAGGTAGTGTAAGCTTTTCAGTATGGCTGAGGCCTGGAGAAGGGCGGGAGATGAGATTGGAAAGATAGGTAAGAGGTAGATCATGCAGGAGGCTCTACGGTTATGCTGATCAGCGTGAGCTTTTGTGATTACAAAGTGGGAATAACTAGTGATCTCTTAAGTAGGAGAGGGACTTGCTTGTGCATTAGCGAGATCAACATCATAACATAATGAAAAATAGATTAAAATGATGAGTCCGTTCTTAGGGAGACCAATTAGGAAACACTTGTCATATTCTCTAGATGATAAGTTTTGAAGATCTTGGCAAAAATAGTATATTGACTAAAGTCAATAGTATATGGTGAGGAAGAGATGGTTGTATAGTGTTAAGATGATAAAATTGACAGGAGCTAGTGACTGGAAAGGTGATGGAGAAGAAAGATGGTATGAATGACTCTGAAATTTTTTTGCTGTGGGTAATGAGGGTATAGTGGTGCCATGAGTGGGAATGGCATCTTGAGGGTGATGAGAGTAGGGAGGAAGGAAAAATAATGCATCGAGTTTGGACTATGGTGGGGTTGACATACAAATAAAGCATTCAGGTGGAGAAAGTCAAGTAGGCAGTTAAAAATTTGATTCTATAGACTAAGAAAAAGATGGACTAGAGACATGTCATTGGCAGTTGTAGACAGTATGGGGGAAATGGAAATGTGAATGAGGTCCTTCTCATCTCAGAAAGGATGAGAGAGATGAGAGTTGAGGATGGAACCCAGCCTTTAAGTGGTAGGCAGAGGAATCAGAGCCCATGAAAGAGACTAAAGCTAAAATATATGTAGCCTTGACAACCAAGGGTGTAAACTGTTTCAGAAAGAAGGAAATGACCGACAATGTCAAGAATTGTGGAACAGTCAAGCAAAACAAGGAACAGAAAGCAAACCATGGTCTTGACAAAGGCACTTTCAGTGGGCTGGTTGCAGTTAAAGCCAAATGGAAACAGATCAAGAAGAAGTGGGAGGTGAAGAAATGAACTTAACAATGACTGTTCTTTCAATGAAGTTCTTTCATGAAGTCTCTGAAGAGAGGTGAAACGGGAATATAAGTAAAGGAGTCTGCGGCGCTTTTCCATCTCGGTTTTCTAAAACATGTGACGCGGTATCTTATGGATAGCAAGGATTCAATAGGAGAGAGCTGGAGTAAAATATATATTATTTCTATTCCCTTTGCTGGCTTATTCTAATGGTTTTTATGGACTAATGAGCATGAGATCACTGTTTAAACATATTTTTGCCTCAATACTATAAGTTAGACTTCTGAATTTATGTACTCTAGATTCAGATACATACAAATCTCTAGGTGTCTTTTTCCCAGAAATATTGTTAAGTGCTTGTATTTAAATATTTTGTGGGACCTCTAGTTCTCATAAAGAGGTAGATTTTATACTGACTATTGTCATTATGTATCGGTGATATTATAATTGAGAAATGGTTTCAATTAAGTGGAATTTTGAAATGGCAAATGCAGAGAGAAGGAAACATTGGTTTAAACATTTGACTAGAACTGTTTTTGCATTCTAGAGAGGAGGCAGAATCCATATCAAGATGGAAGCTGCTCTTTTGCTTAGGAAAACACTGTAATGGTTCTTTTGGTTATAAAGAGTAAAGCTGCTTGCCTAGGTTGAAAGGGGGACGTTAAAACAAAGGGAGGTGAAAATGCTCAATGTACTAGGGCAACATGAGTTTTCCTTTGTTTCTTTTTGATCCAGGGCTCAAAAAAGAAGGGATGGATACAGAGAATGTAATTTCGTAATGGCAGAGCTTGTTTTCTTTACTGCTGAATCTCTAGCACATAGACCCAGACCTGGTATATAAGTAAGCTTCTAACAAATGTTTGTTGGATGAATGAAAGATCTTTTTATAGAGTAAGGAAGAGCAGACTCCAGACATATGGGAAATTTTAATAAGGAATTCTCTGTAAAATAAAGGGTGATGGGCTTTTAATGTGGTAGCTGATACTCAGTTTTTAGTCATTTTTTTAATTCTCTGCCACCATTCCCCTCTTTTTTCCAAGTCTTTGGCAAAGTGTGTTGGATAAGGTAGGGTCGGGTTAGTGGTGCTTTAAGAAAGGAGAAGGGGGCTGGGGGAGGGAGGCAGGGGAAAAGGCCAAGGGGGGACAGCAGGTAGGTGGAAGGTCACAGACACTGTGAAAGCAAGTAAGCAAGAGCTCAGAGTAAGAGGTGATGGGCCACAGCCCAGAGATCCTCAGCCTCAGAGTCTGCAGAAATATTTGATAGCAACGTGAAGTTCCCGCAGAAATGGACGCACGTTTATTTACCTGGGTATCAAAGAAAACAGTGGTAGAGGATCGGTACCTACATTTATACAATTAGGATTTTAAACACACACACAAACATACGCGTGCCACCACACACTCACTTCCACTCACGCTCTGCTGCAGACACTTTACATGCTGTGCGGTGTCGGGGAGCAGGGGGTGATTTAACACTCGGCCTTTTTCCGTTCTCGTTTGTCACTGTCGCGTGACGTGAGAGAAGCACGTCAGAAGGGCCATGCGGAGTTCTCCACGTCCCAGGATCTCAGGGCCCTGCCTGTGTGTTCAGCGTCTTGAAGGAGAATGAATTCCTGTGGAGGACTCAGAGATGGGGAGTGTGGATTCCTCCTCACTACCCCCATGGCCCTTCCTCAGGGGCGTCAAGGACCAGGTTGGCAAGCCACTGAACTCAGAGCCCATCGTTGGTAATACATCTGCATTTGGACAGGTCCTTTCTTAAGACTGTATCTTAACTGTCCCCACACCCACCTGCCCCCCAATTTCGACCACTTGGTGGGAAATGAGTGGTGCTGGTGAGAGAGTTTGTGGAGAAGGAGTGTCGAAGCATGTCCTTAATCCTCTGTTGGTAGAAAAGGACACCCTGCTATGTTGGGAAGTGTGGATCGTGGCCCTGGATCAGCATTTAATTAACTGGATGACCTCGGGCCACATCAGTGGACTCTCTGCACCATGATGTCTAGCAGGGTATAGAATACTTGTTCTCAGGCACAGTCTTACTCAAAAGCTCTGTGTAGAAACCAGAGCTAGCTTTGCATGAAGCTGGTTGATTGGGCACAGGTGGTGGTGGTGGTGTTCATTCTTTCGTGCCCTAGTCTCCTGCAGGACCCCCCTGAGAAACCCCTCAGAAGTCTTGGGGCCTTTCAGAGCATGGGGTGGAGCTCAGTGAACTCAGGGACCTCCGGGGTCTCACCTAGCAGTAACAGCCTTGCTTCGTTTGTGGATGCTTGGGCTGCCTGCATGGAGTCTACCCAGTTAGATTAGGGCCCCCTGGGATGGGAACTAGTGAGTTTTGTTTTAGGCTGGATTGGTGGAAGTTGAGGGTGTCAGCTCACCTGAAACATTAGGCAAGTCCTGTCACCAAAAATGTGAGGAATGGTGTGGGCCAGCCAAGGCTTTTATTGTCCTACTTAGAACTCTTCAGGAGAAGGATTGCATAAATGCCATCCATTATCTGCACCTCCAGTGTGGTGGAATGTCAGCAATAACCTTCATTGTGCTCTTCCTAAGAGTTTTACTTCCGGTGCTGTGTGGGTGGGTTATACACAGGGATGCACAACGAATGACTTTTGTTAATCTAAGAGCTTTTCTCAGCACATCTGAAGAAAATGGGACATGTGAGTGTTGGTCTTTTCATCAGATTATATGTCAGATTTTGCTCCTTAAGCAATCAGTCAAGTGGAAGAAGAAAGAAAGTAAAACAAAATCCAGCTTTTGTTATACTGAAGGACAATAAAATGACAGTAAAGACCTAGCAATATACAAACAGTAGCCAAACGCAGCTAGACACTTCCGTAGCTGCAAGCTGCATGTTAGAAGCCTGTAGGAAGGGCGTAATATTACGCATAAGGGAGAAACATTCCGTGCTCTTACGTTAATTGGATTCAAGGGACAGTAGTGTTTCCCTAAAAGGCAGACGAGGAGGATGCGACGGTATGTCGGTGGGGAGAATTGACTTCGTTCAGTGACACTACATCTCTGTGCCCTCTGAGCGCTGGTTTAGCTGAATCCCACAAAGCCTGGTATGTTTCATGAACATCTGAACATATGTTCACTATCACTCACTTCAAAATCTTTTATAACCACAGGTGTCATTTCCTTTCTGGCCTTTGGGTTACTTAGCGGTATGTTGCTAGGTTGAAAAGTATTTGAAGATATTATGTTTATCTTGTTTCGTGATTGATTTCTATGTTAATTCCATCGTAGTCTGAAAAACATCATCTGTATGATTCCAATTGCTTTCAACTTATTTTATGGCCCAGCACACGGTCTGTCTTGGTGAATGTTCCAAATGCCCTTGAAAGAAATGTGTATTACTCAGTTGTCGTTTGTATTTGTCGTCTATAAATGTCAATTCAGTCAACTTGGTTAATAATGTTGTTCAATATTTCATGTTAACAGAGAAAAATGTAGAACGTTTAGACAGTCTTCAAAGGTAATGTCACATGATGGTAAGGATAATTGGATAATTTTCCAGTCAAACAAAAACACCTGCTCACTCAATAAAGCCAAACTGGGAAGATCCCACATGCCGCAGGCTGCTGAGCCTGCGCATCCGGAGCCTGTGCTCTGCAAGGGGAGAGGCCACAACAGTGAGAGGCCCGCCTACCACAAAAAAAAAAAAAAAAAAAAAAGCCAAACTGAACCCAACTTTTTATTATTGAGGTAAGAAATAAGGGTATTTTATTTAGATTATCTAAATTGACCACAAGTAAGTTAAACTTCCAGTTTACTTTTAAATTACAGTGAGATGATAATTCTGTACTTTATAGTTAAAAACAGCTATTCTAAGGACACCAAATACTGGTAATATGTCAATATCTGTATTTGTCAGACAGGAAAAAAGGATAATATTTACATAAAAATATATGCTGCATTTTACATAGACATTCTACAACTCTGTTGACAAGCTGCTCTTGGACCATGTAAAATATGACACCATTTTCAATACTCTGACATCATACATTTTACTAGTTTTCTGTTGTGTAAACTAGTTAAGCACATTAATCAGACATGTGCTGTTAATGCTGATCTAAGACTGCTGAAACGTATAACAATCCATACTTTTACCTCCATCTTTTCAAAGAACAAACTGTTTTAGTTGAATTTTAAATTTCACCAGATACTTTTAAAAATGCTCTTTCCTTATTCATTTGCATAGTTGCTGTCCTCTACTATAACACTAGAAGTATGCAAATAGCTTGGATCACATAACTCTTTCCTGTATAATTTTATAGCACATAAGTTGGCATCTTCCCTTTCCATGTACTAGTTTTCTGTCACAATATCAAGTAGACTCTGTATAACAGGGATGCTTTCCCTAAACATGGGTCAAACTAAAGTTTGCTAACATGCTAAAGAAGACACTTTTAGTTCCATCTGTCCATCCTTATGCATATGTACCCACTGTGTCATCCACACAGGACGCGTTCCGTTGAAACTTGTGACACGCGATGGCCATTTTTTATCTTTGAGCTACACAAGGTTGTGTTGGGGTCACAAGAAGCACTGCTGCATGAGGAAAATAGAATATATTTTTAGTCCCAAAGAAAGGGCACCTCCTTTGAACTCTTACCTTTGCAGGAAGTTGGCATTGCATTTGGTATCTGAAGGAGGATGGCGCTCACAGGCACTGTACAGCTCCGCTGTCTGCTTATCAGATGCCAGTGGCATTTCTCCAAGTCAGAAACTCATTCACACTGGACGGCTTTCTAATTGACTGTGACACACCAAGCGTGTTTATCAGAGCCCAGGGTGTTTAATGCTTTGGAAATAAATGACCACCATGCTCCTTCTGTTTAACCTTTACACATGAGTCAGGTCATTGAAGGGTTTGTTCCAGCCAAGAAAGGTTTTTACACCAAACTAAAATATCTAACACATTACATGGCAATGAATTTTCACTGAGCTTGGTGGTTCGCCCCCAGGATACTTTTGGATATTTATAGAGTAGTCTTTTATTGCCTTGATGATTGGAGGGATTTACTGCATCTAGTGGGGGATATGGTGAGCCCGAAAAATACCTTGAACAATGCAGCATGATAATCCAGATGTTATTTTGACATCCAAGTGAGTAAAAAAAAAAAAAAAAAGGTATAATTTGTATGTATATACAAAACTATGTATAATGTAAAGAAATACAAATTGGAGAAGAAGTAAAACTGTCACTGTTTGCAGATGACATGATACTATACGTAGAGAATCCTAAAGATGTCACCAGAAAACTACTAGAACTAATCAATGAATTTGGTAAAGTTGCAGGATACAAAATTAATGCACAGAAATCTCTTGCATTTCTATACACTAATGATGAAAAATCTGAAAGAGAAATTTAGGAAACACTCCCATTTACCACTGCAACAAAAAAGAATAAAATACCTAGGAATAAACCTACCTAGGGAGACAAAAGACCTGTATGCAGAAAACTATAAGACACTAATGAAAGAAATTGAAGATGATAGCAACAGATGGAGATATATACCATGTTCTTGGATTGGAAAAATCAATATTGTGAAAATGACCATACTACCCAAAGCAACCTACAGATTCAATGCAATCCCTATCAAATTACCAGTGGCATTTTTTACGGAACTAGAGCAAAAAATCTTGAAATTTGTATGGAGATGCTAAAGACCCCGAATAGCCAAAGCAGTCTTGAGAGAATAAAATGGAGCTGGAGGCATCAGACTCCCTGACTTCAGACTATACTATAAAGCTACAGTAATGAAGACAATATGGTACTGGCACAAAAACAGAAACATAGATCAATGGAACAAGATAGAAAGCCCAGAGATAAACCCACGCACCTATGCTCACCTATTCTATGACAAAGGAGGCAAGGATATACAATGGGGAAAAGACAGTCTCTTCAATAAGTGGTGCTGGGAAAACTGGAAGCGACATGTAAAAGAATGAAATTAGAATGCTCCCTAACACCATACACAAAAATAAACTCAAAATGGATTAGAGACCTAAATGTAAGACCGGACACTATAAAAGTCTTAGAGGAAAACATAGGAAGAACACCCTTTGGCATAAATCACAGCAAGATCTTTTTAGATCCACCTCCTAGAGTAATGGAAATAAAAACAAAAATAAACAAATGGGACCTAATGAAACTTCAAAGCTTTTGCACAGCAAAGGAAACCATAAACAAGACAAAAAGACAACCCTCAGAATGGGAGAAAGTATTTGTAAACGAATCAACGGACGAAGGATTACTCTCCGAAATATATAAACAGCTCATGCAGCTCAATGGTAAAAAAACAAACAAACCTATCCAAAAATGGGCAGAAGACCTAAATAGACATTTCTCCAAAGAAGACATTCAGATGGCCAAGAAGCACGTGAAAAGCTGCTCAACATCACTAATTATTAGAGAAACGCAAATCAAAACTACAATGAGGTATCACCTCACACCAGTTAGAATGGACATCATCAGAAAATCTACAAACAACAAATGCTGGAGAGGGTGTGGAGAAAAGGGAACCCTCTTGCACTGGTGGTGGGAATGTAAATTGATACAGCCACTATGGAGAACAGTATGGAGGTTCCTTAAAAAACTAAAAATAGAATTACCATATGATCCAGCAATACCACTACTGGGCATATACCCAGAGAAAACCATTATCCAAAAAGACACATGCACCCCAGTGTTCACTGCAGCACTATTTACAATAGCCAGGTCAAGGAAGGAACCCAAATGCCCATTGACAGACGAGTGTATAAAGCAGATGTGGTACATATATAAAGTGGATTATTACTCAGCCATAAAATGGAACGAAATTGGGTCATTTGTTGAGACGTGGATGGATCTAGAGACTGTCATACAGAGTAAAGTAAGTCAGAAAGAGAAAAACAAATATCGTATATTAACGCATATATGTGGAACCTAGAAAAATGGTACAGATGAACTGGTTTGCAGGGCAGAAATTGAGACACAGATGTAGAGAACAAACGTATGGACACCAAGCGGGGAGAGCGGCGGGGTGGTGGTGGTGGTGGTGGGATGAATGGGGTGATTGGCACTGACATGGATACACTGATGTGTATAAAATGGATGACTAATAAGGAAAAATATAAAGAAAAAGAAAAAGAAAATTATACCATTGGAATTTCTCTGTTTTCAAAATCATATACCTGGGGATCATTCTTAAATAAGGAATCGGACCAAAACAAGAATAACAACAGGAATTCATCAGTGAGCGGAGAGTGTTAGGGGTCTCATCCCCCACACTCAGCAGCTGACCACACCGTGGCATCCCAAAACATGTGGCCTCTCTCTGACCTCAGAAACCTTCTGGGGCTTCCTCATTAAACTCTGTTTAGTGTCCTCACCATTCAACCACCCACCTGTCACATGTGGACAGAATCTGTTGGCCGCTCTTGGATTCACTGCAGGCTTCTACTTTCCGTCTCCCATGCCAGCCATGGAGCTGGCCGAGGAGGTCCCTTCTGCGTGTGCTTTGGAGGGAAATTTTCACAAGAGATTGATTCACACCACCGTGAACAGACCTCCAAACCTCAGCACTATAATCAGTTACCCAGCAGCCCTTGGGAAGTTTCTTTTGGAAGTACGAAATGTTCGACTACTCATTATCAGTAGAAATGAAAGAAGAGAAATGTGATTAGTGTTGAGAGACAATGCTATCTATCTGTGAATGGATGAGGACGGAAAAGTTTAGGAGAGTCCACACAGAATCAGTGTTGTCAGGGTTAAAAGATAAGTCCTGAAAGGCTTTCACCGGGTCCTTAAGAATAACATTACAAAAAGGGGCATTAGCAGCCACTGGAGAAGAAACACACAGCTGCCAGAGTCCAGCTCCAGCGAGTCCAGGGATACCAAGGGATGGATAGTGTCGCGAAGGAAATAAATCGATTACACTTCTTAAAGTATCAGCATCGCATGTCTCTCTCTCCTTTATTGCTTACAATCACAGATTTATATATTGTAGTTGATTACATTACCAGGTACGTGACCAAACAACCTTAGCACAATCTAACCTCAAAATGTTCTATAAAGATTTAAAAAAAAAAATATCCCCTAGTTTCTAGATGTCCCATTAAAATATTTCCCCAAGTTCCCATGAAGCACAGGTTATTTCCTAATAATCAAACCAAGCAGTTATATGATTATTTTAATTATAGAAGTTGGATCTATTTGTTCCTATTTCTCTTCTTGCATGGGCAACCTTTTACAATAGTTCCACGAAAATATTTACAATATACCCTGCCTGCCCTTTCTCGTTGTTTCCTTCAACTGAGACAGTGTCTTCTCCCTATCCTAACAACCAGTTCTGCTCTAGGCATTTGCTTTTCTATAATTAATCTTCCTTTATAATAGAACCATAAACTTCCTGTGTCATCAGGAACTCCGGCCCATGGCCATAACTCCATACTAGAGGGTGTTTTCCATAAAAACATCCCCTTAGTTCCAGGCTCTTAATTCTTTACCCATCTCCCCGGGGCTTTAGTGGGTACTTCCCATTCTGTGGTAGTTTCAGGAGGGGGAGTCCTAGAGGAATTTTTCTTTCACGTGGAGCAACATCCCCCCAAAATTGCCCCTATATGTAAATTTAGTATCATAAAACATAACAACGGAGCTGTAGTCCACCCTCCTGGCATGGCGCTGCCTTGCAGTTTCGCCTCCCGTTGCTTCATGACTTTGTCATGGTGCAATGGCTCCAGGATGGCTTCCGACACACAGCCTCTGTAGAAATAGAAGTAAATTCGCTCTTTTTCCTTAAAGGAGCATTCAAGTGCATTTTGTTCATTTTTACGGTAATGAAAGAGAGTGCCCTTCAGTCAATTTTCTGTAATTTTCAGGACCTGGTACAAATTATTATCTTTTCTCCCTTTAAATGACAAGGGCAAAAAGTGGAGGGCTCCCCCGCCACCCAGAGCCAAGCGCCTGGGCCAGCAGGGGGAGCGGAAGGATCCCCTGTGCTCAGAACACAGGGGCGCCCCGCGAGGCCCCGAGTCCGCGGGGCGCTGGCCTGGCGCGCGCAGAACCTCGTGCCCAGAGGTTCCGACGCCGCACGAGCCTTTACAGCCCGTTGCCAAGCGACACCTCAGGGACGCTAAGCTTCGCGTCTACAGACTTCCGGGGCCGCGCAGAAGCCAAAGCCCGTCGAAGGTCCGACCCCGCCGACCTGCGAGCATGGGCAGCTACGTGAGCAGGTACCTGGCCACGGCCAAGGCCAGGCAGCCAGCTTACGCCCGGAAGCGCCGGTCCACATGGTTCCGATGGTTCCCACGGACCACGCCCGCCCGCTGCACCTGCCTCCCGCTGGGCCGGGACGTGGGCCAAATGGTGCCCCACCGCCGCTGCCGGGACTGCTGGCTCCGGGTCCGCAGGTCGCTCCCCGCCGCCCTGCGCCGCTGCAGGCGCTACCCGGTCCGCAGGTCCTCGGCGCCCCAGGCCTGGAGGCTCCTTCCCAGCGGGCCGCCCCTCCGCACCTCCTCGGGGCGGGGGTTTTCCGGCCATGGCAACAGTTTAAGGATCAGGTCCCTGGAGAACGCCCGCCACACGCAGAACCTGCTGGACATCCGTCCCGGCCCCCCTGACAGCCTAGGCAGCTTGTACACGTCCCCGGACCCCTGTGCCAAGGAGACCGTGCTGAGGGCCGTCAGCCGATGCGAGAAAGGAAGAAGGCGGCGCGACGGGCCTCTCAGGTCTGAGGGCCCCGAGCCCAGGCCATCGGCCTTCCGGCCCGTGGGCAGGCATGGAGTGATCAACGTCTATGCGCCCAGGCCGGGGCCTCTGAGAAGCAGCTTCTGCTCCCAGGGCAACAGCCTCCGAGAAGAGGACACTGAGCCCCGGCCTGACCAGCAGCCCTGCCTGAGCCTTCCCTGTCTGCCGCCCACCCTGCGGTGAGGCCCCCCCAGCCCTCCCAGCAACCCCCCCCCCCCGCAGCCGCCCAGGGCATAGTCCCAGAGCCTCCCTGGAGAGGCTCTGGGACTGGAGAGATGGGAGCGGATCAGCACTCCCGGGCCTGGGCCTCCTGCAGCCTGATGTCCCCCTTGAGTCCTGAGAGCCAAGGCCACCTCCTCCTGACACTCAAACCCACATTTCTTTTTACCCAGCTGACCCCTGCCCTACCCCTGCCTGAGTCAGTGGCATGGACCGCCAGGCCAGCTCCCTCCACTGCAGCCAGGAGCTGCCAAGCCCCAGAGCCACCTCTCCTACCGGCAGAGCCCGCCCCGAGGAAGCACCGCTGACGTCCACTCCTGCGCTCCCTCCTGCCCACCCACCCTTCCTGCCTTTGCCCCTGAGAAGACCCCTCACGGAGGACCCTTCTCAGGAAGGCGTGCTTCTCCCCTATTGCCCACTCGTACGGTTTAAAGGTTGTTCTTATTTTAAATAATACTAAAATAGCTTCATTATCCTAGAGATTGTCA
Organism: Mesoplodon bidens; assembly: GCF_964165515.1. NCBI lineage: Eukaryota > Metazoa > Chordata > Mammalia > Artiodactyla > Ziphiidae > Mesoplodon > Mesoplodon bidens. The sequence goes on from NC_138180.1 coordinate 47,836,468, forward strand.
TGCTCTTTCTTTGAAAGATTCAAACATTAGGATTTCATCCACATGATGGTTTCTCCAGCCTGGCTCTGCTGGGGCCAGACAGGTCTTTGTCTGTGGGGTGCAGACCTCTGCATTGTAGGGTTTTAGCAAAATCCCTGGTCTCTATCCTCTAGGTGCCAGTAGATAATGCATATTGTAAACATACAACGTGTCTCCAGGCACTGCCAGATGTTTGGGGGGGGAGGGGCGGTGCGGGCGGTGCACAGTGACACTGGTGGAGAGCCCCTGAGGGACAGTGACCTCTACTGGCAGAAACAGTCAAGCCCGGTCTCCCAAAATGTGCCTTTTTCAAAGACACAGAGAGGAACAAAATGAAGTGGTGTGTGCTTGGCAAAAACATATCCCCCATTTTGCAGAATGCTGTGGGGTGCGAATGACTCATGTTTTCGGCCTTATTAACAATCAGACAACGCGGTTTTTTTAAAATGAGCTACTCATTTATCATCTTCAGGTTGGCAAAAATTGAAAAGTTAAAAAATATCAAGTGCTGGAAATGATGCAGAGATTTGGCATCCCAGGCAGTGCTGGGGGTGTTGATGGGTCCAGCCCTTCTGAAGCGGCATTTGGAAGTGTTTCCTAGAACACAGTGTGGCCACCAGAAACACTCTTACTTACACAGACACACACACACACACACACACAGACACACACACACACAGACACACACACACACACACACACACACACACACACACACTGGTGAGGATGTTCTTCACAGCCCCCTTTGTCAGAGCAGAATATTGGAAGAACCTAAATGTCCACCAACAGGGGAAGGGATAAAGTAAATATGGTATTGCTATTAAGGGAGTACTGCTCCACAGATTAAAGGAAAGAAAGAGCCCAGGGTTTCTGCACTGTTCGGTCTGGGCCAGATGATTCTATGATGTGGATGCCCTGTGCATTGCAGGATGTTCAGAAGCAAAGCTGGCCTCTGTGGACACCACATCATCAGGACCTCCTCCGGTAATAACAATCAAACATGTGTCCAGCCACTGCCAGACACTCCCTGAAGGACAAAAGTCACCCCCAGTTGGGAACTACGGAACTAGAGTTACACATTTTTTTTAAAAGGTAAATCTCAAAAATACAGTGTCAAATGAAAAAAATGGGAAGTGGCATATTATGGGTAGCACAAGCCATTTATATAAATAATAAAAAAAATACAAAGTAACATTGCTGGCATAATAGAGGGGCTGGAAACCAAGTAAATGGTCATTTGGACACTTTGCCTGTATTGTTCCTTCCACCTAAAGCCTCTTCAAATACTGTTCAAACATGAATTTCAAGGTTTCCCCTTAGGAGAGTCAGAGAATGAGCTGTAAACATAGCAAAGTCCCTTCTCCCTCCCATGGAGCACGCTTTCTAAGGGGGCAGAGACGGAAGGTAAACATTTAAATACATGTCCACACTGACAGGTGGGGAGAGGTGCTATGAAGAAACCAAGGCAGGAGGAGGGATGCACACAGCTGCATCGACACACTGTGGCCCAAGGGCTTCCTCTGTCCTCATCGCCATGGAACCCACTATCCCTTACTACGAATTCAAGGCCTTCATTCCGTGTTTCCACTGGGGGGCAACACGTCACGCTTTAACACGGCACCTCAGCAAATAAAAGGAAAATATGTTATCTAGTTAGAAATAAAGATGTCCAAAACATTCAAATTGTTGGCTGAAAATATTAAACTCAACATTTTCAATGGAGACAGTTACTGTTACATACGAAACATCCTGGGCTGAAACTCTATACATCAAGCTTTGATTTTGAAGTTTACTACCTGCCATTTGCTAGACAGGAGACAAGGCATTGCACTCTGCATGAGTTACTAGAAAGGGCTCGAGACCTTCGTGTGTCAGTGAGGGTATGGTTCACTGCTTAGGGTCTTCCTCAATAGAAGAGGAGTAAGTATCCCTCCTACATGATGGTTTGGCCAGGAAAAGTAAGTCAAAGATTTTAAGGCCACAAAACAGTAAGCTTCTGCTCTACAAATATCAACTATAGAGACAGAACTACAGAGATGTGTTTCCATTTGGTTCCGATCTAGACAGTTGAACTGCTAATGAGTAAACCCACTTCCCAAAGTAGCGAGTTTGTGGGGAAAGGGCCAGGGGAAACCACACCCCTGCTTCTGGAGCCAGCTGCAAGGCAGAGGCTGCACAGGACGATGGAGACACCCTCGTCGGCCGGGGCTTCCTCCTGGTCTGGATGATCCTTTGGGAAATTAACGGGTGTCCTGGCTACCGCAAGAGTAAGACACTGAGGTCCAACAAGAGAAAAAGTGCAGGCGGTGGGGAGCTCCTTCTACTGTGGCCATTCCCGCCACCTTCACCGTGGGAGTATCCGCCCAGGGGACTCAGGTGCAACACGAGGGAGAAATGGTGGGTGGGACACCGTCTGCTTGGGTCCACTGCAGCCCAGTAGACGGGCCCCTGGTTTAAGAGCCAGAACGTTAAGCCTGCTTCATTCACTCACAGATGTTTACCAAGCGCTAACACTGATTGGCCACTATGGTTAGGGAGCGTTAGGAAAAGAGCTCTACTGCAGGGGCATTAGATTGCAGGACCCTGCCCATAAGTGCCGGGTCTAGGAGTTTAGTGCTGTTAAGACGCTTGAAGATCAAGGTCACAGAAGATTAAAACCAAAGTGGGGTATTTGTGTATTATAAAGGAACTAAGCCACTGGTCTGCGGCATTATTTTCAGAGACCCCTTCACCCCTCAAGTTCTGGTCACCACATCCTTGTGCCTCTATTTTTCTGTATCTGGAGATAATAATTTCTTTTTAATTATATTTTAGTATCCCCTTTAATTCCTTAATACATTTCCACTTAGATTGGCTTAAGAAAGCAAATGCTAGTTTGCACTCAAAAAATAAGTAAATGATAAGGCATTAGACAACTATTGTTTTTAGAAAAGTATTCATTTCAGAATTTACTAGTGAATTATATAAAGCATAGAGGTTATAAGGAACATCTTTGCAAATTTTGAAGTAGGCTAGTGCTATTCCTTCTAACTCTGTGTCCAGCTTTAGGTTTTTATATATATTTTATATATATATAAAATATATATATTTTATATATATATATATATATAATTTTGAACCACTCCTGAAGCTTTCAGTGAGAAGTTGTTAAAAAGTTGAATTTTAACGACTATGGAGAAAAGTAAGAGAGATGTATGGTTTTCAGTCTGGAGGAAATGTAGCCGGGTGTTCAGTACTGTATCTCCTACCAAGACTGAACTGTTTCTGCAGCTTCTAGAGCAGAGATTCAGAATGGCATGGGACTTCTCTAATGTGGCTTTTCTTCACCTTCCTTGAGCAGCAGTTTTCTTGCTCTTTTCTCCAACAGAATGCTAGTATGCTTTATTTATTTTTATTTTTCAGAACATTTTTATTTTTAAATTTTTATTGGCGTATAGTTGCTTTACAATGTTGTGTTAGTTTCTGCTGTACAGCGAAGTGAATCAGGTCTATGTATACATATATCCCCTCTGTTTTGGATTTCCTTCCCATTTAGGTAAGAGTACAATGCTATTATGTTTCAAATGCATCAGAATGGAACCTTGCTGTCTGTGCTTTACTAATACTGAAGGAGAAAGAGCATGTGAACATTTCTTTCGAGTTGTGGAGTCTCTTTTAAAGATCATTTAGTGCTGATTTCCATTGTAAAGAAAACGTAGCCAGCAAGCGTGACATACATACATTCACATGTGGGCATGTTTGTAAGCTTCTCCCCAGCTTTGTAGTCCTTTGGGAAAGTGCAGCTGGTGCAGAATATAGTGCTGGTGGAGTAAGTACATAGAGGGTGGTAAGAGCTCGCTGGTCAAAAGTGAAAGAAAATGCTCACTGCAGTGCAACGCCAAAAGAGCAATAGAAGATACCACTGCTGTACAGATGGCACTAAAGAAAACATACCAGCGTTTGGTCTCTCCAGGACAGACAGGGATTGAAGTCTCACACCACTATCCATTTTCATTTGATAGTTTTCTTGTTATTTTCTGCAGGTTTTTTATTTAGGCACGTGGATGCTATGTGAAGCACAAAGTGATTTATGTTAGATTATTGCAGTGATTGTGCCCTCTCTATTTAATGTGCTTTAACTTTGATTCATCTTCTTTTGCATTCTTTTAAATTTGTGAGATATAAATATCCAGATCCATACTTTTTCTTTGCATTTTCTGACATGTCTTTGTATGCCTATAATGTTGCTCTAGTTGCATTCTTACGTACAGCACGTACTTTATTTCGGTCCAAGTTGGAAATTCTTTCCTTTTGGTATGTGAATTTATCCCATTTGTATTTGTTGATGTACCGATTCACTTGATCTCAATTCTGTCACTTTATGGTATGTTATGATTGCTTTTTGTTATATTTTCTTTATGTTCCGAGTTTTGACATATGATCTGTTCGCTTTGTGTATGCTCTTTATACAGAAATTTAAGGCTGTGTATTAGGTCTGATAACTGTCTTTATAGTTTAAATAACATAATAAACCTCAGTATCGTGGTTTATCAACTTCAGACTTTAGACAATATCCATTCATTCTCAACTCTGGGATGACTTCCCGTCCTATTAAGGGGGAGCAGAGATGGGAAGATATTGTGGGGTTTTTTTTTTTTTTTTTTTTTACAGGGTAGTCGTTACTATTTATTTCCACCCCAGGTACACAGTTTTACAAATTTAAGAATTTTTAGTTTGTGTTAATGGTATATATTAAAGTACCAATTCAAGGGTGATGGTTGGGGAAGATAAAAGTGTGGGGCATGAGGATGAGGAGAAAAAGTGAGGAAAGAAAAGTTGTGAACCAGTAGCATGTGATGTTTAATCATGTTAACTCCTGTTTCCTGATAAGGCCCCCCAAAGCACAGCACGTCTCTCTCTGTATATGTGTTCACAAGGCATGCAGGATTTATCTGGTAGATCTGCGAGCAGGACCTCCAACTTGAAGGAGTCCATGGAGTGGACAAAGGAGGGGAAGTTTATCCTCCATTTCCCACAGGACTAGTTTCACTCCATGGGGGACATACTATCCTACAGTTTTTGGAAGGTGGAGATAAAAATGCAGTGTCTGCCTCTAGAAGTATAGATCAATTATTATGGTCCAGTATGAACTGCCCCCCACCGCCACCAACTTATCCAGTCCCTTTCCCCACCGTTTCCACATTCAGTCTCATCTTCACGTACGTCAATGTTATTTTTGCAAGCTGAAGGTATTCTTGGGTCATGGCTTTTGGCTGCTTTGTCTCACCTCCCTCAGGGACCCACTCCTTTCTTCAGCTAATTAAGCATTCAGTACCCTCTCTTTCCTCCGCAACCTTTGTACTCACAGTCCTATGACATTGATCTCTTAATTGTGCTCTAATTATTTCACGTGTACGCATTTTATGTCCTCCACTAGAGCATAAGTGCCTGAAGGTCAGGCACCATGTCTATAAACGTAAAAGGGACACAGGGGCAGGAGATGGGGACTGGGGTAAGTCGTGAGACAGATGCTGCGTGTGGGTCGATTTGCATGCCTTGAGAAAATGCTGCACGGTGTTAAGGGCTCCTGAATTAAGCACAAGGCGTTTTTTTCACACCTAGGGATCTGAGAGTGTCTTTTTGAACTCCTTTGAAGACTTCTAAAGTGGGTAGGTTTTGCCTTTAAATACAATGACCTCAGCAAGGGATCTTAAATAGTTTCTGGAGCAAGAGTGAATATAAAAAATTTTAAGAACCTGCCACAGGTATTGGGGTTATTCAGACAAATCAAAGTGATTGATCTTTATCATAATTTTTTAAGTGGTCATAAAAATAATTTTGGTGACACTTTTTGGAATGAGTATTGCAAATGAAAAATAATTTTTCTTTAGCAAAAGGTGAACAATTAGAAAATTATATGAAAAGTATTGTTAGGTTTTTATTGTGTGCCAATTGATGTATTTGTATAATTTTATGAAATTATGTACCATTATATTCCGCAGAAAATTCTCCCTATGTGATTCTGTTTTTAAACTATAGTTATAAAATAATGGTCCTAATGACCACTTTGCCTTCTTTTTGGAACTTCCAAGTTATTTTACAACTTCTTTTAGCTTTTACCAGTGTCAGGAGGATGGTGACGGTCATTAAGCATTTGCAAATGAGAAGGTCCAGTGACACTAATATAGAGCTATAGAAATTGTATTTCTATAAAGTTTCAAAGTATTTCAGGAGAAGGTATTTCGGGCTAACCTAGCATGACACCCTTGTTTTGCGGATAAGGAGTTGAGGGCTGGAGACATTATGAACTTGGCTAAAAGAGTGAAGTTAGTTTGTGGCCAATTTGGGAATAAATTCAGTTGTACCAAGTACTCGTCAAGAAGTATTAAAAATTCTTGAAGTTTTTGTCCTCATATATTGCCTGATGGCTAAGGTCAGACTTCTTTTTAAAACCAGGCTGGATATCTGCCTCAATTTATAGAACAAATATAAGGAGAAGACAGGAAGCTTCTGTCCCATTTTAGGCTCTACATGTGCATATACTTGGTTTATGATATGTCAATTCTAAGAAGTGTGATTTTTACATTTCTGCCCATTCCCGGTAGTGATATACAATACTAGCTAAAATAGGTAAGTTGATGGGTAGATAGATAAATAGATGAATATCACATGGCTCGGTGGAAAATGAATGAGGGCCCGGAGTTAGGAGGGTCTGGGTTCCATTTCCTCCCACTAGTCCCAATTGATGGCTGTACGCCCTTGAGTAAATCTTTAATCTCACTGACTCTTGTTATAGGGTTCACCGGAGATAAAGGCTTTGGAGAAATATGCCACTTACGCTGACCAAAGAGGAATCTGCTTGTCTGGATATTTCACAGACATCTTCATTTATTACCATTCATTTTGCTTTCATTCCATTTACTGTCCAATGCTAGATACCATTTCCCATCACCTGAAGTGAACTGATCCACACTCATTTTCGCTTTGACCTGGCAAAAGTCAAGGCACAGAAATAGCCATCTAAGGAAACGAAAACGTAAGGAACGGGCCCATTATTTCTCACTTGACGAGGGAGAGAGGCTGGGAGTGGGTGGGAGCGGATGGATGACAGAATGGGTTGTCTGTCCTGCCACCCCTGTGAAGTCTTCATATTTCCCACCCCGCCCAGCATCCCCACTCAGAGTCTACACCGCTGAGCACACCAGTGCTTTGGGCTCTTCCGATGGTGGTGCTTTGAGTTGATTCCCACGGGTCTCGGGCCTGCCGGGTTATCAGAAAGGATGCATCTGGGGTTAGAGAGCCAGGTTTGAAAAACATTCCTCCCCCAAGCCAGGGGCAAAGGGCCTTTGCCGGCGCCCTTAGAGGTTAGAAGCTAAAGTAATTATTCAGTACATAAAAACATTGGTTATTTTACCTTCCTTAAAGAAACCATGCACCATCACGTCTGTCGTTTAGCATGGACAGTGAAGAAATGGTAGATATTTCAATAATAAACTCACTGAATGAGGGATACCGCAAAGATTAACTCTCTAAATCCAGTCTGGTGTCACTGTGAACTTTTGTAACTGGGTTGACCAAGTGAAGGCAATGGCAGCCCGTTCCAAACCTGTCTGTTGTACATTTTTAGCTCCTCCATATGCTCCATAGATATTAAGGCAACTGATCTTCATATTCTCTTAGTGAGGATGGGCTAGTAAATGTGGAACTGAGAGGTGTGGAATATTCTATATTACTCAGTAAAACTACTAGTTATGCAGTTGTTCTCATAGGTAGATTTACTCCTTGACAATTTAAGGGAGTAGAAATAATAAATCCTGCAAGTTTGGAGCTCAGATTGAGATCGGATGTTCTGCTGAGCTACCACAGACAAGCCTGGTCCAAGTGCCACTTGCTCTAACTTCGTGTGCCGTGGATATGCCCGTCGTTTAGTCACTGGTTTAAAAGTCAGCATTGCACATAAAATGGACCTATGCTGCCTGTAGAGAAATAATTGCCTCTGCAACTTCCTCCAGGACACACTGTTTGCTTCACAGCCTCCTGCTCCAAATGTGATAAGCACATGGGCTGATTCTGTTTACCTGGAGGTTGACAGATAATTCCTGTATAAATGCAGACTAATGTCAGTCTCTTCAGCATTGTGCTTCACAGATGCATAGACAACACCCGGTGCCCAGGTTTATGAACATGTGGATCAGCAAACCTATAATCAAGTCACCCGTGCCTGAGGAGATGTCTTATGGAAGGGGCGAACCAACAACCATCACATTCTAGAACTGTGTCTCCACAGACAAACATGCTCCCTGGGCTACATTCTTCACCATCCTGCCCTCAACCTCAACTCCCCCCTCCCGCCCCCCCCCCACCGGATTTCCCTTTCACTCCATGTGATGTGCAACAAAAAACAATAGGAGAATCAGGAAGAAGCAATTCAGAGCCTGGAGTGCATACTTAAAGGAGGCTGGTTGGGATGATGAGAAGCTTCTGTGGACAATGTGTCCTGACCTACGAGTCTCTTCAGTGGATATTGGGTTAGTATAGATTCTTGCTCCTTCTTGAGTGCTCATTGCCTGGGCCTTTTGGGGTGGCCCAGGGATCTGCCTGGTAACAGGCTCTGCAGGTGACCCCGGTGCATGCACGGTTGAGAAGTGCTGCTCTGTTGGCTACTCTGTGAGTCTGGAATGGACACAATCCCCTGGACCCATGGCCTCTAAGGACTCAGCCCCTCTGTGGGGAGCAAATTCATTACCTAGTTAAGGATTTCATTTTCATTTCTCCTTCATCAGATGATGTCACGTGGACATACATTCTCCTGAAATTGAAGAATGATACAAATTAACAAAAACCCTGCTTAGATATTTTATTGTGTAAATCTGATTTATCTCTCTAAAGAAAAAATAATAGCCAAACTGCATTGCCGGAACTCTGCCTGACTAAGCTGTCCATTATCCTATGGATAATGAACAGACTTTTCTCTCTTCCTAGCAACCTCTTGGAGAAAAAAAAAGGGAAGAAATGCTTAGAGAGGCTCTATAGCAACCTAATGGGGGAATCCCAGTTAGATTGAGCATAGAAACAAATTCATGAATGACCAGATAAATGAGGAATGAATAGGTGCTTGAAGAGTCAATTGCTTTTTGGGTTTCCCTTTGGGGGCCAGTGAGATAAATGTTTCAATTATTGGACTGCTCCTCCAAGTTAAGGTTTCTCAACCTTGGAAGACGTGGCATTTGGGACCCATATTATTTGTGCTGGGGGCTGTCCTGTGCATGGTAGGATGTTTACCAGCATCCCTGGCCTCTCCCCACTGGTTGCTAGTAGCAACATCCATCCCCAGTCCTGAGAACTAAAAATGTTTCCTGACGTTGCCCAAGGTCCCCTGGGGGTTGCAGAATGACCCCAGGTTGAGAACCGCTACTGTAAATGGATCTAGACCTCCTGTTGATATTTCTTAAATGCTTCTTAAATTTAATAGGAATGTTGCTTGTTCTCAGTGAGCCTGGCAAATTGACAGTGACAGGGAAAGCCTTCAATAATCTAAATTTAATGGGAGCTGCATACAACAGCTGAGGGCTGACCTCTATGAGCCCATTAGAAAAGTTTTGCTTGCATTTTAAAGAGCAAGCAAAGGTAGGACTCTGGAATCTGGGAGGGCTTTTCCTGCTCACTGGCCTGCAAAGATTCTCCATTTACAGGCCTTCCTGGGAGACCTGGGAAGGCCGGCAAAGCAGCATTGAGGGTTGGGCGGTCTTATTAATCCATTGGTTTTGCCGGTTGGTTTAAAGGGACACACTAAGTTTAACTGTAGCTAGACCTTTGTTAAGACCATAAACTCAGCCAAGTACGTCTGACATTTGTGGAAGATGACAAAGCCTGTGCTATCCGTCATTCCACCTTTCTTTTTAGGGCCTTGTTTTGGCGTTCTTTGTAAGACAGGGATTGTGAAATCAATCCGGTGAGATAAGTAGAGACCGAGGGCTCACCGTCCGTTGCCTGGTCTGAAAGTACGGCCAGGGTCGCATTCCTGGTACATTGGTGGCCCTTCAGTGAGACTCGGCTCTCTTTGCTCTCCGTAAATGAAGGATGGTGTCTGATGTGTGAGTCCTTCACCTGGAAAAGGGCAACAAAAACTGCAGCAGGTGTTAGATACATTCTGCAAAATGTGAACCTTTGTCTTGACTTGCAGAAGGACTGGACACGCTGCTGCGTAGCAGGGAGTCACCCAGGTCAGGACAGCCGTCTGTTCACATTCATTAAAGAGCCTACTGTGTGCGAGGCGTGTTCGTCTGTTTCTCCCTCTGTGCTTCCAAACAATCCTGGAATGTAGCCCTCTCCACTTGGCAGAAAACGACACTCAAACACAGCTCGCCTGGCTGGTCGTGAGGAGAGTTAGGATCCAAACCCAGTTTGCTTATTGTTAAACTCTGAGATGTTCACGGCGCTGTGCTCCCAGAAATGGGAGAATAGGAGTCTGATTCCCTGGCATCAAAAGTGTTGTTTTTCTTTCTTGAGCTTTTTTCCTTCTTTAATGAGGTAGAATACACATAAATCAAAAACGGACCATTTAAATCATTACAGAGTGAACAGTTCAGTGGCATTTAGTCCATTCATGGGGTTGTGCAACCCTCACCTCTAATCCCAGAGCATGTTCATCACTTAAAAATGAAACCCTGTCCCCGTCGGGTCTTCACTCCACATCACCTCCCACCCCAGGCCCTGGGAAGCACTAATCTACTTTCTATCTCAGTAGATTTACCTGTTGTGGATATTTCATATAAATGGACTCATATAAGTATGTGCATTTTTCGTTACTGGCTTCTTCCACTTACCACAGTGCTTTCGGGGTTCAACCATGTCGTAGTGTATATATCAGTACTTCTTATGGCCAACTAATATTCTTTTGTGTGAATGGACCACATTTTGCTTACCTCTTCATCTCTTTGTAAATCTTTTGGTGGTTTCCATCTATTGTGAATAATTCTGCAGTGAACATTTGTGTACAAGTATCTGCTGGAGCCACTGTTTTTTAAAACATTTTTATTGGGGTGTAGTTGATTTACAATGTTGTGTTAGTTTCAGGCGTACAGCAAAGTGAATCAGTTATGCATATACATATATCCACTCCTTTTTAGATTCTTTCCCCATATAGGTCATTACAGAGTATTGAGTAGAGTTCCCTGTGCTATACAGTAACTCCTTATTAGTTATTCATTTTATATGTAGTAGTGTGTATATGTCAATCCCAATCTCCCAATTTATCCCTCCCCCGCTTTTCCCCCAGTAACCGTAAATTTGTTTTCTACATCTGTGACTCTGTTTGTGTTTTGTAAATAAGTTCATTTGTACCATTTTTTTAGATTCCACATGTAAGTGATATCATACGATATTTGTCTTTCTCTGTCTGACTTACTTCACTAAGTCTAATTTCTAGGTCCATCCATGTTGCTACAAATAGTATTATTTCATTCTTTTTTTTTATGGCTGAGTAATATTGCGTTGTATATATGTACCACATCTTCTTTATCCTTTACTCTGTTGATGGACATTTAGGTTGCTTCCATGACCTGGCTATTGTAAACAGTGCTGCAGTGAACATTGTGGTGCATGTGTCCTTTCGGATTATGGTTTTCTCTGGATATATGCCCAGGAGTGGGATTGCTGGATCATTTGGTAGTTCTATTTTTAGTTTTTTAAGGAATCTCCATTCTGTTCTCTATAGTGATTTTACCAATTTACATTCCCACCAGCAGTGTAGGAGGGTTCCCTTTTCTCCACATCCTCTCCAGCATTTATTGTTTGTAGACATTTTGATTATGGCCATTCTGACCGGTGTGAGGTGATACCTCATAGTAGTTTTTTTTTTTTTTTTTCTTTGCGGTACGCGGGACTCTCACTGTTGTGGCCTCTCCCGTTGCGGAGCACAGACTCCGGACGCACAGGCTCAGCGGCCATGGCTCACGGGCCCAGCCGCTCCGCGGCATGTGGGATCCTCCTGGACCGGGGCATGAACCTGTGTTCCCTGCATCGGCAGGCGGACTCTCAACCACTGCGCCACCAGGGAAGCCCTTCTCTCTCTCTCTCTTTTTTTTTTTTTTTTTTTGAACCAGATAGACCGAAGGCCATTCTGGCCATCCTCTAGGTAGGAGGCAATGGGGAATTAACACCTAGAGGAATAGTCATCAACCAATGGTTTTCAGGGATTTGCGTTAAATACCTCCGTCTCTCACTCCTGGGGGCAGGTTGGGGGGTTGGGAAGAGGGTGGTAGGGCGAGGGGGAAATTGGCCTAATTCTGAAGGAGCTGTTGCACCATTTACCAGAGCTTCCCTGAGGGATTAAGTGTCAGGAGCCCAGGTGGTGGGTGGCTTCATGATGCAGCTTGTGCTTGCTTTTCCCATTCCTGTATCTCTTCCCCACCCCCGTGGATATCCTCTGGACCTCCCAAGTCACTCTTGCATGTGGATCCTTGTTTTAGGGTCTGCTTCTGAGGAGCTCCAAGCTAGACAGGTCTACACCCGTCTTATCCTCTTTCAGGATAATAGTTTGGGAAACTTGCCTAAGGCCAAAAGCTAGTAAGTGGCAGAATGGGTCCACATCAAGGCAGCCTGCTTTCTGTCCCCATCTCCTAACAGCCAGGCTGCCGTGATGCCGAGACATCACTTTGATTGCTGCTGTAACAAACTACCACAAACCTAGTGGCTTAAAACCACAGAAACATCTTATCGTACAGTTCTGGAGTCACAGGTCCAGAATCGGTCTCACTGGGTGTGAAGGTTTATTTTCTGTGTCAACCTCACTGGCCATGCGGTGTCTGGATGTTACTTCTGGCTGTGCCTGGGAGGGTGTTTCCTAATGAGATTAGCATTTGAACCGGTCAACTCAGTCAAGCAGATGGCTTTCCCCAGCGTGGGTGGATATCATGAATAAGTTGAGGGCCTGAATGGAACAAATAGTGTAGGACGGAGGAGTTCATCCCTTGTTTTTCCTGCCTTACTAGGTGAGCTGGGACGTCTCAGCTCATCTTTGCCTGCCCTCAGACTGGGATTTACACCATTGGCTCCCCTGGTTCTCAGGCCTTTGGACTCAGACCCAGTTGTAGCACTGGCTCTCCTGGGTCTCCAGTTTGCAGGTTGCAGATCATGGGGTTTCTCGGCCTCCAGAACCATGTCAGCCAGTCCCTCATTGTAAATCTCCCACTGGTCCTGTTTCTCTGAGAACCCCCACTACTACACTACGCTAAAATCGAGCTGTCATTGGGGCTGTTTCTTTTGGATCATTCTCTAGTGGAGAATCTGTTTCCTTGCCTTTTCCAGCGTCGAGAGGCCGCTTGTATTCCTTGGCTTGCGGCCCCTTCCTCCATCTTCAAAGCCAGCAATGTCTGGCCGAATCTTTCTCACGCTACATCTCTCTGATACTCCTTTTCTGGAGTCCGATCTCCCCTCTGCCGCCCTCCTATGAGGACACTTGTGGTGACATTGGGCCCACCTAGGTGATCCCTGCTTCTCTCCCCATCTCTAGGTTCTTAACTCAGTCACATCTGCAGAGTTCCTTTTGCTGTGTCACAGAACGTATTCACAGGATCTGGAGATCATGATATGCATATTTTGGGGGTCCCTTATTCAGCCCACCACAGTAACCTCCTCTGAGCCCTGAACAGAAAACAGATCCCTACCTTGGAGTAAAAAACCAAACCAAACCTCCAGGTGCTTCTCTCTTGGCCAGCTCTAGCTCTGCATTCCACATGATGTAGTGTTCTCTGAGAGCTTTCTTCATTTCCTCAGCGAGCCACTGCTCTTGGTCCCCACCCTCTGTAAACCCAGAACGATGGTGTCTCTAACCCTGATCGTCACGAAGCTGCTCCTGGTCATTTGTATGCATGGAGTTTGGCAACACTGAATCACAGCCCGCTTCTCTTCAGGCAGAATGTACATTGAATGGTGTGCATATCAAGTATGAATTGAAAAGAGCTATCTTCTGTTATATAATCCAGGAAAATAGATTCTTTGTCTTGGAGCACAAAACAGTGGCTCTTGATTACAGGTACTGAGGCGCTTTGCTAAACATTGCATCTCATATTTTGTGGTACTAAATTTGATAAATGTATTTCCAAAGGGATTTATTTATATGTTAATTCACCGAGGCATAAAATTGTAAGGGAAAGACTCCAGCGTATACCGAGGAATTCCAGATTTGCATTTACTCTGTAGCAGCCCTCCTTGAAAGCGATTTAAAAAGTAAAATAGGAGATTTTTTTTTAAATGGTACTGCATCGCAAAGAAGATGAGATAAGAAATGGATGACAAGCCATGGGGGAAAGGCACTTTTTGTGTCTGTGGTTAGTTGAAATAAATGGAGTGTTCAAAACAAAAAGCAAAAACAGCAAGCAAGGGAAGTGTCCAATCTTTGCTTTGATTCTCTCAGTAAAACTTCGACAGGGAATGTCTTTCACATGTGCAAAATACAGGTCTCCGAAGACAATCCTTGGAAAGAATTGAGTTACCAGACCCCTGTGGAGAGCTGCAACTAGCGTATTAATGAAGCAGTAAAAGGGGAAGCCAGACCTTGCACGTGAAGAAGGAAACGTGGGTGAGGAAGAATGCCCAGTCAGTGTCAGACCGTGAAAAATTAATCACAATCACGAGGGTGTTTGGGTTGTCAGTCCTTCACTTTTTTCTTCAATTCCTGGAAAGCTCAGAGCGTGCTGAACCGTGGGCTCATAGACGGAGCTCTGTGTTCTGAGCAGAAGGACTGGAGTCTGTTGGAGACTGTCGGGCTTGGCCACTGCCTCGTCTTAGCTGCTCTCTGGGGCCCCTGTGGAAGAAAGATAGCAAACTTGGTTGATGAATAGCTGACGTTTTCATTTCAGTTGGGGGAAAAAACCCACCATGCCAGGCCCTGCTCTAGTTTTTCATTACTCAGGCATTCTCTGTCAATAGCTCACTGTCTCAGAAGGATAATTAAAACCTTTTGTTCATCTCATGCCCACTGTGGCGTCGCCTCCTTTCAGATACGTCAGGCTCCTCCTGTGTGGCGGTGCCTTCCGTCCTGGGCCCGGGCTAGGCCTGTGAGGTGTTCTGTCTGCGTTTCCCACTCCCACCCACGCTGCGCTTTTCCTCACTCCTCGAAACCCCCCTGCTCCCGCCCACCTCGCCGTTTCCTTTTTGTACTCACACAAGCGTGCAGTGTCTTTTTTATTTCTCTTTGCTACAGCCAAGTTCAGATCTACCCACCAGCCCCAGCGCTCACTGGAAAAGTCTCAGTGAGCTCGGGAAAGTGCGGGTATCTAACCCAGTTGCCCAGACAGGCGCGGCAGTGTCACTCAGATGCGTCCCGTGATTATCCGGTACGTGTGGGTGCCAGTCATTACAGAGACCACTCGGGGCGCCTCCTTCATGCAGGCACAGAGCCCCTGTCCTCCTAGAAATTCCAGTCTTGTTGGTGGAGACGGGCAAACAACCCAGCAGTTGAATAACATACACAACTTAATGCTGGAAGGCAGCAATGGCTACGGGGAAAAGGAGCTCCGGGGAGCGCACGTTTCGTCCTGTGACAGGGAAGCCCTCGCTGACGAGGTGGCTTTTGAGCAAAGACTTGAAAAATTGATTCCATGTGTGGCATCCTGGCATCACAGGACCACTTGAAAAAAAAAATCTTAGGGCTTCTCTGGTGGCGCAGTGGTTGAAAGTCCACCTGCTGATGCAGGGGACACGGGTTCGTGCCCCAGTCCGGGAAGATCCCACATGCCGTGGAGCGGCTGGGCCCGTGAGCCATGGTCGCTGAGCCTGCGCGTCCGGAGCCTGTGCTCCGCAACGGGAGAGGCCACAGCAGTGAGAGGCCCGGGTACCGCAAAAAAAAAAAAAAAATCTTAGCGTGGGTGTCATCAGACCACACAGGACGTCATGATTTGAATTCTCAGCCCGTAAAAGGAGAGACCTTCATTTACTAATACTCATGCCAACCCTTTTCCACACCAGAGCCCACAGTGGGTGCCAGAGGGTGCGTGTCTCTGAGTGTGCCCACTGCTCCTCCCCAGGGGCCCCAGCTCTCCACGGGGCATTCGAAGTGCCATCTCCCTGGATGCCAGCATCTCTCCTGGCTCTGGAGGTGCTCACAGACGCTTACTCAGGACTTTCTTTTCAATGTCCTTGTCATTTTTGAGTCCCTGGGGGATGTCCTTACTGTTTTTGTTTCCCGGGTAAAACTAAACATTGAAAGGAACGTGGGTTATATTTTACGTGGCATTTTTACATGCTCTGTCGTGACAACATCTCAAGTTTAGTTTCCATATTGTCAGAGACAGAAGTTAAGAGTTACCTGTGTTGTTGGAAAAAGTCGTGGGCTGCACTGCGCAACCTTGGAGGCTGTCCTGACACAAAATTGTGAGCCAGGAGCCTAGACTGTCCCCAAGGAAATTCAGTCTCCTGAAAGTATGCCCCTGTCCTAGGAGATGCTCTTAATAATTTCATCTAGTGTGGCCGATTCTCCCTAAGTGAATTGGTGAAATTAGCTTGTGCTCAAAACTTGCCTTAGAAAATGTGTATTTTTGGATAAAGGCACTTTCATTGCATTTGCTTGCCTGGGTAAGCCAAGCTGTCTGAAAACAGCCGAGTCTGATGATCATATGGTCAAGGTTGTGATCACACTAAGAAAAAGGAAAGCTTTTTCATTTCAGGCAAATATTTGTTGAAAAGTTATTCAATTTTTGCAGATCTCTGCTGAAGGAAAAATACCACTTAAACCCTAAAACCCCAATCATCTAATCACAATATAAAGCTTTTAAAGAATGTTCTGCTCTTTGGAATACACCACTGGGATTAAAATGACCTTAAGGCATAAACTCATTTTCGCAAGAGTGTGCCTTTTATCTTTCCACCGAGATGTGGGTGGAGGTCACTGGCAGCTCAGCCAGACTCTCAAATTAACTTTACTTCTGAATTTCATGACAATATGACAGAAGAACGGGCCCTCTTTACTTTTCTGAATGCTGTTTGAATTGATCATTGTGGGCTAAATTCTTAGCGCCAGACAATGTCTCTTTTGAGGAGCTTCTTGCTCCTGGGAGTGAGCCACTTGCTGCCAAGAACTCCAGCACTTCTTTGGCTTCATGGGAGAAGGAATGCCATTTGCTGCAGTTTTTTGTAACTGCAGGGAATTGAAGAATAATTGTAAGGGCCAAGAAGAGGGGGCCTAGTAAACCTTAGCTTCTGTGATTCATCTTCAGTTTTAATTTAAACCAAAGCAGAGTTTCCATCACCGTGTATTTCTCAGCGGTTTGCAGAGAAATGTTAATAAGCACACATGAAGCATGTCCTGTTTTCAGAATAATTGAGGAATTGTACTCCTCCATTCTTTCTTTGTTCTTATTTCACGTGGAAAGACACTGATGCTCAGAGCACCGCCTCTTGTCACCAGCGTGTTTGGGTTCAGAAGCAAGAATTGGACAGTTATATGAGAACATAATGCATTGTCCCTCTCGGCCAAATTTGAGTCTAAGGACAGATGAATTTGAAATTATAGTCCTGAACCCAGTGCCCTCCAACTCTCCCCTCCCCTTCGGGCTTTCTGATACATATTTTACAATAGAGCAATTGAACATCTAGAACAAAGCCTCACAGTTTTTTTTTTAAATTAACTTATTTTATTTTTGGCTGCGTTGGGTCTTCGTTGCTGCACGCGGGCTTTCTCTAGTTGCAGTGAGCAGGGGCTACTCTTCATTGTGGTGCGTGGGCTTCTCTTTGTTTCAGAGCACAGGCTCTAGACGTGTGGGCTTCAGTAGTTGTGGCGCATGGGCTCAGTAGTTGTGGCTTGCAGGCTCTGGAGAGCAGGTTCAGTAGTTGTGGCGCATGGGCTTAGTTTCTCCACGGCATGTGGGATCCTCCCGGACCAGGACTCGAACCTGTGTCCCCTGCCTTGGCAGGTGGATTCTTAACCACTGCACCACCAGGGAAGCCCCCTCACAGTTGTTTATAATTGTTTTTCATCCCTCAATTGCTAGTATTTAGGCCAGTGCCACACATAGCATTCTCCAGTACCTTAGTTCTCACGGAATTTTAATTCAACCGAGAACATACCTTGCTAGCTACATAGCCATGCAGAGCTTCGAATGAGGAGTTGGTCAGCCAGGATGTGCAGTGGGAATCCAGGCCAGGGAGTGGATTCTCATGGCAGAACCATCTGTGCTGGAGTCACAGCTCTTTCATTTACTGGCATGGACCTCTCTGTGGCTTGATTTCTTTGTCTTTAAAGTGTAGATAATGAAAGTACCCACTTTATAAGTTTGTTCTGGGGAGCAAATGAATCAATGTCTATAAACTCCCTAGGACAGCCCCCGGCATAAGGCAAGCAATGTATATGTGTTTATTAAATTAAGTGACTCCAAAGGCAGGCTGCATCTCCTTCACTCCAAAAGTTTTGGTTGAGGCAGCTCAGATTGCCTGTGTGTGTGTGTGTGTGTGTGTGTGTGTGTGTCCCTACGTACATCAACCTTTGTTATTATATCTTAGACAAAAGCAAAAGTGAATTGTTTTTCTGATTTCTGAGATTAAATACAAAATTTACTACTACTGAAAAGATAAACTCTTTTGGTGACGTTCGTAATAGTTATTATTACACTAAATGTTATAGACTACTTATGTTCCAGACACTGTTCAGTGAAATTGGCACATAGTAACATATCTAATTATCAAGCAGATCCTGTGAGGTGGGTTATATTGACTCTGTTTATTGATGGGAAGGCTGTAATGAGCCATTATGAACTCTTCTTGTAAGTATAGAAGTATACAAACCAACTGTCTGTAGCTTGTCATTTATTAATTGGGAATTAGTGATATGAAGGGATTCATTGAAGATATCTCCTGCCTTTATAAACAGTTGTTTTTTTGTTTTGTGTTTTTTTTTTTACTGGTAGATATCACATGAGGAATCACCAAACGTCACAAATGATTTCTATAAATTTAAAGCTCTGTAGAATTATGTTGTCCGACTGTGGTTCCTACTCCGAATACATATGCCTTTTAAACGTTTCCTTCATTGTTTACAGTTGTGGTGTATCGTACTGCACTGCACTGTATTTTCTTTTGCCACTTCACTTGGAAGACTGTGCCGTAGAGAATCCCACTTTAGGGTGGTTGTATCAAAGTCCTGGAAGGTGATGGCGGCTCTTAGTTCATCATCAGTTTTTTTTGTCCAGGCTTGGATGGGACTGGGCTGGGTGGAGGTGTGAGGGATTTTAAATTTTTTGAAAATGAATTGAAATGGCCTCGGATCCTTTGCAACTCCTTTATCAAGAGGTAGGGTCTCTTTTGCCACCCCGTCAAGTCTGAGGTAGTTTCCTTTTGACTAGCAGAATGAGACACGGTGAACCTTCCAGCCAAAACCTCCAGACATTCTTCAGCTTCCACTCTTATACTCTTAGAATCCTGAGACCCCCCCTTTCTGAGGCGTCTAGGCATGAGAAACCACATGGAGAGGGAGGCCAGCCATCCCCACCATCCTAGCATCTCCACGAAAGCTCCAGACGGTTGAGTAAGGCCCTCAGGACATTCAGCTCATAACTGCTGCTGCGTGAATGAGCTTGGGCAAGACCAGCAGAAGTACCCAGTCACCCCCCACCGTCAAGTAATATATCACTGTTGCTTTAACACACTGAGACTGGGGACATTTGTTATGCAGCCACAGCTAACTGACCCAGTGGTCTTGGGATATACCCACTTCTGAGGCACAGCTCCTCTAATCTTCTTTGAAAAGGCTCTGCCCTGCCAGAGGTCAGCTCTGCTTGCGAGGCCCTAGCAGCCCTGACGTTCGTAAGAGTTTCTAAGACATCGCTCAGAGCTCCAAGAGATTGAAAGGTCACTGCTTCTGAGTTATTTTTGGTCAGATATATATGCTGAAAGGAATGGGATCTCGAAAAGGTGAATCTGAGTAGAATTTCATTCTTTCCATTTAAAAGAAAGCCATGAGTCATTAAAAAGCAAGTTCTGTATTTCTTTTCCTTTGTAAAAATCTTGTGATACCTAAAATCACATTTTCAATGATCTATTAGAATGACCAGTTATTAAATCTTTCCTGTCCTTGCCTTTGTAACTTTTCCATGAAAAAAGAAAAAACAGAGAATTAGAGGGCTTTTTTCCTGGCTTATTATGTTGGGGGAATTTAGTAAAAAAAATTATAAGTATTTGAATATTACTGAACTTACGCATTAGAGCCAACCAATTACATTTAAGGGTATGAATGAAGTGAATACAAGGTAAAATCAGCATGACCTGCGCCCTCAAGATTACTGCTTGAGGGCACTTCCCTTCACCTTTGAAGAAAATGCTGAAGCAGAAGAAGAGGATTTTTAAAAATTCAAATGCTTTAAACAATGGGAAATAGTTAGTCTATGCAGGCTTTGCCTGGGGGCATGAAAACCAGGCAGCTGTTTAAACTTAAGAATATTTCTATGATATTTGAAAGAAGGCAGGTAGATACATTCAAACATACTCAAATTATCCAGTTCAGATATTTTTCAATCAACCAACCACCAAATAGGATTTCATTCACCTGTTAGTTGAGCATTGATCAATGGGCATATTTGGTTACCTGTGCTCTTCTGGAAGGATCTAGGGTGTTTAGCTATTTAGGGGTATTAGAAATACTCTCCTGGGTATTTGTGTGGTGTAAGACAGAATTGAATCTCTTAGAAATGCACCGCCAATTGCATTTTAATGTTTAACACAAATACTGGTGGTTCAAATATTGATGGTACTTTCCTTGCTCCCCTGTAACTGTGCAATCCATATTTTGCAAACCAAAAGTTGACTTTTTGGAACGTAAGAATCAGGAGTTATTTATAAGATTTCCAGTGTTATAAAAATTAAAATGCATTTTGCTGTACATTTCATAAGCTGCTTTTATGGAAAGGAATAGAATTCTGTTTGTATACAATATATGCATTGAGAAAAGCTTGGCACAAGGCACATAAAACTGTTACCAGGGAGTGTTATAAAATTAGGTGGGGAGAGAGGAGAATGTTGGCTTCTTCTTCTTTTTTTTTTTTTTTTTGGTATTATTATCTTTTTTTCCATGAGCGTACTTTTGCAGTTTGGGGAAAAAAATCTAATAACCATATTTTTCAAGTTATGTGAATTTAAGACCCAGAAAATAATAGTAAAAAGTAAGACTCAAACTTAGAGTCACTCTTCATGTTATGAAGAGAAGCTGGGGGCTCAGTTTTATGTTTCATTATGATTACAATATTCACCAGGCAGTCTACTTTTCTGCTGGTTTCCTGCCCAGAAATAGATGGGGCCATACAGCTTCTCATCTCTGTGGCTCTCTCCTAACGTATCTTTCTTAAGTCCCATTGCCACATTGAATCCCTAGAGTTGTGAATTTTCAAAGTGGTAATTATACATATTTTCCAAAATTAGGAATCAAAGCAAGACCTGCATTTTTTAAGAGAAAAAAAAAAAAAAAAAGAATATTTACTTAAGTAGATGCCCTGCAGGTGAATTTACAGTTTGACATCAGGTGAATTAACATTCACTAAATTACATAAATAAGGTTTAATGTTTCAATCAAATAAAATGTTACCGTAGGGCTAACTCATCCTGTATTTAATGTCCCATGAACCAGTATTGGGTGCAATATCATCAATAATAAATGGCGAAATCAGCTGTGATTTCATGGGTAAGAAGACGACAGTCAAACATTCAATGACTGTTCCCTATATCACTGGTACTTGAGTACATGGTGAGAGGAGCCAAGAACTTCCTCTTCTTTTATCAGAAGAGATAACTTGGAATCAAGAGTATTGTCAGAATTATATTCCCGGGACAAATATGCCTTCTTGGAAAGAAAACAAGCCACACTTTGGGTAGAAAATTAATAAATGGGGGAGGGACGTGAGCATGCTGTCAGTATGAATCAGGGAGGAACTGATCCAGGAGATTGTTGGAGGCAAAGGCCCTACGTTCTCCTCTGCCCACATTGGGTGCCACAGCAGAGCCTCGCAAAGCCTGCAGAGAGACCTTGGAGGCACCA
Organism: Mesoplodon bidens; assembly: GCF_964165515.1. NCBI lineage: Eukaryota > Metazoa > Chordata > Mammalia > Artiodactyla > Ziphiidae > Mesoplodon > Mesoplodon bidens. The sequence goes on from NC_138180.1 coordinate 47,858,483, forward strand.
GCTAAAGCCAAGCTTGAGACACAAAATTGACCCAAAACTGAGAGTTCCTTTTCATGGAAGAGTTCTGGCAGTTCTCTAGGAGGGCTGAAGTCTTAATCATGCTCAAAAGAGAAAGACTGGGAGGACTGAGGTTAGAGAAAGAAGGCGGGAGAGAGAGAGAGTCTCCAGATGGGTCACTCTCAACATTCGAAAGCTTTGCTTTCCAACCTTGGGCAGTGCATTGGAATCTGCTTATGCAGGTAGAGTCACAAGCCCCACTCATGTTGCTTGGTGATGCTTACCTAATGCCTTAGTGAAGACTGCCTAAATCTCCATTGTAATTCAGCTTAGGATAACTGAGGCAGGTTCCAGAATGAACATTTATTACACTGCTTGAAGAACCTTTTCTAAGTATATGCGACTGTGGGTTCCACTTACGTAATACAGTGGTCACAGCGTTATCTGGAGTTGTGGGGTCTCAGTGGTCCGGTGTCTTCACCTCTTCCCTTCTTCCTGTGGAACAAACTTCATATGATGATGCTTCAAACAGTCTAACCTCACACCTCTGACTTCCTTCATACCAACAGCTCTTACTTCCTTTCTGATTCCCATGGCCATGGCCATACACTTTCTTCAGACATAAATTGGGATTGCTTAAGGCCGCAAGTAACAAAAAAAGGGCAACTAGCAATAGCTTAAACATTAAAAGTTTTCCTTTCCTTCACAAAGCAATAAGTCTAGAAGTAGGATGTTTAAAGCTGAGGCAGTGGCTTAAAGATGCCATCGGGGACCCATGATCCTTTTATCCTTTTGCTGTGCCATTCTTTGCATGTTGATTTCAGTCTCATGGTCAGAACACTGGACTCTGTTCCTACAATGTCATGTTTACATTCAAGCAGAGGAGGAGGAAGCCAAGATTCTGTGAAGTTTCATCTTTTGATTCACACATGGATTCCTGACTCCGGGACTTTTCCCTGTATCTCATTATCCAGAACTGTGTTGCATCCCACCTTCTTCCATACCTCCTTCAGCTACAAGGGAGGTTATGACAATGAGTACTGTTAGTTCGAAGTATTGCTGGTCTATGTAAATATGGGATTCTGTCAGTAAGAAAAAAAAAAGGCAAATAGATATTGGGAAAATAATAAGTAGTGGATGCCAGAGCTCCAAACAACGATAAAGATATGGTTCGCATTGCAAAAAGGGGTTAAAGAGGTGAACCCCAGTTCACCTGGCTCCAAGCAGCCAACACCAATATCTTGGAAATGTTCTCTGGCCACAAATTCTTATCGTCTCATCTGTCTCCCCAGAGCCTCTCTCTCTGCCCCCTTCTCTAGCTTTTCTACTCTTCATTAAAAAGTTGATGTTTCCCAGTGTTCCGCCTTGAGCCCTCCCCTCTTATTACTGTCATATGTTCCTCTTGGAAGCTGTTGTACAAATTGCACCCCAGTAAATACAAAGTCGGGACCAAGGGATGCAGACCAGGACTCAGGAGGTCTGTGAGTGTCTGTCAGTGGGGAGAGGTTCAGTTCATGAACTGAGACGCCACTTTGAATAAAATGACCAGTACTGGAATTGCAAAGAAATGCCAAAATCCAGTCAGGGACACGCAGACATTTCTCCTGGAAGAGAGAGGTAGTAACTGGGATTTGGGGACCATAAGAAGGAGAGAAGGAGGAGGACATTTTCCCAACTGGGTTCACACCTCGCCTGGGGCTTCTTGAATTGCCCCTCTTCCAGGGGATGTGTTAAAAGAACCGCTGGATCTTTATCAAATTCCATGTGATGGTAGTGTTCAAGTCTACTTTCCATATCTAGTCCTCTTCTGAGTCCTTCCCTAATTGCCTCTGGTCATATATACCCACCTGGATGTCCCACGTCCCACTCACAATCAGTGTGCCCCGGAGATGACATACCTGTCCCCATCAGGTTCCTCCCCACGTGCATCTCCTCCAGCATTCTGTAGCCCAGTGAGTAGTGACAGCCTCCAGTTGCCTAAACGAGGAGCTCCAGTCTTTGGGCCCCTCCTTCCTGAATTCACGCCTCCATTTGGTCATCAGGCGCCCTCAGTTCAGTCTCTAAATCTCTCAGCCCTTCCCGCCTTCTACTCTGCACTGCTCTTGCCTGGATGATCCTCGTCATCACTTCGTCCCCCAGGTGGTCTCCGGGCCCTCAGCTTCTCCTCCTTCTGATCATCCCCCACGCTGAGCTGTGGGTCGTAAAACACAGAGCCCGGCAAGCCACTCCGCGAGGATAAACTTTTGGTGAGTCTTCACGTCCTTGTCCCACCCTTGGCTTTCCAGCTCCTGCCCTGTATTCTCCTCCACGTGTTGTGTGCTCTACCTGCCTACCTGCCCTGGATTCATCATGGTGCCCAGGGCACATCCTCAACTCCATACCTTGTGCCTTGACTATTCTGCTCTTTCAGCCGGGAATATCTATCCCCATTTCTTTTAAAACCCAGAAGACTATATGCCCAACTCAAATGTCACTTTGCCTTTAACTTTCTGATATCTTCCTCAGCCTCTGGTGAGGCAAACAAAACTTGTTTTCTTATTCTTCTACGAGTAGCATTTATCATATTTCATTTTAATTGGTTCCTTATGTATTTGTCTTTCCATTAGGCTGTGAGTACTCAGACACCAGGGATGCTATTTTATTCTTTTATCTGCAGCAGTTAGCACAGTGCCTTGTGATATTCAATAATTCTGTTGAATTGAATTATAGATCATCTTCTTGAGGCTAATGGAGAGTTAACTTGATAAAATGTCATTCATCTAAGGAGACTGCATGCCCTATATTTATAATGTACATTAAAAGCTAATGTTTTCACTTAAAAAAATCTTGAACAAACCTTGAGATAAAAATAGTCTGTTAGTGCTTTCTCTACAATAATACTTGTAACTCTTCCAGCCTCTGTAGGTTTTGCCACAGTAAATATCACTAATATAAATAAATGTTAACTAGCTCCAGCTCCAGGGAATCCCGCTTGTAGACTTCAGCTGGGAGAATAATGTACGGAATTCTCAAGGAACAGTCTTTTCAAGCCACCTCTTCCACTGTCTTCCTTGAATCTTTGCTGCAACTGTGCGTAAAACTGGCACAAATGGCATTTGACTTACTGGATGTGACTTGTGAACATTTTTTATTTCGACTGCTTGTGAACACCTGTTCACCATCTTTTTCTTTAGGAATCCTTATAATTTCTTTACTAAAAGTGCTATTCACTGCAAGTAGATTCTGTGTGTTCTCTGAAAAATATATGTAGGTTATCTAATCGTGTTATAACTTAAGTGGGTCCAAATGAAACTTAAACACCTTTACTTACAGCATTCATTGAATTAGATTCTTGGACGCAGAGAGGCCCAGGCTCTAGAATCCAACTGGCTTTGATTAAGCAATGTTAATCCAAATTAGGATTGTCAGAAAGCCTTAGGACATGTCTTCTTTTGCCAGGTGGTTAGAGAGTCCACAGTCAGTCACCTCTGGTGTAGTTCGACTTCCTTTAGAAATTGGATGCCAAGTTTCTCCTTGATTTTTCTCTTATTTAATAGGGTCATCTCTCAGATGTATAAGAGCTTTTAATAACAAAGATAAGGAGATTGTTTGATTTCTCTGTGATAGATTTAATGTGCAAGTAAATAAAATTATACATAATTGAAACAGGCAGCACAAATAGCAAAGTTATATTGAAAATTACGATCCTACTTACATATTTTGGTCGTGGGTGATTTTATTTCTACATTCTCAATGAGCAACATAAACTCTAAATTGCACTATTTTCTACACATGCTGTTACTTTATTTACTTATTTGTTTATTTATTTGGTTGCACTGGGTCTTAGTTGCGACAGGTGGGCTCCTTAGTTGTGGCTCGAGGTCTCCTTAGCTGTGGCATGTGAACTCTTTAAGTTGTAGCACGTATGTGGGATCTAGTTCCCTGACCAGGGATTGAACCCAGGGCCCCTGCATTGGGAGCATGGAGTTGTATCCACTGCGCCACCAGGGAAGTCCCTACCATTACTTTTTAATCGATATGAACCATCCAAATTATTATTGTTACAGTGACTCACTAAAGTCCTAATAATTGTAATGTCAGTGTTATTTTTTTGTTTATGAAGTTTTCTTGCATTGAAAATATATGTCTTGGGCTTCCCTGGTGGCGCAGTGGTTAAGAATCCGCCTGCCAATGCAGGGGACACGGGTTTGAGCCCTGGTCTGGGAAGTTCCCACATGCTGCAGAGCAACTAAGCCCGTGCGCCAAAACTACTGAGCCTGCACTCTAGAGCCCGTGATCCACAACTGCTGAGCCTGCGCACCTGGAGCCCATGCTCCGCAGCGAGAGAAGCCACCGCAACGGGAAGCCCGCACGCAGCAACAAAGACCCAACGCAACCAAAAAAAAAAAAAGAAAAGAAAATATATGTCTTGGTCCTTCTATAAAAGTAGGCTTTTTGTAAAATCAACGACTATAATGTGTAAAGAACACATTTAAAGAAAAACAGTACCCGATATGGATTCCATTGAGATGGACAAGTGTATTAACACCCAGAGAACAGGTTCCGCTGAAGCCAGCAGCCTGTGGACTGGTGAAGGACACAGTTCCCCAAGGAGATGGTGGAGGGAAGACAGGGGAGCTTTGGAAGGGGGATGGGCCTTCACATAAGCCAAATCCAAATAAAAACCCCTCTGTCTGCTTATCATCAAGGTGAACGAAATCAGAAGGGTGGACTTCTCCTTGGCTTTAGGGCCAGCTCCAGAGGGAATTTACAAAGGGGAAGCTCGTCTTGGCTGCCTTCCCATTCTTTCTCTCTACAACTCCACGCCTATCTGAATCCTGCTGATTTCTGATCAGCACCTACCTTGAGGTCCTTCCCAGAAGCACTGACCTTTTAAAGGGGAACATTACATTTTTTTTTTTTTAACGAAGAATAAAAGGAAATGACTCTACAATGGTGGAAAGACAAGGGGCGAATTTCACCTCCGTAGTCGTCTCCTCAGATCTGGTCTCCAAGATCATCATAAAGCTTATGTGGCTCAAATATTTGATATTCCTATACATTTTAGTCTCCAGGAAGCTCTAAATGGTGGAGGGGAGCTTGACATTTTCACAGTCATCTAGACCGTTAGTGAAATTTCCAGCCACATGATTTCTCATTCTCCTGACAGAACAGCCGTTATTTGATTTCAAGGAATTACAAATGGGTTTGTCTTATTTGTGTGTTTTTTCCGGGGAAAGCAAGCTTTCCTGGTTGCTTAGATCCTCAGTGTGTCCCACTGAAGGGCCCTGCCTTGCCCTTTGATTATATATTTTTGAATTTTCTTTCATTTGTACTGACAATATCATACTTTACTCAAGCCCTGAGCCTGAAAAATAGTGATGGTTAAGAAATATCTCGGGGCTTCCCTGGTGGCGCAGTGGTTGAGAGTCTGCCTGCCAATGCAGGGGACACAGGTTCGAGCCCTGGTCCGGGAAGATCCCATATGCCATGGAGCAACTAGGCCCATGAGCCACAACTACTGAGCCTGCGCATCTGGAGCCTGTGCTCCGCAAGGGGAGAGGCCACGATAGTGAGAGGCCCGCTCACCGCGATGAAGAGTGGTCCCTGCTTGCCACAGCTAGAGAAAGCCCATGCACAGAAACGAAGACCCAACAGAGCCAAAAATAAATAAATTAATAAATTAATTAAAAAACAAATCCACTTAAAAAAAAAAAATCTCCACGCTCTGTGTTCTGGAAAATCACTGACTGTAAGGAAGCAATCCCTGTATTACTCACGTAGGATTCACAGGTGTCCCCCTTGTTCACCTAGGACTCACCGATGGCCCCCCACCCCTGCTTCCCCTGCTTACCTAGGACAAGGCCAGACACAGTCCTTCCAAATTCCCATTCTTTGCCTCTCAAATGATTAGCCAAACTGCTTGTCCCCACTGATCAGTTGGGACAAAATGTACGTTGGTATGGTCTGAATGCTGGTGTCCCCCTCCCCGAGTTCATGTGTAAAAATCCTAACCCCTAAAGGAGTGATACTAGGAGGTGGGGGCCTTTGGGAAGTGATGAGGTCATGGAGGTAGAGCCTGTTTTTCATTTGTTTGTTTGTTTGTTTTTTGCGGTACACGGGCCTCTCACTGTTGCGGCCCCTCCCGTTGTGGAGCACAGGCTCCGGACGCACAGGCTCAGCGGCCATGGCTCACGGGCCCAGCCGCTCCGCGGCATGTGGGATCCTCCCGGACCGGGGCACGAACCCGTGTCCCCTGCATCGGCAGGCGGACTCTCAACCACTGCACCACCAGGGAAGCCCTGAAGGTAGAGCCTTCTTGACTGGGATCAGTGCTCTTATCAAAGAAACCCCAGAAAGCTGCCTCCCCCCTTCCACCCTGTGAGGATGCCAGCTGAGAACCAGGAAGGGGGCTCCTACCTGACCACGCTGACACTGTGATCTCAGACTTCACGCCTCCAGAACTGTGAGAGCTCAATTTCCATTGTTTATGAGCTACCCAAATCTCTGATATTTTTTCCCAGCTTTACTGAGATGTAACTGACATGTAACATTGTGTAAGTTTAAGGTGATGATCTGATTCAGGTATATATCGTGAAATGATTAAGGTGCCATGTTACAGTTGCCAAAACAGACTGAGACACTTGTGAACCAAGCTTGGGTTCAGCGTCTCTCCTTCCTCCAAGTCCCACCCTCAGCCTGAGCCTGCAGGCAGCCCCCCTGAGGACAGGCTGGCCTCCAGGTGAACAATTCTCTGATCCACTGTCCCATCAGGCCACCCTTTCACCCGCTTCACCACACCTGGTTCTTTCCAGCCCGGCTCACTGCTTCTTATAATAGAAACCCCCTTGCTCCCTAACCTTGGAGGCGCTGCAGTCCTTACGGTCAGAGTGTTTTCCTTCTTGCACTAGTCACTCTCCCCGATGGCAACAGTGCCCTTCCTCCCTCCCTTGCAATAATCCTTTCCAAGAAAGTCTCTCCTTCCTAAGTCCAGATTGGTTTATTTGACAGTAGCCTTTAAAAACGACAACACCGGGCTTCCCTGGTGGCGCAGTGGTTGAGAGTCCGCCTGCTGATGCAGGGGACACGGGTTCGTGCCCCAGTCTGGGAGGATCCCACATGCCGCAGAGCGGCTGGGCCTGTGAGCCATGGCCGCTGAGCCTGTGCATCCGGAGCCTGTGCTCCACAATGGGAGAGGCCACAACAGTGAGAGGCCCGCGTACTGCAAAGAAAAACAAAAACAATAAAAAAAAAAAAAAAAAAAAAAAAAAAAAAAAAAAAAACGACAACACCTGAATCACTATTTGCGGCTTCTTGAACTCATGCCTCACTGTACAGAGGAAGACGGTACCCGACAGGAAGGAGAGATGATGAAAATCTTCATGATGAAGGTGTGATGTGCTCTCACCAGCAGAAAGGTTCCATTCCAATTAGTTCTGAAAGCGTAGGGAAATAGCTGAGAAGAACTGTATAAAAATAAGCAGATGAAGCATAGAAAAGTATAAGTGGAATAATGGACCCCTCTTGTTTCTGTATGATTTAAGAGTTTGAAAAAGACCCACTTAAAACAGTAACATGAATCATGTACCCTCAGATTTCATTGCAGTCAAATCTCCCAGTACGTGAATCTTATGGGGACTGTGACTTGGGACTCTCCAGCCTCCTAAACAATGATATAGAACTCTCTCTACGGGACTCATGAATGCTGTGTTAGGCTTGAATGGAGAGGGGAAAACGTTCTCATTGACCAAACTAAATCCCGTGAACTTTGCCTTTGGGGGTGGGTTTGATTTACTGAGCTTATTATTTCCTTAGGCCAAAAGAGTTTTCCTGAATATTCAACCCCTGTCATTACCCCTGTCAGTGGTAGTTATGTCCAGACGAAGCCCTTTGGCATAGAAAATTTCCTCTTTGTTACTTGCGTTTTGCTATGCAAATGGGTTGTAAATGAATGGATGCGGCTGATAATGAAAAATTTCAGGAATCCCCAAGTATCTTGGAAAGTGACCTATTTTTTTTTTAAATTGAAGTACAGCTGATGTACAACATTATATAAGTTACAGGTGTACAGTAGTGTGATTCACAATTTTTAAAGGTTATACTCCATTTATAGTTATTATAAAATATTGGCTATATTCCCCATGCTGTATAATATATCGTTGTAGCTTATTTTATACCTAATAGTTTGTACCTCTTAATCCCCTACACCTATATTGTCCCCTCCCCCTCCCATCTCCCCACTGGTAACCACTAAGTTGTTCTCTGTACCTATGATTCTGCTTCTTTTTTGTTATATTCATTAGTTTGTTGTGATTTTTATATTCCATATATGAGTCATATCATACAGTATTTGTCTTTTTTTGTCTGACTTATTATTTCACTTAGCATAAAGTCCATCCATGTTGCTGCAAATGGCATTATTTGGTTATTTTTTATGGACAAGTAGTGTTCCATTGTGTTTATATACCACATCTTTTTTATCCATTCCTGTGTTGATGGAGACTTAGGGTGCTTCCGTATCTAGAGGCTATTGTAAATAATGCTGGTATGAACATTGGGGTGCATGTATCTTTTCGAATTAATGTTTTTGTTTTTGTTTTTGTTTTTGATATATACTCAGGAGCAGAATTGCTGGGTCATAGGGTAGTTCTAATTTTAGTTTTCTGAGAAACCTTCATACTGTTTTCCACAGTGGCTGCACCAATTTACATTCCCAGCAACAGTGTACGAGGGTTCAAAAGGGACCTATTTTTAAGGAAAGACAGTGTGCAGAGCGAAATACATACGTGTATGTGTGTGTTATACTGTGTATATACACACACACGCACACTTATACCATTCCATGACAAACTCCCACCCCATCTGCACTGGCTATTCACCATCCTGGCTGCGAAGGCTCCATCAAAAATCCTTTTGATTTGTGAAAGCCTTCGATAGGTTACAGGAGTTTTATCTGGTGATGGACCGGACTGCCTGCTGACCTCCCTCCCTCCCTCCCTCTCCCCTCCCTCCCCCCCTGCCCTGTGCTCCTGTCCTCCCTCCTTCCCTCCTTCCTTTCCTCTTTCCCTCCAGAACACCCAGTCATTCAGTCTGTATGGGGCTTGCTGTCACTTTCATGGGGGGTTATATACCTGTTGTTGATGATGCCCCATTTGTACCTCAATCTCTGATCTCTTCGGAGCCCTAAACTAATTCATTCCAATATACTGGCTTTGCCTCTCTGGTCAGACTGTTAACAGGCATCTCAGACTTCAGACCTCCAGAATGAGCTCTTGGTTTTTCCTTGAGCCCTGCTCCACGTGCTGTCTGGCCCGTCTCACTCACTGGCACCTGTGTGCTTCCTGTGGCTCAGGCCCCGGGCTTTGAATCAGCCTTTGACTCCTCTTTCCCTCTCATTTCTGACATCCATCCCATCAACAACTTCCGTGGGCTCTTCCCTCAACATGTGTCCCGAACCATCCCACATGCCATCACCTCCACTCTTCCCAACCTCCTTTAAGTCACTTTTCACATCCAAGTAGTCCTCTTGCTGTCGTACTTGGCTCTGTAAAATGGCCACAGTATCTCTCTCTTTTTTTTTTTTTAACATAAACCCTTTTTATTTTAGAATAAAAAAGTTTAGAAGAATTGCAGATACCACAGAGAGTTCCCATATATCCTTTGCCCAACCTTCCCTAATTTTAACATCTTTCATGGCAGCACATTTGTCAAAACTAAGAAATGAACAATACCGTTAGCAATTTTACAGACTGTATTTGGACGTCCCAGGTTTTTCCACCGATGAACTTCCTCTGTCCCAGGATCCTATCCAGGATCCCGTTTTGCATTTAGTCATCATGTCTCCTCCTCTCCTCTGAGCTGTGACCATTTCGTGTTCTTTCCTTGTCTTTCATGACACTTTCGAGGAGAGCTGCTCAGGTGTTCTGTGGAAAGACCCTCCATTTGGATTTGTCTGTTGTTTTCTCACAATTAGGTTGGGTTTGGGGACTTGGGCAAGAACATCACAGAGGCGAAGGGCCCTCCACACCGTGACAAGGATATGGGGTATTCACTCAGCATTCTGTGATGTCAACCTGGACTGGCTAAGGAGCCTGTCTGTGGATTCCTTCCCTGTCAAGTTCCCCTTTTTCTCTTTGTATATGGAGTGATTCTTTCAGAGCATAAGTTAGTTCACGTCCACCCTTTCCTCAGCATGTTCTAACAGCTTCCATGTCGCTCCTACGCTGACCTGCGAGGTTCTCCACGGCGGCCCCTGCTTCCACTCTGATTTCCCCTCCCATGATTCCCCCACCCTCCCGTCCCACCTCTCAGCGGCAGTGGCTTCTTGCTGGTCCTGCAGCAGGCTCTGTCTTGGAGCCTCTGTCTGGGCACTCTTCCTACTACCCTTGTATCTCCAGGACCCACTGCCTTATTTCTCTTCAGATCCCTGCACTGCATGCTCCATCTATATAAAACCTCTCACCCACTCGGTACTCTCTATCTCCCTTTCTCTGAGCCATTGTGTTTTCTCCACCAGCATCCATGCTTTTTGATAGCAGCATATCAGATTCTGTTGCCTGTGCAGTTTACAGCCTTTACTGCTGGTCTGGCCGCATAGGAGGCACTCAAACGTTTACAGTCACAGGAATGAATAAGTGATGGAAAGTGGATGGCTAGAAATCTCTGTATTTAGTTTTCCATGCTTGTTGGGAAAATGTGGAATTTTCTGCTCTGGTGGTGTTCAAAAGAGAAATGTTCCAATTGCAGACAACAAAACCAAAAGGGGACTCCCTTTTAACCAGACTTTCAAGTCTTCGTGCCAAAGTTTAGAATTATAGTAAGCTACATATGATATCTACCTGGTTTTAAATATCATAATATTGAATCAGTTAGTTAAAAAATTGAGAATTTCCTAAGCCACTAAATAAGGCAGTTCTTTAATCAGGTATTTCTGTGCACAAACGCCTCAGAGAATTAACCTTGTATGAAGTTAAGGAATTTGGGGCGCATTTATAAGTGGCACTTGTAGTCCTCAAAGGGTTAACTTGTCTCACTCAGGTAAACCCTCAGTATGCCAGGGAGTAGTGTCCTTGTTCTGGGATTAAGCAATGATGAGTCTCTGTCAGTGTTCATTACCCGATAGAACAATGGGAATTCTCACTGTGGAGCATCTATTTAAACAAAAGAAAACTGGTAGGGGCACTTTTAAGTAATATATTTTCATATGCTCATCTAAATTCCTGGGTTTTTCCCTTCCAATCCTTTGGATCTCTGGTCAGCGAGGTTCACGACCACCTCTCCTCAGGATGAATTTGGGTGATCTGGAGGTACTTGCTTTTATTTTTACTAGAAAGAACCAGTTTGTCTTTCTTCTTTCTTTTTATTTATGAACAAATATTTGGAGGAGGACGATGGTACACCAAGCAAATACTATCCCATACGGTGTTGATGGGCTGAAGGAATATTCTGAAGACAGGAAGCAAGAGAAAGGCAGAAGCTACATATAAAATGCTTTATGACTGACTTTCCCCATCATTTGTGTTGAGTTGGTTCATATAATGATTGCAGATCATCCCCCAAATGAGATCAGTACAGGCACTCTGCAACATTTCAAATAAAGAATTATAGAACTAGCAGTGAATATTTTTATTTATTATCCCAGTGGAGGTAAATAGAAACCTTGTTATTAGAAATGTCACTCCTGCTAATGATATGTTTGGAAAACATAAATAATAACTATAGACGCTCCTTATTTCCTCTTGTTACTGCACATTTCAATTTTATTTTACCAATTTTGAAACTCAGTATTACCATATTTACAATTTCAGGGTCATTTGGGGAAACGGAAGACAGAAATTTTCTTACCATCTGTGATAATAAGAGCTTACTCAGGTTCAGCAATGCCATTACATAATATTCTTTAAACAACAGTGAGCAAATTCCTTACTAACTAATCCAGGTCTGTTTTTGCTTTTTTTTTCCCTAGCATTTTTCTCTTTTTCAGAAACTGCAACCCACATTTCTGTTCAAGAGATTTCTATGTTTCTTCTTATGAATAATACAGAACCACTGTTGTTAGTAAGGCTTCAGATAAAACAGTAGGAAATGCATTCTCAGGTTACTAGACAATTCATTATTTTTTAAAAAGACAAACATGAGATTACTTGGGTAGAGCTTGAGGTCGCAATTCTTTAGGAAAAACAAGAAATTTTTAATAATATGTGAACACTGTTCATTATGAAGAGTTGTATTGTCCCTTCGGCAATGCAGATAATGTCGCATTTATTTTTTAGCAACCAGAGTTCCCCACTAGTAAGCAGCAGTGACCGCTCCAGTTTCCCCCAAATCTTTCCGCCGCTGAGTTGAATTATGATTGCCAACAGGACCTTGAATGGTCCAGAATCTCATTTATGAAATGGTATCTGAAGGGCACCCAGCAAAAAGATTTAATGCAATTTTTACATTTTGTCATTTTGCTTTAGAGCATTTTAAAAGAAACACAGTGTTACAGATAGGGTTCTGTAGCCACCATTCCTCCCCTCCCTCCCTCCCAGAGTGGGTCAGTGCCATTTACATTATCTTTCTTAGATTTTTACAGCATGTGGATTGTTCTGAATTTCTAAAAATTCATACAAATGGTCTATTTTATCAAAGACTTTCCAACTTTTTTTTTTTTTTCATTCAACATAGTGTTTCCAAGTTTACCCGTGTTTACACAAGCAGCTCTGGTTTCTTTGTTTTAATTGTCATGAGCTATTTCACTTTATGAAAACATCATAATGTATCAATTTCCCTATTGCTAGATCTTAGATTTTTTTGCTTGATTTGTTGTTTGCTATAATAAGCAATGACAGTAAACATCTATGTCGCTCCCTCTTTGTGGGCGCCTGGGAGAACTGCTCTAGGGCATGTGACTAGAAGAAGAAGAATTGCTGGGTTGTGGATTATACCCATCTTGAACTTTATTAGATTTTGCAAAATTGCCTCTAAAGGGGTCGTACCAATTCTCCTTTCCACCCAGCAAGTGTTCAGGTTCCCCTTTCCTCATATTCTTGCTTTTATCACACTTGTCATGTCTTTGCCAGTCTGATATGTGTGAAATCACACCTCGCTCATTTATTTATTTACCTATTTAGTAAGCTTGCTTCTTTATCTTGGAAGTTCCAGACCTGGGCAGTTCCAGGCATCTTTGTATTCTGAATTTCTGTTATAGCTTATGTAAGTGATATGCTCAAATAGAGAAAATGAAGTGTCTTTGGGTATTTCTCTTCTTGGTATAATTGAATCTTCCCTTCTCGGATTGCACGTACAAGGCAGGATTCAGGGAGGAAGCTCATGCTATAAATGAGATGACAAGCCTTCCCCAGCAGACTGATAACTCCACATGATAGAGACTTCCCCTTGCCAGGGACAGGGAAGCTGTCCTGGATGAATGGATGTATGGTGGGCATGAGGGTCCTGGATGAACACCATGTTATTGTTATTGGCAGTGACATCCAAAGGCCATTATATAATTCCCTTACTTTTGTCAGAAGCCTCAGAGAGTACACCCCAACTCCCTACTCCGGCTGCTGTTCGTGGAAGGGCTCTGCTACTTCTTCAACTTCATTTCCTACCTCCTCTAAGCCCCAAATTGTACCCCAGCCATGCTGGTCTTCTTCCTACATCTTCATGATGCCAGGCCATTATTACCACAGGGCCTTTGCACGTGCTACTCTTTCTACTTTCTCTGGAAGACTTTGCTTCCTAGGTCTTAACACGACTGACTCTTTTAAAATCATTCAGTTCTCTCAGTTCAAGTGTCACCTCCTTGGAGAATCTGTCCATGACCATTTGTCTATCTATTGATATTTATCCTCTTCTTTATCACACTCCCTGGTTTTATTTTCTTCAGAGTACCTATCGCTCTATGAAATCACCCCTTTCACGTGTTTTTTGTTTGTTTGTTTTGTCTGTCTGCCCTATTAGAATTTAAATTCCAAGTGAGCAATGCACTAGTCTGCATGGCAAGGTCCCCATGCCTGAAGCATATTTGGTTCTTATTTCATATTTATTAAGGGAATGAATGGTGTCTATTTTAGGGGAGAATATAAAATTATTCCCACTTTATCCAATACACATTTGAGAATCTACCCTGCACTAAGCTCTGAGCAAGATTTTGAAGATATGAAGATACACAAGGCACCTTTCATGCCTTCAAGAAACTCAGTCTGAAAATGTAGCATGCTTTGGAACATTAAATAAAACAACAGTCATTGTCTCAACTCAAGGGTAAACCTACCACAGGCTCAGTCCTCAAGGGGAGAAGAGTGATTTACCAAAAGATGATTCCTGCTATCTTGGTTTGCAGCTTAGTTTGGACATCCAAAATTAGATAGAAAAAAAAAGATGGAAGGAAAACAAACTCAAGTGGGAAATAAAAACCTTAGAGGATATAATATAGTGAAATGGCTACTCAAAGAATGAGGTAGAAGAAATAACAAACATTGGTGAGGATGTGGAAAAAGGGGAACCCTTGTGTACTGTTGGTGGGAATGTAAATCGGTGCAGCCACTACGGAAAATAGTATGGAGGTTCCTCAAAAAATTAAAAATAGAGCTACCCTATGATCCAGCAATCCCACTCCCAGGTATATGTCCAAAGAAATTGAAATCAGTATCTTGAAGAGACATCTGTACCCCCATGTTCATTGCAGCATTACTCATAATAACTAAGCTATGGAAACAACCTAAGTGTCTGCCATGGGTGAAAGGATAAGGAAAGGGTGTGTGTGTGTGTGTGTGTGTGTGTGTGTAAATGTTCAGCCGTGAGAAAGAAGGAAATCTTGCCATTTGCAACAACTTGCATTACGCTAAGTAAAATAAGCCAGAGAAAGACAAGCACTGTTTGATCTCACTTATATGTGGAATCTACAAAGACACACACAGAAAAAACAGAGTAGAGTGGTGGCTGCCAGGGGCTGGGGGTGGGAGAAATGGGGAGATGTTGGTCAAAGGATACAAACTTGCAGTTAGAAGATTCACAAGTTTGGGGACCTAATTAATGTACAGCATGGTGACTGTAAGCTAATAATACTGTACCATATACTTGAATGTTGCTAAGAGAATAATAGATCCTGAGTGTTCTCAGAACAAAAAAGAAATGCTATCTATATGAAGGGCTGGAGACGGTAGCTAATACTATGGCAGTAATCACACTGCAATTTGTAAATGTATCAAATCAACACATTGTACATTGTAAACTTACATGGTGTTGTGTATCAGTTATATCTCAGTAACAATAAATACATGCTGAGATTATAGCAAGTGGGGTGACAGAGAACAAGGCTCTGCTACTACCATTTATTTTCTTCATGTGTACATTTATTCACTCAACAAAGATTGAATGGCTGAGAATGATAAAAAATGAGGCGCAAGACTGGCTGTAACTAGAGGCTTCGAAGCAGGGTCGGGCAGGCTGAGAGGGGAGGTCACAACTGGAGTCTGCCTCTCTCCTCCAGCACTGGAAGTCCCCCCCCCCACATGGTGACACATTCTGCCTTTAGTTTCCCCATAATAATAGGAAAAGGCATCAGTGAGTGTCCAGTGAGATCAAGAACAAGAAGCAGCTTATAGACGACCACAGGATCATCAAGATGACAACAGAAGGTCACAGTTGCTGAGCAAGAACCCAGATTCAAAGCCAGGGAGAGCCCACATTCCCTTCAAGTTAGAAATTTGTCCAACCGGATGCTGGAAAAATAGGAAGCGGTGCGTAGAAACACAGGCTGTGTTTTTGGACAAAACCTGGAAATTACATCTCATTCTTAAAGCTTGTTTTTGTGCAGGAGACGGGTTGGAGGTGGAGCAGGCGTTTTATATGAGTGCCAAGTGAACCTGGGTGATGGGTAATTTACGGTCACTAGTCATCAAGCTTATTGGAAAATAACGAAATAAGATGCCATTTGGGACATTAATAATTATTACGTGTCATTAGCGGCATTGGCTGAACAAAGGAGACTCATGGTGCCTTCCGTGCGGATAGAGAAAGGTATTTACTTCCCTAAAACCAAGGGCTGCACTACCATTGCTGCCCTGTGGAGACACAAGATGTAATCGCTGGGTTGAAAAGAAACCCTGCAGCTTCGCCACTGGTGGGAGTCTGCACTGACTTGAGCATCATTCAGTAAATGCAAAACAGATTCAAGCTCCAGGGCTGCTGCAGGAGCCGCCTGGTCTCTCAGTCACAGAGCCGCCTCTGCACCTAAGACGTCCTCTTTCCATCCTTCCAGCTGACATCTAGCTGGAAGCGTGCCTCTGAGCCTCTCACAGGCCCCAGAGAAACGCCTCATTGTGCGGGGACGTGACCCGAAAGGAGAAGGGAAGTTGGTGGAGCTGTTGAAGATAAGTACTCATCTAAGAAGCACAGAACCCAAATGATTGACTTTTAAATAAGGCCTGTGACCAACGAGCACTTGAGGCGAAAGCTTTGCATCCTTTGCTCGAGTTGTCACCATTCAGCAGCAGCACAATCGCATGCTGATCGGCCAGGTCCTAGGGTCCGCTTCTTATTACAAAGCATTGTGTGCAGAAGCTCCTCCGCCCAGACTTGGGGAAGGCTGCTCCCTCCTGCAATGCTCGGACAGCCCCTACTACACAAACCGATCTGGCCTGAGTGCCCCCGGCGCCAAGGTTTCCAGCCTGCTCTGTCTGAGCCGGCAGATGCCAGCAACGCGCTCTCCAACAGTCGGCTTACCACCGTGTGCCACCGTCAGTATGCGGGCAACACCTGAGACCAGTTAGCAGCCTGAACTTGTACTAAGTAAACATGACCACAATTTCACACGTTGACACTGCAGTATAAAACTGACACTGCATTGCGTGTTGCTGCGCAGAGAACGCATGTCAACATCACCTGCCTCCTCTTTGGGAGGCGGCTGCTGGAGCGTGTCTGCAGCTAGTGTGGATATAGGCAAGTTATAAGTGCACGGCCCCAGAGTCGAGATATGCTTTACTTATCCTCACCAGCAAGACCCAGGGTACCTGTCCTTTCAGCCAGATCATGTGTAAATCTTACGTTATCAGGGTTCTCCTCTTGATTTTGTCCAGCACATTTATTTCACCAGCGTGGACATGTAACTTTCTGTGCTGATTTCCTCCCAGTACATGTTGAATGAGGGTCAGGAACTGTGCAACAGACGGGATAAAAGAGGGTGTGAGATGGACGGAGCACCTACCCTTCTGGGGAAAAGGTGATTCTCATTCAGGGTTGGGATGAGGGTCTGCAGACTTCAACAGCCTTTTTATTAAGGCGGCATAACGAGATGGTATTTAGACAGAAACCAGGGTTATATCTGAGTGGTACCTGTGCCACAAGTAAACGTAGCCCACAACAGAAAAGCTCTGTAGGAAAGATGACGCATGTGGCTGACGGGGTCTCCTGTCCCAGAATGTCTGGAGGCCCAGTGGTTAGGACGTAAGAAGGGGGCTGCCCACCCAGCAGGGAGCAGGGCGGTGCCACCCAACTTCTGGGCAACATCAGCCAAGGCAGCCCAGAGGGAGACTGGGTTCTCAGTATCGGGTTCGTTAGCAACCTGGAGGTTCCTGAAGTAAAGAACCTGGCAAATCAGCAGTGCTTCATCATTGATGAATTTAATTTAATTTTTAATTGAAGTATAGCTGATTTACAATGTTGTGTTAGTTTCTGGTGTACAGCAAAGTGATTCCGATATATATATATATATTCTTTTTCAGATTCTTTTCCCATATAGGTTATTACAAAATATTGAGTAGAGTTCCCTGTGCTCTACAGAAGTCCTTGTTGTTTTATGTCTTTTATATGTAGTAGTGTGTCTATGTTAATCCCAAACTCCTCATTTATCCCTCCCCCACTCCCTTTCCCCTTTCAGTTTGTTTTCTATGTCTGTGAGTCTGTTTCTGTTTTGTAGATAAGGTCATTTGTGTCATAGTTTAGATTCCACATATAAGCGATATCATATGTATTTGTCTTTCTCTGTCTGACTTACTTCACTCAGTATGATCACCTCCAGGTCCACCCACGTTGCTGCAAATGGCATTATTTATCCTTGATGCATTTTAAATGTGTAAGAGACCTGACAGTGGGGAGCCCAACCATGCACTTGGGCACATTTCCAGATTTGAAGGTCAGGGCTGTGCCGGTCTTTTTACCCCTCCAAAGACACCCTGCACTCTTCTCATCTCCTCTCCCCGCCAGGGGCTGACCGCCGTGGACTGCTATCCACTGGAAGCATGCCCTTGGGCTTCTGGTTGGGTCCCACCTAAAGTGGCCCAGCAGTGAGCCCTGGCAGGAGACAGAGGGTGGCAGAGAGGAGAGGGAGGTCTGGGTACTTTTCCCCCAAACCCCTCCCCAGGAGGTCACCTCCAGATGGTCGTGTTCCTCTACCTAGGGTGCAGCTCACTCGCTGACTGCATTTCTTCACAGAGCTGTTCACGGGTGGGGACTGTGCCCTGCGTCTGGGTTTGAGAACAAATCACTGTCTCTCCCTTGTGGAAGATGGAAGGTTGGAGCCCTGGTTAGAAGGCAGAGAGGTCAGTTAGAGGGGCACTGTGGCACAGAAGGAAGAGACGGGAGAGAACAGCAGGTATTTGTGATGTACTGCAGCAGGCAGACTCCTAAGGATGACCCTCAGCCTCAGATAATCCCTTAACCATTGAGTGTGAGGACATCTGTTATGGGATCACATATCACTTTCTTAATATGTTGCCTTCTTGGCAAAACAGAGATTACTGGGGCGGGGCAGGCTTAATCTAAGCACACAAGCCCTTTAAGAGCAGGAATGTCTTTCCAGCTGGTACCAGAAGGGGAAGTCAGATTTGCAGTGTAACAAGGACTCAAGGCGCTGTTGGTAGTTTGAAGAATGGAGGGGCTGTGTGAGGGAGAGTATGGGTGGTGGGGGGGCCTCTGGCAGCAGAGAGTGATCTCCGGTTGACAGCCAGCAAGGAAATGGGAACCTCAGTCCTACAACCAAAGCAACTGAATTCAGGCAGCAACCTGAATGGTCCTGGAAATGGATCCTTTCTGGACACTCCAGATAACATCCTGAACATTAGATAGTTTGCTGAGCAGCGGTAGCAAACAAATACAGACGTGAGGCTAATGGAACCCGGCACAGGGAGGTGTGGTGGAATGGGGGACGGGAAGAGAAGTGGGTTTGTGTTCTCTCTCATCCGAGGTATTCCACACCCATTCTGCTGTGGTTGACTAGGTAGGCTGGGAATGTCCCAGCCCCACTTCCCTTTCAGGGTGATCCATGCATTGTCACCACGGACCTGAGGGTGGGCCCTTCCTAGACGGGTGTGACACGGCTCTCCACTCGCTCCTGGCGTCACCAGGGCACACGTTTCTCCTGATATTCAGGGACACACTTCATTCATTAAAGTCACTGGGTCCTGGAGAATGAGGACATCCTAGTGAATCAGAACAGGACTTGGTTTTGGGTATATTGGAGTGGAGGTCTGGCTGCTTCCTTCAGTGTGACCCAGTGCATGCATTCATCAACTGGGGCTGCTAATGGATATTGTTTGTGTTTGCTCAGAGAATATACTGAGTGATGAAGATAAAACCCGTTGTCCTGGGCCAGACACATAGGAGGCCCTCAGTAAAGGGAGGTTCTGAAACCCCCCATAATCCAGTAGTTGATGGGTTAGTTTGCCATAATAAAGCACCACAGACTGGGTAGTTTAAACAGAAATTTACTTCTCACAATTCTGGAGGCTGGAAATCTGAGATCAACATGTTGGCAAGGTTGGTTCCTCCCGAGGCCTCTCTCCTTGGCATGTAGACAGCCATCTCCTCCCTGTGTCCTCACACGGTCATCCATCGCGTCTGTGTCCTAATCTTCTTCTTAAAAGGACGCCAGTCTTAGTGGATTACGGTCTGCTCTCCTGACCCCATTTTAACTTCATTACCTCTTTAAAGCCCTGTCTCCAAATACATTCTGAGGTCCTGGGGGTTAGGACTTCAACCTATGAATTTGAGAGGGACACAATTCAGCTCATAAAAATATATGTAAATGTTTTCTTTATAAAAAAAGAATATGGGATGGTCAATAAGATAATGATGATAAAAGACCTTCAAAAAGTTTAAGGAACTAAATTAATATAGATGATGATATTTATATAGGCCTAAAGTGAACATTTTCTCCCCCTTAATACTTTCTTCACTCTTCCCTTTGAAGCCTTGAAACACATTCACAGACCACAAGACGCAAAAATCGATTTGCTAATTTTAAAGCCAGGCTAACAATTTCTACTCTTAATTTTTGGTATCTTTGCTATAAATGGATGGAAAGTGGCCCCATTTACCCATTTGTCAATCATAACAGAGTTAAAAACGTGGGACACATCACCTGGTATCCAAAGGCATATGCCATAGAGATAGATTTGCAGTGACGTGGAAGAAGCAGTGTAGCGCTTCATTTTGCAATCCTGTCAGTCCTTGGCATGATTCTTACACAGTGACCTAGCAGTTGATCTGACATAAAAGCTACTCTATGGGGCTTCCCTGGTGGCGCAGTAGGTAAGAATCCGCCTGCCAATGCAGGGGACACGGGTTCGAGCCCTGGTCCAGGAAGATCCCACATGCCACAGAGCAAGTAAGCCCGTGCGCCACAACTACTGAGCCTGCACTCTAGGGCCCACGAGCCACAACTACTGAACCTGGGCTCTAGAGCCCATGAGCCACAATTCCTGAGCCTGCGTGCTGCAACTACTGAAGCCCATGCGCCTAGAGCCCGTGCTCTGCAACATGAGAAGCCACCGCGATGAGAAGCCCACACACCGCAACGAAGAGTAGCCCCCGCTCGCCACAACTAGAGAAAGCTTGCGCACAGCAACGAAGACCCAACGCAGGCAAAAATAAATAAAGTTAAAAAAAATTTTTTTATGTAAAAAAAAAGCTACATTATGGAAGGATGCCTTCTCACGTTGAAAACCTGACAGATATGTGGCCTTTACGTTCAACCTTATTGTGTATTGTGGGGCAGTCACAGATGAAAAAGGGTCCAATGTGGTTTTTGTTTGTTTGCTTTTTAAAGCTTTTCCTCGGTGTTGGAAAGAAGGAGAGGAAGACCACACCCCGTGTTGTGTGTGGCTAGGAGAAGGCACCGTGCTCCCCTCTCACTGTGATAAACTGTTGCCAGTCAGTGCCTCCCTTGCTGGCAGTGGGAGCT
Organism: Mesoplodon bidens; assembly: GCF_964165515.1. Classification (NCBI taxonomy): domain Eukaryota; kingdom Metazoa; phylum Chordata; class Mammalia; order Artiodactyla; family Ziphiidae; genus Mesoplodon; species Mesoplodon bidens. The sequence continues at coordinate 47,879,628 of NC_138180.1, forward strand.
GAAACGTCCGTGACTACGCACTTCCACGGGGACCCTTCCCTTCACGGCTGCCGGCGTGTTCCTCACACCCACGCCCAGGGATCAGGATGGTGCTGGCGTGCTCCGCTGTGCCCTGGGGTCCAGGCGTGAGCTGGGCAGCTGCCCCCGCAGCAGGGTCTCCCAGAGCCTGGCGGGATTCCAGGTCGGGGTGCTCAGCTGCTTGTGCTTCTTTCCACAGACAGGACCTCGCAGGGTACACACGGAGCCTCAGCTGGAACGGATTTTGTTCCAGCAAGACTCAGTCGCGGAGGCTCACGCCTGAGCTCCTTCTACTCTGCAGGGCCATCCTTACCACGTCTGACCCCACCTGCAATGCTCTGCCAGGTGTCCTCTCTACCTAGAAAGTGTGCAGAATCATTTCATTGTCTCTTAGTTATTTTTCACAAGGGGATTCCTTTCTTTGGTTGGACATGTGCCATTTATATTTGCCACGATAGTCACTTTGTATGCAGTGGTTTGAGCATGGGGCGGGTTATATGCACATTTCTGTAGACTTCAATAACTTTTCGTAATCCTTTCCCCAATTGTTGTCGTTGAAGTCTCACGTTTGAGCAACATTTGGGCGTATGTCCTAGTGAAAGCTGTTTCTTTGCTTGTTTACCTTTTGATCTCACCTGTATTGGTTAGATGTCAGTGTCCAGACATACGTAGGTCTGGGCAGTTTCTAAGACAGAATTAAGTAATGCAAAGTCCCTGCCTTCTGGGAGAGGCCACCTGAATAAGACTGAAACAATTAACAGTTGGGGAACAAACCAGGTGAAGGGCCCGTTACCCACATCACGTCCCAGGGCCAAGCTCACCTCTCTGGAGAACGTGTGACTCTTCTCACTTTACAGATGAGGAAACTGAGGCTCAGAGTGAATAAAGCAATCTCCCTCCCACGCCCAGAGGAACAGCAGAGCAGGTTCACCTGACCCTGCACTGCATGTACTTTCTATTCAAACTGCCCCAGGGAGGAGAGAACTTGTAGAAAGTAACACGCTTGCTCTTCAGTTATTTAGACCCATGGGCCACCATCTTGCTTTTCTACCCACAGGCTCTCTTTCTTCCTCATCACCACTCACATACTCATTCACCACTCCTTCCAGACATTGCCACATGTTCCCAGGGCAGAAGAACCAGCCCCTTCCCCACCTGAGGAGCGCTGGCTTGCGAGTATCGTGGGTCACTAGAGAAATGGCGGAAACGCCGCTCCTTGCAGTTTTTCTTCCAAGTCTGGTCTGCAGATCGCTCTTGGTAGGCAGAGTAATGCCCAGTCTCTCCCCACAAAAGAAACCCACACCCTAATCTCGGGAGCCTGTGGATATACTGCTTTACAGGGCACAGGGACTTAGCAGATGCCATTAAGCTTAGGGACCTTGAGATGAAGAGACAATCCTGGATTTTATGGGGTGGGTCCGATGTCATCACAAGGATCCGTGTAGGAGGAGGAAGGCAGAAGAGAGATCTGGCTACAGAAAAGGAGCGTAAGAGGGACGCGGGGTGAGAGAGGCAGCCTTTCCTAGCTGAGGTAGGATATATATGTATCTCCTACATCTATGGAAGCAAGGTCAGAGAGCTGCAGCGGTGCCTGCTTTGGAGACGGAGGGAGAGAACCATCAGCTAGGGCATACCAGAGCCTCTAAAATCTAGTTGAAGAGCAAAGAAACACATTCTCCCCTAGGGCCTCCACCAGGGACACTGCCCTGCCCACACCTTGAATTTAGCCCCATGACCTTCTGACCTCCGGAACTGTCAAAGAATGAATTCATGTTTTAAACCATCCCGTCTGTGGTACTTGGTGATAGCACTGGTAGTAAACCAACACACCAGCTCCATCAGAATTACAAATGCAGATTCCTAGTGCTCAGAGCCTTCTGGAGGTGGAGCTTGGGAATCTGCGTTTTCAACCAGCATGTAGCAGGTGACTTTTGACATCTTAAAACCTCAGAACCATCGAGTAAGTGTGTCTAAAAGTCATCCTCCACTTCTTAAGGAGAAAAGATTTCTAAAAAAAACTTTCTAAAAATGGTCAGCAAGTTTCCCCTAAAATTAAAAATCAAGGATAAAATTTTCATATGCTGTTTGAACCAGAGTTGGGTTTGGTGCAGTGGATTTGGCTGTTTTTCAAAAAGAGCTGCCATTTGTTTTTGTCTTGGAAGTCATCTGATTACAGGCTGGGTCCAGGGCAGTGTGTCCGACGGGACTTCCAGATTGGATACTCTTGGTGTTAGGTAAACCCTGCTTCTAAACACATTCAGACGAGTGCGTCGGTCTCCCCAGGGCCCCTGCCATCATGGAGATCTGAAGACCAGAGTGGACTTCAGAGTAGATGTTTGCGGGAGAAGCGCCGAGTATCCTGGAATTCATCTGTCAGTCTTGACGAAGGATCAGACAGGCTGTGCGCTCCCGGTGTTATCATCTCTTTTCAAGACGCATCTCCACACCGACGTGGTTACTACACAGGGGTGTGCAGATGACATTTCGTTCTGACCCCTGCTTTGAGTGGGAATCGCCGCCTGGGAGATTCTGCACCTGTCTTGCCAGACGATCAATGACTTCCTTCTTATTTGTGAAGCAGACGCACAGTTATCCCCGATATTTTATTAGATTTAATGAGGGAGAAAAGCGTGATAGAGGAGCTCCGGATTGGGGCAGGGCGGAGGTTATTTTAGTGCAGGTGTGGGCTAAAAGATCGCAGGAATGAAGGAGTTTAGTCTCTCTCCCATCTTGTCTCTGTGTGTAGGTGTGGCAGGGCTTTCATTTTCAAAATAAGAATTTTTTTCCCCCACACAATTATATCCCTAAAAATAGTAGTATAAAACTGACTCCTTCACCAGAAATAAAGTTTAACAAGATGTTTCTGAAACTAGTTTCAAAAGAATGATGATGTATCTGTTGTCACATTACTGCATTGACAACAGTTATGTAATCAGCCAGGTGCCAGGAATTGGATCATTACCCTCCCTAAGTGCTGTGTATTTTTTTTTTAAAGCTCTGTAAATGGTTTCACTGGAAGTTCTCGCAGGTTTAGGATCTATTTATTAAAATTACATAATAATGGATATGTTGGTCAAGGGTTTTAACCTTTTATTTTTTGTTGTTGAGGAAAAGAACAAAACTCACGTGGAGATCCTCAAAAACTCAATACAGGATTACCATATGACCTAGCAATGCTAACTTCTTATCCCACAGCGTTGAAAACTGGGACTCAGATATTGTATATTAATGATGTTCATAGCAGCATTATTCACAATAACCAAAACGTGGATTTAACCCAAACGTCCATCAGTAGACGAATGGATACGATGTGATACGTACATATCATGCAGTGTAGTCAGTCTTAGAAGTTCTGACACCTGCCGTAATGCAGATGAACCTCGAGGACCTTACATTCAGTGAATAAGCCAGACACGTGAGGCCAACTACCGTGTGACTCCACTTCTGCGAAGTACTTTGCGTCGTCACTTTCACGGAGGCATAAAGTAGAAGGTGGTTCCCAGGGGCTGGGGGAGGAGGGTTGCAGAGTTAGTGTTTAATGGGCACTACAGAGTTTCAGCTTGGAAAGATGAAAAAGTTCTAGAGGTGGATGGGGGGGGATGGTTGAAAAATAGCGTGAATGAATATCGCCACTGAACTGTACGCTTAAGAATGGTTCACGCGGCGTAGTTTACATGTATCTTACCACAGTAAACAACACCAGAACCCTGAAAGGGAAGACGACCGTCCATGGCTTGTCCTGAAAGGGCTGTACTTCATCACAGGACCCTTATCTGTAACATGGACATAGTTACCCTGTCTCCGTGGAGAAATGACAGGTGTCACCCAAATGTTGCCGGTCTTGGCATGTGCTAATAAAGCTGCATGGTCTTGCTGCTGCAGCACCAAAGCACAGAAGGCAGAAGCCTCAGGGGCTGACTGAGGGTGTGGACCAGATCTCAGGCACTCCCCCAGTCATTCTGGGGACCCTCCATTGTGCTGTAAATGCTCACGGGTCAGCCTCAGCGGCGGTCTCCCTCTTCCTGTCCCGGGGCTGCCCGTTCCTGAACTGGAAACCGGAGGCGCAGGAACCCGCAGATGCAGCCTGGGGAGGTCAGACTCGCAGAGCATAGCCAGGGCAGCAAAGAGTAGAAAGTGCAGCTGGGCACAGACAAAACCCACACAAGTGGGCACGTGACGTGGGTCCAGCCCGTCCTCCTCTCCAGGGGAGCCGTGTGCGCACCCGGAGGCGGTCCGCCTCGGAGCTGGGAGGAGCCCCGACCCCATACTGGGCCCGCTCCCGTCCCCCCCAGCACAGCCCCGAGCCCCAGCCCACCGGCCGACGTGGGCACCTCGCACCGATCGGGCCTTGGGCCGGAGCACTTCCTTTTCCTCTATGCTCCAAGGCTCGCTCTTCATCATCTGACTCTTCCGTCTTATCACTAACGAGCGTGCGAGATCCCAGTTTACCACTGCGCTTTTCTCTCCTGATGCCTCCTACGTGTGATAAAATAATCCTAAAAGTTCCTCTACCCTCTTGAGTGTCAAGACCCCAATGTGACGTTTCGTCTGTGTGTGTCTTTCAGAGCTCCTGTCGTTGGACTGAATTGACCTCATTGAGCCTTTTTTAAAAACATGGCTGTGTTCAGGACATCTCTCTCCCCATCTTGGGCTCCTTAATCAAAAGTACCAGAATTTTTTTAAAAAAGCACCCACTGTAGGGGGTTATGGTGGTGGTGGACTCATCACGGGAGGAGGGAATTCGTTAGGGACTGAACGCACAGTCTGGTATCTCTGAATTTTTCCATTTCCTTTCACTAACGTAGGCAAACACCTTTCTGCTTTGCATCTTACCAAACCAATGGCTTCTTAGGGCCATTTATCATTGGCTCTTTTTCCTGAGTACCTCTGGGTTTTATTCCTGAAATTATTCCCTTCTGGGTTACATTTTATCAGGTGGCTCACTCTGCCTTTTATGTCCCTTCATATTTTTTTACTAACTTAATAAATTAGCATCAGCAAGTTTAGCTATCCCTCGACTTACCTTTTCCCTGAGGTCGTTTTAGTAAATTCATTGTGCACCATGAGTTTCGGTAACGTGCCCCTGTAGGGCGTCGTTGCAGCAGAAACGCTGTGTGCTTCCTTGTCATTTCTAGAGTTGAGTTCTTCCAACTGTTTACCATGAAGGCCTCCATTCTTCCCAGGCTGGCGACGCAGTTTGTGAATCATCTAATTTCCTTCCTTCTATCAGCCTTTCAAAAATTGTTTTCGTGTTTACACTAGTCTATAAAGGAAAGGGCGAAATGAAAGGGAGAAAATGAAAACAGTATCTGGGCTGGGACACAGGTGAGGAGAGCGAGGCACTTATCTAAAGCACAAAATTTACACCCCCCCCCAAAAAAAAACCTTTATCATCAAGTTATGTAACATGGGGGCTTCCCTGGTGGCGCAGTGGTCGAGAATCTGCCTGCCAATGCAGGGGACACGGGTTCGAGCCCTGGTCTGGGAAGATCCCACATGCCGCGGAGCAACTAAGCCCGCGAGCCACAACTACTGAGCCTGTGCGTCTGGAGCCTGTGCTCCACAACAAGAGAGGTCGCAACAGTGAGAGGCCCACGCACCGCGATGAAGAGTGGCCCCCGCTTGCCACAACTAGAGAAAGCCCTCGCACAGAAACGAAGACCCAACACAGCCAAAAATAAATAAATAAATAAATTTATATTAAAAAAAAAAAAAAAGATATGTAACATGATAATGCAGTATTTTCAGACATCAAGTTGGTAAACTATGGCCCGGGGGTTGGCCACCTGTGTTTTTGTAAATAACATTTTATCACAGAAAGGATTAGGGGATTCTAGCTTACAATTCGAGAGCTTTTGTGTTCATTTAAATTTTTTTTTTTTAATTTTATTTTTTGCGGTACGTGGGCCTTTCACTGCCGTGGCCTCTCCCATTGCGGAGCACAGGCTCCGGATGCGCATGCCCAGCGGCCATGGCTCACGGGCCCAGCCACTCGCGGCACGTGGGATCCTCCCAGACGGGGCACGAACCCGTGTCCCGTGCATCGGCAGGCGGACTCTCAACCACTGCGCCACCAGGGAAGCCCTAAATTTTTTAAATATTGCATTACAGTATCAATTTTCTTGATGACTTTTGTACTGGAGGCCAGTGACTTTCTTCACCTAGTCTTCACCTTGCAACAAATGTTGCCAGTCAGAGACCGGAAGAAAAAAATGGTCCATGATGTTAAAAAGGAAAAATAGACAGAGAGCAGCTTTTGAAGGGTTTGTGAAATTTACTTTGACCGGTTATTCACGGAGCTAAATTTGGTGTGAGGGGTGGTAGGGGCCAACTAGGGGGAGTACGGGGCTTATTTCTGGTGGTGAAGTGCTTCCCAGTTGACTGTGGTGATGGCTGCACAACTCTATGAATGTGCTAAAAAACCACTGAATTGTACACTTTCAATGAGTGACATATATGGATATGTGAATTACATCTTAATAAAACTGATTTACCTGGTCAGCCCAGGTTGGCTGAACCCTGAGATGGTATGCTGCTCTAGGTGGCTTTGGGACTTGCAGGAGAAGTGGAGGCGTGGCTGGAAGCCTCTCCCCAGCCCCTTCCCAAGGGCTGTCATACCAGTGGCTGGCGATGGAACCTCCCCAAAGCACATTTGGCCTGGAAGGGGCCTTGATGGTGCATTGGGTCCGTTTGCAGACGATGAGACCACAGGTCTAGGAGGCCCCGAGTCATGCAGCTGAGTCAGGCAACCTGCTGGTCAAGCTAAAATGGAGTTACATAGTGTTGCACTCCACTTGTTCCCATCTACCAAGACAGTAAGGCTGGGGAAAAGGATCTGAGGGGATCAAACACTTGTTGAAGTCACACTCAGTGACAGGACTGTTTTAGTACTTTCCTTTTGTTATCCCAGCTTCATCCTAGGTTAAATCTATAGTGATCCTCTCACACTCATAAAGAGAGTCTATCTGAACTGAACTGATCTCAATGGATGATTAGCAACATTTACAGTGTATTTTAAGATTCCAAAAGATAATTTTTTTGTGTGGTGAAAAATGTGGAAATATTTGCTTTTTTATTATTTTTAGCATGGATGATAATCATACTAGGACTCTAGAAATAGCAGGGTTTTCAGGGGAGCTTCAGAAAATCTTTGGACATTAACATTTTCTTAAGAAAAAAATCAGTGATGATTTATTTTGATTACATATTCACTTCCTTGATTTTAGGATAATACAGAATTACTCTTTTTGAGGGGTTTACTTGCCTTGAATTTTTGAGTCACTTGAGTAATAATGCTGAGTTTGAATCAATATCCTTTCTAAAGATGATGATGATGGTAATGATAATGATATAGGTATTTGTTGAGTATTTTCTGTATGTAGACCAGGGTTTCTCAACCTTGAAGTCAGTGAAGTCATTTGGGCCTGGATAATTCTTTGTTGGAAGGGCCGTCCTGTGCATCGTAAGATGTTTAGCAGTGTCCGTGGTCTCTACCCATCAGCTGCCGATAGGAGGACCTCCCTCAGTTGTGACAACTGAAAATATCTCTAGGCGGTGCCAAGGTCCCTGAAGATGGGATTGCCCTGGTTGAGAGCCCCTAGTGTGGGCTCCGGCCTAAATGCTTTAGCACCAACATCTCATTAACTTACATGAACCATGTGAAAAAAGAACCATGGTCATCCCCATTTTTAAAAGTAGGTGACAGTGTTAGAGCCTGAAGGGCTTGCTCAAGAAGGTCACTCAGCCAGTACGTATGCGAGCTTCACTGGCTGGATGTTACTTCCCAATGTGGAAAAATAATAAGTGCAGTGATTAGAAAACCTCTATAGTGGATAAAGGATTGGCAGTTTTGTATAAAGTAAAATATACCCTTACTATACAACACAGCACTACCAGTCCTTGGTATCTACCCTAGAGAAGCGAAAACTTACATTTCCATAAAATTCTCTAGCCGAATGTTCACAGAAGCTTTATTTGTGTTAGTCAAAAGCTAGAAACAGCCCAAATATCCTTTAACAGGTAACTGGATTAAAAAAAAAAAGCTATTTGGATATGATTGTTTACTACTCAGCGATAAAATGAAACAAACGATTGATACGTGAAGCAATTTGGATGCATTTTAAAGACATAATCCTGCATGAGGGAGAAAGCCAGTTTCAAAGAATTACATGCTGTATGATTCCATTTATCTGACATTCTCAAAAAGACAAGCTATGGTGATGGAGGACAGGTCAGTGGTTGCCAGGGGTTAGGGATTGGGGGTGGCTCTGAAAGGTCAGCAGGGCACAGTTGTCTGTCTTGGGAAGCTACTGAAAAATACAGCCAAACTCAACACTTTGTTTGAGTGACTTTTTCTTAGGCTGTGCACGTGCATTTTAGTTTATTTTTTTCACTTCTAGAGCTGTCTCTGTTTTGGGTTTATGATGTTCTATTACAGGGGTCAGCAAATAACCACAAATGGGCCACATTTGGCCCACCATCTGTTTTTCTGTTTTTGTTTTTTTAATAAACGTATTTATTTATTTATGGCCGCGTCGTGTCTTCGTTGCTGCACTCGAGCTTTCTTTTAGTTTCAGCGAGCGGGGGCCCTTTTCGTTGTGGTGTGCGGGCTTCTCATCGCTGTGGCCTCTCTTGTTGCAGAGCACGGGCTCTAGGTGCACGGGCTTCAGTAGTTGTGGCTCGCGGGCTCTAGAGTGCAGACTCAGTAGTTGTAGCGCAGGGGCTTAGTTTCTCCGCGGCATGTGGGATCTTCCCGGACCAGGGCTCGAACCCATGTCCCCTGCACCGGCAGGTGGATTCTTAACCATGGCGCCACCAGGGAAGCCCCCATCTGTTTTATTAACTAAAATCTTATTAGAATATGGCCTCACCCATTTACTGACATATCATCTATGGTTGCTTTTATGCTACAATAGCAGAGGAAAATATTTACTATTAAGCCCTTAAGAGAAGAAGTTTGCTGACCCACTGTCTATAGTATTACCTAAACTGAAAAATTGGCCTTTGTGTAGTTTCAGTGCAACAAAAAATTATACACTTGAATTATCTAACTAAAGGGATACTTTAAAATAATAGTATGATTTTACACCAAGTTCCATACCTTGTATGCTCCGCCCCCGCAAATCATCCGAGTGTCCCCTCTTTCCTTTTCTTCAAGTATGTAATTTTCCTTCACATGGGCTTTACCTTCTTGAAACCAAATAAAACTTGTTTTATTTGCAACAACATAACTTGCAACTATCACTACAGAGAGGTGAGCAAAAGCGTAACTCAGTGTAATGTAAATATGATCTCAAACATACTTCACCTCTCTTCTAGCTCTCCACAAATTGGCAAGAGAATCTTGTGTGTGAAAAGGAACTACTTCTATTTTGTAATTCTCCTGTCCTCTGGTTCCTATTTGGGACAGCTTTTCATTATTTGGTGACTGGATCAAAAGCTTGGTAGCAGGAGGAAGAAAAATAGAATAAGCCAGTGACATGTGTGACTTATAAACCAGATCATCTCCCTTCAGTACACGAAACTAGAGGTTATTGGTATTTGAAACATCTTTCTTAATACTCTACTGAAAGGCCAGTAAGAGCAGCGTTATTTACTTACATTAAGTCTTGGTATCTATTTTTTATTTGTCTTCATGGTTCCCAGAGTTATAATATTGTCAGTGTTTATGATGTATTAGCTTGCTGACAAATACCAATTCTTTCTCTATAACCTTTTTTCGTCAGTGTAGTTTAGAAAATTAACAGAGGTCAGCCCTGCCTTGTTTTGATGGCCTTAATGTACTGATAGAGTATGACCATGCTGTCTCCCAGGGCCAATTATGAATCACTTTCAAGCCAACTCAAAGCATCTAAACGGAAGCATTTTTCAGTTCTGTTATTTCATGTGGAATTGGAGCACTGTGTTTCCTGTGGTCCTTTCCCACGTCCTTTCATTTCCTCTTTGTCTGAAAATAAAAGACAAAAGTTATCAATTCCCTTAGACGTAAAGCATGTCTACTACATAACGTGTAGACTTGAAGAATTGGATACACTGCCACTTTATAACCACAGGCATTAGCAACTAGGAAAACATCATACATTGAACATCCACCTCCACATCCACTAGACTTGGCAACAAGTTCTTCACATGGATTATCTCAGTTAATACAGCTCTTTGGGCTCACGAGCTACATTGTAGAGAAGAGATGATTGGCTCAGAGGAGAGCCGTGACTTGTGCAGGGTTGACTGCCCTTTGTCTTGTCACTCTTCCCCCCTCTAGCTGGACCTTAGGGAGGTCAACTCCCATGGTAGGAAACTTTCTGCTAAGTGGCCCTTCGTTAGGAAGCAGAAGGGACAAGTATGAGGGGTGTGAGTTTTAGCACCTGTGGTCTTCTCCAGTGGCCTTTCTGATATAAGATGGTTTCCACCAAAAATACGTGGAAAATGGGCCTCCAGTGACCTTCTGAGTGAGGACCAAGATTGTTATTATGGTTTATTGACACTCTGTGAACCCTATATTGGCTTTGGCAGTGAGAGAAGTTCAAAAAGGCATCGTCGCGTCATATAGAAACTTTGTCTAATTTAGGAGGCAAAATTAATCCCTACGGATCTGTGAAACAAGAGACTCTCTCTCTAGTTTGCACACTTAAAAACTAGCATCTATTCCACTCCATGCCCTGTGTCTTGAGCTCGGAATACAAGGGTGAGCTTGTCTCCAAGGGGCTTGTATTCTAGCAGAAGGGTAGTCAGTGAACAACTAGACGTATAGACAAGAAATCTCAGACTGATACATGTGTTGAAGGGAATAAACACTGTGACAGAATCGCTAGTGGGGACTGTGCAGTTTAGGTGGGATGTCTCAGAAAGGAGGTCTTTCCGAATGTATCATTTAAGGTGGAGTCTTGAGGGAGGTTGTCCTCCAGATGACCACCATCAATTTTGCTGTCCGTGTGTATGCATGGCATCTCCCAGTTAAGAGAAGGTGTCTCTACCCCTGTCCCCTTGAATGTGGGCTGGCTGGTGCCCCTTTGATCAGTAGCATACAGCAGAAGGGACATTTAAGGACCTCTGAGACTTGGTTAAAAGACTCTCTGCAGCTTCTACCTGGAGCTGTGGTTTTCCTTCCTCTGTAAGGCACTCGTGTAGGAAGTTTGACTGTTCTGAGGCTAACATGCTACGAAGAAGCCCCAGGTAGCCACAAGGAGAGAGAGAGAGAGAGAGAGAGATGCTGGTCAGCCCCAGGTATTTCAGCCGTCTCAGTCCAGGCACTAGGCACGCAAGTAAAGGGGCCATTGCAGCCCTAATAGATACTACATGGAGAACCAAGAGCCCGCCCCTGTGACCCCAGCCGAAGCCCCAGATATCACAGAACAGAGATAGGACGTATCCTCTGACCTGTGCTTGAATTCCTGACACATAGAATCATGCATAAAATACAGTAGTTGCTGTTTGAAGCCACTAAGTTTTGGAAGGTGTCTTATACAGCAGTAGCAAACCAGAAGAAATCTGAATGTGGGACAGTGCCAGCCACTGAATGTGTAGTGATACCTTGTCCTAGACTTGAGGTATAGACTATGCATGTGACCGTCGCCTTTGAAAAGCTCACGTCCTAATGGTGGCAATAGATGGCAAACACACCATTACAATGGGGAACAGAGAATAGTACATGGTATGATAGATCATCACCAAGGAGAGGCACCTAATTTAGCTAAAAGAAAGGGATGCCCTATCTGTGAGCAGGAACTGATCCGGAAGAGAACAGTGGTGACGACAGAGAGAACTGAAACATGTAGAAACATATGTTGTCCATCCATGGTACAAATGGGAATTTGCAGAACAGAAATATAAATGTTGGTGGTGTGTGTTAGTCCGAGTGTCCTGAGAAGTCGACATCAAGGCAGCGTTACACTCTCAAGGGTCTTATTAGGGAGAACACCTGTGTGCAGGGAAGTGAGAAAGGAGCTGGAGAAGGCTGGAAGGGGGCTCTGACCACAGTGAAGTCTGACCTGAAATGAAGGAGAGAGAAGAGTGGCTAGAAGAACCCTGGACAGCCGTGAGCTCTCAGGAAGGTTCAGCTGAGCCAGGCGAGTCTTGGAGCCAACACAGGAGTCTCATGTCTCCCAGAAATGGCTCTGGGTTAGGGTTTCCATCACGCTTAATTGTTGGCGGGGCGCAGCCCGTGGGACCTCGCTGCGCATGTAGTGATAGGTTCTAGAGCCGAAGCTCTCTGTCAGTCAGTTACTCCAAAGCAGTGGGAGGTCCGCAGGGGGCACGAAGTTCCGCTGGCTTCTCCAGGAGGCGCCTGGCGTGGGGACGGGGCGGTGTGAAGTACTGCCGACAAGATTTCGGCTTTAGGAAGATCCATTTGCAACTGCGGGGAAGGTAGATCGGAAGGAGTAAAGTCTGGAGGTCGTGGAAATCAACAGAGTAGTTATTTGCAATAATTTGATAAAGGTATGCAAAGAATCTTCTTTGTATGTGGCTGAAGTGAGTGATTCAACAAACATGTCCAAGGCAAACTTAGGTGACTTGTGATCAGCTTATTGAGAGCAGGGGATGAAGAGAAAGGGTGGACAATGGTGGTTCTTTGTAGCTAATGACAAATAAGGGACTGCGGAGTCTAACAGGGACGCCTGTAGGGGCAGGGGCTGGAGACGTGATGGTTGGGTTTTACGGAGACGCTAAGGAAAGGGGTCTCAGGTGGAGACACCCAGAAGGTTGTTGACATACAGTTTGGGGTTCAGAGGTGATGGGGGTCAAGATCTGGAGGCAGGGACACACGGCAGCAGAGGAGATGAGCCAGGGACAGTACTGCTGGGCGACAAGCCTGCAAGACGCCGCGTGCAGTTGTACTTTGGATTTGAATTGGAAGAAAGCGACAGAGTACAAGTTGAACCAAGAGAGGTTTTTCAGACAAGGGCTAATAAAGTCCATGAGAAAGCTGTAGAGACGAATCCACTGCATTTAGCCACCAGGAGGGTAGGGGTCACCGACAGAAGCATCTGGTGTTACTCGAGCAGCCGTCATGTGCAAAAGCAAATTTTGGATAGACAGCAACTTGCCTTAATAAGGTGCTTTCAGGACATGGAAGCAACCTAAGTGTCCATCCAGAGATGAATGGATAAAGAAGATGAGGCACATATATACACTGGAATATTACTCAGCCATAAAAAGAAACGAAATTGAGTTATTTGTAGTGAGGTGGATGGACCTAGAGTCTGTCATACAGAGTGAAGTAAGTCAGAAAGAGAAAGACAAATACCTTATGCTAACACATATATATGGAATCTAAAAAAAAAAAAAGTTCTGAAGAACCTAGGGGCAGGACAGGAATAAAGACTCAGACGTTGTAGAGAATGGACTTGAGGACACGGGGAGGGGTAAGGGTAAGCTGGGACGAAGTGGGAGAGTGACATGGACATATATACACTACCAAACGTAAAATAGCTAGCTAGTTGGAAGCAGCCCCATAGCACAGGGAGATCAGCTCGGTGCTTTGTGACCACCTAGAGGGGTGGGACAGGGAGGGTGGGAGGGAGGGAGACGCAAGAGGGAAGAGATATGGGAACATATGTATATGTATAACTGATTCACTTTGTTATGAAGCAGACACACACCATTGTAAAGCAATTATACTCCAATGAAGATGTTAAAAAAAAAAAAGGTGCTTTATTTCTAGTGTTAGTTTTTCAAAGATCTTTTCATTTATTATGTCTTTTAATTTTTCTCTCTACAACATCCCTGTCACTGGTATTATTATTTCCATCTGATAAATGAGAAAAGGAAGATGCGGAGTAGTTGCACAGTGGTCAGAGAGGTTTCCTAGGGAACCAAGCTGCAAAGCCTCAAGCTCTGCCCTTGCTTTGGAAGGAGGGTCATTGCCAAACAGGTCTCACCTTCTACGCACTGAGAGGCTGCCCTGCTCAGGATGCCTCTGCTCTTTCCCCATCACTGGAGCTAGAAAAAGCCTTTAAATCTGCCCTTAGATTGTGTTTCTCTGTAACATTTAATGACTTTAAGGTGACTCTGTCATGCACCTTACGTAGATGGGCTCGCTTCTGCCATGCGTGCAGCTGAGATCATTTTACAGAAAGATTTCTCTTTGCCCGAATTGTCCCAAAGTGAAACGAGTCACTGAACTTTGAGAAGCTTCCATCTCTCATTACAGCTATTAAATCAAAGCCTCCCGTGAATGGAGAAACACAGTGGAAAATTTAAAAATCTGCTATTTGCATCTGCTCAGCAGGAAAAAACCACAGTAGCTTAGATAATCTGCTCCTTATTTGTGCAAACACATTGGATAATTGTGCATTTCGCTGGCCATTTGCACATACTGTTACCCAGTTGGTGCCTGCTCCTGCCTTTTCTCTGGTGCATCAGCATGTGTCTGTCTGTCTTTGATGCACCTGTATTATAAACAAATCCACTGGGCTCTTTGAGAAATTTAGCCCAAGGTAGAGTTTGGGTTGTTTTATTCATTCCCCCACCCCCACCCCAATGCCTAGAACATGCAGTTACTTTACGTCCAAATTATCTTCATGACCATATGGACAGTTAAGGTGGAATGGATTCTCGGCCTAGTTACAGTGGGTCTGGAAATCCAATTTAGAAGAAAAGAAGAACAAATTTAGTAACTGAAATCGAATACACTCCTGGAGGTCTCACATTCAAACAAAGGCTGAAGAATATCCAAATTTTGCCGAGGTGACCAACGCAGTACAGCGACCACAGCCTATAGACAGGCGGTGTCATAGTCAGCGCCCGATGTCAGCTCGCTCTCAGGAGGACATGTGTGCAGTGGCTGGTGAGAAGAGACACGGAACAAGCTCAAGGCAGTAACCTTCTGAGGATGCTCCTGTCACCTGCAGAGCTGGGCCTGGGAAAAAGCGTGACGGTAGTCACTTATCTTTGTTTTGGACCCTTCCATCTTCATTTCTGACCTATTTCTTTTTGATCTCTCTTCCCTTGTAAGAGCCAATCCTCGCTTGGTCTTCCCCATCTCTTTTTGTCCCAGGAAGACCATCTGATAAACAATCAGCATGTGCGGGTAACAGTCCATTATCTTTCCCGTGACAATTGGCATTTGGAGACTCTGACGCTCAGTGAAAAATAACTTACTTCTCTCCGTGGCATTTCTGGTGTGTAGTGCTGAAGAAGGACCTCAGATTCTGCCCTTGAAGGTATAAATAGATCATACGCCCCAGAGGCACGCCTGCTTTGGCAGGGCAAGTCAGTAATCAGAATGCAACGCTTTTGTGATTGAATGCCTATTTCAGCCGAGGCAAGAAATGAGTTTAGAATCACAAGGAAGTCTCCTTCCCTGCTTTTAAGGAGAACTGGAGGAATAAGGTTTCAATACAGATAGATAAATATCAAGGAGAAGGTGATAAGTGTCCTTGGGAGGACTTGTAAAGAATCCTGGGGGTTGGCATATCGGAGAAGCCTACGTGGAGGAGGCGGCATTAGAGATGGGTGAGGGGGTGGGTAAACTCTTAACATGTAGGAATTGTGTCCTTCACACACAGGGAGAAGCACAGACCTCTGCACAAGGACCCAGAGTGCAAATTCTGGAGTAGAGCCAGCGACAGGCATTTCAGGGGAGATTAAGGGGGTGGGGGGAGCAGCAGGGCTAGGGGGACCACAACTTGACAGCACGCAGTGGAGAGAGGACATTCACACGTCACTGGGTTTGCAAGGTCCCAGCCTGTACCTACGGCCAGAAACTCAGCTGCAAATGGCGAAATCCTCAGCCAAAGCTATACTATGTTTACGTTAAGGGATTTTAAAAGGTTAGTATTGTTGACGTGGGCACAGGGAATGGCACGTGGACTATGAATTAAATCACGCTGGTAGTATTGGAAGAGAAAAACAATGCTGATTGCTGTAAAACCCACTCATTTGGAATTCTGAATGCCATCCCTGGCTGGTCTGGAATTTACCTTTCCCCTGCTGATGAAGATGTATGTAATGAGCGAATTAATTGTGTTAGCAGAGCTCAGCCTTCTCAAGCATCTTAAACCAGGGTGGGGTAGCTCACATGTGCAGACAAACATTAAGAAGGTGCTAAGGGATTTTGTCTATTCATGAGCATAGGTGCTGTTTGGCAATGGTATCTCATTGTTTTTGCTAGTATTTTAGTTGAGGGTGACTAGGTAGCCACAAAAGGAAGAGTAAATAGACAGAGATCTAAATTCCCTGACTCTATGGTATTCAGATGAGCACAGAGAAGGCTGATTGCTTACCGTTCAGGCAAGGAAGTCACATGTTCCGCAGGCTTCAGGGAAAAGCCGTACAAGTCAGGCGTGTTTCCAGATGCCTCACAGAAACTAGGCTGTAGCAGCCTGCCGCTTTGGGACTGCTGCTGACACCCGTGCCCCTGGGTGCATTTGTGCCGATGGTTCACTTTCTGTGATCAGGGAAGAGAGTCCAGACCAAGTCACAGCCTTTCACCTCATCCCCACTTGTCCTGTCATTGTCCCCAAGGTGAGGGGGCCTACTGTGTTTGGCCAGTGGCTTCGCCAGAACCGGCTTTTCCCTGTCACCATTCAGGTCCTGTCACGAGCCTGGGGCACCAGCCCGGATGCGCCCATGCTCAAAAGGTGCCCTGTTCTTGCCAACAGAACCCCCTCACTTTGGCTAGAGGCTCCAAAGAAAAGGACTTTTTGACGTTATCTCTGTGATGTCGTGGACTCTGGTGTGTGTGGAAACCAGCCAACGGCTCTGGTCATTGGAAAGCGATCATTGGAAAGATTCCCGTTTGTCAAGGCAGATGGGGGAAGAGAGAAGGTCTGTATACCCTCCTCCCAGGGCCCTGGGTCCTACTTGCCTTAGGTTTGCTTAATTAAGTTGTACTCGGTAAAAGAAAGATCTGCAATTTCCACTTAGAGGAAGCCAATGAGAACTGCACTGAGAAAATGCAAATCAGTGTTGCATTAAAGCTTTTACTCTTTTCTTATCTTACTCGCCAACCCCTAATCTCCCTTCCCTGCTGATACCATCATTGTTTCAACTAGTCTTTGCCCCTTTAGATGGAAACCTCATAATAAAATACTTGAAAGCAACTTCCTTCTGTGGCTTAGGGCTCAGAATGCGTGTATGAACGTTAACACAGATCTGTACTCCTGTGGGTTATTTGATAAGTCATTGCAAATTCAGTACTGGAAAATATCTATTAACAATTTATTTTGAGAATCTGTTGTTTTCCTTGAGATCTTCGGATGTCTATGTGATGATGCCTTTATTTCCCTCTTACCCACTCTTTTGAAAAAGCAAGGAACCTCAGCACATTTGAGCCTGAGGGAAACAAGACATTTTTGCCTGGAATTGAGTCTGCGTTTCTCCCTGTTTTAAGCCACGCGTCTTTTCAGGTGCTGGTTATGTAAGGACTGTTCTGCATTGCATCATCCTCCCTAATGCCTTTTTAAATGACAGTTTGCGTTTGAAGAGTTTTCTAAAGGTTAATTGGTGAAGACCTGCGGGCGTGGGGCAGCTTTCTCCTAGAACTCATTTCAGTTGTTGTGTAACGGCCTGGCGTAACGTGTTTGAGGTAAGAGTGATGACGTCGCCTCCTTGAGGTTCCATTTCCTACAGAGGCTCTCTGGGCCCTTTCTGCCCAGGAGGAGGCGGATGCTGAGGTCAGTTCAAACCTTTCTGCCGACACATCAGACCCCTCCCTCCTGCTCTGAGCCCTGTGCTGACTTTCTGAGTGGAGGAGGTGTGAAAAAAGGTTTCACAGAGTTGCTTATGTTTTAAATTGGCTTTTCTGGAATCATGTGTTCAGGGTTCCACTGAGATGAAATGGCCTTTTCCTGAAGTGCAGGTCAAATTTCTAATTTGTTCCGGAGCCACGTAATATTCAGAAAGGCTCAGACTTTTTTCTAAGCTGGAAGTCTTCTTGGATTTGTGTTACCCTCTGTAGGAAAGTATAGGGGAAAAATCATAAACAGTCAAGCTCCGTAGACTGGGGTAGAACAGCATGGAAGGCTGAGGGGAGCTAAGCCCACGCAGGAGAAGGCTGAGGGGTGTGCAGAGGAAGACAGCAGCATCGCCAGGCACCAGAAAAAGACGGTGTCTCAGCGAATCAAACGTTTGTGGTAAAACATACAGCCTCATGGGAATAGCTTTGTGCTTAGACCGTAAATGCTCAGGAATAGCAAGGCTATTCAGAATGAAGAGAAGCCAGTCGGCTCCTAGAAATACTATTTGGGGGCTAATTATGTGCAAATCTCAGGTCTAGGCACAGCCAACTCAACTATTCCTAAGGCAGAAGAGGTTTCAGCCCTTAAAAGATGTACATGTTAGTGTGAGTGACACTGATCATAAGCAAGCTATAACAGTACCCTCTGGAATGTGCCAGTGGGGTAAACCCTGGGTGTCTTAGGATCAAGTGGAAGAGAAATTAAGCCAGTTATTGGTAGTTGTGTTTGGAAGGAGGAGTGAGGTCTAAACAAGGCAAAAGCGAAGAAGTGTTTAATCTGCGATCTGAAAGAGGGACAAGAGGCAGCCAGGTAGAGGGGTGTTCTATAAGAACACTGTCTCCCTGTAGCTCACCACATCATCTTTTTATTTATTTTTATTTTTTATTAAAAAAATTTTTTTTGGCTGCGTTGGGTCTTCGTTGCTGCATGCAGGCTTCCTCTAGTTGTGGCGAGTGGGGGCTACTCTTTGTTGCGGTGCGCAGGCTTCTCATTGCAGTGGCTTCTCTTGTTGCGGAGCACAGGCTCTAGGTGCGCGGGCTTCAGTAATTGTGGCACGTGGGCTCAGTAGTTGTGGCTCGTCGGCTCTAGAGCGCAGGCTCAGTAGTTGTGGTGCACGGGCTTAGTTGCTCTGCGGCATGTGGGATCTTCCCGGACCAGGGCTCGAACCCGTGCCCCCTGCATTCGCAGGCAGATTCTTAACCACTGCACAACCAGGGAAGCCCAATCTTTTTAAAATGTAATTATGTCATTTATTTTTTCTCAATTTATTTTTTTTCCTTTTTAATTGAAGCATGGTTGGTTTACAATGTTGTTTTAGTTTCAGGTGTATAGGAAGGTGACTCATTTTTTAAAAAATAAATTTATTTTATTTATTTTTAATTTTTGGCTGCATTGGGTCTGTGTTGCTGAGCACAGGCTTTCTCTAGTTGTGGCGAGCGGGGGCTACTCTTTGTTGCAGTGCACGGGCTTCTCATTGCAGTGGTTTCTCTTGTTGTAGAGCACAGGCTCTAGGCCTGTGGGCTTCAGTAGTTGTGGCACGCGGGCTCAGCAGTTGTGACACGCGGGCTCAGTAGTTGTGGCACATGGGCTTAGTTGCGCTGCAGCATGTGGGATCTTCCCGGACGAGGGCTCAAACCCGTGTCTCCTGCATTGGCAGGCGGACTCCCAACCACTGCACCACCAGGGAAGCCCAAGGTGACTCATTTATACATACATATATCTGTTCTTTTTCATATTCTTTTCCATTATGCATTATTACAAGATACTGAATATAGCTCCCTGTGTTCTACAGTAGGTCCTTGTTGTTTATCTATTTTGTATTTAGTAGTGTGTATCTGTTCATCCCAAACTCCTGATTTATCCCTCCCCACTTCCCCTTCAGTAACCATACGTCTGTTTTCTCTGTCTCTAAGTCTATTTCTATCACACTGTCTTTTAACCTCAACCTATGTGGCAAGTTGTTTTTGTAGAAACCATGACTTCATGATGCCCACTGGTGCTGTCAGTCGATTACAAAACTTCTTTCATACCAAAAAAAAAAGATCAGAATGTTCTTCTTCTGGGTCTTATAGATGAGTTTCCTTTTCTCCAAAATATATTTTTCAAAATATATTTTCATAGAAGTTATCACTCTTTTCCATTCTTGATTATCACAGAAAGAAGGCAGACATATCCATACTTGGTATTCATCAGCAGATGTGGCTTGTGAATTTCCTGTCACAGTATTCATGGATCCAGGTTCACTTTGACATTTTAGGAGCTTAGGTAAGATTCTCCTCCCTACTCCAGTGAAGAGACTGACCGCTGCCTGAGGCTATGACTTTTATCCAACTGTGGGTTTAGAGGGGCTGAAGGACACAGATACAGACTCAAGACCAATGACTGGACCAAGTCATCCAGTCCTTCAGGGACAAGATCTGTTCTAGCTGAACTTCTGTTTCACAAAGCAGAGACCCTGAAATGCCATCATCATATCTCATCTGGATAGGGTTTGGGGTGTGTATATTAGTCATTACACTCCAGAGACACTTAACCAACAGTTAAAGTTGTGTGTGTGTATATATATAGAGAGACAGAGAGAAAGAGACGGAGACACAGACAGAGAGAAAGAGGGAGAGAGAGAGATTTATTATAAGGAATTGGCTCCCATGATTATGCAGGCTGGCAAGTCCCAAATCTGCAGGTAGTCCAGCAGGTGGAGATCCAGAGAAGAGCTGATGTTGGCTTTAAGTCTGAAGGTCGTCTGCTGGCAGAATTCTTCCTTGCTCAAGGGAGGCCAGTCTTTCTGTTCTGTGCAGGCCTTCAGCTGATTGGATGAGGCCCACACACATTATGGAGGGCAGTCTGCTTTTTTCAAAGTCCACCAATGAAAACGTTAATCTCATCCAAAAACACCCTCACTAAAACATACAGAGAAGTGTTTGACTAAATGTCTGAGCACCATGGTCCAGTCAAGTTGACACGTAAAATTAACCATCATAGGGGGATTGCGAGTTCAACCAGTGATGAAATCATTACACACAAGGCATAAGCCTGGAGGGACAGGGGAGAAAGGGAAACAGGGAAGGAGAAAGGAATAGAAAGGAGAAAATACAGAAATCAACACTGTAAATGAACCACAATCCAAAATTCCAAAACCTGTGTAGAAACCCATTATAAGAATGGATTATGATCAATAAAGTCAACATTTAAAAAATTAATTAACTTGAAAAGAGTATTCTAGAACAGTCTGAGTTTAAAATTTATGTATTTAAGATGCTTAAGTGAGTAAACAACATCCTTTCTAAAAGGACAGGAAAGTTATCAAGATAGGCAGAAATAAATACAAAAAGTTAGAACTCACAGAATAATTGAGCAATTATCAGTATTAAAAAAATCCCCCAAATCCTGTTTTGGAGATAAACTCTTACTACACATACTCAAAGAGAAATTGGTAATTAGATGTTGTTACAACATTAGAACAAACAGGATAGCAGGAAAAATATTTTTAAAAGAAATATAAAAATATAAAAGAGTAGCTGTGAGATTTTTTTTTAGTGACCTTTTAAAAAATATATATATATATTTATTTATTTGGTTGCACCATGTCTTAATCGCGGCAGGCGGGCTCCTTAGTTGCAGCTCGCTGGCTTCTTAGTTGTAGTATGTGAACTCTTAGTTGCAGCATGCATGTGGGATCTAGTTTCCTGACCAGGGATTGAACCCGGGCCCCCTGCACTGAGAGTGTGGAATCTTATCCACTGCACCACCAGGGAGGTCCTGTAGCTCTGAGATTTGAGGACCAGATTGAGATGCTTTAATATTATTTTATTAGGAGTTTTTTTTTTTTTTTTTTTTTTTTTTTGCGGCACGCGGGCCTCTCACTGTTGTGGCCTCTCCCGTTGCGGAGCACAGGCTCCAGAAGCGCAGGCTCAGCGGCCATGGCTCACGGGCCCAGCCGCTCCGCGGCATGTGGGATCTTCCCGGACCGGGGCACGAACCTGTGTCCCCTGCATCGACAGGCGGACTCTCAACCACTGCGCCACCAGGGAAGCCCAGGAGTCTCTTAAGAGACAAATGGCTGGAGAATGGATAGAGTTAGATGAAGTAATATTCAAAATTATTCAGAATTAAAATATTCCCATGAAAAATGCGCTCTATGAACTGAAAAGGTGAATAAATGTAAGTCTGTTCCATGGCATATAATAGTTCGTTGTAAACCATTGAGAATGAAGAGAAATTCTTAAGGTACAACAGTGAAACCTACAAGGAAATGACAATTCAGCTAACAGTGGACTTCTTTTGTACAGTAATCCAGGTTAGAAGGAAAGCACTGCCATCTTCACATTCAAGAGTAAGCATCAGGGGACCTCCCTGGTGGCACAGTGGTTAAGAATCCACCTGCTAATGCAGGGGACACGGGTTCAGGCCCTGGTCTGGGAAGATCCCACATGCTGCAGAGCAACTAAGCCTGTGCACCATGACTACTGAGCCTGTGTTCTAGAGCCCGTGAGTCACAACTACTGAGCCTGCATGGCACAACTACTGAAGCCCGCACGCCTAGAGCCTGTGCTGCGCAACAAGAGAAGCCACCGCAATGAGAGGCCCACGTACCGCAGCAAAGAGTAGCCCCGCTGGCTGCAACTAGAGAAAGCCCACACACAGCAACAAAGACCCAATGCAGCCAAAAAAAAAAGAAAAAAAGAGTAAGCATCAAAGACAGGCATTTTTTCACAGGCAAACTTTATATGCAAAGACTATAGAGCTACCATTTTAAGAACTAATCAAGGATGTTCTTCAATAAGAAGATAAGTGAGAGGGTAAGAGAGAAGAGTTGGGGTTCAAGAAACAGTGTGTACAGAAATGGATGGAATGATACCAACTAATTTAATTAAATGCTAAATGTAAAAATAGCATTGTGCATTGAAAATAAAAGCTCTGGCAACAGTAACAAGATAGTGATGAAGTGTTTTGATGAAGCATTCAATTACTGAGTAACTTCAGATTTTATTAGACAAATTAGTGTATAGTATATATAATGAAAATAACCACTATAAATATAAAATAAGATAAATAACCAAAATTGAGAAGAAATAAAAGGAAATGAAGTTAAAATAAAAAAATAAGTAGAAGGAGAGAGAAAAGAAAAGAAAGGAAAAGGATCGCAATATAGAAAATACAATATAAAATGGTGGGAATAAGTCCCAGTATATCAGTAATTATCATCAGTATAAATGGATTTACCTACTAAAAATCCAGCTATATAAAGATGACACAGCTAAACAAAATCAAGGAGAACACTAATAAAAAGAAAGTTTAGAAATACTAATATCCCACATTATAGAATTTAATATAGAGATTGTTGTAGTAAAATTAGATGGTATATAATAAACGCAAAAGGGCAAATCTACCAAAAAGATACAACAATATGAAATTGTATGCACCTTGAGCTCCAGAAAGAAAAGTGACAGAATTACTAAGAGAAATGAACACATTCATCAGCAGTTTAAGATTCTAACATGCTTTTGTCAGAAACTGATAGATCAAGATAACAGAATATTAGAAAGTAGATAGAAGGTTTAAGTAATGACATTAAGAAGTCTGGTATAATATAAATACAAAAACTTGTACCCCAAATATAGAGAATGACCACAAGGCAATACATTGGAAATCAGTAATAAAAAAATAGTTAGTAAAACCCCATGCCCTTGGGAATTTAAAAATGTGGTCCTAAATAACTCGTAGGTTGCAGGAGAAGTAACAATGGCAATTAAAAAATGCTTAGAACCATAACAACACTAATGATTTTGTAAATCAATCATATGCTACCAGTATCTTGGAAAACAACAAAAAAATCAATACCTTTCAGTATGCATTCACCCCATTTCCCTAATAAATCAAGACCATATCCATTTACAAAACTCTGCTATAAAGCTTTGTTGGAAGCATTTTAAATTAATGGCACCTATTTGATATTATTGATTCTAATCAAGGTTCTCATTTCTCCAACAAATGTATAAATCACTGCTTGTCCAAGCTTAACACAAAGGGAATATTTTTGCACTTAATTTTAGAATAAGTCAAGAATGAAAGTGTAAGATCATTTGGAAGCTATTGGAAGCAGCTCCAGTGTCAGGGAAGAGTGTTCATGCCAGCCCACAGCAAAAGAGAGTACTTGATAGTAAGATTCATCACATTAGAGACGCAGGGAAGGCTCCGAGACAGCCTTCCTGAGGTAGGGAGAACATTCCAGCCACCACTAGAGGCGGAGCAGTGGAGAGCATGGCGGCCACTTCCATATGCGTTTGTATATTTGTTGCCTATGACAGCATGCAGCGAGCAAGCCTCAAAGACAAGGCTTTTGTAAAGGGCCAGACAGTAAACGTTTGAGGGTTTGTGGGTCAGGTGGCCTGAACCCTGACACCTGCAGTGTGAAAGCAGCCATAGACAGTTTACCGGCAAGTGGATGTACTCGGGGTCCAATGAAACTTTATTTACAAAAACAATGGTGCGCCAGATGTGGCTTGAGAGTAGTGGTTGGCTGGCCCCTGAAACAGAGGACCAGGATGGAAAACTTGAACTGGGAGACACTTGTTTTATCTTGGTTAGTGTTTGTGTTATCTGGAGAATGCACAAGTTTTGCATGCTTTCTTTACTTGTTTTTTTTGTTTTTTTTTTTTTGCGTTACGCGGGCCTCTCACTGCTGTGGCCTCTCCCGTCGTGGAGCACAGGCTCCGGACGCGCAGGCTCAGCGGCCATGGCTCACGGGCGCAGCCGCTCCACGGCATGTGGGATCCTCCCAGACCGGGGCACGAACCCGTGTCCCCTGCATCGGCAGGCGGACTCTAAACCACTTGCGCTACCAGGGAAGCCCTCTTTACTTGTTTTTGTCCTAAAATATACTTTGTAGAACTACATTACATTTATTTGAATAAAATCTTAACAGCTATCCAGGTCACTCTTGCATTTACTCTGAGACTATCTATGTGCCACTTTCATCAACTTTGGGTTTCTTTTCTCCTCAGCAGTGCTTATGATACAGTGGAAGTTGTAAAAATATTTGTATCTACAGTCGTTATTTCTAGAGCTTGATAAATAATTGGCTATAGTTTAGTTGTTCTTAACTGGCAGTTTATGGAAAATTATTCTATACTAAACCACCAAAATAAATGATTGGTGGATAGATAGATAAGTAGATATTTAGGTGGAAAAAAATAAAGTTTTCCCTTAGCCATTTGAATATATACACACCTAATTTCAAGAAAGAATATTTAAGCTTACTTTTAATTTTTTTCTGAAATGCATATTTGCATTGTATATGACCCATATATGTGAAAAACTGCTTCCTCGTGAAAAAGTGTTATTAATGTCTGAGTCTTAAGTTTGATTATAAGGCACGCAAGTAATTTCTAACAGTAAAATAGAGAGTAGGCCATGAAACCCATCTTTGAATTTCCATAAGCTTCTTCTTCCTTTACATTGCCATCACGCTACCTTGATATCCTAAGCAGTTTCCTTTCCCTGAATCAATGGCTAAATAATGGCAGTGTGGTCACAGGAATATATGACTGTGATAGATACCTAGTTTTTATAGATCATCTGTATTGTCCTTGTGTGTGTAAAGGAAAATTCATTTATTTAAATGTCATGAAAGACTGCTTTGATTAATGTTACTAGTGGCTAGGAATGAGATTGTGTTCCCTGAGATAAAAGAAGGACGTGTGATGTTAAACAGTGTTCAGTAGAAACTGAAAAGTGGGAAGTACATTTAGTTTTTCTTCTCATGTAGATATTTACGTGTATGGTAACTGTCAGAGTCAAGAGAAAAATAATTTTGCATCTGAAGCAGGGGAAAATAACAACTCATAAATATATCCCACATCATTAAACCATATTTATAAGAATCTATTATATCATCTGTTAATGAAGAATGTAATTTATAGAAATATTTCAGTATCATAGTTTTCACAGGGCACCTACAGTTCATAATTTTTTAGGTAGCGAGTTTCTTATGAAACGTCAAGAACAAACATAGACAGCTATGGAAGCAGAAGGGAAGGCTGGAAGAGAGGGGATAACACCCCATAAAAAAACCCACAGAGCTACCTGGGGTGACTGAAGGATGTTGGAAGTGGAATTGTATGTCTCTTGGGAGTGACAGGTGGGAGGTTGCTTCATTCAGCTAGAACCAGGGTGCCCAAGGGACAGTGAGAGAATTGGCAGAAAGAATTAATTTCTGCTCTTACCTCTCTCCCTGATATTGCTTTGGGTGTGTGTGTGTGTGTGTGTGTGTGTGTGTGTTGGTGTGTAGTCCTTGCCTGCCCCATTTGCTGCAAGGAAACTATTTCAATAGCCAGGCCACTGATATTCCTGGGGTGGGTGATCATACCAGGGCAGCACAGCATCCCCACTGTGGTGAAGAATTGATGAAAGGGGTCTCCTTGGGTCTGACCTACCCTCCTTGGGCATCTTCTCTTCAGCCCGCACCCCTTCTAAGCCCCCAGCAGTGGTGAACCCCTCAACCTCCAGAGACAAGATTTAGACAAGAGTCTTAGAGAAGACCCTGGGCAGAGGATTGTCTGATATTGTTGAGGGAAAAGAAGTGGCCACAGTACTTCTGAGCTGCCAGGGGCTTTCTGCCTTAGGACTCAGCCACTCGCCAGCACACAGAGCAGCTGGGATTCCTAGCTCAGAGTTTATCAGCCTCGGCAGTAGTGACATTTGGGGTCAGATTTTTGTTTGTTGTGAGGCTTGGGGGACATCCTGTGCATTACTGAGCAGCATCCCTGGCCTCTACCCACTAGATGCCAGTAGCCTCTCCTTTCACCCAGTTGTAACAACCGGAAGTAGCTCCAGACGTGTCTCCTGGGAGGTAACAGTGCCTCCAGGTGAGAGCCCTGACTTGGAATAGCACACACTCCTAGACTGAAATGACGAGAGACACAAAGAGTACAACCTGTACAGAGAAAGCAAATGGAAAAACATACCCACTGAAGCAGAATTACAGAGAGAGATGGCCCCAGAATGTAAACATAATAACTATACTCAGGGAGATAATGAAAGAGGGTAGCAATATAAAGCACATAATGAAAAGTCACACAAATGAACCAGGTAGAAATATGTAGTATGGAAAACACTATAGTTAAAGAATACAGGCATTAGACTGAGTAGCAGGATGAATGCAGCTTAAGAGCACATGAGTGAGCTGCAAGATAAGTTTCAAGACTCTCTCATGAAACATTAGAGAAGGCTAAAAAGAAGGGAATTACAATAGAAATGCCAGGAGCATGGTGAATAGAAATATAATCAGCAGGAAACAGAGGAGACCCAGAAAGTGTGAGTGAAAAATGGAGAGGAAGCATTGCTTGAAAAAAATAATGAGGAGAATCTTCCATTATTAAAAAAAGAAAAAGATGAGAGATCTTTGATGGACATGGCTGCCACAGTTCCCAACATGATAAACAAGAAAAACCACACACATAGGCGTATTAAGAGGGAAAAACTTCAAGTGGCAAAGCAAAGCGTATTCAGGAAGTTCCAAGGAGAAAGCAGTAGACTTCCCAAGAACAAGACTCAAACTGACAACGCAATTCTCAACATCAACCCTAACTCTAAGAAGTCAGTCATGACTGAATGTTTGTGTCCCTGCAAGTTTCATATGTTGAAGCCTTAACCCTCTGTGTGGTGGTATTTGGGAAGTAATCAGGTCACAAGAGTGGAGCCCTCATGATGGGATTAGTGCCCTTATAGACAGAGACAGCAGAGAGCTTGCTCTCTCAATCTCTGACTGTACTCACGGGGGAAAGGCCACGGGAGGACACAGCGGGAAGGCAGCCACCTGCAAGCCAGGAAGAGAGCTCTCACCAGGAACTGAATTGCCTGGCACCTTGATCTGGCACTTCTGCCCTCCAGAACCGCCAGGACATAAATTTCTGTTATTTAAGCCACCTCGTCTATGGTATTTTGTTACAGCATCTTGAGCAGACTAATCCAGTCAGAGTAATATTTTAGAATAACTTCGAATGTAAAAACTCTATATGTAATCGAACTGTCAGTTAAATGTGAGAGTGTGATAATATTTTCAGGCGTGCTAGTTTTCAGAAGATTTTCTAGACAAAAATCCAGTTTGAAAATAGTCTGAGAGGAATTGCTCAACTCTAGGAAAAGGCTGTAAGAAGTATAGATGAAGGGAGGTAACACCTGTTAGGTACATTTATTGTTGTCTAATTAGACCAGGATAAGAGAAGAAAAAGGCAAACAAGATCTTAACCCAGAGCTAAAATTCTAGACAGTTGCAAATAGTGAGAGACAGTGGGGAGATTAAAGGGATATGAGAACTTGGGCTTCCCTGGTGGCTCAGTGGTTGAGAGTCCGCCTGCCAATGCAGGGGACACGGGTTCGTGCCCTGGTCCGGAAAGATCCCACATGCCGCGGAGCGGCTGGGCCTGTGCGCCATGGCCGCTGATCCTGCGCTTCCGGAGCCTGTGCTCTGCAATGGGAGAGGCCACAACAGTGAGAGGCCCACGTACCACAAAAAAAAAAAAAAAAAAAAAGGAATATGAGAACTTGCTTAAACATGTATCCTATTGGGGAAATATCTACACACTAATAAGTTTAAGAAATCAGTAGTGAATATGGATCTTAAGAAAGAGTGATCACCAGCAGAAGAAAAATAGAATGTGTTACATTTACATCAGCTGGGGGAGAAAAAAAAATTCACCTATCAAGAGAAAGCAGAAAAGGACAATAGAAACCAAGATAAAATATAGCAGGTGGAGATGTGACATAAGATGGTAGAAACAAATCAATATAAAAATTTAGAAATCCTATACTCATCAATTAAAAGTTGGAGGCTACAAAATAAGGTTCAGTCATTTGTTGCCCAGAGGAGTCATGCTTAAAAGATAGAGAAAACATGAAAATAAGGGATGTCCATTATAAACCAATGAATGATGGGGTAACAAAATGGGACAAAACAGATTTTAAGACATATCATAAAGGACAAAGAGGTTTACTAGATTGTATAAGAAACAATACTATAAGAATTCCAAATCATTGTGAAGATATATTACAGAGAAATAGATCTACCAACAATTGTAGTTTGTGATTCTTCTAAGAAATAGTTTGATGAAGCTGCCAAAAAATACCATTATAAAGATCTGAGTGATATAACTAAGAAGCTTGAAATATTATAGTTCGTTAAAACTCTACGACCAGAAAACAGTATATATTATTTTTGCAAACTCACAGAGCATATACCCATAGTCCAATCCTTAAACTTACCATTTCTTTTATTCTTCCTTTGCTATGGAACAGGTAGGTCATTTGCAGATGAAACAATTTCTACATACAAAAAACAATAGAATAAATAGACCATTATAATTAGAAAGAGTTCAACAAGCTTGCTGGAAACGAGATAAACTTAGAAAAATTGAAAGCACTTCTCTACACCAGCAGCTTGAGTATATAATCAAACATAAGATACCATTTACAATAGCAATAAAAACGATCAGGTGTCTTTATGCACAATGGCTATGGAGAAAAATGTAAAATTCTCCTAAAGGAAATAGAAGGTAGTCTGAATATGTGAAGAGACATTTCTTTCTTGTGATGATACAATTTGAGTGTTATAAAGATGTGAATTCTCCTAATTAATCTGTAAATTCAATATGGCTTTTGGATTTCTCTAGAAGCATGATGAACCTAATCTAAAATTTTTATTGAAGAACTTGATTTTTTTGTCATTTCCATGGAAATGACAAAAACCTGACAAAAAATACTAAAGGGGGAAGACTTGCCCTAACAGACATTAACGCATACACAAAAGCTATTGCAATCAAAACAGCACAGTTTTGATTATGGACAAAAACATAGACAACTGGGGTACCAGAGAAAGACCCCTATGAGAACAATATAAAAATATGCAGTGTTTAATCACCTTCAGTATGAAAAGATCCAAATTTGTACTCTGAGTATTTACCCCAACAAATTCTCACAACAGGTCTTCTGGGAGCCACGTACGAGAAGGTTCATCCTGGTGTGGTGTGTACTGGCCAGGAACCGCAGGCGTCCCTGGGGGCTGTGTAGAATGCAGAGGGTGCATACGGAGGGGCACTGTCCTACAGTCAGAAGCCAAACACTGTGTGTGTACACTGCATCACATGTAGATTCAAACAGTACAGTGCGGAGTGAGAACAAGTAGGAAACAGGATGTAATCTATTACACAGAACAACTGTGCTCATTGTACAACAGCGCATACCAAAAAATACATCCTGTAGATGTACATCTGTAGCTGAAAACAGTGATGCACGTTTTACACACACAGGTTTGACAGATGTACGTTAGGAAGGCTATTTCTGTGGGGACAGGAGGAGGAGTGTGGACCAAGGAGAACAGGCACATGTACACTTGGGGTAAACACACATATGCATTTATACCTAACACACTCAACCATGAGGAAGTTCCCTTATGCAGGCAAATAATGATCACGTGTCATGGTCTGAAAGAAGATGAAAAGGTAGTGATCTCGGTCGTCCAACATTCAGTTCATTTAAAAACCTTGTGACAAAAAGTGGGTTCACACTGCACAGGGAAAACATCTCCATATGTTTGACATAGCTGGAAGGCCCTGGCAAACTTAACCTTCCACCGGTGTATCCTAGGGGAGGTTTCTGCAGAAGAGCATCCTTAGCTTCATATAATCAGAGGAAATGGCTGGGAAGCGTTTGTTTATCTCCCCAAAGAATTGCAGTTCCAGAGGAGCAGAAAAGATTGCCAGTTGCATTACTTTTCACTATGTGTGCCCCTCCTCGGCAGAGAAAATGACTTGCACAGGGCTCCTTGGGCTGGTAAACTCATCCTGCATGAGTTGACCAAGAGTGTCGCCTACCTTCTTTTCCTGGAAAATGCATTTACGGTTTGAACGGCCAGCTCAACTGTTCAAAGAAAGCACCTCCTGGCTTAGCTTAGACAGGGGGTGGCTGAATCAGAGAACTCCAGGAAAAAGCAATTCTCTCCACACTGTACGAACAAAAGCTGGAGAGATGAAAAAAGGCCAAGGTTTGGAGCAAGTCCAGGCTTTCTCTGGCTTCTCGAAACTCTTTCACAATCCTAGGGGAAAACCGTGTATTAGTAACGCGAGGGCCTGCCAGTGTCCTAAGGTTGCACTCATATTTTCAAGGGACATTAATTACAGGATCAAACACATGAGCATTAAACTTAGCCATGAAAATTACTTTTCCCTTCCCAGTTGCATAGAAAGGTCGACTCTGGCCACAGAAATCAGAGGCAGTGAAATGTGAGCACATTTTGTAAGGAACCTTGGAGATGCCCTGAAGGGAGTACTCTACTGAGAGAATAAAGACCAACTGTCTTTGGAAACAGAATTATCCCCCAACACAGGTCTGAAATGAGGCAACATTATAAACAAAGCTAGTGCTGGGGATGCTGCCTGCCGTACTCAGTCTCCCTTTTGTTGCCGTGTCTCTTGAGCCCCCCTTGGGCTTATTGATGGCCTGGCATCCTGGTGTGTGGGCTGTCAGCATACCCTGGATGGTGTCTGAATACCCTGTTCCCCAGGACCAACCAACCAAGACCCCCTTCTCAAGGCTTTAGTGGGATCCTCAGGGCCGCAAAGCAGAAGGGGCTTTGGATTTATCTGAAAGGAACACTGGGGTTCTGAACATTATTTCATGTTACGAAAATACCCTGCTGTTAAAACATTAGCAATCGTAGATTATCAGATTACCTTTTCAGAGTATGGAATATATATCTGGCGTGGTTAACCAGAGGATGTTGGTTTAAAACGCTTGCCCTCCATCCAGTGTGAGCTTGTTAGCATCCTTGAATAAGTCATTTAGCAGCTCTGAGGCTCAGTGTCCTCATCTTAAAATACCAGCAGTGACACCCACCACTTCTCAAAGATGTAAGACCCTTGGAGGTGGTGTCTCAGGTGGTCAGCAATGAGAATGGTCCCTCTGGGGCGCAGGGCCAAAGCAGCGTCTCTAGGAGGGAAGGTTAGGAGCAGCCTGGAATGCCCTGGGCAGGAGTTCCAGAGAACTAAACGCAATGATGAAACAGACTAAACGTCTGCCTTCTGTCTGTTATCACCATGCACTAGCACTGCTGTACAAGGTCAGTGATAAACGATTCCACCTCTCAGGGTGGGTACCACCCACTCCAAGCCCCCACCCTCACAATCACTGCTGGGAAGTTTAATGCTCTCTACACACATAAGAGGATTCCTTGTTATTAGGCGCTTGTGGAGAAAGGGTTTAACCCAGTGGAGTGAATGTGGAGTGATCACTCCACATTCTTGCTGCCCACTCATATATATATTTTTTTGTGGTACGCGGGCCTCTCACTGCCGTGGCCTCTCCCGTTGCGGAGCACAGGCTCCAGACGCACAGGCTCAGTGGCCATGGCTCACAGGCCCAGCCGCTCCTTGGCATGTGGGATCTTCCCGGACCGGGGCACGAACCCGTGTCCCCTGCATCGGCAGGCGGACTCTCAACCACTGCGCCACAAGGGAACCCCTGCCCACTCATATTTTATTTGAGGTCAGCTCACTTCAGTTCTCCGAGGTGATGACCACAGAGCAAAATCAACAGTCATCCTTCAAGTCCACTCATTCTTTGCCTGCAAGAAATATTCTATCCTCCACAATATGATATAATTGCTTACATAACCATTGACATCAATTAAAGCCGAATCATTGCCTTGGAACACGGATTTGCACGTTGATTTTTCCTTATAGAAGCTTGCCATCAATCTGTATTTTAGCTCTTGGCTCTTTTGTTTGTGTCCTTGGAGATGAAATGAAATACTTCCAGTCGAGGGAGGGACAACAATACCCCTTAAGTTTATATGTAATTTGAAAAATAATTTTAATTAACATAGGGAAAAGTTAGCCAGTGAAAGAAAAATCTATAGATTCAAAGATGTATTTATTTGTAGCAGGAGATACACTGCTGTCCATTTTTGTTTTGGATTTATTTAAGTGGTCTCTTTTGGTGAGAGGATTGGGAGTTTTGATTTATAAAAACCTTATATACAAGCACTGACGTCCATAACCAAAGATCTTTTTACAGGTCAGATTTTCACACGAACATTCCCACCTATTGATATTCAGCGTTTGAGTTTTCAGTAGACATGTTTTGTGTTAAGCTTACATTAAGAACCTTCAAAATCATTTGAGTGTCTTGCTACACACATTCTACACTGGGTTTTATCTACATGTGAGCAGAATAAAGCACAGTGGAAAGATCCTAACAGACTCTCCTTTTGTTCTATTTCCAATGAGAACAATTATTCCGTAGACTCACAGTTAGAACTGCTCTGACATTATCAGCTGCCCAGCTGGGAGAGCTCCCCCTGCAAGGGCAGGTTGCTTTGATAACAGGAAGAAGGCATCTCACAAGTTTAGAAAGAGAAACAGACACATATCTGCGGTTACTTAAGGGGGGATAATTTGGACGAGGAAAACGCTGAGTGCTAAGTGCTGTGTGTGGTGGAGGGCACCTTGGAAGGGAGGTTTAAGTAGTTATGTCTCATTAGCGTTAAGTCAAGTAGTAGGGTAGAATTTTGGACTTGTAATTATCATTGTAACTCGTGCTGAAGTCATTTAGATTCCGAGAGCCGCGGTTACCCTCCAGGGCGCAGGACCAAACTAATGTCTGTAGAAGCGAAGGAGGAACAGTGGATTTCCATCCCACCCTGCGCTGTTGTATGGGGCTTCCATTCTACAGTTACCTTGGCGATTTAAGGTGGTGTGAGCGGGGTCCACCAGCAGGCGGAAGGTGTTCCTCAGACGTGGGCATCGTTCAGGAACCCTTCCGGTGGCACTAAACACTTCTGGGGAAAGGAAGGTGGCGTGGACATAGAATTGAAGACTCTGGTGTCTTTAGAAGAGCTTGTTAACCTATTGAAAATCTGCCCAGACTAAGAGTTGGAGGACGGCATTGGCGTGTTTTTGTATCCACCTGCCTTTCCCCAGCAATGTCCTATAGCCACTTGTCATTGTGTTTCCAAGTAAATCTACTCCCCAGAGCATTTCTGTGACTGTGCTGCTCAGCAGAGTTATTACCCAGCAGGTGGCTCTCCTAGAAAATGCCTCCTTGCTCAGCCTTGAGGAGAGGTCTGTGACATAAATAACGCTCTTGAGAGCTTTCATGCCTTCTGACTTGGATGAGTGACCCTAAAGGGACCAGCAAAGCTGGGGGAATCAACACCAGAAACAAAACGAAATGGTTCTATAACGATATCTCCTAGCTCCCTTCATCCCTCTAATTTAAACATTTTTATTTTCTGGTTTTCCAACTTCATTTTTATTAATCATGTTTTATTGAACACACACACGTGTACATACTTAAATAAATAAAATAAAATTCCAAAGTAATCTAGAGCCACCATCCCCAGAAATTGCTAGCAGCCTTATAAGCGCTTTCTGAAATTATAAACGTATGACCAGGCAGAGACGAATGTATATGCATGGTGCTCATGCAAATGGGGCATGTTATACACACCCTGCTGTGAACAGCCTCCGTTTGTGAATGGTCTGGTTGTGTAATGAGGCAGGATGATGCGCGTCCCCTTAGTAATAACCTGAGATGGAGGGTGATGAGGCTCACGCCCTTTTCCTCCTGTCCGTCTCACAAAACTAGCCAGCTGTGTCTTCAACCATGCATATTAATATTTGCCAATCTGGACTTGTGAAAATAAAGTTCTCTTTTTTTTTTTTTTTTTTTTTTTTCTTTTTGCGGTATGCGGGCCTCTCACTGTTGTGGCCTCTCCCGTTGCGGAGCACAGGCTCCGGACGCGCAGGCCCAGCGGCCATGGCTCACGGGCCCAGCCACTCCGCGACATATGGGATCCTCCCAGACCGGGGCACGAACCCGTATCCCCTGCATCGGCAGGCGGACTCTCAACCACTGCGCCACCAGGGAGGCCCTAAAGTTCTCTTTTTAAGGGACATTTCTTGAATCAGAATTAGACTATCGTTTTATGATTATAAGTCATTGTTGTTTCTTTTACGTGATCTGGCTGTTTGCATCCTTTGCTCATTTCTTTTGAGTTGTTGAGTTTTTAAAATTGATTTGAAATCTTTATATATTAAGGGAATTAGTCTCTTTTGTGTGTGTTACATATATTTTGTCTGTTTCCTCATTAAGCAGGATACTGACTTTGAGATACACACAGTCACTTTTGACATCTTAGAGATGGGCACATGTATTTCTTCCTTAAAGAGAGTCTTCATGGTGAATAGATGTTGAATTTCCTCCAATGCCTTTTCAAATTCCTATAGAAAATGGCCTTTTGTAAAAAATGGTTAATGATTCAGTAGCTCTCCTTAAGTGACTACTTTCTTGGGGATGATGCTTTAGTCAATGAAATTGCTTCTAATTTCTGCTAATATTTTGCTTGTGGTTTTCGCTTGCGTTAATAAGTATGATTGCTTTTTTCTTTATTTTACACATGTGCCAAATTGATTAGAATTTTGTATCAGTATTAATTCAGGGGACTTCCCTGGTGGTCCAGTGGTTAAGAATTCACCTTCCAATGCAGGGAACATGGGTTCGATCCCTGGTCCGGGAACTAAGATCCCACATGCCGTGGGGCAGCTAAGCCCGTATGCCGCAACTACTGAGCCCATACGCCACAACTAGAGAGGAGCCCTCGATCCACAACAAAGAGCCCGCGTGCCACAACTAAGGCCTGACACAGCCAAAAATAAAATAAATAAATAAATATTTTTTAAAAATATCAATTCAGATGTTACAAAGTTAAGAGAATTTTTATCTTGCTATACTGTGTCTCAATTTAATTAGTTTAATAGTCCTATTTAAACAGTAGAGTTTCATAGAATAAACTCACAACTTACCTTTAATGTATTCCTCAGTTTACTAGGTTTGTTCTTTCCCTGCCCCTGGATGAAATGTCTGGCAAGACCAAAAGCTTTTCTGTTTATTCTTGGGTAGTACTAGTAGCAGTACAGTATCTATATTAATTATTAGTGTGTGGGTAATACCATTAGTAATAGCGATTATTAATTAGTAAGTTAATACTTAGTTTTAAGTAATTAATTAACTAGTATTAATGTTAATATTAAAACTACTACTGTACTCAAGTCCCTGTGTATTTCAATTTCAACAGTCCTGGGGCTTCTTTATATTCTGTGCCCCTCTCCTCTCTTACACTGTTACCACTTTTCTAACGTGTATTTTTCCATTAATGTCAAGGGTTACATAATCATTCTGCCTTCCCACTACAGAAACAAGAAAACATCTTTTCTGTTTTTAATTCTTCCCCTCACCACAGGTCACTTCATATGCTTCACCATCATTATTTGCAATTTTATATTATGCCACCTCTATGTTAAGAATACTTTAATAACATTTAGTATACTTCTCAGTGGTATTACTATTCATCATTTAATTTTGATTGTAAATTTTCCCGGTTTAATTGTGTTTCTTCTCCGTCTACTATTAGGTCCATATTCTTTGCATTACAGGTTTTTGCTTGATTTTCTTTTCTCTGGAGAAGACACATGGTTGGATTGAGTCCTTGGATAATCATAGGATTTTTTTTTCTTCTCTTTCATCCCCACCAAAAAAAAGATAGATTACCCAAGTGGAGAAAGATTCCAGAGTTAGGATGAGACCTTAAAAATAAACCAAAAACATAACTATAAAGACCGACCCTCACAAATCAAATAAACTTCTCTTAGCAACAAGAAGATAACTCCCATCAGCCTGGCTTGAGGAGCACTTAGAAACAGAAACAATCCTTGCTGACAAGACCACACATTTTCAGACAGTAAGGATTGTTTCGACTTTATGATATGTTTTAGATGTCATTAAATCTTAAATTTTGGCCAATCATGATAGGGATGATAGAGCTAAACCTTAAACTGCTTCTTCACTCAAATATAAGAATGTAACCTTATGACATAATCTTTTCTTTGGATTTCAGTATTTAAAAATTTTTGAGTGGCTTACCAACTTTAAAAAATGAGAATGTTTCACATTTTTAAAAAATCCAGAGTTTTCAGCTTTTCTTGAAAAACTGGAAAAGCCGGTAATACTGGTCTTGCACGTGCACTGAGTATCATCTTGCTGGTGCTAAGTAAACACCCACTGCGATGATCTTTGAATCTCTGCCCAGGTGTTTCTTTATATTTTGCACAGCCAGTAAGCACTGGAACCCATGATGCCTGATTCTGCGTGGTAGAGGTGGATGCGCCTCATGCAGCTGAGGGGAGAAACGCACAGTGGAGTGCAAACGTCACTCCTTTGTGACTTCTGCTTTGAAAGGCCCTACCCCCCCCCCGCCCCGTTTTTCTCTTTCCTGTTTTCCTTTGTATTGTAAACACATAGCTATTTTAACACTTCTCCAAATGCACGCTGATTTTTTTTTATTACCAACACCGCAGTGAATGAACATTTCTTTCTCCCAGTTGTTCAGAGACAAACCACGGAGTGAGTCCATCCTGAGTGGCCTTGCTGACGTTTAAGCAGACTCGAAGGAGCCTGCCGAGGGTACCCGCAGGATGTCGGAAAGAGGGGATAGTTGGGCCGCGCCCTCGGGCAGGGCTTGTGTTGGAGAAATGACAGGGCCTCCAGTATATGTAGCTGGTCTTGAGTGACACATAACCTCAAAGCCAAGGAGGTTTCTTGACTGAGTCACACTGTAATGCTATTTTCCTCTAATCATATTTGTTGCATTTCTTTCCATTATTATTTCTCTAATACCCCTTAGGGGCCACTTTTCATTGCATTCTAGGACTTCTCTCCAGTAAAAGTCTTCTTCTGTGGTGGAAAAAAAATAACGTCCTGTCCTGAAGGCATTCATCTCAACATGGTTTTTTTTGTTTTTATTTTCCCCAGTATGAAATTTTTGATGTTCAGTCAGGTCTGGGTGGTGTGGTGCACAACGGTTGTTCATATTCAGGATACCCTTTTTTTAATCTTTCCCAGTGTGGATTATTCGTATCTTCGATGGTGTGATTAACAAATGGAGCCTTTTCCACATACAGTATATATTGACAAGACATTTTCCCCTTTATTTGGATCTGGAAAAAGCAAGAGCTCCTGTCCCTCAGAGGTGTGTTATCTTGGGGAAGATTCCTAATTTTTCTATGCCTCAGTTTCCCTCATTTGCATTGCAGATAATAGTAGTTGCAACTCAGCATTGTTTGGGGGATTACATGAGCTCTAACATACGTAAAAATGGTTAGATCAGTAGCTGGCACAGAACAAACTGTACATAAGTGTGTATTGTTGTAATAGTAGTAATAATAATAGTTTAATAATAATAAAATAATAATTAAATATCAATAAAAATTATAACACATTCCAGTAGAAGCTACTTCCAGATTTGTTAGACTCCTGGAATATTTTTCCTAGGGAAGATGTATTTCTGAGGTGTTATGCTGCTTGATTTTTCCCACTTTTTTTCAAAATTGCCCCTATGTTGACAACCTTCTCTGAAATGGAACTTCATAGTACCAAGGATTTGTGTCTTTTCTTTGTCATCCTCTGGAATGTGTCTTTTAATTTATTTATTTATTTATTTATTTATTTATTTATTTATTTATTTATTTATTTATGGCTGTGTTGGGTGTTTGTTGCTGTGCGTGGTCTTTCTCTAGGTGTGGCGAGGGGGACTACTCTTCATTGTGGTGCGCAGGCTTCTCACTGCGGTGGCTTCTCTTGTTGCAGAGCATGGCCTCTAGGTGCGCGGGCTTCAGTAGTTGTGGTGTGCGGGATTCACTAGTTGTGGCTCACGGGCTCTAGAGCACAGGCTCAGTAGTTGTGGCGCACGGGCTTAGTTGCTCCGCGGCATGTGGGATCTTCCCGGCCCAGGGCTCGAGCCCGTGTCCCCTGCATTGGCAGGCGGATTCTTAACCACTGCGCCACGAGGGAAACCCTGCAATGTGTCTTTAGGAATGTCTGCCGCGAAGACAATTCTTAGATCTTTGGCCTCATCTAAGTGTGGGCCAGGTCTGTCTTCACTGTTCAGAGCTTCTCCCTTTGCCCAGCAAAGCTTGCATTCAGGTTGGACTAATGGGTCTACATGAATCTCTCAATCTCTTTGAGCAGGTTCAGCCACTGCATGTTTCCTCGAAGAAGTCTGCCCTTGGGGCAAGGCTCTGAAGAACCTCACAGAGCTTTCTTTCTCTTCCTTTGTCTTGGGAGAGGGCTGGGCCCTGGTACCATAGAGACCCTTGATAAAGCAATGACAATCTGTTCGACCACAGCAAAGGCAATGGCTCAGGTGCGCCTTGCCCCCGTGTCCCATAACCAGAAGCAGAACCCCGCTGTGGTGCTGGACCCCAGGCCAACCAGCTCACCTACTGATCACGCAGTTACAAAGGCAAAATGAAAAGAGCAGAGTCTATGATAAAAGAAGAGAAGGTGGTAAACTTTCCCAGTCTTTGCTGTCATCCCCTGACTGTGTTTCTAGTGCAACCTATCTATGATCTCATGTGTGATTTTTATTTCTGCAGTGATTTTATATTTCTCATTCATTTCTTTCCAAGCCTCCGAATGCCCATTCTTCATCTCCGTTTCTGTTCTGGCCTTTCTTGTAGTCCTTGCTCCTCTTCCATGCTCCTTTCCTCAGAGAATCCGTATTTAATTGCATTTAATTGACTCCATTTAGTGTGTTAATTCATTTTTTATTTTCTTGCCGTAGATTTGTGTGGGTTCCATGTGGATGACTGTCTTATTCCAAAAAGGAGGGAATTTCCTTATTTTGTGCTGGTTCTCTGGGGAAATGTTACGAGGAAAGGGGAAGGGAGAGCCAGGGTGGGGCAGCTGGGCTTCCGAGTTGATTCCTCAGAGCATTCCTCTCCGACACTCGCCCTGAAGCCTGGCTTCGTGTTTGCAGCCCCCACGTCACAGGCAATGTACTGTCTGTCTTCAGCCCATCAAGGGGCTGCCAAGCTGCTTTCCACTCTTTCTCCTCCACCCTGCCTCACAGCAGCCTGCTTCCTGCACATGCGAGATGCTTGCGTAGGTTCTCACTCCTCTCTGTGTCCCTTGCGACTCTGTGGTGTACGGCATCTCTTTATAAATGATCTAAAAAGCGTATTCAAATGACTAAGAGGTGACATAGAGAGGTCAGAACAATGAGAGGTAAATACACATTTGAAGCAGCCACCTGAATTGAGGTGTTTAAACAGTCTCATTCTCTTCCCTCAAGCTTTGCCACATGGTTTGATTCAGCTAACTATTCCTTGGTACTCACACAAAAGGAAAAAAAAAAGACTCTTTCCTTGGTAGGGACACAACTAGCCCTGGTAGGTATCGTGGACAACATAAAAAATCAGTTCCTTCATTGACCTTTCACTTCAGGTCCCAGGTTGACCTGGTTTCAAGTTTGGCTGTTCCTCCCTAGGGTAAGTATGGCTGCCAGCATGTGACTGAAAATTCTAAAACCTCTCTGTAGCAGGGCCTTGGGTGGCAGACCTATTGTTGAGGGTGAACATGGAGAAAACAGGAGAAGATGGAGGACATATTTGCAGGCAGAAGCAGCAGAACCTTTAAGAAATGTGCCTTTCCTGTTACCAAACTCAGGTTCAGCTGCTCATTGCTCAGGAATTCAATACTGAGAGATGAGTGTTGGGCAAAAGGCAAGATAGCTTTATTGAGGAAGCCAGCAGTCCTGGGGAGAAGATGGACTCCTGTCCTAAAGAGTCAACTCCCCAGGTTTTGCTCGGAGATTTATAGGGAAAAGAGGAAGGGGCTTCGTGCTGGGGAGAGAGCAGTCATCTATTTTCAGAGTTGATTGTGTTGGTCATACAATTCCAAGCAGCCATCAAGTCTTGCCGCTAGAACATCAAGTCATAAATCTCTCACAAGCAAGTCCTAAAAAGCAAGAAACAAGGAACAAAAGCAAAGAGCTGAGGGTCCCCAGCTACAGTCTCACTGCCTCAGTTACATTCCCTAGAACGGTACAGACTTTGGGAGTTAGAAGCACTCTGATTGTGGGATGTGCTCGTGTTTGGCAAGACTCTGCTGTAACAGGAAAGACCTATTAGAAGTGATTTCTCCCCTTATCGTTAAAGGGTAAGAGGGATGCGTGAATGGGAAAAGCGGTCCCCAGATTCAGATTCTTTTTTTTTTTTTTTTTTTTTGAGGTTCGCGGGCCTCTCACCGCTGTGGCCTCTCCCGTTGCAGAGCACAAGCTCCAGACGCACAGGCCCAGCGGCCATGGCTCACAGGCCCAGCCGCTCTGTGGCACATGGGATCTTCCCGGACCGGGGCACGAACCCACGTCCCCTGCATCGGCAGGCGGACTCTCAACCACTGCGCCACCAGGGAAGCCACTGAAGTGGCCACTGAAGTCATTAGTTAAGGCTTCCCCATGTGTCACAATGCTGGGGGTTACTAATACACAGTAAGCTTGACTTACTGGCATCTCCTGTTTCCCCACAGTGCTAGAAAAAGCAGTGAGATGCAGTGAGATACAAGGTAGTCACAGAGAGATGGGGAGATGTCAGTGGTCTGGAAAATCCACAAATTTGTAAATAGTCTATGGATAATTGTACCTTGCCTTGATCTGTGATATGCTTTGGAAGCAATAAAGCAGTATGAAGATGCAGGTTATTATTAGCGGCTGTATAGTGAATAACATTTTACTGTTTAAAGTAGGTGGTTCTGAAATGCATCCTTGCTTATATAGAGAGCTGACCCGTGTCAACATGACTTGCAGGAACGTGTAATTGTAGCTCTCAATCAATTACACTTATACTGACAACCCAAGATATTTATAGCCAGCAGACAGCTGGTTGGAATTTTCTGGAGCCCCTCTACACAGGCTCTCTCTCCTTTTCCTGTCATCTGAACGCATAGCTCTGGCCCCACCTTTCACCTGGCTTGTTCCTAGGGTCTCTTAGTTTAAGCCTCACCTGTAAAGTCACTCTTTTTCCAGAAATAGAGCAGGGAAGAAACCGGAGAGGAGGGTGAAGCAATTTTGAGGCCAAGGTGAAATGACTTAACACAAAGCATTGCTTCTTTATCTCTCCAACAATGTGCTCAACAGCAAGTGAAAGTAAATCTCCAGGGCCTTCTCTGGTGGCCCAGTGGTTAAGAATCTGACTGCCACTGCAGGGGACGTGGGTTCGAGCCCTGATCCGGGATGATCCCACATGCCACAGAGCAACTAAGCCCGTGCACCAGAACTACTGAGCCTGCGCTCTAGAGCCCGTGAGCCACAACTACTGAGCCCATGTTCCACAACTACTGAAGCCCGCGCCTCTAGAGCCTGTGCTCCGCAACAAGAGAAGCCACCAGAATGAGAAGCCCGCGCACCGCAGCGAAGAGTAGCCCCCAATCGCTACAACTAGAGAAAGACCGCGCGTAGCAACGAAGATCCAAAGCAGCCAAAAATAAATAAATAAATTTAAAAAACAACAGTAAATCTCCAAGTTTGGTGGGTAGGGATGTGGGTTGCTGTACCCACTGATGAAAACAGTCTGATATATTCAACCACATGTTCAAAGTGTTGGGATTCTTCAAGTTTTCTTCTGATTTAAAAAATTCATGCATACCTCTTCTATGTTATAGTATTTTTACCGGAAAATAATATTTTATCTTTTCATCAGGAAATTTCTTGCCTGTCTCTTGGTTACTGGTTGAAATATGATTACACTGAGTTTATAGATATTGGGAAACTGGGCTAAAATGAAGAAGGTGCCATTTATGTCAGGTGTAACATAAGGACAATTTTTCTTGTCTGTCTTGGTTTCACAGTACCTCTAGAAAGAAATGTCATATAAATATGATATACAAATGCTAATACTGGTTTAATGCTTTACCACTTCTCAGGGTAATCTCTAAGGAAAGAGGTACAAATTTCCCGAAATGCCTGCAGGACACTTTGTAATATTTTTAGGTCACACTGGAGAAGTTTTTGATCAGTGTATTTGCTGAGAAATCAAGTCACTTATGCCATACACTGAAAGGGCCAGCTGGCTAGTCCCTTGTACTTAGAGATATGCTCTTTAAAATCTTTTCCAGCAGAGAGAGTGATGGGTGTTTTTTAACCAACAGAATAATTTAAAAAATACTAAGTCTCCAAAGATGCAGAATGAATGTTGAAAAACGCATGTCAAACTATCTTATTTGTTACTGCAAGTGGTAGAAATTGGAGGGTAGTATGGGGAGGTCATTAATTTCTTCTGTAAAAATCTCTGATTGGTTCCATGATCCCAGGATTAATGGTCTTCATTCAAATGTCAAACTTTGTTATTTCAGTTTCCAGATCTTTCCATCTCTGCTTGTCTTAAGTTCCCCAGATCTGAAGGTCATGTCATCATATTATTTCACCAACTTCCAATCATCTCTGCTATCATTCCGCAAGTCCTGGGTCATCCATGCCAATTTCTGGATGGCTTTAGCTCCTGGTTCACTGTCATTTTCTTTAACATAATTTTGTTTTAATTCTTGGTCATTTAAAAAATATATATACACAGGGCTTCCCTGGTGGCGCAGTGGTTGAGTGTCCACCTGCCAATGCAGGGGACACGGGTTCGTGCCCCGGTCCGGGAAGATCCCACATGCTGTGGAGCGGCTGGGCCCGTGAGCCATGGCCGCTGAGCCTGCACGTCTGGAGCCTGTGCTCCGCAACGGGAGAGGCCAGAACAGTGAGAGGCCCACGTACCACACACACACAAAAAAGGAGAGAGAAAAAAATATGTATATATGACTTTCCCATAACTTTTCTTTCTTTAATGACTGTGTCCTCTACCCTCACTTAGCCACTCACGCCATTCTTTCTTTTTTTTTTTTTTTTTTTTTTGCTGTACGTGGGCCTCTCACTGTTGTGGCCTCTCCCGTTGTGGAGCACAGGCTCTGGATGCGCAGGCTCAGCGGCCGTGGCTCACAGGCCCAGCCGCTCTGTGGCATGCGGGATCCTCCCGGACCGGGGCACGAACCTGCGTCCCCTGCATCGGCAGGCGGACTCCCAACCACTGCGCCACCAGGGAAGCCCATTATTTCTTACCACCAGTAACTGTACACTTTCATAACCACAGTTTCATGAGTCAAGCTGTC
Source organism: Mesoplodon bidens (assembly GCF_964165515.1). Lineage (NCBI taxonomy): Eukaryota > Metazoa > Chordata > Mammalia > Artiodactyla > Ziphiidae > Mesoplodon > Mesoplodon bidens. The sequence continues at coordinate 47,923,361 of NC_138180.1, forward strand.
CTACCACCACCGTCCATTTTGCCAGCATATGCCTCGTAGTCATGTATTCCAGCCAGTGTTTCTGTGGCTTCACTGGGAATTCCAACCCATTAGTCCGACCATCTTTGACTGTCCTTCATCTCCCTGAGACTTCTCTGCCCTCCATAACCATCTTCAAATCCATGTCAATCATCACCTCTGCATATATCCCACACTCCTTTCTACTTGCTTGGCCAAATGACAGTGTCGATGAAATGAAAACCTCTACCTGTGCCACATGAACACGCAGCTGAACATGGATGGAGAAAAACGGCTTTCTGGTCTCCTTCTACATCCATGACTCAAAGAATTGCCCTTGATGTTGTCAAAACATCATGTTGCAATTCCCTACGCTAGTTTATGGTTTTACTTCCTACGTGGCTATTTCCCACCTGCTATCCCTTGCTTCCTAAACTCTGACATTTCGTTCTCCCATGTTCATGCATAGCGTATGGGCTTGCTTCTGACGTCACTAAGGAAGTTAAAGCCATCAGAAAAGGAATCCCACAGACTCCCACTAGCACACCTACCCACACACCAGCATCTGCACTGCTCCCACCCGCTGCCAGAATCTTCCCTCTAATTAGGGTGAATGACCCATGATCACATCTTATGCCAACTCCTTCCTTCATTCACTAGATCCTACACTCCACTGGCTCAAGGACGTTGTCCCAGCATTTGTTTCCCCTGCCTCTCTCTTATAAATTATCCTTTCTTTCTCCCTGCTGGACCAGACCCATAAGACACCTTGCTGATATTTCTCCTAACTAAAACCAAAATCCTTCTCTTGCCTTGCTCAACTGATGGCAGCTCATTTCCACTTTTAATTGTTTGTTTCTAATATAGAGAAATATTGTTATATACAAATACAGTTTGTATATTCATATTGTCTCCTGCAACCTTGCTAAACTCATGTTTTATTTCTACTGGCTTTTTTTTTTTTTTTTTTTTTTTTTTTTGCGGTACGCGGGCCTCTCACTGTTGTGGCCTCCCCCGTTGCAGAGCACAGGCTCTGGACGCACAGGCTCAGTGGCCATGGCTCACGGTCCCAGCCGCTCCGTGGCATGTGGGATCTTCCCGGACCGGGGCACGAACCCGTGTCCCCTGCATCGGCAGGCAGACTCTCAACCACTGTGCCACCAGGGAAGCCCTCTACTGGCTTTTTAATGGATTATTTAGGATTTTCCACACATATTGTTATGTCATCTGTGATTAGAGAAAATTTTAATTCTTTCTTTAAAAATTTGTGTGCTTTTAATTTTTATTTCGTTGCTGTAGTATATTGGCTAGGACTTCAAGTACAATGTTTAATAGGAGTGTTAAGAGAACATGTCCTTGTCTTGTTCCCTCTTTTGAGGAGAAAGAATTCAGTCTATCACTAATTTAGTAGTTCAGTAGATGTCCTTTATAAGTTTAGGAAGCTTCCTATTATTCCTACTTTTCTGAGACCTATTATAAATTGATGATAAATTTTGTCAAATGGTTTTTCTGCATCTATTGTAATGATTATATGGCTGGGTTTTTTTTTAGTAGGTTGATATGGCAATTTTTGTATGTTAAACTAGAATTGTATAATTGGTATTATTTCTTTAAAAACTATTTTATAGAATTCGCCAGTGAAGCCATTTGAGTCTGGAATGTTTTGTCAGAACGTTTTTTGTTTTTTTTTTTAACTAAGAATTCAAATTCTTAATTAGATATAGGACTACTTTGGTTTTCTATTTCTCCTTAAATAATCTTTGACTATTTGGCCAAAGAACTTGTCCATTTCATTGAAGTGGCTGAATTTATGGCTATAAAATGTTAATATTTTTAAAAAGTATCTTTTAAACATCTCTAGGCTCTCTAATGTTTTTTTCTTCTCTTTACTTTGTGATGTTGATAATTTGTATTTTTTTCTCTCTCCTGTCTCTCTCTGTCTCTCTCTTTCATGATTTTTCTGGTTAGGAATTTATCAATCAGTTTTTCATTTTCAAAGAGAAAGTTTCTGGTTTTATTGATTTTCTGTTTTCTGTTTTGTTGATTTCTGCTGTTTATTTTCTATCTTTTTCCCAGTTAATTTGAGTTTATTTTTGCTTCTTTTCTTAGTTTCCTATGGTGGAAGCTTAGATCAGAGAGCAGCAAACTACAGCCCATGGGCCAAATATCGCCCAGTGCTTGCTTCTGTAAATAAAGTTTTATTGCAATCCCGTCATGGTCATTCCTTTTAAGTATTGTCTATCGTCGCTTTTGTGATACAATAGCAAAGTTGAGTTGTTGCAGCAGAGACCATATGACCCACAAAGCCTAAAATATTTACTTTCTGGCCTTTTAAAGAAAAAGTTTGCCAACCTCTGGCTTAAATCATTGATTAGTGACCATTTTTGTTTTTTATACATATGTATTTAAGGCTGTAAAGTCCCTCCTCTAAGCACTATTGTATGTACTTCCTATAAGTTTGTCAGTATGGTGTATTTTCAATGAGTTGTTTAATTTCCAGGTATTTGCTGTGTTTATGTTGATTTCTGAGTTAATTCCACTTTGGACAAAGAACACACTCAACAATATTTTGATATTTCTAAACCCCATGGCACTTGTTTTATGGCCCATCATATGATGTATCTTGGTTGACATTTTCTTCCAATAGGTCCTTTGTCTCCATCATGGCATGTTCACTTAGATCTCTGCCCTGTTCTGCTTCTTTCCACTTCTACTTTTTTGGCCTGGGCCTTGTGGATCTTCCCTGGGCCTGTGCAAACTGAGAATCAGCCAAGTGTCTGGGAAGATAGAGGGCTCACCCTCTGTGTTTGCCTTGCTTCTAGGGACACTATTCATTTCCAGCTGCTCTTCAGGGTTTGGGCTCTGGACGCTGACCCTTCTGGCTTTCTGTTGCCCAAGCTGTGCATGTTTAGAGAATGTTCTCATTAAACAAAATCATTAATTTGGCATATTTTCACTCCCTGTTGCTCTAATGTTTCACCAGGGTCTCTCTGTACCTCTGTGGTTAAGCAGTCTGTCTGCTAGTGATTTAGGCAGGTTATGTTCTGAATTTGGATTTTAATCTGTCGAAGGTTCTCATGCTCCCAAGATTTCCCATTTGATTTCCAGCTGCCCTCCCAGCCTTTACCCAACAAGGCCATGTGGATGGGGCAAGAAGCCACAATCTAGCAGTTCTTACTCTTATAGCTGCCAGTGTTTGAGGTTTAACTCCCCTCCAGTCTGTCTCTTTTTAGAAGCTTTCAAGCATATTTGTAAAAAATTTAGCCAAGTGCATGGGATCACTTCACTCCACTGATATTACTAAAAGCCTATTACTGAATGATTGATTTTTAAGTAAACTTTTTATTGAATTAAAACACACAGACAACTACACATATGATTCTACAGCTGACTGAAATTTTCCTGGAATTAACACCTGTCTGTAACCACTGCTCATATAAAAAGTAGAAAATTATCAGCACTTAAGAAGCCCCTGGGAACCTTTCCAATGACTAAACCCTTCTCCCCAAAGGTAACCATTCTGCTGACTTCAAATGCTGTCGTTTACTGTTTTTTTTTTTTTTTTGCATTTTCTATAAATGGAATGATATAATAGGAACCTTTTGGTCTCTGACTTCTTTTGCTCAAAGTTAGGTTTTTGGAATATGTGCTGTTCTGTGTAGATGCACTTTATATATTTTCATTGCTTTATAGCATTACCTTGGGTGAATATAACCTAAGTTACTTTTTCTCCATTCTGCTGTTGACAGCCAGTAGTTGGGTTGACCATCTATGGACGAGTTGTCTCCAGTTTGAGGCTGTCACAGGGATGGGTGCTGTGACCATTCTTGGATATGATGCCCCCTGGTGTGCAGAGTCACATCCTGTTGCATACGATCCTGGGCGTGGAGTGGCTGGGTCGTGGGACATGTACATATCCAGCTATGACAGACATTGTGAAACAGTTTTCCAAAGTGGTTGTGCTTTTTCTACTCCTTCCAGCAATGTAGGGAGGTTCTACATGATCCATTTTAAATTGTATTGGCCTGTGACGGTTTCATGCAGCTGCTGCTCAGGGTTTTCTTAGTGAAACAGTACCCCCATTTCCACCTCCCCAACCAAACGCACATTTAACAGCATTTAGGTACAGCCAACCATCTGGATTGACAGCTACTGCCTAGGACCCCCTGTGACCTACTTTTCTTTAAGACAGGAGACTTATTTCTGGGAACCCCAGACATAAGTCCATGATTCTCAGAATCTCTCTACATGACAGACTGTTATGAATTTCCCTTATTATCTTATGTTTTATTTCAATTTTGAGATTCAAGCTTTCTATTTTAATCCTGGTAGAAAATAAAAACTTAACTTTGTATGCTTGCAAATAGTGTATGGACAAGGGTACTAATCATAAAACCCAGAAGTTTTGATACTTGTTTCATATAGATTTCTCCATAAGGTTTTTTTCCTTTTTACTCACCTATTTTCATTATCACAGTTGTAGCCGGACTCTGAAATAATTTATGGCAACAAGTAATTCTTCATGTGGTGCACAGATGTGTACCACTCACATCTGCTAGTAGGCAGAATTCTAGGGTGGTCCCAAGACTTCTGCCCTTTGGTGTATGTACACACCTTGTACGATGCCACACCTTGAGGGTGAGGAGGGCTCATGAATGGGATGGGAGACCCCACCTGTGATGAGGTTACCGGTCGCTGACCTTGACTCACTCGAAGGGTGATTATACCCCATGGGCCTGACCTCATCAGGTGAGCCCTTAGAAGGAACTGAGCTTCTCCTGAAGTCAGAGGTATTGGGAGTGTGAGAAGGATCCTGGAGGGGCCTCCTAGCTAAGACCTGTGAGCAGCCTTGAGGAGCCAAGAGCGACTTCCAGCTGACAGCCAGGAAGAAAATCAGGATCTTGGTCACACAGACACAAGGAAATGGATTCTTCCCACAGCCAGTAAGCTTGAAAGAGGGGCCCCAGCTTTTGGTGACACCTTCATTTCAGCCTGTGAAACCGAGTGCAGAGAAAATCACCAGCCTTCCCCTTAACGCCTGATGGCAATCTATGAACTAGCGAAAGGGAGTTGTTTTAAGTTGCTGAGACAGTGGGAACTTGTAACACAGCAACAGAACACTAATAGGCCTCTCACAAAAATACTGAGTCACGGGGTAAAAAACCGTTTTATGCAAAAATGAGGTAGGATTCTGTTGACACTTCCCCCCAAATCACATGTTGCATCTAGAAAGTCACTGAAATAATTTGATTTTACTGTGGGGTTGCTCTTGGCTCTCAGGGATCTAAACTCAGAGCTCACACTCCAGTAAGGGAAGCTCCCGTGTTCTCTCACTCACGTGTGACAGACACTGCACTTTGTCTTGCTGAAGAGTCTTTCTGAGAACACAGATTCAGACTTTCCTTCCCCAAACTTTGGGTGAGTTTGGTGCTTCAGGCAGACCCTTGCTTATTCCGTGGCTTCTCCCACCCTTTGGTGAAGCGCACTTCCCCGGGCAGGTCATCCCTGGACTTAAGTAGCTCGGCTGTGAAGGAGGAATGCTGGCCTCATGGCACCACAGGTCAGCTGGGTCTGAAGCCACTTCTGAGAATGAGGATGAGGGGCCCAAGTGGAGTGACCGTGGAGGCCCTCGAGGGAGCACAGCGACAGAAAACAGGCACCTGCTTATGTAAACCCCGCTAGACTGCTTGAAAATGCAGCTGGCTCTTTCTCTATCACAGCCCATGATCATGCTTATGCAAAAAAAAAAAAAAAAAAAGCCGAATTAGAGTTGTGGTTATGGCACACAGATATAAGGCAAAGTGCAAATAGATCCTCTGTTTTGCAGATTTGAAATCATGTACATTTTTGTTTAGTTGCTGTTGAGACTTAGCTCTGGGACTTTTCGCCTCTGTAAAGCATGAATGTGGTAGGAGATCAAAGTAAAAACACACGTGGAACTAAGGCCCATTTCTACCACTGGTGAGGAACTCTGAGCCCACGGGGGCTGCATTTAAAAAAAAAGTTGTCCAGCAGTAAATTTTTTTTATTGAGTTAGTTGACTTTTTTTTTTTCCAGCTAAAAAAGTAGCATTTTAAGCCTGCTAGCCACAATGTGCTGCAGCTGAGTGTTTCAGTCCAGACCAGCCACCTGATTTCTCTGCCCTACCTGTCGTCTCGGTGACACCACGGCTGAGCATCAGGGACTTCTATCATTGGGTTGATGCTGTTTCTTTCTCCCACACATGTGGCCGGGTCCCTTGACGTACAGGAGTGTGACTGTGCTGTAGGCGTTCGGGCAGGGGCGGGGCAGGTAAGCCAGCCCTCATCTGCGGGCACAAGGGGCAAAGTGAGGCCCGTCCTCCACCCCCCCTGTGAGTCCTTCGCTTCCTCTCTGATACCATTGCCTTTTCCTTCCTTGCATGTTCCCATTCGCCCTTAAGAATAGGTATCAGAGCACTTAAGACCTCCCGATGATGCCCGTTTTCCCGGATTCTGTATTTGTGAATTCGCCGACTTGCTAAAATGTGTTTTTCACCCTAAATCCACGCTTGCAGCACGTTCACTGCAGGTTGTTCGGTAATGTGGGCACAGCAGCGGTCAGCTCGAGTTGCCTGATGCGCATGTTCCCAGCTGAGGTGGCACAGGGCGACGCTCTCTCTGCCTTCTTGTTTCAGCTCTCACACGGGAGACTCGGGTCCTTTCTGTTGTCTATTTAGCGCCACAGGGTTTTTGTTCTGTTTGGGTAATGTTGCCATTTCACATGGCCCCCAAGCGCAGTGCTGAAGTGCTGTCTCATGTCCCCACATAGGTGCAAGAATACCACCGTGTGCCTCAGGGAGAAAATACAAGCGTGAGACAAGCTTCCTTCAGGCGGGCGCTACGGTGCTGTTGACCCTGAGTTCAGGATTAATGAAGGTTTCCCCCTAGGAGCACAGGAGGTGAGTTCAGAGAGGAGCTGCATCATGGTGGCTGCCTGGCCTCTCCGTCAGCGGCAGGGTCGGTCCCCGTCTGCTCAGACCAAGGGCTCTCGTGTCAGTCTTGGCTTCTCTGTCTGTCTCTTTCACGCTCCACATGGAGCTGCGATACACTTCCATAGGCTCTACCATTAAAATATATTACGCCTGAATGGAACTGCTTCTCACCGTCTCTGCCGCACCCACCCGTTCCCGTTGCCTGGATGATTGCAGAAGCCTCGTACCCAACCCGCTTGCTTCTGCGCCTCATCCACAGCTACCGGTATCCTGCTCCTAAAGGATCACACGGCTCCTCTCCTCAAAGTACAAACAGAAATCCAGAACATATGCCGTCTGACGTCACCCTGGACGGCTATTTCCTGCTTCTCTCTGTCTATCTCTGCTTCTCGTAGCACGGTTGCTGGAATACAAGGAACAGGAAGATCTTAGGCCTGGGCTTGGAATTTCCCAGAGCACCACTTGTTCATTATTATTAATGAATAAACATAATGTTTAGAACAGGTTTAGGTTCGCAGCGAAGTTGCTGGACAGCACAGAGAACAAAGGCCCTGCGCCCCGAGCACACACAGCCACCTCCACTGGCTCCACGTCCCCCCAAAGGGGTGCATTTGTTACCATCCAGGAGCCTGCCTGGTCACGTCACGAGTGCCCAAAGTCCATAGTTTCCATTCGGCTTCGCTCTTGTGGTCACCCTGTGAATTCTGACAAAGAGCATCCCGTGTTCTTTTGCCAAAGCGAGTTCAAAGACCAGCCCACAATCCAGGCAAGGGAAACAGGTCCATCTGTTGATGTACGGAGCAGATGTATATCCAGGAAGAGGAGATATTTGGGGGCTATCTTTGGAGCCTCTTTCCCACAGCGACTGAAACAAACAGACCTTGTGCTTGATAGCTTGCGTGGCTCAGGTCAGCATTTCTCACACCTAAGTGTATGTATAGAGTACCTGAGGACCTTCCTGAACTCCAGATCCGTTTAGCAGGTCTGGGAGGGCCTGCTAAGATAGGGCTGGGGAGTCTGCGTGTGTGCCAGGCTCCCAGGGGGTGCCATGCTGTTAGCCAGTGAAGCGTGCGGCCAGAGTGACTGACTCTGAAAGGTTTGCAGCCTTCCTGGTTGCCACGTGACATTCTCTCCTGACTTACCAGCTTTGTTCTCCTGTTTGCTCAACTTTTTTTTTTTTTTTTTTTGGCTGCGTCGGGTCTTAGCTGTGGCACGCGGGGTCTTCGTTGAGGCTTGCGGGATCTTTCATTGCGGCGTGGGCTTCTCTCTAGTTGTGCTGCTCGGGCTTCTCTCTAGTTGGGGCGTGCAGGTTTCTTCTCTCTCCAGCTGTGCTGCGTGGGCTCCAGGACGCATGGGCTGTGTAGTTTGCGGCACGAGGGCTCTCTCGTTGAGGCGCGCGAGCTCAGTGGTTATGGCGTGTGGGTTTAGTTGCCCCCAGCATATGGGATCTTAGTTCCCCAACCAGGGAGTGAACCCGCATCCCGTGCATTGGAAGGCAGATTGTTTACCACTGGACCTTTACCACTGGGAAGTCCCTGTTTTCTCTACTTTTGACGCTGGTAGGCAGTGTCAATGTGGAAGAGCCTTAAATCCAAATTCAGGGTCACCCTCCCACACAACATTTCGCTGACCACCCAATTCTCTAGTCATTGTCCTATTTCATTTTAACCCACTTGGGGCTTGCAGTGCCCACTTGGCATATATTATAAAACCCTGACATTTTCATTTTATTTTTCCCACGTTTATGTCTCTGGCTAACTGATAAGTCTTTTGGTTGACATACTTACTTAGATTATGGCCCAACAAGATTCAGCCCAGCAACTGCAATGATAATTATACCCACCAGATCAGGGATGCTTAGGATGTTCTAGACCTTGCTAAGTTGTTTTGTTTTTGCACAACAAGGCGTTGTGGTGTTGGGTTTATTGAGCAGCTTCCTGCAGTGATTATTGCAACCCTTGTGAGTATTGTTTCCAAATCACAGAGGAGGCAGCTGAGAAGTTAGCCCTGGGTGGTAAGACCAGCTGGACTGGAAGCCAGGTGTGTCTGACTCATTGACCTGTGTCCTCAGCCACTGTGCTTTTAGGCTTCTGGACATTTCTGGAGCAGATTTGTTGAATCATCCATTGTCTTTTGATCCTTTTCAGGAATGGTGTATTGGGTAAGTTTCAGGGATAGTTAGGTCCTTGTAGGGGCAGTTAGGTTCTTACAGAGTAATATCCAGCCCCTAGTGATAGCTCATGCTTCCGTTGCCATCCCTTCGGCCAATGAGAGTGTTTTTACTTTAAAAGATCTCATACTTGGGCTTCCCTGGTGGCGCAGTGGTTGAGAGTCCGCCTGCCGATGCAGGGGACACGGGTTCGTGCCCCGGTCTGGGAGGATCCCACATGCCGCGGAGCGGCTGGGCCCGTGAGCCATGGCTGCTGAGCCTGCGCGTCCGGAGCCTGTGCTCTGCAGGGGGAGGGGCCACAACAGTGAGAGGCCCGCCTACCGCAAAAAAAAAAAAAAAAAGATCTCATACTTTTATGACCAAGTAATGAAAACTGAAGGGAAATAGCGTGTCCTTCACTTCCCATATGTCAGAGTTTACATTATGGAAATAATACTAGCTAAGCTAGAGTAGCAACATCCTCAGAAGGAATCCACATCTATGTCTATTGCTTTTCAGATCCCCCACGACAGTTGTTTCCTGATAACGCATATTTTGTCTGCTACCTTCTTCACCAATTAGTGTCAGTTTCTCAGTGCAGATCTTCCCCAGCTAGCCTCTGGTAAAACAGAAGAAAACTGTTAACAAGACAAGCAAACTCTGCTGAAGATACATTTCATATAAAATAAATACTGTTGCCTGTAAAAAAGCAATTTTAATGGGGCTCTTTCTTGGAAGGAAAGAGAGTTATTTTCTAAGTAAGGAAGAAAAATAGCTCCAGTTGTCAGCTCGTGGTTTGATGGATTATTGCTTCTCTTGTTGTCTGTTTGGTCAGTATCTCCACACGCTCATGGTTGTCCTTGCAGCGAAGAAAGGAAGAACCGCCACCGTTATTGAAAGTGAAAATGGGGCTTCCCTGGTGGCACAGTGGTTGAGAGTCCGCCTGCCGATGCAGGGGACACGGGTTCGTGCCCCGGTCCGGGAAGATCCCACATGCCGCGGAGCGGCTGGGCCCGTGAGCCATGGCCGCTGAGCCTGCGCGTCCGCAGCCTGTGCTCCGCAACGGGAGAGGCCACAACAGTGAGAGGCCCGCGTAATGCAAAAAAAAAAAAGAAAGTGAAAATGGCAATCTAGTCCATTTAAATTTAGATGCTATATCAAATTATTTTCTGTGCATTCATTTTCACTCTTAGGACAAAAACTCTTATGTCCTGAAGAACAGTTTCTGAAAGACTGCCATGATAGTCACTTACCCTTGGAGTCATTGACTTTGATGCATTATAGACGATTTTTATATACCAACATGACTAATGATACTTAAAGCCTGTTTATGGCTAGACGGCCGACCTTCCACTCAGTGGCGCTGCCTCCGGGGTCACTGAGTGTCCCATCCCCACCCCCTGCCACGTTTTGGATTTCTATGCCCTTGCTAGAAGTCGTCCAGAATCGTACTTTATTTTAGAGACTGGCTTTATAAGGCTCAAGTGAACGTATGGCAGAATCAATAGAACCCTAACCATCAGTAGTGGGAGAGAGTTCTCGCCTTAGAGAGTGAGGAACTGAAGCCTAAGTTGCTTTTAGGGGCTCTTTGCAATAAACGATGTTTAACCCTTTAAGCAAAAGCAGAGAAAGGAGGTGCAGCTTGTCACGACAGCTGTGTTTACTTCTTCCACGGAGGGAGGCACTTGGGAGGCAGACAGTTCCCCACGAGGACTGCAGGAAGTTGCTCTGGCTGCCAGGGGACCAGAGTCTAGTAGACCTTTCCACTGACCTGCACAAGAAGGCTTCAGGGGCCAGAGCTTTCCTTACACGAGGACAGAACTTGTGGGGAGAGGAACTGGCTGAACAAGTAATTCCTTGAAGAACGTTAGCTTTGATGTGTCAGAGCAATCTTTAGAGAACTTTCTCATTCTCTGCTGTTTCGTTTGGACCAAAATGTTACTGGATTATGTTTAGAAGTGCCCCATAATTCTGCATTTTCTGGCTCCCTAAAATGAGTGTGTTTCCTTTTCTTTTAAAATCTCAAGTCTTTATACACGCTGCTGTGTCATTTTCTTTCTTATCTGTACTTCAGAGTAAGTCACAGTGATTTCACAAACAGATGAAAAATAAAAAATGTTCCCCAAACGGTATCATCTCTATCCAGACACCCCTTGTCTGGGCTTGTGTTTCAGAAAGGAAATAGGACGGTACATCACTGTGATCAGGCATCCTAGAGAAGAAGACATCTGAACCTTTTTTCTATTATTACTCAGCATCTCCAGCATTTGATATCTCAGTGAGCCCGTCTTGCATTCTTATTGGTGTCAGATTGCAGTGCTGCGTCTTTGCCCTCGTAACCTTCCCATCTGGTGGTTTAGGAGAAGTGCAGCTTGCTTGTGACAGCGCTGTAACCATCAGTGGAATATGCTTGGTCACCTTGGAGGGAGGCTGATGGTCTGGTGTAAACTTGCCCTTAATTATAAAAACACCGAGTCTGTGGGAGAGTGTTGCTACAGGCCGCTTAGGCATGTTGGAAAAAAACGTGTGTCATGTGACAATAGACGGTTCATGCTCCCTGTCTGTTGAGTGGGCGTATGGATGGGCTGGCATCTCCTTGTAGCAGGCAGAGAGTTAGAGCAGCGAATGGCAAACTCTTTCTCTCAAGGGCTACATACTAAATGTCCTAAGCTTTGTGGGTTCTGTGGTCTCTGTCACATCTGCTCAGTCCTGCCATTTCTATTAAGATAATAGTGACTTTTTTTTGCTCTAAAAAGATATATTTTTATTATGAAAATAATAAAGCAATGCAAAAAAGTATACATTAAAAAAACTCACCCCAATGCCCACCATCCAGAAATCATTGTGGTCAGCACTTGATCACTGTTAACAGGCATCTGTCTTAAGAAACATTCAGATTGAAAGAGCCATAAATTGTCCCTAAATGATAGATAGCTAGGGGGAAAGTACATTAAAAATGGCATCAAACTGATACATGTTATTTTTAGTAACAAATATTTTATTAAGTTTTACTTAAGTTTAACCAAAAACAGTAAGTGGAAATAAAAGTAAAGGAACTGTTAAGTGTTAAATGAATATTTCTTTTTCAAAAGGTACTTCATTTCCTAGAAGAGTTATACCCAACTCATAAACTATGATGAAGGAGCATAAAATGTAAAAAGCTGGTTTTGTAAAAACGATGCTTTTTTAAAAAAAATTTATTTTAAAAATTTATTTTATTTTACGCTGCGTTGGGTCTTTGTTGCGGTGCATGGGCTTCTCACTGCAGTGGCTTCTCTTTTTTTTTTTTTTTTTAGATTCCATATATATGTGTTAACATACGGTATTTGTTTTTCTCTTTCTGACTTACTTCACTCTGTATGACAGTCTCTAGCTCCATCTACCCCACTACAAATAACTCAATTTTGTTTCTTATTACTCATGGCTGAGTAATATTCCACTGTATATATGTGCCACATCTTGTTTTTTTATTTAATTTAATTTATTTTTTTATACAGCAGGTTCTTATTAGTCATCCCCTTTATACACATCTGTTTATCCATGTCAATCCCAATCGCCCAATTCAGCACACCACCATCCTCCCCCGCCCCCCGCTTTCCCCCCTTGGTGTCCACACATTTGTGCTCTACATCTGTGTCTCAATTTCTGCCCTGCAAACTGGTTCATCGCTACCATTTTCAGTTCCACATTTACTAGCCCGTCCTCACTAAGAGAATATGAAGATCAGTTGCCTTAATATCTATGGAGCATATGGAGGAGCTAAAAATGTACCACAGACAGGTTTGGAATGGGCTGCCATTGCCTTCCCTTGGTCAACCCAGTTACAAAAGTTCACAGTGACACCAGACTGGATTTAGAGAGTTGATCTTTTCGGTATCCCTCATTCAGTGAGTTTCTTATTGAAATATCTACCATTTCTTCACTGTCCATCCCAAACGAGAGACGTGATGGTGCATGGTTTCTTTAAGGAAGGTAAAATAACCAATGTTTTTATGTACTGAATAATTACTTTAGCTTCTAACCTCTAAGGGCGCCGGCACAGGCCCTTTGCCCCTGGCTTGGGGGAGGATTGTTTTTCAAACCGGGCTCTGTAACCCCAGATGCATCCTTTCTGATAACCCGGCAGGCCCGAGACCTGTGGGAATCAACTCAAAGCACCACCATCGGAAGAGCCCAAAGCACTGGTGTGCTCAGCGGTGTAGACTCCCAGTGGGGATGCTGGGTGGGAAATATGAACACATCGCAGGGGTGGCAGGACAGACAACCCATTCTGTCATCCATCCGCTCCCACCCGCTCCCAGCCACTCTCCCTCATCAAGTGAGAAATAATGGGCCCGTTCCTTACATTTTCGTTCTCCTTAGATGGCTATTTCTGTGCCTTGACTTTTGCCAGGTCAAAGCGAAAATGAGTGTGGATCAGTTCACTTCAGGTGATGGGAAATGGTATCTAGCATTGGACAGTAAATGGAATGAAAGCAAAATGAATGGTAATAAATGAAGATGTCTGTGAAATATCCAGACCAGCAGATTCCTCTTTGCTTAGCGTAAGTGGCATATTTCTCCAAAGCCTTTATCTCCGGGGAACCCTATAACAAGAGTCAGCGAGATTAAAGATTTACTCAAGGGCGTACAGCCATCAACTGGGACTAGTGGGAGGGGTTGGAACCCAGAACCCTCCTAACTCCGAGCCCTCATTCATTTTCCACCGAGCCATGTGATATTCATCTATTTATCTACCTATCTATCCATCAACTTACCTATTTCAGCTAGTATTGTATATCACTACCTGGAATAGGCAGAAATGTAAAAATCACACTTCTTAGAATTGACATATCATAAACCAAGTATATGCACATGTAGAACCTAAAATAGGACAGAAGCTTCCTGTCTTCTCCTTATATTTGTTCTATAAATTGAGGCAGATACCCAGCCTGGTTTTAAAAAGAAGTCTGACCTTAGCCATCAGGCAATATATGAGGACAAAAACTTCAAGAATTTTTAATACTTCTTGATGAGTACTTGGTACAACTGAATTTATTCCCAAATTGGCCACAAACTAACTTCACTCTTTTGGCCAAGTTCCTAATGTCTCCAGCCCTCAACTCCTTATCCGCAAAACAAGCGTGTCATGCTAGGTTAGCCCGAAATACCTTGTCCTGAAATACTTAGAAACTTTATAGAAATACAATTTCTATAGCTCTATATTAGTGTCACTGGACCTTCTCATTTGCAAATGCTTAATGACCGTCACCATCCTCCTGACACTGGTAAAAGCTAAAAGAAGTTGTAAAATAACTTGGAAGTTCCAAAAAGAAGGCAAAGTGGTCATTAGGACCATTATTTTATAACTATAGTTTAAAAACAGAATCACATAGGGAGAATTTTCTGCGGAATATAATGGTACATAATTTCATAAAATTATACAAATACATCAATTGGCACACAATAAAAACCTAACAATACTTTTCATATAATTTTCTAATTGTTCACCTTTTGCTAAAGAAAAATTATTTTTCATTTGCAATACTCATTCCAAAAAGTGTCACCAAAATTATTTTTATGACCACTTAAAAAATTATGATAAAGATCAATCACTTTGATTTGTCTGAATAACCCCAATACCTGTGGCAGGTTCTTAAAATTTTTTATATTCACTCTTGCTCCAGAAACTATTTAAGATCCCTTGCTGAGGTCATTGTATTTAAAGGCAAAACCTACCCACTTTAGAAGTCTTCAAAGGAGTTCAAAAAGACACTCTCAGATCCCTAGGTGTGAAAAAAATGCCTTGTGCTTAATTCAGGAGCCCTTAACACCGTGCAGCATTTTCTCAAGGCATGCAAATCGACCCACACGCAGCATCTGTCTCACGACTTACCCCAGTCCCCATCTCCTGCCCCTGTGTCCCTTTTACGTTTATAGACATGGTGCCTGACCTTCAGGCACTTATGCTCTAGTGGAGGACATAAAATGCGTACACGTGAAATAATTAGAGCACAATTAAGAGATCAATGTCATATGACTGTGAGTACAAAGGTTGCGGAGGAAAGAGAGGGTACTGAATGCTTAATTAGCTGAAGAAAGGAGTGGGTCCCTGAGGGGGGTGAGACAAAGCAGCCAAAAGCCATGACCCAAGAATACCTTCAGCTTGCAAAAATAACATTGACGTACGTGAAGATGAGACTGAATGTGGAAACGGTGGGGAAAGGACTGGATAAGTTGTTGGAGGTGGGGGGCAGTTCATACTGGACCTTAATAATTGATCTATACTTCTAGAGGCAGACACTGCATTTTTATCTCCACCTTCCAAAAACTGTAGGATAGTATGTCCCCCATGGAGTGAAACTAGTCCTGTGGGAAATGGAGGATAAACTTCCCCTCCTTTGTCCACTCCATGGACTCCTTCAAGTTGGAGTTCCTGCTCGCAGATCTACCAGATAAATCCTGCATGCCTTGTGAACACATATACAGAGAGAGACGTGCTGTGCTTTGGGGGGCCTTATCAGGAAACAGGAGTTAGCATGATTAAACATCACATGCTACTGGTTCGCAACTTTTCTTTCCTCACTTTTTCTCCTCATCCTCATGCCCCACACTTTTATCTTCCCCAACCATCACCCTTGAATTGGTACTTTAATATATATCATTAACACAAACTAAAAATTCTTAAATTTGTAAAACTGTGTACCTGGGATGGAAATAAATAGTAACGACTACCCTGTAAAAAAAAACAACAAAAAAACCCACAATATCTTCCCATCTCTGCTCCCCCTTAATAGGACGGGAAGTCATCCCAGAGTTGAGAATGAATGGATATTGTCTAAAGTCTGAAGTTGATAAACCACGATACTGAGGTTTATTATGTTATTTAAACTATAAAGACAGTTATCAGACCTAATACACAGCCTTAAATTTCTGTATAAAGAGCATACACAAAGCGAACAGATCATATGTCAAAACTCGGAACAGAAAGAAAATATAACAAAAAGCAATCATAATATACCATAAAGTGACAGAATTGAGATCAAGTGAATTGATTCATCAACAAATACAAATGGGATAAATTCACATACCAAAAGGAAAGAATTTCCATCTTGGACCGAAATGAAGTACGTGCTGTACTTAAGAATGCAACTAGAGCAACATTATAGGCATACAAAGACATGTCAGAAAATGCAAAGAAAAAGTAAGTACGGATCTGGATATTTATATCTCACAAATTTAAAATAATGCAAAAGAAGATGAATCAAAGTTAAAGCACATTAAATAGAGAGGGCACAATCACTGCAATAATCTGACATAAATCACTTTGTGCTTCACGTAGCATCCACGTGCCTAAATACAAAACCTGCAGGAAATAACAAGAAACATATCCAATGAAAATGGATAGTGCTGTGAGACTTCAATCCCTGTCTGTCCTGGAGAGACCAAACGCTGGTATGTTTTCTTTAGTGCCATCTGTACAGCAGTGGTATCTTCTATTGCTCTTTTGGCGTTGCACTGGAGTGAGCATTTTCTTTCACTTTCAACCAGCGAGCTCTTACCACCCTCTATGTACTTACTCCACCAGCACTATATTCTGCACCAGCTGCACTTTCCCAAAGGACTACAAAGCTGAGGAGAAGCTATCAAACATGCCCACATGTGAATGTATGTATGTCATGTTTGCTGGCTACGTTTTCTTTACAATGGAAATCAGCACTAAATGATCTTTAAAAGAGACTCCACAACTCGAAAGAAATGTTCACATGCTCTTTCTCCTTCAGTATTAGTAAAGCATAGACGGCAGTGTTCCATTCTGATGCATTTTAAACATAATAGCATTGTACTCTTACCTAAATGGGAAGGAAATCCAAAAAAGAGGGGATATATGTATACATAGACCTGATTCACTTCGCTGTACAGCAGAAACTAATACAACATTGTAAAGCAACTATACGCCAATAAAAATTTAAAAATAAAAATGTTCTGAAAAGTAAAAATAAATAAATAAAGCATACTAGCATTCTGTTGGAGAAAAGAGCAAGAAAACTGCTGCTCAAGGAAGGTGAAGAAAAGCCACATTAGAGAAGTCCCATGCCATTCTGAATCTCTGCTCTAGAAGCTGCAGAAACAGTTCAGTCTTGGTAGGAGATACAGTACTGAACACCCGGCTACATTTCCTCCAGACTGAAAACCATACATCTCTCTTACTTTTCTCCATAGTCCTTAAAATTCAACTTTTTAACAACTTCTCACTGAAAGCTTCAGGAGTGGTTCAAAATTATTTTATATATATATATATATATATATATATATATAAAATATATATATTTTATATATATATAAAATATATATCAAAACCTAAAGCTGGACACAGAGTTAGAAAGAATAGCACTAGCCTAGTTCAAAATTTGCAAAGATGTTCCTTATAACCTCTATGCTTTATATAATTCACTAGTAAATTCTGAAATGAATACTTTTCTAAAAACAATAGTTGTCTAATGCCTTATCATTTACTTATTTTTTGAGTGCAAACTAGCATTTGCTTTCTTAAGCCAATCTAAGTGGAAATGTATTAAGGAATTAAAGGGGATACTAAAATATAATTAAAAAGAAATTATTATCTCCAGATACAGAAAAATAGAGGCACAAGGATGTGGTGACCAGAACTTGAGGGGTGAAGGGGTCTCTGAAAATAATGCCGCAGACCAGTGGCTTAGTTCCTTTATAATACACAAATACCCCACTTTGGTTTTAATCTTCTGGTGAGCTCACGCTGTGACCTTGATCTTCAAGTGTCTTAATAGCACTAAACTCCTAGACCCGGCACTTATGGGCAGGGTCCTGCAATCTAATGCCCCTGCAGTAGAGCTCTTTTCCTAACGCTCCCTAACCATAGTGGCCAATCAGTGTTAGTGCTTGGTAAACATCTGTGAGTGAATGAAGCAGGCTTAACGTCCCGGCTCTTAAACCAGGGGCCCGTCTACTGGGCTGCAGTGGACACAAGCAGACGGTGTCCCACCCACCATTTCTCCCTCGTGTTGCACCTGAGTCCCCTGGGCGGATACTCCCACGGTGAAGGTGGCGGGAATGGCCACAGTAGAAGGAGCTCCCCACCGCCTGCACTTTTTCTCTTGTTGGACCTCAGTGTCTTACTCTTGCGGTAGCCAGGACATCCGTTAATTTCCCAAAGGATCATCCAGACCAGGAGGAAGCCCCGGCCGACGAGGGTGTCTCCATCGTCCTGTGCAGCCTCTGCCTTGCAGCTGGCTCCAGAAGCAGGGGTGTGGTTTCCCCTGGCCCTTTCCCCACAAACTCGCTACTTTGGGAAGTGGGTTTACTCATTAGCAGTTCAACTGTCTAGATCGGAACCAAATGGAAACACATCTCTGTAGTTCTGTCTCTATAGTTGATATTTGTAGAGCAGAAGCTTACTGTTTTGTGGCCTTAAAATCTTTGACTTACTTTTCCTGGCCAAACCATCATGTAGGAGGGATACTTACTCCTCTTCTATTGAGGAAGACCCTAAGCAGTGAACCGTACCCTCACTGACACACGAAGGTCTCGAGCCCTTTCTAGTAACTCATGCAGAGTGCAATGCCTTGTCTCCTGTCTAGCAAATGGCAGGTAGTAAACTTCAAAATCAAAGCTTGATGTATAGAGTTTCAGCCCAGGATGTTTCGTATGTAACAGTAACTGTCTCCATTGAGAATGTTGAGTTTAATATTTTCAGCCAACAATTTGAATGTTTTGGACATCTTTATTTCTAAGTAGATAACATACTGTCCTTTTATTTTCTGAGGTGCCGTGTTAAAGCGTGACGTGTTGCCCCCCAGTGGAAACACGGAATGAAGGCCTTGAATTCCTAGTAAGGGATAGTGGGTTCCATGGCGATGAGGACAGAGGAAGCCCTTGGGCCACAGTGTGTCGGTGCATCCCTCCTCCTGCCTTGGTTTCTTCATAGCACCTCTCCCCACCTGTCCATGTGGACATGGATTTAAATGTTTACCTTCTGTCTCCGCCCCCTTAGAAAGCGTGCTCCATGGGAGGGAGAAGGGACTTTGCTATGTTTACAGCTCATTCTCTGACTCTCCTAAGGGGAAACCTTGAAATTCATGTTTGAACAGTATTTGAAGAGGCTTTAGGTGGAAGGAACAATACAGGCAAAGTGTCCAAATGACCATTTACTTGGTTTCCAGCCCCTCTATTATGCCAGCAATGTTACTTTGTATTTTTTTTATTATTTATATAAATGGCTTGTGCTACCCATAATATGCCACTTCCCATTTTTTTCATTTGACACTGTATTTTTGAGATTTACCTTTTAAAAAAAATGTGTAACTCTAGTTCCGTAGTTCCCAACTGGGGGTGATTTTTGTCCTTCAGGGAGTGTCTGGCAGTGGCTGGACACATGTTTGATTGTTATTACCGGAGGAGGTCCTGATGATGTCGAGTCCACAGAGGCCAGCTTTGCTTCTAAACATCCTGCAACGCACAGGGCATCCACATCATAGAATCATCTGGCCCAGACGGAACAGTGCAGAAAACCTGGGCTCTTTCTTTCCTTTAATCTGTGGAGCAATAGTCCCTTGATAGCAATACCATATTTACTTTATCCCTTCCCCTGTCGGTGGACATTTAGGTTCTTCCAATATTCTGCTCTGACAAAGGGGGCTGCGAAGAACATCCTCACCGTTGTGTGTGTGTGTGTGTGTGTGTGTGTGTAAGTAAGAGTGTTTCTGGTGGCCACACTGTGTTCTAGGAAACACTTCCAAATGCCGCTTCAGAAGGGCTGGACCCATCGACACCCCCAGCACTGCCTGGGATGCCAAATCTCTGCATCATTTCCAGCACTTGATATTTTTTAATTTTTCAATTTTTGCCAACCTGAAGATGATAAATGAGTAGCTCATTTTAAAAAAACCGCGTTGTCTGATTGTTAATAAGGCCCAAAACATGAGTCATTCGCACCCCACAGCATTCTGCAAAATGGGGGATATGTTTTTGCCAAGCACACACCACTTCATTTTGTTCCTCTCTGTGTCTTTGAAAAAGGCACATTTTGGGAGACCGGGCTTGACTGTTTCTGCCAGTAGAGGTCACTGTCCCTCAGGGGCTCTCCACCAGTGTCACTGTGCACCGCCCACCCCGCCCCCCAAACATCTGGCAGTGCCTGGAGACACGTTGTATGTTTACAATATGCATTATCTACTGGCATCTAGAGGATAGAGACCAGAGATTTTGCTAAAACCCTACAATGCAGAGGTCTGCACCCCACAGACAAAGACCTGTCTGGCCCCAGCAGAGCCAGGCTGGAGAAACCATCATGTGGATGAAATCCTAATGTTTGAATCTTTCAAAGAAAGAGCATGACAATCTCTAGGATAATGAAGCTATTTTAGTATTATTTAAAATAAGAACAACCTTTAAACCGTACGAAGTGGGCAATAGGGGAGAAGCACGCCTTCCTGAGAAGGGTCCTCCGAGAAGGGTCTTCTCAGGGGCAAAGGCAGGAAGGGTGGGTGGGCAGGAGGGAGTGCAGGCCTGGACGTCAGCGGTGCTTCCTCAGGGCGGGCTCTGCCGGTAGGAGAGTGGCTCTGGGGCTTGGCAGCTCCTGGCTGCAGTGGAGGGAGCTGGCCTGGCGGTCCATGCCACTGACTCAGGCAGGGGTAGGGCAGGGGTCAGCTGGGTAAAAAGAAATGTGGGTTTGAGTGTCAGGAGGAGGTGGCCTTGGCTCTCAGGACTCAAGGGGGACGTCAGGCTGCAGGAGGCCCAGGCCCGGGAGTGCTGATCCGCTCCCATCTCTCCAGTCCCAGAGCCTCTCCAGGGAGGCTCTGGGACTGTGCCCTGGGCGGCTGCGGGGCGGCGGTTGCTGGGAGGGCTGGGGGGGTCTCACTGCAGGGTGGGCGGCAGACAGGGAAGGCTCAGGCAGGGCTGCTGGTCAGGCCGGGGCTCAGTGTCCTCTTCTCGGAGGCTGTTGCCCTGGGAGCAGAAGCTGCTTCTCAGAGGCCCCGGCCTGGGCGCATAGACGTTGATCACTCCATGCCTGCCCACGGGCCGGAAGGCCGATGGCCTGGGCTCGGGGCCCTCAGACCTGAGAGGCCCGTCGCGCCGCCTTCTTCCTTTCTCGCATCGGCTGACGGCCCTCAGCACGGTCTCCTTGGCACAGGGGTCCGGGGACGTGTACAAGCTGCCTAGGCTGTCAGGGGGGGCGGGACGGATGTCCAGCAGGTTCTGCGTGTGGCGGGCGTTCTCCAGGGACCTGATCCTTAAACTGTTGCCATGGCCGGAAAACCCCCGCCCCGAGGAGGTGTGGAGGGGCGGCCCGCTGGGAAGGCGCCTCCAGGCCTGGGGCGCCGAGGACCCGCGGACCGGGTAGCGCCTGCAGCGGCGCAGGGCGGCGGGGAGCGACCTGCGGACCCGGAGCCAGCAGTCCCGGCAGCGGCGGTGGGGCACCATTTGGCCCCTGTCCCGGCCCAGCGGGAGGCAGGTGCAGCGGGCGGGCGTGGTCCGTGGGAACCATCGGAACCATGTGGACCGGCGCTTCCGGGCGTAAGCTGGCTGCCTGGCCTTGGCCGTGGCCAGGTACCTGCTCACGTAGCTGCCCATGCTCGCAGGTCGGCGGGGTCGGACCTTCGACGGGCTTTGGCTTCTGCGCGGCCCTCTGTAGACGCGAAGCTTAGCGTCCCTGAGGTGTCGCTTGGCAACGGGCTGTAAAGGCTCGTGCGGCGTCGGAACCTCTGGGCACGAGGTTCTGCGCGCGCCAGGCCAGCGCCCCGCGGACTCGGGGCCTCGCGGGGCTCCCCTGTGTTCTGAGCACAGGGGATCCTTCCGCTCCCCCTGCTGGCCCAGGCGCTTGGCTCTGGGTGGCGGGGGAGCCCTCCACTTTTTGCCCTTGTCATTTAAAGGGAGAAAAGATAATAATTTGTACCAGGTCCTGAAAATTACAGAAAATTGACTGAAGGGCACTCTCT
Source organism: Mesoplodon bidens (assembly GCF_964165515.1). Lineage (NCBI taxonomy): Eukaryota > Metazoa > Chordata > Mammalia > Artiodactyla > Ziphiidae > Mesoplodon > Mesoplodon bidens. The sequence continues at coordinate 47,945,412 of NC_138180.1, forward strand.
TTCATTACCGTAAAAATGAACAAAATGCACTTGAATGCTCCTTTAAGGAAAAAGAGCGAATTTACTTCTATTTCTACAGAGGCTGTGTGTCGGAAGCCATCCTGGAGCCATTGCACCATGACAAAGTCATGAAGCAACGGGAGGCGAAACTGCAAGGCAGCGCCATGCCAGGAGGGTGGACTACAGCTCCGTTGTTATGTTTTATGATACTAAATTTACATATAGGGGCAATTTTGGGGGGATGTTGCTCCACGTGAAAGAAAAATTCCTCTAGGACTCCCCCCCCTGAAACTACCACAGAATGGGAAGTACCCACTAAAGCCCCGGGGAGATGGGTAAAGAATTAAGAGCCTGGAACTAAGGGGATGTTTTTATGGAAAACACCCTCTAGTATGGAGTTATGGCCATGGGCCGGAGTTCCTGATGACATAGGAAGTTTATGGTTCTATTATAAAGGAAGATTAATTATAGAAAAGCAAATGCCTAGAGCAGAACTGGTTGTTAGGATAGGGAGAAGACACTGTCTCAGTTGGAGGAAACAACGAGAAAGGGCATGCAGGGTATACTGTAAATATTTTCGTGGAACTATTGTAAAAGGTTGCCCATGCAAGAAGAGAAATAGGAACAAATAGATCCAACTTCTATAATTAAAATAATCATATAACTGCTTGGCTTGATTATTAAGAAATAACCTGTGCTTCATGGGAACTTGGGGAAATATTTTAATGGGATATCTAGAAACTAGGGGATTTTTTTTTTTAATCTTTATAGAACATTTTGAGATTAGATTGTGCTAAGGTTGTTTGGTCACGTACCTGGTAATGTAATCAACTACAATATATAAACCTGTGATTGTAAACAATAAAGGAGAGAGACATGCGATGCTGATACTTTAAGAAGTGTAATCGATTTATTTCCTTCGCGACACTATCCATCCCTTGGGTATCCCTGGACTCGCTGGAGCTGGACTCTGGCAGCTGTGTGTTTCTTCTCGAATGGTTGCTAATGCCCCTTTTTGTAATGTTATTCTTAAGGACCCGGTGAAAGCCTTTCAGGACTTATCTTTTAACCCTGACAACACTGATTCTGTGTGGACTCTCCTAAAGTTTTCCGTCCTCATCCATTCACAGGTAGATAGCGTTCTCTCTCAACACTAATCACATTTCTCTTTTTTAATTTCTACTGATAATGAGTAGTTGAACATTTCCTACTTCCAAAACAGACTTTCCAAGGGCTGTTGGGTAACTGATTATAGTGCTGAGGTTTGGAGGTCTGTTCACGGTGGTGTGAATCAATCTCTTGTGAAAATTTCCCTCCAAAGCACACGCAGAAGGGACCTCCTCGGCCAGCTCCGTGGCTGGCATGGGAGAAGGAAAGTAGAAACCTGCAGTAAATCCAAGAGCGGCCAACAGATTCTGTCCACATGTGACAGGTGGATGGTTGAATGGTGAGGACACTAAACAGAGTTTAATGAGGAAGCCCCAGAAGGTTTCTGAGGTCAGAGAGATGCCACATGTTTTGGGATGCCACGGTGTGATCAGCTGCTGAGTGTGGGGGATGAGACCCCTAACACTCTCCGCTCACTGATGAATTCCTGTTGTTATTCTCGTTTTGGTCCAATTCCTTTTTAATAATGATCCCCAGGTATATGATTTTGAAAACAGAGAAATTCCAATGGTATAATTTTTTTTCTTTTTCTTTATATTTTTCCTTATTAGTCATCCATTTTATACACATCAGTGTATCCATGTCAATGCCAATCGCCCAATTCATCCCACCACCACCACCACCACCCTGCCGCTCTCCCCGCTTGGTGTCCATACGTTTGTTCTCTACATCTGTGTCTCAATTTCTGCCCTGCAAACCGGTTCATCTGTACCATTTTTCTAGGTTCCACATACATGCGTTAATATACGATATTTGTTTTTCTCTTTCTGACTTACTTTACTCTGTATGACAGTCTCTAGATCCATCCACGTCTCAACAAATGACCCAATTTCGTTCCATTTTATGGCTGAGTAATAATCCACTGTATATATGTACCACATCTGCTTTATCCATTCGTCTGTCGATGGGCATTTAGGTTGCTTCCATGACCTGGCTATTCTAAATAGTGCTGCAGTGAACACTGGGGTGCATGTGTCTTTTTGGATTATGGTTTTCTCTGGGTATATGCCTAGTAGTGGTATTGCTGGATCATATGGTAATTCTATTTTTAGTTTTTTAAGGAACCTCCATACTGTTCTCCATAGTGGCTGTATCAATTTACATCCCCACCACCAGTGCAAGAGGGTTCCCTTTTCTCCACACCCTCTCCAGCATTTGTTGTTTGTAGATTTTCTGATGATGTCCATTCTAACTGGTGTGAGGTGATACCTCATTGTAGTTTTGATTTGCATTTCTCTAACAGTTAGTGACGTTGAGCAACTTTTCATGTGCTTCTTGGCCATCTGAATGTCTTCTTTGGAGAAATGTCTATTTAGGTCTTCTGCCCAATTTTGGATAGGTTTGTTTGTTTTTTTTACCATTGAGCTGCATTAGCTGTTTATATATTTCGGAGACTAATCCTTTGTCCGTTGATTCGTTTACAAATACTTTCTCCCATTCTGAGGGTTGTCTTTTTGTCTTGTTTATGGTTTCCTTTGCTGTGCAAAAGCTTTGAAGTTTCATTAGGTCCCATTTGTTTATTTTTGTTTTTATTTCCATTACTCTAGGAGGTGGATCTAAAAAGATCTTGCTGTGATTTATGCCAAAGGGTGTTCTTCCTATGTTTTCCTCTAAGACTTTTATAGTGTCCGGTCTTACATTTAGGTCTCTAATCCATTTTGAGTTTATTTTTGTGTATGGTGTTAGGGAGTGTTCTAATTTCATCCGTTTACATGTAGCTGTCCAGTTTTCCCAGCACCACTTATTGAAGAGACTGTCTTTTCCCCATTGTATATCCTTGCCTCCTTTGTCATAGAATAGGTGAGCATAGGTGCGTGGGTTTATCTCTGGGCTTTCTATCTTGTTCCATTGACCTATGTTTCTGTTTTTGTGCCAGTACCATATTGTCTTGATTACTGTACCTTCGTAGTATAGTCTGAAGTCAGGGAGTCTGATGCCTCCAGCTCCGTTTTTTTTCCCACAAGACTGTTTTGGCTATTCGGGGTCTTTTGTGTCTCCATACAAATTTTAAGATTTTTTGTTCTAGTTCCATAAAAAAATGCCATTGGTAATTTACTAGGGATTGCATTGAATCTGTAGATTGCTTTGGGTAGTATAGTCATTTTTACGATATTGCTTCTTCCAATCCAAGAACATGGTATATCTCTTCATCTGTTGGTATCATCTTTAATTTCTTTCATCAGTGTCTTATAGTTTTCTGCATACAGGTCTTTTGTCTACTTAGGTAGGTTTATTCCTAGGTATTTTATTCTCTTTGTTGCAGTGGTCAATGGGAGTGTTTCCTTAATTTCTCTTTCAGCTTCTTCATCATTAGTGTATAGGAATGCAAGAGATTTCTGTGCATTAATTTTGTATCCTGCAATTTTACCAAATTCATTGATTAGCTCTAGTAGTTTTCTGGCAGCATCTTTAGGATTCTGTATGTATAGTATCATGTCATCTGCAAACAGTGACAATTTTACTTCTTCTTTTCCAATTTGTATTTCTTTTACTTCTTTTTCTTCTCTGATTCCCGTGGCTAGGACTTCCAAAACTGTGCTGAATAATAGTGGCAAAAGAGGGAATCCTTGTCTTGTTCCTGATCTTAGAGGAAATGCTTTCAGTTTTCCACCATTGAGAATGATGTTTGCTGTGGGTTTGTTGTATATGGCCTTTATTATGTTGAGGTAGGTTCCCTCTATGCCCACTTTCCGGAGAGTTTTTATCATAAATGGGTGTTGAATTTTGTCAAAAGCTTTTTCTTCATCTGTTGAGATGATCATATGGTTTTTATTCTTCAATTTGTTAATATGGTGTTTCACATTGATTGATTTGTGTATATTGAAGAATCCTTGCATCCCTGGGATAAATCCCACTTGATCATGGTGTATGATCCTTTTAATGTGTTGTTGGGTTCTGTTTGCTAGTATTTTGTTGAGGATTTTTGCATCTATATTCATCAGTGATATTGGTGTGTAATTCTCCTTTTTTGTAGTATCTTTGTCTGGTTTTGTTACCAGGGTGATGGTGGTCTCATAGAATGAGTTTGGGAGTGTTCCTTCCTCTGCAAATTTTTGGAAGAGTTTGAGAAGGATGGGTTTTAGCTCTTCTCTAAATGTTTGATAGAATTCACCTGTGAAGACATCTGGTCCTGGACTTTTGTTGGTTGGAAGATTTTTAATCACAGTTTCAATTTCATTACTTGTGATTGTTCCGTTCATATTTTCTGTTTCTTCCTGGTTCAGTCTTGGAAGGTTATATCTTTCTAAGAATTTGTCCATTTCTTCCAGGTTGTCCATTTTACTGGCGTAAAGTTGCTTTTAGTAGTCTCTTAGGATGCTTTGTATTTCTGCAGTGTCTGTTGTAACTTCTCCTTTTTCATTTCTAATTTTATTGATTTGAGTCCTCTCCCTCTATTTCTTGATGAGTCTGGCTAATGGTTTATCAATTTTGCTTATCTTCTCAAAGAACCAGCTTTTAGTTTATTAATCTTTGCTATTGTGTTCTTAGTTTCTATTTCACTTAATTCCGCTCTGATCTTTATGATTTCTTTCCTTGTGCTAGCTTTGTGTTTTGTTTGTCCTTTTTTGCCCATTAAAAAAAATGAGTTGTCTCCTCATTATTGATTTTAAGAGTTAACTATATATATATATATATATATATATATATATTTTTTTTTTTTTTTTTTTTTTTTTTTTTTTTTTTTCTTGGCAGTACACGGGCCTCTCACTGTTGTGGCCTCTCCCGTTGCGGAGCACAGGCTCTGGACACACAGCCTCAGCGGCCATGGCTCATGGGCCCAGCCGCTCCGCAGCATGTGGGATCTTCCCAGACCGGGGCACGAACCCCTGTCCCCTGCATTGGCAGGCGGACTCCCAACCACTGTGCCATCAGGGAAGCCCTGTAACCATAATTTTATTCCTGAATCTAAAATTATTTGATTCTTCACCTCAGTCTGCTGATCACTGTTTCTCCATTCCTGAGTTATTCTAATTGGTCTTTTCTTGCCTGGAATTTGTCACCCAGGGACGTTTTGAAGACAAGTCTGTGTGTGCTGCATTCTTTCAGCATTTCCATGCTGCAGAATGTCCATCTGTGGCATTTATAATTGAAAGGCAGTGGGGCGAGGCATGAACTTTGGAGGACACTTCCTTGCCTTCAGACTTCTGTAGTCATTGCCTGGTGATCTTCTGGCATCCAGTGTTGCAATTGGCAAATCTAAGATCAAATTGAGGCTTTCCTTTTTACGTACCTCTACCTTTTCCCACCTGCATTCCCACGTGATTCTTTGTTTTTGGAAGTGGTGAATTTCATGATGTCTTCCTTGTGATAATTCCTCAGCAAATTCCTTGGGATATGGTGTCCTCTTTATCAACAGGTGTTTATTGCAGAATGAAATGTCATTTATTATAACTCTGAATTGATTTGCGTGCCTTTGCTCTCCCATCTCCTGCAGGAATATCAGGGATGCTCTACTGGATGCCTGTTGTGTGGTGCTCATCAAACCATCTTCATGCTTCTTTTATATCACTGTTCTCTTCTGTTTGCTATATTTCATGGACTCACCTCTAGCGCTTATGCTTCTGAACTTGCTCTCTGTTACAGGCACTTGATCCGGTTGTTCTTTTCACTTATGTTGTATTTTTTCTTCTTTCCCATTTTTTTCCTAGGCTCCATTGGCTAGGTTCTTTAAATTTTCCTTTTGTTGTGTTATAATTTGATAATAATCTCATATCTCTTCTGTATAATTTATTTGAGACTCTGGAGAAATATTTGTCTGATATCTGTGGTTTTCTCTTTTGGGGGAGATAAGTTTGGTCATACATGTACTTGTGTTGCTTGTGATCTCTTCTCTCTCTTCCTCACTCTCTTCCTCTGTGTGCAGAAGAGTCAGGGCCCTCCTTTCACACTGTTGTACCTTGTTGAATGGGACCTGCTAGTCGCTCCAGACACTGGGAGGAGGCCCCGAGGGTGAGGAAGAATGGAGGCTGTGCACAGCCTCCGCCTGGAATCCATGGTCCTGAACACGCTCTTGCCAAAGCGGTTACTTCTGTGCCCTGGGACTGTGTCTCCCTTTGCAAAATTCAGGCGGCTTGGTGGGTTCGCAGCGAAGCCCTCAGGAGCGTAGTTACTGGTGCGGTCACCAGTTCCTCGTGGCCTCCTCTCGGTTTCCCCTGAGCGTCATCTCTGATGGGCTTCCTTGCTGGACAGCTGCACTGCAGACCCTACGAAGTGCCTGTCACGATGGCAGCTTCTCTTCCTCCTCATCTGGCTGCTAGGTTAGGTCTCCTAGGTTAGGTCACCAGAACAGGGATTTGCGACCTCGGCACTGTAGACATTTGGGGCTGATCATTCTCTATTTTGGTGGGGAGGTGTCCTGGGCGCTGTAGGAGGTTTAGCAGCACCCCTGGCCTCACCCCGCTAACTAGGTGTCAGTAGCACCTCCCAAACTGGGACAACCCAAGCACGTCTCCACTTACAGCCTGCAGTCCGCTGGGTGGGGAATTGCCCCCACTGAGAACCACTGATTAAAAGGAGCATTTTCTTCTCACCCCATCCCCTGCCAAATTTGGGTCTCAGGGCTCTAATCAAAGACGTTTGGGGGGGGACCTTTCAGAATACCGGCAATTAACGTGGGGAAACACATATCCTGTTAGGAGTCCAGTGTCCCACTCTCTGCCTTGGTCCAGACTTCACAATCCTTGTCAAGTTTGTTCTATTTGTGGTAGTTTCACTGGTGAAATATTTCAAGTCACTGATTGTTTCTATTTTGCTGTTCTCGGTGGGATTCTGAGGCAGGGAAGAGATGGAAAATGGTCTCACTGGATCTCTTTAGCTAGAAGTCTCTTGCTTTTCTTTCAAAACACAACCCTGAACTGCTTCTATTAGTTTTTCTTGTTCGGAGGGAGAGAATGAGGCATTCACGTCCAAATGATCGTTTTTGCCCACTAGACAGTTCTTCACAGTGAACGAAGAGAGTAAACGGAAGTAAAATGCGTCTGATAAGTTGTATGTTAAAAACATTGACTATCTCAATAATGGGGTGATCCATTTTTGTTCTGGACAAGACACAAATGCAGTGCTATAGGATTGAAACATAATTGGTCTATGATGATAGTGTAAAATGTGTTTTTTAAAAAAAAGTCATCAACCTCTTGACTCAGCCCTAATAACCCTTATTACCGAAGGGTTATTACAGAAGTGTGAGGCGTCATCCTAGTATTAAATTGATGCTAGACCTGAATCTAAGTGATGGTGTATGATATTCTGCAGATGGAAAAGTTGTCCTTTAATTTGAGGTGTTTTTTCTCTCTCCACTGAAAGCAATAGTTCCTAAGCATCTATATGGTTTTAGATTCTATAAGGAATAGTCTTTATTCACAGGGCGCTTAGCAGGGCTTCATCCTATAGATACACTGTAAAAAGATGACAGTTTTCCATTCCATGGAACTGAAGATCAACTTCAAATATGGAAAACATATACCTCTACTTTGCCTTAATCTCTGACTATATTTTATCAAGGCCTTAATGTTAGAATCATGTTTGCTGTTATTTTATGCTCTTAGCATAGAAAGTCTACATTGTGTATTCAGTGGGTCCCTGTGGCTTCCCGTGATGGGTTATATGTGTTATTGCGTTGAGCATGCATACCTGCCTCTCAGTTTGTTCGGAAGTTGTGGGAAAATACAATGGCTATCACCGTTGCACTCCATTGGCTTGGAGAGCAGAAATTGCAGAAAAGTTTGATGTCAGCTTAAATACGTTTCTGTATTTGTGGACAGAGCTCTATTAAAAAGGTTCAGGGTGACCCATTTATGAATGGAGAAATGATTATTTTGCATTTTGGTAGATCTTGGATTTAGTGTTGGGCACTGAATAACATTCCAAGGTAAATTCAGTCTGGTATTTTCACTTCTGTATGTTCACAGTTAAATCAGTACTTGTGTAGTCTTTATATCCATCATGACACAGAAATATGATGAGAGGATAAGCACATGTGACTGGAGTTTGTTGTGTCAGTAATGTTTCTTATAATAAAATAAAAATATTGGGAATTCCCTGGTGGTCCAGTTAGTTGGATTCTGTGCTTTCACTGTGGGGGGCCCAGGTTCGATCCCTGTTGAGGCAACTAAGATCCCACAAGCTGCGCAGCTCGGCCAAAAAAAAAGTAAAAAATTAAGTAGGCCGGTTTAAAATAATTTCATAATTCTTATTTTGTAGGTAACTAGAGTTAAGTTTGGGTATCAAATAATAATACAAATCCAAATTAGTGGATTGTACCTAGAGACTTTTTATCATTTCTAATGTCCTCCTAATCACATACGAAAAGCCATTTAAAAAAGAACTCAAATTCCATGCTGGCCTGAGTGCCTTCCTTGGTCAGTCTATGTGAAGGCACACTTTTGTCTATGATCTGAGTATACATTTTATATCTTTACCTGATAAACTCTTAGAGACACACACATACATAAGCCTAAGTGTGTGAGTGTGTGTGTGTGCCTGTGAGCGTACCTCACATATTTTAAATACAGTGTCTGGTAGGTAGTAGTTGAATAAATGTGAGATGAGTGAATAGAAGTATCCATAAAGAACCGTCAAGTGGCATTTTGTCAACCTCAAGTATGCTTAGCTGCCAGTTTTCTTCCAATCCCTTTCACAGGCACTGAATTTTAAAAGGGCTGAGTATACTATTAGACCCATTACACAACATATCCCAGAGTTGAAAACAATTACATAGTTGCTGAATGCTGAATTCAAGCAGAATTGTTGAAGAGAGGTGCAGGTTGATTGACCTCAGTTAGGAAAAAACTGCCTGAAATAGGAAAATCCTATAGAAGTTGAGCTGTAACACAGCGGTCCCAAACCCTTCTGGAGCCAAGGACTGGTTTGGTGGAAGACAATTTTTCCATGGATGGGCGGGGAGGGAGGTAGTTTCAGGATGACTCAAGCGCATTCAATTTATTGTGCCCTTCCTTTCTATTATTATTACATTGTAATATATAATGAGATAATTACACAACTCACCATACTGCTGACAGGAGGTGGAGCTCAGGCAGTAATGCCAGCGATGGGGAGCGGCTGTAAATACAGATGAAGCTTCGCTCGCCCACCACTGACCTGCTGCTGCGCGGCCTGGTTCCTGACAGGCCTCCGACCGGTACCAGTCCGTGGCCCAGGGGCTGGGGATCCCTGCTGTAACAGGTAGTAAAGTTTGGGCATCCATTCGAGAAGGTTTGAAATAAATATAAATGTTTTTAAAGTTCCCCCTATTTTAAGGCCAGTTACAACCTAACAATATAAACTTTCTAGACCTAGAAAATGATCCTCAATCTTCTGATTCTTATATATCATAGACACAATCACTTCAAGTGACTTGTATGCGTGGCTCTGTCTTTGCAAAAATCTATAAAAGACACCATTTTGAATGCACCAATAGGGCTTGAAGCCTGTAGCCCAGGACGTGAATTCTGTTTGTGCTTTGGATACGTGCACACCAGAAGGTGCATGAGTGGCTGTGTGCAGGGGAACCTCAGAGAACGCTGCCGTGCCTAGCGCCTTCAGTCACAGCTACCTGTGATCTGGTCAGTGGAGCCTCAGCTAAGGAAACTCCCTGTCTGGCGAGGGGGATTCATAGGAAGGGGGCTCTTAGAGTCCGTCCCCAGAGAGACAGGTGGGGGCACGCATGCGTTTGCTGAGAAGCCTGGAGGCCCCCAGCACGTGTCAAAGAGAGGTCAGGAGACCAAGAGGTGGAGGAGAGAGGGGGATGGAGGACAGGCTACAGGGAGCGCAAGCAAGGGGATGCTGCCCACTCCGGTCCAGTGCACACTTGCTTGAGGGTTTGGTTCATTTAATGACGGGAGGAAAGGCCTGTGGGACTTGGCAGTTGTTCCGTGGTTGAATGGGGATTCTACAGGCAGTGTTCACACTATTGGCCACATCTCAGCATTTAAGCCAGGCTCTGTCACTCACTGTTTCTGTTTGCTTGTTTATTTGTTTTTATTTGTTTTGTTTTAACTGCCTGAACTCTTACTAGAAAATTTCCTCAGTTTTCTCTCTGTGTATCTACAGCACTTTTCCCCTCAATTAACCTGTGTATTGTAACCAACTCTTTATTGGCTCAGTTCTCCTGCTGGACTCTGAGCTTCTTGTGGAAGCTCTGGCTGTATCTTACTCATTTGTGCCTTCCATAATGCCTGGCACACAGAAGACTTACATCCTTTGACACATCTCTCATTGAGAAGTGGGGTTTTTGTCTTCTCCCAGTGATTCTGGGTAGATGTGTGATGGCTTTGACCAATAAAACATCACAGAAGTGGCCCTGTTCCACTCTCCATGCCCAGGTCGTAAGAGACTGGCAGCTTATAGTGATACTTCCCGTCATCTGAAATACTTCCTTTTGGAACCCAGCTACCATGTTCTGAAGAAGCCCAAGCAGCCTCAGTGAAAGGCCCAGGTGGAGATGAATTGAGGCCCCAAGGCAGCAGCCCCACCTAAAAAGTCCCCAGTAAATAGCCAGCACCAGCTTGCCTGCCCAGGAGAGTATCTTCCTTCCCTTTGTTGAGCTGCCCCAGCTGGTACTACTGGGAAGGGAGATGAGTCATTGCCACCTAATCCTGCCCACATAAATGAATGTTGCTGTTTTAAGCCACTTGATGTTTGGGGATAGTTGTTACGCAACAATAAAATACTGGAACACTGCTCAATAGGTATCTCTTGGGTGAGTGATGAGGGAAATTGACATTGTTAAAACTCTGGAATTAGGACAGTAAGATGACTTTGAATTATTTGAAGCATTTGAACAAACACTTGGAAAATGGAGAGATGCTGGTAAAATGTTTTTTGAAGAAAGGAGAGGAAAAGACTGACAAGAAAAAGATGCACTGGTAACACAGTTAACAGGCCAACAGTTTTGTGAGAGCTGTATACAGAGCTTTGACTAACTGTAATTTGATGTTTCTAATTTCATCATTAAGACTTTCCCTTTATCATGTTTACCCACATTAGAGAGACAGGCTCATTAGAATGCAAGTTCATCTTGGTTAGGGGTATTTTGCTTTGCTGTTGGCAGCTGTACTCTGAGAATTTGAACAGTGCTGGGCACATAATAGGCACACAATAAATATTTGTTGCATGAATGAACAAATTGCAATTGGCTGTGGTCCCACCTGAGAAAATGTGTGTATTAATCTAGGTTACTTGGATTTGTTTGGTACATGTGTTTTGAAAAGTCAAGCTACTGAGAGTAGGCAAACTGACGAGTCCCAAGCTATAATCCAAGATGTTTCCCATTCACTTAAAAATTTTTTTACACGTTCCATGAGGAATGTTCTATGCCCCAAATCCCACGTTTGTGAGAAAGTGGTTGGAAATTATATCTTGAATACTCAGAGACTTCAAGACATCTCCAGAAATACAGTAGAGACGCTTTTGGTTGACTTGCTTCCTTCTTTGTTTCCCTTTGTAGTCACGGTGCTAACAAACAACAAAAAGGTAAATAACAGGAGTGACAGGTGCATAATTCAGTAGGGTGATCAGCTGGTGAATTGTCAAGAGCAATAATATAGGTGCGAAAAGCAATAATAGCATTTGTTCTGGTTATGCCGTAGGCATTGTATTTTCATCATCCAAAAGGCAGGAACGGCTGTTGGAGTTGGGATAGAGGAAGCCTGAGACCATGGACGGAAGGACCCATCTCTGTTTATAATACTTCCCTTTGAAGGTTTGGATTCAGTGGTGCCAGCATCCAGATTGTTCCTTTGCAAACAGTAGATTTGAGGGTAATTACTCAGGAAACTGACACGTGCTATACAACCAAATCAGTCACATACTGATTTTGCAAACGAAATGTTAGTTCACATTTACTGAAACATATCTTTTCAACTTTAAAGCTTGGGACTAAGTCAATATGTTGCATGTCCTGAAACCAACAGGTCAGATTATGAGAACAGAAATGAACAAGACCCAAGATAGACATGCAGATACTTACATGTAAACGTACAGTTATTTAAAGCACCCCATATACATATGTAGTTCCTGAAATGTGGCCTCTGATCTCATTTCACGTTGCTTGTGTTGAACTCAAAGATAAAGTGGATTTGTGGTTTATTTGATGTGAAACTTGTGGCTGTTTACATCCCACACAGGGATGCTATTTGCTCTCTTATGTCCTGAAAATTTTAAATATAATATAAATATTACGTGGGGATTATGTTATTTGTTCTCGCTTTTATTGAGAGAGAAGCCTTAAAATAAGAGTTGGCGAATGTTTTCTGTAAAGGACCAGATAGTAAATATTTTCAGCCTTGTGGGTCACATATACTCTGTTGTATACACGTATACTCTGCTCAGCATTGCTGAGGTAGATCAAAGCAGCCATATGTAAGTGTACTCTGGCTGTGTTACAATAAAGGTTTATTTATAATAACAGGTGCAGGCTGGTCCTGAGTGACTTAACATATTGCCTTCAACTGATTCGCACTATGGTGTGAAGAATTACAGAGGCAATCCTGAGGGCAGGCTTTGACAAGGAAGGGAGGGGAAGTACAGCTGAGAAAGAGTGGGAGGGGCTTCCTGAAGCTGCAGAATAAATGCAGGAAGCAGTAGTGAACATGTGGGCTCCCTAAGAGACTGAGACCAGTGGCTTGAAATTATTTATACCATCAGTGAGAATCTGAGTATATTATAGCTGTCTGAGCAACATTCCAGTAACGTTGAAAGGATCCACTTGTTTGGTTTAGATTCTGTCTTAGCTATTTGACAAATTAAGTATTTTTAAGAACCAGAAGAAATAGAAATAACTTGCAATACTGATCATTTTTATGAACTTTGATTCTTGAAATATTTGGAGCCTATTTCATATTCCATGAGGAATTTTAATTTAAAAAACAAGGAGACTGTTTTCTTCAGTAGGTTTGAATGGGTCAAGAACCTCAACCCGGGGCACAGGAAATGGGTATTTGTTTAGTAGCACACATGAGTGGAAGAATAGGGTCATGAATATTTTTGTGCATAATTCTTAGAAACATTTTCGTCTGAATATCGCAACTGATAGCTGCTAATCTGTAATGTGTCACTGGAACCAAGGCAAATTTAATATGTGTATTCTCCTAAGACTGTAACAATATATCACAAGCTGTGTGGCTAAAACAGCAGAAGTTTGTTGTCTCCTGGTTTTGGGAGCCAGAGGTTCAAGATCAAGGTGTCAGCAGTGTTGGTTTCTTCTGAGGGCTGTTGGGGACAGTCTGTTTCATGCCTCACTCCTAGTCTGTGGTAGCCTCAGCTATACCTTGGCTTGTTGGTGGCATTCTCCCTCTGTCTTTACTTTGTCTGTCTTCTCTGCCTGTCTGTCTGTGTGTTCAAATTTCCCCTTTTGTAAAGATACCAGTCACATTGGATTAAGGCTCACCCTAATGACTTCATCGTAACTCAGTCAGGTGAAAGCCCCTGTTTCCAAATGAGGGCACATTCACACAAGGGTTAGGACTTCAGCAGCTTTTAGGAAGATATAATTCAACCCATAACAAACTCACATGGGGAAACTTCACTTCAGCTTTGAAACTATATTCATTATTGCAGAAATGGTTGTAAAAACAAGAGAAAATTTATGATCAATTATGATTCTGGTGCTAAATCAGCTTCAGCATTCATCTTAGCAATTAAAATTGCAGTTCTGAAAAAGCTGAGATCTTTATGTTGAATACTTTCCATTTAGGTTTTAAGTGTCCTTTTGCAAGCAAAAATTACATCCAACTTTCAGAGGAATGTGCGTATCTTAGAGTTAGCCCCTTTCTTCACTTAATTGTCTCTGCATGGAAAACACATTCAATATTTTATAGAGATTTTTAAAAATCAGCTCACTTTTTTTCTTCTTGGGATGGAGAGTAAACGGTTAAAAATCTATAAAAAGCCATCAAAGCACCATGCTCTTATACCCAAATCAGGTCACACTGGCTGTCCAATGACCTGACATGGTGACCAGGATATCTGAAACTGGGGGTTGTCCCTGAATGTGAAGAATGAGGGACATTCTGATCTCAAGTCTCCAGCTTCCGTCTTTCAAGCCCAGGATCTGTGCAGCAGGGAAGTCTCCCACCAACAATGGGAGACACTACAAAGTCACATGACAAAGGATGGGGCTGCTGAGAGGGATGAAAAGTCAGGAACAGAAGTTAACCAACACAGTGGTCATTGAATTGTATTCCTTGGTTAGCACATCATGGAATGATAGGGAGGAGGGGCAGAGTTTTAGAAGAAGCATAAGAAGCTGGCTGTCTTGCTCTTTGGGCAAAGGCGGGCACATAGAAAGGCATTCCAACATGATGTCACGCCGTGGACCGCTCTATAGGTCTAGAAATGCAGTCGAACCTGGAGACTTGGCTGTACCGCAGACATCTCGACTGGCTGCTTGAGTGTTCATCCTAGGGAACTTTCAGTGACATGATGATATCCCAGAATATGGCCAACCAACTGGCATTGCAAATAAACTCATCAACACGAACCCCACAACTTTTTGATTTGGGCAGTCTCTGAAGATAAAGTAACAACAGGGTTCTCGGGGAGCGGGTGTATGGAAGAGATGTGGAGGACTGAAAGAAAAATGTAAGGATTCAGGGCCAAAATAAGTCTTTAGGAAAGCTGACCTAAGTAAGCTACCTACATGGAATTTCAGTTGACTTTAGTAAAGGTTTATGGATCACCAAGAATCTATCAACGTGTGCTTAGTGGGTGGTTGTTAAGCTTCTTCATCAGGAAAGAGACAGGTTTCATGTTGAAAAAACTATTTTCCCCTTCAGACTGTAAGCTCCTTGGAGGGATAATGTGAGTCAGCTTTATTGTACCTCCAGTAGTAGAATTTGTGAAATAGGAAGTTTGATCGGTACAAGAAGATGTGAATTAGAGTCACTGAGAACTGGACCCACACATTTATTTTCACAAGCCCCACCATATTAGTTTCCTGTTGCTACTGTGACAGTCTAATAGAAACTGTGACTTAAAATGACCGAAATATATTATCGTTGTAGAGCTCAGAGTCCAGAATGGGTCACACTGGGTTAAAATCAAGTTTCTGAGAGGCTTTATTCGTTCTGGAGGTTCTAGGGGAGAATCTGTTTTCTTGCCTTTTCCAGGTTTTAGAGGCCACCCACATTCCATGGTTTGTGGTCCATTCCTCCTTCTGCAAAGCCACTAACATAACATCGTCAAATTTCTCTCTCTCTTTCTCCAACCTCTGCTTCCATCTTCACACCTCCTTCTCCCACTCTTATAAGGGTCCCCTCTTATAAGGACCCTTGTGATTATACAGGGCACACTTAGACAATCCAAGATCATCTCCCAATTGCAGATCCTTGACTAAGTCACAACTTCAATGTCCATTTTGCCATGTTAGGTAATATATTCACAGATTCCGGGGATTAGGAAGCAGACCTGTTTGGGGGGGCCATTCTGCTTCTCACACCCCCAAAGTGCTTCTGGTGGTTTGGTCTCACTACCCTCTTGTGTCCCTTGCAAGCACTACAATTCTAGCATCATTAAACTGATAAGGCAAACCAGAGATAGGTATACATCTTGGGGGTTTAGGGGAGTGCTACAGACATTTTTTGAGGAAGTTGAATTAATAACGAGGAAAATCTGAGAGACTTTCTAGATAGTCTTTGCTGGAGCAGCACGAACTTCTTAATATTGGAAAAATCTTTGTCTCTTCTTCTGCATGTTTCACTTGCTGTAGTTTCTCTGACATCTGAAGACTAAAGAGTTGGATTCAGATCTGCCCAACATCATAAACAAAGCTGTGACTGCCGTAGAACCCCTACAAGGCCTGAGAAGAAACAGAGTGACCGGCGACTTCTAGTTTGTTGTTCAACTTTCATCACATTCCTTAGTCTTTCTGGGCCTTATCTGCCTTACGTGTAAGAATATGATGCTCTGCTAAATGACTTTAAGTTTTCTTACAGCGGCAAGATTTTTGTATTAATCAGGGCCCTCCAGAGAAGGAGAATCAACAAGATATGTATACTTTCAGAAAGAGATTGATTATAAGGAGTTGGCTCATGCGGTTGTGGAAGCTCGCCGGCCCCAGGATTTGCAGGGTGTGTCCGCAAGCTGGAGGCTCAGGAAGGCTGATGGTTTAGTTCTAGTG
Source organism: Mesoplodon bidens (assembly GCF_964165515.1). Taxonomy (NCBI): domain Eukaryota; kingdom Metazoa; phylum Chordata; class Mammalia; order Artiodactyla; family Ziphiidae; genus Mesoplodon; species Mesoplodon bidens. Next base: position 47,961,694 of record NC_138180.1, read on the forward strand.
TGTGTCCCAAAGCCTGAGACCCAGGAAGAGCCAGTGTTTCCGTTCAAGTCCAAAGGCGGGAGAAAAGTTGATATCCCAATTTGAAAACTGTCAGGCTACCAGCATTCATACCTGTGGGTAGTCAGCCCTTTTGTCCCAGTCAGGTCTTCAGCTAATTGGACGAGGCCCATAGACGTTATGGAGGACAGTCTGCTTTCCTCCGTCCACCAATATGTTAACCTCATCCAAAAACAGCCTCACAGACCCACCCAGAATAATGTTTGACCAAATATCTGGGCACTCGATGGCCCAGTCAAGTTGACATAAAATTAACTCTCAGCATTTTAAACTGAGGTTTTTGAACTCAGTCCAGTTCAGTCTTCCAACTGTGACCCATGCGTAAATGTACATGCCTGGCCTCTCTAGGGATGGCGGTGCATCAGCTTTTGAGCTGTACAAGAATTTACTTGGAAAATACTGACATCACGTTCAGCAGTGACCAGTGATGGTAGGAAAATTCACAGCATGGAAGGAAGATTCTTGACTATGTTACAATGTATTGCTTGAATGCTGAATACATAAAATTAGAACATTGCAGGCATTGGCAGGGTGATACTTTTTCTATTTATTTCATTTCCAGCCAGTGCCCAATTTGCCCTATCTATCTTTTCATGCAGCTGCTCGATCTCTCTTCATAAAAATAAGCAGAGCTGGGTTTCCCTGGTGGTGCAGTGGTTGAGGGTCCGCCTGCTGATGCAGGGGACGCGGGTTCGTGCCCCGGTCCGGGAAGATCCCACATGCCGCAGAGCGGCTGGGCCCGTGAGCCATGGCCGCTGAGCCTGCGCTCCACAACGGGAGAGGCCACAACAGTGAGAGGCCCGCATGTCACACACACACACACACACAAAATAAGCAGAGCCTTTCTTTGTGATTGTCACAGCAGGGTGTTACTCATGATTTAGGCCACTGCTCATGGAATCCCAGTTCCACTGCTGGCTGCTCGTGCTTGCTCTGTGGATGTCACACAAGTATGTAAATAACTGATAAATTCAAGTCAGCACATCAGAGGTAGAAAGGAAAAGAGGGCTCGAAAGAAAAGAATGAAGCAGGAGGAGGGAGGACTATAAAGAGAAGGATAAAAACACCAGACAAAGCAGCCACCAAATTGAAGAAGACTGGGAAAGAGAAAACATCTAACGTCTCAGTAGAAGGGAGAAACAAAACGTAGGCAGGCCGATAAAAGTGGAAAAGTACCAAAGAAAAATTAAAAAAAAAAAAAGAAGAAGAGAAAGACAAGCCAAAATGAAATGAGTAAAAATAGAATGGTAATTTATTTTCACAGGATAGTCAGTCCAGAGAGTCTAGAAAAACAGCTCTCGTTTTCTCTCTCTCTAACCTGATAATCCCCTATATAATATTTCTGCTCCCCTGACTCTCCTGCCTATATTTCAACATGAAAAGGAGGCCTTCAGGGCAACAAAAGACTGAAACAAATGATGTGATCCCATAGTATCCCCAAAGTTAATACTTTTACAATTATTTCAAAAAAAGGAGCAAAATAGCAGCAGGGGAGAAATACTGATGGGGGATTCCAATGTTATCACCTGCATTAATGTGTATTTGATAAAAGTGATGAGCTCACTGAGTCAAAACAAGTTTTATTTGAGATCTCTACTTCAGTGATACATTTTGTTGTGTTTGTTAAGTATCTCTTGAGTGCCCGGGTGTGTAATGTGTGCGGGGTTGTGAAATGAAGGCTCAGTGTTTGCCCTCAGGTAACATACAGCTTAGAGGAGAAAGCTTAGAGGTTTGGCAGGTGGTACTTTTTGATGAAAGGAGGGGGAAAGAAAGTTTGGCAATGACATTGGTTTGTGTTACTTGTGTTAATGTTGGAATAAGGCAGTAGTGCCCAGAGGTCCCTGGCCAGTCCAATATAGGACAGTTTTATCAATGACCCTTGAATGTGGATTGATTTCCTGCCAAGTTTTTTGGACAGGGCTGCTTACTTTGCTGCCAAAAGAAAGGACAGAGGCTTTTTAGGGACAAGGCATTCATTCCTCATCCCGTTTCCCCAAGAGTAACAAGAGACGCACTTGAAGTGATCTGGTGCCTTTAAGCCACTGTTTTCTGATTGATATCGCACAGGGTAGGAAACACCTAATTGGAATTCAGAGGATAACTAAGGACTCATTAGATAGATCTTTGCATGTTCCTGTTTTATTCCATAGGGGCTGTGTTTTTCAGTCTTGTGTTTTTATACTGCGCATGCTGCCCTGAAGTAAGAACATTCTCCAGACAGTCAGAAAAAAACCCTCTATTTTACTTAAAAAGCAATTTTTAAAAGTACCGTCCTCTGCACACCATATCGAATGTTGTGGTTTTTTAAACTATATTTTGGTCTATTCTCTGACAGTTCTCATCACAGCTGGTCTCCTTTGATTATTTTAATTACTCAGAGAGTAAGTAAAGGTCATTTCATTTCAATCACATTTATTAATCACCCACATTTTCTCTTCATTAACATTTTTTTCTATTTACACGAAGCTGGGCTCCTAAGTGATTCTGTTGGAGCTATTAAGATGTTAATGTCAAGTCTGGCTGCAGGAAAGTGAGTTCTCAATGAAGGCAGTGGAGGTTTATTTATTTCCCCTAAACTGTGTTTGTTTTCATTTGTTAAGTATTAATGATGGGGCCCAGGAACAATCCTAGGTCTAATGGAGCACAAATTACTGGCTACCAGTGGGAAATTAATCTCTTTCCCCTTTGGAAGGGGTACTGCGGAGATGTGCTTCCTGGTTTCACCAAATGGGGTTTTTCTTGATGATTCTGTAGGTTGTCAGTACCGGGTCATCTAAACAGCCTTGATCCTATAAAGGGTATGAAGACTGTGTTTGTATCCATTAGGATCTGCCACCCCAACTTCACCACAATAAATGTGTTTCTTTAATATGTAGATATACCCAAAATGTATCAGTTAAAAGGAGTTGAAACAACATTTTGGGTCATCTACTTGCAGGCTAGTAACTATGCAGTTACTAGATACACAGACACACACACATGCAGTGGTAGGCACGCACACACACACACACACGCACGCAGTGGTAGGCAGCTTCTAAAATGGCCTCTAGGATCCCCGTCTCTTGCTATTGTAAAAGAAAAATTGCACTGGACTTTTTTTTAAAGCGTCAAGAAAGATTTTATTCAAGACTATTGCAGTAGGGGAGAGAAATTGAACTCAACTCTTCTGACACAAAAATTGAGAGAGATTTTAAGTCCTGGGGAAAATTAGTTGAAAAGTATTGGAAGATGTTGGGGGAGGTTGGTCAATGTGGCGAGGCTGTCTGTGTTTGCTAATTGGTAGGAGTTAGGTTCCTGCCCTCCTACAGAGACTGGAAGATAAGGGCCCTATCTTCCTTGATGATTACATTTCAAAAGCAGGCCTCCCAGGTGCTTGAGAAAGACTTTCCTGGGTGGTAAAACTGGCAAGAGGCTGGAAGAAGTTGCACACCTCAACGGGCCAGAGAAAGAGTCTGCAATTCCAGTTTTCTTAAGTGAGTGCTCTGAGAAAAGGGAGGTCAGGGGCCTTGAGTCAGGAAGCAATCTCTCTAAAGTTTCAACAGGCTGAAGGGAACGTTTTGGTCTTTTGGATCAGTATTTGTGTCCCTGTGTAATCCCTTCCTCTTGAGTGTTGTCCAGATCTAGTAACTTGCTGCCAACAAATAGAATAGACGAAAAGTGATGAATGTCACTGCAAGATTAGGATGTAAAAGACTGTGACTTCTGTCTTGCGTGCACGGTCTTTCTCTTGATTGTGGCTCTTCTTGCTAGCTTGCTCTGAGGAAACTCATTGTCACATTGTGAGCTGCCCCGTGGAGAAGCCCACGTAGTAAGGAAATAAGGGCATCCTTGGTTCAACAGCCAGTGAGGGGCTAAACACTGCAAACACCCCGCTGAGTGAGGTTGGAGCACGTCCACCCTCAGCTGAGCCTTCAGGTGGTCACAACCCTCGCAAACACTGGTTAGCACCTCACATAGGATCTGTGAGATAATAAATGTTTGTCACCTTCAGCCCTAAGTTTTGTGGTATTTGTTACGTAGCAGTAGATGATTAACACACACAGAACACACGCACATGCACAATATCTACCTGTCAAATCATAAATACTACATACATTCAATACTGTGTGTTTATGTAGGTATGTTTATGTGTAAGAAAGACACATAGGGCCAAATTCTCTAGCGGAAGGTGTAAAGTCATTCATGAGAGGTAGAGTACGTAGGCCTCCCAGATGGATTGAATATGAAGAAAACGGCTAAATCGAGGAAGGCTTGTGAGCTGCTTGAGCAGTGGGGAGAATGGAGAATAGTGATATTTATAGAAATAGGGAAAAAGTAGAGTCAGTATGTATTTTTGGACTTTTAAGTGAATATGTTAAATAGGGAGTTGAATAATCAATGTAGACATCAGGACAGCATTCCATATTTGGACGTAGAAGTTTGAGTATCATTTTACAGGTGATATTTAAGCCATCTGAGGTAAACTTGTAGCAAGAGAATTTAGAAAGAGAAAAGAAGAGGCCTGATCATTGAATCCTGGATTAGCCAACACTTAAAAGGTTGACGTAGAAAGAGAACAGTAAAAAAAAAACGGAAGAAATCACAAAGAGATGGTTATAATGCACCTGTTCATTTAGGGGGAAAGTGCTGTAGGTACACAAGGAGAAAATTGAGGAACATTCTCTAATGTTAAAACAAAAATAAAAACAACAAAAAACCCACAGTGAGTGCAGAACCTGGCTTAAATGCTGAGATGTGGCAATAGTGTGAACACTGCCTGTAGAGTCCCCATTCAACCACGGAACAACTGCCAAGTCCCACAGTCCTTTCCTCCCATCATTAAATGAACCAAATCCTCAAGCAAGTGTGCACTGGACCAGAGTGGGCAGCATCCCCTTGCTTGCACTCCCTGTAGCCTGTCCTCCATCCCCCTCTCTCCTCCACCTCTTGGTCTCCTCACCTCTCTTTGACACGTGCTGGGGGCCTCCAGGCTTCTCAGCAAACGCATGCGTGCCCCCCACCTGTCTCTGTGGGGACTGACTCTAAGAGCCCCCTTCCTATGAATCCCCCTCGCCAGACATCGAGTTTCCTTAGCTGAGGCTCCACTGACCAGATCACAGGTAGCTGTGACTGAAGGCACTAGGCACCGCAGCGTTCTCTGAGGTTCCCCTGCACACAGCCACTCATGCACCTTCTGGTGTGCACGTATCCAAAGCACACACAGAATTCATGTCCTGGGCTACAGGCTTCAAGCCCTATTGGTGCATTCAAAATGGTGTCTTTTATAGATTTTTGCAAAGACAGAGCCACGCATACAAGTCACTTGAAGTGAGTTTGACTGTGATATATAAGAATCAGAAGATTGAGGCTCATTTTCTAGGTCTAGAAAGTTTATATTGTTAGGTTGTAACTGGCCTTAAAATAGGGGGAACTTTAAAAACATTTATATTTATTTCAAGCCTTCTTGAATGGATGCCCAAACTTCACTACCTTTTTTTAGTTCAACTTCTATGTGATTTACCTGTTTCAGGTGGTTTTTCCTAATGCAGTCAGTTTGTTCCTCTTCTCAGCTCTGCTTGAATTCAACACGTATGTACTTGTTGTAAACTCTGGGATATATCATGTAATGTGCCATTTTACCTGTCTATGGGTGACTCAGCCCTTTTAAAATTCAGTGCCTTTAAGAAGCATCTTGACTAAAACCCACAGCTAAACATGCTTGTGGCTGATAAAATGTCAAATGACAGTTCTTATTTATGCACTTTTATTTACTCACTTAAATAGACAGAAAGCAATAGTGTTTTACTACACCAGAACTAACCAAATTAGTAAACATAAAAGGAAAATGATCTCATTCATTATAGCAGCAAACTCTGTAAATTGCCTAGGAATATACCAAACAAAAGAGGTGTGAACTCTGCATAGAGAAAAATTATGAAATAATGCTAAACAATATAGATAGACCCAATAAGTGAATAACGTAAGTTGTTTGATGGATAGACTTTATAATAATGATATTGATTCTCCAGAAAGAGGTGAATAAGTACAAAGAGCATTTAATAAAAATCCTAATAAGTTTGTTTTGTTTGGTTGGTATTCGGCAAACATGGTTAAGTTTATGAATAATAGCAATCTTCCCAGAATAACCAGAATAATACTGAAAATTCTGAAAAATAAGAACATAATGAGGGGTTCTTTCATAATTTGAAATCAAGATTTTTGCAAAGTGCTATAATAAAATCATGGATGTCTGGGTCCAGAAACTGACCCATGAATATATGCCCTTTCATAGATTTGAATCCAATAAACAGTGCAGAGACAATTGGCCTTCTATCTAGGAAAAATTTTTTAAATTCGATCTCTATCTCTTAGCATAGATGGAGACAGATTAAAACCTAAAGATGAAAAACAGAGCTTTGAAACTCCTTAAATGAGAATGGTTAATATCTTTATAATTTTTAGGGTAAGAAGCAACATTTTAAAGCCATATTCAAAAACCAAAACTCATAAACAAAATATTGCTAAATATGTTTTTATCAAAATCTAAAATGTTTTCATGATGTATCACCATAAATTTGAAACTTAAAGGTGCACAGGAGAACAGATGATGGTATCTGCTATCTACATAGCTATCCATCCATCCATCCATCCATCCATCTATCCATCTATCTATCTATCTGTCTCTACCGTGTATCTGTATCAGACCAAGGGATTCTTGTTTAGGATATAGAAATCCAGCAAGTCAATTGGAAAAAAGATCAGAGGAAAAATAAAGACCCTGCAGGGAAAATTCACCAAAGTATGTAAATCAGCAATAACAACAATCAAGTGGAATAGCAATAACAACTTGAAAAGATGCTCAAGGTCAGTAGTATTGGAGAAAATGCAAATTGAAATAAAAATAAGAGACATTTTCAAATCCATCAGAGTGGCAAAATCTCTGAATCTGACAACACTGTATTAGCAAGGCCAGTACATGTGAGCAGTTTGCAAACATCTAGGGAAGTGGCGCCAGTGCCTGCTCCGCGTCCCAGCAATTCCACTCCTAGGATGCACCCTAGAGAAGTTGACGGGTGCAGAAAGACACAGCCAAGGGAGGGGGTATCTGAGAAGGTGATGGCATTTCAAAGCAGACTAGAGCCATCATCTTTGCCCTCGTGGTATCTGGCTTATGCAACCACTACAGGAGTTATCATCTTCTGCAGTTATTTGCTGAAACGCGTAACAAGAGGGTCAGCTTGGAGGTTGGGTCAAGGCTCACAGAGAACAGATGTCAGACACAAAAGTGAGGTGAAAAATCAAACAGCACAAGAGATTCATTCAAAGATTTTGACGTTCTTCTTCAATATCAAGGATATGTAGATAAGGGTTAGGAGTTAGACATTTTAAAAAAGTTCAGAGTCTTTGTCTTATAGTATTTAAAAGGGAACCTGTGAGTTAACAGGGCTTCCTGACTCGCAGCATGATTTTTTCCGTGCTGTGAGGCTTTCTCTACTGCACTCCAGCCTTTCACTTTCCACGCCTAGGCTGCTGTACAAACTCATGCCATAAAAACATGTTGCAGTGGTTGGCGGTTGGCCAAATAATAACCTTCCAGTATTTGTCTACATGGAGAGAAGGCATTTATGCAGAAAGGATGTTTAAAGGTTAATTGCACAGCAGTCTGTTTTACTCAACTCAACCACTGAATCTTCGATAAAGTACCGGCTACTGGCCAGGAGGTTTAAGGTACTTACGGAATGAAATTCTCAATTGTCCTCTCTCCAAAGTTGTTTTCTAGCTATGACCACACCCATACATGTCATTGATACAAGTGTGTAAGTCAAAAGTCAGCCTTCTGATGATGAACCACAGCTGACCTCGGCTGAGAGGATGCTGTGAACTCCTTACACCTACATCATGGTGATTGTGTACGTGGACATGCACATCCCGCCTTTCCTGGCACGGCGCAGGTTTATGCCTGCAGTCCTGGCGTAATTAATAATAACTTTCGCTTTTACTAGTAAAAGACTCCAGGTCTGGATGATAAAATTATACAGTCATCTTTTAGAAATTAACAGTGGCAACACTAGCTAACATTTATTGGCTACTTTCTCTTTGCCAAGTCCATTGCTGAGCAGTTAACTCATTTAATCTTCTTTAATCCTATTAAATGGAACTTTACAGAAGGAGAAAATGAGACTTACGCATGTCAAGTAACTTGTTGAAAGCCACAGATCCAATGTACATGCATAAGGAAAACAAATTTGTGACATATATCAGAGAATCAGCGCTTCACACATTTTCCAAGTAACTGTCGTCTCTGTTTTGATAGTAATCTTTAGAAAAGTTGGTATTGTTTTAGGATTCCTTTTACTGTTCTCATAAATGCAGTTTTGGAGGGTGTGAATGAGAAAAACTTTTAAATATGCTTGAAATCCACCACAGTCTTGGATCCCTGATGAGACAAAAAATAGAGCCCACAGCTGGAGCCAAGATCTTTGGTCTTGAATGACAGAGACATCTTGGAAGCCTCTGTGTGATGTGGTTCCACAGCACTGGGTTCAGGGATGTGTGTGGACCAAGGTGTGCTTGCCTGGGGAATCTGAGGGTAATAAATGCGGGCTCTGTGCAAGCCAGAGGGGTGTGGTCTCCCATACTGTGCCCTGCGGTCATGTCGTGTGCGATCCAACCCCGTGATTAATGAAGTAGTGTTGGCTGGGGCGGATGCTATGTCACACATATCCAGACGGGCCAATATACGGGACTCCTTCAGTCTCGTGTATGTGAAGGGAGCCCGGTGGTCCTTCCTCACTCAGTACTGTCTTCCACAGCTGTGCCCTGGCCAGACCCCCTCCCCCATCCTCACTCTCCATGTGGATTTGGAGGTCCTGAAGCACATGACTTGTGCTCATCGCCCCACTGTGTAACCTGGCTGCACTGACATCTTTCTTCTTCTAAAGAAGTAACCCTGGTTTGATGTCGTCAAATCGGTTTCTGTTAAGACTTTCCTTCAGCTGAAGTTGTCTTTTATCACTACAGTGCTTGAGCAGTAAGATTACGCCCAGTAGCACATGCTGTCCATGTGTGACTCAAATCCCTGGGACCTTAACCACTTCACTGCACCGGTAACTTCCAGGGCCATAGAAGGCTGATCTGCCTTTGTGTGCCATGGGCCCCAGAGTGCCGGGGAGTTAACACTCCTTGGGAAGCATCTTCCACAGATGACAGATGCAAGTTGTTATACAGTGCCCCAGCCTGCTCGCTCCTGGGGTGAGATAATTCCAGAACTGGCATTTTGCCCCATTCTCCACGCTTTGCTGATGGGAGTAAGCTCCAGTTGCCACCCATGATGGCTTGCTTGCCAGCGCCCCCCCACCCCGCTTTCACGGGCTGCCTTTCCTTCCCTAGCTCACCTCTCCTCTTCCCAGCCGGAGTACCAGTCCCTCTAAACAGACAACTGTTGCTGGAGCCTTTGCAGCAGGACCTGTTTCTGTGAGAACCCTGCTTAAACAGGTCCAGCTCTGAAATCCTCTCCAAGCACTCCATCTCTTCATTAGCCCTCATCTCAATTGTGACTGTGTGGTTATTCGTGTATTGCACACCTGTCTCCCTCACTACGTGACAGGTGTCCGTGTGTGTGTCTGGTCCACGTGATGCTTGGCAGATGTAAATGCACAATAGGTACTTACTTGAAAAACAAATGAATGAATTTAGTGAAATCTGTATCTGTGGCTTAAACACCAAATGGGTCCTGAGAAATCTAGTCAGAAACATAAGACGGTAAACCAAGGTAGATTGCATTCTTGGCAGGGGGCGGGGACAGGACAAAATAAGGTCTTTAGAATGGAGGCTTGAGGATGAAAGGGCACATAGAAACCACTTCCAGACCCCTGCTTCTGAGTAGCATTATTCCATCCTTTTTTGCCTATGTTTTAAAAAATATTTATTTATTTGGCTGTGCCGGGTCTTAGTTGTGGCACACAGGATCTTTTAGTTGTGGCATGTGGGCTGTTAGGTGTGGCACGCGGGATCTAGTTCCCTGAACAGGGATTGAACCTGGGCCCCCTGCGCTGGGAGCGCAGAGTTGGAAGTCCCCCTTTTTGCCTCTTTTCATCTGAAGATTTTCCATTGAATCTAAGGGTAATGCACTGAAACTCAAAGTAAGCCCATAGTTAGAAGTAGTACTGCAAGGGCTCACTCAGGTGGCCAGGTTAAAAATCCTGGTGTCATGGATTTTAAGAGCCTTAGAAATCTTCCAGGAAGTTTTAGGAAAAGTCCAGACTGGTACGCTGGTACCCTGTCTTATTAAATATACTTGGACTCTGCAAACAAAAGGATGGACCTAATTCTGAAAAATTACTTTAATAAACATTTTATTTAATCTTTGAGATATTTTAGCTAGCTTCCCTGAACCATGACTGTTTTCTTAGCTTTTATTATTGCTGCTCTTATTGTTAATATATTATTAAAAGTCCAATTTATTTTCTGTATGCTTTCCTGGCAAATGGAGGAGCCATAATTTACTTAGCAATACCTTTATCTTCTATGTTTACACTGTTTCTAATTTTCTACTATTATAAATAATATTCTGAGAAGAATCTCTGTGTACAAGATTTTTCTATATTTTTGGCTTTTCTCCTTAAATAAAAATCCTCAAAAAGATTTACTCCTTCTTAGTACTTCTTTAACTCCAGTTCTGCTCTTCCAAAGCCATGATCTTCTAGAGGAGTCCCATGACACTTGGATAATACTTATGTATTTCTTCACCAAACAAGTGTCTGTTCTGCTTGTCCTGCTTTGTCCGCTGATCAAGCACTTGGTCGTCTTCACCTGGAATTTATCCATAGTTCCAAATCCATGCCCTCGTTCCATTTTGCATTTGATAAATCGATCCAGATTCCAACTCTTGTCTGCCTTTTGCACTGATTTCACCTCATGTACAGGGTTTTCCATGGAGCCTTCAGCCTTACCTGCTCTGGTTTTCTGCTTCACTACTGCTGTGTCATCTGCATAATTGACAGGTCTCAGCTCAACACCTTGACCCCAGGCTCAGATCCAGCACCAGTATCACTTCCTTCCCTGGAGGACCCAAATCTGTGGTTATACACGTGTCCTCAAATGAAGGAAGGCTGATTTGCAGACCATTAAAGACAATGGTGCATGAATTTCAATGTTTTTCAATAGAATACCTACTTTTTAAAATACAAATTGTGTCCCATTTAATTTTGTTGGAATTACTTGGGGAAACATAAGACAATAAAGTAAGATATATGATATTTAAGGGTCCACACCGAATTTTATGTTGTATACTAGAAATTTGAATTATCTGTATTTTCTAGAATTTAAAACTGATGCCAGTTTTCATATTTTTCTAACTCTATTTACTCTGGCAGTAGGTCTAAAATAAACATGTAGCCATGGATTATATTTTATAAAGAAATGTTAGTCTTAATTGTTTAAAATATATATACTCAGGAAATTAATAATTTGCTTTTGAAGTGAATGCAGAATGAGTGTGACAGATCATTATGAAGTCATTTAATAAGCCAAGATAATTATAAATCTCTTTTCCCAGGTACTATGTAAACAAAGGTATTGTATTTTGATAGCTGGTTGTCATGGCTACCATACTTTTCATATGCTCTTAAATAACTTAGTTTAAGTATTTGGGGCAAGTTTATACAAGAGACACTTCTCACACCTAGTCAACATCATGACTAATTAGAGCTCGTACAACTAAGGCCACAAACTAATCTGAAGCATAGGTTGTGCTTCAAGGTAAATATTTATTTCATAGCTATGAAGACAAGACTGTGTTGCTGATGCAGCAGGTAGGTGCTGGGTAGACCGCGGTGCTCATCTTGTCCCTCCTCACCGCTTACTTTATGTGGGTCAGAGGAAGAGTATGACAGTGCCTAAAACGTCCCCGGAGGTGCGTCTGTTCAGTGATAGCAGTGAACTCGTGAAAACATCTGGGTGTTCAACTTCAGTATGTTTGTCACTGTAAGTTGAAAGAACCCAGGAGTACCAGCCCAGATATTCTGTATCTTTATTTATGTCTCCACCTACGACTATGTGTATCTACACATATAACGACTTCTGTATCCACATCTATTTCTAAAACTATCTTTTCCTTTATCTGTGTCTATGGCTGTGATGATAACTTTTCACCTATATCTAATCTACATGTGTTCCTATGCCTAAATCTAAAGTTACATCTATACCTGTAACTACATCTGTATGTACATCTACATACCTCTCTCTGTATGTATACTCTCCGCCACCCCTACACTGTGTACATCCACATACGTGTGTACAGCTGCATCTCCAAGTACGTCTGCATCTATACCTACGCCAGTACCCACATCTAAGTTTACATCTTCACATCCTCCTCCGTGTCCTGGATGAACTTGCCCTGAAGCTGTGAGGCTGGTCTCTGTAAACCAGTGCATGTGTCACGTTTCATGCATCCAGGCTCCCCAGATCCATCTACCTCGCCTTTCTCCCGCCCCACTTCCTGGCCTGCTGCCAATTCCAGGACCTTGTTTTCGGCCACCACTGGGAATATTCAGGATCTCTTTCCCTTCGTCCACAGAGACAGCAGGAAACCCTTCCTCTCCCCAGTCAATATCACGATATGGATGGTCCCAGCTTACGGTGCTGTGAAAGGAATACACATTCAGTAGGATGCGTACTTTGAATTTTGAAGTTTGACGCTTTCCTGGGCGAGCGATACGGGGTATGATACTCTCTCAAGATGCTGGCAGCGGTAGTGGGCTGCAGCTCCCCGTCAGCCACGCGATCACAAGGGTAAACAACCTGTACACTTACTACCATTCTGTACCCAGACAGCCATTCTGTTGTTCACCTTCAGTACAGTTGTCAGTAAATTGTGTGAGGTATTCGACCCTTTATTATAACGCAGACTCTGTGTTAGACGATTTTGCCCAGCTGTAGGCTAATGTAAGTATTCTGAGCACATGTAAGGTGGGCTGGGGTAAGCTGTGGAGGCACATACCCCGTTGTAAGTTGAGGAAGATGTGTTATCTCTCTGGGGCCACACCTCTGCTCATAGGGGCGGAAGTCGCCTATGTTGACATGCAGAATTGCTTAACTCCTCGCTACTTTGAACGTTGCCTTTTGAGAATATGATGAAGCTTTCTCTTTACATATCAAGACGACCCAATGAGATATTGATATTCCCAAATGAAAGCTCGATCTTCCTCCAATAATGAGATCTGCCTCTCCTGCTAGAATAAAGGAAGAGTGCTAAGAGCTATATATCCATTTCCACTTCTCAAGCGTACAGGAGTATTGGGGTCTGGCTGCAGAAATAAATATATCATATTTTTTTCATTGCCCCTAGGAAAACTTATCATCAAAGTGTTATTTAATTTCAGTGCACTGTCAGGATGCATCCTGGGTGCAGCCAGGCAGGCCTTTCAGAAAGGAACTATGGAGCCAGGGTCAGTTGGAAAAGGTAAAGTGCCAGCTGCAGCCCTGCCTACAGCTTCCTCCGGCTGCATCCTCCTGGTTGCTGAGCTGACTGACCGGCCCTGGCCTGGACCCGCTGCCCGTCCTCCATTCTGGTCCTTGTAGCTCCACTACCCACTCTGAACCCTCTCTTTCCAACCTCCACTGAACCATCTGACACAAATCTTTTGTTTTCTTTCCTGCCTCTGCTTTATGCTGGTCTCTCATCCCCGTGCGCGTGACCCCAGCTTGGGCTCTGATCCCAATTCTAACATCTTCATACTCTTTTTTTCCCTGCATGAGATCCTCCAAAGAATCCTCTTTTCTAAAAGTAGGCTCAGACTCCCAGCAGGACCAGTTCTTCTTCATTGTCCTCTTACCACCTGGCACATCATCTGTTATAAGGAATTGGTGCACTAAATTGCAGAGAACTCACCTGGCGCTCAAGTCACCTAGCCTAGACCCATCTAACTTCCCAGGCTCACTCAGCTCCTTTACACGGCTGACAACCTGCTGATGGGGTCTGCTGGCCATTTCCTGGCCAGACGTTGTCCCCGGCCTTTGTGTGCTTCCATATGTGTCCGTCCTTGGACCTGGAATTGTGTCCCTCCTTGGCATCTGCTAAGGTCCAGCTGCGGTGCCCAGATGCAGTGATGCTGTGTCTCCCTCCCCCATACTCAGTGCTTTTCCCTCTTCTCCGTGGCTTGTTGTACTTCTTACACAGCGCTTCCTCTCACGCTGCCTTGTGCTTTTGGTCGTTCGGCTTGCATCTTGTCTCTCCCAGTAGGCAAGCAGCACTAACTTCTCTTGAGAACTACTTGGAAAAGCAAATTCTCAGTCCCACCCCAACCCTGCTGAGTCCAAAACGCTGAGTGTGGGGCCTGGTAACCTGCATTTTAACACACCCTGCCCACGATTCTGATGCACGACTCTCGTTTTGAAAGTACTGACTAGACTAGATAAAGGCTTTATTTTTCTCCTGACAGGGCAGTAATGCACTGCAGGTGATAGTTCTATACCAGGAGCAATATTATTAAGTGACTCCTTTTTTCCTTTTTGTTCTGTTTCTCATTTTGGGCACAGCCTTTCCCGTGGCTCTCTGACGTCATCCCTCTTCCTGGCAGTGATGACAGTGTGGGTGAAGGTTCATTCTCTTATAGAAGAAATGAAAGGAGAAGCATCAAGGTAAGATTTGGTTTCTGATATCAAACATTGGATTTTCCAACCAGGAAGTAGCCTGTGAGCCAGACTATAGTGCCAAGTAAGAACTACTAAATTCCTTATTTATACCTTAGTATTTCCAAAGCTGTGCTGGATGGGTCCTGACCATTGAGTTTTATGCAAGGGAGAAAGATCCAGGAATGAGACAAAAAAGGGAGGAGGGTCATGGGTCTTATAGAAAGGAGCAAAACGAGTGAGATTGAGAAAACGAGTTGTATTAGTTTCCTGTCACTGCTATAACAAATCACCACACTTGGTGGCTTAAAATGACACAGATTTATTACCTACAATGCTGGAGATCAGAAGTGGGTCTTATGGGGCTAAAATCAATGCTGTGTCCCTTCGGGAGGGTCTAGGAGAGGATCCATTTCCTTGCCTGCTCTGACTAATACAGCTGCCCACATTCCTTAGCTCGTGGCTCTATTCTTCTGTCTTAAAAGTCAACAGGGTGGCATCTTCAAATGTTTCTTCTTTGGATCTCTGCTTTCATCCTCACTTCTCCTTCTCTCACCCTGTCAGTCCTTCCTCCCTCTCGTAACGATCCTTGTAGTTACGTTGGGTCCATGCAGACAATCCAGGATCATCTTCCCTGTCTCAAGGTCCTTAACTTCATCACATCTGCAAAGCTCCTTTTGCCACGTGAACTAACACTGTCGTTGTCGCTTTGGAGGTGTGCCTCCTGGTGAGGGATCTGCTAATCGCACACATACCTGCCCGGTGTCGTGTGATAGCTCAGCCGACTCTGCAGCTCCTGAGGAGCCCAGCAGTGGGTGGGAGTAGAAAGAGTTCATCTCTGTTGCTTGTCACACCGGTGGGCAGTTGACTTTTACCTCATCTGCTGTAAGAACGTGAAAATTGTAAAGTGGGAGCCTGGAAAGAACTCTGGAGGAAATTGCTGCTGAGAACCTCGGGAACCTCTTTCAGAAAACACTAACCTCAAAGTTATCTTTTCCAGACTAGAGTGATTGGATTATATAAGCTCCTTTACACCATGGTGCCAGCAGAGCGCTCTCACAGGAGATTATGTAACTGGGTTCTCAAGGCAAAGTAGAATCTTTGAAGATGTATTATTCAGCAGTATAAGGCTTTCTAAAATTCCTCAATCTGCTTTAATTAGCATGGCGGTGTTTGGGGGAGACACCAAAGGCTGGTTGATACTGTAGGAAATGTGTGTATTTGGTGTAGAGCTAGGAGCCTTTGTAAGAAGAATGAGCAAATAGATCTTTCAAGGGATATTGCAGTGACAGAAGTCATTTAGAGCAGCCTCGAGTGGCTGGCTAGCAAGAGCTTATGCTGGGTACCCTTTGTCCGCCCGTCACATACACCTTCATCCTTCTCCATTCTGTCTGTAATCTAAGAGGAACACCCAGTGGACTACAGCTGTGGGCATCTGCCAACTGGCTTCATGCTGCTTCTGGGAGGAGGTTGGTGGGAAGCAGGACGCCAGCCTGGGGATGCGGCTACCACGGGGTTCTGGTCACCGTGCCTGTCCATTGTCACTGGAAGTCTGCAAGTAGTAGCTGCTTATCAGTGGTCCTACCCCCCGTGCTTCAACATTCCTCTCCAACATCTTTGAAAATAATCAGTTTATGAAACTCTCCTCAGTTTCATTTTATTCTGCTGACATTTGTGTACATTATTAGTATATTCTGAGGCTATATGCTGTAAAAAATCTGTAGGAAACACTGTGTACTCTATTCATTTCAACTAATTTTTTTAAACAAACTCCTCAGCTGAAAGAGTTCTCAGATGAGAAATGAAAGCAGTGTGAACCTGAACTGGTGTTCCTCCAGACCCTTACAATCAATGCTCAGGTAAGTGGCTCCCACGGATAAGGGTCCCTGAACAGGACCCAGCTCCTGATGTAGAAAGCCCTGGCAGGTACCCTAGACACGGTAAAGAAAGGTGGTGAAATGCCCAGTTTCCTGCGTCAGAGAGGGTTAGTTTCAAACCGGGCCTCCCTCACCTTGCGTGTGCAGAGTTGAGCAGGCTTGCACCCAGAATTCCTTGTCTGTAAAGTGGAGGTAAGGATACATCCCTCGCAGGGTATTTGGGAGGAGGGAGGGATGAGATTAGAGGTACGTGTCATCATCATCACCGTCATGTCCTAACACAATAATAGAAGAATTTGACCCGCACTTCACTGGAGAAAGATGATCTAATCTTATTTTAGATCTGCATCAAAACCATCTCTTTGTGTCAGTGTCACTGATACAAACCGAACTGCACACTGTAGAATTGTCACCTTAGATCCATGCATCTCATTAGTTCCTTACATTTTTTTTTTTAAAGAAAAAGTTAACCCTCTTATCTAGAGCATCCTTTTTGCCAGGATGGCACCATATTTACCTTAGCCTGGAAATTTCTTACACTGCACTCTTTAGAGACTATTCAAGTCATTCCATTTCTGGAGTCACTCTTGTTAAAATTTGTGGGCATGGCCAAATAGTTCTGCTTCTGGAAGGCGTCCTGGAAAATATTTTTTTTTCCTTCTGAGTGCCAGCTAGCGACTCAAACCTGTCATTCTGGTGGAATTTAAAAAACCTTGTAGGCTGAGTAACATTGCTTGTCTTGTGCTTGGTTCCTAAGTATAAGAATTCAGGGTTCTGTGTGTGTGTGCAGGGGAATTCTCATATGGGGCAGTGGGTTTGTCATGATGCGAAAAAACAAGTCTTCACGGGTCCATCATTAGTAGATTGACCAACTCATCTTGGTTTTTAAAACCCCCTCAGTCCCGGGCAAACCAGGACAGTTGGTCACCCTACCTATTGAAAACATTCAACACATTTTCAACTTTAGGTCTATGATGCAATAGAAACAGGAAGCCAGAAAAGCAAAGGATGTAGAGTTGGGTCCTTCCTCTCTTCCAGCTCCACTGTCTTCTGGGGGAACATTTTTCTAAGCATCAAGGGAATGGTGTATTTTGCAATGTTATAAAATAGAGCATATGTGCAATCATTAAATTTCATGAGTAGGCTATTTGCATTTCCCAAATTCTCACTTTTTATCAGGTTGAGAAGTATGCAAATGGGGAAAAGACAGGAAGAAATGTAAGTTGTTGATGGGTCTTCTTAACGTTTCCCTAATGGTAAGTCATGTACAGGGTGCTTGCTGTCTCCTTGCCGAATGGCATCTGGTTGAGGAGAACGCTGCCCTGTTAGGCATCCTTCAGGATCCTTTATAGTTTCCATTTCTCTATGTAGAGTTTCCTTAGGCTATTTAATAATGAGCTGCACAGTGACATCTAGTGTAGGAAGGAAAGAGAAATTACAGAGAACACGCATAAGCTGCTCACCATTTAGTGCAAAGTCCAAAAGAATATAACGACTGCTACTGAGAACAGGGCTCCCTTTCCTGAACTACAATTCCCTGACTTTTCTAAACTAACACCCGTGAACAACCTCATGGATATATGCTCACCTAGGATGTCTGAGTCATAGCAAGGGAAAAAATTAACCTGTCTCTGTGGGTGCTGTCAAAACTAAACCTGTTACAGTGGTCCCACAGGATTCCAGGGGGAGGATTGGTTCCAAGACCCCTGGTGAAACCAAAATCCCAGGATGCAAGTCCATAATATAAAATGGCTTAGTATTTGCATACAACCTGCACAGTCCTCTCATATACTTTAAATCATCTCTAAATTACTTCTAATACCCAATACAATGTAAATACTGTGTAAATACTTGTAAATACAATGTAAATACTATGTAAATAGTTACCAGCATGTGGCAAACTCAGGTTTTGATTTTTGGAAATTTCTGGAGTTTTTAAAAAAATAGTTTTGATCTGTAGTTGGTTGAATCCGAGGATGCAGAATCTGCGGATACAGAGAGCTGAGTGTACATAGCTCAGATATTTTCTATTGTGTGGTTCCCTTTTAAAGAACAACTATCTAGGGAGGTTGTCATATTAACCCACACATATAGTGTATCTCTGATCCCCACACAAAGCAGAGATTCACCACTGAGCTTTGTTTGGATAGGAGTAGCTTCGTCTTCGGATGGTGCTGTTTGGTGGGGTTGAACCAAGTCAGGAACACAGCATGAAAAGAGTGGAGCGCTTGTGCCCTGTGATGCAGGGGGGAGCAGGGAGCAGAAAGGGGAAGAGAGTTGTCATCGTGACAAATTGCCAACTTCATCATTGTGCTCTAGGGCAAGCAGAACCCAGGATCATCTAGTACCAGTCAGCAGTAAGGGTATTTTGATCAACATAACAAAGACAAACCATTTAATAAGTACCTACTTGCATGCAGCACTGCAAATGCAACATCGTTTTCCAGAGTTTTTATGAGTTAATGGGCAACAATTTATTTTTACACCTCTCCTGCCTGACCTCTGTACTCAGCCCACCAGCCTTTCTGCCAGAGCTCAGTCACACCAGGTGTGTTCCCACCTCAGGGCCTTTGCATTTGCTGTTCCCTTGGAGCTTTGGAGCTGATGTGGAACTTTGGTCCCTCTGATTTCACATGCCAGGAATCAGGTCACTATTCCGGTCTCAGCTCAGATTATCCTCCAGAAAAGCCTCTGGAATCAGACTCTTGTCATTTCCATACCACATTATATTAGCAATCCTACTGAGCACAAAATAAAAGGAAAACAAGTAAAACCTAAAAATTGGAAAGAAGGACTTCCCTGGTGGCGCAGTGGTTGAGAGTCCGCCTGCCAATGCAGGGGACACGGGTTCGTGCCCCGATCCGGGAGGATCCCACGTGCCACGGAGTGGCTGGGCCCGTGAGCCATGGCTGCTGAGCCTGTGCGTCCGGAGCCTGTGCTCCACAATGGGAGAGGCCACAACAGTGAGAGGCCCGCGTACTGCAAAAAAAAAAAAAAAAAAAAAAAAAAATTGGAAAGAAAGAAAAACTGCCAGTATTTGCAGATGATATGATTAATTACACAAAGAACACTAAAGTATCTAAGAAAGTATCAGCATGAATAAGACACTTTAGCAGGTTGCCAAAAATAAGACCAACATACAAAAATCCCATTTCTGTGCATCAGCAGCAAAGGTGGTCATTTAACACACAGACACAGTACACAAGAATCATCAGAGAATGGTATGCAAGGATTTTCATGTACTTCAGTAATGCAGGTAGAGAGAAACACAGGGTGTTTTTTTTTGTTTGTTTTTTGGGTTTTTTTTGGTACGCGGGCCTCTCACTGTTGTGGCTTCTCCCGTGGCGGAGCACAGGCTCCGGACGCGCAGGCCCAGCGGCCACGGCTCATGGGCCCAGCCGCTCCGCAGCATGTGGGATCCTCCCAGAACAGGGCACGAACCCGTGTCCCCTGCATCGGCAGGCGGACGGACCCCCAACCACTGCGCAACCAAGGAAACCTACACAGGGTATTTTTATTAAAATTTTGGCTTAGGGTCTTTTAAGCATCACTTGTACTGTGCCTTCAAATCTGGAAGCATGTAAGTGAGGACTTAGGGTTTGAGAATTTTTGGAAACTATCTTCTGCTTTTCTGCAGTCCATCTAGAGCCAGGTCAGACAAACGTAGCTCTCAGCCTCCTCAGAGCATTTTCCCTCGTCCTTTTCTCCCCGAAGTTCCTGCCCTTGGAGGCTCAGGGTTATGCAGGAGTCTCAGGATCGGTTTCCCCGCCACCTTGGCCTCGTCTCCTGGGTGCTGAGGACATGGGCGCCAGGCCAGCAGGAAGCCGCAGTGCCCCACAGTGCTGTATGGGGCACTGTAAGGGCCTCCAGTGCCCCTGCAGCACCCAGGTCGCGCATTTCTGTCGTGTCTGGCCTCCCTTTAGTGTTAGTGCATCCGTTATTCCAAAGGTATCGTAAACATGCTTATCCAGAAAGTATAGTTGTTCTACGCCAAAAATGCTTTCTGGAAAGGAAAGTCTCTTTTTTATTGTAAGTTGTACAGATTCACTTTATTTCACTAATACGTGCTTAATAAATATTTGATGAACGAACACATGGAGAGAGCATAACTTCAATCTGAGTTAAGCTAGTCATTGATCAATGATGATGTGTAGATACTTACACGACATTCGCCGTGTTATCCTTGTAACACTATATCCTTAAAAACCTGTACCACTCACGTTTGCATGAGAAATCTAGCCTTGGTTGGCCAGTGTGGTGAACAGATGCTTCAGACAGCACTGCTGATCCCTGCTCCTGCTGTTCACATTCTTGTGGAATTCCCTCCCCGTGAGTGTCTGTGGGGCCTGTAACTTGCGTCTAACCAATAGAAGACGGCAGGGTTGAGGGGAAGTTAGTTTCATGATTGAGTTATGTGACAGTCGGACCTCTCTCTCAGAACCGAATTCTGCGCGTGACAGCTTAGAAGCAGACCCCTCCCCACGCCAGCCTTAGTGGAGTCCCCAGCCCGAGTTTCCTCCCTGCTTGCAGACTCACGAGCAAACAGTGAGGTAATAACTGCTGTTGTAAGCTGCCAAATATGGGGACCTCTTGTTATGCAGCAGTAGGAAACTAATACAGTGAGTGGATTGGTTATAGAGGCTGTTCAAACACAACCCTTTTCTGTAGGCGAGGACATTTTTCCAATAAGATACTTGGGTAATTGATATTAAACTACAATATTTTTGGGATGACACCTAATGCTGTTAAATGAAGTAGAATTCCTGACCATGGAAACAGCCTGGAAAACTCCCACCACAGCCGTCTTTATTAGCCATCCACAGAAGCACAGGTCCTGAAGAGCTCCCCAGAGTTCAACTGCCTGATCTTAGATTAATACCTAAACCATTCCTCTTTGTCACTCCCTTCATGGCTTATCAGTCTGTCTGATGATGAGTTTCAGTCCTTGCAAGGCCAGAGAGGAATTAATGGAGGCCGTTAGGAAAGGTTAAGGGGAAAGGCAGATGAATCTGGTTGAAACGGAAGCTGAACATGAAACAGAAAATCACTGCACTCCATCTCCCTTTCCTTCTCTCCTCCCCTCCCCTCCCCCTCCCCTCCCCTCCCCCTCCCCTCTCCTCCCCCTCCTCTCCTCCCCTCCCCCTCCTCTCCTCTCCCTCTCCCTCATGATCTCCCCTCCCTCTCCCCTTCCCTCCCCCTCCCCTCCCTCCCCTCCCTCCCCTCCCCCTCCCTCCCCCTCCCTCCCCTCTCCCTCCTCTCCTCTCCCCTCCCCTCCCCCTCCCTCCCCTCCCCTCCCCTTCCCTCCCCGTCCTCTCCCCTCCCCCTCCCCTCCCCCTCCCCTCTCCTCCCCCTCCTCTCCTCCCCTCCCCCTCCTCTCCTCTCTTCTCTCCCTCTCCCTCATGATCTCCTCTCCCTCTCCCCTTCCCTCCCCTCCCCTCCCTCCCCTCCCCCTCCCTCCCCTCCCTCCCCTCTCCCTCCTCTCCTCTCCTCTCCCCTCCCCCTCCCTCCCCTCCCCTCCCCTTCCCTCCCCTGCCCCTCCCCTCCCCCTCCTCTCCTCTCTTCTCCTCTCCCTCTCCCTCATGATCTCCCCACCCTCTCCCTCTCTCTTTCCCCCCTCCCCTGCCCCTCCCCTCCCCCTCCTCTCCTCTCCTCTCTCTCTTACTTAAACATTTATTGAGGTCCCTTATGTGACAGGTATTAAGCACTAAGTTAGAGTATGACCTATGTCTAATATGTCTTATTTAATGAAAGACACAGAGGTCTTATTTATTAACGTATGTCTTCAAAGACTCACTTCCAAATCAGGGGTGGGAACAGATACATAGTCAAATAATTGTTACAATCAGATGCCAATAAAATCATGTGCAAATACTAGAGAGCCAGGATTTGGCTGAATGTGTTTGGCTGTTTTTCTTCCTTTCATACCAGGACTTACAGGAGAAGGGAGTAGAAAAGAAAGATTCACATGTACTTCAGTTAGGAAAATGCAGTGTATGGTGTCATGGGTTGAATGGTGTCTCCCCAAAAGATGTGTTGAAGTTCTAATCCTCTGGATCTATGCATGTGACCTTATTTAGAAACAGGCTCTTTGCAGATAAAATCATGTTAGGATGAGGTCATCAGGGTGGACCCTAATCCAGTGACTGGTATTAACTGAAGAGGGAAATCTGGACAAGGAGACACACAGGGAGGATCCATGTAACAACAAGGCAGAGATTGGAGTGATGCAGCTGCAAGTCAGGGAATGCCAAGGACTGCCAGCTACCTCCAGAAACTAGGAAGAGGCAAGGGAGGGTTCTTCCTTAGAAACTTCACATGGACACGGCCCTGCTGACAGGTACACTTTCTACTTCTAGCCTCCAGAACTGCCCTGCAATCACTTTCTCTTGTTCTAAGCTGCCCAGTTTGTGGTATTTTGTCATGGCAACCCTAGGAAGCCAATACACATTGTGAAAGCACGTGGATCTGGCCCAGGATGAGGGAATAATTGGAAATACGCTGTATGAATCAGCAAAAACTGGCAGCCCGTGGAATGCAGGTGTCTGCCCTTTTTAAATCCAAGGCAGTTGAGATTCTAAAGTCCGTGGGTGCATTGCTGGTGTTCAGCGGGCAGTATTTGGTATGCACGGTTGGAAGCAAGTATTCACACAGCCCTTATCTTGAACTTGGTAGTTGTTGTGAGCCAGAGACAGTGTAGCTTCTTGGAGAGAGGCACAGGCAAAGATATATGCAGTCAGCAAATGCAACAGACTCCCAAAGGGTTACTACGAATTATTGAGATTCATAGTGCATCCTGATGTGTGTTTGAAACACACACACATACACACACACACACACACATACCGTAAAGCAAAAAGAAGCTCTGCTTGTATCATTGTTCTGGAAAGACTGCTTTACTCCAAAAGTACGCTCAGCGCCCCCCGCGGTGGGCACTAGGTGACTCTGTGCCGGCCACCTCACCGTGTTCCCTGCAGCCCTCACAGTGCTCCTCTCGGGAGCCCCACGGCTTTTCTCCCAGCAAGTGGAGACTCCGTGACACCCCACAGGGCATCCCTGCCGTGCCCCCAGCCCCCTCGTTACCTGCTCGCCTTCCTTCCCCAAGCCCTCTCCATGTTACCCTGCGAGTAGTTCTCAGGTCCACTTGCTTCTTTCCTTCCCGGCTCTGATCACTCCCCTGGACAGCTGGCAGAAACATCAAAGCTGGATGTGCCATTTGCATGTGGCCCGCCAGCCTGTGTCGCCCTGGCAGCCAGAGAGTTCATTTCAAACGCGGGGTGAGTTCTGCCGCACCTCCAGTTCCCCACTGTCCCCTCAACACTCTTATCTTTGACTGCCCTCCCTTGCCCCGCGCTTGTCTGGGGACGGGGTCCAGAGCCCCTGCCCCAACTCTCAGGCCCAGTCCTGCACACACCGCCTGCCTCCGTGTCCCTCCCTCTCCTCCTCACTTGTCACCCAGGTGCTCCCTTGCACGAATTGGCAGCTACTGCTGCTACTCTGTTCTCATTCTTGAGACATCAGCCAAATATCACCCCTTCTTGGGCAGTGCCACGCCCCTTGGTCATATGCCCTCAGCGTGCCGGCACGTTTGCATAACTTGTAAATGGTTCTTTGTTTCTGAGGTTCCTTGGTGATAATGTCCATCATCTGCGTGTGATGTCGGCTCCCTGATGCAGTATCTACGTTTGTTTCAGTTCATTCTTTTTTTTTTTTTGAGGTGCGCGGGCCTCTCACTGTTGTGGCCTCTCCCGTTGTGGAGCACAGGCCTCGGACGCGCAGGCTCAGCGGCCATAGCTCACGGGCCCAGCCGCTCCGTGGCATGTGGGGTCTTCCCGGACCGGGGCATGAACCCGTGTCCCCTGAATCGGCAGGCGGACTCTCAACCACTGCGCCACCAGGGAAGCCCTCAGTGCATTCTTGAGTCTGCAACATTAAGGGTAGTGTTTTCTTGCATAAATAAGTGAAAGAATGCAATAAAGACAATGTATTTTTAAAAAATATTTATTGATTGATTATTTATTTGTTTTGGCTGGACCAGTTCTTAGTTGCGGCATGCAGACTCTTAGTTGTGGCATGCATGCGAGATCTAGTTCCCCGACCAGGGATCCAACCCGAGCCTCCTGTATTGGGAGCCCGGAGTCTTACCCACTGGACCACCAGGGAAGTCCCAAAGCAGTGTCTTTTGAATAATAATTGTGTTCTCAATACATGGACTTGTTTACTTTATAGCAGGATGGGGTTCTTCATTTTTGGTTGTTTAGTGTTCTGGTTCATTTCTTTCTCTCAGTGAACATTTGGATGAAATGACCTTTTCCCCTTTCTCTGAAATTAACCAATAAACAATGCGTGCTTGGGCTTCCCTGGTGGCGCAGTGGTTGAGAGTCCATCTGCCGATGCAGGGGACATGGGTTCGTGCCCCGGTCTGGGAGGATCCCACATGCCGCAGAGCGGCTGGGCCCGTGAGCTATGGCCGCTGAGCCTGCGCGTCCGAGGCCAGTGCTCCGCAATGGGAGAGGCCACAACAGTGAGAGGCCCGTGTACCGCAAAAACAAAAACAAAAACAAAACAAAACAAAAACAATGCGTGCTCAAATCTGAATCCTCTGGGTACAAGAGGAAAAAAAAGACACTTGGAAATTCACAGTAAAACCCATGTATGTTCACGGCAGGGGCATGTCAAATAGAAAAAGCTTGAATTACCTTCAGATAAATATCTAAAGTGTAAAATCCATTAAAATAATTTAAAAGCATGAAAGCCTCTACCACTATGTGATCATGGCTCCCAGTTGCATGGAAAATTTTTGTCAATAAAAGCAAAACTGGGGCTTCCCTGGTGGCACAGTGGTTGAGAGTCCGCCTGCCGATGCAGGGGACACGGGTTTGTGCCCCGGTCTGGGAAGATCCCACATGCCGCGGAGCGGCTGGGCCTGTGAGCCATGGCCGCTAGCCTGCGCGCCCGGAGCCTGTGCTCCACAATGGGAGAGGCCACAACAGTGAGAGGCCCGTGTACCGCACATACATACATACATACATACATACATACATACATACATACATACATACATACATACATAAAAATAAAAGCAAAACTGATTGCAATTATGTCTTACACTTTGTCATGCTATTTCATTATCTGTAGTGATTCAGTTTACTGATCATCATTGATATTTATTGAACTTCTGTGATGCTTCACGCTGTATATTTGCTTAGATGATAATGAGCTGCTTTGTGTGCAAATTTAATAACCCATCATGGACAGTGCATTCATGAGTAGAGTGGTGTGGAAGAGCCATCCACACAGGACACAGTGTCTGTGGCTGTTCTGTCCAATGTGGTAGCCACTCAAGAGCTCTTTACATTTAAATATAAGTTAATTAGAATTAAATTAAAAATTCAGGTGTTAATATGCATTAAGCATATTTCAAGTGCTCAGTAACCACAAGTGGTTAGTGGCTGCCATGCTGGGCAGCACAGACAATTTTCCATGATCACAGGAAGTTCTGTTAGACAGTGCTAGTCTAGGGAGCTTTGTTCACTGTACCCTTAATACACATGGGTAGTGTGCTTTGGGTTTTGTTTGTTTGTTTTAAGTTAAACTAGATTAGCAGAAGCGTAGTATGCAGAGAAGAGCATTCATAGTTTCCCAGGGATCTTTTCCATTTCAGACTCATCTAGATGAGTGCTCAGCAGACCATGCACATCAAATCTAGCCTGATTGCTGTTTTTGAAAATAGGGTTTTATTAGAACACAGCCACCCTCGTTCATTTATGTATTATGTGCATCTGCTTTTGCAGACAGTGGCAGCGTTGAGTGGTTGTGATAGAGACCATATGGCTTGCAAAGCCAAAAATACTTACTGTCTGTCCCTTTTCAGAAAATGTTTGCCAGCCCCTGGTCTAAATACTTGTGTCCCACTCTAAACAGAATCTTGTTGGATTGGTGACCCACTAGAGAATGAGCAGCAGTGAGGCATCATTAATAGAGACACTTATTCTACATTCGCAATAGAGACGCTTATTCTAGAGGAGAAGTGCTTTGAGATGCTAATTGTCTTCAAATACTTTAGAGGCACCTTTCATCTAGAAGAGAGAAGAAGACCACAGGGTGGAATTTATGATGAGGAAGAATTACAGTCAACATGTTGGGGCAAGTTTCTAACACATGCACTCTTCGATGGGTAATGGGACAGGGGCTCTTTCACAGATTAGTTAGAGCCTCCTTACTACGAACGTTGAAGCCAAGTGGAGTAAACATCTGATGGGCGTTTGTAGAGCAGATTCCAGCCCAAGTGAAGCTGGATGATGTAATCTCCCAGGTGCACCTTTCTGCTTCACAAATCCACTGAAGACCCTTTTGAAAACCCCTTTCAAGAAAAATACCCTCCGCCGATAGCCACAGCGCCTTTCATGAAATGAGTTCATGAACCCTCTAACTATGCATCTCTTAACTCTCAAAAGAATTCTTCCATTCTCAATTTCTATGAAATAAAAATAGTTTCACTTGTTCAAAATCTACATCTAAAAAGAATTCAAGACAACTCATAATTATCAATCCACTGTTACATGGTACAAAACTTGGACACACACATAAATGATGTGCAAATGCCTTAAAAACATTGTCTTCTAGGAATGTTAAACCAAAGACTGACAACATATGTCAAAAACCATAATGCTGACAACATTATCTTCTCATTTTCATGGGTATTTTAGCCGTATATTTAAGGTGAAAAATGGAATATATGTGAAATAACCACATTTCGTACAAACATTATCTTGCATTGTAGCCATTAATTTCTGTTTAGGGTCATTGTAATGACTGACTTTACACTCAACTTCAAATCCTTTATCTCTTCCTATCCACCTTCTCACCAAGGGTATTATGTTGGATAATATTCAGTTTTCCTTTCATTGAAAAATACTTTGGTTTCCTGTGTGACTGAGGTTTAAACCCAGGAATTTTAAGAAAACCAAATCAAGTACTGAGAAAATTCACAAATGAAAAATATCTTAATATTGTTATGGGTATTTATTATATATCCAGATCATGTTATATTATCAGAAATCATAATAACACCATTATGCTCTGCAATTACATGCTTCAGTGGCAACTTATGTGTTTACTGTAATTACACCATTTGACTAATTACAGCAATTATGCCACTTAGTGGCTGAATTCTTAGCTCTGAATTCCATTGATTGGGTGGACTTTCTCCATCATTCTGTGAGGTTTTGGGCCTTAAATTTGGTGAATGTAGACTTGAATTTTGTGGTGTTAGATTTCTCTCAACTTCCAGTGATGATTTTAAGGTTTGGGGATGAATCCGTCGTTTACATTTTTTATTACCGTATCAGAATGTCTAAAGGAGAACAGATTGTTCCTTTCTGGCCCCAGGCACTGACGCTGTGCTGAGCTGTTGGATGAAATCCTCATCTTCAGAGCAGGAACTCACGTCTGTGTCATTCCTGGGAGCCAAAGGGTTGGGTTGGACTGACAGTCTGCTTAACTGAAATGAGAAGCCAGTTTGGTAACTTGGTAAAAATAGTCACTCAGTTTGATTCTTTTTCATTCCACTGATCACTTGTTAAGCTAAATGGATTAAATAGATTTTTTTTTTCTTGAGCCTTGTATAGCCAGAATCTAAAGGAGGGCAGTCAATCATTAACACATGCTGCACGTAAGGTCCAGCTACAAATTCCATCCACAGGTAGTATCTAATGTCTGCGTCACACAAGGCACTTTACCAGCTTTTGAGGAACAAAAGCACTGAAGACAGACTTCCCATATTCAAAGACTGCCTGTCTATCCCATACTCTCCTCATGACCACTAGGATAACTTAGACTTCCAATGAAGGTCACATTAAAGATGGTTTACATTCCATGGTCAAGTTCAGTGTTAGGTCCCTGTTCACCTTTGGGAAGAAGGGAAGCCATCATTGGTGTTGAGTCCGATCTTCAGTCCCTTTCTTCAGTCACAGCTGTGGCAGGGCAGGTCGAGTAGACCTGGCCAGTATTTCGAACACCTGGCTTTGCCATTTCAAAGCTCTTAGACTGTGGAACATTCACTCAGTGTCCAAACCTCAATTTTCTCAGATCCAAGAAGGAAATTAAATGTAGCTACTCCATAGGACTCTTGTGAGCTTTAAGTGAGAATATGAAAGCTCTTGGTCAACGATGTGATATGTGAATGTATGGAACTTTTGCCTCACATGTTTCAAGGGGAAAATTGACTTTATGAAGGAACTCACGCTTCTCTGCCGGAGCCAGAGTTCTTAGAAATGATGCCGTTGGTTGCAATGACATAAATATCTGCACCTCTTTAGAGCCTTTCTCATCAGATGCATATATTGAAATAAGCAAAAGCTTTGGAATGGAAGGCTCTGTGGGGTTGAGTCTTTTTTTTTGCAAAATTAGAATAACAAGGATTCAGATGATCACATAGGACTACTTGGAACTTGAGATCTTAGAAAAAGTATCAAATATTTACCAGTAATCAAAATTTTATAAACAACCTAAGAACATAACAGAATGTCACCCCATATCAACTTTAGTATCTGATATTTAGGTTGCAGTGTCTATTTCCAAGTTGTGCTGAATCATTAATTACTTATGGAGTGACTGAATATGATGATGAAAGAGAGAAACAGGAGTGGAATAGAGCACACACATTTGTCTTCTTTTTAATTTGATGGTGGGGTATCAATAATAAATAATAATCGACATTGAGGGGTATTCCTAAAATATTCCAGCATATTCTGAGCAAAACTTAGAATGTATTTCATTTGATTATTCTGTATTACTAATTCAAGGGTGGTAACAATTATGAAACTGTGTCCTGCATATTTATTTGCTACTCTTGCCCTCTTAAGAGCTCATTTTTATTGGCTTGACCTTTTACTTGGCTATTATAAGCATCCAAAAATCCTTCCAGGGTTTCTGGGGGCAATTCATAGTGGCTTTGTCTTTAGATTATGATCATTCTTTTCTGCCACATTTATAAATGATAATTCCCAAATGACAGTAATGATTGAAATAGGCCAGGTAGCTTTATAAACAACAGAATTGTGAATTAACAAAAAACGAACAACAAAATGTTATTGCCTCTAATATTTCAAGCAGGACTTACTCCTGCTCAAGAAGTCATTTAAACAGTGTTTGTGTGACAAAATAGGAGGATTACATTTTGCTTTGTAAATGTATAGCACGGCTGGAATGTCAGTGTGAGCAGCCGTTTTACAGAATGTCTACCCTGGAAGGCACCTTAGCATTCACCTGCTCACTGCCTCCAGCACCATTTGGTTTTCCCTTCTTTAGGTGAGTCAGCACCTACCTACACACTTCCTCTGAACACCTCATGCAGTTGTGCTCTGTGGGTTGCCTTCCATTTAAGGGCTCGTTTCATCAGTCCCTAAAAGTGGCTCCCAGAACTGGACTATATTTTAGATGTGGCTTGTCAGGCACAGAACATTATTACCTTTTCTTCCACCAAACACGATATCCCCATTGGTACAGCCTGAAATTGCATCTGCTGCTTTTGCACGATATGTTATTGGTTCTTAGGGTGATGTATACATTTGTTCCTTGTTTTGCATAAAAGTGACAAAATATTTGGACATGTGAATTACTCTTCATTACTTAGGGAACACAATAAGGGTGAATTATTTTCATCACAAATTAGGATCCTTTTTTTTCTTTCAGTGAAATGTCTGTCCATTGTTTGTTTCTGTTTTTAGGGATATAGAATACCAGGTGTTAAATTTAGTCAGTCCAGGATTTGATTCCTGGTTTATCCATATACTAGCTAACTATGGGTAGTTTACACACTTCCCATAACACACTTCTCACTGGAAAAATAGAGATAAATTAGTTTGTGTCTTAAAGGGTTGTCATAAGGATGAAAGTGGTGATAGATGTAAAGTGCTTACCACAGCATGGAGAACATAATAGTTACTTCATATAAATTGTAATTGCTCTTTCATTTATTCTGGTGTCTTCCTTGAGAAAAATCAGTTCCTTTACACTGAAGCTTTGTTCCTGTCTTCTGTGTTTTTTTGTTTACTTTTTATTTCTGTTCTCTTTCTCTGAGTTCTTGGAGTGTCTCTTGTTGGTTTTGTACGTCCTTGATTTGGGTTTTTCTCTATGTCAGTTTTTTTTTTTTTTTTTTGCGGTACACGGGCCTCTCACTGTTGTGGCCTCTCCCGTTGTGGAGCACAGGCTCTGGACGCACAGGCTCAGTGGCCACGGCTCACGGGCCTAGCCGCTCCGCGGCATGTGGGATCCTCCTGGACTGGGGCACGAACCTGTGTCCCCTGCATAGGCAGGTGGACTCTCAACGACTGCGCCACCAGGGAAGCCCTCTATGTCAGTTTTGATCTTCTGCTGATCATCCAGTGTGGATTTTAATTCTGCCTTTCTCATTCTGGCTCCCTTGAAAGCCACGTGACCTGTATCACTCAGCTTACTCTCTGTCCCTGCTGGTTTTTGCATGTCATTCTCTTAGGCTTTTCATTTTCCCTTGTTCTCTCCTTGTGGACTTCCTGCCTCTTTTCCACAGAAACCATGTCTTCTTTAGAGGCAACATCTTAACTCCTTTTTTTCCAGTTCCGATAATAAATACTTTTGCAGAAGTTCCCGTATTTGAAGGTTTTCTGTTAATTTTCTCTTTCCTCATTCTTGAGAAGCAATTCACGTCCAACTTTGGTAACTGTCAACCGTACCAAAGAATGGAGTTCCTGAGGTTTAACTGCCCTGTTATGCAAAGGTCTGCACCACGGGTGAGCAAATTTGTTGTATACGGAACCAGAGAGTAAATAAATATTGTAGACTTTGTGCGCCACGTAATCAACTCGGCCCATGTGGTGCAAAAGCAGTCACAGACAATAAGTCAACATATGGGCGTGGTGTGTTCCAGTAATACTTTATTGGGGCTTCCCTGGTGGAGCAGTGGTTGAGGGTCTGCCTGCCAGTGCAGGGGA
The DNA here is from genome assembly GCF_964165515.1 of Mesoplodon bidens. Taxonomy (NCBI): domain Eukaryota; kingdom Metazoa; phylum Chordata; class Mammalia; order Artiodactyla; family Ziphiidae; genus Mesoplodon; species Mesoplodon bidens. The sequence goes on from NC_138180.1 coordinate 47,993,207, forward strand.
CACGGGTTCGAGCCCTGGTCTGGGAGGATCCCACATGCCACGGAGCGGCTGGGCCTGTGGGCCACAACTACTGAGCCTGCGTGTCTGGAGCCTGTGCTCCACAGCGAGAGGCCACGATAGTGAGAGGCCCGTGCACCGCGATGAGGAGTGGCCCCCGCTTGCCACAACTAGAGAAAGCCCTTGCACAGAAACGAAGACCCAACGCAGCCAAAATAAATAAATAAATTAATAAACTCCGACCCCCAACATCCTCTTTAAAAAAAAAAAAAATAATAATACTTTATTTACAAAAGCAGGAGGCAGACCAGATGGGCTTGTAGCTTGCTGACCCCTGGTCTAGCCTGTCAGCACCAGGAGGGCAGGGACCATTGGCTCACTTCTGTGTCCATAGCACCCAGCATGGTGCCCAGTAAACATTAGTTGACCAGCTGCCATTATTTTATTATGAGCTGCTGCAGGAGAGACGCATGTTCTCTTCTAACCCAGTTTCCATCATCTCACATGCCTTCACCAGGTGGGGGTCTGCTGGAATGTTTTAGGGTGTGGTCTGCCTTTCTCTCACTGGACTGTGCTGGTTACCCTAACATGTCCACTTGACTAGTATTTGGTGACGAAATGTATGTTCAAACCCCAGTCTAGATGTTGCTGCGGAGGAGCTTTTGAGCTGTGATGGACAGTGACAGTCATTTGACTTGAGAGCAGATCGCCCTCCCTAATGCTGTGCGGGTCTCATCCAATCAGTTGGAGGCCTTCATAGCAAAGATGGAGATTTCTCAAAGAAGAAGGAGTTTTGCCTCCAGACTCTGCAGACATTCCGCCTGAGTTTCCAGCCTGCAGACCCAAGACTAGAGACTGCAACATCGATACTTACTGGAATCTCCAGTCTGCCAGCTTACCCTACACATTTCCAACTTCCCAGCCCTCACAGTTGTATATATGCATATCTTATTGGTTCTGTGTCTCTGGAGAACCCCAGCTAACACCTGCATTGATGGAGTGCATGAGAAAGTCTGGTTCCTCGCAGGCCCTGCCAAAGGCCTGTTCTTCTCATCCCCTTCGATCAGCGAGGCCCACGCTACTAGATGTGCATGCGTTGTCGTGATTCTCCTTGCCCTGTGCCCTTCCCAGAGCTGCAGTCTGCAGTGAGCGTGAGCACACAGTAGCGTGGTGTGGATGGGGCAAGGGAGAGGAAGGGGAAGCCTGCTTCAGCACTGCCTACGTGGTGCCAGCGGGCAGCCCGTCTGCTTCATCTTTTCTTCCTGTCTCCTTTCCCCTTCCTCATGGTTCCATCGGAAGGGCCAGGCTTTCCTCTAGCTGCTGCTCCCAAGCAGAAAGGACTCCTGGGGTCCTGGAGGAGCACCCCAGTCAGTTGGTGGGCTGCACAAGCCCTGTCTTTCAGTCTCTCCACCATGCTTGGTGGAGCTGGTCGGGTTGGCTGTGCCCAGTGGTCCGACTTGCCTTCAACTCAGGAGAGACGGCTGCGGATGCCACACTTGGGCATCAGTCCTGGGCCATTTCTCCAAACCAACTTCGGCCACAGAAGTGTGAACTCTAGGGAATATTGAACACTGACTTGGCCACTAAAGACAGTGTATTTTTGACTCCTGTTTGGAAATCAGTTCCTTTAGAGAATCCTAAAGGGAAAGGAGATCTTCTAATATTCATGGAAGCCCTCTACTGTGTTCTCACCTGGAATCTTATACATACCTATGTGCTTTTCTGTAACAGCCCTTACTTATCACAGTCAGTGTAGCACATTCTAACCAGAATGCTGCTTTAGAGCAAGAGATTGCATTGGAGTCCTCTTATATACCATGTATCTATCATAGTTAGTGGCTTGGGTGGTAACCGTATAAGTAGTTGCTGAATGAATGGATGGATGGTTGGATAGATGGATAGTTCTACAGGGATCTTTCTCTCTAGTAGCATAGTAATCAGGGACATTTGCATTATTTGTTTAAAATCTACTCAGGAATTAATGTGTTTAGTGTGATGCTAAAAAACAGGTAGTTGAATATACCCATCATTCCCTTTATGAAACCTGGGGTGTCTGCCTGAAGTCCGGAATTTCACCCACTCTCTATCATCCTCAAACTATTTGATGGTACTTCTGTACTCTCGTCTTCATGTCTCCCAGTAGCCACGATATCGTTTGTCCAGGTGTGGACATACTGATTTTAAGCAATTGAGCATTCTCTTATGCTCACTCATAGGAGACTTTGGTTTCCTGTGAATCATGTTTTCCTGTGTATCCATTCTGAAGACTTTTCAGCCACACACTCAAGACGTAGTAATACAGAACTCTAAAGCTCTCTCTCTGCTTCATTCACCACTCTTTCATCTACCCCAAGCACTGGGTCTGTACTTCCTTTGCTCCACGTTTTCCTTCAAATCTAGCTTTCAGAACAATTTTGGTTTGAGAATTTTTGCCAACCTGTTAAATGATTCCTAGGATTTACCACCTGGTGTATTATTTGGAGTGAGAAGCAAAGAAATGAACATTGTGACAATGTGTGATACAGTTATGATTCGGGGCATTAGGCAAAAATACCCTTTGTGTCTTCACCATTCCTAGTGATGTAACGTCCCCACTACAGTTTTGTCTGCTGGAGAGAAGCACTGCATTAGTTATGGAAACAGTCAAGGGAAAGAGAGACCTCCCTCTATCAAAGTTCTCCCAAAGGCAACTTGAATAGGCAGCATTACCCTTCCAACAAGCTTCTGACTGGTGTTATTTACTGGAAAATGTATATTAAGGCAGGTTTATCCAGAAGGCAATTACTCTTTAAATCACTTGAAAGAACTTAATTTTGGGGAGAGATATCTAGAAATTTACATGTGAATGGGCTTGACTTCATTAGCATTTCATAGGCTTGCCTCTTCTCAGGCGTGAGGAGTGAGAGAATTTTCCAGCTGAAGTGGAAATTCCACTCTCCGTACTTGCAGTTTGAATGAGCAATCTCCTTTACTGCTTCCAAATTCCTCTCATTCTTTGGCGCTCACTCTCAAAAAGTCATCGTCTGTGGGGTTTGCTAATGAGGTGAAAAAAAGTGCCTTTGCTACGAGGAAATCTGTGCTTTTCTCTAGCGGGAAATTGTAGAGGCCATTCTTTGTTGGGTTCTAATACCCCATGTGGGGTGTGGGGTGTCTAGTCTGTTAAACCCCAGGCAGCTCACAGAGGCACGTCTTGCTCTTGCTCTTCTTGGCTGACAAAAAACCTGAATGGTGGAAAAATGGTATTTTCAGGGTATAGATGAATTGAATCATATCATAAATTATCATATTTGGTCCCATGTTTCCAGAGCAAGGGAATAAACTTTTATTGAACACTTGGTGGTTGAAAGGCCATGTGCAAGGTACTTTTAGATAAACTGAATCGTGATCTTCACACATCTCCTCGTGTTGTATGACTACCATTATATCTGGTGCAGAGAGGGTAAGCTACTTTCCATGCAAGGTGAAGACATTAAGTGGTATATCGGGATGTAAACCAACTCTTATGATTCCACGTCCTGCCTTTTTGACCAGGCCTCTAGAGATTTTCTAATCTGTTTGGGGCGATGGAACCTACCTTTCACAAAGGACAGGTGATTCCGTGAGTCTCTCATTGTGCACAAGGTCCAGTGAGGGACAGAGACCACAAGGCCATGGGAAATGACAGGATGTGCAAGCCAGAGTGGACGGCAGTGGTCCAGAACATCTTTAGTGTATCTCCTCGCTACCTGGACTGGTCTAGCGTCCAAGTGAACACGTAGGTGTCCACTTAACGTGGGGAGAGTGGAAGTGACATGTATTCTGCAGAAACGTAACTCTTCCAACCTCTTGTTCTGCTCAGACCACACCTTCTTTTCATTCAGAAAGCGTTTCTCCTGCTCTGTAGCATACTCAAGGTTATAAACTATTAATAATATAGTTTAATTTTACCTGTTTAGTGATAGCTAACTGAGGAATGCTTTTTGCAAGGTGGTGGATTTATTTTCTCTTGCTGCATAAGCAATGACCACAAACTTAGTGGCTTACAGCAACACAAATAACTATTTCCCAGTGTCCGTGAGTCATGAATCCAGGCAGAGTTGAGGTGTGTCCTCTGCTTTGGTCTTACCAGGAAGAAGTCAAAGTGTGGGCTGGGCTACATTCCCTTCGCATGCACAGAGGCCTCTTCTAAGTTCGGAGGGCTGTTGACAGAATTGGTTTCCTTGCGGCTGTTGCTTGAGGTCTCTGTTTGCTTGCTGGCCATCTGCCGGGCCGCTTTCAGATTTAAGAAGCTGCCTGCAATTCCTGCCACGTGGTCCCTGGGGGCACTTCACAGCATGGCTTTTGCTTTCTTCTTTGATTAGGACCGTATCTGCTGTTGCTGCGTGTCACTTTTCTCAGACCAGCACAGATGATCTCCCTTTAGATTAACTCAGAGTTAATTGATGAGGGGCCTAATCATTAGAGGGATGTCCTTCATATTCACTGGTTCTGCCCATAGTCATGGGGAGGGGATGACATAGGATGCATACACCAGCGGGTGGGAATCTGGGGGTCCATGTTATACTTGTGCCCATCACAGATTGAAAATAAGAGGACGAAAGGATACAGGTCTCTGATGGGATAGGCCAGAGCTTTCACCTTGCTCACTTACAAGTGGCTGCCTGGAGAAGGATTATGAGACTGTACCAAGGCTTCACAGGACATAGTGTACCCAGGACTGAAGGGAATTGTTTTCAGGTCCACCCTTGCCTTTTGTGGTTGATCACAGCTCGTATCAATCCATGGACTGTGGCTCTAGAGGTACCACAGAGTCATTGCAAGAAGCATATGAAGCTATATATGCATTGAAAGTGTGTAGATTGAATAAATAATCATTTTCACACTAAATTTGCACACTAACTTTTCAAATGTATTAGGTAGTATATCAGTCTCCTATGGCTGCTATAACAAATTACCACCAACTTGGTGGCTTAAAACAACATAAATGTATTACCTTCCAGTCCTGGGGATCAGAAGTCCAAAATGGTCCTTACTGGGCTAAAACCACAGTGTCAGCAGGGCTGGTTCCTTGGTTCTAGGGCAGAGCCTTTTCTAGCTTCTAGAGGCTACCTGCATTCCTTGGCTCCTGGCATCTTCCTCTGTCATCAAAGTGCATCACTTCAAACTCTGCTTCTGCCATCACTTTCTCTGTTTATTTATTTGTTTGTTTATTTATTTATTTATTTTTGCTGCCCCAGGTCTTAGTTGCGGCATGTGGGATCTTAAGTTGCGGCATGTGAACTCTTAGTTGTGGCATGTGGGATCTTAAGTTGTGGCATGTGAACTCTTAGTTGTGGCATGTGGGATCTTAAGTTGTGGCATGTGAACTCTTAGTTGCGGCATGTGGGATCTTAAGTTGCAGCATGCAAACTCTTAGTTGCGGCATGTGGGATCTTAAGTTGCGGCTCGTGAACTCTTAGTTGTGGCATGTGGGATCTTAAGTTGCGGCATGTGAACTCTTAGTTGCAGCATGTGGGATCTAATTCCCTGATCAGGGATCAAACCTGGGCCCCCTGCATTGGGAATGTGGAGTCTTAGCCATTAGACCACCAGCGAAGTCCCACTTTCTCTTTCTGATTTTGGTTCTCTTGCCTCCATTATTGGGTCGACTCAGATAACCCAGGAAAATCTCCCTCACTTAACGTCAACTGATTACGGACTTTAATTACATCTACAAAATACTGTCATTGCAACGTGTAGATTAGTGTTTGATTGGATAACTGGGAATTGTAGCCTACTCCGTTGACACATAAAACTGACCATCACAGATTGGGGTGAATAAAATACAAATGTATTTGAAAGCATTACTGACTTATTAAAAAAAGTGTACTTTGTTAGTCATGACTAGCATGTATTGTCACAGGGAAGAGGGTCTTTTGAAGCTATACAGTTGTCTTCGGCTGCAAAGAACAGGAGCACTGGTTGATGAGGGAGGCCATCTCTTAGGAAGGAGAACCTCTTGGGATCCTGCAGGGGAGCCTCAAGGCACTGGGTACTCAGCCACCCACACCAAAAAGCAGGTCGAAGAGAGAAGGAAAAACACAGATGACAGGATGCTTGGACAAATTTCACCTAACTCATAATTCCCTAGAAGTTAGTCTCTGCTTCTGTAGCCTTAACCTACTTTGCACAGATTCTTTTTGTTTGCTTTGGTCTTGGCCCAAAATGAAACGCGAGGCTGTCATCAGAAATTTAGTGCATTAGCATTCAGTGTCTTCAGAAATTTACTGCCTAAAAATCACAGGGAGAACCATGAGAACAATGATTTGATTTTTTTTTCCCCTTCATCAAGCAATTAAATGTGATGAATATGTTATCCACAGTGGTGAATGTTGGAATTAATAAGCTGAAATGTCAATGCATGACTATTTGTATACTTGACATCTAACAATTACATCATTTATCATTAAAAAAATCTTGCAATCTTAAATAGAGAGCATTTATAATTAATTTTCCTGGCCTGGAAAGTCCAATTCATTCCACAGTCAAAAAGAGTCAGTGTTAATTTCTTTTCTGTCAGCCGTGGGCCACAAGTTAATGTATTAAAATCAGAACATTTACAAAAACAGACTAATTAAATTATCTCTTCTACGGTAGTAGACAAATGCATGGTTCTTATGCTGATAATCAGTCACCACAATAAACTCCAATGAATGCCCCTTGAAAGTCACATTCTTCCCAGTGGCCATTTTATACTGTCAAATGGCTTGAGAAATTCAGTTTGCTAGAGTAATAAAGACTATTGACTTTTTTTTTTTTTTTTTGGCAGTACGCGGGCCTCTCACTGTTGTGGCCTCTCCCACTGCGGAGCACAGGCTCCGGACGCGCAGGCTCAGCGGCCATGGCTCACGGGCCCAGCCGCTCCATGGCATGTGGGATCCTCCCGGACCGGGGCACAAACCCGTGTCCCCTGCATTGGCAGGCGGACTCCCAACCACTGCGCCACCAGGGAAGCCCATGCCCAAGACTATTGACTTTTGCATATCATTATAGTTACTATACTTTAAATGAGGCTGATAGGGAACTCATTAAAACAGTATTTTTCAATAGATGAGCTTGAGTTATCAGCAGATGAATGAAGCAAAAAAGAAATTATCTTAATTCTATAGAATGAGCACAGATTTTGAAATGTTTGTGCCGATGGGCTTTCTCTAATAAATATAATTCAGCAAATAAGATATATATTTTTAAAGAGAAATGCAGGGCATCTCATGAGAACTTTCCACTTGAGGGCAAGATCCCCAGGAGCAATAGAAGAAACGTGAGGACATCAGTTCTGGATATTCAGAAGTGTGGCAGGAGAAAATGAGCTGTCCAGAATAGTTGTTCAGAAAACATAAGCAAGAAGAAAGTGACACAGGTGGTATGTATGTGTTCTAAAAGTGTAAGAAAATCTTTGTGTGCTCTAAAAGTGTTAGGAAAAAAGTGAGTGTGTACATAAGCTGATTTTTTTTATTAATTAATTAATTTTGGGGGCTGTGTTGGGTCTTCGTTTCTGTGCGAGGGCTTTCTCCAGCTGCGGCGAGCGGGGTCCACTCTTCATCGTGGTGCGTGGGCCTCTCACTGTCGCGGCCTCTCTTGTTGCGGAGCACAACCTCCAGACACGCAGGCTCAGTAGTTGTGGCTCACAGGCCAGGTTGCTCCGCGGCATGTGGGATCCTCCCAGACCACGGCCCGAACCCGTGTCCCCTGCATCGGAAAGCAGACTCTCAACCACTGCGCCACCAGGGAAGCCCCCATAGGCTGATTTTATGCATGACATGACAATAATGAGAATGACATAATGGCACAAATCTTATTTCAGCATCCCCAGAAGAAAAGAGAAAAGAATGATATTCTTTGGTGTCTCTAGGTTAAGATTCAAAGACTCTTGTCTCATCTACTGTCTGGTAGAAAAGGAATTTTCCAGAGAATTTTGCGATTACACTAAAAACATTTCCTTAATAAGAATCACAGAGGCTCATCCAGGGAAGATGGCCTTCTTGATATGGCCAGTACTTCCCAAATTGCCTGGCATATGAGAGGTGTTTGATATATATCGGTGACATAATTGTAATTTCTTCCATGATTCATTATTTATCAATGTCATATGGTAGGCCAGCCAAGTTTTCATATGATATCCTTCTTACTTTGCAACAGCTCTGTGAAATGGGCATTGTTGTTAAGTGTTACAGACGGGGTGGGTGACATTCAGAAATGTTCATGAGGGTCAAATAAGCTGGTACTTGGCAAAGCAAGGATTTGAGTCCATCCACTTTTCTTCAGTTCCAGACTTGATAACCTCCCAGCTGTCGGTTATGCGTTATGGATGCAACAATGACCAAGGCACATCTTCCTACATTCAAGGAATTTTTTAGCACAGAAAGACTGGGAGGTAGCTTACTTTCTCTTATAGTCGATGAAGAATCTGTATATATCTGTAAGGAATAAGGAGGAGGAAAAGGAGGGGAAGGAGAAGGGAGAATTGAAGAAGGTTGAAGAAGGAGAGTTTGAATTAGAAGCAGAATCAGAATTAGAATTAGTAGTAGATGGGTGGGTGGGCATTAACTCATGGCAAGAGAGACCCGACTACAACTTAGAATCAATATCTTACTTTTGGTGAAGATAAAGGGCCTAAAAGAAACTCATGAAGGAAGGTGTGCAATCTTTAGTACCTTTAAGATCTTTAGTAAGACCTCAGGACTTTAATTCTCATTGAGGATGTCCTGTATGCCAAAGACTTTACTTAAGCGTCAATTTTTTTTTTTTTTTTTTTGCGGTACGCGGGCCTCTCACTGCTATGGCTTCTCCCGTTGCGGAGCACAGGCTCCAGACACGCAGGCTCAGCAGCCAAGGCTCACGGGCCCAGGCGCTCCGCGGCATGTTGGATCTTCCCAGATGGGGGCACGAACCCGTGTCCCCTGCATCGGCAGGCGGACTCTCAACCACTGCGCCACCAGGGAAGCCCCTAAGTGTCAAATTTAATCCTCCTAATCCTGTAAGGCAACTCTCCTTATTTACATTTTACACAAGAAAAATAATTTGCACTCCAAAGAGGTGAATTCACCCATTTAACAATGGACATAGCCAAGGTTTGAACCCAGTGAGGATGCAGGCAGTGGAACTCCAAAGGAAGGGTTTTGGGGCCAGTTGGGATGAGTCTAGAGTTGGAGCTCCAGCTGTGGCCGTGGGTGTCTATCCAGTCCCCGGGGTCGCCTCCTGAAGTGGGCGGAGAGCATGTCCAGAAGAGGTGTAAGCACCAGCATTGGTACTGGCTGGGTCCCCTTCACCGTCCTATTTCCAGTTTTGCCGCCAGCACCCAGGACCTGTGGCTCTTCCTCAGAGGCTCTGAGCGGCCTAGGAATTCCCCTCCTTCCCACCCAGAGGTGTTCAGCTGTCTTCATCTTAAAGGTACAGGGGAGGGGTAAGAGCACATATTGTAAAGATGCTGGTCCTTCAGAGCGAGGCCAATGGAGAGTCAGAAAAAGGGTCTCTAGAAAGACAGCGTGGAGCATTTGGAAAATGAACCACCGGGTACTCTTCGGGGAAGGCCTGGGTAACCAGACCTATTATTATTATTTTTTTTTTATGAGACTAAAGAATTTATTGACTACCAGGGGAAATATAACTGTTCAGCTGGATATGTAATATATGGTCATTTTTATACTATTTCATATAACCTGTAATATATATATACAGGAAAGAATTGTGGATTCTACATTAGAAATTGCAGGTGACGTTAATAGAATGAGCACCTGAAGAAAAAGAAAAATTTTATCAATTAGAGAAAAAGGTAACTGTATTCAACACAGAAACACTTTTAAGGAGAGGAGTTCGTCATGGAGATGAGACCTAAGGTTCCAGCGACTAGTTCTCCAAACTAGACAATAAAGAGAGAGAGGAATCAAAAATAGGATACAATTTTCACAGCAGAGATTGCCCAGGAACCGGAGCAGCGTTCCTCTGGGCACTCTGAATCCCTTCCCAGACATGCCTTATGTTGCCCTTTGGCTCTTGAATCCTCTCTTCCTTTAACTGTTCCTTTCAGTAAATTCCAGGTCCACATTCTCAACTCTGACACGTGCTCACATGCCCCAGGGAATGACCGAGGCTTCACTCTCCCGCTGGGGATTTTCATCCTTATGTTAGGGGAACTGTCAGTGTCAGACACGTACTCTTTTCCTCATCTGCAAGTGAATCTCCTATCAGCATGGACTTCAGAATTGCAGATTAGGTCACAGGACTTCCTCTCAGCTCCAGCTACCTACTCTATGAACCATCCAGCTGGCACAACACCCCGACTCCGGGATTCTAGCCTAGGCCCCAGGACGGTAACATCGTCAAATGACCCGTAAGTTCAGGGTCCCCATTCGTACAGAATTCCATCACCATTCTTCCCTTCTCTTCTTGCTGTCTTCCATAAAATCTGTTGAGCACCTCCTAGGTAGTAGGCACAGTAATTTAGAGAGAAAGTTGTCTTTATTCTTAAAAAGGTATTAGTCAAGGTTCTCCAGAGAAACAGAGCTAATAGGATACATAGAGATATATAAGAGGAGATTTATTATTATGGGAATTGGCTCACACAGTTAGAGAATCGGAGATATGCCATGTGCAAGCTTGAGAACCAGGAAAGCTGGCAGTACAGTCCTGTCCACATCCAAAGGCCTAAGAACCGGGGAAGCCATGGTGTAGCTCCCAGCCCAAAGCCAAAGGCCTAAGGACTGGGGAGGGACACGGGTGTAAGTCCCAAAATCTGAATCTAAAGGCCCTGGAGGCAGGAGCTCCAATGTCCAGGAGGAGGAGAATATAGATGTCTCGGCTCAAGAACAGAGAGAGAGAGAGTTCATCCTTCCTCCACCTTTTTGTTCCATTTGGACGTTAAATGAACCGGATGCTGCCTTCCCATCGGTGAGAGGGAAATCTTCCTTGTTTTCATTCTTTTTCTTCCAATAGACTTATGTCATTGAATTTGAAGTGAGTTTCGTATAAGCACTGTATGGCTGGGTCACATTTTTTAATCCACTTTTTACTGATATATTTAGATCAATTACATTTAAGATAATTATTGATATGTTAACATTTAAGGTTGCCATTTATGATTTGTTTTCTATTTTGTTTTCTCCAGTCTCATTTCTCTGGTTCTCTTTTCTTACCTTCCTGCATAATTCTGAACATCTTTTAGGATTTCATCTGGATTTATTCATAGTGCTTTTAAGTGCATCTCTTTGTATATTTTTAGTAGTGCTTGTTCTGAGTACTACTATATCTACTTATCTATATATCTATCAATCTACGAATTATATAGTCTAATGTAATAGCGTTTTACCACTTTGAGTGAAGTGTGGAAACCTCACTATTATTTAAGTCTCTTTGTCTTCCCCATTTAAAAATATTATTGTCTAGGGAATCAGAAGGTGCTACAATTTTTGTTCCAGTCATCAAATATGTTTTTTTTTTGTTTTTAACATCTTTATTGGAGTATACTTGCTTTACAATGGTGTGTTAGTTTCTCCTGTATAACAAAGTGAATCAGCTATACACATACATATATCCCCATATCTCCTCCCTCTTGCATCTCCCTCCCACCCTCCCTATCCCACCCCTCTAGGTGGTCACAAAGCACCGAGCTGATCTCCCTGTGCTATGTGGCTGCTTCCCACTAGCTATCTGTTTTACATTTGGTAGTGTATATATGTCCATGCCACTCTCTCACTTCGTCCCAGCTTACCCTCTCCCCTCCCTGTGTCCTCAAGTCCATTCTCTACGACCAGACCTATTATTGGTGAGGGCAAACATTTTCCAGAACTCTGTCATTTATACTGCTCCACACTCTGTTAAGTGACCCACATTCGGTTATTTAATATAAATGAGGTGACTTCAAATTGGGCTGCTTTCTGAAACCGACAGAAAAGGGTATTCCTCTTTGTTTTTCTTATTTATGGGGAAAAAAAAGCATATATGGAAGCACCATCTGAACTCACATTATTCACAGGAGCCCTTTAGAATGTGTTCTTGAAACCATATTGCATAATCTAAAACCTGACTCACTTCAAGCTTTGCTTGCAATAGAAGATAAAGCCCTTCCTTCATTTTCCTCACATTTTCCACCATGCAACTTATGCAGGTTCTTGTAAAGCACACACACTAAACTATTACACACACACACACACGCACGCACACACCTTGTAAGCCAGAATCCATGCAATGACTAGCTCAAAAATCTTTATGGATTTTGTGTCTTCAGATGTGACTTTGCAGGATGAAATTTAGTAACTCAACCAGTATTGCTTAATCATCTCAGAAAATGCAATTGTTTATTTATCTTCTGAAGAGTTTCCTTGCTTCAGAAGTTGCAGTAATTGTTTACCTTATGCTTATTTTGACCTAGTATATGTTTGGCATATGTCTGTATAGGGTATAGAATTCAGCCAAGTTTCTATATTTCTTAGAAAATCAAACTAAAATAAAACTTTACCAGCTTATAGTAACAATTGATATTTCAAACTCCAGTTGAAGAAGATCTGGCTTTGAGAAAGAAGTGGTTCCTGGCAACTCTTGCTAAAATGAGTAGATAAATTATATGCTTCATTTTATGCCAGAAGCATAACCAGTGCATTTATACCAAAAACAAAAAAAGCTATTATGCCAGTCTCAGATAATTATACACTTTAATTTTGAGAACTACTTCTTATCACAAAAAGGTCATTACTTTCAACAGACTTGAAGTTTTTTAGAATGTGTTACCTCTGTTTTAGGCCACACATGTTACTTCTGTGTGTAAGGAAATTACTATGGAGTGATCTGAGCAGTCATAAACCGAACTGGGCCCTGAACGTTTAACAACCATGCACACAGAGGGTAGGAGACCAATATTCATCGCCTTCTTTTTTTTTTTTTTTAAACATTGACTAATTTAATCCTCACATCCACGGTGGCATTGGTACTTTTGTTTTTAATTAATTTATTTATTTTTGCTGTGTTGGGTCTTCGTTTCTGTGCGAGGGCTTTCTCCAGTTGTGGCAAGCGGGGACCACTCTTCATCGCGGTGCATGGGCCTCTCACTATCGCGGACTCTCTTGTTGCGGAGCACAGGCTCCAGACGCGCAGGCTCAGCAGTTGTGGCTCACGGGCCTAGTTGCTCCGCGGCATGTGGGATCCTCCCAGACCAGGGCTCGAACCCGTGTACCCTGCATTGGCAGGCAGATTCTCAACCACCCCGCCACCAGGGAAGCCCCCATCGCCTTCTTGATTACATCTGCATTTCAAAGGGGAGACATTTCTGGGGACCAGCGTGTGAATGCATGTTGAAACATGCCTTAAGGGGAACAGGAGAGCTGACGTTTTTCTTTCCTTTTTTTTTTTTTCTCTTTTCTTTTTTTTTTTACGGCTGCGCCACGCGGCATGCAGGATCTTAGTTCCCCAACCAGGGATGGAACCCGTTCCCCCTGCAGTGGAAGCGTGGAGTCAACCTCTGGACTGTCAGGGAAGTCCCTGATGTTTTTCTTTAAAGTTGGATACTTCCTAAATAACAGCAACAGATAAATACTGTATTTCCTCAACTCAAAGATAAGGAAATATTTTATCTTCTTTCCCCATCTACATTTTTTGTTTCAGAAACCAAGCCACATCTTACCTTCAGTTTAACGTAGCAGGTTTCTTCTGTCTGAAAATCTTCAGTATTAGACTTTTGCTATGATATACAACTTGATGGTGTCTTGGAGTTAAAGGAGTACCAGGAATTTGTAAGCACTGTTGAGAATTCGGTATTCGTGGCCTACTGCTGCTCTAAACATTTATCACAGACTTAGTAGACCACACACATTTATTGTCTCACAGTCCTGTAGGGGAGAAGTTTGACATGGGCTCACTAAAATCAAAGTCATGGCTGGGCTGAACTCTTTTTTTAAAATTTTTATTGGAGTATAGTTGACTTAACAATGTTGTGTTAGTGGCAGGGCTGAACTCTTAACTGAAGGGTCTGGGGGCTGTCCGCTTTCAAGCTGTTGGCAGAACTGAGTTCCGTGCTGAGGTCCGAGGTCCCCATTCCCCGCTGGCTGTCAGGTTCTCAGCTCCTAGAGACCCCTCTCTTTCCCCGCCTCACGGTCCCTTCCATCTCCCAGGCGAGTAATGGCAGGTTGTGTCCTTTTCATGCCTCATCTCTCTGACTTTGTTCTGCTGCTGCAGCTCTCTGAGCCCAGCGGGGAGAGGTTCTCTGCTTTGAAGGGCTCCTCTGATTCGTCTGAGCCCACCTGGATGATCCAGGGTACCCTCCCCCATCAGTGTCCTTTACACACCTCTAAGATCCCTTTTGCCAGACAACGTAACATATTCCTAGGTTCCCTGGATTAGAAGGACATGGAATTCTTTGGAGGCCATCATTCTGCCTGTGACAAACCATAATGTGTCCTGCGTGAACGGAAGTCTTCTTAAAGCCCCAAGGCAGACTGAAGGGCCCTGCAGAACGGCGACAGGGCCAGCGTGAGCGCAGGGAGATGCTGGAGAGAGGCTTTCAGTCCTACAGCAGAGAGCACTGCTGACCCTTTGTGAAGCACACCGGTGAACACAACTTGTGTGTATGTCTCTGTAGAGTTTTCTGTGTACTGAAGGAATGCATGCCAATGACGCAAAAAAGCCGAATTTGGGTTACCTTACCTCTGGTGTTTCTGGGGTGCCGTTGACAGCTTTGGCTCCTGTTTACAGAGGAAGTGGCTGGCAGCCAAGCCCCTGAGCAGGTCACTTGCTAACATTCACTTCGTGGAGTAGCAAGAAAATAGTAATGTTCTCGGGAAGAGTGGACCGTATTTCCAGACAATTGAACATTCCTTTATTACCTTTTCATGGAAGAACTGGCCTAACAATGTAGCTCCTCTTGGGGTCAATGGTGTGTCCTACTGTTCTAAAATCTAATACTCTCTGCCTTATTTTGCAAAGAGTAACATTATTTCCATTTTGTAGATAATATCGCCCCTTTAATGAGCTGTCTCGTTTGTCCTTCAGTATTGGCGCTGCAGATGACGCTACATGGGGAGGCATAATGAATTTCAAGGCCATGCTATGACTGCGTAAGAACCTCAGAAAATGGAAGGCACAACGCCTGTTCCATAAGGGCAGGAACGGACCCATAGGGAAACTCGGCTCGTAAATTTCCTCGTACCTATAGCTCCATGACTGTGCACTAGAAACAGGAAAGCACTTTCATGACCCCAAACTGCCTGCATACGTTGTCTTACACAGGGCAGATTAGTCATATGAGTGAGTCAGACATCACCTCCTTAAGTAGAAGATTTCATATAAATGGTTACCACACTTACAGGAAACTTATCTATGTTTAGACATGTTTAAACCCACTGTTTCACCACTTAAGCTCAGTAATATTGAATACTGAGTCTCCAGTTCTGCAAATGGCTATTTCAGAAGACAGGCTGTAATTTCCAGCTGAAGTAAGATTGGATAAGTGGCCAAAAGTAAGAATGTTCTGCCTTTCAACAATTTCCCAATCTTGAGAGGCAGTAAAAGGGGATTTTATGGGCTTCCCTGGTGGCGCAGGGGTTGAGAGTCCGCCTGCCGATGCAGGGGACGCGGGTTCGTGCCCCGGTCCGGGAGGATCCCACATGCCGCGGAGCAGCTGGGCCCGTGAGCCATGGCCACTGAGCCTGCGCGTCCGGAGCCTGTGCTCCGCAACGGGAGAGGCCACAGCAGTGAGAGGCCTCCGTACCGCAGAAAAAAAAAGGGGGGATTTTATGGGACCAAAAATGATAGTATTTACATTATGCAGCTTAAAAAGTGCAACAATAAGCCTTTTTTCCCATGTGAAGAAATTTTAAGCAGAGACTATTATATTTCCATAGATAATGTGACTTTTGATTCAGTGACAGAATTGCATACCCAACAGGGGTGCAATGATAAAAAATACCCAGCATCTGCTTTGGGGAAATATGACTCCTCCATTCTTCAGATGAAAGGTAATCAATTCTGGCACCCATTTTATTGCATCCGAATATGTGATGTGTATCTCTGTGCATTTAAACTATCTCAGTTCTGTGTGTTCTTTCTCCCTGCCGACGGTTAGAAATGCACTTTCCTTTCAACACGTTTCAAGCCCTGACTTCTCAGGATGGTTGTTTCCTCTGATTTGCTCCCTGCCCACTTCCCCAGGCAGGACCATCCTTTGCTTACAGGAAACTGGGTTCAAGCCCTGGATCCTGCTGCCCTTTGCTCTTCTTGGTTCGCCATTGGTGTTGACTGCTGTCCTACAGATGTGGGTAATGAGACCTCTGTCAAGTGTGATTATTCTGAATGGGCTTTGCCCTGTGTCCCCCCAGTATTCTCCCCAAAACACCCCTTTTTTTTTTTTTTTACAAAACAGAACATTTTTATTTGGTCCATCAGAGCCTGAGTCTGGAAACACCCATGGAGAATCATCCTACAGGGGTGGTACTGACAATTGATAAAATAGCCTCTGTGTCAGAAGAGCTGCCATACGAACAGGGTTAAAAATACTCACAGCTCAGAGTAGAAGGAGGAGTATAAAGGAGGCCCAAAGGGGTGTCTATGCTTCTGGGTGCTTCTCCAGGTGTAAAGCACCCGCCCTGCAAGCCCCATGGGAAGCAAGGGGCCACAGACTGGGCCACCCTCTGCCTGGGGGCTGCAGGACAGTGAGGCCAGGCGGCCCAGGAAGCCGGGTTCCGTCATCCTCGGGCAGACGCAGAACTCAGGGTGAACTGCCCCCACCCAGACTGTGGACCACAGGGAAATCCCCGGTTTAGTGCAAAACCTGGGCACATTAGCCAGAGTCCTTCATGTGCGCGAACCTCCGTGATGAGCTTGCGCGAAAGGCTGGGGGCCTGGGATGGTGGAGCTAAGTGAGCAGAGGGTTGACGCTTGCCGAGGTGGAGGACGGGGAGAAAGGGTGCCCACGAGTTGGGTGATGGGGTGGCTGGTGGCGCTTGTTCCTGAGCTATAGCGTCCTGGAGGGAGGGGCAAGTCAGGAAGAAGATGGGAAACGCAGTGGGGCTTCAAGGGTCTGTGGCATATTCACGTGCAGCTTCCTAATATGTAGTTGGCTTTATGAGTCTGAAATGTAGCAGGCAGTTCACATGAAAAGGCTGTTAATGTTGAGAGGGCAGCTGGGGAGACTGGCATAAACTGGGGCTTAGCATACTTTTTCTATAAAAGGCCAGAGAGTAACTATTTTAAGTTTTGTGCACCATAGGGTCTCTGTTGCAGCTCTTCAGCTCTGCTGTAGCAGCTCAAGAGCAGCCATAGGCCATATGCCAAACAGTGGGTGTGGCTGTGTTCCAATAAAACTTTATTTACAAAAATGAGTGGTGGGCCTGAGTTGGTCCTTCGGCTGCAGTTTACCACCTTCTGCTATAAATTGTGCATTGAAGACATGGAACAGGTCTCTGAGGAATATAAGTACTTATAACAGAGCCTCTGAAAGTATAAAAGTATAAAAGAATCTCCTGGGAGCTATTTCAAAGGCAGAGATTTCTAGGCCCCATACAAGTTTCCCTTGCAATAGAAATCCAAGCTTGGATTTAAGGGATGGACAGTGAAATGAGCATAAAGAAAAAGGGGAGAGGGCAGCTTCCTGGAGCCTGGTGGAAGGGGCTGTGTACAGCACCCCTAAGAAATTAAGAGTAATTAGGACCACACTTCATCCATTGACCATAGCAACAAAAAGTTTGGGTTTAGTGTTGGGCGCAGAAGCCTGCCTATGGTGGGTGGAGAGGCACAGGGAAATGAAAACAGAAAATAGTGGCTCTAGCAGCTTTTTAATGAAGGAGAAAGCGAAGGTGGTTTTTAATTGGAAGAAGAGTTTTCAGGGAAATGTTTGTTTTAAGGTAGGAGAGACATCATCACATTTAAAGGCTGATGACAAGAAGCCAGTGGAGAGGGGAGGTGAGGAACTCAGGAGAGAGGGGACAGCTGATGATCAGAGCCAGGATGCTGAAGATGCAGCTGTTGGGCGACCAGGGTTTCATGGGAATAAGCATCTTTATAAAGAGAATAAAAGTGAAGTGTCAGTTGCAAGTAAATTTAGAGGCAAGAAGATAAAGTGAAAAAAAAAAAAAGATAAAGTGATTGCAACTGACAGCCTCTTGGGTTTTCCTAAGCCAGGCCTTAGGTCATCTGCTGAAGATGAGTGGGGAGGTCCTGTAGCTGGTAGGCTGGAAGGGATGAAGATCCGCTGCAGAAGGTGGGAGAGAGAAGCAGGTAGGAAAGAGGAAGAGTTGTGGGTGCGCTCTGCATCGGATTCAAGTCCAGGTCCTCCAACAAGCCTACATTATCCCCTCCTGGGTGGTTTTCACTTTCGTTCATTCAGTCTAAGAATACCCATGGTGTGCCCATTGCATGCCGGGCTACAGTGGAAGATTCAGCATCTGTGGAACATCATCCTTGCTCTCAGGGAGACATAGAATAAAGAAGTGCAAGGTGATACCTGTAGGAAGAGGTAACCAGAGCTCCACACAGACAGACAGACACACACACACACACACACACACACACACATGTGGAATCTTCCCAGACCAGGGCTCGAACCCGTGTCCCCTGCATTGACAGGCAGATTCCCACCAGGGAAGCCCCAACAGGGTATTTTTGATACTGTACATATTGTAAGGTTACAGCTTGGTGAATTTTCACTACTGTGAACATATTCAACCACCACTCAGATAAGTGAGCAGAATATTCCCAGCCACACAGACCCTTTCTCATGCTCATTCCTGGTCACTAAGCATCTCCCTCTCCACAGCTAACCGTACAATTGACTTGACGTTGTACATAACTTTTGTCTGTTTTGAACTTTACCTACATCATACATCATACTGTATGTTCTCTTTGTCCTGTCTTCTTTCACTCAGTGCCAAGTGTGTGGGATTCTTCCATGTACCTCCATGGAGCAATAGTCCCTTGATTCTTAATACTGTCTTGCAGAATATTGTTGTAATTTTACCACCATTTATTTATCCATTCTACTGTTGGTACACATTTCCCTTTTTTTCTCTATTACAAATGGCACAGCTCTGAGTAGTTATTTATTTATTTATTATTTGTACATTCACAACAGTGTGTAACCGTTCCCTCTATCAAGGTCTGTACAAGTTTCATCACTTGCAAATGCTCTAAGTATCCTTCCTTGTGTGCGTTTTTGGTGGATGTATACATGCACTCTGTTGTGTATGTACATAGGAGTATAATTTCTGGGTCACAGCTATATATTTGGGTTGGCCAAAAAGTTCATAAGATGCTCTGGAAAAGCCTGAACGAACTTTTTGGCCAACCCAATATGTATTTAAAAATAACAATCACGAGAGAGGAGATATGGGAATATATGGATATGTATAGCTGATTCACTTTTTTATAAATCAGAAAGTAACACACCATTGTAAAGCAATTATACTCCAATAAAGATGTTAAAAAAATTTAAAAATACATAAAGATAACGATCATGAAACTGCCATGTAGCTTAGACACTGATATTTTACAGGATAACACTGTTTGGGTTTTAAAATACTGTGGTTCATTGCAGACAATTTGGACAGTTCAGAAGGTCACGAAGTAAAGAATAAAAATCATGCATAATGCTCACATCCAGAGACAGCCACTCTTAGTGAGTCAAGGTGTCCTAGCTAACCTTTTATGTGTGCATTTCACGGACTACTTTTAAACCATTTATTTTTACTCACTCGTGAATTTTGTTTTATAGCTATTCCTTTACAAAATATTTTTAGTGGTTGAATAGTTATTCTATACTACGTGTCTATCATGGTTTATTTTCCAGTTTTTGGACTTATAGGTCATTTCTAATTTTCACTGTTTTAAAATACCAATGTTGTGGGTCAATGTGCATCCGTCTTTGTGGGTATATATCTCTATTTTCTTAGAATTACTTCCCAGAGGTGGAATTGCTGGGAATAAGGGTATTATCAGTCTTAAGGTTTGGTATATATTTCCACCCTGACTGTACAAGGGTATATCAGTTTGTGTCTCATCTCAGCAGTGTATGGAATGTATGAATCACCGTTTCTCCACACCTCAGCTCATGCTGGTGGTCTAATGAAAATTCTTCGGCAATTTGGTCATACTGGAATACTGTGTGTGTCCTAAAATACAACAGCCAGATTGTTTACACAGAAATGCATCAGTCTCTTGTAGTAGAGATGAAAATGGAAGTTTAAAAAATATTAGAATGGGGCTTCCCTGATGGCGCAGTGGTTGAGAGTCCGCCTGCCGATGCAGGGGACACGGGTTCGTGCCCCGGTCCGGGAAGATCCCACATGCCATGGAGCGGCTGGGCCCGTGAGCCATGGCTGCTGAGCCTGCACGTCCAGAGCCTGTGCTCTGCAGCGGGAGAGGCCACCAAAAAAAAAAAAAAAAAAAATTAGAATGGTTCAAAAGAAATATGCTGATCTATAGGCAGTGTAAATGTTTATCAGACTAGTGATATGTAGAATGTTCTAGAACTGTCTCCTGTGCCTCCATTCTCATATAAAACATTTACCAGCATTTTATTATCAACACAAATATTCATGCTGTGCCTGCTGGGTATTATTTTAAAAACAGCACACCATCCTTGCCCTGTGTACAGTGTAGCAGGGAAATCTTACTTAAAGTCCATCAAAGAGTTAAACAACATTATAGGAAATAAGAATTCAGGACAACAGTAGAAGCATTTTCATGAGGCATTTGATGATAATAATCACAGGCGTTTCAAAGATAGGTGGCTGTTACAGCGAAGAAGGTGAATTGGACAGATTTTCAGGGAAGGAGGGACTGAAAGTCCCTGGACTGTTCCAAGTGGGGGAGGCCTTCTAGGAGTTCTGAAAAGTGTGAACAAAATCCCCAAAGAGGAAAACTCAAGGCATTTTTTTTCAGCTTTACTGGGGTATAATTGACAAAATTCTAAGATAATTAAGATGTACAGTATGATTTTATACACACACACACACACACACACATTGTGAAAGAATTTCCCCCATCAAATTAAACACATCCATCACCTATCCTTCCTCCTTTCCTTCCTTCCTTCCTTTCTTTTTTTGTGAGAACAATTGAGTTCTACTCTCTTAGGAAACTTCAATGATATAATACAGGGTTATTAACTATAGTCACCATTTTGTACATTGGATCCTCAGATCTTATTCATCTTATAACTGAAAGTTTGGACCCTTTGACCAACATTTCCCTGTGTCCCCCACCCCAACCTTCTGTTTCTAGGAGTTTGATTTTTTTTTTTTTTTTTTTAAGATTCCACATATAAGTGAGATGATGCCATATGTGTCTTCTCTCTCTGGCTTATTTCATGTAGCGTAACTCTAGATTCATCCACGTTGGCTCAAATGGTAGAACTTCCTTCTTTTTTATGGCTAAATAATTCAAAACATTTTGGAAAAGTGCAATTAAACCTTTGGGCCCAAGGGTTGACTTCTTTGAAAATCTGAATTCCGGAGTTGAAGAGTGGGTTAGGAAAAGAGAAGTCCATCGCTACTGAGCGGCCAGAGACGCTGGTCTCAGTGCACACGGGTTCATGGTCTTCTCCTGCGGGGCAGATCTTAGGTGACTGTGAGAAGTGGGATTTAAAGGAACAGAGAGACAGGACGCAGAGGGAGGGACACTTGTGAAGCCTAGTGTGGCTAGGTGATTGCTAGGCTAGATGCAGTGGACAGAGAATTGGTCACCTGAGAAGTTAATGTGCACAGATCAGGAGGAGTGAGAACAACGGGTAGACGGGAGTATGCAGGCACCTTTTACTGATTTAGCGATTTTGCCTTGTGCTTGGCATCGTCATCTTATGATTGCCCCTGAAATGGGCGAAGGTTTCTTGGTGAAGACAAAAGAAGGGAGGTACTGTGCCGTATGTGTATAGGTTTTTGCAGAATTGCTGGTGCACACCTGTTCAGGAAATTATGGTAGAGCAGCAAATACATTTGCATGTGTACCTGTGTACAGCAGCTAAGGAAGTTATGAAAATGAATCAAAGTACAGGCTCCAGAGAATTCAAAATGCTACTTCTCTCCCTATTCTACTCTCCCCCAAAAGCTTTACTGATCATCTTTAGGACTCCAACTGTTTATTCTGAAATTTAATAAATGGAAGGAAAATATCACACGTATATTCTGTCTTTTCTGAATGGATTTTACTTCAAGGATTTTAATTCAAGGTAATTTTACTTCAAGACTATCTGGATTTTACTTCAGATAGTCTATGATGGAAAGCCATTCTTTGTAGAGAAGCACATTAATAAACAAAGGAGGGATAATAGAGTTAGAGCATCACGCTTTGCTACCCCTACTGATGTCATACATCCAGGCAGTGATCATCAGTGGCTGCTAAAATCTTTAGGTGAAAGGTTGATGGGAGCTTTCAGATGGTTCCATCAGGGTGACCCCTCCAGAACCCATGTCAGTCTTATCCATATTAGCAGTGCCTCCTGCTGGGATGCAATAAGCTCCACCAAGGAAGTATTCTTGCCTCCCCCCCCCAAAAAAAAAAAACAATCCTCAATCTAATCAAGTCTCTAGAGCTAAACAGCACTTTGTATAAAAATACACGTGATAAAGGAGCATGTAAAAAATCACCACAAGAACACAACGTGTAACGTTCTAGATTGTGGGAAATCTTATAGGACTATTGACTCAGGTTCTGAATGATATAAGTGACATAGGAGGAGTGCTGGGGCGCTGAAAGAAGCTTAGGTGACGTATCAATCATAAGAATCCTGACGCAAACAGATTAACTGCTGAAATTTTATCTTTCTGCAAAAAGTCAAAAAATAAATGGTGACGGCTGGTATTAAATGCTACTTAGGAATACTTGTTAATTTTGTTTGATGTGGGATTGTGGTTAAGTTTTTAAAAGCCCCGATTAGAGATATCTGGTGAAGAAGTTATAGGTAAATGATGATATTTTGACTCAGAGGGTAGTCAGCCATTCTGGTTTACCTGGGACCGAGTGGATTCCTGAGATACAGGACTTTCAGTGCTATGGGCTGGTCCAGGGCAAATATGGACAAGTGGGCCTTTCCATCTGAGGTTTGCTTTAAAAAAACTCCGTTAAAGGAAAAAGAGGGAGAGAGCGCTTTAGAAAAATGTTGATGGTGAAATGGAGCAATGGATACCTAGAGGTTTATGACTCCATTCTGTCTATTTGGGACTAGGTTTGAGAATTTCTGTTATAATAAAAAATAAGATAGTAAAGGTAATAATAAAATGATCTCTACTTTTAATAGTGTTTCTGAATGATAAGGGTATCTTTTCTCCATTTTGTCATCATCTGGGGAATCAAGGAGTCAAAATAAGAAGGAATCTCAGGGAATTTGTGGATATGGTGAAGGCCACTCAAAGTGTGTGTTATAGAGAGAACTTTTGGCAAAGATGCAAAGCTGGGGAGATTTCCTTCTATTTGGGCCATATGTATTTCCACCGGACACGCCACGCCAATGATTTATTTGCTGGCTAGACAATGGCAAACTCAGGAAATAACTTATTTACAAAGAACATTTTTTATATCGGAGACTGGGTGTGAGATCTTGTTCGAAATACAGGGTCTATATACTCATATAGCATCTTTCTCCAAGGAGTGCTATCAACAGCGAGTTAATGCTGTGGTGCTGAATGTGAGGTCGACAGGAAACAGATATTTCTGCAAAATTGAATTGAATCTTTTGAGTCCAAATGGCAGTTTAATGGCATACGGAAAAACTCGTGAAGGAAACAGACACCCCTGTCACGTAATCTAATATTTGACAAGTTTTGCACAAACGTTTTGACCACTTTCAGGTCAATGTTGGACAGTTTTCCGATTATTCAACGTGAAAGAGGCAACCAAATGCCAGGTTACCTGTATAACGTTAAAGAGATAAAATAAAACGGTGTGAGGAGATTACAGTCCGCCCCAAACATTTTCGCTTTCTAGTTGCGTACAAGTTGACGCTTATTTCTAAAAACCCTTTCGGCTTACGTCAATAAAGAGGATGTGAGAAAAGCAAAGGCGGCTGAAAACGGCAGGGTCGGGCGGAGCAAGCCTGGAGGAGACCCGCCACGCACCCCGGCCTCCGAGCTTCCGTGGACACCGCATGGGATGCCATCCACACGCGTGTGCACACGTGCTCGTGCCGAGCCCTGCGCCCGGCCAGCGTGCTCGTGCGTGGAAATGCCCGACTACACGAGTGGAAGTGACCGGCCGGGCCCCGGGTCTGTGCAGACCAAGCTTCTTGGAACCGGGTCATTCTACGTCGCAGGATGGCTGTGTGTGGTCACGTGCGTGTCACAGATGTGCATGTGTCCATCGCCAAACCTAGACGTGAGCTAGGACACCACATCCGTATCTGGGGCAGGAAACCACAAAACCTGACCATCAGAACAAGGTGGCTGGGGAGAGAAGTGACTAGTTTTTTTATTTGAAGCTGCCGTCAGCACCCTGTGGGAGGAAGTACTGGGATCCCAGTATTGGAAACAGCCAGCTTTGCTTTGTTTTACTGACTACAGATCCTTGAAAGTCTGATGACTGGGATGAAATAGGACCTTTTGTCTGTGATGGCGTTCAGGTGAGACCAGCTGCGATTTGGCTTCTGGGAGCTCTGCAGTAATAGAAAATATCATTTGTTTCAAAGGCTCAGGAAGCAGGCTGTGCCTTCTGGAAAGGCCGGTTTGGGGGTTTACATGTACACAGCGCCATCACCAGGGCAATGTGGGACTTGCGTGATCCCCAGTTGGGAAGAGCCCTGCAGGGAGGAAACACCTAACCTATCATCATCATCATCATTAGCAGCAGCAGCAGAAGCATCAGCAGCAGCATCATCAATAGGACCAGGAGAGATCAGTGTCTGCAGCCTCCACTCCAGAGCTGCAAATAAATAGGGAGCTCCCAGTCCAAGGAGCTTCGCTGGGGAGAACTAAGAGCATGCTCTGAGCAGAGTTAGGGGATGCACGTTTGGAGTCAGAGAAGAGGCGACGGGTGGAAGCGGGCGATGGATGGAGCGCATCCTCTGCGACGGCTGGGCTGGGCTGGGCTTTGCCCCTGAGTTCCAGAGCAAGCCTCACTTGCAGATGATAAGCCCCAACTCCCAGCAGTCTTCTCCAAAACTTGTCTGCTCCGCTGGCCTCTGTGTTTGCGCTAAGGAGGAGAAAAAAATGTCCAAGGGCAGCGTGGAGGGTTAGCCAGTATTGTGGGAATTGCCAAAAGACAGAGGTTTGCTGAAATCTCGGGGATTCACCCTTTCCTTGCCCTGTGACCTAAGTCACAACACTTGCTCTGTGTTTGTGTTGTCCAATGAGCACAATGGGATAAAATTTGCAAGTTTGTTTCGCAGAGTAAATGAGATACAAAAAGCACCAACATAAACGTGCTGAAATAGTCTCTTTTATTAAATAGTTAATAATGTGTAAAATCCAGTCTTGATGGGGAGAGATCCTGGGTGCAAATTGGTCCAAAAAAGGGTGTAATTGGCTTGATATTGCATTTGTTGGGGCAGCAAAGTGTAGAAAGAAGAGGCTCAGAAGCTAGAAGTCCCTGATTTCCCTTGGGTCAGCCTTTTTATTGAAGAATTCGTGCACTACATGCGCATTTTAAAGAGGATCCTAATAACAAGCAATAACAAATCAATGATTATTATTGTTATTTTAATGAGCACCTGCTATGTGATGTGTGCTCCATTCAGCAATTTCCCACTGACCCTCTCTTTCACTCTTAAGAACCAGGTGGGTGAAATTATACCTGTTTTTATTTTTTTTTAAATTTATTTTTTAAAGTAAGGTATTTTCTCTTTTTTAAAATTTATTTATTTTATTTATTTATGTTTGGCTGCGTTGGGTCTTTGTTGCTGCACGCGGGCTTTCTCTAGTTGCGATGAGTGGGGGCTTCTCTTCACTGCAGTGCACGGGCTTCTCATTGCGGTGGCTTCTCTTGTTCTGGAGCACAGGCTTTAGGCACATGGGCTTCAGTAGTTGTGGCATGTGGGCTCAGTAGTTGTGACTCACAGGCTCTAGAGTGCAGGCTCAGTAGTTGTGACGCACGGGCTTAGTTGCTCCACGGCATGTGGGATCTTCCCGGACCAGGGCTCTAACCTGGTGTCCCCTGCATTGGCAGTCGGATTCTTAACCACTGCGCCACCAGGGAAGTCCTATACCTCTTTTTAGAGAGGAAGTAATTGAATGAGGCACCAAGAGATTTTTTTCTTATTGCTGTAAAGTTCATTCAACTTGGAAGGAGCAGGCCATGAGGTCTGCCTGGCTTTACAGATAGAAACGTTTTCAGGTGAATTCTGACATCAAAAGACTGTATACAGTCTTTTTTTATACTGATTGCTGATATCATATGCTTGTTTGTCAATTTCACTTTCTACTTTTTTCTTTATTTTTCCTTTATACTCTCTGTCAGTATTAATATAGGTAACCTACCTATACGGTGTTGCCTTCATAAATTAAAAAAAAAAGATTGGTAATTGTGAAATACTTTTTAAGTGAACTCTGGGGAAAAATGTGTCACATATCTGAAGTATAAAGAGAATTCCCTGATTTAAACATCTGTACTTAATGGCAATACTGATTTTAAAGTCTCCCCACCTCACTTTTGTCACCGTAGAAACACCGACTCTTTTTCTACTTCAGTATGTATGGGAATTAAAGGATGAAATTACTGCCATCTTGTGTTGCATTTGTTAAACGTCTTTCAACTGCCTTAGAGGAAAAATGGAAATAAATCTTCACATTTCCAGCCCCTGGGTTTCACTAAGTAGGGAAAGCTCTTCTTCATCAGAGGATGAGGATTATAAATATATTTTAAGTTCACTGAATGAATATTTAAATTTAAAATCCAACAGAGCACCTGCGTGATCATTTCTCTTTGTACAGAAGAATCACTCTTTAAGTCTGACAATGCAGAATTTTTTTTTTGCCTTGATCTCATTACATCAAAATATTACTTAGTTATCTCAATAACTTTATTTAAGTGATAAAGTTACCTGTATTATTTAAAAGCTGTTAGGGTGAATGACTAGTAGAGGCATACCTCATCTTATTACACTTTGCATTGGTGTATTGCACTGCAAGTTACTTTGACTTTTACAAATTGAAAATGTGGGTCAACCCTGTGTTGTCAGGTGATGGTTAGCACTTTTTAGCAATAAAGCACTTTAAGGTATGTACATTGTTTTTCGGGGGTTTTTTGTTTGTTTTTTTAAACATAATGCTATTGTACACTTGATAGACTACAATAGAGTGTAAACATAACTTTTTAAAAATAGATCTTTATTGGAGTATAATTGCTTCACAATACTGTGTTAGTTTCTCTTGTACACCAAAGTGAATCAGCCATATGCATACACATGTCCCCATATCCCCTCCCTCTTGAGCCTCCCTCCCACCCTCCCTATCCCACCCCTCTAGGTCATCGCAAAGCTCCGAGCTGATCTCCCTGTGCTATGCGGCTGCTTCCCACTAGCTATCTATTTTACATTCTGTAGTGTATATATATGTAGATGCTACTTTCACTTTGCCCCAGCTTCCGCCTCCCACCCGTGTCCTCAAGTCCATTCTCTATGTCTGCCTCTTTATTCCTGCCCTGCAACTAGGTTCATCAGTACCATTTTTGATTTTTTTTTAGATTCCATATATATGTGTTAGCATATGCTATTTGTTTTTCTCTTTCTGACTTACTTCACTCTGTATGACAGACTCTAGGTCCATCCATCTCACTACAAATAACTCAATTTTGTTTCTTTTTTATGGCTGAGTAATATTCCATTGTATATACGTGCCACATCTTTTTTATCCATTCATCTGTTGGTGGACACTGAGGTTGGTTCCATGTCCCGGCTATTGTAAATAGTGCTGCAGTGAACGTTGTGGTACATGACTCTTTTTGAATTATGGTGTTCTCAGGGTATATGACCAGGAGTGGGATTGCTGGGTCATATGGTAGTTCTATTTTTAGTTTTTTAAGGAACCTCCATACTGTTTTCCATAGTGGTTGTATCAATTTACATTCCCACCAACAGTACAGGAGGGTTCCCTTTTCACCACACCCTTTCCAGCATTTATGGCTTCTAGATTTTTTGATAATGGCCATTCTGACCAGTGTGAGGTGATACCTCATTGTAGTTTTCATTTGCATTTCTCTAATAGTGATGCTGAGCATCTTTTTATGTGCCTCTTGGCCATCTGTATGTCTTCCTTGGTGAAATGTCTATTTAGGTCTTCTGCCCATTTTTTAATTGGATTGTTTGTTTTTTGGTATTGAGCTCCATGAGCTGTTTGTATATTTTGCAGATTAATACTTTGTCTGTTGTTTCATTTGCAAATATTTTCTCCCATTCTGAGGGTTGTCTTTTTGTCTTGTTTATGGTTTCCTTTGCTGTGCAAAAGCTTTTAAGTTTAATTAAGTCCCATTTGTGTATTTTTGTTTTTATTTCCGTTACTCTAGGTGATGGGTCAAAAAAGATCTTGCTGTGGTTTACGTCAAAGAGCGTTTTTCCTGTGTTTTCCTCTAAGAGTTTTATAGTATCTGGTCTTACATTTAGGTCTTTAATCCATTTTGAGTTTATTTTTGTGTATGGTGTTAGGTTGTGTTATAATCTCATTCTTTTACATACATGTAGCTGTCCAGTTTTCCCAGAACCACTTATTGAAGAGGCTCTCTTTTCTCCATTGTATGTTCTTGCCTCCTTTATCTTAAATTAGGTGACCATATGTGTGTGCATTTATCTGTGTACCGTTGATCTATATTTCTGTTTTTGTGCCAGTACCTGACTGTCTTGATTACTGTAGCTTTGTGGTATAGTTTGAAGTCGGGGAGCCTGATTCCTCCAACTCCATTTTTCTTTCTCAAGATTGCTTTGGCTCTTCGGGGTCTTTTGTGTCTCCATACAGATTTTAAGATTTTTTGTTCTAGTTCTGTAAAAAATGCCATTGGTAATTTGATAGGGATTGCATTGAATCTGTAGATTGCCTTGGGTAGTATAGTCATTTTCACAATATTGACTCTTCCAATCTAAGAACATGGTATATCTCTCCATCTGTTTATGTCATCTCTGATTTCTTTCATCAGTGTTTTATAGTTTTCTGAGTAAAAGTCTTTTGCCTCCTTAGGCAGGTTTATTCCTAGGTATTTTCTTCTTTTTGTTGCAATGGTAAATGGGAGTGTTTCCTTAACTTCTCTTTCTGATTTTTCGTTGTTAGTATATAGGAATGCAAGAGATTTCTGTGCATTAAGTTTGTATCCTGCAACCTTAACAAATTCATTGCTTAGCTGTAGTACTTTTCTGGTGGCATCTTTAGGATTTTCTATTTATAGTATTATGTCATCTGCAAACAGTGACAGTTTTACTGCTTCTTTTCCAATTTGTATTCCTTTTATTTCTTTTTCTTCTCTGATTGCCGTGGCTAGGTCTTCCAAAATTATGTTGAATAGGAGTGGCAAGAGTGGACATCCTTGTCTTGTTCCTGATCTTAGAGGAAATGCTTTCAGTTTTTCACCATTGAGAATGATGTTTGCTGTGGGTTTGTTGGATATTATGACCTTTATTATGTTGAGGTAGGTTCCCTCTGTGCCCACTTTCTGGAGAGTTTTTATCATAAACAGGTGTTGAATTTTGTCCAAAGCTTTTTCTGCATCTATTGAGTTGATCATATGGTTTTTATCCCTTAATGTGGTGTATCACATTGATTAATTTGCATATATGAAGAATCCTTGCATCCCTGGGATAAGTCCCATTTGATCGTGGTGTATGATCCTTTTAATGTGCTGTTGGATTCTGCTTGCTAGTATTTTTTTTTTTTTTTTGTGGGTTTTTTTGCGGTATGCAGGCCTCTCACTGCTGTGGCCTCTCCCGTTGCGGAGCACAGGCTCCGGACGCGCAGGCTCAGCGGCCATGGCTCACGGGCCCAGCCGCTCTACGGCATGTGGAATCTTCCCGGACCGGGGCACGAACCCGTGTCCCCTGCATCAGCAGGCGGACTCTCAACCACTGCGCCACCAGGGAAGCCCTGCTTGCTAGTATTTTGTTCAGGATTTTTGCATCTATTTTCATCAGTGATATTGGTTTATAATTTTCTTTTTTTGTGACATCTTTGTCTGGTTTTGGTATCAGGGTGATGGCAGCTTTGTAGAATGAATTTGGGAGTGTTTCTCCCTCTGCAATTCTTTGGAAGAATTTGAGAAGGATCGGTGTTAGCTCTTCTCTAAATGTTTGATAGAATTTGCCCGTGAAGCCCTCTGGTCCTGGACTTCTGCTTGTTGGAAGGTTTTTAATTATGGTTTCAATTTCATTACTTGTGATAGGTCTGTATATATTTTCTAATACTTCCTGGTTCAGTCTTGGAAAATTGTACCTTTCCAAGAATTTGTCCATTTCTTCTTGGTTGTCCATTTTATTGGCATATAGTTGCTTGTAGTAGTCTCTTATAATCCTTCGTATTTCTGTGGTGTCAGTTGTGATTTCCCCTTTTTCATTTCTAATTTTATTGATTTGTGTCCTCTCCCTTTCTTTCTTGATGAGTCTGGCTAAGGGTTTATCAATTTTGTTTATCTTCTCAAAGAACCAGCTTATAGTTTTATTGATCTTTGCTATTGTTTTCTTCATTTCTATTTCATTTATTTCTGCTCTGATTTTTATTATTTCTTTCCTTCTGGCTTTGGGTTTTCTTTGTTCTTCTTTCTCTACTTGTTTTAAGTGTAGGGTTAGATTGTTTATTTGAGATCTTATTGTTTCTTGAGGTGAGATTGAATTGCTATAAGCTTCTCTCTTAGAACTGCTTCTGCTGCGTCCCATAGATTTTGGGTCGTCGTGTTTTTGTTGTCATTTGTTTCTATGTATTTTTTAAATTTCTTCTTTGATTTCTTCAGTGATCTCTTGGTTATTTAGTAGTACACTGTTTAGCCTCCATGTATTTGTGTTTTTTATAGGTTTTTTTCCTGTAATTGATTTCCAATCTCATAGTGTTGGGGTCAGAAAAGATGCTTGATATGATTTCAGTTTTCTTAAATTTTCCAAGACTTGATTTGTGACCCAAGCTGTGATCTATCCTGGAGAATGTTCCATGTGCACCTGAGAAGAAAGTGTATTCTGCCACTTTTGGGTGGAATGTTTTATAAATATCAATTAAATCTATCTGGTCTATTGTGTCATTTAAAGCTTGTGTTTCCTTATTTATTTTCTGTTTGGATGCTCTGTCCATTGGTTTAAGTCCCCTACTATTATTGTGTTACTGTCAATTTCTTCTTTCATGGTTGTTAGCATTTGCTTTATGTATTGAGGTGCTCCTATGTTGGGTGCATAAACATTTATAATTGTTATATCTTCTTCTTGGTGTGATCCTTTGATCATTATGTAGTTCCCTTTGTCTCTTGTAATAGTCTTTATTTTAAAGTCTATTTTGTCTGATATAAGAATTGCTACTCCCGCTTTCTTTTGATTTCCATTTGCATGGAATATCTTTTTCCATCCCTTCACCTTCAGTCTGTATGTGTCCCTAGGTCTGAAGTGGGTCTCTTGTAGACAGCATATATAGGGATCTTGTTTTGGTATCCATTCAGCCAGTCTGTGTCTTTTGGTTAAGGCATTTAATCCATTTACGTTCAAGGTTATTATCGATATGTTACCATTTTCTTAATTGTTTTAGGTTTGTTTTTGTGAGTCTTTTTCTTCTCTTGTGTTTCCTGCCTAGAGAAGTTTCTTTAGCATTTGTTGTAAAGCTGGTTTGGTGGTGCTGAATTCTCTTAATTTTGCTTGCGTGAAAAGCTTTTTATTTCTCTGTTGAATCTGAATGAGATGCGTGCTGGGCAGAGTAATCTTGGTTGTAGGTTTTTCTCTTTCATCACTTTAAGTATATCCTGCCACTCCCTTCTGGCCTGCAGAGTTTCTGCTGAAAAATCAGCTGATAACCTTATGAGGATTCCTTTGTATGTTATTTTTTGTTTTTCCCTTGCTGCTTTTAATATTTTTTCTTTGAATTTAATTTTTGATTGTTTGACTAATATGTGTCTTGGTGTGTTTTTCCTAGGGTTTATTCTGTATGGGACTCTCTGTACTTCCTGGACTTGGGTGAGTATTTCCCATGTTAGGGAAGTTTTCCATTATAATCTCTTCAAATATTTTCTCCAACCCTTTCTTTTTCTCTTCTTCTTCTGGGACCCCTATAATTCAAATGTTGGTGCCTTTAGTGTTGTCCCAGAGGTCTCTGAGATTGTCTTCAATTCTTTTCATTCTTTTTTCTTTATTCTGCTTCTCGGCAGTTAGTTCCACCATCTTGTCTTCCAGCTCACTTATTCGTTCGTTCTTCTGCCTCAGTTATTCTGTTATTGATTCCTTCTAGTGTATTTTTCATTTCAGTTATTGTGTTGTTCATCTGTGTTTGTTTGTTCTTTAATTCTTCTAGATCTTTCTTAAACATTTCTTGTATTTTCTCAATCCGTGCCTCCATTCTATTTCCGAGATTCTGGATCATGTTTACGATCATTACTCTAAATTCTTTTTCAGGTAGATTGCATATTTCCTCTTCATTTATTTGGTCTTGTAGGTTTTTACCTTGTTCCTTCATCTGTGACATATTTTTTTCCTGTCTCATTTTTTTTTTTTATGAGTGGGATTGTGTTCCTGTCTTATTGGTTGTTTGACCTGAGGCTTCCAACACTGGAGTTTGTAGGCTGTTGGGTAGAGCTGGGTTTTGATGCTGAGTTGAGGACCTCCGTGAGACCTCACTCTGATGAATATTCCCTGGGGTCTGAGGTTCTCTGTTAGTCCAGTGGTTCTGACATGGAGGTCCCACTGCAGGAGCTTCGGCCCGACCCCCGGCTCGTGAACCAAGATCCCACAAGCCGCGTGGGATGGCAAAAAAAAAAGAGAGAGAGAGAGCAATAACAAAGTAAAAAATAAAATTAGACTAGGAAACTAACAGATACGTTAGAAAGAATATAAAAATAAAAATATAGATGGGGCTTCCCTGGTGGCGCAGTGGTTGAGAGTCCGCCTGCCGATGCAGGGGACACGGGTTCGTGCCCCTATCCCGGAAGATCCCACATGCCGCGGAGCGGCTGGGCCCGCGAGCCATGGCCGCGGAGCCTGTGTGTCCGGAGCCTGTGCTCCGCAACGGGAGAGGCCACAGCAGTGAGAGGCCCGCGTACAGCAAAAAAAAAAAAAAAAAAAAAAATATAGATGAATCAACAACCGGAAGGTACATCAGTACCACAATAGTAGAAAAAAGAGTAGGAGGGAAAAGAGAAAAAAAAAAAAAAGGGTGGGGGGAAGGCCCTGGCTGTGAAGGGCGGGGCCTAAGCAAGTAGGAGTTTTGGGCAGTGGGTGGGGCCTATGCTCAGGACCCACAGGGCTGGAAAAAGCCCTGGGGACTGTTGGGGGTGGGGCTTAGGCTCAAGGAGGAGAAGGGGCCCAGGCGTTCCCCCCACCCCTGGTCTCAGAGGGCAGGCTTCCTGGGCTCCAGTGGGTGGGGCAAACGCCCTCCGCTCCTCTCTTCCCAGAGGGCCCCTCCCACCTGCCTCTCCTGTTCTCCCTTTGGCCTCCTTCCTATGCCCCCAGGACCAACATGGCTGGGGGGATGGGGGAGACCTGGAGGGCAGGGGACCGGCCTGGAAACTCAGCAGCCTCCCCAGCCAAGTGGGCAGGGCAGTCACCCTACGCTCCTTTCCTGCCCCTCCTGGAGGGCCCCTCCCGCTTGCCTTTCCTGATCTCCACGGCCTCAGGGGCGCTGATCCTACCTGGCTTCCACTTCTCCTCCCCCCTCAGTCCCCCCCCATGTTCTACCGGTTCACTTGGGGGTTCCTCCCGTCTCCTTGGGCATCAGGTTCCCCCACCCGTGGCCAGCAGGCACCCTAGTTGTGGGGAGACGCTAACTCGGCATCTTCCCACACCACCATCTTGACTCTGCTGCATAAACATAACTTTTATAATACACTGGGAAACCAAAAAATTAGTTTGACTTGCTTTATTGCAATATTAGTTTTATTGTGATGGTCTGGAACCAAACCTGCAATATCTCCAAGATATACCTGTATATTTGGATGTGAAAACTTGCTGTTCAAAATGCTTTTGGGCTACAAGGGTAGAAAAGGCATGAGGACTTTGACTGGGAAGGGGTTTATCCCTGCTCATCTGTCTGGAGCCCCCTGTGCTTTTTGTGAATTGGATTGGCCATGTGTCCAGCCATGGTCTTCAAACATCCTCGCTTAAATACTCTCTAAAAGGATCTTGTCATCCTGCACAACTTCTAGCACACTTTGGTTACATCCAAAATTATACATCATCGTTTTAACTAGATAGAAAAAATAAAATTTCCAGCATACTGTCCATATAGACAGCTTAACACAGAACTGTAAGATCACTCTTTTATTTATTTTTTATTTATTTATTTTTGTGTGTGGTACGCGGGCCTCTCACTGATGTGGCCTCTCCCATTGCGGAGCACAGACTCCGGACACACAGGCTCAGCAGCCACGGCTCACGGGCCCAGCCGCTCCGCGGCATGTGGGATCTTCCCGGACCGGGGCACGAACCCGCGTCCCCTGCATCGGCAGGCAGACTCTCAACCACTGCGCCACCAGGGAAGCCCAAGATCACTCTTTTAAACATGTTCAGTGTAATCTAATCACTACAGCAATTTGATACCTATTATAAGCGATTAAGAACCCTGAAAAGGCACTTTTCTAACAGGATGAAATTTTACATCATTTGTTTGCTTCCTTGAATCTTAGTTTCCATTATGATTTCTGCAGAGAATTTTCTCTTAAAGTAATATTATATGATGCTCGAAAATCTTTTATTGATAACTTGTTTTACTTACTGCTGTGGTCTGAATGTTTGTGCCCTAGCCTGCCACAGTTCATGTGGTGAAATGTTAACCTGCAGTATGATGGTATTTAGAGATGGAACTTTGGGGGGGTGATCAGGGCATGTGGGTGGGGCCCTTATAGATGAGTCCCCAGAGAGCACCCTCACTGCCCCCCCTCCTCCTGTGTGATGACTCAGCTATGAGCCAGGAAGGGGGCCCTCGCCTGACCATTGTGGTGGTTTGGTCTTGGACGTCCAGCCTCCAGAACTGTGAGAAACAAATTTCTGTTCTTTATAAACCACCCAGTTTCTGGTATTTTGTTATAGAAGCCTGAACAGACTGAGACACTTACCTGGAACAATACTATAAATTATTTTAAACGTTACTTTTAAAAAATGCCTTGTAACCATAAGACTGAAGAGTTTAAAATTTTTTTCTAGTTTGTGTTTTCATTACATTTATTATTATTACATAGTTAATCAAAGCAACATAAACAGATACTGTTTAAAGCATAAAAATTCATAATTATTAAATAAAATTTCTTTAAGTGAGTCTTTTAATAAGATAAATAGAGGTTTTTTTCCCCATTTTAAATTTATTTATAAATCCATATATAAGGGTTTCTCAACTTGGACACTGTTAACATTTGGGATTGGATAATTCCTTGGAGGCTCAGGAACTGTCCTCTGCATTGTGGGATTTTCAGCAGCATCTCTGGCCTCTTCCACTAGATGTCAGTGGTATCTACTCAGTTGTGTCCTCCAAAAATGCCTATAGACACTGCCAAATCTCCCCTGGGGAGCAAACTTCCCCTCCCCTCCAAAATATCCCTGCTGGCTATTCCATCAGGTCATCCTTCAGTTTTATGAAAACAAACACTTGGAAATAGCGATCTTCCAAAGGATTTATTACCCATCACTAAGTTAATTTTTCTCAAATTCTCATAATTAAACCAAAAATAGTTATGAGGACTTGTAAAATGATTATTAATTTTACATTTTTTCCCTTAGAGGTACTCTTTTAACCCAATGAGCAGAGTTGAGAACAATCTAAATATTGTTGAATTACAATAAACCTTTCCCAACGCTACATTTTTTAATAAAAATGTGCCCTACATGCGCTTTTGTCAAAACCTTGGATCTGTGTATAAGTCTTTCTCAGTAAATGAGAAATTTCTACCGTGAAACTAATAAGCAAATCAGCCTCTTTTTCAAAGTAATCAACCATATCAGACTTCCTTTCCGTCAAAACATTCAGACAAAATAGTTCAAGTGAAATGCATGAGTTAATTTATGTTTCAAAGAACATCATAAGACCTACTGGGGAATAAATTACAGCAGACATTTGTAAGACTAATTATCAGAAGCAGTAAAGAGCTAATGAATTTATCCATTTTTATTGTAGGTTATATAGACAAGAATAAATCTATATCTTGTACTCATTATTTATTTATTTATTTATAATTTAATTTAATTTAATTTTTTTTTGCGGTACACGGGCCTCTCACTGTTGTGGCCTCTCCCGTTGCGGAGCACAGGCTCCGGACGCGCAGGCTCAGCGGCCATGGCTCACGGGCCCAGCCGCTCCGCGGCATGTGGGATCTTCCTGGACCAGGGCACGAACCCACGTCCCCTGCATCGGCAGGCGGACTCTCAACCACTGCGCCACCAGGGAAGCCCCTGTTACTCATTATTTAATTTGCAGTAAATGTAGTGTGATGTGTTGTATAAAATTGCAAGTTTTTATTAAGCAAGGGTTGTGATAAATGACATGATATTCCTTTGGTAAATATGTGTGCTGTTGATAGGCTTTTGGCAATAATTAAGAACCATCTATAAAAATTCAGACATAACTCTCTTAATTCTGTGAGACATCATGATCTTTTCCTCTTTGTTTAATGAAAAAGAAAAGATTAAAAAAACTAAAAATTAATTATCCCAGGAGCCTGTATGTTTTATGTCTTATTAATGAGAAATAAAATGTTAAACATTTTATATGATGAAATGAGGTGGGGTTGACTGTAATTTAAGGAAACACAGCGTTGCTTATTTTGGTAAAGTAGGTTTCCATTGTTATTGGATAATGCACCAAATCCCAAAGAAAGCACATCAGATTTTTTTATTCTGAAGGTTTAAATCCAAAGTAATGTGAAGATTGGGTAGATCCTGACTCCCGTCAGTTGCATTTAATAAAATCAAGGTTACTAGCCTGTATCGATTCACCTGCTTGGAGATGTTTTTCTTTCTAACTCATGACATACCACTTGCCCTGGACTGTGTGTTAAGACTCTGAAAAGGATTGTTTGCATTGAGCTACATGGGAAAAATAACTTTTCTTATTCAACATTTTAAAATGATGTTCTTTTTGCTTTGTTAGTAGCAAAGCATGTCTCTCGAAAGACAGTCTAAGATAATGGGATAGGTGAGACTGAGGTTGGTTACGGAAAGCTGACATCAGTGTCACACTGCCCAGCCTCTGCAGTGTATCTCAGGCCTGGCCTCTCTCCTCAAATGGAAACAGAGTGTGTGAGCAGAGCCCGGATGGTAATTCTACTCACTTTCCTACTCAGTGAGCATCTAACATTCACTTCCCAGTTTCCAAAATGTGTTCAAATCTCCCCTGCTACCGTCTCCTCCTGCATTCCGTCTGCCATTATGAAGTAATACATTGATTGACATACCAGTATTGTGAGCTTTGAAAAGGAAAGAGGGAATATGTGTTGTTAATCCACCATGGGTACGTAGACCTCTTAATTTTTCCAAACTCCAAATTTAGACCTTATTTAACAATCTAGTTGATTTCGTTAACAAAATAACTAAGTTCCTCCTCTTAACTATAATGGAGAGTTTGAGTTTTTATAATATCACCAAACCAAATCCCTTATTATTGTATTAGAGCCGATTGACAGCATTAAATAATTCTTGCAACTGCTGTTTCTTTCTCTGAGAAAAAAGCTCATGACTGGTGTAAGGAGCTCCTAACAAACTCTTTGTTTGCCCTAGGTCAGGGGATGGCAAACTAGAGCCAGTGGGTCAAATCCTCCCAGCCCCATGTTTTTGTAAATAAAGTTTTATTGGGACAGAGTTACACGCCTTCCTTTCTATACTGTCTGTAGCTGCGTCTGAGCTACAGTGATGGGGTTGTGTAGTTGGGATAGAGACTGTAGATTTCTACATAGGGCATGTTACCCCGCTTGCTGGTGTTGGCTTGGTCTGTGCCAAACTGTGTTAATTCTTTGTAGGAGATTTCAGATGCTGCAGTTACGGCTTCGGAGGATCTTTCTGACTCTGATATATGTACCATGCTTTATTCTCACCATGCACATTAACATATGTCTGGCACATGTGAGCACGTCTTTCATTTTGCAGCTGATCAAAGGTTTGCTTTGATGAAGGGATTTTCTGTCCAAGTCTTCCTTGTTACAACCAATAGGATTATTGACTTGTATCCTACTTGTATTTTGTTATTTATATTATTCATGAATGGAAAAAATATTAATTCACTCTCCCCGAATGCTCTTTTATGGATGTGCACAATTTGCATTTATGGCTAGCTTTGCCAGATTTAGCGAGTAAAAATACAAGATGCCTAAAGCTGAATTTCATATAAAATTCATCAGATCATTTTTTAGGAGAAGTATGTCCCAAGAAAATGTAATTCAAACTTAATACGGCATCTTGGGTTATATCTAGTAACTCTATTTATGAGTTAAATTTATAGTATGTGTGTTTTCTAGGATGGTAGAGCTCTAGGGAATTACCCCAACGATGGCACATAGACTTGAAATAAAGAACTGAAAACTCCACTTTTACAAATGCATGCCATTGTGGTACTTGATGCCAGCCATTGAAGAAACAGATTTATGCAGACAGTAGTTGATTCCTTGTTGGAAAGGAATTATGCTGTAACCAAGATTGATTAAATATTATATACGCTTAGGAGAAACAAGGGAAAAACCCATGTTCCACAGGTAGGAAATTAACACAGAGTCCGGCACTTCATAAATACATGTGGAATCGTGTCTGGATGGTAGGTACAAATGGAAGCAAAAATGAGAGATTTGGGAGTGTGCCGAAATTGCCAGAAAGTAAAAAGAACTTGCTGGGTCGCAGCTACAATGATTTCCTGCACGCTTCTGCCAGCACAACTCCATTCCGTATCTCACCGATGTTTTTTTATCTCCTTCCTAAATCTGTGTTCTACACTGTTTTCTTATCAGCTCACTCTCCAAGAAATAGTAAGGGAAAACACCCTCAGATTTTACCATGAAAGT
This sequence comes from Mesoplodon bidens, assembly GCF_964165515.1. Classification (NCBI taxonomy): domain Eukaryota; kingdom Metazoa; phylum Chordata; class Mammalia; order Artiodactyla; family Ziphiidae; genus Mesoplodon; species Mesoplodon bidens. Next base: position 48,032,255 of record NC_138180.1, read on the forward strand.
ATTTTAGAAAATAGAGACAGTAAAGGAGTGAGTGAACGCGTGTAGCGTCGACACATGCTGCTTGTTGCTCGTGAAGGGTGTGCTGGGGACTTCACGTCAAGGAGGAATCCTGCTCTGAGAAGAGCATCTGGATGCTGTCCTTACCGGAACCTGATATACTGAGACTGTAGGTTTCAAATGGATGTTAGTGAGCTCTGGTTTTGAATATATTTAATGTTTCATTCATTAATGGCAGCGTCTGTAACGTCCCATTCATAAACATAACCTTACATTCTATAAATCCGACTCCGAAATATTTTGCAGGGGGCTCTTCTTAGCAACTTGACATGACATTTACATCTAAGTCTATTCCTTTGCTAAACATCTAGTTAACCTTGCAAGTACAAAGGAGGTCAGAGTGTCCTTGACCTCCCCAACCTTAGATGGTACCTGGTTTTGAACTTGCATTCCTTGAGAGCAAACTCTGGTTTTTAAGTAGTGGATGTGAGGCTGTGACAGAGGCCCTGATGGTGTTTCCATGCCTCAGAGGAGCCATAGCTGACCAGGGCTCATTGTCCCTCCTTCCACACTCTCAGTCTCCCAGCTACCTGCTCTTCCGGCTTGTGGGGTATATTTCTCTTTCCTAAGTAGCATGAGACCCTCGCTTTTATACTGATCTTATTACCGTCACAAATTATAGGTTCTGGCTTTACTAAATGACCCTTCGAGTCAAAATAAATGATTATGGACATTCATAATTACAGTTACACATGGAATCAGCTCAGTAATGGAGGATGGTGTGGGTTTCACTGATGCTCTGTTTTATTTATATCAGAATAATTTTATGCACACAATAATATATCATATAGGATGCTCCAGAGGGTGATTTTAGGGAACTTTGGCTAAAAGCTCTCCCTAGGGTTTGCATACAGTTTTAATAATATTCAACTAAACACATAATCAGATGTTTCTCATATATTTTCAAAAGCCCCATATGGTGAGAAATGCCTGCCAGATTTCTCTGTTTTGATAAACAGAATGACATTTATTTAAAGAGTTCTGAAAAATATCTTCTTTCTCTACTTTATACTCAGGAGAGTTAATGCCGTCCTGTTTCAGGCAACACAATGCCACATTGCCTGGACCTGTCCTACTGATGATTCTGATTTTCTCCCTCACATGTCATTCTGGAGAGACCCCAAGGACACTAGCCTTCAAAGATTTAAGGGTTTTAAACCAAGGATGGATGATGGCGAGTGTCTGACCTCAGTGAACTGGTTGGCACTGAGTTTTTAAGAAGTGAGTTGTTGTTTGTTGCCTGTGAAACTTGGTATTCTCTAAAGAGGTTGTTACTTTTACTGCGTGACATTCAATATATTTACCATAAATTCCTATAATAGAAATTCAAGCAGAATGGCTGAAGCAAAGCAGATAGGAAAAGGAGTAAATACTTTGGACATTGTTATGTTACGTTGACATATTTTCTACTCTGGCTCTACGGGTCACTGAACCCCATTATTTTAGCAAGGAAATCTAATTGAACTGAAAGCCTCCATCCTTGAAACATGCGCTGTTTTGTTTTGTTTGGCTTCTTCCCTGTCAACCTTCCCCATCTCTGAGGTTTGCTTTGACAGCTCGGAAGTTTGGTTTATATACAATAATACACACAAAGTAAGGAAATAATTAGGTTGTATGGTACATTTTCATCCAGAAAACCACAGCTTTAAAATATTCCTACTGTCTTCCCCTTGTCCTTTGCTGCTTGCTGATAGTTAACGAGGCCTTGTGGGCAAAGGGTTGGAGGCGTGTGTGCCATGCAGAGCTCTGCTTCTCCTGTCGTCCCGCCAAGGGAGTCAGCGTGTGCTGGATTAAGTACAGGTGTGCGAAAGTTACATCCCAGTGCTATCAGTGAATTAGAAAAAGGGCCTTTGATTCCAAACAAAACACGGAATACTTGGGAGAATTGTGTGTTCTAGCTGATTGTTGAAGGAAGTCTCCACGTCATTTACTCTCGAAGAAATGTGGGCAAGACATACCATGGTATCAGAATACCCAGGATCTAGAAAACGTGGATTCATCCTGCAGAAGCCAAGGACAATCTAGAGAGTGAGCTCTGGCTGGCGCCCCACGAAACGTATTTCCATGGGAGTTTCCGAGCTGTTCAGCGGGTGTTCTCCATTCTTTTTGGCTTCACATTTGTGAAACTGGGTTCTCACAGCTTAGTTTCAGGATTCGACTTCCATGTTTTCTTTATATTTATCTGTATCATTTCAGTTTCTTTGAACGATAAAGTTTAAACGATGCTCCAATGACTCCTTATGAGAAGCTTCGTAAGAATGATAATACTTATTTTATCTTACACCAGTACTTATTTAGGCTTATACCAATCCATACTTTGCCACCTTTTTATAACTCTCAGAGATTATGGGCGAAGCTTTCTTTTTCAATACTCAAAATGTCTCTTCAAAAATGTCATAGTGTGTTTTGATAAAAAGGGCCTACATTAGGTAGTCCTGGTAGTTACTAAAATGAATGCTTAACTCACTGAGATGATTTCCACTCAGTGAAAATGAAGCAATGAAGCAATGAAGCAAGTTTTGAAAATAGACCAAAAGGTATTTTCAAATAACTTCAGGCAAGTCCATCTGCTACTGGAGATTGAAAATTTCTATTTTAAAACTGCTGAATAGGGCTTCCCTGGTGGCGCAGTGGTTGAGAGTCTGCCTGCCGATGCAGGGGACGCGGGTTCGTGCCCCGGTCTGGGAAGATCCCACATGCCATGGAGCAGCTGGGCCCGTGAGCCATGGCCGCTGAGCCTGTGTGTCCGGAGCCTGTGCTCCGCAACGGGAGAGGCCACAACAGTGAGAGGCCCGTGTACCGCAAAAAAACAAACAAACAAAAAAACCCCTGCTGAATAAAATGCTATTTTTATTTGCAATTAGAGAAAAAATGTTGATATTGCTTGCATTAGAGGAACTTCGGAGCCTAGAAATTTTTAAAAGAAAGACTTGGTCTCTGACCCAACAACTTCACTGCTGAAGAATCAGAAACAGACGTATATCTGGGATCAGGTGGGGTGAGCATTCTGCTTTTTCGCAGTGAACTGACAGAAAGGGCTTTCAGGGGATGTCTGTTAATCAGCCCTGTACCTGTCTGACAGGTGCATCACCATTGCTTGCAATTCCATCATTTGTTTCAGTTTCCCAACTGCTAGAAAACTGTAATGCTGTTGGGGAGAAATGAATAATTCAGCTTAAATTTAAAGTAGCAATGTTGATTGTCTATATTTTGTAGAATTAGAAAAGTAATTTTGAGTAATTTCATAAGAAGATAAGACCAAATCTGTAGAAAAGGGAGCCTTTATTGTAAAAACACAACTCCTAGAAACAAATGAAAAATAACAATGTGAAGTAAAAATTAAAGAAAAAGGTAGGAAATAATTCAGGTTATCTCCACATATAAACACATATTTTTAAATAATAGAACATCTGACTACCTTGCTGAATTCAAAATATCTGAATATGTTGCACAGAAAAATGTTTTGCAAGTCTTGTGAAAATGAGTAGCCGAATAGAACTTTCTGCTCACGGGCATTTCTGACTTATCTTTGTAACAAATTTTTGTTTTATAACATGAATAGGAAACCCATTATTCATGTTGTCAAAGGCAATCAATTTTTTAAAAGTCTTCCCAATACTGATGGGATATTGCATGGGGTTTTACTATTCTCTGTCAAAAACTGGTTCTACTTTAATGTCTGAAAACACTGCACCAGAGCTCCCCCAGATACAAATGTGAAAGATGTATAATCAGGTAACACTCCTTGTATATTCCAATAAATGTTGGCAACAAAATATTTACGAGGAGAATTGCATTTTAAAACAAGCAAGCGGGGCTTCCCTGGTGGCGCAGTGGTTGAGAGTCCGCCTGCCGATGCAGGGGACACGGGTTCGTGCCCCGGTCCGGGAGGATCCCACATGCCACGGAGCGGCTGGGCCTGTGAGCCGTGGCCGCTGGGCCTGCGCGTCCGGAGCCTGTGCCCCGCAACGGGAGAGGCCACAACAGTGAGAGGCCCGCGTACCGCAAAAAAACAAAGCAATCAAGCAAGCACAAAGGAGAAATACATAAGAATACATGAATATTTTATTACCTCTTCAAAGAGCCTTACTTGAAAACACCGTCAGTCCATGGCATATGGACCCAGCTGATCCTGAAATAACCTTGAGTTGGGTGTGTCCCTTGACCATCAGCAAGCCAACTGTAAGGCAACGAGAAGGAAGACCCAGATCACCTTGGGGTTCCTATGGCCAACTTAAATGGGAAGTATGAGCAGGGAACTAGCTGACGTTTACTGAAGAAGAAAGGGCAAAGGTCTTGCACTTGGTACCTTTCAGTCATCATTGCTTGGAAACAAAGATAGATCGTGTACTTGTATGTAGGAAAATAAATCTAGTGTGCACTTTATAAGAGACCCAGGCAATTAACAAGTGGCAATGCCAGTCCCTAGAATCTGTATAGTCTTTGTGTTGGGCAGCATTTTGATAGAAGCCCGGTAAGAAACCCAAATCAGACAGAGGCAGGCAGATGGCTGGATGTCTCTACTCTATGGAATCCCATCACTTCTCAGTGAACCCCCTAAAAAACCCGCCTCACTGCCTTCCAGTTTATCGGAGTCTTTGCATCATTGCAGTACATCGCCCTCCTATTACTACTGATGAATGTTGCCAGTATTAAGGTCTGAAGATGATTTTGACTTTCTTTTCTTAATTAACAATAGTAAGCACATTATGTAACTTAGGGGCCTCTTTTGCATGTGAACGTCTCTTGTAATAGCCCTTGAAGAGTAAGGACTTGAGAAGAATGATATTTCAGTCTCTTTGCAGCTAAAAGGATTTTAATCATATTCCTCGACATTTTCTTGGCTTGTAAGTGGACTGTGTTCCAGAATGCAATGCACACAAGGACATTTATGTGTCATAGCATCTTTGACAAGTGAAATTCCCCCATTAGCCTATAAATAAAAACAGCTGTGCAATCTCAGACAAGTTACATAAACTGAAGATGTGTCAAATTTAAAAATGAAACAGCTATTATGGAATTAAACTCCTCCAGCTTTTAAATATCATTACAGACAACTTAATAATGCATTTCAGACTGACTGTGGCTTTTCAAAAATAAAACCAGAGGCTTCCAACTTTAATCTAGAAAATTGTTTTTGTTGGAGATCCTTCCCTATTATTGTTATGAAACAAAAAGCAAAATGAAAAATATAGATAAAAATTATCTATGAGTAAGATTGTTAAATTGCATATTTGATTAGAGTTTTTTTTAAATAAATTTATTCATTTATTTATTTATTTTTGGCTGCTTTGGGTCTTCATTGCTGTGCGCAGACTCTCTCTAGTTGCAGCAAGCGGGTGCTACTCTTTGTTGCAGTGCGCGGGCTTCTCATTGCAGTGGCTTCTCTTGTTGTGGAGCACGGGCTCTAGGTGCGCAGGCTTCAGTAGTTGTGGTGCACAGGCTCAGTAATTGGGGCTCGCGGGCTCTAGAGCACAGGCTCAGTAGTTGTGGTGCGCAGGCTTAGTTGCTCCGCTGCATGTGGGATCTTCCCGGACCAGGGCTCGAACCCGTGTCCCCTGCATAGGCAGGGAATTCTTAACCACTGTGCCACCAGGGAAGCCCCGATTAGAGCTATTTTAAAGTAAAATCGGAAATCCAATGAGGCTGAGAATACATCTACTGAAAAAGCCAAGTTGAAAATGTTAAACAGTCTATCATCATTTAAATAGAAGCCATTTATTATGTAGAGCTCTCTACTAGATGCTGTAAATATTTTATAAACGATGCATACCAGCCTAATCTACTGAGAGTTTAGCAATGCTCTCTTAAAAATCTGGGTGAATTGAGTCTTATTCAAATATAAAACAGAAGTAGAGATAAGTCACGAGAACAGTTTGAAAAACTGTATGTGGTGGAGGAAAGAGACATCCGTTAACCTAGTACAGGAATCCTGCAAAATAATATATGGTTCCCTAATGAAGACCAGAAGACTGCAGTCCATGACCTCATTACTTCATGGGACTTCAAGGTTAAATTAGTCAGTCCAGGCCCCTCCGTTTCACAGAAACTCCAGGTGCTTTATTATCTTGCCCAAAGTTGCACAGCTAGTTAGAAGCAGACTCCAAACTGGTCTATTTGTTCTACACCTGATTGATTTTACTGTAACAGCAGAATATTTACATTTTAATATGAAGGTTTCCAAAGGTTTGTATTGATCTACCTAAAAATGTTATAGTTGGATTCCTGAAGGTGTCCCAAGTTGCCTGTTGAGGGTCATTTTCTTTGATTCTCTTTCTAGTTGCATTTTCTTTAACCAATCGACCCCTTACACTGAGTAGTCCCAGGTATCATGGGAACAGTAAGCAGGACTGGTGGTTTTGGATGTTTCTGGTAGGGAAGAAGCTACAGAAACTCTGGAGCACATGCAGAGAAAGGAGTTCTCATTTTGCCCCTAAGATTGCAACTCCTGATGCAACCCATATAAATATCAGAGCATTGCTTGTAGAGATTTTCTGAGGCAGTGGGTGGTGAGGCTGTTCGAAGCGTTTTGTTCTCTGTTACTGACACTGAGGATCATAAAAGTAGATCTCAGTCTCCTGTGCATTTCCTACATGACCAGTCCCCATGCACATGCCCCCCTGACCCTGTCTAGTTGAGCCCCATGTGTGTCTTTGCTTGAATGTCCCTCAGCTCTGAGAAAATTGACTGGACCGAGTGTGGGCAAAATTCATGATTCACCTAGACAAGGAGTCAGTGGTTGGGTTATGATAATAAATGATCCCTGCATTGCAATTGTCTGTAGATTTCTATGCACAAAGGTAAAATTAAATCCAGCCACAATGTTATGTACATACTTTGAGCCAAAAACTATAAAGTAAGCAAAGATTTTCCTTTTATTTTCATATAAAGGCTAAACAGTTGGGGTAATTATACTGATGGCATAAAATGCACATATTTAAGCCCTCAGATATTTGAGCCAGGGAATATACATAAGCAAGGTTTAAGAACTACTGTTGCATTGCTTCTCTTTGTAATTGTCTTGTCAAACATTATAGAAATGCTTATAAGTTTCATCTTTATTATCCGGATTGATTTTAACCAAAGCCTTCAGGTAGATCAAATAGATGTGATTATTTATTCCTTTTTTTAATTTCAAATTTGCCGAGGGCTGTGGCAGCCACGGAAGACATACAGAGATGAAAGTCTTGTTCCTGTTTAGGGAAGTCCCTTGAAACCAGGGATATGATATTTCATGTCTTTTAAACCATAAAAAGGTGACAAATACTCCATTTGAGCACTCTTTTGATGTCCTAAAAGCTAAGGAGATCAGCCTCTCCTGGTTAACTAGACAGACCATCTGGTTCTGGACAGAAGTCTCAGCAGGTGTGATCCGTTGGCCTAGGCCAGACAGGTCGAGAGGGGTGATCACTAACAGGGCTCCAGGATCAGTGATTCTAACCTTATACAAAGTTCAGGAGACTAGATCTAGTGAAGAATGTCTTCTTGAAAATGAAAACCTGCCGGGAAAGGCAACACAGCCCACTCTTAAGGGGAGAAGAAAGTAGTGGAGCTACTTTAGCAACTACCAAGATGGAATCATCGTATATTTTATTAGTAAGATGTTCACACTTCTGGGCTTGGATTCATAAAAATGACATACTGGTTAAACTACAGTATTTAGCTTAGGACCAGGAGGATGTTTTGTTGAAGAGAACACATCAAGGATAAGTAGCGTCCTGTCTTTGTCCATTTCTCTCTCACCTCCAGGCCTTCCAGGAGCCAACATGATGAGAGAGGGGTGTCACGTTGAACCTGTAGTGAGCTGGAGGTATGACCTTACCCATCTCAGTCATTATTTTAGGTCTAGTTAATTTCACTTGTGTACATCTTGCCTCTCCCTCAAAGTTGTGAAAATTGTGTTAACTGGGATTATATTCCTTTGCAAGCTTCAGCCCTCACATCACAACGGGTTGTGTAATAGATGTTTGGAAAACCTCCTTTTGGCAACTGAGGGAATTCTGCCCTATAAACGGCAGCTAGGTCACTTGCTATCTAACCTCAGCTCATTCTCTCTGCCCATTTCCCAGTCAGTCCTTTCCCTCTGCAGTGGCAATCAACAGTGTTTGGGAATCATGGTGTCCTCGGAGAATCCGGTGGAAGCTATGGACTTTTGCCACAGGAAATATCCAGTACACACGAAACTTTGTCCTCAGGGTGTTCCTGACCCATGACTGCCAGTCCAGGATCCCATGAAACACCCAGCTGCTTGCCGCCCAGCCCTGTACATTTTGGTGTGGTCTGAGGCACACAAGTACTCGTCCATGGCCCACCATATCCTCAAGTTCTTAGGTCAAGCAGAGGTGGCTGCTGCTGGATGCCATGATCTCCTCTCACGGGTTTATGCTTCACGTTATATTAATCTGAAATCAGGAAAAAACAGGAAACAGGAAACAGGAAAAAATTCTGTTAATTTTTTTCACTAGGCATTTCTGTCTTTAAAACTTTTTTTTACTGAGGAAACATGGATATATAACATTATATGTTTCATGTGTTCAACATTATATTTCTACTTCTGTGTACCCTACGACATGCTCACCACCCAACTTTAGTTTCCATCCATCACCATACACTTGACCCCCTTTACCCAGTTAACTCTCCCGCCACACCTCCCTTCTGGTAAACACCACTCTGTTCTTTGTATCTACATACTTGTTTCTGTTTGATGTGGTTTGTTCATTTATTCTGTGTGTTTGTTTATTAGTATTTTATACTCCACATGTGAGTACAATTATATGGTATTTGTCTTTCTCTGTCTGACTTATTGCATTTAACATAGTACCACCTAGGTCCGTCCACGTTGCTGCAAATGGCAAGATTTCATCTTTCTTTATGGCTGAGGAGTCTTCCATTGTGTGTGTGTGTGTGTGTGTGTGTGTGTGTGTGTGTGTACATACCACATCTTCCTTATCCATTCATCCATGGACGGGCATTTAGCTTGTTTCCATATCTCAACTATTGGTAGATAATGTCATATGAACATAGGGATGCATATGTCATTTGGGTTGGTGCTTTCATATTCTTTGCATAAATACCCAGAAGTGGGATAGCTGGGTCATTCGGTAGTTCTATTCTTAATTATTGGTCACTCAGCATTTCTTAAAGGGATAGGTCTGAAACCTATTTTGAACGCTGTTTACTAATAGCTGGATGCAGTGGCATTAAGTGGCCAAGACCTCCCAGGCTGAGGGAAGAAACTTCCAGAATGTTTGGGTGAGGCGCTCAGCAAACCCTCTCCCCCTAAAGCCTTGATAAAACTGGAAGAGATTGTCAAAAGTAACATTTCAGGTCTCTAAAATCCAGCCGGAGGACGTACAAGATCCGGCAAAGCATTTCCCCAATAGTTCTCCTGCCAAAAAGTCGAGATCTCACATCGTCTTCCTGTTCTGCCCATTTTGCCAAGCCCAACCCTAGACTGACACGACCATCTGCTCTTTCTGATCCAGCATCAGACAACCATGCCCTGCTGGGAAAAAAAAACAAGTAACCAACCAGAGCACCCCAGTGGGTGCCGATGGGGCACTGCTGTGGATTCCAGTTCCACCTAGGCCCCTTGACACCACTTAGAGATGCTTCCATTTTCCCCTCACAGCTTCCTCCAGCATCTTATCCAAGATGGTTATGCCACATTTCTACTGCTCACTTAAGCATCCTTTCCTATTCTTGCTTCCCTGGATTCTCAGGTAACAAGTTTCCCTTTTATTCTAGAGGGGGGAAAAAAAAAGATCAAGTCAGAGCTGCCTGGAAGTGCCTGCTTATTTAGCCTCTTCTCTTTCTTGCCTGTCAAGGTCATCTCCTGCTGGAGGGCAGAGCCCTCTCCTCAGCATCCCCTCTGAGTTGTCTCTCCCGGGTTCTCCAGCTTCAGCGTTTCTATTTGCCCCTTTGCTTCAACTCGTGGAAACCTATAGAAATGTACAATTATCTCTTGCCTAGGGAAAAAAGTGTTCCCATCACCTCACACCTGTCTCTACCTCTCTCATTATCCTTTCCTTTCATAGCCATATTTTTAGTGTGTGGTCAAACACACACAATGTAAAATAACCATTTGAAAATGGCATTCAACCTTTTTTTTTTTTTACGTGGGAGGTTCTCCTTTTAATTATTCTTTTTGGCATATTTATTTCTGCTTTTTTTATTCGTTGAAATTTTATCTTTATCGGGTTATTTTAGACATTTCAGTATTAAAATCTAAGCTCTTTTAAAAAAATTTTATTGGAGTATAATTGATTTACAATGTCGTATTAATTTCAGGTGTACAGCAAAGTGAATCAGTTATACATATACGTATTATCCATTCTTTTTCAGATTCTTTTCCCCTATAGGCCATTACAGAGTACTGAGTAGAGTTCCCTGTGCTGTACAGTTATCGATTTTATATATAGTAGTGTGTATATGTCAGTCTCAATCTTCAACCGTGTTAAAGTGCACGATTCTATGGCATTTAGTACATGCACAGTGTTTAGCAACCATCGCCGCTGTCAAGTTCCAGAACATTTTCAACACTCCAAAAGGAAGGAAGGTAGCCCTGTAATCATTAGTAGTCACTCTGTCCCCCCGCCAACCCCTAGCAACCACCAATCTGCTTTCTGTCTCTGTGGATTTTCTGATTCTGGGTGTTTTGTATAAATTCACAGCCCTAGTTCTTGCAGAGATGATAAAAGCTACCAGCATCCACGAGTTCACTTTCCATGACCTTCTCATCCCGCTCTAACCTAAGCTTGCTCTTTTCCTGGGCTCTGTGCCCCGAACCTGCTCTCTCTAGGACCTCCCATGACAGTCTCGGTAGCCATCCAGTGGGTTTGTCTTGTCTTTTTCCTTCTTCATACCTCTGAAGCACTGGAAATGGATCACTGGCTTAATTGGGGCTTTTGCTGCAATCCATGTTTCTTTTTGCCAGGCAGGAATAAAAGATACCAACATCACCATGGGAGCCACTCAGGACATCACATCCACTGGTGGAAAATTGAAAACTATTGCAGCTCTGATGCCAGGTACCGAGACTGACTTCTCGCCCCCTGTGCTTATCCCGTTGTACATTAGAAAACGCCATATTGGGTTCATTTGCGTTTTAGATTTTTCGTATACATTTTGATTTCATGTGTTAGGCCAAAGTGATTTTTTTACATGCTACCGTTGTCTCCTGAGTTTATATTTTCTACGTATGTGAATGGTTTTTGAAGGTTTAGTGCATAAGCAAGTGTTGAATTGGCTGTTTGTAGACTTTCAGGCTTTAGGAAGAATGGTGAGGTCTCATGAAGCTTCAAGAGAAAGACTAACCCTAAAGACATAGGTCCTGTTTTATCATGTACCTTAAAAAAATTTTTTTAACATATTTATTGGAGTATAATTACTTTACAATGTTGTGTTAGTTTATGCTTTATAACAAAGTGAATCAGCTATACGTATACATATATCCCCATATCTCCTCCCTCTTGCGTCTCCCTCCCACCCTCCCTATCCCAACCCTCTAGGTGGTCACAGAGCACCGAGCTGATCTCCCTGTGCCACGCGGCTGCTTCCCATTAGCTATCTATTTTACATTTGGTAGTGTATATATGTCCATGGCACTCTCTCACTTTGTCCCAGCTTACCCTTCCCCCTCCCCATACCCTCAAGTCCATTCTCTACGTCTGTGTCTTTATTCCTGTCCTGCCCCTAGGTTCTTCAAAACCATTTTTTTTAGATTCCATATATATGTGTTAGCATACGGTATTTGTTTTTCTCTTTCTGACTTACTTCACTCTGTATGACAGACTCTAGGTCCATCCACCTCACTATAAATATCTCAATTTCGTTTCTTTTTATGGCTGAGTAATATTCCATTGTATGTATGTGCCACATCTTCTTTATCCATTCATCTGTCTATGGACACTTAGGTTGCTTCCATGTCCTGGCTACTGTAAATAGTGCTGCAATGAACATTGTGGTACATGGCTCTTTTTTTTTTTTTTTTTTTTTTGCGGTACACGGGCCTCTCACTGCTGTGGCCTCTCCCATTGCGGAGCATAGGCTCCGGACATGCAGGATCAGCGGCCATGGCTCACGGGCCCAGCCGCTCTGTGGCACGTGGGATCTTCCTGGATCGGGGCACAAACCCGTGTCCCCTGCATCGGCAGGTGGACTCTCAACCACTGCACCACCAGGGAAGCCCTATCATGTATCTTTTTATTTTTTTTTTTGCGTTATGCGGGCCTCTCACTGTTGTGGCCTCTCCCGTTGTGGAGCACAGGCTCCGGACGCGCAGGCTCAGCGGCCATGGCTCACGGGCCCAGCCGCTCCGCGGCATGTGGGATCTTCCTGGACCGGGGCACAAACCCGTGTCCCCTGCATCGGCAGGCGAACTCTCAACCACTGCGCCACCAGGGAAGCCCGCCCTATCATGTATCTTTTAAAAAAATACAATTTAAAATATATTCTCTCTTCATTTAGAAAGCGTTTGTGGGGCCACTACCTATGTACAGAGGAGGGAAAATATTTAAAACTGATTTTAAATGAAAAAAATTCAATATGATAGTAATATGGTAAAATGGGGGTGGGGTGGGAAATAGATTTATTTTTGTTCTTAAAAATTTTTTCCTAAAATAAGAGAGATTTTCAGTGCTGGTCTGAAGGCTAATGTCAGAAGTAATTAAGAGGCTTCCAGGGACGCTTTGGTCTTGCGAGAAGTTGACATTTACAGTTTTGGTGAAGGTCATCTTTTCCCTTCGGCCAGAAGACAACATAACGTTAATTTTCCTGTATAATTAAATCAAACAAAAGGATGAGTAATCCCTACTGCCTAAAAATTATCCCCCAGTTTGGAAGAGTAATGGAGAAAACAAGAGGACATTATTTTTTAACGTCAGTGAATAATAAGGTGGTGATTTTTGTTCTCACAAGTCATTCTCTCAACACACTGAGCTTTGGTTTCCTAGTATCAAGGTCATCAGCTTATGCTAAAGTCAATAGACTAGGTTAAAAATATTTCTTGATTTTAACATGCTGGCTGCTAAAGTTGCCACTTTCTTTATGATTGGGGTTTTTGGAAGTACTCCTTATATGTAAAATGAAATTCAGATTAAAAAAAAACTGTCTATGCTGTAAGGGACAAGTATTTTGATTGTTCAAGGGTTTTGGACCATACTGTAGTATTAAAACTTCTTTCTTGTCATCAGATAGACGAGATGTCTTTTTTCTCACCTATTTAAACCGTATTTTAAGCTTCTGTTTAATTCAGAATTAAGTAGTGGTTGTCCATCAGTTCTAAAGATGCAACCGCCTCCGTCCTTCATAAATGAAAGGGGTGGAGTTGTTGTTTGCTTGTTTGGGGTGTGTGTGTGTGTGTGTGTATGTGTGTGTGAGAGAGAGAGAGAGAGGGAGAGAGAGTGCATTATTTATTTGTGACAACATGTGTGAAATGTCTCCTACCAGGGAAGCTCATTAAAGAATCATCACCCAGGGTTTTAACTGGGGCTGGTCACGTAGGCACCCTCTGCCTAGCTCGTACCAAAATTCCAGATTGTCAGGGGAGCAGGTGTTTATCATAAACCACATTGTTTGTACAAACAGTTTAGCGCAGTGAGCCGTTCTTATCCGGAATGGCAACAACATTTCTGAGCTCCACGTTCCCAGCTGCCAGCCAAGGGCTGACCTTGCAAGTGGGGTTTCCTCGGAGTGCCCTCTCAGGTCTGCCGTGTGAGACTCTTCTGCATCACCATCACGTCCCTCGTGTCTGGCCCTGCTTACCCAGACCTCCAGGTCCATCCCCCATCCTACGTCTCATTGACTCTTATGCTCCATCTGCGGGAACTGCTTGCATTCCCTGCAGCCCTCCCTCTTCCCTGCCTCTTACTCCTGCTTCTGCCTGTGATGTAGTGGTGATGACGGACACCTCAGTAAAGCTAACCTAAAATACAACGCAGTCACCCTAGACACACAAACATGGGCTGATGGAACAAAAGGCCTATGTTTTTGAACATTAATATTTGGTCCATTGATGTTTTCGAACATGAACGTTTTGCATTATGTTTTTTGTTTTTTTTTGTTTTTGCGGTATGTGGGCCTCTCATTGTTGTGGCCTCTCCCGTTGCGAAGCACAGGCTCCGGACGCGCAGGCTCAGCAGCCATGGCTCACGGGCCCAGCCGCTCCGCAGCATATGGGATCTTCCCAGACCGGGGCACGAACCCATGTCCCCTGCATCGGCAGGCGGACTCTCAACCACTGCACCACCAGGGAAGCCCTGCATTATGTTTTGAAACAGGTATGTTTTTATACAGATTTTACTATTACTTCATTTTATAGATGATGCCATTAAGATTTCCTTCTGAAGCTTGTCTTAAAATTTGTTTCATTTTCCTCTGATCATGCTCTTAAAAGGATGAATTGAAATGTAGTTATATAATAACCAATTATTGCTAACAAATATTAATGTTATATTTTTCTTCTGATTAATTAAGGAGATTTGCACTTCCTGAATTGCCACACTCTTTAGTTTTTTCCCACTTATAATGTGAAAATCAAACATTAGGTTATTTTTGTCACAGTAACTCCTGTCTCTATGGAATATTCATCATTTATTCTCAGTGCTGAATTTCAAAGTGTAACAGAGTAACAGGTGTTGGTGAGGAGTTTAGACTCCTCAAATACTGCGGGTAGGAATGTGACATGGAGCGGCCACTTTGCAAAACACTGGCAGTTTCTCAGAAGGTTAAACATGTAATTTCCATGTGATTCAGAAATTTCACTCTTAGGTAGATACCCAAGAGAACTGAAAGCGTATGTTCCCCAAGACACTTGAATATGAATGTTTGTAGCAGCGTTATTCATGCAAGACCAAAGGTGGGAACAACCCAAATGCCCATCAACTGATGAGTACAAAAACGGGATGTGGTCTACCACAATGGAATAGTATTCAGCCATAAAAAGGAACGGAACACCGATTCACGGCGTGACATGAATGACCCTAGAAAACAAGATTGCTAAGTGAAAGAAGCAGCCATGAAAGGCCACCTATTGGATCACTCAATTTATATTAAATATCCAGAATTGCCAAATCCATACAGACAGAAAGCAGATTTGTGGTTGCCAGGGGTTGAGAGGAGGGGGAACTAGGGAGTAACTGCTAACGGGTATGGACTTCCTTTCTGGATTCATGATGATATTCTGGAATTCAAGGGAAGTGGTGGCTGCACAACCTGTGAATATAGTAAAATCCCTGAATTGTGCACTTTAGAATGGTGGATCTTATGGTATGTAAGTCACGTCTCAATAAAAAAAATGAGGAAAAATCATGAATTTCCATTTGAAGATAAAGAAAATAATATTTTAAGTTTCTCTGAAAGAATTTTACAACAGAGGATCTAACGGAAGTTTAAAGAGAAATGAGAAATGAGAACCAAGGTCAGTCCTACTGAATTCAACGACAATTTTTTGAAGAATCATTTAATTCAGCAATCGGTGTTTACTTTGTCAGACAGTCCCCAGTCACACCTAATAATGCATAATGATGTACAGCTAGTGATCCTGTTAAAGTAAATAGCTTTCTTCATGTCAGTCTTCACTCTGCTTCCAATGTTTTGAGGTATTGCAGATTTTTTCACAGATGCATGAATAGTGTGAGGGAAAGACATATTGAGGGCGTTTGGAAAACCTCAATGTCTCCTACCACTCCATCACCAGTAAAAGTAAAAAATGTGTCTGATGATGTATACATAAAGCTCATGTCTTTCTCTCTCCTTACAGCTCCACTGAAGCGCTGTTAGGTGTTTCACCCTTGCTAGCTTTGGTAGCTTGCGTTTGCACTAAGAACAGTTGGTCAAGGAGAGGAATTAGTTTAAGCAATGCCACAGTTAATATTGCATTTCCAGTTTCCGGCTTTTCAAGTCTGATGATTTTGTTGGACCATGAGGTAGTTTCTCAGTGTTTTTGGCTACTTGGAGGAATGTAATCATACTTTCACATTTTTTCAATGTGGGTGCTTTTTTTTTACTTGCAACTTATGCTTAAGATAATTTTATCTTTGTGCTGTGCTATGTGATCAGCTAAAATTGCAACAAACTACTTCACTGATAACAGGGGGCAGTTGGAATACCTTCACTCTGTGAACAGAGGACTAGTGGAATAGATTAAATGTCCAAAAATGAGGACAGTTGTTTTATTTTGTTTTGTTTTTGCGGTACGCGGGCCTCTCACTGCTGTGGCCTCTCCCGTTGCGGAGCACAGGCTCCGCAGACTTAGCGGCCATGGCTCATGGGCCCAGCTGCTCTGCAGCATGTGGGATCTTCCCGGACCGGGGCACGAACTCGTGTCCCCTGCACCGGCAGGCGGACTCTCAACCACTGTGCCACCAGGGAAGCCCGATGACAGTTTTTAAAAGATCTTTTTTTTTGGTTTCTGTTTTGATTAAGATGTTATAAAATTAGTCATGCTCCTTTACAGGAAAGTAAGAATCAATATTCACTTACTTAAGGACTATTACAAACTAGGCACCATCTGTGAGACTCAGGGACTAAGAGAATGGGTAAGCATACAAAGCAGCTCTTCGATCTACCAGTGCACCAGAGGGGCCTCCAGTGGGCAGTGGCTGTGTCCCACATCCCTGAAGCAGCTGACCATGGACTTGCCCTTACTTTCTTTCTACAGCTCAAAGGTCCAGCAGCTTCCCTTGAACCTAGAATGAACCCAGAAGTGAAGTCATGCACTGGTGCCAGGAGTAAAAATTGCCGAAACCTAGCAATTGTATATGGTCCACCTTTGTTACTTGTAATCCCATAAAATGATAAATCAAGGACAAAATACCAGAAAATGTGAACTACTTGGGAATTGGAAATACTTCAAGAGAAATCTGAATCAGAGCATCAGTCAACATTTTAAGGAGGGGATCGGACCACAGTTCTGCCTCCTGTGAAACCTTTTGCCAATAAAAGACAATGTAAAAAATGGTACTAAAATGACAAGAAATTCTAGAAGAGAAAAATCGGGGGTATGACATACAGTACAGTCTAGGGAGCCATTGCACATAGCTTTGGATTGCTTCATGTAAATAACAAGAACAGAACTTTCATTTCCTGCTCTGTGTTGTTTACAAAGTTACTTGCATCCTTCTTAGGGGAGAGGAAGAGAGAACAGAAAACCATTCACCCACCATTGGTAGTGGAGGAAGGGGCGATAACCTAACTAATTGGAATGTTCCCCAGGACCAGTCTTTCATGGCCATGCGCTAAGCATTTAAGGCTTATTATCTCAATTGATCCTTTTAATAGCCTGTAAGTTAGGTATTATTAGTATCTCTCTTTTACAGATGTGAAAACAGGATAGAGAGCTAAGTGTCGATATTTTGCCTGGGAATGAATTGTGAGTATTTGGTAAGGATGGATGTAATTGATGTTTAATCATCATAACTGGTCTGTTCTCTGTCTATACCACACTTTCTTTCATCTCTTGATTCATTCAAGACTTGGGTCAAAAATCACTTTACACTTCACCTTTTCTAGAAGGCATCATCTGTTGGTTCTCAAACAAAATTGTGGTTTTCCTTATTCTTCTCTCTGTAGTGTTTCCGTAGCTCTCAAACCACATATTATGGCTGTTATTTACCTAACTGGTGCCCAGAAGTTTTATTGCATTCATAGTTTTATTCCTGGAACCTGGCATACTCCCGGGCGTATAGAGGTGCTCGGTAAACATTTGCTGAGTGAGTGATTGACCATTGAAGGAGTAAATTGGATAATGTTGAGCAAACGTTAATTCTCCATCCTCTGTGTTTACATACATATTAGAATTAACTTCACCTAGTTAAAACGTTGTCTTGAAATTTATTCAAACTTCCCATTTTCTATGAATTAACCAGAAATCCTCTGTCTTTAGATTTTCACTAGTTAACGAGTTAAATCTCTTTTGAATTACATCATTTGAAAATATCAAGTGGGACAAAATCCGACAGTTCAGATAGTTCACGTCTCTTTAAGGAGCAAAGGTCGCCCAGCCGTTTGCTCCCCTGTCTCAGAACTCAGCCAACACTTGCCCTGATGTCTGTTAATGCACATTAAATCACATCTCCTTACCTGGCCTCCAAGTGTGCCTTATTCAACAGGTCACTTGGTTATTATTATCTTCTACCCAGGAACAAGATAAAATATGTGCCAGAGAAAGATGTCTTATAGAGATTCTCGAAATGGGCTAGTTATACATAAACAAATAAATTACCAGACCGAACGCTCCTACCTTTTTGAAAGAGAAGGTTTGTTCTAGGGGTTGAGAGTGAAGAAAATCGATCCCTGTTGAACTGATAAATGTCCCTTCTAGATAGTTTATGTTGCCATTAAAGCATAAAGTTGCCACTTTCCTTTATCTGTCAGCTACTTACTTCCTGCATGAGCTGTTCAGGCTTTCTAAATCATATCTGTTGGTCTCTTGCCAAATGCTTGGCTGTTGGATGCATATGGAATAAATTATACAATGAAAAACATCTCGATCTTTCCAGCTATTTGATCAAATGCACCTGTAAATCTTGAAACGCCTATAAAGAAATGTCTAACAAGCACCTTGGACACAAGATACAAAAATCTCACACAGGACAATAGTAACGAAAATTCAGAAGGTTCACTGGGCTTAGGAGACTTCAATAGTTAGGGAGGAAACATCCCCAAACCAAGTCTTGAAATTCTAATAGATGGTAACCACTATTTATACACATTTACATTACTCTTCGTCTTTGGGAAACCGATGGGGAAATGGATAGTGGTATTTCCTTTTTAGGGTAGGAGGGGGAATTCCCCAATAATGGAAGGGGAGAAATACCCAGGAGAAAGGAGCACTCTTTCAAGGCCCCTCTTTTCCCAGCCATGGGAAAGGCTCCCATTTCTGAGCTGTGCTGTCCTATGTTACTTGTTCTCCTGTAGTGGATACTTGTCGAGGCTGCCTGTTTTGTGAGAGCTGTGTCCTCAGGCCCAGCATACTAGAAGAGTATTAAATATTGTTGAATAAATGTATGTCGCTGCTGGTTCCTACCTTTGCACCTCTGTCAAGGTCATCCGTTCCTGCACCGGTCTCTCATCAATACCCCAGCACGGATTATCTGCATCCTTCAATGGGAAGACTTTCTTTCTCTGGGGGACATTTTCTGAGCCTCCCTTGCAGCCTACCTGGGGGAAACTTCTCCATCTTTTTTGCTTTGTTCTCCAATTTGCATGTTGGAAACCTTTACTAATGCCCTTGTTACACTGCGTTGCTGTGTTTTATAGTATTTGTTCCTTCAATTACATGAGTTGTTTGCATTCCAAGAGTCCAGTACATAGTTTTGTTCAATAAATAGCAAACGAACGAGTGAGGTAATGAGGGAGTGAATAAGGATACGATGTCCCTCACTGCCTTTTCTCATTGAAATACGTCCTTGTTCTGTGGCCTCTTCCAAAGAAGTGCAAGTTCACTGAGCATAGGGTTGCCAGATTTCGCAAAACGAAACAAAGTCTTACCATACGATCCAGCAATTGTACTCCTTGGTGTTTACCTAAATGAATTGCTAAGTTCTATTCACCTGAAAACCTGCATGCAAATGTTTAAGCAGCTGTATTCATAATAGCCAGAACTTGGAAGCAAGCAAGATGTCCTTCAGTGGGTCAATGGATAAGCCAACTGTGGTCCATCCAGACAATGGAACATTATTTAGCAATGACCGGAAATGAGCTGTGGTGCCATGAAAAGACATGGAAGAACCTGAAGTGTATATGGCTGAGTGAAAGAAGGCAATCTGAGAAAGTTATATACTACGTGATTCCAGCTCTGTGACATTCTCAAAAAGACAAAACTGTGGAGACAGTAAAAAGATCAGTGGTTGCCCGGGGTTAAGTGTGGGGAGGAATGAACTGGCCGAGCACAGTGGATCTTTAGGTCCGTGAGACTACTTTATGTGGTACTGGAATCGTGGATACATGTCACCGTACATTTGTCCAGACCCATAGAACACAGCACCCAGAGTGAACCCTCGTGTAAACTATGGACTTTGGGGGATGATGATGTGTCGGTGTTGCTTCACTGGTGGTAACAAGCGCACCGTCTGGCATGGGATGTTGATAGACAGGGAGCTGTGCGTGTGTTGGGGAGGAATCTATGCGTATGGAAACTCTACTTTCCCCTCAGTTGTTAACCAGAAACAATTCTAAAAGGAAAGGTCTACCTCCAAAATGCAGGGAACCCAATTAAATGTGAATTTCGGATAACAAGACGTTTTTAGTATAAGTATGTCCCACGCCGTGCATGTGTGCATGTGTGTGCTTATGTGTGTGTGCACAAAGACCTTCGCATACTGCTACGTGTTATTTGTTTGTTTTAGTTGAGACATAGTTTACATACTGTAACATCACCATTGCAAAGCATACAGTTTGGTGGTTTCTCGTGTATCGGCAACGGGGTACGACCATCACCACTGTCTGATTCCAGAGTATTTTCAACGCCCTGGAGAGAAATCCCACAGCCACTGGCGGCTCACCCTCCTTCACGCCTCGCCCCAGCGATTGGCAGCCACTAGTCTTCTTCTTCTGTCTCTCTGGATTGCGGACTGGTTGCTATTTAAGGCTCCCTTGAACTTGGGGATTCCGTGTCTGTGTCCCAGCTCACAGACACAAGCAGGCCTTTCCTGAGGGCAAGGAAGGCTCAGCAACTGGAGGTACTCTTACACTCATGTTCTGAGTACAAAGAACTGACAAGACACCTTCCTCATTTATTTATTTTTTAACATCTTTATTAGAGTATAATTGCTTTACAATGGTATGTTAGTTTCTGCTGTATAACAAAGTGAATCAGCTATACATATACGTACATCCCCATATCCCCTCCCTCTTGCGTCTCCCTCCCACCCTCCCTATGAGGCACCGTCTTTAAATCTCACATTGATCTCATGGCACTCACTCTCCATCTGAATAACCCTTAAGTGTTTACTGCACATAAACACGCACTGGTGAGTCTGTGACTTAAAGGAGAATCCTGAAGTCAAAAAGTGAAAACTCCATTTTACTCCTAGCCTCATTTGGTTCTACAGGAAATCTTAGTTTCTGTTCCTTTCTGACTGTTATGCAGTTACGGCTTGGTTAAAAGTATGCGTTCCCTTCCTCTCTCCCTTCCTTCCTTCCTTTCTTTCCTTCTCTTTCTTTCTATCTTCCTTTCGGAACTTGTGATTCTGAAAAGAGGAAGCAGGAAATTTAGAGCGCGCTTGCACTAAACCTCCTTGACATAGAGTGACTGGAGAAGATGTCCCTGGTCACAGTCATGATGAAGACGGGGGCAGGTCCCCCTTGTTCTGTGAGGACACCGGGTGGCCCCCATACTTGCGCTTCTTGGCTTTGCTTCAGCAGAGCATGCAAAGCCCGGCTACAGTCAGGCACTGAAGCGCCCGAGACATGCAGGATCAGATATGTTTTATGATAGGAGCATATTTAGGCTATGGTGGAGAGATCTGCTTTTTATTCCCAATATATCACATCTGGGTCGTCCTTAGCCAGAGGACAGTCATGTTATAATTAAAAATGAATTTGAGTTCTTATAGAATTCAAAACTAGCAAGAGCCATGATTGAAAACACATGACAGTGACCGCTGGAAAAGCCAACACTTGTATTTATTTACTGTAAAGCTATCGTAAGAAAAGGGCTTATGTGGCAAAAGTAAAATACTCTGCAGCTAGACCCAAATACTTTCCCTGATGCTGTTCCTGCTCCTGGGGCTGTTCAGAGGGCTTTATACGTATTTGGAGTCTAGGAGAAGTTTCTGTTCAGTTCATGTGTAAGTTATGCACTCTGTGACGAAATACAGTGGATTCTTGGCCTCTAAATTTCATGAACTCACTTTTTTTCCTTAAGGAACTATCTTTGAATTTGATATAATTGAGGACAGTTAGTAGAGTCACCTCATACACTTGGAGCGATATGAGGATCTCGTGGCATCAACTGTTGTAGCACATAAATGCCTAGTGAATGGTGCATACGAGTTCTGGGGCTGCACAAGGAGAATCCTGACCTGCAGACCCGTGGGAAAAGTTTGCAAACCATTGAAAAACAGCACAAGGTACTAGTGGCTGTGTCACTGAGAGGACATCCTACATAATTGTGGCAAGCCACGATAGCCTGTGCTACGGAGCATCGGGACCCCAGCATGGGGCACTGGAGTCCATTAACAGAGGGTGTAAGCCAAGATGAAACCACCATGTGGTCCTGCCATCGCTAAGCACGGCCTGCAGCGTCTGCTGTCTGCTGGTCGGGCTGGCCACTCCTCCATGGACGTGGCCAGTGGGGACACAAGGAGCCCAGATGGATGCAGGCAGGGAGCAAGGTCAGCATGGCATTGGCTCCCCAGGACTCTGGTCTCACATGACAGCAAAGAACTCAAGCACGCAGATGGCAGAGGCCTTGAGCTGTGGGTGGCTGAAACCAGGGACATGCAGCAGTGACCATCGGTGGGGGGAAGGGCTGGGAACGTGCCTCATAGCAGCTGCTCCCTAGGCTTCACTCCACCAGCTCCCAAAGGAATTGCAGGGTCTTCCACCAAGACGTGGGTTGAGGTGTGGTCAGCCTTTGCATGGGCGGCCTGTGGAGCACACACGAGATGCCAGGACACCACCGCGGAGGTGTTGCCTACAGAGAATTGCTCAGTGTCGGCAGGGGGGCATCTGTGCCCCCACGGTCCACAGCCCGGTCCCCTCGAATCTATCAGAAACTTGCAGTAGTAACTCTCCAAGGAATGTCTGGAGCCAGGCTTGGCTACGGGGGTGTTTAAGATTGTGCGGGGCTATGTGCTGGCGAAACTGGGACCAGAACTCAGTGAATCTTCCTTATCTTTCTTGGCTACTCATTCAGGCCTGGCGATAACACCCTGGACGACAGGGTAAAATAATTCCTCTGGCTTCTGTCCGCCCCAGCCCCCAGCCAAATCTCCTGTTCTGCGTCCTGCATCTATTTCAGTGTTTGTCCATGACACGTCAGTGCCCTGAAACGTGCGTGGACGCCATGGGGATGACCTCCCCCGTACAGGTCCGAGTTCTGAGTATTTCTCTCTCTGTCCTGAATATCAGTCAATCACTGTGGCCTGTTCCAGGATGTCTGAGGAGAAGGCAGTGACCACAGCTGTGGTTACTGGGGGTTTGGCCTGCGAGGTGCCCCGAGATCCACCAGAAAGGCCGTCCTCTCGTGATTCCCATGCATCAGTACAAACGTTTGCCCTCAGCAATTTCATGCTTCAGACTGGAGGGATTTTTCTTCATTCAGACGCTCATGGGTTGTCAGAATTCTTGTGCTATCTTATACTGTAATGCGGAAAGCGCAGCAGATGATGAGGACACCGAGATAGATTTAATGCGTCCCTTTGTGTAATTAAGGCCTCATGACGAATGACTTTGCCATATATGACTGTGATTCTACTGTACGTCGGATTATAGCTCTTGTCTACAATGGTGATTTATAGCGCATCTCTCTTGTGGTAATGGAGGAAACATTAAACCAGAGCTTATCTGCTAAACCTACTGAGAGGCTAAGTCACTTGGTTTTAGTCCGTGGTGAGTCATGAGTGTATCACTGGCCACTGCCTTGCTTCACTTTCTCCTACCTGACTTCCAAGAAGGCGTTAAACACAAGAAAGATAAATGTGTATTTCAAGGTCTACCAGGAAATCGGACAGTACTCTTGAGTATTTAAAACAGAGGGCACTTAATTCAGGAAGGTGGTGGCAGGGGATGGAAGAACTAAACAGCCAACCCGGGATGGGAGGGCAACGCAGAGCACAACCTCCAAAACCAGTAAGCCCCTTCGGGATGGAATGCAGGACGGAAGCAATGATTTCCAAACCCAGGGCCAGCACCGCCTGCTGGAAAGTGGAGGCACTGGGATCTGTTAAAAGACACAGAAGCCCAGACGCACTGCCCATTGGGCAATCCCAGCTGGAAGCCTGCTCCTTGGAGAGCCTGGGGACCAGCCTGGGGGGACCAGCCCCAGTACCAGGAAGGGACGACAGTGCAATACACAGAATGTTTGTGCCCCCTTCCGCTGCCAAAGTCCTCTGTTGAAATGCTATTGCCCAGTGTGATGGCATTAAGAGGTGGAGCCTTTGGGAGTGATGAGGTCATGAGGGTGGAGCCCCCCATGAATGGATTAGCTTCCTCGAGGGTAAAAGAGACCCCAGAGAGCTCCCGCACCCTGCCACCATGTGACGTTGTATTGAGAACGCAGCTATCCATGAACCAAGACGTGGGCCCTCACCAGACACTGAATCTGCCTGCACTTGATCTTGGACTTCTAGTCTCCAGACTGTGAGAAACAAATGCTTGTTGTTCACGCCTCCCAGGCTAGGGTATGTTTATATAGCAGCCCACACAGACAGGTACAAGAAATGGAGCAAATTGACAAAGACTTGAGCCTTCTTGAAGCTTCCCTTTTAGGGAGACATGATAAACAATAAGCATTTTATATCACTCATCATTACATAGCACATTATTATTCTAGTTTACCTAATGATAATTTTATGCTGCATTTTTTTAGACTTTAAAAGGGTGGTGAGTGTCACAGGGGAAAACAAGTTCAGCAGAGGAAGGGGGTCAAGAGGACTGGGGTGGAGGCAGTTCCCAGCCTTAGACGTGAAAGGCAGCGTGTGCTGACCTGACACGCTTGCCTCTGAGCAAAGACTGGACGGAGGCAAGTGTCGCTTACGTGAAATTCTTTCCCCTGGTGTATTTCAGGCAGAGGACACTGCAAGGACAAAGACCTCAAAAGAAAGCAGGCCAGAAATGTTCCAGAATCACAAAGAAAGAAAGAACGAAAGAGAGAAAGAAAGGGAGGGAGAGAGGAAGGGAGGAGGGAAGGAAGGAAGGAAAGAGAGAGAGAGAGACAGACAGAGAGAGACAGAGAGGGAGAGAGGGAGGGAGGAAAGGGCAGTTTCGGAAGAGGTCAGAAAGGGAAGGGGGCACCAGATCACACACCCTGGGGAGAGGTACGGGCAGCTGTAAAGTAGAATCATCCCTTCAGTTTGGTCCAAAGGATGTAAATTATGTCAACAGAACAACAGGATCTGTGTATTATCAAGTAACATTTTATCTGTAAACATGGACAACTCACCCAATATTCGATAAATATTGAGTTCTTGTTGTGTGTCGAGTGACAAATTTGATAGAAAAAAAGTTCTTTCATGGAGATTCTATTCTAAGTAGACATAAAGAGCAAACAATAAAATAAATGTACAAACGCAGAATACAATCTCAGGCAGAGATAAGTGTTAGGAAGAAAAATGAAGCAGGGTCCAGTGAGTGATTGGGGATTGAGAGTATATACGTGACTAGAGATGGAGAAATCAGAACTTGACAAAAACATATTTTTCTTGGCTTCTTACAAGCCATTTTACAAATATTTTTGGTTAAAGTGATGATAGGGAAATACAAATCAACTTATGTACCATCTTTTATATATTGAGGATTTTGAGGAAAGTTGTCATTTCTTGTTTGATGACATTCAAAATGCAGTTCTCATAAAGACTAGGGGTATTTCTGCTGGACTTTGTGGAATTCTTTTCCTTGCGGCAAAGAGTGCGGTGGTGACACTGGCACGGGTGCTGGAGGATGAAGGGCTGATGGGGTGTAAAAATGTCTTTGGCTCTGGGAAACATTTGCTCACCTTCTGAGGAAGGAACAAGCTTGAAGTACAGCAAAATATACACTGGGGCCAGCGTGAACAGAACAAGGAGAGGACACAAGAGGGAGCCCGGGCCAACCAGGAAGGGCTGGAGGACAGGAAAAGAGATGGGGTTTAACCTACAAGTGATGCGGAGCCATGGTGGGTGGGGAGGTGGAGAGCTACATCATCTCCTTTGTACTTTGAGGGATCAGTCTGCTGACCTTGGTCAGTAGTGGGAAGGGTAGGTGTGAAGGCCAAGACCCCCTCGACAGCTCTCGAAGTAGTGAACAGAAAAGAGCAGTGTCAGAGGAGGTGCTAACGGAGGTCAGATGTGAAATAGGTGTGTCAGGGCTGTGTAACACGGTATCGCTGGCAAGACTCGGGCAAGAGTGCACAGGCAGGAGGCAAGCCACGTGGTTCCATCACACTGAGAATGCCATCTGCCCAACACTTGGTCTCTGCTTTATGCTAGGGGTGGGCAAACTTCTTCCATAAAGGTCAGGTAGTCCACCTTCTAAGCTTGGTACATAATAAGGTTTCTGTGACAACTACTCACCTCGGTCCGTGTAGTGTGAAAGCAGCCATAGATAGTATGCAAATGAGTGGAAGTGGCTCATTTTTTGTTCCAATAAAACTTTATTTAGAGAAACAAGGCAAGCAGTATTTGGCTCCTGGGCTCTAATTAGCTGGCCTTGTTTTAGAATCTTGGACCACCCGTAAAATTCCCTGACCTCTGCTCCGTGTAAGAGATTGTGGCCATGTTCTCTGGCCGTCCATGTGTCCAGGGACCCAAGCTTCTGGACATTTTGAGCCGGTCAGTACCTGCCACACACCCCCCCGCCAACTTCTGACCTGTAGGTTCACTTAGTCTCTGGACTACAATGAGTCTTTTGAGCAGCTCACTGAAATAATATCATTCTTCTTGGTGTTTACTTACAAATCTTTCACTTCTGTGTAAGATTTTAATGCTAGCCTTTAACTTCAGGATATTACAGATGAAGCTATGGGTGCATTTATTCTGCCTCCCAATTACTTTCTTCCTTCTATTATATCCTTGTCTGCATTTTTGGTGTCTGGAGGGATGGTCTAATGCAAAACGCGTGGAATTTGGAGTACCTGGACCTGGGTTTGGATAACAGATCCACACTTACCCACTGGGATTGGGCAATTGCTTAACTTCTGTGAACCTTCATTTCCTCATCTGAATACTCAGATAATATTTCCTTTGCAGCCTAGTTAATATTAAACGATAACCCTAAAGTACCAAAGTACCAGACATTGAAACAACTTAGGATTTCTTTCTTATTTTTTTAATTAATTTATACTGGAGTATAGTTGATTTACAATGTTAGTTTCTGCACAGCAAAGTGAATCAGTTATACACATACATATATCCACTCTTTTTTAGATTCTATTCCCATATAGGTCATTACAGAGTACTGAGTAGAGTTCCCTGTGCTCTACAGTAGGTCCTTATTAGTTATCTATTTTATATATAGGAGTGTGTCTATGTAAGTCCCAATCTCCCAGTTTATCCCTTCCCCCCTTCTCGCTTGGTAACCATAAGTTTGTTTTCTACATCTGTGACTCTATTTCTGTTTTGTAAATAGGTTCATTTGTACCATTTTTTAAAATGCCACATATAAGCGATATCATATGATATTTGTCTTCGTCTGACTTACTTCACTCAGTATGACAATCTCTAGGTCCATCCACGTCACTGCCAATGGTATTATTTCATTCTTTTTTATGGCTGAGTAACGTTCCATTGTATATATGTACCACATCTTCTTTATCCATTCCTCCGTCGATGGACATTTAGGTTGCTTCCATGTCCTGGTTATTGTAAATAGTGCTGCAATGAACATTGTAGTACATGTATCTTTTTGAATTATGGTTTTCTCCGGATATATGCCCAGGAGTGGGATTGCTGGGTCATATGGTAGCTCTATTTTTAGTTTTTTAAGGAATCTCCATACCGTTCTCCATAGTGGCTGTACCAATTTACATTCCCACCAACAGTGCAGGAGGGTTCCCTTTTCTCCACACCCTCTCCAGCATTTATTGTTTGTAGATTTTTTGATGATAGCCATTCTGACCAGTGTGAGGTGGTACCTAACTGTAGTTTTGATTTGCATTTATCTAATAATTAGGGATATTGAGCATCTTTTCACGTGCTTTTTGGCTGTCTGTATGCTTTGGAGAAATGTCTATTTAGATCTTCTGCCTATTTTTTGATTGGGTCGTTTTTTGGATATTGAGCTGCATGAGCTATTTGTGTATTTTGGAGATTAATCCCTTGTTGGTTGCTTTGTTTGCAGATATTTTCTCCCATTCTGTTGGTTGTCTTTTCATTTTGTTTATGGTTTCCTTTGCTGTACAAAAGCTTTTAAGTTTAATGAGGTCCCATTTGTTTATTTTTGTTTTTATTTTCATTACTCTAGGTGGTGGATCAAAAAAGATCTTGACGTGATTTATGTCAGAGAGTGTCCTGCCTATGCTTTCCTCTAGGAGTTTAATAGTATCCAGTCTTACATTTAGGTCTTTAATCCATTTTGAGTTTATTTTTGTGTATGATGTTAGAAAATGTTCTAATTTCATTCTTTTACATGTAGCTGTCCAGTTTTCCAAGCATCACTTATTAAAGAGACTGTCTTTTCTCCATTGTATATTCTTGCCTCCTTTGTCGTAGATTAGGTGACCATAGGTGCATGGGTTTATCTCTGGACTTTCTATCCTGTTCCATTGATCTATATTTCTGTTTTTGTGCCACTACCATACTGTTTTGATAACTGTAGCTTTGTAGTATAGTCTGAGCCTGATTCCTCCAGCTCTGATTTTCTTTCTCAAGGTTGCTTTGGCTACTTGGCGTTTTTTGTGTTTCCATACAAATTGTAAAATTTTTTGTTCTAATTCTGTGAAAAATGCTATTGGTAATTTGATAGGGATTGCATTGAATCTGTAGATTACTTTGGGTAGGATTTCTTTCTTAACACATATCAAGTCAAATAGAAGGTGCTGAACCCACTAGAAAATGCTAAGATTTGTGAAACCTCCAATTAATATTTTACTGTTTTCTAATAGTTTCATAAAATTCCAGTGACCTCTTAATTTGACTGTTTATGAGTATTATGCAAATAAAGCACATCAACTCTAAGTATATATTTAGAAGAGATATTCAACTAATTAGTTATTCTTAGGGAATACAAGATGTAGAGCAGGAAAACCACATTTTCTAAATTTTTGTTAAAATGTCCTACCAATATACAGTGACAGAAATAGTGAATAGCTCTATAAGGGCAGAGATTTTTAATGTAGTGAGATAGGTGACAGTCACAAAACTCAAAATGTTTTAAGCCATTTACCAGTGCTTCATAAGTAGATATAAATACAGCTATAAGCATCGACATTATAATAGCATCATAAAAAGTGCCACACATTTTCTTTTATTCATTCCTAGTAGATCAACTTAATGTTTATGCTAGGCTTGGAAACCCAGCTAATAATCATCTACCAGCATCTTTATGTCCCAAGTTTCATTACATTATTTTGAACCAACAATTTCTTTTTCTCTTAAATTTCGTAGTTACTAGACTAGTCATTTAGCATGAAAAATAAAAATCAATACAGTCAGTCAGTGTAATTGCAAAGTCTGGGATGATGGTTCCATAATTGCTTTTAAACTATCTTCTAGAAATCTTGTGAGATTGCAAATAAATAATGGCCACACACATTTAGAGTATAGAGAGAAAATGCAGCCGAGTTGTAACCAGGGTGGCAGTTGTCGTCATACTGACTACAAGTAGAGTTGAGGTGTGTTCGAGCACCATATTAGAAATCACGGCATCGGGTTAATTCAGGTTTTTGAAGAGACTTGCCCTCTTAACTCATTTTTATAGCTTTATTTTACAGAGATATTCATTCCATTTTTCATCCTATAAAGGATTTTAACATCATATGACAAATGTGGGTTCCTTTCTTATATTCTCTTCTGTCTTCATGGAAGGTACCAGGGTGCAGACAAATTCAGCTGGCCCAGAGAAGAAAGCAGGCAAGCAGTGCATGGCTTAAATGAGAATGATGCTGAGTGTGTGATATGACGTCCCATGCTTGTGTGCACAGGATAAAGATGAGTGCATTGCAGCCTCACAACCAAGCTGTGAGCAGGACTCTGCCCCCTAGTTCACAGATTCAGGAACATCTATTTTTACACATATTAACCTCTCTGAAATGGAGGTGGGGCTCCCAGCACAACCACAGCGTCTCACGGTCACGGGTGGCCAGACGGCAGGTGGGAGACAGTCATCTTCACCCGAACATCGTCACAGCCGTCGTTCACTTCTGCTGGGTTTTGTGAACTGGTGGTGCCACACACGCTGGTTCTCCATGCCCAGCAGATGACACGAACAGTGGGAGAAGTCTCCGGCTCTCCCCTTTGAGGAGCGGCTGTCAGCGTGCTGCTGGGCCCCTGTCCGTGCTGAACGCGGGTTCCGCAGAGGTTCTGTGCGTCTCCCACCTGACAGCCCCGTTTCAGGGCGGGTCACCTCTGACTCAGTGCCTAAGGACGTGGGAAGGGCCCAGCAAGCCGCCTCGCTTGCCCCGCGTGAACGGGGCATTCAGGGAGGCACCTCGGCTTCCCACAGGGGCTGCTACCCCTTGGCGGGACCCTCTCGCTCCCACTGTCATCACCTGAAGCAAAGCCCTTGGTTCCCAGAGTTTCCCCTAAGTGCCGGGGTCTGGTTCACCAACGGTTTGGCTGAGATGAAACCCAGCAGGGTCCACCGGGCTGCAGTGGCTGTCCACCCTCAGCACCAGCAAGGCAGGTCCAAAGGTGGACAGCCCGCAAGGCCATTCTCACAGCTCTGAGCAACACTCGACTTGATGAACCCGTTTTATTTTACTGATCCTCAGGGGGTTGCCATTTAGACCACTCCAGACTTGACAGCTGTGATTAAACCCCGTGGCTCACCAACGCGGGTGACCCCAACCAGGGCCCCTTCTCTGCTGAGAGACTGATTGCAGTAAAGCTGCACCACCCAGATGGTCCCCAGTGCTACCTGGTGATGGGTGACCTTAGCGCTGCAGTCCCCCATCCGGGCTCTTCAAGGTGCCCTCCCCTGCTTGCTGTCAAAGCGTTCATTGCTTTTGAACTTATTCAACACAGTGTCAGGAATGCTTGTCAGACACCTCAAGACCAAGTGCAATTTGCTGGCTGGTTACAAAATAATCCCAGCAGACCAGTAACAGCCTTCACTTGCCTTCAAGTAGCTGGGTAGGCAAGTTCAACATTTTAAAAAACCCTCGTTCTTAGCATTCTTTGGAACTAGAAAAGTTCATTGGTTGAATATTTGTTGAAAAGAGAAGTTCATTCAATAAGGAAATGCAAACTGTAGGACTGAATATCATTGTCTAGAGTGATGTAAACATCTCCACCTATGAATAAGGAACCTCCAGAGGGTGGAGACTTTATTCTGTCTGTTACTGCGAGACAGCGTCTGGAAGAGTGGTTGAAACATAGTGAGAGGCTCAGAGAGTCACTGAATGAATGAAGATTATTTTTAACTTGTTGCTGGACAAGTAAAATATAAAACTAATCATGTTAAAATCACGAGGCGGAGAGAGGAGAGCAAATGAGAAACAGAAACTGATTTAACTGTACCCCTGTCCTGCCAGGCGGAGGACAGGAGAAGGACAGCAGGTGAACGCATGGTCTTCCCTTCCGGGGGCTGCTTCTGGTCGCTGATTCAGGGGAAGAGGCCAGTCAAGTGCAGCCTGTGGGGACGGAGCTGTGGAGCCCTTAGCTGGAAGTGAGGCTGTGGAAGGGGGAGTTAGTTACAACCTTCCAGTAGTTAGGGAGAGAGAGAGAGGGAGAGGCTTTTATCTTCACAGGAAGCTCCACTGAGGCAATTTGAAGAGGGAGTGGAGTGAAGGCGGGGTAGGGGTGGGGATCCAGAAATGAAACCATACAAGAAACGGAAAGCTTTTATATGGTTCACTTCTAATTCAGAACATCCAGAACTTCATTTTGAAATATTGTGTCTCCTTTTTTTTTTTTTTTTTGGCATGGTTATATATTGTTGTTTTAATTGAAGGACACATTTGTTTATTTGTTTCATTTTTCCTAGAAGTACTGCTTGGATATCCTTCATGTAGGAATTAGTCACACTGGTGGTTCTCAACCTAGGAAAGGGAGCAAGATTGTCCCCCAGAGGCACGTGGCAGTGTCTGGAGACACCTTCGGTTGTCACACTGGGGAGAGGGTGCTACTGGCATCCAGTGGCTGGAGGCCAGAGATGCCACTCACCATCCTACAGTGCACAGGACAGACCTCGCAACAAAGAAGGATCCTGTTCAAAATGTGAATAGTGCTGATGTTGAGAAATCATGAGTTTCCTACCATTTTCATCAAATTCTCATAATTTTTCTCAAATCTATCATTTGAATTCACGGACAAAAATTCTTGTTGATTCTCAACTCTGGTGGCATCAAAATCACCTAAATGCTTTAAAAATTACTGATACCTGGGCTTCCCTGGTGGCGCAGTGGTTTAGAGTCCGCCTGCCGATGCAGGGGACAGGGGTTCGTGCTCCAGTCCGGGAAGATCCCACGTGCCGCGGAGCAGCTGGGCCCGTGAGCCATGGCCGCTGAGCCTGCGCGTCCGGAGCCTGTGCTCCGCAACAGGAGAGGCCACAACAGTGAGAGGCCCGCGTACTGCAAAAAAAAAAAAAAAAAAAAAAAAAAAAAAATTACTGATACCTAAGCCACCCCAGACCATTAAATGAAGATGTCTTGAGTTGGGGCCTTGAGTTCGGCATCTGCATTTTTAAATTACTCATGGTCACAAGCATTGAGCAGCACTGATTTAAATGATGCAACACAAGAAATTAAAACCACCAGAGTTGATTTACCTTATCTGTGTTTAAAATATCTACAAATAAAATGATACAACTCTCCAGCTTAAATGAGAATATAATAGCTACCATTACTCCATGGCTTCCTATGTGCTTGCTTATATTTTGTAAAAGGATTTTCTTTCACTTAGATATGGAAAAATGTGCATTAAAAATGTTTCCTGTCTTGTAAAGATAGATCTGGAATAGGATAAAAATATTTACTTCTTTGTCTTGACATGTTGGTAGCAATGCTTAATTTCTAAGTCCTTATTTTTTTTAGTGAACATTTCAGTGACTTATTGGAGATACAAAATAATAGTAATAATAATAAAAGTTATAGAGTATTTTATGCTATTAGTGTGCTAGGCTGCAAGTCCAAATATAAGACCATTATAATTTCTCTATAAATAAAAACTGGAACATAAAATACCTATGGATTGGTAACTTTAAAATAACTTTTAGAATAATTGTGGTTTGGATTTAAACATTTTAGTTTTGGGTTGGATTATTAGTTTATTTACTTTCCTTTTAACTAAGTTTATGCTACTGTGCAAGTGTTGTGTTTTTGTTTTTCTTTCTCTTCAATGCCCTAGACTTTTCCAGAGTTACTTATGAGGTTAGAAATAGAAGCAGACTTTCATGTATTAGGATTCTCCAGAGAAACATAACTGATAGAAGATAGGTAGGTAGGTAGATAAATAGATAGACAAACAGATGATAGATAAATAGATTAGATACATGGATAACAGATAACTAGATGATACTGTAGATAGACATATAGATAGCCAAATATGCTAGATAAATAGAGATAGCTAGCTAGGCAGATAGATAGATAGATAGATAGAAAGA
The DNA here is from genome assembly GCF_964165515.1 of Mesoplodon bidens. NCBI lineage: Eukaryota > Metazoa > Chordata > Mammalia > Artiodactyla > Ziphiidae > Mesoplodon > Mesoplodon bidens. The sequence goes on from NC_138180.1 coordinate 48,065,714, forward strand.
AGAGATAGAGATTTATTATAGGAATTGGCTCATGTGGTTATGGAGTCCAAGAAGCCCCACCATCTGTCAGCTGCTATCTGGAAAACCAGGAAGGTCCGTGGTGCAATTAGGTCTCAGTACCAAGACCTGAGAATTGTGGGGCAGATGACGTAGGTCCTGGTTTGAATCTGAAAGCCCAAGAACCAGGAATGTGGATGTGTGTGAACAGAAGCAGAAGAAGAAGCAGAGAGAGAGAAAAGGGCCCTTCCCCTGCCCTTTTGTTCTGATCAGGCCCTCAGTGGATTGGATGGTGGCCACCTGCACTGGTGAGGGCCATCTTTGTTCAGTCTACTGATTCATACGCTAATATCTTCCAAAGACACCCTCTCAGGCACACCCAGAAATAACATTTTGCCAGCCATCTGGGCGTCACTTAGCCTAGTCAAATCAACACGTGAAATTAACCATCACAGTTCCTTTATCATATTAATAAATGGTTTCCCACTAACGTGAAAAAGATCATGTTTGAAGAGAGTCTTTCCTAAAACTCACTCAAGTAATCAAAAAGGTAGATAAGTCTAACAAACATGGAGAAAACAATTTAGTAATATCATAGTAACAGAAAACCCTCAGATGGCTGATAGAAGGATTTCGGTTAGGTTAGGTTGTATCTGATACAGATACAATTAGGAACATATCTTTTCCTAATACTACATTACTTGAGACCTTCCCCAGATTACAGGTCTGGGTTTTCCAGACATCACCAACCCATGAGTCTAGGGAAGGCTTTGTTACAGTAGGAACTATTTTCCTGGCTTGTGATGGTCTTTAATCCTTGTAGCTCTTCCCTTTTACATATACCCATACTTGCTCCCCATGTGAGCTCACTCAGCCCGTGGTTTTGAGTATCATCTGTATGACGATGAGCCTTAAAATTTTCTGTTAGGAGAGTGAAGAGGTGAGAAACAAGGTGTCCCCTATCACTGGGCAGGCAGGAGGTGCACAGCAGACCATGCCATGGGCGGTGGTGGTTTAAACCCTGCAGTTCTCATAGTCTCCCAGTGAGTCAGTTCCCTGTCTTGTACTTTTTACCTTCTCATTTTTCTCACAGTCACGTATTGTCTTCCTAGGGACACGAAACAGTTCTACAAAGTCTGGAGCTATTGCATTCTCAAGGTCAACATTCTTCAGTCATTTGAACGCTACCTTTTTGTTCTTTATTATTCCCAAGAATAACTTTCGACTACTAAGACTTATTCTTCTCTGGCTATGTACTCAGAAAAAAAAAAAAAAGAATTGCTTTTTGACTTATTCTTTTAAGAAGAATACATTTAATATTACTCTAGAAGACCTGGGCCCTGAATTGCTGCTTAAATAAACATTTAGTATCTGTTACTGTTAATTTTACTTCATTTTATATATATATATATATAAGTCTATCTATTTATCTATCTATTTATTTATTTATTTATGTCTGCATTGGATTTTCATTGCTGTGCGTGCAAGCGGGGGCTACTCTTCGTTGCGGTGCGCAGGCTTCTCACTGCGGTGGCTTCTCTTGCTGTGGAGCACAGGCCCTAGGCATGCAGGCTTCAGTAGTTGTGGCACATGGGCTCAGTAGTTGTGGCTCACGGCCTCTAGAGCACAGGCTCAGTAGTTGTGGCACATGGGCTTAGTTGCTCTGTGGCATGTGGGATCTTCCCGGACCAGAGCTTGAACCTGTGTCCCCTGCATCAGCAGGCAGATTCTCAACCACTGCGCCACGAGGGAAGTCCCCCATATATATATATATATATATATTTTTTTTTTTTGCGTTACGCGGGCCTCTCACTGCTGTGGCCTCTCCCGCTGCGGAGCACAGGCTCCGGACGCGCAAGCCCAGCAGCCATGGCTCACCGGCCCAGCCGCTCCGCGGCACGCGGGATCCTCCTGGCCCGGGGCACGAACCCGCGTCCCCTGCATCGGCAAGCGGACTCTCAACCACTGCACCACCAGGGAAGCCCCCCATTATATTTTTAAATTAAATTTCAGGAACATGGATGAATTATAATTCCTGGTCCAGACATTTTCACCATTTTCCAGATATGGCACCTTTTACGTATTCAACCAGCTATTTAATTAGTTATTGTTAAGAGTGTAATGGACACGAGAAAATCCCATTACCAACAACAAAAGCCAGGTCTTTCACAATCAACCAACCCTCTTGCTTTCTTCACCATAACCCTGCAATCTAGGTCAACTATCCCTTTTTCTTTCTTTTTAATGTAGATTTATTGCATATGTATGCTTACTAATTAATTTGATTCTACTTACCTTTAAGTTTATGAAAAGGATATCCTGCCATACTAATCTCTTGGCAGTTTTTTTCACTGCCAAGTTGTTTTCAGTTTTTAAGGTTGATCTTTAACATGTACATCTCAGTAATTAATTTATTTTGATAGCTGTATACGACTTCATTATGTGTATGCATCTGCTCTTCCACTGATAGACATTTTGTTGGTTTCAAGGTCTTGCTAATTTGAGCTGTGCTATTATAAAACTTGCTTGTCTGTGGTTTTTGCAATACACATGCAATAGCTTCTCTTGGGTTGCCCAGGAGTGTAATTGAGTGATCATCAGCTGTGTGAGTGGTTGGTTGTTTACAGGTGATGTCTGGCCCTTTTCCCGAGTCATTGCATCAATTTACAGCCCCACCAGCAATGAATAAAAGCTTCTGTGGAGCCACCTACTCTCTGAGATGTAGCATGGTCGGACTTTCAGTTGTAGCCGAGAGAAAGGGTGTAAAATCACATGTGCTCTGGTCTTATTTTAGATATTTTTTTCCCTGATCATCAGTGATGCCAAACATCCCTTCATCTGTCTTTTAGAAATATGTGTTTCCTCATCTGCCCGTGCTTGTTCATAACTGTTGTTTATTTTTCTTTTGGTCTGTTTGTGCTATTTTTATTGATTTGTAGGAATTCACTCCCTGGTCTTCATTCTAATATTTTGTCGGTGAAAATATTTTTCTTCCACTTTGTAATGAGTCTCTTTTCTTTCTTTAAGATGTTTTTGATGAACACTGTCTTAATTTTTAGTAGAACTGAATATATCTTTTTTTTAAATAGTGAATGCATTGTGTGTTTTATTTAAGAAATGCTTTTCTAGTCTGTAGTTCTGGATTTATCTTTGATCTAACCTCTGATTTGTCCTCTCATGTCAGATGATGGTTTGAGGACTTCCTCACTTTCCCGGGCCTAATTCAGGTTTTGCTGGAGGGTAAAGCTGAAGCTTTGAGCTGGAAGCTCTCTTACCTGGGACTGAGCTTCCGGCCCCAGCTCCACATCTCTGACTCTGGGGGCAAACGTTGGTGCTGCATCCCAGCCCTTTGCCGCCCCCTGCAGGCAGCTGTAACTAGAGTTGCTGCATTAAATCAGCCAAATTGCATGCTGGGAAGCAGAGAGAAGGGTGTGGCCTGATGAATTTCCATTTGTTTCAGGTCTCAATAATTTCAGATAATTCTTATGCGGTTCCTGAATCCCCACCTCATACTTTCAGAACCTCACATAGTTACAGGGATAAACTATTCCTGCATCAAACATGTTGAATTCAGAAACAACATGCTCCGTGAAAAAAAGCCAGAGACAACACTTCATACTGTCGTTTATATGACGTTGTGGAAAAGAGAAAAATGGAAGGACAGAAATCAGATCACTGGGAGCAAGGGCAGGAAATGGATACAACAGGGCACAAGAGAACTATTCGTGGTGCTGGGAATATTCTATATCACAGTCACATCGGTGGTCACACAACTGCACACTTTGTTAAGGCAAATTACGTCTTAACCATCCAATTGTTCATTTAAAATTTACAAATTGTATTTTATATAAGTTCTGTTTTTAGATTTACCTCCATAAAGCTGACGAAAAAGTCAAGAGTTTACTGAGGAAAAAATGTATAATTTAACTCCCCAACGATCAAATTTTATGCAGCAGGCACCTAAAGAGGTGTGTTTAAGATCAGGTAGAGTGTTTGACCAGGTGTAGAAAAACGGCTCTGGTGTTCACATCTGCTGTGCGAGTTCTTTTTGGATAACATCCGAGGTTTGACCGCTTGTCTTGGATACTTTGGAGAGGCAGGTGGTCGTTGTACCTGGGTATTTGCTTCTCTCTTTCGTCTGTCATCATTTATATATCGTCAAATAAGCTGTTTGGAGAAATCCTTTTAGAAAGTGGACTTGGTTTTCATGTTCAGAAGCTAATGTTCATTTCAGAAGTCATTTGAAAATCATCTTTACCTTTCCATTAGTGGGAACTGACTCCTTGCTCTAACACAGTGGTTCTCAGCTGGGAGTCATTGAGGAGACACGGTGCTATCGGGAGACAATTTTGTTAGATATGATTGTGTGGGGATGGGGTGTGGATGCTACTGACATCTAGTGGGTGGAAGCCAGATCAGCTTCCCATGGTAGAGGAAGCTCCCCATGGCAAATTATCCCCAAATGTCAATAGCGCTGAGGTTGGTATAAATTTTAGTATAATTTAGTATAAATTTTAGTATAAAATTTATACTAAAGGAGTAGTTAAAAAACAAAAACAAAACATACGTTATAAATCCATTGGTTAATACTGTGAATGCTATATGTACCTTGCCTAGTTTGGGCACTTATTATCAACTGAAGGCCTGTACCTAATCTTTTCCAAGTATTACTTCAGAATAATCCTGGGAGGTAGTTTCTGTTACGATCTCTGTTTTGCAATGGGAAGATACGGGAACGCAGGGAAGGGAAGGAATTTGCCTGGGTGGCACATCCCTCGTTGCTCCTGTTGACATTTTAACACCAGGTTGGTTCCGAACTGATATTTTTCACCCCTTCTGGTCTTCAAACTACATCATTTCTCACAATCCCTTAGCATCTGAAGAGGCACATATGAAGTCATAACTTTATAATTTTTACAGTTACAGCTATCATTTCAGTTCATTATTTGGCAGGGAGGGAAAAATCTCTAGGGTAAAAAGTCTTTGATATGAAATTAACATTGATTAACACTGAACATGTGCACCTAATTCTCTGAAAACAGGAAGGGGCTTAGATCACTTTCATTTCTTTCATTGTTTGTAATGACATGGAGCAGTAATGCACTTAGTGAGATCCTGCTAATGTGACAGAGTGAGCCAGATCTCAGTGATCCCAGACTCCGCTCACCTCCTCTTACTCTGCATCAGTGACCCAGGTACACGTCTGCCGGTATGGTTTCTCTCAACTGAACACTTTTCCTAGCACGGTCCTCACATATGAAGAACAGTATGAATATCAATATGTCGAACATACATTTCTCCAGGATGACTGTGGTCTGTAATCATCCAAAAGGGTAGCTACTAATTATTTGCAGGAGAAGAAAAAGAAACGGATTCAGAGTTCTTTTTGAGTTGAGAAGTTGTTGCATTGTCACCAAGGACCTTCTCTACATGGTGCAACATCCAGAAGGACTGTAAGAAAAATGTTCCCACTAGGAATCCCACTTAAACACTAGGGGAACCCCATTTACCATCTTTGATATCCAATTCTTGTCCATCTGTGTCCCAGAGAAGCACAGATTGCTAAGAAAACAGAGCGCACAGAGCAAAGCAGGCTTGGCATTCCTTGTCTGGAACTCAACGTCAACCTTTTGTGTGAGCCTGTGAAGAGGGGTGGGCAGGAGAAGGTCCAGAATCAAGTGTGTGGAGAGAGGAGGGAAGGGAACGACCTTTGATTTCTGATTCCTGGAAGCACCCAAAGGCAATCAAAGGGCAGAATAGCCTCCAGCTGGTTCCTGTTAGCCACTATAGAAAATCGTGGAAGTAAACCAAAACGTTTTTGTTTTTTGTTTTGTTTTGGTGCTAGGGGACACTTTTTTTTTAGCCCCTGCAGATACAGAAGAGAAAAATATTAATTCCGACCTTAGTTACATTCATCAGTCTATTTCCCTTGGTCCCAGGGTATCACAGTGCTTCCCTCAAATTCTTCAACGTGTTTATCTTAATCTCTTGACTGTTGGTTCATCTTGTGTAAAGTGGCCAGTGAGCGATGATGAAAGGCAGTTTCTGGGTCTTCCTTCTGTTTGCTAACACTGAAGATAAAGGCTGTCAACTTTATTTGCTTTAGTTTCCCCTTGTGTTGAATTTTATTCACCTAAGTCTCATATTTTAGGAAATCTTAACAAGCAAGCAACGCGTGAGCTGCAAAGGTGTTTGGAAAAGGAGCTACTTCAAATACAATTCACGCACAGGCTGCTTTTGTCATGTAGTTTTGTAGTGAATAGTTTGAGAAGTGCTTAAAAGCTGGGAAAAAATTCATTTGAAGACAGCTGTGCTCGTTTCCCTAGTTTAGTTCAGTGGGACCGTAGTTAAAGAGGAAAGCTTTGCTGTGTTGAAGTCCACAGTGGAATTAGTCTAGCTGCTATTAATTGACAACGTTGCATGATTATCCCAGTCAGATTTAGGCCTTAAATTTGACGTCCTCAAATTAGCTTATCAAACAGAGGATTCTGTCGATGGCCATCATGTTTTATTTAGATGGCCAGCATGTGGCGCTGTTTCCTGCTAAAAGTTGCCTTTTTCATTTTCAGAAACTTCTCCGAATAATGGTATTTACATGGCTCAGTGAAAATTTCCATGGGCTGAACAACATCAAAGAACAGCCCCACTTCAGTCTTTCAACAGAATAGAGCTTCAGTTTTCTGAGGAGCACCTGTGTAGGTTTCTTTTCATGTTTAGGAATGAAAATCCGAATAAAAGTCTGATTATGTGAGCTTCATTTTAAAAAGCCAAAAAAGTCTCATTTTACAAAATTTTAAATATGAATTTTACTGCACTATTTATCATTCATTTCCCATGAAAAGCAGGCCTTTCAGAAGTGAGAAATGAGGTTTTTAGTTAAAGTTATCTCATTTAAGATTTGGGATAAAATTATATAATTTACATTTCTTTTAACTTGCTTATGCTGCTCAAAATGTATGTTTGGGGGCAAACTGGTCATATTTTGGTCATGTCAAGAACCTGAAATACACAAGTTACTTTTTATATTTTAGTGTCCAGCATTTGGCTGTTACATAGTATTTCTTTTACGGCTATTTATATGTTTTTCAGTATCTACAGCTTGTCTATAAAATCAAATGTGAGAACCCTGACTCTTTCTGGTTGCTCATTGTTGTGTTGCTAACATTAAAATTTGTGTAAAATCAGTTAATTGCCTGGTCTTTGGGACAAGTGTTCAATTCTACTGACATTGAGCATTCTTTGAAACCATGGGGTTTTAAAAACCCAGTGTTCCTTGCATGGGCAGCAGCTGTTATGCTCAAAGACACTAAAATCAACAAAAGCCCTCAAATAAGCTACAGTTAAAATTTTCTGGGGCTGGGAGGGTAAAAGCATTTACATTTGAACATCACCATCACCATACAATTGATCCCTGAAACATAAACATGCACACACTCCTATACATTTTTTTAGTAAGCACTTAAATTTTAGTAATTATTGCAGGAACAGAATAAAACTTTAGTGATGACTTAATCTGGAACAGGCTCTTAGCATGACTGCAGAACAGGCACCAAACAACTTTAACACTAATTGATGGATTGATGGTGACTTTGGGGGAGGGAAGGGAAAAAGGGCAAGGAGACAAATTCTTGAAGCGTAGTAGTAGCTTGAAATTGGGATATCTGACAATTTGTATATTTTGCAGAAAAAAGTTTAAAATTTTCATTAAAATATTCTTCAGCACGCAAAAGTAACAGCAAACACATTTCTGATACTTGTTAGTAATAGCTTAGTAAACATAGAGGTAATTAAAAATAATACCTTTAAACCTGTGGATATACTGCAACTGAATGTTTATAATCTTGCTGAGGAGGAACATGTCTTGTAAACTACAATTATCTCCAAATAGGATATTTACATTGCAAGATGAAAAAAGCAAGCAGATGATTGCAAATGGATATGTGTGTCCTTTTCCAAAAAGCTGAGTGTATATTCAGTGACCCAATGCAAAAAGCTGTAATTTTCGTTTGTAAATGATTAAATTTGCCATCAGGAAACAGATTGGTACAGCGCCACAGAGGTCCACCCCATTCTTACCTGAAATCATATTACAAAGGATACAAATCTGATATTTAGACATGCAGTTCTTAACTGCATCCGAGCTCCCCATTTCATGCTTTTTTTTTCTTTTTTCTTTTTTTAAGAGCTCTCTCTATGTTCCCTGGATCATGCAGTTCAAAGCTGAGCAGACAAGAGTTAAGTCTGGAGGAGGGGGAAAGCCCAGTTGAAGAAGAGATCTGGAAGAGTCTGGCTACCAAATTCTGACAACTCCGCATGCAGATGTAGAGGTGAGTATGGGGCCAAGGCTCTAGCATGGCTCACTTTTCGTTTTTTCTCAAGATGTTAATTTTTAATTTTTAAAAATTAATTTTAATTTCTCTGGATGTTAACTGCAGTTTCTGAGAGAAGATGCATGTTATTGCATCATCCAATGAAAGCAATTAAAAGGAAACTGGGCCCCATATGTAAGTTCCCTGCCCTCACGTCACTGTCCCCTATAACCCATAACCAATGACCATGGACCACACTAGGTTTAAAACTCATAAATGCCATCGAATTAAAGTATTGGTCTTCTCCAGTTTTAGAGCAAGCTCTCAATTTGCTTTTCCAAGAGGGGAATGTCAGAGAAAGATTGTGCTTGCTTCCTTCACAGTTTATTCTTATTGAATGCAGCTGAAAACCCTTTAAAAAGACAAGCCGCTGGCCCCCCAAGTGAGTCTAAGAGTGTCTTGGCTAAATGTTTTGGAAAAAATATATCAATATGATTATTAAGAAGTAGATAGGTATGTCCAATCTATATCAACACACATACCTAAAAAAGGTACTTTAAACAAAATGAAGTCCTAGATGCTACTGAAATCAAAGTTTCCACTCCATTTTAAATGGGGCACAGGTTTTCTAAATCAGTTCTCTCTCAAACCTGTCCGTGGCTCACTTGCTCTAGGATCAGGTGTTTCGAAGCTGAGATTCCAGGGCTGCCTTACCTCAGATATGCTTACTTAGAATCTCTGCACGTGGCGTCTTGGAGTGCACCTTTAGCAAACCTCTCAGGGGCCTCTTATTCTCTGCTTAAGAAAAAAAAGGAGAAGAAACTGATAACCTAAATCAATTGCAAGGAAGAGCATAGCTAACTTTTTGGAAACTGGGAATGGGGGCCTTGTTTTGTGTTTCTTCTGTAACCTGACTGAGATGGACCACACATTCTGGTCCAACTGTGTTCATATACATAGAGATAAGAGTTAATTAAGGCCCTTTTGTACTCTCTTTAATAGGTGGGTGTTTTGTCTATTTAAGTCCCACTGAAGTCAATATGAGGTTCATTTCTTCTCCACATTCAGACCGTGAGGTCCAACTTGGCTTTGAGGAAAGACATACTAAGCGCTTTCTTACTAAGGCACCTGGACGAGTCCCACCCATTCATTTACCTGGCATTCCTTCCACACCTACTTCTGGTTCCCCTCTCATGTGGTTGGCCTTCAGGATCGTAGGGTATGGCTTACCCAGTCATGTCAAAAGTTAGGGAGTCTCTGTGCCAATTCAAAGGGTGAGCTGTGTAATAGATTGCGCATATGTGAGCAGAATAAAATAGTAGATTTTGACTGTTATTCTGACTTTACCAAAATGCTTTCCTTTTTAAAGTTACTTTAAAGTGCAATTCAAATAAATAACATGAAAAAAGCCAGCATAATCACAGATGTCTGTGATAATTCTAAAAGAAGCAAGCAATATAACCGCAAGTATTATTTTAACATATGCATAATAAAGCAGCCCTATATGTTTAATCCTAAGCTTTTTGTGCAACTCACTAGATGTTCTTTTGTGGCTTATCATAAAATGCATTTATTCATGGAAATGAATATGTTATGTAACCCATATAAGCAGAACACACGTCGCTTTTTAAAAAAATACAGTGATTCCTTTGAACATTTAAAAGCTGTTTTAAAAGCTCAGCATGCTTGTCCTTGTGACTTCACTTTCTAGAATATAAATTTCACGATATAACATGCAGAGTTATAAATCAAAGATACCATAAGAAAATATAGGCATGCATAATATCCTTGCCTTCATGAAGACCAGGTATTTGCTTAACTTTAAAACTCAAACCCTGTGGGAAGGATCCACTGCAGCTTTTGGAAATGTTTGTAGTAATTCCTGAATGAAACCGATAACATTCAGAAGACAATCCCGGTATTTAGGTGCCTCTCCTCCGTTAGTTGACCTAAGGCTCAATGCACCTTCCTGCTTGGGGTCACCACGGTGAGCTTCTTTGCGCTTAGTCAATACTGAGTATGTTTAACATTCTTTAAGAATATTTCCATCCACAGTTCTGAGCATCTTTTTTTTTTTTTTTTTTTTTTTTTTCTGAGCATCTTTTAAACAAACTTATGAGTTCATGTGAGCTCATGTCTAAATTTTTTATGTTTCCGGCTCACGTGTAGCACTGTAATGCTAAAACCTACAGGTGCCGCCGGCTCTGTAATTCGTGGGACCTAGGGCGAAATGAGAATTCGGAGGACGGTGTTGAAAATGAACGTCAGGGTTGTGACAGAAGAGCATTACACAAGGTATGGATCCTTCTGAGGTCACACACCCATCAGGCCAGCTCTGCCTACAGAACCTTTTGAACAAAACAACTCTGGTTTTTAAAACTCACTGGGAAACACGCTAAGCAATTAATTTTATTGGCCTTGCTGATTTAAACTCTATGAAGAAATATACATGTAAGATGATGTAAAAGAAACATGGGTATAATAGGATAACTGCAGATGCTTGTCTTTACCATTGAACAGGAAGATCTCAAAATCTCAGAGTGGAAAATCTGCAGAGTTTTAGGGGGACAGGTATGGAGGTTGGAAAAAGCCACGGGCTCTATGGGAAGAACACTCCAGCTTTGCGCGGTATCTTCGAGCAGGTTGTGTGCATCTAGACGCTCCAGCTACGCTTAGTGGCGTATTTAGGGAGATAGTGCGTTTTGGAATGTGTGAGTGCAATTCTGTATGAGAATGTGGCAGTGCCAGTTCATGGGAGTATCAGTCAGTTGTCCCGCATCCGAATGAGTGTGCGTAAGTCTTTTGGACTCTGCTGCGTTACATAAATATCCCCAAGTTTGGAGCACAGCCTTCCTCACATCCCAGCCCCTCTGTAGGCTCTCCTACCGGCAGGGGGCTGGAGCACAGTCACTTCCCAGTGGAGCTCAGGGCAGTCCAGAGCTTTGTTAGGGGTGGTGTGGCGTAGATGCTGCTGCGTCTCTTCCTCTGGTGGGGCCCTGGCTGGGGCTGGAGAACGCGCGTGGTGAAGGAGCATTGGAAGAGAGTACAAGAGGGGACGGGGCAGCAATTTTGCTGCTGAAAAGGCCCAATCAGAAGACTTGGGGCAAAGACCAGGAGAAGAGTGTAGGAAAGGTTTGTGTTGAATTAGTCACTCAGGCTGGGCGGGTGGTGCTTCCTAGAACAACAGACACCTGAGGAAACTAGGGGTGTGGGTCTCTGTAATAAATGCTCCCAGCTGCGCGCTCAGATCGGTTTCCACGGGACAATAGGAAGGAGGGAAGGAAAGGCCTGGAGAAAGGTCTGAAATGGAGGGAGGAAGAAGAGAGGGAACGAGGGAGGGAGGGAGGAGGAAGGTCGTGTCGGTCAAACGTCCCCGCCTGGCCTCTGTCTCGCCGTATTACACCCACCACGGTCCTGTCACTTGGCTCCTTCCCACTCCTCGGGAAAAGGGAAATTCAGACAAGCGAAAGCGTGAGCGGAGCTGAGCGCGGGGTAGGAACCGGGGAGAAAGCCCACAGCGCAGGGGCGCTCCGCCCTTCCTTAGCCTGTTCCCATGCCCTTGTGGGTGCCGAGGCCCTGCTGCCCGAGACAGCGCCTCACATCCAGGCCCGGGCTTGCTCGCACCTGACGTTCACCTGGACGGCGGGGGGAGGTGGGGCAGGAAGGAGCGCGAGCGGACCGTGGGGGAAGCTGCGTGGGAGCGGACCACCTGGAGAGGGGCGCGCGGCGGCGCTCGGCCGGCCTCCCCCTGCGCCGGAGCTCGCGGCTCGCTGCCCCTCAGACCTGCCCACGGCCCTCCGCCCGCCCCCCGTCACTCACTTCCCTTCCAGCCAATGGCGCGGCCGCCTGTCACCCTCGCCCCACCCCTGGAGGCAGAGCGGGGAGGGCCTTGGCGGGGAGGGCGCGGGGCCGGAGTTGAATGATTGAACTTTCCAGCGGAGTTGCGGCGGCCGCGAGCTTCCCGGCAGTGCGGCCCCGGCGCGGAGCTGGGAGCCTCGGCCAGCGCCCGGCGCCCGCGCCCCCGACCCGCAGCCATGGTGCCCGGGGCGCCCCTGACCCTCTGCCTCTGGCTGGCGGCCTCCGGGGGATGCCTGGCGGCCGGCTCCGGCGCGACGGCCGCCCGGCGGCTGGACGAGTCGCTGTCGGCCGGGAGCGTCCAGCGCGCCCGCTGCGCCTCCAGGTGCCTCAGCCTGCAGATCACGCGCATCTCCGCCTTCTTCCAGCACTCCCAGGTACGAACCGCCGCCCGCCCGGGTCCTCCCCGGCGCTGTGGGCCGCGGCGGGTGCGCACGGGGCGCGCGCCTCCCGGCCTCTCCGCCCAAACTTCTCGCCCAGCTCAGCCGGCAGATCCGGCTTTCCCTCCGCGTGGATTTTACAGTCTGGGTGCGCGAACCTTCTTTTCCAGCCCCCTCCCTGCCCCTGAAAGGAAAAAGAAGCCTGCGGCGTCTTTACCTAACTCCCTTCTTCCGAGGGGGAGACGAAAGGCGGTTTCTCGGGGAAGGGAGAGCCGTTTTGTGGCTTCCAAGGGTGGGAGTGTGGGTTTGTTAGTTGCCCGGGACTCCCGCGCGGGACTGCGGGCTGCTGGCGAGTCCCGCAAACTCCTGGGCGCTCCGGGCCCTCGACGCGGCGGGCGCGGCGGGCACAGCGAGCGAGGCCGGGAGGCGCGCACCGCTGCGCCCGGGGACCCGCGCGACGAGCCCCGGCCCCGCAGGTGCCGGCGGGCGGACACTTTTGTCTCTTTCGAGCTTTGCTTTCCCCCTCGGCGGGCCGAGAGCTCGCGGCCCACCCTTCGAGCCCTGGGCGGGGCACTTGGGCCAAGCCGTGCGTTCCAGCGCGTTTGTGTTGGGGCCCGGGGAGGCGGTGGTGATGGTAGCTGTGCGCGCCCCAGTTCGGAGCCCCAGAGCTTCCAGGTCTCGCCAACGAATGGCGTGGGGAGTAAGGGAAGGGATGCAGGGGATACGGGACTCGGAGGCGCCGTGTTTGGATGCTCTGAGCGGACTCCCGGGGGCCAGTATCTCCCCCCAGCCCTCGTAGGTTCTGTCGGCTTGAGGGTAGGAGAGCTTGTTTGTGGGAGCGTGGGTGTTGGGTGTGTAGAAGGTTCAGAGAACGGCACGCTTTTGGTGCCGTGGATGGCCGGGATCCTGGGGCGGGGTCCGGGGGGAGGGAGGGCGCCACAGAGGGGAGGACTCCCGCGGGACTTGCTCAGGGACACTGGCTGAGGGTGGGCGCACGGGAACCGCTCCCAGCCCCGACCGAGGTGCGTCCCACAGCTGCCTTCCGCAGCTGACCCGAGTGCGCGCACTCTGGAACCATTCACGCAGATATTAACCGAATCCCTCTCGTCTGCCCTGGTTCTCGCCCGCCCTGGTTCTCGCCCTCTCGTTTCGGTCCTATCCTTAGTTGCTCACCTGTTCCAAAGTCCCAGCTTCTCGCCGCAGGGAAAACTGCGGAGGCCAGAAGGAGACCGGGGCTCCTGGGTGGGCTTCTAAGCCGAGCCCTCTGCCCTTGAGAAATAAACTGGGCGTCTCTTCCACTCGGGCGGGATACATGAGCCTTCCCAGAGGCCCTGGGCACTAAGCTGCGACAGGAGGCCATCGTAATGACCGTGGAGGTGGGGATGAATTTCCGAAGTCTGAAGCGATGTTCATTCTAGCGTGAGAACTCCTGAAACCTCGCGCCGAGGGGCACGAGGAGAACTAAAAGTTGGGCTCTGCAGAGAGTGAACCAGCAGGCGAAGTTTGCATGCGCCTGAGTGCGTGCTTCTCTGTCTTCTCCAAGAAGCGACATCGGTGGGTGTCAGAGAGCTCGGCGCGCTCTGCTGTCCTCGTGGGTCTTCAGGGAAAGGGAAAAGGCAGTGTGGTCTCGTGCGCTGAAATTACGCGGACATCCTGGAGAGGGCTCCTTCCCAGCCCGCTGGTTTCCAAACCGCCGGCCCTGCGCCCGCAGTCACTCTCCTTAGGAGACGCCACACTCTTGTGTCAACGACAACAGAAAACAAAACGAAACGGCAGCCTGTTCCCAGGGAGAAAGAGTATCTTTTCTTTTTCTTCTTCCCTTCCTTTCTTTCTCCTTTCTTTCTTTAAATGGAATTGTCAGTTGCTGTAATTTATTTGTTTTACAGTTTCAGCGGCTAAAGAAGCAGTTTAGATCGAGCCAATTCCCGTGAAAGGCTTTTCTTGTGGTCTCTTGGCATGATTTCTCTTCGGAAGAAAAACTGCTGACAGAATCCACATTGCCAGACAATCCTGATTACATTTTAATTAGCTGGGTGAAATAAGCTGCAAATTACTCAGTTAGGACTTAATAACTGCTGTTTTTGCAATCAATTGCAAAGCCATTCTTGGAGGTTTAACCCTCACCTGGTAATGCCTATCTGATTTATCTAAATTGCAGGGATTAAGCGTTCTTTAGATTTGAGAAGACAGAACCACACACTCCTCATAAAGCGTCAAGCTTCCCTGCCCCTCCCCCTTTTAAATAATTGGAAGGATGCGGAAGAATCAGCCTGCGGGCAACTCATTACGCCGCACGTGGGATTCATTAATAGGCGGGAGCGGCTGGGCTGGGGGAAGGGTTCGGAAGAGCCCCTTCTCTCAGGGTCACCCCGCCCACTTGTACAAATAAACCGGAGCAGAAGGCTGTTTCTGGAGCAGGTGCCGGTTCGCAACTTCTGCACAGCTCCCGGCCTCCCTTAAAGGAGCTGCTAGGGACAGTGACCTAGGGTAGCAGGCCTGCAGAGGAGGCTGGGATCCAAACGTCCCCGCCCCAGTTCTGCACACGCTCCGGTGCCTCCCGGCCTTGCAGCTCGAGGCTGGAGGTGGATGGAGTGCACGCGTGCCTCCCCATGTGTGGGGCTAGGTCGGCTTCACTCGTCAATCATGTGGCTGCCAGCCTTGCCTGATGGCACAGGGGACTCAGTCCTGATGCCTGGAAGTGGGGGTGGTGATGGGGATACTGGAGTATCTGTATCCTGAATGGTCTGCCCACGGCCCCCCGACCTGAAGGCGCTTAGCATTTCATACTGCAAGGGAGATGGATGCTGAACTGAATCATTGATTTCACCACCGAGGGCTGCCTCTCATTTGTGAAAAGCAGAAACGGCTAGCATCTCACAGGTTATCAGTACCCGGCTCCACGATGCCGTGCGCAGGGCATCGGGCACGTTGCCATTTCAAGTTCACACGTATCATGCGCGCACGTGGCTAAAAGCCTGGCAACGGAGGCAGCTGGGAAGGGCGTCCTTTCCTCAGTGAATGCAGCCGAGGTCCGAGCTGTGGGGTAAGGAGCAGGGAGGTGGGCTCTGCAGCCGGGCAGGTGGGCTCTGCGTCAGGCTGAGCCACATGGCAGATATGTAGCTTGGGGAAGATCACCTTCCTGAGCTTCCAGCCTCTCGTGTGTCCGGTAGGACACCTGCCCAGCAAGGTGGAGGTCATAAAACCTGTTGGGGATAATGAAAGCGATGATAATAAAGGGGTCACTGTTCTGGGGGTCTTACAAGTCTGTCTCATTTCATCCCCATCACCGTCATACAAAGAAGGTACCGTTGGTGTCCTCCTAGAGCTGATAAGGACCCGGGATGCTGAGACGCTAATAGACGCGGGACCTGGGTTTCCAGCAAGGACAGCTACAGGTTTGGGATTTGTTCTTATTTTTAGGATCTTATTGGTTAGTGGTTTAACTTACTTCAGAACCGGCTGCCTTTTTCTCAGGCCGCAGCACCAAATGGAAACGTGCCGTCCATTATTCAGACAGCAAGAAGTGTTGTCGAAGGAACTAAAGTATAAAGCTTGTTCTTTCTTCTGTGACCCGTCTCTCTTGGAATTTGCTATCCAATGCTGTTCTCGGTAAAGCATAATTTAAACATGAAGTCATTCGCATGGATTTCACTGTTCATCTTTCTCTTGTGCAGTGCCAGTGTTACACGCAAACATCAGAGCATTTCACTTGTATGTGGAATCACCAGCAGTACACAGTTTTGATGTCCTGGGTCATCCCTGGAGGGAAAAGCGGGGACCAGACTCAGGAAGGTGGGAAGGAGGAAGCGAGGACCCCCAAAGTGCCCTGTGTAGGGTGTGCCCAGTGGGTGCCCCACAAGGGGATCTTGCAGGACACGTGCAGACCGTCCTGGGCACTTGGGGTCTGGCGAGCGCATAACGCCTGCTCAGGCACGGCACTTGCCCAGTGCCCTGTTCTGCCAGCTGCTGGACCAGCGCACCACACTTTGTTCTAGCCGGATCCTCAGGAAGCTGAGCTAGGGCTCTCCCCCTCCTACGCTCAACCTATAGCAGATGGTCAGCCCCCAGGTGTGCTTAGATCTGCTTGCCAGATGCAATTAGCTACCTGCCTGAGGGATGGGCAATAGGCTTGTTCCCGTGGAGTCTTGGACTCCGGCTGGCCATCCACCAAACACAGTATGATGGTCGCAGCCTGGGCCGGGGACAGCCACTACGAAATTCTGGGACACATCCACGCATGCATGCGCCACCCTGACCCTCGTCGTGCTCACTCAGGCCCCTGCAGAGGGTAGAGGGTGACAGTGACTTGGGGGTGAGGAGGGGGAGGCTGGGAGGGTTGGGGTGCCAGTGGGCCAGGGAGTGGGCAGCCGAGACTCTTCCCCGGGGAGGAGGTGGGTGGGGAGAGGCCGCATCATGCATGCCAGAGCCTCCAGAACACGCTCCCATATCCCACCAGACCGCACATACGAAACACAAGCTCAAAGACACGGTCGTTGAGGATTTCAGTATGGCCATCTCGGCACCTTAACCCTCAGGTGCAGGGCCCTTCTGAGCGAGGGCCACGTGCGCTGGTCATTTGTCCCTGAGGCTGGCCCCGGTTTGGGTTTTTTAACCCTTGGAAGAGGTAGGTTAAGCCCACTTGTCCTGGCGGTTCTTCATAGTCTTGCATCGTGTTCAAGGGCGCAGTGCTGACGTGCTCACTTGGGAATAACCTGCCGTGCACTTGTTTTGTCAACCTCGCTAGGAGATTAAAGAAGAGGGGGACAGTGACAATGTGCCTGGAATAAGGTGTCTCTGTTTGGGTGACTCTCATTTAACTTGAGGGTGGCCTCCTCCTCTGTGCTCCTTGGGACCTTCAGGGTGGAGACTCTGCCTGTCTCGCTAGGTTCCGCTCATCCTGGCAGTGATGGAGCTGAGTCACAGAGCCTTTCCACTGAGTATTAGCAGACCTGCAACCTGCTCTTTCTCTGCCCGAGTTTTCTCAAAGGTGGCTCAGTAGAATTGGGCTTGAGGAAAAAGAGGAGCCCACGTGTCATAAAATAGGAAGAGTGCGTCCGTCTATTTCTTTGCCAGATTTTGGGACCAGAGGGGAAAAGTGGGTGGAATCTTGTTGGAAGATAAGTAGCAAGTTGCTGGCAGCCTTGGTCCTAGGGCTCTAGAATTTTATTAGTGTTAAGAGATTCCAGCTTAATGGGACATTATTCAGTCTCCAAACTACTGGTGATAGACTCGTTTAGGTAGCTGATTAGAGATCAGAGGCTTTTTTTCTAGCAGTAATTGGAAGCTGTTTGTTTTGGCAAAAGAGAGAAGTAAGCTGGTGATTAGCTCATTCTGCTTAGAAGACTAGCCTCTCCTCTCAGAAAAAGTAAACAAACAATTAGCGCATCAGAAACCTTTAGCAGCCACAGAACTGCCCCAGGCTTGCAGATTTTTGGAGGAGCGATTTTGTGGTGAACATACTCAGCTGTGGTGTGTCCGTTTGGCCTGCCGTGAGATTGAAGTTATATGCTAGAAAGTCTCTGGGAAGAGAGGCCATCCTCAAGTTTGACCTTTATTTTTCCTGGTCTGGGTCACTGGATCTCTAGCTGTGGTTCTAAGAATTTCTGAATTTGACCCAAACTAAATATTAGGTTATTCATGGCAAATTTTCATGTTTTTAATACAGCATTTCTCCTTGAACCATGATTTACAAGTGTATCTTATTGTGACTATTACAGAACATTAAGAAAACACATTAGAAAATACGGACTTATTTATTTGTGCACTGTACTATTAGAGGAGAAATATTTATATTTATATATCTATATGTTTATATATTGAGTATAGTATGTATTTATATATATTTCAATATATTATATTAATAAATACATACATGTATGTATGTTTGGAGACCTACATTTAAAAGTTAATGTTGTTTAAGCATTCCCACCTTAATAACCTCCCAACTTATAATTTTTTTAATGTTTTTTTTTAAAATAGATTCATCAGATTTCACTGTATAACCTACCTGAGTATGTTTCGGCAAATGGGCATAAAACTTTCAGGCTAGGTAAAGAAACTTATCAAAGTGTCAGTGGGCATTGCTTGTATTCACTCAGAAATGGAGAAGTTCCTACGTGTGACTTGCTATTGCCTTCCGGAAATCTGATTCTTACACGATTTTGAGGGTTGGGCTTGGGACAGTGATCAGTGAAGCGTATCTGTATTATTGAGAGACATTTTTTATATGAACAATAGTACTGGGGAAAATAGCAAACGCCCTGTTGGAGTGCTTTGTCACATTACCCCATAACTCATGCTGTTGGTGCAGTGTCTGAGCTCCAAGTCCTTTCGAGTGCTGAAGCCAGCCACCTTTCAACATTTCCACTCAGCCTGCCCTCCATATTTTGAAAGTATGTTGTCTATCAACATATGGCCTTTATTAAGTATGACCTAGTTTTTCCTCTTCACATTAATCAAAGATATCCATAACTCCTTCAAACCTCAGATCAGCATGAGGTCGCCCACAGTACCACAGCAGACTGATAAAACTGACATTCTTGACATTTTAGCTATTTTTGTACTATCTATCTTAGGAGAACGTGTAATTTGTTTTGGATTCTCTGAATATTGGAAATGGGTCATAGACACCTATTCCTTCTCAGGAGACGCTGTTGGTGACTTTCTGTCCCTCACCCTGCCAGCCCCCTGGCTCCTGGATCGGCAGCTAATAGCTTACAGCTGCTCCCCCTGAGAGACTAACCTTTAGCCCCTGGGCACCATCTTGCCAGCAGGGCAGTGTACCCTCCTTCCCTGATGAGGGCAGATCATGGCCATTGGCTCACTGCTGGGGGATCCAGGAGGCCAGCCCTCTGCTGGGATCAACTCTGGTGCAATTTATGCTCCAAAGCATTGCACGGGGCCAGGCTTATCAGGTCTCTAGCCGAGACCACATGCCTACTCAGGTCCTCCTGCATCCTTCCCTCCCCTTCCACTGAGAGCTTCCCCCCGAGACATCACATTCACAGAAAGACCCCCTTTCAGCCTCAGCTTCCAGGAAACCCAACCTCAGACACCTACCTTCAGATACCTCATCTAATTCAACCCTTTTGTTTTGCAGATTAGACAGCTTGATGCTTATAGGAATGATTCATTCAAGCACATACAGATAATAGATAGTAGAAGTAAAGCTATAACCCAGCGTTCACAACTCTCAGCTCAGACTTTCCCCACTATCCCCTTTGCTGGTTTTCTTCTTATTTATTTTTTTAACTTAATTTTTATTTTACATTGGAGTATAGCTGATATACAGTGTTGTGTAGTTTCAGGCATACAGCAAAGTGAATCAGTTATACATATACATATATCCATTCTTTTTCAGATTCTTTTCCCGTATAGGTTATTACAGAACATTGAGTAGAGTTCCCTGTGCTCTACAGCAGGTCCTTGGTGATGATGGAGTTTATATACTGTATAGTGGTGTGTACATGTTCATCCCAAACTCCTAATTTATCCCTCCCCCTCCTGTCCCCTTTGGTAACCATAAGTTTGTTAGATTCTAAGTCTGTGAGTCTGTTTCTGTTTTGTAATCCACCATTCCCTTTAAAAAAAAAAGTGAGAGTTTATACAAATTAAAAAGAGAATCCTTCTAGACGAGGAAGCACGAAAGAGCCGGTACGTTTTCTGTTATTTGAATTTAGTTTCTCTCTCCTGGTGATTTCAGTAAAAAGTCTCAAATCTTCATCCTAAGACATAAGCACATCATGCGCCTTCATTGCCTGTGTGAAAAAATATATATAGTCGGCGCTCCGTGTGTTCTGGTTCTGCCTGGCCGCAGCTGGTTGAATCCGCCAGTGAGGAACCCGTGGATACAGAGGACCGGCTATACTCTTATTATAATATGGACCAGCTGTCCGTATTACATAACGGAGTTGAGGATCCGCAGATTTGGTATCCACAGGGGTCCTGGAACCAATCCCCCAAGGTCTCAAGGGATGATGGTGCTCTTAAAGCCAGCTTGAAATAGTTGTCTGGTAGGTGGACAGTAGGTGGGGTGAGGGGACATCATTAACCTCAGTACCCCTGGCAGGTCTAAGAGGATGGCAAAGAGGACCAGTTAGTTCAGATATTAACCAACTTTGCATTTACTCAGCAAGTGACCAGGCTGCCACATCCCCCAGGACCTCGAGTCCCCTCCATATCTTTAAAAATTATGCACATGGTTTCAAAATAGTGAGCGGAGGCATTTTCCCTGATGGTGATGGAGAAGGTTAGATAAAAGTGGTTACCCCTGATAGCCAATAAGTAAGGATAGATTTATGGAAGCAGTGTTATGGCTCATTTTAATGTAAATCTCAGACCGTAGATGCTGGGTCTGTTTCTCCCTTCAAACAAACAAACAAACAAACCCCCACAAAAAACGCCACTTGAATCACTTCTACTTATTTCAGCTAATATATCGATGGATTGCTGCAATTTCAAAGAGGAGGTGGTAAAATCCCTACTCCTGGGGGATTTATAGTCTGGTAGGGGCTAAGACTTATAAACAGACCACTGCAGTCCACAAGGGAGGGCTCAGGGAGAGTTATTTGTGTGAGATCTCAGGCTTGTTGCTGTAGGGGACGTGTCCTAGGGGAGATGACACTTGAGCTGAGCCTCAAAAGCTGGGCTCTTCCAACATAGAACAGCCGACGTGAGTAAATGCAGAGTCTTGCAGGAATTCGGTCTGTCTGTTGGGGGCTCTCGGTGGCTCCTAATGGACGGGATGCAGCGTCAGCCCGCCCAGCCAGCAGCCAGGCCTTGGGAACTTGTTGGTAAGAGCTGTGACAAAACTCAAGTGCTTTGTTCTCCAGGACGGGTTGAGAGCAGGTCATCACACTTGGTGGTGTCTTCCTGCTTCTTGCTGATCTGGTTGAACATCGGGCCACACTACCAGCTGCCCTCATGCTACTGAGTTGATCTCTGTGGAGATCCTCACCAGCACCCCTAAGAAAGAGCCCCAGATGAACATAAAAAGGAGAGAAGGGGGCTGCCTCTCCCATCTCCCTGCCATCATGCTTTGGTTTACGGAAGGACCCCAGTTCCGATTGGTGGGGCTGGATCCTAAGTAAGAAACTCTCCTGAATCACTGAGCCACTGGTTAGAAGGTATTTAGCGTTCATCGCATTTTTTGCTGTCTTGGTGCTGAGAAAGTAGTTTCACATAATATATATCTATTTGACCTTCACAACAACTCTTTGAGGTCAGGAGTGTTATTTTATTTTTACAGATAAGACAGCTGAAGGTTGTGAGCTATTGGGAAGTGAGATAACCAAGTCTTCGTAGCAGAAACTCAAGCCCTGATTGTCATGTTCCCAAATATTTATACTAAATGATCTGCTTCTCAGCATGTTGACAGTGAGAGAAGACAGAGTGAAAATATCAGCTGTAATGTCATCGACAATCATGGAGTTTTTTGGGGGAAACGGACCTCCATGTCTCACTCTCTCTTTGCCTCTTGGAGGTACCACTGCATCACGAAGTGGCACAATTGTGGACGACTGAAAGGTTGCTGGTGTGATAGGAAAAACCCATTCAAAATAGCAGTCCATCAACGACACCCGCTGTGCATCTGTCTACTCCAATCCTTCTTCCAACCAATATGGATCTGTCACACACAGTTGTTTTTCAGGTAGCTTAGATTCTTGGGACCCAGCATCAGTGACACGTGCTTCCTGCCCACAAAAGAATTATTTTCTACTAGAGAGAGAGGGAGAGAGGGAGAGAGAGGGAGAGAGAGAGACAGACATTTACACAAATAGTTGCAAAGAATTGTTAAAGTGAAGAAAGTGTTATGATCATGAATCATCTTTTAAATCTTTACGGAGAATTGTTTAACACATTGCCATAATTTCTTAGATGAAGAACTTTTTTCCCCCGTATAAGTTGATTTTGTTGAGGTCCACCCAGAATCCCACTTGTCTAGCAAAATAGCGGAGTAGTATTGTGATCCTTGCAGGAATGTTTCACGAACAGCTGAACACCTTGATGCCATGGAGGATGAGTTTGTTGTCTGGAAATAACAGAGGTCTCAGGGCTTCACCCTTGACCTTCATTCTTGGCTGCCTTTGCTGTTTTGTGCAGTGGTGGGACACATTTGGAATATTTGCAAGTGGTGTTCATGGCTTGTAGGTATGTGACAGCTACTTCTAAGAACTCAGTGTGTCTTATAAGTTTGCTTGCTTTTGTTTTGGTTTTGGGAGAGAGAGAGTGTGTGTGTGTGTGTGTGTGTTTACATTTTATCATTCTTTCCATCATCTCTGTAAGATATAAAAGTTGGGCAATAAGGAATTCTGAGAAGAGAATTTAGAAAATTCTCAAGGCTGCACATGAAAAGAAAATGGTGATGAATTGGGGTTCTTTAATCCCCCAGAGTGCAAAAATCTATCCTCAGGGGAATCTGAGAAACAATGGCTCATCAAGAGGGAAGAAAAGCTCTTAATTCACATGCTATTTATCCTTTTGTTTTTTTTAACATCTTTATTGGGCTATAATTGCTTTACAATGGTGTGTTAGTTTCTGCTGTATAACGAAGTGAATCAGCTATACATATACATATATCCCCATATCTCCTCCCTCTTGCGTCTCCCTCCCACCCTCCCTATCCCACCCCTCTAGGTGGACGCAAAGCACCGAGCTGATCTCCCTGTGCTATGTGCTATCCTTTTGTTTTAAATTATAACTTTCGTCATTTAATAAGCTTTTCCGTCTCCAAGTGATTAATATCCTGCCAACTTGAGAAAATAGCATTCTGTTAGAGTGACCTCAAAATATATAATTTTGTATTTCGTATTACCTTCTTACTTTGAAAGATAAGGCACATATGCCGTCACCACTGAATGTCTGGTGACCGCCATCTTCATTTTAGGGAAGTGCGTGTTCTTACTGGCGTGCATAGGATCTCAAATAACCTTCAGAGAACAAAAATGGATGTTTCCCCTCAATTCAGTATCTAATTATCCTGGATGACTTTTTAAATTTCATAGCTAATTTATGGTTATATCCAAAGAAGGGACAATTTTGTAAGTCTGTAAGTGCAAACACAAAACAGAGGGTCCTTTTAGTGAAACAAGAGACATTAATTTTGCACAGTAATCCATCACCTTATGAAAATGTCATTAATCCTGCTGGTGCTGGGGACAAGAAAAATGCTGGGAATTCATTCACTTAAGCAACTTAGAGCTCTTTTCTCCATATTCTGTTGGCAGTTTATACCTTTTTCAACCCACTTTAATATTCTAATGCATTAATAATTCTTATGTGTGAAACGCATCACAGTGTTTTTGTTCTTCCTCTCTCCCTCCAATGCAAATGATGGTCTTGTCTGAGGACAAACCAGGTGGATCACATTCTTGGGAGATTACTGACAGCTTCTCTAAAAGAAAGACTGAAACGGTTGAGAAATTCTAAATGCAAACAAATATAAAGTTTTCAGGTTAAAGGTGATTTTACCGATTACTTATTGTTTCTCTGTTGAGTTCATATAAATGGTTCATCTGATGTATGTTTATCAACTCTTGTTTAATTCTCTGACAATGCGTAATTGAGAGAGACAGCACTTTCTAGACTTAAGTAAATGCCTCTATTCCTGTCTTTAAATGCCTACACTACTGGAATGAATAGCACTCTTTTGAAATTTATACTGTTTGTTATACTTTGTGGACTGGAAACAAAACTGACAAAGCCTTGCAATAGTGACAGAGATTTTGAAGAGGATGCACATCTTGTAGTGATATGTCACCCCAGCCGCTGAACAGGTTTCCAAGTGCTGTTATAGCAACTCAAATATGGCAAGGATCCTGGCATCTCAGGATCATTAGCTTGCTTTCCAACGGATGAGCAGACCCCTTCAGAATGCAAATACCAAGACCATTTCCAATCATGAGGGAATCATCACCACCACCACCATCATTATCACCATCATCATCATTATCACCATCACTACCATCACCATCATCATCACCACTATCACCATCATCACCACCACCACCACCACCACCACCACCATCATCATCATCATCATCACCACCACCACCACCATCATCACCATCAACACTATCACCACCATCATCATCATTATCATCACCATCATCACCACCACCATCACCATTATCACCATTATCATCATCATCACGACCACCATCACCATCATCATCATTATCACCATCACCACCATCACCATCATCATCACCACATTTGAAAATATGACACTGTTCCTTGAGAAATCTCTGTACAAACAATTCTGTTGAGATACTCAGATTACCATGCCTATCCATCATGACAGGCTACTTATTTTTGCTCCTGCTTACTGATGTCTGTTCTTCCCTTGATGGCCATTCCCCCAAGAAGAGGGTTTTGCTCACCATAGAGGAGAAACCTCTTGTGAAACAAGGATCAGAAGACCACCCAGGCATCTGGGGTGGCCCATTCTTGCCCAGCAGTCCTGCCATATGGATGATTCAAATGTAGGTACAGTTAAGAGCTGCAACATAGCGTAACTTGGAGCTTGCTTTCTGGAGTGGAAACGTGTTAGCGATAAGGATGCCAAGCTTATGCAGAAGTTACTGATTACTTTGAGGAACGATGAGCAGAAAATAGGAGACCGGTCTCTGCTAAAATGTTTTGGTAACTGCAGTTCTTTTACATTTCTTCTGTGGCAAGGAAGTGCAGAGAAATCCTCCAAGATGCTGTCCACAATTAAAGATAGTCATTGGTTGAAGGTGAGCACTTTCTTGGCTTCTCATTTTCTCGTTCACGTTTTGGGCTATTATAGCCGTTTAGAACTAGAACTTTGCCTTTAAAACCTAAGATATGTACCCCAGTTCCTTTCTTCCTCTTTTAGACATAGGTAGGCCCTTGGTAGAGGTCTGGCAAATATCCCTGGCACATGTTTGACTAGCAATGCACTTTCTCTCCCTTTCTGTCACCCCCTCCTCTCTCCCTCTCCTTCCTTTATTTTGACACTTGGCTGTACCATTCTGAAAGCAGCACAGCCAAACCCATTTGATGATCATTCCAGAAATGGCCTGCATCTGGGAAGTTATTTTCCCATTGGGCCAGAATGTAAAAGAAAGTACGGAACATCTTTTGTTGTTGTTGTTTCCACATTTTTTGTACCTGGAATTATGAGATAATGTCCTCACAGCTGCCAAGAAATAAAAAAACACTTCTGGACAGGATATATTCACTTGTTAAGTATCACCAGAGAAAAATATATTTAGAGGTGAGACTCCATGAGAACAGACATCCATTTGTATTTTGATGTTTCTCTTACACAGGGGCCATGGACTTGTATAATATTTTAAACCTGTTTTTTATTGGGCAAGATTGGCATACTCTAGTCCCATTTATGACTCCACAATTTTGAAAAAAAAGGAGGAAGTTTCTTCTTTTTTGAACAGCCGTATGAAGTTAGGGCCAAAATGTTTTTTTCCATATATACGTCTGTATGTGTATGATCCAGGAGTGTCTAGTTCATGGTTTCTCACCCTTGGCACTACTGACCTTTGGGGCCAGATTATCCTTTGTTATGGGGTCTGTGCTGTGCATTGTTGGATGTTTAGCAGCATCCCTGGTCTTTACCCACTAGATACCAGTAGCATCCCTCCTACCCCCAGTCATGACAAAAAAAATATCTCCAGACATTACAGTATGTGCCATAGGACAAAATCACCCTTGTTGAAAGCCACTGGGCTAGTTCTCTCTCTTTTTACTTTACATCTGTCTCGGTTGATGTGTCTCTAGTTCAATATCTGTATTCAGGTATGTATATCCATATGTAAATGTATATGTATGAGTCTTTTATTACATATTCAGTTACCCTCTTTGAAAGAAAAAACTCAGATATGAGAGTCAATAAATTGATTGCAGTAACAGTGTTCCTTTTCACTTATAACATGAGAGTTTGGAAAGGTGCTCATTTATGTCTCCATTTGAGAATCTAGGAAAGAATAAGGCACTTATTTTGAAAAAAATGCTTGTCTTCCATTCTATAGCAAACCTTCTCCTGAATGAAAACAACAGTATCTCTGTCTTTAGCAGTGATGATTCTGAAGACATGTCATGGCATTTGTGGATGTGTATAAGAAAATCGGGGTTTTTCAGCCATGACCAGTCTAATGTGTAAAGTTGGTCATATTGCACCTTTGCCTTTAAATACCTGTTATGTTTTAAAATTCTGGTGAGCTGGTCCGAAAGTCTGATTCCCTTGGAACTTCTTTGCAAGTGAACTGTCTTTTCCTTTTAAGAAGCTTTTGTCTCTGAGCGTTCTTGCTGACTGCTCACGTGCTCTTCACCTCAAGTGCCTCGCCTGTAAAGCGGTGGCGATGGTAACACAGCTTCACTGGATCGTGCTGTGATGCCACACAATTCACTCGGAGCAGAACCTCCCGTGTACTTAGCTGTACAGAAGTACTGGCTGCTGTTGTTTAGGTGAGCGAGTGCTGGTGCTGAAGATCTTGGGACGGAAAAATGAGTCGTGTGCCCCCCTCGATCCTCCACAGGCTGGTCTGAGAGCAATAACAGGGAATTTAAACAACCTGATTTTCAAGTGCGCCAAAGACCTCAACTGACACCACACCGAAGAAAATATATAGATGGCAAACAAGCATATGCAAAGACGCTCCACATCACATGTCGTCAGGGAAGTGCAAATTAAAACAAGAAGATGACACCACGTACCCATTAGGATGGCCATAATCCAGAACTCTGACAGCACCAGGTGATGCCGGGGCTGTGCAGCAACAGGGACTCTCCTTCCTGCTGCTGGGAATGCAAAGTGGGACACTCACCTGGGGAGGTAAGCAGTTTCTTACAAAACGAAACGTACCCTTACTCCTCGGTGTTTCTTCAAATGAGACGAAAACTTACGTACACGATGTAACTTGCACTCAGATGTGTAAAGCAGCTTTATCCATAATTGCCCAAACCTGGAAGCAACCAAGATGTCGTTCAGTGAGTGAATGGATAAGGAAACGGAGGTACATCCAGATTATGGAATATCACTCAGCACTACACAGAAATGAGCTATCAAGCCGTGAAAAGACATGGAGGAACCTAAAATGCGTATCACTATGTGAAAGAGGCCCATCTGAAAAGGCTGCACACTGTATGATTCCAACTGTCTGTCATTCTGGGAAAAGCAAAACTATGGAGACAGAAAGATCAGTGGTTGCCAGGGGCTGGGGATGGGGTCTGGGTAGGAATAAATAGATGGAGCACAGAGGATTTTTTCAGGATTTTAATTTTTGGGGGGGGAACCAACATGGTTTTCTTGTCAACAGAACCTGCCTGGGGAAGTAGGGGGCCCACTCTGCCCCCAGAGGGGCTATGGACCTTGGTTGTCTGGGGCCCGTGGGAGAGATGAGTGCACCCAGTGAGAACAGCTCTGGCCACCACTGGCACCTGGGTGGTCAGAGGCAGGGTCTGGGGGGCCAGCAGGGGGCATGGGAGCCCCCCGGGGACCTGAGTCTTGGTTCCCCCTGGCTCATCTGCAGGAAGCCAGTGAGGACGATCAGCTCAGGCCCACTGAGCCAGGCGGTGGGGCAGCCAGATGACGGAGTGGGGAGAACCCAGGGGGACATGACTGGGGGTGGGACTGGCAGTTTCAGAGAGCCCATCACCTGCTGAGGGGCCTGAGACAGGTGCAGGGGAACACACTGCCCACAGGGCAGCGGAGGGTCAGAAAGAAAGACATCTTCACAGCACATCCCTGGGAACCCTGCATCCCTGGGTGGGTACTCTCCACTCTGATGTCCTGCTAGACTGGCCCTGAGGCCTCTGCCTGAGGCTGCTTTGTACAGAGGCCAGAATGAAGGATGGCACAGGGTATGATACTGTAGTTATGGACATGTCATTATACATTTGTCCAAACCCATAGAATATACAGCCAAGGGTGAACTCTAATGTAAACTATAGATTCTGGGTGATAATGACGTTTCAGTGTAGGTTCATCAGTTGTAACAAATGTGCCCCTGATTGGGATGTTGATAATGGGGGAGGCTATGTGTATGGGGGAACAGGGTGGGTATGGGAATCTCTGTGCCTTTTAATTTTGCTATGAACCTAAAGTGCTCTAAAAAATAACTTTTTAAAAACAAATATTTTAAAATTTAATTTTTTAATTTAAAAAACCCTTTGAAGTTTCTTGGAAAGTTCTTAGTTCTAGGTGGTGAATGAAATTCAGATCTCTTATATGCTCTTGTCACTTAAAGATTTTCTGTTCCCGTATGATGCATGGGAATAGCTTAAGTAGATTTTTAAATTGAAATTTGAAATCCAGGATAGGTATTGTGTATGTAGAAAAGGCCATTGAATTCTAGGTCATCTATTCTATTAGGAAAACATAGTTGACTTCCCAGATGCTGGGTGCTTATAATTCTGCAGATAACATATTTTTCTTGAAATTGACTTTTTTTTTTTTTTTGCAAAGCGAGGTCTTTTCTTGGGGTTATTGAGCTTTCTCTTGTATCCCATTTAATTCATCATGTTTTCTCAAGTGATCTCTCATTAAAACATACTATTTTTTTGAAGTTCATATTAAAATAACCCAGAATCATGATGAATGGACTAGAATATCATGTAAGTCAGGGTATAATGGACTATGAGGTGTTCTGTATTAGTTTGATTAATTATTCTGTACTCTCTAATGAATAGCATAAATTAGCACAATGAAGAAGCATATATCACAAGAAAACCATGTGACAAAAATCTGACTTAGTAAAGTCAATTAGAATGGGAAAACCATGTATCTCTAGTAATTCTTTTTTCCTGCTTAGGTTTTCTCCACTACAAATGAAAGTCAACTAAACTACATCCTGAGCCTTCCAGCCTATATGTGTGTATCAAGGTGGTAGACTTTGCTTTAGTATTAAAATAAGTCCTTCTAGGATTTATTGAGTGTATTCCAAAACGGGTTACTAAACTCTCGTGTAGGAATGCAAATAGTTTTCATTTATAGGGCCTTGTATGTTTTTTCAAGTAACATTTTTTAAATGGTTGTAGTGATAATAGCAATAGAATCCAGTTCATGTATCCAGTTCATGTTATCTGGCAACACATTGTCTCTGGTTACTATTAATGCTTCTGAGTAATTAGCTCGATAATTTAAAATTAATCCTTAGCCTCTGCTGGTCAACACACCAGAAACCAGGCCATAATGAGTCTTTTGGGAACTGCTTATTATGAACCACGGATCACCCCTGTCAAGTTTCACAGCTGCCAAGGATCTATTTTGAAAAATAATAGGGGACTTGAGAGTGCCTTTAAAGACTGCTGCGATTTTTCTCCTCACCGTTTTCCCAATCAATACATAGCATCTTCCTCGAGTTGTTTATTTTATGAAGATACTCAGAGACTGAGGTGAGGCTGAGACACAGTGGAGGCCAGCGTAGCCTGGACCTGCTGGGGATCATTGCCCTGGGTGATTCGTGCTCCCCGAGTTAGCGTCAGCCTTCGGGCTCAGAAGCAGAAACGGACTTGAGTTGGTGGAAAATTACACGTGCGCGCGCACGCACGCACACGCACACAGAGACATCCAAAGATCAATTTATTACTTGATACAGAGGATTGTATGTCTCAGTACCCAGAATGCTATGAGATACCTGAAGAGCTGGATGAAGTACTCAGGACTCTTCCTGGTAACATGGAGAGAGAGAAGGAAGCAACACTTGGAGTGGGATTCCGTGAAGTCCTGTGTAGCAAAGTATGACCAACAGTCCTCCTCCCTCTGCAGCCAGGTTCTCTAGCTTCAGCAAGCCTCAGAATCATTGGGTAGCCTTGTTAAAACACAGCTCACTGCCCCCCACCCTCAGAGCTTTTGATTCTGTGGATCTCGGGTCACACTCGAGATGTGCATGTCTGACAAGCTTCCAGCTGAGGCTGACACTGCTGGTCCCGGGACCCCACTTTGAGAACCACTGATGTAGGATTATTTATGCTCCGGGGCTTCTCTCTAGGGTCCTTCTCTGCTTGGTAAGTTGTGCCACGTTCCAGCATGGAAACCTTACGTTCTCTGCCCCCTGACCTCAGCATTCCTCTTCTGACCAACCTTCCTCCTTCGTTCAAAGTTACATAACATTTATTAAGATTTAGCTTATTAAGTAGGAGTCGGTGGTGGCTTCCTCAGCAGGAATGTCACCGAGGGCACAGTTTCAAAACAGTCACTTGTCTAGGGGGAGGGTTGGAGTCTCCGCTGGCCGTCATCTCTTTTGAAGCGTGGGTCACGGCTCCAATCTGTTGATGGGGGAAGAAGCTCATCACTGCTTCCTCTGACCATATGTGTTCAGGAAATCTAGGTGTAGGGGGAAGACGCCTTCACAAAGACCTCAGAGGGCAAAAGTCATTAGCAGTCAAGGTTTGTTATGAAATGAAGTCAAGAACATGACGTTGGGGGTCTGGACAGGGTAGAAAAAGCACTGTAAGAATGGACTGGTTCCCCTGTGGGGACAGCAGATGCTGGGCACGCCCACATCATCTCCTTGTGCCTGTGTGGTTGCTTATTTAAGAGGGCTGTTTTCTCCACAGACTGGACTGCTTGATCCTAAAGAGTCTACTTTATGGTTCACAAGTGTCTCCTTATGATGCAAGCATATGCCTTAAGTCCTTTCTGTAAAACACGAGGGACCGGTCGTCGCTGGCGAGATGGACAGACGATGGGACGTACGGAGACACTGCGCTCTGACCGATGCCGGGGGGTGGCAGGGAGGTCAAGGTGAGGGAATAAACCCCGACCGTGATTTTCTGAAGCAAATGGAAAAACTGCATGAAAATATGAAGGCAGATTCTCAGTTGGGGTGGAGGTTGGCGTTTGGTTGAAACAACATAGCATGTCTTCCATGGCTTTGCTTTAGTTTTAGTCACTGTTATGGGATGAACTGTGTCCCCCACCCCCCAAATCCATATGCTGATGTCCTCCCCCCCAGTACCTCAGAAAATGAGCTTATGTGGAAATAGAGTTGTTGGAGATAGCATTGGTTAAGATGAGGTCATACTCGAGTAGCCTGAGCCCCTAATTCAATATGACTGGTGTCCTTGTAAAAAGGGCAGATTTGGACACAGACACGCATAGATGTGAGGACGCAGGTAGAAAACCATGTGACGATTGGATTTGCAAGGAGAACGGGCAGCTAACGCTTAAAGGACCCGCACTCCCTGGGGCTTTCGGAGGGGGGTGCGGTTTAAAGGCATCATTTGGGGTAAGGGTTGCAGGGTGCATGACTTTCTTCTGATTGGTTGGTGGTGAGGGAAAAGGAATCTTTAAATTTATTTATTTATTTATTTAGGCTGTGTTGGGTCTTCGTTTCTGTGCGAGGGCTTTCTCTAGTTGTGGCAAGCGGGGGCCACTCTTCATCGCGGTGCACGGGTCTCTCACTATCATGGCCTCTCTTGTTGCGGAGCACAGACTCCAGATGCTCAGGCTCAGTAGTTGTGGCTCACGGGCCCAGTTGCTCCGTGGCATTTGGGATCCTCCCAGACCAGGGCTCGGACCCGTATCGCCTGCATTGGCAGGCAGATTCTCAACCACTGCGCCACCAGGGAAGCCCAGTAACAGGAATCTTAATCATCAACCTCTGGTTCCAACCCGACTGGGTCTTGTGCTCTGTAGGTAGTCACCATCCTCCACCCGGGTGGGAGCCTTCGTTTCTGAAGAACAACTCAAAGATATGTGTCAGATGATGATGTATGTTCCTTGAAGAGCAACTAAGACTCTGTTTTACGCTGAACTAGTGTTTAAGCTATCATTACTTTTTTTGCTTAACTGCTTTTCCTATGTTTCTGCATTCCCTCACTTCCCTAATTAGTAACTACTTAAATCTGCTCTTTAGAACTTAGCGAAGGCTTAGAAGACTAAAGCCTTTTTCTGTAAACAAGGAACAGGGTACATGGAGGGGCTTTTGTACCAGGGAGGACCCTGCAGGGTCCTGCTCAGTTTCAGTCCCCCCTTTTCTTTGCTACTCCTTGGCCCTAATGGGAACAGGGACAGGACAAGCAAGGGAATAAAGTTTTGGATAGAGAGGTTAATTTTATACTTGGCAGGGGAACTCGGTTTTAGGGGGACTCAATTTGACCATAAAGCAAGGAACGGCTAAAAGTTAAGAGAAGGGCACGGACCAGATTCTCCCCTAGGGCCTTCGGAGAGGGTTTGGCTCTGCTGACACGTTGATCTCAGACCTCTAGCCTCCAGAGCTGTGAGATAATCTGTTTCTGTTGTTTAAACCATCTAGTTTGTGGTACTTTATTACAGCAGCACTAGGAAGCTTATTGTCACTGTGTTTCATTTTGAGATTTATATACTATTAGGAATAGTGTGATACTGTGATTTATAAGAATATATATTTGGTTGTTCAGGTGACCAGAATATTTCTCATATTACGTAGTTGGTCTTCACCCACCGGTTCCTGACTCTCAACTCTTAAAATCCTTGCGATTTCCTGTAATAAGAGTGATGAAGGTATCTTTTGTTATGTTAATGAGAATGGGGGTGACTTTTGGAAAGCTCCTGGGCAATCTAAAGAAGGGGGTTGGTTGCCGCCCCCTTCAGACATCCTGGGAGGGGAGGTGGGCTGGAGGTTGGATCAATCACCAGTGGCCCATGACTTAATCATACCTATGTAATAATAATAAGCCCTCTGTAAGAACTCAAAAGGATGGGATTCAGAGAGGTTTCGGGTGGGTGACCACATGGAGGTGCTGGGAGAGGGTTGAGCTTGGAGATAGCACGGAAGCTCCGTGCCCCCGCCCCATGCCTTGCCCTGTGCATCATTTCCATTTGGCTGTTCCTGAGTGATATCCTTTTATAATACACCAGTAATCTAGGAAGTAAAATGTTCCTCTGGATCCTGTGGGCCGCTCTAGCAAATTAATCAAACCCAAGAAGGGGTCATGAGAACCCCTATTTGTAGCCAGTTGGTCACACGTATAGGTAACAACTTGGACTTGGAACTGGTGTTTAAAGCCAAGGAGGGATTGTTGGAACGGCCAATCTGTAGTTTGTTGGTCAGAAGCTCAGCTGATAGCCTGGGCTTGCTGGTGGCCTCTGAAGGCGGGGGGCAGTCTAGTGGGACTGAGCCCTGATCCTGTGACATCTGCCACTGTCTCAGGGTAGATAGTGTCCTAATTGAATCACCCTGTTGATGTGCAAGAATTGCTTCGTGGGAGAAACTACCCTCCCCCTTGCAACACACATGTTGGAATCGGGTCCAGGAACTGCAAAGAAATAGTATTTGTTGTTATTAGATTTTTAATGTTCCCCCAAATGGGGTTATGAGTTATGAATTTAATTTAGTGCAGCTCTGCACTGAAGTACTGGTCTGAGCTATGCTTTGCATGGACCTCGTGCCTTTGCGAAGACTCCAACCAACCAGATGACATAGAAGTTCATGACTGACCTTATTCCTAAGCAGTTGAAAGTCATTTTCTTTATCATTAAATCAAAACTTATTGAGCGCTCTTAGAATTCTGACTTCTGCACAGTTAATCAATCACAGGAGCCAGGCAGGACTCCAGAACTCTCTGTGAACTTTTTCTAAGTTATTAAGAGTCACTGCTTGTGCGATGGATTTGCATCTTGCCAGCTAGACAGCAGCCTTGACTTTAGAGGATCCCAGGGGTCTTCATAAACATCTCTGTGAGGATCTTTATAAAAACACTCTTCTTCGCATTTTAGAAAAGAAGAAATTAATTTTTCCGAGAGCTCACAGTTTACGACGGAGAAGTGGCCTGGGATGCTAAGTAGGGTCTTCTGACTCCACATGAGGTGTGCTTTCTATTAACATATTTTGATTTGAATCAACAATGTGTTACCTATTTTTAGACTTCCTGGGCTCCACTGTCTGCATCAAGAGAGGGCATCGGTCCTGAATCTCCCTTAACTGTCCCAATTCTCATGACCTAGAATTTTCCTCAGAACCTGGTGTTGCCTGTATTGCTGATGGCTTTCATGTGTCATTCAAATCCATGATAATGAGTGACTCAAGTGGCGAGACAGTCCTAGGCCTGGTCATTCCGAGGTTTAGTGCCATCACTGGACACTTATAGCCTCCCTCCCCACGCATTGTGCACTTTCCCTTCTCCTCAGACCCTGGTGGGCATTTCTCAAAAAGTTCCCCATTTTACGTTCACTTCCAAGATGCGGGTTGTCTGCCTCATTATCTTGGTCCCGCTGTTGAGTTTCGTGGGGTTGAGGAACATCTCTGTGGTCTTCTCTCTTAGGACTCAGACTGAATGGACCCTGTGTTGTGTCTTTCTCATGTGGGTTTGGCTGTTCTTTGTAGGCATTGTAAATGTTTTGGAGAGTTATTATTAGAGGCGCTAGTTAATGAGAGGATAAAATATTAGCAGGAAGAAGGTCTGAAAGTTAATAACTTCTTACCCCTTTGCTCTTAAATGGTTTTGAGAGGTTTAGGTAGGAATTCAGGGATGGAAGCGTCGATGAGACAGGGTAACGTGACTGGGACACTGTAACCTCTTTCCTTTGGAAAGTGCCTTGTATTGTAAGACAATGGCATGTCATTAACGGCTTATATGTGTCTTGTTTTCAGCAAGAAGATGGATTAAATGACCCTCAAAGGTCTTCTCTGATTTGTAATTATATGGTAGCGTCTGAGTCAGAATTCTACAGTTTACAAACATTTTGAGTGGGTATTTGCCATCATGTCTTCGGTCCCTTTCCTTGTCCTGGTTGTACTTAGACAACAGGCTTGGTCTTGGTCGAATAGATCTTATACTTTCACAGAGAGGGATTGACAGAAATGCACACTGATGCAAATGCTTTGCACAAAAGGTGACTGTTTTAGTAATGTTGAAGGAGGTCTCAGCTCTGGGATCCCACGACTCATGTGATGAATGGTGGAGAGCCCTCAATAAGGTTTTTTTTTTTTTTTTTTTGAGGTACGCGGGCCTCTCACTGCGTGGCCTCCCCCGTTGCGGAGCACAGGCTCCGGATGCGCAGGCTCAGCGGCCATGGCTCATGGGCCCAGCCAGTCCATGGCATGTGGGATCTTCCCGGACCGGGGCACGAACCCGCGTCCCCTGCATCGGCAGGCAGACTCTCAACCACTGCGCCACCAGGGAAGCCCCCCTCAATAAGTTTTGATATAATAAATTGGTTTTCAATTGCTTATGAATAAGAGCAGCTTTTATATACTACCCGTCCCAGGTAGGACAAGATTGAATCCCTCTGTAGCTCAGAGATCTTGTGAAGTCATTGTTTTAGTAGCTGACTACATCCCTTTAGATTCTGCTAATACTTCTCCTCATTTTCTGTTTTGCTCACGTCTAAAACATCCCACAATAAAAACACAACAGCAACAAGAGCAACAACAATTAAGGAAAGCAAAGACCTAAGAAGTCTCCTAAACATTACTAATCATTTAATGTTGCCTAAGTATACTTCAGTGAGTTGTAAATATGTACCTTATCACTGTTTTTCCAGACAATGATAGTAAAAGATGTAATTAAGAGTTGTGTAGGGCTTCCCTGGTGGCGCAGTGGTTGAGAGTCCGCCTGCCGATGCAGGGGATGCGGGTTCGTGTCCCAGTCCGGGAAGATCCCACATGCCGCGGAGCAGCTGGGCCCGTGAGCCATGGCCGCTGGGCCTGCGCGTCCAGAGCCTGTGCTCTGCAATGGGAGGGGCCACAGCAGTGAGAGGCCCGCGTACTGCAAAAACAAAACCAAAAACACACAAAAAAAGAGTTGTGTAAAGTTATGTTTATAAATTGCTGTTCCACATTGCTCTTGCATTTTTTTCGCCTTTGATGATGGTTTGAACCGTTCACAGGAACTTTGATGTGTCTTTTAAACCATATTTCCACTGTTCCTTTCAATTGTTTGGTACACAGCCTCACACGAAAGTTGCTTTCAAAAGTGCAGTTAACATAGCTGCCAATAACAAGTGGAAACGTATTGGAAGAACAATACGTTATTTGGTGAATGTGCTCAAGAGACCACAGTTCTCTTAGTTTCAGGAAAAAGGTATTAACCTGCATTGAAATTGTGATGGCTCCTAAACTAGCTTGGTTGATTGAGGAGCATCTTGTTGGGACGTGAAATGAAGAGATGTGTCCTTGGGCTAAAATGCTGACCCCCTCACCAGCCTTTTCGTATGAACCCACTTTCCTCTTCTGCGCTGGAGGGGCTACACTTCCGTGCTGCTCTTAACACCTTCCCACCATGGGATTCATTTCTTCGACACCCCCATCTTTTTTGAGAAATACGCCTCATATCTGCTTGCCTTTTTTGAGACTTAGCTTCTTCCAGAAGCCCTTGCATTGGAGAAAGCGCATTCCCTCATACTTGATGTCTATGGCAAGATGCATACTTTTCTCGGGTTGTGTTATTTGTGCAGCGTATTCTGAGATTTTGAGATCTGAGCTCAGAACGTTCCTGGGTGGTGTTCTAAGGATCAGCCCTGGAGGGGAAGTGGACGGAGCCTGGAGCGGGAGGCGGATTCGGGCTGCGGGCCGGAGCAACTGCAGCCACCGCGGGTCCCATCGCACGCCCTGCAGCTTAGGGTGCCTTGAAAGTTACCCTGAATGGGACAAGGTTGGTCCTTTGTTCCCCAGCATCAACCAGGCATTGGATATGGGCTTCTCCCTGAAGAAACATGGTCTTGGGTCGGCTCTCTTCAACCAAGTACCACTTCCGGGCGGGGAGAGAGGGAGTTTAGCTGTGAGCCGTCAGTTCTAACAGTCTCAGGAGCCAGGAATGTGTTCATTTCAGTCACGTGGTTGGGATGTGGGGCCATCTGGGTGGTCCATGCGGTATTTCCTACAGACAGTTACTCTTATTTTGTAGAACAGAATTCTCCTACAGTTCCAACCATTGGCACACCTTGGCCCTCTCACCCACCAGAACTCTTCTGTCTTACGCCTTTTAAACTCCACTTTTCCATGCTGAGCACAAGCACCTGCCATTTTAGTGCTTTTGTTTCCTTTGCACAAGCGCTGTCTCTCGTTCACCGCAAGACCTTCATTCTGGAATCCCTCAAAGTTCAGATAGTCTCTTGGCCTAGTGTTTACCACATGTGCCACATTGTAAGGAACGTTCGGGGCATCTGTTAATCTACAGGTTCCAGGGTCACGTCTAGGTCTACTGAGTCAGTCCCTGAGAGCCTTTATGTTGAACACATTTCCCAGGTGATTCTTTTTTTTTTTTTTTTTAAAGAAGATGTTGGGGTAGGAGTTTATTAATTTATTACTTTTGCTGTGTTGGGTCTTCGTTTCTGTGCGAGGGCTTTCTCTAGTTGTGGCAAGTGGGGGCCACTCTTCATCGTGGTGCGTGGGCCTCTCACTGTCGCGGCTTCTCTTGTTGTGGAGCGCAGGCTCAGTAGTTGTGGCTCATGGGCTTAGTTGCTCCGCGGCATGTGGGATCCTCCCAGACCAGGGCTCGAACCCGTGTCCCCTGCATTAGCAGGCAGATTCTCAACCACTGTGCCACCAGGGAAGCCCCCCAGGTGATTCTTTAACCAGGGAAGTTTGAAAGTACTCTTACATTGACCCTTGTAATTTCCTGCTGAGTCCTGTCTAGGACCCGTGATGCATCATTTTAATCTTTTTTTTTTCCCCCCAGTAGTTTCATTTTCTTGCCCATTGGCTACTCTCTAGCTATAAAATTCTAACTCTAAATCTGTCAGGCCCTAATAGCTGCCTCCTTGGATGTCAGTTCAGTGCTGGGTACTGCCCGAGAAGACTGCACACCTGTATGGAGTGGTGTGACTGTAAATCCATAGTCTCAGCCGCAGGTAAACATCTGAACTGTCCACCCATCCTCCGAGTGTACCTCGGGTCCACTCCAGCTCTCATCTTCCTCCAGCAACGAGTGCACTTCTCACTTCTCTCCTTAAATTCCCTCCCCCATTACACTCACTTCTTGTGGAAAATCTCCTCAGTTCTGGTCTCATTGGGAAGAATGAAGGGCACAAGAAGCTCCTTCCTCCCACCTTCCCATCAGGACAGATTGTGTACTCACATCGCACATAGACATCATCGGAGCTGACACTGGGTTTACCTTCGGTGTTTGCGGTGTGGGCAGGCCTTCCTACATCCGCTGACCATGCCCTGCTCTTTATCAGCACAGACCCACTTTCTAGAAAATAGTTACCAGTTTAATAAATCACCCACTAATTATTTCCTGGCTGTGGGTTAGGGAAAGGGGGAATAGTCCCCAAAAGAGTAACTATGAAGATATGTTAGTATGGAGAAGAAAGAGATTTGTGGAGAGCTGACATACATCTGTATACAAGATTTCACGGGATCTAAGAAGCCATGGGCAACACATCCATTTTTACATAACCCTAAGATTTTTATTTATTTATCTATTTATTTATTTTTGCAGTACACGGGCCTCTCACTGTTGTGGCCTCTCCCGTTGCGGAGCACAGGCTCCGGACGCTCAGGCTCAGTGGCCATGGCTCATGGGCCCAGCCGCTCCGCGGCATGTGGGATCCTCCCAGACCGGGGCACGAACACGTGTCCCCTGCATCGGCAGGCGGACTCTCAACCTCTGCGCCAGCAGGGAAGTCCAACCCTAAGATTTTTAAAAAGTGATTGTAAATAATGACAGATGGTTTAATGATGGTCATTTACGAAGCATCATTTGGTCTCACTAACAACTTGTTGCTTTGTTAACAGCTTTCATCTGGTCCAGCAGATTTGGTGATTTCTTCTGCCTTCGTTTGCATTTTTGCATGAGATTGTGAATCCTTTTGTTCATATATTAGTAAGAATGTGTAACACAGATTCATCTACCTGTGACATACTGCTTCCTTAAATCCTATAAAGTATTAGTTATTAGTTACAAGAAAATATGAAAATGTGCAAGTTCAGTCTTTCCACCAATGAATATTTGCCGCACCTCTTTAGTCTTTGCATTTCTGAGCACAGAATAATTTTTCCTTTCAATGTCCAATCTTAGCCTAATTATTTTAATCACATTTTTTAAAATTAATTTTTACTGGAACATAGTGGATTTACAGTGTTGTGTTAGTTTCTGCTGTACAGCAAAGTGAATCAGTTATACATATGCATATATCCACTCTCTTTTAGATTCTTTTCCCATATAGATCATTGCAGAGTATTGAGTAGAGTTCCCTGTGCTGTACGGTAGGTTCTTAGTAGTTATCTATTTTACATATAGTAGTGTGTATATGTCAATCCTAATCTCCCGATTTATCCCTCTCTCCTTCTTTCCAGCTTGGTAACCGTAAGTTTGTTTTCTACATCTGTGACTCTATCTCTGTTTTGTAAATAAGTTCATTTGTACTATTATTTTAGATTCCACGTGTAAGCAATATCTTATGGTAATTTGTCTTTCTCTGTCTGACTTCACTCAGTATGACAATCTCTAGGTCCATCCATGTCACCGCAAATGGCATTATTTAGTTCTTTGTTATGGCTGAGTAATATTCCATTGTACACATGTACCACATCTTCTTTATCCATTCATCTGTCGATGGACATTTAGGTTGCTTCCATGTCTTGGCTATTGTAAATAGTGCTGCAGTGAACATTGGGGAGCATGCATCTTTTCAAATTACGGTTTTCTCCGGATATATGCCCAGGAGTGGGATTGCTGGATCTTATGGTAGCTCTATTTTTAGTTTTTTAAGGAACCTTCATACTCTTCTCCATAGTGGCTGCACCAATTTACATTCCCACCAGCAGTGTAGAAGGGTTCCCCTTTCTCCACACCCTCTCCAGCATTTACTATTTGTAGATTTTTTGGTGACTGGTATGAGGTGATACCTCACTGTAGTTTTGATTTGCCTTTCTCTAATAATTTGTGACGATGAGCATATTTTCATGTGCTTTTTTGCCATCTGTATTTCTCCTTTGGAGAAATGTCTATTTAGGTCTTCTGTCCATTTTTGGATTGGGTTGTTTGTTTTACTGATATTGAGCTGCATGAGCTGTTTGTGTATTTTGGAGATTAGTCCCTTGTCAGTTGCTTCATTTGCAAATATTTTCTCCCATTCTGTAGGTTGTCTTTTCATTTTGTTTATGGTTTCCTTTGCTGTGCAAAAGCTTTTAAGTTTAATGAGGTCCCATTTGTTTATTTTTGTTTTTATTTTCATTACTCTAGGAGGTGGATCAAAAAAGATCTTGACGCAATTTATGTCAGAGAGTGTTGTACCTATGGTTTCCTCTAAGAGTTTTATAGTATCTGCTCTTACATTTAGGTCTTTAATCCATTTTGAGTTTATTTTTGTGTATGGTGTTAGAGAATGTTCTAATTTCATTCTTTTTCATGTAGCTGTCCAGTTTTCTCAGCACCACTTATTGAAGAGGCTGTCTTTTCTCCATTGTATATTCTTGCCTCCTTTATCAAAAATAAAGTGACCTTATGTGCATGGGTTTATCTCTGGGCTTTCTATCCTGTTCCATTGATCTATATTTCTGTTTTTGTGCCAGTACCATACTGTCTTGATGACTGTGTAGCTTTGTAGTATAGTCTGAAGTGAGAGAGCCTGATTCCTCCAGCTCTGTTTTTCTTTCTCAAGATTGCTGTGGCTATTCAGGGCCTTTTGTGTTTCCATACAAATTGTAAAATTTTTTGTTCTAATTCTGTGAAAAATGCCTTTGGTAATTCGATAGATATTGCATTGAATCTGTAGATTGCTTTGCGTAGTATAGTCCTTTTGACAGTATTGATTCTTGCAATCCAAGAACATGGTATATCTCTTCATCTGTGTCAGCTTTGATTTGTTTCATCAGTATCTTATAGTTTTCTGAGTACAGGTCTTTTGCCTCCTTAGGTAGGTTTATCTCTAGGTATTTTATTCTTTTTGATGCGATGGTAAATGGGAGTGTTTCCTTAATTTCTCTTTTTGATCTTTCGAATCACACTTTAGTAATTAAACCCAACATGTATAGAACCAACAAGGTACACAACTCAGTGTCAATGGTGGTAGCGTGCACAACTGGGACCATCAAGTTCACATGTGTGAAGTGTTGACCTCTATGTCATGACTGCCACCTGGCCAGCAGTGATGGTGCACATTCATTGCAGTTGGGGTAAGAAGCACCCCGACTTCAGAAACAATCAGATTTTATGTCTTCATGGTGTATTATCTCAGGACTTTTCCTAAGGTTGTTGAAAGGGTTCGTTCTAGGTCCAAACAAGCGGATCCTGGTTACTAATCATGTTTCCAGAACTCATTGCCTCCTCGTGTCCACCAAACTTTCTTTCTGTGCTTTGTCTCTTAATTCCTGTGGACTGCAGGTGTAGCTGGGATACTCAGATTTTCGTGGGGACCCCATATCCAAAGTTGGACACGATGGCCCGGTGGTTGCCATGGAGACCGAGCTGAAGCTACATAACTGAGCATAGCCTCCTAGTGTCAGAAAGTGCCACCTCTTCATTCAGACACCCACCAAAGGGACTGCTGAGAGGCAGCCCATTGGCAACTGATGGCAGTCCTCATGCCAATGGCTTTAGTGTGGCTGGGTTATAATAATCTTAAAGAGTGCGGAAGGTTTGCTTCGCCTCTTGAAGACAAAAGCAAAATGTGCTTTTATATTAAATTTTAGAGAGGTTTTAACATCTCATGTTTATGCCCAAGGACTTAATATGCCACTTACCCCAGACTTTTGGGACCCTTTCTATCTTTCTTGCCTATTTCATCCACTTCCTTCCCTACGGCTCCTTCTCTTCTTCCCAGTCTTGTCTTTCTCACCATCACTGAGACCAAAACAAATGATCAAAACTAAAGTCAGGGACCCTTCAAAGTAAGGGTTGGAAACAGAAGTGGGTGTGGCCACCTCAAGCCACCCACCTTGGAGATAACCCTTCCAGCACTTTGAAGCAGATGGTCATTCCTACATGATGAACCGTTGTACCTCTGTCCTGCTGGCCTGGGCACTTTATTCCATAGGCATTTACTTTCTAGACAGCAGGTATGGCGACTGGGGAGAGGTTCCTGGAATTGGGAGAATCCACACAATTTACCAGCGAAGTAAAAACTTGAGAGTGATGTCTGAGCATGCCTGCCTTTATAATCGGCGTTCATCTTCATCGACACTGTTTCTTGTCCCTGCTGTGAAGGAGGAGCTGGGAAGAGAATGAAGTTTATACCGACGTTTCTTTATTTTCTAGGTTCCCCAGAAACAAGGCTGTAGTTGTTTAATTTATATAGGTACTCTACTGCTCATGCTTTCCTTACTTTGTAAGATGAGTCATTTACTAAATTTTAGTTAGTACATTGAATGCTCCCTCTAAACCTACCTAAGGTTGGATTTCTTGTGGCACAAGTCATTTATTCAGTCTTGAAATCCTCCAGGGCTCTATGTGATTTTGTGGAGAATGCACAGTTTACCAGCATTTTCTCCTGAAAATATAAATTTTACGACCAAACATGGTTCAGTGAATACATATCCAAAATCACAGCCATGGCAAGAGTGAATTCACAGCTAGCACGTCCTCTTGGAGGAGGTTACAGTCGGAAGACTAGTGCCTGAGGTGTGCTAACGGAAGCTAGTATCTCCGATTCTGTGGTGGGTCCCAGCCTTCTGTCAGAGACAGTAAGCAGTAAAAGCTGCGTCCTCATGTAGCGCTCTCCCACAGACAGAATTTGTAAGCATATTCCTGATTAAAATCCATAGTCAAGTGTTCATGAAAGTAATGTTTTCCCATATGGCGTCGTCGAGCCCTTGCTGTCCTATACATTTTTCTTCAGATGACTCTATTTAGATCTATAAAAAGCTAATGAGCATGATTCTTTCTTAAGTAATTTGTACTTGATTCTGAATACAAGTTTTTGTTCAGATTTTCATATTCTCAGGCCGAATCTCTTGGACATTGACTCTACAGGAAACAAAATAATGAATCTGTTTCCTAAAAGCTCCACCCAGAGAAGATGAAAAATCTGTTCAGCTCCATCTATTTATTTCCTTCTTTTCAGTTCCTCATGATCTAATGATTACGTTTAAATGTATTTGTATGACTCCGTATTCCAGTCATTTATTTATTCAGTCAGTATTCATTAAGGTCATGAGGGAGCCAGTGGTGAGGGGGAGATATAGACACATTCTGTCTTTAAGGAGGTCATAGGCGGGGCTGGGTGGGGAGCGGTGGTGATGATCACTAAGGAAAAACAACACGAATATGTTTATACTTGGCAACTGTGTAGAGTGCCTCGGAAGAGAAGTACAGGTAGGCGCAGAGCATGTGCAACAGGGGAGCTGTTGTAGTCAGGGAGTGGGCGTCAGGGAAGGCTTCCTGGAAGAAGTGGCACTTGCAGTGACCTGAAGGGTGCATGGGAGTTGACTTGGGGAGGGGACAAGTTCTGGGTGGGAGGACAGCACTTACAGAGGTTCTCATTCCTGGACAGGCTTGCCAGGTGTGAAGAAGTGAAGCAAAGAACAACGTGGCCGGGTCCTGCATTCCATTGGTGGGGGCCAGAGGGGAGGGCTGGGTGTCTGGAGAGGTATATTTGTATGGTCCAATACTG
Organism: Mesoplodon bidens; assembly: GCF_964165515.1. Lineage (NCBI taxonomy): Eukaryota > Metazoa > Chordata > Mammalia > Artiodactyla > Ziphiidae > Mesoplodon > Mesoplodon bidens. Next base: position 48,109,717 of record NC_138180.1, read on the forward strand.
TTTTCCTATAGAATTCAGTTCACTGTGAGAGATTTGTAGAATCCAGAGGGAAATGTTTTAGGGGGACTGGTTAATGAAGAGGCTGTTTATTTACTGAGGATGATCCATAACATTTGAAAGAACTCCTACTGTAAACCACAAATGTAAACACAGAGCTTTTTTTACCTTTTAAGTAGACTTTGTTTTAGAGCTGTTTTAGGTTCACAGCAAAATGGAGCAGAAAATACAAAGAGTTCCTGTATACCCTCTGACCCTGTACATGCACAGCCTCTCCTGTTATCACCCTCCCTCCCTGGTGGTACATTTGCTACATTGATGAACCTTCACCGACATGTCATCATCACCCCAAGTCCATAGTTTACATCAGGGGTCGCTCTTGTACATTTTATGGGTTTGGACCAATGTATAATGTATCCACCATTACAGTATCATACAGAGTGGGTTCAGTGTCCTAAAAATCCTCTGTGCTCTGCCTGTTATCCCTCCCTCCCCTCAACCTCTGACAACCACTGATCCGTTCACTGTCTCCATAGTTTTGCCTTTTCTAGAATGTCATAGAGTTGGAATCTTACAATATTGTAGCCTTTTCAGATTGACTTCTTTCACTCAGCAATATGCATTTAAGTTCCCTGAGAAATCTTTTGAATGAATGTATAGTTGTGATGATCACTAGCAAAGATTCATTTTAAAACATATTTTGAGGGCTTCCCTGGTGGCGCAGTGGTTGAGGGTCTGCCTGCCGATGCAGGGGACACGGGTTCGTGCCCCGGTCCGGGAAGATTCCGCGTGCCACGGAGCGGCTGGGCCCGTGAGCCATGGCCGCTGAGCCTGCGCGTCAGGAGCCTGTGCTCCACAATGGGAGAGGCCACGACAGTGAGGGGCCCGCATACCGAAAAAAAAAAAAAAATTGAGCCATGGAAATGCTTAGTCTCAATTTAAGTCTCCTGAACTCCTCTTTTAGCTGTTGAATACATGAGAAACTTCGTGAGTATATCGACAATAGAAAGGAATATCCTTAAAACAATAAATGAAATCAACTATTTTATTCCTTAATTCCAAAGTAATAGGAAAATATTCTGGATTAAAATCAACTGCTACATTCTAATCTATGCCTTCATTTTAGAAACCTTACATTTAACATGAAAAGAAAATCATTGATTGAGTCACCGCTGATTACTTGTGGTTTCATAGGGTTGATTTGTAAAGTTTAGGTCTGTGGCGGGTTTTCTGCAATGGTTTCAACTCAAATGTTCTGTCCTGCTGTTGGGCGGTCACTCAGTATTGAGTTTCCGAAACTGCACACTGGTTAGTCCTTGTGGCTCTTCCACACCATCACCTGCTTATGCTAAAAAACAAGTGGGATCTGTTCTAGTTCTCTTTTTTCTTTGCAAACGGTTGTATCTAGATAACTAGTTTTCATCTCTCTTTATCCTTCCCTTGAGGGCTGTCTTTGAGTGAAGTGTTTACTTGAAGCTTTTGAAGAATTATTTTTCTTAAAGGAAAAAATCAAAAGGCTAGAATGGAGGGACTTTGAAAGTATCATTGAAATAGTGTCTGGGTGCAGTTGATTGAACTTATGTAGACTCTTTGAAAGTTGGATTGACTGGCATTCATGTTTGATCTAGTTAAACCAATAAAATACAGGATATAATCTTTATATAATTACAAACTCCCGCTGTCTGATCCTACCTGGAGGTTACAAGGATGATTCTAGAGGCAGATGTCTTTCATGCCTAATGTACTTTGTCTCTTTATTTTGCTGGCTTTTAGCCAGAGCGAGACTTTTTTATTTTTGTTGTCAATTGGCTTTACTGGTGAAGGCTATTGTAATCCAACTAAAAACTTCCCCCAGGCGGGATGTTGAAATGTACTGGATTCTTGTCTTTTTCCATTGCTTTCCTGCTCAAAGAGCATTCCAGGTAAGCAGCGTAGGTGGATGGTGCAATGTACGTGCACACCTGGCCGAGACACAGTGGCTGGAGTTACTCAGCCACTTGATGCCATGAGGCAGGGTTTGTAGAAGTTCTTTGTAGAGATAAACTGTATTGTATGGCCGATGCTGATTGATACAGGCAAAAGCATAGGGCAGCTGCAATACCTTGACGTGGGTGGGGGGTGGGGACTGTTTTAAGAAAAATAGGAAACCCAAAACCCAAAAAGGAAATAGGGTGGAAATGTGTGTGTGTGTGTGTGTGTGTGTGTGTAGAAAATTTCTGCAGAGAGAAAACTCCATGAATAAATTCAAAAGACAAATGATGCAGTGGAAACATTTTACAACACCTATTACAGACAAGTTATTATTAGGTCTAATTGGTACTAATAGCTGCTACAATTGCTAAGAAAAGAGTAAACCATCCAAAATAGAAATGGTAAAATGCATAGACAGTTCACCGTAAAGGAAATACAAATGGCCAATCAAAGGCAATTAAAGCAATTGCCGTCTCATCACATTGGCAAACATTGGAAAATTGCTACCACCCAGGGAAAAATCCATGATAATTCCCCCCGCCCCCCTCCTACCCCCCAAGCCTCAGTAATAAGATGGAACCATTTAGCATAGGATGAGTGCTACACACAGGAGTTGGGAGACTGTAAGTCCAGGATTACTCCTCAGAACAAACATAATGGCAGACAAAGAAAGTAACATCAATAATCACAATGGCCTTTAAAAAAAACATTTTTTTTTTTTTACATCTAACTCGGTGCCAAATGTTTTGCTAAATACTTTGCATGGATTACCTTTTTAATCTTCCCAAGCAAACTATGACATACTATCTTCAGTAATGAAAAAATAAATGATTATAATCACAATCATCTTTCATGCCTGCTTGCTGTTGCCCTGAATATTTCTTTCTAATGACAGCTTTTCATTTTATGATTAATGGGAAATTTTGCTTAAAATGAAAATGCTTTGGTTGAGGAGATGCATTGATATAAACTCCCAATAAAATGTAGACAACAGATGGGCTTTGTGGCCATTGGGGTATACGAGCCAATAGGACAGGGAACACTGTTTCAGCATGGGAGGGGTTAGCAGAGTTTGCATTTGCTGGGCTGCTGAAGACAGGCTTTGCTGGATTCTTTTATTGTTGAGGTTGGACCATTTCATCTACAAAGGGAACAAAAGGATTCTAAGCAAGGTGTGCCATGAACAGAGCGTCTCACAGATCTAATCCTCTTTTTTTTTTTTAAACCCTCTGACATGTACTAAATAAAATACTTTATTTCCAATAAGTCAAAATCCACTGTAATCTGCTTTCTACCTATTCAGCCGACCTCCTCTCCTATTGTCTGCTCCAGCCCATCCATCTGATCTGCTGTTCCCTGAGCTTACAGCGTTCAGGACTGTCTGGACCAATTCTACTCTCCTTCCAAGATTATAAACCTGGGGATTCCTTCACAGCCCACTGTAAATCTCACCCTGTGTCTCACTCAGCTTTCCTCACTGGGGTTCTCACGGTGGAGTTAACCACTGGCTTCAGGATGTCCATATTTTAGTTGCCGTCTTTGACTCCCAGTTTCTTAAGTAGAAAATGGGTAAATGAAACTTGTGTCGTATACAGGATGATGATATGGGGCTGAATATGTCCAGCACCAGAGCGAGTGCCTGTTCTACAGATGTGGACAGTCATGCAATCATGGTAATATTTATAGATAATAATTGGGTCAGTGGCATATTACCCCACGGGTAATATTTTTGTCAGCCACTAATTGGGGGCAGGCAGCAGTTGCCACGCCTACTTTTGCAGGCCCAGTCACCTTTGCGTGGCCTTTGATGGAGGCCACCTCTGTGAGAACCAGGAGCTGGTCCAGTGGCTCGTGTGAAACTTTGAAGCAGAGAACAAACAGGAAGGCCGGTCTGCTGGACCACCTCTAGCTGAGGAGCAAAGGCTTAGGTCAAAGAAAACAGATGCTACAGCAGGAGAGCGTGTGATACATCTCTCAGGAGCAGTGCAGCAAATGCAGAGAGGCAGACATCCAGAGGTCCTGCCCATCTCTCCAGGAAAAGGAAGACCTGGAAGGGAAGGAGGTGGAAGCTGGTCCGAGGTCAAGGGTCCAAGAGCAAGGGGCCGGACCCTCTGACCTGACACAGGGAGGCAGAAGCTCCTCAGACCTGGTGCAGGAGGTTGTCAGGATGTGGCCCTGACCTAGTCTCTTAGATTGGCGTCCATTCACTTTAGCCCTGAGTCTCTTTAGAAGGAACCTCACTGGTTCCCATCTCTGGGCTGTGAGCACAGAGCACTGAAGTTGGGGCCAGGATGTTCTCTGACAGACGTGGTCCTCGGAAGTCCCAGCAGGACCCAACCCCGCATGGACCAGAGACCCTTCCGGGAAAAGACAAGGAGGGTGGACGTTCTCCCAAAGCTGCCCTGGACCCTGTTGTCAGCTTTCCTGTGATAATATACTCCTCAACGTTTGGCCTCTGCTTTTTGTTGCAGTTGTCACCCTATTTATGACCGACAGCTCAGTCTGCCTAACCTCCTCTGTGAACTTTGAGTGTGTCACCAGGCCCAGGGCTCCCTTTCTGAAACACCAATTTGCCCGTCATGCCCTCTTTCTTGCACCCTTTTTACTAACACGTCATTTCCAGTAATTAAACCATGTCCACTGTTTGTCCAACTTTGGCCTCTGCCCAATCTAATTATTTCTCTGATCTTGCCAAAGATCATACTTAACCTCAGCCCAGGCTGTTCATATACTGCTCCAGCTTCAGCCCTTGTTTGTCGGACTGATGTACAATGATATGTAGAGAGAGATAAGGGCCCCCTGAAGATGTGTGGACCTTAATAAGGGGATGAGTAGGTTGATACCAGATTATCTAAAATTGCAGAGATTTTTAGCAATTTGGGGGAGTTAAGACTGTAAAGGAGAAAGTTAGGGCCGCATGGTGCAGAGATTTAATAGCTGAAGCCTTACTGTGGGACTGAGATCTATAGCCGAGTGATTTTTAGATAGGAGGGGAAATTTTCTAATCCTAAACAGTTGAGATCTACCCAGTGGTTTTGGGAATCCTGTAGTATTAAGATATATTATTGTGAATGGAAGAGCAAATATCCATACAATGGAACGTGACAACGAAAAAGAATGAAGTATTGACATATATGACAATATGGATGAAGCAAAAATAGTGTATCATTTAACATCATGTAAAACATTATGAAATGAAAGAAGCCGGACACAGAAGACTACATATTGTATGATTCCGTTTATAAGAAGTGTCCAGAGTAGGTAAATTTATAGAGAAAGAAAGTACGTTCGTGGTGGCCAGGACCTGGGTGGAAGGACTGCTAATGGGTACTGCTTTCTGTCAGGGGTGATGAGAAAGTTCAGAAATTACTGGTGATGGTCGCACAACCTTTCTTCTGAAAACCACTGAGTTATATGATTAACTTTTGTGTTTGTGAATTATATATGAATAAACGTGTAATAAGAGTATTTTTCAAAAGATATATCATTGGTTCAATTTTTGGGGTTTTTTTTTAATAGTGTTTATTTTTGTTGACAGTTTGCTTTATTTATTTATTTATGGCTGTGTTGGGTCTTCATTTCTGTGCGAGGGCTTTCTCTAGTTGTGGCAAACGGGGGCCACTCTTCATTGCGGCGCGTGGGCCTCTCACTATTGTGGCCTCTCTTGTTGCGGAGCACAGTCTCCAGATGCGCAGGCTCAGTAATTGTGGCTCACGGGCCCAGTTGCTCTGCGACATGTGGGATCTTCCCAGACCAGGGCTCGAACCCGTGTCCCCTGCATTGGCAGGCAGATTCTCAACCACTGCGCCACCAAGGAAGCCCCTCAATGTTCTTTTAACTGCAAACAAAGGTGATACTATTCTGTTCATACCGATGTTCTTAAAAGTTTAGGCATTCATACATAGGAGATGGACTATTTTATCTCATACCCAACCTTGAACTTCAAAGAACAAGAGGCCACAGCATCTTAATTTTTGGGTGACTGTTTCTGTTATCTGTTACAACCACCCCAGCCTAGAACAATCTGATGTAAATATCACAGTCCAACCATCACCAAAATTTTAGTCATGTGGAATGACAAGTTTCAAGCAGAAATTCAAATACTAGGGATAATAAATCATAGTCCTACAAAACTATATTCAAAAAGATACAGGCACCCCTATCTTCATAGCAGCACTATTTATAATAGCCAAGACATGGAAGCAACGTAAGTATCCATCGACAGATGAATGGGTAAGGAAGATGTGGTACATATATACAATGGAATACTACTCAGCCATAAAAAAGAAGGAAACAGTGCCATTTGCAGCAACATGGATGGACCTAGAGATTATCATACTAAGTGAAGTAAGTCAAAGGCAAATACCACAGGATATCACTTATATGTAGAATCTAAAATGTGACACAAATGAACTTATCTACAACACAGAAACAGACTCACAGACAGAGAGAACAGACTTGTCGTTGCCAAGGGGGAGGGGTGTTGGGGACGGGAAGGATTGGGAGTTTGGGGTTAGGAGATGCAAACTACTATATATAGAGAATGGATAAACAACAAGGTCTTACTGTAGAGTACAGGGAACTCTATTCAATATCCTGTGATAAAGCATTACTGGAAAAGAATATGAAAAAGAATGTATATATTTATATAACTGAATCACTTTGCTGGACAGCAGAAATTAACACAACATTGTAGATCAACTATACTTCAATAAAATACATTTTAATAAACAAATAAATCCTAGTCCTAGTATTTGGTACATGTTGAGTAGCTGTCAAGCTGTGCGAAGTGGATTGTGTCTCACTTAGTTATCCCACTGACCTCATGCAGAAGGTATTGTCCTTATGCTTTGCAGACAGATACAGACTGAGGGACAGACATAGTAAGCCCCTTGTCCAGAGTCACACATCCCAGTGAAAGGGAAAGAGGAGGTTTTTCCCGTGGGATTTGACTTCCAGGCTCAAACACTTATTACTGAATTGGTTAAAATTGAAAGCCTCCAGGATGCCAACTTGTACATTTACCACAGGTACTCACTACGGAAGAACCGTCTAGCGGTCATTTTCCTGTTGGTCTGTATTCTGTTGCTCAGCACACCTGAGAGATGGCTCAGACACTTTTCCTTTTGAAACACCTTGAAATCTTCATTATACATTATACATATGTATTTGTATCATAAAGTCCAGGGCAAAAAATGATATCCTATTTTAGGAAGAGGGACATATATCAGGGTGCTAAAATTGGTCTGTCATTAATGCAGGTATTTTAAAATGATAGTAATACACACAGGTATATGTAGATTTCAAGTAGAAAATTATTTAATGAGTCAATATTTCTTTTTCTTTTTGCAGAACAACGGTTCCCTGGTTTGGTGCCAGAATCACAAGCAATGTTCTAAGGTATGTTCCCTACAACTATATCAGTATTTTAAAAAAACGTTTCATTTTGTAACAACTGTAGAGTCACAGGACGTTGCCAAGCTAGTACAGAGAAATCACATGTACTCTTCACTCATTTCCCACCAGTGGTTACCCTTTACGTATATGTAGAACAATATCACAAGCAGAAAATTGCCTTGGTACAAGGTATGTATATAGTTCTATGAGATTTTATCACATGTATGGATTTAGTTAGTGTAGCCACCACTGCAATCGAGGTACATATATCAACATTACTGTATACTACCTTATTTCTCTCTTTATTCTCGAATTATTTCAATCAAAAGTATTTTTAAGGAGAAAACATCTTCTGATTACACGAGAAGATTTAATGCATTCTCCTTACGCCTAAGTTGTTTTGTATGCGTTTATTGTGTTTGTGTGTGGGAATTGCTCGTTCGCTAATCTGATTCTTTAACTAAGCAGTCTCTTTTCTATCTTGGAGTATTTCTTGTTGCACACACATGCTCTAAAGTTATCATTATACTCATTCATATGTTTCATAGCATAGATTTCTTACCTCAGTCCCCAAACATCACCATCTTTAAATATATTTATATGTTTATATAGAGAGTATATATGTATGTATATGCTTTAGCTCCAGTCTCAAAGTCGGTTTTATATTCAGAATACTGCAGCACTTTGGGATTGTAATAGCGTTTGATGAGATTTCTTTCATGGTTACAACTATTAGACCGAACATTGAAGTATTCCTTTATTTTACAACCAAAATTTCATCTGAGCAATACACGATAATATGGAACAGCATATTTATGAAGAACATTATTAGTTTGAAGGGTCTTTCAAACAAATTATCTCAAAGTAAATGATTGTAGAATAATGTTCCTAAACCTAAAACTTCACTATAATGATACATTCTGACATTCATGCATGCGTTGTGTCATTTAATCCGCATGAGCGTTATTAAAAACAGAACAGAATTATTATGTGAATGTGAAATAATTTGGTGAAAACAAACTTTGCTTAGTTCTGACTCTCTAGATCCTGGGCAGACATGAAATGTCTGGTTTATGATCCTTTTACTCTTTTTATATAATATCATACATATTTGCTCTGATTAGAGATTTTCTGCTTATCTATTATATTAATTGTTCTTCAGTTGGTGTTTTGGGTAATTTGTTTATGTCATCACTGCAGGAGAAGATATGTGTGTGTGTGTGTGTGTGTGTGTGTATTTATATGAATGTATGGCTGTGAGGCTGACTAAATTTCATAAGTAGTGTTTTTGTCCAGTTTTGTTCGTTGGGTATTACTTGAATGATAATTTGTTGTATGAGTATTATTTCTCATAAGCACCTCTTTTCTCCTTATGCTATCAAGAAATTAATTTTTTTTTACACACTTGAAATTTGAGTGGGACACGTTCATTTAAACTGCTTTTAAAATATCCTAATTAAAGAACATTGCAGCCCTAGGGAATACAGATTGTTAAACCATATTTTGTAATTGAATGATCAAGGCTGACATGAGAGACTGAACTTGACAAGAAAAGAAATCAGTTCCTTTTGCCTGAAAGCAGAAATGAATCAGTAAGTCATAGATAACTTCAACAGAAACTTTGGAATATATTACAAAGCCAACATAAATTTAAGGGTTGTCTTTAGTCTGAATACTTGGGGATGAATCTTACATGTTAATCACAGTTTATCTCTTTTGGATATTATCACCATGGGATACACTTGCAGATAATTACAGTTTGCACTTCTTCTGAGATTCATGAAGCATTGTGTAGGCTTTTCCTTTGCTTTTTAGGTTAATGAGGTGAAGGGTGAGCCGTGGTAACTCCATTTTACACATGGGGAAATTCAGGCACATACGTATTGGATAATGCCCTGGAATCACTCAGCCAATCAGCAGAGGTAAACTAAAGTTTGGAATGCCATCTCCTAAGCTGTGTTGTATAGAGACCAACAACTTGAAAAACCGTTGTGAGCAAATATTGGGACCGAAGAGTAAAAACACCTCACCAAATCAAGAAGTAATGCTGATGATATAACTTTCTGAATATATGTTAAAAGATAAAGTTCACATAACATTTTATAGAAAGTACACACTTTCTAATTCGTTCTCGTTGTGTTTGCAAAGCCCATCACCTTCAGGATCCCCCCAGAAGGTGAGTTCTTCTTCCCGTCTAACTGCCTGCCTTGTCCAATCTGCCATCATCTCTTGCCTGGACCAATCCAGGAGCATCCTCTTGGGTCTCCCAGCTTCTACTGCACCCACGTGGCTGCTGGAAAGACCCTTTAAACATATAAGCTGAATCTTGCTGCTGTCTGCCTCACACCTTTTAATATCTTCCTACCTCACTCAGTCTAAGACATCGATCGGCCCTGTCTTGTCTGCCTGTGCTCTCTCTCCAACTTCCTCCTTTGCTTTACCCCCATCAAGCCTGCTTTTCCCTCCACCAGAAGGCTCCTTCCGCAGTCACCCAGCTCACCGCACCCCATTCATGTCTCAGCACAAAGGCCACCTGCTCAGCCTTGCCCTCCCAGGTCACCTCCCACCCATTTACACACTTCCTCAGCCGTATATTATACCCGCACGACATTATATAGTTGTTCCTTTATCTCTGAGAGTCTGTCTCCTTCACCAGAAAGTAAGCGCCGAGGGGCATCGACTGAGTTGTCTTTGTTCACTGTGGTATTTTCAAGCCTAGAATGGTGTTTGGCACAGAGTAGTTGCTCACCAAATATTTGTGAATGAATCCATGAATGAAGTCCATACAGTACATTTTCTTCCTCCCCCAAAGTACATCACTACTGTATTACCTTCAGGAAAAAGGTTATAATCCATTTTGTATCCATGTAACTTAGCATGATTATTTATTATTAATTAGGAAAATCTTCCTCCTATAATGAAGCCAGTACTGTGAAGTCAGGGGTCTTTGGCATCATTTAGCTCCTAGATGATGTAGAGCAGTGACTTACTGTCCTGCATGGTTTGAGGCCAGTGGTTCTCAAGCTGGAGCGATTCTGCTCCCAAGGGATCATTTGGCAATGGCAGGAGACATTTGTGGTTGTCACTACTGCCATCTAGTGGGTGGAGGTCAGAAATGCTGACAAACTACAATGCATAGGACGCCCTCACAGTGAAGAAGCTGTAAGCTCAATAGCGCCGAGGGAGGTTGAAAAACCCTGGTCTGTGCATTTTGCGAGTTATAAAGGAATTGAAGAACACATTCCTATTCTCAGCAGTTTTACTTTATTATATGAAGGAAAATAAACATATAACTTACCGAGCATGTGGTATGCGCCAAGCACCTTTTCAGGGGCTCATTATATGTTAGGAGTTCTAATGCTCATCATATACAATTTCTTTATTTTAATATATTTATTTATTTATTTTTGGCTGCATTGGGTCTTCATTGCTGCACACGGGCTTTCTCTAGTTGCGGCGAGTGGGGGCTACTCTTCGTTGCAATGCCCAGGCTTCTCATTGCGGTGGCTTCTCTTGTTGTGGAGCACGGGCTCTAGGCACGCGGGCTCAGTAGTTGTGGCTCGCGGGCTCTAGAGCACAGGCTCAGTAGTTGTGGCGCCTGGGCTTAGTTGCTCTGTGGCATGTGGGATCTTCCAGGACCAGGGCTCAAACCCATGTCCCCTGCATTGGCAGGCGGATTCTTAACCACTGCACCACCAGGGAAGTCCACATCATATACAATTTCTGTAAAAGGCCAGATAGTAAATACTTCCATCTTTGTAGCCCATAAAGTCTCTGTGGCAACTACTCATGTGGCCACTCTAGCATGAAATCAGTGATAGATAGTACCTAAACAAAGGACAGTGGCTGTGTTCCAGTAAAGCTTTATGTTTGGACACTGGAATTTGAATTTCATGTAATGTTCATGTCATGAAATTTTATTATCTTTCCCAACCATTAAAAAATGTAAGAACCATTCTTTGCCTGCTGGCTGTACACAAACAAGTGCCAGGCTGGATTTGCCCATTTGCCAGAGTTTGCCATTGCATTCACATATGCAAAATCAGTCAAAAACAAAACAGTAAAGTTGCATTTGTCTCTCAATACAAAGACATATCTTGATGTATTCAAACTAAAAGATGGACAGTTTCTAGCTTCCTGTGTGGAACATTTTTGGTCAGCTTGCGAGGATTTGTTGATTGAATGAAGGAATGGTAAACAACAGTAAGAAAACATCAAACCACAATTAATTTTTGAAAATTCAGTGTTAAAACGCAATTATTAGAGCCAGTAAAAATTGTGGAGCACTTTAAGATGGGCAAAATGATGGCTGGATGTCCCCTCTTGCACCCTTGCAGGTTATCTGCATTGTTCATTGTCTTTGAGCTATTTTCTTACTCTGTAAATGTAGAAAGCTGATAATAATGCAGATGATTCTTGTCCATGGAAATGCAAATGGTTGTGTGCAGTGTATTGCAATTGATGCTTCCCCCATCAATAGACCATTTTGCATCTAGTTGTAAATCCATTTTAGCATTTGTTTTTGTGTGTGAATATATTTATATTTGTATTTCTTGGATTTCTCCTTTGAACCACATGTAACATACTACTGGTTCTTGCAGTATTTCATGAGTTAAATCTTTGAGACTTGTTCATTTTATATTTGCATGTGAGTCATGCATTTACTTTATAAAATAAGCATCCTTTGACCTTACGCTGCTCAGTTACCCTTCTAAACATTGCATCTGAGAATGGCATTCTTGTTGACACGCACCCCTGTCTGGGGAGCAGGCATGCTCATCTTTCTCCTTTTGGGTGTTATAACTCACTCACTTGACTTTTGTTTCCCATTTGGTTGTGAGGATTTGAGTTGAAAAGCAGTAATTTAGGGCTCAATCTTGGTGCGGTGGCATGTTGCTTTGATCTCAGTGGGAGTTCGGTTCTTATAAGGGCTATAACTCCAGATTCTTAGTGATTTTCCAGGTTTATTCAGAGCCAAATTTAGAGGTGAGGAAGATTGGTTTTGCTTGTATGAACATCTGGACAGTTTCATTTGACATCTCTGAAATTTATTGGATAAAGGTCAAACCCCAGAAACATAACTGAATGTGACCGTTGAAGGTTTTTGTGTTGTGTTAGATGCTTTCTATGATTTATGTGGTAATGACAGTAAATCTATAGAGCCCCAGGAAAATACATCTTAAGGAGGGAAATGAAAACTCAGGCACCCATGGAAATGCGCTATGTCCAAATACCCAAAGAACCAAAGTCGAACAGTTTATTTTTTGTAATATTCTAGTATCCAACAGTTTGAAATTTCAGTTGTTTTATATCCTTTAAAACATTTAAAGCCTATTGTAATACTTACTGATATTCCTACAGTTTTCCCTGACTTTGTGTAATCAACTTCAAGGACAAAGTTGATGTATATCGAGCATCTCTTGTCCAACATACTGATATCTTTTGGGAGGTACCAATTATTTCATAGGCAAAGCCACCACTGACATTGATTGCCAAGAAAAGTTGTAGGTTTGTGCCACTGGAGGAGTAGAAAACTTCTCCAATGTTATAATTAATTCCCTTTATTTTGGATACCAATGTTATTATTTCCATAAGTAATGATCATGATATTATTTCTAAGTAAATGGGATGTGATAATCTAGGAAGAGAAGAGAAATATTCTATTTCCTTACACCAGTGGAATTAAAATGTGTATGGAATGCATATGAAAAGAAATTGTGAGGTGTGTGAAAGTTTGGCTAGTGTTCTTTTCAAATACCAGTCTGTACATGCAGTATTGTAGTGGCATGATGAATAAAAATTGTCAAATGCACATTTGTTAGACTATCCTATAACATCATGCCAGTACATGGCGTGATTTTAAGTACCCCAAAGGCCATTATGTGCTTTTGTGCTTAGCAGGAGATGAAGTCTGTCCTCCGGGAGACCTGAGCTCTTGGATTTCCTGGTCTCCATGAAGCTGAAAAATCACATCATCAGCAACCTTGAGTCAGGGGTCCATGTGTAACTGCATTCTCAAGTACTCCATCCAGTGTCCCTGTAGGGGAACATTCAAGTCGGTATCACCTCTGAGGTGAAGGCAGAAATGGAGAAAAAAAGAAAGGACAAAGTGAGAGAATGTGGAGCAACAGATAAAAACAAAAAGAACTTACAAATGGGGGAGCTAAATGAATACCTAGTTTCCAAACTTCGTTTCTGAAGTGGTAGGTGCTGAGGTTTGTGAGAATCAGCGAAGGCTCCCATCAGGGTCCCTGCTAGGGCTCAGGCAGGTGGATCGGTGAGTTGATGATTTTAACAATGAGAGGTTTGCCATCTGTCACCGCCTCCTGGAATGCAAGCTCACGGCTCTAATTGGAGCCTTCAGCATGGAAGGCAGCCTGAACTGGTGTCGCTGATTTGCTTTCCCTCACACTGTCATTCTTATGGTAAGTGTTTTCTGCCCTCACGCTGGGAACTTTTATCAAACATATTAGTGTGCTTTGGGGCAATCATTAGCCATCAGTAGCTGGAACATTCCAGGGTTTTTTTAGCCTGGAAACTAGCCTGTGCGCTGCAGTAACTTGCAACGCTTGGCCAGGCTCACAGCACAATCAGTATTTAAGGAAAAGAACAGGTTCGTATTTGGATGTAAATCCAACATGTGACATGTTAATAGCCCATCGTGTTTCTGAGTTTCCATATCAGTTTTTACGGATGCGAAAGACTTCCACCTGCTGTAAACTTCAAAGCAAAGACATGTGGAGGGGAAAAAACATCTGTATACAGGTCTTTGTCCTCACCCCTTCCTCAGCTCTTCCTATTAATTTCTCCTTCCATCTGATGAAAGAAGGTGCCAACGAAATCTCTTAGTTGGTTCATGACTGATCAAGGGTTCTTGAAAGCTGGCTTTAGAAAGGGGATGCATTTTGGGGCTTCCCTGGTGACGCAGTGGTTGAGGGTCCGCCTGCCAGTGCAGGGGACGCGGGTTCGTGTCCCGGTCCGGGAGGATCCCACGTGCCGCGGAGCGGCTTGGCCCGTGAGCCATGGCCGCTGAGCCCGCGCGTCCGGGGCCTGTGCTCCGCAACGGGAGAGACCACGGCAGTGAGAGGCCCGCCTACCACAAAAAAAAAAAAAAAAAAGAAAGGGGATGCATTTTGAACATATGAAACACAGATACATCAGGAGGCGTCACAGGGTGATTATGGTCTGACAGACGTTTTGAAGTTGTATTCATCAGAAGGTACACAGAGGAGCCTAGATGAGCTCCGATTGCTTGAAGATGTTGGGTTTGAGCTGGCAACTGGCAAAGAGCACCAGTGTCGATTGAAGGATGCGAATGGTTGTGTTTCAGAGAGAAGATCGACTTGGACTTCAGTAAGCTGGGGAGGGCAGAATTTGTGGGCACTGAATACGTCAGTGTGCTGAGTTGCCCTGCCTTTTCCAAGGAGAAGTAGTCTCCCCTGAGGTGAAAACTCTCACTTGAATTGGGGGGGGGCGGTCAGCATTTGTTTTTCTATGTTCATGATTGTGACCCCATCCTGTAGGTAATCCTTGACATGAGGGTCAAGTTGTTCTACCGAATCATACACAGGAATTCCTCTTAGAAGCCTAATATGTGTTGGTACATGGTCTGACTTGGAAACATTATTGCTTTATGTTTGTAAAAGAGCAGTTGTTATAGGGAAATAAATCTAGGTATTAATTTCAACTCTGTTTTTGCTACCTGACACTCTCTTTACTAGGAGATGCTCTTGTGTCTCATTTGCCTAAAGAAGGAATATAGGCTAATTATTTGAAAAATTAATTTTCCTTTCTCAAGATTTCTCACTTTTTATCTATTTGATGTGGAAGAACTTCCTTCATCCTATAAATAATCACATTCAGTTACCTTAGTTTATTTGTTTTCTAATCTTTGGGGTCATAGGACTTTCTGTAAGATTCATTGCTCAAAGCATGACGTTCTTTGGGTGATGTTGTTACTGAACCAAAAACTTGGGTCTGATTGCCTGTGCAGTAAACCCAATCTACTGACACTGGGTTGTGGTGAAGGGAAGTGTAGTGTTGATTGCAAGGCCAAGAAAGGAGCATGGACAGCTCATGCTCAGAAGACCCAAACTCCCTGATGGCTTTCAGGGAAACGTTTTTAATGACTCGGTGAGGAGAAGGGTTGCAGGTGTATGATCAGCTTGTGGACATAATTTTATTGGTTGGTGGTGAGGTAATCTGGTGGTATTTTGGGAGTCAACGTCATCAACCTTCTGGTTCCAGCTGGTCTAGGGTCTACGTGCTTGTGGTCAATGTGAAGTTAACTTCTTCCACCTGGTGGGGGTTTCAGTATCTCCAAAACAGCCGAAGGACATGGCTCAGAATATTATCTATAGCCCTTGAGAAGGAAAGGAATGTCCTTGATTTTGTTTAATGGCTAAACTATTATTTTGTCTTGCTTGACTGTTTTCCTTTGTTTCTGCATTTTTCACTTCTCAGATTAAATTTGTTCTTTGGAACTCAGGGAAAGCCTAGGAGGCTAAAGTTTTTCTACAAACAAGAGGAATGCAGAGGACATGGGGGGATGGTCTGTCCGGGGAAGGTCCCATAGGGTGCTGCTTGGTTATAATATGGTGTGTGTGTGTGTGTGTGTGTGTGTGTGTGTGTGTGTAATGGCTAAGCTGGGCATTTGTTCTAAACTCTTTTTCAGCCTAAAATTACCGTAGCTGTGCATGGGATCTACCATTGAGTTTGTACCTTTTGTTTTCTTCTGGGTTGGAAGAGAAAATTTTTCCTAAGGAGGATCTTTATCAAGTACTCCCTTCATCTTCTTTGGTGCGTGTCTAGGCAGAGTTAGGATGACGTTTTTATTCAGGCAGTCATCCTCATTAGGATCTGTAATTTTTGCTGTGGATGTCAGAGCTCACAGCAGTTCTGCTGGCTGTGAAATGACAGTGATGTATCAACAAGCCACTGCTCTCCTGCTACTTGCCAAGAACTAGAATATCAAACCTTTTGTATCCTTGCAGTACCAAAAGGCACCAGAGAGGAACAACATTTATACATGCCTGATAGATATATAGTTTCCAGATGCTGTACAATCCATGCTTCCATTACAGGACTAACTATGTCCTTTCACAATCTCAAAATTGTCCTTTGACAAATGACGTTTACTGAATCCCATGTTGCTGCAATGCAGCACGTGTAATATTCTCAGAAACTATCTCACAAACCCAGTCACCAAGGCCACTCTGAGGAACTTGCCAAGGACATCGGTCTGTTATTCCATGCCATCTTTAGGAGAAAACTTGGGAAAGCATTCATCGTGTTCACTTTATCAGTACTAATTATGCGTCCCTTAGAAACTGGTAGATATTTTAGCCTGTGGACACTGTTTTCCCCTTAGAACTGTTAGAAAGCTGAATGATAAATAAAATCACCTACTTTAACAAGGTTACTGAAATTTATCCCATGTATATGGGGACTAGCTTCATCCCTGACTCCAGTTTTTATTTTCCTTTATCTTGTTTTTATCACACATACGTAAGATTTGTTTTCTAGCTGTATCCCGTGGATCTTTGTAAACTGTCTTGAATCCTTTTAGGAGTGAGAAAGGCAATAGATAAATCCATAAATCCCTAAAATAACAAATAACTAGAGAAATGCCGCATTGTGGCTGACACTTGCCTGGTGCGTTCTTTGGTTTCCTGAACCATTTTATCCACAGTTTCATGGTTCACTGAGGTGAGATGACAAGACATCTATATTCCTAGCAGAGCTCTTTCAGCTGGTGCTGCTGACAACTAGGGCTTCATTCCTTGGAAAGGCGCGAAGGTGGCCCCTTGTCATTTAGGTAGTGGCTGTGACTGGGCCGAAGAAAGAAGAAAATGCAGTTTAAGTTGTGAAACCAGGGGGTGAGTATGGACGTGTTCTGAGGGGGAATGAGGTAAGTGGAACAAAGGTGAAAAGCTTTTGTTGGTGAGCGCCTTTTCGAGCCAAAGGGGTTTGGCCCTGTCTTCACAGATCTTAAGTCATAAATAGCAGAGGTCAAAGAATAGTCTTTAAAACCGCACAATAAAGAAAGAACTTCTCTCAACTGGGTCTTTTCAGAGCAGAGCTACCAATGTGGGTGAGTTCATTTTCCATTCGCATGGGGGAGGCAATGACTTGAAGTGCGCACTCTGTAAAGATGGCCCTCCCTCCCTCCCTCCCTCCTTTTCCCTTTTCTTTCTCTTTACTTACTTTTTCTCTCTCTCCCTTCCTCCTTCCCTCCCTCCCTCCCTTTTTTCTTTCCTTCTTTCTCTCTATTATAGTATCTCTTAGAGTAGCAAATGTTGATGTCTGTGAAGAACCTTCCCAATCTGCCTTAGGTGATGGGAGTTCCTCTTGAAAATTTTAGGCACAGAGTAATAGAAGTGCTTGAACTGGGCATTTTACCTTCTTTAGCTACAGCAGAAATCCCACTCAAGCTACAGCGTGTGCATCTCCATGTGCTTTTCCTTACGCCACTAGCGCAGTTCACATGGATGTTGACGTATATTCGTGTTGGAAGCCAGGTCGCGGTAAGGCGGAGCTGAAGGAGAGACGTGTGCTGGTGGTTAGAAAACTGGGGTCACGTGGCATTGCCTTACTAAACACCGGGCGTTTTAAGTAATTACAAGTGACGGAGGCTGCGTCACATCCCACGTAGGGAATGAGAACCGTGGAAGCTGCCTGGGCCAGGATGGGCCTTGCGCTGTGCAAGCAGAGGCCACTGGGTGTTCGGCCGCCTGCAGATGTGGCCCGTTCAGCGTTTCGTAGACGTTTCTCACGTGCCTCGATGGCAGCTTTGTGGAGAGGGGCCCGGGAGCTGCCCGCTCTTCCTCCGACGGAATGCAGCTCTTCTGGAGTCCATCTGTGGATGAAGGTGGGGCTCTGGAGGGCTGCGCGCCTCCGGGTTCTCACAGCTGCAGGGTTGAACTTGGACGGTTGCAGATGAATGAGCCGCCTTTCCCCAGAGAAGCTGCATAATGGCTTTGGGACTATTAAGCTGTGAAGATTCATGCTCTGGCGTTTGGGAGTGTGTGTTCTGCATCTTTTCCTTGGGGAGCGAGGGGGGCATTGCGTTTTTGGCTTTTTACATCTAACTGTATGCACATTTTCCCTTTTTGTATGAGGAAATAAAGCCTGCACTAAGGGTAAACCCTCCCCTCCTCCTAAATCCTTCCACAAAAAGATACTTATTAAGGCTGGCATTCTGAAGAACTAAATGCTTCTTTAACTTTGCTTTATCTGCTTCAATGAGCACAGTGTACGGAGTCCGGGGAATTCACATTATGGCCGCGAGCCGCCCTCCCTATTCTCTGGGGCCCTTTGGGCACAGAAATAATCCCTTCCTAGAAGCTTTTGAGAAAGGAACTGAACTATGCGGGCTAATCAACTGTAAATCTTGGCCATCCCCAAAGTCTTGCATGAAGTTGCATCGCAAAGTGTCCCGATCACCAAGAAGCCTAATTTTAAGATCTAGGGCAAATCTGCCGCAAACATGTTGATTTGCTGTGTTTTAAAACTCTGGAGTGCTGCTCCTTTCTGCAGCCATCCTCCGCTTTTGTTGTTTGCATCCTGTGTATGTTTCTTTCGTTTTTTTGTCATTTGGAGACAAAAAGACAATGAAACTCCTTAGAACTTTTGTTTTCCAACTGGTAATGGAGAATATTATAAGGAGACGTGAACTCTGATGGAACGTTAAATTACAAACACTCGGAGGCTTTTCTATGTGACTTCTAAATCATTTTCTGCTCAGTCAGAGGACAATATTGGGGAGGAAAAAAATAACCTAGGTTGGGGGAGTCACATCGCCAGGCCTCTGTGAGCCACCGTGCTGGAATCCCCCATGTTTTCACAGTGGCTGTCATTCTGCTGAGAGGTTGTGTCTTGCTCAGGACGAAGGCAAAGCTAGGTTGCCTGCCTTCTCCTTGGGCCTCTAAGATTGTATCAACAATGCATTTATAGTAGCATAAATCAAGCCTTAAGACACTTAATGTACAGAGGTGAAGGCTGTCTTTCTGAATCACCAAAACCTAATGGAAATGGGACAGTGGCATTGGCTCTCTGATATTTGGAAGGCAGGATGAGACCTTCATTTTTGGCCAGTGAAATGCCCCCTCTTTACCTGCCTCATTCTTGCTGATAGTCCTCCGTCTCTACGTGCACAAACCACGGCCATTATTTCTATCCTGAGCTGTGGGTTCAGCTCCATACTGATCATTTCTGATTTACGGTCCTTTAAAAACCCTTTAAGTTGCTGTGTCCTCATTAAGACACATTTCTTCTGCCCTTTGCATGCGAGGTGGTTAGCGTCATGTGGAGAGTCTGGTCTTTGGGCTCCAGGGCTGAGGGTGTGACTTACAAGCTCTGTGACCTGGACCAGGTTGCCTCTTTGCCTTCTCCAAACCTGTCCCTCACCCTGGATTCTCTATAGTCATTAAAAACATGGATATTCCCTCAATCACTCAACCTAAAAACTCACAATTCTCTTTAGTGCCATCCTCTTCCTTTACCTTTATACCCATCCTTCTGCAAAGTTCTTCCGTTTCATGCCTCAAGCTAATTTGCCATCCTCTCTGCTGTAACTCACACATGTATCGTCCTTGAAATATACTTGTCTCATGGCCTCTGTTTTCTCCCTCTTTCGACTGTTTTATGGCTCCCAACTTCTTAGAGCAATGCTTCTCAAACATTAGCATGCTTAAACGTCTCCTGGTGAGCTTACTCTAGTACAGGTTCCTGGGTCCCACCTCCAAAGATTCTAATTCAGTAGGTCTGGGCTGGGTTTCAGATTCTGTGTTTCTAAGAGACTTCCAGTGGCTTCTGGTGTTGCTGGTCCAGGGTAGCTTCAAGTTTCTCACCATTAAGTCTGATGATAGCTGTAGGTATTTTTGTCAATAGTCTTTATCAAGTTGAGAAAGTTTCCCTCTATTCCTAATTTACTGAAAGTCTTTATCATGAATGAGTGTCAGATTTTGTTAAATGATTTTCCTGCATCTATTAATATAATCATGTGATTTTTCTCTTTTAGTCTCTTATCGTTATGGATTACATTAATTGATTTTTGAATGTTGAGCCAGCATTGCATTCAATGCTGGGGTAAATCCCTGTTGGTCAAGTGTTGTGAATTCTTTTTATACATTTTTGGATTTGGTTTGCTGATATTTTCTTGAGGATTTCTGCATCTGTGTTCATGAGAGATAATTTTCTACAGCTTTCTTGTAATGTCTTTGTCTGGTTTGGGTATTAGGGTAATGTTGGCCTCATAGAATGAGTGAGGAATTATTCTCCCTGCTGCTATCCTCTGAAAGAGACTGTAGAGAATTGGTATAATTCCTTCCTTAAATGTTTGGTAGAATTCACCAGTGATCCCGTGTGGGCCTGGTGCTTTCTGTTTTTGAAGGTTATTAATTATTATTATTTTTTTTTTTTGCGGTACGCGGGCCTCTCACTGTTGTGGCCTCTCCCCCTGTGGAGCACAGGCTCCGGACGCGCAGGCTCAGTGGCCACGTGTCACGGGCCCAGCCGCTCCACGGCACGTGGGATCTTCCCGGACCGGGGCACGAACCCGCGTCCCCTGCATCGGCAGGCGGACTGTCAACCACTGTGCCACCAGGGAAGCCCCATGAAGGTTATTAATTATTGATTCAATGTCTTAACATAGATATAAGCATATTCAGATCATTGCTTCTTGTGTGAGTTTTGGCAGGTTGTATCTTTTAAGGAATTAGTCGATTTCATCTAGGTTATTGAATTTTGGGGCATAGAGTTGTTCATAGTATTCCTTTATTATACTCTAAATTTCCATGTGATCCATAGTGATGTCCCCTCTTTCATTTCTGATATTAGTAATTTGTGTCCTCTCCCTTTTTCTTTGTTAGCCTGACTGGAGGCTTAATGATTTTATTGATCTTTTTAAAGAAACAGCTTTTGGTTTTGTTGATTTTCTTTATTGATTTCCTGTTTGTTTGTTTGTTTTGTTTTTTGCGGTACGTGGGCCTCTCACTGTTGTGGCCTCTCCCGTTGCAGAGCACAGGCTCCGGACGCGCAAGCTCAGTGGCCATGGCTCACGGGCCCAGCCGCTCCGTGGCATGTGGGATCTTCCCAGACCAGAGCACGAACCCGCGTCCCCTGCATCAGCAGGTGGACTCTCAACCACTGCGCCACGAGGGAAGCCCTGATTTCCTGTTTTTAATTTCATTTATTTCTGTTCTAATTCTTTATTCTTCTCCTCACTTTGGATTTAATTTGTTCTTTTTTTTCTAGTATAGTAAATTGGAAACTTAGATTATTGATTTTAGATATTTCTTTTCTAATATAACAGTCAATGCTGTATGTTTTTCTTTAAGTACTGATTCCCCTACATGCCACAGGTTTTGAAAAGTTGTATTTTTATATTCATTTAGTTCAAAATAATTTTGAATTACTTTTGAGATTTCTTCTTTGACCCATGTCTTATTTAGAAGTGTGTTGTTTAATCTCCATATGTTTGGGGGTTTTCCAGTGATCTTTCTGTTATTAATTTCTAGTTTTCATTCCATTGTGATCTGGGAGCAGACATTGTATGATATCTCTTCTTTTAAATTTGTTATAGTGTATTTTATGGCCCAGAATGTGGCCTGTCTTCATGAGTATTCCATGTGAGCTTGAGAAAAATGTGTATTCTGCTGTTGTTGGATGAAGTAGTCTATAGATGTCAATTATATACAGTTGACTGTTGGTACTGTTGAGTTCAACCATATCTTCACTGATTTTCTGCCTGCTGGATCTGTACATTGCTGAGAGAGGGGTGTTGAAGTCTCCAGCTATGATAGTGATTGCACCTATTTCTCCTTGTGGTTCTATTTGGGTTTGTCTCATGGAGTTTGTTAAGAACCGTTATGTCTTCTTGGAGAATTGACCCCTTTATCATTATGTAATCTTCTTTTTTTATCCCTGATAATTTTCTTTACTTTGAAGTCTGCTGTGTCTGAAATTAATATAGCTATTTATGCTTTCTTATGATTAGTATTAGCATACTTTTAATCTATATGTGTCTGTATATTTAAGGCACACTTCTTATAGACAACATATAGTTGGGTCTGGTGTTTTGATTCATTCTGACAATCAGTGTCTTTTAATTGGTACATTTAGACTATTGACATTCAAAGTGATTATTGATTTAGTTGAGCTAATATCTATCACATTTGATACTATTTTGTTTGTTGCTGTTGTTCTTTGTACTTTTTGTGTTTTTTTAAAATTGAAGTCTAGATGATTTACAGTGATTCAGGTGTATAGCAAAGTCATTCAGTTTTATAGATAGATAGAGATATTCTTTTTCAGATTTTTTTCTGTTGTAGGTTATTACAAGATATTGAATATAGCTCCCTGTGCTATACAGTAGGTCCTTGTTGTTTACCTGTTTTACATGTACTAGCGTGTATCTCTTAATCCCAAACTCCTAATTTATCCCTCCCACCCCTTCCCC
The DNA here is from genome assembly GCF_964165515.1 of Mesoplodon bidens. Lineage (NCBI taxonomy): Eukaryota > Metazoa > Chordata > Mammalia > Artiodactyla > Ziphiidae > Mesoplodon > Mesoplodon bidens. The sequence goes on from NC_138180.1 coordinate 48,132,542, forward strand.
TTTGGTAACCATAAGTTTGTTTTCTGTGTCTGTGAGTTTAATTCTGGTTTTTTAAATTTGTATTATTTTTTTAGATTCTACAGATAAGTGGTATCTTGATACTTGTATATCACTGACTTCACTTAGTATGATAATCTCTAGGTCCATCCATGTTGCTGCAAAGCATTATTTCATTATTCTTTTATGACTAATATTCCACTGTGTATATATACCACATCTTCTTTATCCATTTATCTGTCAGTGGACACTTAGGTTGCTTCCATGTCCTGGCTATTGTGAATAGTGCTGAAATGAACGTTGGGGTGCATGTATCTTTTCGAATTATGGTTTTCTCCAGGTATATGCCCAGGAGTGGGATTGCTGGGTCATATGGTAATTCTATTTTTAGTTTTTTGTGGGACTTCCATACTGTTCTCCATAGTGGCTGTATCAATTTACATTCCCACCAACAGTGTAGGAGGGTTCCTTTTTCCCCACACTCTCCAGCATTTGGTGTTTGTAGATTTTTTTTTTTTTTTTTTTTTTTTTTTTTTTTTGCGGTACGCGGGCCTCTCACTGTTGTGGCCTCTCCCGTTGCGGAGCACGGGCTCTGGATGCGCAGGCTCAGTGGCCATGGCTCACGGGCCCAGCCGCTCTGCGGCATGTGGGATCTTCCCAGACCGGGGCACGAACCCGGGTCCCCTGCATCGGCAGGCGGACTCTCAACCACTGCGCCACCAGGGAAGCCCTGTAGATTTTTTTATGATAGCAATTCTGACCAGTGTGAGGTGGTACCTAATTGTGGTTTTGATTTGCATTTCTCTAATAATTAGGGATGTTGAGCATCTTTTCATTTGCCTGTTGGCCATTTCTCTTCTTTGGAGAAATGTCTATTTAGGTCTTCTGCCCATTTTTTGATTGGGTTTTTTTTTTTTTTTATTGAGCTGTATAAGCTGTTTGCATATTTTAGAAATTAAGCCCTTGTCTGTCACATTGTTTGCAAATATTTTCTCCCATTCTGTGGGTTGTCTTTTCATTTTGTTTATAGTTTCCTTTGCTGGGCAAAAGCTTTTAAGTTTCATTAGGTCTCATTTGTTTATTTTTGCTTTTGCTTCCATTACTCTAGGAGAAGGATCCAAAAAAAAATATTGCTGTGATTTATGTCAAAGAGTGTTCTGCCTATGTTTTCCTCTAGGAGTTTTATAATATCCAATCTTACATTTAGGCCTTTAATCCATTTTGAGTTTATTTTTGTATATGGTGTTAGAGAATATTCTAATTTCATTCTTTTACATGTAGCTGTCCAGTTTTCCCAGCACCACTTATCGAAGAGACTGTTTTTTCTCTGTTGTATGTTCTTGCCTCCTTTGCCATAGATTAATTGACCATAGATGCGTGGGTTTATTTCTGGGCTCTCTATCCTGTTCCATTGGTCTGTGCGTCTGTTTTTGTGCCAGTACCATACTGTTTTGATGACTGTAGCTTTGTAGTATATTCTGAAGTCAGGGAGTGTGATTCCTCCAGCTTGATTCTTCTTTCTCAAGATTATTTTGGCTCTTCGGGGTCTTTTATGTTTCCACACAAATTTTCAAATATTTTGTTCTCCTTCTGTGAAAAATGCCATTGGTAATTTGATAGGAATTGCACTGAATCTGTAGATTGCCTTGGGTAGTACAGTCATTTAAATAATATTGGTTCTTCCAATCCAAGAACATGGTGTATCTTTCCATCTGTTTGTGTCAACTTCACTTTCTTTCATCAGTGTCTTATAGTTTCTGGAGTATAGGTCTTTTGCCTCCTTAGGTAGGGTTATTCCTAGGTACTTTATTCTTTTTGATGCAATGGTAAGTGGGATTGTTTCCTTAATTTCTCTTTATGATAGTTCATTGTTAATGTTCAGAAATGCAACAGATTTCTGTATATTAATTTTGTATCCTGCAGCTTTACCAAATTCATTGATGAGCTCTAGTAGTTTTCTGGTGATGTCTTTAGGATTTTCTGTGTAAAGTATCATGACATCTGCAAACTGTGACAGTTTTATTTCTTTCTTTCCAGTTTGGATTCCTTTTATTTCTTTTTATTCTCTGATTGCTGTGACTAAGACTTTCAAATCTATGTTGAATAAAAGTGGTGAGAGTGGGCATCCTTGTCTTGTTCCTGATCTTAGAGGAATTCTTTCAGTTTTTCACTATTGAGTATGATGTTTACTGTGGGTTTGTCATATATGGCCTTTATTATGTTGAGGTGTGTTCCCTGTATGCCCACTTTCTGGAGAGTTTTTATCACAAATGAATGGGGAATTTTATCAAATGCTTTTTCTGCATCTATTGAGATAATCATATGGTTTTTATTCTTCAATTGGTTAATGTGTATCAAATTGATTAATTTGTGGATTTTGAAAAATTCTTGCATCCCTGGGATAAATCCCACTCGATCAAGGTGTATGATCCTTTTAATGTATTGTTAGATTCAATTTGCAAGTATTTTGTTGAGGATTTTTGCATCTATGCTCATCGGTGATATTGGCCTGTAGTTTTCTTTTTGTGGTATCTTTTTCTGGTTGTGGTATCAGAGTGATAGTGGCCTCGTAAAATGAGTTCGGAAGCATTCCTTCCTCTGCAATTTTTTGGAATACTTTGAGAAGTACTGTTGTTACCTCTTTTCTAAATGTTTGGTAGAATTTGCCTGTGAAGGCATGTGGTCCTGGACTTTTTTTGTTGTTGGGAGTTTTTAAATTACTGATTCAATTTCAGTACTGGTAATTGGTCTGTTCATATTTTCTATTTCTTCCTGGTTTAGTCTTGGGAGATTGTACCTCTCTAAGAATTTGTCCATTTCTTCTAGGTTGTCCATTTTATTGGCATATATTTGCTCATACTAGTCTGGTGATCCCTTGTGTTTTTGTGGTGTCAGTTTTAACTTCTTTTTCATTTCTGATTTTATTGACTTGGGCCCTCTCCCTTGTTTTCTTGATGAGTCTGGCTGAAGCATTTTATGATTCTAGTTTCTCTCCTTTTTTTTTTTTTTTTTTTCTTTTTGCGGTATGCGGGCCTCTCACTGTTGTGGCCTCTCCCGTTGCGGAGCACAGGCTCCGGACGCGCAGGCCCAGCGGCCATGGCTCACGGGCCCAGCCGCTCCGCGGCATATGGGATCCTCCCAGACCGGGGCACGAACCCGTATCCCCTGCATCAGCAGGCGGACTCTCAACCACTGCGCCACCAGGGAGGCCCCTAGTTTCTCTCCTTTTTTAGCATATTAGTTATACTTTGTTTTCTACTTTATTTAGTAGTTGTGTTAGAGTTTACAGTCTACATTTACAACGAATCCAAGTCCACTCTCAAATATCCTATACCACTGCACTGGTTGTGTGAGTACTTTACAATAACAAACGAATCCTAATTCCTTTCTCTTGGCCCCTCTATCATTGCTGTCCTTCACTTAAATATAAGTATACAGAAATATATATATCTACAATTATATAAATATATTTATATAATATATAAATATATATTTAGGTATAAATATATACATTTTATATACATATATTTTTATATATGTTATATAATAGATAAATGTATACATTATAAAATAAAAAAGCACATATAAATATATATTTATAATGTATAATGTATATGTAAGCACACACAAGTGAATAACTTGATGCTATTATTATTTTGAAGAAACTTATCAATTAAGAATAAGATAAATAAAATTTTAAATTTTATCTTCACTTATGCCTTCTTTAATATTCTTTCTTGCTTGCTTTATGTAGATCTGAGTGTCTGATGTTATTTTTTTCTCTAAAGAACTTAACACTTCATGCAAGGCAGGTGTCCTGGCAAAAAATTTTCTCAGTTTTGGTTTGTCAGAGAGTCTTTATATCTCTTTCACTTTTGAAGGATAATTTTACAGGTTGAAGAATTCTAGTTGGCGGTTTTTTTTTTCATCTCAACATTTTAAATATTTCTGTCCACTCTCCTTGCTTGCGTGGTTTCTGAGGAAAAGTTGGATGTAAACCTCTGTTCCTCTATAGGTCAAGTATATTTTTCTCCTTTGGCTTTTTTCAGGCTTTCTTTTTTTTATCTTTGATTTTCTGTAATTTGAAAGTGATATGCTGAGGTGTAGGTTTTGGGCATTTATTCCACTTGTTTATTGAGCTTGTGGATCTGAAATTTTGTGTCTGATGATTTTTTTTCCTGAGCTGTGCACTTATCTACTCATAATTCCATCAAAGGCATTCTTCATTTCTGTTACAGTTTTTGATAGCTAGCAGTTCTTTTTGGTTCTTTCTTAGGATTTCCACCTCTCTGCTTACATTGCCCATCTGTCCTGGCATACTGTCTCCTTTATCCATTTGCGTCCTTAGCATATTAGTCACAGTTGTTTTAAATTTCTGGTCTGATATTTCTTTTTGTGTGTGTGTGTGGTCCACGGGCTTCTCACTGCTGTGGCCTCTCCCGTTGTGGAGCACAGGCTCCGGACGCGCAGGCTCAGTGGCCATGGCTCATGGGCCCAGCCGCTCCGCAGCATGTGGGATCCTCCCGGACCGGGGCACGAACCTGCGTCCCCTGCATCGGCAGGCAGACTCTCAACCACTGCGCCACCAGGGAAGCCCTGGTCTGATATTTCTAACATCCCTGCCATGTCTGCTTCTGATGCTCGCTTTTTCTCTTCAAATTGTGTTTTTTGCCTTTGGATATGGCTTGTAATTATCTCTTGAAAGCTGGATGTGATCTACCAGGTAAAAGGAACGGCTGTTAAACAGGCCTTTAGTTACGTGGTGGTGAGGTGAGTGGGGAGTGGAAGCATCCTTAGTCTTACCGTTAGATGTCAGTCTTTTCGTGAGCCTGTGCCTCTGGACTGTGACCTTCACACGTCTTTCTGAAATTTTTTCTCCTCCCTCAGGTGGGACAGAATGGCTGAAGCCAGCTGGCATTGGGTATTCCTTGTCCCCAGGTCAGGTAGGCTCTGATAATACCCTGGCCAGTTAAGGTCTGGTGAACTAGTTTCCCTGAAGCTGGCCCTCTTGGGAAGAACAGAGTGCTCCAGCATATTTCAGAAGGGTTCCTTTTGGAGTCCCTCTGGAGTTTTAACCCTCAGACTTGTCCCCTGGAGCCTCCAGCAGTTGGTCAGTTAGATTTGAGGTTCCCTGCCCCAGCCCTGGTTCCCACGGTGGCTTCCACCTGGGCATCTCTGCTCTGGGAAGCTGTGACTGCCTGTATCCGCCTGGCTGGCTCTCCATCCAGTCTTGGGAGCGCTGGTTTGCTCTGTGTCCTCCCTTGCCTAATGGGTCCAAGAGCAGTTGTTGATTTTTCAGTCTGTTCAGCTCTTTATTTGTTGTTAAGATGGAGAGGCAACTTCCATGTTCCTTACATGTGGACCTGAAAACCGGATGTGCCCGTTCCATATGTTTTTGCTGTGAAATTCTCCTTTTCCTCCAATGGCCAGATTTAATTCCTTCTTTTTTTTTTTTTTTTTTTTTTTTTTTGCGGCACGCGGGCCTCTCACTGTTGTGGCCTCTCCCGTTGCAGACCACAGACTCCGGACATGCAGGCTCAGCAGCCATGGCTCATGGGCCCAGCTGCTCTGAGGCATGTGGGATCCTCCCGGACCGGGGCACGAACCCGCGTCCCCTGCATCGGCAGACAGACTCTCAACCACTGTGCCACCAGGGAAGCCCTAATTTCTTTCTTTTGTGCAGCCTTTCCTGACCTTTATATTTCCTCAGCTCCAGGACTGATGACTCAGTCCCTCCTGGGCGCTGACACGATGCTGTGTTCATGTTAATTGTCTTGGAGCTTTCTGCTTCTGTGTGTTGGCGTGCGGCACCCGAGATTCTCGAGGCCAGGAACCTCGTTATCCTCACGCCTCTTTATTATAGTTAGTTTATCCTTCTTCACTCGCTTTATATTGGTCCAGCTTTAATTACATTATATCTGTGTGCCTAGTCCAGCTTGTGGGGGGATAAGTAGGACGAGGGGATGGGGTGTGGGTTGGATGTAAATTTCATCATCTGATCAGAATTCTTCAGTTTTCTGCTCTCAGAATTACTTTCTGATCAGTGTAATTCTTTCACGTCCTAAATGTACATTAATGGTAATTGGACATTTTTATTCTAGATTCCTTCCGAAATGTGTTGACAGCAACTTTGGCTTGGTCTTCAGTCCTGATGTTAATATCTTTTCGCTTGGTTAAGATTTACAGTCTGCAAAACTCTTCACATAAATTAATACCATTTGCTTTTCAAAGCATCTTTCTGAAAAGAGAAGGGAAAATATTCACTTTCTTTTTTGTGCAAGATATGGTGTAGTGGATAGCCTTCTCAGTGTCTTGTGGCTAATAGGGTGTGAGGACAGTGGAATGTACCCCAGTGGCCTTGGTGACTTTGAAGGGGAGGGGGTGGGAGAGCCTGGCTAGCAGGAGCCTGACTGCCTGTGAGTTGAGGAAAATGTGGAAATGGACAGATTTATTTCATGTTACAGTGCCTCCTCCTTTTGATAGTGTGGCCATAAGGAAAAGAGGCTAACAACGGAAATCAGGGTTTTGAGAGCCAGGACAGTCTCTCAAACAATAGATTTAGCTATATTTTCTTGAGTATGCATACATTAATATTCCTCCTCACGTTTTACTAGTTTGTATGGATACTGATTTTCATTGCCTGCTTTATAATTGCTGGTTTCCTAGACTAGCGTAGAGGGAAAACACTGTCCCCTTACCCTCTTAGGTTCCTCAGCTTGGTCTCTTGGCTAAACTTGACAAGTATGCTAGTTTTAAGGCAGGGCGTAAAGAACTATGGCAGAATCTTGGGATGGCTCTTAAAACTTCTGCTCCAATGTGGTACTTGGCACTTCTCACAGCCCATTGGCCAAGCAAGACACAGCACCCATGGACAGAGAAGTGTACGTAGTCATGGACCATCCCCTTCTAGGTGGGGCAGAAAACATTTGGGATCAGCGTACAATCTGCCTTACTAGGAAGATGACTTAGAATGATGAATTATTGGTTTTAATCATTAAACATGTTTGCAGGTCTGCAGAGAATGGCAGTAACTGGAGATAATTTCACTCACTCACACTAACATATCCCCCCTAAGCCATTGTTTATTTAGCTGGGTTGGAAGCCGTGTTCTCTTGCCCTAACAGGGGCATGAACCTCTTGTGAGACAGGACTGGTTCCTGCACCTCACCTGGATGCAATGGTGTGATTTCTTTAACGTGTGAAATTTCAGGCAGTGTTTATGTAATATGCACTATATGCATAATACTCTGCTACACGTAATTTTTCTATCAGCTAAAATTTTTGAATTATTTTACATGTTATTCTGCGTGACATCTTGACGTCTTAATAGTGCTTTATGATCCCAGGGGTGCAGACCTTTGGGTCTGGCTTTGGCTGTATCTTTTCCCTTCTCCCCACTTCGTTTCCCAGTCAAGGAACCTGATAGAGACGCAAACAGCTAAGATTCTCATTTTAGATGAAAAATCATGGATTTGCCCACATGTACGTATTTGACATTTTTAACTGTTTTTGCTATTACAGACCACAAATTACTAGTGCCATGTCACACAACATAGTGCAGTGCACCAGTGTGTCAAGACCCCGTTTGGGGGCCTACGTACGTAGACCAGAGTCCTCAGACTTGACCGTGCATCACTTGGAGATCTTGTTCACATGTAGATTCAGATTCAGCGGGTCCGGTGGGGCACAAGGGTCTGCATTTCCAGCAAGCTCTCAGGTGATGCTGGTGCCGCTGGTCCATGGACCACATTTTGAGTAGCAAGGGTCTAACCAATTAACTGGAAATACTGTGCAGCCCTTCGGGGGTGGCGTCATGTCTAGAATAACATGGCTCATTCGTTGCAAAGGTTATGACATGTAGTTGAGTGAACTTTCCATTTTACTGTGTGTAACTGGGTTTCCCTCCCCTCCCCTCCCTCCCCTCCCTCCCTTCCTTCCTTCCTTTCTTCTCCTAATGGAAATGATTCTGTTGCCCAAGGCATTCATTTATTTTATTTCACCACAAACTAAAATTAATCCGGACAAGCTGAGTTCCAGGAACTTTTATTGTCATTATTTACAAAAGGAGATATGTGCCCAAAATACGAATTGTTAAAGTGTTTTTCTTCTTGTTAGCAGTCTGCTTGGTCATCCACCAGAAAAGCTTCTCTGATGTGGCTGCAAGACAAATGGGTCACGTTACACCACAGGACATGGACACCCGGCAGGAGACAGGGGCCCTTTAAGCACTGTACCCGCAGCAAGGAGTGTCAGCTAACATTCTCTCCTTAGCACTGATTCTGCAGTTCAGCCACAGTCGAGATGCGTGCCACAGGGCATACTTTCAGGACTGTTTGTTTCCTGTGAGTGTGCTGTGAGGGGTAGCCAAGAGGTTTCTCTGCCGTTCTCTCCCATCTCAGTGCCAAGGGGCCCATAGGTGCAAAGTGTGTGTGTGTGTGTGTGTGTGTGTGCGCGTGAGCCTGTGTGTGTGTGCATGTGCCTACCTCATAGCTAGGAGTGCTGCATAACCAGGCTGTTCATCTTTTTTTAATTGTGATAAGATACACATAAGATTAAAATGTTACCATTGTCATCACTTTTAAGTGGCATTAAGCACATTCCCATTGTTGGGCAACCATCAGTGCTATCCACATCTCTAGAACTTTTCCATCATCCCAAACCCGAAATTTGTACTCACTAAACACCTGACTCCCCATTTCTCCCTCCCCAGCTCCTGGCACCCCCCCCTCCTACTTTCTGCCTCTGTGAACATGGCTCCTCTAAGTGCCTCATGTAAGTGGAATCGTGCAGTGTTTGTCATTTCGTGTCTGGCTCCTTCCACTTACATTATGCACTTCTTTTAAAGCCAAGTTGTTACTTACTTGACCATTATTGTTATTTTTTATGCTAAATTGTCAAAACAAAGGTTGGTGGGACAGGGTGGGTCATCATTTCATCTCTAGGACTCTTGAGTTGAATCAGTGCTCATGAATCAATGGTTTTGAACTATTTGTCCTTTGGAAGAGCTCTTGAAACTAACAGATGCTTGACCCTTTTTGTTTTACGATTAAAGAGAGTTGTTTATTTTGCTCTCTTTTGGTAGCTGTTCACTTAGGGGGCATTTCCTCTCCAGATTATATGAGCCGTGGCGTCCAGGTTGCTCCCACAGTAAGTGGTGTGTTCCCACTGTGGACCTCTTTCATCTACTGCGGTGTTTATGTGCCTGTCTCCTTAGATGGGCGTCCCTGGAGCCGAGAGACAGTACTGACAGCCACTGGGGCTCCGTGAGCTCCTTGCTGGGCAGGGCAGTCTTTATTCTTTTCTGTATCTTCTAGCACCACGAGCATCAAAATACCCTCGGTGAAGGGAAATTGAAAGTTAGAGCACGTGAAATGGGTGAAATGTACGGGGTGGCACATTCTGAAACGTGCTCTTTTCAGTTTTTGCAGTGACCCCAGGAAGTGGCTATTATTTTTCTCACTTTACAGTTCAGAAAGCTGGGCTTTGCTTGGAATCACGAGTTGTCCAAGGTTCCCGAAACTGGCCAGTTGTGGGCTCGATGGCAGGACTGTTTGTCTCTACAGCCCATGTTCTTTCTTTGTACTTTAACTGTTCCTGGCATCAGAAACGTTGAGTAGATTCCCTCTCCAAGTATTTGGGAGGAAATATAAAACGTTAGTGTATTTCACCACACTGAATATTGTTTCTCTCCAGAAGTACCCCTATATTTCTTGGGATGTAGAACTGGGAAGTGAGACATTTCAGCCTCAGGGCTCTTGCTGTTCAATTGCCTTTGACATTCCAGAGAGGCGGATTGCTTTAGGCGCCACTCCCTTTGAACTTGGACTCCTTCTGGGGCCCTTGGTTGTTTATGGAGTCTCTGACCTGACACAGTTATCTCATGTCCATGGGGGATTGTCTTCCCTCCTCCTTAGTCACTAAACTTTCCACGTATCCCAGGAACCTGTGTAACCCCACTTGAAAGGCCCCGGCGTCGGCTCAGGGTCCAGTGATGGAAATGAGGTGACCGTGGCGGGCTGAGGGACAGCTCGCCGGGTCAGGTCACTCCTGCTGCCCCAGAGCAGCCGCACCTGGTCCCACGTGGTAGAGGTGTTCGCAGAGAGGGGACAGCCAGCCAGCAGGCACAGCTTGGGGTGGTCGCGGCTGTTAACTCCCTCTTTGGTTCCAGCCCCTGCTACTGAGGGATCTCTGCTCATCTCATTATTCCCTCCCTGGGTGGCAGGTATGGATTTAAAAAAAAACAAACCTGTGGTGGTTTTTTAAAAATCTCCTTTTCCTATTAATTTTGTACCTTTTTACACATTGCTGGGTTAGGATTGCTGTCAGTGCTCTGAGTTGAAGACAGCAAATACATAATTATTATGCAAATAAAGTGAAAGCTTACATTGTTTTAATCCTTAGCCCTTTCAGGAAAGAAAGTTCTGAATGTCCCATCATATTTGTTGACTGTCAGTCTAGCTATTTTTTTTAAATAAATTTTTAAAATTTATTTATTTTTGGCTGTATTGGGTCTTCGTTGCTGCGTGCAGGCTTCCTCTAGTTGCGGCGAGCGGGGGCTACTCTTCGTTGCGGTGCGCGGGCTTCTCACTGCGGTGGCTTCTTTTGTTGCGGAGCACAGGCTCTAGGCCTGCGGGCTTCAGTAGTTGTGGCATGTGGGCTCAGTTGTTGTGGCTCACGGGCTCAGTAATTACAGTGCATGGGTTTAGTTGCTCCGCGGCATGTGGGATCTTCCCGGACCAGGGCTTGAACCCATGTCCCCTGCCTTGGCAGGAGGATTCTTAACCACGGCGCCACCAGGGAAGCCCAGTCTAGCTTGTTATACTAATTTCAGGAGTTTTAAGACAGTGCTGTCCAAAATAGTAGCTGCTTGACACATTTGCTATTTAAATTAATTTAAACTGAATGCAATTAAAAATTCAGTTCCGGTAGCCCCATGGTTCTCAACCAGAGATAACTTTGCTGCCCCCAGGGGACATTTGGCAGTGCCTGGAGTCATCTTCGGTTGTCACAGCTAGCAGGAGGAGGTGCTGCTGGCGTCTAGTGGGTAGAGCCCAGGGTTGCTGCTCTAGACATCCTACGGTGCCCAGGACAGATCCCACCCCAAAGAAGTATTTGACCCAAAATGTCAGTAGTGCTCAGGTAGAGAAACTCCACATTAGCCACATTGCAAGGGCTCGGTGTCCACTTACCGCTAGAGGCTGCAGTGTGGGGCAGCCCAGGCAGAGAACATTTCCAGCCCTCGCTGTGGACAGTCTTACTGGACAGCACCATCTAAGGTGAGAGGGAAGATGTGCATAAAACTGAAGTGAGGAAGAGAGAGAGCAGGGCAATAATATACTTCTAAAATAGATTTCTCTGGACAAGGTAGTGAAGTTTCTGTATTGCTTCTCCAACCTCTGTCTTAAGTTTTGGAGATTACGGTCCTCATTGAAGTCACACCATTAGTAATGTTAGTGCTCATCCTCGTGTAGAAATCCGTGACTGACCATTACTTTACCGTCAGCTGTCTCATTTAATTTTTGCAGAAGTCTAAAACAGATAAGCTTTCCATTTTACAGATTTTTAAAAACGAGAGAGCGATTTATTTGACTGTCTTCATACCTGAGTGAAATATATTTTAAACAGAAAACTGGTTTGGTCATGCCCGTGTCACAGGGGTGGAGCCCAGGTCTTCTGGTTTGGGAGCTGGTGCCCTTTCCACTTTGTCACCGATGTGTCCTTTGAGAAAGTTTTTAAAGACTGCACTAGTCAATGTCTAATGTTTAGAAACAGGCCAGCTCTCAAAACCCCCAATCATTTTTGCATCTCAATTTTCCATGGTCAGTCTTGGAAGGGAAAGAAAGGTATAAAGAAAAGGTCGTTCTTTTCCCCTCACTGAACATTTATGAGACAGTTATGGATCTTCCTAAGTTTATAGACCATGTTTTCATAAATACATTTTTACTGGAACATCTCAACTGAAGAAGAGAAGACATACCCCGCCCCCCACCTCCTAAGTTCAGTGGAACTTATGGACAAGTAATGCGACATTTTACAATAAGTATCAACTCATTTTATTTTTCATATTTGGAAAGCTCATTTTCCCCAGATTAGCTTATGCAAATAAAGATAACATATGCATGTGCCTTAGTTTTCTTAGTTTCTTTCCAAAGGAAAACCAGTTACAGTTATGCTCTTTCAACAAAATGAGCGATTTTGGAGAGGAAATCAAAGTATATGATATTAAACCATACATAAGGGAACCCAATTCTCAACTTCGGCTGGTTTGCCATTTGAGTTAAATGAAAAACAAATCCGTCAAAACAGCAAGAAATATATACTCGGACACCCAAGGAGAAACTCCTCTTAACAATTTCTAAACAAAATCGTTGATGTCGATATGCTTAATTTTAGAGACCAAAGACATGGGCTTCTTATATTTAGATATCTTGATGATTGCGTTCTCCCAAAGGTTAAGACCCATGGCTGTTTTCAGCTCCACGTTCCGATAGAGACTGCCGTTGTCATTAATTTCTCGAGACTTTACCTGGCATCTGGGTGGACTCTCTCTCTGAACACCAGCAGAGAGGACGGGATTTCTGGGGTCATGGTTACCATGCCTTTCTTTGAGAGATCCTTTGAGATCCTGCTTCTCTGCTTTGAAGGTTGAAGCCAGCATATGATCAGTTTATGTATCTATGTGTTACCACATGTTTTGGCCCAAAAACGATACCTAGGAAAATATGGAATACATTATGTTACAAAATACTTGGGAGAGTCTCTCTGTTAACTTTTGTGCCAGTTCAGGGGTGCCAACTTTTGAAAGGAAATTTGTGCTAGTTGAGGGTGCTGCATTCATAGCTTTTGGATCTTGAGACATTCCTTTCTTGTATAGGATGTACGGTAGTTCATGCGTGTAAGACTCAATTTCTAGACTTCCATGGCCCACACACGCCTTTCAGATCGTATTTGGTAAGAATAACTCTACAATCAAAAAGGGGTTGAGGAAGTGGGAGCTTGCTATTATGTTACCCAGAGCTGATTGCATGGAGACGGGGCAGAGATGGCCTAGTCGGGAGGTCAAATGCACAGATACCACAGTTTGCCTGAGAAAATCTGTTTGGGATTCCTCTGTTGCTCCTGGGATCACCCACATTTTAGAGGCAATTCAGGAATTTCTGTGTGTGAATTAAGAATTTCACATGGATGAGGCACATGCATTTTATTAGGAACTCCTCAGGCCTAGAGTTTTATGCTCATCATTTGAGTCATCTATGTCTTTAAGACCTTAGAAAGTAGATAAAGCAATCCTATCACTCAATTAGTAATGTGTTACTTTCTTTGTGAGGCTTGTTGATTTTATAACTCTGACTTAAGGGGATCACAGAAATGTTAACACAAACAACAAAACAGACAAAGTGGGCATTGTTTTCATTTCTGAAAAGAATAAACAAGAGTAGTATTTTTGAAACCTAAATTAGCTGAGACCTTGAGGGAATGCTTTCTGTGCTTTTGCAACAGATACGCACGTGGATTCTGCGCCTCCCTTTTCTATCACGTAAAAGTGAAGGGGCTTTGTAGAGTCTTCCCATGTTAAAAAAAATAAATAAATCCAGACCATGAGTTTCTTGGTGGAAAGTCAAGAAATAAGCCAAAAGGTCCTTACATTTGGTTTATGTGGCCCTTCTTGGGAGCTTGTGAAGTTTCCTTTACTGTTGGCATTTGGAATGCGGTGACAGGCTGGTTGACACCTTGGGCAGAGAGAGACAATAGGCACCCTCGCAGTGCAGAGCTTAGGGTGGTGGGGGTGGCCCCTCGCTGAGGCCGGCCTGCCTGCAGCGTCAAGGTCATCACAGTCTCCTCCGCTTTCCCTTTGCCCTTGCTGGTTGCGTTCTCCAAGCATGTGCACCTTTGGCCCTATCAGTCTCACTCAAATGTTGACTGCACTCAACAATGAATTAAGCATCGTCTCTGTGGTGATTTGGGGAAAGGACCCAACACAATCATTTCAAAAACGTGAGTTAACTTTACCTGACATTTCAAGGCAGAACAGAGTTCATTGGCCATTTCTTGACACTCGGACATGGGGTAGGACCGTCTGTAAGTAGGAGTTGGTGTGTGTGCCGTAGGGGAGACCCTCAGACCCACCTTTAAAGCGACATCACTGCCCGTGCCATCCTGGATCCAGAGGGCGGATGTGTCTGAAGGCTGCTCTGACTCTTTGTACAAACCAGGGTTCTGTTTTTGACAGCATTTGGAAAAACTACCCTCTCTGTCAGACAGAGATTTTCCTTTTCCATGGAGATTGTAGTAATGGCTAGCAGAAATGCGTACGATGGCCAAGTTCCATGGTTCCGAACGTTTTTGAAGCATCGTCATGTCCTGTGAAATCTCTTGTCAGTTTCCGAAAAAGAACCAAAAAAAGTTATTCCTGGGGGCATCAGTGAACAGAGAAAAGAGCCAAATTCAGTGTGACACGCCAGTTTTAAAAATACATTAGATCAGCGGTAGGTAGTCAGTCATGCATGAAGCATTAAGTAGCGTTTACCAAATTAATGCCAAAAGGTGAACGGATGTTGGTGGCACAGAAACAATTTTTAAATATGGGTTTTACCTTAAAATCATGTTACATCACCTTCCTATTTTTATGTTAAAGGACGTCTAAAGTAACAAATGATTTCAGTGTAAAAAAAAATAGCTGTCTTATTCCGTAATGTGCATAATAAAGTTGAATACTGCGTCGATACTCCATTTTAAGTAATATTTATTTAGTTATATGCTACCGAGATAAAGTTCTAACTTCTTTGTTGGTTCTATGATTTTATTTATTTTTATGTCCCCTGGAACAATTAAGAAAATGTCCTTTTACTCTTGTTTTTTGCTTCCTGGAAGAAGACTCATCCTGTTGAGATCCATCGTGATCTGCTGCTCTATGAGACCAGCCACCCCCTGGGCAATGAGTTTTCCTGTTACAATCAGGATATGACTGGTGTTCAAGTTGAAGACCCCAAGATGATGAATTAACAGATTGGTTAGCCCTGACATGGGCCGGTTAAGGGCGAGGGTGTCTGGCACTGAATTCTCATCCAGGGGACAAGAGATGAGCCCCTGTGCCCAGTGCTCCCGGCTGCTTAGCTGCAGCAAAGCTTGTTAGCAATGAATGACTCACATGCTGGGAGCAAGGGCACCCCTGGCCCTGGCGGAGATTATAAACTGACCCCCGTCCCTTGACGGGGAGCGCTCTGGTGTGGGTCGTTCCCACTGCTTCAGGCCAAGCCTAAACAGACCGTTCGTGGGAACTGGGCTGATAGATTTGGAGTTCATATGCACAGGTTAGGGCCTGAGCAGCAGATGGATTCCACGTACACTGATCCCCTCAGGCAGTGCACATGCAGCCACCACCGAGAACCTGACACTTTCCTGCTGTAAAAGTAGGTTTCTAAACTCTCCTTGGCATGACGGGGTGGGTCCAAGTTTTAATTCTCTTTAATGTCAGGGGAGGCATGTGGTACAAACAGGAGTGTGTGTGTGTGTGTGTGGGGGGGGGTGTCTGTGATTTCTCTGGGGAAGTGATTTTTTTGATCCAGTCAAGAAAATTGATTTCTATCATTGGATTTTTTGAATGGTCTTCTGTACACACATAGTATATATACATATAATATGTGCCATCATAATATAAAGCATGTATAAATGTTGCTTTATTTGAGAGAAGGTTGGTTTTTATAAGCATGCCGAGGCATTTCCTAAGTCAGAGGAACACTCGTGACTACTGATGGGTCTGGGCATTTGGTCAGGTTACATCCTGGCTCAGCACAGAGGCTTCACAGCCATGTTCTTTTTTTCTCTTTCGAAACCAGCAGGAAATTACTATTCAGAAGGGTAATTTAGCACTGTATCCTCTGGTACCAACCAGAAAGGAAATGTAATTTGCACCTTTCTACAAATATCCTCTTATCTGATTTGTACATGCCTTGACCCCCTTTTCTGGAAAAAAAAATATATTTGAATGTTAAATATTTAAATTAAGCCATTTCCCTTCATAAAGATGAAAACATCTTTCCCCAAAGTAAATTATTTGACCTTTTATAAATGCCTCAGATGAAACATGGAAATATTAGTAAGACGCTAGTATTTAACCTCTCTCTTCTGGAAGTGAGGTTCTCTCCTACACAACAGGTACCTTGATATCATGTAATGAATGACACATATTCAATATTATGAAAAGGGCTTTTCCCCTTCCTACGACAAAATGAGGGGGAGGATGGTAAATATTTACTAAATGAATGAATGAATTCTGATACCTAACATATTTCTCATGTTTAAAATCATTCATTCATGTATTCATTCATCCATTCACTTAAAAAAACACTCATTATGGCACATCATAGTGTGCTGATTCATTCATTTATTCATTCATGCATTCATTTAAAAAACACTCACTTTAGCACATAATAGTGTGCTACTAAGCCTTTTCTCTGCAGGTTGCTCTGCATATAGGTACAGACTCGGGCTTTATGGAGTAAAATCGGTATTATTAGCAAAGAAGGAAGTGAGGAAGGCAGCCATTTCAAAAATGGACAGACATTTTATCAAGTGTTTTGGAAAAAATAGGATACTAAGATAAGAAAGATAGGAGGGCTTCCCTGGTGACACAGTGGTTGAGAGTCCACACCTGCCGATGCAGGAGACACGGGTTCGTGCCCCGGTCTGGGAGGATCCCACATGCCACGGAGCGGCTGGGTCCGTGAGCCATGGCCGCTGAGCCTGTGCGTCCGGAGCCTGTGCTCCGCAACGGGAGAGGCCACAACAGTGAGAGGCCCGCGTACCGCAAAAAAAAAAAAAAAAAGGAAAGAAAGATAGGAGATGTGACATATTGAAAAAGTTCTCTGACGATGAAATTTCTTGGAAATTTTGAAGAGCAGGCAGAGTCGATGGCATGTACCAAGGCACTGGGGCAGGAAAGAGCTCACTGTCTTTGGGGGAGTTTAAGAAACTGTTACATGGCCACAGGAGTCCTGGAGAAGAAGGCCGGGGCCTGCACTCTACAGGGCTTTGGAGGATCAAGTATTTTATATCCTGTCTGGAAGTTCAAAGATAGAAGCCAATGAGGAGTGATAACTTGGGGGGGGTGATGTGATACAAGTTATATTTGGGGGAGGTTCTTAAGACAGAGACTGGGAATTGGGGGCCTGTTCTGAAGCACATGGACTGATTCAGGCAGAAAAGAGAGACTGTGGTGAAGGCAGGGTGAAGAGGATGGTCGTGGGGAACATCCACTCAGAATGGGCCAGACTTGGATATGAGGTCTGAGGGAGAGGGGTGCCTGGGTTTCTTGGGAAACTGGGGAGAAGCGTGGGCCAGTTACTGAGATGGGAGAGATTAGAGGAGGGGCTGGGCTCTTCCTCTTGGGGAGGGGAGGGCCGTGTTGAAACTTCCTTTCGAACATGATACATTGAAGCCTGTGAGATAAGGAAAGGCAGCTCTTAGACAGAGGTCGCTCAGGAGCAGTCGGGGCTACGGACGTGAAGTTGAGCTGTCAGTGGTTGTGTGACGTTTACAGCTTCCTAGGAGAGCCCCTTGGGTAATTCCACGCTCTGTGCCCGTGGAGAGTGTTTGTCACTGCTTCCCTCCGTGGTAATTTAATAAGCACAGTATGTGGGTGAGGATGGGCAGGGACTCAACCTTGGCAGACAGTTAGGGTGGTTCATCGGATGGGCGGGACCAGAGGCCTGGTCAGCGTGATGTCCACTTCCCATTCCTCACACCTGCTGTGTGGCCACACCCGGTACCTTCATCTCCTTGCCTTTTTCTTCCCCAAAATAAGAATAATGAAAGTTAAGTTTTATCTTGCAGGTTCATGTAGTTTCAACCACATAGGGAAATCTGGGTTTATGTCGGTTTTCTGGCACATCACGGGTGTTGTGCTGATAGATGCTTTATAAACGCACGGGGAGAAGGAAATGGTAAGCCCGAATGCGGGTGTCCGGTGGACCACTGCTGAAGCGGATTCATTTCACAGGCAGTGTCATTCCACAATGTACAGACAGGGTGAATATCCTACTTTTAATGGAAGTAATGACATAGTTGCAATACCTATTTTAGGGGGCATTTCTGAATCCACAAAAAAAGGCAGGTGTTTACTCTCTTCTTTTCTTTCATTGATTTCCTATTTGATTTCCTAACTAAAAATAATTCAAACAATAGTTTCTTGTGTTTTTTCTTAAATTTCTACGTAGAGTTCTAAATTGTGTTTTCTTTTTCATCTACCGTGTCAACTCAGTCCATCCACCTACTTGGAGTGGCATTAATTTCAACATAGTTTAGGTACTTGTGTGATAGATTTCTTACTAGAGATATCGTCTTTGATGGAATGTTTGCATGTTTGCCATATGTCTGAGAACATTAAAAGATCGTGGATTTTTTAATGAATAGACTTCTACTGGGTTTTTTTTTTTTTTTAGCACTTCCACCCAAAAATTGAGTGGAAAATACATTGAGTTCCCTCTGCATGGTTTTCCCTACCATTAGCATCTTGCTTTAGTTTGGTACCTTTGTTACAATCGATGAGCCAATATTGATACATTATTATTAACTAAAGTCCATAGGTTACATTAGGGTTCACTTTTTTAAAAAAATGTTTATTTATTTATTTATTTTGGCTGTGCCAGGTCTTAGTTGTGGCACGTGGGATCTTCAGTTGCGGCTCACAGGCTCTTAGTTGCAGCATGTGTACTCTTAGTTGTGGCGTGCGGGATCTAGTTCCCTACGCAGGGATCAAGCCCAGGCCCCCTGCATCGGGAGCCCAGAGTCTCACCCACTGGACCACCATGGAAGTTCCAGGGTTCACACTTCATGTAACCAAGAGAAGGGTCTGGCTGCTCACCCCTCAAAAGCCAATAAAGAGGCCAGGTTGGTGCAAAGGAAAGCTTTCTTTATTTTGGAGGCCGGCAAGCGGAGTGGGAGGGTGGACACCTGTCCAAAGGCTGACTCTCCCCACCCCGCCAAAACTGACAGTCAGTGGGCAAGAGCTTTTATAGGCGGAGGGAGGGGACTGCATTGTAGAAACAGCACAGTCAGCTCTGACCGTCGTCTTGAAATTGGTCATTGGTGGTCTGACCAGCGTCATCCTGACTGTTTTAGGTGCAGTTAGTCTTCAGTTCCAGGGTCGGTTTGTTCCCATTTCCTTAGGCCAGTTCTCGGAATTGTGGCAGCTTATATGTCATGGCTACAGTCTGGTCATCATGGAGTTCACTTCTTCCACCTGCTGCGGGTTTCAGTATTTACAAGACAGCTCACAAGATATGGCTCAGAATATGATCTATAGCCCTTGAGGAGGAGCTAAAGGTCCTTGACTTCGCTTAATGACTAAACTATTGTTATTTGGTCTCGTTTGACTGTTTTCCTTTGCTTCTGCATTTTGTTACTTCTCTCATTAAATGTATTCTTTGGCTAAAGTGTTTTCACAGACAAAAGGCTGTGTGGGTTTTTTTTGTTTTTGTTTTTCTTTTTCTTTGTGGTACGCGGGCCTCTCACTGCTGTGGCCTCTCCCATTGCGGAGCACAGGCTCCGGACGCGCAGGCTCAGCGGCCATGGCTCACGGGCCCAGCCGCTCCGCGGCATGTGGGATCTTCCCGGACCGGGGCACGAACCCACGTCCCCTGCATCGGCAGGCGGACTCTCAACCACTGCGCCACCAGGGAAGCTACTCTGTTTCGCTCATGGTGTGCATTCTGCGGGTTTTGACAAACATATAATGCCACGTATGCAGAAGTACAGTATCATGCAGAGTAGCCTCACTGCCCTAGAAGTCCCCTGTGCTCCACCTGTTCTCGCCTCCCTCCCTCCCTCCTCTCCTGGGACCACCGATCTGTAACTGTCTTCTTAAGAGGCTTTGGACTTTTACTCTCACCTCGCTTTTTTGTTAGTTTTTATTGGGCCCCAAGGAAAGGATTTGCTGTTGCACCTTTGATGCTGAGACCCTCCTACCTCAACCCAAAGCTTTCGGACCATAGTTGTTGATTCCAGCCATTGGGTTACGGGTAGGACAGGGGAAGGTTATGGCTCCCACAAAGTTGACGTAGCTTTCCTGGGTCAGCGTTGTTTTGGAAACTGGCTCCACGCACTTTGGTTTATACTGTCATACTGACCCTGCTGCTGTGGACATAGAGGTATTCCTAGCTGCTGTTGTAATTTAATGGACCTTATGTGCTCCAGGCAGTTAGAAGCACTTTGCAGGTATCAACTCATGCGGGCCCCATTGCAGGCCTATGAAGTAGCTTCTCTTCCTTCCCCGATTCTACACGTGGAGCATCTGGAGGAGACGGGATTTGAACCCGGGACACCTGGCTCCACAGTCCATGCTCTGAGCTTCCACCCGCTCCTGCTTCTGCACAGCTGCAGTCTTACCCTCCTGACCCAGGCGGGATTTGGGGGAGAGCCTGCCTGAAAGAGAGTGGTCCTTTCTGGTCTTTGGCAACTAAATTCCTTAAATTGCTCCCCCCACCCCAAAAGAAACCCTCCATATCCCCGATGATGTGTGATATCAAATAAACTTCACAGTGGAGTTAAGTGGACAAGGACAGTGACCCGTGATCCCCTGGGTCCCCTGCCTGCTGTGTAAGCCAGGTCCCAGGGTCGTGTTCATTCTCTGGAACTCCGATCTTCTACTTGAGAACTGAAGGGTTTTCATGAGATGCTCTCCTGGGCTTGACCTCTAAGATTAAGTTCTAAAACTTGCATGAAATTAGGGAAGAATTTCATTTGTGCAATATCAGGAAGGCTTGAATCTCTTATAAAAAGCTAATGGAAACTCATTTTTCTCTTCATTTTAGACTTGAACTTTCTTAGATATGTCCTAGAATTTCGAGGAAAAGGGTCAGCAACTCTGAGCGTCTGACGGGGTAGGGCTGGGTGAACGAATCTG
Source organism: Mesoplodon bidens (assembly GCF_964165515.1). Taxonomy (NCBI): domain Eukaryota; kingdom Metazoa; phylum Chordata; class Mammalia; order Artiodactyla; family Ziphiidae; genus Mesoplodon; species Mesoplodon bidens. Next base: position 48,153,441 of record NC_138180.1, read on the forward strand.
GGCAGAGTTTATAGCTCCCATACAGGTCGATACTATTCAGCCCAAGGCTGTGGGTGATGGCTGGGGTTTCCGTTCTTTTCACGAGTCTGATTGGCCTGGAGCAGGATGTATTTTCCCCCAGGTGGTTCCGCCTGTGGGCACGTGACGTGCTTGTTCGGGGTGGGTAGCAGGAGGGTGGATTGCTGGCGTGGGTGATCCTGTCAGCTCTCGGGCACCCCTGGCCCTCATCCCAGGGCTCAGAAGGAGAGTCGAATTTTCCAGTTATCAGGAAGTCTGGAGGCTGGGAGGAAATACGGAATTAAAGGGCACTTATCACAAGCGATGTAAATCTCCACGTTTTGGAGAGATGCCACTGTTTCATTTAGTACAAAACCAGTTTGTCCGTTTTTACTTCTTGGCCATTGCAGAATGTAGAACATTTCCTCTCGAGGTTCTCACCATGTCATAGACACCAGCCCATGCACAGCTGAATTCCTAAATTCTTAAGGTCCTCTGTAACCAACTATAATGATGCGTCAACACGTTAAAAGTTAAAACTTGAAAACATCACAATTTTGCAAATTTTCTGACTCCATTGTGTGTGTGTGTGTGTGTGTGTGTGTGTGTGTGAATTTTCCTTCAGCTCACAGTAGCAGCATTACTTAATTTCTTGTTACAACACCTATGATATAGGAAAAGATAAGCTGTTACTGCTTTGGGAATTCCTGAATTGTTACTAGTGAACACTGAACACTGTTTCCTGTTTCCTTCGATTCCCTGTATCGACATGTTAATCTTTCAAATTTGTGAAGCGTGAACAAGGAGATTGTTCATACTGGTACATATGTGACAGAGATTACACAGTAAGCTGGAAATACGAGACCCCTTCCCTTCCCTCTGTTTTTTCTTTTCTCTCTTCTTTTCTTTTCTTTTGTTTTCTTTGTGGAGTGTTTATGAGTCAGACTGAAGGAATGTCAGTATTTTTAATTTCAAAAAATATCATCAAAACTTGTTCACTTTGGGGCTTCCCTGGTGGCGCAGTGGATGGGAGTCCGCCTGCCGATGCAGGGGACACGGGTTCATGCCCTGGTCCGGGAAGATCCCACATGCTGCGGAGCGGCTGGGCCCGTGAGCCATGGCCGCTGAGCCTGCGCGTCCGGAGCCTGTGCTCTGCAACAGGAGAGGCCACAGCAGTGAGAGGCCCGCGTACCGCAAAAAAAAAAAAAAAAAAAAAAAGTTCACTTTGCCAGAGTGAGCATGGTAAATACTGCCACAGTTACCTGCTATAATATTTTGAAGGTCAAATTAAGTGACCACTTTATTTCTCAATAGTCACTTATTTCTCAGTAGTCGCTTATCCAAGAGGAGAATTTTTTTAAATGTTTACCTCATCGGGATCCCCAACATTTCAGCACCTGAAACATCTACATCCTTATCGAGTAGTTTTAAGAAGGAAAAAATTTGATATTTTAGACTTCAACAGTTGTCTTAATGAGTGCATAGTATAAAAACGCTGCTTCCATGTTGAAGGCAATATACACCCCTTCAGAAACACGTAGAGAGTGCGAATGGGGAGAAAAAAAGGTCGCCCATAGGTCCACTACTCAAATATGAGCCTTTGTTGGCATTTGCTTTCTGTATTTTTTTTTTTTTTTAAGAAACAGCTTTTTTTTTTTTTTTTTTTTAAACTTATTTATTTATTTATTTATTTTTGGCTGTGTTGGGTCTTCGTTTCTGTGCGAGGGCTTTCTCTAGTTGTGGCAAGTGGGGGCCACTCCTCATCGCGGTGCACGGGCCTCTCACTATCGCGGCCTCTCTTGTTGTGGAGCACAGGCTCCAGACGCGCAGGCTCAGTAATTGTGGCTCACGGGGCTAGTTGCTCCGCGGCATGTGGGATCTTCCCAGACCAGGGCTCGAACCCGTGTCCCCTGCATTGGCAGGCAGACTCCCAACCACTGCGCCACCAGGGAAGCCCTGCTTCCTGTGTTTTTTTCTAGGACTAGGAAGCCCTTTGGTACCAGTGGAACCTTTTTGCTGCTGATTCTGGCGCATGGGGCGGGGACTAGCTCACGTCTCAAGCACAGCTCTGTCTGGCAGAGCTCTGGGAACCACCGGGGTCCTCTTTCCTTCTGCGTTTATTAATTTGCATCCTGTTTTTTTTTTGTTTGTTTGTTTTTTTGTTTTTTTTGCGGTACGGGGGCCTCTCACTGTTGTGGCCTCTCCCGCTGCGGAGCACAGGCTCCGGACGCGCAGGCCCAGCGGCCATGGCTCACGGGCCCAGCCGCTCCGCGGCATATGGGATCCTCCCAGACCGGGGCACGAACCCGTATCCCCTGCATCGGCAGGCGGACTCTCAACCACTGCGCCACCAGGGAGGCCCTGCATCCTGTTTTAAGGAAGAGTTTACTTTCATATTTGTGTTTCTGTTATCAGTGTGGACTCATGAATTTTTATTCACCTTGTGAAAGAAAACCAGAGCCTGAGCACTGCAGAAGGGCCGGCTGAAGCATGGACGTGCTCTTTCTCATGCTCTGGGAGGGCCACTGCTAATGGTGATGAATGCCAGTTGTGTGTGCGATGGCACAGGCCCACACCATCAGGACCGCTGGCCACACCAGGAGCCCAGGAACGGTGGCCTTTATTATTTTTACTATGGCAGCAGGCACTCTTGGTTAGCATCAGCTTTCTGAATTGTGGTCAGAGCCAATCCTTTATAAAAATCAAACAAGCAATAGAATTCCCAAAAGTCTGCCATTCTGGGCTGAATCGTGTCTCCTCTCTCCTGCTTTATATGTTGCAGCCCTAAGCCCCAGAACCTCAGAATGTGAGTATTTGGAGATGGAGCCTTTAAAGAGGGAACTGCGGTAAAGTGAGGTCATTAGGGTGAGTCCTAGTCCAGTAGGACTGGTGTCCTTATAGGAAGAGGTGATCAGGGCACAGACACGGAGAGGGGTGACCACGTGAGGATACAGGGAGAAGACAGCCGTCTTCATGCCGAGAAGGGGGGCCTTGGGAGAATCCCACCCTGATGACACCTTGATGTCAAACCTCCAGCCTCTAGAACTGTGAGACGGTGAATTTCTGTGGTTAAGCCCCCGGTCTGTGGTACTGTATCATGAGAGCCCTAGCAAACTATACATCTACCTAGATCCGTACACTTTCTTACCTGGTCGATAGGTCTATTGCTGTAACCTTTAGCATATGATTGAGAAGTGCCTTTAGGTAGGTACTGCTGTATTCCTCTTGTCTCCTCTGCCTGCTGTTCAGCTTCCTGGTCTGCCCTGGCATGCATCACTGTCTGGGCCATTGAAGTTCTTTCTGTTTTGATAAATGTACAGTGAGGCCCTGCTGTTGACAGGGCACTCCCCACCTCCTCTAGGGTGTACATGCATCCGAAGTGTGAAGCACAGTGTGTATATGCAACAGGATTGTGACATGCTGTGGGTTAAGGTAGACATATCTCCTTGTTTTCCACGGTGTTCTGGTGCGTGCCTTTTACCTGCAAATCAAGAGCGGAAGAGGTGGACCTCCAGGGCGTGTAAGCTGAGGGCCCGTGAAGATATTTTCCAAACGGCCCTCCTTCAAGGAGATTGCATCCTGTCTGCAGTTCTTCCACTAGTTTCTTGGGATCCCTTCTAAAATGACAGTGCTTCTGAGACCAAGTTTTAAATCAGTTCTATACCATTATTCCCAGAATAAATTCCTTCTTTCATACTATCAACAGATATTCATTGAACAATTACTAAATATCTTAGTCTCTGGGGATAAATCGGCCAAGTCAAATCTCATGGGGGGAAAACAGGCGATAAAGAGGAAATGGTAACAGAACTTGAGAAGTGCTGTGAGTGGATAGGGCACATCAGACAAGGCCCCCAGGCCCTGGGACGGCAGTGGAGCTGAGCTGACTCCGGAGGATGAGTCGGCCAGCTGGGAGGGTGGGAGGTGGAGGGCGTGTCTGTGTTCCTGGGAGGTGAACGGCCGCTACAAGAAAGCCAGATGGGCCAGGCTCACTGGAGGAAATAGAGCTGACCAAGCAGATGCAGATGGAGTCTCCTGTGTCCCCTCTGTGGCGCTGGCTGATCCCCTCACACCCACGGCTGCTTCTGCACGTGTATGTCACTCTGCCTGGGAGCCTGGACACAGGGGGGACCCCGCCCTCCGCCATCTGAGGGACGGCCGGGAGGGCTGGGAGTTGCCGCCCTGAGAGCAGCCCCCGAGCCCTGACGCCGGGAGCTGGTGGACGATAAGGACCTGGGCTTCCCTGTCACTGGGGTGGGAGAACAGTCCGCTGTGGTCCCCAGGGCTGCGGAGCCCCAGGTGCTCGGAGCAGGAGCTCTGCGTGGGTGCGTTCGGGCTCCTGCCCTCGCCTGCCTCACCCCCCTGCCACTCCCTGCTCCGTCCCAGCAGCGCGCTGACCAGGGCTCCTCCAGACCGGGAGGTGACGGGCACAGTCCTCCTGACTGTCACGTATGTTCTGCTCGTGTGACACCGACTATAAGTTCAGAGGTTCCGCAGACCACCCTTAGGCTGGAAAATTCACTGAAAAGATACAGCATTCGATGGTTCCTGTTCATTACAGGGAAGGGATGCACGTGTGGACCAAAGGAAGAGATGCACAGGGCAGAGTCTGGGAGGGTTCCAGACAGAGCTTTTCCCTCCCGGCATCCCCGTGTGACACTAGGCACCGAACATCGCCAAGCCTGAAGCTCACCTGTGCTTCGGTGCCTAGAGTGTTTTCTCAGGGCTTCGGCACGTGGGCATGGTTGGTTGAGTCACTGCCCACGTACCTCCATCTCCAGGTGCCCCCGCTGACCTCCCCGGAGGCTGCGCGTGTACCATGCGGCCGCCACGAGTCAGCCATCTCATCAGATAAACTGTCCATGAGTCAGAAGGGGACTCCCACCCCTCAGGGAATTCCCGGGGTTTAGGGGGGAGGCCACCTCCCGGGAGCTGGAGGACCAAGGCCGGACCTCTCTGAGGGAGGCCACCTTCCTTACCACGCAGCTCCCACAGCATGAAGCTGGGGGAACCGAAGTCAGGAGCCTTAGGTCTCAGATGCTGGGGAGCGAGGGGCCTGCTTTCCAGCTCTGCTGACTGCGCTGATGTTGCTGGGCTGAGCTGAACGACACCGCTTCGGATAAAGCCACCTTCTCTCCTTCATCCTGGCTGGGGCGCTTCCTACAAGCGATAGACTTGCTTTGTATCCGCCAGAGCCCCGTTTTGCGGATGCTGTTTAAGGTACTTTACGAGATAAAAGAAAACAATTTTGAGGTCTCAGATTCTTTCCAAAGGTCAGAATCCTGCTGGTTTGAATTTGATATAGGTTTGAGGGGGGCCCTCTGTGTTCCAGGGCCCTGCTGTATTGTGGGGAGGAGTGATAAACTATTGATAGGACAGGGCTTGGCGAGTTTTCTTTAAAGGGCCAGATAACAAGGATGAGGGGCTTTGTGGGGCTGAGTGCCGCGTTCCAGCTTCTCAACCCTGCCTGCCTGGAAGCAGCTGTGGACAGTATATCAATGAATGGGAGTGTGTGTCAGTCACACCTTGGTTTGGACATTGACATTTGATTTTCATGTAATTGTCACATACTATGAAACTCTTCTTTTGATTTGTTTCAACCATTTAAAAATTTAAAAATCATGGTTAGATTGTGGGCTGTACAGAAACAGGAGTCAGGCTAAGTTTTGCTGTTGGACATAAGTTAAAGGCTTTTTATGTTCAGTTCTTAAAAACCTGCTACAGTTCCTATATTGCATGAATTCATGGATATAAAAAGGAAGAATCAAGGAATATAAAATCTTGTTTGCTGAACATGGACTTTTAAAAAATAATTAATTTTTCACTGCATTGGGTCTTCACTGCTGAGCACGGGCTTTCTCTGGCTGCGGTGAGTAGGGGCCACTCTTGGTTGCGGTGCATGGGCTTCTCATTGCAGTGGCTTCTCTTGTTGCTGAGCATGGGCTCTAGGCGTGCCGGGTTCAGTATTCATGGCATGTGGGCTCAGTAGTTGAGGCTCATGGGCTCTAGAGCTCAGGCTCAGTAGTTGTAGCTCGCGGGCCCTAGAGCGCAGGCTCAGTAGTTGTGGCGCACGGGCTTAGTTGCTCCGCGGCATGTGGGATCTACCCGGACCAGGGCTTGCACCCGTGTCCCCTGCATCGGCAGGTGGACTCTTAACCACTGCGCCACCAGGGAAGCCCCAGACTTTTTTCTTTAGGCCACAGCACGATGAATTTTTAGCAAAAGATCAGACATAGTTTTTGTTGCTCTTGGGCAGGTGGCGTAGAGACAGACCTTCACCAAGACCACAGTTTATCGTTTCTTTAATGGTGTTATATTTCCTACTAGCAGAGCTCAGGTTTCTTTTTCTTGGAGGGGAGGGATTGTGTATTCAAGTTTACTGAACGCTCTCTGTAAATATCCAAATGCTAATACGGACGTCCTGTACCGGTAGACTCTGCCCTCCTGATGCAGACCGATGGGGAGAAGACACCAGGTCCGGTTTCAAGGGGGCATGGCTGGCAAAAGAGGTGTCAGCTCTGCGGCTGGACGGCTTGGCCTTGAAAGTTAGAGCAGGGACAGTGTCTGAGGCTGAAGCTGAAATGCAGAGCCATTAATTTCATCCCGCTCAGGGCCAGTGCCAGGGGATTTAGCTGAGATGTTCCCTGGAAGCGACAGCCATGTCTATTTTCGTCACCACTGAATCCTCAGCACCTGGCACCATGCGTGGTACTCACTACGGTTCGGCTGGAAAACAAAGACGTTGTTTCATACCTGGAGCCGCCTGTCAATCTGGTTTATTCTTCCGTCGTACATGGATCGTTTATTGAGTGCCAAAGACTGCGAGAGACTCTAGTGATTCTAGAATGAAAGGGTGGACACGTTCCACGTCCTCATGGGGGGACCTTCTAGTGCAGAAGAGAAACCAGAAACACAAGAAGCAAATCTAAATACTGTGGTTGGCAGGGAGCGCAAGGGAGAAAACTGAAGGCAGATTAGGGGAAGGTGGAGTTTGGCGAAGGTATGTTTATTGTGCAAAAGGTTCCCGCTAAAGGCCTTTCGTATCGGCACATCTGGAGAGAGTGAGAGAGAACGTAGGTGTTTGGGAAGGATTTTGAAGGTGGAGCCACCAAGACCTGAGAGGGTGGATGGATGGCAGTTGGGAGATGAGAGGGCGGGATGTCCAGGACGACTCCAGGGATGGAGGGGCGCCTTCCCCTGCTGGGGTGGACGCCACGCCTTCACCGTCTGGGCACTTCCTTGCCACCTGGGAGAGGAACCCAGCAAAGGGATGGTGGGTTCACAGAGACGTGTTCACGCACGGCTCTACGATGAGCTTGGTTTCTTCTCTGTTCCTCGAAATCAGCAAACCCAGAACATGTCCAGTGAAGAGGTGAGCACGTGACAAACGTGAGAATGAAAGCATCAAATCTCAGGGTGAGTGATATGAATGAAATGGGAGGAAGACGGGCTTCATTCCCTGGACAGAGGACTGGCTGTGCTCACACAGTTGGCCGGGCCCTGTGGAGTGGAGGCTCCTGACTTTGCTCTGGAGAGATGCTACCCTGCGGTGACACAGGCTGTGAGAAGGGCCCTAGGACACCCCCAGCGTCGCTCCTAGTAGGTTCCTCTGGCATATGTTCTGTTACCAGAAGGCGCTCTGCCTGAACTTCAGCAGGACCTTCTACTTAGTATTTGTATCGGCAGTAATTGTTCCCACAGGCTACTTCCTTACTTTTAACTTCTACATGTGTGAACCATGTGGACCGGTCAAGGTCTCCTTTCCCTGTTGGGTCATTGAAAGCTGAGACCAGTATTTGTGGCCTCTGTTCAGCGCGTGTTAAGGCCTTTGGAGGGTGGAATTTGGTATCAGAGTATTGATTCCACTTCATGACCTCATTTCCTCTCTTTTCTTCTCATTAACTTCCAATTTAGGTCATTTTTCTATTTTTATGAATATGTATATCATTTAAAATTCTTCCTAAGAACAAAATCCAAGGCCTCAATGTACCCCCGGCCGTTGCTGGTGACCTCCGCCTTCTCTGTGGCTGCTGTCTGAAGTGCCTGTCCCCTGGGGAAGTTTCACCCTGACCGAGGACGTCTGATCCCTTTGCCCGCTAATTATGATGGGAGCTTTAGGACAGTAAATGCAATTTCAGCTAAACTACTGGTTTGACAGGAGTTTATCTCACATAGGTAAAAATGCGGCAGCGATCTGCCGAGTTTTGTATGTGCCGTTTTCCACTCTGAAGTGTTTTATTGTGTGACCTTGTGGAAGCCAGTGCAGAAATCTCAGTGGGGGGAATTGTTTCTTGATTTAATATCATTTTAAATGGTTTTTAGTGCACTCGCTTTAGTATTCCACAAATCAGAGGCCCGTGCCTCAGACACACTCCTGTTCTAAATCAGATAAAAGTGATGACACTTGGTCGCCTATTACATGAGAATATCGTTCTGAAAAAGGTTTTCTCTTTAAGCCCTCCCAAGTAATCTTCTTTTCGCCCTACAGTTCCGTGACTTTGCTCATCTCTGGCTAATTTTATTTAACATTCCCCGCCCCCCCCCCCGTTCTTCAAGGCCTTAACGTGTCCTGTGCTCCTTTTCCTGCAAAGGGTAGTATTGGAGGGGTCTGGGAGGCGATTTGCATTGGCTTGAAGACAGAGGGCATGAGAAGGCCGCCTGCTTTGGAGCAGGCTACGTGTTTTGAGGTTTGAGAGGTGGCGGGCCACCTTGGAGCATCTCTGAGTCCCTCCGGTAGGCTGGGAGGGACCTGCGTGCTTGGCCGCCCCGTGCCAGCAGCCCCGGCGTTCCCAGGGTACGCGGCACAGGGCTCTGTGTCCCGGCCAGGCCATTTTTCCCAATCATCTGTCCAGTCTGGAGACACTGTGTGCTTTCTTTCAGGTGTCAGTGTGGATCAAAGCCACCCAAAGGACATTTGCATGAGAATCTGTGGAATGATTAATTAGCAATGGTCATTAGTAATTTTCCTTTTAAGGCTTTGAAATGTCTTTCATTGATAAACTGGTTCTGTTAAGCCTTGACTCCTTTTCACATAGTCTTCACCCGGTCCTCCCTCTGTGACTACAAATTGGATTTCCCCCCTGTCTACACCTCTCCTGTTACTTGGATCCGGCAGTGTGGTTGAAAGGCCAGCCTCCTGTGAGGGTGGCAGTCTTCATCATCAACCTACACCTCTTTTTCAGACTGTATTTTATACGAGGGTACCTTCCATCCTCTCTGTTGGTAATTCCTACAGTTGTTCTGTTTACCCCATCTTCTGGTTCTCTCTGAATTGTAACAGTGCTGTTCTCTTTTTACAAATAGCACTGGTTTGACACTCTGATTCTCATGTGCCTTTTCCTGATGGTCCAGGAGCCCTTGGGGATGTTCTCGTAAAGGGCAGATGGAAAGTGCATCATCAGACAGGGTCACAGGCACATCCTGAGGCAACAATTTCACACCCAGGAGAGACCCTGGAGAACTCTGGAAAACATTGTAGTCCCCACAAGGGGATGGTGGCAGGTCCCCCAGGCAGCTATCATGGGCAGCAGATCAAACGAATACCAGCCAACCCTTAGCCAAAAATGGAGCCTGTCACCATCACACAGTGGAGGTGTGTGGAATGGAAGCTTACATAGTTAAGAAAAACGAATGAAGCTATGTTCATTTTGCAGATTTCATATGTGGACACATAGCAAAGACTTCTTTCAGGGCCTTGGAGGGGGCTTATATGGAGTGAGGTGCCGTGAGCTTTCGACTTGGGGAGCATCCTGTGAAATTCACTTCAGCACCCAGGGAGGGGGGGCTCAGCCACCTGCTGCCCCCGGAAGGGGTACCTCAGAAGTAGCTGGTCCTTGTGGGAGCTCCACTTGGTGCTGGTGAAGCGTGAGATGACAATTCCTGTTTGTGAGAAATGTTCAATTACAGGACTTGGTCCTGTGGAGGTTGGGGGCGCTGGAATCTGACTGCCGTCTCATTCGTGGAGTATGTCCTGCTCATGCAAAGTATCCCTGAGGACAGAGACAAAAATCTCATCCTCCTGAGCATAAGAAAAGACGGTGATGGGGCTATGGCAGAAAATATAGTGAAGAATGTGGTGGTAGCCATTCTCCGTGGCTCAGGAAGATGGTGTGACCACTGGGTGAGTGAGTGCCGGGGGCATATGATGGGGGGCTGGCGGGGAGGTGAGGAGATGGGTCTTCAAGTCCTGGTTTTGTCATGAGACGGTGTTAGTCACATATGTCAACTCCCTGGACCATAACGTTCTCAGCAGAAAAATGGCATCCTTTAGACGCTTCTGGATCATTCTTAGGATTTATGAAGTCTTGTATTTTGTTTTCTCCATCTCATGTCTGGTTTCAACAATTCCATCCCTGTATACCTCTTACCATCAGAGATGTTGGGATCGTTTTGATTTTGCATTTTATGAGGTGTCGTGGAGTTAAGGATGAACCCCTTTGTAAATACCTGGGGTACTAAGGGAATTCAGGTGTCATTCCTGGGAGAGACGTAGGCTAGAGCAGTGTAGCATTTTTCTAGTGGATTTTCACATCTTTAAACCTTTCTCTATTGGAACCACTTTAATGGACGGTCTGGTGAGAAAGGAATTGCTGGCTTGGGACACTGCCATTCCTTGCTTGGTTCTTTATATTAAAGAAAGGAGATTTAAGGCAATGTTCAGTCATGGGTTCAGTTTTTATTCATTAAACATCTAGAGTGCACCTGGTTCTGTGTAGAATCCTTTAGAATACCATATGTCCATGTCTATAAGTATATATTAAAACTGGTTATAGGGCTTCCCTGGTGGCGCAGTGGTTGGGGGTCCGCCTGCCAGTGCGGGGGGCGCGGGTTCGTGCCCCGGTCCGGGAGGATCCCACATGCCGCGGAGCGGCTGGGCCCGTGAGCCGTGGCCGCTGAGCTTGCGCGTCCGGAGCCTGTGCTCCGCAACGGGAGGGGCGCAGCGGTGAGAGGCCCGCGTACCGCAAAAAAAAAAAAAAAACAACAACTGGTTATTAATTTTTAAAAATTTAATTAAATGAGCATATGTGTTAACATTGGCTATTTAGTAACATATCTGGAAATTAAATTAATAAGTAAATTCATAAGTAAATAAGCATATATGTTAAAACTGACAGTTGAGTAACTGGTTCTCTTAGAGATTCATAGGAGTATTTTAAATACAGTATTGTTGCTTAATATGAGTAACAAATTTCTATGGTTCTTTAATTTTATGAAGTGACAATATATACTGAAAATATAAAGGATATAAAGTTAACATGTGTTAAAGAATTGTTCTTCAACTTGGATTAGGTATAACAAAATGAGAAAAAATTGGCCCACTTTTGAATTACTTTGCTTCTTTTAGACTCCAGAATTATGGCCAATAGTAACTTAGTTTGAATGCTTATTGGATGCTTTCTTTTAGCATTTACTTGACCTGATTAGATTTGTTTCCTTTGCAATAAAATTATCTTGATATAATTATTCGGTTTTAATATATCATATTGGTCCACTTTATAAGGAACATATAAATTATTTTACACTGTGAAGATTAACACGGGAAGCATTATTTTAACTGGCTCATCTAACAATTTATAACATCATTACAATTTAATGCACTTCACCAGGTTTTGAATGCTTAGTGGAAATGGGAAGTTTTGATGATGTTTGTTGCCCTCAAGTAGACGGCTGAGTGGAAGAGAACAGAGTGACTAAATGATGTACAATCAAAATGTGTGCGTTTAAGGTGCTCCTTTGGCTAAAGAGAGTGTAATGAGGGAATTTCAATGATGTAACGATTCATTTTTCTCTCTGTCCCTCATCTTCCTGGAAATCTTAGGTCTTTTCTCAAGGTTGAACATAGTAACTTATTTGCTTACTGCTTACAGCTAAGAGGGAAAGTATCTCTCAGAGAGCCTCTAGCTAGAAACATTCTGTTCACTGAAAAGCTAACAGATTTGACTTCTTTACATAAATATTCCAAAGTACCACAGAAATATTATTCAAAACAATGTTGATCTGCGGAAATACTTTTAAACTCTACAGTTATTTTCAAGTGTTAGTTATAATTGTTCTTTATTTTCCTTTTCTTTCACCCTTTGAATTGTTACAGTGAATTACTTCTATTCTGACCTACTGGCTTTAACAATCTGGATTATATTGTTGAGAAAACCATGTTGTGGGGATGAGCGTTCCTATTCAGAATCAGTAGGGCGTGCTCTGAATGCTTTTCCCCTTGGTGCTGATGGTTTTAAACCCATTTATTCATATGCTCTTACCACATCCTATTGGTTCTCTGCTGGGGACTCGGCAATATTTTGAGATATTTTGGGTTTTCGTACGTGGGGCTGGAGGTGCTGCCGGCCTTTAGTGGGTAGAGGTCAAGGATGTTGCTAACATCCTACAATGCACACGGCTCAGCCTCCCCCAGCAAGGATATAAAGTCCCAAATGTCCAGAGTGCTAAGGATGAGAAGCCCTGCCTGTTCCATAAGGTGAACAGTATATTACGTAGCAGAGGCCTGCTCAGAAGGTAGAAGAGAGTTTGCTTTGCATATGACAAATTGTGCCATTTGGGGGTCAAGCCCTCAACCTCGGTTTCATTAGTAGCCTCCAAATGACGCATAACGTAGTCTCTTAAAATACGATTCTATCTTCAAGACTTTGCCTTTTTTGTGGGGGCGGGGGTGAGGAGGGATAGCCTTTACTGGTAATTGCAGTCTACAAAAGATATAAAGCTTTTATCATAGCCAAGTAAGGATGCAAGATGGGTGTTATGTTTTACATTTATGTTCATGCTGAGACATATGATGTCATTTCCTTGTAGCCATTCTTAAAGCACTTCAGTATCCTGGCAGCAGTTTCCAAAATCATTGGGCCCACAGAATTCAAATTTCACATGCCTGAACACGTCTTCCTTGATGGTCCCGCATTTATTACTCTTGTTCTTGAACTCTGCAGCTTCTCCTTTGCTGTTTGTTACTATTTTGAAGCGTAGAGTCTATGATAGACACGTTGCATGCTACTACTCTTCTTCCCCAGGTAAAGACTCCCATAGGCTAAATGCCTAGATACAGCTAAGGATAGTCTTGCCTCTTTTGAGAAAGTAAATTATGGGGAATTTTAAAACAGTCTTTTTCCAGAATCAGAGGGAATCTCTATATCTGTATATAGCCACCCTCCCTCCCCAGATCTTTTTGTGCAAGAAGAAAAGACATACGAAACTACATCAGGTAGACCCAGCTTCCAGGCAATGTTTGAGTTCATGTTTCTTCTCTGAGAAGAGAAAGATAGGATGAATTCCAAAGTAAATTGAAAAAACAAAAGAGCGTCACGATAGCACAGTAAAGGTGAGTGGAGAAATGTCATAAGAGGAAGCAATAGTAGAAACACAAAGTACACTGGTCTACGTCTACCGCTGCATTAGGTCGGCAGGGTTATTGAAGGTAGAATCTGAGGGTCCACACAAGAAGTCTTCCTTCAGGGAGGCCAGCAGTTGGAAATCTCAGCCAGTTCGTGCTTTGCCAGCGTCTGCAGAGAGCCCTTTGGTTCGCCCTTCTGGGTCTGGCGGGCGTGGACGTTTCTTCTCCTGCTGGACAGCCGGACACGTTGACCTCCCTCTGCCGATGGGAGGTTGCACACAGCGCCAGGGTTCCTCTGCCTCGTTGCACTTCTCCCCCAAGGAGCCTTGAATTCCATGTTGAGGAACATGCATTTGAAATTGGGTGCTTTTATGGTAAAAGCATTTCACTTCAAAATTACATATGGGAAGCCCATCCAATACAGTGCTGAGGCCAAAAGGTACACCACATAAGCCATTCCTTTCAACCTAGATCTTCAAAAGAAGCAGAACAGAACACTAATATAACTTAGAATGGGAGGGCCCGATTCTTGAGGGCAGTGGAGGGGTTTTAGCTTAAAATTGTAGTCACCAGTATCTCGGGATGATACGTCATTTTGCTACATTGATTAGAAAAGAGTCCAATGATTACAAGTTGCAAACGCACCTCCTATTTTTTTTTATTATAAAGACCTTTGCTGGATAACGTATGCAATGTCAGGAATCCATAAAGGAGTGCCAGTTCTTGCACTGGTATGTCTAGAATTTATTTTTCAAGAGGTCATTTCATTTTCAAGAGGTCTTTTTTCCCCCCAGGTGACAAACAAATAGAAAAAAATGTTTTGACTGCCCTATAAAACTTAAGGTAATGTCAGTGTTTTCTAGCATCTTCTAGATTTATTGCTTGTGGGTGGTTAAATATGTTGTATGGAAAATAATTATTCCAAAATTAACATGGAAGTAGAAACATTGAAAGTTCTTCAGAAAGAGTCCCATTTTTATGTGGCCAGGTCTTCTTCCGGTCTCAGAGTGATTTGAAGTATTGTTGTCATTTGGATCGTGGTCCTCAAATTCAGCCTGCATAAGCATCACCTGGAGTCCCTGTGGACACATCTCCCTGGGTGCTCCTTCAGACTGAATCCCAGTCTTGGTGAGATGCTGGGGAGGGGACCAAGCTCACACCCTGAGAAAGACTGATCTCTGTGCTCAGCCCACTGAATGGGATGGATGCGTCTGACAACATGAATCTATTCAAAATGGGAGAAAGATGACTAAATTTTTAACCTATGTGACTTTCATTTTCGATTATTATTCAATAAAATTACATATTGGTGGATTTATAAACATAATTTTAAAAAATAGTAACATTATTGAGATATAATTCACATGCCATACAATTTACCTATTTAAATAATTCATTGGTTTTTCGTGTCCTCGCAAAGTTGTGCAGCCATCAGCACCATTACAGGATATTTTCAACACCATCCTCAGAAAACACCGTAGGCATTAGCAGTCACTCCCATTTCCCTCTCATTTCCCCAGTGCTAGAGAACCACTCATCTATTTTCTGTCCCTGTGTAGATTGGGTCCTTCTGGACATTTCATATAAATGGAATCGTACGCTACCTTGTTTTCTCTCTCTGGCTTCTCTCACCAAGTATAATGTTTTTAAGGTTCGTTTACGCTGCAGCACGTATCACATCAGTGTTTCATTACTTTTCATTGTCAAATAATATTCCATTGTACATTTTCATTTTTATTCATTCATCAGACAATGTACATTAGGGTTGTTTCCACTTTTTGACTATCATGAGGCGTGCTGTTATGAACATTTGTTTACAAATTTTGGGTGGCACGGATGGAATTATTAACCTACTGGACATATTTTATCCTGAAATTTTTGCATTAACTTTATCCTAGAGTTGTCTGTTACAATATTAAGATAAACTCTTTTCATTGTTTGTCCCCATTGTAAGTTCCTGACATAAGAAAACTCACACCTGACATTAAAACAATAACAAAACAAAACAAAACCAGAGTGGATGCCTTTCTGGAACACTAAACACTAACCTTAAATCAGCTTGTGGGGAAATTTGCTTAGTACTGTTGAGAAAAGATGAAGAGGGTGCGTGCACACACCCACCTTCCCTCAGAGTCACATTCCCTTGAGCACACGGGCATAACTGGGGTCTACATTTGGTATTTGAGGTGATATCTTGTGGGCTTTAAGAGATCCATGATGATTTCCAACAAAATAGCATGTGAATCTGTGTGTGTGTATGCCTGTGTATGTTATTTGCTTTTCAGTCTTCTGATTTTCAGGTCTTGTACTTTCTCTTTATAATATTCTAATGGGTCAAAGAAGGTTGACAGTTGTTAACGAGATGGATTGATTTTCCAGTGATATTGTCTTTCTTTTAAGAAGATTGGTGGGATAATTGCATCTACCTAAGTGACAGTGGGGAAAAAGGATCACAAGAAATAATAGTTTAATGAGAAGGTACATATGAGGATCCCTATTTTATTTCACTGACCACTGTCCTGAAGCCTCTTTTTTTCTCTTTCCACACATCTGATTATTGATTATTCTCTCGTTTAACAGCGATGAATTAGATAGTTGGCAATGTGTTGCTTTTATTTCTTTGCTCTGTGTGTGTGTGTGTATGTATCTGGTTATGTTTATGACCCTTCAGAGTCATAAAATATATTATTTTTTATTGCTTTCTCCCCTGTAAAATTCCTTACTCTTTGGGCATTCCATATGTCTGACTAACCCACTTATTTCCAGTAGTTTCCTCATACTTTAAAAATGTTTCTTTTTCTTCATATAAGCTGAGCTATTGAGGTATAGTCTTAAAGAACATCGGAGAAGGAAGTACAGTCGTGTTACAGTGAGAAAGCATTGCTCTGTTGATTATAACGACATTAGAAAACTCTGTTTTTTAACTCCTGACTTGGGTCATAGTCAGTGATGGGGCCATCTCTACCCATTGGTTTTTTTCTGGGGTTGAAATTGTAGCTATAACATAGAAATGATCGATATGAATCACGTCCTGTAAAGCTTTTCTCATAGAGACTGTCTTTAGATAGAATGGGCTCTTTATTTGCCTCAAATAGCAAATATCTCTTCACAGTCCAACAGGGTTCCTGAATCGAGAAGAATTCATTTCAAAGTCCTGTGTACGATTTTATTGCAAGCAGAAGAAAAAATAGCCCAAGAAACAGATCTTCAATATTTCCAATACTATTTTTTGCAGGTTCTTTTTGCTAATTAAAAAGTGTGAGCAAAAGGCTAGGCTTTGCTTTTTTTTTCTCTTTAGAGCAACACGTTGAGAGCCGAGTCTGCAAGACAGAGGAGGCTCCGTGTCTCACGGCTTAATCGCATTGATTTGGTAGGGCCCTCAGTGCGGTGGGCAGCCGATTTACATGTGCCTGATTTCTGTCGAGTGGCAGGCGGGGACTTGCCCCCGCGAAGACGAAACCCCCTCCCTGCAACGGGTTCCCTCCCCCCCCCCCATTAGGAGACTCGCTGAAGACAAACAGATGCCTGCTGCCAAAACGCAGGACTTAACCTGACCCTCCATGGCTCACAAAGGAGGGCTTTCAGGTCCCCCGGGAAACAGCCCCTGCATTTTATCAGGCCGTGAAATTCGGAGTGAAAAGCCCTTGCCTCTGGCTGCCTAGCCATGCGGGGCAGTGGTGAGGGTGTCCGGGAGGGAGGCGGGGGGGAGGTTGGACAAAGTACCCCCGCACAAAGGCAGCCTGCCCCCCCCTTCTTTGATTGCTAGGTGGTCTGTAAGTCTCCTGAGGAGCCGTCCACCCGGCCCAAGAGCATTTTGTTGTCACTGGGTCACTCGGGGGGCGGGGAGGGCTGGAGAGGAAGACTGGAGTCTTCTCTGCACAGGAAGGCCCCTGGCTTCTCCTCATTAACAAACAGCAAGGGCAGCTTCGTGTCCAAAAAATAAAAGCTAGAAGAGGGAGAAACTCCTCACTTCACGGGGAGGACTTACCTTATCGGACAAGCCTGGAGTCTCTAGAAGTGTTTAGCAAACTCTCTCTCCTGCAGGCGCTGGAATGCTCTTTGCAATGAAGTCTGTGTACGCTTCACTCACATTTCCTGCTTAAAGTTAATAACGGGGTACACGTTTCGAATGTTTTGTATCAACACGTAGAGACGTTGTGAGCGTGTTCAAGAAATGGGAGAAAAGCCTTCCTCAGAGTGTAAAAGTGCATTCATTAGGTGCCGTCAGGAAGAAGGCAGAGTGGCTGGCCATCCGTGATGTGGCTACATTACGGTGTCTTGGCTGATTTCACTTCTACTTTATTCTGCAGATTCGAGGTGTTTTAGGTCCCTCTCAGGAAATAACAAGTGGACAACACACTGAATGAACTGGGAGAAAATAATAGAACCTGTGGCAGAAATACCCTTACTTTTCCTCTTGCGTGTCCTTGGCCAGCTAACCTACCAAATTTAGTGGTGCTCAGTTATATTGAGCTGCCAACTCAGATTTATGGGGTTTGTACACCTTCTCTGAAATTTCCAAAATAATCTTATGTGTGGGTGAGATGATTTTTAAGCTCCCCTAAAATGGAAGAAAGCCGTCGTAATATACCAGCTATGTCATAAATACCCCACGTGTCTGTTATAATATAGGAGCGTCCTAATATACGCTGTTTTCAAGTGCATGGAATCTTACTTAGGAATTTTACCATTTCATAAAGCAGCTCTCTCCATGCTGTATTTATTAGGTAATTGAAGAATTGGTTCTATAAATGGCGCTGGATATCTGGAGAAACGGAAGCTAGATCATTTGTCTCTGATAAAGGGAACATAAATTTCTTTAATAACAGAGTCATTTTCTTTCCTCTGTTCTACACTTTGACATCATGTCTGCTATGCTTTTGGAAACACATTCGGCAATTACTCTAAGGACTGCTGAGATCCCAGCTTCCATTTGCCCAGCAGCTAAAGTTTACTCTCAGTAGCCTGTGTGTCATAAATCATGTATGTTTCCCATCTCACAACCCAGCAGAAACTACTGGGGTGGATCTATATTGCCGAAATTTACAGCTTTATTTTCATGCTTCTGAAGGTCAAATTTGACAAGAACATCCCACTTGCTTTTGCTACGCATTCTTCTCCCACTCATTATTCTTTTTACAGCCTAGACATCCCTTCACGCAGAGAGCTTTGTCCAGCTCTATGCTAGGGTTACGTTGTCCCCGTCTGTGCTTCTCTCCATCCTTATTCCATGGTATTGATCCCACGTGTTGCACTGGCTTGATTAATTTTGCCCTCCATCACACTTAAGATTGAAGCAGGCAGACTGCCTGTCTTATGTGCCCACGAACTTCCCGTGTCTCTCAGGGTGTCGGACACACGGATGTGGCTCAACAAATACGTTTGCAGGGGCTAGGGAGGTAACAGTGAAGGCAGAGTTTATAAACTAATGCGGGTGACACAGTAGACAATGGGAGAAGCCATGGGTACATTTTGCATTTTTGATGGCGTAGGGGTTAAACCTGAATGCACATCTGTCTTCCTAGTTGCTTGTGTCAGCCAGTGTCAGTGAAGAAAACAAACCATTCTAGGTACATAAACTAGAAGGAATTTAATACAGGGAATTAAATGCTTCTAAAATGATTGGAAGTGTTGAAGGAACGGGCTCTGCGCTAAACCTCCAGAGGTGACTCCAGAGCGATACAGAGCCAACCCCCTTGCTCGTTCTGAGGTCTCTCTAGAACAATGACCTCAGAGCTAGGAATCTCCCCCAGGGAAGTCTCTTCAGACATCTGGGAAGCTGAGGAGTGAAGACAGAAGAAAACCTGCACACATCCACAGTAGTTCTGAAAGGGTAAAGAGGGGAAAAGCAAGAAAATACCTTCTGCTTCACTTCCGCCTTCAAAGTTTGCCCTGGAGCATTCATTACCGTGGCCAAATTGCATTCCGAATCTTAGTGATACAGTCATCTGGGAAATGTAGTTTTTATTTGCTTTCCCACTAGAAGGAGTATGTATAGTGGATATTGAATGTGCACCCTTGTACTTTCTTTTAACACTCTCCAAGGTGGTTGCCACTAGCTACATATGGCTCTGCAAATTTAAATGAATTAAAATTAAGTAAAATTAAGTGTTTACTTTTTCATTTACACTGGCCACATTTCAGGCTCTCAATTGCCTCCTATGGCTGATGGCTCCCATATTGGACCATGCATACATAGAGCGTTCGCACTGTGGTCTTACGTTGGGTAGCCCTGGTCGGGATGATGCAAGTGCCTTCTTCTTCTGGCCTTTTTGGTCCAGCAGAGCCACGGATGAATGAGCGGGTAAGGTGGTCGAGAGAGTCAGCATAGAGTTCATCAAATGGGGTTGAATTAGCTGAGTTGGGACATACAAAACAGCAAGAGGAGACTTCTTTGGTTGGGTCCTTCATTGTGTGTTTCAGGTCAAAAGAGGTACAAGGGAAAATTGGCAAAGAAACCCACATCTGCATTGCCCACAGTGTAAAGAAGTCTATTCTAGACCTTGTGCAAAATCTGAACCGTTAAACAAATCTTCATTCTGATCCAAACTTACTAAGTTTGCTCTTGCTGCTAGTTTTGTTTTGTTTTGTTTTGTGGTAAGTGGGCCTCTCACTGTCGTGGCCTCTCTCGTTGCGGAGCACAGGCTCCGGACGCACAGGCTCAGCAGCCATGGCTCACGGGCCCAGCCGCTCCACGGCATGTGGGATCTTCCCGGACCGGGGCATGAACCCGCGTCCCCTGCATCGGCAGGCAGACTCTCAACTACTGCGCCACCAGGGAAGCCCTTGCTGCTAGTTTTGATTGGGCTCACAAGTAGGTTTAATTGCTGTTTTATTATAATGGAATTCCACTGGACACAAGAACCTCAAGATCAGTCTTTAAAGGGAGAACAAAATTTAATATCCAAGTGAGATTGTGCAAGTTCCAAGTTTGGTTTAAAGGGCAAACAGGGTCTATAGAAATAGGGTCTCCCACCCATAACTAACGTATATCCTCCTCCCCAGTGTTTTCAGCTTCCGGAAAGTTAACGAATATTATGACTCACTTGTTAATTTTGAGCAGACCTACCGCATAAGGCCTACTTGAATGGGTTTGTTCAGGGATGCCCTAATGTGCTAGAGGCCCTTTACTGTCAACAAAGCCGGGCTGATTTGATCTGGCTCGGGAGACAGGAAACATGAAAGTCCTTATGAGATTCAGCACACCCCCCCCCATCCTTTCAGGAGCACGCCATGCCTTCCTGGAGCTTGACGTGTCAGACAGCCGAACCACACAGATACATATTAAGCTGTCAGTGTAACAAGCTGCTTCTCTCTGAAAAGGATTAGCACTGACACTCCTGATGATTTGTCTGACTGTAAGGACTTGCTTCATTCCTGGGTCCTTGCTGAGTAGCTGCTGCAATCACTCACCTCTCAGACAAATAGATTCGACTTCTTGGAAATAATTAGCCACAGTGTACATCTGCCTAAGCCATTCATATATATTGCTGACATAAATAATCTCATTAACCCAGAGCACGTATTATAAATAAGTTCAAAAGTACCTCCGTGAGGTTTACTATAGGGCCACATTGAAAACTCAATTACTCCTGTGACGTAGGCAAGATATCATAAGGCCTGTAGCTCAGGGCAAAAGGACAGCAGGCCACCCAGCTTGGGGGTGCGATTGACACGGTTCTCTGACACCACCAATTATGTGATTTCTTAGGAATTGTGTATTGTTAAGAAGATGTGTAGAAGAAAATATATACAGAGATAAGGATCAACGCTGGACTTGCCTAAGCTTTTCAATGTAGCATGAAGGCAGGGAACTCCTAATCTCCATTCAGCCTGTGGCATGTCAGGAGCAGTGCCTCAACCTGGGCCTCCGTGCTGGCGGAAGCATGCTGTGCAGATTACATTCCGGCTTTCACGAGGGAGCGGGACCTGGCTGGTTAAACCCACAGGATGCTCTGACCAGGGATTCCTCTTGAGCTGCGCAGCATCTGATCGAATGAAAGCACAAGACCATTCTTAATTCAGTCTCTAAAATCTGACATATGTTGGGAGACAGGCTTCCCAAGTTATTTTGATTACCTGGGGGTCAATATTGGAGAAAGATGAGTCGTTGATTTGATAGCCTGCAAAGGACACATGACTGTAATCAAACTATAATAAAAAACGGTGTGTGTATGTGCGCGTGCATGCATGCATGTGGGGGGGGGAGATATCTGACTTTGAAATGACAGAGATAATATTCTCCAGCCATTGTTGATTTGCTGAGCACCCTGATGAAATATACATTTTTAATTTTCCCAGAGGAAAGGCTGTCTTGTCGTGTACATCATTTGGGTGGGCTGTCTGCTTCTGCAGTCCGTATCCCACTGAGGGCCCATTCTCAGGCGTCTTTAGGGAAATGTTCAAGTTAGGATGAGGAAATGGAACACACCCTTCTGTTACATCCCTGCCTTGGCCAAACACCAGGATCAGTTTTTCCTCGTTGGACTTGTAATAGGGATGGGCTGATTCTGCTGATTTTAGAATTTAGGTATGAATTTAGGCAGCAGGTGCAGATACTACTGGAAGCTGATAATTATGTAGGCCGTCTCACTGACTGGTTTGCAAAGGCAAAATAAGTAGGTTATACTCATTTCCTACTTTCATTGTGAGAAACGCTTTGCTTTGATGTTGTAAGAATGGTTCCTTTAGTACAAAGGAGGGAGGGACATTTTCAGAGGCAAATTGGACCACAGGGCTGAGTGAACTCATTTCCTGTGTTTATAATCAGAAACCAAGACAAGGGGTTGGGATGATTGGGGTCGTCACACCGCCCCCCCCCCCCATGGAATTACCCTGGGACTCCAGGATGACGGGGCTGCTCCAGCCTCAGCACCATCAGGGTTCCTGAGGCTGTCCTTAAACCACCTGTTTATAGAACCTGTTAGATACAACTTTGCAGAGCCTAGACGGTTTTTGTTAACCATTTTGTGGGAAGACGTGCCCCTCAGTCACTATGAGGTTTCAGGTCTCAAGCCTTTGTCCCTAAGTCTCCATTTCTTCCCACAACTTGTTTAGAACTGCTTTACTAATTTTAAAATCACCTTTTGCTCATAGGTCTATGTCCATAATAGATTTCAGTGATGCCTGCTGAAGAAAATTTGTGATTTTGAGTAATTTTAAGATTACTTGATGTGTTCATTTTTAAAAATTTGAAGTATAGTTGATTTACAATGTTGTGTTAATTTCTGCTATACAGCAAACTGACTCAGTTATACACATATATACATTCTTTTTTGTATTCTTTTCCATTATGGTTTATCTCAGGATATTGAATATAGTTCCCTGTGCTCTACAGTAGGACCTTGTTGTTTTGATCTATTCATTTTTTACTTCATTTAGAACACTTCAGAAAAGTTACGAGAATAGGACAGAGAACTTCCATATATCTTTCATCTAGATCAGGGTACAGCAAACATTCTTACAAAGACATAAATATTTTTGCCTTTCTTGGCCATACAAACTGTTTCAACTATTCAACTCGGCTATTGTAGCCCAAAAGCAACCAGTGACAATACATAAATGAATGGGTGTGTCTGTGTTCCAATAAATTTTATTTACAAAAACACATGGTGGGTCAGATTTGGTCCCTGGTTTCTAGTTTCTGACCCCATCCTAGATTTACCAGTTAAGTTTTATTTGCTTTATCACATTCTCTCTCTCTAGATAGATAGATATAGGTGTATGTGTGCATTTACAATTGTTATTTTTTTCCCAACCGTTTAAAAGTAAGTTGCAGACATCATGACTCTTTATGCCTAAATGTTTCAGCATGCATCTCTTGCATAACTGCCGTGGAATAATCAAATTAAGAGAATTTCACATTGATGTAATCTTAAGATCTCCCATTTGGTCTGAATTTTAAATTTCACTAATTGTGTGAATAATGTCCTGTCTGGCATTGTTTTCTCTGATTCAGGATCTGGCCCATCAGCATGCTTTGCGTTTAATTGTCACATGTCTTTACTCTCCTTTCATCTGGAAGCAATCCTCAGCCCTTCTTTGCCTCTCATGATATTGGTATTTTTTTTTGAAACTAATAATATGAATTTTAATGTGGGTAAATTCAAAGTCCTACAAATACCGACCACATAGATACAAAGATGAGAGACCAGTTCTTACAAAGGAATCGTCTCGTTGTGGCTTCTTCTTTGCCTTTGGATGTAAGGTCTTTTTTGGTAGGTTCCAGTGTTTTTGTTTGTTTGTTTTTGTTTTTTTGATTTTGGTGTTTTCCTAAGAAGGGGTGAGCTCACGTCCTTCTATTCCGTCGTCTTGCCAGCAAGTTCCCGATGTTGGTATTTTTTTTTTTTTTTTTTTTTTTGCTGTATGCGGGCCTCTCACTGTTGTGGCCTCTCCCGTTGCGGAGCACAGGCTCCGGACGCGCAGGCCCAACGGCCATGGCTCACGGGCCCAACCGCTCCGCGGCATGTGGGATCCTCCCAGACCGGGGCACGAACCCGTGTCCCCTGCATCGGCAGGCGGACTCTCAACCACTGCGCCACCAGGGAAGCCCCCGATGTTGGTATTTTTTAAGACTAGAGGCTTGTTGCTTTGTACAAGGCGCCTCATTCTGGATTTGTCTGATACTTCCTCATGGTTCAGTTCAGGTTCTGCCCTTTGGGCAGGACACTGCCTCAGTGATGGTGATGCTTTGTTTTTACCAGTGCATCACATCAGGGGCACACCAGGTGGGTTTCCCTGTTCCTGGGGATGTATCCTTTATCACTTAGTTAAGGTATTATCTCCAGGTTTCTCCACTGTAAAGTTGCCACTTTCTCTTCATTATTAATATTTTTTACCTTTATTTTTAAAAACTTTTTATTACAAAAATTTTTAATTGAGCTATATTTGATGTACAATATTATATGTTACAGGTATGTATACAGGTATACATAGTATCTTTTTAATATGAGAAGTAACCATGGGCTATTATTTGGAACTTCAGTACTATGCCAAAATGCCATAGCAGATGATCAGGTGGAAAATCTGGATGCTAAGAAAGTCTGTTTGGTCTTTAATGAAAGAGAATCCCCTGACGGATCTATTTCAAGAGACTGAATAATAGGCATAATGGTATGAGAAAGAATGACAGTGACAGGATGGTTTTCTGATAATAACTACCTCAATTCGTTTCTTTTTTCCATTTTAATTGCTTTTGTTTGTTTCTAAATACTTTCGCTGAAACTAAAAGAGCTCTTGAAGTTAGAATTCCCTTTATTGTGAACAGTAGTTGTGATAAATGAGGCCCAGATTTCTTTTTCCTTTCTTTTTTTTTTAACACCTTTATTGCAGTATAATTGCTTTACAATGGTGTGTCAGTTTCTGCTTTATAACAAAGTGAATCAGTTATACATATACACATGTTCCCATATCTCTTCCCTCTTGCGTCTCCCTCCCTCCCACCCTCCCTATCCCACCCCTCTAGGTGGTCACAAAGCACCGAGCTGATCTCCCTGTGCTATGTGGCTGCTTCCCACTATCTATCTACCTTACGTTTGGTAGTGTATATATGTCCATGCCACTCTCTCACTTTGTCACAGCTTACCCTTCCCCCTCCCCATATCCTCAAGTCCATGCCCTAGTAGGTCTGTGTCTTTATTCCTGTCTTACCCCTAGATTTTTCATGACATTTTTTTCCCCTTAAATTCCATAACTCAGCATCGTGGCAGGAGAGTAACTATCCTTTGAGTGTTTCAGAGAAAGTTGACTTCTGATGTGAGATGTCTGAGGTGTGACATTGCTGTGCTGGGCTGGCATGCTGATCCTCTCGGGTTTAGGCCCTGCTGCTTGTTCAACTGTACTTCCGTGGGCTGACTGCCAAAAGATTTCATTATTTTGGCAAGACATGGTACACTTTTTGACACAACGGGATTGTAACAATTTCTATACCAATTTAGAGCTGGAGAGAGTCAGTGAATACTTCTAAAGCCAGTATGGTGCACATATTTCAGGAAATATATTGGGGGAAAAAACACTTCCATCTAAAAAACAGATCTACAGTTTCCTAGAGAAACTTGCTGCCATTAATTCAGGAAACAGAAAAGGTCTTTGGAAACGTCTATTGCTGGCATTATTATATACTATGAGTATATACCTGTATGAAATGAAAAGTGGATTTTTTTTTGTGGAACCCCAAATTTATTCTTTACATCCAGCCAACCATCCAGAGAAAAATTAAATATAAATCACTATTTAACTTTTTTTTTTTAACAGAACATTTTTTTGTGTGTGAGAGCATACCATATGTCCTATAAAACGTATGGTGCTCTAGTCTCAGATTTTTCCTTCTGATTCCACCTTCCGGCCACATACACAAGAATATGCCACCTCACCCATCCATAGCTGTTGGAATTTGGGCAAAAAATTGGCACTTTTAAAACAATTATTGGAACATGCTTGAGAGACTAGACTTAAAAGAAGATTTATTTTCTTCTTTAATTAAAAGAAACAAAGGTAGATATCAGGGAAATATGAAAGAACTAAAATTAATTCTCCTTTTTGGTCTTCTAGAAATGGAAGGGAATCTCATTCACTGAGTACCTACTACCTACGGGCATTTAAAAATGTGATCATTAAAGTTTTTATTCTGAAAGAATCCTCTTGGGCAAATGTTACTCTTTCATGTATCAGAAACCTCAGACCTGGCTGGAATCGTCAGTTTCTGTGTCCCTCACCTGTGTTGTCTATCAACTCAGGACCTCTCAAGCTCAGTCACCAGAATTGCCCCTAGAAGGGCACACACATCTAATCATCAGCACTGTCTCACCACACTGGAAAACTAGGGACAGATTGTGCTTCTCATGACCATTGTTGTGTGTCTCTGCCTCCAGATTCTTACATCCTCTAAGCTCAGCAGTGAATTGAATGGTCTGTGTCCAATCACAAATGGAGCCCTGGACTTGAATCCTGCTACCCAGCCATTGCTCCTGTAAAGATGTTTTAGTTCCCAAATCTGGAAGATGTAGGGTTGGGTTAGATGCCATCAAAGATGCTTGCCTTTCTAAACTTCTGTGTTTCCATGTTGTAACCCCTGCACAACTTCTGGGATCTGGATCTATTGATTATTTCCCATTTCTCCTACATCTTCAGTCAGACCCCCTCCACCCGATCCTTTTTTCCTGCCTACCAGTATGTTCCAGTCCCTTCTTTTTCAGTCTCCCCGGGCACAAATACAGAAGAGGGGGCAAGAGAGATCACACAGAAACATTTTGCTGAACTGTGAGCTCGCCTCAGTGTTGCCATTCTAGCTCTCATATATCCCGGCCCCCCAAATTCTCGACATGCCAACTTCATATTTTCTCTGCTTCCTTTTGACATGTATCATCTTGGACTTTTGCTTAAAAGTGAACATGCCTTGTTTACCTTTCTAGACTGTGAAGAACTTGAAGGCAGGTGTGTGTGTGTGTGTGTGTGTGTAATTCATATATTTAACAGACCCATCACTTAGCATGACGCCGTGGTGATGGAAGTCAGCACATGTTTATGAAAGAAATGAATGACTGATGTAGAAAGAAAGAGAAAAGAAACCTGTAAATGCTTGTCATTAGCTTTACCCTTTCTCCAGAACTGTGTATCCATAATTCCAGTAGCTCGGTGGGCATCCTTCCCTGTATATCCACTTGACAGCTCAAACTCATCAGGTTAAACGCTTAATTCCACCTCTTGCCCCATGTTTGTTTCGCCTGCACCCTCCGTCATATTGACACAGTCAGCTCCTTTCCGATTGAGGTTAGAAAGTTGGGTGCCTTTCCTATTCTCACTTCTCCCACGTTGCCTTTCATAGGTTGATTTTTCTTTTCCTTTCACCCAATGTCCTCTTCCATCCAAATGGCGTATTGGCACTAGAAGTGCTGGAGAGAAGGTTTGGAAGAAATTATAAAAACTTTTGCTCTGGTTTCATTTGCTGCATATTTTGCCTCCGTAATCCATCTCCTATTCTAACACTCAAGTCATTTTAAGCACAGATAGGGGCAAGCGACTCCTTTCTAAGACTGTCAGTGGCTCTCATTGAATTCCAAGGGCCATCTTCCTAGCCTTGGGTTTTATTGCGTCTTCTTTTTTAGCTCTCACACTCCACATATTTACGACATTGTCCAGGCCCCAAATCTATTTACAATTGATCAGGTCCTCCTCATCCTTCTAAGCTAATTCATGAGCCCTCAGTTCTGTGAAATCCTCTCCAGTTATCCCATATGGAACAACATACCACTTCTTTGGTTTCTTATGGGACTTTATTCTTCTATCACTTATTGTATACTTTGTTGCTGTAGACTGATTTATTTGCATGCTTTTCTCCCATGGAGATTATAGACTACCTCAAGGCGGAACAAATTTCGACCAGATTTCCCCCACCTTGGTGAGTCTACGAGCACTTAGCACATAGGAAATATGAATCCACATTCATTGATTTAGCAGAAGTTAATTTGATCAGGTTGAAAAGTATGGAATGCTGGCTGCTTTGTTTTAACGTGGGTTCTGTCTATTCAGCATAATGCAATTATGGGTTCTGTTTCCTTGAGGATTGGGCATGTGTGAAAATTTGAATTTTGTAGGAAACTTTTTTGCCTCAGAATTTTTTGTGATTGCCATTTAGGTAACGTAATTTCCTTTTCTGTACTTTTGCGTGAAAGTTTTGGGTTAAGTGTAAGGTATGGAACTTTGTGCTAAACTGTCCAGATGGTAGTTCACCAAAGCAATATCAATAATTTTCTTCTTTGTCAGTACTTTGGCTCAGAGGAGTGGGATCTCTTTGTCTGTGGTATACATAAATACCTTGGAATTTGTAGCACCTAGGGCATTCTGGAACTGAATCCTCCTTGGGATCATAATAATTTAGTAATCTCATAGATTTGCAGACTGCTCTTCAGTTTCCACATCCTTGTCACATATCTCATCTCTTTAAGCTCTTGTAGCATGTGGCGTAAATGGGGCAGTGCTTTATAATGGAAATAACATTCCTTGCAGTGTGCCAAAGCGTGGCTCCAAATTCCAATTCCCATAGCCTCACCCACAGTCACTTGCTTTGTTTCCTCAACCTCTCTAAACTGCAATTTCCTCTCTCTAAAATGTGAGAATAATAGCACCTAATTTTACACACTTCCGTAGTTTTGTTGCTATGAGGCTCCACTGAACAAATCATTTTAAACATGCTCCATAAATCTGTAAAGATTCTCTCATATTCAGTAATAGTTTAACAAGTTAATATGGAGGATTGTGTTCTCATATTTGAATTATCAAGCTGAGGCTAAATAGATAACGTGATTTTCTCAGTTGTAGATCAGACACATGGCCAAGTTAGGGCTCAAACCAAGGCTTTCCATTCCGTGGTGCACATGGCTTGTTTTTTATAATCTGTTCTCTTGTTTGCATGCTCAGTCCCATATGCCTTGTGAGGGATTATAAAAGGGTTAGCAGACATATTCCCTCCTCAAGAGGATCTGGAGGTAGTGTAACTTTAATACAAGTCACAGGCTCCACAAATCAGTCAAAAATGTGAGAATTCTTGGGGGGAACTCTAAATGCTACATGGCTGCAGAGAGGGCAGATAGATCAGTGTGCGCTGTGTGGACAGCAGTGGCCAAACATAGATGGTTTGAAGCAGCTACTGATCTGAGTGGAGAAGGCAGAATAGCTTGTCTGTCAGGAAGACATATCGTAACGGAGTGGAATTAGAAAGGATCTTGTTTTGGGGGAACAGAAAAGCAACCAGCTTCACTGGAAGCAATTCACAGGAGGTTGAAGGAGTTGGCTGGACAGGATTTGCTGGTTGACCAGACGCTTTGAATGTAAAACCATGTACTTCAGGTTAAATTCGATAATTCTTGACTAATTGTATCAGTGACCTCACATCTTCAAAACCGTGTTTTAGAAGGATGAATGTGCCCAAAATGTGTAGAATTGTTCCATGATTGCAGGTCATGGTGCTGAGTAGCATTTACTCCTTCATCCTGGGGAAGTTGTTTCTCAGGACCAGCTCTGTTACTGTGGTTCCTTTGCATGTTGTTCAAAAATTCTCAACCTTGGCACTGTTAACATCTGGAGTCAGATAATTTTTTTTTACCATGTGAGTGCTGTCTGGGCCCTGGAGGATGTTTAAGCAGCATCCCTAGCCTCACCCCCAAGAAGCCAGTACCTCTCCCCTTAATCATAACAAAATGATTTCACACATTGCCAAAATCACTCCCATTTCAGAACCACTTACTTAGAGCAATTTAAAAAATTTACCTACTATCTTCTTTTTTTTTTTTTAAGCCACGCCACGCAGCTTACAGGATCAAGCCTGGGTTCCCTGCAGTGGAGGCATGGAGTCCTAACCACTGGACCACCAGGAGATTCCCTCTAGTATATTATGATATAAATTAATTACAATAAAAAAGACCTATACAGTGTTGTACAATATATTTAAAAGTTGGAAGGGTTTATATAAATTCTGCATCATTGGCTTCTCTGTAAAGTTTGAGTGTCAGGCAATTCTGGAAAACAACCAGAAGGCAGTAAAGAGCAGCTGTTTCCTGGATATGGGCTGACCTCTCCAGTTTCCCATTCTTTTTGTCACCCCAGTTATCCAGAATTTACCCCCTTCACTCTTCCTCATTATCTGCTTCATCTCTAGAAGTACTTGGGTATCCCAGTCCTAGGTACTAGTTCTAAAAACATTTCAATTTATCAATAAATTTATTCAGCAGGTGTTTATTGAGCTGCAACTAAATGATAAGAATATTGTAGTAAATGTAGTAAATGTCACAAAGTCTCATTGCTCACTACGCCATGAGTGGAATATTGTATGAACATGTTTTATATTACGGTACATTTTATTTTTTATTTATGTATTTTAAACACAACATATCTCTCACTTTCTTTTTTTTTTTTTTTTTTTTTTTTTGCGGTACGCGGGCCTCTCACTGTTGTGGCCTCTCCCGTTGCGGAGCTCAGGCTCCGGACGCACACGTGCAGCGGCCATGGCTCACGGGCCCAGCTGCTCCGCAGCATGTGGGATCTTCCTGGACCGGGACATGAACCCGCGTCCCCTGCATCGGCAGGCGGACGCTCAACCACTGCGCCACCAGAGAAGCCCTATTTATTTCTTTTTTAACTTCACTTAAAAGTATTTTGGGTTTTCAGCATATAGGTCTTGACATTTTTTAATCAGATTTATCCCTAATTTTTTTGAATTTATTTTATTTATTTTTCTTATACAGCAGACTCTTATTCGTTATCTATTTTATATGTATTAGTGTATACATGTCAATCCCAATCTCCCAGTGCAACCCACCACCAACAACAACCCCCGCTGCTTTCCCCCCTTGGTGTCCATACATTTGTTCTCTACATCTGTGTCTCTTTCTGCCTTGCAAACCAGTTCATCTATACCATTTCTCTAGATTCCACATATATACATTAATATACGATATTTGTTTTTCTCTTTCTGACTTACTTCACTCTGTATGACAGTCTCTAGGTCCATCCACATCTCTACAAATGACCCAATTTCATTCCTTTTTATGGCTGAGTAATATTCCATTGTATATATGTACCACATTGTCTTTATCCATTCGTCTGTCGATGGGCATTTAGGTTGCTTCCGTGACCTGGCTATTGTAAATAGTACTGCAGTGAACATTGGGGCGCATGTGTCTTTTTGAATTATGGTTTTCTCTGGGTATATGCCCAGTAGTGGGATTGCTGGGTCATATGGTAATTCTATTTTTAGTTTTTTAAGGAACCTCCATACTGTTCTCCATAGTGGCTGTATCAATTTAGATTCCCACCAACAGTGCAAGAGGGTTCCCTTTTCTCCACACCCCCTCCAGCACTTGTTGTTTGTAGCTTTTCTGATGATGCCCATTCTAACCAGTGTGAGATGATACCTCATTGTAGTTTTGATTTGTGTTTCTCTAATAATTAGTGATGGTGAGAAGCTTTTCATGTGCTTCTTGGCCATCTGTATGTCTTCTTTGGAGAAATATCTGTTTAGGTCTTCTGCCCATTTTTTGATTGGGTTTTTTTAATACTGAGCTGCATGAGCTGTTTATATATATTTTGTAGATTAATCCTTTTTCCGTTGATTTGTTTGCAAATATTTTCTCCCATCCTGAGGGTTGTCTTTTCGTCTTGTTTATAGTTTCCTTTGCTGTGCAAAAGCTTTGACGTTTCATTAGGTCCCACTGTTTATTTTGGTTTTATTTCCATTACTTTAGGAGGTGGGTCAAAAAAGATCTTGCTGTGATTTATGTCAAAGAGTGTTCTTCCTGTGTTTTCCTCTAAGAGTTTTATAGTGTCCGGTCTAACATTTAGGTCTTTAATCCATTGTGAGTTTATTTTTGTGTATGGTGTTAGGAAGTGTTCTAATTTCATTCTTTTACATGTAGCTGTCCAGTTTTCCCAGCACTGCTTATTGAAGAGGCTGTCTTTTCTCCATTGTATATCCTTGCCTCCTTTGTCATAGATTAGGTGACTATACGTGCATGGGTTTATCTCTGGGCTTTCTGTCCTGTTCCATTGATCTATATTTCTGTTTTTGTGCCAGTACCATACTCTCTTGATTACTGTAGCTTTATAGTATATTCTGAAGTCAGGGAGTCTGATTCCTCCAGCTCCATTATTTTCCCTCAAGATTGCTTTGGCTATTCAGGGTCTTTTGTGTCTCCATACAAATTTTAAGATTTTTTTGTTCTAGTTCTGTAAAAAATGCCATTGGTAATTTCATAGGGATTGCCCTGAATCTCTAGATTGCTTTGGGTAGTATCTTCATTTTCACAATATTGATTCTTCCAATCTGAAAACATGGTATATCTCTCCATCTGTTTGTGTCATCTTTGATTTCTTTCATCAGTGTCTTAAAGTTTTTTGAGTACAGGTCTTTTACCTCCTTAGGTAGGTTTATTCCTAGGTTTTTTATTCTTTTTGTTGCAATGGTGAATGGGATCGTTTCCTTAATTTCTGTTTATGATTTTTTGTTGTTAGTGTACAGGAATGCAAGAGGTTACTGTGCATTAATTTTGTATCCTGCAACTTTACCAAATTCATTGATTAGCTCTAGTAGTTTTCTGGTGGCATCTTTAGGATTCTCTATGTATAGTACCATGTCATCTGCAAACAGTGGCAGTTTTACTCCTTATTTTCTAATTTGTATTCCTTTTATTTCTTTCTCTTCTCTGATTGCTGTGGCTATGCCTTCCAAAACTGTTGAATAAGAGTGGTGAGAGTGGACATCCTTGTCTTGTTCCTGATCTTAGAGGAAATGCTTTCAGTTTTTCACCATTGAGAATGATGTTTGCTGTGGGTTTGTCATATATGGCCTTTATTATGTTGAGGTAGGTTCTCTCTATGCCCACTTTCTGGGGAGGTTTTATCATAAATGGGTGTTGAATTTTGTGAAAAGCTTTTTCTGCATCTATTGAGATGATCATATGGTTTTTATTCTTCAATTTGTTAATATGGTGTACCACATGATTGATTTACGTATACTGAAGAATCCTTGCATTCCTGGGATAAACCCCACTTGATCATGGTGTATGATCCTTTTAATGTGCTATTGGATTCTGTTTGCTAGTATTTTGTTGAGGATTTTTGCATCTATATTCATCAGTGATATTAGTCTCTAATTTTCTTTTTTTGTAGTTTCTTTGTCTGGTTTTGGTATCAGGGTGATGGTGGTCTCATAGAATGAGTTTGGGAGTGTTCCTTCTTCTGCAGATTTTTGGAAGAGTTTGAGAAGTGTTAGGTCTTCTCTAAATATTTGATAGAATTCACCTGTGAAGCCATCTGGTTCTGGACTTTTGTTTGTTGGAAGATTTTTTTTTTTTTTTTTTTTTTTTTTTTTGCGGTAGGCGGGCCTCTCACTGTTGTGGCCTCTCCCCTTGCGGAGCACAGGCTCCGGACGCGCAGGCTCAGCAGCCATGGCTCACGGGCCCAGCCGCTCCGCGGCATGTGGGATCTTCCCAGACCGGGGCACGAACCCGCGTCCCCTGCATCGGCAGGCGGACTCTCAACCACTGCGCCACCAGGGAAGCTCTGGAAGATTTTTTAAAAATATTTATTTATTTATTTGGTTGCACTGGGTCTTAGTTGCAGCAGGTGGGCCCCTTAGTTGCTGCTTGTGGGCTCCTTTAGTTGTGGCTCGAGGGCTCCTTACTTGCAGCATGCAAACTCTTAGTTGTGGCATGCATGTGGGATCTAGTTCCCTGACCAGGGATTGAACCCAGGCCCCCTGCATTGGGAGCTCAGAGTCTTAACCACTGCGCCACCGGGGAAGTCCCTGTTGGAAGATTTTTTTTAAAATCACAGTTTCAGTTTCATTACTTGTGATTTGTCTGTTCATGTTTTCTATTTCTTCCTGGTACAGTCTTGGAAGGTTATACCTTTCTAAGAATTTGTCCATTTCTTCCAGGTTGTCCATTTTATTGGCAGAGTTGCTTTTGTTAGTCTCTTGCGATGCTTTGTATTTCTGCGGTGTCTGTTGTAACTTCTCCTTTTTCATTTCTAATTTTATTTGAGTCCTCTCCCTCTTTGATGAGTCTGGCTAAAGGTTTATCAATTTTGTTTATCTTCTCAAAGAACCAGCTTTTAGTTTTATTGACCTTTGCTATTGTTTTCTTTGTTTCTATTTCATTTACTTCTGCTCTGATCTTTATGATTTCTTTCCTTCTAGTAACTTTGGGTTTTGTTTGTTCTTCTTCCTCTAGCTCCCTTAGCGGTAAAGTTAGATTGTTTATTTGAGATTTTTGTTGTTTTTTGAGGTAGGATTGTATTGCTATGAACTTCCCTCTTAGAATTGCTTTTGCTTCATCCCATAGGTTTTGGATCATTGTTTTTTCATTGTCATTTGCCTCTAAGTATATTTTGATTTCCTCTTTGATTTCTTCATTGATCTCTTAGTTATTTAGCAATGTATTGTTTAGCCTCCATGTGTTTGTGTGTTTTACATTTTTTCCATGTAATTTCTAATCCCACAGCATTGTGGTCGGAAAAAATGCTTGATACAATTTCAGTTTTCTTAAATTTACCAAGGCTTGATTAGTGACCGAAGATGTGATCTATCCTGGAGAATGTTCCGTGTTTACTTGACACAAAAGTGTAATCTGCTGTTTTTGGATGGAATGTCCTATAAATATCAATTAAATCTCTCTTGTCTATTATGTCATTTAAAGCTTGTGTTTCCTTATTAATTTTCTGTCTGGATGATCTGTCCATTTAACAAGTGAGGTGTTAACGTCTCCCACTATTATTGTGTTACTGTCAGTTTCCTCCTTTTTTTTTTTTCTGTACGCGGGCCTCTCACTGTTGTGGCCTCTCCCATTTGGAGCACAGGCTCTGGACACGCAGGCTCAGTGGCCATGGCTCACGGGCCCAGCTGCTCCGCGGCATGTGGGATCCTCCCGGACCGGGGCACGAACCCATGTCCCCTGCATCGGCAGGCAGACTCTCAACCACTGCGCCACCAGGGAAGCCCAGTTTCCTCTTTTATAGCTGTTAGCATTTGCCTTATGTATTGAGGTGCTGCTCTGTTGGGTGCATATATATTTATAATTGTTATATCTTCTTCTTGGATTGATCCCTTGATCATTATGTAGTGTCCTTCCTTGTCTCTTGTAACATTCTTTATTTTAAAGTTTATTTTATCTGATGTGAGTATTGCTACTCCAGGTTTCTTTTGATTTCCATTTACATGGAATATCTTTTTCCATCCCCTCACTTTCAGTCTGTATGTGTCCCTAGGTCTGAAGTGGGTCTCTTGTAGACAGCATATATCTGGGTCTTGTTTTTGTATTCATTTAGTGAGACTGTGTCTTTTGGTTGGAGCATTTAAACCATTCACATTTAAGGTAATTATCGATATGTATCTTCCTATTACCATTTTGTTAATTGTTTTGGGTTTGTTTTTGTAGGTCCTTTTCTTGTCTTTTGTTTCCTACTTAGAGGAGTTTCTTTAGCATTTGTTGTAGAGCTTGTTTGGTGGTGCTGAATTCTCTTAGCTTTTGCTTGTCCTTAGAGTTCTTGATTTCTTCGTTGAATCTGAATGAGATCCTTGCCTGGTAGAGTAATCTTGGTTGTAGGTTCTTCCCTTTCATCACTTCAAGTGTATTGTGTCAGTCTCTTCTGGCATGTAGAGTTTCTGCTGAGAAATCAGCTGTTAACCTTATGGGAGTTCCCTTGTATGTTATTTGTTGTTTCTCCCTTGTTGCTTTTAATCATTTTTCTTTGTCTTTAATTTTTGTTAATTTGATTACTATGTGTCTTGGCGTGTTTCTCCTTGGGTTTATCCTGCCTGGGACTCTCTGCACTTCCTGGACTTGGGTGGCTATTTCATTTCCCATGTTAGGAAAGTTTTTGACTATAATCTCTTCAAATATTTTCTCGGGTCCTTTCTCTCTCTCTCCTCCTTCTGGGACCCCTATAATGTGAATGTTGTTGGGTTTAATGTTGTCCCAGAGGTCTCTTAGGCTGTCTTCATTTCTTTTCATTCTTTTTTCTTTATTCTGTTCCGCAGCAGTGAACTCCACCATTCTGTCTTCCAGGTCACTTATCCATTCTCCTGCCTAAGTTATTCTGCTATTGACTCCTTCTAGTGGGTTTTTCATTTCAGTTATTGTATTGTTCATCTGTTTGTTTGTGCTTTAATTCTTCTAGGTGTTTGTTCTTTAATTCTTCTAGGTCTTTGTGAAACATTTCTTGCATAGTCTCGATCTTTGCCTCCATTCTTTTTCCGAGGTCCTGGATCATCGTCACTATCATTATTCTGAATTCTTTTCCTGGAAGGTTGCCTATCTCCACTTCATTTAGTTGTTTTTCTGGGGTTTTATCTTGTTCCTTCATCTGGTACATAGCCCTCTGCCTTTTCATCTTGTCTATCTTTCTGTGAATGTGGTTTTTGTTCCACAGGCTGTAGGATTGTCGTTCTTCTTGCTTCTGCCCTCTGGTGGATGAGGCTATCTAAGAGGCTTGTGCAAGTTTCCTGATGGGGGGGACTAGTGGTGGGTAGAGCTGGCTGTTGCTCTGCTGGGCAGAGCTCAGTAAAACTTTAACCTGCTTGACTGCTGATGGGTGGGGCTGGGTTCCCACCCTGTTGGTTGTTTGGCCTGAGGGGACTCAACACTGGAGCCTACCTGGGCTCTTTGGTGGGGCTAATGGGGGTCTCTAGGAGGACTCATGCCAAGGAGTACTTCCCAGAACTTCTTCTGCCAGTGTCCTTGTCCTCACGGTGAGACACAGCCGCCCCTTGCCTCTGCAACAGACACTCCAACACTAGCAGGTAGGTCTGGTTCAGTCTCCTATGGGGTCACTGCTCCTTCCCCTGTGTCCCGATGTGCACACTACTTTGTGTGTGACCTCCAAGAGTGTGTTTGTTTCCCCCAGACCTTTCAAAGTCCTGCAATCAAATCCCAGTAGCCTTCAAAGTCTGATTCTCTGGGAATTCTTCCTCCCGTTTCCTGACCCCCAGGTTGGGAAGCCTGACATGTAGCTTAGAACTTCACTCCTGTGGTGGACTTCTGTGGTATAATTATTCTCCAGTTTGTGAGTCACCCACCCAGGGGTTACAGGATTTGATTTTATCGTGATTGCGCCCCTCCTACTGTTTCACTGCAGCTTCTCCTTTGTCTTTGGACGTGGAGTATCTTTTTTGGTGAGTTCCAGTGTCTTCCTGTTGATGATTATTCAGCAGTTAGTTGTGATTCTGGTGCTCTTGCAAGAGGGAGGGAGCACTTGTCCTTTTATACTCCACCATCTTGAACCAATCTCTATTACTGTACATTCAAAAAACATAAATTTAATATACAGTTATCATCTGAGCAAGTGATAGTGTGAATGTATCTTTCTAGATTAAGTAAAAAAAAAATTGATAGCTACCTTCCAAATGATGATCAATGTGATTAGCTTGCTCAACCTTTTTTTTTTTTTTTTATGTTACTCTGAAATGTGAAGTTTTTCTTCACTGGGCTTGAAGCAGTAGCCTAGGAGGAAATGATTTCAAACAGTTGATCAGCCTAAACCTTGAAAGCCTAAACCACTTGCTAAATACTAACTTTGATTACTGTTTTTGTGTGTTTGTTTTTGTAGTTGGACGCAGGACGTGATCATGGCCCTTAGAGTTGCAGTTGTTTGCTTGTAGTATTGGTTCCCTTCCGCTCCCTTCACACATGGAAGAGAGTTTTGCGACTACCTTTTTTTGGCGGCACTTTTTTATTATTATTACTTGGAGAAATAGAAAGTGTTTTCTCCTTGTTCAAAGTGTGAGAGAAATGGCTGTCATGTTCTTCCTCTTTGGCTTTTGTTTAAATCATTTTACCTGGCTAGTAGCACCATAAAGAAATAGAGCTTTGGAAAATTTATCCTGCAAAGATTTACTCAGATGTTTACATCTAGGCTGTTCTTGTCAGGTAGTTTTCACAGAGGATTACTAAAAGAAAATGTTGGCTGTCTTTAGTACCATTTTGAGATGTGTCTTTAGGTGCTACTGATTAGTGGTGACTGGAAATGAGGCAAGCATGCAATTAAAATAGAACTTTAAATGAATCGCCTATACCAATGCTAGACTTGACAGATGGAGATTCTGGATTAACAAGAAGACAAGTGCATTATGTATTGCTGTTGTTAGCATTTCAGAAATATGCCCACTTTTGTAAATGGTATCCAGTTTTTATAAGGCATTTATTCCACAAGTTGTCAGGAATATGGTTATTTGGAATCATGGACATCACAAAGGACTGACTTTTTTAATGCACTCATGCATGTCTCTAGTTGTGAAAATGCAACTGTATACGTGTAATATCTTGTTTTCATAATTTACATTTTCAGCAATGACAGAAAGCAAGAATCACGTAATTATTCTGAGACATTTTTAGCCACATTTCACTGAACAGTTTTTATATGGAATAAATGCTTGTTGGATGTTTCCCAAGTGAAATGACAGATACTTAACTTGTAAGTAGCTGAGCCTCTGTCCATGAAAAATCCCCAGGTCTTGTGGTGCAGTCCTGCTCCGTTGTAGGCCACTTCTTCAAATGAAAAAATTGCAAGGTATTTTAAAGAGTGCCATTTATTCATTTCAAGTAGTCTTGAGAAGGAGTTAGGTCTAAGCATATTTATTAAATGACCAGCAAAGTTTTTTGGCTAGGAGCCAGTGTCTTGCAACAAATAAGGATAGCTCTGTGGTAAGGCATTGGATGTACCTTTAGGAAACAAAATTCACTGTTTAGGGAGCTCATGAAGTATGTAAGGTAGACAAGTTTTAAACTATTTCATTGCTATTAGAAAAATGGTATTCTTTTAAAATTGTTATATTGGTGAAAAATTGTGCATTTGTTTTAGAACATGCTTGGAAGAGCTGAACACTAATAGACTTGGGACAAGCTTATATAGGTCTTGGAAAAGCATCACTGACGAGCTCAAGTTTTTTTAATTAAAATAACTAAAAATGAATTGTTCATATGCAACATTAAATGATATAAAATCTAGAATATTCTCACAAGCAGTAGACTGATTCTTAAATGATATTTACATGAACCAAGAAAGAGCCATTACAGACTCTGTTTTCATCAAATTCTACAGCAGTTCTTTTTTCCCCCCAGCTTTATTGAGATATAAGTGACATATATAACGTTGTGTAAGTTTAAAGTGTACAGTGTGATGATTTGATACACGTATATATTGGGAAATGTTTACCACAATAAGGCAGTTCTTTTTAAAGTTTAGTGTAAGCACCAAGATTTTCAGGAGAACTTGCTGAAAGAGATTCTCAGCTCCCAACCCCAGAGACCTGACACTGTACACCTAGTGCCTTTCCCATGAACTCCAAGGCGATGCTCATATTCTTGGTGATTTATCGCACTTTGAGGGCAGTACTGTGACAGACTGACAGCTGATACAGTCAGTAGTTTGTTGTTTTCATATATGCATTTTTGATTGAAAAAAGTAGCAATGGATATTTGCAAAGTCAATTTCACCATAGAGTCTTCCAGTTCATCTTTAAACTGTATCTTTATTTTTATTATTATTATTTTTTTTGCGGTATGCGGGCCTCTCACTGTTGTGGCCTCTCCCGTTGCGGAGCACAGGCTCCGGACGCGCAGGCTCAGCGGCCACGGCTCACGGGCCCAGCCGCTCCGCGGCATATGGGATCCTCCCAGACCAGGGCACGAACCCGTATCCCCTGCATCAGCAGGCAGACTCTCAACCACTGCGCCACCAGGGAGGCCCCATATCTTTATTTTAAAACAGGGAGGTTACTAGAAAGTCAAGTGAAACTATAGTACAGGTGTATGTTCTGAATTCTACATTATATATGTCTGAAATTTAACTGAGAATTTTGATATCAACTGGAAAATTTATCAATAATGAAAGTCAGATACGTAGAATTATCATGAGCTTATGGGAACCAGGGTATGCCAATATTTAGATAACTGTCATTTAACTCTACGAGATGATTAATTTGTACTAATTAAAATTTGCATTAAAATATAATTTTGAGAATCACATATCCATTCATATGAATGTAAGATTTTAATTTCAATCATGAGGCCTGGCTGTTATCTCTTATTTATTACAATATATTATATAGATACCCTATATAGTACTATATTTTAAGTGTTATAATTATACATTATATATAGTAGTATGTATACAAAACCTACATTTACATGTATATATACTTTGTTCATTCAATAATATATTGTTTATTATTACAATTGTTACTGAACAGTGGATCCTGGCTGTTATCTTTGATTTATTAAATCATGTGTAAATTATATATATGTATTCAAACTTTATTCTGAAGCTCTTATGGCAGAGTCTCATATTCAGGTTTATTCCATACACTTTAATAGAGTAATTAAACTGGATAAATGTGAATGCTGCTGGATTCACTGAGATAAACACATAAGTTAACAATAATGGGTGTGATATATATATAAACATATATATATATATACATATACATATATTTAATGTAATACTTCAGTCACTTAGAGAAGAATATTCAAAATATAGCCCTATATTGTCAATTTAAAAGCAAGTTATTGTTAAGGTTGATGAGAAAAAAATTCATCTATAACAACAGCCTTTAGAAAATATTTTTTACTGAATAAAAATAAATATCCAAACTGCTGTGCCTGACAGTGAATATAACTGCTTCTCCTACATATCGCCTCCAGACTGTGCAGCTTTCCTTTTTCGACTGTGTGGAAACGTATGTCTTTCTGTCCCTGGTCGGTCATGATGCCCTTGCTCGGGTTCCTATGATACACACAGTTAAGATGAGCTGCTGATTAATTGGATTTCCTAAAGTCACTAGGAAAAGTAGGCCCTGAAAAGTCAGGAGTGTGCACAGGTGGGTTCTTTCCTTGTGGGCTTTGTTTCTTTCCCATGTTTACTGACTGGTTTTCACTGTTCATCTCTCCTAGTGCCTGGAGCCCTGCAAGGTGTCCTGGGACCTGCGGAAGCAGCAGTGCCAGAGCTTCTGTGAGGTAAGAGGCCCGGGGCGTACACAGCCACAGACACTCAGGACACAGTTACAGGCTGACCACGTGCCAGTGGGTCCTTGGCATGGGAGGGCATCATGTTCTTCTGTGGCTGGGGAAGTGCACTTTCCTTCAGGTGTGTGTGTGTGCATGTGTGTGTAAATTCACATTAAAAAAATTCTCGAGACTTCTTAAAACCTAGCCACCCACTGCTTCCATTATTAATCAGACAGTAAAACTTTTTTTTTTATCACCATTGAAGAGGGTACAAGCTGTTGCCATCCTCCCACCTCACATCATGGCTCTTCTGCGGGTGCTTCTCGGCATGATGATTCTCATGCCTTTTGGAGGAAGCCAGCATTTTATTAGTGGTGGGGCTTCTCAGAGATTTTCACCTGACTGTTCACCCTCTGGGCTGCCCATACTCTGGGCTGAGGCTTGCCCACGTTTTCCCGTATGGAAGGCACCTTACTTTCCCTGTGCTCTCAGGTAGATGATAGAGCGTTGCTGTCCCAGACAACCACTGTCTAAAATCATCAGTTGTGCTGACGAGGGGGAGGGCTGCTTTGCTGCACTGTGTCTTCCAGGGCAAACCAGGGACCCAGGGACCTGCTGTGAAGCAGCCAGGCTGATGGCACGGTGGCTGCTCAGAGTAAGAGCAGTCGGAAAGCCCACAAGGGCCATGAGCACAAGAGTTGGAAGAGTCCACTCTGGGGACCAAAGAAACACCGTGGAGGGTGGTGGTGAGGGAACGCCAGAAGACATGCCCGTGCGGCATCAGAGGGAAACGACGCTGCAGGGCTTCTTTGAATGGAATTGGGGGATGATAGGGCGCTTCCAAACTTCTCCAAACAGACACGGTGGTCCCACCACCGTGCGGGAGCTGCCAAGGTGGTCCTGTTGCCTGCGTTTCACCTTGGAGGGCACACAGATTCTGTTCTGCAAACATGCCTGTGGACCTGGGGTCATAACAGTGCCATCAGTTTTTTTGTTTGTTTGTTTTTAATTACTTTGTTTATTTATTTTTGGCCACATTGGGTCCTCATCGCTGCGCGCGGCCTTTCTCTAGTTGTGGTGAGCGGGGGCTGCTCTTTGTTGCGGTGCGTGGCTTCTCACTGCAGTGGCTTCTCTTGTTGTGGAGCATGGTCTCTAGGTGTGTGGGCTTCAGTAGTTGTGGCACGTGGGCTCAGTAGTTGTGGCTCGTGGGCTCAGTAGTTGTGGCGCATGGGCTTAGTTGCTCTGCAGCATGTGGGATCCTCCCGGACTGGGGCTCGAACCTGTGTC
Source organism: Mesoplodon bidens (assembly GCF_964165515.1). Lineage (NCBI taxonomy): Eukaryota > Metazoa > Chordata > Mammalia > Artiodactyla > Ziphiidae > Mesoplodon > Mesoplodon bidens. The sequence goes on from NC_138180.1 coordinate 48,195,555, forward strand.
CCCTGCACTGGCAGGCTGATTCTTAATGACTGAGCCACCAAGGAAGCCGCAGCTCCGTCAATTTTAAGGTGCGTGAAATACATCCTCAGTCCTGATACCGTCTGACTTTCCCAATAAGCATGGAGATAAGCAGGGCACACTGTAAGTCCACAGAGCTGTGTGTGGATGTGTGGAGGCCTGGGAAGCTGGAAATTATCAAGTCACGTGGCTCACCCACTGCAGGTGGCAAGACCGGCTCTCAACTGCATCTCTGACCCCTCTCCCCACGTCTCCCCATGTGCTGCTGTGGCTGGATTCCCCTTGGACGGTTACAGGGGCTCACTGTGTTACAGGGTTATTTTAGAAAAGTGTTTAGTGTTGTTTTGGAAAACTAGGATGGAAGTGTTTCTCAAATGCTAACGTAATCAATAGGGGATCTTCCTAATCTCAGTTTTATTTTGCTCCAAAAGTTTCTACTCAACATTTTGTGAATGGCTGGAATATGGGTGATTTGCAAAGTCTTACCTAATGACATCTGTTGCCAGAAGTACCTGGGGGCTGAGGATTTTACCATAAGTGAAGTCTTTGTAGTAGTGAACTTGAAAATGCTTCCAGTAATACATAGGACTGGCAGATATTTGAAGTTACATAGCCAACTGCTCTGCTGCTGACACACACAGCTAAGCTGATGATTCAGTGTCAAATCAAATAGAAGAGCTCTCCTATGTCTTTTTGTATCTTGTCCTTTTCTGGACGTTGGAGATGATGCAGCTCCCTCAAGGGAGTGGACATATTACGCTTCAGGTTTTCCAAAGTATCTTCAGGCTTCTTTAGGGATCCAATCCAAACTTTCCCAGGAAACGTGCTCACCTGCCATTCACATGAATGTTTCTTCCTGCATAAAAAATTACCCCCAAACTTAGTGGCTGAACACAGCACACAGTTTCTTTGGGTCAGGAGTTTGGGCACAGCTTAACTGCATTCTCTGCCCAGGGTCTGTCAAGTCTGTAATCAAGGTGTTGGCTGGGCCGCCTTCTCATCTGGGGGCTCGATTGTAGGAGAATCTGCTTCTAAGCTCATTGCAATTGTCGGCAGAATTCATTTCCTTGCAGTTGTAGGACTGCGGTCCTGTTTCCTTGATGACTTTTGGCTGGAGTGCACTCTTAGCTCCTGGAAGTTGCCTGTGGTCCCTCCCCATGTGGCCTCCTTCACTGGCAGGTCCCAAAACTGCTATGTGCTTCTTTAAGGCCAGAATCCTGATTTCCAGTCTGGTGAGATGCAATTTTATATAACACAACATAATCTCAGGAGTGGCAGTGCTTCACCTTGGCCATGTTCTATTGTTTAGAAGCAGACGCACACGCACACACACACACACACACACACATGGAGGTGATTACACCAGCACAGGTCATGACTCAGTGGGGCTCATTCTAGGCTGTGCAGGGATTCAGGTCCCTTGAGACACAGAACAGAGACGATTGATCAGAAATGGAAATAAACAAGCAATAAACAAAACTGATGAATCTGTGCAAAGACAAGGGAGTAAGGCCATCCCTGTGTCTCCTACATTCTGTAAAGTGCACTCCTACTTTATTTTGTATTCTATCCTGTACACAAACTGTACATATATATGCTGCTGTAGAATCTAGAGGAACAAGATGGGCCCTGCTGTTCGCTTGGTGAACACTTTATCCCTTAATATCACTGACTCTGTGTTGATAGTTTTCCCTCTGATCCCTGAGAAGGGAGATACAAGTGAAACCTTCCTGCCTGAAATTCCAGATGTAATAGTGGGCTTCTCTCTGAAGTAACCGCGGGGACTTCTGAACCACATCCGTTTATTAACATGGGGCTCGTGTGTACAAACTATGATCTGCTGTGGCAGAAAGGTTCATTGAAACTTGAAAGGCGGGGAAAACAGAGGCCAGTTAATGTGAGGGACTTTGTGGAGAGACCTCAGCCCACTGGTCCAATAACTCAAAGCCTTAACGTTCCATTTTAGTTGCTTTGATTGTTCTTATCTCTCTGTGTTTTTTTGCTTCTGTTTTATTTTGCAGTAAGTGTCTGACTATTATGCTTAAACAGACTGAATCCTGAAAGGACTCGTCCCTGTTTCAGTATTTTTAAGGCTAGTCATTCATTGAGACAGACCCGTCCATCCCCTTGGTTATCACATTATGTATTAAGAATGCATACAAGTTCCATATTGTCAGGAACCTAAGCTTTCCTTTTGTAAGAGTTCAGACCCAGAAGGACTCCAGGTTTTGTTCTTCTCCAACAGAAACAACTAGACTGTTAGATATATTTGGCCCAATGTGTATATTTGCAAGATGGTCTGAGCTTTATCTTCTAAGGCACGAGCTTGCAAACCACACCCCACAGAGCAAAACTGGTCTGCCTTTTGTTTTTGTAAGTAAAGTTTTATCGGAACTTGGCCAAACCAGTTTTTTTTTAATATATATATATCATGTATGGCTGCTTTTGTGTTACAACAGCAGAGTTGGGTAGTTGTGATATATCGTATGGTCCACAAAGTGGGAACTTCCCAGGAAGTCTGGCCCTTTACAGAAAGCGCGTTCCAACTCCTGCTCTAAGAAGAACCACAGTCCTAATGATGTCCCACAACCTACCTGACCATTCTGACTGTTGTGATTTCTTAGTCTGTATTACCAGCACCAATTTCTAAACGTAAAGTATTTATTTTCTTGGTAATTTTAGTCGTAAAGTTGTGCTATGTGGAAAAGATTTTCGGGGGCATGTTAATAGTAACATACCTAGAATTCATTCATGGCCTCCTCATGTATTGATCTCTTTAACTTCTCATATGATTATCTATACAGTTCTACTTTTGCTACTTTTTCAGGCTGATGGCAGAGTTAACAATGTTATTTTTTTAAAATAACATAGTTAAGTATATTAGAACAGGAATCTTTTTTTTTTAATTTTTCACATTTATTAACTCATCATAGGGGTTCACTCCAGAATATGTTTTCTGCTTTTGGATAACGTATGAACTCTGACAAAAGTCACCATCACCATTCATTGGGAATGTCTCCAGTATGAATCTTTGGGGGCAAATTAAGATAAACATCTTCATCTTGTCTCAAGAACCCTTTGGGATCCTGATGTAGCTTACAGGAAAAAGAGGCAGTTCTGGTACACAGAGTATTAGGACACTCTGTTCACCTTTCAGTGTTTGGGATAGATGACAGCCCAAGGCTATGGATGTCTCTCAAGCCTAGGTCTGACTCATAAGGGATGATTTCTCTGACTCATAGGGGATGAATTCTCCTGTGTCCTTTTATGAAACGTGTTATTTTCCACGATAGAGACATAGATAGATTGTGCTTCATTGCTTTAGTTTATTAACTAACCATTAGCCCCTTCCTCTTACTTTTATAAAACCTTAAGAAACATGACAAACTATTATAATTTTTCATACTAGTCATAAAATGCATGTTTTCCCATGTTTAAATGTACTTTTCTTACAACTGATGTAATCTTGAATTATAAATGAACATGTCCTTTTAACTTGTTAATGGTATATAAAATAGTCACGTGTGTTACAGCTGTTGTTGTCTTAGTTTCATTCTTTTTTTAAGAAGTAAATTTATTTATTTATTTATTTTGGGCTGTGTTGGGTCTTCGTTGCTGCGCGTGGGCTATCTCTAGTTGTGGCGAGCGGGGGCTACTCTTTGTTGCGGTGCGCGGGCTTCTCATTGCGGTGGCTTCTCTTGTTGTGGAGCACAGGCTCTAGGCGCACGGGCTTCAGTAATTGTGGCTCACAGGCTCTAGAGCGCACCCTCAGTAGTTGTGGCACACGGGCTTAGTTGCTCCACGGCCTGTGGAATCTTCCCGGACCAGGGCTCGAACCTGTGTCCCCTGCATTGGCAGGCGGATTCTTTTTTTTTTTTTTTTTTGCGGTATGCGGGCCTCTCACTGTTGTGGCCTCTCCCGTTGCGGAGCACAGGCTCCGGATGCGCAGGCCCAGCGGCCATGGCTCACGGGCCCAGCCGCTCCGCGGCATATGGGATCCTCCCAGACCGGGGCACGAACCCGTATCCCCTGCATCGGCAGGCGGACTCTCAACCACTGTGCCACCAGGGAGGCCCAGGCAGGCGGATTCTTAACCACTGTGCCATCAGGGAAGGCCCCTGTTGTCTTAGTTTTGATGACACCTGATACATCGTCGTTTATGAATGGCCTTCTTGCTGACGAAACACCTCCCATCTTTAATTCTGATGTTTTTGACTTCATAATATCCCCACCCTAGTAGGATGTCAGCTGAGATGTCAACCTTGGCTGTATGAAATGTGCACTAAGGGTCATGGAAAGCTGAGACCTCACCTGCATCAGGGGTCAGTCAGTGAGGGAAGCATCCATTGTTGTTATTGAACTTGTCATTCGATCAGCCTGGATTCTCATCGATCCAGCCCTGGTCAGGATGAAATTAGGAATAAAAAAGAGGTTTTCACTCTGCCACAGATAGCATTATTGATTCATTTCTTTGTGCTTTTTTTTTTTTTTTTTTTTGTTGCGATACGCGGGCCTCTCACTGCTGTGGCCTCTCCTGTTGTGGAGCACAGGCTCCAGACGCGCAGGCTCAGCAGCCATGGCTCACGGGCCCAGCCTCTCCGTGGCATGTGGGATCTTCCCAGACCGGGGCACGAACCTGCGTCCCCTGCATCGGGCAGGTGGACTCCCAACCACTGCGCCACCAGGGAAGCCCTCTTTGTGCTTTTTGATTTTCAAAATATTTTCCCATATTACTCCATTTGATTTCATAGCAATCCTTAGAAGTTAGGTCTGGATTTTACTAGGCGAACTTTATGGACAGTGAAACCAGCACACAAGGAGAAAATGTTTTATTGGCCCAAGATGACGTGGTTCAGAGGCAGAGGAATAAGGTCTAAAATCGAGGGGCTGTGCCTTCTAGTTACGTTTCTTTCCCACTGTCCTCCATCCCAGACACCTCTGTCTACCTCTGCTCCATGAATGAGCCTGTCTCTTATGTAAAATTGTTGGTCCAACCATTTGTGTGTAAACAGGCTTACTCTCAAATGAGAGGGAAGTTTTTGTTTTTGTTTTTGTTTTTGCAGTATGTGGGCCTCCCACTGTTGTGGCCTCTCCCGTTGCAGAACACAGGCTCCAGACGCGCAGGCTCAGCGGCCATGGCTCATGGGCCCAGCCGCTCCACAGCATGTGGGATCTTCCTGGACTGGGGCACGAACCCGCGTCCCCTGCATCGGCAGGCAGACTCTCAACCACTGCGCCACCAGGGAAGCCCGAGAAGGAGGTTTTGATGATGCAGAATTATAGTTAGTTAAAGGTACTTCAAGGAACTGAAGGAAGAACAAGCCTCCTTACAAGGTTCTTCCACGGCAGGGTCTCTTTGGCCTTGGGTTGTTCCAATGTGACTGGGAAGACACCTCGAAACTAAGGTGTCAGATGTATCACACTCCTCCGCTTGCTGTCAAAACTTGTCCTCCATCCGCTGCTCCACAACCCAGTGTTATGTCTTCAAATCTAGGGTATTAAGTAAATGCATCGCTTCAGGAACTCAGGCAGAGCCATCACCTGTGTGGGAATGTCTCTACAAGAGGTCAAGGTACTGAAAGAAGCTGATGAGAGCTAAACAGGAAAAGGATGTAATCTGCCCCAGATGTTTGCATGCCGGGGGAGGGACCGGCACGTAGAATTTAATACAAGTTAGCAATCTTTTGCTTTTGTGTACCAGAACAACAGCTGACCTGATTAGAATATCCTTGTGAAGGGACGAGTGGAGATGGACCTTGGTGCTGTTTTTTGAACGTAGTCATGTCTTTTCTTTCTTGGGGGTTGGGGATATTTCAGAGCGTAATAAAATAAAGCTGGCTTTGGGTGCCACACCGTGGGAGTCATGATACAGTCACCTCTAGTCTTTTGAAAAGTCAATTAGTGAATCGTTCTGAGTCCATTAAATTAAGGTCCAGTGTACAAGATGGACTCAATTTTTATTAAAAAGGTTTGCTATGTTGGAATATTTTCCCTAAGAAAGTTATATTATTATATGGCTCCTGAGTCCTCCCTTTAGGGGAGTCATTCATATTTGGGGGGGGCACCAGGATGGCTCTTGAGGTGTAGGACTGGTGGGTAAGAAGCACAGGTTCTTCTTACTTGTACAGTGTGAGTGCTTGAGCAGAAGAGAGATGTTGGTGGATTAGTCCAGGGTGGCAGTGGTGGAGGTGGTCAGCACATATTCTGAAGGTAGAGCTGATGACAGGTTGCATGGGATGAATCGGGGGAAAAGAAGCGTTGATGGTAATGGTGGGTCTTTGTCATGAACAGCTGGGTGAGGAAGCTGGCATGACCTTGAGCAGATACTGACATGTGGGGTGTGTGAGAGGCACAGGTTTTGTGGGGGAGGCGGGGAGAAAGGACGGCCAGAGGCTTGGTGTTGAGCATGCTGTGTCTGAGATGTAAATCAGACCTCCACTCCAGATGTGTCATGGGCACGTAAGATACATGAGTCTGGCGTTGAGAGATCAGGCTGGACATAACAGATGTCATGGTTGATAGATGGTATTTAAAGTCATGAAGCTGGATGAAGTGGTAGGAGGCCAAGAACATCATGGGACATGTCCTGAATCACACCAGTGTAAGAAGGATGGGAGCCAAGGAAGAGCCAGCAGGTGGACTAAGGGGGGCTGTTAAGATGGGAGAAGGTCCACGCGAGGGTGGAGCTCTAAAGGACACATGGCAACAGCTTTTCAAGAAGGAAGAGGTGATCGGTTGCATCTGCAAGACTGTGGAGGTCTGGAGATTGGTCACTGGGTACCGTGATGCACAGGTCACGGTCGACCTTAACAAGAGCAGAGTTAACGGGTGGCTGCAGAGAAAGCCTGACGGATGTGTTCCAGAGGAGTGGTGGGGCGAGACGGAGAGAGGAGGGGGTATGAGAGCATTTCAGAGAGCGCGGATTGCTGTGGAAGGTTGTGGGTGAAGGGGTGAGCAGGGCGACCCCACATTACATCACGTTTGGGGTGAAGCGATCATCCCATAGTCTAAGCGGATGGGAACTGTCCTGAAGAGAGAGGGTGTTTGATGCTGGAGGAGAAGGGAGAACTGCAGAAGCACGTGACCTGAAGCGGCAGCGGCGTCCACTGCACCACGTGAGGAAGGTTTGACGTGGGAGTAAAGGACCATGCGTGCCTCCTTGTCACAGGACGAGGTAGCAAATGAGAGCGCACGGGCCAGCTTCCGGTGCGTAGGCGGGTGTGAAAGGGGATTCGTGGAAGTGTCCTTCTCAACACTTCACTTTTCTCCGTGAAATGGGATGGTGAGCTGAGAGTGATGGAGCCTGGGGTGACCAGCACGTAGCGCATTTCCCAAAAGCGTTAGCTTTTATCACTGTAATGAATAAACTTTTATTTTTTTACAAATGATAAACATTTACCTTTTATATTTTTATAGTAAAGAAAAGTGTTAATGATATAGTCTGGATTGTGGTCCTTGGTCAAGGTGCAGATATGGTCCAAGTTTTCTTTTCCACTTAGTGAGGGTGGGAGTAATGGAATCGAAATGTTTCAAGGAAGGCTGAGGACTTTTATAATCGTTACGAGATTTCCTTTACCACCATCTTATAAAGCAAGCTGTCCTTATGAGATCAAATTTCACAGTCCTGGAAAATGAGGATATCAAGAATATTGAATGACGTTTTATGGTCGTTCAGTAAATGTTTCACTGGGTGGAACGTGTTCTCCATGGAATGCACCCTCTTTTTTCTTTTCATTTTTTTAAACAGTGAGGCTCAATTTTCATTGAATTTTTATGTGTTGCTGGGGAGTATACCATGAGACTCTATTTAGGAGAATTGATGAGTTTTGAAAATTTATAAGAGGCTGAGACTGGAGGCTATTTGGAATGATTTAAAGACCTGTCCTGTCTGAAAAGAGGGACTAGCCAGGTAGCTACACAAGGAGTTAGGGGAACATCACAGAAATTACAAAAGCATCTAATTTAAGTAAAAAATCAAAGGTGCATGTAAAGCACTTCAACAGTGTCTGAACATAACAGACACTGGATAAATAGTAGCTCTTTTTATTATGAAGGCAGAGGGCCAGGTCGCCCCTTTGGAATTCTATGACGGGTCAGTAGAAGACAGCCTTAAAAGGTCCCACTCGAATAGTAAACATATAGGAGGAAATGTACAACAGATGCACACAACTCTGTCCACAAGTTCAAGTTCCTTCCTAAGACCACCTGGGTGGGAAAGAGGAGACACAAGTGGCTCGGTCAGGGGCTTTGATTTGGGGGAAACGGTTTTTGTGTTTTTACCTCGAGAAGACGTGAATACATTTATAAGCCAAGGGGAAATGACCGTCATCGGGAGTGTGAAGTGGGAGATTCGCTGGGGGAAAAGCCCAGATTTCTGGAGTCAGAAACTAGGCTTGAATCAACTTTCAGTGCCGAGATGGAGAGACTCAGCTTCTGCAGATGCCAGCTGCAGCTCCCCGGGTCCAGAGCAGTGCTTGCCAGACTTGGTCCTTCATACACATCACCTGGAGTCTTGCTAAAGTGCAGATTCTGTCTTAGCAGGCGTGGGCTCTCGGCACGAGAGTCTCCGTTTCCCCAGCAGTGCTGATGCTGCTGGGTGAAGTGTGGGCAAGTGTGTGGATGCTCCTTCTTTGATAGTGGGGTTCTCTGTAAGCTCTCACTTTGAGGTGCCTACTGATGAAGTCTTGTGGTTTCTTCTGTGGTATTCTATAGAGAGAAAATGTGCGATGGCCGAGAATGATTGAAAATAAACAGATGAAAGTGGTTTTTAAAAGTGGAAGGGCTTCCCTGCTGGTGCAGTGCTTAGGAAGATTCCCACATGCCGTGGAGCAACTAAGCCCACGAGCCACAACTACTGAGCCCACGTGCCACAACTACTGAGTCCACGTGCCTAGCGCCCGTGCTCCGCAACAAGAGAAGCCACGGCAATGAGAAGCCCACGCACCGCAACGGAGAGTACCCCCCTGCTCGCCGCAACTAGAGAAAGCCAGCGCGCAGCAACGAAGACCCAATGCAGCCATCCATCCATCCATCCATACATACATAAAGAAATCAACCCCTCACACTTTTATCATTCAAAACGCAGAATTATAACTGTCGGTTTGTCTCTGTCCCCAGACAAAAGGTATTTCACTGGGTACAGAATTTCCAGTTAGCAATATTTTAAAAATTAGTTGTTTAAAAATCTTTTTATTTTCTTTTGTCATATATTTTCTGAAAAATCTCCAACATTCTTTTTTTTTCAACTGTTTATAAAGAATCTTTTTATTTCTCTGTCTGCTTTTAAGTGTTTCTTTCTATGTCTAGTTTTAATATGATTATGGTATGCCTTGATGGGGTGACCTTTATGTGTTTTCTGTTTGGGGTCACTACGTTTCTTCTAATTGTGGGCTTATACTTTTAATCAAATTTTAAGCATATGGGCCAATTTTTTTCTGCCCCAGCCTCTGTGTCTTGTCTTCTGGGGCCCTAAATATACATGACAGACTTTATGTGGTCTCCTGGGTCAGTCAGTCTCTGATCATGTTCTTTGCTCATTTTTTCCCCCACTGTCTGCTTCATTTTGATCGTTTTTATGATTGTGTCTTCAAGGTCCCATCAAGTGATCTTTTCTTCTACAGTGTCTGACACTTTTTAAATCCTCTCTGGCATGTTTTTGTTTCTTCATTTTTACTTCTGGAAGTTCCATGCAGGTCTTTCCTGCATCTTCTGTTCCTCTCCTCTCTGTGTCCATGTTTTCTTCTACATTCCTGGGCATATAGAGCATATTTATAATATCCTTTTATCGATAAATGTCCTTTCCTGCTAATTACATCACCTGTGTTGTTTCTGGCTCTGTTTCTTTAGATTCTCTATTTCCCTTTTGGTTGTGTGTCATAGTTTCCTGCTTCTTTGCATGCCTGATGATTTTTTTTTTTAAAGAAAGTACTTTTTTTTAAATAATTAATTTTTGGCTGCATTGGGTCTTCATTGCTGCGCACGGGCTTTCTCTAGTTGCAGTGAGTGGGGGCTACTCTTCATTGCTGTGCGCAGCCTTCTCATTGCAGTGGCTTTTCTTGTTGCGGACCACGGGCTCTAGGCACGTGGGCTTCAGTAATTGTGGCGCGCGGTTTCAGTGGTTGTGGTGCATGGGCTTAGTTGCTCCGTGGCATGTGGGATCTTCCCAGACCAGGGATCGAACCTGTGTCCCCTGCATTGGCAGGCGGATTCTTAACCACTGTGCCACCAGGGGAGTCCAGTGTGCCTGATGCTTTTTGATTGGATGTCAGATTTTCGTGTTCTGAATTTTGGTGTATTTTGTAAAACGCATTCGATTGGTCTGGCATGTAGTTACTTGGGATCAGTTTGCTTTTGTAGAGACTTGCTTTTAACTTTCTTAGGGCAGATTCAGAGCAGCCTTTAGTCTAGGGCTAATTTGTCCCCATTACTCTAGTGATATTTTTCTGAGGGCTCTATCCGATGCCCTGTGTATTATGTATCCTTTCTGCCCTGACGGTTAGAATGTGAGGTAGTAACCTCCTTGGAAGTCCAGGACTTGCTTGCTCTAGTGCTTTCTGTCTGTTCCTCCCCCAGTCTCCTGTGCCTTCTCCTCATGCATGTTCAAGAAACAGACTTGATGGACATAGAGAACAGACTTGTGGTTGCCAAGGGGCAGCGGGTTGGGAGAGGGGTGGAATGGGAGTTTGGGGTTAGCAGATGTGAGCTTTTACATGTAGGGTGGATAAACAACAGGTCCTACCGTAGAGCACAGGGAACTCTCTTCAGTGTCCTGGGATAAACCATAATGGAAAAGAAGATGAAAAACAAACAAAAGGAATGTTAAAAGAAAGCAGTATTCAGCCCCAAACTTGAGGGGTCCCTCACAGCTCTCTGGGTTTCTCTTTGCCTAGTTCCATCCTTCCTGATTTTCTGCCCACAAGACCTACTCGTTTCAGCCGCCTCAAACTTCGATCTCTTTCTCCTCGACTCAGAAGAGCTGCAGGACGACCTTTGGGTCACCCGTCCTCGCACTGTGGACTTGAACCTACCCCCAGCCATGCAGTGTCGGCCATCTCCAGGCTCACCTCATTTGTGTGCTCTCTCAGGGCGTACAGCCCTGTGCTAGCTGTTGGCCATGGTCTGCTGTTACACATATTCTGTCCAGGTTTATGGTTGTGTCCAGAAGGTCAGTTCCCACATTCCTCAACAGGCCTACGTAGAGGGTTTTTGCCAAATAAACCAAATGAATGGAAGCCCTCCAGACTGTGCTCTGACTACTCTGGTTTTGCACAATTGATTCTTTATGGCTGAAAACAGCACTGACGTGCGAACGGTCCTCGTCACTCCTGCCTTTCTTAATGTAAGACACAGCCGTCACATCTCCTGAGCGCCTTCTTTGACCTTCCTGTGAGCTCGTGTCCCTCCTGTGTTTATTAACTGATACGGTTATTTACATTTTATCGCCCCTGAAAGGCAGGCAGCCTGGGAGCAGAAGCCGTGACGTCCTTCTCTCTGTCCCTGTCGTATGACACACTGCGGGACACTGTCGAGATGTTTTTTGAATACGTGCTACCAGTCGTTCTGGCTGGATTTGTACGTGTCTGTTAACAGCGCTTATGACATCGTGGTTTGGTTGTTTCGATGTCTGTCTCCTACAGAGGATTCTGGACTTCTCCAGAGGGTGATGGAAACTTATCTCCCTTTCACATTTGTGCTTTTCTGGCTAATTCATCAATATATTGCTCTAATCCAGTCTTTGAACTCCGACACTATTGACATTTTGGTTAAATACTTCTTTGCCGTGAGGCTGTCCTGTGCGCTGTAGGATCTTTAGCCGCATCCCGGGGCCCTAGCCAGTCACGAGATGCCAGGAGCACTCCCCTCCCGGTTGTAAGGACCAAAAAATGTCTCCAGGCCTTGCCTTAGAATACTCTCTGTGGGGCAAAAGTCACTTCTGCTGAGAAGCCTTTTGCTAACCTATGGTATTTGTAATTTCCTTTGCACATTATAATGAGGAAATAACATTCTGTTCACATTAATTCCTAGTTCACTTGGCGATGGTACAATCAGTCTAAAAGTGTGCTATCCATATAGTAGTGTATAAACAAAGGAAGAGAAATTTCAAGGAAGATTTCTGGGATCCTGCGATTTATAAGAAGAAATGTATGCCTTTGGTTTTCAACTCCCTTCTTGGCACAGAGGTCCTGGGGAATGTCCTAAGTGGTGAGACCTCTCAGCAGGTGTCTTTTGTTACTTTAATGAGGTGACCTTTGCAAAGCACCTGCTCACAGGGGGCTGGTTGCCAGTGGAACGACCCTGTAGTTAGGGGTTGGAACTTTCCTCCCACCCTCTGACTTAAGGGAAGGAGGGAAGAGCTGGACATGGACTTCAGTCCTCAGCGGCTCATGAGCTGATCAGTCATGCCCGAGTAATGAGGCCTCCATCAAACCCCCAGGGGACTGGCTTCAGAGAACTTCCTGGTTGGTGAACACGTGGAGATTTGGGAAAAGTATCTTGTGTCCTTTCCCCATACCGTGCCCTATGCACGGCTTCCATTTGGCTGTTCCTGCGTTACATCCTTTTGTAAGAAACGGGTAATACAGTCGGTAAAATGTTTCTCTGAGGCACTCTAGTAAACTAATGGAACCTGAGTGGGGCTCGTTGGAACCTCCAATCTGTAGCCCTTTGCTCGGAAGCACAGGCGACAACCTGAACTTGGAACTGGCCTGTGCAGCGGCAGTAGGGGATGTCGTCCTGTAGGACTGAGCCCGTGACCTGTGGGGTCTGATGCCGTCTCCAGGAATATAGTGTCAGAATTGAGTTGAGTTGTGTAAGCACCCAGCGGGGGTCTGAGAATTGCTTGGTGTTTGTGCGGGGAATGCCCCCCGCCCCCGGATGACATTGGAATTGGGGGTACAGACCTTTTATAACTTCTAAGACTGTGAAAGTGTATCTCTTTTCTGAAGTATGATTTTGCTTGTAACTTGGCTGGGACAGTATTTGCAAAATTCTCTGAGATGGAAACATGTTAGAAACTTAAAACTACAAATCAGAGTAAATATGTACATTTAACAACTTGACAATTTATTCCTCCCCGAAAGGAATTTTTCATATGAGGATGTTACGTACTCTATAATTAACCTCTTGTGTTTCTCATTGTTTTTTTGTTTTTGTTTTTTTGTAGAATTTCTAGAATGACGTTTTAAAACTCCAATACTTCTTTTCGGGGCTAGCCCTAATTTCAGCAGGATTATGTGGCCGAACCTGTGCCAAGTGTTTAATACACGTCAATGCTTAGGGTCATAGTACACAATAACTATTATCGTTATTCCCCTCTTACATTTGGAGAAACCAAGACTTGCAGCACTAATGCTGTCACCACAGCACGCAGCTCCTGCCTTACTGATGTGTTTGCCGTGCCGTGCATGGAGTGCCCTGTATTTGCTTCTTCCCTCGTACTTGTCATCGTTGCCTTCTAGAATAGTCCTCGGCCCTCCCACACCACGCTTACCCAGTTAACTCACGCTAAGCGTTGGCAGCCTATCTTAAAAGCTTCCTCCTTGTCTAATCATCTTTTGACCTCACGTGTGTGGACCTGCGTTACCTCCCGTGTCTCGCTCTATTTTAATACAAGTGAAACTGCTTAATGATGTCACCTGTCTGTTAGTAGAGACATAAACTGCAAGCATAGTGCGTCCTAACTGTCACGCTTGTCTTCTGTTCATCAGTACATCCCTAGTACCTAGAATGCCAGTTTGGCTTCTGAGTCAGTCTGTAAAGGCTTCGGGGGGGGGGCTAATTATTCATAGACATGCCTGGTAACTCCTAGTAATGAAATGCAGGACGAAGGAGAGAGCAGGAAATGGTGGTTTATCAAGTGTCCTAACTGTCCCTGATTCTCTAGAAAAATTTGAATTTTTTGGAATTATTTTTGTGCCTGGCGATCTTCCAAAGATCTTGCAGCATGACTCTGGAGTGGTGCTCCCAGTGGAGGATTTGACCGTTGATACCCTCATACACTGTGTCACATTTGCCTTCAAAATAAATAGAAAAGCCAAGGAAGAGGAAGCTGAGAGAAACACACGTAAAGAGGACTCTAATGTAGCAAAAGGGGCATGTACTCATAGGAAAGTGACTCTTTTCAAATACATGTTTCTGATTTTCTCCTAATTTTACAGTATTCATGGCCAAGGTCTACAGTTTGCCTGGGAACCAGATTAACTGTAATCACATTTAATAAATTAGGATGTGTAGCTGAGTTTCCAAGCAAATTATAATTTCATTTCCAAGCATAAATTAGAAACATTTGAACTGAGAAGGCTTTTTCCTATTTCATGCATACTTAGTATTTAGTTGCCTTCTTTGAAAGATACAACTGGCAGTGTGGGTTGTTTTTTTAAACAGTATAATGTCTTTCTTTTTTATAGAAATTATATACGCCCATTGAAACATTTATATAACAAACTGCACAGGAGACTAAAACTTAACCTTTACTGCAAAGTCTACCATCTGGAAATAGCCATGGTTACCTGAGCGTAGGAGTTATCATAGCAAACCTGTCCTTAGAAATTCCTGCTTAAAAGGTTGGCCCTTGGCTGGCTTCTGGAAACTTAGACTTGGGCGGGGGGAGATTTTCCCACCAATCCCCAACTGAGAAGAGGGGCTCACTGTTCTAAACTATTTTTCTTTTCTTCCTTGTATTTTATTTGTTTATTTATTTATTTTTAACATCTTTATTGGAATATAATTGCTTTACAATGGTGTGTTAATTTCTGCCGTATCACAAAGTGAATCAGCTATACATATACATACATCCCCATATCCCCTCCCTCTTGTGTCTCCCTCCCACCCTCCCTATCCCACCCCTCTAGGTGGTCACAAAGCACCGAGCTGATCTCCCTGTGCTATGCGGCTGCTTCCCACTAGCTATCTCTTTTACATTTGGAAGTGTATATATGTCCATGTCACTCTCCCACTTGGTCCCAGCTTACCCTTCCCCCTCCCCGTGTCTCAAGTCCATTCTCTACGACGTCTGAGTCTTTATTCCTGTCCTGCCCCTAGGTTCTTCAGAACCTTTTTCTTTTTTTTCTTAGATTCCATATATATGTGTTAGCATACGGTATTTGTTTTTGTCCTTCTGACTTACTTCACTCTGTATGACAGACTCTAGGTCCACTACAATTAACTCAATTTCGTTTCTTTTTATGGCTGAGTAATATTCCATTGTATATATGTGCCACATCTTCTTTATCCATTCATCTGTTGATGGACACTTAGGTTGCTTCCATGCCCTGGCTATTGTAGATAGAGCTGCAATGAACATTGTGGTACATGACTCTTTTTGAATTATGGTTTTCTCAGGGTATATGCCCAGTAGTGGGATTGCTGGGTCATATGGTAGTGCTATTTGTAGTTTTTTTTTTTTAAGGAACCTCCATACTGTTCTCCATAGTGGCTGTACCAATTTACATTCCCACCAACAGTGCAAGAGGGTTCCTTTTTCTCCACACCCTCTCCAGCATTTCTTATTTGTAGATTTTTTGATGATGGCCATTCTGACTGGTGTGAGATGATATCTCATTGTAGTTTTGATTTGCATTTCTCTAATGTTTAATGATGTTGAGCATCCTTTCATGTGTTTGTTGGCAATCTGTATATCTGCTTTGGAGAAATGTCTATTTAGGTCTTCTGCCCATTTTTGGATTGGGTTGTTTTGTTCTTTTTGATATTGAGCTGCATGAGCTGCTTTTATATTTTGGAGGTTAATCCTTTGTCAGTTGCTTCATTTGCAAATATTTTCTCCCATTCTAAGGGTTGTCTTTTCATCTTGTTTATGGTTTCCTTTGCTGTGCAAAAGCTTTTAAGTTTCATTAGGTCCCATTTGTTTATTTTTGTTTTTATTTCCATTTCTCTAGGAGGTGGATCAAAAAGGATCTTGCTGTGATTTATGTCATACAGTGTTCTGCCTTGTTTTCCTCAAGAGTTTTATAGTGTCTGGCCTTACATTTAGGTCTTTAATCCATTTTGAGTTTATTTTTGTTTATGGTATTAGGGAGTGTTCTAATTTCATTCTTTTACATGTAGCTTCCAGTTTTACCAGCACCACTTATTGAAGAGGCTGTCTTTTCTCCATTGAATACTTTTGCCTCCTTCCTCAAAGATAAGGTGACCATATATGCGTGGGTTTATCTCTGGGCTTTCTATCCTGTTCTATTGATCTATATTTCTGTTTTTGTGCCAGTACTATACTGTCTTGATTACTGTAGCTTTGTAGTATATAGTCTGAAGTCAGGGAGCCTGATTCCTCCAGCTCTGTTTTTCTTTCTCAAGATTGTTTTGGCTATTCAGGGTCTTTTGTGTTTCCATACAAACTGCAAAATTATTTGTTCTAGTTCTGTGAAAAATGCCATTGGTAGTTTGATAGGGATTGCATTGAATCCGTAGAGTGCTTTGGGTAGTAGAGTCATTTTCACAATGTTGATTCTTCCAATCCAAGAAGATGGTATATCTCTCTATCTATTTGTATCATCTTTAATTTCTTTCATCAGTGTCTTATAATTTTCTGCATACAGGTCTTTTGTCTCCTTAGGTAGGTTTATTCCTAGGTATTTTATTCTTTTTTTTTTTGTAATGGTAAATGGGAGTGTTTCCTTAATTTCTCTTTGAGATTTTTCATCATTAGTGTATAGGAATGCAAGAGATTTCTGTGCATTAATTTTATATCCTGCTAATTTACCAAATTCATTGATTGCTCTAGTAGTTTTCTGGTAGCATCTTTAGGATTCTCTGTGTATAGTATCATGTCATCTGCAAATGGTGACAGTTTTACTTCTTCTTTTTCGATTTGGATTCCTTTTATTTCTTTTTCTTCTCTGCTGTGGCCAAAACTTCCAAAACTATGTTGAATAATAGTGGTGAGAGTGGGCAACCTTGTCTTTTTCCTGATCTTAGTGGAAATGGTTTCAGTTTTTCACCATTGAGGATGATGTTGGCTGTGCGTTTGTCATATATGGCCTTTATTATGTTGAGGCAAGTTCCCTCTGTGCCTACTTTCTGGAGAGTTTTTGTCATAAATGGGTGTTGAATTTTGTCAAAAGCTTTTTCTGCATCTATTGAGATGATTGTATGGTTTTTCTCCTTCAATTTGTTCATATGGTTTATGACATTGGTTCATTTGTATATATTGAAGAAGCCTTGCATTCCTGGGATAAACCCCACTTGATTATGTGTATGATCCTTTTAATGTGTTGTTGGATTGTGTTTACTAGTATTTTGTTGAGGATTTTTGCGTCTGTGTTCATCAGTGATATTGGTCTGTATCAAGAAAAAAAGGGAGAAGACTCAAAGCAGTAGAATTAGAAATGAAAAAGGAGAAGGAACAACTGACACTGCAGAAATACAAAGGATCATGAGAGATTACTACAAGCAACTATAAGCCAATAAAACAGACAACCTGGAAGAAATGGACAAATTTTTAGAAAAGCACAACCTCCTGAGACTGAACCAGGAAGAAATAGAAAATATAAACAGGCGAATCACAAGCACTGAAATTGAAACTGTGATTAAAACTCTTCCAACAAACAAAAGTCCAGGACCAGATGGCTTCACAGTCAAATTCCATCAAACATTTAGAGAAAAGCTAACACCTACCCTTCTCAAACTCTTCCAAAATACAGCAGAGGGAGGAACACTCCCAACCTCATTTCGCGAGGCCACCATCACCCTGATACCAAAACCAGACAAAGATGTCACACAAAAAGAAAACTACAGACCAATATCACTGTTCCTAAACTATTGACACCTGTTTCCTTCTGGGAGTCTGGGTTTTGGTACATGGTATGCAGGAGGTGCCTATGTGACCAGCCCCCCAGAAAAGCTCTGGGCTTCAAGTCTCCCCTGGACTTCTCTGGTTGACAGCATTTCACACGTGTTGTTACAACTCATGGCTGGAGGAATTTAATGCATCCTGTGTGACTCCGCAGGGAACGTTTGCACCTGGTTTCCTCTGGACTTCTCCCCACAGGCCTTTTCCCTTCTGCTGATTTCGCGCTGCACCATTTAGCCGCAGTACATCATAGCCCTGAATACAGATGTCCTAAAATTAAGGTCAAGATTTCTTGCTCCATTCCTTCTAACCTACCGGTTTTTTAAGACGTATTCTTTTAATTTTATTATATCATATTATCTTTTAAAACTGTAATTCCTACTTTTTTCAGTTTTAGTTTTACATTTATGTGGATGACAAAATGATTAGTAATTCTTTTATGCTAATTTCTTTATTTTGGGCTTTCTAAATTGGATCATGTCTCAGTGCCTTTTTAAAATATACCATTTTCTTTGAGATTATTCATGACAGGCTCTGCCTACTGTTATACCTGATGTCCACATGGGCTTGCACAAACTTTTTTCTCACGTAATGTGTAAGTACACGCTTTATTTTTTTTTCAGGGGGTGCTGTGCTACCCACCTACTCTTCATTTCTGTGAATTTGTGGAACAGCTGAATTTTACCATTGCATAGTTTTGCAAGAAAGGCTCATGAGTGTCATATTCTCTGAATCTTTATGTCTTTGAGAATATTTCTGTCACATGTTTATTTGAGTAACAACTTAGCTGATTTTACATATATATATTCTTTAGTATTATATAGCCACTGCTGTATTGCCGTCACACATTAAATTTTATAGAGACAAATGAACCTGGGAGAAACCTTATTTTCTCCATCATAACCAACTTTCCTTCTCTACCTGGATGCCTGAAAAATTATATTTTTCTCGTCGACATTCAGTGGTGCTAGCTATATCTCAGTGTTGCTCATTCTTATCAGTATTTGTGGACTATAACTGCCCTTTTGATTTATAATATATATATACACATATACATATGATTTACATGTATACAGGTATATAAGTGTGTGTGTTTGTGCACCCGCGTGCATTCTTCCCCTCTGGTCTAGTCCTAGATATTTCCAGAATGCTAGAAGCCCCCAGGTTATCCTAGTAGGGAGGCAAGTTGAAAGCCACTGGCTTAGCCATCTTCTAATTTTACCCTGAGATACGGGGCAGCCCTTAGATAAACACTGGCCCACACTCTTACTTGTTTGTGATTTTGGATACATTACAGCCTCCCCGAGCTTCCGTCTGCTCATTTGTGAGATGGAAATAATCCTGGCTGTAGGGCCCGGGGAGGAGTACGTGGGGTGAGCTAGGAAAGCAGCTGGTAGAGGTGACGGGGTGGGAGACCCTCGGCAGCTGTTAGTGATGACCTACCACGGCTGGTTCCTCGGCTTGTGACTGGTGAGGGTGGCAGGGATGGTGGTGATGATGGTGGAGAACTCATTTCAGGGGTCCACACTGAAGGTTGCATGCCTGTGTGTTGGCTGGAGCCAGGAGAGAGCCCCCAGGCCCTGGCTCCTTGCCAAGGCTGTGTATTGTGATTGCGCACATGTGCAGGTCTGGTGAATTGAACCAGACACCAAATGCAGAGTTTTCTCCATATCTGAGGCCTCATATTTATATGATTTCTAACGTATTAGTATATGTTACTGAATTTGATGTGTTTGTGTTCATCATTCCATGATTGCTGCACAAATTATTTTATTGTGCAATACCTTGCATTTTACACCAAACAAAATGAAGATCATAGTATCTTTTTAAAAAGCACCCAAGAACAGTTAGTGACTATTGTTAGTATTTCATTTTGTTTTTACCATTTGCCACAAGAAAGATGAGCTTACTGTGTTGCCTAAGTGAGGCACTGAAAACACATTTTAGTTTTGGGCTAAGAGATGGGATGTAGGAGAGATTTATAAGAATTTATTAATATTGTGTAGAATGTTTATTAAAATATGGAGGAGTTTCCCCTTAATGCAATGCACCCAAGGGCATTTTCCTTCACCTCTTTGCTTTTTTGAGCCCGTCTTTGGATGCATAATGACATCTTTTAGGCACTAACTACTCTAGAAAAACACATGATCTTTGAAGACTATTCCGCTCTTATTTTTGTGTATGGACAGGGCAGAAAAAAACAAACAAAAATTAATCAGCATAGTAACTACGTTTTCTCCAAATTTTAAACTCGAGCCAGTGACCTGGCGAAATGGTTATTTGTGTGAAATTATTCATATGAATAGTTTTATAAAGGAATTGTAGTTACATAGTTTTACAGTTCATAATTTGCCTTAACAGACTGTATGCAGTTGTATAAACAAGAAATGCAGCATTTAGTAGATGCATCTGTTGTTGCCATGCGTGTTTTCATTTCTGTGAAGTTGAGGGGCATGACACTCCTTGTGGTTTGGATAACCCGCACCTTTGCTAAAATGTTCACATCCCTCTTGACAAGTCTATGAGTTATTAACTTGTAATAGCCCAAGAAATATGACACGCTTAAAGGTCAGAAGTTTCTTTTCCTGCACCCAAATGATCTTTTGCTCACAGGATTTCCAACTGGTGATCAGGGGACCAATTTACACATTTTCTTTATATATAGAGTACTCATGTTCACACATCGTTTTCTATCACCTATGAGCATTTTTGCCTTATTCCATTCAATGGTAAATTCTCATTAAGCAATGATTAAAGACATGGGGAGAGACCTTGTGTACAGATACCATATGTTCTCTAATTTATATTCAGACCATTAATAGTTTTCAACCTAATCCAAGAGGATTATCCAAGATAATTGATAGAGAACATCAAAATTTGCCTTCAGTAGAGCTGAACAAATAGAACTGTTAAGTAGAACGCCTCTATACGATTACTGTACCAAATCCACGTATTTGTAAGATGATCTTCATTTAAGTTCAAGGACTGAAGACTATTTCTTTATTATAAATTCCGAGGGGCCCCAGTTCCCTCCTTGCAGATTTCAGTGCTGGCCCTGGTCGGGGCATGTTGGAGACTTGTGGATGGTCATGCCGTAGGAGAAGTGGAGCCACCTCTCTGTCTTTGGCTCTTGTAACGTATGATCAGAATAACAGAAGAATTTGGAAATGTTAAACAGGAAACATGGAGCAGTGGGAAAAGAAAAGATACATCCATGAGTCCAGTCCTGCTGAGTAGCTGTTAGGAGCTAACTTGGTACAGCCCTGCCTAGTTCTCCGTGTACACAATCTAATATAATACTCATAATGTCATCTGGAACACGGCAAGCTCAGGGACCAGTCTAGAAAGCTCCAGTGCAGAGAGGAATTTTCTTTGATTCCCGATTTGTTTCCATGGACCTCAAAACACCCACCCCCCCACACACCAAAGAATCACATGTTTGAATCCATAGCAAAAAGGAAAAGAATTGTACAGAACGACCCTACATCAACTGGAAGATCCAAATTACTGTGCTAATTATGATCATTCTTCTTTTACACTCAGTGGGAACAAGTGTTGCAGATCTGTCTCCACCAGTGTTTTTGTTTATTTGTTTTTAATTCTGGCCCGTTAGCTCTGTGAGTAAATCAGTAAAGGGAGGAGAGAGCAGCTCCTGCTCTCCTGTTCCTCCCAGTTCAAGGGCGTGGCAGTTGGCTTGAAGATGATTAGAGTCATATGAACAGACAGCCCTTACTTTGTTATCTGATTCCCAAGTTATACTCCGTGTTCATGTGTGAAGAAGTTTGCCGTGAGTTGATTTGATTATACATAGTGCAAACTAAGTCCCTGTAATTGCTAACTTCGCAAGCAGTGAACACTTGCCAGATTTAATAAAATTATGCCTACTTGCAAATCTCAGCTGGTGTGGCAGGGGCCAATTATTTTAGTAACTTTAAGTAGCTTCCTTCAGTGCATGTAATGTATACATGTTGTTGAAAGAGGAAAGCTGGCCAAAACTCTATAATTGTTCCAGGTCCTTTCACATGCTTCTTTGATTCCTAACTTAGATTTGGACCTGAATTTAGAACTTCAAAAACTAATGAAGGGCTTCCCTGGTGGCGCAGTGGTTGAGAATCCACCTGCCAATGCAGGGGATGCTTGTTCAAGCCCTGGTCTGGGAAGATCCCACATGCCACGGAACAACTAAGCCCGTGCGCCACAACTACTGACCCTGTGCTCTAGAGCCCATGAGCCACAACTACTGAACCCATGTGCCACAACTACGGAAGCCCACGCACCTACAGCCCGTGCTCCACGAGAGAAGCCACTGCAGTGAGAAGCCCACGCACTGCAACGAAGAGTAGCCCCCACTCTCCCACAGCTAGAGAAAGCCCGCATGCAGCAATGAACACCCAACACAGCCAAAAATAAATAAATATATATAAAAAAAAACAACCCCACACCATACCAACTCAGTATCCTTAAAAAAAAAAAAAGGGACTTCCCTGGTGGTGCAGTGGATAAGACTCCGCACTCCTAATGCCGTGGGCCTGGGTTCAATCCCTGGTCAGGGAACTAGATCCCACGTGCATGCCACAACTAAGGAGCCCAGGAGCTGCAACTAAGGAGCCCACTTGTCACACCTAAGACCTGGTGCAACCAAATAAATGAATAAATATTAAAAAAAAAAAAAACAATGAAGTAAAACACATCTAGCAGCTAACAGAAAAATGAGCTGTGAAAGTGAATAAGAGAGAAAAGCCTTAAGAACTTAAGAACTGATGATGCTTTAAATGTTTATAAAGTTTTTTTTAATTTAAATTAACTAGCTACAGATTTGTGGTACTTCAGTATTGAAAGCATGACCTTTCTTCTGTTTTTACCTGGAAAGTTCTTGAATTGAGACACTGTTTTAATCCAGTCAATTTACGTTATTTTCAAATTTTATATATCATTAATATAAAAAAATTTTAACTTTTTTTTTAATGAATTAATTAATTTATTTTGGCTGTGTTGGGTCTCCGTTGCAGTGTGCAGGCTTCTCATTGCCGTGGCTTCTCTTTTTGTGGAGCACGGTCTCTAGGCGCACGGGCTTCAGTAGTTGTGGCACATGGACTTCAGCAGTTGTGGCTTGTGGGCTCTAGAGCGCAGGCTCAGTTGTGGTGCAAGGGTTTAGGTGCTCCGCGGCATGTGGGATCTTCCCGGACCAGGGCTTGAACCCGTATCCCCTGCATTGGCAGGCGGATTCCTAACCACTGCACTACCAGGGAAGCCCTATATATGATTATTTACAATCAATTTTATTCTCATCTACAGTTCTAATTCAAACCTTGAAATTATACTTTTTCTAGCTAGTGTTTCTAGTTTTCTACCTTTGGTAATTAAATTAAGAGTGTGAAATTTTCCCCTGGTATTTAATTGTCTGAGTATTTATGTCTCGATGTACATTAAATGTACAATATCAGAACTCAGAATGTAACAATAATCTGTGAATGCGTGTATGTGTAATTGATGTGTATCTGTTGCATGTAAAATAAAGTTCTAAGTCATGGGTCATAGTCCTTTAAAAAATTAGCATAAAAGATCACTTCTTTAGGGGGAAAGAAAGCAAGTACATTTACTCTGTAAACAATTCAAGGGAGAATTTGATGCAGTAAGAATTTTGACCTGCCTTTCCGATGTCTTGGAAATCAGACCCCATGTGTCTTTAACGGGAGAATTTTTTTCTATTCTCTCCCAGCCTCTGTTCCCCAAGAAGAACTATGAATGCCTGACCAGCTGTGAATTCCTCAAGTACATCCTGTCGGTAAAGCAGGGGGATTGCCCAGCTCCCGAGAAAGCCAGTGGCTTTGCCGCCGCCTGTGTCGAAAGCTGTGAAGTGGACAATGAGTGCTCTGGGGTTAAGAAGTGTTGTTCCAATGGATGTGGACACACCTGCCAGGTGCCCAAGACTCTGTACAAAGGTAAGGGGCAGAGTGGAGTAGGTGAGGGGACCTCCAGGGTCACAGGGGGATTTGTGTGCCTGTGAGGGAGGGTGTCAAAGATGTGACTTGGAAGGAAAGAGAGAACTGTAAGAAAATTTACCTTGTGCCACATACTAACATCTGAAAATACTTACTGGGCCGTAGAAATCAGCCCCAGTGAACTCATATTGGGCTGGAGTAAATCCTTCATGGGAATTCTTCTTATTTTTTATTGAAGTACGGTTGATTTACAGTATTCGTTTCAGGTGTACAATATCGTGGCTCAGTATTTCTATAGATTATACTCCATTTAAAGTTATTATAAAATAATGGCTCTATCATATGAATTCTTTTAGAAGTTAACATGTAGGAAGGCCACCATCAATTCAGGAACTTTTTTTGTGTTTTTCTCCAACATGAGTAAATGAATGAAGCTCCACCGGCTACCTTGGAGTGACTGTATTCAAATCCTTGGAAAACAGGCTGGCGATGGGGCCCAGCTGAAAAAGGCTTAATAGACGCATGAATTTTGTGGGGTTTTCTGTTGGCATAATCCAAGAACAGAAGTGTGCTTGCAGGGAACTTTCAATATTTTGATTAGTATCTTAAGTTCCCAGATGGAGGAATTGCCCTCTTCCAAAAGATAGGGATGCAAGTTATCCAACAGTTTAGCCGATGTAACGGTTTACATCCATAGGCAGTTTCTAGAGCGCTTAACTCCTTTATGCTGTTACATGCCTCTTTCTGTAAGTGTGACAAAGTTCTTGTATGTTAAACCGATGCTGTTGTATTATGTACAGTTAGGCATGCCAAAAAGTATACTATGGGAGACATAACATTTCGTTACTTTTTTAGGTCTAATTGGAAGAGAAAAATAGAATCAGTCGCTAGGCATTATTCATTATAAGTAGAAAGAGAAATCTGTCTTGCTTTCTCTCACTTTCCTTCTCACGCATCAAGCATATGTTGTTGCAATGCCGGTTCTGAATGATGGGCTTCTTGACTATTTTCACAAGTCCATTCTTAGGCTTATAACAATTCAGGTCTCCCAGAAGTCACATACCTGCGCCATCCTCCTCCAGCTGTCACTTGGAAATACTCTTCTGTGAAATCTATGGAATCCATCCAGTTTTCCATTTTTTTCCCCTAAGATCCTTGGAAACCTGGCACAAATACTGTCTCAAATTCAAAATAATTGCTGCTTTCCCTTTCTTAGCAGACTGACGTTTCCTTAATGGATTTAAAGTTTTATTGTTTCCATGCCTTTTATTAGAAACTACGTAAAATCACTTCTGCCCGATCTAACACCATTTAATTTTTAAAAAGTCTACTAGTATGAAACCTGTTCAGTTATTATAGATCATTTGCTATTTAAGTATCAGCATTTACCATAAAAATAGGATGCTTTTAGAATGATTGTTGAAAACCCATTTGTAAAACCTTTTTTGTTTTAAAAGTAAGGTGGTTAAAGGACTCAATATACATTAAAATGTGCTTTTCATGTGAAAGCAGTGAAGAGTCAGTATGAATTTCAAGTATGCCTGGTTCACCGAGAATCTGGGAAATATTCTATAAAGGGCCAGCGTAAATGATTAACGATTAAAAGATACCTGCAATTGAAACTTAATACGATGGGCTTTTTTCAAGTGCTGAAGTCACCTTTCTACTACAAGTAAGTCTTGACCTGGGTGTTTGTGGACAGAGGCAATTCACGGAGCACTAACCACAAATAGAATAAAAAAGACTCTCTTGACCTGACAGTGACTTTTGCATAATGAGCACAAGGATAAAATAGTAATATTTTGAAAAAATATATATACACACACACACACACACTACATAGAGATTTTTTTTTCCTTGCTCTCTGAATGAAGGCTGGCTTCCATGTCCTGGGAGCATCTGACAGTCATCAAAAGAGCGTTCTGAGGGCCTCCCTGGTGGCGCAGTGGTTGAGAGTCCGCCTGCCGATGCAGGGGACACGGGTTCGTGCCCCGGTCCGGGAGGATCCCATATGCCGCGGAGCGGCTGGGCCCGTGAGCCATGGCCGCTGGGCCTGCGCATCCGGAGCCTGTGCTCCGCAACGGGAGAGGCCACAACAGTGAGAGGCCCGCATACCGCAAAAAAAGAAAAAAAAAAAAAAAAAAAAAAAAAAGAGCGTTCTGGTGCTGATGGCCCCGGCCTCTCTGGGAAAGGGTCCTTCCTGACCCAGCGCTTGGCTTTGTGAGGAGAAAAACATGCATGCAGCCAGACGACATGCATGCAGATCAACCTGTCAGTCTTTGGAGGCCCAGCTGTCCCTGTCCCCTCTCACCTTCATAAGGGCCCTCTTACTGCTCCAAAACAACCGGCAGGAAATGAGCTTGCCTGCCTGTCTCTGCTCACACCACGTCTGTGCAGGCGTTTTCCTTAGGAAGAGGGAGCTGCACCGCTGGTGGAGCTGGACCAGTCCCGCTGTCCGTTCACAAGTGCTGAGGCTGAGGCCACAGGCCGCCTCTGAGGGGATCCAGTGGTTGGCAGCAGCAGTGCATCTAGTGCCTGTTCCCGCCCGGGCCAGCTCTCCTGTCAGTTTTATTTTGACTCTATCCAGCTACTGTAATAGGACCCTACACTTCAGGCCCTCTTTGGGCACCCCTGTATTATTATATTATAGCTCAAGTAAAAGATCAAGATCAAATAGATTAAATCTGATACAATCACTGATTTATCAGTATTTTTTAGGCTCATAAATAACATGGAGCTGTTTTTCTTTGAACTTTATTTCCAACTAGTTTGTGGAGTTGTAATATTTAAATTACATACAAAGTATACCTCGTGAAGAACCAACTTCTGTTGGACAAACCTGTAAGTTCCTCATGGCCATTTCATTCATTCATTATTTACTTATTGAAGTGTCGTAGGAAATCCCAGAGGGCATTTTCTTAATGTCTTCCCCATTTTGAGTTTAAAAGGGACTGATGTCACCTGGATCTACAAGTACTGACACATTTCAGCTCAGTTGGTAATTACTGACTGTGTGTTAGGAGTTACAGGCAGTGCCTGACATTGGTTATGACCTGTACTGGGTGAGCACTGGGATGCAAAATCAAGGGACACCAACCTCCACCCAGCCCAGCAGTTCCTCATCAAGGTGGTCATACACACACACTCACTGAAGTGGACCGATCACTTTCTTAACTTCTGCCATAAATTGCTATATGTGCCATCCGCTGTCCTGTTTTTCCTTTTATCGCTTATTGAGTTAATGAAAAATTTTTAAAATACATGGAAACGCATATATCCTTTCTGTCCAGTCCACTTTTGTAGAAAGGAAGATGGGCTGTGGGCTGATTTCATACCTTTGAAGGCTTTATATGCTGGAAACTTGAGTTTTTCAAAACACTGTGTGTTTTGAAAAAACGATCAGCAGAATGTCCCGCGTGACATTTGCGCATCTAATTTGGGTTATGCTGTGAGAACTGTCCCTGGCTGACGCCTGAGTTAACTTTACAGACTGGTGTTAGGGTTTGAGACAAAGGAAAACGAAAGAGAGCTTTTCCTTCACCCTTCAAGTAAAGACGATGAGAAGCAGCCCCCTGGAAGACTTGACCATGTTACCGTGGGTAAACCAGGCCCAAAGGTGCTAGTCTCTGACACGCACACCTTCGTGAGATTGTGGGAAATTCACAAGCTGGTCTTCTACGGGTGAAACACAAGCTCCGGTTCGTCGGGGCACTGGTTTTCCTTTGATCCTCCCCTATTTTGGGTCTGGTTTACAGCTTAGTTGGACTGTCCTCTGTCTAGAGGTGATGCTTTAGTACCTTGCTGCCTCTCCTCACTCCCAACTGGGACATTTGGTTTGGGGAGGGAAAGAGAAAAGCTGAACTTGTTTTCCAAATGTAAAGATTCAGAGTAGTTTGTGGCCTTCAGTTAGGTAGGTGGCCGTGACACAGCAGTCATTTTTCTTTACCAGGTGCTAACCAGGAATTAATCCTATATCAGTTTGTTTCTTCCCAAAAAGATCTGGTGTGGTGATGGAGTTGATTTACTATTTCCATGAAACTCTTAGTATTTGAAATACATAAACCTCAGGATTTTAGAGGTGGGCCGCTTTTCACAAATTAACTTTTCACATTTTGAATATAGTGACTGAGTGCCTTAATGTGATGTAAAAACACAAATTCCTTGAGTACAGTTGTCCTTATGAGAGATATTATCCCTGGAACACAATATCTTTTTTTTTAAATTTATTTTATTTATTTTTGGCTGCGTTGGGTGTTTATTGCTGTGCACGGGCTTTCTCTAGTTGTGGCGAGCAGGGGCTACTCTTCGTTGCGGTGCATGGGCTTCTCATTGCGGTGGCTTCTCTTGTTGCGGAGCACGGGTTGTAGGCACGTGAGCTCAGTAGTTGTGGCTCATGGGCTCTGGAGCACAGACTCAGTAGTTGTGGCGCACGGGCTTAGTTGCTCCGCAGCATGTGGGATCTTCCCGGACCAGGGCTTCAACCCGTGTCCCCTGAGTTGGCAGGTGGATTCTTAACCACTGTGCCCCCAGGGAAGCAGCCCCACAATATCTTTTAAATTTTAATTTTAATTTAATTTAATTTAATTTATTTTTGGCTGCGTTGGGTCTTCATTGCTGTGCATGGGCTTTCTCTAGTTGCAGCGAGCGGGGCCTACTCTTCATTGCAGTGCATGGGCTTCTCATTGTGGTGGCTTCTCGTTGTGGAGCACAGGCTCTAGGCATGCAGGCTTCAGTGGTTGTGGTGCTTGGGCTTCAGTAGTTGTGGCTCACAGGCTTAGCTGCTCCGCGGCATGTGGGATATTCCCGGACCAGGGCTTGAACCCATGTCCCCTGCATTGGCAGTCGGATTCTTAATCATCGTGCCACCAGGAAAGCCTGGAACACAATATCTTGCTGCATTTTCATACCTAGACTTGTGACAAGTATATTTATATGAATAGTCAGATCTTGTGGTGATTTCCATCTGCTGATGGTCTGTCTTTATTGAGTTTTCTATCAGTATAGTTTCAACATTTTTTTGAAGCATTGGGTTTCTGTTCCTTTGCTTTCACCGAAATACTTGTTATGTTGTAAAGAAAAAAAATGCACCGATATTGTCCTATGTTGTGGGATGTTCTATGATAGCATTTTTGAAGTTTTTAACAGAACAGTTTAGATTTCAGATGACTAATACGTTCAAAAATACTAAAAAAGAAAGATCCTAGTCATTTACATAATAAACACCACACTGAGGACAGATCCATCCTCTGCATCTGGTTATGCAGCCGGGATGCTGGGTGAGCTCGCAGGGACTACGAAAGGACTGACATGAGGGCTGAGGGTCCAGGCCTGAGCCCCATCTGCACACAATTACAGCAAGGGCTGCAGTTACTCCCAAAGAGGGGAGCCAGCTGACCCTAAGGCAAGCCAGATGGACCATTTCTTAAAATGCAGATCGCAGGACCGTTGCACGTCATAACTGACGAGATTCTCCAGTGAAGGTGTTTGAACTGACAGTCACTCGTCATGTTCCATGAGGGCTCTTGGTAGCTGAACGATATTCAAGACTGAAGCCTCAGAGCACGGGGTGCGGATGCAGCTCCGCAGCGGCAACTCTGCTGCTGACGGGTTCAGGGTGCTTCAGTGACTGGAGGATGTGCTGTAGCTGCGTTTACGCCGGAGGCGTAGACATGGAGAGCCAAGAACGTGCTCTGTGAGGTTCAGGAACTAGCCAGCCGTCTTCTCTTTAAACAGTAAGTAAAGGAATGTTTGAGCCACAGGACCTGGACAGAAAAGGAGATGTGAGCTCCTTGAAAGGATACACACGCCAGAGAAGGTGGCACCGAACGCCTGCGATACGTCTTCCCCTTCCCCTCCGTGAGTCTCAAGCAGAGAGGGGTTTACCATTGTCCCAAAGAGGTGTGTAAATGTTCCGAGTCCTCTTACGTCCCCAGGTGTATTCTTGAGAGAAGAATAAGAAAGCGGGTTGGGCTGTTTCTTCAGCGAACAGTTGCGGGCCAGTCCCTCTTGCACAGCGCTTTCTACGAGGACATGGTGACGTGGAAATTGAGGAGACGTGGTTCTTGACCTCTGGGGCTTTAGCTTTGTGGGGAAGACAGACGTCATTACACGAGCTGGCTGTGGGGAGAGGCAGTTAAGTGCGCTTCGACGGTTACAGGTTAAACACTGAAGAGCTGGCTGAAGAATGGAGCCTTTATTTCCAATTGGGAGCTTCAGGGAAAGTGGCGCCGAAGGGTGGCATTTGGCCTGAGCCTGGAAGTATTCCAGGGTTTGTGGTCAGAAAATAGAAGGAAGGAGATTTCAGAGTGAAGCAAACACCATGAACAGGCCATGGTCGTAGGGAGTGCCAGGCAGTGTGTTTGTGGGAAAGCTGGGTGTAAAGGCAGGGTGTGTGACAGACACGTAAAAGGTACCACGAGATCAGCTGAAAGACAACTGGTAGGCGGTGGTGAAGATGGATGCCTCGAGTGAGATGCAGAGACGTTTCCCTCCCTGCTGTAGAAAACGGATGTGCTTGAACCTTCTGAGAAGGAGAAGGAGACCCCCTCTCCTCCACTTGAAGAAAATAACCACAAATACGGTGAAGAGGGAATTAGAGAAAAGAGATTGGCTTCCAGGGAGATGGGTTAGAGGCTACGGTGAGGGTCCAGACAGGAGAGGAAAGTGCCTAAAGCAGGTGGTCACCATGGAGACAGGATGACTGAGGTGTTCCTGAAATGATTCTCTGCAGTAAAACACCAGGATGTTGGTAGGTGCAAGCGCTAGACAGAAGGTTCTGGGAACCCTTCAATGTCCAGGACCCTAGAGATGTCATGAAGACCTGAGTCTCAGGAGGAGGGATGTATCCGGGGAGAGGCATTCGAGAGGGGACTTACGCAGGTGGATGAGGTCCTACAGCCCCGAGAGGGACTGGGGGTAGATGTGAGAATCACTCGCTCTGCAGAAATATTCCAGGCATGGAAGCGTAAGTGTAAGTTACGAGAAGTCTCTGACATGAGCTTGAAAAGGACTCTTGCAGGGGCACAGCAGGAGCAAAGACTAGGAGGGGGGCCTCCCTGGTGGCGCAGTGGTTGAGAGTCCGCCTGCCGATGCAGGGGATGCGGGTTCGTGCCCCGGTCTGGGAGGATCCCATATGCCGCGGAGCGGCTGGGCCCGTGAGCCATGGACGCTGGGCCTGCGCATCCGGAGCCTGTGCTCCGCAATGGGAGAGGCCACAACAGTGAGAGGCCCGCATACCGCACAAAAAAAAAAAAAAAAAAAAAAAAAGACTAGGAGGGAAGTCCCACCCCAACCAGGAACTTCAAGGACGTTAGAATCAGAACGTCCAAGGGACTTGCAGAGCTACGGAAACCACTTCGTTTCTCTACCTTTCTAAGTGGCTTTTCCTCATCCAAAATGCGGCAGAAAATTCAGAGAGAAACCGGGGATGGGTCATAGCTCCAGGCAATTTATTTAATCGTCCTCAGACTCAATTCCCTGGTGCTCAAAATGTAGCTGCTTCACCCTTCACCCACTTGATGAGGTCACAGCAAGGATCCCATGAGACAACTTTATGGTAAAGTGCAGGGCAACGTACAGATACAACCCGCCAGCAAATCAACACGGAGAATGCAATAGGGGCGGTGACCGTGGTTGTTTAGAAAATAGCTTTTTGGGTTTTTCTTTAATTTATTTATTTTATTTTTATTTTATTTATTTTTGGCTGCATTGGGTCTTCGTCGCTGCACGCGGGCTTTCTCTAGTTGTGGCGAGGGAGGGCTACTCTTCGTTGCGGTGCGTGGGCTTCTCATTGCGGTGGCTTCTCTTGTTGCAGAGCACGGGCTCTAGGCGCGCGGGCTTCAGTAGTTGTGGCACATGGGCTCGGTAGTTATGGCTCGCGGGGTCTAGAGCGCAGGCTCAGTAGTTGTGCTGCACAGGCTTAGTGGCTCCGCGGCATGTGGGATCTTCCCGGACCAGGGCTCGAACCCGTGTCCCCTGCATTGGCAGGCGGATTCTTAACCACTGCACCACCAGGGAAGCCCTAGAAAATAGTTTTTAAGAGTCAGTGAGCTTTTGAGCAGATATACATGTGCCATTTTTGAATTATCCAACTGTGTCCACCTCACTGTTTAATGACTTTAAAAGTTCCCAGCACAGGATTTGGCTTGCATTAAGAGAAAAATGAAATGAGTTGAATTCGGCCACATCACTAACATGCATCAGAGCTCATATTTTGTATTTGCACATTTTCTAGTTTTCTCAGTTTAAACTTAAGAAACGGAAAAATTAATGCCGCATTCTGAAGTAACCATTTGAAATGATAAGTCGTCAGTGCTTTAGGCAAATGCTCATTCTCAGCAGAGAATGATTTTAATGCAACTGGTGTTCTTGGTTTGGATGGCATTGAACATCATGATGCCATAGACTCTACCTAATTCAGTTAGTTTCATATATCCTCTTAGTATTATACATTTGTTTTAAAACTCCCTTTCCATAACGGCTGCTATTTTGAACCGTGGTTCTTAAATCTTTCAGTTACCAGGCAACTTGCATGCACTGTAGGGGGAAAAAGAAATCAAAATGATGAACTACTTTCCAATGAGGCACCTGTGAGGGGCTTCTGAAGCCAGGCACTCACTCATGCCAAAAGCAAACATTATAAATTCATCTTTTTCCAATTTTAGACGGTAAGTCAATAAGGCAGAGGCCCAGCAATCAGTTGGGGAATCCACAAGACCCATGCTTTGGAAACCATTCTTGTGAGATTTGACCACATGAGGGGACTGGGCTTTATAATGTTTTCCTTAAGAGGAAAATTCGTTCAGATAGAGAGGAGAGGAAACTTGAGAACCGTGCTTGAAGGACCCTAGGATCTATCAGCAGAGACGGAGCGTGTTACGTGGGATAAAGGACTCAAGACTCCTCATGACTGTTGCCTCGTGTGGATTCCGGGTTAGCCTCCAGTGCTGCAGCTTGGTAACAGGATGTCCTTGGAAGAACACACATAAAGGAATTGCTCTAGAGGTTACCTTGTCCAGAATCAGGAGTCAGTTTAGAGCCTCTAAAAAAACTGGGAAAGCGAAACTGAACTTAGTGTCAGGAGATTTCAAATGTGAGCCCCTGATAGGGAGAAGCTGCTTTTAAGAAAGGAAATAGAGGATCTGTTGTTTAGATGAGATTTGTCTCTTCCGTAGATTTTCTTCTTCAACCTTCACCGCACTCCGAGTCACACACAGGCTGTTTTAACTGGCGCGGTTCTGTTTCAGGTGTCCCCCTGAAGCCCAGGAAGGAGTTACGATTCACAGAACTGCAGTCCGGGCAGCTGGAGATTAAGTGGTCCTCAAAATTCAATATTTCAATTGAGCCCGTGATCTACGTGGTACAGAGAAGATGGAATTATGGAATCCATCCTAGTGAAGACGATGCCACACATTGGCAGACGGTAGCCCAGGTTAGTGCTTCCTAGGCTTTGTTTTCCCCTTGAGGTAGTGTCTCCTTCGCCAGAAGAGAGAAACTTAGCTTGCTGGGCCCCAGTCAGAACAACCTGGGCACCGAAATCACGTAATCCGAGGTGGACATGCCCTGCATGTTGGCGGAAGACGGGGTGGGCTCTGTAGGCATAACCGGGTACCACGAGGAACTTGGCTGAATGTGTTCACGGCGCACGTGGAAGGGAGACGGTTTTCTAATGAGTGTTCACATTGATTCCGAGAAGTACACTTCCCTGAGATAAACTTAAAACCGACTAGAGTGAGGGAAATGCAACACCCCTAGGACTGGTCAATGTGCTATTTGATCATCTCAACGACTTCTCCTCTTTTTCTCCTACATTTAAGCCTTTATTCCGCATGGGACTTTCGTGGCGGGAGGAAGATTCATATCACACAACTACTTAGTGGGAAGCGGCCAGCAGCTCATCAATCTCCCCTAAGTGCTTTCTTCTTCTTGGTCAGCTTACCAACTGGGAGGCCACCTGGATGGCAGCCCTCCTGGAGTTTATCTTCCCGGTGCTTTTCCTCCTCTGTCTTGTGGATGTGAAAAGCAAAATATTTTCTTTCTTTTTAAGAGCTGTTAAATGGACTACCAGCTGCAAGCAGACTCCACGGATGGAGAAGAGAATAAATTCTCAATATGCAACTGCTTTATGCTTTTCAGCAACTGAAATGCCTTCTCTACATGTAGGTCTATAGGGGGAAATTCTTTCCTGAAGTTGATCAGGTCACTTTTTTCTCCAAGGACAAGATTCCCGTGATTTTTTTTCAGTAAATATAAAATAAATTTCAGTATTCAGGTGTTTAGAAGAAGAATTTAGTCCCTTTTGCAATAGTAGTATCTCAGAGAGGCTAAACACTAAAATAATTTAAATACCACCCAAATCAATGAGAAATGTGATGTTAAGAGAAGCATCTTAAATTAGGGAGGGAAAAATGGTCAGATAAATTTAGCAATTCTATTCCATACCTATTTTGTTAAAAAATTGTGCTTTAACAAAACATAAAGATCTTCAGAATACAGCCTAAAATTATATTTGGTTTACATGGCATTCTCCCTCAAACAGTGCTACGGTATCATTTGTAACTTTCCCAAATTATGCAGTTTCCAAATATTTCCAAATTATAAATTTGAAGATTTATGAAAGTAACTGATGATAAGCCCTTCTCTTTCATATCCTCTTATTCGGAGAGAGGAAAGACCTTGCACTATTGTTTCTGTTATTATTACTATTTTCACT
The DNA here is from genome assembly GCF_964165515.1 of Mesoplodon bidens. Taxonomy (NCBI): domain Eukaryota; kingdom Metazoa; phylum Chordata; class Mammalia; order Artiodactyla; family Ziphiidae; genus Mesoplodon; species Mesoplodon bidens. The sequence goes on from NC_138180.1 coordinate 48,230,029, forward strand.
AGTTAATGCCACATGTAATGCTTCCTTTCTCTGTCTGCTAAATGCTGTGGCTAGCATGCTGGCTTTAGTTCCTTAAATTGAAGGCTAAAACTAGACAAACTAGTCAATGAAAATGTTGTCTCAAATTCTGCCAAACGAGGTAGAAAGCCACACTTGAGGTCATCTTCTTCCCTTGAGCTCGGAAATGCTTAGCTTCTTTTGAATGTTAAAGTACACATGACGATCCTTTTCAATAAGTTATTATAAACTCAGGTTTAGGAGGGTTTCCATTCAGTTCTGTTGCCCAGTTTTATCCATCGAGCGCCAAGCTGAGCTCAGCCCTTGGCGCAGATGAGGCATAGAACTCGGGCGTTTACCCCTCGGAGTCAAGGCCAAGGTTTCACGTCTACCCTGGGACATTGCTGGAAGCAGGCATATCGCCCTGAGTTTGATGAAGAGGAGGGCAGTGGGAAGATGCTCAAGTTGTTTGATATCTTGGGACGTAGCTGTAGGGACAGCAAGACCTGTGGACCTGTCCCATTGTCCAGTTTTCTTCTCTGGACCTTTTATTGGACGAAACCTACCTCACCCTTCAGGAACACGACTCTTGGCAGATCTTACATGATTTACTCAAATTAAACAAAAAAGTCTTGGGTTGCGATGTACTTCCAGAATTTAAGTGTGTGGGTTCACATACATACTTCCAAAGTTATATTTGGCACGCAAGTAGGAGGCATTTCCCTTCTATGAACTAAAGTTGATTTCATTTTCTCTATACTGTAATGATTACTTCATGTATTTATTCATTCATAAGTATAATTTATTGATGAAATCTCTCCAATGCTGTATTTAGTCACCAGATTTTAAAACAGCCCAAGCATTTGTCACGAGATTTTGACTTCCAGAGAGCTTTAACTCTTCGAGGTAAAATACCTATGAATGGAATCAAGCAGTTGGAACCTTCCCTAGGAATTCCTTGGTCCCCGACGGCCCTTCCCGTACCTGAGCAGGATGGGCTGCCCTCATCCAGGAGGGCAAGGCTGTGTTGCATGGGCTGATGAGCGCGTGTGTTTCTAAAACAGACCTGATGGGCACGTCAGGATAAAGGGGGTCTCTGTGCTCTGTGACTTTCCCCTCAGACCACGGATGAGCGGGTCCAACTGACCGACATACGGCCCAGCAGGTGGTACCAGTTCCGAGTGGCAGCCGTGAATGTGCACGGGACCCGAGGCTTCACCGCCCCCAGCAAACACTTCCGCTCCTCCAAAGGTCAGTTTTGCTTGCCTGCCCCTCTATGCCCAACTCGCCATGGGGGCACATCCATCTCATTTCCAAGTTCTTTTTTTTTTTTTTAATTTATGTATTTATTTTGGCTGTGTTGAGTCTGCGTTTCTGTGTGAGGGCTTCCCCTAGTTGCGGCGAGCGGGGGCCACTCTTCATCGTGGTGCGCGGGCCTCTCACTATCGCGGCCCCTCTTGTTGCGGAGCACAGGCTCCAGACGCGCAGGCTCAGTAGTTGTGGCTCACGGGCCTAGTTGCTCCGTGGCATGTGGGATCTTCCCAGACCAGGGCTCGGACCCGTGTCCCCTGCATTAGCAGGCAGATTCTCAACCGCTGCGCCACCAGGGAAGCCCCATCTCCGAGTTCTTATGTGTGGTTGGCCAACAGGTGGCTGTGCTGTGCTTAGCGAACGGGACCAGATGGGTCTGAAGGTGCCGGCGAATTTATGATTAGGACCATCCCTGGGCTTTTTACCTCTGAGAGACTGGAGAAGATAATGTGATGGGGTTTTCTCAACTCTGAAGTCATGGTTTTCCATGATCAACCTCCGTTGGCTGTCTCAATATCTTCTGAGTCGAGCAGCATTCAGTTAATTTTTGGAGAGAAAGGTTTAGTTTCTGCCACATCAGACTATGCAGGTTTCTTGAAACAACTGCTATGCTGAGTGTGAATTAATCTCTTTTGTTTCATAAGAGGCAGAATTTAAATCCCTCCCAAGTCACTTTATCATGGCTGTCATTTTGTTCAGTTCCTACTTCAGTGCTATTTTAAAACCTCTGTGGGATCCGATGAATACTAAGTATATTACATTTGTGGGTAGTTTAGTCTGTGACAGTGGGAGGACATCATTTGACTGGATATTAATAATAGCTCTGCGTTTATTTCTCCAGTTGTGTTGAGATGGCTGTGTGTGCTCTGAATTAATGATACATCTGCTTGGCTAGTAGTCCGTGAGGGCCAGTTTCATGGATGGAGATTTGTCAGGTGATTCCCTTACCAATTAGCAGTTATCCTCTTAGGGAGCTCGTTTAAGTTTATTTTAAGAATACATTATGATATTAATGAATAACGTGAGACTGGTAACATTAGTCATGTCTTTCAAAATGGGAAGGTTTGAACTGGCTGCTATAAATTGCAGTTTCCATTCCATTTTGGGTAAAATGTATGTTTACATTAGTCCATTTCTCACCAGATAATATTGCCACACCTTTCTCTGCATAATCATAGGTCTCAAGTGGAAACCTTGCAACCAGATCAATTGAGTATTTGAATTCTATTACAGTGTATGTTGTAGATTTTTAAGTCTTTCTTTTAAAAAAAGTCCTTTTAAGAAAAGAAAAGTGCACTGCACACACCCCCGCCAACCCCGAGGCAAATACACTGAGCAGGTCCAAAAATGAAATAAGAAATACAGACATCAGACCTTCCTTGTCTGAGGACTGCCTCCAAGTGGTCTGAGGACTGAGAGAGGCCGTGGGAACAAATAATTCACAGTGGGTTCAGAGGCAAGGATCGGTACAGGGCTCGAGAAGTCTTCACCTTGACCTTGGCAGTTCAGATGCGGTCCAGGCGCGCGGTGGTCACAGTGCGTTCCCATCTCCTCCCTTGCCGGCAGGCTTGGGGTCTGGCGCTCTCAGATCATGGCTGCCTGTCCAGACATGACGCAGAGCAGCTCCCAGCCTCTGCAGACAGAGGTGGAATCCCTGACAGAGTCGGACGGGGTCTGGGCAGAGGCCCTGCGACAGTCCCCAGGGCCGGCCCGGTGGCTGCCAACCAGCAAAGAGGCATCCGTCCTGGGCAAGGAGCAAGGCCGTAGTGTCCCAGCCCTTCCTGCATGTCTGAGGACCGTGTTATGTCTAGAATGAGAGCGGCACCCCTCAAATTTCAACAGGCTTTTGTTGAAGGAAAGTGCACCAGTTTTGGGAAACCTTGCAGTCACCATTTAATTGTTCTGTTTCTTGGTTTTACAAATATGCCCAACATTCAGCTTTCCAGACTTCAGTTCTTGCACTTCTGAAACCAAAAATACATGCCCAGAATTTATGGCAGATTGTACTGTTTCCACTGAAGATGCACCACAGAATGATGGGAATATAATAGACCCACTAAACGGTTGAAAGCATTTCCTCCAGGATATGGCTAAGGATACGTCACCGTTTACAAGGTGGTACCCCGTGTTCCCTCACCTTAGTCAGTTCTCATCAAGCGTAGAAATGTGTCTTACTGGGAAAATAACTTTTAACAGCCTTATTGAAATATAATTTACATACCATAAAATTCAGTCATCTTAAGTGTGTTAGCCAGTGATTTTTAGTATTTACCATAAAGTCGTGCAAGTATCCTTTATACAGTTTTAGAATCCTCCAGGAGACTCCCCGCCTCACTGGGAGAATTTTAAGGTAGAAATAAAGTGTTTTGGGGTCTCGTTTTATCACTCACGTTTCGTTCCCTTTTTTATTAAACAAATGTTTGTTGAGCATCTGCTCTGTGTCAGGCACTGTGATAGGCACTGAGGTAACAAGTAAAAGACAAAAATGTCTGCTATTGTGGAAGACACACACACACACACACACACACACACACACACGGATTCACTCTAATTGGGGGAGAGAGGAAACAGTAAACAAGGTTAATACCTAAAACACTCTCATGTACTAGGGTAGAGAGTGATAACTGACAGTGCGGAAAATAAAGACTAGACACAGGAGCTGTGGGGAAGGGGGTGCTTTTGTTTTTTTACTATTTCAGGGAGGGTGGCCACAGAAGAGATGCTGTCTAAAGGAGTAAAGGGCTGGCTTTGTGCCATCCGAAGGAAGAGCCTTCCGGTTCCGGGCGGTGGAGCCTGAGGGTGGAGCAGAAAAGGGTGCAGACTGACAGGAAGGAGGGTCTGGGCGTGCCGGGCCTCCAGGGTCATGGCACACAGCGCCAGTGCAGTGTTCCTGCTCAGAGATGACGGTCGCCTGGAGGGCACTGCGCTGAGTGAAGTGAGCCAGACAGAGGAAGACGAGTGCTGTGGGTTGTCGTTTACATGTGGATCTAAAAGGTACAGCAAACCAGTGATGCAATAGCGGTACCGAAAGATGACAGTAAGTTGGACAAAGGCAGACATCAGCTGGCCGGGGAGCACACATGGAAAGGTGACTCTGACAGGCTTTGGGGATTTACCCGTGGCCTGTAGGAAATGACTCCAGGGTCTTCGGTCAGGAGCTGCTGGGAGATTGCTGTTGCCAGTGTCTAAAACAGAGATGACTGAGACAAGAGGGTGCTTCTTCCTTTGGGGATGCACATATTTCCAGAAGAGGAGTAATCCCTGCCCAGCCAGTATGACTGCTGTGTTTTAGGGCCTTTCCTGCACACGGGCTTTTCTGAGGGGTGGATGTACCCAGGTGAAGGACCCTAGACATGCTGGAAACACGAGTAATCAAAGGAGAAGCTGAAGACACAAAAATAACTTTGTTTCTGCCTTAAAATTTTCCCGGCAGGGCAGGGAGGATCTTGATGGGGCAGCGGAATCCTTCTAAAATGGATGGTGGTGGTGATGGTCACACAACTTAGTAAACACTAGAAATCACTGCTTGCACACTTGAGTGAACTGGATGGCATATAAATTATAGTTCAATAAGATTGTTACGTGTTTTCCCCCAGCAAGCACTTTTGTATATTTGTAAGTGCAGTGGAGTAAGATGGGGAGAAACGAGGTGGACCGTCCTGGCAATGTCTTCAGCCGTCAAGCAGGTCTGTTATCCCCATGCCCCCAGCCCCATTCTGTGATGCATCTTCCCTGAGACCACCAGAGGATCTGTGACGACCACTGCACACACGTTTTTGGTTTGCAGCGCGCAAGGACTGAAGTCTGGAATCCTCCTCACCTTGAGATGTATAGAAGAATGGATGAGTGGTGTGGTTTGTAAAAGGAAATAGCGCCACATTTTAACGGTCACTGCAGTGCCTCCAAAAACGGTGCATTTTCATTTAATTAAAAGCCCACTTATGCCCGCCGTGCTCCAGAACCAGCTGACACTGTACCAGTTGTACGTCTTCTAGTGGTTTAAAATTACTTTAAGAAAGAAATAGTGCTTCCAAAATAATTGTCTGTGCAAAGGGTAGGCAATTTTCTAGTGCATTTGGATTTGGATATGGGACCAGACTTGATCATTTAAGGCTGGGGCAAGGGAAGGGGCAAGGATCTTATCCATGTTCCACGAACACCTCTGAAAATAAAAGCAAAATTAAATAGGACGATAAAAAAATGTGGTAAAATGGGCGTCATTTAGTTTAGGTCTGCTGCCTGGTACTCATCCTGATTCTCACAGAAAAGCCAAAATTCTTGTCTTTCTCTTCTTTAGGGTTACTTTTAAATGCAAAATTACTAGTCTGTGGTTTGCCGGAATAGATTTGTTACTCAGTTAATTCCCCCCCCCCTTTTTTTTTTTTGCGGTACGCGGGCCTCTCACTGCTGTGGCCTCTCCCGTTGTGGAGCACAGGCTCTGGACGCACAGGCTCAGCGGCCATGGCCCACGGGCCCAGCCGCTCCGCAGCATGTGGGATCTTCCCGGACTGGGGCACGAACCTGTGTCCCCTGCATCAGCAGGTGGACTCTCAACCACTGCGCCCCCAGGGAAGCCCTCCCTTTAACTCTTACATCTCCCTATAACTTAATCCTAACCCCTTAGAATACCTATTTTCTATAAGAAAATTCTGAGTTGCTCATAGATTGGTAAGTCAGTTTCAGGCTTTTTCTTTTCCAGGTGAATACTGTTTCTGGATATTTTTATTGCTAACCCCTGCCAACCCTCCTCCCCAAGGTTGAGGTGATTTCTGTATTTACTTATTTAAATGCTCTATACTGTCTTTCTCCCTGGTACTTGAGAAGGAAAGTTGGCTACAACCTTAAAAACTAGAATTACAGATAATTTAATAGACTAATGTATAATGTCCCTTTCTACTTTTTGTCTCTTAATGGAGAAAATGGAAATGGTAACCCTTCCACATGGTGAATTGCCTTCCTAGGCTACTCCTGGGATGAAGCGCTCGCTTTTCTGGGCACCAAGCCTGCCAGACCCTAGGGTCTTGGAAACTTTTCCATCCCGTGGCGTGGGGAGTGAACCCTAGGAAGCATCGGGAGACAGGTGTAGATACGTGTGGAATCACAGGGGCGTTTGCACGTGGGACTCCTGACGCGGGAGATGACCTGCCAGGGACATGATCCCCAGACGCCCATGCAAGTTAAGGCTCCGCATGGAAGCAGTTTACAGAGGCAAGGATCCAGGACACTGGGTGGGCAGGGGCGGGGGTGAGAGGGGAAGGTGACCGGGAAGGGAAGGCGGAACACAAAGGCGCGTTCTCACGCTAGTTGCCACTGTGGGCAGCGCTTCGCCCTCTGGGGAACTGGGGCGTTGCAGGCGGGCTGCTCCGGGGTGTCTGTGTCCTGCACACGCACAGAGCCAGCTCTGGGTGCAGACAGAGGCGCGGGCGTTTACAAGCGGAGCGGACGTGCCCGGAAATAGCACAGGACAGGGGACGGGTGACACCCCGAGAGCCTCTGCTGTCTGCCTCTTGGTTTACTCAGTATCTGCAAGATTCCCGTTACAGACGTGTCTACTGTAGTTTGAATTATGGTTTAAAACAAAGATACAAAGAGTTTGATGGACGCAATTCGGTGAGATCATGAAAGGAGTCCCCCCCACCCCGTGTTCCCGAATGTGGGACAGACGTAATAGTAAGTGGAGACAGACAGGCCTTCCCAGGCTCGCTTTCTTCCCTCCCCCGTCTGCCGTCACCCTTCCCAACATCAGATCCGTTTCACACTGTCGTCCGCTGCTTTGACGAAGACGCCCCTGACTGCTAACCCACAGAGCGCCCCAAGGTGGCAGGCATCAATGTAGAGTGACGCTTTTGCCAGCAGAAAACATACTTTGGTATACACTGGTCTCTAACATTTTCTCGATCGTGTTGATATTTATGGACGGGGCAAAAAATGTGCATATACTGCGTGCTTGGTATTGGAAGTATATGTTACTAGTACTACTTCCTGTTACAAGGGACTGCTTACAAGTTGACTGAATTTGGGAAATAAAGTGCTACCGAGACTTCTGTGTGTCGACATCAGCAGTGAAAGCAGGTAGACGGACAGTTTCGCGCATTATATTAACCAAAACCCAGATTCATTTTTTTGCATGTTGCCAAAAGCAGGCAAACATTTGTTTGGATGTTTGAGATTAGTCAGTATCCATTTAACACTGAATTAATGTGCTTTTAAGAGATCTTATAAAGACAAATTTTAAAATCCACCTTCCATTGTCATTAACCTAATACGTCTTCCAATGTACATAATACAGTTATTATATTCACTTCCTTCCAAATTCAGAGTTTTCCATCCATCTTTTCCCCCTTATTTCCCCATGTGTACAGGATACATTAAAAAGGAGAAGAAAAGCAGACAACATTGTTTTCACAGCGTACAAGTATCACACGGGATGTTATTCCACGCGTACACTACAGAGTGTTAGGAAAGCGAGAACAGACTCCACTGTGGTCATAAAGTTCCCTGTTGCTCCACGGGGACCCATGACTTTCTGCACAGCTGCTCTGTGTGCCATTTCCACTGGATAACACTGTGCTGAGCACATGTCCTGAAGCTATTTAATAGCTGGAAATTCGCCTGCCGTGCAGCTTCTGCAGCTTCTCTAAGCTGTTGTGTGTCTAGATACTGCAGGGGGATTTCTTCCTTCTCCTTCCCTTTCCCTTTCCCTTCCATTTCCCTTCCCTTTCTTTCTTTCTTTCCTTTCTTTCTTGTCTTTCTGTCTTTTCTTTTTTTTTTGTTAATGAGGGAAGTAAAATTATTCCAACTGCTGTGTCTGGAAAGAAAAAACAGTTTAAATACCAGAACTAACCTACTCATTAGCTGGAGAACGTGTGACTGGTTGTATCATTGCTTTGAAAATCTAACTGCCCTTGATCACCGCCCCACACCTAAGAGGCAGTCCTCTGATGCATTTCACATGGGAAGTCTGTTCCCTGGACATCCTTTGAGGAACTCAAATAAGTAATAAAATGAACATTCATGCTCTTCAAGCATATCTTGTTCCTCTCTCTGTGTCTATGTATATATACGTACATATATATATATCCCTTCATGATTGTGTATTATAAAGGTCTCTCTTTTTACTGAAGTAGAGTTGATTTACAATATTGTGTTAGTTTCAGGGGTACAGCAAAGTGACTCAGTTATAAGTATATATGTTTTCAGATTATTTTCTCTTGTAGGTCATCACAACATATTGAGTTTAGCTCCCCGTGCTGCACAGTAGGTCCTGCTGTTTATCTGTTTCTATATAGCAGTGTGTATCTGCTAGTCCCAGGCTCCTGATTTATCCCTTCACGCCTTTCTCCTTTGGTACCCGTGAGTTTGTTTTCTGTCTGTGAGGCTGTCTCTGTTTTGTCGATGGACTCATTTGTGCCACATTTTCGATTCCACATGTACGTGGTATCCTGTGATGCCTGCCTTCCTCTGTCCGACTGACTTCACTGAGTACGACCGTCTAAAGGTCTCTCTCTTCGCTGCCACTGGCACCCCACTCTGCTGTTGTGCTCACACGCGCGGCTGGGTCTCCGTGTTTAACCAACAGGATCGTCTGGACACGTGGAGGCGCCTGCCTCACAGTCAGTGCTGGGCTTTCCCCTGGGATGACAGGAAGGGCCCCTTTCCCATGAGAGTTCACATCAGTGTGAGAACAGGCCTGCCTTTCTCCAGGGGTGACAAGTGATTTCATTTGGCACTTTACCCGTGGTAGGCGTAAAGCTGTTCCCCCGTGCCTGTTACTTTGTCACAAAAGGGTCAGAGATGAAACCGTAAATCTATCTGCTGAAACCCAAAGGTTCCATGTCCCTTTGCCAAAAGCACTACCTATGATCGTTCATAGAAGGAACTATTTTTCTCCAAGGCTGAAGTTGGTTATTCCTGCTAAACATTGAATATATCTTTGCCCTGGAAATCATGCAAGCTGTAAAAGGAGCTAATACGGGCTTCCTATTACGTTTATCTTTGAAAGTGTCCTTGCTGTCTGCTTTGTGAGTTGTGTTTCTGCAGATAATTGGGAAGGTGGCAAAGAGGGAGTGGATGAAGCAGAAAGAGAAGTGAGGTGGGGGAGAAAAGCTCTCATTTAAGCTTCAGAGGGAGGGGTCCAGGGGGCTCTGGTCTTTTGATGGGCCTCTGGCCTTCTCCCCCTGCACTCTTGAACTAGTGAATTAAACTCTCTGATCCTCAGTTTCCTCATCTGCAAAATGGGAACAAAATGCCAACATTAAAAAAACAAAGTACAACCATAGGCATATAAAATTGGAAATAAGCTGTGTTTATGTCCAGTTCCAAGAGACTAAAGGGTGTCATTGCTTTGGAAAGACGCTAGCTCAGGGGTTGACAGTCCATGGCCTGTGGTCCCTATTTGGCCTGCCGCCTGTTTCTGCAGATAGCGTTTCACTAGCACAGAGCCGTGCTCATTCGTTTCCGTATTATCTGCAGCTCGTTTCAAGCTACAACAGCAGAGTGGATTCGTTGCAACAGAGACTGTCTGGTCTGCAAAGCCTTGAGAGTCACTGTCTGCCCCTTTACAGAAAAAGGCTTTCAGTCCCTGTGCTAGACTGTAATGGGCACTTTCCCCAGCAAACGGCTTCACATGTTGACTTTCTGTAGAGACGGTGGCCCATCGTTATGATGATGATGATGATGATGATGTTGATGACACATAACAGATGTAGAGGTGTGGCCTCAAACCCCTCTTTCCCCCCTTATTGTCATCCTCATGCCTGGCTCTGCCATCGTTACGTGAATGACCTCGGGCAGGTCACTTTACCTATCCAACCCTTAAGATTGTTTTTAAAAAAAGGTCATATAAATAAGTTATAAAATCCCTTAGGGCTTTATCATAATGTGGAGTTGCTCTATGCATGTAATTTTTCCCACAAGCTTCCAACTGCATTTCAGTGTTTTAATAGAATTAAAACATTACGTAAACTGACAGAAAAGATTTTGTGTATTTCCACAAAGTGAATATACTTGATTTCACACCGCAGGGAAGCATTTCACAAGGCAGTGAATAACAGCAATCTGGGAATTTGTTGGGCCTGAATGAAATCCTTCAGGTTAGACAACCAGGACAGACTGTCTCATCTGATTCGTCTTCAGTGACTAGACAGATAAATGAGTAGCTCGTTTACAGAGGGTAATTGGGGCGATAAACAGATAACCTCTGCTATTCCCCTTTGGCTTCAAAATTTTAAAAAGTGGTTATTTGGGGGGAGAAAGAGATTGGGGGTGTCTCATGTTGGTAATGGGAGTAGGCCACCTGGGTATTGTGAGTACTCAAACGGGCCTTACTTTTAAGAAAATGTGAAGCAAATATTACTAATTCATTTATTGGAAAGCACTGCTTCCTAATGCCATTGTCATAAGTTATGTTGTTTCATATTTTATCATGTGTCATAATAAACTAGATGATGTTATTCTGAATTATGATCACATCTAAGGTATGAGAAATTTTTCCAGGGCAGTAAGAAATGATATCGTGAATGAAGTAGATTAAGGAAATGATGAAATACCAAATACTAGTTGCCTTCCTTAAACCTGGAATTTCTTTAGAAAAGGAGATGATTTGGGGCTTTTCCTATGAACCTAGACTCTCTGGAAAATTCACATAACTACTTATTTTCAGCATGTAGACATCCAGGTGCATCACTGAAAACATGAATGGCTGTAATTATCTTTACACACTGTGATTTTTCTCTTGCTTTGAAGTGACGATGAGCTTGCCAACCAGCTTTCTGTAAGAAAGGTCTGCAGTAACCTGCTGTAGGTTAAGGGCTGAGTCATACCGCAGAGGTTGATCTTAAGGGCGTTGGAGAAAGCAAAGCAGGAGAAAATCACGGTGGAACTCTGCTGGTGCGCGGAGGAAATCACATGTAACCGTTTTGAATAGGGTGACATCTGGTCGACCTGCAGTAGGTAAAGACTCTCGGGGCGGGGGGCGGGTAGGGAGGGAGGCGTTTAGGCTAAACCGGTGGAAAAGCTTCAGTAGCTCCTGGTTCTCATCTGCATGTAATCAGATGGGAACCAGTGTGGCCAGGGCAGCAGGCTCAGGTGGGGACAGGAGAGGAGGTTTGGGAGGTTATGTGTGGTAAGAACGCACAGGACTTTGGGGAGGCTGCCAGCACTTGGACTCTAAGTGAGAGTGGAGGCCATCAAGAGCTTCCAAGCTGAGGAGCCTCAGCTTGGGTCGTAAAGAACCACCAGCTGCCGCACTGAGAAAGGCTCGGAGGCCTTTGCCGTCGTCAGGGAGCAAAGACAAAGGCTTGGCACACGGTGTTCTTCTGGTGGAAACAGTAAGATTCCAGATTTTTAAAAATTTATCTATTTGTTTATTTATTTTTGGCTGTGTTGGGTCTTCGTTGCTGTGCGTGGGCTTTCTCCAGTTGCGGCAGCGGGGACTACTCTTCGTTGCGGTGCGCGGGCTTCTCACCACGGTGGCTTCTCTTGTTGCGGAGCACGGGCTCTAGGCGCATGGGCTCAAGCTGCTCCGTGGCATGTGGGATCCTCCAGGTGCAGGGCTCGAACCCGTGTCCCCTGCATTGGCAGGCAGAGTCTTAACCACTGTGCCACCAGGGAAGGCCCTCCAGATAGATTTTTGAAGGTACTGTTAGCTCAAGGAATGAAAGCAGAAGAAGTATACGACCTCGAGGTTTGGGGCGGGAGCAGCAGGAGAGAGGAATTTGTGTTTCCTGAGACGGGGCGTCTGTGGTGGGCAGCAGGGGCTGGGAGGGACGGGGACTTTGGTCTTGGGCACATTCCTTTCAGGCTGCCTCTGGGACCTCCAAGCGTAGCTGACGCAAAGACCCTTTAGTACGTGGATCCAAGTTCAGGGGCAAAGTCTGTATTGAAGCCATACCTTTGAGAGTTATCAGCTCAAAGACTTTTTAAAGCCGTGACTGGTGAGGTCTCTAGAGATTGGGTGTAGATGCCGAGAGGCCCCCGAGTTCAGAGGCCGGATGCCCCCCCGCTTAGCCACGGTGGGATGGGGAGGTCAGGAGGGGGAGGCCGAGGAGGGACACGGGACCAGAGGGACAGCCAGTGGGGAGCAGAGGCAGGCGGAGAGCACGATGCAAGGTGAAAGCGGTGAGGCGTGTGGCGCCTCCGTCGGGGTGACCAGAGCGGGGCTCCCAGGGGCTCCGCAGAACCTGCAGAGGGAGGAAGGCCATGCCTCCTGAGCCCGTGATAACAGGACCCAGCACTTCCCTCCTCGCGGGAGCCAAGGGCTGTTTACACCTTTGCTTGGCCGCCACCAGCTGCAGGACTGTTCAGCTTCTGACCTGTGGATCATCTCCTTCAGAGTAGCGTGTGTGCTTTACATAAAAGTGTGTATTTTACATAAAACATGAATATATATTTAACGTGAGTATATCGATGGGCCACACCTGTGCTCACTGAATCGGCATGCCTCAGTACAAGTCTCGGGCGCTCCCAGAGGGTTCCCCACGGTGACTGTTTGAGAACCGCCTTGGTCAAGCATGTCAGGTAGTGTGCTTTGGATGAGCCATTAGCCTAGGAAAGCAACTACAAAGCTTTTAAAAATGACACAGCCCAGCACACCTCCAAAACTTACCTATCTTACAGAAAAGCAACAGATTTTTAAAAAATAATTCATGTTTCCATCATCCCTGAAACACAAACCATCCCAAGAGTAAAAACCATGGGTATTTTCCCCAGTCTTCTTCATTTATAGGGAGTTAGATATAGCGTCTTTGCCCCTTTGATGCAGATGGTATTATAATTAAAATTATTGACAGCATTTTCCCGGGCAGGCATCTTAAAACAAAACCATCTGTAAATCATCTGTGGTGAGTGGCATCTATACTTGCTCAATTTGGGGCAAAAAATGAAGGAAAGACCCTCAGCTTTACAGGTACTTGTCATCTTCATGTATATATTTCAAATGGAGGCTTGTAGAGAAATCACTCCAGAACCTAATCTCTCTCTTGACAGCTGAGACGGTTTTGGCTTATGCGACAAACTAGAAATGGTGAAATTATAAAAATGTTACCCGTCTGTCATCCACTTTGTAATGTGGATAAAAAATAAATGGTTTGTTTTTGCTGATGTTTTCATGTCACTCTTAACTTCTGATTCAAGGATCTAAAGCTCCAGGACCACTCGGATGAAAACAGTTACTTGAATGAGCTGGTCCTAGATTTCTGTCTTGTCTTTTCAGAATTTTCAAAGGCATTTCAACCTTGCTGACCTATTTAATGCCAACCAACCTAAATGGAATTTGACCGTGTTTTACAGAACTTTATCAATTTCGGGACAGTGAAAATTTGGCTGGGTTGTCGTGGTGTGGAAATGCCTAGATTACAGATATGGCCCAAACACACTGATCTTACTGTTCTATATAGGCTGTATTTCAATTTGAGGCTTAAGAAGGGGACCTTCCTTAGTGCTTGTCTTCAGCTATTCTCCATATCAAGGCCAGTCTTCCTGCATCGACCCTGTAGTCATTCCATGTCCAGAGGCGATGCTTTTGTGATCATCCTGGGCCCTTGTGTCTTTCTCCTGGGATTTCAGATCCATCTGCACCACCGGCCCCAGCCAACCTCCGGCTTGCAAACTCCACCATCAACAGTGACGGAAGCTTGACTGTGACGATCATTTGGGATCTCCCCGAGGAACCAGACATCCCAGTGCATCACTACAAAGTCTTCTGGAGCTGGACGGTCAGCAGCAAGTCACTTGTGCCCACGAAGAAGAAGAGGAGAAAGACCACGGGTGGGGTGAGTGAGAACTAGGGGAAAGAGGCCCATGTCCTCGCAGTGGTGTTTGAACTCAGGCACCTGGTCTGAGAGTGGCCTCTGCTGAGCCACAAAGAGGGACGCATGAGGGTTCCCATCCCTCCCCTTTGAACGAGGAAGTTCAGAAAACAGAGGACGACGCCAGCCGTTTAGCCGTGCACATGTTAGGTGACAGCGGTTGAATTTAGTCTGTCGACTTACTCATATCCAAATGGCTGGCACCACTCCAGAAATCACAGGAACAAAAATGTCTCCATCTTAACCTGTCTAGCCATTGAAAACGAGACAATTCAAAATGTCCTTGACATTTAGGTCTCTTTTTTTCTAAAGAGATCCTTGTAAACTGAAGAGTAAACGTTCATGGCTTTATCTGTTGTGTATGGTAAGGTGCTCCCATCTATAATCTAATCAGTGGGACAGCAAACAGTTTAGAAAATGCATGTTGGACAATATGCTTTTCTTATTGATTAAAAGACCTTGGAACGGCTTATTTTCCACATGCCAAGAAATAAAATCTTCACTGAACCGTTTTATGCGATGAGACCTCTGTAACACTGAACATTTTGCATCATATGAAATGCTTAATGCATAGAAATGAGTGTTCGGTGTCCTTTTAGTACACATTCCTTTATCTTGTTGTTATAAAACTTAACACCTTTTCCCCTAATTCATAAGGTTGAATTCCATAAATAAATGTTTGCAAGTGCTTTAGAAGGACACCAAGACTTTTTTTTTTTTTTTGCACTGAAGATTCCAATATCTGTGCCATTGAGAATTATAAAACATATCTCCAGAGGTCCATATCACTGATGTTTAGCTGTGATACTGTTTTGGTTTTATTTTCAAGAAACTTTCTGACAGTTCCAGCTTTTATTTCGTAGGACTTTGTGCAACAAGTGACCATTGGTAATGTGTGCTTATCTCACAGAAAGTGCTGAAAGAGATAAACTTGTTCAAGCACAGGGGTGGAAAGCAAAAAGTGATGCGATGAAATGCTGACAGACCCCTGCCCCTGCCATGCCCTTAATAACCAAACAGCATCAAGGATTAGTAGGGAGGTTTGCAATTTATTTCCAGTATACGTCAATTCGATACATAAAAAATGAACTGCAAATTTAATTATAATTGTTAACAGGCCCAGAGTAGCCTTAATCACAGGTCACTGTCTTACGGGTGACATGTTTTTTTGGATCCACAAGAGGCGTGCTGTAGGTCATGTGACTCATTAAAGTTCTCAGTATTAAAATTTGACCAACTGAGAATTAGGATCAGGAAGTGGAAACATATAGAAGAACATGAGAAATTGTGAAATTTTCTTCTTGGGGATCAATGTCTTTTCCTTTCCTAAGAGTCCATCCTAATATCCGTGAAAACTAAGAGGAGTGGGGATTTTCAAGGAAATGCTCTTTCGAAAGTGAATTTTATTTTACTTGTTTGAAGATAATAGTTTAGGAAGAGTGACGCAGAACATAACAAGAAACCCTAACTCAAAAAAATTGGGAATTGGTAGTTCATAGACATACTGTAGGTAAAAGGCAGAAAGGACACGAAGATGCACGGTTCATACCACAGTGGGTGTGGCTGAGAGGCGGCCCAGCCTCCCCTGGGAACAGGGACCACGGTCCACAGCCTGCCTCTCAGCCTCCACTTGTGAAGTGCAGTCCTTTCAGCCATCCAGAGCCGACCTGCTGCAAGGTGGCCGAGTTCTGATAACCGATCCCTCAAAAGCCTGAATCATGTAAGGGTGCCAAGCTATTAATTTACAGGGAGCGTTGTGCTCAAGGGTCTGAAATGCCCGTGGAAATCATGTTCTCTCCCTGAAAAGAGATCTCACGTGACCCAAAATGATGCGGAGAATTCCGACAGGTCACTGTGGTATTTAAACAAGGGACCGGCTTATGTGATTCAGTATTTGACAATTTCAAGATGACGATACCTTCATGTAGCACAATGCACGCATACAGCTGGCCTACTCTTTGCGGGGAAGCACGTGCTACTTACTGACTGCCTGATGTCTGGTGTCGCGTTAGTGATGGACACATTTTTCCCTTCATCGGTGTTCATACCACCAATTAGACCATTTAGGGCCATGTGGTATCACATGTACTATATTTTGATGAATGTTTGAATTCTAAGACAATGACCTTCTTTCTCTTAATTCCGAGTACTTGTAAGGGACTTTATTATGATACCTGCAAGCCATAAAAAAGTGCTTTAAGCATTTTGTCAGGTTGATTTTTCTTACAACTTTTCGTGGAAGTTTACTCATAGAAGATTTAGGATAAAATCAGAGAAATACAGGGAATGCCAATTCATAATCTTTCCAGATGTGTGCTAACACGAGCCTTTATAGCTCTCTTCTCTCTGTAAGGAGGGAGGGGACATAATTATTCATTTTCTTGCTCCCGGAAAGCATCCAATGATGGGATTAGGAATACAATTTCAAAAAAAAACCTGTTTGTGCTTTTTGTATGCCATTTATTTAGATCCACGGTAAAAGTGGATTTTCAGATGCTGAAGATGTAGAACGATCTGTGATCTTAGATAGTCCGGGCAGACCTCAGAGAGGAGCTGCTGTGCTTCACGGGGACACAGCAGCTGGGCAGGGAGGCGGAGAGGCAGGGAGGCTTGTAACGGAGTCTGTGTGTGTTCCCTCCACCTGCAGTCTCAGAATTCTGTGACCCTGGAGCCACTGCAGCCTGACTGCGACTACACAGTGGAACTGCAGGCTGTCACCTACTGGGGCCAGACACGCCTCAAGAGCACCAAGGTCTCCCTGCAGTTCACGTCCACACACGCCGTCCACAGCAGTAAGTGCTTCGAGTTCCTTTTTCTTATTTGCGGTCTTTACATGGAGAATCTTCATACCCGTGTACACGTAAATATGTCCTTTGAACTATGATGTGTACAAATTTTACCTTTGAGTCTTTCTTAGGATTTTTATCCGTTTTATGTGCAATATTTTGGCGACATAATGGAAATTTAAGAAGAAAGGGTGTCTCATTCAAACAGATGTTTATACTTCCATGATTTGGGGTCCTTATGCATATGCGTACTTGTTTTTAAGGAGGGTCTGCACAGTTAAACTGTTAGAAACTGTTGCTTCCCTCCTAAAAATGCGACATGCCCCCGCCCCCCTTTTTTTTCTACTGGTTTTACACAGTGGTCACAATTACTGCAGAAGGCTACCTAATTCTCCACTGGGGGCAGCGACCAAATCATTCCCATACCCGCTTCCTGTTGCCAGTGGTTCTAAACTAGTCTGTTTGCCATGAACTGAGCAAAGCAAGAGGAGAGTCTTAGGAGACACTCATCTCTGAGCTGGAAACTGCGTTACGTGGTGTTTCCGGCTTTGCTCAGAGGTGGGGACTGGTGAGAAGAGCTGTGGGGAAGCTCCTGGCCAGGGATCTGGGGACGGGCAGATAGAAGGCGAGCCCGAGAGAGGCCGCTAGGGGTCTCCGCGGGTGCTGCTTCCCCAGGCTCGCAGGGTCCCGTGGGATCTGCCTTTCATCCTGGCACGGGGCCTGGTCAGACACGGAAGGTGTGACAAGCTTGTTGAATTTAGGAAAGGCAAGGCTGGCTCCGCACTGTTGCAGGGATTGCCCATAAGTATCTTCTACCACCTGGGAAACAACAGGGTCTGAATGAGCAGGTCCATTTGAAATGACGCTTTCAAAATAGTTCTAGAAACAGAGCTTCCTACCTACTTGAGAAATAGTCCTTTTGGAGATTAAATGGATTTGAAAAGTCTACTATTTCTATGTTTAAGTTTACATACAGTACAACTTTTACATAAAAATTCTCATGGAAACATTTCTATGTGTTTAGTAACTTCACTGATTTTTTTATCAATATTTTTTATTGAAGCCGAGTTGATTTGCAATGTTAATTTCTGCTGTACCACAAAGTGAGTCAGTTATGTGCACACACATACACACACACACACATATATATATATTCTTTTCCATATGGGTTATCCCAGGAGATTGAATATAGTTCCCTGTGCTCTACAGTAGGACCTTGTTGTTTATCCATTCTCTATATAATAGTTTGTATCTGTTAATCCCAGACTCCCACTCCATCCCTCCCTCTTGGCAACCACAACTGTGGTCTCTATGTCCGTGATTCTGTTTGTTTCATAATAGGTTCATCTGTGTCATATTTTAGGTTCCACATGTAAGTGATATCGTATGGTATTTGTCTTTCTCTGACTTACTACACTTACTATGATAATCTCTAGGTCCACCCATGTTGCTGCAAATGGCATTATTTCATTCTTTTTGATGGCTGAGTAACATTCCATTGTATATATGTACCACATCTTCTTTTTATCCATTCCTCTGTCGATGGGCATTTCGGTTGTTTCCATGTCTTGGCTGTGCTGTGACTGTGCTGCTATGAACATAGGGGTGCATGTATCTTTTTTTGGATCTGTAAAATTTTTATTTTACATTGGAGTATAGTTGATTAACAGTGTTGTGTTAGTTTCAGGTGTACAGCAAAGTGATTTTGTTATATATATACCCGTATCTATTCTTTTTCAAGTTCTTTTCCCATTTAGGTTATTACAGACTATTGAGCAGAGTTCCCTGCACTATACAGTAGGTCCTTGTTGGTTAAAACCACCGTTACACAATTCAGTTTTAACAGCATTAATTTGTGTGCCTAATTTCAGCTTGACTGTCCTTAGGGAGGTCCAATCTGACAATTTGTAAATAGGCCCAGTATGTCCATTATATGATTATGAATCAATTTCAAGAGTAATTTTAGAGTCAGATTTAGTGATATCTATGATAACACTTATGGAGTACGTGGCATGTTAAAGGCAAGATATATGCATGAGAGCTTTCAGCTGAGCGGAAGAATGAGGCACAAGTCAATACTAGTGTTATAGGTGTGATGAAACAGGGCCAGAAAATCCTTATATGCATTGGACAATATATACCACACGTGTAGGGTCTCAATAGCTTTGTTGCTTGAAGTCATTTTTTCTTTAGCCTGGTTGCACATTACGGTCAACTAGAGAGTTGTTTGTAAAAATGTTAGTGGTAAGGCACCATGCCCAGAGATTATAATTCAGTGGTGGCAGGAGGTGGGAGGGTTGGGGGAAGATGCCTCTCAATTTCTTTTTCTTTTCTTTTTTTAATTCTACTGAAGTATAGTTGGTTTACAATATTGTGTGTTTAATTTCTGGTGTCCAGCAAAGTGACTCAGTGATACATATATATTCTTTTTCATGTTCTTTCCCATTATGCTTTATCACAGGATATTGAATATAGTTCCCTGTACTGTAGGGTAGGACCTTGTTGTTTATCCATCTTATATATACTAGTTTGCATCTGCTAACCCCAAACTCCCAATTCCTCCTTCCCCCACCCTCCTTCCCCCTGGCAACCACAAGTCTGTTCTCTATGTCTGTGAGTCTGTTTTTGTTTCGTAGATAGGTTCATGTGAGTCATATTTTAGATTCTACATACAGCTGATATCACTTGGTATTTCTCTTTCTGACTTACTTCACTTAGTATGATCATCTCTAGGTTCATCCATGTTGCTGCAAGTAGCATTATTTCATTCCTTTTTATGGCTGAGTAGTATTCCACTGTATATATGCACCACATCTTCTTTATCCATTCATCTGTTGAGGGACATTTAGGTTGCTTCCCTGTCTTGTCTATTGTAAATAGTGCTGCTATGAATATAGGGGTGCAGGTATCTTTTTGAATTACAGTTCTGTCTGGATATATGCCGAGGAGTGGGATTGCTGGATAATATGGCAACTCTATTTTTAGTTTTCCGAGGAACCTCCATACTGTTTTGCATAGTGGCTGCAACTTACATTTGCACCATTCATTGATTTCTTTAATGCAGTCCTCCATTCATTCATCAAACTGTGTCTAATGATGGGAATAATTACTACCTTATACCATTATACACTGTATTATAGTATAAAGATATGTACACTGTAGGATATATACTATATAGACTGTACATTATATAGTATATGTGTACCATGTATTTATATATGTATGTGTGTTCATGTATATACACACATGCCTACATATACATGTGCAAACACACTCATACACACACATTACTGCAGCACTAGACACATTTCCATCTCTGCCTTCAAAGCGCCTACTGTTGAATTTGGGAGATAAACATGTCAGCATGATTACACAAAGACCAGTCCGTTGCACACAGGGCTGCAGGGAAACGTGGCGCAGACGGACAGACATGGCGGTGGGGACCAAGAGCACAGCACTCCTCCTGGGTCCTGAAGAATGGGTGCTCCGGGGGACACAGGGCACAGAGTGTCACCCCACACAAGCGCAGAGTTGGAAGAGAGCATCGTTTGTGCAGAGAATCAGCTTGGGGGTGGGGAGTGGAGGGGGGGCAGTTCCCTCCCTGGGAGACCTCAGTGACTCCCGTGGGTGTCATAACCATCCACGTGCGAAGGCCACCCTGTGTCTCCCGCCTGATGCTCCCTGAAAGCCGAGGTATGTGTTCAGCTGCCTGCTCAGCACCTCCACTGGGATGGCTAACAGGTACTTCGAGTGTAACATCCCCAACACCAAGCTCTTCACTTCCCTCTCACACCTGTTCCTCTCCCAGGCTCTCCTGCCCCCAGAGTTCCCACCGTTCCCCCTTTTGTTCAAGCCATCCATGGAGGTCATTCGTCATGCTTTGCTTTTCTTTCTCTCCAGAAATCCAGTCCATTAGAAAGTCCTTCTGACTCTAATTTCAGATTCTGGGTGGGATCTGTCCAATTTTGCCCGTGTTCAGCCCATTGTCACCTTTCTTATAAAATAATCTCCTAATTAATATTTGTTTCCACTCTTTCTTAAATATCCATTTTGTAGATAGCTGCCAAAATATTCTTTAGGAAATATTAACCATATCTCCTGAGTTGCACTCTCAAGACTGTCACCTACATCTTCTCTTTGCAGGTCTCCACAGGTCTCATCCTTTATTGCTTTCCCATGTTTTCCTCCCCAAATGTCTTGTCAAACCAAAATCCTTTAAACTTCTGCTTCCCCTAAGACCCTTTTTTTTTTTTTCTATTGGTGATGGGGATTTCCTCTATTGTGTAAAATAAGTTTGCGTTTTAGTCTCCTGGCTTTTCCAGTAAACCACATTCCTTCCCCATTAGAGACTGGTATGGGATTGCAAACGCCCATAATTTAACATGTGTTTCTGCCCACAACCAAGAACGAGGTGAGGAAAACCCAGCCTCGGCTTGCCATTGTTGAAGTCACGTCATCGAGAATCTGTTCACGGTCCAGCCCACAGACACAATTGTTACACACTCTGGGTCTCCAGAGCACATCTAGGGCTTTCTCCCTCTTCCCGGGGCATCTCCCCACACACCCCTGGTGAGATCCTCTCTAATTAGCCCCCCTCCCTTCCTCTCAGGTATGATTAGAAACCCTTCTCTCTCCCTTTAAGCCATACGGCATCACATAGACTGAATTCTTCCCTCTCAGTGAGCCACTCAGATCCCCCCCCAGATACAAACACATCTGTCCTTCACCCCTATCTTCCCCTGTCCTGTGGACTCTCCGGTGGAAGTGTCCTTCCTGTTGCACACGACAGATTCCAGTCTGGGGGGTCTAGACCCACCCCTTGGAAAGTACATCCGCTCAACTAAGGTCTCATGTAGGTCGGAGAACAGGGACTGTCCGCCTGTGTGCCCACAGCAGCCGTCAGAGCCCACGTGCTCCAGAAGCCTAGGCGTGGCCTGTAGCACTGCTTCAGGAGCTCCTGTGGCAGCAAAACCGGTCAGGTGTTCCCGCTCTTACCTGCGCACGCAACCCACTCCTGTTCCCGCAAGACGCTGGTGCTGAGCGTTACGGCCACTTTCTAATCATCCTGTACAGTGAGGTAACGTTTTACCTGACCAATAAAGAGATGTGACGGTTAACCTACCAAAGGCCACTTTATGCTATAGGGTTAACTGGTGCCTGTCATGCGGATTCAGAAAAAGAAAGAAAGAAGTGGTAGGCAAGGGGCCTGTCATAATGCATATTATTTGGGTGTCAGCGTAGCCGACAGAAGAGACTGGTTTTACAAAGGATGAGGCAGGATATAGCTGAGTATGTGTCACGATGTTCTTTATAACCCAACGTGGATATATAATCTCATAAACACTAGTATATGACTTTTACAAGAACACTATATATTTCATCCTGAAGCAACTAAAAGTAAGGAATAATGACAACTTTATAGTATAGGCAAGGGAACTTATATTTTATAGGAATGAGTGTAGTAAATGTCAGCGTATAAATTTCTTTTTGACTTACAGTCTTCCAGCTCTGCGGGCTGCTAGGTGTTGCAATGATAAATATTTCGACGCAAGCAAAGCCTGAATGTGCATACAGTTTTATAAAAGGGTCCCTTGAAGGAGGAAGGACATAATACTATCTTTAATGGAAATGTAGCTTGCTTTTTTGCACGCGGGAGGAGTATTTCCAGGGTTGACAGATTCCAAATGTTCTTCCTAGTTGCCTCATGCAACTGGAGTATACTTCCAGCTCTCCAAAATAAAACTGGAGTGGAGAGAAAACACTCTGAATCTCTCATGCTGAAAAGGTGATGGGAGTTTTGACATCTGGAGAAATAGCATAGTCACTCAGTTCTTTTAACTTTTAGGACTGTTAAAGAGTATACATAAAGCCAACCTCATACCTCTTCAGAATGTGAAGGAATTTTATTCCATTTTTGTTTCCTGCTTGAAGTGGAGGACACACTCCGAGTCAAGGACGTGCTCCCCGGACGGAAGTATCATGTCTGTCCCCACAGGGGGGTGGGGCATGTCCATGTGTGTCTCTGCTGGAAATATTCAATAAAGCAGCAAAGATTCAATCTTGAGATATATATATATATATATATATATATAATATATATTCTTATATTTATTATATATATATAAATATATATATATATTCATACGTTCTTACGTCTGTAATGAGAAGTGAATGCTTCCATGGCATATAAAAGACAGCAGAAAGACAGAAATCACAGAGAGATGAAACACGGTTCTCTAAGCTGTCTTGGTAGTCTGCTGGCGACTTCTTCCCATCCCAGGTTCTTAAAGGAATTAGAAGCATAAATGGGCGGGTGAAAATCTGAAGCCTTTAATTCTTTAAAAGAAAAATGCTTTAGGCGTTAGCAGCAGGATCCTTTAACCGCCTGGTGGTGTCAAGAAAGGGATGCGTTTGGGGGCGGAGCCTTGTGAGGGCTCCAGCTGCGCTGGCATCTGCAGGCTGGGAAGCAGCGCCTCCTGCTATCTGGTCTCGGCACATTCCTGGCCCCCAGAACGCTTGGAATTTCCTAAGTGAGGAGGAGCGATAAAGGCATCTTCTGGGATGTGAGAGAGGTGACTGGGGGGAGCGGCTGAGCATGGGGGTGACCACAGAGGAACCAAGGAGTGACTGGAAGCCTGGAAGGTTCAGTCTCCCGTTCCCACCTCCACCTGCGAGCTGAGGACGGAGATCAGTCATCAGTGGCTAGTCATTTAATCAGCACGCCCGTGTGATGACGCCTCTGTAAAAATCCAAAAAGACGGGGTTCAGAGAGCTTCCAGGGTGGTGAACACATGCTGGGGGAGTGACTCCCTTAGACCCTCAGAGGTGGAAGCTCCGCCCCCTTTCCCACACCCTGCCGCGTGCATCTCTTCCAGCTGCCTGTTGCTGACTTACAGCCTCCTTTTCCCACTTACTTTCCATATATCTAAATCAAATTTTATGCTTAGACATTATTAACTTTGAAGATAGATGTTCTTGTTTACATGAGCTAAATATGAGCTTACATGGCAAGCAATATCGATGTGAACATTTCTATACAAGGTCTTCTACGTTATAGATCCTCATCCCTAGAACGGTCTTGTTTGTTACCGTTGTCTGTGGTTTTGTGTTTCTTTTTTTAAATCGAAGTATAGTTGATTTACAATGTTTTGTTAGTTTCAGGTATACAGCACAGTGATTCAGTTATACACATGCACATATTCTTGTTCAGGTTATTTTCCATTATAGGTTATTACAAAATATTGAGTATAGTTCCCACTGCTATACGGCAGGCCCTTGTTGGTTATCTCTTTTATATAGAGTAGTGTGTATATTATAATCTCAAACTCCTAATTTATCCCTCCGCTTCCCCCTTTTCCCTGTGGTAACCATAAGGTTATTTTCTATGTCTGTGAGTCTGTTTCTGTTTCATAGATAAGTTCATTTCTGTCATATTTTAGATTCCACAGGTAAGTGATATATGATATTTGTCTTTCTCTGACTTACTTCACTTAGTATGAGCATCTCTAGGCCCATCCATGTGGCTGCAAATGGCATTTCATTCTTTTTTATGGCTGAGTAGTATTCCATTGTATATATGTACTGCATCTTTATCCATTCCTCTGTCGATGGACACTTAGGTTGCTGAGTTACATCCTTTTATTATAAACAGGTAATCTAGCAAGTAAAATTTTTCTCTGAGTTCTGTGAATTGCTCTTGCAAATTATTTGAATCTGAGAAAGGGGTCTTTGGAACCCCCCATCTATAGCAGGTCATCAGAAGCACTGGTGGCAACCTGGACTCGTGATTGGCATCTGAAGCTGGGGGTGGGGGGCAGTCTTGCAGCACTGAGCCCTTACCCTGTGGGATCTGATGCTGTCTGCAGGTAGAAACTGTCAGAACTGAGTTGAACTGTAGGACACCCCGCTGGGGTCTGAGAATTGGTGGTGTGGGGAACCTCTCATACACACACTGGATTTGGGTGCAGAATCCTTAACCTAATCAATGTCTGAGTTATCCAAACATTCCTTTGAATTATTTAAACTAAAATGTAAGTACCAAATAATGTAAGTATCCCATTCCTTTTAATCAGATCCATTGCATGGATGGTTTGACAGGCACACCCCTGTGAGGAGAGGTACACATTCGATGTACTTTTTCTTCTGGGTCCTCAGTTTTCCCTTGCTTCTCCTGATTCACTGCAGGTCAGCATTTCCCTGCGTTCACCCTCATCTTTCCCTCTTCCTCCCACCTTCCCAAGAATGCAGACCTCACAGCTCTATCGGAAAAGTTTTTGATAACACATTTCTGACTGCTTTATAACCAATACAGCTTAAGCTGTTATCTCTCAAAAGGGCTACTTGGAATTCTGAAAGCAGCAAAGTCTCGTCTCCAAGGACGGAATTTCTAAATGTGCAACTTCTAAAATCAGTGAACTGGTAAAGGAGAGATGTGAGGGCAGGCGTTTTTGGTATACTTCCTACTAAGCCGTATAAATTCTCATCTGGCTCTCTAAAGGTGGAGGAACATAACATGCTGGTACTTCTGTGAAAAGCTACCTATACTGTTTTCATGAAATGGTATTTTAATATTACTTCATTTATTTCATAACCGCAAAAAAGTCTATCTGTTGTGAGAAATACTACTTCCCCCTATTACTGAAATCAGAGCATCTTTCCAGGCTGGTGAATGCATGTTGATTCCCAATTTAAGTTCGGGGGATTCCGTGTAATATATACAGTCTACTTTTAGGTATGCATTCCAGCGTGTGAGGGGGGAGGTGTCATCAACTTGAGCGGAAAGGAACGTGTAGTCACATTACATTTTACTTTAAACATCAGGCACTAACTGTGAATGAATAGCAGAGTGAAATTAAATACACTGGGATTACTATCAGGTTACAGATTTATTTTTAACCAGTAAATCAGAATGTTGTGCTTTGTTGTAGAAGAGCAACTTGGGAAAACTAGAAAAAGTGTGATGCAAATCCAGCCTCCGTTTCAAAGACGACGGCCCACTCGCCTCCTGGAAATCGGAGCTCCGTTCTATCAGGACAACCAGCTGCAAGTGAAGGTGTACTGGAAGAAGACCGAAGGTGGGCAGATGCTTCTGTTTATTTGTTGCTGTTCTTGCTAAGTGTTAGTTTATATCGGAGTCGAGTTGATTCACAGTGTTCTGTTAGTTTCAGGTGTACAGCAAAGTGATTCCGTTGTACACATACACGCGTGTATTCTTTTTCAAATTCTTTTCCCATTTAGGTTATTACAGAATACTGAGCAGAGTTCCCTGTGCTACACAGCAGGTCCTTATTAGTTATCGATTTTATATACAGTAGTGTGTGTATGTCACTCCCAATCTCGCAATGTATCCCTCCCGGCCACCCTTCCCCTTTGGTAAGCATAAGTTTGTTTTCTAAGTCTGTGAGTCTGTTTTTGCCTTGTAAATAAATTCATTTGTGTCATTTTTTTAAGATT
This sequence comes from Mesoplodon bidens, assembly GCF_964165515.1. Lineage (NCBI taxonomy): Eukaryota > Metazoa > Chordata > Mammalia > Artiodactyla > Ziphiidae > Mesoplodon > Mesoplodon bidens. The sequence goes on from NC_138180.1 coordinate 48,256,382, forward strand.
CCGCACATAAGCGACATCATATGATATTTGTCTTTCTATGTCTGACTTCACTTAGTATGATCGTCTCCAGGTCCATCCATGTTGCTGCAAATGGCATTATTTCATTCTTTTTTATCGCTGAGTAAAATTCCATTGTATATATGTACCACATCTTCTATATCCATTCATCTGTTGATGGACATTTAGGTTGCTCCCATGTCCTGGCTATTGTAAATAGAGCTGCAGTGAACATTGTGGTGCATGACTCCTTTTGAATTATGGTTTTCTCAGGGTATGTGCCCAGGAGTGGGATTGCTGGGTAGTTCTATTTTTAGTTTTGTAAGGAACCTCCATACTGTTCTCCGTAATGGTTGTACCAATTTACATTCCCACCAGCAGTGCAGGAGGGTTCCCTTTTCTCCACACCCTCTCCAGCATTTATTGTTTGTGGACTTTTTGATGATGCCCATTCTGACTGGTGTGAGGTGATACCTCATTGTGGTTTTGATTTGCATTTCTCTGATAATTAGCGATGTTGGGCATCTTTCCATGTGCCTCTTGGCCATTGGTATGTCTTTGGAGAACTGTCTATTTAGGTTTTCTGCCCATTTTTTTCACTGGGTTGTTTGTTTTCTTGATATTGAGCTGTGTGAACTGTCTGTATATTTTGGAGATTAATACCTTGTCAGTCACATCGTTTGCAAATATTTTCTTCCATTCCGTAGGTTGTCTTTTTATTTTGTTTATGGTTTCCTTTGCTGTGCAAAAGCTTTGAAGTTTCATTAGGTCGCATTTGTTTATTTTTGGTTTTATTTTCATTAATCTAGGAGGTGGGTCAAAATGATTTTGCTGGGATTTATGTCAGAGAGTGTTCTGCCTATGTTTTCCTCTAAGAGTTTTATATTTGTTGTTTGCTTTGAAGAGCGCTGTGATGTAAGGGTGCTTGTGCAAGCGTCACCATCAAGCCACACTATTAAGGAAACAGTAGCTGAACAAAACACATGCACGCTTTTTAAAAAATTATTACTAAATGCCTTGCTCTTCTGAAGTCTGAATGGGTTGCCTTTGATTCCCAGGAATCTGTATCACATACTGAAATCTGCTGCTTACATTTTATCATTTCAGGGATATTGACCTGTCTTCATGTCTTTCCTAAGAAGGCTGATCTTGTGTCCCAAACACTTAAGGCAGTCATTATTTTGCACTGTAAATTCTTGTTCTAAATTAAAAGACCTAAATGCAAATAATTTGGAAAATAGAATAAAAATGCCAATTCTCTTCTCAATATCATTTCATGGAAATAGCATTTTACTGGGTTTTCTTTCAGAAGTCTCCTATACCTCTGTTTCTCACTCAGTTGTTTTATATGTATATGTGTGTGTTTGTAAAGCACAACACATTTTCATAAAATACTAATTTGCATTCTACATTGTTAGTATTTTTAATAACATTTTTAAATGGCTGCCTTGATGGATATTATGTCATAATGTCAAATGTCAAACATTTAGCTGCCTTCAGAATTTCCATCTTATAATCAATACTGCAATGAACAGTCACCCTTAGAATAGATTCTTTTTTCTCTTTATCTTTGGGATAAATTCCTTTTGTTTTTCTGTTTTCTGTACTCTTAGAATATTTATTTTGCATTATTGAAATAGTATTTTTAGAGTTACTTGACATTTTTATATTTATCACTTTTGTCCATTTTAAGACATAAACTCTATTTTAAGCAAAAAACAATAGATTGTTTCAGCAATTCAGTTTTAAAAATTCTTATTTTTTTGAAGTGCTATTTTACTCAGGGTATTGGCTCACGAGCCATTGGGGATATTGGTGTTGGAGCTCTTCTTGTTCCAGAATTTTCTTCCAAGCTGCTGAAATTCATTCTCTAGCTAAAATAACATTACCAATCATGTTAATGTTTTATGACTATCATATGTTAATTTAAATTAAATTTTATTTATTGAATATTCATTATTAAATTAAAATTATGTTATATCCATATTATGACATTTAATGATAGTTTTAAGTTAATATTAAATTGTAAAATTTATTTGATCTATTGTATAGTCAAGCCCCCCACATCATTGGGTCCTGTGTCTGCGAATTCAACCAACTGGGGATTGTGTACTATGTTTTAAGATTGGCAGTTGGTTGAATCCAAGCATGCAGAACCCACAGATACGAAGGGCTAACTGTGGGACTCGAGCAGCCTGGAATTTGGTATCCAGGGTGTGGATCCAATCCCCACTCTCCAATGGGTACCAAAGCATGACTGTATTTATCAATTTCAAATTAGAATTGTATGTCAATATGACATATTAATATTAATAAAATAACATATTAATATAATACTGAAAATGTACACATCTCACGTAAGGAAATGAAAATGTACACACACGGGAGGTGCAAACATCTTAAGCACAGAATAGTAACCACCATTTCCTGACTTCTAAAATTGAAGATTTGTTTTACGTGTACTTGAAGGTATACAGATGGAATCATACAGTTTGCATTAGCCTTCTCACAGGGAACACTCACTGCATGTGGGAAACCCGTCCATCCTGTTGCAGGAAGCAGTGATTCATCCATTTATATCACTGCATAGTCGTCCCTGGTACAGCAGTTGACGGAGATTTGGTTTGTTCAGATCTCTTCAGCAGTTGATGGAGATTTGGTTTGTTCCAGGGATGGGCTATTCAGAATGGCCCTGCTGTGAAGAGCCTATGAATACATGTCTGTTGATGCACATGTGTACCTGTTCCCCCACAGAGGTGGGATTCTTAGGTCACAGAGGATGTTGACCTTTAGAAGATAGCGAGAATTTCCAAAGTGGCTGGACCAATGCACATTCCCACCAGGAGGGTAAGATGGTCTCCACTGCCCCACCTGCTTTCCCCCATGAGGCATGTTCCGTCTTTCTCAGGTGAGCCTTTCCGGTACGTGTGACGTGATGGCTCAGTGCTGTTTGAATTTGCATTTTTCTGGTCATCCAGGCGTTGAACACCTTTTCATAAGTTTACTGGCAATGGAGCTCCTGTTTTTCAAAGCACTTTTCAACTGTTTAGCCAGCCTGTCCTGTAAGAGTCCTTTACATGTGGAGTATATGAGGCATCTGCTGGTTTCATCTTAGTATCTTCTAGTTTTATTTTTTTCACATTCTTAATAGTTCTTACTTTTAGAGGTGATCAGTTCATCATTTTGTTTCCTTGAGGCTTACCGTGCTTTGTGTCCTGTTTAAGAAATCTTTGCTTAGGCCAGGGTCACAAAGATACTCTTATCTCCTAGGACTTATACTGTTTCATCTTTCTCTAGCTTTTACCCAGATTTGATTATTGTTGTAAGCAGCTAGTGTAGGGCATCAATGTCCTTTCATTTTTCTTTCCCTATTTTTTTCCCCCAAAACAAAGAACTTTTTATTGAAGTATTAGTTGATTTACAATTTGTGTTAGTTTCAGGTATACAGCAAAGTGATTCAGTATTACATATATATATATGTCTATTCTTTTTCACATTCTTTTCCATTATAGGTTATTAGAATATACTGAATATAGTTCCCTGTGGTATAAAGTAGGACATTGTTGTTTATCTACTTTATATACAGTAATTGGTATCTGCTAATCCCAAACTCCTGATTTATCTCTCCCCTACCCCCTTTGCCCTCTGGTAATCATAAGTTTCTTTTCTAACTCTGTGAGTCTATTTCTTTTTGTAAGTAATTTTATTTTTATAATTTTTTTTACATTCACATATAAGTGATATCATATGGTATTTGTCTTTCTCTGTCTGACCTACTTCACTTAGTATGATCATCTCTAGGTCCATCCATGTTGCTGCAAATGGCCTTACTTCATTCTTTTCTATGGCTGAGTAACATTCCATTGTATATTTGTACCACATCTTCTTTATCCGTTCATCTGTCGATGGACACTTAGGGTGCTTCCACGTCTTGGCTAGTGTAAACAGTGCTGCTACGAACACAGGGGTGCATGTATCTTTTTAAATTATAGTTTTGTCTGGATATATGCCCAGGAGCGGGATTGCTGGATCATATGGTAGCGCTATTTTTAGTTTTTTGAGGAAACTCCATACTGTTCTCCATAGTGGCTGCACCAGTTTACATTCCCACCAGCAGTGTAGGAGGGTTCACTTTTCTCCACATCCTCTCCAGCATTTATTATTTGTAGACTTTTTAATGATCGCCATTCTGACTGGTGTGAGGTGGTACGTCACTGTAGTTTTGATTTGCGTTTCTCTAATAATTAGTGATAATGAGCATCTTTTCATGTGCCTATTGACCATCTGTATGTCTTCTTTGGAGAAATGTCTATTTAGGTCTTCTGCCCATTTTTGGACTGGGTTGTTTGTTTTCTTGTTATTAAACTCTACGAGCTGTTTGTATATTTTGGAAATTAAACTGTTGATTGCATCATTTGCAAATATTTTCTCCCAGTGCATAGGGTATCTTTTTATTTTGTTTATGGTTTCCTTTCTGTGCAAAAGTTTGTAATTTTGAATAGGTCCCATTTGTTTATTTTTGCTTTTATTTCTATTGCCTTGGGAGACTGACGTAAGAAAACGTTTGTACGATTTATGTAAGAGAATATTTTGCCAATACTCTATCCTAGGAGTTTTATGGTGTCATGACTTATATTTTTGTGTATTGTGTTAGAGAATGTTCAAATTTCCTTCTTTTACATGTAGCTGTTCAGTTTTCTCAGCACCACTTATTGAAGAGACTGTCTTTTCTCCAATGTATATTCTTGCCTCCTTTGTCATAGATTAATTGACCGCAAGTGTGTGGGTTTATCTCTGGACTTTCTATCCTGTTCCATTGATCTATATTTCTGTTTTTCTGCCAGTACTATAGTATTTACTGTAACTTTGTAGTATAGTCTGAAGTCAGGGAGCTGTGATTCCTGCAGCTCTGTTCTTCTTTCTCAAGATTGTTTTGGCTATTTTGAGGGCTTTTGTGTTTCATAGACACTTGAAAATTTTTTGGTCTAGTTCTTTGAAAAATGCCAGTGGTAATTTGACAGGGATTACATTGAATCTGTAGATTACCTTGGGTAGTATGGTTATTATAATATTGATTCTTCCAGTCCAACAATGTGGTATAACTGTCCACCTCTGTCAACTTCAGTTTCTTTCATCAGCGTCCTATAGTTTTTGGAGTACAGGTCTTTTACCTCTTTAGGTAGGTTTATTCCTAGGTATCTTATTCTTTTTTTTCTTTCCCCCTCTCCACGGAAATCTTTAGTAAAAGGCAAAAGATTTATATGATCTGAAGAGAAACCAGAGTATGAATGGTATTTTATTCTTTTTGATGCAATGGTAAATGGGATTGTTTCCTTAATTTCTCTTTCTGATAGTTTGTTGTAGTGTATAGAAATGCAACAGATTTCTGTATATTAAGTTTGTATCCTGCAACTTTACTGAATTCATCGATGAGCTCTAGTAGTATTCTGGTAGTATCTTAAGGGTTTTTTAATGTATGGTATCATGTCATATGCAAGCAGTGACAGTTTTACATCTTCCTTTCCAATCTGGATTCCCCTTCTTCTCTGATTGCTGTGTCTAGGCCTTCCAAAACTATGTTTGAATAAAAGTGGTGAGAGTGGGCCTCCTTGTCTCGTTCCTGATCTTAGAGGAAATGCTTTCAGTTTTTCACCATTGAGAATGATGTTTGCTGTGGGTTTGTCGTATATGGCCTTTATTATGTTGAGGTAGGTTCCCTCTATGCCCACTTTCCGGAGCGTTTTTATCATAAATTGATGTTGAATTTTATCAAAAGCTTTTTCTGCATCTATTGAGCTGATCTTATGGTTTTTACTCTTCAGTTTGTTAATATGGTGTATCACACTGATTGATTTGAGGATATTGAAAAATCCTTGCATCCCTGGGATAAATCCCACTTGATCATGGTGTATGATCCTTTTAATATACTGTTGGATTTGGTTCACTAGTATTTTGTTGAGGATTTTTGCATCTATGTTCATCAAAGGTACTGGCCTATTATTTTCTTTTTTTGTGGTATCTGGCTGGTTTTGGTATCAGGGTGATGGTGGCCTCTAGAATGAATTCGGATGTGTTCCTACCTCTGCAGTTTTTTGGAATGGTTTCAGAACCACAGGTATTAACTCTTCTCTAAATGTTTGATAGAATTTGCCTGTGAAGCCATCTGGTCCTGGACTCTGGTTGTTGGGAGTTTTTTAATCACAGTTTCAATTTCAGTACTGGTAATTGGTCTGTTCATATTTCCTATTTCTTCCTGGTTCAGTCTTGGGACATTGTACCTCTCTAAGAGTTTGTCCATTTCTTCTAGCTTGTCTGTTTTATTGGCATATAGGTGCTTGTAGTAGTCTCTTCTGATTCTTTCTATTTCTCTGGTGTTGGTTGTAACTTTTCCTTTTTCATTTCTAATTTTATTGATTTGAGCTTTCCTTTTTCTTTTTTTTTTTTTTTGCGGTACGCGGGCCTCTCACTGTTGTGGCCTCTCCCGTTGCGGAGCACAGGCTCTGGACAGGCAAGCTCAGTGGCCATGGCTCACGGGCCCAGCCGCTCCACGGCATGTGGGATCCTCCCGGACCGGGGCACGAACCCGTGTCCCCTGCATCGGCAGGCGGACTCTCAACCACTGCGCCACCAGGGAAGCCCTCCTTTTTCTTCTTGATGAGTCAGGCTAAAGGTTTATCAACTTTATCTTTTCAAAGAACCAGCTTTTGGGTTTCTTTGATCTTTTCTATTCTTTTTTTAGTCTGTTTATTCAAAATAAGGATTAGTCAGAAGCACTTTTTTTCCTTGCTTTCTTCTTAGTTACTTGGTTGCTTATTTACTAGTAATTCACCAGAATATTTATATGGAAACAAGCTAACAGTATTATTTACAACTAAGCAAAGTCACTGCAAACAAGTGTCTGTAAGCAACTATTACAGGTAAAACATTGTACAGTTGTAAAGTAGTACTTGGACCTGAATAACGTAGACTTTAAGAATAAGTTCTTAAATAAGGGTGGGATCCCCTAGAGAGAAGAGGGACCAGGACCAGGTGTGAAGGAACTCCAGTTTCAGGACAAAGAGGGGTGATGCAGCAGAGGAAAGTGCAAATGAGTGCGGGGAGATGTGAGACAGAAGCCAAGGCGGGCAAGGGGTTTAAGAAGAGGGAGGGGGCTTCCCTGGTGGCGCAGTGGTTGAGAGTCCGCCTGCCGATGCAGGGGACACAGGTTCGTGCCCCGGTCCGGGAAGATCCCACATGCCACGGAGCGGCTGGGCCCGTGAGCCATGGCCGCTGAGCCTGCGCGTCCGGAGCCTGTGCTCCGCAACGGGAGAGGCCACAAAAGTGAGAGGCCCGCGTACCGCAAAAAAAAAACAAAAGAAGAAGAAGAGGGAGGGATGTCAGACACTGCTGAGACTGCATGTAAAGTGCCGGAAACATGGGCCTGCAGTGATCACTATTTAAATCAAATGATAGCACTGGAACCACTTCAGTCAATACCTCTGCACCAAAGGGTGAGGACTGGCTTAAAGGTAACATATGAAAAGGTTGTGGAATTTGTTTTTTAAAAAGCTACCTTAGGGCTTTCCTGGTGGTGCAGTGGTTGAGAGTCCGCCTGCCAATGCAGGGGACATGGGTTCGTGCCCTGGTCCTGGAAGATCCCACATGCCGTGGAGCAGTGGCTGGGTCCGTGAGCCATGGCCGCTGAGCCTACGTGTCTGGAGCCTGTGCTCCGCAACAGTGTGAGGCCCGCATACTGCAAAAAAAAAAAAAAAAGCTACCTTATGCTACTGATTTTAAAATGAAAGGGGACACAGTGGATGCTCACTACTCACAGAGTGTGTATTTGAAGATTCGTGTCGTCACTAAGATTCATTTGTAACCCCTGTAACCAGTACTGGGGGGCGCTTGTGTGGTCCTTTGTGGGGGTGCTCGTGCAGGGCATGGCGATGGGCTTGAGTTGCCCCACGTACACATTCCCACCTGACGCTGAGGGGACGCTGCCCTCTCGTTTCCGCTCTCACACTGGCAACACATCCTTTGCCCGGTCTGTTTAGCGCCGTGGGTTTCTGATCTGTTTTGTTGCATTTCCTTGCTTTTTGTTGGAGATTTGTTCTGGTTAAGTGGCCCCAAGCATAGTGGTGGAGCGCTGCCTGGTGTGTCTCAGCCTTCTCAGTAAGAAGGCGACACGGTGCTTTCCGGTGAAGATATGTGGCTGGCTTGTCTTCCTCCAGGTGTGAGTTCAGTGTGAAGGAATCAGTAATACGGTGCACCCAGAAGGAGGAGAAAAATTGCTGATTTATACATGAGGCTGCCTGGGAGGTGCTCGTCACATTGGTAGTGTGTGATGAAGTTCTGAAAAGGTAAAAAAGTGGCTAAATGTGTCGTTTTTGAGATGGTGATGGATTAAAAAAAAAAGTACAGTGGAGGCGTTCTTGTGAGGCTGAAAGCAAAAGAAATTTACTGTCCTGCTACCCAGGATCATGAAAATAATTTCAACTAGAGTTTTTTCAGTAAAGAAATATTACAATTAATTATGACTTTATTAAATATGTTTTTAAAAAAGAAAAACACACATAAAATAAGATTATGTATTGACTGGCTGGCAAAAATGTGGTGACCAGAAGAAGCTCACGGGAAACTAACACTGTATTTCTCCAAGAAACAGCCATCCAGGATTTGCTAATTCGGCATTCACGGTGATTTTCTAAACCCTCACTTGTGTGAATAACGAGAACCGATTGTGTAGACCTGCATGAGGAACGCATGCCAGTTTTTGATTAAGCTTGGAAGAGTGTGGACTGCTGTGTATGTGTCTGAAAAAGTGCCATGAAGGACTGCTTAAAAGACGGCCTGTTCATTTTAATCATAGCTTAAAGAGTGGGTTTTATTCGGGTTTGGTGAAGGCAACAGATCCAGAGACAACGGCCACTGAGAAGGTAGTTTGTTACTCACAGCTCCCAGGAGGGGGGGCCCTCCACACCACTCGGGCCACACGGGGAGGCACCACGGTCGGTCAGGAAGCAGGAAACTGTGCTCAGGAGCCTTTACTCTGGCGCGTAGGAAAGGCAAGATGGCAGGGATCAAGGGTGTGGTTTTAGAAGCGCTGAGTTTGAACAGCATCTACATGGGACAGGAAGTCGGGAACACCAGCTCCTCCAGGGAACAGCTCAGGTGAAGGGAGAAACGCAGAGCCACCGTGGAAAGCCTCGGGCTTGGGTGACATTCTTCACGGAGGTGGCAGATCCAGAGAGAGCGGGCGTGGACCCGGGCGGGGCGGCCTTGAGAGCTGAGGGGTCCGATGTGCCGCTCGGTGCGTCCTCTTGTGAAAACACGGTTACGCCGTCAGATACGTGTGGGGTTCCTTGGAGCCACGGGTATCAATTGCACATCACAGCACTGGAGTGCGGCGAACTGGACTCCAGCCCTGGCTGCTCCAGACCAGGGACTGTCAGGCCTGCTCTGTGCCCGACTTTGGAACCGGGTCCTCTGTCCAGTACGGGAGCCACGAGCCCCGCGGAGCAGCCGAATTTTAAATTGATTTCAGTGATTTAAGAATTTGATTCCTCAGCGGCAGCAGCAGTGTGGTGACGCGGGGTCACCACATACAGAAGCTTTCGTCACGGCAGACCGTTGTGTTGGGCGGTGCCCTGCCCCCCGTCATCCACAGCGACCAGGCCCAGTGCCAGCCTCCTTCCAGGTCCCCCTCCGAGGTCAGCGCCTCTGTGAGCTGCGCCAGTGCTTCAGTGACAGCCGCAACCCTCTGCCGGGACGCCGTACCTCTCTCGCTCTCCGTCTTCAGCTGTAGGCTCATCTCCCTCCGCCCTGGCTGAGATCTGACTCATGCGCTTTATTACTTGTCCAGCCCCCTTAGGATTTAAGAGGCGTGAGGGCAGCTGCTCCTGGGAGGTTATTTCATGACGATGCCTAGAGCGGCACCACTTGTTGAAAGAAAGGGTATGAATTCACTCAGTGATTGGCTTCAGACTTAATGTATAACGTGCAATTCTTTTCTTAAAAAAAAAAAAATGCCCTTGATGTCTGCCATGTAAAGAGTTAAAAACCTCTAGTCAGGGGGTTCTCCTTTTAGCTAAACACCATTGGTGCCCTCTTGTTTATTTTCTCAGATTGAAAGTTGTTCTTTTCTCGTTCCAAAGTGCTCGGAGCAAGTTCCCACCAGACGCACCCAGTTTCATCCAAGAGTTTTCCCCTCGGAAAACCTCCATCAAACGCTTGGCGTGAGCATTCGGACGAGATGCTAATCACCCAGGGAAGCGACGCCTTTCCCACCCGGGGACACACTGGGGTGATTATTAAGCCCAGGATTGCCCAGATCTCCTTTCCCACACTCAGCGACCGGATTCTCATCACGGTGGCTTTTTTTCCCACTCGGTCGGCCCGAGTAAAGACACGTGCAGAAAACGCACTGCGCCAGCTGGAAGTAAACGTTTAAGGAGCCCGTATGCTGGGCTGGCTCTGCGAGCAGGCCTTGTTTCCGTAGCGATCGCACACACGCACTGCAAGGATGCACTTACCGTAAGGCTCCGGGAGGCTGTTCACCCTGTACCTTCTGGTGAGGGGACCCTGTCACAGCAAGGCTTGAGACGGGGCACATCTGAAGGGCCATGTCTTCAAGTTGAGGGAAAGGCTTGTGTTCCTGCCTGGGCTTGACAGCCTCTCCATCAGCTTCGTCAGAAAAACATAGGATTCAGAGACTTGAGACGAGTCTCTCTTATAGCCTAGGAAGTAAGAGAATGGCTGCTGAGTGTTACCCTTTGTTGGGGGATTTACTTACTGTGGACACCAAGGCTAGGTTATTCTCAAGACCTCTGTGGAGTCACTTTGCTGTGCCTTTTCTAATTATTTTTTTCTATGTGGTTCTCGTATTTCAATTCACTTTTCCTTTGATGGTTTATTACTCCCCCCCCTGACTTAACTCGAGTCAGAATTTCGGGAGACCCACCTCCTCTGGTTGGTGTACGCAAGTCTGGATCACCTGCAGGACTCTGTCCGTCCTTCCTGGTGTGTCGTGCTTTAAGAACTTGGGGCTGCGTGCACTGTGACTTGCAGACTGTTCTTTTTTGCTGATTGGTGTTGACCTTACAGATCCCGGTGTCAGTCGGTATCACGTGCAGTGGTTTCCAGAAGTCTGTGCCCACAACGAATCTGCCGGGGCGGAGGCATCCTCGGGCATGACCCAGGTGAGGAGGTGGCTGAAATGCCGGATTCTGAATGGCTTCTAGACTCACCTGATCGGGGGACAAAGCTGGACGGAGAGAGGTGCAGGCCGTGTATCCAGTGGGTAACTCGTCTTCACCAGGCTCCCTACGGGACCCACAACCAGGTGGGAGCGGGAGACACAGGGTCACCTGTTCACTCATCCCTCGGCCTTTCACAACCTCACACGTCATCAGTCAGCACAGGGCGGGCCCTGAGATGCAGACATTCAGGACACAGGGGAAACGCTGCCAGCCTCTGGGTGTCTCAGCTTAATTGCACGAAAGCTCTGAATTGTATTCTGAATTTTGACTCAGCACCATGACCTAAAAGGTATCATTTCCCCGGGGAATTTCTATATGACACTATCATTCAGCATCTCGTTTGCTGCGTCCCTAACTTCCATCACCTCGTCCAGGTGACGAAAGGTACGGCCTGTCCTGTGATGTTCTGCCTTTAAGGGTCCCAGAGATGCTGCAGCTCTCGTACATGTACACGAAGCCCTGACAACCACACCCAACAGCCAAAGGCGAAGAAACCTCGCACAAGCTCATGAGGCCCGTCAGTGTCAGCTCTCCTGTTAGCGTAAGGTTATACCCTCAGCCTCTCACTCCGCCGCAGTTGAGGCTGGTTTTCGTAATCCTGTTTAATCTCAAAGTTCCTGCCGGCAGCAATCACAGTCCCCCCCCAGCAGGGGAGGAAATACACTGCTCAAGAATGTCTTCCTTTCCGTAAGGAAAAACTCACAGCTAAAGCACGCCTGTGTCTCAGAGAAGCCCGCGTTACTTCGGTGTCTGTTTACAGCGTTACCCACCACACTGCCTCCCACCTCACCCAGGCTGGTCGTGAGGGCTGCAAGTCGGCTGCTGTGACATGGAAGCGCTGCCGTCCTGTCGGGTTCTGGAGCCTGTGTCCCACCCCATGGGAGCCTCTCACAGCTGTAATAAATGAAAGCAGGGCCCCTGTCTCCTTTGCTCTCGTTATGAAAGCTGTGTTGCACACGTCCCATATATAGGAAGACAGCCTTGGTGGAGGTAGGATTTCCTCTCCTGCCAATTTCGTACCCTCGTGAGAGTGACTGTTAGCGTATTCTCTCTCTCTCTCTAGGAAAATTACATGATTCTTCAAGATCTGTCATTTTCCTGCAAATATAAGGTGACCGTCCAACCCACATGGCCAAAGGGCCGCTTGAAAGCAGAAACCGTTTTCTTTACGACCCCGCCGTGCTCCGCTCTGAAGGGCAAAAGCCACAAGCACGTCAGCTGCCCCGGCGACGCAGGTACGTTTCACACGAACTTCCACGGTTGCGGCTGTGATGCTGGTAACTCTGTACACATTTCCAGACCCCGTTTCACAAGCGCCTACAAACCCAAAGTATCGCCCTTTCTAAACCGCAGCGTGCCGGCCCAGTTGGGAGGTAACATACGTATGACGGCACGCATCACTTCCTCATTGCAACAGCTTTGGCGAGACGGCCTTTGCTGGCGTAACAGCCCTTTAGAAATGAAGCCAAGGGTCTGTGTACCGCTTGTGCTCTGACGCACTTTATGTCAATGATTTCACTTTTATCCCGGCCCTCTGCCGTGGGCGTTACCTCCACACGCTTTCCGAACGCCCCGTCTTTACCTTCCCAAGCCTCTCCTACAACGGGGGCGGCTATTCCCAGACGCAGACCCCTGAGCGCCTTCTAGTAACTTCTGACGACTCGTGTAGTACCTTGAATATTCACCCGTCTCACCGCAGTCTCTCCTGTTCTCTAAGTGGCCAGGTCCCGCCAGATCACAAAGTTCTTCCTCCGTCTCCCACCCCCAAAGCAGGACTCTCAACATAGCGCCCAAGGGAACGGAAGCACGTGGCACGAAGGCGCCGGGCTGAGGCTGCCTCCGCACAGGTCGCCAGGGCGACCGTCGGACCCCGCGCTCCCAGGGTGGCCGGCCGAACCCCACGGGACGTACCTGCCACCCAGGGCCCCGCGCGCGCTCTCCATCCCCTGACCTGGCCTTCCTCTTCCCACTGCTCCAGGTCACATTCATTCCAAAGTGCAAGCCAAGCCCGAGAACCTGTCGGCCTCCTTTGCGGTCCAGGACACGAACGTCACGGGGCGCTTCTCCTGGAAGATGAGCAAGGCCACCGTCCAGCGGCCCGTGACCGGCTTCCACGTGACGTGGGCTGAGGTCACGACCGAGAGCAGGCAGAACGGCCTTCCCAACAGCCTCATCCTGCAGTCCCAGATCCTCCCGGCGGTGGGTGCCCCTCCCTCCTGGGCCCTCGGGCAGGTACCTGCACTGCAGGGGAGTTACTCACTGTCGGCGCCCATGTCCCGTCACGCTGGGGCGAGCTGTTGAGCCGCGTGTGTGCGTTTTCTTCTCCCGAGTGTATTATTTTGCAAGTACTGAAAGACACCACAAGTGTGGCTGTGAACAAACTGTCTAGATGAACTGTGATGACTAGAGCCCCGCTTCAACACACGTCTCCTGTCGACACGGGATGCACGCGGTGTAACCATTTTCTTCTCCTTTGTGAAGCCCGTATCCCTCTGGCCCAAGTGGACAGGCCCTGTTTGAAGGGTTAAATTTGGGGGAAAATAGCCAAGAGAACCTTATTCTTTCTCCGTTTCCCCGCTTCAAATCTGGCCAGAGCCCATAATGAGTTGGCCTGTCTTCCAGGCCACTAATTCCTTGGCTTGAAAAAAAAACCCATGTACGGGTTTTTACCCACTCTAAAAATGCCCTTAGAATATCCAACTCCTGCTCCAAAAAGAAAAAGAAAAAACAAACAAAACAACCCCTTAAATCCCGGAAGGAAAAATTCCATGGAATTGGAAAGTAATTTTTCTATGTGTGTATATATTAGGTTATATTGAGTTTTGAGAAAAATGTGTTGGCATAAAAATAAACACTGTTGGCTATGGGCACTGACAGGTAGATACTGCATCTTAAGGAATGTAGTTGGCTCGCGCATGGAAAATGTGGATTATCAAGCATTCACATCACAAGATGTGCAGATGAAAACTTTAAACCAGGGGAAAGTCTTGGGTTGAGGAATACAAAATGTGGTCCCAGGGGTGAGCCCTGAGACTGGCCCCGGCCCATCTTAACTCTGCAAGTGTCCCCGGCTGCCAAGAGCTGGTCTCTTAGTGTCGAGGCTGCCCGGCAGGGCAGGACTCTAGCAAACAAGGACAGACGTTCGACCGACCACGCTGGGGTGTCAAAGCAACCGCACCCGTGTCTACACGGTGATCGCGGGCGGGCGGGAGGAAATGGGCAGAGAATGAGAGAGTCCGTCGTGCGCCTTTGTGGTCAAGAGGTGCCTGACGGGCGCATCCTCTCCTGTCCCCCTCTGTTCCCCCTCAGGATCGCTCTGTGCTCACAGTGCCAGGTCTGCGGCCGGCCACCCTCTACCGTCTGGAGGTGCAGGTGCTGACCGCGGGCGGGGAGGGACCCACCACCATCAAGACCTTCCGGACCCCCGACCTCCCACCCTCAGCTGCGCACAGTGAGTGCCGGGGGCCCCCGCCAGCCTTGGGGACACAGAGAAAGTCATGGTGAAAAAACGAAAATCAACAGATCACTGCAGGTTCCTACGGACAGGGAATTCTCTGCACCTGAACTTCTTCCAGCCCTTTGTATGTGCTTTTCCTGGCGGCCACGCCTGCTGCCCGCAGCCCACCTTACACGCTTCCTGGTCCTGCTCCCTCCTCCCTGCCTTCCTGTTACTTCCTTTTCCATACTTCCATTTTTTTCCCTACATGATGCATGCTTTCTCCTTGTCTTTTAACCACAGATACACATGGTGGGGGGGAAGTCTATCGTCTCATATCAATCTGAATTTTTTTTTTAATTAAGGTGTTCAAATATGACAAAATAGCAAATAGTATTTGGCAGAGCTTATCTTCTTATTACCTATATTGTTACTGTAATCTATATTACATGAATTTTCTTCATAACATGACCCAAATCAATCTACTTGACTTACTACTACGTTAAAAATAACTGTCATGTATTGTTTCAAAACAATGAGCCTCTTGTTGGTTTTTAAATTATGCACTTTGCTTTTCTAGCTTAAACCTCTGACATGGCTTTTTAAGTTCATGTGTTGATAAGAAAACTGAGAAGTCGTCTCAGTTTTACTTCTGTTTTTTTAAAAACTGATGGAGCAAATTTGCCCCCCAGTAGCTTTCTGCACTTCAAATTTAAAGGAAAAAACCATCACGTGGAAGAGCTCGATGGCCCCTTACGTTTATAAGGGTGAATGCGGTCCCCATGTGCCTCCAGTGAAATTCTCTGTAATAAGAGCATGGGTTAGGTTTTAAACTTTCTTGAGGAAATGCAAAGGATTTTGGCTTGCTTATAATTGTGAGCCTAAAGAAAGGGGCTTGTCTTCTTTCTCTCATGATTTTTGGCATTAGGGAGGGAACCAAAGAGCGGGGGGAAGGCAGAGAGAAGAGAGGGAGAGGGAATGTCTGTCCCCCTGCACGTTCAGAGCCGGGAGAGGAGGGACCTGGCCGGGAGGGAGCGCGTGCCCGGGGCCAAGGCGTTCACCAGAGTCAGCGCGTTCCTACTGTGCGTTCAGCCAGCTGGGGAAAGCGTCACGACCGCCAGATGTGTCTGTTCTGTCCCCCTAGGACCCCACCTGAAACACCATCATTCACACCATTACAAGCCTCCTCCAGAAAGATACTGACCTGTTCCCGGAGATGTCTGAACCCTGAGCGAGCATGTAAGCTTGCAGACCTTCGAGGACCGGCCGCACCCGCTTCCGGGGGCACCAGGCCTTTCCCATAGGACCTCCCGCCCCATCTAACTTTACTGCACTAAACGCTTCTGTCTGTCTCGGGCGCGCCTGGACACCAGGGACAAGTGGTGAGACAGTGGACGTGGACACGGTTTCCTGTGAGAATGGAGAGAACACGAAGGCCAGGCGTGTTTCACTGCAAAATCTGTTTCCATACATGGTTTAGCTATGACCTCAAGTGAGTTACTGGAGATCTGAGACGTCCCTGAATTTAGAGCGGCAAATTCTCAAGAGAAACTGGCGTAACAAATACACAGTTTATACACGTAATAAGCATGCTAAGCGTACACATAGTAAGCGTCACGTTACTCAATAAACATTTTAAAATTAAATGATTGGTTTGGTTTGCAAAATCGACTGAAGACTATACAGTTTTTTGGCCCTATTTATTCAAATACTTCTTAAGATGATTTTGATCACGTGATTTTTTTAGCTGAAAACTTGTAACCTGAAATATGCCAATTAATTTAGACTTAAAATGTTCCCACTTGAAGCACCTAAGCTTCATTTTCTGCAAAGAAGAGTGCAGCCTGTCAATGGGGATTTAGGGAAGACATCCACAGCAGAAAGGAGTCAGTGCCTTACGCTGCTATCCAGAGTCTGCCTTGGAGAAACTAAAAGTCTTTTCTGGGGATGCTTTTTAATATTTCATCCTGTACTGTAAGAGATTTTCCTGATACGCTACTTATGCTTTTCCTTAATGTGGGAAACGGCTGCTGATGTGCTTTGTTTTGCAGCTCTCACGTATCTAAGACTTTACAAAACCTCTTGCTTGAAATGAAGGAATCCCAACGATTGAATATTTTCAAATCTTTACCGATATTTGCCTTTTCTTAACGAAAGCAAGCTCTTTACATGGTAGAATACTGTCCGTAATGTAGAAAAGGCAGAAGGGCTTTGGTTGGTGGAGAAGGACAGCTACTTGCCTTTGACTAACCTTCCTCCACTCCTACAGATGTATTATAGCTTATTTGAAAAATTTCCCAGGTTCCACGCTAAGCCCTCGGAGCATGAACGCAAGTCAAACGCGTTGTCAGTATATAGTATAGCAGGGTATGTCGCGGCAGCCTTAAACCAAAATGTTTAGTTTAATATAGTTTTTTTCTGGAGGGAATACCCATGTTTTGAAACAGGCATGTATGTATGTGTGTCTGCGTGCTTCCGTGTGTATATGTATACACATAGGCGCAAACACACATACATACACACACTCATAGACTCACACGTACACACATATACACCTTGAGGATGGATCTCTGAAGAAATTGTTTTCCCAGCTTGGCAATGGTGGATAAAGACACAGTTCTCCTAACGATCATTAGGGTCATCTATTTTCCCCATCAGTATTGACACTATGAGAAAAGATCAACTTATCAAAATTGAACATTTTAAAGGATAGGCCTCCTCGTTTCATTACCTACACAAGTAAAACGAGGAAATTTTCAGTACGCTTTTCTTGGGTTTTCATGGTGGGACTTGGAACTGGTCGTTTTGTTACGTTTCCTGAAACCCTACGGGCGCCCTGACTGCTCCTGGTGGGGTGAAGAGGAGAGAGAATGTGTTGGCTTTGTGGGGCTTCCCACGCTAAGAGCAGAAGCCATGCAGAATGCAGACGGACTCTGTCTGTTACCAAATCGATGCCTAGCCTTAGGGAACACAGTCTGTAGGCATGGATCCCTGAAAGAGGATATTGAAAACTGCTTCCTGCGCGTTCAAATTGTTTAAAAGTTGAGAAGGCAGACAATGCTCTGCGGCTTTGGACATGCAGCTCTGTGGGAAATCTCAGAACGGAAGTTCACAGTGCTTCTGGCTGTTTCTCTGCAGCTCCTAACGTGGCCTGGGATGGACTTTAGCACAAGGTGTCCTGAAATCACCTGGTTCCAAGAGTTCCAAATTTTGAATGGAGAGAACAGGAACACCCTTCATTTCAAACGCCCTTGAGCTTGAGCAAACGCAGAGATCTTCTCCGAAACTACGATCTACTCTAGGGCCATTCCCAACATCTGAATTTCAAATTCTTAAAACTTCAAAAATGAAAACTCCACATTATTGGCTACAAGTTTATCTTTTACCGTAATTTGTCATGAAGAAATCCACCAGGTATTCGTGCCAGCAAATTTTTGTACTGTTGTATAGTTTAAAATGCAGGAGTATATACATAGATACAAAATATTATTAAATTATTAAATAAGCTTAATTTTATAAAATTTAATTATGTTTCTTTTGTCTGGGTAAGAGACATTGAGCAAATATATTTTCAGTTCAGATAAAGGGTCTGTAGCTTACACCTTCCTTAAAAAAAATCAAGCAGCTCTTATGAGCATTTCATTCTGCTATAATATTCAATAATTTAAATTTTATTAGTATTATTGGAAGAAAATGCTATTAATTAGGCAATGAGAGAAACCTGAGTTTCTTTTACGAATTTCAGTAATCTTCAATAATAGTCAAATGAACAAAAATATAATTACTACTTTTTGAATTTTTAAAATTTGAGAGCCCTAATAAAGGGCTAAAAAGATCTGTTTCTTATTTTAAAACATAGTTTTAGTGGCTGACTCTCTGATACGTTTTATCGAAATTAGATGCATTTCTCTCACATGAGAAAAAGTATATTAACTGATAGTATTTACTCTTAAAAAAACTGAGCTCGTCAAACATATGACGTCATCAAAGACAGGCGGCTAATTCCATGTACATCGAGGCTACACGTGCTCTTTTTACTTAGAACGTTCACTCCTCAATGATGGATTTATCTGTGCTACCCCTAATTCTAAGTGGCCTCTTTGGAGCAATTTTTATAAATGAATGTGTGCCCTTCACATCATCTAGTGTTTTTAATATGGCATATTTATGACAGTTAATTTTCTGAAATGTTTATTAAACAAAATTCAAAGTTGAAAAACAGATCTATGTCCTAGAAAGCTGAAAGAACCTATACCCAATCTATAGAGCAGGGTTTCTCCACTGCAGCGCTGTTGAGATTTGGGGCTGCACGTTTCCCTGTTCGAGGGGCCCACCCCCTGGGCGCTGCAGGACATTGAGCGGCATCCCAGGTCTCCACCCAGCAGCTGCCACGAGCACCTCCCCCAGGGGGTGACAGCCACAAGCTCTCCAGTCATGGCCCACGCCCTCTGGGGGGTAAGGTCACCCCCAGTGGAGAATCACTGCTTCGTAATGTTTACTGAACAGATGAGAATTTGAGGAACCCAGTAATTCGCAGGTATAGAAACGGCTAGGAAGTGATTACACCGGACTTCAAAGCCCTTGATTGTATCTTTGATCGCCGCTGAAAAATCCGATTAAAAGGCTGAATTTGGACTTGTGTCTGTATCACGTGAGTACAAATATTAATTTTGTCCTACGAATCGGTCAGTGTCATTTGTGATAACGGCTTATTTACTTAATGCCCTTTCTGACACCGCGTGCTGTGGGGTTCCTCAAGTTTACTCCTTCCTACGATTGCAAATATCTCAATCTTGTTTCGCAAACTTTGACGACGTGACCAGAACACAGAGGCTACATATCTGTTGCATGGACTTTAAGATTCATTTAAAATATAAATGCATAAAGATGGCGACTCTTATCTACGGTTTTGCACGGCCAGACTGAGCTGCTTACCTCTACTGAACATTTTATAGCAAGTTATACCATTCACAGGGTGATTAACAGAGGCCTGTATGTAAAGCTGTTATGACTTTTTCTTGACTTAATTATAGTGTGCAGATAACACAACGGCTACCTTCTCATCCAAATGGCCTGTAGAAACCATGTCCCTTAGAGAGGTCATTTAAAGTCAATATTTATTTATGTATGTAATAAAAAATGTTTGATTTCTGTGTGTCTATTATGTTATTTTAGGGAGAAGTAATCTTGTAAAAAAAAATTTGTAAAAAACAAAAAAGCCCTGTAAATAGGCTGATACCCCGTGACTCATTATTTTCATGGTAGAGTTTGTACATACTGATTCCATAATAAAGGATCTTTAAACCCGCGCAGTGGACTAGACTCGTTTCCTGAAAACACACACACACACGCACGCACGCACATTTTCTTTCCATTTAAAAAGAAAAATTAGCAGTTTCCTACGGCCCCAGAGAGAGATGCAAAAAGCCTCACTCTCCTGTCAGTATGAAGGGAATTTGAGGTCTGGTAAGTGCCACAAGGCAGCACGTCATCCTGAAGAAGGTATCCTGGCCTTGGACAGTCAGCGCTTCCGAGTTCTTTCATCGCGTTTACAACCCTGACTCCTGATGGTTTGGTGGCATTTTCTAGCAATAGTCTACAAGTTTACATGGCTCCCCGCCCCCAGGATGTATCCATAAAAGGCTAGGTATGTGCAGTGCTAAATAAGCTTTCACCCATACCCCGGTGTTTTCAACACCAAAGGTCACTGACGGCTGCGGTCTCCACTCCCCATGCAGCGTCTGGAGAGGTTCCTGTGGCCGCCACGCTGGCAGGCGCTATGCCCACAGCATCTCCACGGGGGACTTAAAATGCTGTTCCATAAAACACGAGTAGGAAGGTGTTAACGTAGGGAAGCCGGGATTCTTTTTCTCTCCATAAAATCACCTATTTATTTATTTATTAGACACTCACTCAGCAGAAATGTCCTTAGTCTCTGCCGTTGCCTGGTCCTGCTCTACAGGTGGGACACTGACTAAGCACGGCAGGTTCCAGGTGTTCAGGGGTCTTCCTCTAGGAGAAAGAGGCTGGCAGTAAGTAAGGACATCGTACGTGTGAAAAGCCAGGGGTGGGAAGGATGCGCGGCGCCGGGCTAGGGGGCGGCTGTGGGGTGCTGAGGGTGGAGTTTCAGGCAGGACGCACTGTGGGCTCACGTGTCAGATAAGCCCCAAGGGACGGGAAGAAGCTGGGGCAGGGGGCGGGGGGGGACCCACACTGAGCCAGGGGCCCGGCCCTGGGGCGCGAGCCTCTCAGCTGTGCGTCTGGGGTTACTGCTGAGGGTCTTCCAAGCCGCGTGCCCTTCTTTGGGTCTTTCCTAGTTGCTACTTCAAAATGATGGGGTTTGCCTGACAAAAATTATGTAATCGTTTCTTTCCTTTCTTTGTAATCAGAAGCCGTGACATGGACAGAGACGGAAAATTACTGGGCGCTGCCCCGAATGAACAATGGTGATAGGTTCTTTGTAAAGACTATTAGCAACACCTAAGAATCTGGACACAAACGGTTCCCTGTTGCGTGACTGCATTTTTGTGAACATTCTAGAACAGGAAAGTCCATGGAGGCAGAAAATGGATGGGCGGTTGCCTGGGGCCGGGGGGGACGGGATGGGAAGTGACTACTTCATGGGGGGCGGGATTTGCTTTTGGAGTCAGTGAGACCGTTTTGGAACTGGCTGCACACTTGAACGTGAACTAAAGGCCACTGAATTATACACTTAAACTGGCCCAGCTTATGTCACGCGAGTCTTAACTTCAATGGAAACAAATACTGGCAATACCACCTAATTTCCAAACACAAACACGTGCATATATCATATTCAGTTTTAGTAGTAAGTGAAACTTATTTGCAGGATAACTTATCCCTCTGACTTTCAAATGAAAAGTAAGCAGAAGTGACGCCACAGACGGAACGTTCCTGGTCTTGACCTTGACTAGGGAGCGTCTGGGTTTCAGTCCCACTCCTCCCGGGCATCCTGTGGGAGGTGGTGGCCCTCCAGTCGCTGAGCCCCACTGCTCGCTGGCTGAGCCACCGTCACCACCGAGGCTTCAGCGCCGAGGTCCCGCCGGCCCCGGCCCCCCCAGTGTCCTCCCCCCTGTGATACTGCCCTTGTACAAGCCAGGGTCTGAGGCGTCACCGCCCCACAGCTGTAGGGCTGTGGCCCCTCCGACTGGCGTCCACCCTCCCTGCTTCCAGCCACCCCTGCCAAGAGCGGAGGGACCGTGGGCTCCTGGCCCAGAGCCCGGGCTTGCGACTTACAAGAGAGACTCAACTTCCACATATTCTTGAGCCCCTGAGCTAGACTACGGGGCCCACAGTGGAGAGGGCTGGTGGAGGGCCGTGGCAGAGATGCGAAACCAAGGAACGTTTTCAGTATGGTTTCCTTTGGGGAGAGGCTTTCACGCAGGTGTGTCTCGGGAACATGACTGTTATAAATTGGAGAACATGTTTACATACAACAGCCGCTTACGGAAAATGTCATGCTCGGCGAGGTAGCTGTGGGTGACGGAGAATTTTTAAAAGAGTAGGAACTGGGCCCCCTCTTGTGCTGTGGCACATGGAGTGTGATGGTCCCGTTCCACCCCCCCCACCCACCCACTGCAGTTTGCAGCCAGATCGGGGCCGACAGGTCCCGGGAGACCCAGGCCCCAGGCGACGAGAGCACCAACAATTCAACTCCTGCAGCCACTGCGCCCCTGCCCCAGCACCACCCAACTCCACACTGCAGCCACGCGCTAGGTCTGCAACGAACACAATGGACAAGGGGACACGACCTTGGCCTGCCTCTGGGCAGGACCGTGGATGCCTGCACAGGCAGTGGGTAGGGTGCTGTGACCATGTGGGCCTCATTGCTGCACCGCTCACCTCCTTGGGGACACAGCACACACTTAAGGGCGATGGAGCCTCATCAAACCTGACCTTCAAGGCTTGTACGCCAACGCCCAGGGAGCAGACCCTGCCCCCGATAGGGCAGTGACAGCTGTGGAGCAAAGAGAAGGCCCCGCCCGACATCCAGTGCAGGCTCTGGTCACAATGCCCGTCGCACCCCCTATCAAGGGGATAATGGCCAGCACTCCAAAGAAAGATGTGGCTGGCATCCGTACCAAAGAGAGTCCTCACACCAAAAATACTGGACTCACAGTTTACGTGGAAACACTCCCACATACAAATACCCCTTCAGACCACAGCAGATAACTGTTTCTCCTAAATTCACAGAGACAAAGGAAAATGAAAAAGCAGACAAACTACACCCAACTAAAAGAACAAGAGAACCCCCCTGAAAGAACAAATAATGAAACGGACCTCACCAGTCTACTAGACCCTGAGTTCAAAAAGGAGGTAATTAAAATGCTAAAGGAATTAAGAAAGATGATTGATAGAAATGCTGAGTACTGTAACAAGGGGGCAGAGAGTATAAAGAGGAACCAGTCAAAATCAGACAACTCGATTGCCAAGATAACAACCGATCTAGAAGCAATGCATAGAAGACTAAGTAATGCGGAAGAATGAATAAGTGGTCTGAAAGACAGAGTAAGGGAAATCAGCCAATCAGAAGAGCAGAGAGAAGACAAATGAAAAAAAGGAAAGCGACATAACGAGATCTATTGGATAATATAAAGCATGCCGACCTACACATAATAGGGATCTCAGAAGGAGAAGGAAGAGAAAAGGGGATTGAAAACGTATGTCAAGAAATTATGGCTGAAAACATCCCAAACCTAAAGAAGGAAACAGATATCCAGGTACAGGAAGCACAGAGGGTTCCAGACAGGATGAATCAAACAGACCCACACCAAGACATACCATAATTAAAAGGGCAAAACTTAATGAGAGGATTCTAAAAGCAGCAAGAGAAAAATAGTCAATTACAAGTGAACCCCGACAAGGCTACCAGCTGATTTCTCTGCAGAAACGTTGCAGGCCAGAATGCAGTGGCAAGATATATTCAAAGTCCTGAAAGGGAAAAACCTGCAACCTAGCACACTCCACCCAGCAAGATTATCATTTAGAATAGAAGGAGAGAAAGAATTTCTCGGTGAAGCAAAGACTGAAAGAATACAGCAATACTAAATCTATCCTGAAAGAAAAATGGAAAGGCCTTCTCTACATAGAAAAGAAGCAAGAATCTATAGGAAAGGGAGAATCACAATAGGAAAACCACATACGTAAAAGGATTGAAGATCACCTAAGTAAGCCAGTACACAGATTAAAAAAGAATCAAAACAATTCTGTAAAAGTGATTATAACTACAATTAACAGCCAAAGGATAAACAACATTAAGATGTAAAAGAGGACATTAAAATCACAAAATGTAGGAGAGGGAAGTAAAAAAATGTAGATCTTTTAGAATGTGTTTGAACTTATATTACTATCAGTCAAAGGCAAGTAGGTGTAGTTATGGGTTAACATACCCAGGGTAACCACAAATCAAAAATATACAAGAGATTCACAAAAGCCAAAAAGAAAGGAACTCCAGCATATTATAAAAGAAATCCATCACATCACAAAAGGAAGAACAAAAAAAGAAGAAACGAACAGAGAAGAACTACAAGACGAACTGCGAAACAAAGTTTAAAAGGGTAATAAGGACACACCTATCAATAATTACTCTAAATATCAGTGGACAAAAGGCTCCAGTCAAAGGACACAGAGCGGAAGACTGGATAATAGAACAAGAACCTACAATATGCTGCCTACAAGAGACACACTTTAGGGTGAAAGACAGATACAGACTGAAAGTGAGGGGGATGGAATACCTATCAGAACGGCTATCATCAAAAAGAACACAAATAACAAATGTTGGTGAGTATGTGGAGAAAAGGGAACCCTTGTACACTGTTGGTGGGAATGTAAATTGGTGCAGCCACTGTGGAAAACAGTATGGAGGTTTCTCAAAAAACTAAAAATAGAATACCATATGACCCAGCAATTCCACTCCTGTGTATATATCTGAAAAAAACAAAAACATGAATTCAAAAAGATACATGCACCCCCATGTTCACAGCAGCATTATTTACAACTGCCAATATATGGAAGCAACCTAAGTGTCCATCAACAGAGGAATGGATAAAGAAGATGTGTATACACACACACACACACACGAATACTACTCAGCCATAAAAAATGAAATTATGCCATTTGCAGCAACATGGATGACTTGGAGGGCATTATGCTAAGTGAAATAAGTCTGACAGAGAAAGACAAATACTGTATGGTAACACTTATGTGTGGAATCTAAAAAATAAGACAAACCAGTGAATATAACAAAAAAGCAGCAGACTCACAGATATAGAGAACAAAGTACTGGTTACCAGTGGGGGTGTGGAGGGACAATATAGGGGTTGGAGACTGGGAGATACAAATTATTGGGTGTAAGATAAGGATGTATTGTACAACACAGAGAATATAGCCAATATTTTGTAATAATAGAAAATGGAGTGTAATCTTTATATAAAATTTTTAATTAAAAAATAAAATATTTAAAAATAAAAATCAGGGCTTCCCTGATGGCGCAGTGGTTGAGAGTCCGCCTGCTGATGCAGGGGACACAGGTTCGGGCCCCGGTCCGGGAAGATCCCACATGCTGCGGAGCGGCTGGGCCCGTGAGCCATGGCCGCAGAGCCTGCTCGTCTGGAGCCTGTGCTCCACGACGGGAGAGGCCACAACAGTGAGAGGCCCGTGTACCGCAAAAAAATAAAATAAAATAAAAATCATAAGTTAAAAAATAAAGATATTTTCCTGCAACCTGATAAAAAATGGGTCAATGATCAAATTTAAGAGGAAATCAGAAAATACCTTGAGACAAATGACAATGAAAATACAACTTTACAAAAATCTATGGGATGCAGCAAAAGCAGTTTTAAGAGGGAAGTTCTTAGCAATACCTGCCTTCCTCAAGAAACAAGAAAAATCTCAAACAACCTAACCTACCACTTCAAAGAATTAGAAAAAGAACAAACAAAACCCAAAGTCAGAAGAAGGAAGGAAGTAATAAAAACCAGACAGGAAATAAACAGAGATCACAAAAACAGAAAGATCAATAAAACCAAGAGCTGGTTTTTCAAAAAGGTAAACAAAACTGACAAAACTCTAGCCAGGCTCATGAAGAATAAAAGAGAGAGGACCCAAATAAACAAAATAGGAAATGAAAGAGGAGAAATAACAACTGGTACTGCAGAAATACAAAAAAAATCATAAGAGAAAACTATAGTTTTCTACAGTTAGTTACAGGCCAATAGTTACATGCCAACAAACTGGACAGCCTAGAAGAAATGGGCAAGTTTCTGGAAACACACAGCCTGCCAAAACTGAGTCAAGAAGAAATACATAACTGTAATAGACTGATCGCTAGAAGTGAAATAGAATCTATAAAACAAAAACAAAAACAAAACAAACAAACAAAAAATCCTCCCAGCAAACAAAAGTGCAGGACTGGACATCTTCACTGGGTAATTATACCAAACATACAAAGAAAAACTTATACCTACCGTTCTCAAACTATTCCAAAAGATTGAAGAGGAGGGAACACACCCAAATTCTTTCTATGAAGCCACCATCACCCTGATACTAAAACCAGACAAAGACACTACAAGAAAGTAAAAGTACAGGCCAATAACTTTGATAAATATAGATGCAAAAATCCTTAACAAAATATTAGCAAACCAAACCCAACAAGACATCAAAAGGACCATACACCATGATCCAGTTGGATTCATTCCAGGTTCACAAGGATGGTTCAATATACACATATCAATCAACGTGATACACCACATTAACAAAAGAAAAGACAAAAACCACATGATCATTTCAACAGAAAAAACATTTGATAAAATTCATTGTCCGTTCATGATAAAAAAAAAAACTCTCACCAAAGTGGGTATAGAGGGAACATATCTTAACATAATAAAAGCTATTTATGATAAACCCACAGCCAACATAATTCTCAACAATGAAAAGCTGAAAGGCGTCCCACTAAATTTAGGAACAAGACAAGGATGCCCACTCTTGCCACTTCTATTGAACATAGTATTGGAAATCCTAGTCACAGCAGTCAGACAAGAAAAAGAAATAAAAGGTATCCAAATTGGAAAGAAAGAGGTAAAATGGTCACTATTTGCATATGACATGACAATCTATATAGAGAGCCCCAAAGACTCCACACAAAAACTATTAGAACTAATCAATGAAGTCAGCAAGGTAGTAAGATAGAAAATCAACATACAGAAATCTGTTGTATATCTTTACACTAATAATGAAATATCAAAAAAACAAAAAATCAACAAGCCAATCTTGTCTCAAATTTCATTTAAAAAAATACCTAGGAATAAAGTTAATCAAAGAGGTGAAAGACCTATACGTTGAAAACTATAAAGCATTGAAAAAGGAAAATGAAGATGATTCAAAGAAATGGAAAGATATCCCATGCTCTTGGATTGGAAGAATTAATATTGTCAAAATGGCCATACTACTTGAAGGAATCTATAGATTTAATGCGATCCCTATTAAAATACTCATATTTTTTCACAGAACTAGAACAAATAATCCTAAAATTTGTATGGAACCACCAAAGACCCAGATTGCCAAAGCAATCCTGAGGAAAAAGAACAAAGCTGGAGGCATAAACCTTGCAGACTTCAGACTCTCCTATGAAGCTACAATAATCAAAACAGTGTGGTACTAGCAAAAAAAAAAAAAAAACCCAGACATATAGATCAATGGAACAGAATAGAGAGCCCAGATATTACCCACACACCTATAGTAAATTAACCTACAACAAAGGAGACAAGAATATATAATGGAGAAGAGACAAACTCTTGAGCAAGTGGTGTTGGGAAAGCTGGACAGCAGCATGTAAATCAATGAAGTTAGAATACTCCCTCACACCATACACGAAAATAAACTCAAAATGGCTTAAAAACCTAAATGTAAGACATGACACCATAAAACTCCTAGAAGACAACATAGGCAAAACATTCTCAGACATAAATCATAGCAATATTTTCTTAGATCAGTCTCCCATGGCAAAACAAATAAAAGTAAAATAAACAAATGGGACCTAATCAAACTTAAAAGCTTTTACACAGCAAAGGAAACTATCAACAAAATGAAAAGACAACCTAATGAATGGGAGAAAATATTTGCAAACAACATGACTGACAAGGGATTAATAGCCAAAATATACAAACAGCTTATACAACTCAACGACCAAAAAAAACAAACAACCCAATCAAAAAATGGGCAGAGGGGGCTTCCCTGGTGGTGCAGTGGTTGAGAATCTGCCTGCCAATGCAGGGGACACGGGTTCGAGCCCTGGTCTGGGAAGATCCCACATGCCACGGAGCAACTAGGCCCGTGAGCCACAACTACTGAGCCTGCGCGTCTGGAGCCTGTGCTCTGCAGCAAGAGAGGCCGCGATAGTGAGAGGCCCATGCACCGCGATGAAGAGTGGCCCCCGCTTGCTGCAACTAGAGAAAGCCCTTGCTCAGAAACGAAGACCCAAAACAGCCAAAAATTTTTTAACTAATTAAAAAAACAAAAAACAGGGCTTCCCTGGTGGCGCAGTGGTTGAGAGTCCGCCTGCTGATGCTACAGGACACGGGTTCGTGCCCCGGTCCGGGAAGATCCCATATGCCATGGAGCGGCTGGGCCCGTGAGCCATGGCCGCTGAGCCTGCGCATCTGGAGCCTGTGCTCCGCAACGGGAGAGGCCACAACAGTGAGAGGCCAGCGTACCGCAAAAAAAAATAATAATAATAAAATAAAAAATAAAAAAATAATAATAAAAATAAAAAACCAAAAACCTAGAAATCCAAAATATCAAGCTTGTTGTTAACATTTGCCTCTAAAATTTCAGTTAAAAAAGAAAGATAGCATAAAATTATTTATAATTAAAAAAAAAATGGGCAGAGGACCTAAATAGAGATTTCTCCAAAGAAGACATACACATAATCAACAGGCACATGAAAAGACACTCAGCATCGTTAATTACTAGAGAAATGCAAATAAAAGCTACAATGAGGTATTACCTCATACAGGTCAGAAAGGCCATCATCAAAAGGTCTACAGTTAAAAAATGCTGGAGAGGTTGTGGAAAAAAGGAAACCCTTCTACACTGTTGGTGGCAATGTAAATTGGTACAGCCACTATGGAGAAAAGTATGGAGGTTCCTTAAAAAACTAAAAATAGAGCTACCATATGATCCAGCAATCCCACTCCTGGGCATATACCCTGAGAACACCATACTTTGAAAATATACAGGCACCCCAATGTTCATAGCTGCACTATTTACAACAGCCAAGACATGGAAAAACCCAAGTGCCCATCAGCAGACAACAGATTTATAAAAATGCGTCATACACACACACGTGCACGCAGGCACACACGCACACAGAGGAATATTACTCAGCTGTAAACAAGAATGAAATATTGCCATTTACAGCAACATGGATGGACCTAGAGATTATCATACTAAGTGAAGTCAGTCAGAGAAAGACATATGTTATATCATAACATTTACATGTGAAATCCAAAAAAGTAATACAAATGAATCTATATACAAAACAGAAACAGACTCACAGACATAGAAAATAAACTTACGGTTACTAAAGGGGAAAGGGAACAGGGGGATAAATTAGGAGTATGGGATTAACAGGTACACACTACTATACATAAAATAGATAAGCACAGATTTACTGTATATTACAGGGAACTATATTTAATTTCCTGTAATAACTGCAATGAAAATTAATCTGAAAAAATATATATAAATATATAACTGAAGCATTTTGATGTACACCTGAAACAAACACGATATTGCAAATCAACTATACTTCAACAACAACAAAAAAGAAGGGAAATTATTACCCTAGAATTTCATCTGGTTTCCCCCAATGGTGAAGATCTTCCAAAACTGTACTGTAGTACAGTATCATGACCAGGAAACTGCCATCAACACCATCCACAGAACTTATTCAGCTGTCACTGGATTTACATGCACACGTGTTTGTATTTAGTTCTATGTGATTTTATTACATGTGTACGTACCATTGTTTTTTAAGCAAAAGAACATCTAAAAGACCATAACTTAAAGAAATTCATTTTAAGGAAGTATTGCATATTTTTGCAATTTCCCTCAGGCTGAATGCTGTTTGCTTCAAGGATGATTTTAACTTTAATGCTATCGAAATGATCAACTCAATATGCACTTGATACTGTCTTGAATTTCAGGCAATGAATTGTTTTCCTAAAGCTGCATGCACACCAGTTCTGTCTATAAAGATCTGTCTTGTCCAATGGAACTAAATTAATGTATAAGTAAAATCCACAGATTTGAAAACTCATTTCATGGATTGAGAGGAAGGTAGGTGCATATTTATGATCTAGAAGTGGGTCTTAGGGAGGAAAAAAAAAGGAACAGTGAAATTCATTCCTGTTTAGAAAGTCAGACCTTGCCTAAAGTAGGAAATAGATTTGGGTTTCAGATGAACATAACACTTAAAGATAAGGTTTGGGGCTTCCCTGGTGGCGCAGTGGTTGAGAGTCCGCCTGCCGACGCAGGGGAGGCGGGTTTGTGCCCCGGTCCGGGAAGATCCCACATGCCGCGGAGCGGCTGGGCCCGTGAGCCATGGCCGCTGAGCCTGCGCGTCCGGAGCCTGCACGTCCGGAGCCTGTGCTCCGCAACGGTAGAGGCCCCAACAGTGAGAGGCCCGCGTACCGCAAAAAAAAAAAAAAAAAAAAGATAAGGTTTGAACAAACACCTCCAGTTGTGAGCATGAGTCCCACACGGCTCAGATGCTTTCAACACTAGTTGCCTATTAGATCCCAGGGGAGTTTTAACCCGTGTCCTCCGGCACTTGCAGGTCTGGAATGAAGCGTGGACATCAGGGCTGTTTTAAAGGGTCCCTTGGCAATTCTAAGATGTGCCCATGGTGAGAACCAGTCCTCCGGACCCTGAGGAGGTGCTGAATAGTACATGTTATAAACATCCAGCTTGTGGAGCTGAAGAAGTAAAAGTCATACCAAAGCATCACATTCTGATTACACCAGAGTGAACCGAAGTTTTTTCTCCTCTAGTTTATGCTTGAGTAAATGATACCTAAAGATGTAGCGGCAGATCTGAGGATGCATGCAGATATATACAGGTGTAGACGGATGGAGGTATTCCTATCCACAGACGTCTGCCATTCAGTCTTTTGGTTGTAATTGAGAATTTATTGTGGGACCCATTGATAAAACACAGGGTAGTCAAATATAGTTTTGGAGATTCTAGTGTGTGTGTTAGTAGAAATTACATTGCTTTCCTGGCTGTTGTGGAAGACCTTTCACAGAGGCAGCTTAAGTGGTTTAAATGCAGTCCTGGGGAGCCAATAGGAATGGAGCAGGCGGTGTAGTTACAGCCCCAGGTCGTGTGGGATCCAAACCTGACTCTGACTGACCTTTTCACTTCACGTATCTCTCTCCTCATCTCAAACAACAGCCCATCACATGCAGTTGGGTTCATTACCAATAATGGAAACCATCCCTCAGTCCTTTGTTGATTGGACACACCTGGTATTGCACTGGGTTGATCGTTTGATTGTAAGACACCCTTTGTATTTTACTAGAGAAACGGCTAATAGAATCAACCCCAGAGCTAACACTGAGAGGACCATCTGTAAAGCCCTTGGCTAAAGGTGCTCTTTGCATTAACTCATTCATTTCTACCATCCAGGAGGCAGACGGCATCTGAAAGCTCAGAAGTATGAGACATAAATTGTTTAAGTCAATTGCTCAGATCAGGTAGCGGGTGAGTTCCAGAGAATGAAGATGAACCCAGGCCACAAACGTCAGGCCAGCATCCTAGCCGTTAACCACTGAACTCTGCCTGCCAGCCTGTCTTCCATCAGCTCCAGTTACAAAAGGTACCATGTAGCCTTTATAAGTAAGCACGTGATCTTATATATGTGTGTGTAAATAGATGCTTATGAAATACTATGTATATATGTTTATAAAATACTATGTATAGGGCTTCCCTGGTGGCGCAGTGGTTGAGAGTCCACCTGCCAATGCAGGGGACACGGGTTTGTGCCCCGGTCCCGGAGGATCCCACATGCCGCGGAGTGGCTGGGCCCGTGAGCCATGGCCGCTGAGCCTGCGCATCCGGAGCCTGTGCCCCGCAACGGGAGAGGCCACAACAGTGAGAGGCCCGCGTACCGCAAAAAAAAAAAAAAAAAAAAAAAAAAAAATACTATGTATATATGTGTAACATACATAGATATATATATGAAATGTAAATGATACTAAATATATCTTTTTATGTATATATGTGACTTGCTAGGTAGGAGGGGTTTTGCTTGTTTGTTTATCCTGTTTTGTTTTTGTTTTTGGAGTTACCCTCATGGATTCCCTGACAGTTTTGATGGTGGAATGTCCCTAGGGCTTCTGGATGGATTGTAACATGCAGCCAGACAGAGAACCACTGCCTTACGGGGTTGTCCAAACTCTCAGACAGAACTGAAGCCTTCTGCAATGTGCCCACAGCATAATTTTCTGGCAGTATGGCTTGGGTTTGGCGACTGGAACGCAGACTAATAAATATGGGTAACCGTGAAGTTCCTTTACAAAATCTTTTCCTTTTTTCTCTCCTCCTTCCCCTACCCAGATAGCAGGGGAGAAATCATAACTGTTTTATTATTTTACACAGAAAATCGTCCTTACATGTTTGTTTCTGAGTAAATTTGGGAAACCAAGGAGACATACTTTTAAGGACTTGGTTGACCAGCTGAATAAAAGTGCTGCATTTATACAGTCATCAGTTTTATTTGCAATGACTCACTCTGGGGTTGGCAAATACTTTGCCAGTCAGATGGTAAATTTGGACGTCTGCCTAGAGGTTTTAAGAAAAGAATGAAAAAGAAGCTCCTTTTTGCAGGTTTGATGTGACTGAATGTTCCGGATGGTCTGGAATATAGAACAGGTGGTGAGGTCTGTACTCTTGGCTCATGCCATGCTTCTGAGCTCTCGATATCTGCCCAGTCCTTAGACTGCAAGTTGAAGATGCATTTACAGGGGCAGGTGTTTCCCAGTCCTTTTTTTTTTTTTCCACTATATTTGTATATAAATAAGTGATTATTGGATGAACTCTATCAAAGGTTAAACACATATATCATGGGGTGATTATTTTCCTTAAAACACGTTTATTGACTAAGCAGTAGATGGAAGACCCAGTATCACTGTTTGTCTTTGTGAGGATAATTACAAGTTCTTCCAAAATAACTGCATGCAGTGGTTTAAGATTTAACAGCGAAAGGATTTACTAGTCCTCCGTTCCCAGAGGTAGTCATGCAAGAGGGAAGAGTGCTGAAAGACGCCCCACTATTTGCAGGAACAGTGACGCAAAGCATTTCCGTGCTTTCCTTATCATCAGATTCACTCACGCTTCTTCCTCCAAAGCATCAGGGTGTGACTCTGGTTTCAGGCTGACTCGTTGTCACCCGCCTCCCCACAACCCCATCTATGAGACTGTCCCTTGGGATCTCCCAGAGGCTCCCAGAGGTGTTCCAGACCGAAGCCCAGGCCCAGTTCTGTTCACGTGGCAGGAAAGGCACAGGCTGGCCCTGCAGCTGTGGTCCAAGTGCTGGCATGAACGCTCCACACGGCGTGCACAAAACCCCTGGGCACCTTCACCCCTGTGCGTTTACAGGTGCTGGACTGTCATCTGGCCATGTGCCAGCTTCCTCAAGGAATCCCTGAAGCCAAAACGTCAGCATTTATCCAGTTGCTGACGAACCAGCACCTGTAAGAAGCAAAAGAAAACACCGAGGGACGGGGCTGGGAGTCACACAGGGCGCAGCATCTCCATCCCGCCCACGGGCTTGGCATCGCAAGCTGGCCAACGGCAGCCCCGCTGCGTTACATGAGATCAGCTTAAATCAACACGCATTTTACAGCAGACAGCACGGCTGAGGGCCTGAAACCTGCCTCTTATGGAGATGGACGGTGAGCTCTGTGGAGTCTCCAAAAGTCTTCAAGAGATGAACCTTGGGCATGATTTTTTTTTTTTTTTAACCGCCTTCAGAAGTCATTTTTTTTTTTTTTTTTTTTTTGCGGTACGCCGGCCTCTCACTGTTGTGGTCTCTCCCGTTGCGGAGCACAGGCTCCGGACGCGCAGGCTCAGCGGCCATGGCTCACGGGCCCAGCCGCTCCGCGGCATGTGGGATCTTCCCGGACCGGGGCACGAACCCGTGTCCCCTGCATCGGCAGGTGGACTCTCAACCGCTGCGCCACCAGGGAAGCCCAAGCAGTATCTCATTGTGCTTTTTTTTTTTTTTAGCTGCATTGGGTCTTCATTGCTGTGCATGGGCTTTCTCGTTGTGGTGCGCGGGCTTCTCGTTGCGGTGGCTTCTCTTGTTGCAGAGCATGGGCTCTAGGCACGCAGGCTTCAGTACTTGTGGCTCACGGGCTCTAGAGCGCAGGCTCAGTAGTTTTGGCGCACGGGCTTAGTTGCGCCGCAACATGTGGGATCTTCCCAGACCAGGGCTCGAACCTGTGTCCCCTGCATTGGCAGGCGGATTTTTAACCACTGCGCCACCAGGGAAGCCCCAGAAGTCATTTTTGAGGGTTGCTTTTTGCTGTGGAGTTTTCGGTCCATCCTCAACAACCCCCCACAGAGCATGTAGGGCTTGGCTGGGGCCTGTTTTCTTGATGTCTGTCCAGAATCAAAAGGCAAGGAAGCTTTAGTCCCAGAAACAAAGGCTGGGCTTTGGGGGTGGGAGGGGGGCCTTCCAGTCAATGCTGGCTTAAAGGGGGAGAGCTTATTCGCGTCCACAAGCACAGCTTTGTCGACCCAGCGAGGCCTGTACGGCTGACCGCCCTGCTCAGTGATGAACTGCTGATGGTGGGTGGGAGGTGGTTAATGGAAGCGGGACATCTGATCAGGAAATCAATCGGAAGCTCCCGCCCACTGGGGAGCCAACGCAGACAACGGGCCGCGTGCCAATGGCACAGCGGCGATGCTCCCGGCCACCAGGGAAGCTCTGAAAATGGAGCTTGGGGTCCAATACAGTAACTCCCCAAGCCACGCTTTCTCGAGAAAGCCAGAGTCTATGCATCCCCGTGAGTGTCTACACTTTATCACTGCATTTGAAATTTGTAAGCCACGCCTTATTACCTTGCTTAAAAATTGGTGCTCTCAACCACTGCGTGACCTTCCAGATTTTTCCGTACAGTACGGTATTGCAGAAGAAAACTTTGATTTGCTTCTCTCTTTCCCTCTGTTTTTTAACTGCAGCAGAACATTTGGTGCTTGATATGCCATAAACTCTATTCAAATGCAGCCAAAGTCCTTGACTAGACAGATCCAGAAAACCTGAGGATGTGAGGCCAGCCCTGGAGAACCTGTTTTCTTGCCTCTTCCATCTTCCAGGGGCCACCTTGCTCCTCGGCCTGAGGCCCCCTGCTGCACCTCCAAAGCCGGCCACGGTGGGTGGAGTCCTTCTCACGCTGTATTCTTCTGCCTTCCTCTTCCACCTTTATGGATCCTTGTGGATCCATCCAAATGAGCCAGGATGCTTTCCCTGCTTTCAGCTGGTTAGCAACCTTAATTCCATGTGGAACTTTAACTCCCCCTTGCCCCATTAAGTAATATATCACAGATTCCAGGGATTAGAGAATGGACCCTTGTGGGGCAGCATTAATCTACCTTACACAGGACCTGGATGTGTTCTCAGACTACAACATTCAGGTGGGAGACACACACATCTCTATTAAATACGAAAAGTTCCTGTTTCTTACTCCCTACCTTCTCAGTGACACAGAGGTACACGTTGCCAACATTTTCATGTGTATCCTTGCATCCCTTCCTCTATGATTTTACAGAGCAAAATCTTTTTACATAAATTCAAACTATATGCATTGTTCTTCAACTTGCCTTTCTCATCCATTAATACATTTTGTTGAACTGTCCATGTCAAGGCATATAAATCCATCTTCTTCTAATCAGAATGTCATGAATTTGAATGCCATGAATTACATAATCATTTTTCAAGGGATGGAGTTTGAAGAATCAAAATTCTTCCCTTGAAGACTGGTTAGCTTTAGTGATGCATTTTTTATGAACACAATAGGGGTGAAAGTGACCCCTGCATGACTTTTAAATCTAGGTCATGCTTCAGACTATACTACAAAGCTACAGTAATCAAGACAGTATGGTACTGGCACAAAAACAGAAAGATAGATCAATGGAACAGGATAGAAAGCCCAGAGATAAACCCACGCACATATGGTCACCTTATTTTTGATAAAGGAGGCAAGAATGTACAGTAAAGAAAGGACAGCCTCTTCAATAAGTGGTGCTGGGAAAACTGGACAGGTACATGTAAAAGTATGAGATTAGATCACTCCCTAACACCATACACAAAAATAAGCTCAAAATGGATTAAAGACCTAAATGTAAGGGCCAGACACTATCAAAGTCTTAGAGGAAAACATAGGCAGAACACTCCATGACATAAATCACAGCAAGATCCTTTTTGACCCACCTCCTAGAGAAATGGAAATAAAAACAACAACAAACAAATGGGACCTAATGAAACTTGAAAGCTTTTGCACAGCAAAGGAAACCATAAACAAGACCAAAAGACAACCCTCAGAATGGGAGAAAATATTTGCAAATGAAGCAACTGACGAAGGATTAATCTCCAAAATTTAGAAGCAGCTCATGCAGCTCAATAACAAAAAAACAACCCAATCCGAAAATGGGCAGAAGACCTAAATAGACATTTCTCCAAAGAAGTTATACAGACCACCAACAAACACATGAAAGAATGCTCAACATCATTAATCATTAGAGAAATGCAAATCAAAACTACAATGAGATACCGTCTCACACCGGTCAGAATGGCCATCATCAAAAAATCTAGAAACAATAAATGCTGGAGAGGGTGTGGAGAAAAGGGAACACTTGCACTGCTGGTGGGAATGTGAATTGGTACAGCCACTATGGAGAACAGTATGGAGGTTCCTTAAAAAACTACAAATAGAACTACCATATGACCCAGCAATCCCACTACTGGGCATATACCCTGAGAAAACCATAATTCAAAAAGGGTCATGTACTAAAATGTTCATTGCAGCTCTATTTACAATAGCCCGGAGATGGAAACAACCTAAGTGTCCATCATCGGATGAATGGATAAAGAAGATGTGGCACGTATATACAATGGGATATTACTCAGCCATAAAAAGAAACGAAATTGAGCTATTTGTAATGAGGTGGATGGACCTAGAGTCTGTCATACAGAGTGAAGTAAGTCAGAAAGAGAAAGACAAATACCATATGCTAACACATATATATGGAATTTAAGAAAAAAATGTCATGAAGAACCTAGGGGTAAAACAGGAATAAAGAGACAGACCTACTTGAGAATGGACTTGAGGATATGGGGAGGGGGAAGGGTAAGCTGTGACAAAGCGAGAGAGAGGCATAGACATATATACACTACCAAACGTAAGGTAGATAGCTAGTGGGAAGCAGCCGCATAGCACAGGGAGATCAGCTCGGTGCTTTGTGACTGTCTGGAGGGGTGGGATAGGGAGGGTGGGAGGGAGGGAGACGCAAGAGGGAAGGGATATGGGAACATATGTATATGTGTAATTGATTCACTTTGTTATAAAGCAGAAACGGACACACCATTGTAAAGCAATTATACTCTAATAAAGATGTTAAAAACAAATTCACCTCCTTGAAACATACCATAATGCTAACATTTGAGAGAAACTCTGCAGTTCAGGATGGAGAGAACAGAGAATGAAACTCCAAAGGGAAATATTTATTATCAAGTTTTACCAAAACACTACCTCATGTCCAATGCCAAATGATTAGCAGATGCATTATACCTTTCCTTAGAAATAATCATGTAGACAAAAATGGTGACCAAGATCAAGATGGTATGCATCCTTGGTTTTTTTCTTGATTTTAATAAGAAGTAGCTCATTGCTTCTTTCTTTCTTAGGATAATTGGTGGTAAGCAGCCTTCTTCATGATTAGGTTGCTTTCCTCTAGTCCTATCTCAGACTTTTCTTAGGAGTAGCTGCTGAATTTATCACATGCCTTGCATCATGAGCCACCATGAATAGGAACAGATGGTTTTCTCCTCTAGTTTGTTAGGACAAAAGATCTTCAACCATCACTGCATCCTGGACTTAAAGTATCAGTCATCTTCTTGAATACCTTAGACTCTACTGAGTAATAATCTATAATTTTTGCATCTGATCATAAATGATAATCATATATATTCTATAATGTTTCCAATTATTTTGTGCCCTAGCAAGTATTAGCATTAAAATTACGCTAATATCATGCAACTGGACAGTTTCCCAGTTTTCTTCTATAGCCTAGAAAAGTTTACATTACATAGAATTGATCTGTACCTTAAAGCTCAAATAGACTTCAGCTGCAATACCATCTGGGCCTGAGGGATATTATTTTGTGAAACTTGCATCTCTTTAAATTACGTTTTCAGCACCTTCCTTGATTATTTGTGGATTCAGTTTTCTGCCTCTTTGGGAAGAAAGTTTGGATATTTCTTCAGGAAATCAACCATTCTCTTCAGAAGTCTCATATATATAGCAATAGAGGTGTACAAAATATGCCCTTAGAATTCTTCCCATCTCTTTAATATGTGATTACATTGCTGTTTTTATTCATAATCTCATTCTTCTTTTTTTTTTTTTTTTTTGGTGGTACGCGGGCCTCTCACTGTTGTGGCCTCTCCCGTTGCGGAGCACAGGCTCCGGATGCACAGGCTCAGTGGCCATGGCTCACGGGCCCAGCCGCTCCGCGGCATGTGGGATCTTCCCAGACCGGGGCATGAACCCGTGTCCCCTGCATCGGCAGGCGGACTCTCAACCACTGTGCCACCAGGGAAGCCCTCATTCATTTTTTGCTTCATCTAATTTTCCCTAATCTAACTTTCTGAAAAAAAAATATTTAAGTTCAAAGAAATGGCATTCCAATGTATTTATGACATGTTTATGATTGCTACTATTTATACTACCTTTAGTAATTTATAGTTTTATCTTTATTCTTTTTTTTTTTTTTTTTTTTTTGCGGTACGCGGGCCTCTCACTGTTGTGGCCTCTCCCGTTGTGGAGCACAGGCTCTGGACGCGCAGGCTCAGCGGCCATGGCTTATGGGCCCAGCCGCTCCGCGGCATGTGGATCTTCCCGGACCGGGGCACGAACCCATGTCCCCTGCATCGGCAGGCGGGCTCTCAACCACTGCGCCACCAGGGAAGCCCTATCTTTATTCTTTTACTTTGCTTTTATTATGGATATTTTTTATCAAGTTGAGGAAGTTCACCTCTATTGCGAGTTTACTGAGAGTTTTTATCATGAATATGTGTTGGATTTTGTTAAATGGTTTTTGTGCATCCATTGATATAACTATGTGGTTTTTCCTTTTTAGCCTGTTGATATCATGGATTACATTAATTGATTTTTGAATGTTGCACCAGCATTGGATTCAATGCAGGATAAATATCACTTGGTCACGGTGTATAATTCTTCGTATACTTTTTTAGATTTGATTTGCTAACGCTGTCTTAATGATTTTGCATCTATGTTCGTGGGAGAGCTATCTGTCTACAGTTTTCTTGTAATGTCTTTGGTTCTCATAGAATGAATGAGGAAGTATTCCCTCTGCTGCTCTCCTCTGAAGGAGACTGTAGAGAATTAGTATAATTCCTCCCTTCATTGTTTGGCAGAATTCACCAGTGAACCTGTGTGGGCCTGGTGCTTTCTGTGTGGGAAGATTATTCATTATTGATTCAATTTATATAAAAGAGATAGGCCTGTTCAGATCGTCTCTTTCTTCTTGTGTGAATTTTGGAAGATTGTGTCTCTCAAGGAATTGGTCCATTTCATCTAGGTTATCAAATGTGTGGGTATAGAGTCATTCATAGAATTCCTTTATTATCCTTTCAATTTCCATGGGCTCTATATGATGTCTCTCTTTCATTTCTGGTGTTATTAATTTGTATCTTCTCTCTCTTTGTCTTAGCCTGGATAGAGTGCTTTGACTGATATATTACCAAAAAAAAAACACCCCAGTTTGAGTTCACTGATTTTCTCTATTGATTTTTTATTTTCAGTTTCATTGATTTCTGCTCTGATTCTTATTATTTCTTTTCTTCAGCTTACTTTGGACTTACTGTGTTCCTCTTTTTCTAGTTTCCTAAGGTAAAAAAGTTAGATTATTGATTTTAGGTCTTTCTTCTTTCCTAACATTATACATTCACTGCTGTACTTTCCCCTCTAAGCACTGCTTTTATTTCATCCCACAAATTTTGCCAAGTCGGGTTTTCATTTTCATTTACTCCAAAATAGTTTAAAACTTTTCTTGAGACTTCTTCTTGGACCTATGTATTATTTAGCACTGTGTTGTTTAATCTCCTTGTATTTGATTGTCTTCCTGTTATCCTTCTGTTACTGATTTCTAGTTTAATTCTACTGTGGCCTGAGAGCAGATATTCTATGATTTCTACTCTTTTAAATTTGTAAAGTTGTGCTTATGGAACAGAATAGGGTCTGTGTTGGCAAATGTTGCATGTGAACTTGAGAAGAACGTGTAGTCTGCTGCTGCATAAAGCAGCCTACAGATGTCAATTATACACACTTGATTCCTGGTATCTGAGTTTCTTTCCCCTTCCTCCTACTGGAATCATGAGGCCATTTTTCTCTGATATTTATTGTAAGAACCTAGTTGAGCTCCTTGCAGTAAACTCACAGAAATCCCCCACTCCTGGACTTTTTACTCTCAGACTTGTCCACGTGAGCCTCCAGCAACCCATCATCCTGGGGGCAGTGGTTTGGTCGTGTCCTTCTCTCTGTCATGCATTTAAGAAGAGCTGTTGATTTTCCTCCTTTCTTATGGAACGAGAAACCAGACGTCTTATTCTGCATTTCCAATTATGTTTTCTAGTTTCTTATACTGAAGATGTAGTTCATTTACATTGCATCTTTTTCATTTTAATAATAAAAGCTTAGGTGGATATAAATGGGTCTGTCACAGGCTTTGCCAGATGGATTAACCTTTTCAGTACTTGCTAGATAATTGACAGTTCTGTTAGGATTTTCCCTTTGATCTGGGTGTTGTTTCACAGAACACCTCCCCCCATTTTTTCCCCCAATTTACACATGAATCAATTTACAAATGACTAGGTTTGTGTGTGTGTGTGTGTGTGTGTGTGTGTGTGCAATTTGTATTGCTGATATCTAGCTTTGTGTATGAAAGTGTTTTGTAAAATCTGGACATTTTATA
Source organism: Mesoplodon bidens (assembly GCF_964165515.1). Taxonomy (NCBI): domain Eukaryota; kingdom Metazoa; phylum Chordata; class Mammalia; order Artiodactyla; family Ziphiidae; genus Mesoplodon; species Mesoplodon bidens. The sequence goes on from NC_138180.1 coordinate 48,297,344, forward strand.
TTTTATTAGGATTTTTTTTTTTACCAAGTCATAATCAGAATGTGGATAAACATATGCAGACATACCTGTATGTACAGATATAAATGTATAGCTATAGATGCAATTATAGATGTAGATTCTGATACAGATGCAGATATCCTACCCCTAGTTCCTTAGCCCTTATGATTTTCATGCACACTGCTCTGGTCCGTCTACCAGTCTTCTAGCACCTGTGTCCCCTTGGCAGGGCCACTGGAACCTGCTCTGCAAACCACACAGCATGCCGGAAGTGCCCAGGGCTTAAGGCCTCCTACACTGGCCCCAGCCAATGGCTGATGGGAGTCGATGCCTAAGCGGTCAGCTCCCTCTTCCCTTGGGAGTGAGAACTCTGAGGTTTGTGTTCTGTACCGCCCCCCAGAGGCCCTCAAGGGAATTAAGCTCCAGTTGCCCACACTAGAAACTTGCTGGAAAATCCACCTTTTCTTAGCTTCTTTCCTTTCCTTACTTCCCTTTTCTCTGATATTTCTTAACACCACACCCTAAATAAATTTATGACATTCAAAATCACTGTCTCAACATCTGTTCCTGACACACACAGACACATACACACACACACACCCCACATACTGGAAAATAAAGAAAGCACCGCTTTGTCTCCCACTATACTAATAAGGACAGGTAATTCCATTACTTAATTTGACCAGAATAGAAAGATCTGGAATGATCTACTCACACTCTTTGGTGAGTAATACATACACTACAGAAGTTAACATTTGTATTCTAAGTCACATCACGACCTATTCTCTTGAACAAAGTCACATGACATCAAGCTCGGCAAACTGCACAGAAGGACCTTCTCCGTCTGTTACGTAAGCAGCTGCGTCTGGCGTCCCTCCCTCTTGGTCTGATAACGCTTCGCAAAGCAATAGCTGACGGGGTTCGTTATCCCCACCTTCCATTGGGGCATTATTTCGACCTGGCTAGAAGCTGATGTTATCTCAGTTCAGTGCCTTCTTCTAATAGAAATCCAAGTTGGGACCATCCAAAATCAGTACTTGAGGCTTTGAGGGGAAAAAAACAGCATGAAAAGTCTGGCACACACCATGATGTATATACAGTACGACTTAGCCTAGGTCAATGCACAGTTGCTGGATTGAGAAAGAAAACCCGAGAACCCAACCAACCAAAAAACGAAAAAAAAAATCACGTAAATCTAATACATTCTGCCGAATTACACTTCAGTAATCATTTCAAACTAGATGCAGCTGAAGTTGGACAAAGTCCATCAATGTTTCCTATCTCTGTAGCATCCAAACTGATACAAATTGACAAATTGAGGGATTCCTGGAATGTAAGCCTTTTAAAGTTCTTCATGAATGGTTTGGAGCTCGGGCAGTGCCGCGCCGGAGGCGGTTTCCCAGAGGACCGGCCAACTACTCTTCCCTCTATCTCCTCCCCATAACCTCCCCAGGCAGATCCGAAGTCCTGCAATGCATGAACTGCTACCAGAGATTAAATGCTTAGAAAGGAAATGGATACAAATTGAGATGAAAGCCCCTATTCTGCTATCTGGTCTTTCTCAAGGGGTATTTAAAAGAACAACAAGAGCATTTCTACTTTAATGCATTGAAGCCTCTTTGAGGCTTATCCAGTCATCCGGTGTATATGAGGATTTTCAGGAGTTCTTACTCAACGCTGATTGCAGAGGCCATGAGTTCACCTGCATGGTGAAGTGTACACCGTGACCAAGGTATTCATCTGATTCACCTCACTCCATGAAAAACTAGTCAGAATTATTAAGTAGCCTTCCTCTTTGGGGTCACGTGGATATGATGTTTAAATAGTTAAAGTGTTCTCCTATTCCACTGAACAGTTCCCTACTCAGTTTGTGGTTATGTTGATGAAATAAACGCTTGGTCTTTTTTTTTTTTTTTTTTTTTTTTTGCGGTACGCAGGCCTCTCGCTGTTGTGGCCTGTCCCGTTGCGGAGCACAGGCTCCGGACACGTAGGCTCAGCGGCCATAGCTCACGGGTCCAGCCGCTCCATGGCATGTGGGATCTTCCCGGACCGGGGCACAAACCCGTGTCCCCTGCATTGGCAGGCGGACTCTCAACCACTGTGCCACCAGGGAAGCCCTTTTTTTTTTTTTTTTTTGCGGTACGCGGGCCTCTCACTGCTGTGGCCTCTCCTGCTGCCGAGCAACAGGCTCCAGACACGCAGGCTCAGCGGCATGTGGGATCTTCCCGGACCCGGGCACGAACCCGTGTCCCCTGCATTGGCAGGCGGACTCTCAACCACCGTGCCACCAGGGAAGCCCTTTTTTTTTTTTTTTTTTTTTTTTTTTGCGGTACGCGGGCCTCTCACTGCTGTGGCCTCTCCTGCTGCCGAGCAACAGGCTCCGGACACGCAGGCTCAGCGGCATGTGGGATCTTCCCGGACCCGGGCACGAACCCGTGTCCCCTGCATTGGCAGGCGGACTCTCAACCACTGTGCCACCAGGGAAGCCCAACGCTTGGTCTTTAAACAGTCCAGATAATGTTACATTCTTTGTTACCTAAAGTTTGTCAGTGCACACACACTGGGTCTATGTGGATACAAGCAATTATTATAACTACGATTACGTTACTTGTAACAAACACTCTCAATAAAGCCAGAGGACAGTGTTTGATTTTCCTCCAGTGTAATGTAGTTTAACTCAGACTTGCTGTTGGTGTTGTTTTCGTTTTTAATATACGCTCTTACTAGAGCTGGGGAGGCTAAAGCCATGGATAAACACATCGCAGGACCTCCAGAGACTTATGGAGAACAATGCTAAGTAATCATGAGCGGAAGACTGCATCGCTGTTTCCATTCTTCCAGCTCTCCTGGTCCTAAAATTATACACCTTTCCACGGGAGTGTGAGCTCCAGCATCTGCCCCGTTGATGCTGGGCTTGGAGGGAGGACCTACGTGGGCCCATATGGGAAGTGAGTGACATGACACTGTTGGGGTTGAAGCCTCAGGAAGCATATTACGTGTTGCCTGCGCTCCTGTGATCTGCCTCTGGGAGATCATGTCCCAGGTAGTCACTGATGAAAGGAATGGGGTGGCACATGGCCCCTACGTGGAACACCAACCCCCGCTTGAAGCACAGCGGCCCAGCTCACCTACACAACCACGAGCCTTCAAATGTTTGCTGCTCTCGGCTGGGTTTTTGGATATTTTTTTTTCTCTCGGCACGATTACGGGAATGGCTCCACAACAGATGACATAACCCATGGTTTGGCCGTGTTGCCACAACCTGCCTGCAAGCAATTTGGCTAAAATCGTTAACAGTTCAAACAAAATAATCATCTGGCCCAAACCCTTGGTGCTTGCACACGACACATACCGCTGTGAGGAACGCTCCATCACCCACAGCTTCCGACTGAGCGCACACGCCTAGGTCGTTTCTCACACCTAAGCTCCTGACCTATATTTTGGAAATCTTGGGCCAAAGGAGAGAGCCACTGTGTTGGAGATATGGAACATGTAATAGAGAGAAGAGAAAGCAAAAGTAGTGAAAACTATTAACTTCTGAGGCCAGGAAAGCAACAAAGAAATGGTTGATCGAAACTGCCTGTAACTCTTAATTTTCTCCACAATTCTGGCTCTGTTTGGGTCGCTGTTCTTTAGTGAGACCGCTATGGGTGATCTCAGTGGAACACCTATTCAGCATGGTGGCCCCCTCATGGAGATTCTGCAGGTTCCTTATTTTCATATGTATCCTCACCGTTTGAGGTAAACGGTGGTATTTTCTGGCTTTAAAGCTGGCAAAACCTACTTAACATGCTTGTCAAGATAAGGCTGCTGTATTAAGTTGCTGATGGCTCTCCCTAAACTAATGCTAATACCAGAAAATATCTATATTGCAAGTTCAAAACTGTTGCTGTTATGTTTAGTGATGGTTTTCTGACATTTGAGCATCTGGTCAGTGCCAGGCGTTGTATTACGTGCTGGGTCACAAAGATGCTGAATCACTTCTCCCAGGAATCTAGTTGGACATGCAGACATACACAAAGATAGTTTCAATGATGTGTATTAAAGACTAGTTTATACTGGATGTTAAGGAACTGTAGGGGAGACACAGACCAACAGCTTCATGGAATTTTAAATAACTGGTTGGCAACTCCTCTTTATGAATTAAAGAAAAAAAGAGTACTCAAGTTTCCACATGCACGCTAGTGCATTTATACCTGCCTCTGAAAGCGAACATCCAAAAGTACAAAATACATAGAAGGAGCCCAGTGCATTCCTCCTACCATAGACCCTTGTAACCATATCAGAGGTGATGAAATCTAACAAAGAAGGGAAGAGTAGGGACATTTTAACAATACTGATTCTCCCCATCCAAGAACACAGTATATCTTTCCATCTGTTTGTGTCCTGTTCAATTTCCTTCATCAGTGTTTTATAGTTTTCCAAGTACAGGTCTTTTGCCTCCTTAGGTAAGCTTATTCCTAGGTATTTTGTTCTTTTTGAGGCCATAGTAAATGAGATTGTTTCTTTATTTTCTCTTACTGATAGTTTGTTGTTAGTGTATAGAAATGCAACAGGTTTCTGTATATTAATTTTGTATCCTGCAACTTTACCAAATTCATTCATGAGCTCTAGTCGTTTTCTGGTGATGTCTTTAGGATTTTCCATGTCATCGGCAAACAGTGGCAGTTTTACTTCTTTTCCAATTTGGATTCCTTTTATTTCTTTTTCTTCTCTGATCGCTGTGGCTAGGACTTCCAAAACTACGTTGAACAAAAGTGGCAAGAATGTATATCCTTGACTTGTTCCTGACCTTAGAGGAAACAGATTTTCACCATTGGGTATGATGTTGGCTGTTGTTTTGTCATATATGGCCTTTACTATGTTGAGGTATGTTCCCTCTATGCCCACTTTCTAGAGAGTTTTTATCATAAAAGGGTGTTGAATTTTATCATAAAGCTTTTTCTGCATCTTTTGAGATGATCATATGGTTTTTATTCTTCAATTTGTTAATGTGATGTATCACACTGATTGATTTGTGGATAATGAAAAATCCTTGCATCCCTGGGATAAATCCCACTTGATCATGGTGTATGATCCTTTTAATATATTGTTGGATTTGGCTTGCTAGTATTTTGCTGAGGATTTTTGTGTCTACGTTCATCAGTGATACTGGCCTGTCATTTTGTTTTTTTTGTGATATCTTTGGTTTTAGTATCAGCGTGACTATACCAACCAATGCAATCTACAGATTCAGTGCAGTCCCTATCATAATACCAATGACATTTTTCATAGAACTAGAACAAATAATTTTAAAGTTTGTATGGAAACACATAAGACCCTGAAAAGCCAAAACAATCTTGAGAAAGAAGAACAGAGCTGGAGGAATCATGCTCCCTAACTTCAGACTATACTACAAAGCTACAGTAATCAAAAGTAATCAAAACAGTATGGTATTGGCACAAAAACCGATACATAGATCAATAAAACAGGACAGAGAGCCCAGAAATAAACCCAAGCACTTATGGTCAATTAATCTACAACAAAGGAGGCAAGAATATACAATGGAGAAAAGACAGACCCTTCAATAAGTGGTGCTGTGAAAACTGGGTAGCTACATGTAAAAGAATGAAATTAGAACATTCTCCAATACCATATACAAAAAACAAAACAAAACAAACAAACAAAAAACCATCAAAATGGATTAAAGACCCAAATGTAATACCAGATATTATAAAACTCTTAGAGGAAAACAGGCAGAACACTCTTTGACATAAATCACAGCAATATTTTTTTGGATCCTTCTCTTGAAGTAAAGGAAATAAAAGCAAAAATAACAAAAGGGACTTAAACTTAAAAGCTTTCGCATAGCAAAGGAAACCAGCAACAAAATGAAAAGATACCCTAATGAATGGGAGAAAATATTTGCAAATGATATGATTGATAAGGGATTAATATCCAACATATATAAACAGCTCATACAACTCAACATCCAAAAAAAGAAAAAAAACACAAACAACCTGATTAAACAATGTGCATAAGAACTGAACCACATTTTTCCAAAGAGGAAATGCAAATGGCCAACAGGCACATGAAAAGATGCTCAACATCACTAATCATCAGGGAAATGCAAATCAAAACCACAATGAGATATCACCTCACATCTATCAGAATGGCTATCATCAAAAAGACCACAAATAACAAATGCTGGAGAGGGTGTGGAGAAAAGGGAACCCTCCTACACTGTTGGTGGGAATGTAAAGTGGTGCAGCCCCTATGGAAAACAGTATGGAGGTTCCTTAAAAAAACTAAAAATAGGGGCTTCCCTGGTGGCGCAGTGGTTGAGAGTCCGCCTGCCGATGCAGGGGACACGGGTTCGTGCCCCGGTCTGGGAAGATCCCACATGCCGCAGAGCGGCTAGGCCCGTGAGCCATGGCTGCTGAGCCTGCGCATCCGGAGCCTGTGCTCTGCAAGGGGAGAGGCCACAACAGTGAGAGGCCCGCCTACCGCAAAAAAAAAAAAAAAAAAAAAACTAAAAATAGAGCTACCATATGACTCAGCAATCCCACTCCTGGGCATATATCTGGAGAAAACCATAATTCGAAAAGATACATGTACCCCAATATTCACTGAAGCACTGTTTACAATAACCAGAACATGGAAGCAACCTAAATGTCCATCGACAGAGGAATGGATAAAGAAGATGTGGTACACATATACAATGGAATATTACTCAGCCATAAAAAAGAATGAAATAATGCCATTTGCAGCAACATGGATGACTTGGAGGGCATTATTCTAGGTGAAACAAGTCTGACAGAGATAGACAAATACTGTATGATCTCACTGATAAGTGGAATCTAAAAAATACAACAAACTAGTGAATATAACAAAACAGAAGCAGACTCACAGATACAGAGAGAACAAGTGGTTACCAGTGGGGAGAGGGAAGGCTGGAAGGGCAATACATGGGTAGGGGATTACAAGGTACAAACTATTATGTATAAAATAAGCTAAAGGGATATATTGTACAACACAGGGAGTATAACCAATATTCTACAATGAATATAAATGGAGTATAATCTTTAAAAATTGTGAATCACTATATTGTACACCTGTAACATATAATATTGTACAGCAATGATATTTCAGTTTTCAAAAAAGAAACATCCCAAAAAAAAAGAAGGGAGAAGGACAGAGAGGTTTGCTGAGAAGGGTAGACCAGAAGGCTGAAAAATCTGGTCAGCTTGAGTCCAGTCTATATGGCTGTATTTCCCATTTGTGTTTTAATTGTCACGAGTTCCTCACATATTAAAGATGCATATTCAAATAAATCCCAAAATGTATTCAAGTTAGACATAAATTAGTTTTTCATTATCTTAGTTTTAGGATAATCTGTCTCACTAGAGTATTCTTTCCAAACACTGCAGAAATAAAAGTTAAGAAGATTCTAATTGAATTTGAAAAGCTTTCCCTTAGAAAGACATTAGTATTAATAGCATTTGAACTATTGAGTTAAAATATTAACATTTTCCACTTAAAGTGAAATTTAATAATGTATAGTAAAGTAATGTATACACTAGTGGTTCAGAAGTATAAACGATAAAAGATAATGAGGCTCTTGTCTTTGTAACATGACTAAAACTCAGAATCTTCTAAAATGGATTTTATAAGCCTTGATTCTGTCATTCATTAGTGTGCAGTTTCCAGGCTGATCTTATTGAAAACCTCAGGGGAACATATTTTAAAACTTTCTAGTCTAATATGCTTTGTCACTCATGAAAAGTGACTTCTTCACAGACTTGTGGCTGCCAAGGGGAGGGGTGAGGGTTGGATTGGGAGTTTGGGATTAGCAGAGGCAAACTAGTATATATAAAATGGATAAACAACAAGGTCCTCCTGCAGAGCACAGTGAGCTACATTCAATATCCTGTGATAAACCATAATGGAAAAGAATATGAAAAAGAATTTATATATTGCATATGTATAACTGAATCACTTTGCTGTACAGCAGAAATTAACGCAAATCAACTACACTTCAATAAAATAAACTTAAAATAAAATAAAAAGTGACTTCACATAGTTTCAGATAAGGTCTGTAATGTGTTACATTGTTAAAAAAAATAAAACTCGGGGGCTTCCCTGGTGGCGCAGTGGTAGAGAGTCCGCTTGCCAACGCAGGGGACACGGGTTCGTGCCCCGGTCCGGGAAGATCCAACATGCCGTGGAGCAGCTGGGCCTGTGAGCCATGGCCGCGGAGCCTGCGTGTCCATAGCCTGTGCTCCGCAACGGGAGAGGCCACAACAGTGAGAGGCCCGTGTACAGCAAAAAATAATAATAATAATTAATAAAAAATAAAACTAGGCAGTTCATTTTTTCATATTATATTCTATACACACACACACTTTTTCTCACATTTTTAAAAAGCTTTCAGAGCTGAAGTTCAAGAGGTAACTCCAGCTCTTTCACTGTTTGACAACTCAGTAGTGACAGGCAATAAAACATCATAGTGCTTACTTAATTTGCAAAATGTCCATGGCTCTGAAGAGTAAAATATACATATTATATATATATATATATATATATATATATGTATAAAATATATGTTTACATTTATAGTAAATGTCTAAAAAGAAAGGTCTTGCAACGATTATGCTTGAATATTATTTAAACGTATTGATATGATTCTGGTTAAAAGACAACTTTTAATGTTGCCAATTGGGTGTCAGTTGGAATTACAATCTCAAAAAATTCACCCCACTCTTTCCTATATGGGGAACTGTAAGTGTCCTGCTCTAGACAGAATGTTCCAAGCCTTCCTTTTTGTGTTCACTGGTGTAGGCAGCCTTCTGAGATGACCCCCAATGATCCCTGCCCTCCTCACCTTCGTGCCCTGGGTAACCCCCTCCTGTTGAAGGTGGCGCCTTGCTTCTAAGGGACAGAATACTGCCATGTATTAGGATAACACTTCTGAGATGAAGTCACAAACGACTGTGACTTCTATTTTGAAGGAGGGACCTCTCCTGTTTGTTTTCATGAAGTGATCTGTGAGCTGCCTTTTGGAGAACCCCATACACCAAGGAACTGAGAACTTCTATCCAGGTGAACACGAGGGGCTGAATCCAGCCATCCTTCCCATAAACACGGGAGTGAGCTTGAAAGAAGATGCGTCTAGGCTTGAGATGTCTCAGGTCCCAGGGGAATGCAACCTCATCAGGAACCCTAAGCCAGAGGACCCAGGGAAGCCACACAATTCCTGACCCATGGAAAGGGTGAGGCAATACATTTTGCTCTTTGTATCCATTACATTTTGGCATAACTTGTTACAAGCTATAGATAACTAATGCATTCACCAACACCATCTCTGAAAGTGGTACTTTCCCACGGACTAGATCATCTGTAAGTAAATACATAGAAAGCCCTGTGTCCTATCTCTTGGTATGTGGAAAAACCTCAACTGGATATTTACTAGATATTGGTTGGAATTACCTTAATTATAGATCAAGCACAGGCCAGCTCCTAGGAGTACTAAGATTAATACAAGTAATCCATGGCGGTTCTTACAACGTCTCCAGTGGTGATTTCTGGCAGGGCTGGTTTCAAGTCCAAAACTGACCACGGATCTGTGGTAAGATCTTGATCGATAACCTGGTCTTTTTGAGTCTGCCGTCTCATTAACCAAACTGAAATCATAAAACTTATCATGGAGCATTTTTTGTAAGACTAAAATAATATGTGTGGAGGATCTGACATTTAGAGGGGTCTTAACCCACCACAAATATTATTTTTATGTTCCCAGTCACCAAAGCGCTCTTAATTTAACAAGGAAGGCAGAAATGATTATGGGGAAATGTAGTATGTGATTTAATACAGGTAGATGCATTGTACAGTGGGAACACAGGCTTAGAAGCAATCATTCTTCCATCTAAATATTGAGAACATCTCTAGTTGGTTGACTCTGAAGAGAGTAAAATGAAAACCGTATCGGGCTATGATGGCCCCCCTCTTACTAAGACTTCATTAGCTAGCTTTGAAGATGAGACCAGACTTCTCACATACTTACGCGTTTTCCTAAGTCAAGTTAGAAGGAAGAGAACATGCAGGTTTGATCTGAAATTAAACTACAAGTGATGCCAAGATGTTTTTTGAAATACACACACACACACGCACACACACCCCTTACCAAATAAATGGCTGCCCTTAATTCATTGTACAATGTACAGTCTTTGACAGTAAATGCTAGACCTGTATAGTTTTAAAAGTTTCATTAAGTGTTTCTTCACTGCAACCTTCAGCAAATGGGAATTTAGAACAGGCACAAATACCTCATAAAAATGGCTTATTGCAAACTGCTTTGTTTTAATGTTCAATTAGCATTCACTGAGCTGCATTTCTCCACCTTCACCAGGCAGCTGCAGTTCCTCACTGTTTAGCTCCTTCGAAATTTTTACATATCCAGATATTTATATCGTCAGCTGAACACATTACAAGTATTTAGTGAGAAAACTTATGTTTGTTTTTCTTTTTTTGTCTGGCTGCTGCACTGCACTGTCTTAAATAAACCCCATGTTGCTTCAGAGCACTGAGGGGAATCAAACGCCAGGAGCTTTTTTGCAAGAGAATAGCTAAGCCTGGGCTCTTTTTAAAAATTATTTATTTATTTATTTATTTTGGGCTGTGTTGGGTCTTCGCTGCTGCGTGTGGGCTTTCTCTAGTTGTGGCGAGCGGGGGCTACTCTTCGTTGTGGTGCACGGGCTTCTCATTGCGGTGACTTCTCTTGCTGTGGAGCACGGACTCTAGGCTCAGGGGCTTCAGTAGTTGTGGCACGTGGGCTCAGTAGTTGTGGCTCGCGGGCTCAAGAGCGCAGGCTCAGTAGTTGTGGCACACGGGCTTAGTGGCTCCGCGGCATGTGGGATCTTCTCGGACCAGGGCTCGAACCCATGTCCCCTGCACTGGCAGGCGGGTTCTTAACCACTGCGCTACGAGGGAAGCCCCTCAGGCTCTTTCTTGACTCTTCAGATGGAAAAGGGAGGTGGCAACCACCTCCTCAGGTGTCAGGAAGAATTCTAAGGTCTCCCAGACACTGAGTCTGTTTTCTCATCCCTCAGTCTAGTCTGAATGCAGCATGAGTGCCCCAGAGTAAGAAAGCTGCATGCCAGTGTTCCCGTCTGTTACAGGAATGGAAGATTCCATGCAAACGTAAGGTATCATTATTATGGTTCTTGTTCTTGTTGTGTAGCACGGTCTGTTTACCTCTGTCAGAACTGTATGGGGTTGTGAGGGAGAGTTCCTTATCGCCAGGTCCTCCTCCATGGTGACAGGGGGACACTGAGACAGGTTCCTTCTTTTTGGGTAGAATTCCCATTTCTGCTGCTTCATCAAAGAGAATGAACACAACCTGGACAAACTATCTTCTAGAGCCTTTCCTATAAAGAATACCGGAATTTTTACAGTTTTTAAAATCATGATGAACATTTTAAATTAAAAATCAAAGTGACCAACGGTCAAAAGTATGCACTTCCTAAAACACACAGTTATCTTTAGGAAGACGGAATTCTTGGGACTATTACCACGGGGTTCTCTTGAGGGAGTGCTTTACAGAACACGAGTGACTCAATGTGTTGAAATGAGAAACTGTTTTCACAGGTAGAAGCCAAAGCTTTTTTGCTTTCTTCCTTCAGCAACATCTACCTTTATCGTGTAGTTTGCAGCAGCTTTGCACTTTTCTAAAGTTATCATTTTAGACTACAGGGCTGTGGATATAGCTTACTGTACCTTCTGAAAAATTTTGAAAGGCTTTCTAACACCTATCACATCTGAAGCAAGCATTTATTTAAGCAAAGAATAAGCCCCTGAGCGATCTTTTCTATTAGGTCGAATGTTTACTGTCATGGTTTATTGTTTCTCCCCTAAAAATCTTCATTCACAATATAGGATGGAGAAGCCCATGAAACAAAAAAAAAATAAATATGTATGTGTTCTAGGATAGTGAGACTTTATGAAAAACGTTAGCACAGTATAATTGTTTCATGTTTTCAGCTAGGTAAGCATCAGGTAAAGATTAAACACGTAAATAGAGCTTTTTTCCCTTGAAAATCTTGACATACTTTTCTTGTGTTCTGACACACTCAAGATAATTTTCATATAAACAAAAGTGAAGTAAATTCGCACCTCTTCTGCACTTTGGCATGCTCATCTTTTAAAGCTAAATAAAAAAGCTGATATTTATTCCTTTAATTTCACCTCATTATATCTATTTTCAGTTTATCCAATCAGGACACTTTCTAAGCCTTCTGGCAATAATGAGATTACATAATAGACCATGATCCAGAAAGCATGCCACAGGGAAACAAAAGCCCTGACATGTCAGTTGACTACAAATTTGTTCTAAGCTAGCAACGTGATAAAATCGAAATGGTTTTAAACATCAGCACAGTAGAAGAGTAATTTAATTTCAGTGTCAAGTACGCTAGCCTGGTTAGAGCACATCTCCTGTTTCCAAACCACCGCCTCTATCCACAATATAGGGTGGGCCATGAACACCACACTCTCCTTGGGATCCTGGCAGACAGAAGTAATCAACAGCAACAGTGTTTCTGAAAGAGCCTGAACCACAGTAGTGCAGGTAGTCACAGTAATTCATCAGCACTGGTACCTTCTGGGATACAGACTGGACAGACTACGCTGAGTAAAGCAAATCAAGAGCGAACTCAGGCCTCTGACAATGAAGATGGGGGACCTGGGAATGTTTAGCCAAGAGTGACCAGATCCAGAAGAGCCTGGGTGCTCTTCAGACACTTGAAGAAGTACCGCCCGAAGAGGAAGGAGACGGACTGTGTGTGTTACGCCTCTTCAACTGGAAACGAAGAACAGGGAGAGAATTCCAGGGAGGGTCCTAGCTCATAATCAGAAGGAAATGCCACTTAGTAAAATTAGCCAAACAAGCACTCTTAAAATGTAGCAGGTACCCTCAACCACTGTAACTACTCAAAAGCAGCTGAGGGGTCAGTGCTCGAGAGGAATTTGGTAACAGTAAACAAGACTGTCACTCAAATTAACAACCCAAGGCTAGATTAGGACATTAGAACACTCTTAGGTTTTCATGAAAATAATTATTTTGTCACCATCTATACCAGATTAGCTCTCATTAAGTTCAAATATTTTAGCACAGCATAATTACTGAGTTTGGTTGCAGGCATGATTTCTGTATTCATAGTAGACTGTGGACACCTCTCCTGTTGAAAGCTCTTTGGGTAAAAACTTGAAATAGATCCTACATATTCTATGAATTTATCTGCACCACTTTTGGGCGCCACCAACACTTGGAAGCATTAACTGGACATAAAAGTATTTATCATCATGGAAGCCAATGAATTCTCTTAATACATTAGTAGGTGGAGACAGTCATTCTACATTTATTTTTACCTCCACTGTGACATTTAAGAAACTGTGATAATATTACGTTAAGGAGGTGCTCACAAAATGCTGGGAACATCTCAAAAGTGCACAGATGCCGGTGTGAAAGGACTCACTTAAAAACAGCTGCATTTGTGTTATCCACAAGTCCATACTGACGGTAAATAAAACCACAAAGGACAAAGGATAGCCCTTCTTTCGCCACTAATAAATGCCGAAGAAATGCAGTTAGCAAATCACCATTTTGCAGTCATCACACTGGCATTAATGCCAGCTAGACGTCAAAGTGAGTGCGATCAACAAGATACACAGGTAGTCTCAAAATATCTCACGGATTTCTTATCAGTACCATAAACTTCTTATGAGTTACCAAGGGAAAATTAGTAACTTTATGGGAGAGAACAGAGCAAAGTAAATGTGGCAAAGTTTTAACGTGTCCTGAATCTGGGTAAATGCTTACTATCAATTTGTCTATAATTAGACATTTTCTGTATGCTTGAAAATATGTCAAAATTAAAAGTGACTAAAATAAAAGAGAAATAGGGATGAAAATGGAGACAAATGAAAAATAAATTGGATAATGCTACTTGCGTGAACATTTTCTGCAAAATTTGGAGTAACCAGAGAAGGAAGCATATACCACATTATATTACCACTCACCATATATAAATAAGCACATTAAAAAATGTGTGTGATTAAAGTCTGAATTTAGAAGAGCAAGGTAGTTTCCAGCTTTTACATTTGGCATTGGCCTTGGTAGAGATTCTGCACTTGCTTCTGAGAAGTTCAGGCATCCGCAGGGACAATGGGATAATCCCACACAGCTTGGAAACCTAAATATTATTATGCATGTTTCCGGTTAAGGTAAGTCCCACTGCACTTCATGTTACAAGGTGTTCTGCTGTCTTCCTCTTCAATGTTTCCTATGAGTCTTTCCGCTTCCTTTCCGCTTCCCTAGCACCTGACTTTTGCATATCGGCCTAATACGACAGTGCACATTGACCAGAAAGCAACATCCCTCTCCTGAGTCAATTCCTCACAAACTTCAGTCAGAATGACCTCAGAAACAGCTTATTGGTTTCCCAGAGATGTACAATTATTTACATTTTAATTCAAACTTAGCTTCCAGAGGCAGAATCCAAGTTAAATTAAATGTATACAATTTGCTCATACCATTTATGGAGTTCAGTGTCATTACTGATTTTCAGAAATGTATCCGCATGACATGTATGTGAGGAATTTCGGCCCGAAATCCTGGGTGCCCATTGTCTTTCTCCATATGGGAAAATGCATCTCTCAGTCCCCTTGTCCACGAGGGGAAAGCACAGGGACAGCAGAAGGATTAGAGGCAGAAAATAGGTTTGAATAAAATAAATGATCATGGAGTGTCTTCCTTCTGTTTTGAATGGGTTTTAAGAATATTATAAGTAGTTCTCAATGAAAATACTAGATACTGACCAATGACCCTGATCCCCGAGACTTGGTCTCGAATGGTTTCTTCTCACTGTGTCCTGGAAGGAGCGTAGGGTCTTTTCTACACTGACGCCTGAGCCTTAGATGGTAAATGAGCAGAAAGCATTGGGCCAAGGGGCTCAAGCTAAAGCGCTAGGGCCTTACGTATCTCTGGCTTTTGAAATCCCAGCACTGTTGAGCCCCCTCGAGACTGAAAATAGCATCGTGGAAGGGCCCTCCGTGACGGTGGCTCTCAGAAGAGCAGCCTCCAGGGCGACGCTGGGGGCGGGGGGTGACTATTCACCACGTGGTCAAAATTCCTATGCTGTTGGCAACGGTTCTTCCTGCAACTAGCAAGTTACTGGTGGTCTCTGGTACCCAAATAACATCAGGCTAAAACTAAAAGCTTGCTCCTAGAAAATAAAACATGTCACTCACTGAAGTGTGTGCTATTCACACGAAGATGGCGTGAATGGTCGCTGCAACACGAGACTCAACCCCACCGTCCCCCGCCCCATCCATTCTGAGCCCTCCAGCCGTCCATGTATCTACTCTACTTTCTAAACAAGTCATCTCCCCACCTGGCCCTACTTTCCAGATCCCTGCCCCAAATTCTTGCTCCTTGCTGTGAATTAGGGCCAAATGTTGAAAAGTAACAGGTCTTGGAATGATTGGGAGATTATATCCAGATTAAGAAAATCTTAGCAAAAGAGAATGGAAAAGAAAAACAAAACAAACAGGAAACAAAATTTTGATTTGTCGTATCAACACCTTCAAAGTGTTTCAGGGGACTCATTCAGGACTTCTGTAAAACTTTGCTGACATTTCATCTCAGATACATCCCTTCTCTTTTTGGCTTCAGATAAGGTTATAAAAATCTAAATGTTTCCGTTAAGTGAAGCTTCCTGATTCAACCTCTTTCATGTAAGTGTACATGAAAAAGAAATGTGTCCGCTTCTTAATTATTTTCCGGATGATCACTGTCCAAAAGCATCTTGTTCAGATTTGTACTGTTATTTCCAAACATATGATTGTACCCTACTTGAAGTTTTTTGGAAATGATATCAGGTACATGTTTTCTTCTTGGTGCTTTTTTATTTTCTGCAGATCCTCACCATTAAAATCAGCCTTTGGCCTGAAGCTTATTGCTTCAGGATGAGCACAAACAAAGATCAGAGTTAAATTCCTGGCTTTGAAGAGCTAGGTAGAATTCTCTTTTCCTTTGTAGCAGAAATATGGGTCTTGAAAGCAAAGCATTTCTTCCAAGAAATGGGTGCTGGAGAAATTATTTTTGTAATTCCAAATGTTGCATTTGAATACCAAGAGGTGAATACCAGAGAACTCAAAACACTTTAGCCCTGGAGTGAGAGAAATGCACACAGAGCTAAGCACCTCCCCAAGCCAAGGGAGATGAGAATCCAACAGAAAGGAAACGACTGCAGGACCAGATCTGCAGTAAGTGTCCTGTGGGTAGGGGAGTGTGTGCTTTTACCAGGAAGCAGCGGAGACATCAACATGCATTTAGGCATCCTCGCCTCACCTGAAACTCTGACAGGAAGCAGTCTCTTCCTGCAAAAGGAAACGCATTATACATAGGAGATGGTGGTAAGAAAGAGGGATGGAGACCAGTTTTGTGATTCTCTGGGGACCCCAGTGACACAGGGGGAGCTTTAGAGCAGAAGAGGAACTGGGGGCGGGGGGGCGGGTACCAGGGCCCAGATGAACTCACAATTCAGCAGAAACGAACAACAGGTAAGCTCCTAGAAACTGAGGCTTCCCCAAGAGGAAGGAGAGGAGAAGACAGACAATACACTGGCATAATCACTTCCAGGAAACGACAGACTTCAGACGGGCAAAGCGGAGGTTTGAGAGCTGAGCTGCAGCCCGATACAGAGGAAAAAGGAACAATCTGTAGGCACTTGAATCTCCGATTTCACTTTAACTCGCTATACATGATACAAAGAACAAGCCAATGAACCTCTCAGAGCTTAGTATCATCACAGCAAAGCTAGAATTTGAGGCAGTTACACATCAAATAACACACAGAAAGCATTCAATAACTTGCAGTTAATATTATAATTGCTATCATTATCGTTGTTAGAAAAAAATAAGCCTCTGAGGTATGTTACGCACTATGATCACCGTGTCTGAATTTGACTACATGAGGGTAATCTGTGCGCATCATCTTTCCCCATTAGCCGTTATTACACTAAAAGAGGGAAGAGATATGGGAACATATGTATATGTACAACTGATTCACTTTGTTATAAAGCAGAAACTAACACACCACTGTAAAGCAATTACACTCCAATAAAGATGTAAAAAAAAGAGAGAGAGAACAAATAACAAAACGTTCCAATCCGTCTGCAGGAATAAGTTTAATGTAGATGGATCACTTTGTAAGGGCAGCCGTAAAGATCATGACAGGCCATGCGAAACCACTCCAAGTTGCCAATGATCCCTCAAATTAAGAAATCCCTTCAAGGGACTTCCCTGGTGGTCCAATGGTAAAGACTCCACCTTCCAATGCAGGGGACACAGGTTCGATCCCTGGTCAGGGAACTAAGATCCCACATGCCACGGGGCAACTAAGCCCCCGGGCCACAACTTCTGAGCTCACACGCCTCAATGAGAGAGCCCGTGTGCTGCAAAAGACAGAACCCACGTGCCCTGAAGCCTGCTCGTCACAACTAGAGAGAGAAAACCCACACGCCACAACTAAAGAGAAGCCCGTGCACCACAATGAAGATCCCATGCACCGCAACTGAGACCCCATGCGGCTGAAAAATAACTAAATAAATAATAAATAATAAATAAAAGTACTCTTTTAACAAAAAAAAAATTTTTTTTTAAATCCCTTCAAGACAAACTGGTGTAAGGAAATGGCACTTGGGTGAGAGCCCGTGTAATTCTGTGGATCTCATGACACTGATCTTATCTAAGTGTGTTGCAAATATGATTGAATATTCCAAATCACCAGGACCAACAGCAGAGATGGTTTAAGCAAAATGGATCAGACCTAGAGTTCTGGATCACTTGCTCCAAGTGTGGCCCATGGACCGGCATATCAACATCTCCTGGGAGATACTGAGAAATGCAGAATCTCAGGCCCCAGCCTAGTCCTGTTGAATCAGCATCTGTATTGTAACACAACCCCTGAAGCTTTACACACAATGAAGTTTGAGAACTGCTGGCCGAATGCTAGCACTTGCATTACACAGCACAGGGAAGTCTGCTCGATATTATGTAACAACCTAAATGGGAAAAGAATTTGAAAAAGAATAGATACATGTATATGTACAACCGAATCACTTTGCTGCACACCTGAAACGATCACAACACTGTTAATCAATTCTACTCCAATATAAAATAAAAAGTTAAAAAAAAAGCAGGAGGAATAATTCTGAGTAGTGTCTTTTAATAAAGCTTATTTGTATGTAATGTAACATGAATAGATCAATTATCTAGTAATATACAGCGGCACAGATGAACATATTTTGAGATAGAGACATGAGTAAATAAACGCTGGTGAAACGTTGTGTTCATATCGTTTAAAAGTGAAATGTGTACTCCATAAGTGTTCTGTTTTGCTTGAACTTATGACACTGCTTTCAGAAATTGGCAAAATTAAGGCCACTGTTCTGAAAATAAAATATCTGTGTTCTTTTCTGTGGTGTCACTTTTTCACATATTTATGTACTGTAGATGTCCCTTTGTCTCCCAGCCTGGACACTAATGAGTTATCATCTTTCCTGCAAAACTACAGGCACAACTTCCAGCATAGGATCATTAAAATAGTTTGCAAATAAATAATTCCAGCATCCAAGATATAATTTTTTTTTTTTACTTATCTAATGAGAGTCACTGATCCTGTTATAGTCAACCTGATCTCCCTACCGGTGAGTATTGTACCACATCACCTGCTAAGATGCTTGGAAACTAATGCTTAGAGAACCCACATCAAAGACCACAGGGTACAAGCACCGTTGCATGCATGGTCTTGTTCTCTCACCAGGCAGGGAATGTGTCGTCTTTATCTTTATGTATCCATGCATTAATCATTGCCTGGCACACAGAGGATGCTCACCAATGTTATTAAATTAATAATGAATGATTTCAGCAAACTGTATGTGCTTTTCTGTCTTTGTGATATTTTTAGGAACGACCTGCAATCGGTCACTTCCTATCAGGTGCTTCAAGACACAGTTTTCCATGTAAATTCAGCTTGCCAGCCTTTGCTTTCACTTTATTTTTACGCATTGTCTCTTGAAATCAGTTCAGTACAATAATGAATACTGCACTATCTTTCAGGAATTCTAACGCCTGTGATATCTACTGGCTGAGAGGTTGGTGGTGGTTGTAAGCTATGGGAGAGGAGACAGCTACTGTGCTCTTGCTCACTTTGTACTGTCAGGCAGGCTGCCCAGAGCTGAAGACTTGGAAGGTCCCTGCCCACCCCCAGGGCTGCAGTACTGGCTGCAGCCCAGACCGTTTACAACCAGTTACTAACCAGCAGTTGCCTTGTAACCTGCCCTTTTAGTTCACTGCAAAGTCTATTTGGAACAAACCGTGTTCCATTCTGCATTCAAAGTAATACAGTTCTGGGTAGTTTGGCATTGTTAAGTGGTACTGTAAGCAGTAATGGTGTTTTCAAACTCACTTTTTCTTCCTGGAAGAAATACATAATTTCTGTTTTCTAAGGATTCTGTCATTGCTTCAGCCAGCTTCTACTTTTTATGTTTTTCTTCCATCCCATGTCTTTTGGGGTTTAATTGTTTTTTTTAATAGTTTTTCACCCTTGATAATTCGGAAGCTTTTAACATGGCGTGGACAACAGCAGTAAAACCAAGACAACAATTTTCTGTTTAATCCGGATTTCATTTGTGAGAGTTCAAGTAAATTTTACCTACAATGTCAGTGTTCACTGTAAAATAGCAGCATTATTTACAATTGCCAAGATATGGAAGCAACCTAAATGTCCATCGACAGATGAAAGGATAAAGAAGATGTGGTATATATTCACAAGGGACTACTACACAGCCATAAAAAAGAATGAAATTTTGCCATTTGTAGCAACACGGATGGACTTGGAAGGCATTATGCTAAGTGAAATAAGTCAGACAGAGAAAGACAAATACTGTATAATATCACTTAAATGTGGAATCTAAAAAAATACAACAAACTAGTGAATAAAACAAAAAAGAAGCAGACTCAGATACAGAGAACAAACTAGTGGTGACCAGTGGGGAGAGTGTGGGAGGGGTAGTTTGGGGTGAGGGAATGGGCAGTACAAACTACTGGGCGTAAGACAGGCTACAAGGATGTTTAGTAGAACACGGGCAATAGAGCCAATATTTTTTCATCACTGTAAATGGAAAGTAATCTTTAAAAATTGCATAAAAATTTAAACATGAACCTCAATCACAGCACCATTTTACTTTTTAAAAACTAAACCAGAACACGTGCACATCTCCTCATGGGCGCAACACAGGTCAGCACCCCTCCTCCAATTCCCTGATGCTTAATGGACACAAAACAAAGCCTCTGATGGATGCCTCTGATCACCCCTCTTAAACATGATGCTCAGAAGTTAAAACTGCCATTAAAATGTGAAACTCTTCACTGCAATTCTGGCAATACAAATAACACCCATTCTACGTAATGTTATTTTTAAGAGTGCACACATAGGACGTGAAAAAAAAAATCAGCTGATTCTAGTCCAGTTAGCTGTTTGCCCAGTTAAATGAAGGAAAAGAATTCTTAGGCAATCCCTCAGCCAACTGGTAGGTGTTCCTACAGAACTAGATACATTAGTGAGTCAAACTCTTGACCAGTGGGTTCTGGAGAGATGTCCAGAAATAGTTGTGGTTTCCAGAGCCATCGAAACAGTGTGACCCAGACAGTGCTTACTGGCAGACCAACGCCAAGGGCACACAGAGCGAATTTAAGGGGGCAGTGACGTCTTTAGGGTCACCTATGCTTGGGAAGCCCTCTGGTTACTTTGATGAATTAGCCAGTTAAGTACCTAACCATTTTCCTTCTTCAAAGCTGGTCAAGTTCACTTTAGGTACACAGTGACCATCAGTCCCCCAAAATACATCCAGAGTACAAACTCCCAGGAGAATCATGGAGAGCTCTCTCACTGATGTGAACTTGTGTAGGAGTCAGCGGGCCCGAGATTCCAATTATGAGGGTTTATAAATTAATTTGGATCAATCTGTTAACTGCTCTGTCTTTTTCTCTCTCTGTGAATTGAGACATACACTCTTACCCCCATGGAAGCTGTGCTAACCAGACGACAATGAAATGGCATCCAGAAAGTGCTGAAAAGGAAAAAACAAAAACAAAAACAGCCAGCCACCTGTCAGTCTATACTTCTACACCCAGTGGAAATTTCTCAGCTTTTGCAGCAGACCTGCATTTTAAGAAACAGTAAACAAAATTCCTCAGGCACAACAGAAATGATACCAGACGGAAAATGGAATTTATACAAAGAGTGACAGAATGTTAAACCTGTGGGCAAATATAACAGACTTTCACTTACTTGTTTTAAAATTTCTTTAAAGATAATTAACAGTTCAGAGTAAAATTTAATAATAAATTATGGGTTGAATATATATGTTGAAGGAAAATGTGTAACAAAAATTGCACAAAAGACAGGGTGGGTAGTATACTGTTATAAGCTTCTTACATAGTAAGGAAAGGGGTAAATTATTATTTGAAGGTGTTAAAGATGCATGATAAACGCTAGAGTAAGTGCTACAATAATTTTATTAAAAAATTAAAAAGAAGTATATCTAGGGCTTCTCTGGTGGTGCAGTGGTTGAGAGTCCGCCTGCCGATACAGGGGACATGGGTTCATGCCGCGGAGCGGCTGGGCCTGTGAGCCATGGCCACTGAGCCTGCACGTCTGAAGCCTGTGCTCCGCAAAGAGAGAGGCCACAACAGTGAGAGGCCCATGTACCGCAAAAAATAAATAAATAAATAAAAATAAAGAAGTATATCTAATAATCCAATGGCAGAGACCAATGAGATCCTACAAAATGAATTTTTATTTTGTACAAAAACTTTTACCTTTATTTCTCTTAAATACTACTTATAATTTTAATACAAATAATAAGAGGCCCAAACCAGATCAATGTCAAGGTCTTCCTAAGATTTCTATGCAGATTAAAGGTGTACGAAGAGTACATCTTTTAAACTGAAGAGTTTAAAAATGGATGAATTGTTGCTTTTTATGTTTGCTAACTGGTTTCTTAAATGTGGCAGATCTAATATCATGTTTCATGTCTTAAGTAACTGCAGGGCTGGGTCAGCACTATGTGAGTCTCCCCAGTCCCCCAACCCTACCCACCATGGCAACACACCCAGCATGGGCAGGCGGGTCTTGATTTCCAGAGCAACCACCAATCAGGCAAATCCTGCTCTCTCTCCCTCAGTGACTGCCTGAGGTACCCCAGACCTTGGAGACCAAAGCCGTCTTCTTCCCTGGCTATCAACTGATTCAGAGATGATCCACCAATACCAAAGTCCGGCCTTATGCTGTAAATTCCTGGACTGATTTTCAGTGGTGTTAACTGGAAGGGGCATGAAATAGTCCAGAATGAGGAGAGGAAAGTAGGAAAAACCAGGAAAATTGCAGAAAACCAGACCCAAGGCCCCAATTAGTCCATCCATGAGCTAAACGAAGACTTTTATATGACATGAGCCATGAGTTAATATTTAAGAGAATGGAAAATAGATCTTCTGTTACTTCTGGTGGCCAATCCACAACAAGAATACTTCAAAATAATTTAATAAAAACTTTGGAAGGTACATATGATTAAAAACCAGGAGCCAGG
This sequence comes from Mesoplodon bidens, assembly GCF_964165515.1. Lineage (NCBI taxonomy): Eukaryota > Metazoa > Chordata > Mammalia > Artiodactyla > Ziphiidae > Mesoplodon > Mesoplodon bidens. The sequence goes on from NC_138180.1 coordinate 48,320,029, forward strand.
GGCTTCCCTGGTGGCACAGTGGTTGAGAATCTGCCTGCCAATGCAGGGGACACGGGTTCGAGCCCTGGTCCGGGAAGATCCCACATGCCACGGAGCAACTGGGCCATGAGCCACAACTACTGAGCCTGCGCGTCTGGAGCCTGTGCTCCGCAACAAGAGAGGCCGCAATAGTGAGAGGCCCACACGCCGCGATGAAGAGTGGTCCCTGCTTGCCACAACTAGAGAAAGCCCTCGCACAGAAACAAAGACCCAACACAGCCATAAATAAGTAAATTAATTTTTAAAAAAATTAAAAAAAAAAACAGGAGCCAAATTATCCCAAGTTTAAATTAATGAATGAAATACCAACAGTGAAACGTTGACCCTAAGCTGTATACAAGGCTTGCTGCCTAGTTTGATGGGGAGTCGAAGGACAGAGAAAGACATAATTGCTGCTCTTAGCTGAACAACACACTCGTGGAAGAGACAAAACTTATTAAGCATGAGAAACACGACAAGGATCTCAGGACATATTTAAGCCTCGTTTACTAGGGCCTACTCCAGTTTCAAAGAGAAAAAAAATACGATCTCCATCGTCTAAAGAATGAGTTCAGAAATTTTCTCCCAGGAACTGGCTCTTCAGTTGGGCTTAAAGTGACGAAATTGAATGGAAAATGAGTAGAAGAGAGAACGTAACTCTAGAAATAATGTGGGCAAGAATGTAGGGGTAAGTACTCATACACATAGAGTGTATTTTGAAGAGAGGGAGAAGGCCGGCCTTCTGGAACAGAGAAGCATATCTGAATGACTCTATTACTTCAGTCACAGATTTTTGAAAAACGTATCGCTTCTTCATTCTTTCTCTCTCACATCTGCATTGAGATGCCTTTTACCTCACTTTGTTTCTCCCTTGGATTACAAGTGAATACAGTCAGGAATGAAAATATTTTAGCAAGTGGGGAAACTTCACCCCAAAATAAATCATTGCTAGTTGTAAATTTCAGCAACGAAAAATACTTTATAGACAAGCTACCCTAAATAAAAAGACATAATGATAGATGCTTAGACATAAGATATGATCCCTGCCCTTAAATAGTTTATCTATAAGGGTAAAAAACCCATACACATGTCTGATTATAGTTGGAAGCAGGTTATGACAATAGCAGTAAGATAGTAAATTCAGAGACGTGGTTACCACTTCCTGCTGTGGGGATTATAAACTGTAATAATGTATGTATTAGTCAGCTAGGGCTACTATAACAAAACACCAGAGACTGGGTGGCTTAAACAACAGAATTGCATTTTCTCACAGTCGTAGAGGTTGGGAAGTTGGAGACCAAGATGCCAGCAAGGTAAGTCTCACTGCGATGCCTCTTCTCTTGGCTTGTAGTGGCCGCCATCTTGTTGTGTGCTCACATGGCCTATTTATGTACGCTCTTGGGGGAAAAAGAGCAAGGTCTCTGGTGTCCCTTCTTGTATGGGCACTAATTGCAGCATGGGGCCCCACCCATGCAGCCGGAAGGTGTGGAGATGTGCCTGTTTTTCATGCCCCATGCTAGGGGTCTGAGATGGAATCCCATCCAGGCAACTGTGAGAACAGTTATTTTGAGAACTGTTCATGTGAATATTGCAGTTTCTCAAGGTTCAGAGGAGGGCAAGTTAGCAAAAAGAGGGGAAAGGGAAAAAAAGGAAGAGAACAAAATAGGGGAAAGGTTTTAGGGTCCAAGGGAAGGAAACTGGGTTGTTTTCATCCATTCACACCCCCTTGGGATGTTTCCATGGACGTGCTTCATGGCTTCAGTTATTTTCTACCAAAAAGACTGTGCTCAAATACACAGGGAAGACTCTATTCTGAACATTTCCTACTAAAGTAGAAAAATAGCTTCGTGTTAAAAAGACCCTGAGGTTTATCAGGTTTTTCTTGCTTTGCGGTTCAAGCTGTCCCTCCTTTTTGAAAATATCTTTGGGTCTCATCTGTAATTATTCTAAAGATCTCCAGATTTACATAGAAGTGCAGGTTACAGATTGTCTTTCCACATCTTTCCTCTTTTACGTGGCTCTAAGTGGATCACTGGGATGAGACAGATTTCCTCTGGTCAGTGATGTCAGCAGGCGTGGAAGGTTCTTTCCTTTCTGTTTCCCAAGGAAACACATCTGGTCCCTGACGTGCGTGTGGGTTGCAGACAAGTTGTTAAAATGGAACCTTCTGTTTATGACAAATAATAATGGGCTTAATGTTAGAGTTGTGATATAAAGTCTATCTTTCAGATACAGTTACTTAAACTTCAGGAAGAGTTATTTTAAAGGAAAACATTATTAAACAGCAGTACTGGGCTATGAGGGTGTGGCAGACTTCCTGACACTGGAACTCAGTGACTGAGTTTGGGGAAATGGTGCTGGAGATTCTGCTCTGGCCATATAGCTTCTCTCCCACAAGTACGCATGGCCTGATAGCAACCTCACTGTGATGATAGCAACCTCTGCTACTCACTGTGCGCACGGAGCACGATGACGGTCCCTTCTCCTGGGTCCCCAGTCTGTGTCCCAAGCGTCATGTTCTCAGTGAGACACGAGTCATACATTTCCTCCCCATTCATAAGGCAGTGTCCTGACCTGCACGGACATGAGCCGGAAGATTGTCTCAACCCTGCCTGGGCCATATCATGGCCCTTGGTGCAAACCATAACATTCGATGTGCACAGAAAACATTTCCTGTGAAGAGTTCAAGGTTTTAAGCTCAGCCCTTGAGTCAGCAACTAGCTAGTGTGACAAAATGTCCAACCAACAGAGGAAGAAAACAGGACACATGGAGCTGTACCAAGGACAGAGACTGTGTACAGACAGCAGGATATGACAAGAAGAAAGAAACCCCAGGAAAATTTAGTGGACATCTATGTTTTTTATGATATTAATTTTTATTGGAGTACAGTTGATTTACAATATTGTGTTAGTTTCAGGTGTACAGCAAAATGAATCAGTTATACATATACATATGTCCACTCTTTTTCAGATTCTATTCCCATACAGGTCATTACAGAGTACTGAGTAGATTTCCCTGTGCTATACATACAGTAGGTCCTTCTAGTTATCTATTTTACGTATAGTAGTGTGTATATGACAATCCCAATCTCCCAATTTATCCCTCCCCTTTCGCCCTGGTAACCATAAGTTTGTTTTCTACATCTGTGACTCAATCTCTGTTTTGTAAATAGGTTCACTTGTAGCCTTTTTTTAGATTCCACGTATAAGCGATATCATATGGTATTCGTCTTTCTCTGTCTGACTTACTTCACTCGGTACGACAATCTCTAGTGATGGATGTCTCTTAACTGGTGTTACCCTATTAGATGTCGTCTCCACAGTGCCGACGGGCTAATATGTTTGAGTGTGTGCTCTGGGCCAGACCCTTTACAAGTCTCACTCACTCCTCTGAGCTAAGGGAGAAACAACTATCTCTGATTTATGCACAGAAGGCAGCATAGCATCATGTAATGAGCAGACACTTTGTAAATCTCAGGACTGCGCATTATCTGTTGTGTGATGCTGGGCAGTTAGGAAAAGGGATTACCAACCATGCCTGCCTTATCGGGAACCTTTGAGGATTACATGGGATGCCCCACATAAAGCATTTAGCTGCTAGTCCTTAGGAGGAGCGCAGTGGATGCTAATTATTATTATTTGCCCAGAAAAGGACATTGAGGCCTTAGAGAAATACACTACTCTGTCCAATTTCATGTAACTAACAAGCTTCCTGGCTATGGCTGTAAGCAACTAACCATAACATAATAATTGAGGGCAGGGAATCCTTTTTTTTGTTTACATATGTCCACATAGCACACAGTAAGAACTCAAAGTTGCTTTCTCCACAACACCTCGTCTTTCTGCTCCTATTCTCATTTGAAGGGCAACTGTGCTCGTGTTGCGGCTTTTTGAGAAATGCCGTTCAGTCCACTTCTGTGGTCAGAAGGCCAGACCAAAGAATGCTTTTCAGTGGAAGGGCTGCAAAGGTTAGGCTCAAGGTAACGATGCAAAGAAGCACCTGCACCTTCTGGGTCTGACCACCATGGAGGGGAGATTGATTGTCAATGGAGTCATAGACCCCTACAGCTGGAGGGGGCTTATAGTTCAGCTGGTCTAGCCACGCCGTTTTCCCCAAAGGTAGCAGGAATGGAAACTTCAGCTTGTACCTGCCATGCACGAGGCCACTTTGTCCTTGGGGGAGAGCGACTCAGCAGGACCAGGGATGAAAGGGACATAAGGATCACACACTTTCCTACAGGGAGGGGGCAGTTATGTGATGGTGCTAAGGACACCTTCATCTCAAGAGCAAGCAAACGATTTCTAAGGGCTGGAGCTTCTCTGTGGTACTTTCCAGTGAGACATGAAAGCCCTTTAACTGGATTAAAAACAAAAACAAAACAGAAAGTTGATTGCCAATCAAGATAGCTCAGGGCCCTGAAACTCCTCTGCATTACACGCAGCAATGCAAATAAAAATTAAAAGAGAAGATTTATATATCGGTAGGATAAAGCCAGAGGTCTGCCAACGGGGCTCATGATTTCCCATGAGTTGGTCTCCACTGAAACAGCAAGACTTGCATTTTCCTTACCCATGAAGGAGGGGCACTGGAGCTAAGTGTACCTGCATGAAACTAAGGACTCAGGAAAGGAAGCTGAGAGAAGTGGTGGCTCTCTTATACTGCCTGATGGCTATGGCTTCAGTACTCAGATGCAGTGGACACACTTCCAACCAGGAGATAAAGTGACTGCCTCACTTAGCAATACAAGGATCATCCATGTTCCCAGGCTCACTGTGCACAGAGATTAACAACCACGATGGACCCCTGGACTAAAGACTCCTTCTCTAAATAAACTTGCAAATACAAGTTCACAAACATTCAGAGAATTATGAGACTACGGAAAACAGCCAATGAAACCAAAGGTTGTAAAATAAGTTTAATCCACTTGACAGTAAAAAAAAAAATAGAAATGTGATGATTTAAAAATAACTGTTTTGGATGCCCAAAAGGATAAATGGAAGGTGAATCTTATAAAAAAAATAAATTGGAAAAAAAAGCAAGATATGGAATAAAGGTGGACTTAAGAAAAGAAAGAGATAATTGGAAATATTGAAGATGAAAAGGACATTCTTGAAAATTTAAAAAGAAAAAAAAAACACTAAAGGAATAGGATAAATACTAGACTGGACAAATCCAAACAGAGAATTTGTAATGAGGAAAGTGGTGTGTACAAATTTACTCAGAGTCAGCACAGAGACAGAAGAAAAATATGAAAAAGGAGTTAAGCAATATGGGGAATAAACTGAAAAGCTGCTACATATACTGAATTAAAGTTCCAGAAGAATATAAACATTTAAAAAAGTAATAGCTGGTAACTTCACAGAAATTAGGAAACAGTATTCCAATCACGAGTGCAATCAAATATCAAGCAGGATCAATAAAAACCAACCAAATCCTTGGCAATCACAGTGAAACTGCACAATTTCAAGGATTCATATAAACTGATAGAATGAACCAAAAAGAAAGCACAGCTTACCTGAAATGAGTTGCAGTGCCAGCAGATTTCTCATTTACAAATTTATAATTTCTAGTTTATAAAAATTGTGCCAGAAGGTAATATAAGGGAAAATATACAACTGTCAGAAATCTCCTCTCAGGAATTGCTAGAAAAAGTAGGCAGAAAACAACAACAACAACAAAAAAAAAAAAAAAAACAAGAAATCATTACGGACACAGAAGAGTTGAACAGCACTCTTGGCATCGTAACCTAACTGACATTTATGGAACCCTCCACCGGACAGTAGCAGAATACACATTCTTCTCAAGGGACAAGCGGAACATTTATCAAGACGGGTGATGTGTGTGGGAGGGCATGATAAAAATGTTTCCATAAAGTTAAAGGGACTGAAAATGTACACAGTATGTTTATTGATTAAAAAATTAAAAATCAATAGCAAAAGTGTCATTAGGTCCCATGTGTCGATTTTTGGTTTTATTTCCATTTCTCTAGGAGGGGGGTCAAAAAGGATCTGGCTGTGATGTATGTCAGAGCGTGTTCTGCCTATGCTTTCCTCTAAGAGTTTGATAGTGTCTGGCCTTCCACTTAGGTCTCTAATCCATTTTGAGTGTATTTTTGTGGGTGGTGTCAGGGAGTGTTCTAATTTCATTCTTTTACATGTATCTGTCCATTTTTCCAGCACCACTTATAGAAGAGGCTGTCTTTTCTCCATTGTATATTCTTGCCTCCTTCATCAAAGATAAAGTGACCAAAGGTGTGTGGGTTTATCTCTGGGCTTTCTATCCTGTTCCACTGATCTCTTTGTCTGTTTTTGTGCCACCACTATACTGTCTTGATGACTGTAGCTTTGTAATATAGTCTGAAGTCAGGGAGCCTGACTCCTCCAGAGGAAACCATAAACAAGATGAAAAGACAACCCTCAGAATGGGAGAAAATATTTGCAAATGAAGCAACTGACCAAGGGTTAATCTCCAAAATATACAAGCAGCTCATGCAGCTCAATATCAAAAGAACAAACAACCCAATCCAAAAATGGGCAGAAGACCTAAACAGACATTGCTCCAAAGAAGATATACAGATTGCCAACAAACACATGAAAGGATGCTCAACATCACTAATCATTAGAGAAATGCAAATCAAAACCACAATGAGGTAACACCTCACACTGGTCAGAATGGCCATCATCAAAAAATCTACAAGCCATAAATGCTGGAGAGGGTGTGGAGAAAAGGGAACCCTCTTGCACTGTGGGTGGGAATGTAAATTGATACAGTCACTATGGAGGTTCCTTAAAAAACTAAAAATAGAACTAGCATACAACCCAGCAATCCCACTACTGGGCATATACCCTGAGAAAAGCATAATTCAAAAAGAGTCAGTACCACAATGTTCATTGGAGCTCTGTTTACAATAGCCAGGACATGGAACCAACCTAAGTGCCCATCGACAGATGAGTGGATAAAGAAGATGTGGCACATATATACAATGGAATATTACTCAGTCATAAAAAGAAACGAAATTGAGTTATCTGTAGTGAGGTGGATGGCCTTAGAGTCTGTCATACAGAGTGAAGTAAGTCAGAAAGAGAAAAACAAATACTGTATGCTAACACATATATATGAATCTAAAAAAAGGAAAAAAAAAAGGTTCTGAAGAACCTAGGGGCAGGGCAGGAATAAAGACGCAGACATAGAGAATGGACCTGAGGACACGTGGAGGGGGAAGGGTAAGCTGGGACAAAGTGAGAGAGTGGCATGGACATATATACACTACCAAACGTAAAACAGATAGCTAGTGGGAAGCAGCCGTATATCACAGGGAGTTAGCTCGGTGCTTTGTGACCACCTAGAGGGGTGGGATAGGGAGGGTGGGAGGGAGACGCAAGAGGGAGGAGATATGGGGATCTATGTATACATATGGCTGATTCATTTTGTTATAAAGCAGAAATTAACACACCATTGTAAAGCATTTATACTCCAAGAAAGATGTTAAAAAAAAATCAATAGCAAGAGTGTCTAAGAAATTCCAATATGTTTGGAAATTCAACAACATGCTCCTAAGAACCCATGGGACAAAAAAAGAAATGACAACAGCAATTAGAAAACATTTAAAACTGAATGATAAAGAGAACGCAACACATCAAAATTTGTGGTAAAGTATGCTTATATGAAAATTTATAGATCTAAACACTCACACAAGAAGAAAGGTTTAAAATCAACAAACTGGGCTTCCCTGGTGGAGCAGTGGTTAAGAATCCACCTGGCAATGCAGGGGACAAGGGCTTGAACCCTGGTCCTGGAAGATCCCACATGCCATTGAGCAACTAAGCCCATGCGCCACACCTACTGAGCCTGTGCTCTAGAGCCTGCGAGCCACAACTACTGAGCCCATGTGCCACAACTACTGAAGCCCGCATGCCTGGAGTCCGTGCTCCGCAAGGACAAGCCACCGTAATGAGAAGCCCGCACACCGCGAACTCTCCACAACTAGAGAAAGCCCGTGTGCAGCAACAAAGACCCAATGAAGCCAAAACTAAATAAATAAAATAAATAAATTTAAAAAATAAATAAATAGAAATAAAATCAACAAACTGACCTTCTACTTAAGCTAGAAAAAGGATAGCAAATTATACTCAAATTAAGTTAAAATGAAGAAAAGGTAACTTTGGAACCATTGAAATAGAAAATAAATAAGAGCAAATACTAACCAAACTAAAATATGGCACATTGAAAAAGATCAATAGAATGCACAAACTTTATCCAACATGGGGGGTGGCATGGGGAGCAGGGGAGATGTGAAGGAGGGAGAATGAGGTAGACAGAGGGAGCAACCGCCAGTATTAATAAGGGACATTACTGAACTTATTACATGACGTTAAGGAGATGCTGTGAAAAATTTCAGGGCAATAAACTTAAACACCTAGATAAAATCGACATGAAAAAAATCTGCCAGAAAGAGACATAACAGAAACAAATATCAGAACAGCCCTGAAATTAAATTTGTAAAGAAAACCTCCCTCCAAACAAAATGTGATACCAAACAGATCTACTGATGAATTCTAAGAAACATGAAAGGAAGGAACAATATGAAACTTACAAACTCCTTCAGAAAATGGAGGAACAGAAGACACTAAACATATGATTTAATAAAGCCAGAATAAGCCCAATACCAAAACCAGATCAGAATAGTGCATGAAAAAAAAAAACACAACAGTCCTTAGCAAAATCAAATCCAGCAATAATCAGGAATAGAAGATAATATATTATGGCCAAGTGAGATCTTCCACAAATGCAAGGCTGGATTAGCCTTACAAAAACCAACCAACATCGGGACTTCCCTGGTGGTCCAATGGTAAAGCATCCACCTTCCAATGCAGGGGACGCAGGTTCAATCCGCAGTCGGGGAACTAAGATCCCACAGGCCTCGGGGCAACTAAGCCCGTGCGCCGCAACTACTGAGCCCGCGCGCCTCAACGAGAGAGCCTGCATGCCGCAAACTACAGAGCCCACGCACCCTGGAGCCTGCACACCACAACTAGAGAGAGAAAACCTGCACGCCACAACTAGAGAGAAGCCTGTGCCGCAATGAAAGATCCCACATGCCTCAACGAAGATCCTACATGCTGCAACTAAGACCTGATGCAGCCTAAAAAAAATAAGATAAATATTTTAAAAAACCAACCAATGTAACCTGTTGTATTAATAATTTAAAAGAGAAAATAAGGTAATTTGAGTAGACGGCTTTTGATAAGTTCGAGACCTAGATGTGATTATGGGAGTCTGATGGTGAAAGACCAAATACTTTCCACTAAAACTGTGCACCAAGACAAGGATCAAAAAAGAAAGAATATTCACTCTCATTTTCATTTGATATTATATTAGAGATCATAGTTAGTGCAGTAATACAATAAATTGTATTATTTAAGGTAAGAATATTAAGAAGGTAGAGGTAAGCTTCTATCACTGCAGAAACACGATTTTGTATGTAGAAAATGCTGAAGTATATAAAACAGTTATTCATCCTAATTAGTGAATTTAGTGTGGGTACAGAATCAAAGGTCGATATACAAAGGTTAGTTCTATTTTTATACAATAGCAACAAATGGAATTTTAAGTACCAAAATGCCATCCATGATAACATCGTAAAACACAGAAAAATAGGGATAAATTCAAAAGGGGAGCCAAGCCTCTACCCAAAAATAACAAAACATTGCTGAGAGGGAATTAAAGTGGATTTAGATAAATGAAAAGTTAAATCATGCTCATGGATTAGAAGACTCAACATCGTTAAGATGTCAGTTCTCTTCAGGTTACCTATAGGTGGAATGCAGTTCTAATTATATTTCCAGCAAGCTTTGCTGACAAGCAATTCTCAAAATTTATAAAAAGTTGCCAAGGATCCAGAATAGCCAAAATAACTTTGAGAAACAAACCTGGAGGACCCACATTACTTGCTTTCGATAGTTATTCTGAAGCCAGAGTAGTCAAGGCTGAGACCAGGTCTGCATGGCGGTAGGGAAAGGACACACAAGTGGATCAAGGGAATAAAAGTGGGTGTCCGGAAAGGGACACACACACACTGCACATACTGTGAAACGAAACCAGGCCAAAATATCACTAATTTTATGGAGGAAGGGAGAGATTTTTCAAAATACAATAATGGGGGCCAAGAGGGAGTCAGCTGATAATCAGAGTCTCCTTCTTCCACTGAATACAGCTAAAGCCTCTGGACAAAATCCCCCCAACGATGACCTGAGCTAAGAAGTGAAAAACAGGCATGTGAGGGACTAAAATAAAAGCTTGAATAAGTTCCTATAACAGGACTGAGTTTCCCATTTTTTCCTTCTTGGTTTCCTGGCTTAGACCGGAAGGCTGACGGGTCCGGAACCGAGCAGTGAGCACGGACAACGTTAACTGCAGGACGGAGCCCGTGTGTCCAGCCGAAGACCCAGAGGAAGGGGCTCCTGTGTGCCGAGAGTGAGGACGGAGGGGACACACGCGCCTCTGCGCTCTGGATTTTCCCCTCTCTCTCCTGCCCGACCCACACTGGACAGCTGCACTGCTGTGGCGGCAGCTCCCGGGGCAGACAGCTCAGATCCATCCCAAAGGGAGACCCAGCCCATCTCTTTTCTCCAGAGAAAGAAGGAAAAGAAACTCCTGTGGCCTGTGGAGTGTTGACGAACCCCAGTTACCACTTCCTCTCTTTTATCTCTCTGTGTTTCACCCCAAAAGCGGCCCCAAGTCACACAAAACCTCACCTAACGGGCTGGGGGGCAGGTAGGCTAAAACTCTGATAAAAACCTGTCTTTGTTTCTGGCCAGAGGAATCAGGTACAGGGGTGTCTGGGAGCCACAAAGTGCGCGGTATGCTTGGCAGACAACGAAATGAAAATACAGGATTCCTAGTAAAGTTAAAATTTGAGATAAGCAATACGTCTTTGATGTAAGTATGTTGCGTGTTCTATATTAAAACATTATTCGCTGTGTATCTGAACTGGGCATCCTGTATTTTCCCTGGTGACCCAATACGGGGCTAATTCCACAGAGAGGAGAGCTGGGAAAGGCATCCTCTGTTCTGTGTATGAGCGAACTGAAGTCTCAGTCTTATCTTACTCCTGAACTGTGCATGCACGGAGCAGACCCAACCAGAGCAAAGGCTCTGGGACCTTAACCAGGATATCAACCCCTTCTGGAAACCCAGACGACCCTCTAAGGGACGCATGCGTCAGGCAGACTCAGAGTGCCCAGCACAGGCTCTGAAACTTGATCTGGGTTGGGATTGCCACCCACAGAAAGTAGCAGACGAGGTAGGGTTTGAACTGAACCAATTAATTGTAGGCCAATTAAAAAAATAATAAATTCCCCAAACTGGTTATGAAACAACTGGACATCTACATGGAAAACCAGTAAATCTGAACGCATCAGACACCAAAACGTAAAATCTGATGTTATGAAAAACTTCTGGAATAAAACAAAAGCATGTTGTGTGATGCCAGGTGGCCAAAGACTTCTCAGACAGGACACAGAATGCATTCATCATACAGGAAAAGGTAATAAATTAGGCTTTTCAAAATTAAAAAAACAAAAAACAAACTTCTAGTCATCAAAAGATACCTTTAAGAAAAGGAAAAATGAAGACACCAAATAGAAAATAATCGCAATACATACATGTGGTCCATCCTTGCCTTACAATACTATATAAAAATATCCATTTATCTTAAGAAAAAGGAAAGGAATTAAGGGCTTGGTCAGACACTCCACATAGAAAGATACTGACATGGCCAAGAGAAAGTCCTTACCATCCTTATTCATTAGAGAAGGGCAAGTTTAAATCCCAGAGAGAGACCACTCAACACTCCCCGGCATGACTGAAACGCCCCAATGCAGCCGAGACTGTGGAGCGACCAGAACTCTCATACTGTTGACGGGGTGTGTAGGGTGTGCTACTCACAAAAACAGTTTGGCAGTTTCTCACAGTTAGACATACACCATGATCCGGCAATTTCCATTCCTGAGTACTTACCCAAGAGAAATAAAAATGTATGTCCGCACAAAGACTTGCTCATGCAAGCTTTATTCATCAGAGCCCAATGCTGGAGAGCATCTAAGGTCCAGCCACAGGAGGAGAGACCAACAGACTGTCTATTTATGCAAGGAACGCCCTCAGCAGTACAAGGAATGAGCTATTTATACATACCCTCCCATGCACGCATCTCGAGAACACCACCCTCCAGTGAAAGAAGCCGAACGCCAAAGAGAACACTCTGTAAAATTACGTTTATAGGATGTTTTAGAACAGGCGAAGCTAATCCACAGTGAAAGAACTGAGAACGGTAGGCTCGGGGGGAGGGTTGGGTGGGGTGGGAAGAGACCAACTGGGCAGGTGCACGAGGGAACTTTCTGGGGTGGTGGAACGTTCTGTGTCTCGATAGGGGTGTGTTTTGCACAGGTGTATGTGCTTTACACTATTCCTCAGACTAGCACTATGTAAACATTTTTTAAAACCTCTTAAAGATGTTGAAAATTTGACATTATTTCCTTTTATTTTGCACAGGGGAAGACACCACAAATGAGGTAAAAATCAAGACACAGACAAGAACACAGCTTATGCAACTTCAACTTACTGACATGGATGGTATCAGGATATGTATTTTTTTAAGCAACAAATTCGTCATTTTAAAAATCCTCAAGACATTTAAAAGTGGGCCAATTATCTGGAATGCAGTTTTTGAAGAGCAAACCCAAATGGACAATGTCCCGAAAAGAGCTTGACCTCACTGTGAGTCAAAGAACTACAGAATCTCACGAAGGCAGGCACGTCCATCCCAAATGAGTAGAATATCACCGTGTGTTCAGGGGAACATCAGAGTTGGTGTGATTCCTTTGGTGGGCAATTGGCAACACTGAGCTAAGTCAGTCATGCGCTGGATCCTACCAGCTGGACCACCTGGGAAATCCACCTCCCCGTGTATACGCTGGAGCACAAGCTCCCAACCCTGTCTGCAAGCCAGAATCACTGCTCTACAATGTGCTCTACCAAACGTTCTTGGGCCTTATTCCTGGCCCATCAAATACAAGTGCTTCTCTGGAGGAAGAGTTTATCTCAGTCCCAGGTGCCTGTTAGACTCTCCCGAAGAGTTCTTCACAAAGGGCAAAAGCTGGTCATGCTTCACCCACTGAATCTGATTATGCTGGTCAGCAGAGCTCTGGTCAAGGAACCTCAGCTACCCAGTATGTTCTCCTGGGGAACTCTTGAAAATCTTGACACCCAGATTGCAACCCAAAAATCTCGGATTTGGGCTCCATATACTGTACAAGCAAACTACAGCATCGTGTGTAATAGGGGAAAAAACTGAGAGCAACTTAGATGTTCGCTGATAGGATAATGCCTAAGTATATTATAGTGGACATATAATAAAATCTATCCTGCACTGAAAATGAATGAATTTATACCCTCACCTAACAGCATGACTGAAACTCAAACACACAATTTGGGGAAAAAAGCAAGTACAAAACAATATAGACACTGGGATGCCATTTCCATAACTTAAGCATATTGAACCATACTATGTATTGCTTACAGATGCACACGTACAATAAAAGTGTAATAGCTCACACGAGGATAATAAAAACCAAGTAAGGGTTAGGTGTTATGTGTGGGAAGGGAAGGAGAGAAAGGGGATGGAAGCGATGTGGTCAATGATTCTGTCTGTATAATACTTTAAAAATGTCCACAGCAAACAAGGCAAAATAGTAAAACTAAGTGCAAGCTGCAAAACTGTTCATTATAACACTCTTTATACTTTTGTGTGTGTTAAAAAATTTTATTATCAGAAAGCATTTATAATAAACACTACTAAAAACAGAACCAACAAGAAAGCAGCAGAACCAACAAGAAAGCAGAACATACATACCCAGGTGTAACACCAAAGTTGTGTAACCCTTCCTTCTTAAAATTTCTCCCCTTTTCCACTTTTCCTACTTGTTATTAACACAATAAGCTTCACAAAGGTGAAAACACACACACTTTTAAACTCTACTGTGTTTACAATATGGTTTATTCATCCGTAGAGAAAAATGCACATAATAGGATCTAATTTCACTGCAGAACGGAATTACTTCTAGCTCAGTGTTGGAATCTGGTCAATTCGTGATTGCTTCCAGACCCTAACACCCAAGCATGATGAAGTGTGAACTCAGGATACCTTTTAGTATAATAAGTACCACGATCCTGGCTATTTCCAAGGAAAAGTCTCTCGAAGCAGATTCTCAGCTTACTAATAGGTTTAGAAAGGATCAGTCTTTGCCATAAAAAGCAACTTTTCTCTTCGGCTCAACAGCACTGTTTAAATAATTTACAAAAACCTTGCCTTGCTTTCTTTTCTCTGTTGGAAATGTCACTTTGTAGCTGTCAGACTCCTTCTTACATCAGAACCAAGAAATCCAGGGAGGTGGAGAAAGAGGTCTGGCACTGAAAATGTTTCAAAGCGGCTGCTCCTTTCCATAGCAGTTACTTTACACTGGGGACGTCATGCACATCTGCATCACCCATGTCCCTCTGGAGTCCAAGATCGCCCACAGTCACCACAGTGGAACGACCGAGTTGAAATGAACTGCCCAGGGCATGATGCGCCATCCGTTTCTTTCTGCAGTGACAGGGGTGCAGCCTCCAGGTCCACGCATTCTCTCCACGCACATCCCAGTTCCTACGGAGCACGACTCAGGGATTCAAATATTCCTGCTGCAGCAGGGACTCCTCGGAGGGGAAAGAAACTTTACGTCTAAAGTTGCATCCTGTACAACTACAGACTAGCACTATGTAAATCATAGTATAGCACCCTATACGCTACACGCATGAGACTACTTATTTTATTAAATTCCCAACTGGTACGAAATCGCTTCCTTACACTCGTCTTACGCAAGAGGAACATGAGGTTGGGGGTGCAGATGTTCTAGCCCTTGCAGCACAGCTTGTGTGTGGTGAGCCCTATGCTCACAGAGCCTGTGCTCCTCCAGTTCACGCTTCAGCCCCAGTGCTGCTTCTCCAGGGTCTGTGTCTCTGCCCACCCCCAGCCTCTCCTTACCCCCCCACAGTCCGTGCTTTCACTCTGCCACCTGCTCCCTGCACTGCCCGTCTCACACCTGCCCGCTTGATCCCGCTGCCTCTACCTCGGGAGCACGCTGGAAGCTCCCTTGACCCTGCTCAGTTTCCTCTCCTGTGTCCTATGCTTTTGCACCAGTCCTGCCTTGGTGGGAGGATTCCTGGATATACAGAGAAGTTGGGGAGGTTCTAGGAATAGAGAGAGTTCTCCCGTATCCCTCAGCCGGTTTCCCTCACGTTATCTCACGTGACCACGGGACGTTTGTCACAGCTAAGAACTCAGCTACTATTAGCTACACTCCAGACTGTATGTGGATTTCCTAGTTGCTCCATTAAGGTCCTCTTCTTGTTCCAGGTTCCATTTCGTCATCGTGTCTCATCCGCCTCCTCCGACATGGGGCAGTGTTTTGTCTTTCCTTGTTTTTCATGACCTTGACGACACTGAACAGTTCTGCTCAGGTACTTGTGGAATGTCCGTCCATCCGGGTTTGCCAGACGCTGCTGTCAGCATGACCGTGGGGTTAGGGGTTTGGGGGACGAATACACACAGGGGAAGCACCCTTCTCACCACGGCGCACTGGGCGCGTGATAAGGGTACGGTGCAAAGACCCTTGAAGCCATCGTGTACTAACAGGGAACGCCTGCTTCTCAAAGAGTCTGTGAAGCTTCTGGAAACTCTCGTTTTCATAATGTCTTGTCGAGCACAGCATTCTCGGCTGCATCCAGATCACGTGATGTCACACGTTTCCAACAAGACCAGTGAGAAGTGACCTACTGGGCAAACAAATGAAGAAACAGACCAGCAGGTGGGCGACGATGACTTTGGAAAATGCCCCCTTGCTCCGTTGGCTGTGAGACCAGCGCTGCCACCGTGATTCTGTTCTTCTAGCATCTGTTATAAACAGCTGCACCCCTCGGCAAACAGTGCCACCTCCCGTGCACAAATACATCTTCCCGGGCACTTGTGGCTCTGTGTGTGGCCCAACTCAGCCTGGGATCTGGGCCTGCAAAAACAGAATAATTCTTCCACTTTGAGAGGGAATGAGTCCTTGTGAAACTTTAGCTTGGTTGAAAGGACACACACAAGGCACACATTTCCTGTCTACAAAATTCATCCAACAGATACCACGGGGGTGGCGTTCTGAAGTGTATTAATGCTGGTGGACGGAGTTTGAGATTTTTACAAAGTAGAGATAGATGCAAATATCTCCTTCCTTTCTTTTTATCCGCTCGAGTCTTCTCTCCCTCACAAACTAAACTTTAACTCCACATCAGTCGTTCTCACCCCTCCTGACTGCCCCCCAGCTCCCCAGGGCCCCGGCCAGCGGGATGTCTGGCAGATGTTTCTGGAGCCAGTTTTGATCATCACAGGTGAGGGGCGGGGAGCGGTACTGGCGCCTGGTGGGTGGAGCCCAGGGGTGCCACTCACCATCCCGCAGGGCACAGGGCACCCCACGATGAAGACCCATCGGCCCCAAAGGTCAGTAGTGCCAAGGCTGGGAACGCCCGCAGTGGGCGTGCTGATTCTCCACATTCTCATGTATCCATCCCAGCGCCGCTGGGGCGCAACACCTCCCTCTCTTCTCCCCTCTCCTTAGCGTCGCGGTTTGAGCACTGGCTCCCTCAGCTGCGACCTGCCTCGGCCGCACTGGGGCTTGTGACCCTGCGGAGACCTCACGGTTCCTGTGGGCCCTGCTCCTGGGTCTCCCCGAGACCCTGGATGCCTTTATGCTCTCTGCTGGTCCAGCCCCAGTCCTCCCTGCCCGAGCACAGGACTAGGAGGGCCCCAGCGGAGAGTGCCAGCCTCAGCTACACACTGTTCGTAGGTTACGGTACTTTGCGTTCTCGCACGAGATGCCCCCCCTAAAATTACCCTTGAAGCCATTAGACTCACTTCGGCTTGAGCACCGTGTCTTTCCCGTAAATCAGTATGTCCCAACCTGAGTCCCCCCCACCCCCAACTCTGTCACGTGACTTCACTTCTGTAAACGACACTGATTTCCCAGGCATCCAGGCTCAGACCTTCACTCCTCCACTGGCTCTGTGCTCAGTCATTCCAGTCTATGACATCAGTCATCCTCGCCCGGATACAAAACTCACGACTTCCTTCTCGGAAATGCCTTCCCCAGGCATCTCTTTCTCGCCACCTCATCGGAGAATATCACGTTTCTCGCTCACAATGTCTCTGTCTTTAGTTCATCAACCTCCTTACTAGGCTGTCATTCCTAATCACCTCGTCTCCAGTGGTGGATAATTTTCCTCGCTGTCCCTGGTTCATGTCCCAGCCTCCACCTGTCCCTCCCTCATCTCACTCCCTTCTGTGTCACCCATCGGTCCCGCCAATTTGAAAAAGAAAATGAGAACTTTTCACTTGGGAGCATGTTTAGATTCACAGAAAAGCTGCAAAGAGAGTACAAACAGTTACCCTTCACCAGTCATCCAGTTTCCCCTCCAGTTCAAGTTTTCCATCCTGTAAGCGTACCCGTTAAGGAACGCTAAGGGACCCACATCGGTGCACTGCTATTAACTAAACTAGATTTTCTTTGAGTTTTAGGAGTTTTCCCACTGAAGTTCCTTTTCTGTTCCAGGATCCAGTCCTGGACACACCACTGCCTTTGCTGATGGCGCCTGAGTCCACTCGGGATGGGAACTTTCCTCAGACTTCCCTTGTTTTGGATCACCTTGACCGATGTGAGAAGCACGGGTCAGATATTTAGCACAACCCATTCAATTTGGGTTTTACTAGTTGTTGTTGTGACGATGAGACTGGGGTTATGGGTTTTGGAAAAGAAGACCCGAGAGGTGCGGCGCCCTTGTCATGACACCAAATCAGGGGTGCACGCTGTGCCCACGGCATCTCTGGGTAAGAGAGTGTTTGCCCAGCTTTCCACTACAGTTACCCTCTTCCCTTTTCCATGTGCTCTTTTGGAAGCAATCTGTCAAGTCCAGCCACACTCAAAGACTCAGTGATGACAGCTCTCCAGTCTATGCTTGCAAACTTATTTCTAATTTTTTTTATCCCACCCAGCACACATTTATCGTTTCTCCAATTCAAATTCTCCATGAAGGCCTGAAAGCTACTTTGTACCTGGGGCATTCTTTGACTTCCCCTGTGATGGAATTTTCTTATCAAGTTCCCACGTGATGGTTCATTTTATGTGTCACCTTCCTTGACTGGCCAAGGGGTGCCCTCAACTACACATTATCTGGGTGTGTCTGTGACGGTGTTTCTGGATGAGATGGGCATTTGAACGGGTGGATTCAGTAAAGCAGACAGCTGTTCCCAGTGTGGGTGGTGGCATCACCTGATAGGTTGAGGGCCTGAAAACAACAAAAGGCAGAGGAAGGAGGGATTCACACACACACACACACACACCCGCCTTTTTTTTTTTTTTTTTTGGTCTCACTGCCTGAATTGGGACGTCTTATCACATCTTCTCCCGCCTGGGATTCACACCATCAGCGGCCCTGGTCCTCAGGCCCTTGGACTGAGACTGAATTATACTACTTGCTTTCCTGGGTCTCCAGTTCACAGAGGGAAGATGGTGGGACTTCTCAGCCTCCATGATCACATGAGCTAATGCCTCATAATAAGTCTCAACACACACACATATACATGGCTTCTATTGGTTCTGCTGCTCTGGAGAATCCTGACGAACACAACATAGAAACTAAGTGCAGAGCTGCACTCAGCATATTTTGAGGATGCTTCCTTTCCTCCATCCCCCACACACCTCTGCTGTGTTTTGCTGCCTTCCATTTCACTTCAGAGTTTTGTGTTTCTCTGATTATCCCCTGCCTCTGCTCCAGGATTCCTTGCTTTCCTGCAACAGAAGTCCTGTCTCGTGCAAAACCGTGTCCATCAGAAACATTCAAAAGATACTTTGCCGAGGGAAATGAATGAGCCATTCAGTGACAGCGTGCGTTTATATCCTCGCTCACAAGATCATATTTCTTGCACCGAAGCACCACTAATGCGGGTTTAATTAAGACAGTGTTGAAATATTTTTTATTGCAAAGCATGGAAGCATGCAAGGGCTCCCAAATGCAGCCCAGTTTTACACAGGAGGCAGAGGCACAATATATTTTTTAAAATATATGTTTTGCTGTTAAAAAAATTAATTCCAGGAAAATGAAAGCCTAGGTAAGCGTAGCAGAACAGAGCAATTTGGAGGCACCAATATGGGTTGAGTGAACCCCAGGGGCACAATGGCATGAACTCAGAGATGCACCCTGCAGAACCAGGCTCGGCTCTGAACCTTCCAGAAAGGCTTCCCTTGGTACTCTCGTTGGAAACCAATCTCTCCTTCCTTTGAAACCTGAAAAAATCTTTCCTCACGCTCCTTTCCACCGTCTTTATTCACTTACACTGTTACTTTGCGTTGCATGTACGCAGAATGATTATTTTTGCCTGTTGTTTCTAGAAATGGCTCTCCTTGGGGTAAACCTCCCTCTCCATGTGCTTTTTCTCCCTGGGCACAAACGATACCCACAGAAGATGACTCTATGTCAACAGATTCTGTGAGTTCTGACAGTCACACGTCTTCACTTTGCTTCCCTCAGCGTGAGGCGCTGATCTTGAATGTTTAGGAGGAAAGACCAGCAGCTGCTCCTCTTCTATGAAAAGAGACCTGAGAAACTCACATGGGCCTTTTGTTTAAGCAAAGTGAGCTACTTTTTCCAAGTAAAACCCATACAGCAGGGGTCCCCAGCCTCCTGCTGCCTTGGGACTTGTTCAGTAGAAACCTGCACGCCAGGAGACTCCCTTCCCCAGCTTTCCACCGGTGCATTTATTCCAAGAGCTCTGTTCATCTTTAAAACTACCAAAAATATTTCCAATTCGGCTTCTCATAAGCAAACACAGAAAGACTTAGTGATGAGAGCTATCCACTCTA
Source organism: Mesoplodon bidens (assembly GCF_964165515.1). NCBI lineage: Eukaryota > Metazoa > Chordata > Mammalia > Artiodactyla > Ziphiidae > Mesoplodon > Mesoplodon bidens. The sequence goes on from NC_138180.1 coordinate 48,340,039, forward strand.
TGCTTGCAAACTTATTTCTAATTTTTTTATCCCACCCAGAACACATTTATAGAAATATACCAATATAGAAATATAGAAAATATACCAACACTACTTTGATCACGTTCAAATTATGGGTTTTTTTTTTGAGATGTTTGTCACATTCCTTTTTAAAAAAATTTGTATTGGAGTATAGTTGATTTACAATGTTGTGTTAGTTTCAGGTGTACAACAAAGTGACTCAGTTAGATGTATACATGTATCTATTCTTTTTTAGATCCTTTTCCCATATAGGCCATTACAGAGTACTGAGTAGAGCTCCCTGTGCTATACAGCAGGTCCTTATTAGTTATCTATTTTACATATAGTGGTGTGTATCTGTCAATCCCAATCTGCTCAGCCACAAAAGAGAAGGAAATAATGCCATTTGCAGCAACACGGATGGACCTAGACACTGTCACACTGAGTGAAGTAAGTCAGACAGAGAAAGAAATATCATATGATATTGCTTACATATGGAACCTAAAAAAAAAAAAGGGTACAAATGAACTTACCTACAAAACAGAAATAGAGTTACAGATGCAAAAAACAGACTTATGGTTACCAGGGGGGTGACAGGGAGGGGAAGGGATACATTAGAAGATTGGGATCGAGAGATACACACGACTGTATATAAAACAAATTATATATAGTAAAACAAATTATGTTTTCTTCACAGCCTGAACTAGATACCGGGCTCTCCGGAGGTATCAACCTAGTGTATTTTTACTCCAAACAAGATCATTCACGCTTAATGATTAAATAACTGACTTCATGATTTAAAAGACCACACCTGTTAACTGCTGAGTCTATTTGGAGTGACTGTTCCACTTTTTACCTCATGCTTTTCTGGGCTTCATCTACTCTGCATTGTTAACATGTATGTGTCCACTAAATAGTTCTGGAAAATACAGACATGGCTCAAATAAGACCGCCGCCCTTGCCTAAGTAACACTGTTGGCTTTGGGAGAACGATTCTGTCCTGCTCAGACCATGCAATGAGGCCGTGTCTCGGGAGCTGTCCCTCAGCCTGCTGTCAGATGCAGGAGACCCACACTCGTCACTCTCATGACTCATGACTCTGAGCTGACCCAGTGTGACGGCACATGTATGAACGCCTCGTCACAACCCATCCATCAGCAGGAACAGCTCAGGGCAGAGCGCTCTGAGTTTAATTATTGTTGAAACTGTGCGTTTCTCACGTTCAGCTATCTATGAACAGTCAAATAAAGAAATGAGACAAAAATTCAGATCATTCAAAAATCCCTAATCTTGGGCTTCCCTGGTGGCGCAGTGGTTGAGAGTCCGCCTGCCGATGCAGGGGACGCGGGTTCGTGCCCCGGTCCGGGAGGATCCCACATGCCGCGGAGCGGCTGGGCCCGTGAGCCATGGCCGCTGAGCCTGCGTGTCCGGAGCCTGTGCTACGCAACGGGAGAGGCCACAGCGGTGAGAAGCCCGCGTACCGCAAAAAAAAAAAAAAAAAAAAAAAAAAAAAATCCCTAATCTTTATCAGTTATCTGAGTATGTAAGGGAAGGACCTGAAGACTAAAAAACAGGGCTTAATCTTTTAAATGGGCAGAGATAAGGGGTAACTTCCAGGGTTAAAATACAATTAATGTCTTTGTGGTTAAGATGTTAACATTTAATCTAAATATCTTAAACACAATGAAACAAAGACAGGATAAAAGACAGAAGAAACACTGTATATAACCCGAATAAGAATCATAGGACAGAAACGTATTAATGAATGAATGAAGATTTACACACACAAAACGTTCTCGAGGTCACTGAAATGATCAAAATCAAATACTGAATTTTCAGCAATGGATTCATTTCAGAGATACATATATTAGTAGTAGTACGTGACTAAGTCTCTAAACCACTGAAGGATCTTTCCAATGTGTTTTACTTTAAAAGTAGAATCCAATATGTGAGAAACACACAGAGTCTAAATCTCTTCAGAAATGAGTAGATCAGTTTTCCATTTGCCCTCTGAACACATTTTGCCCACCATGTTCATGTGCGCATTTCACGTGCTTTCAGTAAAGAACCAAGGCAGAGAAGCAGACTTATTGAGCGCTGGCCGGCGGGGAGGTGCTCCTTAGATGCTTCTTGACGACACGCTTCAGCTCCCCAACAGGTATCTACTTAACAAAAGAGCGAACGTTTTTACTGTCTACGCCAACATGAAATGATTTGAAAGCTAAGAAAGACATGAAGACATCAGCCTGGTAATCCTCCCATATTGGACACGTTCTTGGAATTTTTCAACAGCGCTATTTCTCGGCCACGCTGAAAGGAAAAGGACTGGTGGCAAATCACCTTTTCTCAAAGGGAAGAGGCTGTGTTTATGTACGCTCTCCCACACGAGGAGACCTGAGATGCAGCCGTGTTCAGGACAGCGAGAGATGCTATTTCCATTCCCTAATGGCTTGCTATGTCCATGAATTCCACTCTTTATTAAGTCTCTAGGTTTACATGCTCATATTGGACCTAGAAAGGGTAGGGCTGATAACTGGACTGGTGCTGTGTGGGGAGCTGGACTCCCTTGCAGGCTGCACAAACAGCACTGCCGGACACGAATGCTCACAGTGGACTAGTGAGTGACCTTAAAATTCCACAGCCAGTAAGGAGTATGAATTTTGCTGAGGCATCGATTCAAAATTTGGGCAAATCTGGCCTGCAGATTCCTGGTGATGCTGGCAAAACTCCAGGTTTCCTTCCTCAGGTTGGCATGGCCTTTGTTTGTTTTGGTTCTCTACTCGTCATTGTAAAAGCTGTTTTTCTTCTGGAGCATCTTTATTTAAGCTGTCTTTGCTGTCAGCATCCTGACACAGACACTGACAGTATCTTCGCCAAATTTGTGGGTTAAAGTATGCCTTCTAGTGTTGTTCGTTAATTTGGAAGTTTGCAAAGATCTCAGAATATATCCTTTGCAGAAACCAAGGCTCTTATTATAATACCATGTATTTGCATGGCTCTGTTCGTTTACAAAGAACTGCCACTTAAATTATCTTTCCAAACCATCATGAATAATATGCCTTGTTCTATGTTTACAGGACTTTATTTCTCACCAAGTTGGATACAGTAAAATTTCCAGATTAACCATTAATTTGTGTGTGTGTGTATTCATGCAAACCTGTAGTTCTTAAAAGAATGACATTTAAAAAAAAAAAAAAGAATGACATTTAAAGTAGGAAATCTGCATTTCTGAAATACAATTGAGGAATAACAATGACGTGATCATGTTAAATCTTGAAGAAGCAGCAGAATCCACAAGTCAGTTGAGGAAGACAGCAATTAGTGAAAATCAGGAGTGATGCCGAAATGATTTCGGGTTAATTAAAACAGGGTTTGACCTAACCGCCCTAGGGACCTCCAGTTGCTGGTATGACCTGGGTCAGAAATTCCCCTTGGTAGCCTGGCTTGTCAATAAATAAGCCACAGTGCTTCTATCTGTATTTTCAAAACTAAAGCATGAGCCAGGCCTTCTGTGCTTTAAAATCAAAGCCACATTAACGAGTGCACAATCAAATGGAAGTCTATACTCACATCATCCATGGCAAATTGCATCATGGAGGTCCAATCAAATAAGCATTGAACAATACCTCAATTTCCACAGTGCTGTCTGTCTTTCAGGCCATGTCTTTATACTTTAGAAGCTGATTTCTTTTAAACACAGAGAGGAACTAAAGAGAAATCTATACAATCCATTAATAAATGAAATTAAATGAGCTGTTCCCTGAAGAAGGATTCAATATACATTTTCTGGGTGACTCTTTGGAACTAGTGTGCATGTTGATGAGTGCACATGCATTTTTATTAATATGCATTAGCTACATATTAATAGAAACATTAAACGGTATAATATAGTGCTTCAACTTTGAAGATGGGACGGTTTTGAGGTTTTTTCAATGTGTAGAATGTAAACCCCATACACAAAGCGAGGTAAGAAAAGTGAAATCGTTAAAAAAAAAAGAAGTAACTGGTTAATAATATTTTTTAAACTAAATTTCTTTATCTCATACTCCTCCAAAAAAAAGTCTGAGGATGCGTTTGTGGCTTGATGCAAGGGGCAAATTGGTAAAGCTGTCTCAGATGTGATGAGCAAGGGGACAGCCGCAGAACAAGATGTGGTTTGCTTTGATGGAGAACCAAACAGGACCACTGCTTGCGTGAAATACTGGACTGTACCTTATATTTTCAGTTGCTTGTGGATAGAAAACATCATGTAATTGGTAGGTGCACAGCAGACATGAGTGTATGCAGGAATGAATATTCTGAATACAGTAAGTCCCCTACATATGAACGAGTTCACTTCCAAGAGCGTCTTCATAAGTCCAATTTGTTCCTAAGTCCAACAAAGTTAGCCTAGGTATCCAACTAACACAATAGGCTATATACTACTGTACTGTAATAGGTTTATAATACTTTTCACACATAATAATACATAAAAAAACAAAAAATAAAGAAAACTTTTTTTTTTTTTTTTGTGGTACGCAGGCCTCTCACTGTTGTGGCCTCTCCCATTGTGGAGCACAGGCTCCGGACGCGCAGGCTCAGCGGCCATGGCTCACGGGCCCAGCCACTCCGCGGCATGTGGGATCTTCCCAGACCGGGGCACGAACCCGTGTCCCCTGCATCGGCAGGTGGACTCTCAACCACTGCACCACCAGGGAAGCCCAAGAAAACATTAAAAACTCTCACAGTACAGTACCTTGTAAAGTACAAGTCCAGTACAATAGCTGGCATACAGGGACTGGCATCGAGTGAACAGGCCAGAAGAGTTACTGACTGGAGGACAGAGAGGAGGTGGGAGATGGTAGAGCTGAAGGATCACCAGCAATAGGAGATGGAGGGGGACTTCCCTGGTGGCGCAGGGGTTAAGAATCCATCTGTCAATGCAGGACACACGGATTCGAGCCCTGGTCCGAGAAGATCCCACATGCTGCGGAGCAGCTAAGCCCGTGTGCCACAACTACTGAGCCAACGAGCCACAACTACCGAGCCTGAGCGTCTAGAGCCCGTGCTCCGCAACGAGAAGCCCGCGCACCGTAAGCAAGAGTAGACCCCGCTCGCCACAACTAGAGAAAACGCACGTGCAGCAAGGAAGATCCAACGCAGCCAAAAATAAACAAAATTAAATCTTAAAAAAAAAAAAGGAGACGGAGGGCAAGTTGCAATTTCACTCACGCCTGACGTTGATGGAACACACATTCGCATCTTTGAAAGTTCGAAACTTGAAGAAGGTTCATATGTAGGGGACTTACTGTAATACCACGAATTCATTGCTCATCAACACTGTCGACAACACAGACGGCACTGACCCTTGGGGGGTCTCCAGGATGCCTCCTCGTTTTAGCCCTGAGCATCCACTTCTGCCGTCCCTCTTAACCTAAGCCCCGGGCAGGACAAGAGTGAAGAGCCACCCTCCTCAGGCTACCTCGTAACCCCTGAGCCGCCTCCCATGCCCCCACCTGGGTACCTCTGGGACACCAAGACCACTGGCTGAGCAGCTGTTAACTATACCACCTATCTGTGATCTGCATGACCCTTGATGTTGAGACCTTTCACTTCCGGCAAGTGGATGTTTAAGTGATCAGACTGCGGCTACTGATTGGAGAAAAATCTCTTTTTTTAATATATATATGAGAAAATATGGTAAATCATAAGTAAAGATTAATAAAATCATGAAGAAAAATTCATTATTATTAAGCGTTACACTAAAGGCCTAAACACTGTCAAAGACTTCCAATATGTAATAATAAAAATAAACTATGTGTAACAGGTTTTTTGTGTATATTCTATATTCTTTTATTAAAGAGGATAAGTTTTTGACACGTATACTTTAAATAATTCTTTCCACAAATTTTCATTTGACTCTTACTGTTTCTGATTTTTTGACATTTTTATTTTTATTCAGTGAAGAGTGAAGATCGGGGATGTAGAGTTTTCTGTGAAGTCCACACGGTGAAAATTTTAGGGTTTGTGGGCTGCATGCAATCTGTGTTGCACATTCTTCTCTGTTTTGTTTCATTTTTCTCTCTTTTCTCTTTTTCTTCCTTTTGTCCTTTCTTGTTTTCTTTCTTTTCTTTTTTACCACCCTTTGGGCGTATGAAAACCATTCTTAGATTAGGCCACACCAAATCCACCTCCAGGTTAGAACAGGTCCACCTGCTGTAGTTTTCTAGCCCCTGGTATATACACTATCAGTTTAAAATAGTTACAGCTATTGTTTTAATCACTGGGCAGGTTTTAGAAAGATTAGCCCCCAATTTTTAAAAACTATCTATGTTTCTGTTGTTAGTATTTCTTATATATAGTTTTTGAATCTTTACTCCATCTGGATATTATGTTATGTATCATGAGGTGAGACATAACTTTGTTTTCAAAACAGCCAGCTGCCTCAATCCCATTTACTGGTCAATGTGACCTTTTCACACTGATGAAGATGCCACCTTTAACATATCTTAATTTCTTATCCATCTTTGGAAATACTTCTGGAAGTTACATGTGTACGTTTATCAGCTCCTGAACAATTAACTTACTGCTTTATGAGGGTCACTTTGCAACGCTTCTCAATACTTGTTAAGCCCCATTCATTGCTGCTTTTCAAAAATATTTCAACTTTGTCCTACACTTATTCTGTTTTTTGTTTTTTTTTTAATGTTATTTCATCATTTCTGTGCTCCAGGGCCCCTACCTTCTTCTAAATCTTTTGATTAGAGTTGCAGGAATTATATATCATCCATTATATAGAATCACATAAAGAAATGATAATTAAAATGAGAAGAGAATCTATTCTTACCCATTTTCACGCCCCTCATTAACAACTACTAAAATTTAGTAGTAACTTTAGTTTAAAATGTCTTCTCTTATAAACTAGGTTGAGCAACCACATAATATACAATGTACCTTTTGGGATTGCTCTACATTCACAAGTAGCCATATAATTAAAATTATTGATTAAATCTTGGAAAATGTATCCATAATAATTCATCATTATTCATTAATAAGAGTTTTTATGAGCTTTATGAAGTCCTAACATTTTTATATAAGCAGATTTTTGCTTAGCAGATGACTACTTAGGAAACAAATTATTAAATAAGATAACATCTTTTTTTAAAAAGCAGATGTTGATTTTTGAGATCATCAAAAGGTCTTCAAAATATCAAAGAAATCAGGGCAAGACTGCAGCAGAGTCTGGACTAATAGCTCAGACTTGACACATTCTGCTCATCACGTCAACATGCCTCATTCATTAGCCTTGTTTCCCAGAAGCGCATAACTTTTAGGTATCACAAAGCCATCACTTTGACATTATGGAATTTAGTCATCAATGATTAGGACTGTTCATAATGCTTGCGATCTCAAGCATACTCTCAATCCTTCTTCAAGCAGAAAACCAGTAGAAGGGAAGTAAAATGTAGACAACAGTATTAATACAATTAGTTAAGAGGAAAAAGGTAGTGAAATAGAAGATGTAGGATGTTACTGAGAGCATTCTTCCTTCTTTCAGAATACAGGTAATCACACACATGTATCCAAGACATCAAGTCTGGAGGACAGAGTAATCCTAGTAGCTTACTTGTCCAACTTACAGTTTAAGTGTCTGATTTTATAAATGAATGGTTAGGAAGGCTGGTTATTCTCAAACAACAGTTACACAATGGCATATCACCACCATACGATTTTCAACTGTAGGCATGATCATTTATTTTTAGCATTAAAGAGATCCTTTAAAAAATGTCCATCTAGGATATAGTGAATATGTCCTTCTCCAAATGGACGTATTCAACAATTGAAAATTGAGTTGAGCAGTTGTAAAGACATTTTACAATTGTGTCTGCCATATTTCAGGGATCTCATAAGAGACAGGTCACTCTGTATGATCAGAGGCTTTGGTTTCTTCATTTCTGAAATGACCTCATGGATAGGAGATTTCTAAAGGACTTCGGCATATAAACGTGCCCTAGCTGTTCAGATTAGTTGGGGTGGACCCAGCTATGTCCCCACAGATGCCTTGACTGCAGAATTCAGCTCCAACCATTTATTCCGTTAGCATAAATGAACTGCAAGAAAAATGTATTCTGTTTTGGCTCCGCAGATGGTTTAAACAGGTGCACTGTCTCATGGGTGGGCTTGGGTCTCTTGCTGTGGACTGCATGGGGCTCAGAGGTTACACCTCTGAGCAAGGTCCTGGAGGCCTGGCAAACCCTCAGCAGCCTTTCCAGGGAAAGGCCAGGAAAAAGAAAAAGGAATGCATTCTCTGTGAAATTTATGGACTGCAAAAGATAACTGCACCTGCATCTGTTTTCTGTTATTGAAAACACGTGAAAGCTATTGCTACGAAAGGAAAATTCAACTCTCTAGTTTCTAAAGCAAACCATTGCAGGAACCCCAAGGAAGTCTGGGATACATCAGACATGAACAATATCATCAGCTGACTGTGGAGGCGCTGCCATGGGGACCAGCATCTGACAGACACTTCAGTGCATCCTGAGGTTTGACCATGAGCTTGAGTAAGAAGACAGAAGTTAAAGTTCGAGCGGGAGCTGTACTCCACACAGATGACAGGGGTAAAAAGGATCCAAAATATTTCAGGCTTATCTATGAATCCATAAAAATCTCTCTTCACTTGATTTATTTTAGTCAAGGGTGGTTTTCCTAATTGGAAGTTTTATGATGTTCAACAGACGTGGCTTTTATGGCACAGTTCATGTTGATATGCAGGACTTAGCTAGGATTTAAATTCAGTCGTGGCCACAGAGAATGGACATGTGGATACAGGGTAGGGGAAGGGAAGGGTAGGACGAATTGGGAGATCAGGTTTGACATAAATACACTACCACGTGTAAAACAGATAGCTAGTGGGCACCTGCTGTATAGCACAGGGAGCTCAGCTCGGTGCTCTGTGGTGACCTAGATGGGTGGCATGGGGGTGGGGTGGGAGGGAGGTCCAAGAGGGAGGGGACATATGTATATGTATAGCTGATTCACTTCGTTGTACAGCAGAAACTAACACACCATTGTAAAGCAATTATACTCCAATGACAAAAAGTTTTAAAAAGTAAAAACAAACAAATAAAATAAAATCAGTCATGGCATTACAAATACTCAGCTGTACACATGCATTTTCCTGCACGGCCCAGTGTGGCTGGCACCTGCCCGTTGCAATCTCTACTTCTGATGAAGAGTAACTATGGTGCAACTCATCCCATCCTTGATGAGCCCTTTATGAAACTGTTAAGCCATTTTCAACAACAGCTTTGAGAACTTCCTATGAGCTGGGCGCTTTGCCTGGCACTTGAAATTCAAGGATGCATAAAATAGCATCCTTTCTTTCAAAATTCATGGTTCAGTAGATTAGTTGTTTCTATGCTTTTTTCTTACACTATTATTTACTGATTATATTTCTTACAGTGTTTCTAAGTTTGAGTTTATTACTGTCCACATCCATTTCTCCACTATGATTTTCTCATTAGTTGATCACCCCACAAAGGACACACTGGTTTCAACATATCCTTTGGCTTCTCCATATCTCTGTGAAGGAATGAACTGAGAGACTGGTGACTTTAGTTTCTCCTTAGATTGGCAACCGGGTTAATTTGGGCCCCTGGAAAGCCATTTAACCTCTCTGGGCCTCAGTTTCCTCATCTAAAACAACAGACTTGAGCAAGACAATCTCTATGGCCTCTTCTACTTCTAACTTTCTAGGATTCCTTGACTCTAGGTGGGCTCCTAACAGGCCTTATTACCTCCATGCTTCAGCTTTACAAACTAGACAGTAGTATGATGAACGTGTACCCAACATTTCACTGCCAATGATCGTGTATGAGCACGTGTAAGAACAGCTCTATTTCCTGATATTAAAAACTTATTTTGGGACTTCCCTGGTGGCGCAGTGGTTAAAAATCCCAGACATGGGTTCAAGCTCTGGTCCGGGAAAATCCCACATGCCGCAGAGCAACTAAACCCGTGTGCCACAACTACAGAGCCTGCGCTCCAGAGCCCACGAGCCACAACTACTGAGCCCACGAGCCACAACTACTGAGCCCATGCGCCACAACTAGCCCACGTGCCTAGAGCCCATGCTCCGCAACAAGAGAAGCCACTGCAATGAGAAGCCTGCATACCACAACGAAGAACCAACACAGCCAAAAATAAATAAAATAGATTTATAAAAAAAACAAAAACCCCCCTCATTTTTGTTGCTAACGTTTCCTACTCTTTCGTCCTAATGGAATAGTCTCCATATAACTTATGACATTTTTCAGAATTCCAAAGCCACCTTTATAAGAGTTGTTTTAAAAACATTCAAAGGAATATGACTTGATTCTTTTTTTAATAAAATTTTATTTATCTATCTATCTATCTATTTATTTATTTATGGCTGCATTGGGTCTTTGTTGCTGCGTGCGGCCTTTCTCTAGTTGTGGTGAGCAGGGGCTACTCTTCGTTGTGGTGCACAGGCTTCTCACTATGGTGGCTTCTCTTGTTGCGGAGCTCGGGCTCTAGGCGCATGGACTTCGGTAGTTGCAACACGAGGGCTCAGTAGTTGTGGCTTGCGGGCTCTAGAGCACAGGCTCAGTAGTTGTAGCACACGGGCTTAGTTGCTCTGTGGCATGTGGGATCTTCCTGGACCAGGGATTGAACCCGTGTCCCCTGCATTGGCAGGCAGACTCTTAACCACTGCAACACCAGGGAAGTCCTTGTCTTGACTCTTGAAGAAAATTTGAAGACATGATTCCCAAGACATTTTGGATTACTTGTGTATCACTGAAATAATTACATAACTTAAAGCTACCCTGCTATACACTGCTTGAGTCCAATTAATTGTCATTTTATGTACAATTTACTATTTTATATTTTATTAGCTTTTCATTAATTACATTGGAGTATAGTAATATAGTCATGTCTGATTGTGATCAGTTTTCTTATTCTCAAGTAACAGTGTTTTGCAAAATGTCTAGCATGGAGCAGCAAACACATTAAGTTTATCTTCAAAGAGACAACTATGAAGAAGACATCTGGTTCTATTTGTTAACGTAAATCTGTCAGGCAAACTGAGAAGTAGGTGTGGTTAAAAAATACTGTATGATCTCACTTAAATGTGGAACCTAAAATAGTCTAATTCATTAAAGCAGAGAGTGGAGTGGTGGTTGCCAGAGGCTGGGGGAGGGGGAGACAGGAAGTCATGCTCAGAGGGTACAAAGTTTCATCTGTACAAGATGAGAAGATTCTGGAGATTTACTATACAGCATAGTACCTATAGCTAACAGCACTCTAATGTATACTGAAATTTGCCAACAGCTACATCTTATGTTAAATATTCTTACCCCCCACACACACATACATAATAATAGGAGGGTGGGATTAAACTTTGGGAGGTGATGGGTATATCCAAGGCCTTCATGGTAGTGACAGTTTCACGGGTGTATGCTTATCCCCAAACTCACTGAGCTATATACATTAAATAAGCACAGCTTTTTACATGCCAATTATACCTCAATAAAGTGGCTTTAAAAATGTATAGGAAAGTATTCAAATCACTATTGAAAGCAGCACATATTGTAAAAAAAAAAAAAAAAAAAAAAAAAAGTCCAGGCTTTCCATTGGTTAAAGTTAAAAGTATTTTAGAAGTTAAGACTGTCTCTTATTTGAGTGTGTGCACTGGATATAAATTGTAATTTGGTAGGCTTTTTGGCATTATGCATCAAGTACCTAAAATATGAATATGTCTTTATTTGAAAATTTTACATTTGGACATTTATCCTAAGGACATTAAAGCTAAAAGGCTATAATAATTCCAAACTACCAAATAATTACCAGAAGAATACCAATATTAACAAACATCAACAAGCATCAAAAAAATTTGCCGACGTCTTAGTCAAAATAGGAATTATTAGCTAAAGAGAAAAATGTCCAGTAACAGAAAAATATGTAAGTAAAAACATAAGATGGTATATTATGCAATTATTAAATGTTTCACATGGGTATTATGATAATATAAAATGAAAACATAAATTAATAGACTTTGATAAACACAGCATACATACAAAGCAACAAATTAGTAAATACAGCAGGCCATATACCAGATAATGACTGTCAACAGCTAGCCAACTATATTTTTTCCAAAATTGCTTAGAAGTAATATAACATAACCACTTTAAATTCATTTCATTTAAAAACAGCAGTACCAGGGGCTTCCCTGGTGGCGCAGTAGTTGAGAGTCCGCCTGCCGATGCAGGGGACACGGGTTCGTGCCCCGGTCCGGGAGGATCCCACATGCCGCGGAGCGGCTACGCCCGTGAGCCATGGCTGCTGAGCCTGCGCATCCGGAGCCTGTGCTCCGCAACGGGAGAGGCCACAACAGTGAGGGGTCCGTGTACCGCAAAAAAAAAATAAAATAAAAAAATAAAAAATAATAAAAATAAAAACAGCAGTACCAAATCATGTGTATCTTTCCAACCTTCATTTATCTTTTAAGCATGGACAGGAATTTGTTCTGAAATCTACTCTCAGATTTCATAATATACCCTAGTGGATACCCTAGCACTAGGCCAACCTCTAGCTTTCTACTGCATTTATTTCTACCATTTACTCAGAAGATGCAGTTAAAACCGTCTAACAAGGTTCTGGCAAGTTCCTTGAATATCAACCATATGCCAGGTGGAGCCAGTTCATTTCACCCAATGGGTTGATGCATTACATAAATATGCAAAAGGTCTGGTTGTGAAATGGGGTGAACACAGGCAACGCCTGTGAGTTATTCCCTTTGGTCTTGGAAATGGAACTGTGGTTGTGAGCTTGGTGCTACCACAAAAGTGAGACTCTAAATCTCTCATCTGTCTGCAGGGGTCTTACCAGGCTCCAAGCCTAGATGCTCCGACCACAGAGAGGGAAACGTGGTGGCCCACCCTCTACCGTGGCAAAGGAAGTGATAAGAACAAGAGCACTCTGCTACTGAGGATGGACACTCGCCTAATACGCTCAGTCGTACGCTGAAACAGATACATTCGTGAGTACTCTGGTTCTAGTTTTCAAAATCACGTGCCTGTAATGTTTCTTCAAAATATTTTGAGGGGCAACCATCTCCAGTGTTATATAATTAAGCGAAAGCTTGAGTTATTTAATTAAATTTAAATTTTTTTTTCTTTTTTTTGGCCATGCTGTGTGGCATGTGGGATCTTAGGTCCCCAACTAGGGATCGAACCCGCACCCCTTGAATTGGAAGCACAGAGTCTTGACCACTGGACCACTAGGGAAGCCCCTTGTTTGAGTTATTTAAGTGAATGGTAACTTACACTCATAATCATATAGAGTGACATTCAGGTTACATCGTGCCAACTGCAAAATCATTGGCAGATTATGCTGTGTAGTCTCCCCAATGATGCAGTGACAATGACCTGGCTTTATCTTATTTTCACAGATGAGAGAAGGTGAGCTGGAGAGTTACATAAGAGGTTTCTACAATTTTGTGTTTTTCATAAAAACATTGAAAATATATTGCTTGTGTTTTTTTATATTAATCCACAAGTTCAATTAATAAGAATTAATTTTATGGGCAGAAGACTAAAATAGACATTTCTCCAAAGAAGACATAACGATGGCCAACCAGTAGGTGGTGAGATGTTCTATTGCTAATTATTAGAGAAATGCAAATCAAAACCACAATGACGCATCACGTCAACATCGGTCAGAATGGCCACTATTAAAAAGTCTACAAATAACAAATGACGAAGACGGCGTGAAGAAAAAGGAACCCTCTTACACTGCTGGTGGGAGTGTAAGTTGGTGTAGCCACTATAGAAAACAGTGTGGAGGTTCCTTAAAAAGCTAAAGATAGAACTACCATATGATCCAGCAATCCCACTCTTGGGCATATAACTGGAGAAAATTCTAACTCAAAAAGATACATGCACCCCTATGTTCATAGCAGCGCTATTTATAATAGCCAAGACATGGAAGCAACCTAAATTTCCATTGACAGATGAATGGATGAAGAAGATGTGACATATATATATATATATATATATATATATATGTGCGTGTGTTTGTGTATATATATATATATATATATATACACACACAATGGAATACTACTCAGCCATAAAAAAGGAATGAAATAATGCCATCTGCAGCAACATGGATGGACCTAGAGAATATCATACTTAATGAAGTAAGTCAGACTGAGAGAGACAAATATTATATGATATCACTTACCCGTGGAATCTAAAAAATAATGCAAATGAGCTAATTTACAAAACAGAAATAGACTCACAAGCACAGAAAACAAACTCCTGGTTTACCAAAGGGGAAAGGGAAGGGGGAGGGATAAATTAGGCATATGGGATTAACGGCTACATACTACAATCCTATACATAAAACAGATAAGCAACAAGGAATTACTGTATAGCACAGGAAACTATATTCAATATTTCATAATAGCCTATAATGGGAAAGGTATGTATATAAATATATAACTGAATCACTTTGATGTACACCTGAAACTAACACAATATTATAAATCAACTATACTTCAATAAAATAAAATATTAAAAAAGATTAATTTCAAAAATAAAAAAAGAATTATGTAAAGAAAAGTTGGCCTTTGTACCTTTATCCCCCCACCCCAATTCCTGTCCCTCCAAAAATACACAACATGCCTAGCCTAGTACACATTATGTTTCTACACACATGGTGCAGGTATGATTGCCCTGAATGTATATATTTTCTAGTTTTTAAATTTACTGTACCGTGCTTAATTTACTGTACTATTTATTTTAAAATGTAAAAACATAATAAATAACTTTCTGTAAGCAACAGAGATTTATCACCTTCTTAGCAGCTCCTCATGCTGATGTATGATTTCTTTAACCAGCACGATAATGTTGGTCTCTTAGGAAGGTTACTATTAATACTTTTACAAAACAACACTGAAAAGAATATCTTGTCTATTTATCTGGTGTGACTGTGGTACAATTTTTGAAAAAATTTAATGGAACTCTTTATCCCAAGTATGCAAATTCAAAACTGGTATTCTCCCCTAATGCTCCTCCACTAATGCCTTGTCACTTTGCACTCCCGCTAATGGTGCATACAAATACCAATTTCCTATTTCCAATATTGCATATTACCTTTCTTTGCTGACTTTTTTCAAACCGATGGATTAAAATGTTATCCCTTCCAGGGGAGAGGTAAAATTGTCACTATATGCAGATGACATGATGCTATATAAAGAAAACCCTAAGGACTCCATGCAAAAACTACTAGATCTAATCAGTGAACCCAGGAAAGTAGCAGGATACCAGCTTAACACTCAGAAATCGGTTGCATTCCTTCACACTAACAATGAAATACCAGAAAGGGAATGTAAAAAAACAATACCTTTTAAAATGGCACCAAAAAAAAATACCTAGGCATAAACCTGACCAAGGAGGTGAAAGACTTATTTGCTGAGAACTATAAAACATTAATAAAGGAAATAAAAGAGGATTCAAAGAAATGGAAAGATATCCCATGCTCTTGGATTGGAAAAATTAATACTGTTAAAATGGCAATACCACCCAAAGCAATCTACAGATTTAATATGATCCCTATCAAATTACCCATGACATTTGTCACAGAACTAGATCAAATAATACAAAAATTTATATGGAACTATAAAAGACCCAGAATTCCTAGAGCAATACTGAGGGAAAAAAAAGAAAAACAAAGTCTGGCACAACTCTCCCAGACTTCAGACAATACTACAAAGCTACAGTAATCAAAACAGTTTGGTATTGGTATAAAAACAGGTATATGGATCAGTGGAACAGAACAGAGAGCCCAGAAATAAACCCACATACTTACGGTCAATTAATCTTCAACAAAGGAGGCAAAAATATAAAATGGGAAAAAGTCTCTTCAGCAAGTGGTGCTGGGAAAGTTGGATAGCCACATGTAAATCAGTGAAGTTAGAACACACTCTCACACCATGCACAAAAATAAACTCAAAATGGCTTAAAGACTTAAACGTAAGACATGACACCATAAAACTCCTAGAAGAGAGCACAGGCAAAACATTCTCTGATAGAAATCATACAAATGTTTTCTTAGGTCAGTCTCCCAAGGCAATAGAAATAAAAACAAAAATAAACAAATGGGACCTCATCAAACTTACAAGCTTTTGCACAGCAAAGGAAACCATAAAAAAAGAAACAAAACAGACAGAAAAACAAAACAAAATGAAAAGACAACCTACAGAATGGGAGAAAATATTTGCAAATGATGCAACAGACAAGGGCTTAATCTCCAAAATACACAAACAGCTCATACAACTCAACAACAAAAAAATAACCCACTTGAAAAATGGGTAGAAGACCTTAATAGACATTTCTCCAAAGAAGACATACAGACGGCCAGTGGGCACATGAAAAGATGCTCAACATCACTAATTATCAGAGAAACACAAATCAAAACTACAATGAGGTATCACCTCACACCAGTCAGAATGGCCATCATCAAAAAGTCTACAAATAACAGATGCTGGAGAGGGTGTGAAGAAAAGGGAACCCCCCTACACTGTTGGTGGGAATGTAAGTTGGTACAGCCATTATGGAAAACAGTATGGAGGTTCCTCAGAAAACTAAAAATAGAATAACCATATGATCCAGCAATCCCACTCCTGGGAATATACCTGGACAAATGTGTAATTCAAAAAGATACGTGCACCCCCATGTTTATAGCAGCACTGTTCACAATAGCCAAAAGATGGCAACAACCTAAATGTTCATCAACAGATGAATGGATAAAGAAGATGTGATACATATATATAATGGACTATTACTCAGCCATAAAAAGGAATGAAATATTACCATTTGCAGCAACATGGATGCAACCAGAGATTATCATACTAAGTGAAGTAAGTCAGAAAGAGAAAGACAAATACCGTATGATATCACTTACATGTGGAATCTATAATATGACACAAATGAACCTATCTACAAAACAGAAACAGACTCATGGCCATAGAGAACAGACTTGTAGGTGCCAAGGGGGAGAAGCGGGGGAGGGAGAGGGATGGACTGGGAGTTTTGGGTTGGTATGTGCAAACTATTACATTTAGAATGGATAAACAACAAGGTCCTAATGTAGAGCACAGAGAACTATACTCAATATCCTGTGATAAACCATCATGGAATACAAAAAAAAAGAATGTGTATATGTGTATAACTGAGTCACTTCGCTGTGCAGCAGAAATTGGCACACATTGTAAATCAGCTATACTTTAATAAAAAAATGTTCATCTCTTTTTTATTCTAATGTGTTTTTTTAAGTGTAAGCATTTCTTCAATAACCACTCTATATGCAATTCATAATTCTGAAAATGGTCTGTAATATCCCTTGGTTCTTTTTCCCACTGGGTTTGCCTTTTTCCTATGGATCTTAACACCTTCTGTATAATTATGTGGGTCAGAATGTTATAGTGGTAATTATCATCTGCCTTCCATGTCCCTTTATGCTTATGCAATTGTAAGGGGTAGGGAAATTGATGAATTTTAAAATACTTATACTCTACCTGAAATACAATAATTTGAATTTACAGAAAAATTGGTGAAAATTTCAAAGACTCTTATCAAAATACAGTTCCCCAAATCTCAGATGGAGACACACAGTTATCATGAGAAGTAAGGACTGCCTAGTGTCCTATCTAAGCAATGGATAGTCATCCATTCATAATGCTAAACAAATTCAGTAATACACAGTTGTAAACTAATAAAAAAGAAGTAGCCAAACTGTTTTCAGATAATTTGTAGTCAGCCACCTTTTCCCACTCTCTAAACTAACAGTGGTGGTATTATAAGAAATGGGCATTGTTGAGGATAAATTTTAAGATATGGAAGAAATGAAATTCATACGTGAGTCTCAAAGGCATGCTTACATTAGTGACAGCTAACCTCTGCATGACATAGTTTGCAAAATGCTTTAACACTTCTTCAACTTGCATGAATCTAAAAAAATCTTAGTTGCTGTCACCCTGTAATATTAATCAAGAGAAAATATTTTCTATGCCAAGAAAATTTTCTTAATGTCATCTGGCATTTCTGGGGTCCCTCGCTTAGTTTATCAGCTATTGAGAAGCAACTTGTACATATATTTTTCATGGAAGAGCAAGAAAATATATTTTGCTGTGATGACAGAAGTCACCGCCCACAACTCTGTTATTTTATGGGCATAGCATAGGTTCATAGTCCCAGACACCCATCTGAACACAGCATAGAGGCATGCAGCCATCCACGGTTGTCTGAGACCAAAAGCCTTTCCATTTTTTCCAATTCATTTAAACTGAGTAACAGAAAACTCCAAGCCAACAAATCTGGAACAGTGATTTAATGCACCCAGATAGGCTCCATGCTTTGACATACATCTTCATGCAGGAAAATAATAAAACAAGTCAACCTGGAGTTATGGGCGTTGACTTTCAATCATTTGGCTTGTTCTGAATGTGTTGCAGAATCTCCCTGAATAAACACTTTGGGTGGAATCAGTCATTTCTTCAAAAATATTCCCCACCATCACCCGTCACAAACCAGACTAAATGTGCTATTCGCTTACAAACCACAGAACCTACATCCGTATGCTACCTACCACATGCCAACTGTTTCCCAACGCAGCATTACAACTCATGAGCAATGCTTTGCTGCTTCCCGTGGTGCCTAGGACAGTTGGAATGGGCTAGAACTGACCAGGGCCAAGTGGACAGTTTGACTTTGGCCCAGGTCACTTACTGATGTCTGTTTTCCATCTGTCCCAGGAACGAGTTATTTCTGCCTTGCTGCAAACACGTGAAAATGCACGGTGAGAATTCTTTTGATGCTGCGGAATGGAAACGCCATCAGTGTAGCACGTGCACATGCGCACACACACACACTTACACACAGGTATTTAAATGTACTAAGAAATTTCATGGGGATCCAGCAAAACCTGGACCCCAGTACTTAGGAAACTCAGGCACCTCATGAAATGTGCACTCACCATGTGTCTCCATCATTCACACCTCAGCTTTCGGAGAGACCTGCTCTATTTCTTCCAGATTGGAAACTTTCACACAGTCTACGTGGACCCAGCAAGACCCTACTTACTCAGTCTCACCATGGTCCAACCTTCAAGTCACATGCCAAATCCTAGAGACCTGTTTTTCAGTATGACAGGAAAATTATGACAATGCTGAAAGACTTGCCCCAGAACACGCCATTATGGTTTTATGACAAGAATATGAATACAAAACAACATTTATTCCAGGGAAAAAGAGGTCAATCTCTTTATCCCATAAGGCACTTAATTGAGACGTAATGGGTGTAAAGAATTCCTCTCCTTTTTTTAAACAAAAATGTTTATTTATTTATTTGGCTGCGCTGGGTCTTAGTTGCAGCATGCAGGATCTTCGTTGCCGCACATGGGATCTTCTAGTTGTGGCCGGTGGGATCTAGTTCTCTGACCAGGGATCCAACCTGGGCCCCCTGCATTCGGAGTGCGGAATGTTAACCACTGGACAGCCAGGGAAGTCCCCATAATTCCTCTTCTTGATTGGAACAGGGAAGAAGGACTTGTTTGAGGGAGTGGGGGACTGACTATTTTATTCTCCAGGTACCCAGCACGTTTACATTTCTGTATCGCGAGATATACAGTTGTAAGATGCTAGCAAATTGAGGTTGGCTCTCTCCCCGTGAAGAAGGCATCTCGTACCTTTCAAGTCGCGAGCTGGTTTCTTCCTTTTCCGTACTCAAGTTAACTCACTTATTCTCAGTATTAGTCACCTATTTTGCTCGCACAAACCTCG
The DNA here is from genome assembly GCF_964165515.1 of Mesoplodon bidens. Taxonomy (NCBI): domain Eukaryota; kingdom Metazoa; phylum Chordata; class Mammalia; order Artiodactyla; family Ziphiidae; genus Mesoplodon; species Mesoplodon bidens. Next base: position 48,359,882 of record NC_138180.1, read on the forward strand.
CCTCCCCAGTGACACTTCTAGAATAGATTATTTTCTTACAATTTAGCTACTTTGACTTGAACTGTGAATACTATGACTTATTTTCCTTGCTCTCCAAGTAACCAATTTGTACAGAAAGATGTTTTTAGAAATTTAAACTAACCAATCCTCAAGAGTGCCTCAACATTCTACCCGCCAGAGAGAGGGACAGAATATGCTGGAGGTGCATATCTGCACATATTGGATCTTCTTACACACTTACCTAACAATATACAGTATTATTTACACCTTCTCACAGCATCTTTCATGTTCTAGTATTACCCTTAAGTGCTAGATGCTATTCCACTGGATGAATGTACGACAAGTGACTTAATAATTTTCTATTGTGAACAACTATGGGTTCACTTTTTGCTTTATAAAAATAAATACCTGGATTTGTGTATCTGTATGGTTAAATTCATTCATATTTTCTAGATCTTTGTTTACTTTCCCAAATATCTTCACAAACTAGCTCATTTGAAGTAAATCACATTATCAAGGAGTATATACACTTTAAAAATGAACATATAGTGGGGCTTCCCTGGTGGCGCAGTGGTTGAGGGTCTGCCTGCCAATGCAGGGGACATGGGTTTGAGCCCTGGTCTGGGAAGATCCCACATGTCGCAGAGCAACTAGCCCCGTGAGCCACAATTACTGAGCCTGCGCGTCTGGAGCCTGTGCTCCACAACAAGAGAGGCCGCGATAGTGAGAGGCCCGCGCACCGCGATGAGGAGTGGCCCCCACTTGCCGCAACTAGAGAAAGCCCTCGCACAGAAATGAAGACGCAACACAGCCATAAATAAATAAAGAAAATTTTTTAAAAAGGCAAAATTCCTTAAAAAAATGAACATATAGTGAACATATATAATGTAAGTTTGAGTATATTCATAAATTTATAATACCACCAAATTGTATAAAGGTTTCCATTTTCAGCCCTGCCCCCCTTTTTTTTATTGGAGTATAGTTGCTTTACAATGTTGCGTTTCTGCTCTACAGCAAAGTGAACAAGCTATACGTATACATACATCCCCTCCGTTTTGGATTTCCTTCCCATTTAGGTCACCACAGAGCACTGAGTAGAGTTCCTTGTGCTATACAGTAGGTTCTTATTATCTATTTTTTACATAGCCCTTTTAAAAAAAAAAAAACATGATATTACTACTTTGTTAAATCTTTGCCAAAATAATAGGAAAAAAAGTAAAATCTTTCAAAATTATTTTTTGGCAGGGGGGATAGCAGTGAGGTTTGATTATTTTATATGTTTATTGGCTATTTTTTGTCTTATTCTGGAAATTGCCTGTTCACGTCTTTATTCTTTTTTTTTTTTTTTTTTTTTTGCGGTACACGGGCCTCTCACTGTTGTGGCCTCTCCCGTTGCAGAGCACAGGCTCCGGACGCACAGGCTCAGCGGCCATGGCTCACGGGCCCAGCCGCTCCGCGGCATGTGGGATCCTTCCGGACCGGGGCACGAACCCGTGTCCCCTGCATCGGCAGGCGGACTCTCAACCACTGCGCCACCAGGGAAGCCCAAGATATCAGTTTTTTGCTTATTGATGTATGACCATTTCTTTTCAGGTAACTGTGTCATTTGAATTTTTATGTAGTGCATTTTGCATACAGAATAAATAAAACATCACGTTTTTCCTTTACACTTTCATTTCTAATTGTCATACCTGAGAATATGTTCCTTGACAGAACACTGCGGAAGTCACCCATGGTTTTGGTTTTTTTTTTTTTTTTTTTTTGGTTTTTCTGGTAGTGTTAAAGTTTTGTTTACTACATGTAATTTTTGAAAATCTATCTATAATGCATTTCGTCGTGTGGCGTGAGATAGGCATCCAGTTTTCATTAGAATAATCAATCTTTCCAGGAGAGATGTGGAATGCCAGCTTCATGAACTACTGCTTCCATTGTTACCATACCCTTGTTTTTGTTACTTGTCTATTCTAGCATGTGTTTATTATTGTTTTTATTTTATAGTCCTCTATGTTCCAATGCCCCATCATCTCTCTCTTCGGTATTTTTCTGGCTGGTCTTTCACTCCAGATGGATTTTAGAAGTCAACAAAGGGAATCTGGCTGGGGTTGTTTTGAATTTTTGTAAAATAATTTAGGGCATATGAACATTTCTACAGTATTGAGGCGTCTCAGGGACAACTTATGCCTCCAGTTTCCGAAGCACTTTAATCTTCTTTAGCTTTATGGATTTCTTCATATTTTTCATTCATAGTACTTTTAAGTAAGTTTACTCCTGGGAATGTAATTATTTTGCTTGCTACTATGAATGCAGTATTTCTAATGCATTTTTTTTAGTGTTATTTGGATATAGAAAACCTTTTTATATAAGTACCTTTCCTAAGTGAATTCTTTTTTTTTTTTTTCCTAATCCTTTTCAAACTTTTCTTTAAGGTTTTTAGTGACTAGCACTTTTATGAGACGGTTTAAACATTCTGGTGATAACAGAACACTTCTCGTAATCTGATTGTGCTTGGAAAGGCTTCTATTCTTTGGCTGCCTCGCCTGAGGCTGAGATTAGTTTAGTTCTCTCCCAGATTAAGAAAGGAGTAAGCACTTTTTTTTTTTTTTTGTGGTATGTGAGCCTCTCATTGTTGTGGTCTCTCGCGTTGCGAAGCACAGGCTCCGGACGCGCAGGCTCAGCAGCCATGGCTCACGGGCCCAGCTGCTCCGCAGCACGTGGGATCTTCCCGGACCTGGGCACGAACCCGTGTCCCCTGCATCGGCAGGCGGACTCTCAACCACTGCGCCACCAGGGAAGCCCAGCACTTTTGATTTAACTAAGGAATCTGATTAAAATGAATGTCTTTTTCAGATGTGTGTTTTTATGCAGTAGGGAGGGAATCTCATTGTTTTAACTTTGTCATCGTGACCATTCTCATCAATGGGTTTACTCATGTTATCGTAGGCTGATCCTTAGATTTCTGGCATGTAACACTGTCATGATATGCTCTTTATTGTGAAGTACAGATAGGTTCATTCCTTCCTGTATTCATTCATTCATTCAACCTGTATTTGACCACTTCAAATTAATATATGTACTACAATGTAATGAACGGAACGGAATGGAATGCAGTTCCAGAGTGTGCAAGGAGGACACAGAGTAATACAATGGGGTGGTGTGTGACTACCTTAGTCACGGAACCCAGGGCCCCATCTCTCTGAAAAGGTGACAATTTCAGCAGGTGAGTAATGAGGAAGATCCAACTTTGACCTAATATGAGCTCTTTGAGTGGGGAATGGGTTTGGCCTCTTCAATGCACAAAAGGAATGCCACTTGGGTGGTGGATTAATGACTGGTATTGAATTTGCTGTAAAACTAATGAATCTTTGGAAGGCCCCTTCTCTTCTAAGGCCCTGCGCCTAAATTCAGATTTTTAGTTTTATATTCTTTTTAAAAATAATTTAAGCTTTACGTCTCACAACATCTTTATCTGTGTCTGCTAATGACAGAAGGATAATGATAAAAGATGTGGCCTGTTCAACTTCTGGCCAAGTTACGCTAAGAAATATAGACTTTCCTTTAGGGATAATGGAAGATTTATAAACAAGGGAGTTGCTTGACCTGATATACATAATCTACATATGTATATATGTTACATATACTATATATATTAGACTTTGTTTTTAGAGGACTTTTAGGTTCACAGCAAAATGGAGAGGAAGGCACAGAGAGTTCCCATACGCCCCCTGCCCCCCACGTACGCACAGCCTCCCCCATTGTCCACACCCCCCTCCAGAGGGTACATCTGCTACAGCCGATGAACCCGTACTGATACATCATCATCACCCGAATCTGTAGTTTACATTAGGGTTCACCCTTAGTGGTGTACAGTCCACAGGTTTGGACAAAGGCACAATGGCATGTGTCCACCGTTACAGCGTCATACAGAGTCATCTCCCTGCCCTGAAGTGCCTCTGTGCTCCGCCTGTTCCTCCCTCCCTCCTCCCCAATTTATAGTTTCAAAACAACATTCTGCTTCTTGGGCAGATAATGTACTAGACAAAGGGAACACTGGAAAAAAGGAAACGAGTTTCTACGAGGCACAATTTTGTTTGGCTCTTTGCATTAATATTTTCAAAGTGAAACTAATCTAACTTTGGTCAGACTTGGCACTTGTAATATCTTTCAAAAGGTCTTTGCTCCAAAACAAGTCTGTACCTATGTAAAATCTTTGGCATTACGGTATTCAAGAGAATAATTTAATCTCCTTTTTATTGTTTAGCCATCAGCAGACCAAAACAATCCAGACAATGGTTACTGCTCAGGTAACTGTTCAGGAGGTGGAAGAATCAAACTACAGATAGGCCATGGTCACCAAAGAAAGCAGACCATCTTCTACAGCTGTGTTCTTATGGCCCTGAAGGACAGTTACGTTGGGGCCTCACACAGCCCTTCCTTCTCTAGATGTGGCTATTTTGTGTGTTCTCATGACACCTATGTATGCTTCCTGTAGCATCATAACATGCTTATACACACACACACACACAGAGTCAACCCTCATTATTCATGGTACTAGTGTTCCATACATCACCACAAATACTGAATTAGCAAATATTGAACCATTGCTCCTAGAGGAAATACAGGGTTACGTGCCTATAAGTCTCTGGTCACATTTTCATCCACTGCCCATATATAACTTTGTTTTATATGTGTTTTACGTGTGTTTCTGTTTAAAGACACCTTATTGAATATATATTGCAGATACGCTAACGTTGAAAGCATGTCCACCCGCACTATAAGTCAACCCTGAATGAAGCTTTTCCAACACCTATTTTTCTCTATAAGACACGTCACAAACTTCTTACACTGAGGAACACTACCTCAGTACTTCAGCACCACACCCAAGGTCATTTTAGGCAGCAAAATCATCAACCAAAAGGACAAACGTGCAAACAACTGTTTAGACCATGTAAAGGACACCTGTTTATAGTAGGAAAGCTGAAAAAGGCAGAGCCCTGACCTCAGCTAGGTACATGGGCGGCACTGAATTAAACATTTTTACCACTGTGCACGTCCATGGATAACTGCAAACACGCTGCAAGTATTGATTTGGGTTGCAAATAATTTAAGGAAGACAGCCTGCAAATACGGAATCTACAAGAAATGAGACTCAACTGTGCATCTCTTCTGCAACAGACTGTGAGCTTTCGGAGGGCGGGATGCAGACACGACTCATCCTGTTCCAATGAAAACAGCATTGTGTCTAACCCCGGCTCATCCATAGACTGTTGTTTTCAAACTTTAAAAAGTTATAGCATTCTTTTTTTTTTTTAACCTGAAACCCCAGTAAAACGTAAACTTGATAAAAGTGGGCTTTCTCTGCTTGACTTTTGTCCTTCTCCTTGCCCTTTTGGGAGGGTAACATGAACTGAACAAGCTGTTATTACAAGCAGGCACCAACACTCTAGAAATCATGCTTTTCAGATTCTAGAATCTTAGCTCAGTGCGTTTTTCCTTACCCAAAGCCGACTCACTCCTCAAGTGCAATTCCAGTGAAAGACCATGATACCTCCTCTCCCAGAAAACGAGAGATGAAAAGACCACGTATGATTCCTAGTTACGTGTCATTCCCGAGCTGTTTGCAGTGTGAAAATGTCTAATATACAACAGCTGGCACCCCCGGAATGAACACTTCACCACAAACTCTAAGTTGTCCAGTTGAGATTGCAAATGTCCCTTTTCCCATCGGGAATTAATTAATTAATTCCAGCCTCCTGGAAGTAATTAATCTCTGCTCTGTGTGGAGTCCTGTTACGGAGATGTGAGGCCCCAAGATCAGTTAAGACGCCTGATTTAAAGGAAACTGCACAAAAACCTGCTACTGACATAACCATCTATGTAGGAGGACTTCTGGGGCTCTTTCAATGCATTTTTGTCTTATAACTCAGCCCTCTGTGAAGCTCTAGGGGGACGGCGCTTAAACACTTGAGGTTCGATCATGTAAAAAGGAGCAAAATTAGACCTAAATCTATGTCAACACCAACACGATGAAGTTTTCAGCAGACTTCATATCTGGTTCTGGCAGAGGATCGGGGTGACGTAGCTGACGACTCACACGTCTGCCAGCCCTGCTTTTCTTTGCCTACGACGGCTGTGTTAGGAAGTGTTCCCACAGATCCAACAGCTCCAGAAGCTGTCTGTGGGCACATGGCCCCTTTCACAAGCCCAACGTTCTGGAAGATACACGACCTAAAAGCGAGACTCCAGGAGAGACAATGGCCAACCTGCTCCCTCGTCCCATTACCTGGAAACCCACGTGAGGAAGCATCTAGAGTTTTCTGGCGTGAAATTCTAGGAATCGGTGTGTATTAGCGATACGTCCCCAAGATGACTGTTCAGAGTGAGCGAGGGCCAAGCACACTGATGGGGGAAGGATGGGAGGGTTAGAAGATCCAGGCTGTGAGGAGAGGCAGGGTTATGCTCCAAACCATTACTGCTGGTTCCGATCGGAGCCCTCAGTGTGAGCAGGGGACCTGGCTGGCATCTGAGACCTGGGCCTAGAGCCAGTTTGATGGGCCGCTGCAGACCCTCAGGCACCTGTAACAAGACCAGTTCCAAATCCCGACTACGGGTAGCACAGGGCTGTGAAAATGCCCCTGGGCACAATCAGGATCCAGGCATCAAGGTGAGGCTGACCTCCCTGCTAAGACCGAGCTGTAGAGTAGGTCAAAGGACGCATACGTCTACTGCATGTGTGGTTCACTCCTTCCCCAGGTGTGTGTTATTTTCCTTTATTTCCCATCCAGGGGAAATAAACTGACTTCCTGGAACAGCACCTAGATAGTTCCTATTCCAGACTCAGAATAAACGCTGTTTGATCTAGAAGGATTCTAACACTCACACAATAACCAAAGACTGCTATATTTTTGGCACTGTTGTAGTGCATTTGGACGAAGATACAGTCTTCCTAAGAATAAACACTGATGAGATGTTTGCCCACTCTGTATGCATCATCATGTCAGCCTCAGTTGGCAATAATATTTTCACGGAGCGAAAAATCATTACATACACTAAAAATGTCAGTCCAGAAACAGGACAATCAGGACCTTTCGTACTCTTCATTCACTTTCTAGTCTTAAGCAATTCATGGTGGCAGAAGAGTATGTAAGACATTTACCATATCAATTTTTTTCTCTTTCAAATTCAACTAAGCTTACCATGTAACATGGCTAGAAGGAACAAAAGTAGAACTATTAACTTTGTTTTTAAGAATTTTCGTTTTTACAATTCAAGTTTGTTTTCATTTCTAAATGAGACCCCAAATTTTTTTCATTGAAGAACCCTAAATTGTCCAACATTTAATTAGAGGCCTAAGTCTCTAGCATTGTAGATTATTTTTTAAAATGCTCTATCTTGAAAACAATAGGTTAACTGCAATGTTTTTTTATTTCTTGTTTTGTTTTGTATTTTGTCCATCTCAAAGGTTAGACCATGGCTAATTTTGCCAGAAAAGCATGTTGTGCTAGTAAATCTCTAGATAAATCTGTCTTTGTTCTTGTCAGGAAGCAAAAAGAGCTATCACACATACTTAAGCACTCTAAAATGTGTTTCAGGAGGTCAAATGCATTCTGAGTTGTGATTTTTCTTCGATGATACAAATTTTCCTTTGCTATTTTAACAGGATAGCAGTTAGTAATGGAAAATGGTATAGAGTGGGGTTTTTTCAATTTTTAAAGGATTTGGTTAACTGACTTTGATTAAAATAATTCAATCAAGTGATAAACACACATGAATTAAATCTACACAGAAGAAAAGCCAATGAAAACTGCAAAGCTTAAGACAAAGAAATTAAAATCTAATAAAACATTTTAAACTGTTTCTCCTGTATTAAGTAGGTTGGAAGAGAAAACATGATGTGATGGGAAGAAACTCAGCTGGAAATGGAGCTGGAAAACTGAGACCTCAGTCCCCAGGGTAACATCACTGAGTTTGGCCACCTCAGAGCTTCACTGCCTACATCTGTGTGATTAAGGAACTGGCTTAGATGACTTGGTCTTGACACAGAAATCTTCACTTACCTCCTTCTGACTTCAGTTCAAGTGTCGCTCTCAAGAAAAATGACTCGCTGATCCCCAAGTCTACATGAGTTACTCCTTCATGTCAGGTAACAGATACATAACTCACCTTTTAAAAATTGTCTGCTTAACATTTGTCTTTACCAAGTGAATACACATTCCATGAGGGAGGAAATAGGAAGTCTGTTTGGAATTCTGTTTTGTTCACTATTTTTTCCCCAGTGTTTAACCCAATCCTTGGCACATGGTAGACAGTTGACAAATATTCATTGTAGGACTCCCCTGGTGGCACAGTGGTGAAGAATCCGCCTGCCAATGCAGGGGACGCGGGTTCGAGCCCTGGTCCGGGAAGAGCCCACATGCCGCGGAGCAACTAAGCCTGTACGCCACAACTACTGAACCTGCGCTCTACAGCCTGCGAGCCACAAGTACTGGGCCCTCGTTCCTAGAGCCCGTGCTCTGCAACAAGAGAAGCCACCGCAATGAGAAGCCCGTGCACCACACCGAAGAGTAGCGCCCGCTCGCCACAACTAGAGAAAGCTCGTGCGCAGCAACGAAGACCCAACGCGGCCAAAAATAAATAAATAACTTTAAAAAAATTCACTGTAAAAGGGATTAAGTGAATTAATGAACACTAACTGTTTGAAACAGCCCTTCCCTTTTCATGTTGAGGAAACAATTTATGCAACACTTTTCCAGATAATCAACCACATATTTTTTTAATCCCTTTTTGGAGCGCTACCTATGTATCCATTATTTTGAGATACCAATAACCCTCAGCATTTAGCTTCTTAAATTTGGACATACATATACTTTTTTATCATGAGCATATTCCCATTGTGTTACTTGTCATTTGAAATGCCAAAAGGGAGGAGCAAGACTTTTTTTAAATCTCAGACTGTTGTGTTTTCTTTTCTTTTTCCCAGCCTTGAAACACTGTTGAACTGTACCTGGTGGGAGGATGAACGCAATTTACACTCTCTCTCATTTTCCCAGTTGATACTATTAGTGCTTCTATCGACAACCCATGCTGTCTACCTCCCAGGCTATGTGTGCCAGAATTATAATGATAATGATGAGGAACCTTTTTTTTTTGAAAGCGCCATATGTAACAGTTGGTGACTGAACGTGTCTCCACCCACCCTCCATTTGTATGTTGACATCCTAACCCCCATGTGATGTTGTTAGGTCCTTTGGGAGGTGATGAGGTCGTGAGGGTGTCACCCTCCTGATGGGATTAGTGCCCATAAAAGACACGACACCCCAGAGAGCCCCCTCATACCTTCTACCGTGTGAGGACACAGTAAGAAGACGGCCATCTATGAACCAGGAAGCATGTACTCACCAGACACCGAATCTGCTGGCACCTTGATCCTGGACTTCCAGCTTCCAGAACTGTGAGAAAGAAATGTCTGTTGTTTATAAGCCACCCAGAGTACGGTATTCTATTGTACAGCCTGAACGGACTAAGACAACAACATGGTATTACCATTCAGAATACCGTAGCCCTCGCGTATACTCTTTGGACTGATGCAAAATACGATGAATAACCTCCTAAAATGTAGAATGTTATGGGGCTTAGGGACAAAATGAAAACATTGACAGAAGATCATTCATTCCTATCTTGGTCATTAGTGAAAGTTCATTCTCAGTTGTTCACACTGACAATATTCTGTAACGTCAAGACGAAGTGACTGTATTAAAAAACCAAATTGCTAGGCAACCAAATTACAACTACCTTCCTGAAGAATAATTTAAAATGTCAAATGGTAATTTAGCCACAGCCGAACTGGAACAATCAGTTCTCAATGGCCATTTCAGCCTTTCTAGGAACTGAAATGATTCAAGCCATTGACGCTTTCATTGGCTTTTTGGGATATTCATATTCGGAGGTCGGAATTTTAACCATCACTGTTAGAAAGCTTCTTTCTCTAGCTTTATACAAAGTCCTGACATTGGTCTGGAACCCTGGGAACCTGCTTTCTATTAATCTCTCTTCCTTTTGGTCCACGCTAACTCATATTGGAAGTGAGAGTATATGACAGAATAAACCACACTTGAGAAAACATTTCATCATTGCATTCAGTGCAAGTGATGTGGCCTGGAATCTGAGAGCTGAGCCTGTAGCGAGGAACCCAGGATGGTAGAAGATTTGACCTTTGTCAATGCACTGATGTCAGTTACAAACACTGGGCTTACTGATCTTTCAGCAAGGTGGTGGAGATGGAAATATAGCTGGCTTTCAATAATCACTGGTCTTCTGTTTTGTCTATTTTACTATAATATTATATATAGAGAGAGATGAGATCATATATCATCATATATATAACACATATGTGATTATATATGTTATAAAAAATACATATGTAAATAAAATTATATAAATTATATACCTACACATGTATGTATATATAAACTATATACAGGATCTTGTCTGTAATCCACTTTTACAGGCATCTTTTGGTGTCTAACATTATTCACGCAAGAACACAAACACTGTCCGAATCTTGTTTCCCGTATACTTGGTTTTTGATTGTAATATTTTGGAGCAGCAAACAAAACCATGCTGAAATGAAATCATGGTGCACATAGACCCCTGGAAGGCCCGGAAACTTCCCAGCAATTCACTTGCCAGGGTCTAACAGAGAAATTGCTCCATGGGATAAACATATTTGTTGTATTAGTAACTAAAACTACTTGGGACATTTGATACAAGTCTACAAAATAATGTATTGTTTATTATGCGTATTTACTTCAGCCCATAGCTAATCTGACATGACTCATCTTGTAAGGAGGCAAACAATCCAAGATACGAAAATGTTTATGAACCTGTGTTTAATTACATAATAGTACTGCTTACATTTAAACACCTGGGAAAATAATATTTTTAAATGGAACAATGAAAATAATTTATCTTTAGGTCTCAGTTGTATAGCCGAGCCAAATGCTGGCCATACTGCATTTGCTAAGGTCAGATGTTGTTTTCAAATATTCTGTAAAAGGAGGAAAATTCAGCTTATTTCGTGAAACCTCGGGGTTTAGAAGGAGAACTGTATGTTATCTGATAAGAACGAATGCTTTATACTCCAGTGTAGATAAGGTTTAGGATTTTTCTCTGTTCACAAATAAACCATGCATCAACAAATAGGATCAAGATTAAAAATAATCTTATTCAATCCTTTTAATTTTAAGGATCTGAGACCCCTGGAAACGTAATGGAGTCATGACATAGAAACCAAATCCCCAGCGAATGGATGTAAAGGAAACACAGAGATGCTTTCCAATCACCTTAGACATGTGCTATCATTACCAGGCTTTGAAGTGTTCCCAAGTGGCAAATTTGCAAAGCTCTCCAAGCTCTGTCCTTTGCCACACTTTGCTTCGTGCAGGAATCTGAGGAACTTAAGGCATGTTGCAAACACTAACTACATGTGAGTAGGCAAAGCATGTAAGAGGGCATAACTCGAAGAAGATAAATATTAGCCCCACTTGACCGTGAAGCCAACTAAGGTATGGAGGCTGCCTCAACTCACGCCAGGTGTGCGGACCTGGAAGACAGTCTACAGATGCCTTCACTAACTGGAACCACACCCTTCCTGGTTCCCCCTGAACCTTGTGGAAGGAATTATGACAAAGCTCTACTGGAGCACCATGTCCAGAATTACCATGCCCCTGACAAGTTCCTTAGAACTGACATGTCAAATAACCATTTAGATTGTAGGTCAGGTCTAAGTCAAGCTGTGTGCCCATTACACATGCATATTCAGAAATGAGGAACAGGGACCTAAATGTCCAACGACAGATGAATGGATAAAGAAGATGTGGCACATATGTACAATGGAATATTACTACTCAGCCATAAAAAGGAAGGAAAGTAAGTCATTGTAGAGATGTGGATGGACCTAGAGCTTGTCATACAGAGTGAAGTAAGCCAGAAAGAGAAAAACAAATACTGTATATTAACGCATGCATGTGGAATCTAGAAAAACGGTACAGATGAACCTATCTGCAGGGCAGGAACAGAGACACAGACGTAGGGAATGGACATGTGGATGTGGGTGGGGTAAGGGGAGGGTGGGACGAATTGAGAGATTAGGATTGACATATATACACTACCATGTGTAAAATAGATAGCTAGGGGGAACCTGCTGTATAGCACAGGGAGCTCAGCTCGGTGCTCTGTGGTGACCTAGATGGGTGGGATGGGGGGAGGGGGGAGGGAGGTCCAAGAGGGAGGGGATATAGGTATCCACAGAGCTGATTCACTTCATTATACAGCAGAAACTAACACAACATTGTAAAGCAACTATACCCCAGTAAAAAAAAAAAAAAAAAAAGACAAAAAAAAAAAATAAAGGAATGAGCAACAGGGACCTAGCCGTCCACATGTTCACACACTGGGTGTGAAATGAATACAGATGCAGGTCTCAAGTTTTCTTAATTCTTTGAATAAGGGGCCCACTGCAAGCAAACTACTTAACCTCAATGAAGAAAACAAAATGAATGTATACGCATGTGTCCTGGGGCAAGGTCTATCTTCAGCAGGCCTTGTGGCCTGTGAAGAATAAACCCTGACTCCTGTCCCTCGGGGGCTTGCATCTAAGTAGGAAGGATGGGCCTCATGTGACCAAAGAGGCTTAAGTAACAAGCTGAAAGTGACCAACAACAGAGGGATGGGAGTCCATCTGTATGGGGCTCGGAGCAGGGGATCAGAGGGCCGAAACCTCACCTTTCTGCAGATTAAGTTAGTCTGGGTGTGTGGAACGGACTGGCCCAGCTGACGTTCCTTTATCAAAGTAGCAACCGGAAGGCCGTACACTGTCAGGGTCAGGCAAACGTCACCCTTGCAGCTGTCTCTGTCCCCAGGACCGAATTCCGTGAAGCCAAAAAAGGGAAGGAGTCCTCCGCTCAAGGGGGCCAAATGATTCTCCTCTTACTTCTAATTTCGGCCGCTGTATGTGCATCTGTCAGGGTCAGCTGGGGATGGGAAATCCCTCTGTCCTAGGAGAAGTGCCTCCTACCACGCAATGCGGGGGGCGACAGGGGGGCTGCCCTTGCTTCTGGTCCTACCAGAATAATTTCATCAGAAGACCACAGTTGGCTCATCTCTTCACTGATATCCATCCATTCATACAATGAGTACGTGCCAAAGATTTGAGCGAAAAGCTCATTTCCATCACTGGATTCTGTAACCACAATGCAGAACAACAGAGATGGGCCCCCGCCTTTTGGGACTTTGGTGTGACATAAATAGGCTTTCCTGAGTGTAAAGAGATGGGTCGTTCAGTCTTAAATAACTGCATACGGTCCAGGCCAGGCCCGTATGGTCCAGGATGCCCATCTCAGGTCTGCACCTTTGGAAACAGCTGCTCACGCTGGGACACACAGAGCTGGACCAAGACCATCAAAGCCTTGATAACCAAACATCTCCAGTCACCACCTATTTTATATTCATGCTGAGAAAAGCAAGATCCTCCTGAAAAAAAAAAAAAAATCCACCTTCCAGAGAGACACAGCTGAGGTCCAACCAATTAGAGCAAGTTCCTACACCAGACTGAATCCTATTTCCTGGCCCTCTCTACCTCCAGGCCCGAGAATCAGCCTGCAAATATTCACAGAACAGCTTTCGAGAAAAGGTGGAATTCTCAAGCAAGGACAGACTTGGAAATGCTTGTACGGCCTCAGGTGAGAGGGGGGAGCGTCACGGGATAGGGGGCCTGGGATTGAAAGAGGGGCCTTACCACATGCTTATCCTGTGCGGTAAGGAATCCGTGGGCCTGGGTGTGGGATGGGGGCTGAGGACGTGGAAGGAGCCTTGTGGCCTTGGAGAACAGAGAGGCTGCTCCAGTGAACTGACTGGGCTGGTGAACAGTCCATTCGTGGGGACGGGCGGCAGTGGAGAAAGGGGACAGCAGCTGTGACCAACCCGTGTGAGTCTTGACAGTTAGCCTATATTGATCTATTTCCCTTTTTCCCCAGCGTTCTGGAAAGCCCTGGGTCTCCCGTGGAGGTGTGTGCATTTCTCCTGGAGAAACTGGGGCGGCACGAAAGACAACTCTAAAGAGATCAAAGCACCACCGTGGCAGGGATGGGCCTGTGTGGTCTGCTACCTGGGGGCGGGGGTTCTAGAAGCACCTGGAGGCCATGGCCTCCCATTCCTTCCACCAGCCTGCATCCCAGGCCATTCCTCTTTCCCCGACATGTCTCCTACTGACTTGTACCGAATCGGGTGCAAAAATCTGCTCCCACTTTCTAAGCTTTTGAAAGGAATCCTGGGCCATGTCTTTCAGACCCAGGGCGAGGACATTCTGACAGCTGCTTTACTGGAAGGGCATTTTTGACCCTCGTGAAGCCTGGAGAACAAAAGTGTCAGGTTGACAGTGATAGCCACATAACACAGAAAAAAAAACCCAAACAAACATGGTGACAAACTGTGCACACACAATACAATATTCACTGATGATCTCTCTTCACTGTTTATCTGACATTGTGTATTATAAGAATTTCAGAGCTTTCTTTAATAAACCTTATCTTCATCTTTCTGCCCAAGGAAACACTAGTTAAGACTCAACTGAACTATGGAGAATTCCAATACAGAGAATCTCCCTCTAAGCCAGACCACATTTAGTGCAGAGACTGGAGCTAACTGAATGCTATTTTCAATAAGTTTTTTTACACAAAACACCAGCAGCCTTGGTAGGGGAGGGAAATCAAGAATTTTGTTTTAACTTTTCTAGGAGAATATATACAGGAAGTTTTACTAGGTTCTCTTAGCTATACCAGGTCCTGCACACAGAAAAGTCAGTTAAAAACTAACCAGTATCCTGTCCCTGGCGTCCTAGGGGTGAGAACCTGTCCTGGGCATCGTCCAGGACACAGATTTGCGGAGCACCTCCGAGTACTGGAACTCAGGGTTGTCAAGCTGAGGACAGCTTTCCTAGGAGTACATTTAAAATTATATCAAGTCCATGCATGCTTGGGACCTGCTCGTGGGTGGGTACATGAGGCAGAAGCTGAAATCGGAACCACATATCTGTTATAAAACAAAAACAGAGCTTTTCAATTGCAAATTCTGAGGCAGAATCCTGGCTCACGAGAGTGTGAAACCATATTATTTGCAATCTTGGATGTAAAACTATGCGGTACAGTCTAGACCTGTTCTATTTACTTTCTTTTTTTTCCTGCTGCAAAAGTTTTTTTTTTCCCCCCCTTTCTTCTCTTCCCCTTAAAAGAAACTAACTGGGCTGGCATGTTCATCAAAGCAATTTACTGAGAATGCATTCTGACAGGCTGCATTAAGAATGTTGACTTGTGAAACAAAGGGGCTGTTTTATCATGCACATAAATTACATGCTTTAAAAAAACGGAAGGTTCAGAATTCTTTAATGATACTCTAGCCAGAGCAGAATGGAGTTTTGCCTATTTTTTTGGGTCAGTACTTCAAAAGGTTTGCTCAGGAACCCGTGGCTTGCAAAACTCACACAGAAAAGACTGCATCGTGCGTGATGGACTTCTCTTTGCGTTGATTCCAATTAAATTTAAGTCAACGTGTATTTATTAACTGTTGACCACAAGCCAAAGACTACATTGAATACTGTTAGGGATACAAAGGTGGATTGGACAGTGTCAGAAGAGCTTTCGGGGAAAATATCTCCTCAAGATGAGTAGTGTATGGGGAACAGTGAAAAATGTGTACTGCATGATTTCAAAGAAGCACTTAATTATACTCGGTTAAGGGCTCATAAAGCATCTTATTTTAAACCAACTTGTGATCTACATGTTTCTTGAGGGAGGGATACAGAAGGGACAAATATGGATGGAGATTCCGTAAGCGTAAAGCAGCATATGAACAAAGGTCACATCTTCTGATCTAAGGTGTGTACAGGTGGATGGTTTGGTTTGGTGCCTGAAACACAAGAGGATGAAACAGAGATAAGGCTGGAAAAAAGGGAGGAACGGCACCACTGAACATATTAGAACACTATGGAGATTTGATAAGAAAATGCTATGATTACAGCTATGCTTCATAATGGCTAATCCAACAACAGTGTGTACACGAACAGGTAAGAGATACAACAAAAGATTCATTGTGGGGCCGTCATAAAAATTTACTTATTTACTTTGAAAAACAAGTGAGACGCCAGGAAGATGGACTGAGGGTGCTGTCTGTATATCTTTTTTTTTTTTTTTTTTTTTTTGCGGTACGCGGGCCCCTCACTGTTGTGGCCTCTCCCGTTGCGGAGCACAGGCTCCGGACGCGCAGGCTCAGCGGCCATGGCTCACGGGCCCAGCCGCTCCGCAGCACGTGGGATCCTCCCGAACCGGGGCATGAACCCGTGTCCCCTGCATCGGCAGGCGGACTCCCAACCACTGCACCACCAGGGAAGCCCGCTGTCTGTATATCTTGATAAATGTACAGTGAAGGAAGCGTTTAAACATTACTTCAATTATGATTGGCTTGACCAACGTTGACGGTCAAATTGTTTTTTTCATGATTTAGGAAAACCTGAAAGTGATACAGACAACAATGAATTTGAAACTTAAATGCAAGGAAAGAAAGAAAGAAACACACACATATAATTGAGAGCATCATCAGATACACCAAATACCAAGAAATAAGTCTAATTATGTGACATCGTTTACACGGGAAACAACACAAAATGCTGAGAGAATTTAAAGAAGACCTAAATAGAGAAACCTATCGTGTTTCTAGATGGAAGCACTTGATATTTTTAAGGTACCCATTCTTCCCAGCTTGATTTATAGGTTTCAGTGCAATCCCTATCCATACTTCACTCAGGTTTTGTGGCAATTGGGGGAAAATCAAAGGGCCTACATTAGCCCAGGTTAATCTTGAAGTAGACCAAATGTCAGTGGTGTAATTTACCAGATATCAAGATATACAAAAGAAGCTACAGAAACCAAGACAGTAGCACAAGAGACAAACAGTCTAGAATCTAGATGACTCACCGATACAGTCAACTTATTTATGAAAAAGTATCATATCAGTTCATTAGAGGAAAGGATTGTCAATTAAATAAGTCATTTTTGTTCAACTGGATATTAATATTTTTATTAATTTATTTTTATCTAATTTTATCTTTTTATTTTAATAGTTTATTAATTAATAAAAAAGGAATCTTTATCACTACCTCAAATAAATTAATATGAAATAAATTACAGACCATCTGTAAAATGTAAATAGTACAACTTGTTGAAAAGAAACAGAAAAATATGTTTATGAACTTGAGGTATACAATAATTTCTAAACTGCACACAAAAATCACTAGGCACCAAAGAAAAAAAACTGATAAATTGTTTTTCATTAAAATTAAGAACTTTGGTTCATCAGCAGACATCAGTAAGAGAGTTAAATGATAACACTGGGCCAGTATCCAGAATATAGAATATATAAAGAACGCCTACAAATTCATACAAAAAAGACAACTGAATGGAACATTTTCAAAAGACTTGAACAGACACTACAAATGAGGATTTCTAAATGGTCAATAAGCATAAAAAAAGTTACTCAAGATCATTACTCACCAGGAAAATATAAATGAAAGCCACAATGCATAACACAACCCAGAGACTAGAATGGATGAAACTGTAAAAAGATTGGCCACCTCAAGTATTAATATGGCTGTGAAGCTAATTAACTATACAGCTTGTGGGACTGTGAATAGGACAACCTCTCTGGAGATCTGTTTGGCAGTGTCCACTAAAGCCAATCATGTACCTACCCCACAAATATCCACACAGTTCGTTCCTAGGGGTGGACCTAAGACAACAGAATATGCTTGCCCAACAAAAGTACAAGAGCGTTCATCGTGGGTTTATGCATGTGAGCTCCAAACTAGATCAACCCAAACACCCACCAATACAGTGGATAAAAAAAATTACACTTCATTCTTACCAAAAAATATTACCAAGTAATAATAAAAACAGAACGAAATACCGCTGCATGCAACACCATGAATGAATCTCACAGAGGTAGTCATGAGCAGACAAAGCTGGAAACGAGTGCATCCTGTCTGACCCCATCCATCTACAGGTTAAGGAAGGCTAAACTAACCCATAATAGTAGATGTGAGAGTGCCAGCAACTTCTAGGTAAGAGGATGATATCGATGGAGAAGGAGCACGAAGGCAACTGCCGGGCCCTGGAAATATTTCTATTTTGACCGGAGTATTGGTAACCTAAGTGTATCCATACATGAAATATCACAGAACTTCACACTTAAAGATCTGTACAGTTTATGTATGTTATGCCTAAAACATGATGATAATTTCTAAAACTCTGATTTTCCTTTACCTAGAATGTTATAAAATGTTCCATTTTCACAGAAAAAAAAAATTAGAAAGGAACCAAAACTCTGGTTCATTTTTTCCCCCTAGAATTCCATTCACATACTCATTTTCACATATTACACATTTTAGTAAACAATGGAGAAATACATTTTCCTCACTTTATTTAGAAAAAAGGAACCCTGAGGCTATTAAAAAGCATAGCAATGATTGAAAGCATAAAAAGGAAACTATTCTTCTTTTATAAAAATGATTACCCGGGCTTCCCTGGTGGCGCAGTGGTTGAGAGTCCGCTTGCCGATGCAAGGGACACGGGTTCGTGCCCCGGTCCAGGAAGTTCCCACATGCCACGGAGTGGCTAGGCCTTTGTGCCATGGCCGCTGAGCCTGCGAGTCCGGAGCCTGTGCTCCATCAACGGGAGAGGCCACAACAGTGAGAGGCCCGCATACCGCAAAAAAAAAAAACAAAAAAACAAACAAAAAAAAATGATTACCCTGATAATATTATATAGTGGTATCTTAAAAGAAATGTTACCCAATAGAATTATACTGTACCTGACCCTTCACAGCTCTCATTTCTTTTCTAATAATATCTTATAGTTATCTCTGAAAAAAAAAAACGGTCCTTTGCTAACCTACAAGAGATCATGTGCTGAATTTGCAAAGATGGGTAATTTTGACTGGAATAAATTCATAGTAGCAGTTATAAGTTTCAAATAGATAGGCCGATATTCTCTTTAATATATATATGTCTTTTTGCCACTCTTTGGCATATGATGACATTTATGGAAAGCTTCACAGGCTGATCTAAAGGCTCACGTTCTAAAATGATTCAAGTTTAACTAATTTAAAGCATAAAACTAATGATGCAAAAAGCAATTGCATCACTGGAAAATTCCCTTTGGTCAGTAGTTTGTGGTTCCAAATGATTTTGAAGAAGTATCCTCGATAACTCTCTTGGCATATAGAGACGTCGTCTCATAGTATTTTAACAAAAGTCATTTGATATTAGAAGAAGCAGGCGGTACGGAACGCTTCCTGCAGGCAGGCACGTCAGAAGAGGTGACTGCCAGTCAAAATTTGCATTAGAGGCACAGCCAAGATTTGAACACGTGTCTGTCTGGGTCCAAAACCTGTGACCTTTTTCGGTTTTGTTTTTTAACTCAGATAACATCAGGAGGCAATGGCGTGGCTGTCAAGACCAAATGCTGTGGAGTTGAAGCCGGTTTCCTTCCCAGCATCTCTGGGACCTTGGGTAGACCTACACCTGGTTCCTCATATAAAAAGGGCCAATGATAATGTCAGCCTCACTGAGTTATTATGAGATCAGAGGGAGAAACAGCATGGCAAGAATGCCAGCCATATGTATTACCCCATTATGTTTGGGGGGTAAGTTTTCTTGCTGTGTTCTCACGTGGTCTGTAAGCACGCATCCCTGGTGTCTTTCTCTGTGCCTGAATTCCTCCTTATAAGGACACTAGTCATACTGGTTAGGGCCCACCCTAATGAAGTCACTTTACCTGAATTACCTATTTAAAGGGTATCTCTCCAAATACAGTTGCATTCTGAGATACTGGAAGTTAGGACTTAAACCTATGAATATTAGGGGGACACAGTTAAGCCCATTACTCTGTGTGTGTGTGCAGGTGTGTCTTAGAATCATCGATGCAAGTTATTGTTTTCAGGCTGCCATGTTTTAAATGCAGCAGCTTAATCTTTCATTAATGCAGTCTTTTCTTTCAAAGAATGTTTGTCCCTAAGTGTCATATTCATTGATTTCCTGAACACCTGGGGATATCTGAAATAGAGGCTAAGAACTCTATGTAAACCTTATTTTACTTATTTAACGTACCACATGAGAAGTTAGGGAACTGCAAATACATCCTCAAAATTCCTGTGGGTCTTTAGTCAGAAAAATTCAACCACCTCCATTGCATCCACCATCCACCAGGGTGGAGGCCCTTGCTAATTCAGACCCTTAGAACCTCCTTGTGTCCTGCATTCTATACAGTAACCCAATCATGTATTCATTCATTCAAAAATATTTATTGGACTCTGTGCCCCAAGTGGGCCTCTCCAAGCTCAGGGGCTATCAGTAGCAAACAACATACACACAGACACACACACACACACGTGCATGCATGCGTCGTGAGAAGGACCTATGAGGGAGATTATGGAGTATATGGGGGACAGGAAACTTAGCAGAGAAGAGGACAGTCTGTTTATAGAATGTAGCCAGAGAATGTCATGCTGATAAAATGACATTTGAGCCCAGACCTGAGGCAAGTGAAGGGGCAAGTCAAGTGGGAATCTGGAGAGAGTACTCTGGGTAGAGGGGCACGACAGGGACGTCTCAGGGCAGGAATGGGCTGGGCTGACTTAAGAAACAGCAGGGGGGAGCACGGAGTGGAACGGAGTGAATAAGGATGCACATCCTAGGAGAGGAAGCTGGAGATGATGGGGAGGCATGGGCCCATCACCTAGAGCCTCAACGGCCATGGCAAAGACTTGCCTTTGGTTCTGGGGGAGTCAGGGTGCCACTGGCAGGCTGTGGATGGAAGAGCGATGCTCTGGCTTCATCTTAAATCGGCGAGTGCCCTGTGAAGCAGCTCTGAACGCTGTGTGAAGAATAATCAGGGGCCAGTTAGGGAGCCCCGCTGGTAGCCAACGAAGGGAAGCTGTGAAGTATGGAGATGAAACAGGTCAGATGGAGGGTATATTATCAGAGGAGAGCTGAGCAGCTTGGGAACTGAAAGCTCAGGCGAGTAGAACCACCTCTCCTCAGGGCCGTGGACCGCGGTGCTGCCCTCTGGGCTTCAGACCATGGTGGAGACACCAACCCCGTGGGTGCTCACGGACCTCTAAGGGTCAGAGGAGGACGGCTGCAGGGATCTGAGATTCGAGAACACGCAGGGGACACTGGGATGAACATATACACACTACTCTATTTAAAACAGATAATCAGAGGGGGGACCTTCACGGTGGCAGAGGAATAAGACACGGAGATCACCTTCCTCCCCACAGACACATCTCCTTGTGGAACACCTCCTACAGAACACCTACTGAACGCTGGCAGAAGACCTCAGACTTCCTAAGAGGCAAGAAATCCCCATGGACCTGGCCACGTGGTTGACAGGGTCTTGGTGCTCTGGCTGGGTGTCAGGCCTGAGCCTCGGAGGTGGGAGAGCTGAGCTCAGGACACTGGACCACCAGACACCTCCCGGCCCCTGGTAATATCAATCACCGAGAACTCTCCCAGAGAGCTCCGTCTCAACGCTAAGACCCAGCTCCACCCAACTGCCAGCAAGCTCCAGTGCTGGATGCCCCATGCCAAACAACTAGCAAGACAGGAACACAACCCTACCCACTAGCAGAGAGGCTGCCTAAAATCATACTAAGTTCACAGACACCCCAAAACACACCACCTGACGCAGCCCTGCCCACCAGACAGACAAGATCCAGCCCCACACAACAGAACACAGGCACCAGTCCCCTCTACCAGGAAGCCTACACAAGCCACTGAACCAACCTTACTCATTGGGGGCAGACACCAAAAACAATGGGAACGACGAACCTGCAGACTGTGAAAAGGAGACCCCAAACACAGTGAGTTAAGCAAAATGAGAAGACAGAGAAATATGCAGCAGATGAAAGAGCAAAGTAGAAACCCACCAGACCAAACAAATGAAGAGGAAATAGGCAGTCTACCTGAAAAGGAGTTCAGAGTAATGATAGTAAAAATGATCCAAAATCTTGGAAATACAATAAATACAAGAAACATTTAACAAGGACCTAGAAGAAATAAAGAGCAAACACACAGTGATGAACAACACAATAAAGGAAGTTAAAAATTCTCTAGAAGGAATCAATAGCAGAATAACTGAGGCAGAAGAACAGACAAGTGACCTGGAAGATAAAATAGTGGAAATAACTACTGCAGAGCAGAATAGAGAAAAAAGAGTGAAAGGAACTGAGGACAGTCTCAGAGACCTCTGGGACAACATTAAACGCACCAACATTCGAATTATAGGGGCCCCAGAAGAAGAAGAGAAAAAGAAAGGGACTGAGAAAATATTTGAAGAAATTATAGTTGAAAACTTCCCTAACATGAGAAAGGAAATAATCAAGTCCAGGAAGCACAGAGAGTCCCATACAGGATAAATCCAAGGAGAAACACGTGAAGACACATAGTAATCAAACTATTAAAAATTAAATACAAAGAAAAAATATTAAAAGCAGCAAGGGAAAAAGGACAAAGAACATACAAGGGAATCCCCATAAGTTTAACAGCTGATCTTTCAGCAGAAACTCTGCAAGCCAGAAGGGAGTGGCAGGATATATTTAAAGTGATGAAAGGGAAAAACCTACAACCAAGAATAGTGTACCCAGCAAGGATCTCATTCAGATTTGACAGAGAATTTAAAAACTTTACAGACAAGCAAAAGTTAAGAGAATTCAGCACCATCAAACCAGCTTTACAACAAATGCTAAAGGAACTTCTCTAGGCAGGAAACGCAAGAGAAGGAAAAGACCTACAATAACAAACCCAAAACAATTAAGAAAATGGGAATAGGAACATACATATCGATAATTACCTTAAATGTAAGTGGATTACATGCTCCCAGCAAAAGACACAGACTGGTGGAATGGATACAAAAACAAGACCCATATATATGCTGTCTACAAGAGACCCACTTCAGACCTAGGGACACATACAGACTGAAAGTGAGGGGATGGAAAAAGAAATTCCATGCAAATGGAAATCAAGAGAAAGGTGGAGTAGCAATTCGCATATCAGACAAAATAGAGTTTAAAATAAAGACTATTACAAGAGACAAAGAAGGACACTACATAATGATCAAGGGATCAATCCAAGAAGAAGATAAAACAATCATAAATATTTACGCACCTAACACAGGAGCACCTCAAGACATAAGGCAAATACTAACAGCCATAAAAGGGGAAATCGACAGTAACACAATCATAGTAGGGGACTTTAACACCCCACTTTCACCAATGGACAGATCACCCAAAATGAAAATAAATAAGGAAACACAAGCTTTAAATGACACATTAAACAAGATGGACTTGATATTTATAGGGCATTCCATCCAAAAACAAGAGAATACACTTTCTTCTCAAGTGCTCATGCAACATTTTCTAGGATAGATCATATCTTTGGTCACAAATCAAGCCCTGGTAAATTTAAGAAAATTGAAATCATATCAAGTATCTTTTCTGACCACAACACTATGAGACTAGATATCAATTACAGGGAAAAAACTGTAAAAAATACAAACATATGGAGGCTAAACAATATGCTACTAAATAATGAAAAGGTCACTGAAAAAATCAAAGAGGAAATCAAAAAATACCTAGAAACAAATGACAATGATCCAAAACCTACAGGATTCAGCCAAAGCAGTTTTTTTTTTTTTTTTTTTTTTTTTTTTGCGGTACGCGGGCCTCTCACCGTCGTGGCCTCTCCCGTTGCAGAGCACAGGCTCCGGACGCGCAGGCCCAGCGGCCATGGCTCACGGGCCCAGCCGCTCCGCGGCATGTGGGATCTTCCCGGACCGGGGCACGAACCCGTGTCCCCTGCATCGGCAGGCGGACTCCCAACCACTGCGCCACCAGGGAAGCCCCAAAGCAGTTTTAAGAGGGAAGTTTAGAGCAATACAATCCTACCTCAAGAAAAAAGAAACATCTGAAATAAACAACCTAACCTTACATCTAAAGCAATGAGAGAAAGAAGAACAAAAAACCCCCAAAGTTAGCAGAAGGAAAGAAATCATAAAGATCAGATCAGAAATAAATGCAAAAGAAATGAAGGAAATAATAGCAAAGATCAATAAAACTAAAAGCTGATTCTTTGAGAAGATAAACAGAATTGATAAACCGTTAGCCAGACTCACCTAGAAAAAAGGGAGAAGACTCATATCAACAGAATTAGAAATGAAAAAGGAGAAGTAACAACTGACACTGCAGAAATACAAAGGATCATGAGAGATTACTACAAGAAACTCTATGCCAATAAAATGGACAACCTGGAAGAAATGGACAAATTCTTAGAAATGCACAACCTGCCAAGACTGAACCAGGAAGAAATAGAAAATGTAAACACAAAATGGATTAAAGACCTAAATGTAAGGTCTATCAAACTCTTAGAGGAAAACATAGGCAGAACACTCTTTGACATAAATCACAGCAAGATCCTTTTTGACCCACCTCCTAGAGAAATGGAAATAAAGACAAAAATAAACAAATGGGACCTAATTAAACTCAAAAGCTTTTGCACAGCAAAGGAAACCATAAACAAGATGAAAAGACAACCCTCAGAATGGGAGAAAGTATTTGCAAACAAAGCAACTGACAAAGGATTAATCTCCCTAACTTACAAGCAGCTCATGCAGCTCAATATAAAAAAAACAAACAACCCAATCCAAAAATGGGCAGAAGACCTAAATGGACATTTCTCCACAGAAGATATACAGATTGCCAACAGACACATGAAAGGATGCTCAACATCACTAATCATTAGAGAAATGCAAATCAAAACTACAATGAGGTATCACCTCACACTGGTCAGAATGGTCACCATCAAAAAATCTACAAACAACAAATGCTGGAGAGGGTGTGGAGAAAAGGGAACACTCTTGCACTGTCGGTGGGAATGTAAATTGATACACCCACTATGGAGAACAGTATGGAGGTTCCTTAAAAAACTAAAAATAGAACTACCATATAACCCAGCAATCCCACTACTGGGCATATACCCTGAGAAAACCATAATTCAAAAAGAGTCATGTACCACAATGTTCATTGTAGCTCTATTTACAATAGCCAGGACATGGAAGCAATCTAAGTATCCATCGACAGATGAATGGATAAAGATGTGGCACGGGAGATCAGCTCAGTGCTTTGTGACCACCTGGAGGGGTGGGATAGGGAGGGTGGGAGGGAGGGAGACGCAAGAGGGAAGGGATGTGGGAACAGATGTATATGTATGACTTATTCACTTTGTTATAAAGCAGAAACCAATAAAAAAAATATGTGAGAAAAAAAAAGATGTGGCACATATATACAATGGAATACTACTCAGCCATAAAAAGAAATGAAATTGAGTTATTTGTAGTGAGGTGGATGGACCTAGAATGTGTCATACAGAGTAAAGTAAGAAAGAGAAAAACAGATACCATATGCTAACACATATATATGGAATCTTAAAAAAAAAGAAAAGAAAAGAAAAGAAAAGAAAAATGGTTTTGAGGAACCTAGGGGCAGGACAGGAGTAAAGACGCAGATGTTGAGAATAGACTTGAGGACATGGGGAGGGGGAAGGTTAAACTGGGACGAAGTGAGAGAGAGGCATGGACATATATACACTACCAAACGTAAAATAGATAGCTAGTGGGAAGCAGTTGCATAGCACAGGGAGATCAGCTCGGTGCTTTGTGACCACCTAGAGGGGTGGGATAGGGAGGGTGGGAGGGAGACCCAAGAGGGAGGAGATATGGGGATATATGTATACGTATAGCTGATTCACTTCGTTATACAGCAGAAACTAGCACAACATTGTAAAGCAATTATTCTCCAATAAAGACGTTCAAAAATATACAGATAATCAACGAGGACCTACTGTACAGCACAGGCAACTCTACTCAGCATTCTGTTATGACCTATATGTGAAAAGAATTTGGAAAAGAATGGATAGATATATACGTATAACTGAATCACTTTGCTGTACACCTGAAACTAACACAGTATTGTCGATCAACTATACTTTTATAGCTTAGAGATACACATTTATATCAACTATATAAAATAAAAATGAAAAAAAAATAAGAACACGTAGGGGAAACCAAGCCTTTTACTCGAGGCCGCCATTCTATTTTCTCCCCATCATCTCGAGAGGTCTCCTTGATCTAACCAAACAAGTTATGGGATCTCCCAATAACCTTCCCACCACTCTCTTTTTCAATATATAGTCTGGATCTTGTAAGCGAATCATTTCACTGTGGCTGGCAAATGCAGAAAGCATGGATTTTCACAGCCCAGTGGATGTCCGAGGGTGAAATTTATCCGTAATTTGCAGGACAGTACCCTAAATTACTATGCCATAAGTTGTTACTGCTGTGTAATGCTTAGAAACGATTTGAATGACACAATTGCATCATTGGAAACTTGATAAATGTCAATCTAAGTGATTTTTCCCCAAAATAAGACAGATTGGAAATATACCAGATACTTTACAGAGAGCTGCATTTTCCTTGGATACATAATGTGCTTCATGAAGCCTCCTGGATGGTTTTGCTAGTGGGATTCACAGTTTCCTTTCTGTATAGTAGCAAGGGAGCCAGCTCATCTGTACATCACTGAAATTAGTAAGCTTGCTTTGCCATACTCCTCAAATTAGTGAGGATTGGCCTAAGCTGCTTCAAGCAATGACAGTAAGTGAGACCTTGGAGAAGAGACAAATGAATCCAGAATCAACGTAACCACCACAAAAAAGTGCAGCATAACCCAAGTTTCTTGTAAGATTTTTCTACAGTTTTTTAGCAGATATTCATTTTTAATTAATTAATTCATTCATTAATTATTTTTGGCTGTGTTGGGTCTTCGTTTCTGTGTGAGGGTTTTCTCCAGTTGCGGTAAGTGGGGGCCACTCTTCATCGTGGTGCACAGGCCTCTCAGTATCGTGGCCTCTCCCGTTGCGGAGCACAGGCTCCGGACGCGCAGGCTCAGTGGCCATGGCTCACGGGGCTAGTTGCTCTGCGGCATGTGGGATCCTCCCAGACCAGGGCTCGAACCCGCGCCCCCTGCATTGGCAGGCAGACTCTCAACCACTGCGCCACCAGGGAAGCCCCCCTACAGAATTCTTTGGGGAAGAAAACCAGCTTTTTTTTATTACAGTTCCAAGATTTTCTCTGCTCTTACTGACAGGCTGTTAGCAACCCTGACTGTCTTCTAGAGACTTCTGGAAACTCTGGGTTTTATCGTGTTTGCAAAATGCTTCTTGCCGAGCAAATTGCCTGATACAATGGCAGCCCACTGAATGAATACACTGGTACTCTGATCACGCTGATTAAAAGCTGGGTGTTTTGACCCACTTTGGAAAAGGCTCAGCTCCTGGAACCATAGACAATCATAAAACAGCTCAGCCTTGTTCCACGTCACACGATATCATGATCCATCCTCACCAAGATGACGAGGACATTTACGCCTTTTTTCTCCTCTAAATCTGGATTTTGTAAGACAATGTACATATATGTTTCAAAAAGCATCACTCATAGCAAAATCATTGAGCAGACGGTTCACATATCCAACTTTTAATAAACTGTGCTCTGTGACCTTCACTCATAAGTTGAGAACTCTGACGGCCACCCTTCAAGACATGGGTTACTTCCTGAACCCTTTCCCGGCTCTTTCTAAAGCAGCTACTGGATGAGGAGTAGCACTGGCCCTGGGGGTTATTCGCTCTCCTGATGTTGTTCCTGCCCATTTAGCACCAGATAGAGAGTAATGGACTTTCTGTTTTTCTTTCTTTTTTTTTTTTTTTTTGCTGTACGTGGGCCTGTCACTGTTGTGGCCTCTCCCGTTGCGGAGCACAGGCTCCGGACGCGCAGACTCAGTGGCCATGGCTCACGGGCCTAACCGCTCCGCGGCATGTGGGATCTTCCCAGACCAGGGCTCGAACCTGTGTCCCCTGCATCGGCAGGCGGACTCTCAACCACTGCGCCACCAGGGAAGCCCCCGCACTTATCTGTTTTTCAAAAAAATCTTTTAAAAAATTACCATAACAGGATAAAGTTTACAAAACACTCTATTTGCTGGCTTTAAGAAAAGTAAGGAATAGAAGCATTTGAGTACCTAATTATCGGGTAAATCTTTAACCCAATAAATCTAAATTTTTATCAGTTATTTCTTAGTTTCATCCTGGTTTCCTTTTCTCCTTCTGGCTAACCATCAACGTATGCCATAGGAGGTCCCTGCCCAGAGCTGGCCTAGGAGCTCTCTGGAAGGGAAAGCCATGGCTTTACACTAAGTAGCGATTTTTTTTCCCTTTCTTTCCCTGTCTTTGCAGAATAGTGGAACAAGAAAAACACCAGTGCTTTGGCATATACTACATTGTATACTTGAAATTTGCTGAGAGAGTAGATCTTAAATGTTCTCGCCACACACACAAAAAGGTAACTCTGTGAGGTGATAAATGTGTACACTAACTTGATTGTGGTATTCATTTCACAAAGTACCCATGTAACAAATCATCACACTGTATACCTCAAATACATACTGTTTTTATTCGTCAACTATACCTTGACAAAGCTGGGGGCAAAGAGCAAGGCTGACATTTCCATGAGAGAAGAAAAATTCTGCCTGTGTAGAGCAGCCCCAGACTGCCCTTTCCTGCTGGTCTGCCCTATAGATTTTTTTGTTTTTTGTTTATTTGTTCTGGCAGCGCTGCACGGCTTGTGGGATCTCAGTTCCCCGACCAAGGCTTGAACCCAGACCCTTGGCAGTGACAGCATGGAGTCCACTGGACCACCAGGGGATTCCCAGCCCTGCAGAGTTTAGACTTGCCCATTTCTCCATAGATAAACGATGACAGGTACATAGATACAGGTAGACAGAAAAACGGATAGGTAGATATATGTCAACATCTATTTTTCTATCTATTTATCTACCTATCTGTGATAGATAAATACTGACCCATAGATATCTATCTCCATCTGACAATGGCTTTCCCTTCCATATCTATATCTATCTATACATTGTGAATAATCCATAATTAATATCTACATTGTATTATAATAATCTATATATACTTAATATAACCTATAGATACATAAGATAGGTATTATAGGTGATCTATGCATCTCTATCTATGTAGAGGTTATATATTGTATATAATTACGTATCATATCTACATAGCTACACCTGTATCTATCTATCATCTGTCTATCCTAGGAGTTCTGCTTCTCTGCTTGAATCTTCATTTATACAGACATGATACTGCACAGGTGAGTAAGCAAAATTGAAGCTATAAAGGTGCATTAAATGCCTGCAGGAAAATGATGATTTTACTACTGAATCCTTGAAAACTCACCCTGAACAACCAGAGAGTGGTCTTAAGCAGGTGACTCATCGAATTTCCTCATTATATGCCACTGCAGCTGGCAGGCATCCTGTGAGGTCAGCTGTTGGCATCCCCTCTTAGCTTTGATCCATGGAAAGAGAACGTGACTGCTTTCTTGGGGTCGTGGAGAAAGGCTGGCACACGTGTGGTAAAAGCAACCACTTCGCTCAGCATGAAGTCTCTAATCCTGAACAGTAAAATCAATCAGCCTTGGGGATGGTATTCTAGAGACCTCAGGACCAAC
The DNA here is from genome assembly GCF_964165515.1 of Mesoplodon bidens. Lineage (NCBI taxonomy): Eukaryota > Metazoa > Chordata > Mammalia > Artiodactyla > Ziphiidae > Mesoplodon > Mesoplodon bidens. The sequence continues at coordinate 48,389,620 of NC_138180.1, forward strand.
AGTGAAATACAAAGATATGAAACTACTCATTTATAAACTATGAGAACTTCACTCTAGGTTTTGGGAGCTTAGAGAATCTTACAGCCATATACTTCCAAAGCCATTATTTTAGAGCCAGCAGAGCTATCACGAGGTGAAGGGACTCTTCAGGTTGACTTGGTTTGCTAGTAACAGTGACACAGTAAAAATCTGGGTATTATCATGTCCACCCCATGCCATCTCTATGAAAGTTCACTGCTTCTAGTAACGCGCCTACTATTCGATACTCACGGTATCAGCATTTTGGACGTGGAGGTGGGGAAGGCATTCTTTAAAGCCAAATAATTTAAGATGGACTGTTATTTAACTATAGAAAGTCGAGTCAGCCTATTTTAATCCTCCTTAATCCAGCCACCGGCATGGACAAAACCGAGCACTCTTAACACCAGGAGCACTGGCACTTTATAGACAATCTTAGCTGTCCAAACTAAGGGAGGGGAAGGGGACAGGAAATGATACAGCATTTGAACTGAGCCTGCACGGAGCAAGACGCTTCCCAACCTGAGATCTCCTCTTGGACCCTGCTCCAAACTCTCTGCCCCATCCTCCTACAATTCCTGCCTCTCTCTTCCCCAAGGATGCTTCCCTCACTAACCTTCCTGCGTCCTCTCACTTATTTCATCCTATTCATATGAAGGGTGCTTCTGTGGACATCCTTAGATGAGTCTGTCGTGTACACGTGCTCTCATTTCTCCTGGGCATATGTCCCTAGAGGTTGAACTGCGTTGTCAACAGTCACCCAAAGGAAAAGGGGGAAACAAAACGAGAGGCTCTCCTACAGCGGAGCACATGAACAAACGCGGCGACGACACACGTCAACGGCGGATACAGGTGGTGCTACGGAAACTTCAAGTCTTTGAATCTCGAAGGCATCCTGTTAGAAAGAGACCCTGTTCTTAGAGCCCACATGCGGGAAGAGAACAAGGTACACAGTCAGGGCAGAGGGCAGACCCCAGCTCCCCAGCGCGGCGGTGTCCTCCACAAAGGAACACTCTTTAGGAAAAGGAGATCAAAGGTGCCAGACTCCAGGGCTGCCAGGCTGTGAAATATCACTGAACAGAAATTAGTCAGCTTGTCTACGGTGACTGTGTCCTTTTTCTCCCCCTCTGTTTTTCATGCTTTAAAATAAAGCTTGATTAGCATTTCGACCCAAGGGTTGGTTTTTTCCAAAGAGCCAGCAAACCGCAACCTTGAGCTTGAGTTTTGATCAGTTCACAAGCCAGATTTCAGCATTCACAGTTGTAAAAGAAAGCGACCCAGGAGACTCAGGATTCCATTTTAGCGCCGGTGCTAATAGCCAGGACAACCGCTGGTGCCGTCTATTCAGTCCGGGCGCCAACATTGTGTGTGTGTGTGTGTGTCCGCGTCAAGGGTGGGAAACCCTGGAGACATTCCTTTCAGCTGTCATAATCGTGGCCTTGTTATTTGATCTCTCTCCTCAGTGAGACATAGGATTTTCCAACCTTCCTTCAGCCCTCTGCTGTTTAATCCCTGGACCCTAAAGATCACGTCCACCTTCTCTGCCTGCCTACCCTCCGTGGACATTTACAAATGCTCTTCAGGACATGCATCTTCCTGCTGTCTTTCTGCCTTCCTCCACAGAGTGCCTTTAGTTGCATTTTTTATGTCGAGGAACTTGCAGATCCACATGCAAGTGTAAGAAATAATGCAGAGGGCTTCCCTGGTGGCACCTGCCGATGCAGGGGACGTGGGTTCGTGCCCTGGTCCGGGAGGATCCCACATGCGGCTGGGCCCGTGAGCTATGGCTGTTCAGCCTGCGGGTCCGGAGCCTGTGCTCCACAATGGGAGAGGCCACAGCAGTGAGAGGCCCGCGTACCGCAAAAAAAATAAAAATAAAATAAATAAATAATGCAGAGAGAGTCCCAAGTCATCTTCATGCATTTCCCCAAGAGTAACATCTTGCAGAACTGCAGTCCTATGGCACCACCCGGATACATATCCACCAATCTCCCCGGCTCTACATGCACTCATTTGTGAGGTCGTGTACAGCTAATGCAGTTGTGTTTTTGTTTTTTTTTAAATTAATTTATTTATTTTTATTTTTGGCTGTGTTGGGTCTTCATTTCTGTGTGAGGGCTTTCTCTAGTTGTGGCAAGCGGGGGCCTCTCTTCATCGCGGTGCGCGGGCCTCTCAGTATCGTGGCCTCTCTTGTTGCGGAGCACAGGCTCCAGACGCGCAGACTCAGTAGTTGTGGCTCACGGGCCTAGTTGCTCCGCAGCATGTTGGATCCTCCCAGACCAGGGCTCGAACTCGTGTCCCCTGCATCAGCAGGCAGACTCCCAACCACTGCGCCACCAGGGAAGCCCCAGCTAATGCAGTTTTATCACATGTGTAATCACTCCTCCACATAATTTTTACTTTAGTTCACACATCACTTTGATTAGGTAACTCAAATTTTAACACGTATACATACATTTGACCAAACTCTCAGGGAGCCCAATTCCTATCTGCACTCATCCTGTAACCCTATGTGGATGGATGTAAACATTTCTGGACTCTGAAATTCCTTTCACTTAACTGGTAGTCAGTGCTTTGTTGAGACACGTTCCCTGGGGCAGTGTGGGGAGTCACTGGGATTTGGAGTCCTATGTCTCAGTAGTGGATCGTCTCACCTAAATTTGTCAAGCATCCTTCACTGTGACCCACATCGTCCTATTTTTAAATTATGCCCTGGTGCAATGTTGGACCCTGAAATCACAAAAATATAAATGAAAGTAACTCTGGGGACAAACTTTACAAGGTGGTAGAGGAGAGTCCTTGCTATTTGATTTCAAAACCCCAAATTATACAGCCCCAAAGGCTGTATAACGAAAAAAAAAACAAAAAACAGAATTTCAAGTGATTTCCAGAGCATGAGATGGATTCTGCTGACCAATACGAACATATATGTAGGATTTCATTTGCGTGCCCAGCAGGAAATTTCCTCAACTTGCCAGAAGGATAAGAATAACAGGATGCACGCCACCACTCCCATGTGAAGGTCGTCTTAAGTTGTGACAAACTGCATGAGAAAGGTGGGGAAACCTTTGCGGCCAGTAAGTGATGGCTTCGTCTCAAGTTGAGAGATTCAAGTTCTCCTACTGTTCTTCTCTGTAATCACTTCCTCTGCTCAGGCGAGGCGCGAGGCAAAATCCCAATCAGATATGGGAGCCTGGAGAGAGCGCCACGTCCTACCAGGGCTGTAACACTGGGAGGAGGTGACACATAATGGGCCATGTTAAGAACACGCCTCTGGTGCCTCCTTGTTCAAGACAGCCACAGGAACCACTTCCTGGTCAAACAGTTGGCAATGTCTTCCTGCGGAGCCCATCGGGGACGTGAAAGATTGTGGTCCCGCCCGGCCACGCACATCTGGATCTGTGTGATGTGCTGAGGTGCAGATAAAGCAGGTAGCTGGTTGTGCCTGGGTGTGTGTGTGTCTGTCGGGCATGGCTAGAGGTCAGCACAGATTGGGAAGCAGCTGGACTAGCTGCCCTGTAAGTAGGAAAGGCTAAGGGCAAAGTCTCCATGGAGAGGAAACTTTTCCACGGTCCTAAAATAACTGTTAAAGCAGGAACAGCAAGTCCACAAGGCAGGGTTATGCTTTCATGATTTAGACGGAACTGTGGGGATCAAGCAGCCCAGGTTCCTAGGAACAATTCCTCTAATGGAAAAAAAGAAATTGTTGACAGGCAGAATCAGTAATCATCTTTAGGCATACGACATACACTGGACACAAATTGTCTCTTAACTTTATGTCCCCTTGACTCCTGAATCCACAGTATAAACAAATCATCTTGTTACATCAAGATTCCAGCCTTCCTCCCTGAGGTTCCTTAGAGAAATGGCAGCTCAGATATCCCGTATCTTGGTGTTAGGCAAAGGGAGAGATCATGCTGGATTCCCCTTTCTTCCAGCAGCCAGACTCCCATTTCTCAACCTTCTCTTCACACACACAAGAAGCAGAGAACTTCCTGCCAAAGAAAGGGCCTGGATGTGCACAGCCAGTTGCATCCTGAGCCAGGAGGGAGATGATCTTTCTTTGGAAGCTCTGGGCACAGGACATAGCTCCCCCTTCCTCTGTGTCCGGTTTCCCTCTCTGCAAACAGGGATACACTTCCTACCTGCCTCGCAGGTAAATCAGCAACTACCATGTCAGATAACAGGGCGGAAATGCTGAGATGCCAGCCTAGGAAGCTCCACGCACGCTGAACATTACAGTTCTCGTTTTCACTGGTGCGACCCTCGGAATGCGTACAAGGCGGTGTATGCAAACTCGCAAAGCTGTGGGCCGTAACTTGAGAATGCCAACGGCCGCCAGCACTTTTGTTACTGTGCTCTGAGCGGCAGCCAGCAACGACGCACAGCTTCCCTTCTGCGTGGTGCCCCCATGCTCAGTCGACGGCCTGGTGGAGCCGGCCCCTCCCTGTGTTATCAGGAGACTCGAGAACCTTGGACACATCTTTGGTGTCTGCTTGGCACGGAGGCCTGGAGCAGTTTCACCTCTTCATCTGGATCGTCTTTCAGTCTCGCAAACACAGTCAGCGGCTTCAACAGAGGCTGTGCCTGATTTTAGGGCTTTGCAGATCACGCTGGGAAGACGAGAATCAGTGGGCAGACATGAACTTAAATCAAGACACATATTTTTGTGCAATGTAGGCTTGGCAGAGTGAGAATGAGAGATTTTGAAAACAAGAGACTGGTTCCTTTTTTTTTCCCCTCCGCAAATAACCCTTGTTTCAGATGCTACCTTTTTAGGTTACGTTTAAGGAACGAATTTCTGAATGGAAAGATGCTCCTCTTAAGTATCTTCCGGGAGAGGCTGGACCATGAATTTGTGATTTTGAGAAGAACACCTAGCGGGGGAGTGTTGCCACTCACTTTGGAACTTTCCTGGCAAGACGCCCGCTGCCTACTTTCTTAGAGAATGGGGCCTCTCTTGGGGCAAGAGAAAGAGCGTAGACAGAAGGCAGTTTCGCTATTAAGCCAGAAAAATAGGTGTTTTAAGGACAACTCCGGCTACTAGCTTCTTTAAAAGGTTTAAGGCAATAAAAGAGGTCTGTTTGCTGAGCTGAAAGTAAAACCCTCTTATACCTTCACAAATGTGGAGACTTTCCCATTCTAGGAAGATGGCCCTGGAACATGGAAATGCTCACTGGTACCAAAAAGAGCTCGAAAAAAAAAGAAAAAGAAAAGAAAACGAAAACCATGGTCTGGACAGGTTAGTTTCTGCAAATAAATTTTATTGTCCCTGCCATGACTAGGGGATGCATCTTTCTGCCCTGGAATCTTCTCCTTGGATGCCAATCTCAAGATGGATGGGGGTCTATTTGGGGTCTTCTGACTTTATTCAAGTCTTGGGTAACCTGAACTGACAGGTAAAACCATCACACGCTTCAGCTGACACCAAGACGGCGACCTGGCCCGTACAAGGCGTGGGTGTCACAAAGCCATGGATACCTGGGCTGTACAGGCTAAAAAGAGCTAATCATTTTAACTGCAGTGGGATCTTTTTCAGTGTGGCCAGTAGCCTCAGTTTGGGATCTTTTCCATAGCTGTAGTTTTGGATAACAGAAGTAAGTTACCCCAACTAGCACCCTGAAGGGTGTCTTTGCTTGCACTTGTTCAGCACAGACTTCTAGGTGAAGATCTTTGTTCAGACCCTGGCCCAGGAGATTTTCTGCTGAATTTTCCTGCAAGGTGCTAGACAGGAAACAGTTGAGGCTCTGCAGCGCACGTGGTGTCACTTGCAACTGCTTGATGCTGACACTGTAGCACGAGACAGCCACAAACAACACACAAACAAGTGCATGGGACTGGGTCCCGATAAACCTTTACTTCACCAAACAAGTGGAGGGCCAGATCTGGCCCACAGGCTGTAGTTGGTTGACTCCTGCGTTAGAAGCTGATGGTGTCCAGGTATCCAGACTCTGGTGTCCTGGGCATTGGGGCAATAGCTTAAAGCAGGGGTTGGCGAAGTGCAGCCAATGGACCAAATCCTCCCAGTTTACCCAGTGCAATGTTACAAACAAGCAGGATAAATGAACTACAGTGAATTACAGCAACATGTAGCAATATCTTAGAAACCTGATACTCAATGAAAAAAATCAAGTCACTAAACACTGCATATTGAATACCATTTGTTATAAAGCACAGACGCAATTAAAACTGACCTGCTTCAGTGTGGCTGTACGTCAGCCTCACCTGTTGTAAAATTTCATAGAGATGGAATTGTGCAGTGTGTGCTCTTTTTTTTTTCTTTTAAATCTGGTTTCTTTCCCTCGACATATTGATTTTGAGATTCATCCATACTGCTGCATGTAATGATGGTTTCTTCATTTGTATGCTGAGTCACCATCCACGTACCACCATTTATCCTTTCTCCTGTTGACAGACACTGGTGTCGCTTCCAGTGTGTGTCTACTATGACGAAAGCTGCTGACCTTGGTGCATCCATCTTCGTATGTCCATATACGGTATCAGGTCTGGGGTAAGTCCTATGAGGGATATGCTGAGTTGGACCACAGGAGGCGCGTGTCACTCTGTAAGAAAATGCCCCGTTGTTTTGCAGCGTGACACTTCACGTCCCCAGCAGCCATGGTGAGTGATCCAGCTGCTCAACGTCTCCACTGACACTTGCTATGGTCGGGCTTCTTAATGGCCATCATTTTGGCCAGTGTGTACTTACATCTCATTGTGGTTTTCATGTGCACTTTCCTGATGATAAATGATAGTGAAAATGATCAGTCAACAGTTCCCTGGATGTGAGGAGGAGAATGGTGAAAGTGAAGTACGACGAAGGGTGAAATGACATTTTGGGGTGACTGAAATATGCTCCATTCCATTATGGTAGCTGTTACGTGAGTATACACCTGTTAAACTTTAAAACCGATGTATCTCGCTAGATGTGACCTAACCTCAACAGAACTAATACTGACATATGAAATGGATTTGGAAAAGTCACAAAACGAAATCTACTTGGGGACAAATATACATGTAATGAAATTCTATTTAAAAAGATAATAAAAAGCACAAAAATTAAATATAGTGGCCGTTACTGGGAAGAGAAAAGATGACATGATAGAAAAGGAATACAGAGATCAACTTAACTTCATAGGCCTTTGGAGGGTCCATCGGTGTTAACTCTATTCTTATGTGACATAACTTATACATAGAACAGTACGCTGTCTGGATACATAAAGCGCTGCATAAAACATTCTACTTATAAAAACAAGCTCTTCAGGTTTGGGTTAGAATATTATAAGTGGTCACATTCCAAGTACTTTTTTTTAACCCACATCTTTGTGATGTGGGATACACTGTGGTGGTCGATAATGTCAGGGTCTCGTCTGACAGGACAAGGTTGTTCAGAAAACGCGCTGAAAGATTCTGAGGATACAGTAAAACGTTTTCAGTGGGAGTTAATAATTTTAAATTGAAGGGGGCCATATAATCTGATTTATGCTTTCACAGAGGACATTTAAACGCACATCAGGAAGTGAAGAAGCCAGTGTGAGAAGGTTACATGTTGTAATGATTCCAACCATGTGACATTTTGGAAAAGACAAAACTAGGGAGGTGGTAAAAGAATCAGTGGTTTCCAGGGCTTACGGGAGAGGGAAGGATAGATAGGCAAAGCACAGAGGATTTTTAGGGCAGTGAAAATACTCAGTATGACATCCTGACATCATATGGAAGGATACATGCCACTACACGTGTCGGTTCCCACAGAATGGACAACACCACATGTACACCCTAAGGTAAACTATGGACTTTGGGTGATTGTGCTGTGTCGATGTAAGTTCATTCTTGGTAAAAAAAAAAAAAAAAAAAGTACCTTTTTGCTGACTGATGCTGATAACAAGAGAGGCCATGCATGTCCATGGGCAGGGTCGGGGGGTGTAGGTGGGACATCTCTGTACCTCTCTGTCAATTTTGTTGTAAAACTAAAACTCTTCTAAAAATAGCCTTTCGATAAAAATCAGCAGGGCTGCTGCACAGTGACCGAGAGGAGGAGAAGCAGAGAAATGGTTGAGGTGTGTACTGCAGGGCGCCCGGGGCATGGGGGGTACAGCTGAAGTTGCATAAAGGAGATACAGCTTTGAAAGGCATATTCTAGAGTTCTTACGGATGGAATTTGCTGGCCACAATTTAAGAATACCTCTCATACGGTACACCTCAGCTAATACTTCACCCCTAGGAAGCTTCTACATAACGCTGGGCTCTTGTTAGAACCTACCTGGCCAGCTTGCTGGGTCATTCTATGAATTCATAGTGGTCAGTTTCATCTTATGTTGCTATGAGATTCAGAGGCCAGGTTTGACAGCTAAAAGGCAGAAATCATAACCACGTGCCAGCTGCGATTTTCTTTTGGACGTTCATCTTCTATGAGTCTCGGACCAGGGGCAGGCAACACATGGCATTGTGGGCAATTCACACATGGAGGGCTTCCTCTGACATTCTCCACTGAAGGAATGGCGGTGATGAGAAAGTCCCATCACTCCAAAACAATTCATTCAGAACTTTCTCTACAGAGACCATGATACTTGGCTCAGCAGCAGAAGAATGATACTGACTTTGCATATCACAGAAGTCCATCTAGCCATAAAAATATATCGTTTAAACTTTCATTGGTTAACAGAGAGCTTTTAAAATAAGGGTCGAATTATTCCTAGAAAAGAAAAATGAACAAGCCACAGCCTGCCGTAACGCTTTCACTTGTCCCCACATTCACTAACCCCACGGGTCACCTCCACCCGCAGGTTGTAGAAGCCTGCACTTTTTGGTCACCATGCAAGTTGTCATTTTCTGAGGTCAGCCCTCCAGGCTTCTCTTCCACATGTTCACATGAGCCTTTCACTCGAGCATCCTGTTCCCCCAACCACAGTCCATCCCCTCCAGCCTTGGCTTAGTGATCAACGTTTGAGGAATTTCAGGACAGAAGTTTTAGGAAGTGAGTACTTTTAATTCTGTAAGTGAGGACTTTCCTGTCTTGTTTTGTTACAAGAGCATTTCAGTTTCAAAACAAGGCGCTCAGCCTGGGGAAGGAACATTCAGAAGACAAACATCTATGCATAAGCCAAGGTCAAAGTTACTGCAGACTGGCCCTCAGTTACTGACGTTAGTGAAGAAAAGGCAGGTGTGTAACCTGAAAGGAATTCAACTTCCTGTCCTCCTAAGCACCTGCGTTTTACTGTCAGGGTTACTAGTCACAGAGTTACTGGGAATTTGAATGCAGCCAATCCAATACGAAACTATCTAAATAAACAGGGAAGAACTTTTACTGACTGTAGTTTGGTGAAAACAATGGAAAAGCACAATCCCGTGTGGATTTCATCTGCACCAATCGCTAATGCTGAATGGAAGTATGGCAGGGAGTGTACAATCCAGCCACAGCACGTGATTACAAGCCAGCAAAGCCCCAAAGCCCACCAGGGAATGATACAAGTGCAACTTTCCATACCCCTGTTCGCCTTTAACACATTGCTGATTTACTGAAACACCACAGAGTAAAGGAAAACATTTCTCAAAATACAGGTATTCTAGGGAGCGTCAGGAGGGCCAGGAGAAGATTGAGGGTTTGTCTGTTCCTCATATCACGTCCTCAACGGGCCAGGATGCCGGGAGCCTGATTCTGAACATCTGTTAAGAACTCTGTGCTTTCTCTCAGTAACTTCCGCTCCTTGTTGAAAGGATGGTCCCAATGCCATGCAATCAAATACTCTGACCGCAATTTGAAATCATCTATTGGATTGTTTAGAAACTGAGACACACTTTAACTTAGAGTGAACTGCACAACTCTTAAGAATGCAGCGCTATGATCCTTCCCTGCTTGTACACCTGTGCAAACAGGACCTAGGTGATGCTACAGGACAGTCTCTACACAAACTTCCCTCTGCTGACACATTCAGTGCACCCAAGACAACCTTGATTCTCACTGCTATCGTCATGGGTTAGCTTAGACTGATTCTGAATTTTGTACAAGTGTTTCCAAAGTACAGTAAACCAGGTATAGCTAGACACCTAGACATATTCCTCTATGTAAACGTCTGTATTTACATTAAGCCACACGTGAGGTCTCCAACCCTAATGCATGACCAGCCTCCTGCCTGGCAGTCTGCAACCTGCCACATCAACACTGAGAAGTCTGGCTTGTACCACCCACTATGCCTTTACTTGACATTCAATTCCAACACATATACGTGTACCGCCCCATCACAGCAGGTGACCCATAGCCGCATACACTGAGGCAGAACTCTATCGACTAGTGCTCATGCTCATGCAGCTTCTTCTGCCTTTACTCTCAGAGGCTCCGGTCATTCCCAAGGTTACTTAGCTCAGCACTTGCCCCTCCATCCCCATCGCCCAGTTGTTTCATACACAGTGTTTGCAACACAGACTGTTTTGTCACGGTCTGCATTCTCTCCTGAACCTTCTAACTTACGTGATCTTGAAAAGTACTGCGTAGGTTAAAGTTTACTCTTTGTGCTGTAAAGTGCTAGGGGTTTTGTCCAACGCCTCGTGCCATGTATCCATCACGGATTATAGCACCATACAGGGCACTCTCACCACACGTAAAGGCCCTGTGCGTCACCTGATCAATCTACGAATACTTCCCCCAGCCCAACCCTACAGACTACTGACGGGTCACCACTCTAATTTTCCCTTGTCCAGAATGCCACACAAACAGCATAATACAGGATGGATCCTCTGAAGACTGGCTTGTGCACTTAGCAATACGCATTTAAGGTTGCTCCATCTTTTGTGGTCTGATCGCTCACGCTGCTTTTCTCCATTACTGAATCATATTCCATGGTGTGGATGTTTACCATCACGGTTAGTTTACCATCCACCTGCTGAAGGACATCTCGACCACTTCCAGGTGATTCGGGTGATTATGAGTAAAGCTGATATAAACGTGCATATGCAGGGTTTTTTTGGGTGGACAAAGTTTTCAAATCAGTTGGGTCAATATTCAGGACGGTATTGTCAGCCTATGTTTAGCTTTGTTAGAAACTGCCCAAGTGTGTTTCAAAGTGGGTCATTTTGCATCCCTGCCCCCCAGCACTTCATGAAAGTTCCTGTTTCTCCACATCTTCTCCAGCAATTGCTGGTGGTGGTTTTTTTTTGGGGGGGGGATTTGTTGTTTTGTTTTCACTATTCTAATGGGGCAGAAACAACTTATAGTTTTAAGTTTTAATTCCCTTTAAAAAAGATGTTTAACATTCTTTTTAATGCTTATCTGGCACCTGTGTATCATTTCGGTGATGAGTCTGTTCACTGTTTTTTTTTTTTTTCCTAATTTTTAATTGAGTGGTTCTTGTTGGCTTTTAAGAGTTCTCTGTGTATTTTGGACACAACTGCTTTATCAGATATGTGTTTTGCATATGTTTCCCTCCAGTCTCTGTCTTATATTTTCATTCTTTTAACAGGGCAGTTTCTAATTTCAATGAACCCTTTCTTATTCTTTTTTTTTTTTTTTAAATGGTTTGCTGGTTTTTTGTTTTGTTTTGTTTAATTTATTTATTTTTTGTTTTATTTTATTTTTGGCTGTGTTGGGTCTTCATTGCTGCACGTGGCCTTTCTCTAGTTGCAGGGAGCGGGGGCCACTCCTCGCCGCGGTGCGCGAGCCTCTCACGGCAGTGGCCTCTCTCCCTGCAGAGCACGGGCTCCAGGCACGCAGGCTCAGCAGCCGTGGCACCCGGGCCCAGCCGCTCCGCGGCACGTGGGACCCCCCCGGACCGGGGCCCGAACCTGCGTCCCCCGCATTGGCAGGCGGACTCCCAACCACTGCGCCACCAGGGAAGCCCCTTATTCATTTTTTTCTTTCATGGGTCATGCTTTTTGTGGTATATCTAGAAAGTCACTGCCAAACCAGAGGTCACCGAGATTTTGTCCTATGTTCGTTTCTACACGTTTCACAGCTTTGCATTACACATGTAGGCCTAATGCTCCATGTTGAGATGGTTTTGAAAGGCGTAACTTCTTTCAAAGTCTGAGGCTAAGTTCCCTCTTTTTGGTTGGGTGATGTCTAACTGTTGCAGCACCAAAAAGATGATACATTCTCCTTTGAGTTGCCTTTGCTTATCAAAACTCAATGGAGTCTGTGCGGTTCTGTTTCTGACTCTCTATTGGTTCCTTTGGTCTCTCCATCCCTGAATTAAATCAAGGAGCATGTGGAGTGTCAAGCACAGACACACCCTCAGTAAATGTCAACCACTGTGTTCCCACGTTCTCTCTGCTCCCTGCGTTCTATGACCGCATCTGTATAACGGGCCAAAGGAACTAGTAAGTGTAACAATAGACTTATTAATATTGTTATTTTTAATAACAATATTAACCCTAATAACCAGCAGCTTTACTCACTGCTACCTCCTGTATTCCTCTGCTCACTGTGGGAATAATGAGACCCTGCAGGAGAATGACAGCGAGTGCACGTGATGAAATCCTCACTGAGTATGTGCCTCGCCAGAAGCCACAAGGAAGCTGCCTTTCAAAATTGATGGCAGAAATTTTATTTCTTGCCTCTGCCCGAAGCTTTCCAGTATAACCTTATTGTCTCATTTTCGAAACCGACTCCCTTTTCCCTAAAAGCGAGGCAGGTGTGGCCATGTGCTGTATGTCCCATTTCTATGAAACGTGTAGAACAGACAAAGACATAGTAGGGTAGTGGCTGCCTGCTGGTGTGGCTGTGTGGTACACAGCAAAAAGGTACAGGTTTCCTTTTTTTTTTTTTTTTTTTGCGGTACGCGGGCCTCTCACTTTTGTGGCCACTCCCGTTGCAGAGCACAGGCTCCGGACGCGCAGGCTCAGTGGCCATGGCTCACGGGCCCAGCCGCTCCGCGACATGTGGGATCTTCCCGGACCGGGGCACGAACCCGCGTCCCCTGCATCGGCAGGCGGACTCCCCACCACTGCGCCACCAGGGAAGCCCCAGGTTTCCTTTTTAGGGTAATAAAAATGTCATGCAATTAGACAGTGGTGACGGTCACACAGCTTTACAAATAGACTAAAAATCATCATACTGTAGATCTTAAAAGGGTAAAATATATGGTATGTGTAGTATATCTCAATTTTTTAATAAAGATCAACAAGATGCTTGCTCTATTTAAAAAAAATCTTCTTAAATCGGCCTAAACTCCAAGGGTTAAAAAAATGCTAAGTTGCCTGCTAAATGGGGCTCAAATGTTTTCTTCTTTATTGTAAAAGCAATGCAGCATTCCAGAAAGAGAATGATAGAAGGAGAAAGACCTCACCGATATTTATTTCACTTAATTTTTGCTAGGCTTTTCCTCTGTTTACTAGCTCTTAAATTACAAGTTTCCCATTATGTCTCAAGCTTATATTTTTAATCTAGAAAAGTGAGAGTTCCAAAATATAACTGATGATTCCAGAGAGGCTTCCTGAAACTGCAGCTACATAGCTCGTTAGCATCTATAAGATCGTGCTGTGGGGCTTCCCTGGTGGCACAGTGGTTGAGAGTCCGCCTGCCGATGCAGGGGACACGGGTTCGTGCCCTGATCTGGGAGGGTCCCACATGTTGCGGAGCGGCTGGGCCCGTGAGCCATGGCCGCTGAGCCTGCACGTCCGGAGCCTGTGCTCCGTAACGGGAGAGGCCACAACAGTGAGAGGCCCGCGTACCGCAAAAAAAAAAAAAAAAAAAAAAAAAAAAAAAAAAATGGTATTCTACTTCTATTTCACTCTAATTAAATAACCAGGGCCCTTCTTAGAGAACTTGAACTTATGGTTATGGGGTGGGGGGGAGGTGGGTGGGGGAGGGATAAATTAGGAGTTTGGGATTGACAGGTACACACTGTTATATTTAAAATGGATAACCAACAAGGCCCTACTGTACAGCACAGGAAACTCTGCTCAGTGTACTGTAATAGCCTAATGGGAAAAGAATTTGAAAAAGAATAGAGACGTGTATATGTATAACTGAGTCACTACTCTGTACCCCTGAAAGTAACACAATATTGTTAATCAACTATGCTCCAATATAAAATAAAAATTAAAAAAAATAGAACGGTAGGTTCTGCAGGAAGCAATCTTTTTCATAAGGTCAAGTTAAACCAACTATTTCTCTTTATCAACTGACTTTTTATCTTCTAAGAGTGCTTTTGCCACAGAAACTGCAGTAGCGAAGTGCTGGGTGGTGAATCCTGGTGAGAAGTGAACTCAAATGGCACGTGGGTTCTATTCAGAACAGGTTTTCAACAGGAACACCAGTGCCTGGAAAACAGGTGTCATCTAACACTTTATAATGGGTGACATTAAAGGTTAAAATAATTCAACTTGTTGACAAAGTTCTGTGCCCAAAGTGTGCTTTGAAGATCACAATAAATGGCTTTTTAAACGACGCCACGACCGTCATAATGCTTTGTCTATTACACATGATCCCACCGATCATACACTGATGCAAGCACGTGCTAGACACAGCAGCATTCTCAAACACCTGCCTTTTCTACTTCCCCAAATGCAAGCCCTAACCCTCTGTGACGAAATGACCCAGCGTGTGGACTTGGACCATGTGAGAGAAGCCAGAGTGATTCCACAGGCTGGAGATGCCCCACAAGGCAGTCTCAGGACTGTGCCGCAGCGGCTCTGTCCTGGGCGCCACAGAGACGCCCCAAAGGCAAGGCTTTAACACCTGCAACCAGATATGGTCTCATTTGCAGTGTCCCGTTCATTTCACCAGATTGAAAGGGACCCTATCATACTTTGATCTGCTCTATCCTCAAGCCGAAGCTGAGGGCACTCAACAGAGGAACAATCAGAGCCTTTCATGTATCTGTGAATGAGCCAGGCATCAAGAAGGCAGCTGCAAAGTATTTCCAGTGATGTGAAAAAAGAGACTGATTTACGAGAGTAAATACATATTCAAAACGTACACTGCACGTCCAGGTAAAACAGAAACAAAAACAAAACTCTTTAAAATATTTCTCCAGTGTGTCAGCTGGGCAACATCCACTGAAAGAAATGTCAGCATCTACCTGGTCAGACCCTGCCTGTGTTGTCAGGAGTAATTTCTCCACCTGGAAACCAACAGATATTAAGAAGAGTAACATTACAAAGTTTGACCTGGCCCCAAATTGACAAATTAGAATCCTATTGTCTAAAGAGTGATGTAATTTACTTCCTTATTATGGCACGAGTGGGCTTCATTGTCAGCAGGGTAAGTTTTAAAATCTTCACTGGGACCTTTATGGGAAACTGATGCCAGTACATATTAGCTACATTACCTCATACACATATTTTATATTGACGGGATATAAGCTATCTTGCGTGATGGTGAAAATAAAGTATCCGAGTATATAAAGCTGAGTAGCTTTCCCCTGCTGAGAAGGATATTATAAGTGTTGAAAATCTGGTTATCATGTGGAGTCTGCAAGTCTTCTATCCTAAAAGATCATCAAATTCAGTAGGAGAGAGTTTCAATTATTCACCTACTAAGCAAATAGAGCAGGCACTTAAAATGTAGTAGCCCCGTAATACTGAGACTTGGTTCTGTGTTTAGTTCTTCCTGCCATCCCCCTACAATGTGTGTAACCTTTTACTGTCTTAAGCAAATGAGATTTTGCTCTAATGTCATTTGGATGATAAGCAAAAGCTGTGAGAACGTGATTTGCCATAGGAAGACTGAAACACGGACGTGACATTCATGAATGAGCATCAACAGAATGTTTGACCAAATGGGGAGAAAGACAGCAACGGCATACACTGGCCAAAGAGCAAACAAAAACTAAGACACACGGGGAGAACACTGGTGCCAAAGAAACGGGATGCAGGCATTCACAATCCTTCCTTGAGGCGGTCGGTGTGTGCGTATTTCGGAGGAACCAGGTCTGGTGAACACCACAATGTCAAATATTACAGCCGTGTCTACAGGACCACGAAAGCTTTTCTGGTGGCCACGTTGTAAACTGTGCCAAAAGCGAGCCTGACTTCAAAGGTACTAAGACCTATGCCATGTGTTTGAAGTTCAGAATATAATGGCTACATTCATTTCTACAAAGTAGTCATTTCAGGGAAAAAGTTACTTTTTCATCCTGCGGCCATCCAGGAACTTCAAAATATTCAAATGCACAGCAAAATACATGATCCCGACTCTACAGAAGGGAATTAAGACTTTGATGCCACGTTTCTGCAAGTTCTAGCGAATGAAGTCTTTCTGTAGAAAGTTGTTTCAAAGAAGGGAGTGACATTATTATGAGATATTTAGGCAACAGTTGTAGGCGGAAACCTATAGCTTTTCACTGGATTGTTTCTCCGGATGAAACATTATTTTGCTATGATGTGTCTTTTACATCTTTCCCAGCCTAATAAACAGAAAGGGTACAAAATGGCATAACTGTTGTGTGTGTGGGGGGGGCAGTGTTCTCTAATATTTATAAAACAGAAGCAAAAGATACAGGTAGACTGAATTTTGTAAACAATGTAAGAATAGGTCGCCAAACATACATACATATATATATTATAAAAAGTATATATATTATATATAATATGTATATATATTATAATTATATATACACACACATATATAATATATATAATATATATACACATATATATAATATACATATATATAATATATATATAAAACAGAAGCAAAAGATATAGGTAGACTGAATTTTGTAAATAATGTAAGAATAAGGTCGCCAAACATACATACATATATATATATTATAAAAAGTATATATATTATATATAATATATTATGTATATATATTATAATTATATATACACACACATATATAATATATATAATATATATATACACATATATATAATATACATATATATAATATATATATAAAACAGAAGCAAAAGATAGAGGTAGACTGAATTTTGTAAATAATGTAAGAATAAGGTCGCCAAACATACATACATATATTATAAAAAGTATATATATTATATATATTATGTATATATACATATTATAATTATATATATACACACACACGCACATATATATTATATATATATATATATATATATATATAATTTGGGGGGGGCAGAAAGCTGATTTCCCTTTGCTTTGCTATCTACATACAGTCACCAATGTTTAAAATGTAAAGTAGGAACCTGATACACTGACAAATGATCTAGAAACCTGTGTCCCCAGTGCACGGAATCAAGCTCCCCTTTGATATAGGACATGGAACCATGAAAAGAGTCGCACTTCTTTTTGGTCGCACAGACCAACCATGTTCAGTGAGGGAGAGGATGACACAAGAGTGTGAAGACCTTGAAGACTGCCTAGTACAGTTTATAAATGCATTTTACAGACCATTCATCTTAACCTAAAAAGTCTCATTCATTTCAGAAGTGTCCAAATGTACATTTTCCCTTGGGCTGTAAAGAACTAAAATCTCTGGATAAAATAAGACATGGTTTTAAGGCTTGTGGGAAAAAATGCTTTAGGCTCAACCGAGAGTTCAAATTATTTTTGAAATATGTTTGGTTCAGCCAACTCTGAGATGTGGTGTGCCAAAGTCAAACTTCCTTTTACTTCAAACTCTAGAGAATTTTCAGGAAATCTAAATCGTATGGCTATTGTTCACTCCTTTGCTCGACTCATCAAATACTTTCCTTTATAAGCTACTTGATGTCCAAAAATTGTTCACATCTGATTTCTTACAGACAGAAGGCCATGTGTGCCAGCAATCTATCAAATCATGCACCCAACGTTTTGGGTTTGGTTTATATTTTCTACCTGCTTGGAAAGTTTGATGTTGGCCCCACACTGTTTCTTTACTAACTCTGCTTCTTTTCAAAAGCCTTTCTATATATCTAGATGTCTATTCCTGTTATCTACAACTTAAGTGAAAGACACAGGCAAAATGAAAACACAAGCAGAACACCCAAGTCAATCCAGAAATGCAAATTCCAGTAAAAATACAATGTAAGGAATAAAAATACACAACACATGGAGTATCTTTTAGACCCACGGTGAGGCATCACTGTGGCTGTCCCATCTCCTTGACTTAAGTAAGGACCTAGATGTTGGACCATGTTTCCATCACACATTTGCATCTATATAATGAGGAATTTTTTACTTAAAACCAGGAAATCATAAAACCACCAAACCCTTTCCAGCCCTCTGTAATTTTGACTGCTTAAAATTATTTGATTCTTGCCCTAACTCTGAAGAGCACAGGAATTCCGTTAAGAGGCCCCTACGATCCACAAAGGAGGAAATTAGATGCAAGAGGAATGTGTCCCAGTCCACAGAGCTGGAGCTCCAGAACAAGGATCCAGAGCGTCACATTCAAGCCGTCATCAACAAAGTTGTCCTTAGGAGAGGAACCTGGAACTAGACCTGCATTTAAACCATGAATATGCTGTTGTGGACTTGGGAACGTGAATGAACATCTTAGAATACTGTTTTCTACACGTATAATGACAGCAGAAGTGAACGTTTCTATAGCAGTTGCCACATGCCACAAACTGTTCCACTGAGCTTTTACTTCATGGTTCAATTCTCACAGCAATCGCCCATAAAGGTGTACTGTCATTTTCCCCATTTTGCAAATGAGAACACTGAGGCACAGAGAGGTTAACAAATTTGTCTGAGGTTACACAGCAAATAAGATGTGAAGACATCTTCTCCCAAAGTTTGTGCACCTAAGGTCCCCTGCTTTAAATCCAGCATAGAGTTGTTGAGAGCTAAAACAGGTAAGGAATTTTGAGTTAAAGTAACCCTGTGGATATTTTCTTCCTTCCTTAAAAGTTAAGCAATCAAACGTTTTGACATAATTATGTCTATACCTACACCTACACGTACACCTACACCTATATCTACATCTATTCTTCCAGTCAAATGACATCACATATACCAGAATCCTGTATAAATGTAAAAGAGAACGTCTAGAATCCTGTTACTTTAGGTAACATAAATTCAGAATGGTTTGCAAAAGTGGTCTTTTATTAAGGAAGGAATCAAACTTCCAGAGCAAATAAAGAAACTCTTTCAATGAAAAAAAAAATCAAAGATTAGACAGGTCACTGCATTTCAAGGAACAAAACTGAAAACAGCCTCTGCTTTTTGCCCTGTGAAACACCCATCAGGAAGGTACCAGAGTC
The DNA here is from genome assembly GCF_964165515.1 of Mesoplodon bidens. NCBI lineage: Eukaryota > Metazoa > Chordata > Mammalia > Artiodactyla > Ziphiidae > Mesoplodon > Mesoplodon bidens. Next base: position 48,408,745 of record NC_138180.1, read on the forward strand.
CCAGTTCCCTTCCTAGCATGAATTTGTTTCTTCTCCACCACAGTAAATAGAAACTAAATATGCAATTTGTAATTAATTGCATTTGCTTCTCAGGATATACAGCGACTCATTACCAAATTGCCAGATGCAAATTTTAAAATAAAAGAACACTTCTCTTTTTTTGGGACCAAGAACCTATACACATCACGCTGGGAAGACTTGACATTTTCAACAAAAGTTTTTTTTTCCCTAGAGTCAGAATTTTGTCACTCATTTTGCCCTTTTTCACTAGGCAGGGGATTTCAGTTTTACCCATTGCTCCATCCCCCATCTCTGGGCTCACCCCTTTTTCTTATTGGGATACAGTGGGTATACACTATTACAAAGTTTTTATAATATTTTTGACTATATCCCTTATGCTGTATATTACGTCCCCATGGCTTATATGCCGTATAATTGGAGCTCTGTACCTCTGAACCCTGTTCACCTATTTCGTGCACCCCCTCCTTCCCCTCCCCTCTGGCAACCACTCATTTGTTCTCTGTACCTACGACTGTTCTCATTTTGTTTATTTGTTTTGGTTTTTGGATTCCATATTAGTGACATCACGTGGTACTTGTCTTTCTCTGATGTTTCACACTTAGCATCACACCCTTAGATCCATCCATGTTGTCGCAAAAAGCAGGATTTCATAAAGTTGCAGTATACAAAATTAACATACAGAAACCTGTTGTTTTCCTATACACTGACAATGAACTATCAGAAAGAGAAATTAAGAAAACAGTCCCATTTACAATTGTATCAAAAAGAATAAAATACCAAGGAATAAATCTAACCAAGGAGGTAAAAGAACTGTGCTCAGAAAACTATAAGACTATAAGACACAGATGCAAGAAACTGAAGATGAAACAAATGGAAAGATGTATCATGCTCGTAAACTGAAAGCATTAATACGGGTAAAATGAACTTACTCCCAATTCATCCCACCACCATCTGTACCATTTTTCTAGATTCCACAAACATGTGTTAATATACGATATTTGTTTTTCTCTTTCTGTCATACTTCACTCTGTAGGACAGTTTCTACGTCCATCCACATCTCTACAAATGACCCAGTTTCATTCCTTTATGGCTGAGCAATATTCCATTGTATATATGTGCCACATCTTCTTTATCCATTCATCTGTTGATGGGCATTTAGGTTGTTTCCATCTCCGGGCTATCGTAAATAGAGCTGCAATGAACATTTTCGTACATGATTCTTTCTGAATTATGGTTTTCTCAGGGTATATGCCCAGTAGTGGGATTGCTGGGTCATATGGTAATTCTATTTTTAGTTTTTTAAGGAACCTCCATACTGTTCTCCATAGTGGCTGTATCAATTTACATTCCCACCAACAGTGCAAGAGGGTTCCCTTTTCTTGACATCCTCTCCAGCATTTGTTGTTTGTAGATTTTCTGATGATGCCCATGCTAACCAGTGTGAGGTGATACCTCACTGTAGTTTTGATTTGCACTTCTCCAATAATTGGCAATGTTGAGCAGCTTTTCATGTGCCTCTTGGCCATCTGTATGTCTTCTTTGGAGAAATGTCTATTTAGGTCTTCTGCCCATTTTTTAATTGGGCTGTTTTTTTTATATTGAGCTGCATGAACTGTTTATATATTTTGGAGATTAATCCTTTTGGAGGTTAATCCTTTGTCAGTTGATTCGTTTGCAAATATTTTGTCTCATTCTGAGGGTTGTCTTTTCGTCTTGTTTATAGTTTCCTTTGCTGTGCAAAAGATTTTAAGTTTCATTAGGTCCCATTTGTTGATTTTTGTTTTTATTTCCATTACTCTAGGAGGTGGGTCAAAAAAGATCTTGCTGTGATTTATGTCAAAGAGTATTCTTCCTATGTTTTCCTCTAAGAGTTTTATAGTGTCTGGCCTGACATTTAGGTCTTTAATCCATTTTGAGTTTACTTTCGTGTATGGTGTTAGGGAGCGTTCTAAGTTCATTCTTTTACATGTAGCTGTCCAGTTTTCCCAGCACCACTTATTGAAGAGACTGTCTTTTCTCCACTGTATATCCTTGCCTCCTTTGTCATAGATTAGTTGACCATAGGTGCATGGGTTTATCTCTGGGCTTTCCATCCTATTCCATTGATCTGTAGTTCTGTTTTTGTGCCAGTACCGTATTGTCTTGATTACTATAGTTTTGTAGTACAGTCTGAACTCAGGGAGTCTGATTCCTCCAGCTCCGTTTTTTTCCCTCAAGACTGCCTTGGCTATTCGGGGTCTTTTGGGTCTCATACCAATTTTAAGATTTTTTTTTCTAGTTCTGTAAAAAATGCTATTGGTAATTTGATAGGGATTGCAGTGACTCTCTAGCTTGCTTTGGGTAGTACAGTCATTTTCACAATATTGATTCTTCCAACATGGTATATGGTATATCTCTCCATCTGTTTGTGTCATCTTTGATTTCTTTCTTCAGTGTCTTATAGTTTTCCGTGTACAGGTCTTTTGTCTCCTTAGGCAGGTTTATTCCTAGGTATCTTATTCTTTTTGTTGCAATGGAGAATGAGATTGTTTCCTTAATTTCTCTTTCTGATCTTTCGTTGTTAGTGTATAGGAATGCAAGAGATTTCTAGGCATTAATTTTGTATCTTACAACTTTACCAAATTCATTGATTAGCTCCAGTAGTTTCCTGGTGGCATCTTCAGGATTCTCTATGTATAGTATCATGTCATCTGCAAGCAGTGACAGTTTTACTTCTTCTTTTCCAATTTGTATTCCTTTTATTGCTTTTTCTTCTCTGATTGCCATGGCTAGGACTTCCAAAACTATGTTGAATAATACTAGCGACAGTGGACATCCTTGTCTTGCTCCTGATCTTAGAGGAAATGCTTTCAGTTTTTCACCACTGAGAATGACATTTGCTGCAGGTTTGTCCTATGTGGCCTCTATTATGTTGAGGTAGGTTCCCTCTATGACCACTTTCTGGAGAGTTTTTATCATAAATGGGTTTTGAATTCTGTCAAAAGCTTTTTCTGCATCTATTGAGATGATCACAAGTTTTTCTCCTTCAATTTGTTAATATCGTGTAGCACATTGATTGATTTGCGTATACTGAAGAATCCTTGCATCCCTGGGATAAACCCCACTTGATCATGGTGTATGATCCTTTTAATGTGTTGTTGGATTCTGTTTGCTAGTATTTTGTTGAGGATTTATGCATCTATATTCTTCAGTGATACTGGTTTGTAATTTTCTTTTTTTGTAGTATCATTGTCTGGTTTTGGTATCAGGGTGATTGGTGGAGATTGGGATTGACATTATACACTAATATGTATAAAATAGATAACTAATAAGAACCTACTGTATAAATAATTAATTAATTAATTTAAAAAAGAGTTTGGGGGGTTCCCTGGTGGCGCAGTGGTTGAGAGTCTGCCTGCCGATGCAGGGGACACGGGTTTCTGCCCCGGTCTGGGAAGATCCCACATGCCACGGAGCGGCTAGGCCCTTAAGCCATGGCCACTGAGCCTGCGCATCTGGAGCCTGTGCTCCGCAACGGGAGAGGCCACAACAGTGAGAGGCCCACGTACAGCAAAAAAAAAAAAAAAAAAAAGAGTTTGGGATTAGAATATTAATTAATTAATTAAATAAATAAAATGAACTTATTGCCCAAGGCAATCTACAGATTCAGTGCAATCCCTATCAAAACACCAATGGTATATCGCACCAAGCTAGGACAAATAATTCTAAAATTGTATGGAAACACAAAAGACTCCTAACAGTCAAAAGAATCTTGAGAAAAAACAAAGCTGGAGGTATCAGAGTCCTTGATTTCAAACTATACTACAAAGCTACAGCCATGAACATAGTATGATACGGGCAGAGAAACAGACACATAGATCAATGGAACAGAATAGACAGCCCAGAAATAAACCAACACTTATATAGTCAGTTAGTCTATGACAAAGGAAGCAACAACACACCACAGGGAAAAGACAGCGTTTTCAATAAATGGTGATGGGGAAACCAGATAGTTACATGCAAAAGAATCAAACTGGACTACCTTCTCACACCATATACATAAATAAACTCAAAATGGATTAAAGACTTACATGTAAGGCCTGAAACCATAAAACTACTAGAAGAAAATAGGTAGTATGCAGTATTTTTTGGATACATCTTCTCAGGCAAGGGAAACAGAAGAAAAAATAAACAAATGGGACCACATGAAACTAAAAGGTTTTTGCACAGTGAAGGAAACCATCAACAAAACAAAAGGGCAGGGCTTCCCCGGTGGCGCGGTGGTTGAGAGTCCGCCTGCTGATGCAGGGGACATGGGTTCGTGCCCTGGTCCGGGAAGATCCCACATGCTGCAGAGCGGCTGGGCCCGTGAGCCATGGCCGCTGAGCCTGCGCGTCCGGGGCCTGTGCTCCGCAACGGGAGAGGCCACAACAGTGAGAGGCCCGCGTACCAAAAAAAAAAAAAAAAAAAAAAACAAAAAAAAAAACAAAAGGGCAGCCTACAGAATGGGAGATGATATTTGTAAATGATATATCCAATAACGGATTAATATCCAAGAGATACAAAGAACTCATACAATTTGACATCAAATAAAAATACAAAAACAAAACCTGATTTTAAAAAATGGGCAAGGGATCTAAATAGAGATTTTTCCAAATAAGACACACAGATGGACAACAGACATGTGAAAAGATGCTCAACATTGTTAATCATCGTGGAAGTGCAAATAAAGCCACCATGAGACATCACCTCACCCCTGTGAGAATGGCTGTTATCAAAGACAACAAATAAGTGTTGGCGAGGGTGTGGAGAAAAGGGAACCCCTGTGCACTTTTGGTGGGAATGTAAGTTGGTGCAGCCGCATGGAAAACAGTATCGAGGTTCCTCAAAAAAATTAAAAGTAGAACTGCCATATGATCCAGCAATTTTCACTTCCGGGCATTTACCCAAAGGAAAACACTAATTCTAAACCATACATGCACTTCAATGCTCCCTGCAGTGTTATTTATAACAGCCAAGACATGGAAGCGACCTATGCGTCCACTGATAGAGGAGTGGACAAAGATGTGGCTCACTCTTGAGCTGAGAATGTCACTGCTACTCCAGGGAGCCCAAACTCCTTGCAAAGGAGATGCTAAGAGATGATGCCGTGCCTGGGCACAGGGAACGCGTTGTACATTGAAATGCCCCGCACACCACAAAACCGAGTGGTTTGACTGTCCATCATTTGGCATAGATCAAAGTTTACAACCCCTGGGAGTGACAGCCCTTAGCCAAGCCTGGACACAGATATGAGGAGTCTGCTGTATTAGAAGGTCAGTGACAGCTTGATGACTCAAATAGCATTTGTATCTTCACTGGCATAGCACCACCATAGCATTTTTGGTTTTGAAAGAACATCTTCTAGGAGGGAAATTACATGAGAAGATATTTTGGAATCTACTTCTGGTTCTTGTAGGAACTTCCTTTGTTTTGACGTCTGAGCTTTACTTGCATTTCAGGTGATGACCTTGTACCCACTTCACACAGTTGCATATACGTGCTACGGAGATCACATAGTATTTTATAAATTGTGAATGACACTTTTATTGGAGAACAAACTGTTCGGATGTAACACTTCATACAAATAGTGCTAGAGGCTACAAGTAAACCCCGTTAAGGAAAAATACCAACGTATTTTCTCTGAAGCTTTTATGATCTGCATGTTTGTGGTTTAGTCATTAGGTAGTTAAAAAAAAAAAATCCTGAGCATTCCAGGAAATAATACCATGGAACGTATCTTATAAGGAATAATATTCTATGTCCTGAGGCTTTAAAATACAATCCTTTAATTTTTTCCTTGTGTACTTTTCATAACTTTATGATAGTTTTATTATTTTTTCCCCCTGACGAATGCTCTCTATTCTGAGAAAACTAAGTAAGGGCAATTTTCGTCTCTCTGTGGAGTCATCCTGATGGCCTCTAAGCCTCACTGCACCAGAAATAACAGAAATGACATTTAATTGAATGTGACTACTTTAGGGCAAAACTCTATTTTAAGGATAAACAAAGAGATTAACTCGTGAAGTCCATATTAAGCTCCTGATCATGTTGTTTAATGTCTGGTATTCAGTCTCAGACCAAAAAAAATTTTGAAGTAGTAGCCTTAAGGGGGGGGGGGGAAGAAGCATCAGCCTGTGTTGGAAGCAGCAGCATGGAGCTGAACACCGGAGAAAAGCTGTCATCAACCCCGTCAAGCCCCTCCCCTCGCCCAGAACCAGAAGATGCTCAAAGGCTGCACTTGTTGCTCTTGTAAAGCCAGAGGCATCGCAGGCAGCTGGCAGCACAGTATGGAAGCCTGTCCTTGGAAACTGCTAGGTTCATTCCCAGTGAGGTCTTTTCACAATGAAAGAAATGGGGTGTTCTCCTAGGGGGCTTGCTCTAGCTGAACCAATCACGATAGAACACGATACTATCAGGGCATCACTTTCATCTGCAACTGACTTCAGGGAGGCCTCCAAAAATAACTGTGTGGGACGAGGGTCCCCTTCAGAGTGGATCTTGTGAAAAGAAGCATGTTTGTTCAGGGCCCTTCAAGAGGATCATTCCCAAAGTGGTGTTTCTAAGAAGTCCTAGGGAGAGAGTTTTTAAAAAACGATTTCATCCTTATGCATGAACTAAAGCAAAGAAAGTTTAAACAGATGACGAAGATTAAACAATATTGAGAATTACAGGAGTACAATACAATTGTCTGCTATGTGAGGTTTTCCAAATACATTGCAGACACTGAAAAATACTAATTGGTCCACTAATGCAAGTGGAAGAGAACTTTGGCAAAAAATACGGCATTCGGCCAAAATTTCAAACCCAAGAGCAGAGCTGTTCCAATTCTCCATTGCCATGTAACAGCAGTGTCCCCCAGAGTGGCTGACAATGACAACACTTGCTTTGCTCATGAGTATAGGCTGACCGAGCCGATCCAGTTAGCTGGGCTTGACTAGACAGCTCCCCTGCTGGCTGACCTGCAGTCACAGGCAGACGTGGCCAGGGCAAGGGTCGTCTGCAGGGTCTCTCCACTCACGTCTAGCTTCTGGTCTGGGATGGCTCAGACAGCTGGCGGCTGGAACAGCCGGGGCTCCTCCACCAGTTCACTCCCCCATCTAAACGTGAGGGCTGGCAAGAATTTGTGGGCATATTTGAAAACCTCCATGGTCTGCTTTTTGGTGATAAGTTTACTTACATTCCTCTCACGCGCTATGTACGAGTCTACATAAACTTATCCCTTCTCAAAATGCTCCAACAGTCCTGTCTGTTAGGATATGGACATTCAGCTCAAGGACCAGGCTCCTGGCATCTAAATATGGGTCAGGTGCAGAGAAGGTTCCTTTTGATCTGAAGACCTGGGACACAGTGACAAACTAGCTACCCGCTACCCAGATCTGCCACCCTACATACATGGGGGACAGTCACAGGACAACCACTGCACGTAATCCCGTTCAGCATGGAGGGGAACTGGACACACACAGCTGTCACTGGTCCGCAGCATTTCTTAAATCCAACTGGCCACCTGTTGCTGACTCCTTGAGGTCTGGGGATGGTTTTACTATAGCTCGGGGCTCTGCCCTCTGGGCTTTTGTTTTCTCCTCTGTGTTAGTTTTTCTTTTTCCATAAAAAGCCCAAGTTCAAAATGGAATATTTTTCTCAGCTTGTACTGCCAGTGTCCAAAGGCCTTTGTTTTTTATTCTGAGCTGGTGGTGCTTCAACTGATACAAGTCCTTTAAAACTTCATATGATTTCTATGCATCTTATTGGAATACACTCTTTTAAACAAAAGCCTCACCCCCAAATCTCATCAACATAAGCCCTTTTGTATCTTGGGTTCCCTGTGGAATTACTGGCAGTCAACTCCCTAAAGATTTTTAGCAGCTCCATTATTTACCAGACAAGATCTGTGAGCATGCCTTTAAGATCATTAGACTGATCTGAAAAAGTGTATGAGGAACCTCCATAAATCTTACCAAGATCTTCACAAAATGATTTACATTCCCCCTTGCATCCATCTTTGGACCGTGTTTTCCTGATAGCACCCTGGATTTTATCTTTACCTTAAGATATTTCTTAACTTGAGAATCATTTGCCATCTGGAAATCCTGACTATGAGAGTTTTTACTTCAGTTCAGCAATGCCTGGCTCTTTTTCTATTTAATGGTTCACTCCTTAACTTATTTCTCTCCTCTTTAAAGTTACTAGAGGCAGGTAGAGGAATGCAAGTGGCGCCTTTGATACTGCGACTGGCAATCTCTTTAGCTAGTTCATCCAGTTCAGTAGGGATACTTCTTATTTACCATGTTACCTCAGGTGACAGTGCTGCTAAATTATCTGACCCCTTTCTTTGAGTGTCCAGTAGCATTTTTCTCAACTTCCTTTGAGCTTCTGACAACGGCTTCTTCAAGGATTATCAGGTTTCAGTGTCTCCAAGGACCTTCTGACCTCGGCCACCAATCCTAAAGCCATAGTTTGGGTTTCACTGTGACACTGACCCATGCTGAAACGTATGACTTAAAACAACAGACAGTTATTTTGCTCACATATGTGCAGTCTGTGTCTGGCTCACTGTGGAAGGCTTGTCTCTGCTCAATGGGGCATCAGCTGGAGTGGCTTGAATGAAGCGTCTTTTCCACAGTGATTTTCCTCATATCCATGGCTGGAAAGATGGCGCTGGCTGTCATCTGGTTGCTGGAAAAGCTTCGGTCCCTCTTCACACACGGGACTCCATGTGACCTGTGGTTCCTCACAATAAGGCGGCTTGGTTCTGAGGTTGAGTGTCCAGAGAGAACCAAGTTGGAGCTGTTTCACTTTTTGTCTTAGACTCGGAGGTCGTGCAGTGTCACTTCCACTGTCCTTTATCAGCCGAAGTAGACATGGGTGTCCCCTCTTGATGGGGAAGGGGTAAGGCTCTGGAAGAACACCTGGGACTGGAAATACTGCTGGGCATCTTTGGAAAGTGCAAGCTTCCACAGTAGCAAATTGATGTGCAAGTTAACGTTAACAAGAGCAGAAGTCTGTGCTGTTCTTGCTGTTCTGCTTGCTCAGAATGGAAGGATAACTTAATAGTCCACCTATACCCATTAGAGTTTTGTTTTTATGGTTTTTGGTACGCGAGCCTCTCACTGTTGCGGCCTCTCCCGGTGCGGAGCACAGGCTCCAGACGCACAGGCCCAGCGGCCATGGCTCACAGGCCCAGCCGCTCCGCGGCATGTGGGACCTTCCTAGACCGGGGCACGGACCCGTGTCCCCTGCATCGGCAGGCGGACTCTCAACCACTGCGCCACCAGGGATCCCCCCCATTATAGTTGAATACTCAGCATCACACTTGTCCTTCTAAGCAATCCCCTGTACTGCAGAGTACAAAGCCTGAAAATTACTTTGTTCAGACTTTCGTACCACGAGGGTTCTGTTTAGATGCAGATAATGAAGGGACCTTTTGCAAAATCTGGAACGTGGAAGGGAAAGAAGCCATAGCTCCTGGCCCTCCCTGCAGCAGCTTCTGGTGCCGGCTGACAAGAGACAGGATTTTTTTTCCCCATGGCTTTCAGATGGCCTCTGAGAACCGCTCCTTTGAATAGACTGCTGCACGAGGCTGAGGACATCGGTGGTGGCTTCTCTGTGACCTCTGTACTTGCACAAAGCTGTCCACCTGACTTCAGTCCCCCAAGGCTCCCTGCGTTGTATATGTCTCTCTAATATCTGCATGAGAACCCCATCTACCCTCAGACCTCCGCTGGCTTTGGTTCTCCTGACTGTGTGATTTGCGCTGGGCTTTGTGCAGGACTCTCCTCCACGGGGTGTCAGCTGGCAGCCAGGGCAGCCCTTTCATGATTCAGGGTGGCAAGCTGTGTGCCGGCTAAGGTCTGGGGGCTCGGCTGGGGGCAAACCTGGAGAGTTTGATTCTTTCCCACACAGGCCTCCTCACAAGCCCTGGGCTTCCTCACAGCAGGGCAGATGGCTTCCCAATCCAAGTCCTGAAAGGTTATCCCAGTGACCCTGAAGGGTCATCCCAATACGCATGGAAAATTATGGTGTGTGTATGCACATGAAATATATACATATATGTGTGTGTGTGTGTGTGTGTGTGTATATATATATATATATATATATGGCTGTATATAGTACATCTACCTAGATACATATCTAGATGTGTATCAACATTGTGATATATATGTATATAGATTTTTTTTTTTTTTTTTGCTGTACGCGGGCCTCTCACTGCCGTGGCCTCTCCCGTTATGGAGCACAGGCTCCAGACGCGCAGGCTCAGCGGCCGTGGCTCACGGGCCCAGCCGCTCCGCGGCACGTGGGATCCTCCCGGACTGGGGCACAAACCTGCGTCCCCTGCATCAGCAGGCGGACTTGCAACCACTGCGCCACCAGGGAAGCCCTGTATATAGATCTTATATAGATCAAAATATATTTTGAGAAAAGAAGTCTAATGGCAAAAAATGTTTCCTTTGAAAGACAATTATTTAACAAGCAGAAGATTCTATGAAATATGTGGTGTGGAAAATTATTCTGTGTCTCTAGGTACACAGTAAACCATGCTTTAAAATAATGAATGAAGGTCTGCTGTGCCCACTTGCTCCTTTTCCTTCACTGCCTCTGTACTGATGAGCTCTTATCTTTTCACTAAATATTCCTCTCTGAACAGCTAGGGAAAATTTTATCGAACTTTGTCTCGCAACGTGTGGGTTAACCTGTGGGCTCAGGATTTGCTAAAAACAAAGAAACAAACCCAGAAACAAAACGCACTGCCGCGTTGCCTTTCCTGAAGAGGTGGGGAAGGAGGTGCCCACTCTCGATGTCCGGGGCCGCAGGGCCCAGCGTGGTGGCCAGCTCTGCAGCTAACCACAGCCGACATGCACGGAGTTCTCCTGTGTCTACCCTGTCATCCATGAATTGTTATGAACAAGTTTGTATTAAATAGGACCCTGGGGCGATTGAATTGTTCTCCCACAGAAAGCACGGACAGCGGAAAGAAAACTTCTCCTGGAGGAGTGAACCCAACACCTGTGGAGACCAACCCGGCAGACAGGAAAGACTGTGATCGTCACTGAGGGCTACTATATGAACTAAATAAACAGCCGAGACGGTCTTAGCATGAAGCTTGATTCTTGGTGATTATTGCGAGTGAAATCTGGGGACCTGGACTTCTCTAACAGTCATACACACGATAAGAGCAAATGATTGTTAAAAACCTTCCCTCTCCACCCAGGAACATACACTATGACTTTATATATTGCATCTGGATTCAACTTCCAGACCATGACATCAGTGACAATATATCATCCCAATGTGCCAACAAAATACCGTCATGTGTTTGCTAAAGAGCAAATATGTCCATGGTGAAAAAGTACAGCTCAGGGTGTGGATTTGTAATTGTTATTTCAGTTGTAAGAAATATGTCAGCTGTCAGGAAACCAGGACTCACTGACTCTCCACTGGGTCACTGGATACAAAAGTTCAATCATTATCTATCTGCTCCACACTGGGGACAAAGCCATAGGTAATTTCATGACCATCTTCTTTTTCTTTCTGCATGGGACCTATATCTCTAGTATTTTTCTCTCTCTCGGGCACAAATTTCTGCATTTTAAGCCTGTCACTAAGTGGTACACAGAAGGCAATGACTCCACTGAGGTAGCATAATATCAGACAGCAATGACCTGATTCCCAAGGCCTCTAGGAGATAAACTGGGCCAGAGGTCGACATTCTAGAAAGTGTCGGTATTGCCTCGTTTCTCAAAGGCCCCTAAAAATGCACACTTTATACAGCTGGCTCCTCCAGCCTGAAGCCCCAAATCCTAAATCCAGACGCTCCACGATCTCTGATTACCCGAATCTCAATCCATCAAGCAGAGGTTGGACGCTCTTCGGGTGGGGCAAGAGTTGACGGTTAGCAAACAGGCAGGGTCAGTGCACTTGCGAGCTGCCCGAGTGGCACAGATGTGGAGCTGGTGGAGTGGGCAGTCAGAGATCAGAAATCAGGACGATCCCGAGAGAGTAACGTCCAGGAGGTCCTGGCGTGGTGACCACAGTGCGGTCGCCCACCAGGGGCCTGGGCACGCCGTGCTGGGAAGGCTGGTTGGAGGCCCCCCCACGCCCGGCACTCCTGATGACGGCATCCCCAGGAAGCTGCAGCATCTGCTGGGCCCTCAGACACGCAGCGGCCGGCTGGAGTCTCCTCAGGTCTCTGCGAGGCCAGCAGAAGCAGAGCCATTTCCCTGGGAGGAGATGCACACCGCCCACGATGCCAACCCGCAGCTTCCTTTCTCCTTGCACGTGCCCTCTGCCTGCATCTCAGCACCACTAGGTGCTCAGTGTGTGACATCGGGGAAACTGTACTGATCCCTGCTCTTCCTCCTTTGCCTGGTACATAAAAGATGCTACATGGGCTTCCCTGGTGGCGCAGCGGTTGAGAGTCTACCTGCCGATGTAGGGGACACGGGTTCATGCCCCGGTTCGGGAAGATCCCGCATGTCACGGAGCGGCTGGGCCCGTGAGCTATGGCCGCTGAGCCTGCGCGTCCGGAGCCTGTGCTCCGCAACGGGAGAGGCCACAGCAGTGAGAGGCCCGCATACCACACACAAAAAAAAGATGCTACAAACCGACTTATTAAAAGAAGGAATGGGGCCAGATAGTGAGCCATTTATACAAAGTAGCAAAGCTGAGTCTCGAACTTCTAACCCTACCTTCTTTCTAGAAGTGGCTGACTAGGTCCTAGAGTCCATCTGCTGGACTCCAGAATGAGGAGAAGATGAAAAGGAATACAGGAGGGAACCTGAAGAGAGGGAGCAAGGCAGAGCCCTTGATTCGTGGAACTGCAGCTAACGGTGTAGGATCTGGCTGCCAGTCCGTGTTGGGCACACAGAAAGCTGGACTCAGAGCCACCCTACCATGTACTTGGTTTTTCCCTGTTTATGTGTCTGCTCCGCTCACCCCAGACGCTATCTTAAAACTGGTCTACTTTCTTTAAAGTTTCCATCACTACGTCTGTCTCAGGCTCCACTGATGAAAAGAATTACCATGCACGTACTGAGTTCTTACTGAATGCCAGGCACCGTTCTAAGCCCTCTGAACACACTTATGTGTTCAATCGTTAGTCCAGCCGTAGGCATGACTTGTGTCCCTGCCGCTTCCGCCTAAAGGCAGGTAGAGGGCGGTTAAGTCTCCCGGCCCAGGAGGCAGAGACCTGCAGGAGTGGAGGTGGGCGCTGAAGCTTCAGCCCTTCCTGAGCCCCGTCGAGCGCAAGGTGCTCCTGATGTTGGTAACTTCTCGAACTTCCCTCCTGCCTCTACCTCTCGCCCAAGGGTACCTGCTCCACCGCAGCTCAAGACACATCCCCTCAATCCCGCTTACGGACCCCCTGCCTCTTCCTGTATGTTTACTCCCTCCCTCTCTCTGGTCACGCTCTATAAGTATCCACACAACATAGTTTCCATTAAAAAAAAAAAAGTCCCTCCACCCAGCCTTTTCTTAGATGCACCAAACAATGTCTCTCCCCACATGAGGTCAAGTTTCCCAAAAGATGTGTCTTCCATGTTCCACGTCTGCTTCCTTGCATGACATTCACCTCTGAACCACCGTCACACGGCTACGCCACCACTAGGCCAACACAACCCTTCCTACCGAGGTCCCCACTGACCCTCCAACTGTGCGACCCAGAGAACTCTCAGTCCCCTGACCAGAGATCGAAGCCTTGCCCCCTGCGTTGGGAGCATGGAGTCTTAACCACTGGACCACCGGGGAAGTCCCCCAGTGGACTCTTTCTCGGTCTCTTTGTACTTGCTGTCTCTGGGACTCTGACCCTAATGTCTAGGTCTCTAACCCCTGGCTTCTGTGACAACACAATGTCTTCATCTTCTATGTCCCTGGCTGTTTTTTCTTTCTTCTTTCTTTCTTTCTTCTTTTTCTTTCTTTCTCTCTCTCTTTCCTTCCTTCCTTTCTCTCTCTCTCTCTCTCTCTCTCTCTCTTTCCTTTTTAAATAGCCTCTCGCGTGGGACCCTTTGCTGCTCATTTCCCTTCGCTGTCAGAGGACAGCGGGAGGTGGCTGTCACACGTTCCTCCTGTATTCCTAGGCTGTGCATCATGGCTTCTCAACCTGTGTCCAGGGACCTCTAGGGCTGGTTCTTCTCTCCCGCGGGGCTGCCCTGTGGCTGGCAGGGTGTTTAGCAGCACCAGAGGCTGGGGGCACCCCTTGCTCCGACTGGAAGACGTAAGATGTCCCCGGACATCACCGCATGGTCCCCGGGAGTAAAGCCACCCGTGGTTGGGCTGTATGGTTCCACACACTCCCCGTCCATCTATCTAATAAGTGTGTGTGTTACACTCTGTAACTAGGCATTCTCACATTGTGTTCCCAACCCAGACCTTGCTGTTGAGCGCCAGAGTCTTCAGTGCTATTTCCTAATTCCCTGTGGGTAACCCCAAAGGCCTAAAATGGAGGTTCAACCTCCCCCACGCTGAGCCCGTCTTCTGCCCTAGCTTGTCTGTCTGAGCTCCTCTGAGAGTCCCCCCCTCAGCAGAGGGCACCACCATCACCTCATCTTCCTGAGCCAGGACCTCAGGGCCTCTCCTCCCCACACCTAAGCCAGCCCCCAGCCCCTTGGGTTCCTCTTCATTAATACACAGGCTCTTGGTCTTTGCCCACTGCCTCTACCTCTCCTGGAGCTCCCATGGTCTCTCCTCCCCTGAGCACCCGGCTTCCTGACCTCCCACCTTTCTTTTTAAACTTTCCTTAGTGTAAACATCACCATGTTAAAGTTTAAGTCTGCCCACGCCTTGCAAACAACATCTCCCACACCTTTCAACATTGTTACAATAAACTGTGAACTCCAGAGCATGGTGTGTGAAGCACTCTGCCCCACAGCCCTGCTGGACTCCGGCCCCTAGCCGTTTACATCGCCCATGCCTTTCCTAACATCTCATCACGCAGCCACTGACCTACATACAAAACACCTGCATCTCTGCATCCCTTCCGAGGCTCTGCGCTGAACGTTCCTTCAGCCTGAGAGCCCGCCTCCTTATCCTCTCTCGCCACTCCTTCCTCCCACCTGGCGGACTGCTGCAAACCTCAGCTCACCTAGGACCCTTCCCAGGGAAAGGCTTCCATCTCTCACATGCCATCCACACACACGTCCTCTTACTTAGCTAGTTCCCTCCCCTGGTTGTAAGACCCTAGACCACACGCCAGTCACTTGATGACTGTTTGTTTTTTAGATCCTATTATAAACATAGTCCAGAGAAGTGATCAATTAGTAAATTTAATAAACATATGAATAAAAAAATGCATGAATGATCCATCTGGGCAATAATGTACTTTAGCACCCAAGGACAATTTTATTGCACTCTGATCTATGCTGTTGCAATTTAAATTGGGGAACAGAAGTTTACTGCTATGTTGTTACTAGTGTCTCTGTTTCTCCTTATAAAGGACACAGAATTAAAGGGAATGGGGGCGGGGTGGAGGCCAGGCACTAGCCTTTACTCAGTATCCATTCTATGCAAAGCTCTTTCTTTGCTATCTCTTTTAATGCTCATGCTGACCCTTGGAAGTAGTCAAGCAGGCAGCACTTTAGAGAGGGGGCATCTAAGGCTCACAGACAGTAACTAGCAGTTAGTGGCTTATAAGCACATATATTAATTATCTCACAGTTTCCCTGGGTCAGGCACTTGGGTATAGGAAGCGTCGCCTCATCATACTCACAGGTCCTGACCCAACTCAAGACAACAGGATTATACAGGGCATGTGCAGGAGCGGGTAGGAATCTACCTACTGAGTCAATAATCTAAAATGACAGGAGATTTCCTGTCAAAAGAGCTAGGTTCAAATCCCAGAGCCTTAGGTGGGTGAGTTCATCACCTGTGAGTCTCAGTAATTTCTAGTAATTCGTGCTAATCTGTTACCCAGCAATAGATAACTAAGAAACTGCTGTATCTGTACAATAACACCACAGTCTGCCAGCAGAACAGAGAAATTTTTTTTTTTTTTTGCCCTGGTTCCGAATACCCATGACACTTTGTAAGGGACTGTTAATCATCCCCATCAAAAAAGAAAAAGTCCTCAAATCTGGTCTGCCAGCAAACCTCGTTTTGCCAGCAACAATGTCCCTTTCTATAAAAATTATACAGTAATACTAGATCCAACTGCACTGCTGTGCCCCTAAGTAGTTTCCCATCTCCCGGAAGGGCTTTACAAATGGCCAGGGCTCAACAGCAGAAGACCTGACTGAAAACACAGCTACACCACACAGGGTCTGGTGAGGCGGCCCCGTGTACAAAGGAGCTCCACTCAGCTGGGCTCCAGGCACAGATTTACGGGGCCAAGCTGGCATGCCATCAGACACCAGTTACAGAGAAGCAGGCTGGGCATTGCTTGCTACGGTTAAGCTGAAGAGCAGGTATGTCTGGACCCACACAGGTCTCTTTCCTGGAAGGTAGAGAGATCCAGTCCCAACTGGAGTGGTGCCTTGCCAACAAAAATCCAAAGCTTTAGGAGGTACAAAACCAGCCTTCCTGTAGTCTAGGGTTTCTCATCCTCAGCACTGTGGATGGACATTTGGGGCTGGATCATTCTTTGTTGCTGGGCCTCCCTGTGCACTGTAGGACATTTAGCAGCATCCCTGGCCTCTACGCACTAGATGCTAGTAGAACCCCCCCTCCTTGCAAGCAAAATGTCTCAATACGTGGCCCCCAGGGAGGGGTGCTAGGTGACGCCCCAATTGAGAACCTGTGCTTTACACAAATAGAGTCACTCTGTTCTCAGCGCCCAGTTACAGTCAAATGGTGTAGCCTGTATGGGATCAGACAAGTTAACAAAGGTAAGGATTTGAGATACGCTGCTGGGATTTCAAAAGACAGGAGTTTCCAACATCCATCACACCTCAAGGTGCCTTTTACATGTGTCCATAACTGTGAAGAAACAAAGCAGGAAAATAAGCATGGCAATTACAGCTACACCATTTGTCTTCTTAATGGGGTTATGTTTTAAAGGGGCAACCCAGTTGTGGACTACACAGGGACAAACCTACTTTAATTGAGAATGGGTACACTACTAAAAACATATATTTCTCAGGAGCATCCTTCAGGGATTCTATTTGATTTTTAAGACAGATGAACTAATTGCTTTGAAGAATAGCATAGTGTGTTCTTTACAAAGAGGATTATTGTTTTGAGTCACATAATCACCTGCTGGCTGGGCAGCTTGAGCTCAGATTTCTCTATGCTCTGTTTCCCTAAGCAGGCTGCACCTTGATAAAGATGGATTGTCATGAGATTAACCTTGGTCCTTGGAACATCAGGATCCTATTTTATTACATTCAGTGTCTACATAATCATGAAAATCTTTACATTTCCTTGCTTGCTTGAGGAAAGTCCCTCATTAATTTGTCACTATTCCTGTGGACATCTCAATTTATTTTAGAATAATGTGAAGTAGTTTCCTTTATCTTAAATTACATTCAAAAGTTTTCAAAGCAAGAAACAAAAACAACACTGAAACGAGGTTTTTTTTTTTCTTAATTGAATGACTTACTTTAGGTAAAATTACTATCCTCTCTAATTTTCCATTTTTGAATGGAAAAAGTTTTCTGTTCCTTGATGGGCATATTCTTAAAATGAATACATTTCTTTTTAATTTTATTCCCACATCAATACATGTAAATCACATGTATGTTAAGGTGTATTAAAATATTTAATTGTGTTTTAAAATCTTTATTCACAGGAGGGAGACTATGAATCCCAGAGGTGTGGGGTTTATTTTAATAGAAACTTCCTCTTAACCCAAAGTAGAGCAATGTTATTTCTGGACTGAGGATTATATTTTAAAAAGAGAGAGTGAGAAACATCTTTACACAGCACAGTCAGAGGACTGCTGGGCAGGAAGTTGGGGACTGAAAGATTTTTCTAAAGTCATGAAATTAGGGACTTCCCTGGCGGCTCAGTGGTTAAGAATCCTCCTGCCGGGGTTTCCCTGGTGGCACAGTGGTTAAGAATCCGCCTGCCAATGCCGGGGACATGGGTTTGAGCCCTGGTCCGGGAAGATCCCACATGCCGTGGAGCAACTAAGCCCATGTGCCACAACTACTGAGCCCGCACTCCAGAGCCCGTAAGCCACAACTACTGAGCCCACGTGCCACAACTACTGAAGCTCGCACGCCTAGAGCCCGTGCTCCACAACAAGAGAAGCCACCGCAATGAGAAGCCCGCGCACCGCGATGAAGAGTAGTCCCCGCTCGCCGCAGCTAGAGAAAGTCCGCACGCAGCAACGAAGACCCAATGCAGCCAAAAATTTTAAAAAAATAATTTAAAGAAAAAAAGACACACACACAAAATAAAGTCATGCAATTAGATGTGCCAGAATCTGCCCATGTTGAGAGAGAGGGAGTTAGTTAGTCGAAGGCTGTCAGCATCCCTTTATTTCAAATACAGTAGTTTGTTCACTGACCCATGACGACTACCTAGATCCTAGAACGTGCAGAATAACCATGTGCCTTGCATTCACTATTTTAGACACTTTTCTCTCTTGACCATGAACCTAATCAACCTGTCTATTCAGCAACTGCTAGCCTCTGGCCGCCAGAGGAAAGAGGAAGGTTTGGTGTCCTCCCTGGGAACTTGGCTACCACGTGATGTGGCACAGCAAAGCCAGCTTTAGAGACCACGGTGGCTGGGCATGCGCGCATCTGCAGGGGAGCAGTCGCAGACACTGTGGGACGGGCTTTCCAGAGCCACGCCATTCACTCCAGAACGACGTCTGTCGTTTACTGCCGTTTCTAAGATCGCTGATGGTATTTACCCAGGTAACTGATGCCGTTACAAACAGCCATGCTTCGGGGCTAAGTAACCGGCCCCCGACTGGAGGCTCCTGCTTGAGGCCTTCCTGTTCAGAATCACCCCTGAACTGTGATTTCCCAATAAAAGTCCTTCCAAAGCTACATACCTTCTCCTGAGCTGTACAGTGGGGATTACTTGCACATCCACACGTGTGTCAACTGGATTGTTTTTTTTGTTTGTTTTGTTTTTTACAGAAAAGGACAACAGAGGATTTCCACTTTCCTTATTAAAGACAGAGCCCTAAGATTCATGTGGGAATTCTGTATTTCTACAAATGGGTAATTTAAATAGCAATCAGAAATTAAAATGTGTTAAACGCTTGGAACACACTATTCCACTTCCTTAAGTTTTACTGAATTTCTCATCCAAGTGCATTCTGGTTTTCCCATTGCTATGCTGGTTGTAACAGCTGAACACTGGAAATAACATAAATGCTGTGGTTAAATACATTTGGATGGAATCGTAAAATGGTGTGATTTTTCAGTTATTAGAGCACAAGGAATAGCTAAATACAAAGACAGGGAAAGAGCATGGCCAAAACATTTTGGGTGAGGGACTTCCCTGGTGGTCCAGTGGCTAAGACTCCATGCTCCCAATGCAGGGGCCTGGGTTTGATCCCTGGTCAGGGAACGAGAGCCCACATGCATGCCGCAACTAAAAGAGCCCACCTGCCGCAACTAAGACCTTGGGCAGCCAAATAAGTAAAAACTAAAGATATTTGATGGAAAAATACCAAAAAAACCCCGAAATTATATCCATTAAAAAAACATTTTCAGTGAAAAGAATCTGAAAACTGTACACATTTTAGGGGACAGGAGGAGAGACAGACAGAGAGGGAAGGGTCTTTACTGTTCCATTTCTACCTTTTGACCTTTTTGAACTTTTTCACAATGCGTGTCTTACAATGTTTTCCGGTTTCTTTTTGTTGTATATTACAGACATGGTTTTTCCTTCTGTGTTAACAATTTTAGGGGATTAAAAGAAAAGTTAACTGGAGACTTTTTCCTCCAGACACGTAGCACTGTGTTAAGTGAAAGAATGAAAAGAATTTAAGGTAATATTTAAATATTTAATCCAAGGCTGATGGTTGTGGTCAGGACAAAGAGGGGAGGAAGGAGGAGGGAGAGAGAGACAGACAGATGAGACATTGATTCATGAGAGTTGTGTCAGAATCATTCACGGAGGAATTGAGACCCTGAATCTGGCAGAATTCCAGGAGAAAAATTGAGTTAAGGTATGAAAACATCTAAAAAAGAAGTATATTTGTCCTACAGATCTTTGAGAAAAGAGACAAATAAGTGTTTTTCTTTTTTTTTTAATAAATTTATTTTATTTATTTATTGGCTGCATTGGGTCTGCGTTGCTGCACGCGGGCTTTCTCTAGTTGCAGTGAGTGGGGGCTACTCTTCATTGCAGTGCATGGGCTTCTCATTGCAGTGGTTTCTCTTGTTGTGGAGCACGGGCTCTAGGTGCACAGGCTCAGTAGTTGTGGCATGCGGGCTCAGTAGTTGTGGCTCGTGGGCTCTAGAGCACAGGCTCAGTAGTTGTGGCTCGCAGGCTCTAGAGCACAGGCTCAGTAGTTGTGGCACACAGGCTCAGTAGTTGTGGCTCATGGGCTCTAGAGAGCAGGCTCAGTAGTTGTGGCTCATGGGCTCTACAGCGCAGGTTCAGTAGTTGTGGCACGTGGGCTCAGTAGTTGTGGCTCGCGGGCTCTAGAGGGCAGGCTCACTAGTTGTGGCGCACGGGCTTAGGTGCTCCGCGGCATGTGGGATCTTCCCGGAGCAGGGGCCAAACCTGCGTCCCCTGCATTGGCAGACGGACTCTCAACCACTGCGCCACCAGGGAAGCCCACAATAATATTTTTGATTTGATTGAATTTGGTTTTCAACATCAACAAATATTAGTATTGCAGTAACAAGAGTAAAGATGTTTCTCGAGATTAATGATTCTCAAGATGTGGTCCCTGGACCAGCAGCATCACCATCACCTGGGGACCTTTTGCAAATGGAAATTACTGTGCTGCACACAGACCTTTGGAATCAGGAATTCTAGGGGTGCTCCTGGTTCTGTCCCATTACCACACCCTCTGGGTGATTCTGATGTACAATTAGGTTTATCAGGATTGTAGACATTCTTTAAAAAAGAGCCCTTTGCTGTGTGTGATACAAGATTTTCAGGGATACACAGTGTCATTTCTATATATACATTTCATAGTTGAAATATTTTCTATTAAAAAAACACCTATATTTTATAATTATGGTTAGTTGATTGACTTACTTAGAAGTAGTGATATGTTTGTGGTTAACTAATAATATCAGTGTGTGAGAGCCTGTACAACTTTCTCATCTTTGAAGGCTTATCTGAAGAACTCCCAAAATTAGTAAACAACTAAAAAGACTGGCACTGCCTCAGGAAAAGAATGAGTTCTGCCAGTTAATGGGTACACATGGGCTTTATACCATGCTAGATGCCGGGCATCGATTATTTCACTTAAGCCTCACAAAAGGCCTATGACATCAATACTCATATATCTTCATCTGACACAGAAGAACTGAGCGTCCAAGGGGCTGACTACCTCATCACCCCAGGACACATGGCCTATGGATCCCGGTTTCATATCTTAGGCTGCAAAGCCCGTGCCTCCCCCTCTGTGGCTGTCTCATTCACCAACAGAATTACACTCAGGTTCTTTTTGGTTAAAGGCGACAGGTTTTTTTGGCCTCCCCTTAACTGCTTGCAAAAAGACATCTTTATTGTCCATATTCCGATTTAAGAGGCTGAAGATAAACCACTGTGGCCAGAATCACAAAGGAGCACCGTGGCAGTCCCCCAGGGTCAGACTGCAGGGGGGAAAAGGTCAGAGTGAGCTGGGGCACGGGTCCCAGGAGGGGATGATGGGAAGAGGGGCCTCCCTCCAGTGCAACGGGGATGATACTTCTATGCCCACCTCACTCACATTTCGCTGTCCCAAGCATGGCTCAGGAAGGAATGGGGCTCTAGTTGGAGGTGGCCTCTGTTCTAAGATGTCACTTCTCATAAATCGTTTGCCAGCACCTGAGTCTCCAGTGTCTACCAATAAAAAGAGAGGGGGCTTCCCTGGTGGCGCAGTGGTTGAGAGTCTGCCTGCCGATGCAGGGGACACAGGTTCGTGCCCCGGTCCGGGAAGATCCCACATGCCGCAGAGCGGCTGGGCCTGTGAGCCATGGCCGCTGAGCCTGCGCATCCGGAGGCTGTGCTCCGCAATGGGAGAGACCACAGCAGTGAGAGGCCCGCGTACCGCCAAAAAAAAAAAAAAAGAGAGAGAGAGAGGAATTACATTTATTGTGGACATACGAAAAGCCACCCAGAAAATTATAATAGTTAATAAAGAGTCAAATGAACTCAAATAATGGAACTCAAGACATTTGTAGGCATGCTGAATTCCACAGTTTATATTTACACAATTGGGTTGAAAAAGATCTTGATGCAATTTATGTCAGAGTATTCTGCTTATGTTTTCCTCTAAGAGTTTTACAGTGTCTGGCCTTATATTTAGGTCTTTAATCCATTTTGAGTTTATTTTTGTGTATGGTGTTAGGGAGTGTTCTAATTTCATTCTTTTACATGTAGCTGTCCAGTTTTCCCAGCACCACTTATTGAAGGCTGTCTTTTCTCCACTGTATATTCTTGCCTCCTTTGTCATAGATTAGGTGACTATAGATGCGTGGGTTTATCTCTGGGCTTTCTATCCTGTTCCACTGATCTATATTTCTGTTTTTGTGCCAGAAGCATACTGTTTTGATTACTGTAGCTTTGTACTATAGTCTGAAGTGAGGGAGCCTGATTCCTCCAGCTACATTTTTCTTTCTCAAGATTGCTTTGGTTATTCAGGGTCTTTTGTGTTTCCATACAAATTGTAAAATTTTTTGACATAAATCGCAGCAAGATCTTTTTCAATCCGCCTCCTAAAGTAATGAAAATAAAACCAAAAATAAACAAATGGAGCCTAATTAACTTAAAAGCTTTTGCACAGCAAAGGAAACCATAAACAAAATGAAAAGACAACCCACAGAGTGGGAGAAAATATGTGCAAACGAAGCAACCAACAAGGGATTAATCTTCAAAATATACAGACAGCTCATGCAGCTCAGTATCAAAAAAACAAACAACCCAATCCAAAAATGGACAGAAGATCTAAATAGACGTTTCTCCAAAGAAGACAAACAGATGGTTAAAAAGCACAATACTGGTCAGAATGGCCATCATCAAAAGATCTACAAACAATAAATGCTGGAGAGGGTGCGGAGAAAAGGGAACCCTCCTACACTGTTGGTGGGAATGTAAACTGGTACAGCCACTATGGAGAACAGTATGGAGGTTCCTTAAAAAACTAAAAACACAGCTACCAAATGATCTAGCAATCCTACTCCTTGGCATGTATCTGGAGAAAACCATAACTCGAAAAGATACATGCACCCCAATATTCATTGCAGCACTATTTACAACAGCAAGATATGGAAGCAATCTAAATGCCCATCAATAGATGAATGGATAAAGAAGACGTGGTACATATATACAGTGGAATATTAGCCATAAAAAAGAACAAAATCATGCCATTTGCAGCAACATGGATGGACCTAGGGATTGTCATACTGAGTGAAGTAAGTCAGACAGAGAAAGACAAATATCATACGATATCGCTTGTATGTGGAATCTAAAAAAAGGGTACAAATGAACATATCTACAAAAATAGAGTCACAGATGTAGAAAACAAACTCATGGTTACCAGGGTTGGGGTAGGGATAAATTGGGAGATTGGGATTGACATATACACACTACTATATATAAAATAGATAACTAATAAGGACCTACCGCATAGCACAGGGAACTCTACTCAATACTCTGTAATAACCTATATGGGAAAAGAATCTAAAAAAAGGGGGAATCTTTGTATATATGTAACTGACTCACTTTGCTGTACACCTGAAACTAACACAACATTGTAAATCAAGTATACCAATATAAATTTTAAAAAACTACTGGATAGTTTGCATTTAGACTATATAGGATAATATAGCTTATGCTTCAACTATGTGTGTGTGTGTGCCAGAGAGTGTGTGTATTTTGTGTAAGAGGAGATACAGTGAAAACATACACCACTAGCAATAGGTAACTTTTCTGTGTCCATGTCTGCAATATATGCTGAAATAAGCTGGATCTTCTGCTTTCAGCTTCATCTGGATTGATTTTGATTTTCTGGCTTGAACAGCCATTCCTCTGGCTCTGGAGGCATCTTCTGGTGAAGTGGGTCTGGGCGATCCGTATCTCTCACCAGAACTGTTCTATCATTCTCACTTCATTCAACCTCCCCCCTGCCCTCAAGCCAGAGTAAACCTGTGAAAATGTAAGTCAGTCCTGTTCCACGTCTGCTCAAAACCCCCCACTGCCTTCTCAGCTAGTTCAGCGTGAATAAAAGGGCCGCAGCCCTGCGTGGTCTGCCCATCCACACATCTCTCCCCTGCACCCCTCCCTCCTGGCTCCCTGCCTTGACGTCTTGGGAATCTTTACATTTCTCAACCCCCGTGGTCCGACCTTCAGCTCTCTCTAACCAGCCTGCTGTTATTTATACAGCTCTCCTCACTACCAGATACATCTTATCTTTCTTTGTTTCCTCCTGCCCCTGTAATGAAATCTCTAGAACCCAGGCCTTGCTGGGGGGCATCGAGAACAAAGCCATGCCCATCAGAGGCTCCCAGTAAATACCTGTGTCATGGGTAGCTACATGGTGGGGACACACGCCAGCATCCAGGAAACCCCAGCAGAAGCGCCACACGAATCCCACCACCGTGTGAAGCCCTGGTCTACGCATGGTCACTCCAGGAGGGTGGTCCATGGACTCCAGTGGACACATCCCTGGAGGTGGTCCTCACATGGAGCAGATTAAGCCCCCGGCTTCCTCAGCCCTGGCAGGTCGCACACAGCACCTCCTCCCTGGCCTGGCCCCGTCTCAAGAGCAAACACAAGGCTATTTTAACTTCTGTCCCTGTGCCTAGCCTTGTGTAATTGCCTCCCCTCCTCCGTCCTGGCCCTCAGACCTCTAGTATTCCAATCTCAAGGGCTGATAGGAAGGGGACAAAGGTGCCTTCCTGAGCTCTTCTATTGCACTTTCCGGAAAGTCTTTTCACCTCTCCTCCTCCATGCCTGCATACGTCCTGTACTCACTGACAAGAGGTGAGACATGGCATTTTCACCAGAAATCTACTGAGAAAGAAACAGATTTCCCATGTTTTCTTTGGCTTGGGTCACAGCAGAGTTTCAAGCAAGTTTCTTTCTTTTTTTTTTAAATTTTATTTTTGGCTGTGTTGGGTCTTCGTTGCTGCACATGGACTTTCTCTAGTTGCGGCGAGCAGGGGCTACTCTTTGTTGTGGTGCGCGGGCTTCTCATTGTGGTGGCTTCTCTTGTTGCGGAGCATGGGCTCTAGGTGCACGGGCTTCAGTAGTTGTAGCACTCGGGCTCAGTAGTTGTGGCGCACGGGCTTAGTTGCTCCGCAGTATGTGGGATCTTCCCGGACTGGGGCTAGAACCCCCCGTGTCCCCTGCATTGGCAGGTGGATTCTTTTTTTTTCTTTCTATTTATTTATTGATTATTTATTTATTTATTATTGATTGATTGATTGATTGATTGCTGAGTTGGGTCTTCATTGCTGCTCGCAGGCATTCTCTAGTTCTGGCAACCGGGGGCTACTCTTCATTGTGGTGCACGGGCTTCTCATTGTGGTGGCTTCTCATTGCAGAGCACGGGCTTTAGGTGCGCGGGCTTCAGGAGTTGTGGCATGCGGGCTCAGTAGTTGTGGCTCGTGGGCTCTACAGTGCAGGCTCAGTAGTTGTGGCACACAGACTTAGTTGCTCCGTGGCACGTGGGATCTTCCCAGACCAGAGCTCGAACTTGAGTTCCCTGCATTGGCAGGTGGATTCTTAACCACTGCACCACCAGGGAAGCCCTGCAATTTTCTTTAAATCATGTGAATTACACGATTTTGCAATTCTCCGAGGCTCTAAGGTTAGCTAAAGAACTGTGTCCACAGAGAACGTGTGAACGCCAAGAGCATCGACTGCGGGGCTGGGAACAAAGGGTGAACAGGGCATCTGAAGTGTTTATAATTATACACAGTTGTCTGATCAAAATTTAGTATCCTTAAGAGTGGACTGACTGTTAATGATTTTATTTCTGGTTTCAGAATAGAATGATGGACCAATTTGCATTTCCCGCAGTACATTCTTCCCCTGGAACTATCTGCTTAGTTGGTTTAAGCGACTTCAATACAAAAATGATGGAAGCAGCAGAACGTAAGGATGTCGGTGCCTCGCTGAATCATCCCGGGTGCTTCCTCCCGCCCCCCGACTCTCCCTCACCAGCCCCATCTAGATGAGGAGCCCGCGGACTAGACTGGCTTTCAAAGCCTTGCAGGTCAGCCCTCACTTTATCCTGATGCCATCAAATCCTCTGCCTCACCCTGAGGAGGACCGCATCCATGCCAATCGCACCCAAGTTCCCAGAGGTCTCCTGAGACCACGGGATAGGCTTAGAGCCCCTCTCAGGTCGTTCCATGAAAGCGGTCCTGAGCATGAACAGCAGAATCCCGTCAAACAAGAATAGCTGTAGATCCGCAACGTCGAAGGTAAATTGCATGGGAAAATGGGTTGAAGGGCTGTGTTAAACTATGCATTAAACAACATAGTTAAAACTGTTGAAGCCACGGCATACTGAACTTTCTGGACTTTGACTCGAGCGTGTAAAACAGAAGGGTCCTCCTCCCGTCTATTTCCTTCCACAACCGCTAACGGTCCCTGAATCTTCACCACAGCTGCCTGGGGAAAACTCCACCAGGCTTCACGACGCCCGTCAGCCTCAGAGCTGGTCACCAAGTCTTTCCTAAGCGAGCAGGTA
Source organism: Mesoplodon bidens (assembly GCF_964165515.1). Lineage (NCBI taxonomy): Eukaryota > Metazoa > Chordata > Mammalia > Artiodactyla > Ziphiidae > Mesoplodon > Mesoplodon bidens. The sequence goes on from NC_138180.1 coordinate 48,435,539, forward strand.
CTTAGGGCCTCATCAATAAATGGGGTACACGTGCTCTGTCTTTTCCAAAACAGGGGTTTAATTTCAATTCTCTCTTAGAGAGGGAGTTTCCCGTTGCTAATGCAGCATCACCCGGTGTAAACAGCACGTACCCCAGGAAACCCAAGTGCTCAAGGCACGTCAGCTCCTCCAGCAGTGAGACTTCAGGAGCCAGTCTCCTTGCCCTACAGTGGATGACTCCTGCTACCCTCCTCCCTTGTGATGAAACGTGCCTGCACACCTTGGTCTATGATATTTCATTTTGTTGTCACCATGACACAGACTGTAGTTACTTATCTAACTAAGGACTAAAGAGAAGAATCTTTTGGGTTGGAAGTTATCTTAAGGCTTTGGAGATAAGGTAAAGTTATAATACCTGAATCTATACTGTCTTTGGGGGGTAACCTCTCTTATAAAACACATCTCCATTCCTTTATGTGCCTTGAAAGCTGTGGTTCTTTTTCAGCTAAGGGAGAGTCTGCTTCCTTCCGCACCCCAGGGACATCTGGTAATACCCAGGGAAGGTTTTTGTTGTCACGACGAGGGAATGAAGGTGGTACTGGCATCTAGTGGGGAGAGGTCAAGGATACTGCTAGACATTCTGCACTGAACAAGAAGGCAGCCCTCACCATAACAGACTGATCCACCCCAGACGTCAGAAGGGCCCAAGTTCTGAATTCCTCACCAAAGCAAAGGAAGACAAAATCACCTTCTGTTGGGACTTCCCTGGGGGTCCAGTAGTTAAGAATCCGCCTTCCAATGCAGGGGATGCGGGTTCTATCGCTGGTCAGGGAACTAAGATCCCACATGCCGCGGCACAACTAAGTCCGTGTGCCGTAACTACTGTGCACCTCAACTACGGAGCCCATGTGCTCTGGAGCCTGTGCACCACAACTAGAGAAGCCTGCGTGCCGCAACAAAGATCCCACGTGCCACAACTAAGACCCAAGGCAACCAAATAAATAAATTAATTTAAAAAAATGTTTTGTTGGACTATTTTACTAGCACTTTTTTTTTTTTTAACATTTTGGGTATTTGAAATTATTTTATAGTTTCGTATTTTCAGCAGTCAGTTTCCCATCCAATTTGCTCCGGCCAGGACCCCAGTCCTGGAAGTGTTAGGCATGCTTTGCTGTTGCTCTTCCACAGCTGTCAGCAGCAGTGACTGGTAACACACACTGACACTGAACGTGAGTCCAGTGCCTGTGACTAAAGTTCTGCTTCTAGAAAAACCAACATCTCCTGCTGCAACACTGGTGGAAACTTCACTTCCTTGTCTGAATGAATCAGTATCTACTGCATGGTCTCATGGATGAGTGGCAATGCAATCACAGATAAGTGGGCCAATCAACGTGCACTCTTTTTATTTTTAATCATTCTGTTTTCTGATAACTTTAGTAAGTCCCTTGGTTTGGACCTGGGCCCGATAGTCTAACTTCGCATGCTATGTTCTTTTCAAAATGCGAAGGTAAGACAAGGTTCCTTTTACTTGTTGAACGAAGGAAGGAACACTTCCTCAGATTGCACATTTAGGGCGTTTCCTTGTCTTCTGTCATTTGAGTTGGGTCAAACCTCCCGAGGGAGTGCGGAAAGACAGTCATGGTGTTGCTTGCTCGTTAGACATGCGCTGTTCTTTCTGAGCATTAGTAAACTTTACCATCGGTTTTTTCACGGTATGAAAACAGTTCCTGCTCACTGCTTGTATGAAATTGAATTTAGTAAAGAAATATATATCTAGGAGAAATGAATTTATTTTTATGATGAAATTTTCAGCAGATAAATAAACCCGTTTTCCTGTTTTAAACCATGTTACCTTCTACCTACAAAAGTATGTAGGTCTGTATGTCTAATTAATTTAATTCATGGGATAAAAAGATAGATTTTGGTCAAATGTATAGACATACACAGTGACCAGAAATAAACAGATATACTTTGTACCCTCATCTTAGCATGATACCAACTGACATAGTTATAGATGAAACGATGCAGCGCGTGAAAATTTCTTCCACGTAATGTTATGGGCATAGGATGAGGTGTGGATGGGGCAGGGTTGACAGAGGGTCAGTGACTGGAGGGCTGAGGGACAGAAACAAGGAAGCCATAACACAATTCTGTCTGTTTTTGTATGTGCTCAAAACTCCCATAATGAATATATTTCTTAAACGGTCCTTTAAAGATATACCTTCCACCATCATCTTTTAAATGAGGGAGCTAGATAGAGCATCTTGTGGGCTTCTAAGATCACGGGGACATTCTGGATATGGTGAAATAAAAGTCCCGGCATCCAGTTCCAAAACCAGTCGTTGTCCAGCCCTGATATGATGACCGTGTCTGTCCTTATCCCTTTCTTAGCTCTTCTGTACAACATATTCACTGTTTACTTCCTATGTAAAGTTCAAGGGATGTCACTTGCCTCCTTTAAAACCTTCCTTTCTTCCCCCTGCTCACAGTAACAAGATTCACCCTGGTTCATGAGATAGTCATATGTTTATTCTCCTAATTGATAGGCATTATTCGCCAACAATAGAGGTTTGTATTTTTCTTGTACTCCATCAGTCAGCAAACTACAGGTTACAGGACAAATCCTGGCCCACGAGTTGATTTTTGTAAATAAAATTTTATCGGCACACAGCCATGCTCATTTGTCTATGGCGTGTCTATGGAGGCTTTTGTGCTAAAAGGGCAGGTTGACTAGTTCTGACAGAGTACGCAAAGTCTAAAACATTACTATCAGGACTTCCCTGGTGGCACAGTGGTTAAGAATCCGCCTGCCAATGCAGGGGACATGGGTTCGAGCCCTGGTCTGGGAAGATCCCACATGCCGCGGAGCAACTAAGCCCGTGCGCCACAACTACTGAGCCTGTGCGCCACAACTACTGAAGCCCATGTACCACAACTACAGAAGCCCGCGCACCTAGAGCCCATGCTCCGCAACAAGACAAGCCACTGCAACAAGAAGCCTGCGCACTGCAACGAAGAGTAGCCTCTGCTAGCCGCAACTAGAGAAAGCCCGCGTGCAACAACAGAGACCCAACGCAGCCAAAATATATATACATATTAATAAATAAATAAAATTAATTTATTTTTTAAAAGTTTTAAAAAAATAAAACATTACCATCTGGCCATTAACAGAAAAAAAAGTGTTCACCTCTTACTTATCTCATAATTTTTTAAGTCTAGGTGGAATTTTTAAAAATTTGACATATATTCATGGTATTTAATTTTTGTTACACATTGAATGTGCATACTACTCAAAGAAGTTCTATTATATTTTGATAAAATAACATAATTGCTAAGAAAGTGAGAAATTTATACCTCAGAGGAAGGAAAATATCTTGATTTCTTTCTTTTGTACTTGAGGTCTTTTATTTCTGTTTATTCTACTTTTATATATTTTCAACGCCACTGAGCAACAGCTCAGGATTTGGGCTTCACTTGATCAAAATATTTCCCTCTGAAAGAATTACTGTCACCGAAACAAATAAATGCCTAAACTCTCTGGAATTCTTTAGCGAGTTTAGCCTCTCTTTGACAAAAAGATGTCTCGACTGTTTATAAATGCATAGGTTGGCTTTTCAAGCATTGAGGGCAGTCGGGGCTTTGCAAGGAAAAAAGCAAAGGGTTCAAGAGAACTGATCATACTTTCTCGATGTGAAGGAGATTATTCCCCAGTCAGTTTCTCTTCCTGAACATGTATTTATATTAGATTGCATTAACTTTGAGAACTGCTGTTGATTCTTGGCAAGTGTCCATGTGTGTGTGTGCATCTGTGTGTGCGCTAGGTCTTTTTGTTTTCTGATAATTATCTGCTTGAAGAGAAGAAGACTGAGGGGTTAAATCCTCCAGTCACAGTGACAGAGCGACCTTGAAGGGACTTAACCATGGCATGTTTCAGCAGGTACAGGAGCTGTCCCACCCAGTACTACGGCCACTAGCCCCACGTGGCCACTTACATTCAAATTAAATAGAATGAAATACAACGAGAGGTTCAGTTCCTCCGTCCCACGAGCCACGTGTCAAGGGCTCAATGGCCACGTGAGGCTCGTGGCTACCGTGTGGGACAGCACAGGGTCACAGAGCAGCGCCATCACCAAAGAAAGTCCTGCTGGACAGCGTGGTCCTGGACTGCTCTCGGGAGGAGATGTGCCAACCCCCTTCTACTAACATCCGCACGACCGAATGAATTTGACTTTGGACTTCCTTCTCTTTGGCTGATGAACTGCCAGTCACTGCAGCCTGCAGTTCTCTTGTTCTAACTGGGAAACTTAGCCCTGGTCTGATGCGTCCAGCTTGAGACACACAGCCTGAGAATGATCTGACTTCCCCCTCTCTCCCAGACAATTTTTCAGGGTGAGAGGAGGAGGACAGGGTAAGTTGAGAGGGGACACTGAGGGCAGAGTGTCAGAGGTGGAAGAGGTGTAGATACAACGACACAAAGTTTCTTTTTAAATTCAAGAACATCCTGCATTCTGTAAGCTCCTGTAGGTTTTATCCAATGTCCTATTTCAGAAGATCCATAGGTACAGCGAGTGTGAGACACATTGACCCGAGCTGCTGGCCGTGTCTCACTTTTAAGGATTCATATCCCACGCCATTCGTAGACATTGTAGGTTCAAATAGTTGAAAGTTCGGCAATTCTTTTTTTTATTGCCCCAGTACTTTGAAATTCGTAGATTTGCATATTTTTCACATAAACAGGAAAGCTATTGCCATAATTTATGTAATTATTTTGTTTGACTTACTTTTTTTAAAAAAATATTTTTTTAATGTAGAGGCTTTCTTTGCATTTAAATCTTGTTCTACATTTTTTATTATGTAATAGGGCCCGACTCCTGGATATAGAATCATGAAGCCACATATAAGAATACCTTTAAGGCATGTGACACATATTGTCCTGTATTTTTCAGACTCCGCCTTCCTCACCAAAGTCCTCTTTTGTTTCACTTTAGAGCTGTATATCTAAACCTCTTTCCTAAAACAATAATGCTGTTTGAGTCAAAGGGCAAAACATGCAAAATATAAGCTTCTTTCAATTTCTGCTATTATAAAGTTAATGACGCAATTTGGCAACCAGGACCTGGAAAAACAGGTAAGTGGGCAGAAGCATGATGCTCTTAGATGCTCTTCCCTGAGCTGAAACTGGCCCCTGAAATACGGTCCAGGTGCCCCAACCTGCATTACTTCAGCACCTTTCCAAAATATGAAAACATGCTGAGGTCACGCAGCTTGGATTCATCATTATTTAAAATATACACATACTGAACTAATCAATTATCAGTATATTCTAAATGTCTCCTTTTTGTGTGTCATAAAATCAAAGTCCTACCTTCAAACAGTGGTGTACCCTCTGCCCAAACCCCTGCATTGTTTTATGTAAAAACTAATCACAGAACACCGAGATAATAATTTTTTGTATTGAACAAACATCAGCTATACCTACAAAGAGTTTTTAAATAAATCATACAAATGTTTGTAACTAATCAGAATAAACAGCACTGTTTCCAAATTGGTGTAATATTTCCACTAAAATCCACATTTTATATTAACTTATTTTATATATACACACACACATAGAACCTATTTTATATATTTATATAACTAAAAGGGTCATATTGAAGTGACATATTAAGTCACAAATTTATTACATAAAAATCCATTATTTTTTGGAATCTGATAGTTCTCTCTAAATGGAGAGTTATGCTATAGATCTCTCTAAATGGAGAGTTATGCTAACTTGTAAATGTAGTTTACTAAGAATTATAATATTATAAACTATTTTAAATATTATTGGCATTTGTACATATTGAAGTCCAAACGGCCCAAAGAATTGACATGATACTTCAATAGCACAGAGCAAAGTGGCTATGAACCAGGAAATATTAGTGCATCAAGTAGCTTCCAACACCACAAAACCTCACATGTATTTATATCTAGACTTGGCGTCTAATATTTAAAGTAGCTAGAAATCCGGAAAGATTTAAATGAACAGCTTCCACAGTGGTTTTTGTTTTTCTTTTTTTAATCTATAGGTCACTATGGTCAAGCTATGTACTTCAGGACTCTCCAGGTGGAGGGGCTCAGAGGTGGCCTGTAATCTGAACATCTTAGGAAAATCTAACTTTATCAGGAAAGTTTCTAAGTTTTTCTCTTTGGGTTCGGCCTTTCTCTCACCCTAGCCTTGTTTAAAAGCTTTAAAGCTCTTTAGACTGAAGAGGATGGTGGTTCCAGCCAAGAAAGAGTGGGTGGGAATTCAAAGCCTTAAGTTGCAACTAGAAGGCAAATGCTATTCTAACATAATTTGAACCTGATTGAACGGCCCAAATTTCAACCATCCTCGAGCAAAAACAGGAAATCTGAACCACAGACAGAGAGAGATTCCCTGAATTCCAAGCGGAAACAGAGGGTTTCTCCATTCTTTGAAGTTGTACTGCGTCCAAACGTATGGCCTAGAAAATAATAATTTAATGTTGCTCTTGGCCCAACTGATGAGTTTTAAAGCTCCTATCATAAAAAAAAGGAAAAAACTACTCTTATATAAAAGGACACAGAATCAACCTGTCTTTCGGCTCAAATATTTTTCAATTTTATTGAGGTCTATATTCTTTCTTGAAATAAAATTTTCTGTTGCTTTGGTTCCAAAAGAAAATATGAGTTTACTCTCATTTAGTCTGTTGCCACAGCATAAAGGAAAGGACATGTTACCATGATTGCACCCCCAAGAAATGGATCCCTTAACTTTTGATAAAGAAATGAACCAAATAATAGATAAGGCCTATTTCTTCTTGAATAGTGGACACAATTCTGAATGTTTTACTCAACCTTCATTTCTGCCATCACTATCTTGAATGTAGAGTATAAAGTATACCAGAACGGTTATAATCAAAAAAGATGAACCGTAACAAGTATTGATGGGGAGGTAGAGAAATCAGAGCCCTCATATGCTGCTGGTGGGAAGGAAAAATTCTGCAGCCGATTTGGACAACAGCAGCTGCACGATTTTTCCTTCCCACCAGCAACAGTTCGACAGTTTCTTAAAAAGTTAAGCATAAATGTATCGTGTGGCCCAGCAATTCAACTCCTAGGTATCTACCCAAGAGAAATGAAAACATATGTCCACACGGAGACGTAGACTGAAATGCTTACAGCAGCATCATTTCTAATAGCCAAACAAATAGAAACAACGCACATGCCCACCAGCTGATGAATGGATAGACAAGATGTGGTCTATCCATACAACGGAATACTGTAGCCGTCTGGGTCCAGCTGGTGACGGAAGCCATGCAGCAGGTTAAACGGGGTAAAGAAGTGTGAACTATGATTAACAAGTAACCAGAAGATAAATGCAAACTCTATATGGTGCACTCGGCCTCAGGGAGAGCATCCAAGAAAGGACAAACCAGGGAAGGGTTTAGAATTGCAGGGCCTGTGGTCCCGCTGCCAGACAGCAGAGATGCCTGCTGGTTTACTCAGCCCACAGTGGGCCTGGAGTTGCTGGGCAGACCGCAGGCCCACCCCTGCCATGTGGGTGAAGGGTCAGGTGAGCAGCAACCAGCAGGTAAGGGCCGCCTGTGCCCCAGAGGACACAGAAGGTGTTCCCGGGGAAGGGGCCCCATGGGGAGCCTGCAGAGTGTCACCTCCAGGGGACGCTGGTTTTCTGCGTTGAGAGGGCTGAGGAAAGGTTATCGCCAGACCCAGGCGTCAGGGCTGCTCAGGTGTCGTAGTCCCACAGCTGGGGCTGGCCCACCGGACGTTCCCACTGCATGTGTGATGTCCCCCACCAACCTGCACCTGAAATTGGAGGAACCTCTTCCCCTTGCAATGTCCCTCCGGCGCCCTCTACTGAGAAAGCCGTACGTGGTGCTCAGGTTCAGGGGAGACAAGTTCAGGGCATCACAGCACGTATACTGAGGGGAGCACTGGGGGCTGAAAGGCCAGAAAGGGATGCCTGACAACAATTCTGCTCAGCCAGAGGGAGGACTGTAGCGCTGGTTCTTCTGACAACATGGATGAAATGCAAAAACTTCATGCTCAGTGAAAGAAGGTTGTCACAGAGAAACACATACTGTAGGAGCCCATTTACATACTGTAGGAGCCCATTTACATACACTGTCCAGAATAGGCAAATGTATAGAAACACAGAGCAGACGGGTGTTTGCCAGGGGCTGCAGGAGTGGAGAATGGGGCATGAGTGCTAGAAGGGGCAAGGTTTCTTTTGTGGGTGATGAAAATATCCCAAAATTAGATAATGATGAAGGATGCACAGCTCTGCAAATACACTAAACAACACTGCAATGCACACTTTCAAGAGGTGAATTGTATGGTATTTAAATGTATCTCCATAGTGCTATTAAAGAAACACTACTATAGAATTGGGGGAAAAAAAAAAAAACTTCCATGAGACCTAGCTTCATTTGGGTTAACTATGCTGTGTTGTTTTTAACTCAAAGAAGGGAGGGTTGGCAGCAACATGAAAATTTCTTTAATGAGTGTTCGGAATGCTTTGTGAGTTACTCCTGGATAATTAAAATGATTTTAAGAATCACCCTCTATATGCTTGCAATGTGGCTAAATTCCAGTTGTTATCCAGCTCTTTTTTTTTTTTTTTGCTGCTACCTATTTTTAATCGATATTTATATTAAACAAATTTTTAGAGTCATCATATGAATTCACATTAAGTCATCTTCATTTGTGTGATTCTTTTTCCCTATCAGCTAATAATACACAGAGAAACAGGAGAGCCCTAACCCTGTAACCTGCTTCCAGAGTGTTCACGGCGGAGGAGGGCTTGGCATGTGGAGAGATGACGGGACGGGGACGTGTCTTGCCTCCAGTTGCCCTTTAATACTTGGTTGCGAGTTTAGTCTCTGCAGTGCGTCCACCTGACAGACAGAAGCTAAGCTCTGTGTTTACTGACAGCTGGGACGGTCACTTCTGGGAAAAGCGAGGTTCGCTGTGACTAAGAAAAACTGACCCACGGAAGTGGCTTCACTTCAACAAATGCAAGACCAAGCAGATTCACGCGCCCTGGTGTGTGTGGTCTAAATTCTCTAACAGTGTGGCCTGACACCCAGAGAAAGAGGACAGGGAGAGACCGTGAATCACACCTGCTCTATATGATCAGATTCTTTTGTTTCATTGCTGATATCAAACCTCTGTTTTGCGACACAGAATTCTTGCTAAGTCCCATGATGGATTTCTTCATCTTTCCAAAGTAGCTCACGAGACCTAGCCAAGCTGCCTATAGCCATTTGGAGTAATTCTCTTTGGTCTTCTAATCACTGCAGAGACACAGACGGCTGGTTTTGTCAGTAAAGGGCAGATTATGAAGAGAGGTGAGACCCCAAACAGGTCCAAAAGCCATGCACTTATGATGCATCAAGGAGAGAGGAGGAGAACTAGATGGCGCTGTATGTATGGGGTCGTCTTCCCCCGGGGTTTACACGGATGGGGCAAGGGCTGCCGAGTGACCAGGCCTGGGCTGGGTCAGAGCCCCACTACGTGCAGAGTTCAGCTACCTCTCCTGCGTCATAGTAGGGCCACTTTATTTCCGCTCTCTCTGCTGCCTCTGGAGACAACAGAAGACAGTATTCACTGAAGTCTGCCGGAGGAAGACAAACAATGAACACACTCGGATCTCCAACTCTTTCGTTTGTCAATTAAGGGAGAGCCGGGAGGTTCTTTTCCTTCTCTCAGGCAATTAGATGAGCGATACTGGAATGTGAGCATGGAATCCTTGTCTGAAGTGCCCAGACTTAGCCACAAAGTAACGAAAACTGAGATTTGAGAAAAACACATTTTAAAAAGCCTGCTCTTAGACAAAGATGATGGGAGAACACACCTGGCAACTCAGGAATCCTGGGCATGACTCTCTGATTTAAGGATAAGGGAGAGACCCTGCCGATGTTACTAGGCTTTATAACAGCAGAGGGCTAGTCATAACAGATTAAGGAAATACCCAGAGTAGACTGAAAAGGAAGGAGAGGCATAATTTAGTTGTTATTTTAGCACCAGAAAATTGGTACTTATGAACATGGGGAGCTTCCATTTCCCTTCTCCCAGGTCTGTCCAAATGGACTCAACACCATTCTCTCGGTCTTCCTGGCCACCCAATAAACACTTCATGTGGCCACAGTACTGGGTACTTTTGGAGTGCTATTCTATCTACTCCAGACATATTTATTATTTAACTAGGGCCTTCCAAAAATTCAATTTCTTGGGGCTTCCCTGGTGGCGCAGGGGTTGAGAATCCACCTGCCGATGCAGGGGACATGGGTTCGTGCCCCGGTCCGGGAAGATCCCACATGCCGCGGACCAGCTAGGCCCGTGGTCGCTGGGCCTGCGCGTCCGGAGCCTGTGGCCTGCAACGAACAGGAGAGGTCACAACAGTGTGAGAGGCCTGCGTATCGCAAAAAAAAAAATCAATTTCTTTACCCACTTGCGTGACTCAGGGTGGAAATTTCATGCACTGAGAGGGAAATGGAAAAGATACTCTGAAGCAGCTGGACTTCTTAAAAAGATTAATTTTAAATAGAATCAGAAAAATGCAAATATGTCATCTCACTTGACCATAGTAATAGCATCCGATTTAACATTTTCAGTCCAGACCATCTGGGCTTGATTCTCATCGTTTGAAATTCTATGGGAGCTATTTTGGTTGTGCTTGGGAAAGTTTCGTTTGAGTTACAAGTAGGATGAGAATCTAGTCCTATTGCTGAAATGGAAAGATGTCTCTCATTTTCCCCCCTCACTCTCGGTTTGGGAAAAGTTGCTTTGGGAAGAAGAATTTGGGGCATTAGAACACGTTTAAGAGCTGAAGAACATTTCACATGCCACCAGCTATCAATGTAGGGCTCAAACGAATGGCATCCTTTATCTAGGAAGGAGACAGCCTATTTCCTCCATATTGGAAGAAACCCACTTTTCCCACACTGCTGCTGATGTTTCTATGCCATTCCTTACGGCATACATGTTTGGATAAGTTTACTCTGTTTCCTAAGAAAGTTCTGGAAGAGGACACACCCTGCATGGTGATAAGACTTAGAGTAAAGGAAAACGGTCCTTCACCTTTCTTTCCCTCCCTCTCCCTCCCTTCCCCCTCAGGCTCAAATATTGTGGAAGATGCAAAAATAGGTTTTGAGTCTCTGATTTTAGAAACATGTTTTCTCTTAAACCTTGTACAGATGCTGTTATAACACCACCGTCAAGAGAAAAACACCACCCACAGACTTTCCACCCTAACACATCTCTTCGTTTAATTTAAAAAAAAGTCCCAGGGCTTCCCTGGTGGCGCAGTGGTTGTGAGTCCGCCTGCCGATGCAGGGGACACGGGTTCGTGCCCCGGTCTGGGAAGATCTCACATGCAGCGGAGCAGCTGGGCCTGTGGGCCGTGGCCGCTGAGCCTGAGCGTCCGGAGCCTGTGCTCCGCAACGGGAGAGGCCACAACAGTGAGAGGCCCGCATACCGCAAAAAAAAAAAAAAAAAAAAAGTCCCATCTTCTCCTAGTCCATATAGGTACATAATTTTTTAAACGGTTCAATTATAGTAATAACATGTAGTACAACCTGCTCCTTTTTTAAAGCAATTCTTTTTACTTGATTTGGCCTCTTGCAGAATTGGCTTTTTACTCAAAAAATTTAAAAAGATCCATCAAATCCAGCAACATTCATTGACTATTCCCTAGAAAGATTCCTTAACTCAAACATCAGGAAATACAGAATTTTGTATTCTTTTAAATAAAGAAACAGTTTTAAGATTATAAAAAGCAAGTCAGTGTTAACACAAAAGTCCCGAGTAATGCTTTGGGGATTGAATATACGTTCCGTTTAAAGATTATTTCTTTGCCACATAGGAGAGTGTACATTTTCGAGGACATTTTCTATCCTTCTGAAAATTCAGGATGCTCACTTTTGCCTGTAGAAATCTAAGGTGGCCACCGGCACAACATTAGAGAATTACAAGTGGGTCACAGGTCTTCTAAGCTACAAATTATTGGGTCAACCCCAGGCAAGAGTTATGCAGGTGTTTCTAGCTGCTCATCTATGGCCTGTGGTGACCTTCAGGTTGCCTCTCCTTTCATTCATCAGTCCCCACCCCCATCATGGTGATTGTTCAACCTTGTTCACACTCCATAGTTTAGGGTCCTGCTGAACAGCCAAAACTAAATGACTGCCATCCAGTCACTGTTTCACGTGTTAGAGGCCAGAGTCAAAGTTTTGTTGATCTTCATAACCCAAATCTAACACAAGACCTAGAATATATCAGCACTTGTCGACTGTTTACTGAAGAAAAAGTATGTCAAATTAATACTCAAGAGACATTATGAGTATCCCTGAAAATAATTCAATACTGTTCTATTTAGAACCAGGTCCCTCTCCTATAATTATCAATGACAAGAAAGGGCCTCCTCCAAGTTTTTTAAATGCCAAAAGAAGCGTAAAGTCTTTGTTTAATCCCTAAAGGCTCTTTTATCTGGAGATTTCTGTACCTTTTAAGAAAATAGAACTGGGTCAGCTTTAGGAGAATTATTTGCAATTTCAAAAGGCGGTAATGACATGGGAAGCTTGTTTTTTTTCCCCCTTTCAAAGCCCTTCTGGTCTTCTAGTTGGGTAGGTATTTGATTTCACTTTAATACTTATGCAAATGATTATAAGACTCACTAATCTTGGATGTATGACAAACATGAAACATTTATAAAGATAAGATCTTAAGCAAAAAGTGCTTATCCTAGAACCTTAACCAAAATCACCATACAAAGTTCACTTAAGGGAGTTTTGCCCGTGGACTGCCTTTATCCAGCTCCAGCACTGGAAGGACCCCTAATGTGGATCCACATAGATAACAGGTGTGGGAAAAGACAACAGTCAATTACCAGACAATTAGCCTGAACTCTGCAGAGAGAGGGACTTAAATTCTATTCGTCAAGGCTGAAATATATGTAGTCATTAAACGAAGAAGCAAATACCTGTTGACCCATTTGGGTTCATTCAGGGACTCAGAATAGTTAGCTATGAAAATAGAATGAAAATAAGCGCATGTGCAAAGAAACAGAACTTACTTGTACTGAGCAACCCAAATCACTACACAGAGAGCCAAAAGCTTTATATAGACTGATGGTTGCCCAGCCGACAGCATATTAAGTCACTGCTAGGCCAGCCCCTCGAGGTCAATCCAACCAGAATCTCTGGGGAAACAGTCTGCTTTAAAGCGCCTCCCCCAGGCTTCAGAACGACTAAAAGGTCATCTCCTCTAAGGGGGGGGGTCCCCAAATCAGCAGCATCAGCATCACCAGTGTCCCCAAAAGAAATGCAAACTGTGAGCCTGAATCCAGAACAACAGAGGGGAGCTTCTGGGGGTGGGGGTGGGGTGGGGGTCAGGGATCTGTGTCTCCCAGGCCCTGGATGCACACTTAAGATCTAGAACCACTGGTACGGGCAATCTTACGACCATTTTACAAATGAGGACGCTGAATTTAAGCGGTGATCCTGGACATTCAGCAGACTGGTAAGGGATGTGAAGCCTGCTTTTATTTAACCAAAAAGTTTGAGCTCTTTTGATGGCACCACAAGGTGAACCAGGAAGAATTTAAGAACTTTTTCACAATTTCTGCTGATAGGCATGACATTATTATTTTAATAACTTGATTGACGATTTTTAGTCATTCTCCTTAAGACCTGTGATAAATACAAACAACACAAAGTAGGTCATAAGAATAACTTACAGTGCTAAGTAGGCTATATTCTGTATCAAAACGCAGCCCCTTTGCTGTCATACGTTTGCTTCCTGATTACTTAGAGTAACGCTCTATTTATCTTCATAATGCACGCGCTTACCATACACTCTTAATTGTGCCTCCAATAAAAATGGATTTACCATTCACTTTATGTCAATTGTGTAAGAAGCTCTTTATTCTAACTGCAACCAAAATGAAATGCAAATGATTACATTAAAGTTGACAGATGAGCCAGGCAGTATTTAAATGTCCATTTGAGACAGTATTTTGTTAACAGCATACTAAAGAAGATTACAATGGTCTTGGATCTTAAGAGTACATATTGGAGTAATTAAATTCCTTAGTCCAAAAGAACTATCTTTATTGATCCTTCCATGGCCTTCATTTGTGTTAGTTATTTGATTATTCATTTTATTAATACACAGAACATCTTATTTTATTTTTTATAAAATAAAAAATATTTTTATTTTTTAGCATTTATTATTTAGGCTAAAGTTAAGATACAGTGACAGGGGACTTCCTGGGTAGCACAGTCGTTAAGACTCCGTGCTCCCAGTGCAGGGGACTGGGGTTCGATCCCTGGTCGGGGAACTAGATCCCACATGCATGCCACAACTAAGCCCAGTGCAGCCTAAATAAATAAATAAATTCATTTAAAAAAAAAAAAAAGAAAGATGCAGTCAGAAAATAGTAGGAGAAGGAAGGCAATAAACACCATTCACAGTGCTATGGTGTTTCTTAACAGAAAGAAAACAAAAGGAAAAACTAACAGAATTACCAGTGCTGAAACACAAAAAATGTGAACACATTCCATAAACTTCAAGAAGTGGCAAAAAAGGAAAGACGAATGCTTCTAGTGAACTGAACTGTCAAAAGGCATCTTATTAAATATGCCTCCGTTTGTGTCTCAAAAGTATCAAAAATATAACTGAAGAAAACCTGCCTGAGCTTAAAAACAAAAAGTCTATACACAATTAGCAGATCCACTGAGTTCTTGGAAAAATGAATGAAAATACATGTACATTCTCTATGAATATTTTAAAAATTGAAGTATAAAGAAAGACAGTGCCTCAAATATCAAGGAAAATAAATAAGTTTATGACGGCATGAAATAAAGCTGACCTCTTCCTGTGAACTAGCAATGGTAAATATCAAAAGACAAATAATCGGGCTTCCCTGGTGGCACAGTGGTTGAGAGTCCGCCTGCTGATGCAGGGGACACGGGTTCGTGCCCCGGTCCGGGAGGATCCCACATGCCGCGGAGCGGCTGGGCCCATGAGCCATGGCCGCGGAGCCTGCGCGTCCGGAGCCTGTGCTCCGCAACGGGAGAGGCCACAACAGTGAGAGAGGCCTGCGTACCGCAAAAAAAAAAAAAAGACAAATAATCAATGTATTCAGGACCTGGATGAAAGAACTTTCTACAACCAAGATATGTGTAAATGTAACAGGGACACACGAGCTCAGGGAAGACGAGGATTAGGTCTACTTCATTCACTAGGATGCATTCACTTGTTTTCTTTAAAGACATACTCATTGAGCATCTGCTACAAGAGAAAAAAAGAGACTTTTACTGGAAAGCAGGCAATAAGCAAACCAATACCCAATTAATTTTTACTTCTAATTATGAACAATGTTGTCGAGAAATAAATCATGCCACAGGGGTTAGCAATGGCCACGTTCAGAAAGTACGGTTTGTGTCTCGGGGAAGATTAACAGCTTAGCAGGCAGACAGGCTGGATGGAATGCTTATTCCAGACACCGAGGGTGATGCTCATGCAGGACGCAGGAAGCCTCACTGAATTAGAGAATTCAAGCATGGTGAGGGATAACTGGAAAAGGGAAGGATAAGGCAAAGTGATCCAAGAGAACTACATCAGCTGTAGGTTCCAGGAAGCACGGCAGGAGATGTTGAGGAATGTGGCAATTCATGCCCAGAACCATGCAACGCCATCGATGAGTTCTCAGTGGTGGAGTCACAAGATGAAGTCTTGTGCTTTAAAAAGATCTCTCTGGCAAGTGGAGAGTGTGTTGAGGAGTGGAGAAAATGTGTGGAGAGACCAGTTAGGAGGCCCCTGATGTAGTCCGGGCGAGGCGTGATGGCAGAGTGACAGGAATGAAGAGATTTGATAAAAATCCACAGGATGCAGCAATTGAGTGCGCATTCAGAGAGAGGAGTGTGGGACGGCTGCCCCGAGGGGCCGTGGGGGGTGCCATTCAGTGACACGTGCAGCAAGCAGCATGTTGGGAGAAGAGCATGAGTGTCATTTTGGGAAGTGCTGAGTTTGAGGCACCTTTGAGATTCACAAGCAGATGCAGCTGGATGTGGGGAACAGAGTTTGAGGAAGAATCTGGACCTGAGATATTATTTGGGACTGAAAGGTATCTGGTTGATGACTTATGCCACAGGCAAGAAAGCCTGTGATCAAGCCTGGAGGAGGTCTATATTCAAAGGTCATAATAAGTTCTCAATAAGTATTTCTTTTTTTTCTTTTCTTCTTCTTTTTTTTTTTTAAAGATGTTGGGGTAGGAGTTTATTAATTTATTTATATTTATTTTTTTTGCTGTGTTGGGTCTTCGTTTCTGTACGAGGGCTTTCTCTAGTTGTGGCAAGCGGGGGCCACTCTTCATCGCGGTGCACGGGCCTCTCACTATCGCGGCCTCTCTTGTTGCGGAGCACAGGCTCCAGACGCGCAGGCTCAGTAGTTGTGGCTCACGGGCCCAGTTGCTCCACAGCATGTGGGATCCTCCCAGACCAGGGCTCGAACCCGTGTCCCCTGCATTAGCAGGCAGATTCTCAACCACTGCGCCACCAGGGAAGCCCTCAATAAGTATTTCTTGAACGCTTGATTGGCTTTCTCAGAGGTGAAAATCCACTCTTGGTAAATTTAACACAGATTATTTTCTCACACAATTTTTGGGTGGGAATAGGATTTGGAGAGGTTTGAATGGAGTCTCCCAAAGCTATCATGTCTTAATCCCTGGTACCTTCCAAATGTTACATTTTATGCCAAAGGCTTGGCAAATGTGATTAAGGGTTCTGAGGTGGGGAGATTATCCTGAATTATCCAGATGGGTCCTAAGGGCAATCACAAATGTCCTTATAAGAGAGGCAGAGGATATCTGACACACATATAGAAGGAGAGACGGTGCCGTGATGCCAGAGCCATGGAGTGACAGGGTTACAAGTCAAGGAACTCCAGCAGCCACAAGAACCTGGAAGAGGCAACACAGATTCTCCCCTAGAGCCTCCGGAGGGAGCACAGCCCTGCAGACCCCTTGATTTCAGCTCAGGGATGCTCATTTTGAACTCCTGAGCTTAGAACTGCGAGAGAACAAACTGTGTCTAGTTTTAAACCATCGTGTTTATGATAATTTGTTACAGCAGCCATCGGAAACTGATACAAGATTAGTAAATGTATGTAAGAGAGACTTGAAACATACCACTTCATTCTTGACTTTGCTAAACAAAAAAATATAAACTGAGGGTTGTGTGTAACCTCTATATGAGTATCCATGGGCGTTAGGAGTGAGGGAGAGACTCCGGTAGGTGAGGACAGTGGCCTCAGTGCTCTTGGCAGGAGAAGGGCATGGGCATTAGAGTCTACGGGGATGGTACCAGCCTTGGAGAGTACTGGGGCTCCCTGGGGAGGTACCAGTCCCAGAGGAAGAACTGGCATCATTTTCAACACAAGGAAGCCTCACCCCCACTCCCTGGAGTAGGACAATCAAAGCGCTGGAAGTGCTCGGAAAGCCAGTAGGACTCGTTTACCAAACACGCAGGAACGCTTCACTGAGGATTACCAGAACCATTGGGTAACATGTGAGAGGAACGAGATTTCCAACAGAGGGGGAGGCCAAAGAACCAGAGAAAATGGATTTTATAACTGGGACTGTGTTCCTCCATTGACTTTCCAGGCTGTTGTGTTCTCCTATCAGTTATCTCTTGCTGTGATGCTTCTGCATATCAAACAATCATGACCCCACACACACATACCCCCCCCGCCCTCCCCGCAAGGCACATAATAATGAGTGTTTATACTCATGTGGCTGATGTGGGGGGGGTCGGCCAGGTGGTCGTGCTGATGTTGCTGGGCTCGTTCACGGCTAGGAATTAGCTGGTTGGCTGGCCTTCCTTGGGGCAACAGAGGTGCAAGAGAAAGAGAGGTCCAGGCCAAGCATGTAAGCACTTCCCAAGCTGCTGGCATCTGATAACCTCCCATCTGGCAAAGCAAATCACATGGGTGAGACCAGACTCCAGGGTGGGAAGAACACCCAGACCACAACGGAACAGCACCACCCAGTTACAGGAGAAAGATGGGGCGGGGATCTGGGGACAATGATGCAACCTAATACCCATGCCTTAAATACTAAGTAACTACACAGGACTGGATGATTACTCTCCCTCAATTTAATACACTGGCCCGTCATTTATAGCTACCTTTCTGTTTCACAAAAGGGCTATTTTTACAATTTTTGTTTATCTCAACTTTCCCTCTCTTTGAGACTAAACTTCCTGAGTTCCCCAAAGAAACACGTATGCATTATTGGTGTCTCCCATTTTGCCATTAAAGTTTCATATGTCACCCAAGAAGCCACCCAACATCTCCCGAGCTAATTCATGCCCCATCTTTCACAGGCAGAGCCTCCCTGGAGAAAGTCCGAATCTTCCATGAGCTCAGAGCCACAGTTAACTGCCCTGAAGGTATTTCCACGCCCCCACCCCACCCCCTTTTTTTTTTCTCAGTGAAGTAACTCATCCGTGAATGCTCTCCTTTATAAGCTACTCCTGAAGGTTTTCCACGTTGGTTAAAACAAGCCAGGCTTTCTCAAGGCTCACTGTTCATCTCCTCTCCCCCAACTTCTCTCCTTACACACCCACCATATTCAGCTTTCTGCCTCCTAACAGAAGCAAGCATTCAACATTTATTGATCATCTGATCTGGGCTGGATACTCATTTGAGTGCTGAGGTAGGTCCAGGTTTTACCACTAGAAAAAGTCCATGACACTGCGTTAGATTTAAAGGTCAGAGAAATAACAAATATCTGAAAAATATGAGCATGATTCACATATAGCATGGGCTATACTTCTACTAAAATCCAATCACATTATTGTTTCTCTGACCTTCAAATTTAGCTGAGTCTTGTACTTGTACTGGCTAAATCTGGCAATGCTAGATCTGGAACAAGAAGCAGACACAATCATTGCCTTTCCAGACTTCATTGTCTAGTAGACACGACAGGAACATAACAAGGTAATTACAAGATTTCTTTTTTCAAGTAAAAGAAACTGGAAGGGAAAAAAAGGAGGTACTGGGTATTTGGGGCTATTTCATGGGGACCGACCCACATCCAGGGTGTGCGTTTCAGAAAATGCTTCCTCCTATCTCTTAAGACTCAGTTATTAAAATAGTTAGCATGGAGTCATACTGTATTACACTATAATTGCTTTCACAGTAACTAGGTGAGGGGTTCCTAGGACACAGGTATGTGATGAGGAAGCAGGGATTTCTGCACACAAGTCGTGAGAACACGGAGCCTTGGGCAGTGTCTCCGAAGTGCAGTGCTTGTGTCAGTATGTGCACCTGCCCAGGGCTGCCAGCCGAGCCTGCCCCTCTGTGTGCACAGGAGTCCCTGGGGGTGTCTGCCGTAGGGTGGGTGACGCTAGTGCCTCTGCAAAGGGATCCAGAGCTGTCAGGCTACTTGTAAGAAGCAGCTCTTCTCCCCAGCCTCCCCCGCGCCAGCATGTCTACACACACCCCACGCATACAGTTACTCTCACGCAAGCAACACAGAAGGGAGAGGTGGACGGAGAACGTCACGAAAGCTGATCCTGCAACGACTGAGACCACAGAACGTGGCTGCAGGCTGGGCGGTGAGCGGACAGACGGTGCCACAATGCAGACGCGGCTTCGCTGGGGTGGGGTGGGGTGAGGATGGGGTTCTAGATGTCTAAGCTGCGCCCAGGGGAGATGGGTGGGACCACACGCTGAGTAGCAAGGCCCCGATCAAGGGGTTTTGCCGAGAATTTTCCACAGTGCCCTTCTGCACCAATAAACATACATAAACATCAACAGTGGATGGGAAAGCTGAAGTGACTCTTCATGGGAAGCAGCCTGAGCCCTGGTTGAGAGAAAACATGTCATTACGGTGCTGGGTGGTCTGGCCTGGCCCTCGATTCAGCTCACTGGCTCATGGGACCCTCGGCCTCGCTTCCCGGAGGGCTGAGTCTGCGTGGGTGGCGGGGAGGTGCTCCATCGTGTCTCAGGACCCCAGCCTGGGGCACAGAAGGATGGCCCCAGCTCTGGTTAGCACTCATTCATTTAGTGCCCCCTTAGGCAGTGGTGGGCGCCGGGCAGCGCTCAGCAGATGTCAAGGTGAGCCGAGGAGACCACAGCCAGCGATAGCGTCAACGGGATGAGCCCTGACGGGAGGATGACTTGAATTCCGGGCCAGAGAAGGCTTCCCCGAGCAGGAGACCTTTGCTATGGGAAGAGGAACGGCACAGAAACTCAGATCATCTAAGAGACGACTCATGGCCCGGATAATGCAGCTGAGTTCCAGGTATGTCATGAGACCTTCCGACGGTGACACCAGGACCAGCACCTGACCTCCCGGGTGACAATCCGGCGCCCCTCCTCTGTCCTCCGGAACCTGACACCGAGCACTGTCGAGGGCCGCTGGCTGGAGTCTGACCCTCGTTCAGCTTCCCCAGGGGGTATTTTCCTTGCCAAGCCTCACTATGCAGCTCGGTTTCTCACTTGTGTTTATCCCCCCCATGACACAGTATTCAGCACAGACGTCTTTCCTGTGATGAAAGACTCCGGTATTGCCAGGACCTCTTTTCTCTCTGTGAAACTAAAGTGATTTCATACCTTGGAGTCCACCAACATCTTCCATATTTCCCCAGGTTGGAGGCTTAGACATCGAAGGTACAAAAAAACTGCAGCCTGCATCGCCCAGGGGATGATTTTGGTTCACAGAAAAATAAACCGTGTTTTCACCGCCTTGTCTGAGCTGGTGGGAGCGAGCTACAGCGTGTGGATGTTTGCCGGGCAGGACGGACCTCCCGGGGGTGGATCGTGGGCGCGCGCCCACACTTTCTGCAGCACTGGCGCAGCCCCCATGTCCCCAGCAGAAAGCTTGGGATCTCCCTGAGCTGCATCCACGCTGATGGATGAGAGAGATGGCTGAAAGGCAAGAATAAGTCCGCCAACATGAAGATCGGTGCTGTGATTCGCTGCACATCACAAAGTTTGTCTGCAGGGTTTGGCAGAGAGGCAGATAGTGTGTGGAGAGGCGGGTGAAAACTCAGAATTACAGCTCTCAAAAGTTTTAGCTATTTTAAATGCCAGAGACAGGTTTTTTAAAAAAAAAAATTAAATTCACGAACGCAATCTCATGCATTTAGAAGAGTATATCAAATTTGATGATCTGTCTAAGCCTAAAGTATTCTGGAGGATGTATTGCATAGTTTTGAGAAACTGGAACATAATCATATTCCACAGGTAACATTCTTAATTCCCGGAGGACCTTAATTTATGCTGGATTTAAACATTACATGATTTACTATTACAGCAAACGAGCATATCAAATCAGAATAACCATTATTCAAGCATAGGGAAATAA
Organism: Mesoplodon bidens; assembly: GCF_964165515.1. Lineage (NCBI taxonomy): Eukaryota > Metazoa > Chordata > Mammalia > Artiodactyla > Ziphiidae > Mesoplodon > Mesoplodon bidens. Next base: position 48,456,912 of record NC_138180.1, read on the forward strand.
AACAGGTAAGAATGAACCTCCTGCCTTCCTGACAATCTTGCATGCATAGTTTGTTTGTCTGTTTCAAGACAAACTACCTCTCTGTCAAACAAACACAGCTTAGCTTGTCGGGAATTTTGAATGAACAATTATTTCTGGGGCTAGTTTGATAAATCCCATGTAAATCACCCATTTCTGTGCCTGACATATAGAAGGTTTACAGAAAGTATTTGTTCTCTTCTCCTGGACTATATTGAGGCTGGAACCCATACTGTACACTTTTATGGGTGGAAAGAAACTTGAAAATTAGTTCAACTTTCAGTTAAAAAAACAAAGACACAGGAGAAAAACCTTTTGTGCAGATGTGTTTGTTGTGTCCACATACGTTAAGAATATATCAATGTAGATAAGGGAAAATTACAATATGGGGAGGAATGAATGGGTACGCACAAATACATAATTTAAGGAATTGAAGTTGGTTTGCTTCTGGCCCACCTGCCTAGCTGAACAACTGGACTTTCCTTTGCTGGAAATAAAATATATAAAATGACTCTCGCTTTAGTGCCCACGCATGCACCCATATATATGCTGCGAGCCTACCTGGAATGCTCTCCCTCTAACTCTTAGCATAGCTCCTGCCTACTTACCCTTCAACTACTGGCTTTATCCCATTCTGTACTTGTGTATTTGTTGAAATAACTACGTTTTGACTCCCACTGAGCTGCGAACACAAGGAGAGCGGACACGACGAGTCCTTGGCTTACCAAAGTCCACCCTGCCCAGCAAGTAGAGCGCACTGGAGACACATCAGCTGTATAAGGGGGTGGGGTGCTTCCAATCCTTGTTTACCTCGGTCTTTGAATATAATCAACCTATCAACTCAATCCTAGGCAGGGGACGTCCTGAGATACTCCCAGGAACCGAACGCCCGGGTTAGGATCTCGTCGCACGTGCCGTGGGGTGGAGCAGCCCAGCCAGGCAGGCATCCCTGCGCAGTCACCTGCTGCGCGCAGCTGCGGTAGGACCAGAGCTCCCGGGGAACTAACCCTCGTCAGGCGCCTAAACGAGGGCTCTCCAGTGCAAAGCCTTCCAGAGGTGGGCTGTGAAGAGGGAGCGGCGTGGTTTCACAGCCAAGAGCCTGGGGAAGATCGGCACTTCTTTCTAATCAGCGAGCGACGCTGTGCACAGCTAACCCCCAGACCCGGGTCGCGAGCTTATTCCAGGGGTGGGTGTGGCCGCAGGGAGAGGGCAAGAGGCTGAGCGTAATTCAAGACGATGTGGACCAGGGGAGAAAGTCAGTCAGTGGACAGAACCTCAACTCGGTCCGGGGTGGAACGGAAGCTTCTCGGGACCTTGAGGAGAAAGCCCTAAACCAGACAGCAAACGGGCAAATGTAGGAGTTGAAGGAACCAGGTGGGTGGAGGTAGTGCTGGGCCAGGAATCTGAGAAATTAAATGGGAAGCAGCGGGAGGAGGAGGGGGAGGGGAGGGGGAGGGGGAGGGGAGGGGGAGGGGAGGAGGGGGAAGGGGACTCCAGGTCATCGTCTGCAGGCAGCCCTTCCTGTCCAACAAGGATCTGGCGCACGGACGCTGCCTATTAGTGACCCCGCCTGCTTCTGGGGTCCTGTGTGGTTTCTTGAAAGGAAGAAGTCCCATCACTAAATCTGTTCGGCTTGCTGAGACATTCGTCACATTTCCAGCTCGGATATTTGTTTATGTAGAGAGTTCCCGACACTCTTGGCCAACGTGTAAATAGAAGAAGAGCACGGCTTGGGTATGGTGTTTGCCCTCATCCTGTTGGCATGTTACGGTGATACAGAGGGTCACAACTGTGAACTCCATTGAGTTATTCATTGGTTCACTGATTTCCTGAACAAGAATTTATGTATCACATCCTATATTCATATAGAGAGTTCTATATGAATATAGAAGGTGATACATAAACGCTTGTTGAATACACACACACACACACTTCTCTGTACTATTCTTTATACCGTTGGATGCTGGAGGTTAACAGAAAAGACATAAACCCTGTCCTCAAAGAAACAGACCACGAAGGATGACCGGAAGCGCTGCAGGGATGGAGGGAGGGCTGTGCAGAGAGGCGGGGCAGGGGAACCAGTCTGGGGACTCAGAGAGAGAGCCCTTGGCCCAGGTGGCCCTCAAGATGGCTTTGAAACTACAAAGGAGCCGGGCAGAGAAGTAAGGGCACAGTGTCCCAGGCAGCGGGGAGGGGCACGTGGGAGGGTCTGGAGGCATATTCAACAGCAGAAGGAGAGAACCTCAGGGCGGGTGGTTATATGGGTGGGAAAAAAAATAAGGCTGGACCACACGGGCTGACGGGGAGTCAGACTCATCCTGAGGCAGGAGTTGATGTTTACAGAGGGGAAGAGAGTTTGGAAGAGAAAGCGAGGTTCAGTGGAATGTGGGTCTCCTGATCCCGGGCTGGCGATACACGCTGTGTTCAGCGTATCAGGCTTCCCAGAGCTTTCTGCTCGTCACGTGTGCTCTTTCTATGTTACCCGTCGGTAACATGTTTCTCAAGGAAAGAAAGCTACCGCTTGCGTCTGGGAGCCTCTGGATCCCTGTGAAGGCCTGGGGAGGGGAAGCACATGATCAGACCTGCATCGTACGAAGACCCTTCCACTGGAGGATGGAGATGGATCCGCAAGCGGCCAGGAAAAAATGCATTTGTGTCGGAGCCACGAGGAGACCGGACAGAGGCTTGGAGGGCTGCATGGCGGTGGTGACAGGAAGGATGGGAGAAGGCAGGGAGTGAGACCCTCTGCCGAGTGGCCCAAGCTGGAAAACCTCATGTACTACGGATTCGACCATCACCAGGATGCACAATTCACGGGATAACCATCTCTCTCAGGGTGACAGTGATAGCAGCCTTTTCCCTCAGGATGATTCCAATTTACACTTGTTGCTCCAGAGTAATTAATAGAATGTCCCAATGTGGACGGTTAACAATGCATAGCTACGTGTGCACACACAGGTCCACATGGATCCCCCACAAGTATCGCTAATACAAATTGCTCCAGCATCACTAGGTTTAGGGACCTACATGCTCACGGGCACCTTTTCTCTGAAGACCATCCAGCTGCAAAGGTTAGGTTTGTAACGTGTACTATATGTACTGATGTGCTTCCTTCTTGCAGGATTTCTGCTCATTTCTCCAGGAAACATGCAGGGAGTGGAGATAACCTGACTCCCCAGGCTCAGGGAGGGGTCAATATAAAACACAGAGAGGTGCAGGGAGAAAACTGGGATGACGGCAGTGGCTTGGCTAAAACCTCAGCCGTGCTTTTTGGCCACATACGCATTCATTTCACAAGCACCAGCTGAGGTTCTCGTCTGTGGAGGAGATGTACAAAAATGAAGAGGGAACGGATGCTGCCCATTGTTTGACGTCAGTGCTGATCTCTCCAAAGGGCATCTTTCTCCGACGTGCACCCTCCCCTCCGAGAGTAGGGGTCTTACAGTACGGAAGTGCCCCGGGGTCGTACGCTCAAGCAGGAAACGGGAGCAGTGGAGGGGGTGCCTCCACGTGAGGGTTCCACGTTAGACTGCGGGGTTCACAGCACACAGGCCTGGCCGGCCTCGCCGCTGGCAGGTAACAGGGGCCTCCTGGGTCTGAGCCAAAGGGGCAGACGGGACAACATCCAGCGGGGGAGGGGGCAGCGATGGAGGCAGGAGAGGAAGGAAAGCTGGAAACCCAAAGAGAGGGCACCTTTGGGGAGCCTGTGCGCGGCAGACACCACACCTGAGAGGCACGCTGACGAGGCCAGAGGGCGGTGTGAGTGCATCGTCCAGGCCCCAGGGGTGGCGGCGCAGCCACACAACACCACGTGTGGACACAGACATTTTCTCTAACAATAAGAGGGTGAAATCTGAGTAAAAGGAACACGCCAGCTGAGGGACTGAGCAGCATCCTGAACGCCGCAGAGCTAATCAGCTTCCTGACCCTCAGAGGCTTCCCCTAATACACACACAAACACAGCCTCAAGCAGACAGACAGACAAAACCCAGTGCCTTCTACCAACGAAAGGCACAGAGATCTGCCGGACGATCGGAACACGTCCCAAAGCCACACTCTTCTCATCGCGCCGGGAATGTGCTGGACTGTGCTGGCTTGAATGCTGTACCCGCAAACTCACGTGCACCCAGAACCTCAGAAGGTGCCGGTATTTGGAAACACTGTCTTGGCAGATGTAATGAGATCAACTAAGATGAGTTTATACTGAGTTCGGGTGGACCCTAGCCCCAGTGACCGGTCTCCTTCATAAGAAGAGGGGTGAACGCAGAGCCACAGGCAGGGAAGGAGGCCATGTGACGATGCAGGCAGAGACGGGGGTGATGTGACCACAGGACAAAGGGTGTCAGCTTCGCAGGGAACATAGGAAGCGAGGAGAAAGAGGCAGGGGACACCTCTGCCCTAGAGCCTTCAGAGGGACCCTGCCCACACCGACACCCTAATTCTGGACTTGTGGCCTCAGGAACTGAGAGAGAACACAGTTCTGTTGTTTAGGCCACCCAGTCAGTGGTAGTGTCTTCCGGCAGCCCTGGGAAACGAATCCACCTTTCAGCGGGATAACTGCTAACACCGTTGTCTCCGTAAGCAGACTCACCTTAAGTATCTCCCCACCAGCAGCAGTGGGGTGGAGGTGGAGTGACCAAACTTACGGGTGCTGAGCGCTTCCTATGCCCCAGGCTCTCAGTTGGAGGATAACAAACTCAACTGCAGGGGTCCCCAAAAACAACTCTGCAGTGGGTAGATTTTACCCCATTGTCCAGATGAGAAGGCTGAGGTCATGGGCCTAAGTGCCTTTCTTGCCTCCACACAGGCCACCCTGTCAACTCAGTTTTCAAAAATTCCAAACCATGCATCCTCACCACCACGATATGTCCCGGTCATCGTGATACTGGGTATTGCCTAACAAGTTCTGGATGGGGATTAATGTCACATTTGCAAAAAAAAAAAAAATAGGCTTCGTCCCGGAATACAACCTGGACTCGTATCGGGTCTCGCCGACTCTGACACCTCACTGAATTCAGGAGGCGATGGGCTCCCCAGCAGAGCTAACGGAATGGAATCAAACGGAAAGGCTTCTAAACGGGAGGCCCTCACCATCCTGACAGCGCTTAGCTGTTCCCGTTACACACGTAAGAATGGAAACCTCTCTGCCCTTGCATGAGTTTCCCAGGGCGGCTGTAACTACCACACACTGGGCAGCTGAGCCAACAGGGATTTTTTTTTCTCTCTCTCTCATAGCCTGGAGGCCTGAAGTCTGAGATCATGGAGTGGGCAGGGCCCCGCTCTCTCTGAAGGCCCCGAGGACCATCCCCCTTTGCCTCTTCTAGGTTCTCATGGCTGCCCGCAATCCTCGATGTTCCCTGGATTGTAGACGCGTCACTGCTGCCGCACGGCGCTCTCTGTGTGTCTGAGGGTCTTTGCCCGTATTGACACTTTCTCATAAGGACACCAGTCGCTGGATTTGACCCTCTCCACTCTCACCAGGAGGACCTCATCTTAAACTGATTCCATCAGTAAAGGTCTTGTTTCCAAATGAGATGGCGTTCACAGGCCCGGGTACCCGTGCATTTTGGGGTGATGTTATTCAATCCAGTACAATGCAGTATTTCTTAAAGCACTAAATACAGGTTTACTTGCTTTATGTTCGTCTCCTAATTAGCCTCCTACTTCCCACCAGTGTTACAAGAAAATCGCACTGTTTCCCGTTTAAAATCTCATTTAGAGTCTTTCCGGGGAGACAGTGACCCAGGGGGAACCTGTGTCTGCGGTCTCCTCACGTTCTGAGTGCTATAGCCGCTCACGAAGGAAGCGCTGTGTATGCTCACATCTCTTGTTCCCTGTTCCCTGTCCTCTCCTTTGCTGGCTTAGTCCAAGCCGTGCTTCCCTCTGGTCCAGAGTATTTCCTCAACTTTCTATCTGCCAAGCCCACCTTTTTTTTTTTCATCACAAGAAAAAATTAAATCTATGGTAGTTTTTGTGTCCTGTCATTGAAGATATTCCTCCTTGCATAGAAATGGGATTTTACTGTTAAACATTTCATATCCACGTAGAGTGGATCTAATGTACATTTCGTGCATGGCCACATCTAGCATAAATTATAAATTCATGGAAAAGTGAAATAGACGTGTTACAAATTATCTTTTGTTTGCATTTTTATTTCACCTTGTTTATCCTCCTTGTATCTAGAGAAAAGTTTGCTTGAAATTAGAAATTTTCTTAAGAGTCACATTTCCAAGGTAGTGACTTTTCTTGAAGTGATATGGTCTGTGGGGAATAGAGGTTCATGGTTTAACTGTTAAACAGTGTACATCACACACCAGTACACCCTGAAACTGTACCCAACCAACCAAATACCACAGTCACCACTTTATGAGGTAGAAAGCATGAGCGGGATTTCTTATTATAAAAGAACTTTTTTCCCTTTACCAGAGAAATCAGTAATCAGAGTAAAGGTAGATATGTTAGTTAACATTTTAACAAATTTGTTTAGCCAAAAAATAAAATTAAATAAATGAACAAAAGAAAGAATGAACAAGTAAATAACACAGCAATCAGCCAAACCTGAAACTCTACTGTGTAGGATGCTAAGAGGATACAGTAAGTGGACCAAGAAAATAACTGTCGATGAGATACAGAGAATAATCCCCACCGCGAGCTCCACATTTCATCCGTCCCAGACAAGCAAACACAAGCCCCAAATGCTGAGAAACACTGTTTCACAAAAGGTGAAATGATGTCTTAAAATTATAGGGATTCAGTACAAAGGATTCTGTTCCCTTCCTTGTGTTTTCATGACAGCCCTGTCTCCAAAGCTTCCTTCCCAAGATGACTCAAGCCCAATACACCCTTGGCTATACCCAAGTGGCAAAAGGAAGTGGCAAGAGGGGATCTGAGGACCACTCAGGCGGGGACGCATCTCAGAGAAGAAGACGTGGTTTCTTCCTTTTGCATGAACAACAAGAATAGTGCGGTAGAGAAACGGAGGGAAGATTCCACCCGTCTCCCATGTTCATCACAAGTTTATGTAGGAAAAAACAAATTAACCAGATCCCAATGAGGGAGAGAACTAAATTCTGTCGTTTTCATGGGTAAAGGTATTTAGACCACCTCTGCAAAAAATACGCTGCTTGCTTTACAGGGAAAAATACTATGAGGGATACTTTAAGCAAATAACTCAACTGCATACAAATAAAATGTTTTGAAACCATTTTAAAATGGAAAATCCCAAATCCTGTAAGCAGAAACAGATGGATGGTCAGTGAACACTGCTCCCCAGGAGAGGGATGATTAAGCATGCACTGCCATGCACATGTTTTCACGTTTGGCCCACTTGCTGAATCCTGGAAGGCCCTCTAGTCTTTTTTTTTTTTTTTTGCAGTACGCGGGCCTCTCACTGTTGTGGCCTCTCCCGCTGCGGAGCACAGGCTCCAGACGCGCAGGCTCAGCGGCCATGGCTCACGGGCCCAGCCACTCCGTGGCATGTGGGATCCTCCCGGACCGGGGCACGAACCCGTGTCTCCTGCATCGGCAGGAGGACTCTCAACCACTGCGCCACCAGGGAAGCCCAGGCCCTCTAGTCTTGCACATCGGTTAAGAGTTTGGCTGCTGGAGAGAGAGAGAGTCCCTCGTTTCAAATTCCAACTCAAGAGTCTTGGCTAGGTAATCCAAAGTAAACTAGTTAAATCAGCTAAGGCTCGGCTTTCTTATCTGGAACTAGGAAATTAAGAATTGATATTCCCTGTAAGTTGGTGCGGTTGCTACGGAGAACAGTATGGAGAGTCCTCAAAACCCTAAAAGTAGAGTTGCCCTATGATCCAGCAATCCCACTCCTGGGCATATACATGGACAAAGCATTAATTCAAAAAGATACATGCACCCCTGTGTTCACAGCAGCACTATTCACAACAGCCAGGTCATGGAAACAACCCAAGTGTCCCTCAACAGCAGAATGGCTGAAGAAGATGTGGTGCATGTATGCAGATGTGGGTATTTCCTGTCTGCAAAATTGTGAGATTTTCACTACCAGCCTTCAATGAACCCTGATTTAACTCAAGGACTCCTTTAAGCCAAACTGAAGTTTACTTGTTGGAACACTGGGCATCCATCAGCCAGGTTAAGAACATATGCCAGGATCTTTAAGTTTCATGCTCAATTATTACCATGCCACCTACTTTCCTGCTACTGAGAGGAAATGAATGAGATGCCGTTTGAAACCACAGGGGCAAACGGTCTATTGACTGAGTTCCTACTTGGGCCAACCAGGGGCTGAACACTTTACCCACATCACTGATGTCTCACCACAGTCCTACCAGAGAGGAATTATTCTCTTTTACAAAAGAGGAACACAGCACGTCTGAATGTTACACCTGTGCCAGCAATCTTAAATTTGGATAGCTTTCTACATAGCTTTAGTTAAAGGTAACCTTTCTACTGAAGTGTAACGTAATACAGAAAACTGCAAACATGAATTTCACAAGAAATGATGATGTACATTCACAGATGAATTCCACAAAGTGGACGCAGGTAAGTCAAAAAAAAAAAAACTGGAAAATGACCAGCATCCCTCAAGCCACTCTCATGCCTGTTTGCCTGTTTGTTCAATTTCTATTCGTTTCTCTAGAACGTCGGACACGCGTCTGATTTATTTTAGCACATTATGCAGGGAGATGGCGCATACTCTCTCTTCATTACCTGAGATCGTCTAAACTGCATTCCTGTAACAGAGTGGTTCAGGACACAGCTGCTGTGGATGATGCTCTATGGCTTACCTCATGTCCCCACAGAAAAGCCTTCACGATGGTACAATTTATCAACGTGCTTTTGACTTTTAATGAAATCTGTCTTAGTGTGGATTCTCCCAAAGGAGACATTGAGTCCAGGACTTAAGGGCAGGTAGTTTATTTGGAAAAGGACGCTAGGAAGCAATGCTGAGGAAGTGAGAACGTTGAACAAAGAAAGGAGAGAAGCGAGAAAAGGTCCTCATCATGGGTATCGTGCAACTGAAGACTCAGAAAATTCAGAATGATTCCACTGAGGGTCACTTCACCCCTGAGGGTTGCTTCAGGGACATTAACCCCTCTCTGCTGGCTAGTCAAGCCTGCCCAGGGGGGATCCAGCTCCAGTGGGGTCAGGGAGAAGGCCTCCCGCCCTGCCACGCCAGGGCACGGTGTGTCACCTTCCCAGAACCTGAGCCAACGACGAACGCCTGCAGCACCAAGACCTTCTGTCTCAAGGGCGACTGGAAGTCAGAATTACACTGTGTTTTGGAAGAGCTATCACTGACAATCTTATCTCTTCATGGTTTATATAAAAGTATGTGCCATAAACACCACTGAGACCCAGGACGACGTATCTTCCGGGGTACAGCTGGCATCATCTCATGAGAAAACAAGCACCTTCAATTCCTCGTGTCTCTCTGCCTTGCCATCACTCATGGGAGCTCCAAGTGCACTTCTTAGCTGCCCTCCAGTAGCTTACCTTGCCCTTACCTTTCTCTCATAATTACTGCTCATCTCCTGATTAATGTGCAGGCTTTATCCGAAATTTTTCAGATGTAGTACACTGCCATGTGTGTTAAATGTTGCCCCAAATACATTTCAGAAAGAGACCTGAATTAGAAATAATAAATCAAAGGGCAAAGGGGAAAGAAATAATTCATGATGTACTGTATGGCAGCCAAGAGAAGTGAGTCAAAATAGAAGATACTTGTGTGGCGTCTAAACCTTGTTCAAGGCGTGATGCATGATGTTTATTTTAAACCCCACATGTCTTCAGTGTGCAGACGAGGACCCCACGGCTCAAGGGATCTGCCTGCCTGCCTGAACTCAATCATTTGGTGATGGGGAGAGCTAAGACCTGAGCGCAAGTCTGTCTGGATCCAACCACTTCATGCCATGACCCACAAATACAGAAGACAGTGATGGATATAATTCCTGATGTTGGAGAGATGCAATATATACGTGTACTAATACGTCGCATATTGTTATTTCTGCTTTCCTTTAACTTTTGGAACTTTTCCCCAAATCATAGAGACAGTGGAGAATGAAAGAGATTCAATCTGGGGTCAACATTTCCTCTGCTCTTGAAATGTTTCTAGAGCTAATCTATAACTGTAAGACGGCATACTACCCGGTTTGTCACATTATGAAAAACTTTGGAAGTTAGTAGGCTTTCTGTACTTATTGGATGTAAACATTTAGAAGCAATTACAAAAGAATTAGGGTATCAGTCATTTTAATCTGATACTATTTATTTTGAAAAGCAGATTCATGATGGTGGAGTGAGTATAAATTTCAGCTGAAGTTTGCTTGTGTTTTGGGGGAATCTGGCTCTTCCATGGGGCTGGCACAGGGAGAAACAACCCCTAAGAAAGCTTCCCACTGACCTACACCATTTGTTTTGAATAAAACTCAAGCTGGAGAGCTTTCTTTCACAAAAACGTTAACTTTCCTAATTCCAATTATGTTACAGCCTGGGTTTAACAATGGGTATGAATAGATTTACATCTCATAAATCAGTTTTATGGGAGCCACTAAGTTACAGTTTTTGGATGATAAACTTCCTCAATTTGGTCAAAATGGACATCACTATGTAAATAGTTGCTTCTCTGATGCGTCAGTGAGTTCCCAAAAGACTTTCCTGTCTCAGTTACTCAGGGTACTTGCACTGCCAAATCTTTGTTTATTCTGGACTCAGAGGGTATACCTGGCTCAGTTCACAAAGTTTACATGAGAACACAGGCACAAAAAAATGAGTTCTAATACACAGGGTGGCTTCAAATATTGAATAACGAATAGAATAAGGGCACACAGTGATCATAGTGGAATAGGCTTGATCAAAATGACATCCATAACAGACAACAGGTACACCCATACTGTTGTACTCAGGTGGGAAAGCCCTGGGATTAAATATATCTAAGGATGCTTCATCTCAGCCCAGATCTTAAAAAATTCAAAGAGGCAGCTGAGTTCAAATTAGTAACTCAGACTTCAATAGAAAGTGTGGAATATGGATGTTTCCTGTTTCTAAATTGGATTGAGATGGGTCTACATGTGTTATTTTGCTTCAGGATATTATCTAAAAATAACAAGTGAGAGAAATTTACAGACCAGTAATAAAATTCAGTTTGCTTGAGAACTGAAGCATGGTTACATGCCTCACACCCTCAATTATTCCCAAACAGCTGGCAAGGATTTAAAAATCATCAAAGGCCTTTATTAATAACAAACTCCATGTCAAACATGGATGGATTAGCATAGCTTTATTTGTGTTTTCATTTTACCACCATTTTTGTGGTTGCGGGAGTATTGACACATGCTGAAAAGTTGTAGAGGGTTCAACAGTGGTGCTCATGAATGGAAGAAAAATGTTCACACGTAGGTTCAAAACACAAAGTTGCTGATGGACAATACCACTCTCTCACATCTAACTAGAGACACAGAAAAACAGATGACATTACTTTTCATACTAGCTGTCATCAACGTCTGATTTGCTGTACCCTATCGTGTGGCTAGATCTAGGCCATATTTGGAATGTGCAAATGACTGGAAATAAGTGTTCACTAAACAGGACTTGCTAAGTAAAGTATAATAAGCTACACAATGAAATACTATGCATCTGTACAAAACAGAAGCATCAGATCTTTATATACGGATATGGATAGACGGTAGTGTTTGTTTACATTTGCATAAAGAAACTAATAAAAGTAGTTATTCATAATGGTTGGGTTGGGCTGAACGGAGGAGAGAGGAGAGGGAGGGAGGGAGACCCTCTACAAACTTTTTAATTCTTTCAGTAAGTTTATTTATTTACTTTTGGCTGCGTTGGGTCTTCGTTGCTATGTGTGGGCTTTCTCTAGTTGCGGCAAGCGGGGGCTACTCTTTGTTGTGGTGCGTGGGCTTCTCATTGCAGTGGCTTCGCTTGTTGCAGAGCACGGGCTCCAGGTACGCAAGCTTCAGTAGTTGTGGCACATGGGCTCAGTAGTTGTGGCACGTGGGCTCAGTAGTTGTGGCGCATGGGCTTAGTTGCTCCGTGGCATGTGGGATCTTCCCGGACTAGGGCTCGAACTCATGTCCCCTGCATTGGCAGGCAGATTCTTAACCACTGTACCACCAGGGAAGTCCCCATAAACTTTTTTATTCTTAAATAAATTCATTGTCCTTCCTGTCCAGGGCTTTCCAGTCATGGTGTCCCTCAGATCCAGATATTGCTTCAGGGGTCTTAATGTCCAGGAAAACCTTCCTTGAATGTTCTGGCTAGATCTGTTTTCCCAATTGTAAGTCCAACCATAAAATGTTCGTAGAGCCCTGGACTTTTTCTTCTCCGCAGTGTTGTTAGTGCCATAGTGTGTGTGTGTGTGTGTGTGTGTGTGTGCATGTGCGTGCATGTGCACACGTGCCCACATGTGTATGATCATTTATTTGACGCTCCTCCTCCAACACTAGGCTGTGAGCCCCTCAAGAACAGGGTCTCGGTCTTGTGACCACTGAACCTTCAGTGCCTGACACACTGCTTGGCTTTGAGCAGTTTCCAATCCCTGTTTCTCAACTGAATACACGGCAGTATGTCGACATCAATCAACCAATACAGACACATTGTCAGTTACTGTCTATATGTGCTTTTTTATTTACCTGTTTTACTTGAAAAATACAGATTGCATTGAGTTTCATAGGAAAAATTCTTCAGAAACATTCATCAGTTCGTCTTTTTGTGTAATAAATTTTATCAAAATACTTCTGCATTGTATTTAGAAAATATCTGTTCTTATAAAGTTTTCAAATTTATTTCCATAGAATAGAGTAAAATAAGTCCTTCTGTAATTTGTTTAATCTCTGTTATTTCTTTAATTGTATTTTAAATTTTGGATTTGTGGTATCACCAACTTTTAAATTGTATCATCTACTGACTTTGTTTTACTCATTTTCACCAAGAGTCAGTACTGGATTTATGTTTCATCATTTGTCTGCTTTCTAATGTTTAATTTCATTTTTGTACTTTTCTTTATTAGTTTTATATTTTTTCATTTTTTAATTCAGACTTAATTTTTAGAGTAGTTTAAGGTTCATAGCAAAATTGAGGTAATGCATTAGTTTTATTTTTAATTGTTTTTTCTAACAACTTCAGTTGAATGTTCTTCACATATTTTTTTCTATTCCGTAATTACTGAAAGTCATTCAGTTTCTTCTGAGCATGTTGTAGCTATCTACAACAAATTTATTTTCTATAAATTCTGCATTTTGAGTTTTTAATTTCTTTCACTCAACGATTAAGACACAGATTGTAATTTATTTTACTTAAAATTTTAAATACTTAAAATTTTCAGGGTGGTTTTTTTTTTACTTTCTGTTTTTCTCATTTTATTGTTTGTGATGGAATATGGTGGTGGTTACTATTTCTACTCACTTTAATCTTTTTAAGCTGTGTGTGTGTGTATTTAAGTGTGAGAATCTTTTGTTTTTAATAGGCAGATAAATTATCTCATTTACATTTATTTTTTAATTGACATATAACATTACATTAGTTTCAGGCGCACATCATGATTTGATATTTGTATATATTGCAGAAAGGTTACCACCATAAGTCTACTTAATATCCATCACCACATAGTTACAATTTTTTTTTCTTGTGATGAGGACTCACACTTACTGCTGTGACAGATATATTTGCCATTTTTTCTACATTTCCTTTTATCTTTTAGTTTTGGCTCTTAAAAGAATTTTCACTATATATATATATGGGTTTTTTTTTTTTTTTTTTTTTTTTTTTTTTGCGGTAGGCGGGCCTCTCACTGCTGTGGCTTCTCCCCCTGCAGAGCACAGGCTCCGGACGCGCAGGCCCAGCAGCCATGGCTCACGGGCCCAGCCGCTCCGCGGCATGTGGGATCCTCCCAGACCGGGGCACGAACCCGTGTCCCCTGCATCGGCAGGCGGACTCTCAACCACTGCGCCACCAGGGAAGCCCTATGGGGTTTTTTTGATAGAGTTTTGTTAATGGTAATAAAAAGGAAGGAGGTTCTGGGGTATTTCAGCAAAAAAAACCCAAAAAACAAAACTGATATTGTGCCCTTGTACTAATCAAAAAGAGCTAGAAACTATTACTCATAAGACTGTAAAAAACTTTACAAACTATTTGAAAAGGAGGCTAATTTACATTTATCTTTTGTTCCTGATATTCTATTTTTTTAAAATGCAGCTTCAACAATGATAAACCTCCTCTCTTATGTAAAGAAGAGAGAAATAGCCACATTGGCTTTTGATCTTGGTAATAATTCACAAAGATTCCAGAAAGAAATCATTTTTAGGAAATATCTCCAAGCTTTTTAAGAATAAGCTTCATGTTTAAGGGGGAAAACAGTTTTTACGTTTTTTTTTTCTTTAAGTTGCTTATGGCTATGTCTAGATGAACATAATTGATTTTTCAAGGGAAGATTCTGACTTTCTACCCTGAGACCATTTGAAACGTGCTATGTGAGAAATTCTGTACAGAAATTCATTGACTTAGACAGAATTTCAAATTGTTTCTTCTATCATGATCGCTCATCAACTGCTTTTGCTTTATCAGAATTGAAGTATTTTACCATCAAATGGTTCTGCTGAAATTCCTCTTTTAGACTAAGATTCCCTAAACATAAAATTCATTTAGCATAACATTGTGCTTTGCTGAACCTATTGTATTTTCCCCCCTGAGGCTAGTAAAAGAAAAATAGAATAGAAATGAACCTTAAGGACCATCCTTTTTCAATAGAGAATCATACTTAAATGTAAATGCTCATATATTTTTAGAATGTTTCCTTTTCATGGAAAAACTTTTTCAATGAATTTTATCTTTAATAGCTAAAGAAAATTTTAATATCTCAGACACTCTTCTGGTTTATTGGTTAAAAATATTTAACATGATCTTTAATGTTGGATATGCATTTTTAAATGTTTACTAGAAGAGAAATGGCACATTATGAAAATGAAGTCAAGCAGGACCCTGTGAGTCCTATTCAGCTTCCATGACCTTCCCTGAGTTCCAAAGGGCAGGTTAAAACAGTTGCCAATCAGGGAAGGGAAGCTGAAACCCCCAACAAATGGAAGATGAAGCATTCTTCAGAGAAGATCAGGAGACCACCTGAGGCCAGATTAAAGGAGTGCAGGCCCTGCACACACCTTAATCTTCTCAGCAACCCCGCCCTTGAACCACTGCTATAAAACTCCTCAGCAAACCCTCCTGGGTTGGGACACACAGTTTCTAGGGCAGGAGCCCACTGTGTCGCCCTTTGCCTGGCAAGGCAATAACGCTATTCTTTTCTACTTCACCCAAAACTCGTCTCCGAGATCCAATTCAGCACTGGTGCACAGAGGCTGAGCTTTCAGCATCAGAAACAGCAAAGCATGAGGTGTCTGGCCCCAGTGCTAACAGTAATTCATGGCATATCCAGGGCACGTTACTCGATTTCTCTAGAATCACCTTTCCTTACAAGTTAAGAGTTTTAGGCAATGATTTCTCAAGTCTCTAATGGGTTGAAGGGAGAATATGACACCACCAAATACACCTATTTGGCATGAGGATTATCTTGAGGCTGATCATTTTTAAGAAACAGCAGACACAGGAGAAGCTCTGAAACCCGGGAAGAAGTTACCCTTTTGTAAGAGGCATTTGCATTTACAAGGGAAACCTCCATTTGTAAGGGTGTCTTCCCTTCTGTACCAGGAAGAAAAGGATGCCTCTAAATCTCAAGAGTCTTATCAAGCGAGAAGGCAAGGACTCCAGTTTGCACGACCACCTTACCCTTGTTTACTGTGCTTTTCCTGGTCCCCTCCCTTACCTGGCTCTCTTCACTCCAACACCTTCTTTTGTCTGTAGCTGGAGCTGGTACTTAAGGGCGTGGCTTGGGCCATTTCAGGGAGTCACTCAGTTTGCCTGGGTATCTCCCCTGTATATGGGAGGTATACACATTATTAAACTTCTGTTTGTTTTTCTCCTACTAATTTGTCTTTTATTACAGGGGGTTCTCAGCCCGAACCTGGAAGGGTAGAGGGAGAATTATTTCTCCTGACCCATGGGGTCTAAATTATAGAAGGAAAATAGGTTCCATTTCTGTAGAACACCAGAGTTTCAGATGGTTCTATGATGTAAATCAGTGTGGACTGGGGTCAAAGTGAGACTGACTTCAGATGATGAGGCTGCCCTTGAAGGACGCTAAAATGAGATAGATGGTCACCTCCACATCTCCCGTATTTGGGGTAAGCTCTGATGTGGGGCTGCTCACATCGTCAGGGGATGCGTGTCCACCGACGTGATGAAGACGGCTCTGTTCTATTGATAGGATGGGGGGTGGTGACTCCAGACTTTTTTTTTATCAGCAATGAGAGGAGGAACTCTAGACAGGGAAACGGAGGGAAGGAAGCCCCTGGAGATCTTGCACTGGTGCCTGGGAGTCTGCAGGATGCAAGCAATTTGCCTTTCTACCTCAAGGGGGCTCAGAGTTGTGTTATATTTAACTAAAGAGCACTGGGAAAACGTCAGCCTTGTAAGATTAAAACTGGTCATATTGGCTTAGCCTGAGTTAGAGCTTACCCCAACCTCTTGTATTGCTTTAACTTTTCAAAACACATTATGGAAACGATTGAAATTAGAAGATGTGATTGTTTCAGTATGATTTTAATAATTATATATATTATACATAGAAAAATAAATCAAGCAAGTGACAGAAGATTATTTTTTCCCTTGAGACCCCAATTGGCCCTGTGTAAATTTGCTCAAGAGCATCCTGATATGTGAAGGAGGATGATGAGCTCCCAAGGGAGAGGGCTGTCTAGACCCTAACATCGTAACTTATATTGGACCAGACTTCAAATATCAATGGCTACAGAGACATTGGTCTGGGTGAACAGATGCATAACCCTGTCATGAGCCCCAATACACAGACGGGCAAGACGAGTTTATGGAGATTGCGTAAACCTGCTGACTGCAGTTCTTTCCGGCTCTGCGCTCACCATGCGTAGGGGCACTGATGCCAGCATGGTGGTACAGTGCCCAGAGCCCAACAGCATCCTTGACTACCAGTCACACAGAAGGCAGGTGCTACACTATCATCACCTTCCTTGTTTCAGGGGGCAACAGACAATAGTAGCAAGTGGACAGAGATACTGTTTCACAGGCAGTCTCAGGTTTAAAAAGCCACTTTCCGGATAAACAACAAGGTCCTACTGTAGAGCAGAGGGAACTGTATTCAGTATCTGGTGACAAGCCATAATGGAAACGAATATGAAAAAAAAATAGGTATATATATGTATGTACAGCTGAGTCACTTTGCTGTACAGAAGAAATTAACACAACATCGTAACTCAACTATACTTAAACAAATTTGTTTAAAAAGCCATTGCCACACCTAAAAAAAAAAAGCTATTTTCCATTACTGCCATTTTACCATTTTTATAATGACAGTGGTGATTATCATCAAAATGTCCAGTTTAGTATGTAGGCATGTATCATTTCAAAGGCTTGACTTTTAATCTTAAGAGACTGAAGTTTTCCCAATGCTCTTTAGTTAAATATAACACAACTCTTAGCCCTCTTGAGGTGGAAGGGTAAATTGCTTGCATCCTGCAGACTCCCAGGCACCAGTGCAAGGTCTCCAGGGGCTTCCTTCCCTCCGTTTCCCCGTCTAGAGTTTCTCTTCTCATCAATGATAATAAAGCCTGGAGTCACTACCCCCCCCCCCGCTCCTATCAATAGATTTGAGGTTACAGTTTAAATTCATCATGTTATATGTGGCCAACGTGCAGTTATGGAAAAATGGGGGAAACAGACATAACAGTTGGAAAAAAAGTCATCTATGTTCTTCTTCTCCAAGTCACTGATGACAAGAGGTCAAGCAAGAAGTCAGTGGACATATTTCCAAGCCCAGAAGTGGGAGAGAACAGAGCCAGAGCCCTCAGAAATTATTAAAATGTATTTGCTGGAATGATACCCTAGTGTATAAACAGTGACAAAGTTTTTTGAATGTGAATACAATGATTTTCTTCTCCAAGGTAATGGCCAAATGTGTGTGTGTGTGTGTGTGTGTGTGAGAGAGAGAGAGAGAGAGAGAGAGAGAGAGAGAGAGAGAGAGAGAGAGAGAGAGAGATGGGCTTACCGGTGTTACAATTTGCCTGAGCCTCCCTGGAACCTAAGTTAGAAGCTAAAGAGCAGGATCAACTGCTAGATCAGAAAAAGAAGGTTTATGCGCAGTAGGGATAAGAATTACTATACAAAATTTTAAAAAGTCCCGAATGAAAGCAGTTTTTCCTTCTCATCTTTGTTAAAAATAACATTTTTTTTTCCACCTACAGACTTTGATCATCCTTGGGATTTGGAACATAGAATAAAAATACTGGGTTTCTTTAAGGTTTGCTTAGATACACAATCAAAGTGACACTTTCTCTCATGAAAAGTGCTTTTCTAACCAACACACACATTAAAAATTTAAGATCACTTCTAACCAATGCTTCATTTAAAAATTAATTGAGAAGAAACAGGTCTCAAAAGAGAATTCTCTGTGAGCTGTAAATGCTGGTACCGGTAGACTGCACACGTCGGAGTTTGACAGCATCCCTTTGAAAGGCATGTTCTAACTGGGCTTTTTAACTTGCTGGAAGCAAACACATCTCTAAACTAAGTGTCTATAGCATTTACTGTATTGCACTCATTGAAGAACTATAAAAAGATAACATCATTAAAAACTGACTGAGGGAGTAAAACATATGTCACATTTCTAAGATAAAATGAAAGTATGGGAATTGCAACATTGAAATGTCAGCTTATGAATTATGTTGGAAAATGTACATTTTGATAAATGTTTTAATTCCTTCAAGTGGTTACAGGTATAATGATATAAACTGCACAAACAGAAGATTACTACTGTTTCTTAGAGCCTCATGAATCTAGGGAAGGAAATCTTCAACTTGGTTCAACCTAGAGTAAAATTATTTGTTTACATACTGTTTTTGACAAACTGAAGAAATTAATGATCTTTCATCTAACACAGCTGCTGTACCAGGAACCAGGATATGTCTTTTAAAAAAAAATTACTTAGTAAAGTAATCCTGCTTATGATAAAAAAATATCCCTTTCCCTGCACCTACCATTATGTATGTCATTCCAAGGAACAAACACTGTTGCAAAATCAGGATTTTAATTAACCTATGATTCTGTCTCGCTAACTCTAAGCTGGTGTGTATACCTATTTTTCTTGATGTATTATCTTGAGATAGAGACTATTAACTTTCAGCTTTTCTAGCTTCCTTATATTGATATTATACCCTCTCCTCTCCCATAATCCTCACGATTTAATCAATAATTTTAGTAACTCTTTAATTATATAATTTTAAATTTTGGCCACTACCCAAATCCATATAGAGGGTGGCTTAGGACCACCACTTCAGCAGATACGGATGTAAATTTTCCCTAACCTTCTCCCAATCCCCCCCTAAAAAGTCCCATCACCTCTCCTTTGCTTGAATCCCACCGCTACTGATATTGGCCATGTTTATTTCTGGAACTATAATTGTATTTTCTGTGCCTAATAGGTAGGTTAATTCTAGGCACTGAAAAATCAGTAAATGTGATAAACATCAGCATTATAAATATTACTTCTGCACCAATTTTTTTCTCATATGGTATTTTTTTGTAGAATGTATCTTACATTCTTACGTTCATAACTATCTTCCTTTTCTCCTTAATTTCTGTATATTTATCGTATTTAAAAACTCTCCCATGTTTCCTCATCATATACAAAAGGATACAGGATACTTTTTCTTTCCATAAACTACAGTCCTCGCTCCTGAGACCCCGGCCTTCTGCTCCAAACACAGCTGCTTGTCACGGACATTAACGTGCATCACTCTTCTATGTTTAAGTTTCTTAGATTACAAAGCTTCTCTTCTCCTGATTTAGTCATTTTATTGAAGCCCATACTTGGAAAGGATTAATGGAAGGCGGTATCTATCATTACATAACAGCATAACAAATAACCCCCAAGTCTGAGCAGCTTAAACAACAATCATTTATCTCACACAGTGTCTGAAGGTCAAAACATGGAGGTCGCCTAGCTGGGTGGTTTTTGCTCAGGGTCTCTAATGAAACTGCATTTAAGCCATTGGCCAGGGCTGCAGTCACCCGGAGGCTTGAATCTGCCAGAGGATCCGAGTCTAAGATGGCAAGTCACAGGAGACCTCGGTTCCTTGCTGGCTGCGGGCAGAAGGTGGTAGTTCCTCACCACAGGGGGACCCTCTCCAGGGCAGCCTCTTCACGGGGCAGCTGGCCTCCCCCAAAGCAAGTGACCCAACAGACTCAAAAAGACCAAGGTGAACTATGCAATGCTTCTATATAACCTAGATTCAGAACTCACACACCATCAGTTCTGCTTTGCTGGGTTAATTATGAAGCAAGTCACGAAGCCCAGCCCAGGGGAGGGGATCAGGGTCCACCTTTTGGATGAAGTATCAGTGAATTTGGGCACACAATTCTAAAGCCAACTTACGATTCTCAACCCGATCCCCCTAAACCTGAGGTCCTCTGCTGAGTTTATGATTCACCTCTCTATCCTAAACTGTATTCCCTGTCTTGACCAATAACTGCTCCCCTCAAGACCAAGGGGAGGAAGATCAAAGAGAAGAGGAGACTGAAAGCAAGCAGGGTCCTGAGGCGCCCTCCCTGGTACAAAAGCCTATCCATGTCCCCATTTCTTGTTTGCAGGAAAAAGGCTCCCACCTCCTAAAGCTTCCCTGAGCTCCAAAGGGCAGATAACTAATTAGGGAAGGGTGGGAATGCAGAAACAAGGGAGGAGCCATCAAGAAACAACAGTGCAGCCTCGGGGCGGGGTCCTGGTGCCTCTTCAAAGGTCACACATAACAATATATCTCTGAGTTCTTCCACAGGAAAAAAGGCCCCCACCCAGGTGGAGGATGGTAACTTCAGGCTGAGCACAAGCACATGGACCCCAGACTCGCTGGAACCAGAAGGCCGAGGACTTGAGATTCCCAGACCACCACCCAGTTACCTCCCGCCTGCCCATGAGAGGAAGGTTTCACACCCTGCAGCCCTCCCCCCAAATGTTGCCGATAAAAACTCTTCCCCCAAAACTATCAGGGAGTTCAGGTCTTGTGAACCCAAGCCACCCATTCTCCGTGCTTGGCCCTAAAACAATCCTGTCTCTGCTCCCAGCTCTGACACGTGCGTTTGTTGGGCCTTACTGTGCATCAGGCACATGAACTTGGGTTCAACAGCAATTCACTATTCCATCCTACTACTTCAGTGGGTACCACATTATAGTTTGAAAATCATTTTCGTTCAGGACAGTGCAGGTATTGTGCCATTGTGTTTTGCGAGGAAGTCTTGCGTATGAAAAGTTTGGCTTTGATTCTGTTGTAGGTTTTCTGAGTTGTTCTGCTTTGCTTTGTGTCCTGTCTGGATTTAGAATACACATGCCATTGATTCTGGTAGTGACGTGCTACGAACTCTTCACGAGCAATGAACTTGCAGATACTGAATGCCGCTTATGAGGGGAGAAACACAGGGTTAGGTTCCGGAGAGCCTCTGGTCACAACATTTCATCAACTGATCAATACATGTGTGATCTTGTTTATTCTGTGTTTCTTTGGAAAGACACGTTCTTTACCATATATTGTTGATTCCTTAACACTGGACTCATAGCAGTGTAAGTCATGCCTGAACGAAGTCTATGGAGCACATGCATTTTCTCCATAAGGCATACCACGGGCTTTTTGTGCTTAGGGACATGAGATAGCACTATAGCACTACACATGGGGCCACTGTAAACAGCAAAATCACTGAAATAGGGCTTCCCTGGTGGCGCAGTGGTTGAGAGTCCACCTGCCAATGCAGGGGACACGGGTTCGTTCCCCGGTTCAGGAGGATCCCACATGCCGCGGAGCAGCTAAGCCTGTGAGCCACGGCCGCTGAGCCTGCGCATCCAGAGTCTGTGCTCCACAACGGGAGAGGCCACAACAGTGAGAGGCCCGCGTACCGCAAAAAAAAAAAAAATTCACTGAAATAAACCACAAGGATGCCAAAACAGGGCATTAAGTAGACCACAAGTGCAGGCTCATGTTTACAGTGTGGGAAATGAAACAAGAAGACATAGTGTGTCTTGCCTGACCCAGCTGGGCAACTGTGTGTCTGGTGACACAAATCCTTCACCACTGTGTGCACGTCCACCAATGCCTGTGAAAGAACTGTGAGCACTGATTTTGGGGTTACATGTAAATTTTAGTGCAGACACAAAATTTTGAATCAGATTAAAGGTATGTTTTCTTTCTTCTTAGTGCTCAGAAATTTCACGGTGAGGCATACAGTGGGTCTATTTTTATTCACCATGCTTAGCTTTCAGTGGGGTTTTAGGATGCAGGCATATCTTTTCTGTGCACCGTTTCTTTGACCTTTCCACCTCTCTGTTGGCTCTGATCATCCTTTTGGCAACGTATACCAGTCACGAGTTAGAAAGGTAAACGGGAGTAGTGGTAGGAAGAAGAGAAAAATGTTTGTGAAAGATTCCAAGGAATGAGGAAATAGTTAAAACACTAATGAGAAGGGGATGATAATGAGATTTCAATGGAAGGAACGGGTAATCATATTAACGATTAGAGAAAACTTTTATTGCTTCCATGTGCCAGGCAAGGAACCGACCACGCTGTATGAAGGCATTAACTGAGTTCTCCTTTACAGCCCCAATCTGCAGATGAGGAAAATCGGGCTGAGAGAAGGTGAGGAATTTTCCCAGTGCCCCACACCAGCCAGCGGCACGGCTGCACTGGAAGCCAGGTCTGTCTAACTCCACTAGACACGTGCTAAACTCACTCCTTCTAGATTGCGTAGGGAAGCAAAGCTGGCCACCCCCAAAGCTTTGCCTCTTTTGCATGAGGATTATTTCTAGCCAAGAACAATCAAGGCCCCAAAGACTCAAAGAGAACGTCTGACTTTCCCCTAACTGCATGAGGAATGTAGACAGAGGACCAGCCCCAGGAAGGGAGCCATCACCCTAGATAATTATACTGTGAACTGGGTGTGTAGGTGGGGAGGAATCCAGCAAAGTCTACCTGTTACAATCCCTCTCTGTGTCCCTGTCTCTGCAGGCCCAGCAAACACTTGTTTACAAACACTTGCTTCTCCGTCTCCATGGGAACTGCCTTCCTCCCCTTTGAGGTCCCAAACCACAACCCCAACAGGCTCTTCTGTCGTAAATGAAGACGGTATTTAAGCAGAGGGGTTCTGCCATTTTGGCGAGTGACTGAGTTTTCCTGGGCCTCTCCCATGTGTACATGGTATTAAATTTAGATTTTTCTCCTGTTGATCTGTCTCAGGTCAATTTAATTCTTACACCAGACAGAAGAGCCTGGAAGGACAGATGAAAATGTCCTTGTTCCCGACAGAGGACACAGGTCCTTCACTCCCATTCCCCACACAGGTGCTGCACAAACACTGTGGTTTGATTCCCACCTCAGAGACCTCCTGCAGGCGTGTATTGCGAATATTCTTAGTGTATACCCTTGAGGGGCTCAACATAACGTACTCAATAACTCACCCTTTAGGGGACCCTTTTTTGTGTCCCACTTTTCCGTTCACCTACCAGGCTTTAGACAGCACGTCAGCACATTTGAGGGTCGTTTTAAACAGCAAAACCACTCAGATAAGGCACAAAGTTCCATAACCTGGCACGAACTAGACAGCACAAAGGACACTATGTACAGTGTGAAAGCTGGAACAAGAAGGCAGAGCATCACCTGCCCAACCTAAGCTGGGAAAGCAAGTGTCAGGGACTCAAATTTTTTACCACCAATTTGAGGTTACCTCTGCAGAAAGTTACGTGTACTACAATCCTTGCTTTGGGCTCTGCTGGTGCGAAAACCCAAACTAGATCAATGTTACTCCCAGGATTCCAAACTAGATAAATGGAGACAGTGATTCGATGAGGGCTGGACTAAGACTAGCTCGTCCATGGCTGTGTCCTATCTGCCTGGTCCAAAATCTGGGTGGGTGTAGGTCTCAAGAATTACTCTTTTTTCTTAAAGTATACTTTACTTAAATATTACATTAGTTTCAGGAGTACAACATAGTGATTTGATAGTTTTATAGATTATACTCCATATAAAGTTATAATAAAATATTGGCTATATTCCCTGTGCTGTACATTACATCCTTGTAACTTATTTATTTTATACCTAGCAGTTTGGACCTTTTAACCCCTTTCACCCATCTTGTCCCTCCCCGCGTGATAACCACTAATCTGTTCTCTGTATCTGTGAGTCTGTTCCTGTTTGGTTATATCTGTTCCTTCGTTTTATTTTTTAGATTCCACATATAAGTAAAAACATATAATATTTGTCTTTCTCTGTCTTACTTATTTCACTAAGCATAATACCCTCAAGAATTATTTTTCAATCAATCATTTGCAAAAAGTGCAAATGACTGATAGTCTGTTTCTTTGCCTATCTGTACCTTTCTTTTGTGAATGTGAAACTACCTCAGCTCAAAATTTAATGTGAGAGGTCAAACAGAGCATGCCGTGTACAGAAGACGACTGACCATCTGGTTGACTTTTTAAATACAGCAGAAACTATGATTTGAACACCAAAGTACCTCTGACTGACAATACTGAGGCTCTGATGAGAGGGACGAGCATTGGTGGATTCTAAGGAGTCAGGGTCAAGAAAAGTGGAGTCATTTTTTTTTCATATCAGAGGCCAGAGTTTATGGAAAGATTGGTGATGGCATCACAAGTATATTTCCTACCAAAAGAAACAAGTGTGTGAGCAGAAGGCTGGAATAAAGTAATCTTGCCAGAGTCTATTGTATTTGGTCAGGACGCATCCGTTCTTTCCAAGCCCCGTGGGTTTCTGCTGTCCCACCGTTGTCACTTCCTTCCCCCCTGACTACTCCTCCTCTGTGGGGATGTGCAGCCTTCTTCCCGTCACCAGCCTTTAAAAGTGGACGTCCCCACGGCTCTCCTGTTCTCACCATCCTACCCAATTCGTGGGTAAGCCCACAGATGTGTCTAACTCCTTCTTATACATGACTGACTTCTAAATTTATTTATGACTTTATTCTGATTTCTAGATCCATATTTCAAGTTATCAACAAGGCGTCTCTACCTGAACCCCCAACAGAGGCCTCACATTCATGAAATCCTACCCCTGGCTGATTCCTTCACTTCTACCTGCTTCCTCACATATACCATCCTTCCTGTGTTCCCTGCTTGGGCCAAGCTGAGGAAAGGTCACAATAGCTTACTCTCGGGACAATCTCTGGCCTAAACCATGGATGTGCAAAGCATTTCTAGTGGCTGTCGTGTTCATGACGTAGTGCCCCCGTCCACAAGGGATATGCTGTAATAATCACAGTGGATGCCTGAAAGCATGGATACTACCAAAGCCTATAGGTACACACCTGTACATACACACCTATGATCAAGTTTAATTTATAAATTAGGCACAGAGATTAACAACAATAACTAATAATAAAACAGAACAATTACAACAATATATTGAAATAAAAGTTATGTGAGTGAGGTCTCGTTCTCTCAGAATATCTGACTGTACAAACTGAAGGCCTTTTCCAGCCTAACTGAGCATGTATCGTGCACAGTGGCCGTCACTTTTGTAGTGACGGACAAGAGCAAAACGAGCACAGATTTCTTTGTCCTTCTTCACACTTTCACAGACAGAAGATTACTTCTTGCTGTTGATCTTAGCAAGCTCAGCATATTTTTGTCTTTACTGAGAACATTCACCATTTTGCTGAAAGGAAGCAGTCCATGGATGCTCTTTGGCATGTGTGAACTGTGTGCATCACTACTCTTGTGCTTTGGGGTCATTATAAAGTAAAATAAGGGTTCCTTGAACACGAGCACTGCTATGACACTCGACCTGATAACTGAGGCACCTACTAAGTCACTAACGGCGATTCCCTGAAGACAGGGACGATTCCCAGCCAGGGAGGGCAGGACGGTGAGAGATATCCCCACACCACTCCGAGCGGCGTGCAACTTGAGACTCATAACTTCTTTATTTCTGGACTTTCCCAATTAACATTTGCCAACCTCGGATGACGGCAGGTAACTGAAGCCTTGGCGAGAGAAACCAAGGGTAAGAGGACCACACCAAATGCTACCAAATCACGGTACACACCAAATCCTACCGGTCGGCACTCTAGTGAACCAGGTCTTCTGAACATGTGCCTCTGTGGGGATGTTCAGGGGCTACACTGGACGAGCCTCCTCATTCCTGTCCCCACAAGTGCACAGCACTCGTGGTCGTCTCCTTTCTGCTCCCCCAGGCTACCAAGGCTTTCCATCTCTTTCCCTAGTCCATCCACTGTACTGTTAACAGAACAGCCACCCGAGTATGCGAATATGGCCGTGCTAGTCTCTGGCTGACAAATCGTCCTCAGAGGGTGCCTATGTCAGTAAGCATGAAGTCTACATGGATTTTCATGGTGGAGCGTATCTTTCACGAACTGTCCCACTGAAGTCCTTCTCCTGCTTCCTGTGCGCCTGCCCATGTGTTTCGTGCCGTGGGCATACTTAGTTATCTCAAAGTCTCCAGTCCTAGACCCGTTCCCATGGACACTGCAGATATGTCTCCTGCCATCTTAAGACGCATTTCCTGGGCCAACTCTTTCTACTTAAGGCTTAGCTTAAAACTCTCTCTTATGGACCTAGAGATGATCATACTAAGTGAAGTAAGTCAGACAGAGAAAGACAAATACCATGTGACATCACTTATATGTGGAATCTAATTTTTAAAAAAAGATACAAATGGACTTATTTACAAAACAGAAGCAGACTTATAGATATTGAAAACAAACTTACGATTACCAAAGGGGAAACGTGGGGTGCGGGTATAAATCAGGAGCTTGGATGAACACACAGTACTATATGTAAGACAGATGACCGATGGGGACCTACTGTGTAGCACAGGGAACTCTGCCCAATATTCTGTGATAATCTATATGAGAAAAGAATCTAAAAAAGGAATATACGTATATGTATAACTAAGTCACTTTGCTGTACACCTGAAGCTCACACAACATTGTAACTCGGGCTTCCCTGGTGGCGCAGTGGTTGAGAGTCCGCCTGCCAATGCAGGGGACACGGGTTCGTGCCCCGGTCCGGGAAGATCCCACATGCCGCGGAGCGACTGGGCCCGTGAGCCATGGCCGCTGAGCCTGCGTGTCCGGAGCCTGTGCTCCGCAACGGGAGAGACCACAACAGTGAGAGGCCCGCGTATGGCAAAAAAAAAAAAAAAAACAAAAAAAACATTGTAACTCAATTATGCTCCAATAAAATTAAAAAAACAAAAAACAAAAAACACAGCTGTACGTGAATTTCTCTGTGACTGTATATCCCCATATGTTTTCTCTTCACCTTAAATATACCTTCACTGAGTACTTATCATTTTGGTTTTATTTGTTTTCATAGGAATCATCCCACTAAACACTACATTATCTGGGGACTTCCCTAGTGGTCCAGTGGTTAAGACTCTGAGCTTCCACTGCAGGGGGCATGGTTTTGATCCCTGGTTGGGGAACTAAGACCCTGCATGCCGTGTGGCATGGCCAAATAAATAAAAATAGATGCAAAAAAAAAATCCATAATGAACAAAAAAATCAAAATTAAAAAAAAAACTACATTATCTGGAGAGAGGATCTTTCATCTTAGTTTTTGTTGAGTGGGCCAAGAACACTCTATTTTCTATTTTCTCAGAGGAAAATTAAAAAAAAAGGGATGTTGACATTTTTCCCTCACCTTGAACTAAACGTCTGACCTGAAATACCAAAAGAAGAGTCTGTCTTACTGGTAATGAAAGTCTCTTTAGTCCCTCAAGTTACTTCTGTTGATTAAATCCAGCACTTCTCCACCCACACTTACTCTTCAACCTCAGATCAAAACACTCAGTGCAATAAACAAGTTGTTGGGAAGATTTAATGTGGCTTCTGCAGGCCCCCAGTTAGTTTCCAGACATTAAACTGGGGAACTCCTGTTTAATTTACATCTAGACTTAGTACAGGAGTCACTGTGGTAAAGCCATCATTTTTGAAGACCCAAGAGTTCAAACGGAGCTGGGTTTCCAAACCATCATTAATGATGACACACGGCTACAGCATTTCCTGAGAGTTCCACACAAAAAGGATTTAGAGCAGTTCAAATAGACTCATTGCTTCTGAGCTTGTTAGGAAGAAAAACACAGACAAGAATTCTTCACTCCCTTCACCAAATCTTTTCTGGCGATGAGGTCACAGGCTCAGGAAGATGCTCGACTCAACATCACAGAACAGAGAGCCTAGGAAGTCAGGGCTGGCTGAAAACGAGAAGCCTGAGTGTCTACTTGAAGAATGCACTTATCACCAAACTGGGATTCTGACAAAGTTCGCTTTTGCTTCATTCGTTTTCCCCATACAGTGGAAGGAGAGGAGCCTCATAACATATAACAAATGCATCAACAAATGTAGTTGCAATGACTTTAACATGTAAGGATGATAAAGCCTGGACACAGAACTTGGTTTCCGAGCCTGGAATGTCTGATGAGAAGTTCCTCTCAACACTTGCCAACACACATTCATTTTTTGTATCTCTCAGTTTTATAAGGAAAATTGCTTCTCTGTGCCCTTTCTGGTCCAGACTAACAGCAAAGGGATCGTGATTGCATCAGCATGGAAGAAAGAGTACAGTTAATCATGTACAAAGTAACTATCCAGCCCTGAGAAGCACTGGGCTGTCTGGCTGGGATGAGGAGTACCTACGGCCGGCAATATTCCATATAATAGTGATTTGAGTCACCAAAACAAGTCTATTTTAACTGTTTACGTCTATCAGCAGGGGAAGATTTTTGTCTCTTTACTTTTATTTTAATGACCTTTTTGGGAAAACATGTTAACTAGTACTTTAAAACACAGCCCCTTCTCCCCTTTTGAGTCTCTGGTGGGGAAGGATGGGTGAATTATATTCCACACAGGTCAGATCATGGGGCATCATCACCACTGGTCCAGGTAAAGACCCTCTGCTCTTTAGCATGGGTTCCTTTTCATCACTATTCCTCACCCCAATGTTGGAAACTATGTAATATGTTTCACAGGAGTTATTTGGTCATCTGTTTTTATGAACTGTGTAGCGTTTTATGTGGGTTTCATGTTTATGTAAATCATATTGATATAGATCCCATCATGTGTTCATATTTTCACCCCCAAACTGTGCTTTTAACTTCCATCCAACTTTTTCCCTTCATTTGCTCACGGAAAGAGTGGTAGCTTCTTCCGAAAGTCACAACCACAAGGTTACCTTGAAGCTTCTGTATTCCCTTTTAGTTCCGCCATGAACTCCACAACCACAAGGAATCAGATTCCCCCCAACAAACTGAGGGGGCTTAGAAGTGGATCCTTCCCTCGTCACACTTCCAGATGACAACACACCCCACCGGATACCTTGACCACGTGAGACCCAAGCAGAGGACCCAGCCAAGTCGCACCCAGACTCTTGACCCATAGAAACCGGGACCATGTTTGAAGCTGTTCAGTGTGTGGTAATTTGTTACACAGCCACAGCTAACTGATACAATTTCCCATAGTGACTGCAGTCTCCTCAACATCAATTCTCTGATCCAAAGACAACCTGGTGGAACAGAAGCACAGAAGCTCTTTGCTTCCCTTGGTCCTCAGTGCTCCCGGATACACCAAGGTCTAGGACCTAGGCACCTAATTCTCTTGACTATGATATCAAGTTTACAGCTCTGGGTTCACAAGGTTCAACTATTTTGATTCAAATCAGTGACTTTGAGCAACTGACTGGCATTGTTTGTACAACAGTTATTAGAGCACCCATCCCATATTTACACAAAGAAGTTTAATGAGATCATTCGCGGACATTTTCAAAGCACCACTCAGCACTTGACAAGCGCTCACCAAACAGTCACCATTAGGGTCATTGCAGTCAAACTAAATTTAATGAACGGGAGTTTGTGTGCCACAGGCAACAACACTAGGTTCTCAACAGTGGATGTTAAAGCTAAATGAATAAATTGAAAGAAATAACAATGGTGTTTGCTTGGGAGAGATGAATTGAAGGAAAATTACGGAATCCATCAAGACCTTCCACTTCTGGACACAGACAAGTGATTGGACTTTGTTCTCCCTTGACTTTTTTATTTCAAATCTAAATCTGATTTGAATATTAGGTCTCCACATGTTTAATCTTAGGTGTCTACAGCATCATGGACCACAGGAACATTCTCCTCCCACTGGAGGAGATGCAACAGTGACATGCAGACCAACATTTCACACTGAGCCTTGTCGGCCACTTCATGTTATCCTGGAGGAGGTTTACCTTGTGGCAAAAGCTTGAGTCTCAAAATGCAAAACCGAGGAGCAGAAAAAGGGCCAATCCGAATGCCTCCCTGAATTATGTAAATTTACAAAACAGTGTTTCGTCACATCAAAAGGAGCTGCCTACCTGGAACTTTTCACCGTGACAGCTGCAGACGACACTGGCCTCTTTTCTCTTTCTCCACTCCCAGAGACATGAAGCATCTTTCATCTTTTCCTGCAGAATCTTTCGTCCAACAGTAGCCACTTCCTGTTCTGACCCCTGAGCATGACTCGTTCACCCTGTGTTTGCAATAAACACACATTTTCATGAGCTCTCCAGTTCTCTAATCTCTCCCAGGGTCATGCCAAATAGAACCACAATGAAGTCTGTTTAAGAGATAATCTGGAACACGATAATACATTTCTGACATAAGACTAACCTTGCCATGAAGGATGGTGGTGGCACAAACTTAGGAAAGTGGTTTCCTATTGGGGGATTTACAAGGAACGGCAATGTGGGGGGGAAAGAGCCACTCTCCACAGAGCATCATGATGCGAAGATGGAAAATGTGGACAGATCAGAGGGGAAAAATAGTGTTTGCTGTTGGAGAAAAATCATAGTATCATGTAGGGGATGGATCATGATGGCTCTTAGGGCAAACACAGGCCCCACCTAGTTTTGTAAATAAAGCTTTACTGGAACACAGGCACACCTAGCTGCTTACATGTCACGTATCTCTGGATGCTTACTCGCTACCCCAGCAGAGATGAGTAGTTGAAACAAGGACCGCACAGTTCATAAAGCCTAATGTTTTACCATCTGACCCTTTACAGGAAACTATACTGAGCCCTGCAGAGCAGGTAGAGCACAGGGATTTTGGAACCAGTGAAAGATTCAGATTCCAGCTAGTAATTGCATCTTGTGGTTTTGGTATTGTTGACAGGACTCAAACAGGTAGAACTACATCTAGCCCAGAGCATTAGAGGTGTTTACCAAAGGGCAGTTATTTTCCCATCCCTCATGTAGACAATTCAACAAAAAGCAAATCACCGTGTTTCCGTACCTCTCACAGTGGGTATTATTTCAGAGAAAAGTAAACATAGCAGAAGACATCATGAGTCAGTGCGCTTCTGTGTGGATCAACTACATATTTTCTATATAATATTCACCAAAGTTCAGCTGGGAATTTCCCAACTAGGATTTAATTTAATAAATTACCTTCCATCAGGATGGTAGGTAATTTATTAAACATGACATTTTCTGATAATTTTTGGAGAAGAAAATTTATTGAAAATTGGATCCCAAATACAGGTAAAGATATAATGGAAAATCAATGTGGATGACCTACTATTTATACCTTTAGGTGAATGGGATCCTAAGAATATTATCATGGTCCTATGAGTTTTATCTTTGGTATTCAATTCTAAGGTACAATTTAAATGGAATAAAGGTGACATTGTTCTTGGAACAAAGGAAAAATAGCAAAGTAAAGACAATTAAAAAACTATAAATAGGTTGGAAAGGGAAAAAAATACCAAATGTGGGTCAGGCTTCAGATTTG
This sequence comes from Mesoplodon bidens, assembly GCF_964165515.1. NCBI lineage: Eukaryota > Metazoa > Chordata > Mammalia > Artiodactyla > Ziphiidae > Mesoplodon > Mesoplodon bidens. The sequence goes on from NC_138180.1 coordinate 48,488,828, forward strand.
ACTTTTATTTTTTGCCACTCTGAGCAATGGAGGCCGCGGTGAGCTACCAGTTATTCTAAAAGCAGCCCTGCGTAAGATCATGCAACAGCGTCTGTTGTTTTCACCCACCTCTGCCCTCCAGGGCTTCTCTTGTACTCCTGTGTCTGAGCATCGATACGCAGGAGACGGCCCTGTCTTTGGCACACCTCCTGCCCATTTCATAAAGCCACCTCCTGCTTCCTGGACCGAATACACCTGTTTTTCCCCAACTCACTCATCCTCGGCCCCCACCTCTTCTCCTCCACGCTGTTTTCTGGTCCCAACGATACACCTTCAATAATATTCACTTGCATAACCTCGATCTTGGTGGCAAATGAAAGGGGCATTTCTCCAGCACCTTTAACCAAAGTGTCCAAGAACTCTGTGAAGCCTGGCCAGCCTGGAGGGCATAACGTCTACTCAAAACCTCCAGCCGGTGACAAGTCAGAGCTCTAGGGTTTCCTTTGCAACGGGGTGCCAGTCCAGGGTCGCTGGCTGGGGAGTCTGGGAGTCAGTGTGAGGGACTGTGTCAGGCTTGGCAGTGGTCCTGCCCCAGCAGACAGCCAACAGCACCACCGGGGTGGGTGGGTGATGCCATCACTGGCCCACTGGAAGAACTCCGGTTGGACGAAATAAACATCCTTCGATTAAATAGCCATTTGGATGATGGAACTGCCACAGAGAGGTAGCTCTGTGGGCAAGAGCAGACTTACTGATGGGAAACATGTGTTCAAACCCTACTGTTCACTGTACCCATCTCAGCACTTGAACGTACCAGAATGTGTGTGAACGAGCACGTCTGGGATGAAGACATCAGTCTTGGCTTCCGTCTTGTGTATGTAAAATTGCTCCAGGAATGAATAGCCTAGGCTGTTTGTGTGCCAGGCTCTTCAACTGGGATTAAGACACAAAACATCGTTGTTGGGTGAGGAAGATGAGGTGCCCGGAATGTGAAATCTTCCAGACAGTGGGGCAGGAGGAGAACCCTGCTTGTGCCAGAATACCTGCAAAACAGGAAGAGAACAAAGACTTAGCAGCAGTTTACAGCTATTGCTTTTAGGTCTCTGACCAAGATCCCTGGAAGAACTTTTTCCTTCAAATGGAAATTTACCTCTTTGAATAGTCCCTTGGAAGAGGACTTCTAATTAGCAGAGAGTCTGCTGATGGGGACCATTTGCAATAGGGAGGCAACGCCCTTTGCCATAAATACTGAAGAGATTAAAAAATCGAGTAACAGTAAACACACACACACCTCTCCTAAAAGCTTCAGGGAAACCTAGATAACCCATTTATCCCAATGAAGCTTGGCAGGTTGCTAATTAGAACAATTCAACAAATTCAACGTGTACATTTAAGAACATGTTCAAGCTGCAGTGATTCAATTTCGCAAAACATGCATTCCATCAGGTCTGTTTGAGCATGGCCTCTCCCATGCCATGATCTTAGAGAAACTGGATTTGATTTATGAGGACTCCAAGGAGAATAGTCAGGGTTCGCCAGGCCCTCCCTTCTGTTGTAATCACAGAGAAGTCCCTGCTGTGTGGCGACCACACGCACAGTCCTGGGAGGGGTCCTTCAAGGGTGACGTGGGTGACGGCAGTTTGGCTGTTGTGTCTACATTGATTTTTTTTTCTTTTTCATAAAAAAAAGGAGACTCACTTTTTATTTGGAAGTAAAATGTCTTTTTCCCTAAAGAAAATGTCTGTTTTCTTTTGTCCATCTGTAACAATTCATTTATATCTCCTCAAAATTAAAGTTTTTGGCAGGCTTTCTGTCCTTGCAGAAATACATAACACAGAGAGTCTGCTACGAAATAACTAACTGAGAAGAAGTCGGAGCACACACGCATCATCTTATTCCCCCAGACCCTCTCCAATGAGATTCATGGGCTCCCTTGGTGGATACGGGTCTCCACTGGGAAAGGTCTACTCTTCTAGTGTCTGAAAACCATCCTGCTAATTCAAGGAGTGATTCGCCAGGTAGGTTTCAACTGGAATAAGCTTATGGAACATTTCAGATGGTGTCAATTGTGTTGCAACCAAGAGATCAAGAAACAGAAATGAGGGTGATTTCTCTGCCTCGACAGTGGGATAGATTACGCAACGGATGATAGTTAATTACTTACACGGTGTATAAGGATTCTGCAGCAGCCATGCCAGTTCTCTACATGGTAAATCAGAACCAAAGAATGTTTTGTTGCGTGGATAACTGGCTGTATTCACAGAAGAGAAAAAGATCTCTTATCTCAGAGAACCACATCAAAGTGCTCTAAGAGAACGGTTTCATTTTAGAGAACCGTTATCTATGATGGAAGCCCTGCTTTATTTAGCTACAATCTTGAACTCATCCCTCTTTTATGCTACAGCAGGGAGATAGGAGCAACGGGCCATTATTTTTTCAGGAGTCTTTCAGGCTACCAAAACAAAAATAATAATAAGCTTCTTTCTTTAAAATAAACAAGTAACCATCAGCACAGGAGAAAATTGCACCCTGCTGCGTAATCAACAGAAGCAATAAATAGAGTCAGATTAAGAAACAAAACAAAATACCTGAGGGGTACAGAGGAAAAAAATGACGCAAATGGTGCATCTGGGACCCGGCGACGCAAAGACTCAGAGTTCCAGTCTGCGACGGGATTTGAGGATTCCCAAGGAAATCTCTCTCCAAATATCTCCCTGACAGTATGCCTAAAACTGCTTGCTCAGGCATCCTCTCACTGGGATTGAAGGCTTCCCTTTAGGGTCTCTCAGAGATAGTTCTGCCAACCTGGGAACACAGTGGCTTCTGGAAGAAGCCATGAGTAAATATAAACACCCTCTGCGCCGTTTTGCAAATCACAGATAAATGGTGGCTCTGAGAGGGCGGGTTTCTACCAAGCAAAGTTTTGTTTAAAGTACGGGAGGGTTAATAAGCTGGGTACTGCCAGGGGCAGACGGCCCAAAAGAGACCTCAGAGGAGCTGGGTTCTGAAGGACCTAGGGACCGGCTGGCTAGAAAGGAAAGAGTGTGGATCAGAGTTCCGAGATGAGAGATGCGAAACCTTTCCACCTTCTGTATGCCCTGTAGAGGCAGGCTGGGCTACTTTAAGATGGAACCCTAACTTATTTTTGCATGACAAAGAGAGCACTTCTGTTTTCATTCCAAAAAAAACTTACCCTATGTGTTACACTGAACAATTTTAAAAAGAAGTTTACTTAGCTGGGGTATAGTTGGACACGACTGTTTTGTAGAATTCTACATTCTAATGTAGAATTTATTGGCTCCATGGCTCAAAGGCTTCCAGGTAACAAAATGAAGGTTCTTTAAGAAGGAGGCAGAGGGAAGAGTCGAACCCTATACGCTTCCCTCTGTGGGTCCCTCAGCCACAGGCTGGGGGAAGAAGAGATGCTTCGCATTGGACCCAAACTCGAAAGTGGGCGGGACCTTTCAATACCGGAAAAACGAGACTTCATCACAAAAAAATGAGACTCGTTTCCATAATTAGAAATGTCTGGAAAGCACTAGGGTATGGTCAAGTTGTCTTTAACGGTTAGGAAAAGGTCCTTAAGATGTAACGTGTGACGGCAGCATTAGAGAAAGACAAAGTGTCTTCCTCTGCGTCAGTTCAGAACTGCACAGCCCACGAGCTCCATTTTCATCCTAGGAGACCACAGGCACACTGCTTCTCTCTGTATCTCCAGCAAACCCACTTCTCCAAGCAGCTGGGAGTCACACTGCATCTTACCCTCTGCGTCACCAAGCATTACCCCATCCGCTACTCTATCCAGCGAAGAAACCTGTTTCCATTATCGCCCTCCAAAGAGATTTTTGAAATGTTTTTCTCCTAATCAACACCCCCTGATTGACTAGCCTTACAATCCTACTCCTGGGCATATATCCAGAGAAAAACATGATTCAAAAGGATACACACACCCCAGTGTTCAGAGCAGCACTGTTTACAATAGCCAAGACGTGGAAGCGACCTGAACGTCCACTGACAGATGAATGGATAAAGATGTGGTACACGTATAGGACGGAACATTTCTCAGCCATCAAAATGAATGAAATCATGTCACTGGCAGCTACATGGATGGACCTAGAGATGATCATACTAAGTGAAGTAAGTCAGGCATAAAAAGACCAAGATCATATGATACTGCTTATATGCGGAATCTAAAAAAAAAAAAAAAAAAGATACAAATGAGCTTATTTACAAAACAGAAACAGACTCACAGAGAATGAATTTATGGTGACCGGCGGGGCAAAGGGTGCGGGGGAGGGATAGACTGGGAGTTTGGGATTGACATGTACACACTGCTACATTTAAAATAGCTAACCAACAAGGACGTATGGGAAAAAATACAAAACAAAAAACACCCCGTGAAATTCTGATACCATGGATATCCCTGCATCTGTTTATATACTGTGTTATTTCATGCTTTATACGTAACATAATAAGATTTCTTTCCACTCTCTGTCCCCAAGAACATTTTCTGAGGATGCCTGCCTTAGCTCCCTGACTCCCTCTGCCTCGGGTGAAATAAAGAAGTGAGTCTGGAGTTGGTGGTTTTCCACGCTGTATACGAAGGAGGCACAGGCTTGCACAGAGCAGTCCCCACGACCACCCAAAGGAGTGCCGGCGAGGCACCATTTTGCCCATCAGCCACAAGGGCCACCATCCACCCATCCCATACTCTGCATGCACACAGTGGAGTGGGCCTTCCAATTCAACCTCAGCAGCTCTGCCGTCCTAGGTCTCCACTTCAGGGTTCTCTGCTTTATGCCAGTTTATAAAATTGGTTCGGGGTTTTAAAAAAAAGGGAAAAGTCCTTTTGTCTAAGTGTACCTGAATGGCCCGCACACTTTCAGCTTCTGGCTCTGTTTAATAAGGTGACAACGCCTACGTGAATTTTACTAAAAAGGCAAGTATATACTCACAAGGCCTCAAAAACGTTGGTGGGGTCCCACCAGACAGGGAGAATGTATCCTTTGTGGAGGCTGTTCTGTGTGCCCCTCAGATCACTCCCACTGGCCCTTTGCTGATAAGCCCACTCCAGTCACCCCTGGAAGACTCCTACCAGTGATGAATATTTATAGCTTTATATATATTTTGGAAAAAAGTTGAACCTATAATACAGCATGTAGCTTTTTTGGATTTCATTACATTTCAACTGCATTACACTCAAGGCACTATAATGCATTCAACGCATTACATTCAACTGCATTCCATTTCAATGCTAACTGAAATTAAAATATGACAACGCTGTGACATTTGATTATGATCTTTCTGGGCCTTATTTCACGGCGAGCAAACTTCCATACAAGAGGTCAACACCGTAACAATTTCACGGCTCTTCCCATTGGTACAGCTTGAGGCAGGATGATCCAATCAACCACAGCATTCAGCTGATTCGACACAAAAGCAACAGAACTGCAGACATGGATCCCCGGTGTAAGTCTGCCTGAAATTCTTGCCCTGCTATGAAGAGTTGTTAAGCAGCAACAGACATATCTTCTTGTTAATGAATGAGATGTCACGGGAAGACAGAGAGGGGAGTGACTGACTCGGCTTCGAGGCTCCTGTGACAGGGTCAGGTGATTTTGAGCTGAGTTTTGTAGGGTCTCGCCAAGAAGAGAATGCAATAGGATTCCAGATACAGGAAATACCTTGATTAACACATCCCAGGAGGCTTCCCGTGTATGGTATTGCCAGCTAGTTCTTGGATTCTGCAGGCAAAGTTGATATGAGATGTGGCAGAAAGAGGCGGGGGATGGGAGCAGGGCTGGTGGAGAAAAGAAACCACTCAGTAAGCTTTCCTCATCCTCAAGAATTTTACACGACGCCAACGTGCCTGAGGTTTGCCCTGTAGGTGACGGCAGGTCCCTGAAAGCTTTACGCAGGGGAGAGGGGTTTGTTTTTTATTACTTGGGCAAGTCCAAAGTCGCACAAAACGTAGACAGTAAGTATAAAAGCCATGCAGTGTGAGTGTGTCAAGGTTAGGTCTGGTGATTCTTACATCCTAGACTCAATATTACGCAGAAGCCCACGCCACTGAACTGAGTTCTACCAAGATTTCTACTGAGGGTAATATGATTAAGTTCCACTTAAAATAAAACCATTTGCAATCATTTAAATACAACTGACCCAATATTTGGTTTTAAGTATTTCTCTGAGCAGAGACATTTGCATATAGATGTAGGTGTAAATCAATAGGTGAGGGCGAGGGAGAATACATATATATCTATGCGTATATTTGAAAAACGACAGATTTTATGCTATTTTAACTCACTGACAAAAGTCTTTGAAAGGTTTTGAACTCCAAAAGAAAGTACAGAATTTAAATCCCAAACAAGAACAGTGAAATACTGAATTCAGGAGAAAAACTTCAGGCAGAGCCCTAAAGAGATTTGAAAATTGCAGAATTTCTTTAAAAATTCAGCAACCTACAAATCTCAGACAACCGCGAAGGGTATTCTCTATTGAGTCTAGTACTAGATTGGATCTTGATGGATACAATTATACAATTAACTGAGGAGATATGAGTTTATTTTGTTTTGATGAGCAAGAGAGATTTTGCTCCAAATATAATCTGTGCCAGCTGGCCAATTCAGGTCTCTTCCCCTCTTCTGATTTTCACAAACCAAGTATGTGCGTTCTACACACCGTGCTGGTAACCAGTAATTGTTGCCTGTAACGCACACTGGTTGGTAGGACATATGCGAGCATTTCCATACATCTAATTCCAGAATGAGTATCGTACTGTGGGTGGAAAAGTTCTTAGCATTTATGAGATCACTGCCAATCACCATGTGTATTTTCACAGATAACTTCGTGTTCAAATGTAAGCAAATCCACGTGCACATTTTCCAACTGGACGCATGATGGCAGGCTCATAGCACATGGTTGGGAGAGAGTATGTACAAGCTCCATTACTCTGATGACTGATCAAATATCATCAATTTAATCATCTTTCAAATTACACTCTCTTTACAAAAGTAGAGGTTTTTGTTTCTTTGCCGTATATAGCAAGCTGAAAGCTGTGATTCTTCCAACATGGAAAATAAGCTTGAGCTTCTTAAAATCAAATTAATTTTTGAAGTGGCTCTTCCTTAAAAAAATTAAATATAGAAGAACAAAACCAAAGTTTACTGAGAGAGATGGATAACTTACTTCGTAGAAGGATGTTTTACTTTACAAGAAGATTCACAGCAGGATTCCTTGAAATACTGGACATACCTAGTGCCCACGCATGTGCAAAGAGTTAAGTCATGATCTGGAAATCATCCGGTGCATTATATTATCAAGGAAATCACATAAACACGTAAACTCATTTATGTTTAAACTCTGCCCGCGTCTAGCATTTCTTCTCCTTAGTGTCTGTCCACAATGACGGAGAGAGAGTTACACAATGTTGCCCACAGCTGCTTATAACCTTCTGAGAGCCGCTCGAGAGAATCTATTTCAAAGACACTCAGTGTAGGCTGGATAAATGGTTTGATGAAATAGCTCGGGGGGTGGAACCATTTCCGAATCTAAAGTCTTTTCCATCCATCTCTTTCCCAGGAGGTTTACTGGCCACTGCTTGCACATGACTTATGCTAAATGACCTCATGTACCAGAGCGGCCTGTCCGATCACTGTTAGATGGAAGTGAGAGAGTTCTAGCAGATGATTAAGCCAGGAACACAGGCTCATCCTATGGAACTGGATGCTATGCTCTGATGAGCTTAGAGACATAACACTGAATATAGGAAGATGCCAAGGATGATCTAACTGGACGTGGACTTGGCTGAGGGGCCATGTTTATACTAGAGGTAATAGGAAGCTCATCATCTGATGTATACTGAAAACTGAAAAACCAAGCAGCAAGGAATGTCATAGCACTATTGTTATGAAAATAACATGGGCTGTGTTTTCGATTAAGGAGCTGTGGAAGCGTTTGTTCATAGCTCACTCAGGCCAGGGAGCAGATTTCCAGGTGAGGTGGGGCACAGAGTGCCCTTTAGATCATCCAGCTTGACTTGTGTCGTCTCTTTAAACAACAGACACATGGAAAATTTCTAATCAGACACACTTTAAGGAGGCTCCGTCATTTACTTTCTGGTTCCGGAACTTACTCAAATTTTCCGGTTACAACTGCCACGTCACCCTTCTTCCAATACAGAGAAATTCGGGGTCTTAGCTCAGGCTGCTGGGACACAATTCTCATATACTGGGTGGTTTAGAAACAACAGACATTTATTTCTCACAGTTCTGGAGGCTGGAAGTCAGATGAGAGTACGAGCATGGTTGGGTTCTGCTGGGGACCCTCCTCCTGGTTCACAGACAGAAGAATTTGGGGTACACAAACATTCAGCCCATAACAGTATTTAATAAACTTTAGTCACTAAAAGAAGAATCAGTGATTAGAAATTATTTGCTTTTACTGATTCAGATTAAGTTGCCTTTAATACACAAACATTCCTTTAAAATGACTCTTTAGAAGTCATTGTATCTCTTCATGTCTGATGGTAGATGATAGACTAGATAAAATGATAGATTACAAAATAGATTAGATAGACAGACACACAGAGAGAGGGGGAGAGAAGAAAGAAGAAAGGAAGGAGAGAGGGAGGGAGGGACCGAATGAAGGAAGGAAGCAAGGAAGGAAAGAAGCAAGGAAGAAAGAAAGAAAGGAAGAGAGAAAGGAAGAAGAAAGAAATAGTCATCCTGGGTTCCTCCCAAAAGAAAGCTTCAAAAAATAACTTTTGTCCAGGTGGCTTATGTAGGTGGTGATCTCAGGAATCAGGGTAAAGAATGGAAAGCGTGGTGGATAAATGGGGCTAATCCTCCCCTATCTGCTTAGGTCTGTATAGATAGGCTTTTGGATTTCACCTTCAGGTGGAGCATTTACAGTTGACCCTAAACAACTCAGGAGTTAAGGGCACTGACCCTCTAAGCAGTGGAGAATTGGCATACAACTTTACAGTCGGCCCTCTGTATCCATGGTTCCTCCATATCTTCGAGGTTCTGCATCCCTGGATTCAACCAACCGGGCATCCTGTACCACTGTAGTATTTATTACTGAAAAAAATCCACGGATGAGTGGACCTGTGCATTTCACACCCATGTGGTTCAAGGATCCACTGGATCCAACAGCATTCAGGCCCTACGGACGGTGGGCCATCCCAGGGGTGTTAACCCCTTTCACTTCTGGATTAGGAAGCATGCTCAGAGCTCTCCCCTGTGGTCCTACACAGCACAAGCCTGAGAAGGACCAAGAGAGAAGGCACAGGATGACCAGCATGGACTTCTGAAGGATGATGCCGTCAGGAAGAGTGAATCAGCCCTGCAAGGACCGGCTCAGCACAGCAACCGCTGGGCTCCCAGAGAAGGAAGGCAGGCCAGTGGCTGTGTGGCTGTCATCCGGAGGACGGGTCAGATACAGAAGATACAGAATGTACGGTTGCTTGGTTTCTGACAGGCATTTTTCCTGCTGACAGTGGTGTTGGAGTCTTGTTTTAGTGGCTAAAGTTCATTAAAGACTAAGTGTTACAGACTCGATGTTTGAGCCACAATCACGGCTCAAAGGAGGTGACTCCCTACTCCACTTGGACAAAGCAAGATCAGGGGTGCTTCCGGAAGATCTTCTGTGTCATCATTGCTAAGCCATGTCCATCAGCCATAAGAAAACAGAGGTGAAAACAAGTTTTCTTTCTTTTTTTTTTTTTTTTTAAATAAATGTATTTATTTATGGCTGCTTTGGATCTTCATTGCTGTGCACAGGCTTTCTCTAGTTGTGACGAGCGGGGACTACTCTTGGTTGTGGTGAGCGGGCTTCTCAATGCAGTGGCTTCTCTTGTGGAGCACAGGCTCTAGGCACACGGGTTTCAGTAGTTGTGGCACACGGGCTCAGTAGTTGTGGCTCACGGGCTCTAGGCACACGGGCTTCAGTAGTTGTGGCACGCGGGCTCAGTAGTTGTGGCGCACGGTCTTAGTTGCTCCCCGGCATGTGCGATCTTCCCGGACCAGGGCTCGAACCCGTGTCCCCGGCATTGGCAGGCGGATTCTTAACCACTGCGCCATCAGGGAAGCCCCCAAAGGTGAAAATATAATTTTTTAGTCATTAAAACCGATAGAAATTTCTATAGTATAATTGGTCTACATCCCAAATGTAGTGATCTCATCAAAGATAACATGTCATTTTCCGACACGGTAACATTTTTATCACATCATTTCTTTAAGACAGTGGAAAAAAGCATAAAAATCACCAGTCTGTTTTTCAAATGCAGTATTGAAACAGGAATACAAATACACAGTGTTTATTCTAGATTCCACCAACACCGAAGAGGATCATATAACTTGTGTATGGCCAGAAAATAGAAAAATTACTAGTAGTCTTCCAAAGGTTGAAATCCACTCTTGGGCATTTTTGGGTTCTTATTAAGGTTCTGTCTCCACAGGACGCCAGATATTATGAATGAGTCAAGAGAGCATGAAAAACGTGCAGGAGGAGTAAAATTAATATGAAAGACAGTAATGGTATTATTGCATATGGATTTTAAAAAGACCAGCATGATATAAAAATTATCTTGTACATTTATATGCATTGTCATAAAATTGGAGCATCTTTTCTTCACTGAAATTCAAAAACAAAATTACAGTGTTGTTGCTGGAAGCTGCTCCCTGTAAATCTTCAAGAATTTGAGGGATATCCATTTGTCCTGTAAGAGTTAAATAGTTCTGCCTTGTAGCAAAGACATATAGAAAATGACTTTTTGAGGTCCCTTGCAGTTTTTAAAAATATTACTGAAAATTATTTCAGGAGCCCATAGAACAACTGCTTTTTCTCTTTGTAATAAACAGGTTGTAAGAATAATGCTTTAATGATGGTTTCTGGATCATTCAACCCATCAACAGGGTCTTGGTATCTAGTCTGAACTTTCCTTGCCTGGGTTGGGTGGCCCTGTGGAGCACTGTCCAAGGGTCTCAGTGGATTGACTGAGTTTCCTGAATCAGGCTGAGACTCTCCGTTCAGGGACACAAGGGTTTCCATGTTTAGGCCAAGGAGTCCTATAGAACACAATCCACTGGCACACACTTCCAATGCACAATCTGGTGGGGTTTTCTTTGTCTTTTAATGGTACCTGAGTCCCTTACAGTCAAGTGTCCTGAAGCATCAGTGTCTAAGACTTCATTATTTTTTTTTAAATCCTGAGATTTTTCTTAAATTATGTTGGCAGTATAAGAGCAATGCAGGTACTGAAAGTTACAAAGGAATAAGGTTTCAGAGGCACGACAGTAAGCAAAATAGTACAATATCATTATCACCACCAAATTTTAGCACTACGTGTCAATTCTTCATGTGTTAGAAAAATGTATAGTGATGGTCTTACTTGGGTTTTTTCCATGCACCCTAATGTTCACTGCAGCGCTATTTACAACAGGCAAGACACAGAAGCAACATAAATGCCCATCAATGTAGGGAAAAAGAAGATGTGGTACATATATACACAATGGAACATTACTCAGCCATAAAAAAGAATGAAATAATGCCATTTGTGTCAACAGGGATGGACCTAGAGATGATCATACTCAGTGAAGTAAATCAGACAGAGAAAGCAAATATCATATCAATTACATGTGGAATCTTTAAAAAATGATACAAATGAACTTACTGACAAAACAGAAACAGACTCATGGACTTAGAGAACAAACTTACAGTTACCAAAGAGGAAAGGGGGGCCAGGGATAACTGAGGAGGTTGGGATTAGCACATACACACCACTATATACAAAACAGATGAACAACAAGGACCCACTGGATAGCAGAGAGCTATATTCAATATCTTGTGATAACCTATAATTGGAAAGAATCTGAAAAAGTATTACATACAAGTGAATCACTTTGATGTAGACCTGAAACTAACAAACATTATAAACCAACTAGACTTCAGTAATAAACAATAGTTTGCAGCTTCCCTGGTGGCACAGTGGTCGGGAGTCCGCCTGCCGATGCGGGGGACGCGGGTTCGTGCCCCGGTCCGGGAGGATCCCACATGCCGCTGAGCGACTGGGCCCGTGAGCCATGGCCGCTGAGCCTGCGCGTCCGGAGCCTGTGCTCCGCAACGGGAGAGACCACAACAGTGAGAGGCCCGCGTACCGCAAAAAAAAAAAAAAAAATAGTTTGAGGGCAAGCAGCTCATCCAGGCGGCAACTGCGAGACTCGTGATGAAACAATGAGGCGAGGTCGGAAAGGAGCGGAAAGGACAGTACTAGTAACTGGAATGCTGATGACCGGGAAACTGCCATGGATGACAAAGCTCAACCCCCAGGGAACCTGTGCAAGACTTGAGGAACAGGTCTCAGAACGTCTTCCTCCTGGGACAAGGAATATAAATCCTCTACCTCTTACCCCTCTTTATCTGTGGGTTACTGCGGATTAGGGTTCACCAGGGACCTTACTCTCCAGCACATGCAAAGGCCAGGAATGCTCTAGCAGCCAGAGAAGGCCTTGGTCTGGGGAGATGCAGGTACATGAGGTGAGAAGCTGTGGACGCATGAAGAAATCGTTCACCAAGATACACACGGCCTGGGAGAGAGCTGGAAAGAACGTCCGGGGTGGCCGCAGGCTGCCCTAACCCACCCAGTCAGTTATGACACAGCACTTACTTCACGGCAGACCATGTGCCAGACGTGGGCACCACAGGAAACAAACAAATTCATTCTCTTCTTCTTCTCCTCCTGGCAATTTTCTAATGCTCCAAATAAAAACTTCAATCCCTCTAGCCAGGCTTTCCCCACCAGCCAAATGTAGGGCTCTCTCTTTTCTGTACCCCACAGCATTTTGGTCACATTTCCATTTTAACACCCACCGTGCCACAGAACTGAGTAGGTGCCATGTCTCATTTATCCAACACTCAAAAATGTTTTCTGAACTAATGAATGAGATGGTCACTGTGTTAGTTTTCTATCACTGCTGTAACTAGCTACCAACCACAAAGGTAGTGGCCTAAGACAAAGGGATGTTGTATACTTCTGGAGGTCAGAAGTCCCACACAGGTCTCCTGGGCTACACTTGAGGTGTCAGCAAGGCTGTGCTCATTCTGGACGTGGATCTGTGTCCTTGCTACTCCCTGCTTCTGGCTGATGCCCGCACTCCTTGGCTTGTGGACCACTCCTCCCTCTTAGAGCCATCAGTGCCGCCCATCCCCGACCATCCTTCCACAGTCACATCCCTTGTCTGACTACAGCTCACTCGGTCCCAGAGACTGCAAGGAGAGATGTGCGAACCCAGTAACCCGCAGGTTTTTACTCCGTTCTACAGGGTCCGTGGTTGCGTCCTCTGGGCAAAGTATTGCCAATGAAAGCACAGCATTGTTCTCCTCTTCTCAGTAGAAGGAGAGGCAACCCCGACCCTTGGTTTCCGAGTTTTCTTCCCACTCCTTTCACTCTCCTCTTCCTTTATGCTACTTTGGCCAATGAGGAATGTGCAACATGATTGCCTGCAGTTGATAATTCTGTCTATAACATTCATCAGGTGATTTCTTGCCTTCTACTCATCTGTGCTGGTCGAATGTGATGCTGCTTCATGGGTTGAAGAGGCAAGCCCGGGGCACAGCGGGTCGGAGATCACTGGCTTGCAACACCTTGTAATGAAGGGGTAACGCTCTCATGAGTTCAGCAGAGCCCCTCTTGCGGAAGAAAGGATCCCAGGAACGGCAGTAACCTTATCAAAGTACTCCAGCATACGCCGGTTATAACACCATGTCTTTCTCCTCACCCCCACCAAGCAGTGTCGAAAGCAGTATTCATATATCAGCATGGTGTTACCACTAGTATTAAAAGGAAAGTCGGACACACAGTTCAGCATTAACCGTGCGCGCGTACACACACACACACACATCATGAAGGTATGGGATTTAGTGTAATATTTTTCATTCTGTATTGAGTGATAATAGAGATACTGTGATATTAAAAAATTAAATATATCGCAGGCTCAATATGAAATACCAAACCTGATTATCTTAAAATATTAGTATGCATTAGAATAAAAATGTTAGATATTAAATATTTTATATATGGATTATAAATTGTGATAATGATAGGAAAATTAGCAACACGTATCTCAGAATAAACATTTAACCCCAAAGGGTAGCAACTAAAACCACTATCACATATTCAAAAATGCCTCCCATGTGCATTCAAAATGACTTCATGCGTATTATATCCTATCTACACGTCATACCTCTTCAAGCTACGTTCCCCTTGTATGGATGGGAAAACGGAGGCCCAGAGAAGTTAAGAAGCTTACTAACCATCCCAAAATAACCAGGTCCTCCAGCTGTACTTAAAAAGGACCTGAAGAAGTTAAGTTAATTATATTTTAGCCGAAGCTACCAATGGCAAAGGACTATGAATAATTATAGGAATTATTTCCCTTTTTGTAATAGCCTTTGTTTTTTAGAGCCGATTTAGCTTCACTGCAGAATTGAGCAGCAAGTAGAGAGAGCTCCCATATACAGCCTGCTCCCTATACACCTACAACCTCCCCCTTTAGCAATATCTTCCACCAGAGTGGGACATTTCTTATCATCTGTAAACTTTCACTGACACGTCATCATCACCCAACTTCCAGAGTTTACATTAGGGCCCACTCTCAGTGTTGTACATTCTATGGGATTTGACAAATATCTAATGACTTGTATCCACCATGAAAGTATCATGCAGAATAGTAGCACTGTACCAAAGAGTATCAATCCGCTTCACTCTGTTTATTCACAATTATTTCCTTCTGAATGTTATATCCTATATTATTTTTTTACTAATTTTTTAAAAAGTCTTTACTGAATTTATTACATTATTGCTTTTGTTTTATGTTTTGTTTCTTTGCGAGGCATGTGGGATCTTAGCTCCCCGACCAGGGATCGAACCCACACCCCCTGCGTTGCAAAGCGAAGTCTTAACCACTGGACTGCCAGGGAAGTCCCGATCCTATATTATTTTTTAAAACCTTGTTAGATCATGGTTCTCTCAATTGTAAAATGAGGTATCAAATTATCCCTCTGTTTCCTGCAAAAATATTATGAATGCATTTGCAAATGGAAAAATCTATCTCATCTACAGAATTTTGAAAAAAAAGAACTATGGATCAGGTTTCTTCAATATCACATAAGTTATTCAGTATTAGTTCTAGCTCTATGAAATTCAAAGAAACCAGGTTGCACACTGGCAGTAATCCAGAGTTACAGGCCTAACTCACCCACAACAGTCCCAGAAGGAAGCTGAAGCCATCTCTACAAAGTGTCCAGTCCGTTCAATCTAATATATTAAATGACAGCAAATATTAAAGACACAGCATTCCCTCAAGGCTCAAATTATATATCAATCTCAGGATGGATCTGACTTAAAGAAGGAATTAGGTATATGAAAATAAACAATTTTACTTCAAGCATGGAGTTAGTAACAGAGTTACATGGAGCTATAGCTAATTGGTTATGCATAGTTGATTGAACTAAAATTCACTGGGTGAGCTGTACGTAAGGAAAATGGAAAACAGTAAAAGAGGAAAAATGGAGACTTTTAATAAAGTACAGTCCTTGCTCTTAGAGAAAGAAGTTGACAAATAAATATGTTTTTCCCCAAAGCATGCCAAACTTTAAATAAACCCTGTTATTTAAAGTTAACGGCTGTAATAAAGAATACTTTGCATTCAGTGTATATACGTAGCATGATTTGAAAGCTGGATGCTTCCAATTAACATGACTAATGCCAGCTACTAAACTACTGAATAAAAGAACTACAAGTATGATACCAAAATGGGTCATGGAACTATCACCCAAATGAAATTATAAAACCCTCTTTCTGTCCCATGGTTGTACAGTGTCTGAATTCCCTTCCACCGGTCGTGTCTTTGAGGCGAGGCAATTGTTTTGGGGAGGATGAGCTCGTTAGACCATTATTAATCACCAAAAAAACAGCGTAGTGCTCAACTGTTTATTCTCCTACTCAAAGAAAAATATGAAAGAAGCAGTTTTTAAGGTGAGCAGCACCTCATACTCATTTTTGTAACGTCATCAAAGATAGAAAAGTGCACTGTACACAGTAGGTTTCGCTGAGTGGATGAATGAGTGAATGGACACACGAATGATTATTATATACTAGGACACAGAAGAGGCTTTTACAAAAGTTCACAGACTATTGGGAAGCAAAGAGATGAGACTGCTCATTTGTAGCAAGGACATCATATATAGAATTACATATCCAAGTACTAAGACATAAGTAATTTCAGCAGGAGGTCGTGTGCCTCAGCTGAACTAGGTAGGCAATCAAGTCACACTGAGGTCAGCTGTGTGTATCCCATGCAAAGCTGCCGTTCTTTTAGTGCCTGTCTACAATGAGCAGCTACCAAGCACTAGCTCTGCCTTCATCCAGTGAAGTGTTTTACTGGACAAAAGTCACTTTTGAAAGAAGAAATAAATTACTCATTTGCTTCCTGAAGATAAGCCTTCAAAATATCCGCCACCTGGAGACCTTACTAGACATTTTTCCAAAGAAGACATACAGATGGCCAGTAGGCACATGAAAAGATGCTCAACATCACTAATTATTACAGAAATGCAAATCAAAACTACAAGGAGGTATCACCTCACACCAGTCAGAATGGCCATCATCAAAAAGTCTACAAATAATAAATGCTGGAGAGGGTGTGGAGAAAAGGGAACCTCCTACACTGTTGGTGGGAATGTAAATTGGTACAGCCATTATGGAAAACAGTATGGAGGTTCCTCAGAGGACTAAAAATAGAACTACCATACGATCCAGCGATCCCATTCCTGGGAATATACCTGGACAAAACTATAATTCAAAAAGATATGCTATGTTCATAGCAGCACTACTTACAATAGCCGAAACATGGAAACTACCTAAATGTCCATCGACAGATGAATGGATAAAGAAGATGTGGTACATATACACAATGGAATACTACTCAGCTATAAAAAAGAACAAAATAATGCCATTTGCAGCAACACAGAGAAAGACAAATACCATATGATATCACTTATATGTGGAATTTAAAATATGGCACAAATGAACCTATCTACAAAACAGAAACAGACTCACAGACATAGAGAAGGGACTTGTGGTTGCCAAAGGGGAAGGGGAGAGGAAGAGGAAAGCACTGGGAATTTGGGGTTGGTAAATGGCAACTATTACATTTGGCATGGATAGGCAACAGGCTCCTAATTATACCACAAGGAGCTGTATTGAATACCCTGTGATAGACCACAGTGGAAAAGAATATGAGAAGGGAGTGTATATATGTGTATAACTGAGTCACTGTGCTGCACAGCAGAGACTGGCACAAAATTAGTTCAATAAAAAATTTAAAACGAAAATCTGCCTCCCACTTGTAGAAGAGAAAAGTCATAATCGGCACAGAATTATCAAAAAATGAAAGCCTTGAGTGTGTGTTTGTAACACATGAACTTTGCCAGCTGATTCTATAGATAGATGCCAAAGAGAAATCTGTCCAAGAAAAAGGCCTACATATATTTTTAATCCCCAGCTTTTAAAGAACTAATATCCCGCATGTCACGCAGCTTGGCCAAAAAATAAAGTTTAAAAAATAAATGGTTGACATTAACTAAGCAAACTATGCCATGTACAGAGGCTTTAAATCATTCACAAAATAAAGGTGTATGGCCCTGCATATTCCTTGAATCTCCATCAGGGGGCTAAGATTTTTTTTTTTTCTCTTCTTAATAAATTATCATTTCATTGCCACGGCACATAAGGCTCTCATTTTTATCTCCATTTGCAGAATGGATAGAATGCTCTATTGTGAGTACACACACACACACGTTTTTTAATGTTTTTTAGAGTAATTTTAGGTTCATGGCAAACTTGAGCACAAGGTGCGAAGACTTCCCGTGTATATACCATGTCCTGCTTCAGGCCCAGCCTCCTCAACTATCTCCATCCCCTGACAAATCATATTTGTTCTAATTGATGAACCTCCACTGACACATCATCACCACCCAAAGCCCATGGTTTACCTTAGGGGTCACGCTCGGTGCCGTACATTCTGTGCGTTTGGACGAACGCATAACGACACGCATCCATCTTCTAGCATCGTGCAGAGTGGCTGCACTGTTCCACGGACACATCCCTTCCTCCTGCCCGCCCAACCCCTGGCAACCACTGATCTTTTTACTATCTCCATGGTTTTGTCTTTTCTAGAATGCCAAAGCAGGAATCATACAACATGTGGACTTTTCAGATGGGCTTCTTCACCTAGTAACATGCTTATTAAGATTCCTTCACATCTCTTCATGGTTTGATAGCTCTTTTTAGCGCTGAATAATATTCCACTGTCTGGATGGACCATAGTTTATCTATCCCCTACTGAAGGACAGCTCTGTTGCTTCCAAATTTTGGCAATTGTGAATAAAGCTGCTATAAGCATCCATGTGCAGGTTTCTGTGCGGGCATAAAGCAGAGGCCTGAGCCATGAAATCGAGGGGTATCAGTATTCTTTTTGAAGAGCTTTAGGGCACTTACCAAACTCATAAGCCCAATATCAACAACACACGTCACACACACAGACACACACACATATACACACACGAAAAACAAACCACAAAAAGACATACACAATGCTTGGCCTTGCTATGTAAACTTGCATACTACACATTAGTTACATATTTCCCACTGAAGTAACCAGATTATCGCTAAGCGTATATTTTCCTTTTCTTTGAAAAGCAAACGAAAGCACATTAAATTAGTACGATTCCCCTTTTGTGGGGTATTTGAATTGTTATTATATTTTGAGGTAAAGTAGGTCATTGTGCAAAAATGAGATTGATGACTTGCTTTGAAATAGCTGGCATTTCTGAAGGTTGACTATGAACCACCTTAGAGTACATTATTATGCAAGTTGTCTGCAATAAAATTATGGAGTTTTGTGGCCTTGAGGTTACTTGATAACTCACCATGCTGTCGTTTTAGAGCACCGTCATGTTAACTTTCAAAGTCAGAAACCACAGGTCAATTGTACTTCCCTTAGCACAGGAGATCAGAAGAAATTCATCTTCTCTCATCTGAAGGACTTAAAAATATCTTCTCTTACAAATGGAAAACAGCAATAGGTAGGATAGTTTAAAGGTGTGAACAAATGTCCTCACAGACATTGATCTAAAACTAAAACTTATTTTTGAATATTCATTACGTTTCCTTGACCTCTCAGAAAGAGTCGTAAAATCTATTTTGTCATTTATTTTTCAAATGTATGTAAAACAAGGAGCTTTGTATCTTTTAAGTATCTCTTATGTAATATCATTAGTGATAAGAGAGAAAACAGCGTATCATGGCTTCGATTTAATGTTATGTCTCTGAAACTAGCCATATATAACTTAAAATGGAATATAAAATAACCACGTCTCAAAAGCAGTGCAAATTTAGAATTTAATGAAGAAAACCAATATAAAATTAGATTGACTACATCATTCCATATGGTGTCTTTTTAAGTAAAGTGAAACTTTTTTTTTTTCTTTTTGTTGTTCATTTCCTCCCCGCTCTCCCTGTCATCAGAAATGAAACTTTCGATTTTACTATTTGGGGCATCATGTTAATAGTTTGCATGGTATTTGCTGGCATTAAAACTCTTCCTCAGAAGACAACACAATTAGGAAAAATAATATGAAAGTAAAGATTTCCAGGGCAAACAATTTATGAGGAAAAAAACATTATTGTACTTCCATATTCATTTACTATTTCTAAACCTTCAATTCGATGATTATAGAATTACAGATGTTTAACATGGAAAGCAACATTTTCCAAACCCTTCACATCACAGAACCAATGAAATTTTTTCAAATTGATATTTAAAATAAAGTGCAATTTTTCCAGAAAAAAATAAATAGGAAAATAAAATAAATAATCCCAATTATCTGGAAAGAATTTTTACTGCAGAATATCTTATTCTCTAATTTTCTGGGATTCTTTCCCCCTCATGCTTCTGGGAATTTAAAAGTTGTTTAAAGCCATGCAATAGAAGGTCTTTTGAAATACAGTAAATGATTATTTTTCGAGGCAACTTGGGGGTAAGACAGTGAGGCAGCTATGTTTCCAATGCAGTGAGGAGAGGGATTTCTGTGTCTTGGGTCTGAATCTGTGTCCTAGTGAGGAGGACAGATGGGTGAGAGTGACCATTAACCCAACACCCTGCACGGAAAATGGGAAAAGCAGATGCTCATACAGACAGAAACCTGAGGACCCAGGGAAACCGAGCTTGTTGATGAGAACACTCAGGATGCGAAATTTCCTACACTCTTCCCCCAACCCCACAGCATTCCTGACTCTCTCTTTATCACTGATTTTCCCCTTGGTACCGAGTGTTAGCCAAATCCCCTTACATAATGGGTGGAAAAACTCCAACTGCAGTGCTAAAAACCAGGAAGTAAATTCCAGCTCTATCACTTAGGAGCTGAGTGACCTGCCTGAAAGCAGCCCTCAATGCCTTTGAAAATTAAAGACATGATAACTTAAGAAAGTGCCAGAAATGGCTTTTGTAAAATGTTGGTTGAATCCCATGTTAAGAGAAAGGACATCCAGTACTCGGGGCAGATTTGGATTTCTGCTGCAAGTTGTTCTTATCAGATGACAGGGTTGGTATCATTTTCATTACAAAAACACGATTTATTATTGTATCACTAACTAGATTGTTTCTCCCAGCACAGCAAAAGCCAAGTTAATTTTAGCATCAAGCAAGTACCAGTTCATGGAAGTGGAATCTTAGGATCTTCGCAAAAGCTCCTTCCTACAATCTTGTATTCCCAGGAGGCTTAATCGTTTTCAACTTTTCCCTGTCATGTCAAAGCCCCTGGCACAATCATTGCCTTTGTTAACATCTGTGTCAAGTAAACATTGTGTCAAATGCCAGGAGACCTTTTTTTTTTTTTTTTTTTTTTGTGTTATGCGGGCCTCTCACTGTTGTGGCCTCTCCCCTTGCGGAGCGCAGGCTCCGGACGCACAGGCTCAGCGGCCATGGCTCACGGGCCCAGCCGCTCCGTGGCATGTGGGATCCTCCCGGACCGGGGCACGAACCCGCGTCCCCTGCATCTGCAGGCGGACTCTCAACCACTGCGCCACCAGGGAAGCCCCCCAGGAGACCTTTGAATAACCAAAAAGTGTGTTCCAAAAGACGCTTTCCCACAAAACCAAAGGAGACTATCCTTAAAGGACATGTCTATTTCCTGATCATTTTAAAATCCAGCCACTTGAGGTTCCCGTAAAACTGCAACTATGATTTCTTTAAAATATTAAGATGTAAAAATTATTCCAGGTGAGTATTTTTAGGTAACAAAGAGTAAGTATTCCCTCTGGAATTATCCAGAATCCCTACAAAAAGTTTCCTGACTTTATCCTCACTGATTTTTCATTATTAATGAGTATAATTAATTTTTGAATAAATGTTATCTGGTTATGCAAAATATTATTATTGAAATTTATCTGGCATAGACTTTTAACGATCACAACTGTGAAAGTCTTAATCTTTTGAGGCAAGCTTGGAACTTCAAAAGAGCTACAGCTAATTTGGCATTCAAAAAGAATGAAACGGGACTTCCCTGGTGGCACAGTGGTTAAGAATCCACCTGCCAATGCAGGGGACACGGGTTCGAGCCCTGGTCCAGAAAGATCCCACATGCCATGGAGCCACTAAGCCCGTGTGCTGCAACTACAGAGCCTGCAAGCTAGAGCCCGTGAGCCACAACTACTGGGCCTTTGCGCCACAACTACTAAAGCCCACACGCCTAGAGCCCGTGCTCCGCAACAAGAGAAGCCACAGCAATGAGAAGCCTGCGCACCACAACGAAGAGTAGCCCCCGCTCGCCACAACTAGAGAAAGCCCGTGTGCAGCAACGAAGACCCAACTCAGCCAAAATAATAATAATAATAATAAAATAAAATTAATGTTAAAAACCCAAAAAGAATGAAATAATGTCATTTGCAGCAACATGGGTGTATCTACAGATTATCATACTAAGCGAAGTAAGTCAGAAGGAGAAAGGTAAATACCATATGATATCACTTACATGTGGACTCTAAAATACGATACAAATCAACGTATCTATGAAAGAGACTCACAGACACAGAGAACAGACTGGTGGTTGCCAAGGCGGGTGGGTAGGAGAGGGATGGACTGGGAGTTTGGGATTCGCAGATACAAACTATCATATACAGGATGGATAAGCAACAAGGTCCTACTGTAGAGCACACGGAACTATATTCAATATTCTGTGACAAACCGTAATGGAAAAGAATATGAAAAAGAATATGCATATACATGAATAACTGAGTTACTTTGCTGTACAGAAGAAATTAACACAACATTGTAAATCAACTATACTTCAATAAAATTTTTTTAAAAGTTTACTTGGGGGCCTCCCTGGTGGCGCAGTGGTTGAGAGTCCGCCTGCCGATGCAGGGGACACGGGTTCGTGCCCCGGTCTGGGAGGATCCCATATGCCGCGGAGCGGCTGGGCCCGTGAGCCATGGCCGCTGAGCCTGCACGTCCGGAGCCTGTGCTCCGCAATGGGAGAGGCCACAACAGTGAGAGGCCCGCGTACCGCAAAAAAAAAAAAAAAAAAAAAAAAAAAAAAAAAAAAAAGTTTACTTGGTATCGAGATGGATAGGTGAAGTGATTTTTTTGGATGATATTAATTTGTGAATAGAAAAGGAGAAACTATGAAATATTTCAATCAGACTTTTTTGACAACTTACATTCTCAGGACTCATTTCTTATTTGTAGAAAACAGAATAATATTTACTTGATCTGAGATATTCTATGTGAAAGTATTTCAACAGTGTCTGGGACACATTTTTCCAATGCATGTCACTTATCTTCCTTCACATGACTCATAAACTGGTTCTGATACCAATTAAAAACACACAGAAAAGGTTTCAGCATTGTTTAGGGCCATAATAACATTTCTGGAATACAGGTGTAGCCTCTCAACGGACCACTTTGAAGGAAAATACTCATTTATATGCGTAAGTTCTCACATCACTTTTTTCATAGTCATCTCTCAGGTTGATGGCATTCCAGAAACCTTGTTTGTAGACACTGGACTGACTGGCGTTTGGTATTCGTGGCATCCAAAGGGAAGGTTTTGAGAGGTCAAACCTTCCTGCTGCTTCTGATTCCTATTCCCCTGAGATAGTTTAGAAATGGGGAGGGTTAAGGACCTACCAAAATTAGGAATGCATTTCCTTCCTGGAAGGAGCTTTCAATGTTTTGAAATGGATGTATGTGGTGACCAAGACTGAGAGGACAGGCAGTCCCGCGTTTCCACATATGATTTACGTGCTAAGGAATTAGGACCCGGATCCTGACTGCTGGCCAATGCTTTCTGAAGGTGGGAGTGTGCTGCTGGCCAGATCCAGGATCCCACGAAGGAGTGCCAGCCTCAGGGCTTGCCTATGTATCCCCGTGACCTCCACGGGAAGACTACTTCTAATCCGTCTACTCATTTAGAACTCTTCTAACGCTGAGAAACACCGTTTCCTCTTTGCTCCAATAGAGCCATGACACAGCAAGCATGCACGCCCTGCCAGCAAGAAGATACCTCCCAGGGAACTTGACAACCCATCTTCTCTTTCCTTATGACTCTGCTTTGTAGAAAAAGACACACAAATCACTGGAGTACCTTGCTCAAGTGACTTCCTCTATGGCATGAAGGAAAGAAAAACAATATCATAAGGGTTTCCTGTGGCTTGCTCGTGAAAGGAGATTTGTAGCACAAAACTGCTGGGAACACGGGACACTTATGGGGAATTTCGAAGTTGAAGTCACTATGGACTCTTTTGATTTAAATGACCCTCACGTATGGTGTTCATAAGTGAGGCGGTCCAATTGCTTTTCCATGTGAGATGGTTCTATGATTTATGTGTGCAGCTTCCTGACGTTTTAATTTTTTTTTCCTAGAACAAGCTATATACAAAGATACACCACAGGGATTATCTTCTCATTGACATGGGCCCTGGTACTGTTTGGGAGAGAGTTACTTATTTAGCCTGTGTTTCTTTTATTATCCTAGATTTATTCAGGGATTTGACTGCTTCTTGGATCAAATATGATACTTAATATTTTGATTTTATCAATATCTCTTCTTGGTTTTTACAGTGTTCTGAGCTTGGTTTTGCCTCATGTGACACTGATGTCATCATGCTTGCTTTTTTGATGTTTGCCTTTGGCTGATGAGACCTGGCCCAGGCCATTCTATTTAACCTTCCTTCCTCAGTTAGTTTTAAATGTGACGATTGCACAGAGGAACACTGCTTAGTATGTTAACCTAATCTGACTGCCTTTGCCTTTTGATCAGCAAATCAATCAAATATCACTCTAGTCATTTATTGCGACAGCTGATATATTTGCTTGTTTTTTTTTTTTTTGTGTGGTATGTGGGCCTCTCACTGTTGTGGCCTCTCCCGTTGCGGAGCACAGGCTCCGGACGCACAGGCCCAGCGGCCATGGCTCACGGGCCCAGCCGCTCCGCGGCATGTGGGATCTTCCCAGACCGGGGCACGAACCCGTCTCCCCTGCATCGGCAGGCGGACTCCCAACCACTGCGCCACCAGGGAAGCCCGATAAATTTGCTTTTATTCCTCTCATTTTATTTTCTATTTAATAAATGTGTGCATTTTTATTGAGGCACAATTTACATACAGTAAAACGCCCACATCGTGAGTGTGATGTTTGGGAACTTTTTAGACAGGCACCTGCTCAAGCAACTACCACTCAGATCAAGGTACAGAGAACAGTTCA
Organism: Mesoplodon bidens; assembly: GCF_964165515.1. Lineage (NCBI taxonomy): Eukaryota > Metazoa > Chordata > Mammalia > Artiodactyla > Ziphiidae > Mesoplodon > Mesoplodon bidens. The sequence continues at coordinate 48,513,631 of NC_138180.1, forward strand.
ATGATCACGAAACGGTGTCGTGCCCCTTCCCAGCCAACAATCCCCTCTCCCAGGTAACCACTATTCTGAATCGCACTCCGGAATTTAGTTGTGCATGCTCTGGAATCTGATGTAAAAGTTTCTCATACGGTATGTCTTCATTTTGGTCTTTTTTCACGCAGCATAATATTTTCAGCATTCATCAGTGTTGTTCCAGGTATGGTTTGTTTGTGCCTCTTTTTCCCTAAGTAGTATTCCATGGTATGATTATATGGAAGTTTATTCATTCTCCAGGTGATGGGTGTTTTGGTTGTTTTTATTTCTGCTTATTATGAATTAAGTTTCTCTATATCTTCTTATTAACTCTTTTTGTGAAAAAATGCATTCATTTATTTTGTGTATACAGCTAGGAGCGGAATTGCCAGATCACTCAGTGGGCATCTATGTAATTATATCAGAAACTGTCAAGTAATTTTCCAAAGTATCATTTTATAATCCTACCAGCAAAGTATGAGAGTTCCAGTTACTCTGTATCCTTGCTAATACTTCATATTGTCATTTAAAAAAACTTTTTACATGTTCTGCTGTGTATGTTCTGGTATCTCCTTGTGATTTTAATTTTAGTAAGCACCAGCTGGTCATGATACATCCTCTTTTAATATATCACTGGATTCAATATGTTGTTGTTTTATTAGGATGTTTACATCTATATTCATGAGAGATATTGCTATAATTCAGTTTTTCACGCAACGTGCTTGTCAAATTTTGGTATCAAGTGTCAGTTGGTGTCATAAAGCTGAGAAGAAATCCTTCTTTATTTTCTGAGAGAATGTGTGTATGACTGTATCGTTAATTAAGTTAGTTCACTAGTGATAAATCTGAACTGTTAAAGTAAAGTATGGGCTTGTTTTTATTAAGGCTTTTTAAAAAATTAAATTTATTTTACAGATACAATAATACTCAGTTTCTTTTCTCCGTTCCCTGAAGTTTAATAACTTGTTTTCCTTCTAGAATTTTCTCCATACCATCTAAGATGTAAATGTTATTAGCATAACATATGCTAATAAATAACATTTCTTTAACACCTATAGAATCTCTAGTAATGTCTTCCACATATTTTTGGTATTTGTTTTACTTGTGTGTGAGTGTGTTTATGCATGTGTATGAGTGCTGTAATTTCCAAATATATGGATTTTTTTAATGTATCTTTATGTTATTGACTTCTACATGAATTGCTCTGTGAAATTGGTTCTGGGAAATTCGCAGCTTTTCTACTTAAATTTTGTTTGCTCTCCACTGTCTCCATTCTTTCCTTCTGGGCCCTCCACTTTTACGAATGTCTCATTTTCTTTTTCAATACCCTGAATCTCTTAACTTGTGTTTTATATTTTCCATTGCCTTTTCTCTCTGAGATACATTCTAGGGGAATTTCCCTAAATAACTGTGATGGTTAATTTTATGTGTGTCAATTTACCAGCTAAGGGATGCCCAGATAGCTGGTACAATATTATTTCTGGGTGTGAGGGTGTTTCTAGAAGAGATTAGCATTTGAATCACAAGGATGATCCATCCTCACCTCTGGGGTGGGGCGGGGCGGGGTGGGGGTGGGGATCATCCAATTCCTTCAGGGCCCAAAAAGAACAAAAGGCAGAGGAAGGGCAAATTTGCACTCTGTTTGAGCTGAGACTTTGGTCTTCTCCTGCCCTCAGGCATCAGGGACCTGGCGTTTGGACTGAGCTACACCACGGGCTTTCCAGGGTTTCCAGCTTGCAGATGCAGATCCTAGGACTGCTCAGCCTCCATAACTGCATGAGCCCATACTTCATAATAAATCTCTTTCTATTTATATATAGCCTACAGGTTCTGTTTCTCTGGAGAACCCCCGCTAATGCATTACCTTTTCCAGCGAACTAATTTTCAGTTAAGTCTTCTATTCATATTTAGCCTGTCAATTGAGCTTTTTTTAATTTTAGCAATCATGGTTTACATTTCTAGTTCTTTTTTTAAAATTTCCAAATGTTTATCTTCATTCCTAATAACCTCTAGTTACATCCATATTTTTGTGAACTGATTCTTATTTCAACATCTTACAATCATCTGTCCTATATTCCGTATCTAAAGGTTCTAAAATCTATAACGAAATCTGCTCTTTGCTCTATTTCTTAACTCCCAGTACAGGGGTTTTCCTTCAGGTCCACCCAATAATCTCCAACTGTGAGCTCACTGCTGATCTGAGTCATCATTAGTCCTGAAGGCCTAAGGTGAGATATGCTTTTGTTTCTACTGGTAGCGGGAGAGTAACACACACCTGTAAGCTTTCGGTGCTCTCCGTAGGGACTGGGCTAAGGGTGGGGTCATGGGTTAGGCTTCCCCACCTCTTCTGTGTCCTAAGGTTTACTGTTTCCATTGCATATGCCCTTAGGAAAGCTTTATCTCTACCAGAGCTTCTTCATCAGTCCTCAGCTCCCTGACTCTGGACACAGCTCAGGTTTGTTTTCTCTTTGTAGGATGCAGTCCGTAAAAAATTCCACTGCCACTTGTGAGGCCAGGTGTGTTTTTTCCCATTGTCTTTCTACCATTTAATTTTCAGTCTATAATGCAATATACATATATATTACATATTAATAATGTTAAATATATCATTAAGTAATATATTATGTATATTTGTTAATATAAATATGATATTTAATATATTATATAATATATAATTATATTATAAATAAATGCATAATATGTTCACATGTTATAAATATTAAAATACAAATATATGTATTATATACTTATATATAATAATGTATTATATACATATAAAAATATATTTACTTCCTTGTCTTGTATTGCTTTTCATGCACTTGTTACTATTTTCTTAGAGGCCAAACCCCTCAATAATTTTTTTTTCAATTCACAGAAACAAGGGTAATGCTATGTAACACCACAACAAAAAAGTTTGTGTTTTAAAACAAAATGTTTGAACTTGTGACTACTTTTTAATTCTAAAATTTATACTTCATGAAATATTTATAAACATTCAAAGGTACTGGTGTCAACTTTACTCATTCTATTAGGACAAACCTTGTTAATGGGTTGGTTGAAGGGATTAAATAATGAAATTATACATTAGGGTAAAAGTTAAAAAGAAAAGGAAAAGTTTTATCTTTGAAATGAAAAGCTGGTTCTTTGAAAAGATAAACAAAATTGATAAACCTTTAGCAAGACTCATCAAGAAAAAAAGGGAGAGGGACCAAATCAATAAAATTAGAAATGAAAAAGGAGAAGTTACAACTAATACTGCAGAAATACAAAGGACCATAAGAGACTGCTACTAGCAACTATATGCCAATAAAATGGACAACCTAGAAGAAATGGACAAATTCTTAAAAAGGTACAATCTCCCAAGACTAAACCAGGAAGAAATAGAAAATATGAACAGACCAATTACAAGCACTGAAATCAAATCTGCGATTAGAAAACTCCCAGCAAACAAAAGTCCAGGACAAGATGGCTTCACAGGCAAATTCTATTAAACACTTAGAGAAGAGTTAACACCTATCCTTCGGAAACTGTTCCAAAAATTGCAGAGGAAGCAACACTTCCAAACTCATTCCATGAGGCCACCATCACCCTGATACCAAAACCAAAGATATCACAAAAAAAGAAAATTACAGGCCAATATCACTGATAAACATAAAAACAAAAATCTTCAACAAAAATCCTAGCAAACCAAATCCAACAATACATTAAAGGGATCAGACTTCCCTGGTGGCACAGTGGCTAAGAATCTGCCTACCAATACAAGGGACATGGGTTTGAGCCCTGGTCTGGGAACATCCCACATGCCACGGAGCAACTAAGCCTGTGTTCCACAACTACTGAGCCTGCACCCTAGAGCCCACAAGCCACAACTACTGAGCCCACGTGCCACAACTACTGAAGCCCACGCACCGCAATGAAGAGTAGCCCCCGCTTGTCACAACTAGAGAAAGCCCGTGCACAGCAATGAAGAGTCAACACAGCCAAAAATAAATATTTTTTTTAAAATGCAAGGGCTTTTCAATATCCGCAAATCAATCAGTGTGATACACCACATTAACAAATCGAAGAATAAAAACTATATGATCATCTCAATAGGCACAGAAAAAGCTCTTGATAAAATTCAACATTCATTTATGATAAAAACTCTCCAGAAAGTGGGCACAGAGCCTCAACATAATAAAGACCATATATGACAAACCCACAGCTAACATCAAACTCAACAGTGAAAAGCTGAAAGCATTTCCTCCAAGATCAGGAATAAGACAAGGATGTCCACTCTCACCACTTTTGTTCAACATAGTTCTGGAAGTCCTAGCCAAGGCAATCAGAGAAGAAAAAGAAATAAAAGGGATCCACATCGGAAAAGAAGACCTAAAACTGTCACTGTTTGCAGATGACATGATACTATACAAGAGAATCCTAAAAATGCCACCAGAAAACTACTAGAGCTCATCAGTGAATTTGGTAAAGTTGCAGGATACAAAATTAATACACAGAAATCTATTGCATTTCTATACACGAACAATGAAAGATCAGAAAGTGAAATTAAACAAACAATCCCATTTACCATCACATGCATAAGAATAAAATATCTAGGAATAAACCTACCCAAAAGACAAAGACCTGTACTCTGAGAATTATAATTTGCTGATGAAAGAAATTAAAGGTGACACAAAGAGATGTAAAGATACACCATGCTCTTGGATTGGAAGAATGAATACTGTCAAAATGACTATACTACAGGCAATCTACAGATTCAATGCAATCCCTATCAAGTTACCAATGGCGTTTTTTCATAGAACTAGAAGAAAAATTTTTTAAATTTGTATGGAAACACAAAAGACCTCGAATAGCCGAAGCAAGCTTGAGAAAGAAAAACGGAGCTGGAGCAATCAGGCTCCCTGAATTCACACTATACTACAAAGCTACAGTAATCAAAACGGTATGGTGTGGGCACAAAAACAGAAATATCGATCAATGGAACAGGAAAAAGAGCCCAGAAATAAACCCACACACCTAGTTCAATTAATCTGTGACAAAAAAGGCAAGAATATACAATGGAGAAAATATACAGTCTCTTCAATAAGTGATGCTGGGAAAACTGGACAGCTACATGTAAAAGAATGAAATTAGAACATTCTCTAACACCATACACAAAAATAAACTCAAAGTGGATTAAAGACCTAAATGTAAGACCGGATACTATTAAACTCCAAGAGGAGAACACAGGCAGGACACTCTTTGACATGAATTGCCGCAATATCTTTTTGGATCCGTCTCCTAGAGTAATGAAAATAAAAACAAAAATAAACAAATGGGACCTCATTAAACTTAAAAGCTTTTGCACAGCAAAGGAAACCATAAACAAAAAGATAACCTACAAAATGGGAGAAAATATTTGCAAACGATGCAACTGACAAGGGATTAATCTCCAAAATACACAAACAGCTCATGCAGCTCAATATCAAAAAAAACAAACAACCCAACCAAAAAGTGGGCAGAAGATCTAAATAGACATTTCTCCAAAGAAGACACACAGATGGCCAAAAACCACATGAAAAGATGCTCAACATCGCTAATTATTAGGAAATGCAAACCAAAACTACAATGAGGTATCACCTCACACCAGTCAGAATGTCCATCATCAAAAAGTCTAAAATAATAAATGCTGGAGAGGGTGTGGAGAAAAGGGAACCCTCCTACATTGTTGGTGGGAATGTAAATTGGTGCAGCATCTATGGAGAACGGTATGAACATACCTTAAAAACTAAAAATAGAGCTACCATATGATACAGCAATCCCACTCCTGGGCATATATCTGGAGAAAGCCATAATTCGAAAAGATACATGCACCCCGGTGTTCACTGCAGCACTATTTACAATAGCCAAGACATGGAAACACCCTAAATGTCCATCTAAAGAGGAATGGATAAATAAGATGTGGTATATAGATACAATGGAATATTACTCAGTCATAAAAAGAATGAAATAATGCCATTTGTAGCAACATGGATGGACCCAGAGGTTATCATACTAAGGGAAGTAAGTCAGAGAAAAACAAATATCGTATAATATCACTTATATGTGGAATCTAAAAAAAATGATACAAATGAACTTATTTACAAAACAGAAACAGACTCACAGAGACAGAAAACAAACTTATGGTTACCAAAGCAGAACAATGGGAGTGAGGGATAACTTAGGAATTTGGGAGTAATACATACACACTATTATATATAAAATAGGTAAACAACAAGGACCTAGTGTACAGCACAGGGAATGCTACTCAATATTTTATAATTACCTATATGGGAAAATTATCTGAAAAAGAATATTTGTGTGTGTGTATATAAACATATGCAAACATGTATACATACGCATATATATATATACACACACACATATATATAACTGAATCACTTTGCTGTGCACCTGAAACTAACACAACTTTGTAAATCTACTTCAATTAAAAAACTAAAGGATAAAAGTAAAATAAAATGTTTGAACTTGTGATTTTTTTTTTCTTTTTTTTGCGGTATGCGGGCTTCTCACTGCTGTGGCCTCTCCCATTGCGGTGCACAGGCTCCAGACGCGCAGGCCCAGCGGCCACGGCCCACGGGCCCAGCCGCTCCGCGGCACATGGGATCCTTCCCGGACCGGGGCACGAACCCGCGTCCCCTGCACTGGCAGGCGGACTGCCAACCACTGCGCCACCAGGGAAGCCCCTGAACTTGTGATTTTTAATTCTAAAGTTTATACTTATTGAAATATTGATAAACGTTCAAAGGTATTGGTGTGAACTTTATCCATTCTGTTAGGACAAACCTGGTTGATGGGTTGACTGAAGGGATTAAATAATGAAATTTTACATTTGGGTAAAAGTTAAAAGGAAAAGTTTTATATTTTCCTTTATGTATTTTATGGAATGGACTGAATTGGTACTTAACTGGAGTGAGTTATACAGGATATTTACTGATTTAAGCAGGGGTTTTAACTATCAAAGTCCAAGTGGATATGGCAGCCCTTTGCTCTGTTACATCCATTTATAACATAACCTGAAAAGGTAAGTGCTACGCATCACTTTGAAGTGCTTCAAAATTTTAATCTTCTATAAATGGAACTTACACAAAAATTATATAACCTTAGATAGCAGAATGCAACTATTTATGAACAATTTTTATTTTAGCACCTTTGTTTTATCATCACACATCTCTCTTTATTACTTTTGTTACCAGCAATATTGTGTCAATGCTAAAACTTTAGTGAAGATATATTTTCCAGGCAATATAAGGTTGTGGAATTTACCATTCAAGAAGACTTTTGGGTAATTATAGAGAGAAAGTGATGAGCCAGATTTGATTTCTATGTAAGAAAATCAAATCTGGGTCATCTATTTCCATATCATGCTCATTATCTTCATACCATTACCTTTTATTAAAACTCAAGTACTAGCTTTCAAATGAAAATGGTACACTGACAATATTGAACTAAGGGGAGCAATTCAATGGAATAGACAGCTTCTTAAATCTTTAAATTACCTGAATTCAATTTTTGGTATATGTTTTTAGGCAAAAGTAAGACCTGTAAAAATTTCCCATGAAACAAAACAGTGATCAGTTGTGAAACTACAGTCCTTTTATTGATCATGACCTTCTTAAAAATTTCAACCTCCATTGTCCACATAGCAAACACTGAAATGTTCTGTCCCTCAATTATACAACCTACGGTATGGCTCCTGCTCACATGTTCTTTGTAGCTGGGCTAAAAGCTCATCCATCTACTTTCTTCATGATGTTTTCAGACCATCTCTCTCACTTATAGAGAGACTTCATAAGATTTCCAACATTCCTATGTTTTTGCTCCTATCCTCATAAACTTGCTTGTGCATGTTGTCTAAACATTTTCAGGCCACGGTTTCAATACTAGTGTCTTTGTAGAGGCATACATACACACTAAGTAACTCACCAAGAAAGCATCTGGCAGCCTCGTCATCTTCACATTTGTGAAAATATACTAAGATTTTTTTTTATATGAGATTATGGATTTTCCAGGTCGAACGTCTACATCTTTCCTCCAACGCATTTCCGACAACTGTTCTCTTAGTTCCGGGAGTACAGGGGGATACATCAGCGAGAACCTCCCCGACTCCACCTCCGTACACACAGGAACATTAAACTCTCTGTGGTTGTTCCAGTTAGAATCACACCATCTGCAAAGCTTCATAAAGTGTCTGATTTATTCCAGCTAACACACTCCTAACCTTCACCCCACATTACTCAGAAGAATACAGTCCAGACCTGCATCTCTGTCTGCCCATCACCTACTCCAGCCTGACTTCAGGCTCCATTTCTGGGCCGATGAAGGGTCTTCCTGGGTCCACTGGTGTCTTCTCCTTCACTGAATTTAAGAAGGAGGATAAAATTTGTAGCACATTGTGTGCTGTTCACATTTACTAGGTAGCTCGACATTTTTTCAAAGTGCTATTAATATTTTATTCCCCCAACCATGGTATCTCACCATTTCACATCCTCTCTCATACTCATAAGACATTTAGATTTTGGCCAAGCAGATGAATGCAAAATTGTACCTCATCATAGTTTTAATTTGCATTTTATCCATTAATAGTGAGAATGGGCATCTCTTATTTATTAGCAATTTGTGTTTCTTCTTCTATGAAATGCTTTCTCAATTATCTTCTTATTTTCACTTTGTTTTGTTTGAATTTTCCTTACTGATTTCTAGAAGTTATTTATCCATTTTGAAGAATCATCTTTTGCAGACAATATGTGCTGCAAATACCTCCTCTCAGCTTGTGGCTTTTTTCTTTTGTGGTATCACTTTTTAAATTGGGTCATACATTATACATGATAAAAGTAAAATTCACTTATCTTAAGTACAGTGTTCAAAGAATTTTGAGAAATATCTCCAACCAGATAACCACTTCTATATAATGTGATGATTGGGAATGTTGAGGGTAAGGCTACTGTCTTGCTCTCTGATGGCCATTGGTCCATCTATTCCTGTTCCCTTTTCCTCTTTATCTTCATTTTGTCTTAATTATTTTTATGATTCCCTCTTTTTTAGGATATTAGCTATAACTTTTTCATTTTAGTAGTTGCTGTAGGATTCACATTATGCATCATTAACTTATTATATCCTACCTTTAATGACATGATACCACTGCACACTTAGTATAGGAACCTTAAAATAGGTTACTTCAACTTCCTATCCTGGAGTCTACGCTGCTGTTATTATGCATTTTACTTCTACAGGGGTTAAAAACCTCACAGTGCATTCCTCTTATTTTAGTTACAACAGTCAACTATATTTTAAATATATTTAAATAATGAAAAATATTACACATTTACGTGCACAATTACTACCCCCAGTGTTTTCATTCCTTTCTGTAGATGCATACATTTATCCTGATAATTGACATCTTGGGCCTAAACCCACACTATTGTTTGCAATGTCTTTTTGTCTTTTTCTCCTCTTTTTCTTGCCTCCTTGATCATTCATTGTGTTTTATTTATATTATTTTAGTGGCTTCTTTATGGGACTTACCTGCATGTTTACCTGCATGTTTATCTTAATAAAGCCTGGCGCTAACAACTATCTTCATTTTCTTCGCGCCTGAACAGTTCTAATCTCATACATTTTTATCTTTCAAGATAATTAAAATTTAATAAACTCAAGAGTACAGTAGGAAGAATACTGGCTATCAAATAAGACAGTCCTGATTTTTAATTTAGTTTTATCTTTTCTTGGCTAGAAACTTTGGTAAATAACTTATCTTCTTCGAGACTTGGTCTTCTGATATATAAAACTGAGACATAATATTTAATTACATAATTGAAGGAACAGGATTAAAAGGCACATGGTAGGTTCTCATAAGTTCTAGTGACTTTCCCCTTCCTACAAAATTTAATGAGGCAGATTTTAATAAGGGAATCATATCCACCTGATTTGAAATACTCAAGCTAACGCTGAAGAACATTTCTACCAACTAATGATACAATGTGAACCTAGCATCATGCTTACACAGAGAAGGAAATGAAAAACTATGCCTCAATGGATTAAAGAATGAAGGAATATACTAGACTTGAGCACGGAAGAGACAGAATAAACACCAGTAACCGACTATACTTCAAAACGAGAAACAGAATCATGGAAAGTAGTCTATTTTCATCTTGTTTGTTGAATTACCACATTGGACAAGTCCTTTACTTTGATGAGTGTCAGTTTCTTAATCTATACAAATGCAGATATTAGATTATAACATATTCAATGTGGATTTGCAAATTTTTAGGATTTTCTGATTTGACAATTTGGGAAAGTAAACTGTATGTCTCTTTGTGAATGAAACCATAAACATGTCTAACATTTCAATCCGTAACATAATCCCACAAAGATACTTTTAGAAATACAGTTACAATCAAGGGAATATTTTAGATGAATAAAATTACCCCATGTATTTTTTAACATCTTTATTGGAGTATAATTGCTTTACATTGTTTAGTTTCTGCTGTATACCAAAGTGAATCAGCTATACGTATACATGTATCCCCATATTCCCTCCCTCATGCGTCTCCCTCCCACCCTCCCTATCCCACCCCTCTAGGTGGTCACAAAGCACCAAGCTGATCTCCCTGTGCTATGGGGCTGCTTCCCACTAGCTATCCATTTTACGTTTGGTAGTGTATATATGTCAGTACCACTTTCTCACTTTGTCCCAGCTTACCCTTCCCTCTCCCTGGGTCCTCAAGTCCATACTCTACATCTGTGCCTTTATTCCTGTCCTGCCCCTGGGTTCTTCAGAACCTTTTTTTTTTTTTTTTTTTTTTTAAGATTCCATATATATGTGTTAGCATATGGTATTTGTTTTTCTCTTTCTGACTTACTTCACTCTGTATGACAGACTCTAGTTCCATCCACCTCACTACAAATAACTCAATTTTGTTTCTTTCTATGGCTGAGTAGCATTCCGTTGTATATATGTGCCACCTCTTTATCCATTCATCTGTCAATGGACACTGAGATTGCTTCCATGTCCTGGCTATTGTCAATAGAGCTGCAATGAACATTGTGGTACATGACTCTTTTTGAGTTATGGTTTTCTCAGGATATCTGCCCAGTAGTGGGATGGCTGGGTCGTATGGTAGTTCTATTTTTAGTTTTTTAAGGAACAACCATACTATTCTCCATAGTGGCTGTATCAATTTACATTCCCACCAAGAGTACAAGAGGGTTCCCTTTTCTCTGAACCCTCTCCAGCATTTACTGTTTATAGATTTTTTGATGATGGCCATTCTGACTGGTGTGAGGTGATACCTCACTGTAGTTTTGATTTGCATTTCTCTTATGATTACTGATATTGAGCATCCCTTCATGTGTTTGTTGGCAATCTGTATATCTTCCTTGGAGAAATGTCTATTTAGGTCTTCTGACCATTTATGGATTACGTTGTTTGCTTTTTTGATATTGAGCTGCATGAGCTGCTTGTACATTTTGGAGAGTAATTCTTTGTCAGTTGCTTTGTTTGCAAATATTTCCTCCCATTCTTAGGGTTGTCTTTTCGTCTTGTTTATGGTTTCCTTTGCTGTGCAAAAGCTTTTAAGTTTCGGGCTTCCCTGGTGGCGCAGTGGTTGAGAATCTGCCTGCCAATGCAGGGGACACGGGTTCAAGCCCTGGTCTGGGAAGATCCCACATGCCGCGGAGCAACTGGGCCCGTGAGCCACAACTACTGAGCCTGCGCATCTGGAGCCTGTGCTCCGCAACAAGAGAGGCCGTGACAGTGAGAGGCCCGCGCACTGCGATGAAGAGTGGCCCCCGCTTGCCACAACTAGAGAAAGCCCTCGCACAGAAACGAAGACCCAACACAGTCAAAAATAAATAAATAAAAAAAAATTAAAAAAAAAAAAAAGCTTTTAAGTTTCATTAGGTCTTATTTGTTTATTTTTGTTTTTATTTCCATTTCTCTAGGAGGGGAGTCAAAAAGGATCTTGTTGTGATTTATGTCATAGAGTGTTCTGCCTATGTTTTCCTCTAAGAGTTTGACAGTTTCTGGCCTTACATTTAGGTCTTTAATCCATTTTGAGTTTATTTTTGTGTATGGTGTTAGGGGTGTTCTAATTTCATTCTTTTACATGTAGCTGTCCAGTTTTCCCAGCACCACTTATTGAAGAGGCTGTCTTTTCTCCATTGTATATTCTTCCCTCCTTTATCAAAGATAAGGTGACCATATGTGCCTGGGTTTATCTCTGGGCTTTCTATCCTGTTCCACTGACCTATATTTCTGTTTTTGTGCCAGTACCACACTTTCTTGATTACAGTAGCTTTGTAGTATAGTCTGAAGTCAGGGAGCCTGATTCCTCCAGCTCTGTTTTTCTTTCTCAAGATTGCTTTGGCTATTCGGGGTCTTTTGTGTTTCAATACAAATTGTGAATTTTTGGTTCTAGTTCTGGGAAAAATGCCATTGGTAGTTTGACAGGGATTGCACTGAATCTGTAGATTGCATTGGGTAGTATAGTTATTTTCAGTGTTGATTCTTCCAATCCAAGAACATGGTATATCTCTCCATCTGTTTGTATCATCTTTAATTTCTTTCATCAGTGTCTTATAGTTCTCTGCATACAGGTCTTTTATCTCCTTAGGTTTCCCCATGTGTTTTAAAGACTTTTTTCAGTTGAAATAGGTAGCTTCTTGCTCAAAAGCAGTAAGGACCCTACTTACTGTCCTCTGATCTCTCAGAGAAAAGTGTTTCATTAATGTGTGTTAAAATTGTGCCTTTCATCCTGTAGACGCTACACTTTGATGCATTTTTGCTATTCCTCTTCAGAATGCCAGTACATAAAGCCCTTTTATGACAGTGCACTAGGCTGTACTGTTATTAATTGCTTTTTCCATGTTACGTTTAGATGGTGTAAGACATTATTGACTTTCTTTCTAATGAGGAGTTGAATCTCATTACTGTCCTGACTCATGGTTATTCCTTTAAATTAGCGATAATGAATCAAAATATGTTGCCATCAGTTGACTGAATCCTGAAAAATATGACACACTTTTTACATCAAAGTAAAATCACTTTATCTAGTGCTGCTTTTTCAAAAAAATGCAATACTGTTTGAACATCCCTTTATTGTAGAAACTAAATGCGTCAATTTCCTCTACTCTTGCTTGCTTGTCATATCAAGAGGGATATATTAATAACGTGCTCGATCTAATATTTACCAGCATTTCTTTGTGTTACTAAACTAAGTGAACATGTTTGTTTTATGCTTTATTTCATGGCATAGTAATTAACAATTTTTATATCACTGAATAAATAAATGAATATGAAGTGCTAATCATCAGTGTTCAGTTTTGCATAGAAAACTAATTTTATTTTTATGCCTGAGACCATTCTTTTTCACACAGGTCCCTAACTCATAAGAAACAGATTTTTCATATTTTGAATTCTGTGCTTTAATACTATGATTGTCATCCAGCGCAACATCACTTGCTATCACCCCTTCCATCTCGAATGCTCCATGTATTGTTACCCCCTCCTTCACATCTGAGCAAAATTCACAGCCCTTCTCCACATCAATACAAAACCTCTATCTCGGGCTCCCCTGGTGGCACAGTGGTTGAGAGTCTGCCTGCCGATGCAGGGGACACGGGTTCGTGCCCCGGTCTGGGAAGATCCCACATGGCGCGGAGCGGCTGGTCCTGTGAGCCATGGCCGCTGAGCCTGCGCCTCCGGAGCCTGTGCTCCGCAACGGGAGAGGCCGCAACAGTGAGACGCCCGCGTACCGCAAACAAGAAAAAAAAACAAAAACCCTCTATCTCTTTCCCTCCTCTCCTGTCCTTCAATCTCCTCTGGAAATTTGCCCCATTTACAACCCGACTTCCCTCCATCCACAGTTTCTACTCTTCCCTCACTCACTTCCCTCCAAATTTGAAGATACGCTCAACTTTTCTGCATTCAAAGAAACCCACCTCAATTCCTTTTTCTTAAATTTGTACACTCACTCTTCCCTTCGAGGAAAAAAAAGAATACTGTGAAATAATATTCTAGCACCAATAACGCCTCCTCTTTTCCCTCTCCACTAATTTTAAAGCTTCTTGCAATACAGATTCCTCCTCTACTGTAGAACTGAAGTTGTTTTTGGAGTTAGCTTCACCAGATAATTTTTTTTAATCATTTTTAACCTGATGGGTTTTGCAGCATTTGAAACCATAGACTGTACTTCCTGGTTTCTGTTCTTCTCCGCTTTCCCAGCTCCCTCCCTCCCTCCTTCTCTCCCTCCCTCCCTCTCTCCCTCCCTCTCTCTCTTTCCGTGCTTGCACTTTCTAAAGCTATCCAGCTGGATCCTCTGTCTTCTGACCCCACATGCCCCTCAGTGCTGACATTTATTCAGGGTTTATAACCCGTTCTCATCTTTTCACTCTGAACCCTTGGCAGAATCACCGACCAGCATGGCTACAACTACATCCCCAGCCCAGTAACTTCCTCTTTTTAGCCTCATATTTTCCTTCCAGATTTCTCTTTCCAACTGCCTCCTGGACATGTCCACATGTATGTGCCCCAGATGACTGAGATGCATTTTATTGGAGAGAGAATTCATATTCAAATGTCCAAACATACTACTCTTCCCAGGGCACGCCTTGATTATGAACACCACTAAACACCCCCAGCCCCCAGAGAGATGAAAGCTAACAGCGCTGTGACTTCTCTCCTTTGACTTCTAACCAACCAGGTGTCAGTCTGTCTAGAGCTCTCATCTTACTTCACATCCATGCTAACAGCGCCCTCTCAGGTCTCTATCACTGTTGTCTTGAAATATCCCTTATTTACGTGTGTGTTCATGCACAAGTATTCGCTGAGAGCCGACAAGGTGCCCCATATTAGTGCAGACTCTGGGTACGGAAGCGCTTTAGCAGGTAAGCAAGAGGAGGTGGTAAAGGCACAGAAATAAACAATTATGAGCACCAGTACAAATGCCTGATGGCGATGCCTGGAGGGCACGACTGGGCACGTGTGGATGTCTGTGTACCTAAGAACTTTACCCAGGGGAGGGGAGACTTCAGTGGGGATTTGAACGTTAGCATAGACAAGCACACAGGGGAAACTGCAGGTCATTCAGAAGGACCAGAACACCTGGCTACGTGCGGTGTGACCCAGGTGGAAATTTAGAGGTTGGCAGGCACAGAATTAGGAAAGGTCTTTTCCAACTGTGCTGAAGAAGTTAGATTTTATCTCAATGTTAATGAGGTGCCACTGAAAGAACTGAAGTAAGGGTTTTAGGCAATCGATTTCTTTGTGCTGCTCACCCCAGCACTTGACTGCAGCGTGGTTTGGTGTGGAGGTAGTTTAAAGATACAGCTGCTTTTTTTGTTAAAAAGCAGCAGCTGTACGAAAGAAGAGATGGCTTAGAGAATAAGGAGGATGAATCTTTTAGGACTTGTAATGTGATTAAGCATCAATTCATTGAATGTAAGTGGTAAGCCAGAAGGTGTAGGCAACATTTGGGACTTGACCCATCACGTGGACGGTGGAGCTTTTAATTGAGGAGAAGAATGTGGAAGGAGGCACGGATATAAGGGAAATATAAATAATGAAATTGAATTGAGAATCTTTAACTTCAGGGATCCTTGGTAGAAATAGTCTAACAGTTTCTAGGTTAGAAGGATGAGGAAGTTAGAGAGTTTCAGAGGGACCGAGTTAGAAATGTGTGGGTTTTCAGTTATCAGTGTGTATGTACTATTGGGAACAATGGAGATTTGGGAGAAAGTTTCCATTACTGAGAAAGTGTGGAATATTTTTCAGAGCCTTAAGTGTAACAATGTAGCTGAGAATGCCTCTCTGCTTCGTAAGAAAGTACAACAGAACTTTGTAAGGAGGTACATCCTGAAAAGAAAATTGAGATGGAAGACGGGAACAAAATGTTATGACAGAAAATGAGGGTGGGGTCATAGGAAGAGGTACCTGGGAAGAGTTAAACAGGATGGAGCCTGGACATCCTTCCCCTTGGACCAGATTTGTCCACTTCCAGCATCTCCGTTGGAATCATCTCAATCACTCTCTGACCCAAGTCAATGTAAACAAATCTACTGAGATCCTCTTCCTGAAGCACAGGGCTCTGCATTTCATCCCCTCACGCTAACCATGATATGGTTCTCATCAAGTTACCAAGATGGACTGAAACTTGAACTCGACATCCAAAACGTCTCACTACTTGGCCCCAACCAATTGGTGCCTCTTCCAAAAAGCAATCAAGAAATAATCTCCCTAGTTTGAATCCCTCTCTCCCTTTCTTCAGCCTCTACATCACTGCCCGTGGGACTGTGTAAACAGCAAAAACAATTTTATTATCCACTTCGTTCTGGGTGCACTTATTTGTGCCGCTCCCTGTCTCACTGGAAATCTGAAAGCGTTACACTTTAGTGCACGTCTGCCCTTAATTAGTGGGGAAATTATTGTCAATTTTATTAAGTCCTAATGGCAACTGTTTTAAGCACTGATTTCCATCTAACATTTAGAATTATAGTTTTCAAGAGTCAAAGCACCTTAGAGATCCTTTAGCTCAAACAGCTCATTTTCCAGACAAAACCAAGGCCAAAAGTTATTGCTCCAAAACATGAAGCAATCGGTGTCAAAGAAGACATAAACACCAGCTCTTGTGGTACAAAATGGAAATGAAAATTATTTCAGCTCACATGATTAATGTGACTTTGGCACAATCCGTACTGAAAGATCTCGTATAAAATGTCATAAATTGGAGAGCTTATGAGAGTATCCTGACCAGAAATGTACTGAGAGTGGTTTGTTCTGCAAAATAAAATGAGTTATTTACACATATAAAGTTGATTATGAGTAACTCTCACACTATACCTTACAGGTTAGGAAAGTTTATGTTTTAATTTTTATTAATTTTTTAAATATTACAGCTATGTAGTTACATTTATAAAGTTCCTTGTTTTGCCTGGCATCTTAAAAACGTTTCTTTATATCATTTTAGGTTTTCAACTGACAAAGGTCAACTAGGTCTGCCCAACACTGATGAAAAACTTAGTCCAAAAACTGGAGAATTTGCCTTCAAAACCAGATATTTCTACCAACGTAGAAAAAAGGGTACTGTTGTTGGATTAAACTACAATTTTATTTTAAAATGTCACAGCCCCTCAGCAAGCATCACCATAGCTTGAAAAATCACATTCCCTTACAGCTCACAATCTTGATCCTTGAAGTGACATTTCGTAACTCCAATATATGGCATGCTTCTCTGAGTCAGTCGTTTTATCTTGGATGCCCTTTAAAGCAGCATTCCTAAATGTTAAAATGATGTATGACTTCTTATTAAGTTTACCAGCCAATACCGCTATCAAAAGTAACATTTCCTTTTCTTAAAAAGAAACACTTAGTTTTAATTTACACGGTTAGAAATGGTATGTGCTTGAAGTTCTAAATCATGCGGTTTTAGCATCTGAACTAGCCAGTAATGTTGCGAGGAAGAAACCGTAGTATTTTAACGTACATTTAACTTCTTGGGCCCACTGTCACTTTAGATTCAGCAAAACAGCAAATGAGTTCCTGTTCTTAATCCCCACCCTCCACCGCTGGCTGCCTTCTGCTGCACTAACGTTGACGATCTCTAGACAGAAATTTCGTGCAAGTTGTCTGTAACCTATTAGTTCTGGAGCTTAGCATCTGTACTTCACTGCCTACTTAGAGAAGAAGGTAATTATCGAGTTAACAGGAAAAATAAAATTTGACCCAAATTAAGAAAGCCACTGCTTTGTTTGACAGAGATGCCCCGACTGGTATATAAATTGCACTGAGAGATAAGTTACACATGGAGGTGGAACAACGGTATCAGGCTGAACCTCCCGTCTGCTGAGGGTTAGGTGGGTCGGTTATGACACTGTGCTAACAAGGTCAAGTGCAGGTTAAAAGCCCAGATGGGCATCTAACTTTGTTCTGATCCACGGCCATAAAAGGCACCTTCAATTTCAGCTGTTTCAGAATCCTCTTTTTAGGGACAACAATTCTTAAGTATAGAAACACAGCAAGTATTTACATATGTACTCATAACATATGTCATTGGCGAAGCATATACGTGAATTTATGGTATGAATTTAGGTAACTGGGAGAAAAATGGTAAATTATCCAACTACAAATGACACTCTCCCATATGAGCGCCATCAGAAGGGGACCCTTCCACAGGCCCTATGATGGGCTGCCGACAGGGCAGGCGTGTATTTAAAGTTCCATCTTTCCATAACCAGTTTCCTTCATTTTCTTAAGAATGTGCCAACATGGCTCTCTGTTAGGTAAGTCATGCAGACCGGCCTTTAACTGTTAACAGAAAACACTCCCAACTCTTTTCTTACCACTGGCTGCCAGCATACTTTCTGCAGCCAGATTTTCAGCAAAACTAGGTTATCAATTTTCATATTCATGGAGAATTGCTGGAAGGTTATGCAAGCTGCACTTTAGAGGGTCACCCTTGGTTCCTGCCTTTAGAAACGGGATTCGACAATACAGCTTCCGTTACAACAAACATTTAGCTCAAGCTCAGGTTTATTGTCCTAACTTTACTTTCTTTTACTCTGATTACATCTACATTCCCTAGCCTTTGAATGTTTCTGTAAGTTACCACTAATTGTTTTACAGTGAGGTAAGCCAAGTAAACCTAATTGAATGAGCTAAAACCAATAAGAAAAGTAACTGCAGACACAGTGTCCTCTGGGAACTAGTAAGATTTGTTTATCCATCCTGGTCTTTCCTCCTTCTACACCTCTGACATCAGAGGGAGAATGTGAATACTTGTTTTGTAAAATGCATTGCAATACCCTGGAAAGGACCTTTTGACTGTACTGAAATTGAGAGTGGAAAAACTAGGCAGAGAACAATGCCAATATTCTCATTTTCAGCTTCCTGGCCTCTCAAAGGATCTCAACACCACTCTGAATGCCAGGAAATAATTTATCCCATTGGTAGATGTATCCATTTTGACGACAATACAATTCAGTCCAGTTCACATTACTGAATCCAGGAAAAACAAACAAACAAACAAACAAAATTGTCCCTAAAAGAACTCCTGGTTGAGGAGGTTGACCTGACAGGAAGAAAGTAATTACTCCTTTTAATACTACTTCCAAACACACTGGCTATTCCAGTTGGATGGTGAAGAAAACCTTCCAGGGGCTGCCCGATAGAAATTTCTACAGTGATGGACATGTTCTACAACTGTACTTTCCAAGAAGGAATCACATTTTGAAATGTGGCTCATGCACCTGAGGAAGTGATTTTTAAATTTTATTTTGTCTTCAATAATGCAAACATAGTCCCTGGTGGCTGGTGGCTACCATACCGGACAGCACAGCTGCAGACTTTGGAAGGATACACACTGGCCCGTCTCCATTCCGACATCTCACTGTGTAGGTTTGCTGTCCATCACTGTTATATCTTCTAATTATTTAGTAGTTAACTGTGTCAATAAAATTCTCCAGTTCTATGCTTTTAATGCCTAAAGGCACTGTACCCACAAAACTAAAATTTATCAGGATTACCTAGTGTCCCAAAAGAAAATTTAGGACTGATACCCTAAAGGTTCTCTAAAGTAACTGATGTAACTTAAGCTCTAAATTATACCCTATCACATTTATCTCTTTAATCGCATAGATTTTTGAAAACAGGAGATATCTGAGCACTGTGCCTATCAGTTTACAGATATAAAATTATATAAATAAATAAAATAACTCCAATCCTACAAATCTCTATATCGGTTCCTTAATATGAAGCCATTCCCCTCAGGCTTGGTAGAACATGCTAGTAAAGTTGATTACAAGTTAAGGACATACTGGTTTTGATCATTTGATGTATTTTTTAACTGAGTAAGAAGCAAGTGATGGTGATTCTAATGTGAGTGCTGGTGGCATTTCTGTTGTTTACACTCAGGATTTCCTTGTATAATTTCTAAATTATCCATCTATTCACACTCCATGATCTAATATATGATTGTCTTTTCAAGACACATGGGGACAATGTGAGACAAATAATCTTGTCTATTTCTCCTTTGAGACATAAAAGCAGCAGATTTATCCTAGTATGTATGACCAAGCAAATACTGCAAAGGATTTTTAATTTAATAGCTTTTTTTTCTCTTCCCAACAGATTTGAAAAGATAGACTCTCTCTTTTAAATTAGTAAAAACAGCAACATGCACATGCATAGCCTTGAAAGTCAAATCCTTATATAAAAGTATTACGATAAATATGAACAATTCCAATGTCAAGTATATTCATCATATGGAAATGGTGGGCTAATTTAATATTAAATACACATACGAATTCTGTTTCTTTAAAAAGTACACAAGTCGGGCTTCCCTGGTGGCGCAGTGGTTGAGAGTCCGCCTGCCGATGCAGGGGACACAGGTTTGTGCCCCAGTCCGGGAAGATCCCACATGCCGTGGAGCGGCTGGGCCCATGAGCCATGGCCGCTGAGCCTGCGCGTCCGGAGCCTGTGCTCCGCAACGGGAGAGGCCACAACAGTGAGAGGCCCGCGTGCCGCAAACAAACAAACAAACAAACAAACAAAAGAAAACTACACAAGTCAGACAGTTCTTATTCCTTCCTGGCTATTTCCTTTGTTACATTGGGCCTTCTTGAGCTACTAGGGGAAAAATCAAGAAATATCCTCTTAGTGAAAGATTAATAGGTGCATACACATTTTTAGCAGGGCGCCCTGTCAATTAAAAATAAACCTGAGACTTCCCTGTGTCTGTGCAATATGAAGCAGGATATTTCTGGGCCACCCTTTCAGTCTGTGGTTGTGCTAGGATTTTGATGATTTTTCTCCATTTCCAAGGAGTCTCCAGGGAACTGGATTGAGTTTTACTTCTGGGTTCCCATGGTTAAAGCCTAATTTGATTGACAACTGTTTGTAGAGAGCCTGCCGAACGCCCAGGAATTTGGCATTACGGACCGAGAAACAACAGACAGCCTCTCTCCACAAGGAGACGCACAGATGCATGCAGTAACGACAGCGCGAGGCAACGTGTGACGTAGAGTATCTAAGACGATGGTGTTCTAATGGAAGTACGGAGCCCAAGGAACAGAAGAGGAACGGGGAAAATGTGCAGAAATGCCTCCTCGTGACATGGCTGCGAGTCCTCCCCGTCTCTACCCAACTGCATCATTCCCTGGAGGCTCTCACCCCTGAGAAGAGGTTTCCTCTTGGAAGTCACCGTTCAGTTTTCAAAATTAAAAGAAAGTGTTATGAATGGAAAAATAAACACACAAAGTTGAAGAAAACACACAACAGGCAAAACACTAGCTTTAAAACGAGAGTAGTAGAAATCAAGCTAAGAGTCATACATATTAGACTGGAAGTTGATATAAACTCATGAGAAGGAAAGTGTCCTCTCTACCAATTGACAGACCCCGGGGCTTCCCATTTTTCTTGGGATTTCATTAGGTCTGACTTGACTACTGAGTCCACAAGTAGGTGGTGGCTGTCCGCTGAGTCACAGCAGCCCCGGTGCCCTGAGGCACTGGCTCACATCTTCCTCCCACTCCTTCCATGTAAAATATATTGCCTCCCTGTAGAGTTCCATATTTATATGATTTTTTTTGTGCCTAAATCAGAGGTTACCCAGGACAGATCAAACCTGACTCATTGTTTCCTCCATCGTGCGCCTCCTGGACTCTTGGTGAGTTTCTCACTAGTCTCACAGAGTCCAAACGTCTTCCACTGGCAGAAAGATCACGTGTGGTCTGGCCACCCCTTCCGTCTGCATGCCTGTCGGTCGTGGAGCCCTCTCCCTTCAGGCCCTTTCTGCTCCAAAAAGCTGAAAAGGGCACTAACTGTTCCCTGTCACTCCACCCTGCCAAACCCGTGTCAGCAGGCGGGCATCTGCTTACCCTCCTGTCCCCAGCTAAACCCTAAGACTCCGGGCAGTCTTTCCCGCCCACCAGCAGGTGGGTCCCCCAGTTTTGTGTTTACAGGACCCTGTGTACCTTTCTGTCATAGCATTTTTCACACTGTTCGATCAAACACAGAGCTGAATGGTAATATGAGTTGTACCTGTTTGCCAAACTCACCGTAGGTTTCATAAAGATGGACACATTTCTTGCACATGTTTTTCATTATTTCAAACCCTCAAGCAGCGTGACTGCTGCAGAGAAGGTGTTCAGGATGTTTTTCTAACTGAATATTAATATGTATAATATCAGTTTATATAAATAAATGTTTATGAATAAAAGTTTATAATATCAATTGAACTCCAATCCTTCACACGGAGTGAATTTTCAGACTTAAATTTAAATGTCCCTCAGACGAGTGCAAATCCAACATACAGTTCTTGTAGAAGGGAACCAGTAACTCAAATGGAATGGGACCAGTATTCAACTTGATGTTTTTTTGCACCTGACAGGTAATTATCAACAACAAGAAGTGAAAACATGCCTCCTCAAAGTGCCACGCAGAACTTTAGAACCTTTACTAAATAGGTACATTATCAAGAATTTCAGGAAATGTTTGTCTTAATTCATTTGTGATCAAGATTTAAGACCAAAATTATACCAGATTATTGGAATGTAAATTGGTGCAGCCACTACGGGAAACAGTATGGAGGTTCCTCAAAAAAACTAAAAAAAGAACTACCATATGATTCAGTGATCCCACTCCTGGGCATATACCCAGACAAAACTATAATTCGAAAAGATACATGCACCCCTATGTTCACAGCAGCACTATTCACAGTAGCCAATACATGGAAGCAACCTAAATGTCCATCGACAGAGGAATGGATAAAGAAGATGTGATACATATATACAATGGAATATGTCTCAGCCATAAAAAAGAATGAAATAATGTCATTTGCAGCAACATGGATGGACCTAGAGATGATCATACTAAGTGAAGTCAGACAAAGAAAGACAAATATCATATGATATCACTTCTACATGGAATCTAAAATATGACACAAATGAACTTATCTACAAAACAGAAACAGACTCACATAGAGAGCAGACTTGTGGTTGCCAAGGGGGAGGGGAGTGGGGTAGGGAAGGACTGGGAGTTTGGGGTTAGCAGATGCAAACTACTGTATATAGGATGGATAGACAACAAGGTCCTACTGTATAGCACAGAGAACTATATTCAATACCCTGTGATAAGCCACAATGGAAAAGAATATGAAAAAGAAAAAATATATATATATATATAAAATGAGTGACTTTGCTGTACAGCAGAAATTAACATTGGAAACTGTAAATCAACTATACTTCAATAAAACTAAAAAATAAATAAAATTATACCAGATTACCATAAGGCACCCTCACCTGTTCTATGTGACACAAAAGAAAATAATATTAAAAATAACTTCACTGGGGCTTCCCTGGTGGCGCAGTGGTTAAGAATCCACCTGCCAATGCAGGGGACACGGGTTCGAGCCCTGGTCCAGGGAGATCCCACATGCCGCAGAGCAACTAAGCCTGTGCGCCACAACTACTGAACCTGCACTCTAGAGCCCATGAGCCACAATTACTGAGCCCACGTGCCACAACTACTGAAGCCTGTGCACCTAGAGCCCGCTCTCTGCAACGAGAGAAGCCACCGCAATGAGAAGCCCGTGCACCACAACAAAGAGTAGCCCCTGCTCACTGCAACTAGAGAAAGCCCACGCACAGCAACAAAGACCCAACACAGCCAAAAATTAAATAAATAAAATAAATTAAAAAAAATAATTTCACTTTACAGAAATACAGATGAAACATTATATACACAAAATTGTTCTGGCATTTTCCTTTCAATCACTGATTTCCTTTTAATTCAATGTGTTAAAATACACATTGAGATATATTAGCACTACTGAATACACATAACAATCATGTGAGAAACTTGCCCACGGCATGCCCTAGACTAATAAAATACAAATCCCTGGCAGATGTGACACAGGTACCAGTATTTTAAAACTTCTCAGGCAAGTCCCACGTACAGCCAGGTTGAGAAGCGCTGGGCTGGATCAATACCTCTCGAAATTTAATGTGCACACAGGTCACCAGGGCAAGTGGATAAAATGCTGATCCTAATTTCAGGGTGAAATCTGAGATTCTGTATCTTAACAAGCTCTAGGTGATGCGTGGAATACACTCTGAGTCGCATGGGGCCAGATGAACCTAAATGGGGAAAGACATCCTCATTCTAGAATATGCAGGGGTATTTAGAATTGAGTTCTCAATTATTTGGGGTCTTAATTCTTTATGACCAACCTACTTTAACCAAGTATTCCATTTGCTTCCATTGAAAAAGAGGACTACTGTAAAACCATAACATGCAATGTAAGAGGGCATAATACAAACGTGGTGAGCCACATGGTGGGCCAGGCCCCGTGACCCTCCCCCCTCCCTGCTGTTTATGTCCTTGTAGAGTCCCCTCCCGGTCAGGTGTGGGCTTCACCAAGCGAGTCCACTCTAACTCGGTGAAGCATGTAGAAAAGGTGACGGGAGCTCACTCCTGTGATGAGGCTACCGAACACTGTGACTTCCATCTTGCTAGTAGATGCTCTGTGTTCTGTGCTAGGATTGTAGGCTGACAAAGCAAGCTGCCATGCAAGAGAAGCTCACGTGGCAAGGAACTGCAGGCATCCTTTAGCCAACATCCAGCTCGGAACTGAAGCTTGCAGCCCAACAACCTGGGAGGGACTGAAGCCTGCCAACAACCAGGGAACTGGCTCCACTAACAAGGCAGATACTGAAGCGTGCAGGGCACACCACCCGTCATCTGGAAATGAACGTACTATGTCCTGTCTGTGTACCAAATGGGTAGGCCCTTCAACACCATTAACGTGTTTGACTCTTTTCTTTCTCAAAACTGCTACAAGATGTAAAATTGCTTCTGTTCTTTTTCAACTGCTATTTTGGCATCTGAAATTACAGGGTGAAGAAAATTTTCTGTTTATTAAGACAGAAATTTTAAAAACACTGATGCTGTAATTATTCATTTAAATGCCTAATGTATACATGTTTTTTGAGTTTTAACTACCTGACCACCCCCCCGCCCAGCTGCGATCCCTTTTATTTTTCCTTTATTCACAGTACTCTCCGAACTCCTAACCGTAGCTGGTTTGATACCCAACCTGTGACTATAAAGGGCGCGCACCCACTTAGTCACCAAGATGGTGGTAATTGAATGGAAGCTTCCATCTGGATTCATTACTTCGTCTTTAGCCAGCAGTTGCTTTTCTCCATAAACTTTCTTTCCCACTCACAAGAAACTCAAACTGCATGGTGATATCAAAAAACTGTTGTGTGCCCAGCTCTTCTCAGATAACCTGCTGCCATGTTTTCAGCTTTGCCTATGTCCTTGCTCCATCTGAGAAGTACTGGGATTTATCTCCCTTGTAAAAGGTAAGGAAATAAAACGGATTAAAAAAAAAAAAAGAGTCTAAACCATGCATTGCATATGTCAGAGTCCTCCAGGGGAGCTCTAAGCCCAGGTGGACATTCACGAATAGATAGGAGAACCAACATATACCCAATTTATTCTCAGCTTAACTTTATAATCTGAGGTGTAAATTATACAACGTTCAGGTTATAAAGTATCTTTCAAAGGTTGTATTTTAAACATTGTTTATTTAGAGATACTGTTATCTCTTTTACAAGGTATGCCAATAATTCTGAGCCCTTTGAACATCTTTTATGAGACATCTGTCATATCCAATGGTTCACTCTTGAGTGATGCTTTGAAAGTTTTAGGACCAAACTGAGAGATCACACACAAACGTATGCCAGTCATCTTTAACTGCTGCGAGTCAAAGTGATTTTGAAACCATGAATATTGTGTGATATTATTCATTGTAACTGAGTTATATATGAGGGAGAGGCATCATGCCCAAGAATTTCTTAGCTCACGCTCTTCTGTCTACACAGATGCCTGTTTGGTTGTGCCTGGCTCCTGGGTGCCTGAATCTCCCCGTGTACCTCTCAGGTACTGTCATCTTTCAAGGACACAGGCGAAACCTGGACTCTGTCCAGTATCCTCTGGTGCTGATTATGAGCATGACGCCCAAACTTTCTCACACCTCTTTGGTTTACAAATGCTGCTTGTTTTCCTTGCTATGAAGTCACATATGAGATCCTCTCAGCCACGGTAAAAACATGATGGGGGTCTCATCTCTATGAAGACACGTTTCACGTCCTTTAAAGAAAAATGTAATTGTCCCTGGAATTAGAGAATTCTGCATGGGACTCTGCTGTTCTATGGAGTGTGAAAGAGATTTAATGTTTCTCTGGGGTAAAATCCTTTCTCAAGCAATACTTGACTGTTAACTTGCCATTCCATGCTAGTGGTTCCATAGGCTGGAATTTCCCCTCTTCATTCTCACTTCCCTGGTTCCTTCTCCCAACCACAGGCATCTAATAAGCACAGATTCCAGGGCATTCCCAGGCTTTTGAGCCAGCTCTTATGTGGGCATGACAATATGCTTCTTGGGTTCATAATGCATCTGTGCTTTGGTTCTGGAAAATGAAGCCAGCTACTAGCTGGCGGCTGCGTTTGAGGTTTCAAAGTTTACTTTGAGAAAATGTAGGCAAATAAGCCTACACACATCTTTCTCTTTCCCACAAGGAGAAAGCTGACTGTGTTCCAGCGTGATTTTCCCTTGGGCTAAGAACAAAATGTGGAACACAGCATGGGGATTACTTCAACTTTAATGTTGGAATTTTGTTCCAAATCCACACTCATGACAGACAGCTAAGAAATACTGTACAGGAGTATGTTTACAACATCTAACAAATGTCACTTTGATGCCATCATCTATAAATTACTCAGAGATTATAGAGAATATATCTACAGTTAAATAATTTGCTTCTTTACTCATTCAGTTAAATAGCTAATGCCTAAAACAAGATTTCAGACAAGTAGAAGCAATGTGATTTAAATTTGAAATGTGATATAATTCTGTTAATAGCACCACACTTTCATATTAAAGAGGGCAGACCACAGCACTACATCATATTTTAAAAATACTTAACTCCATTGTATAGATCTGTGAAATTTTTGTTTTCCCATGAAGACAAACTCACGCTTCTCAAAGGTAGCTTTCATGTTAATATGACTTCTTTTAGTCTATCCGTCTTTATCCACATGTAGTTTCCCATAAACTAAGTTTAAAGGCATAAATGGTTCTGTAGTTATGTATGGGTCTATTATTAATATCACAGCTGGAATTTTATAACACTTTGAACTGATCTGAAACAAGCTGGTTGGATAGTTGCATCACTGTTGAAATTATGACAGCAAGTTGTCAGGGAAGCTATAGCTTGCTATGATATTTCATAGCAATAGCTGAGCCCCAGAATGGATATATTGAGAATAAACAGAGCCATCTTGATCAGAAGAAAAACTATAAGAGATCTGACATAAATGTGTGGCAAAGAAAAACCAAAGATTGTAGGAGAGTTTTTAAACTCCAAGAAAATCTAAACATAAAATCTAAATGATAAAGATTTTAAAAATACACATGGCAGAGCATGTAAAGAGAGACAGAGAACAAAAGTAAACTATAAGGAAGGAATATGTGCTTTCTGATTTGCCTCAAGGTCAATGGGAAGGCCCCTTGGCTGTCCTGTCAGAGAGCTGTCTTTACAGCAACTGACTCCAAAATCATACCATGACTTGCCATCACAATCTGGTATTATATTATTAAAGTAAAAAAAAAAAATCTCAAGGAAGGAACAAGTCCCATTAGAAATTCTATTTTCATTCAATATCAATTCCATTTTTGACTCTCCAATCCTTTTGCTTTTCTAAATATGGAGCCAAGTTGACACCCCATCCTAGAATTTACTTCCGCAATTTCTCTTAATGTGAGCAGCCAGCGATTAAAAGACAAAGATTATTCCATCCAGTGGAATGCAATGATTCCACAGCACAGTCCTCACAGACAGACAGATGGAGGTAAATAGTCTATGGATTTTAATCCACCTCTAGGAGACAGAAGACTATTATAGCCACACGCACCAAAAAAAAGTCAGAATTCTACACTTGCGATGGTTATAAACTTCAAATGCCTGTTTTTTTGTTTTTAATCTTGTAGCCGTAAAACAAGCACTGTAATTCTCAGGTTGTAGATCGGGCCAGTTTTTAAATCTACATGTATAATTCTCTATTTTTATCACATTACTGCAACCCAATTCATACACCCATGGCTGATACCCATGCTGGTCTGAAGTTTCTGTTGGCATGAGCTGAGTGATGACAGATTTCTTCATTTTTGAATATCTTCCCAGCCTGACAAGCTCGATTCTGCACCAACTCACAGCATATGTGCTTATCCTACACTTTTCAAAGACGACACCATTTTAAGGCACCACTTTCGCCTGAGTGCAGCTCTTTTACCTCCTCACCTATGCATTTGCTTTGCCTTTGTTTCTTGAATGAACATGTAAAAGGCAACTGACTACACAGACGGTGAGCAGGAGAAAGTGGCAGAGACATCAGGCTGCCCGTGAACTGGAGCAATTCCCTAACAGACACCAGGCAGGCCGAGCTCGGAGACGCCACCACCCCAGGATACCCTGCGCTGACCCCCAGAACTGCAAACGCAGGACTTCACTCCCTGTACAAGGCAAAGGCGTTGTGGGAGATGCAAATAAGGGTACCAATCACTTGATTTCAAATTAATTAAAATCCCTTTCTCTTTTTGATATTGAGCTGCATGAGCTGCTTGTATGTTTTGGAGATTAATCCTTTGTCAGTTGATTTGTTTGCAAATACTTTCTCCCATTCTGAGGGTTGTCTTTTGGTCTTGTTCGTGGTTTCCATGCTGTACAAAAGCTTTTAACTTTCATTAGGTTCCATTTGTTTATTTTTGTTTTTATCCATTTCTCTAGGAGGTGGGTCAAAAAGGATCTTGCTGTGATGTATGTCATAGAGTGTTCTTCCTATGTTTTCCTCTAAGAGTTTTATAGTGTCTGGCCTTACATTTAGGTCTTTAATCCATTTTGAGTTTATTTCTGTGTATGGTGTTAGGGAGTGTTCTAATTTCATTTTTTTACATGTAGCTGTCCAGTTTTCCCAGCACCACTTACTGAAGAGGCTGTCTTTTCTCCACTGTATCTTCTTGCCTCCTTTATCAAAGATAAGGTGACCATATGTGCCTGGGTTTATCTCTGGGCTTTCTATCCTGTTCCACTGATCTATATTTCTGTTTTTGTGCCACTACCATAATGTCTTGACTACTGTAGCTTTGCAGTATAGTCTGAAGTCAGGGAGCCTGATTCCTCCAGCTCCGTTTTTCTTTCTCAATATTGCTTTGGCTATTCCGGGTCTTTTGTGTTTCCATACAAACTGTGGAATTTTTTGTTCTAGTTCTGTGAAAGATGCCAGTGGTAGTTTGATAGGGATTGCATTGAATCTGTAGATTGCTTTGGGTAGTAGAGTCATTTTCACAATGTTGATTCTTCCAATCCAAGAACATGGTATATCTCTCCGTCTGTTTGTATCACCGTTAATTTCTTTCATCAGTGTCTTATAACAACAAACAACCCAATCCAAAAATGGGCAGAAGACCTAAATAGACATTTCTCCAAAGAAGATATACAGATTGCCAACAAACACATGAAAGAATGCTCAACATCATTAATCATTAGAGAAATGGAAATGAAAACTACAATGAGATATCATCTCACACTGGTCAGAATGGCCATCATCAAAAAATCTACAAACAATAAATGCTGGAGAGGGTATGGAGAAAAGGGAACCGCCCTACACTGTTGGTGGGAATGTAAATTGATACAGCCACTATGGAGAACAGTATGGAGGTTCCTTAAAAAACTACAAATAGAACTACCATATGACCCAGCAATCCCACTACTGGGCATATACCCTGAGAAAACCATAATTCAAAAAGAGTCATGTACCAAAATGTTCACTGCAGCTCTCTTTACAATAGCCAGGACATGGAAGCAACCTAAGTGTCCATCGACAGATGAATGGATAAAGAAGATGTGGCACATATATATACAATGGAATATTACTCAGCCATAAAAAGGAATAAAACTGATTTATTTGTAGTGAGGTGGATGGACCCAGAGTCTGTCATAAAGAGTGAAGTACGTCAGAAAAACAAATACCGTATGCTAACATATATATATGGAATCTAAAAAAAAAACAAAACCAAAATGGTCAGAAGAACCTAGGAGCAGGACAGGAATAAAGATGCAGACGTAGAGAATGGACTTGAGGATATGGGGAGGGGGAAGGGTAAGCTGGGACAAAGTGAGAGAGAGGCATGGACATATATACACTACCAAACATAAAATAGATAGCTAGTGGGAAGCAGCCACATAGCACAGGGAGATCAGCTTAGTGGTTTGTGACCACCTGGAGGGGTGGGATAGGGAGGCTGGGAGGGAGGGAGATGCAAGAGGGAAGAGATATGGGAACATATGTATATGTATTACTGATTCACTTTGTTATAAAGCAGAAACTGACACACCATTGTAAAGCAATTATACTCTAATAAAAGATGTTAAAAAAATTAAAAAATAGAACAAAATAAAATCCCTTTCTCTTGTGGGTCTCTTGTGGGTCTAATCCTGTCACCCAAGCCCTTCACAAGCAGAGCTTTTTCTCTGGCTGTTAGCAGAAGGGGAAGTCAGAGATATTCCAGGCATAAGGAGGAGTCAATGTATTGTTGCTGGCTTGGAAGACAGAGGGCCACATGCAGGGACAGGTGGGAGGTGTCTAGAAACAGAGTGTGGCCGCCGCCCAAAGTCCAGTAATAAAGCAAAAACCTGCAGGCTACAACGGCAAGGGGCCGGGTTCTTCACCATGGGAATGGGCTTGGACACAGAGCCTTCTCCAGAGCCCGCAGCCAGAAGCCTACCCTGCAGGGCACCATGTGACTTTGGCCTCATAAGACCCTAAGCAGAGAATCCAGCAATGCCTTGCTGCGTTTTTGACACACAGAACTGTGAGCTAATAAACAGATGTTAAGTTCCCACATCTATGGTCAGCAGTAGAAAACTAATAGCAATGTCTTCCATTACAACTTAGGATCTGCTAGGAATAAAATAAGCTACAAGGATGCAATGTAAAACACAAGGAATATAATCAATATTTAGTAACTTTGTATGGAGTCTAATGTATCGAAATATTGCATTAGTTTGTTGTATCCTTGAAACTAATATGATACTGTAAAGTCAACTGTACTTCAATGAGAACAAAACAAAACAAAATAAACCTCCAAAAAACCTTAAGATCCGCTATTTTGAGAGGAGCATGAGCAATAAATCTCTATTTGGAGATTAATCCT
Organism: Mesoplodon bidens; assembly: GCF_964165515.1. Classification (NCBI taxonomy): domain Eukaryota; kingdom Metazoa; phylum Chordata; class Mammalia; order Artiodactyla; family Ziphiidae; genus Mesoplodon; species Mesoplodon bidens. Next base: position 48,544,953 of record NC_138180.1, read on the forward strand.
CTCTCCTTTCTTACAGAGAACAAATCACACTGCTTCTACCGTGTACACATTTCTTAAATCCATCCCTTTCTTGATTCTCAGCCTGGCAACTTTCATCTAAACTTCTCCTCTTCTCATCTCCAGCCTCTCTCTTCTCATCTCCAGCCTCTGCTCTGAGCTCCCTCTAATAATCCACTGCTAGATTCATCATTCAGAAACATAGCTGTGACCATGCTATGCTGCTAATTAAAAAAAAAAAAAGGAATCATCACTACCTCCTTTATTAAGTAGGAAACCATCCTGTTGGAACTCAAGCTCTCCAAGACCTGACTCCACTCTTCCTTTCTGCCATTACTTCCCTTCGAGTGACATCAAAGTGCTGGCTCCAGTCAAACCTATGCCTTTGCTGTTCTTGCAGCATGTTCTAACTTGTGCCTTTGCACAGGTGGGTCGCTGGTATACCTGCCAAGATGCTGCCCATTCTTTACAGCTTAGCTCAGATATCACCTGCCATGTGAGGATCTCATGCATGGTAGGAGTGTCTCTTCTACTGTGGGTTTCCATGGCCCAGGGATGTAGCCCTGGGCAGTCTATGCCTCATGATCTAGCATGTCTTGTAGCCTTGACAAGCTCACAGAAGGCAAAATCTATACTAGATTCATCGCGGTATTCCTTCAAGCACTTGGTTCAATGCCCTACGTTATGAAGATTCCCCAAGAGGATGAGTTTGTGCAAGCTGTAAAGAATATCTAAGGATGTGGGAGTCTCCTCAAAATACACAGGCAGTACACACTTAAGTTCAAAAAATGCCAGAGTACAGAACATCCTGCACGAGATGATCTGTGTTTCTGTTGTTGTGGATGCGTTGGTTCACTTTCGGAAGAAAGGAAAAACAGGCAAAAAGAAAGGGAGGTTGGATTCAAGTGGTGGAAAAATACCAAATGCTGAGAGTGGCTACTTCCTGTGAGCAGACAAAATGAAATATAAAATACCTTACTTTTATACTGTACACATTTCACAAATTACTTCTTTATTTTTATCTCACATAGTACGGCTACTTGTATTAGCAATTCCCAGGCTGATGTAATGAGTCCTAGGTCAAAATGCCCAGCTGATGTTTCCTCTGCTATTTTCTCAAACTTCCAACAATGAGCGGTTCATTGCCACAGGCATCCTTTGCTGTTTAATTTCCAGTCTAATTTAGGCAAACAGTAGGGGTCAGATGGAAAACGTATTTGATGAAAGTATGATAGATATAAAATCCAAAGTCTAAATAAGAGTCCTTACTTGGGAGGCACTTTGTTTGCTTTTACTTGAAAAGCGAAGGCACAGTCTATAGTTCTGCAGCCCTGCATTCATGAGGCAGGATGCAGCCTTCCATTTCCATCATTTCAGAAAACAGTGAAAACAAAACTATTGATATTTAAAATAAAACTGTTGAAAAAGTAGGTGTTTGAGATGTGCTTTCATACTGAAAAATCAAACTATTTTTCTTAAAGTCCATACAAAAATATTTTTATGTTCTCTCCTTTCAGACATAAGGCTATGTTTTTATTTGTGAAACTTAATTCCAATAAAATTGTGTCAAGTTTTAAGTGATTAATGTAAATGTCACATAAAATGGAACTATTTCATAGGAATGGGCTGTCATTTGTAATGAAATGTTTTTGTTTGTGAATCAAATTGCAAAAATGGCATATGTTATTTGTGTCTTAAATGTTTTCCCTGTATTAGAGGGGAACAATATAGAATATTCATGTAGAAGGAATACTACAGACCATTTATCCAATCTCTTCATTTTACAAGAAAAGAAAGAGTCAGTGAAATGAGGGGTTATTGGGCAAATTATGTTCTCTGTGTCTTAGTTATGAATCACCAAATTGCACTGCATATACATGAAATGTGTTAATGGAAACATAAGTTCCTGTAAATTAAATTATTTAAACATAAACTCTCAGTATCTTCTGGTTCAACACTGTGGATGGAAAGCAATCATAGGTCTTCCCTCACTCCCAGATGCCCATTTAAAAAGAAAAAAAAAACAGGAAGGAATCCATAATTGGAAAGAAAAATGGAAGAAGTTTAACACTGAACAACAGATTTCAATAGGTTTCTGGAAGGACTCTTAATGTCAGAAAGCGAGCAGCGCACCAGAACATGTGTTTCATTCTCCAATGTCAATCAGACTCAGAGAACAAGAAGAGGCTAGTGGGTAGGGAAAAGGAGCTGGGTGATACTGCTGCCTAGAAGGGAAAGTTCACGGTTTCTCCACCTGCCTTCCACATCGGCACAAAAACAAACAAACAAACAAACCAAAGGACTCTTCTCTTTATAATTGGAAAGACTACCTGGAGAAAGTGAGTAACTAGGGTGAGTTTTGATATCCCAGAGAAAATGAGATCCTGATTCTATCATTCAGGGGCTCTGTGACATCGAATGCAACCCTCAAAAGCTCAACCCAGCAAAACCTGATAGCTCACAAACCCCACTCATCTATACTGAGCATCTGGAGAGCTCTCACTTTCCCTGGAGAAAACTGATGAAAACAAAACGTCACGAAACCACAGTGAAAGAAACTCACACCATCCACCCAGTACAATCAACCTCGTCTTCTGAAAACCTAAAGTCAATAGTCAAAAAGAAGAAAAATGGTATATATGAACCTGTTTGCAAGGCAGAAATAGGGACACGGACATAAAGAACAAATGTATGGACACCAAGGGGGGAAAGAGGGTTGGGGTGGGACGAATTGGGAGATTGGGACTGACACATATACACTAATATGTATAAAACAGATAACTAATGAGAACCTGATGTATAGCACAGGGAACTCCACTTCACTTTGCTGTACACTAGAAACTAATACAACATTGTAAAACAACTGTACCTCAATGAAAAAATGTAAAAAGTTAAAAAAGGAAATGACTTGGGCACACTAAGGTCAAAAACAGGTATGACTTACGGAATTAGAAAATTTCATCAACCAACAAACTATTGCCTAGCATATGGCATGGAATAATGTCTATAACAGGCTACCTAATAGACAAATGTCTATTACTAGGAAGTTGTCAAAAAAAAAAAAAAAAAGAAATCAGGCAGAAGGTAAGGTAAAAGATTATGTAAATTTAACATAAACACTGATCTCAAAGAAAATAGACATGATTTAGGGAAGAGAATGTAAAACACACTGACTTAACCCTCAGCAACATTCCAGTCATTTTGCATCCACTAGCAAAGATTAGATTTAAATGAAAAAGAAAGAATGAAGATGCCAGAAAGAATACTTGAAAATTAAAAATATAAGGATGGAAATAATTCATTGGAATGATGGATGATAAAGTAAGGAAACTCCTAGAATGTCAAACTAAAAGATAAATGTACACTATTTGACATATAAGCGATTTACTTGCTCAATCAAGAGCTTGTATTGTACGGGTAGAATTTTTAGAAAGAAAACAAAAGGGAGTACATTATTTTAAAAGATATAAAATTTGAAACGGGGTTTTAGGTCAAAGGTAAGAGGAATGAGAGAGAAGTCATGTCCTTGTGAAATCTCAGAACCTCAAGAATTAAATCAACTCCCAAAGTGGTGGGACATACAGTGAGTGTAGATTATCTACAAAGTCATGCTATGGCCTGATGAATGCTCTATTCTTGTTTTCACCTTTTAGAATCAACTCACAGAAAAAGCACAAAGGATCAAACTGTATTTCCAGAACAAAATCTAGGTGTCATAAACACTTGACAATGGATAATTAAATATATATATTTTATAAAATATTTTATCTAATTTTATTACTTTACAATTACTATATAAAATAATATATAATTATTTTGGAATTATATAAAAATACATATATCCATCTCCAAGAGGTACAAGGTCAGATAAGAACTGGAGGAAAAGTAGTCATGTTAGAATTCTCACCTTATTTAATGGAGAATCAACAGAAAGTGTCAAATGGAAAAATAAATTTTTCAAGTTCAAAAGTTAATCAGTAAAAACAATTATAGTTGTCACATAGAAACTGATTAAGAACTGCCTAGAGAATATTGTAGTAGACAGCATAACTACCTCCTCCAATCATGTCCATGCTCCAGATACCTATGAATATATATGTCACCTTATAGGGCAAAAGGGACTTGGCAGATGGGATGAAATTTAGGATCTTGAGACAGAAAATGATCCTAGATTATCTGGGTGGGCCCAATGGAATCACAAGCGCCCTTGTGAGAGGGATGCAGGACAGTCAACGGTGGAAAAATGACGTGAGGAAAGAAGCAAAGATTAAGTGATGTGCTTGAAGACAGAGGAAGGGGCCACGAGGTTAGGAATGCAAATGCCCTCTAGAAACTGGAAAAGGCAAAGGAATGGATTCTTCTCTGGAGCCTCTGGAAGGAATGAAGCCCCACCAACACCTGGATTTTAGTCCAGGGAGACCCATTTAAAACTCTGACCTCCAGACCTGTAAGATAATACGTGTGCTGTTTTAAGCCACTAGTGTGTATTTGTTTGTAATAGCAACAAGAGGAAACCAATGCAAGTATGTGCATGAATTAATACATGGCTGAATAAATGAATGGATAAATAACTAAATTTACAGAGCTGGCTGTACAGAGTGTCTCTAGAAACAGGGACTAGTACCACCTAGGTCCCAGGGTTGCTGTGACTATTTTTTATCTATCATGTCTGGATACACTGTCAATGTTCAGTTGATAGCTTGCTTCTTGCTCTCTCTCCTTCTACATGTTTACTTACTTTATCACCACTGCATACACTCATTTAAACTAGGGGAAGGCAACAGAGAGAAGATGCCCCTCTCGCTATTTGTTTTGAGACATCTCATTAAACTGTTTCTGACTTCGGAGTATGCATACATTCCTGGCTTGTTACGAAGCAGGAGGACGGTTTCTTAATATCTCCCAAGTTTCCCATCATCACAGCTGCAAACCACGTACCAGCCACTTGAAAAGAAACAAGAACCAGCCAGTTGACATCCTTAGCTTCAAGTGACACCAATCCTTTGGTGAGTCTGTAACCACCTTCTATTAATTTAACATGGGGGTGCCTGAAACATTTTTTTTTCAGACCACGACTGTGGGTCACTTCTCAGGGAAAATGCTCATTTAGAATGCACTATGTGCATTCTGATATTAAACTATCATGTGCAAACATATGTCAGAAAATAACTGTATATTTCACACCAGGTCTTGCTAATCTAATAGAAGTGAAATAGAAAAAGACACAAGTATGGAACTGGTTCTATTTATAACTCCAGGCAGGAGTTTCAGCTCAGGTTGCATACTCAAATCAACTCTAGGAGATTTTGGAAATGAAAAGGCATCCTCCCACCCCTCCCACCATTGGATTAGAATCTCTGGGCATGGTACCCCACAAATAGCATTTTTACAAATAACTCCCTAGTTGACCATAATGTGCAACCAGGCTAAAGAAAAAAATGACTACAAGCAACTAAGCTATTGAGACTCTACCTTTGTGATTTATTGTCCAATGAATAGAAGGATTTTCTGGCCCTGTTTCATCACACCTATAACACTAGTACTGACTTATGCCTCATTCTTCCGCTCAGCTGAAAGCTGTCTCTCATGCATAATATCTTGCCTTTAACATGCCACGTGCTCCGTAAGTGTTGTCATAGATATCACTAAGTCTGACTCTAAAATTACTCTTGAAATTGATTCATAATCATATAACGGACATATTGGGCCTATTTACAAATTGTAAGATTGGACCTCCCTAAGAACAGTCAGGCTGAAATCAGGCACACAAATTAATGCTGTTAAAACTGAATTGTGTTACAATGGTTTTAAAATATTTCATTCTGTTTAAAAATTCATGAAACTGTTTGAATCCCTTTTTGAACTCACTTTCCAAATCAATTGGTCCTTATTTTGAATAGATACAACTGAAAAAGTATCATAAGTAAAGAAAGTAGATTTCAAAATATAGAACCTTGAAAAAAATATATAGTTCAATCTAATTTTTCCCCCAATTTTTGTTCATATCTCTTCCAAAGATCTAATTATTTTCTGGGTGTTGGAACATTTTTCTCCATGGTAAAAGCACCTTAAATGCCGCATTGAGTGGGAGTTCCGGTGTGTGTTGCTTATTTAATTGGGTGATTTCCCAACCTTTCTCTCATCTTTCTCATCCTTGGCACAATTTCGGATTATCCATATTTTCAAACACCTGATTAGCTCTTGATCCTAGTCTTACAGGCACAGTTTAATAGATTAAAGCACGCACTGCACATCCCCTGAGAAGATCAAAGGAGTCACTTGTGAGTATCTACTTTCTCCCCTCCATCCTTCACACTGGAAATGATTAGTAAAAAAACAAAAAACAAAAAAAAAAAAACGTTACTCTGTAGCACTTGCCTAAACATTGTTAAGTGAGCGACAGATTGAATGGTAAGGTGCCCTGTCCGCATAATCTTATGTAAGGATCTCCAGAGCTGATTCTTCTAAAGTTTACCAGCCAATCTTAATGCCTTTATTCTTAGAGGTCTGAGATCACGGTTATGCGCTGTCCAAGGATAGACTGATGAGTGTTGAGAACATCAGGTTTAGCAACATTGTTCATAATATCCAAGTTATAAATATTCCTCTGCAATGTCTGTGGCATTTTCTTTCTCTGCACTTAGTTTCCCCTTTGCATTGAACTCTTTTAAGAGATTACAGTAACATGTATCCACCCAAAAGGGATGGTCAAAAAGGGAAAATGACCATTTTCATCAGCATCCTGAGGCAGAACATTTTCTTTTCTATTTGAAAGTTAAAATCATCAATACCTGTGCACTTTTACACATTTAGGTAGAAGCGGAAGAGAGGTAATATGCGGTTGGTTGCTGACTCAATTTTCTGCTTTAACTTACTACAAAGTACTAGAGTCTCTGTATCTTTTTTATAAACAAAATGACTCCATGAAAAGGGCACATTGCATTCAATATATTAAAACACAAAATATTCTCAATGGACCAGGAAAAGGATTACAAGTTACACTCAGCTATTTTAAGCGTAAAATCAGTCACTATTTATGTATTATACTGGGTATACACATGTGCAATTACATGTGTAAATATATTTTGCCTTCTATTCCCACAAAAAATATATCGAGTAACAACAACACTGGAAAATAATTACAATGCTTGCCATTCTATTTATAAGACACTGACTGAACTAGCAGGTAATGTGAAAGCCATTTTTCTACTACCCTAGGAAATACACATAACTATGACCACACAACGTAATAAATGAGTCCTTTTGTTAAAACCTACACATATCTAAAAGATCGGAGAGAACTACGTCTAAGTATTAACAGACTGTAAAGGTGGAGAGGGCATATGGGTGGTTTTCCGTGGATGAAAAGACAGTGCACAGAGGATTCTTAGGGCAGTGAAACTACCCTGAATGATTCTATAATGATGGATACGTGTTATTATACATTTGTCCAAGCCTACTGAATGTATACCAAGAGTGAACCCTGGGCTTCCCTGGTGGCGCAGTGGTTGGGAATCTGCCTGCCAATGCAGGGGACACGGGTTCGAGCCCTGGTCTGGGAAGATCCCACATGCCGCGGAGCAACTGGGCCTGTGAGTGACAACTACTGAGCCTGCGCGTCTGGAGCCTGTGCTGCGCAACAAGAGAGGCTGCGATAGTGAGAGGCCCGCGCACCGCGATGAGGAGTGGCCCCCGCTCGCCGCAGCTAGAGAAAGCCCTCGCACAGAAACGAAGACCCGACACAGCCAAAAATAAAAATAATTAATTAATTAATTTAAAAAATAACAAAAGAAGAGTGAACCCTAATGTAAACGATGGACTCTGGCTGGTGATGATGTGTCCATGCGGGGTCATCTTTGATAACAAATGTACCATTCCGGTGAGTGATGTTGATAAGGGGAGAAGCTATGCCCGTGTCAAGGCAGGAAATACATGGGACCTCTCTGTACCTCCCTCAGTTTTGTTGTAAACCTAAAACTGCCATTAAAACATAAAGTCTTAAAAAAAAAAATCACCAGGCAGGATGGCTCTGAGCTCAAGCAGCGTAGAGTCACATGCGGCACATCAGCGTCACCCACTGCTCTCATCATTGCTGAAACTGGCTCCTTCACAAAACTGAGCTATGGCTCTTGAAACGGCCATCACACACAGTTGATCTCAGCATCTCAGAATGGGTACAGCATAATGTCTCCTCATCATTACAGGGGCTCCAACTTCTTCCAATGCGGGGTGAGGACCCCCACGTATCTCTTCAGATTCTCTGGGGTTTTAAATGCTCACGTTCCCCCCCGCCGCCCCGGATTCCAAATGTTTTGGACCCAATGTTTTATGCTTACTTCATATGATTAGAGAAACGATATGTCACCTGGGGATTCTAATGGGCCATTTAAGCCTGATAAATAGTCATTAAAATATTATCTGGGGCCTCCCTGGTGGCGCAGTGGTTGAGAGTCCGCCTGCCAATGCAGGGGATACGGGTTCGTGCCCCGGTCTGGGAGGATCCCACATGCCGCGGAGCGGCTGGGCCCGTGGGCCATGGCCGCTGAGCCTGCGCGTCCGGAGCCTGTGCTCCGCAACGGGAGAGGCCACAACAGTGAGAGGCCCGCATACCGCAAAAAAAAAAAAAAAAAAAAAATATTATCTGGAGTCTTAGTCAATGAATGGGGTGGACATTCTCTTTATTCATTATTTTTTTCCTAATGTAATAACTACTTGATTAATTTGAGAAGGATAAAATCAGAGAAAATTAGAGAAATCAAAATCAGAGCAAAGTTAATATATAATTTTAGGTTCAATACATAAGCCAGATATTTTAAAAAGGGATGTGCCCAGACTTCCCTGGTGGCGCAGTGGTTAAGAATCCGCCTGCCAACACAGGGGACACGGGTTCGAGCCCTGGTCCAGGAAGATCCCACATGCCACGGAACAACTAAGCCTGTACGCCACAACTACTGAGTCTGCGCTCTAGAGCCCACGAGCCACAACTACTGAGCCTAAGTGCCACAACTACTGAAGCTCGTGCACCTAGAGCCCGCTCTCCGCAACAAGAGAAGCCACGGCAATGAGAAGGCCACGCACTGCAACGAAGAGTAGCTCCCGCTCACCGTAACTAGAGAAAGCCCATGCATAGCAACAAAAGACCCAATGCAGCCAAAAATAAATAATAAATAAAAAAGATCCCACATGTCACAATGAAGACCCAATGCAGCCGAAAATAAATAAATTAAAAAAAAAAAAACCCTGTATGTCATAAAAAGGGATGTACTCCAGGTGCACAGTAGGAGAAGAAAATACCACAACGCTTTCAGAAAGGAATATCATAAGAACCATGAAGGAAATGTTAAACATCATTAATAAAACACTTGCCCTATTTTGCCACTGGACAAAATATTTTATTTATAAAGTAACCTAATAACATTCGTGTTTGATATGTGTGTGTCTACAATCATTTTACCAATAAGAAACTAACCTTTGAAGGGCTATGTGAAATGCTGAAGTCACACTGCTACAGGGATGAGGTGGGATTCACTGTGAGGCCTTTCCTTACCTATCCACTCTTGTGTCTTGTATCCAAATGTTTTACTCATGCTCTTGAAACTTAATCCCAGTAACCTCCCTCCTAAACCTTTACCAAAAAGAAACTGTTTTAACAAATCCAAAGTTGGGTGCATCAAAATATTTGTAACAGTAAAAATTGTGACGTACCAACAGAAGGGAAGAGTAAATAAGGTTTGGTATATGGATCAAAAGACAAGAATTAACTTATGATTTATAATTCTGAAATGCATTCAAGTATTGTAGAAAATGATGCTGATAAACTAGTAAACGAAAAAGCAGACTAAAACATTTTATGAAGACTATATTTCTAATATATGAAATACAACTCTAATGCAACATTTAAAAATCATTTAAAGTGTGATTTTAGTATGTGAGAATTCTTTTTGGGGGGATCAAACCATTTTATTGAGGGGCTTTGGGCTTCTGACATTGAAAATATTAGTGTTAGTTGTATGTAATTTGAACTTAATGAAAATCTTCAAAGAATCCAATTTAGGTGTGATTAACAAAACAGAGACCCATTAAGCCTGGAGTCTTATAATGAAAAAATAATAATAATACCATTAAGGTACCTTTTTGCCATTTAACAAACCCTAGAGAAAGTGTGAGGTGTCTTTTGCTATAAACAACCTCTGCATTTTGGAATCGCTGGTGTAACCTCTCTGAATATGCTTCATTACCTGAAAAAGGATGGGTTTGGAGGCGATCTCTTAATTTGCCTTTAGTGGTAATATTCCATGAATTCATAAATCCAAGGAATATAAAACAAGAAGCAAATTCACCAGCATGGTACCATGTGTAATAATAAGAGAACAGTTTTAGAATAAGTGAGATAATCAAAAACATTGAACTTGGCCCATTTCAGCTAAGGATAAATTACATACCCCTGTATAGATGTGTAAGAAGGAAGATAGTTTATTTTTCTATTGATGGATACTTGGACAGTTTCCAGTATGGGGCTGGAAATCGAATATTCAAATGGAAAATCTACTTCATGCGTGTACCTGTTCCTTGGCTTAACCCAAGCAAACGATGGCCAAAAAAGTGAGGCATGACATGGACGATGGAGATGTAGTCATGCAGGATGAATTTCTTTAAATCCTCTTTGCTATCTTGAAACTTTTATTTTTTGCCTGTAGTTACACATTCAAACCCTTTAAAAAGGAGTGGTCCACAGCCAATGCCTCTGTGCTCAACATTAACTAAGTATGCAAATCAATTCCAGGATGTTCAAACCAAGCAGTTACACACGAGATACACTGAACTAATCTATATGCAGTTTCATTCTCTTCTGAATACTTTTTTATATTCTTCCCATCTGTTACGAACACAACTTACATAAAAAGCGACATCTCACACAATTCTATGTATCTATGGATTGCGCTTGATCCTAAAGATCCTAAAGCTTCTTAGGAGTATGATTTTAGTGACCACAAGTAACACACCCTTTGGAATAATTACCTACCTTCTTCTCCGTCTTGGATAAGAGTTAAGTCCTTTCCTCTTACCTCACTAGTTTACAAAGTGCCCAGTCTAGATGGCATCCATACCTCATAGGCTAATGTTAGGAGGTTCTAAAAAATGGTCAAAAACAACACTAATATACTGACTGGACTTCTGGACCTACATGAAAGAATGAACTTGACACATTTTTCCAAGGAAGCCAAGAAGAAAAGTGATTTCGGAATTTTGGGTTTGTGGAGTGGCCTAGATGTAAATTTCTTTTTAAGTGATTGAATTTCATCTTCTCTGAAAAACTAAAACAACAGGAAATAACTAACACCAAGAAGTGAATTTCAAAGGCGATAACAGCACCTTACGATTTTTAAATGTCTCCGATTTTATTTGAAAACCAAATAGGTATTATATTTTCGTAGCATCAAACTAGACAAATAGGTCTGTAACAGCAGATATCCTTAATTCTAAACTTTTCCCTCAATTTGCCTTCTTAGGAACACCGACTCTATTACATGCAGAATGTTCCAACAAAGACCATCACTTTTGAAGATATAAAATGACGAATGCAGTCCATGTCTGTCTTCAGTTCAATTATTTGGTATATTATCTCCATGTTATCTATCTACAGGGTGCCATTATGAAAATTCGTATATTCACTCTTTTTTCATCAAATATTCCTTGAGTCTCTGAGCTAAAAAAAGTGATTATTATGGTGGTGACAGAGACTCATGAAGTTGGGTTTTTTTGTTTGTTTGTTTTTAGTGAAAAATGACTGTAAAGGTTTAATCTTCTTCCAGGTTTTCAGACAAGAACATGCTTGAGGCATATGTGTTTTAAGACTTCCAAATCTCTACATGACCATCCCTTAGAGCCTTTAACTGAATACCTTTATGTAAGAAGTTAAGTCTACACCTCAGTCTCTTTGTAACTGAAGGACATGGTCACTTTATCTTTGATGGAACTTTGAGTTTTCTTATTTTCACCCTTAGAGCCTTGTTTTCTTGGTGTGGTTTTCAACTGACTAGCCTACAAAGGATTTATTCTCCAAGTTAATAAGACAAGATGAGACTAGAACATCCGGACAAATCAGAGAAATAAAGATACCAAACACAAGCAGAGTTCTGCCAAAAAGACGCAGTGGCCAAGGTGAAGGAACTTGCACTGGCCGAAGCTTAGCCAGTCTGAGCTTCAGTAAGCATAGATTCGTAAATGAGTGAAACCCAACAAATATATTTAGATCTGTGAATTTATAAATATATTTAAAAAATAAAACTAGTTGATCACATGTGAATATGAGAGGTGGCCAATTTATTACCTTGAAAATCTAAATGTATATCTTGCTTTTTCCATGTAAGCAACAGAACGTTAGCAGAGAGTTATACTTTTACTACAGTTAAATAAATGACTAAATAAAGTCATCAGATTAGAACATCAGCATTTTGCAGGCCTCAATGAATTCATGGATATAGGCATTGAATACCAAATGCTGATAAGAGCAAAAAGATTAAAAGCCAGACAACATGCATCTCCTGATGAAAGAATTTAACTCCAGCTATAGTCTTGCCAAATGGACCAAATCTGATTTTGATCAAGCCTCTGAATTCACCTGATGATCATGTGGAACTGCAGGGAACAGAACCACCTGTTTAACCACAGCTTAAATATACAGTAAGGAACACTCAGACTGTGGAAAACACTACAATTCAAACAACCCAGGTTCTTCAACAGATAAGCTGTAATAGGGGAAAAAAGGGGGGACAGTATAAGCAAGACTGCAATTTAAAGACACACAGACCAACCCCTAAGCAGCCCACTCCCTAACACCCACAGCGTTCCAACAAAGGGAAGGATTTATGAGCAGCATGCCATCTAGCCTGACATTCTCGTGCTGTCTGCAAAGCTTTGCTGGGTGCAGCTCCATGTGGCCTCTCCTCTCTTCCTCCTTTAAGAAAGGAGAGAGTTTAGTAAGACTAAACCTGAGAAATGATCCACAATTACCCTCAACTTTTAAGAGAGGCATTAGGATGGACAAAGAACTTGGCCCAGGAGGGAGTGGAGGAAGTTTTTCAAGAAGACAAGCTCCTTGGTGAAGATCATGTACTATCGAAGACCTGAAAAGACCAATGGAGTCCACGGTGAGAAGAGAGACTGGGAAAGGAATACAAGTCTAGTTCTTTCCTTTCCCTTGCTTTTCTGGCTATCAGGAACTTAGGGGGAAAGGAAAACTGAAGAGAAATCAAGTCATTCAAGATCTTCTCAGCAAGTTGGGCCACCCAGAGAGCCCCACATGAAGTTGACCTCCCCACCCTTGGAGAAGGAAAGCTGGAACCAGGTACCAAGTCTCCCTCCCCTTTTCACTTTCCGCGAGGGGTTGTGGAAACCTCGGGGGAAGCAGTGTGGCCAGAAGGAGAACCAAGCTGACTGTATAATCAAAGGAAAGGCTCCAAGGGGTTTCATTTGAATCAGAGAACACTCAGATACCTGAGAGTAGCACCTTGGCGGGGCGGTGGGGGAGAAGCCATCCCCTACAGAAAAGAGTAGAATACTGCTTCACAAAGAATGGCATGTCCCAGAAGGGCAGAGACCAGCCCTCCTTGAATCCAAGGGCTCAAGAAAACAGTATTTAAAACCCATTCCATAGAAAAAACAAGGGGAAAGGTGTTGAGAAGCATTTGTTCATGTCCCATAAGTAAAAGCAAAATCTCTTGACACAGCTACCCATGACAAACATGACCAAAATGGAACAGTAAACCAAGAATCTCTGAGAATGTGGAAGGCTGTAAAAGTGTCAAGGAAACTGTTCTAAGAGACTGGAAAAAACTGTGATCATGTTTTGCAGTCACAATCGATGCACTGGTAGAACCGTTGTCTCTGGTAACTTTGGAAGACAGAAAATGTACCTAAGAAATTGGTGCCCTGGGACAGACAGCTTTAGGCAAATTACTATAAGAGGCAGCTGGTCCTTACTACGTGTGTATGAGGAGGTACTACTATAAAAAGGAATAGATGCAGAAGCAGCAGGTTAAAACTTGGAGACAGAATTTAGAGAAAATAGAGATTCTGGGAACAGCAAAACTGGGAAACAAATATGTGTCTTAACACCACCTGGTTTAGTGAGAAAATGATTCCCCAAAAAAGGGAAAACCCTGGGGAAAAAAAAAAATCCAGCAAATGACCAGAAAGCTGTAGCCTCAGGGTAAAGACCAAAGCAGGAGTGTAGCGCTAAGACCCTGTATTAAGACTTCGGAAATCTAGTAGAACCTGTTGGCTGGGCAAAATAGCTACTAAGAATGTGAGGGCATTGTTCGAGCACAGCCTTGCATACCCAAAGTAGTGACTGAGTCCAAGAGGAAAGTATCTCAAAAAGAAGTGCTAATTCCATTCTAGCACCAGCATGGAATCCAATTCATAGGAGACCCTCCAAAATTTTGGGACAGTTGTACTGGCCAAAGTGTTACCAGTCTGGAATAAAACAGAATGACTTAGTTCAAAATGTAAACGTGAGCCTCAGCATCCTCAGCTATGTATGGGCAGGAAGCAGAGAAACTGAGAAATTTGTTCAAAGGGTGTAGTTTCCTGTTATTGAGCAGCTAAGGAACACAGAAAAGAAAGAACATTCCAGATGGTGGAGCCCAAAGCACTGGGGAACAGCAAACTACGTAGCCACTTCTGGGAAGCTGACTTAATCTAGAAATATTTCCCACCCCTGGGTAGGGGCTCTTCAGTAATTCATAGCCATGTAAACAATGAGTTAGATTTGCATGTGCTCATATGCACAGCTCTCCGATTTATGTATTTCAAGAAAAGGAAAAGAAGGAAGTTGTCACTTGTCACTTTCAATTTTTTAGTGCTCTATGAATTTTTAAACGTGTCTACTTCTTAAAGTATCAGTGGTGTCATCTGGATGGTGGTATTAGGAATCATTTTCTCTTTTCACTGTACTTCTGTATATTAAAAAATAAACTCATGTTATTGTTAAAAAGCACAACTAATGAAAGAGAAATTCTGATTCTAGGATCTTCTGTTGAAACACTTCAGACAAATATTGAAAGTTTATGAAAAATAGCTGCCATAACATTGCTTATTTTAGGGAAATAAATGAACCACTTTATTGCCCCGAAGTTGAAGACTGAATTTTTTTCAAAGAATATATACATAAAATATTCTTTAGCCATTAAAATGCCCTAGATGTATTTTATTATCAGCAGCTCATGTTTCTAAATATCAATACTAAGTGGTTAAAAAAAAAGATCTGTTAGCGGATATAGTTACAATCCAGTTTTTGAATACATATATATGTTCAGTATTTGAATATATATATTCCAATATTCTAGTATTTGAAAAAAATATATATATATATACACCTTCCTACGCAGGCAGTAGTATGAGTGCACATACACTTCTAACTTAAATACATATAAAAATAAATCGATTAGATAAAATGTCATAATATTAAAATATTCCACCAAGTTTAAAATATGTAATTAATTTTCAGTCCTGAACTCTGCCCATTGTTAGAAGCCAATATGAATGTTAAGTATTAAACCGACTATAAAAAGAAATAACTCACACATTAAACCTTCAGATGAAAACCTAGCATCACTGTCAGTAAGGTGATGATTTCCAAATGTATGAACCCAACTCTCACTCCCCATGTGAGCCCTAGAACTGCCTTTCTGATGCTTCTGAGGCACCCCTACCAGGATATCCCATAAACACTATGTGAAAAAAAATTTATTATTTTCTTCTCCCAAACCTATCATTTGCATTCTCTAGTATTTACCTATTTCCCAAGACTATTCTCTGATAATCACCATGGAGTGTTGTCATCATAGGCATTAATCAGTATTTATGGTGAGTAACATCTCTGGCTGGTACAATGAGAACAATATTTGTCTCACAGGGTTGTGAAAGATATTTAAACGCAGTGCCACTAATATGCCCAGAAGAAGTCCTGAGACAAAGTAAGCACTAAGTGAACAGTAGATACCATTTAAATTATCATCATTATCATTCTCTTTATTATTCATCTTATATTTACATACGTACGCTTCTTTTGTAACTGGCCACACTTTATTTAACATGCTTGTGTTTTCTATTATCATATAATTCATTATCATAATGAATTCTTCTGGCTTTCCAAAAGACGTTAATTCTGATTTCCAAAATTTTAAACAATTGTATTGGCTAATACTTCCACACTGATGTTAATAATAAAAATGACATCAGGCACCCTTCTTTCTTATTGACTCTAGTGGAATGTTTCTTTCATCATCAAGACATAGTTAGGCATTTGGTTGAAGTTATTTTAATTACTTTCATGTCTATTTTACCTAGAACTTTTGTCTGAAATAGTGGTTGAATTTTATCAAATTTTTTGGCACTTACTGAGACATCAAAGTTATTTTTTTCATTTAACTTAATAATGTCATGAATTACATTAATACATTTCCTAATACTGAATCATTCTGGTATTCCTAAAATAGATGTTATTTCATCATGGGGTATTACTTCTTAATATTCTGCTGGTTTAAATGTTCACTTAAAGAGTCTGCGTTAATATTTATGTAATTGAGATGACACATTTTATGCATATAACTTTTTTACTTTGTGATCACTGTCAGATTTTAATATCAGAGTTAATCTACCATCATAATATTTAATACAACTACTCCTTCTTGTTATATGGCCTTGGTCAGTTTTAGTACCATAAGGATTACTTGTTCCTTTAAAGTTCAATAGCATAGAAATTTCACTTTCCCTATATTATGAGGGAAAATTACCTGTGGAATAACCTTCATCTGTCACTGTGTGAGCAGAGAGGGGAGGGAGGCTTTGACAACTGTTTTCAGTTGGGACCATGACTATCAGTCTGTTTAAACTTTCCTAAGATTTCACCAAGAAAAAGATGCACCTCTTAACTTATAAATATTCTATAGTTTCCCGTATATATTCCAATTTTACATTCTTACTTATCCTTTATATTTCTCTCCCTCTCCCTTTTCCTCACTTAGACTGGTGTACACGGGATTTCACCTACAGGTTCTGCAATGTGCACCATGCCTTAGGAAATTAGACTCTACTAGTAATTATCAAGTTTGTTTCTAGAGTATAAGACCAGCTCTAGGACAGCAAATGTAAATCTACAACCTACAAATCCTTGGCTTATCATAAATTGCATGGAGAAATTCATTGGAACCAACAGGAAACAATCATTAAAGTGAATATGGTCATCTCGTCCTGGAATAAGACAATGAGAAGCAAGCTCCCAAACCTAATGAGACAAGAATCAAGAAAACAAAGCAATGAACAAACACTGGGCTCTTTGCAGAACCAAGGCTGCTGCAGTGGACATTGCTGGTTTGTTGTCTGGAGGGTGCTTTGAACCCTGACTCTGCCCTGGAAATTCCCCAGAACGTGGATCTGCGGTAGGTACCCAGCTGCAGCCCAGCCAAGAGAGACCAAGTCACTTATATCCACTGGCAACCACCCGCATCCCTAGCAGAGCCCTGGATCCTGAGGATGCCTAGCACTGGGAATAAGAGCTACAGAGTGCCCCCTGGGTCCATCTTCTCCTCCTCTTTCCTCTGCACCTAAGTAAATAAGTCTGGGCAAAGACTCTGGATTTCTTAAAATACTTAGTTTGGTCAGCTCAGGCTGGAGAGCTGAACAAGCCAGATTGGTATAAGCTGATCCTACCGCTGGTGTAGTCAAGTCTTTCCACATCCTGGGAACCGGATCCAGGACTTACACTCTTGGTGAGGTGCACCCAGTGTGGACCACATGAAGCTGTACTGAGCCACATCTAATGCTCTGACCACAGGGGAACTTTATCACCTCCAAGCTCTCAGAATTAGGCCAAGGGACTTCCCTGGTGGCACAGTGGTTAAGAATCCGCCTGCCAGTGCAGGGGACACGGGTTCGAGCCCTGGTCCAGGAAGATCCCACCAGGATGTGGATCCCACTTAGACGCGGAGCAACTAAGCCCGTGTGTCACAACTACTGAGCCCGCGTGCCACAATTACTGAAGCCCGCACACCTAGAGTCTGTGCTCTGCAACAAGAGAAGCCACCGCAAGGAGAAGCCCGCACTCTGCAACAAAGAGTAGCCCCTGCTCGCTGCAAGAAGAGAAAGCCCGCGCACAGCAACGAAGACCCAACGCAGCCAAAAATAAAAATAAATAAATTTATTTTTTAAAAAAAGAATTAGGCCAAAATACTTGGCACTTAAACTGACTTTAGTTCCAGAACAGGTGGACAGCAGCTAACTCTACAGAGTCCTATGAATCTACCCCATAATCTCCTACAAACACTCCCCTACTTCCTGTTCTGGCCTTATGTGTTCTGTTCTCCACGTCCAGCACCTTCTCTCTTAAGAGGACCGGGGATCAATGGGGACAAGGAGAGTATCGCCAGATTTTAGTTGTGTACATTGCACATTTGTTGAAAGAAACTGGCAGAGTATTCATTTATAAATTCTACCCTGTCTTCCTACTTTCTAAGTACTATTCTTGTTTTTAACTTTATTAATTTTTCCTTCCTCCTATTTTTAGGGCTATCTAGTCAAATTACTGTAAGGTATATTTTATCGAATTCGAAACGAAAACAATTCTAAGGACACTTTGGACTGGACTGTCTGCCAGCGATGTCTGGAGCTAGCTCACGCAGATTTATTAAATGTTCAGGAATTCGGGGAGCCTGCTGTTCAACGCTGTCATTATTAAAAATTAACTTATATAAACTTTCAGTCAAAACTCTATTAAAACCATAGTAATAAATAAAAAAATGCTGTAATTGTCTCATCATCTCCCTACTTGTTATCTCTGCTTTGGAGGTTAGTGGCGTCTATGGTGGAAACGGTACATAGTGGCGGCTACTGTCCATCTCCTCCCATTTCTGTGTCCAGTGACCATGGTGGGAGCTTGAGATCGGCCATGGTGGGGGCATTTCCACCACAGAAACTGACAAGTGCTACGAATCAGGACTTTATTGTTTTGTTGATTTCCTAAAGAAAATGCTAGAGAAAATAATAATAGTGCAGATTAACCATAAAAAGTGTTGAGTCTTCAGCCATTACCCTGTGAGTAACAAACACAAAAAAATGGAGGAAATATCTCCCAGCATTTGAAGTTTATTATCTACCGAACTCAGCAAACAAATTGCTCAGCTAGGGGATGCACAAGTAAAGTTCTCTTGCATACTTCCCCTGTTTTATTTTTTCTCTCACTCATTAACATAAATGAATACACAAACACCACTCAGGCTTGAAATATACCCACAAAAGCAACTGTTAAATAGTTACCAACCCACCACTAACCATGCCCAGCTCATTTTGATCTGTACTCTGCCCAGCAGCATTATTTTCTAAATAACTTGCAATTACATTTTAAACGTTCCCTTGTTTGAATGTCCTTCATCTCTAAATGCCCTCTTAAATAACTCACTACTTCAAGAGTGCTATTTTTAAAAGAACACACCCACTTAGGATTTTATTGCACTTTTTTGTTATTAAGTTCTCATTTTATTGTTCCCTAGTTGTAGAATGTGGTGTCTACTACTGCTCCCTTTATTGAGTGATTGCGGGGTGACCTTGTGGCCAACTATAAAGCCAAATTTGGAAATGTTCTGTGGGTCCTGGAGGGGAAGGCATGGTCTGCCTAGCTTGGCTCACGGGTATTAAATATACAGCCGCACATGCTCAATTCTGCTAATTATTCTATTGGGGTCTTCTGCCAAGTTTCCAAACTTTGTTTACATGATCTCTGGAGGTCTCAGCCTCCCATTCTCCCTGTATTTCTAATGGTTTTACCCATGATGATTAAGCACAGTCATCGTTTATTGATGCTTGTTGACACTTTTCCTAAAGGTGTGGATCAATCTGTTTTAGGTGTGTCTCTGGTAGACAATTTATCACTTGGTTTTAATCTGTCATGAGTGCCTTTCTGAAGAGAGACCCTATTGGCACTTACTGTCAAAAGGCAGTTAAGATTCAATTGTGTCATTTTACATGGTGTGTTATGTACAGTGAAATGTCTGTGCCTTCCCATCCGATTTCGGTTTCATTAGTGATATGGGGAGTGTGAAGTGAGTTTTTAGCAGTGTAAATTTAGGACATTTCTTTTGCTGTCTTAACAGGACCACAGAAGTACACTATTTTCTCAACGGCAGTAAGATGGTCTAATCATCTCTACCTGGTTGACAGCTGACGGAAGGCTGTGTTTTCCATCTGACCTTCAGTTAGTCTCTGAACCAGATACACAGTGTGGACAGGCCAAATCTCACTGCCTCACTGCGCTCCTTGTGGAGCACAGGCCCTTCCCTGCCGCACTGTGGGTGCCACTCCCCTGTAAGACCAGCCTTCCCATGGTGGTAGCATGAAAGTCAGGGGAATGTTGGCCATGTCAGTCTTTTTAGTGGAGCTGAGCTTTCCTTTCTCCACCAGAGCCCTCTGTTTTGCTACCATCCCCAGGGGAGACAACTGTTGATGATTTTATGGATGCTAAAAAGTATCCCATCACCAATGTCATGCAAAAATAAAATGTCTTGTAAAGATTAAACCACCTGTGATACATTTCCGTGTTTTTACCTCTAGAACAACCTGTTTTACTGGGAGCCTCATGACCGCACTTCAATAACCTGTATGGATTGTTATTACGCATCCAGGCTGCAATCAAGGCTGCAGACTGAGTTTCAATGCACATGGCAATATATTGTCAATTTGCTGTTCATTAGTTTTGTAAAACATCTATTACAGCCAACACTGTTTCCTTAAAAACTTAGGAACTGGATCTAAAACTTAGTTAAATTCAAAGTTATAAAAAGCTAGAAATAAATCACTGAAAACCTGAGAAGAAGGAAAAACTAATAAACAAGCCAACAATCCATTAATTTCGTTCTCTCTTTATTCCAAATGCGTATGTATTTCCTAATTTATGAGGTATAGACATACAGGTATGCCTGTGTGTATGTGTGACAAATATACAATATGTATAATGTGTAATATACATATATCACATTTTTTGTGAGATATATATATCACAACAATTGAATCACTATTCTTTTTGCTTTAGGGTTATTCCCTAATTTATTGCTGAGACCTTAGTAACCGCAAGGCAGAAAATTACTTTATAAGCTCCTGGGAAGAGTAAACCAGAATCTATCCTCAACTTACTCAGAGTACCAGAAAACCAAACATACGAAGAAAAAGCTGCAGATACACCAATTATTATGATTCGTGAAGACAAGGTAGACTATGACACGGTATCTAAGAAGCGCCCCCATTTCAGTGACTCCACACAACAAAGATGTATCTCTTGCCTACTCATCCTCGGTGGTCCTGCTCATCTACCAGCTGTCATGTCTACAACTTGATGGCCTCCTGGGTCCCCAAGCAGGGGACGTGAGGCTGAGGCATTCTGCAGGACGCCGGTGCAGAGCAGGCCTGCCCAATCAAACAATGGGCAGAAGACCTAAGTGGGCATTTCTCCAAAGAAGACATACAGATGGCCAACTGGCACATGAAAAGATGCTCAACATCGCTAAGTATTGGAGAAATGCAAATCAAAACTACAACGAGGTAGCACCTCACACCAGGGTCAGAATGGCCGTCGTTAAAAAGTTTACAAATAACAAATGCTGGAAAGGGTGTGGAGAAAAGGGAGCCCTCCTACACTGTTGGTGGGAACGTAAAGTGGTGCAGCCACTATGGAGAACAGTATGGAGGTTCCTTAAAAAACTAAACATAGAATTACCATATGATCCAGCAATCCCACTCCTGGGCATATATCCGGACAGAACCGTTATTCAAAAAGATACATGCAGCCCAATGTTCATAGCAGCACTATTCACAATAGTAAAGACATGGAAACAATCTAAGTGTCCATCAAAAGATGAATGCATAAAGAAGATGTGGTACATCTATACCATGGAATACTACTCAGCCATAGAAAAGAATGAAATAATGTCATTTGAAGCAACATGGATGCAACTAGAGATGATCATACTAAGTGAAGTAAATCAGAAAGAGAAAGACAAATATCATATGATATCACTTATATGTGGAATCTAAAACACGACACATATGAACCTATCTACAAAGCAGAAACAGGCTCACAGACATAGAGAACAGACTTGTGGCTGCCAAGGGGAAGGGGGGGTGGGGGAGGGATGGATCAGGAGTTCGGGGTTAGCAGATGCAAACTAGTATGTATAGGATGGATAAAGAAGGCCCTACTGTAGAGCACAGGGAACTATATTCAATATCCTGGGATAACCCATAATGGAAAAGAATATGAAAAAGAATGCATATATATGCATAATGGAATCACTCTGCTGTACAGAAGAAACTAACACAACACTGTAAATCAACTATACTTCAATAAAAAAATTTTTTTAATGAATTATGTGTTTTTCTAAACATGACACTTATGTAATGGTTCGTACACATTTTTAAAGTCATATTTTATCCAAGTCCTTCGGGACATATTTCTTTAAAGTAAAATCACAAATAATCCCATAATTTATATTTTCTTTCTAGTACACGCTATAATTTTTTGCCACTTTTGTCTAGGGATACTTCATGATTTTCATTATTATTAAAGAAAAAAATAAGTCCATTAACATTTGATGAAAGTGGATTTTTTTAAAAAACCATGTTACATACGACAAACGAATATATGATCTGAACCTGAAACTACTGTTGCAATCTCTTGGTGTTGGTCAATTTCAGGAAAGTTGATTAAAGAAAAATATTCAGATGGCAAAATTTACAGATTTAAAAGCTAAAAAAAAAAAAAAGAAAAGAAAAACAGAGATGGTAAAAAGATCGGTGGTTGCCGGGGGCTAGAGGGGAGGGAGGGGTGAATAGGTGGACTGCCGAGGATTTTCAGGGCAGTGAGGCTCTTCCGTTTGATACTGTAATGGTGGACACGGGATATGGTGTATTTGGCCAAATCCACGGCACACTCAGCACAAAAAGTGAACCCTAATGTAAGCTAGGGACTTTAGCTAACAATCATGTGTCAATCGTGGTTCATCAATTTTAACAAAATGGATGAAACTAACTCAAGATGTTAATAATAGAGCGACCAGAGGGAGGAAGCAGCGTGCGCAGGGACGCTGGGCTTTCTGTTCAATTTCTCTGTAGACCTAAGAGTGCTCTGAGAAACAAAGTTTGCTACTTCTTAAAAAATTCCATCTGTAGAGGTCAGGAAATGAAATGTTTAGGATGGGAGGAAATTTAAGTGATGCCTTCATCAGTAAGTTGCTGAGACGGTTTAAATGAATGGCACGGTATGTCATGATATGTAAAATATAATCCTGAATTTAACAGTCAGAAACATCCCCCCCAAACCCTAGCTATCCAAAGTCAGAGGAGAAAAAGAACGTTGCATCTGGTTTGCATAAAAACCTACCTGAAGGGCTTCTAAGATGATTTACAAGGACTCCCAGCCCTCCTTCGCTGCCTAAATTCTTTCCCGTGCTTAGATCCTTTTGTGTAAAGAGGGCATCGTCCTCCTCATCTATACTCCTGATTTGCAAAGAGCACATGAATTGCAAATAACTTAGACTTAATAAATTTATTAGAGGGCTTTGTTCCATGGCAGGGGGGAAAATCAGGCCAGTGTGACCTCAGCGTGAGCAGGCAGCGGGGCACAATCCCCGATTTTCCTCCCATGGCAAATCCCTGCATCTGACCGGGAGCCCTCACAATAGTAGCAGGGAGATGTGCTTGCTTCTCCCCATCCCAGGCCCTGAGAACGTGTCCGAGCTGGCGAAGCTGTCTCTAGGGCTGGTGAGCCGGCCCTGAGCATCCTAATTGCACCCTCAGCTGCTGATGACCCCAAAAGGCTCCTTCAAGCCCATTAACTTTGAATGTGGTCCCCACCAACAAGGCTGCCCATTGTTAACCACAGCTGAATTCCGTGAAATGCTGGTTTTGAATGTTCTGAGTAAAAATTCTTCCCAAGCTGTGAAAAGTTGGCAAGAGCCTGATTAATGGGACTGGAGCCGAAACAATGCACCGTGCAGCTGAGTCATCGGGGAAGCTTGGAAAACGAAGAAGAGCTTGAAACACAGACATCAGCCAAGGCCAGTGACGCCAACCAGACCGAACAAAATAAGGCCATCATCTTGGGGAGAGAAACATACAGATGGGCTGCAAAGCGCTCTGGGATGATTCAAAGATAAAACAGCCACATCTTCAAATGAGAGCCAAAAACAAACAAACAAAAAACAAGATTAGGGTCACCATTCCCCAAATGTGAGGACTTACCTTATATCATTGGTTTTACCACAATTAGGAACAGGACTCCTGTTCCTGTAGCTGAGTTAAGCCCACAGCTACTTGTGCATCTCTCTACAAACTCCTCAAGCAGCCGTACTTCCCGAAGGGATTGACCTCACATCCCTTGGGCTTTGCAAAGTTGACCCAGTCTGTTTTGTCCTCTAGGCTGTATCCCTGTCTCAGACTCCTGGAATCCTTTCGAATGGTTTGTCTTCAAAGCTCTCCCAAACACCTATTCTCAACCAAAGATGCCCCCTTTTGCTTTAACTGGAAAACAGGAAGCCATGAGCCTCCAATTCATACGTGTACTCACTATTAGAATCTTATGTACGTTATCTGTAGCCAGACTCTATTCTGGATTCAGGAAATATTACTTGATTCAAGAATACACGTACCAGGGCCAGATCATGCTCACAATTTCTCTCCATCAGTAACCCTCTCTGAGTCAGTTATTTCGCCTTAACAGTAGCACCTGCCTTCTTCTAGGGTCGTTTTGACAAACGAACTCTCTGACACACGTTAGATGCTCAGCACAGTGGTATGTGATGCGGGGCCTTCCCTCACAGGCTTTCAGTAAAAGTCAACTCTGAAGAGCCCCATTGATAGGAACCTTGCCATATGAGAAAGTCAGATCAACACTGTAATCATATGCTCATTTCCATTCTGCATCCATTGTTTAATACCCTACACCCTACGTATTAAACACCATGGAAGACCAGGGATGTCCCCTCAGCAACATTCTCTAATTCCTCCGTCTGATACAACACGCTCATAAAGTTACAACTACATTCCACACGTAGAACAGTAACTACTTACTGGACATCTGCTGTGTGGCATGAGTTATATATGAAAACAACGAATCCAGGCAAAAGGACAACATAAATGCAATGCAACTCATTCATCCAGCAAATGTTTACTGAGCCCTGCATACACCAGCCTGGTGATAGAGCAATGATTGAAACACATCAGTTTATTCTCACCGAGAACAGATTTTAACGTGAAGGGACAAGTAACAAACCAAAATGTCCATCAGGGAGGGATCATTTCCGGGAAGAACAGATCAGACAGGGGAGAGAGCTGTTGGGAGTGTGACGGGACAATGACCTTTATGTCTTCATGGAGAAAAGACAAGGGGAGGAGCTGGGCGGGGTCGGGTGTAAGGGCGTACTCATTTTTTCCCTACACACTCGCATCATGCTTGACTTGCTGCGTGCTGCGTTATCACGCTTTCATTAAAAACTGTAATACAATAGTGGGAAAGAGCAAATTCGATTTCTGCACTGTCACGAAACAAAGGATGAAATGCATCCAACTCATATGAGTTGGTCTGCTCCAGACGTCACATATTTTGGAGGTTCCCTGGCTCCATGGAGCAACGAACCTGTCTCCCGTGCTTATGACGTCCTATCCTGGAGTTGCTGTCCAGAGTGGATGTGGTCAAGGGTTAATGAAAAACAGAACAGGAGTGTGCTCTTTCTCCTAGAGTTCACGATGCCCTCCCTCTCCCCCCGACCATCCCCACCCCTTCTCCTCCCCTCCTGTGGGGACCATTAGGTACTGGGCTGCCACTGTCCAAATGGGAGATCATTGCTCTGGAACCAGAATGCAAAAATGTCAGTTTTGCTTTTTAAAAAAAAAAAAAAAAGCAACAATGCAGATGTATGACAAAAAAATTTGGAAAAATAAAAGCCAAGTGCTGAGTCAATTCTTCTCCTCCTCCTCTCCCCCTCCTTCATCCTTTTTCTTTCCTCTCATCACAAAAGAGAGGATAGAGGGACCTCCCTGCTGGCAAAGTGCTTAAGAATCCGCCTGCCAACGCAGGGGACACGGGTTCGAGCCATGGTCCGGGAACATCCCACATGCCGCAGAGCAACTAAGGCCACAAGCCACACCTACTGAGCCTGCGCGCCTAGAGCCCGTGCTCCTCAACGAGAGAAGCCACCGCAATGAGAAGCCTGTGCACCGCAATGAAGAGTAGCCCCCGCTCGCCGCAACTAGAGAAAGCCCACACGCAGCAGCGAAGACCCAACGCGGCCAAAAATAAATACATTAATTTTTTAAAAAAAGAAAAAAAAAGAGAGAGGATAGGAACTCCATGCAGTGTGAAGGCCACCCAGGGGCATGACCAGAACTGATGCCTCATCCCAATGCAGTGACTATAAACAGCCTAGGTCTTCTGATGTCATTGCAGGCAAGAGGAAAAGAGACCAGGCAGGATTTAATTGATCCAAAGTGAATGAGTTGACCTATAATTTTGCTGCAGCCTAACTGTCTGTCATCTGACACGATGAGGACTCACAATTTAGCTTATGTTGAGTCACAAATAATAGAAAAAGATTTACACATAACTCACTATTTGATCTAAATACACACTCACTCTTTGAAGTCCTCGGTAATATCACTGCTAGTAGTGGTGATAATAATAACACCAAGAGTAAGAAGAATAGAAAAACTAGAGAAGTATCTGAATCCTAGTTTTGGTTAAAAAAAAAAAAAAGCTATGAATGTGCTGAGGCAGCAAAGCGTCTACTGAATTCGCAAAGCATTTATAAGTTGCTAAACTTCCGCGTCCCCCCAGAAGGGATAGACATTTATAACCAACTGAGCGGGCACCTGCCCTCAGCTTGACTTCACGTGGCATCCTCTTCCACAACGTGCACTTCTGTTTACCTACAATGGAGCCCTGAAACGACAGCTAGTCAGAGTGGAGCAGGTGGCTGTAAAAGAGAACATCTAGAAAGGTTCTCCTCTCTCTCTCTCACGGTTTATACTCATTCTTTAACCAAACCAATTACGCAGAAGACAGAGGTGACAAAGCAAGGTTATTTAGGGTCACCTGACGTGAGAATCAAGGGTCTGACTTTACAAATGGAAGGCAACCTGAGTTCACTTGTTCTCTTTCCGTTTCTTTTTCAGTCTGTCGTTTTCTCCTCCCCCCATATAGAACCAAAAAGACTTGCTCCCGTCTAGCATTCTTGCCTCCCACCAGGGCTTGGCAAATAGCTCATGGATCAATTCAGCCCACTGCCTACTTTTGTGGATAGTTTTATTAGAACACATCCTTGCCCATTCACTCACACAGTGTCTGGCTGCTTTCGCACGACAGCAACAGAGCTGAATTATGGCAACAGAGACCGTACAGTGTTCACAAAACTGAATATATTTATTCTACGGCTTTTTACGGGAAAAGTTTCCTCTACATTGCAGTATGGACCGACCCAAACTGAAGGACACTCTATGTAGTACCTGAGCAGTACCCCTCAAGATTGTTCTGCAAAACTCTGACTCCCTAAGTAGTTCTGAGAAATGCCTGACGTGACTGAAGGAATCTGGATGAAGATCTTGTGAACTGAAGCAAACGTTACTTTTGGTACGTACCTCCAGACCGGCACGAAGTCAGTGGTACAGACCCACGGCGAGCACGAAGTCAGCGGTATAAAACCCAAAGAGGGCCTCTTACAGTGAACCCATCCCACTAAAGAAGGCCACGAGAAAGGCCAGCCTCTGCACGTCAAGCCACCACACCGCCAGCATCAGAGTCAGGCTGCCCGGCACACCACTCGTTTCCACACGTGGCCCGTGTACGCTGGAAACGTGGCACTTCCAAACTGCGACGTGACGGAAGTGCAAAATACACACTAACCTCAAAGGCTAAACAGGAAAAGAGGTGGACTACAAAGCATCTCATTCAACATTTTACAACGTATGTAGAACTGATACTTGGGGTATACCGTATTAGATAAAATATACTGTTAAATTAATTTCACTAGTTTCTTTTTACCTTTTTAACGTGGCTACTAGAACTTTTACAATTACAGAGGCACTTCAAATTTTGGGTGACGTATAAATTCTACTAGACACAGAAGATTCAGAAGAACCAGGGAAAGCTTTCATGTACTATGGCAAGTATCATTTCATGTTTTCATAGAAAACTTCCAAGTGTAATATAGGAAATTTATCAGGATACTAAGTATACATAGACACACACAGACATATTTATTTATATACATACACATACACACACACACACACACACACTAGGGTACATGGTATGTCAAAGACTGACCAGTTTAATGTGGAAAAAAACAAAAAAGCAAAACCACTGTTCACTTAAAAGGAAGACAGCATTACTTACACTTCAGTTTTCCTAGGAGTGTCCATCTTTACACCTTTCTGTAAAAAAAAAAAATACACGTGTAATTAATAGCCAATGTATGGAGACAATCTAAGTGCCCATTCAGGGATGAATGGATAAAGAAGATGTGGTGTGTGTGTGTGTATACACACACACACACACACACAATGGAACAGTACTCAGCCATAAAAAAGATGGGATTTTGGCATTTGTGACAACATGGTTGGACCTTTAGGTTGTTATGCTAAGTGAAACAGGTCAAAAAGAGAAAGACAAATACCGTATGATCTCACTCACATGTGGAATATAAAAAAGATGTATCAACAAACCAAACCAAACAAAAACATTTACATACAGAGAACAGAGTAGTAGTTATAAGCAGGCAAGGCGAGGGGAGAAGGCGAAATGGAGAGAGGCGATCAACCGTATGGTGACACATGGAAACACAATTTTGGTGGTGAGCACACTGCAGTGTACACTACACAGAGTAGAAACATAATGTTATACACACGAAACTTATATAATGTTATAAACCAGGGAAGCAAATAAAGTAAAACCTGTGTGGTGAATTTAAAAAAAATTTTAAATACACACACATTCTCCTTCTTGGGAGAACCTGGCCTTCATCTTGAAACGAACATACCCTGCCTGGCAGACCACTGGACTTGCCTAACCAATAACCGCAAAGGCAAGGTAAAGAAACTCCAAGGCTTTCCGAAAAGCACAGCGTGGGTCCCCGAAGCTACGAGCCCCCATGGACTGGAGGTCTGACCCCAATAGGAACAGTGTCGATTTCTGCAGGTAAGTATAGTGGGTTTCGGTGTGGTCTCCCAGACACCCCGTGACCGTGTGCAGAACTGCTGTGCTTTCAAGGTGATTCACCATCCCCCAGGCATTCCCAGGAGGGTCTCAGCCTCTCATGCCCCCATGCCCACAATGAACTTGCCAGTCTACCAGAGATCAAGAGGCAACCAGGCCTCTGTTCACAAATACATGGTCTCCACAGGAAAAACGGGGGAGGTACGACCACTATGAGACACTTTATAAAATTATTATTAATATTAGTTTTACCTAAGGGCAAACCTGAGCTTTCTACCACTTCAGCAAAACTCATGACCTAGAGCTTTCAACCTAACCCCTTCATGTTGAATACGTATTAGTTGGGGTTGGCCATTTTACAAATGTTAAAGAAGTTAGTTATTCTTGGTTTCAGTATTTATTTACTCCAGCAAATAATGGGGAAAACACTGCTGCAGTGAAACAATTGGGCTTTGCAGAAGTTAAGACTTGTCTGTCTTCTGCAAGTTTTTATAATACGTTCTCAGTTACATAACGGTTCACGTTATCTGGTAAGTGCCAAGGTCAAACTAAGTTCATATTTTGGAAATACCTGTATAAATAGAGTGCTGTGAAATGATTTTTTTCCGTGGCAGGGGGCGATGGGGAGTTGTGTGCAGACAGAAGTTGATGTGTGCTCTTATGGTGCCATTTTATCAAACGAGCTAGAGCGTTTGCTTCAACTGACTGACCTCAAGCTATGCCTCAGCATCTTAATTGCTGGGAGGGATGAATACCTGATAAAAGATGGTTACAAGATTAACCCTGAAGACAGCAAACAACTCAGAGCCCAAGAAACCTAATTCTGAACATGGCACCAACATCATTTAACCACACACTGCAGACAAAGGGCATATTTCACTGTCGGTAACACATGTGCCTGCAACCAGTCCTTTCCCAATCTTGCCGTTTTAATCTGTAGCACAGATAGATACACTCCCTACTGCAGAAGGCACGTCCCTAAACTCTTCTGTTATTGGTCATTTGATTAAGTGGCATCTTCATCTGAAAATCTATTTCAAATATATTTTAAAGGAATTTTGTTCCTTAAGGACCCCCCCCTCACAGCTCCTGAGTTGTGTGGAAACCGTGGAGAGAACACGGATTCAGGAAACTTCTATTCTTACAGGGGAAGATTCATGGAGCTACTTTCTGCAGTGTGCAAAGGTGAATTAAGATGCAGAAGAGTACACGAGAGACCACTGTTCCCAGAGTAGAGAATGCCACTAAAAATACCACCGGAACCCTTGCTTGACACTTCCAGCTACTCAGAGAACCAGGGCAGAAAAGGCCCTTTTTGGTAAAATCCTAGCTCACTTATCACGGGAACCACGCACAGGAAGAAATGATACCGATGTCCTCACCTACTAGTTCTGTAATACACAGCACTGTGAAATATCGTTAATTCTGCACCATGCACTTGAAGGTTGATGAGAAGAGTCCAAGTCCAATGTTCTCACCACAGAACAGAAATGGAATCACGTCACACGATGGAAGTGTTAGCTAACCTACAGTGGTATCAAATCCACACTTTCTACACCTTCAACTTACACAATGTTCTATGCCAATTATATTTCAGTACAGCTGGGAAAAATATCATTAAATTCTCCCCACCCCCGGACCTGGACTCCCTTATTCCTGTGCCTGCACTGGCTCTTTCAGGTCTCACCTCCTTTCTAGCACCTGTGAAGGCTCCATTACACCCCTCCAAGCGGTGCTTCTTGCTCTGGAGTACACGGTACTTAGGACACCGCTGATCTGGCAATATTACAAGCAGCCCGTCCAGCCACCTCTTTTGTAATGTGAATACTGTGTCTCAGTTCCAACTTGCATTCTCCTTAAGACCATAAAACGTGTTCTGTATTTTTTCATCCCTGCACAGAAATACGCAAAGGAAAGTGCGCAACGCAACTCAACAGGAAAAATAATATGGAGTGTGTGTTAATTACAAAATGGAGTTGTAGAGGTTGGATAGAAGACTGTGCCTTGAAACTCCTTCCAGACACTCGTGGCTGACCACCTGGACTCTGCCTGCGAGGATCTCTCAGCGACCCGCACATCCTCGTCTCGTAGCTACATTCACTGCTCTAGATGACACTGGTCATGTCTCTCCAGTTATTTACTCTATGTATCTGTTTTTCACATTCAGGGCTCTTCTCAATCATGTCTACCACACATATTGTACTGCAGATACGTGAAAGGTTCGCCACGATACGATGTGACCGATGAATCACAAACTGATGCCTGAAGGAGCAACAGTCAGCCTCCACCTCAGCTATCCCACTGCCTCGTCCTACATCTCCAGCTTCAGGACACAGATGTTCGTCTCTCCTCCCAGGATATTAATCTCAGAAAAATACACAAGGAGTTTTCAGGGAACATGAGGTAAGCATTAAAACTTTATTCTCCAGATAACTAAACATAAACAAGAGTAATCATGCTTTGGCAAAGACTTGAAAATACATCTAATGACATTTTACCTTTAAGTTCAATTTTTTTCCCCCTAAGTAGCTGTAAGATTAAATCTAGAACAAATAACCCTTTAAGCACATGGGTAGACATTTTTCCTTGATTCCAAGAGTTTGAAGTAAAGCAATTTTGGTCTCCAGTGATTAGAGCAGGGGCACTGAAATTCATCCCTGCTCTTTTTTTGTGTTTCTAGAAAATGATCTGTTCATAATATGTGCTGATATAATCCTGTATCCAGGTAGAACAATTATGTTGTTATCCAGTGTAGTTTAAGAAAACATTTAGGTTGTTTTCATACACATGTTAATAACTATGTGCGTTAAGCATGGTGGAGGTATTATGTTTCCTTATGAACTAAAAAGAATTCTCTGAGATTTCAGGCAAAGATAGGCATCAGGCTCCTTAAACAAGCAAAAATTCTTAACTCTATGTTACTGTGGTCACCAGGCACTTGTGGGGTTTAACAATTAACGCATTTGAATAAAGCAGAAATCCTCAAATGTTTCACGGTAAGAAATGACTCAAATGACTGAAAAAGTCCTACATGATGGCAACACATACGCATTAAAAATTATCCTTTCCGAAATGGCCTTCAACAAGTATCTGATCTTTTAAGTCCAATGTCAGCGAATGTGTATCAGCTAAATTCCCAAGGATGATAGCACTTTCTCTGACCTGCTACTCCTGTTTCCTCACCCCCATTTCTGTGCATGCTAGTGACACACAGTCCACAGACACAACGATGCTGCTTCAAGGTCTCTGCCTTCTAAAATGAGATTTAGCTAATTATGTTGCAAAAGATGTATTACCACAATTATAGCTGGTGCAGACAAAAGATAGTATTCTGACCAGGGGAAAAAAGGAATCAGGCAGATGTGTCCCTGAGGAAAATACTTGGAGCAGCATCTCTACCTGTCCATCCTGGACTTGCCTGCTGTTTCTCCCCAGCCCTCTTCTTCCTCCGTGTTCAACTCTTATCTCCCTGGACTGGGTGGGGGGAAGTCAACACATCCCAGCCTCAGGCATAAGTCTGATTTAATTAGGACTTGGGTGGTGCCAAGGATCTCAACTGGGGAGGGCGACAAGCGGCCAGATGCTCCAGGGTACGCCAAGCGAGTGACAAAGTCTAGAGCAAATGAGGAAGTGGGTCCACTGCCTTTGAAAGCGCTTGTCTTTGCCTCAGGACGCCACGTGATCCATTCAGGCTGATGAGACAGGAGGAGACTCCCTTGGGTATTCGGAGGAAAGCGTCTTTGCTCTTTCAGCGGGACCATGGGACGGAACAGTCCTTCTCCTCCCTGCCTGTGTGCACTAAGTCCTGCCTCTCTGCATGTTCCCCCTACCAGGCGGGCCGAGGAGGACTGTACTCTCAGAGTCTCATCAACAGGAGTCAACATTCAAAAACATCTTCCAAAAAAACCTGCCTTTTTCTGAGAACCATAACGTGAGTTGAGTGGAAACTACCAAGTGATTGAACGAGTGGTCCTTTTATTCCTTTTATTCTTAATATGCGTCTGGGGGAAGGAGTTGCCGTACAACCAGCTGAAGCCCGAGGACTCACGTAGAACCCCTTCCACGGGCTTCTCAGGAGCTTAAACACATTTCCCAAGTAGACACCCCACAGACCGGAGTTTCAGGTCCCATCTGTGCTACTAAGGAGCTTGAACTGGGATTAGAAATGCAGTGGGCTCTTCTTTGCTTTCTTTGAAGTGTTCCCCGTTACTGAGATAGAAAATTCTGTATTGATAGATCAAGGTCATTTTGATAGGAATTCTCAGTTTTATGGCATCTACAAGATCTTAATTTTTTATCTTTTCACTTGGAAATGTAGTACACATTTTAACTAGTTTTAACTATCAAATGCTAATCTTTTTTTTAAAATAAATTTATTTATTTATTTTTATTTCTGGCTGTGTTGGGTCTTTGTTGCTGCAAGTGGGCCTTCTCTCATTGCAGCGAGTGGGGGCTTCTCTTGTTGCGGAGCATGGGCTCTAGGTGCGTGGGCTTCTGTAGTTGTGGCACACAGACTCAGTAGTTGTGGCTCGCGGGCTCCAGAGCACAGGGTCAGTCGTTGTGGCGCACGGGCTTAGTTGTTCCGCATCATGTGGGATCTTCCCAGACCAGGGCTCGAACCCGTGTCCCCTGCATTGGCAGGCAGATCTTAACCACTGCGCCACCTGGGAAGCCCTCAAACGCTAATCTAACCATAAATATCTCAGACTGCCATTAGACCCTACTGGATTCTCCTCCACAAACTGAGAGTTGGGTTTTTTGTGCTTTGCTTGTTTGGGTTACAGCATCTTTGAATTGTCCTTGCTTGTTCTTCACTCTTCTGGGTAACCCTGGGGAGAACAGGCATTTCTGCTTTCTTCCAACACAGCACTGAGGTCACTTCTTCTAATTTAGACACAATTATTTTGTCCACCTCTGTTCTCTGTAGACCCTGGGCTCCACGAAGATGCCCGAAGGCCGATGCTGAGTGGGAGAGGGGCCGCTGAACGTGTGTCTTCTGATCCATTAGCCACCATGTTACTGTTTATAGGAGAGGAGGTCCCACCCCCGAGTTTGCTAATAGCCTGTCGGTCCATTTCCACAGGAACATGTGAAGGTCTTCACGTCTGGAATCCCTCAGTTTGGTTCGGTTTTTCTTTAACCTCCCCACCCCCACCCGTCACCCTCGCTCCAGCCTGCGGTCTCTCCAGACCGTGCTCTGTGCGCGCACACGCGTGTCCCCTCACCTTGACTGTTCTGCCCAGCACCTAAATCAATCACAACAGCACAAATCTCCAAGCGTGAAATGACTTTCTGGAGGTGCGTTTCTCTCAGCCACCAGAAGAAACCCACTCTCAAAAATGAGCTGCCACCAAGCAAAGCGTTTTAGAAGGTGAGGGTATTTGATAAACAGGACACAAAAACGTCCAATTAAAACTGGTCAAGTAACTGTCACAGACAGAAAAACAGAAACTGTGAATTGCCAAATTAGACTGGGCCTAGACTACTGGTCCATGAACATCCTCCAGGGTGCCCTTGATAATGGTCTAAACATCAAGCTTCATAACAAGGCAGAAATCTCCTGATAATGAACTTGACAGAGTACCAGAAATGGATACAGGAGAAATGTCTTAACCTCAAAGGATCAAAATCTACCTGATACTATTTAACATGCTTTATAAGCTTTCTTTTTCACTCTATAACCTAATATAGTTATGTTAATACAGAACCCAGTAGCTACATGGCTATTACAGTTATATTTAAGTGAATTAAAATTCAATGAAATTAAAAATTAAGCTTCTCAACCACCTTGGGCACCTGTCAAGGGGTCAAAAGCCGCATGTGGCTAGTGGTTACCATACTGGACAGCACAGATCTGGAACCTCTGGGTCATCATGGGAAATTCCACTGGACAGCACTGCTACAAGGATATACTGTGTCTGAGGACCGTTGTCAGGGCTGGTGTCTCTGTTCTGTGGAGTGAGCCTAGATTATCTCCTCTCACATCAGCATCGGTCTTTGGAAGAAGCATGCAATCCCCCAGTTCTCTAGCTGTGCTGTGCAACCCGCTTCTTCCGCTCTAAGCCACCAGCGGTCCCTCCTGCCCACCAAGAGCCCCCCCAACCTGGTGTTCCCGGTCCTCCCAGGTGTGACCCAGCCCCTGGTCCCTCCGCCCTCACCCTACATTCACCCTGTGTTCCAGCTGGTGAGACTGCTCAGTCCTCTGTGAATTCTTGTCCCTACGAGACCCATAGAAGCTTTGCTTCCTTAACCATCCGCCTCAGGTTTTTACTCCCAACAGAGTCCGTTTACCTGTTTCTCTGCAGTCAGCTATAATGTTCCCCGGATGGGAACCCCCGAGTCACTAAACACTCTCATTTGAGAACATACATCTTATTCTCCCTCGCACTGCAGTGACGAATAGACAGGCATGTGGGTGAAATTACCTGAGGACTCCGGCACGTCCCTGGGTCCCGTGCTTCAGCCTCTCTATGCCTGACATGCATTAGGCCGTCCATCCAGGCGCTGAGAAGTAGATTTAAACACCGGGATGACACTTCGGAGACTTGTTTCGGTCTACACAGAGTTAGCATGAGCACTGAAGGCTACATTTCATTGATCAAAAATGTTAACTTTGCTCCCTCACAATTTCCATAGGACAATACGGCAGGAGGATAAAAAAGATACCTACTTTTATAATTCTGTAATTGGGTATCATCCTATACTGATATAACGGGGGGGATGGCACGTAGAACTATCCACTTTTTAAAAAAGCTCCCACGAAAATCCTGCTTGTTTGAATCGAGAATATTTAGGTATAAGGACGACAGGACCCCTTCCTTCTCTACATCTCTACTTGTCTCTATGTGTCATTCTCTCTCTCCACAGAGACACAGACACACACACACAGATACCTGGTTCTCTTCCTGTTGCAGTTGTTTGTACGTCACACACACACACACACACAGATACCTGGTTCTCTTCCTGTTGCAGTTGTTTGTACGTCACACACACACACACACACAGATGCCTGGTTCTCTTCCTGTTGCAGCTGTACGTCACACACACAGACACACACACACACAGATGCCTGGTTCTCTTCCTGTTGCAGCTGTACATCACACACACACACAGACACACACACACACAGATACCTGGTTCTCTTTCTGTTGCAGTTGGTTGTATGTCACACACACACACACATATACACACACACACAGACGCCTGGTTCTCTTCCTGTTGCAGTTGTTTGTACGTCACACACACACACACACACACACAGACGCCTGGTTCTCTTCCTGTCGCAGTTTGTACGGCACACACACACACACACAGACACACACACAGATGCCTGGTTCTCTTTCTGTTGCAGTTGTTTGTATGTCACACACACAGACACACACACACACACACAGACGCCTGGTTCTCTTCCTGTTGCAGTTTGTATGTCACACACACACACAGACACACACACACACACAGACGCCTGGTTCTCTTCCTGTTGCAGTTGTTTGTACGTCACACAGACACACACACACAGACGCCTGGTTCTCTTCCTGTTGCAGTTTGTACATCACACACACACACACACACAGATGCCTGGTTCTCTTCCTGTTGCAGTTGTTTGTACGTCACACACACACACAGACGCCTGGTTCTCTTCCTGTTGCAGTTGTCTGTACGTCACACAGACACACACACACACACAGACGCCTGGTTCTCTTCCTGTTGCTGTCGTCTGTACGTCTCACACACACACACACACACACACACAGACGCCTGGTTCTCTTCCTGTTGCTGTCGTCTGTACGTCTCTCTCACACTCTCTCACACACACACACACACACACACACAGACGCCTGGTTCTCTTCCTGTTGCTGTCGTCTGTACGTCTCTCTGTGGCTGATCTCTCTCTCGCTCTCACTCAGGTGTCCCCGTGCTTGTTTTCTATGGCTCTTCTCTCCTCAGCAAACCCTGCCGTTTCCATCCATGTTCTCTGCTCAGGCTGCCTGCTGGGTTTGAGCCTCTCTCTCCATGCTCTTCCCTGACCCTCTCGCATCTCTGAACGCCGTCCCACTCTCTTCCGTGAATGCAATGCAGCCTCATAGCAAGGTCCCTTGCAGCTCTGGCTGTCTTGGTTGGTCAGGCGTAAGTAACTACATCGTTCCTGAGATATGCATCTAGGCTACACCGGGTTGAGAAGATGGAGGGCGCCCTTTTCAGCTGTGTTCCAGAGGCTGGATTTTAGCTGACATGGGGAAAGACCAAAAGTACACCCAGATACGCATTCTGGAGCAGCCAGAGCATTCCAGGGTAAAATTCTGGGAAACCTGTGAAAGGCAACAGCTCAGCTCCATGGGGCTGGAGCACTGGCCCTGAGCACGGCTCTGCTGTAGAGCATCTCAAAACTTCGTGGTTATTGCAATTGTTCAGGTTTTCTAGTGTGCCGGGGGGACTGATCATTATTATACATATTTAAATAAAGTGTATTTAGCTCGAAAATATCTGATGGTCAATTAAAGTGATACGTCCAAGCTTACAATTTTATAAGATTTTATGCATAACGATAAATTACCCAGCGGACCCCACTGCCGATACATAATCAAACACACACAAAGCCAATTTCATGTAGAGGTGATCTAAACAGCCCTGCACCTCTCATCCTCAAAGTGGTGTGTGACAGAAGTCACAATGACTCAGTACCGCGAGGTCCTGTGATAAAAAGCATCCTTCCTACTGTGCCACTGAGCTTTTATTTCAATTCAAGCTGAGACACTCCTGTAAAGGAACTCACGAATGTGTCACTAGAATCATTTCTGGCCCTACGCTGCCTTTGCCCTGCTGTAACAGACACAAACGCTTAGCACAGACACCACCATGCTCTGCTTTTCGAAATGTGACCATCACCCCTGTGGAGTCAGACCCTAAGAGGATGCAGCAGTCAGGGGTCTTTACTTCCGATTCATCCGTAGTAATAAATCACAGGACACGAGTCTAGAGAAATGGGCTGGTTCACTTATTTCTCAGGTAGAAGCCTCAAATGCATTTGCCAGGACCCAGTGGAACAACACAGCCTCTCTCCTCCGGGGACGGCCCCGTCGTGTTGGTGTGGTCAGAGTGCCAAAAGAAGGAAATAACTGACATGTGTGCTTTCAAGAGCCTAGGCAGGGACGAAAGCTTTTAGCACATATACACGAGATTTTATTTTAAAATAATATATTTTGAAACCGAATTTTATGTGACAGATCACTTCAAGGCTAAATAAGTTGGGGTGCGCGGGAGT
This sequence comes from Mesoplodon bidens, assembly GCF_964165515.1. Classification (NCBI taxonomy): domain Eukaryota; kingdom Metazoa; phylum Chordata; class Mammalia; order Artiodactyla; family Ziphiidae; genus Mesoplodon; species Mesoplodon bidens. The sequence goes on from NC_138180.1 coordinate 48,583,466, forward strand.
TCACAGCCAGACCACTGGATCCGTAAAGAGAGTGACTTCTCCATAGACGAGTGTTGGCCTAGACAGACACCCCTACGCTGCAGGTGAGGACGGCTGAGAGGTAACAGAGATGAGCGTGCCACAAACACACGGGCAGCCAGTGGCTCATCTTTCAGTAACGGACCACCTGCTGCATTTCCATACTGGTTCAAAGTCTGTTTTGAGTATGTGTTTTCCCCCATTAGACAAGGATTTCAAGATGGGAGTCAACGGAATGCCCTTGCTGAGCTCAAATAATTCAGAAGACCTTTCACTGATGCTAGGTGTCTGCCCTCCCCGCCAGGTTGTACAATATATAATGGTTTTGCATTTGTTATCATGTTGCCTCAATAGGTATTAGGAAAACAAACAAACAGAAAGATCTGCCCAAACTCGCACCAGAGCCCCGCCCTGCAAGCCCTCTCCCAGCATTACCCGTGCCTCTTCCACTGCCACCACGGTGAGGAACAGATACCACGTTCACATTGCAGCCCAGTTCAACCAGTGAGTCCCTGAGGATAAAGTCAGCGATTACTCTAACAAACACTGAATTAGCTCACTGCAGGATGAGCATGAGAAAACTGAGCTCCACTGTGATGTCGTGTTTTCCCCAGTTCATCTGCAGGTGGGTCCGAATGAATCAGACTACAGGTCACTCACCCACCAACACAAACCCGAGGTAAACGGAGAAGCAGTAAGAGAAAGGCCCTCTGCGGTGGCTGATGGCCTGTCATGCATCCACTCGTATGCCCAGCAGGGCCAGGGTCCAAAGTGCATCCAGTGTGCAGAATCGTGCTAGCGCTTTGCAGCACTCTATTTTTTTTAACTGACGCCACACTCCTTTACGTGTCTCTGTTTCTTCCTTGCGTCTCCCACGACTGCCCAGACTGGAACTGCGTCTGTGGTCATCCACTTGTTCATTTCATTTGTCCATGACTGCTCCCTCTCCAAAAGAGCAAACTGAAGTCTCTCATCTTCAGACCTCCGCCTTCTACCTTGCGGATGGCTTGATCGACCACTCCCACTAAAAAGACGGCTCAGGGGCTTCCCTGGTGGTGCAGTGGTTGGGAGTCCGCCTGCCGATGCAGGGGATGCAGGTTCGTGCCCTGGCCCGGGAGGATCCCGCGTGCCGCGGAGCGGCTGGGCCCGTGAGCCACGGCCGCTGAGCCTGTGCGTCTGGAGCCTGTGCTCCGCAACGGGTGAGGTCACAACAGTGAGAGGTCCGCGTACAGAAGAAAAAAAAAAAAGTGAAGAAAAAGACCGCTCAGTACCACCTGGTCCAAATACGCACGGGATCCATCACCCCTTGTTATTTTTCTTGTTTGCGTATCCACTTAGGTCACAGGAAACGTTCCTCTTTCTCAGAACTTCCCTGCCAATAAGCGAACCTGCCTTGACTCTGCATTTTCTCATACTTAACAGACAACACGTTCTCACCCAAATCTTTCTGCTCCCTTTCACCCAGACAGGTGAGGACGACCAGGAAAACCACACCCAAATGGCAGACGGGTAACAATGCAGTGCTGATCAACGAAATTCACTAGGGGCTTTAAACTATCCAGAAAAACGAACCCATGTTTTACTTCCACTCCAACCCCGCGGTTCACAACTATTCTTTTAAAGGTTCACCGCTGTGCAATCCATTCCTGCCTCACTGCTTACACTCAGTAGAGGACACAGTGCTTCCGTCGGGGTAAAACCTCATCCCTCCAACAGGAACTCGCGTCCTCCCCCTTCAAGTCCACCAGCCACCCAAGCCTGAACCGTCCCTCCTCACCCCTCCTCACCCCTCCGGGGTCCTCCTGAGGGCAGCCCTCCTCTGTTCTCCGGACTCGATTCTCTCCTTGTCAGCGACGTGACTCTTTTCTACACCTTTGCTCTTTAGTCTTTCCTTTTCTACCAGAAGAATCATGAAAATATTTAAATATCTTTCAGTTTCTCATCAAGAAAGAAAGGCAGGGGCTTTCCTAGTGGCGCAGGGGTTGAGAGTCCGCCTGCCGACGCAGGGGACACGGGTTCGTGCCCCGGTCCGGGAGGATCCCACATGCCACAGAGCAGCTGGGCCCGTGAGCCATGGCCGCTGAGCCTGCGCGTCCGGAGCCTGTGCTCCGCAACGGGAGAGGCCACAGCAGTGAGAGGCCCACGTACCGAAAAAACAAAAAAAAAAAGAAAAAAGAAAAAAAAGGCAGGCAGCACAGCAGGCAGTGAGGGGGGTAAAGGGGGAGGAAGAAAGGGAAAAGGGGGAGGGGCGCGGCGGCGACAATAAAAGGGGGAGTGTCTCTGTATTCTGACTTCCCGCCCCAGCTCGCAGCTTGTCGAGCGCAGCTGTGGTCCCCGCACTGCCTGTTCCCACTGCCCCACGTGCAGCTCAGCCCTCAGGCTGCTGCCAAGCGTCTTCCACCCCGTCGCTGCAGAATCGGCTCTGCAGAGGTGCCCACCGTCTCCGGCCAGTGGGGCCCTCCCACTCCTTCTCCTTCCTCCAAACCCAGATGTTCTTCCTCCTTTTTCTCAGCGGGCTTGGCTGCCCTCACCCGTCCCCGCCAGCCAGCTCTCTCTTGGTGTCCAACGACAGAAGCCACGCCGTAACTAACAGAGGCGACAGGAGGGCGTGTGGGTGTCGAGACGCAAGGAGGTGGGGGAGGGGCTGGCGCAGCAGACGCGGCCCACGACTCCCCCGGGGGCCAGGCTGGGCCGCCTCCCTGCGCTTTGCACCCTCTCTCCACGGCGCGAGCGCACGAGCGCCTGCTTCTCTCTAGACACAGGTTTACTCTGTCTGATGCGTGGGTCTAGCTGCAAATGCGGTCACCCGGGTGTCCCTCGGCGGCAAGTCGCCACGCCTCATACCCCCCGAATCTGTACAACGGAACAAAGGTGAGCCTTCTCTCGGCCCCAGTCTGGAGCCTTCCAGAAAGAACATCCAGCTGTCCCCTTGGATCACACCGGACCCCTGCATCAATCCACTGTTGTCAGAGCAGTGGCATACAAAAAACTACAAGGCAGCCTCACGGAGAGTCTGGCTCCAGCCCACCTCCAGGAAGAAATGTGCGCAGACGAGTCATTTACTCTCGGCGAGGAAGGAGCACCTCGCGGCGGGCCGAGGAAGCACACGCCACGCGGCTGCACATGCTGTGAGGCTCGCAGTGGGGGAGTTTCTCCAGAGTCGTTCCTTGCCTGGCTGTCTCCTCACGCTGTATTTCCCACCTAAGCAACGCCGCTGACGTCACGATAACCATCCCTATTAGCCAGGGCTCTCCAGAGAAACAGAACCAATAGGAAACGTAAGTATCTAGAAAGAGACGTATTCTAAGGAACTGGCTCATGCTATCAGGGAAGACTGGCAAGGTCCAAATCCACGTGGTGGGCCACCAGGCTGGAGACCCAGGAAGAGCAGATACTGTAGTTCAAGTCTCAAGGCCATGTGCTGGCAGAATTTTCTTCTGCTCAGGAGAGATCAGTCCTGTTCTACTCAGGCCTCTAAATGATTGGATGAGGCCCCCCCACATTATGGAGAGCAATCTGCTTTACTCCACGTCCTGCAATTTAAACATAAATCTCATTCAAAAACACACTCACAGAAACATGGAGAATAATGTTTGACCACACATCCAGACACCACGGCCCAGCAAAGCTGACATGTAAAATTCATCATTATTCCACTCCTAGCTCACGTTTCTCTTCAGAAATTCAGACCAGTAACCAAATGTCTATCACTACATATCTCCACTAATGTTTCGAAGGCGCCTCAAGTTCACCAACCCCAGACGGAATTCATCACCTTTTCTGTTAGGCTTGGATCCTTCAAGCATCCACTTCCCACGCACCCAGTTAATCCAACCACAAACCTGAGATGTGTTCTTGAGGACCGCCCCCCCCCCCCGCCCCGCCAACCTCCTCCCACCATCCAGTTACGAACGATGCCTGTCTGGTCAACTTCACCTGCAAACCTTCTCTCGGCTGCATCTGATGTGCTCCGAACGCCACCACCACCCTCATACGAGCTCCAACCTACGTTACCGTGACGGCCTTCTCACTGCCCTCCCGTTCCCTTCTGTCTCTCCTCCTGGAAGGATGTCTAAGACGCTCAGAGCTTTTTACACAGCCCTACAAGACACTCCCTCCTCTCTCCAGATTATCGCACGCGATGCCTCCACCTTGTAGTAGCCGGCCTCCTCCCATCCTGTAAACACTCCCTGCAAGCGACAGTCTCTCAGTCCCTCGACCATCCAGGCGCTTTGCCCTCAAGGCGGGTCCCCGAACTATGCGCACCACGCTGTCCCAAGCTCCGCTCCCACCGGCCTGAAGAACCAGCATCAATACACCAGGGAAACCTTCTCTGCACCCCAAGACCAAAAACAGGGCTACCAACACGACATGTCCCATTTTAATGACATATCTTTGGATTTCAGTATCTGACTCTCCACTAGTTTGACAGTTCCCTGAAAGCTGGGGTTGCGGTGAAGTAGAACTTCAGCTTCATTCAAAGAGTAAGTGCCCTAAAAATGTCTGTTAAATGAGTGGTTTTACATTTTTCTTGGTCTTTATCTCATTTCAAAAAATTTTCCTATTGACAGTTGTAACCAAGAATAGCACCTCTCCATTTTGTCACTGATTTTTTGATTCCTCCTCGGTCACCATCTCCACAAACAATACTGAACATGGATAGGAAAGAATTGGGCATTGGCTGTGTTTTTCCAACTAGAAAAATTCTTCTCATTCAAACAAAAGCAGACTTTCCACGAACCCACACGTTTTGCTAACTCCTACTGTTGTACCTTTCTCAGTAATTCTTTTTATATAAATTTATTTAGTTAGTTATTTTTGGTTGCATTGGGTCTTTGTTGCTGCGCACAGGCTCTCTCTATCACGACGAGCGGGGTACTCTTCGTTGTGGTGCGTGGGCTTCTCACTGCGGTGGCTTCTCTTCTGGCAGAGCACGGGCTCTAGGTGTATAGGCTTCGTTAGTTGTGGCAGGCGGGCTCAGTAGTTATGGCTCGTGGGCTCAGTAGTTGTGGCTCGTGGGCTCAGTAGTTGTGGCTCGCGGGCTCTAGAGCACAGGCTCAGTAGTTGTGGCGCACGGGCTTAGTGGCTCCGCGGCATGTGGGACCTTCCCAGACCAGGACTGGAACCCGTGTCCTGTGCATTGGCAGGCAGACTGTCAACCACTGCGCCCCAGGGTAGCCCCTGCAGTGCTTTTTAAACAAACTCAGCAGCATTTCTGTGACAGAAGAAGCACAACTGTTTTTAATGGTCACAACCACTCACCTCCATCAGACTTTGTAGGCTGGACCACATCCACAAAGAAGATATATGGCTCTCTGGTTCTCATTAATGGTACGCTTTCATAATACATCTGCCATCACACATGTATACACCAGGTCCCGATAACAGCAAGTAGATGCTCAAATACGATCATTATGTCTAAAAATCTGTACCTCTTTGTACTATGGAAATTCTGTAGAGCAAAGAGTTCTTTAAAAACGTACCCTAGCAGGTGCATAAATGTACTGCACAAAGTCTTCAGGTTTGAGTTTGATACAATAAAACCTAAGTATAATCAACACAACTATGTAATTCCTGGACATTTAAATATTTAGACATTAAAAATATATATTTGGAGATTTAATCCTCATCAGCCAGTTTTAGGTAGAAAATAATACGGACAATGTGTTTTAAACAAAGCATAGTAAACTGAAAAAGGATTGTGGCATAGTTTGATGAAACTTGCCATTTACACTGCTAATCCCTGCACCGGAAATACAGGAACCCCTCAAATATCAGTGAAGGGTTAATGATTACAGGGGAAAACCATGACATCCAGTGGCCAAAGATTTTCGATGCTGCATAAATTTCTCTGTTCCCTCCTCATCAGTCACCCATCCATCCATCTAGCTGCTCATCTAAACAGCTGTTTATGTACAGAATGAAATTCACCATATTGAAATAGGCAAGGCTTTCATGAACAATTTTGTATTTTCACAGGCATGCATAAAAATTATCCTTTTTATTTGAGAAATCGTGGATGCTAATGTATAGTTTATGCACGGATATATGGTACCTGCATTAACAAAACTGTGAGTGTATCTCTTAACTACATACACCCATTTGCAAAGAACCCCTTAATCTTCATTCATGATTAGAATTCATTCTCTCCTGGCCCACTTTTTTTTCTTTGGAAAAAACCCTCAGAGAAAAGTGAAATGAATTATCTCACTTAGTGAACTAATAACAGAAGCAGACCTTGTTTATATACCAGATAGAGCACTGCATGATAAAAAGGGGGCCTTCAGGATGGGTAAACTTATTCACACATTTGTGGCTTCTCTTTCCTTGGCCATTGTCATTGATTACAATTGTTCCTCCTTCATGTCATTACTTATGTAAACCTAAGAAGTTATATTAGCGGTTTATAAGGAACAGTTCCAGATTCCGACCCTGTCACTACTGATTTGTAACTCTGACCATGCTCCTCAAGCCCCTGAAATTTTAGTGTCTTTATTTGAAATAAGGGATATTTTTTATGCATCACGCAAAGACTATACTCCCTCTGCTTCACATTACACCCCTGTGACTTATTTATTTTATAACTGGTATTGTGCACCTTTTACTCCTCTTATTTTGCCCGTCCTCCCACACCCTCCCTTCTGGCAACCATTAGATTGTTCTCTGTGTCTGTGAGTCTATTCCTGTTTTGTTGTATTTGTCCATTTGTTCTGTCTTTTACATTCCACATGTAAGTGAAAAAAATATAATGGGTCTTTCTGACTAATGTTATTATGGCTGAGTAGTATTCCACTGTGTGTGTTTGTATGTATGTGTGTATATATATACATGTGCCACATCTTCTTTATCCATTCCTCTGCTTATGGTCACTTAGGTTGCTTCCATGTCTTCACTATTATAAACAGTGCTGCTGTGAACACTGGGGTGCACGTATCTTCTTAAATTAGTGTTTTCATTTTCTGGGGATAAATACCCAGGAGTGGAATTCTACATCATATAGTAGTTCTACTTTTAATGTTTTTGAGGAACTTCCATTCTGTTTTCCACCGTGGCTGCACCAATGTACATTCGCACCAACACTGCATGAGGGTTCCCTTTTCTCCACATGCTTGCCAACACTTGTTATTTGTTGTCTTTTTGATGACGGCCATTCTGACCGGTGTGAGGTGATACCTCACTGGGGTTTTGGTTTGCATTTCCCGGATGATAAGTGACGTTGAGCACCTTTCCATGTGCCTAGCGGCATCTGCATGTCTTATTTGGAAAAATGTCTCTTCATACCTTCTGCCCACTTTTAAATCATTTTGTGTGTTGTTTTTGACACTGAGTTGCATGACTTCTTTATACATACACCCACAGAGGTCTCTATGGGTTATATATTAAACCTTCTATCAGGCGTATCATTTGCAAATATCTTCTATTCAGTAGGTTGCATTTTTCTTTTGTTGCTTTACTTCACTGTGCAAAAGCCTTTTAGTTTGACCTAGTCCCATTTATTTTTGCTTTTGTTTCCCTCACCTAGAGACAGATCCACAAAAATATTGCTAAGACTGATGTCAAAGAGCAGATTGCCTGTGTTTTTTTTTTTCTTTTAGGAGTTTTATGGTTTCAAGTCTTACATTTAAGTCTTTAAACCATTTTGAGTTAATTATTGTGTGTGGTGTGAGATAGTGGTACAGTTTCTTTCTTTCTTTTTTTTTTTTTTTGCATGTAACTGTCCAGTTTTCCCCACATCATTTATTAAAGAGGCTATCTTTTCCACATTGTATATTCTTGTTCTCCTTCATCAAAAATTGACCATTTTGTGTGGTTTGTGTCTTCAGTTCCAGAATACTCTAATTAGGTTTCAATCACCTATACCCTGACTAACCCATCTGAGCCAGAGTGTCTGTCACACGGACGGTTAGAGAATAACAGAGGTCTCCACGGGTTATATCATTTCTAAACCAATTTTTAAAGGCAAGAAAACCTGGCCAGCGAGAAATAAAAAGCACACACTAAAAATAAAGATAATGTAGCCAAATTCAGAAAAAAAATGAAGAACATAGTTGAAAATGATCCAAAAATAACAATTTTCAAATTTTGGACACAGGAGGAATAGAGTTGATTATTTTCTTTTGGTTTTAGTGCCTGTGGAAACTTCATCATAAACTAGCAGGCTTTTATAGTAATTTTGTTTAAAAAATACAATATAAAATAGACTAACCAAGAGAAAAATACATACATAGTGTAAATTAATATAAACATGTTTTCACATATGAACACAGGGCAATTATCTATCATTTTGGAGCAGTTACATGGAGCTGTTTTGTTAAAGCTCCATGGCCTCAAAAAAAAAAAAACTGTCCTAACTTCAGATAATGCTTCACAGATTGATTCATTCATTAATCCATTCACTCACTCTGTATCTCAGCAAATATTTATAATGGTTTTCTTCTCAGTAAAAGACTATGCTATAGCACTATAAGATATCCAAATCTATTTGATAATCATCCTGGGCTCTGTAAACTTAGAAGAGTAAGAAATAATTTTATCAATAAAGTATATAACTGCACTTAAAATATTTCCTACCAGCTTTAACTTTAAGAAATCGGAGGGACTAGGGACTTCCCTGATGGTCCAGTGGCTAAGACTCCACGCTCCCAATGCAGGGGGCCCAGGTTCGATCCCTGGTCGGGGAACTAGATCCCGCATGCCACAGCCAAGAGTCCACATGCCCCTACTAAGAGTCCGCATGCCACAACTAAGAAGTGCACATGCTGCAACGAAGACCCCACATGCTGTACTAAGACCTGGCACAGCCAAAATAGATAGATAGATAGAAAGATAGATAAATGTTTTTTAAAAATATAAATGGAAAGGACTAGAAAATAGTTTATATTTACCACATAATGCATGTGTAAAGACACAAATATTATTATGTAAACAAATACACATATTATTAAAATGCACACGTGGTATATTATTAAATCATGCTTATGGATTTAGAAAAAAGGAATTATACATATTGAGAACTTTCCTTACACTAAAAAGTTTTGGGAAACCGTGAATGTGAGCTCTCTACATTAGTGTTTCTATGTTTGGCAATATTGGTATTACAACCCAAAAGGCAGTAACAGGGGACAGGATACAAGATGCAGGATACAAAATTCACACACAGAAATCTGTTGCATTTCTATACACTAACAATGAAAGATCAGAAAGAGAAATAAAAAAAAATCGCATTTACCGTCACATCAAAAAGAATAAAATAACTAGGAATAAACCTACCTAAGGAGGCAAAAGACCTGTACTCTGAAAGCTATAAGATGCTGATGAAAGAAATCAAAGATGACACAGAGGGAAAGATATACCATGTTCTTGGATTGGAATAATCAATTTTGTCAAAATGATTATACTACCCAAGGCCATCTACAGATTCAATACAATCCCTAACAAGTTACCAATGCCATTTTTCACAGAACTAGAACAAAAAATTTTTAGATTTGTATGGAAACACAAAAGACCCCAAATAGCCAAAGGAATCTTCACAAAGAAAAATGGAGCCGGAGGAATTCAGGCTCCCTGACTTCGGACTAGACTACAAAGCTATAGTCATCAAAATAGTATGGTACTGGCACAAAAACAGAAATATCGATCACTGGAACAAGATAGAAAGCCCAGAGATAAACCCACGCACCTATGGTCCATTAATCTCTGACAAAGGAGGCAAGAATATACAATGAAGAAAAAACAGTCTCTTCAATAAACGGTGCGGGGAAAAGTGGACAGCTACATGTTAGAAAAATGAAATTAGAACATTCTCTAATACCATATACAAAAATAAACTCAAAATGGATTAAAGACCTAAACGTAAGACTCTTAGAAGAAAACACAGGCAGGACACTCTGACATAAACCACAGTAAGATCTTTTTCAAACCGTCTCCTAGAATAAGGGAAATAAAAACAAAAATAAACAAATGGGACCTAATTACACTCCAAAGCTTTTGCACAGCAAAGAAAACCATAAACAAGACACAAAGACAACCCAAAGAATGGGAGAATATATTTGCAAATGATGCAACTGACAAGGGATTAATCTCCAAAATTCGTAAACAGCTCATGTGTGGCTCAATATCAGAAAAACAAAACAAAGCAAAAACACCCCAAAAGCAACCCAATAAAAAATGGGCAAAAGATCTAAAGAGACATTTCTCCAAAGAAGATATACAGATGGCCAAGAGGCCCATGAAGAGATCTTCAACAGCACTAATTATTAGAGAAATGCAAATCAGAACTACAATGAGATATCATCTCACACCAGTCAGAATGGCCCCCATCAAAAAGTCTACAAAAAGTCTACAAACAATAAATGCTGGAGAGGGTGTGGAGAAAAGGGAACTCTCCTACACTGCTGGTGGGAAGGTAAGTTGGTGCACCTAATATGCAGAACACTATGGAGGTTCCTTAAAAAACTAAAAAAAGAGCTCCCATATGATCCAGCAATCCCACTCCTGGGCATACATCCAGAGAAAACCATGGTATCAAAAGATACATGCACCCCAGTGTTCACTGCAGCACTTTTTACAATAGCCAAGACATGGAAGCAAACTAAATGTCCATCAACAGAGGAACAGATAAAGATGCGCTACGTATACACAATGGAATATTACTCAGCTATTAAGAAGAATGAAATAATGCCATTTGCAGCAATATGGATGCAACTAGAGATTATCATACTAAGTGAAGTAAGAAAGACAAATATCACATATCACTTATATGTGGAATCTAAAAAAAATGATACAAATGAACTTATTTACAAAACAGAAACAGACTCACAGATGTAGAGAAAGAACTTATGGTTACCGGGGGGAAGCGGGGAGGGGACAGATAGATTGGGAGTGTGAAATTGACATGTATACACTGCTATATTTAAAATAGATAACCAACAAGGAACTACTGTATAGCACAGGGAACTCTGCTCAATATTTTGTAATAACCCAAATGGGAAAAGAACTTGAAAAAGAAGAGATACACGTATATGTATAACTGAATCACTTTGCTGTACACCTGAAACTAACACAACTCCAATATAAAATACTGGATATAGACTCCAACATAAAATTTAAAAAATTAAAAACAAAAAAATAAACAAACAAAAAAAGAAAACAAGAAAAAACAAAAAGACCTAAGGTAAGATTTTGCTCCTTATGTATTAATAATGAATTCAAATACAATATTAATGTTTTAAATAAATACATATCTTCCCTTAATTATCATAAGCATCTCCTTTTCTGTTTACACACAAAAACCTTACAAATTCAAATAATAAAAAGATGTTTTCAATTTGCACTCAGTAATAGACATATTTTGGATAAAGAGAATCTTTTAAAAAAACATATCATCTGTGTGGAAATTCCCTGGCGGTCCAGTTGTTAGGACTCCGCTCTTCCATTGTTGAGGGTGTGGGTTCGATCCCTGGTCGGGGAACTAAGATCCAGCAAGCCGTGTGGTGCGGCAAAAAATAAAATAAAATAAAAAATTTAAAAAGTAAAAAATCATATGTGGATAAACGTCTTCAGTTCAACTCACAGAAAACAAGCCAAATTGATCTAAAATGAGTAACAGAGGTTTAGAATAGGGGTCAGCGAGTGTGATAGCCTGCTGACCAAACCCAGCTACCATTTTTATAAAGGTTTTGCTGGAACATAGACACGTCTGTTAATCTATGTACTGTCTATGGCCACTTTTAGGCTCAAACAGCAGAGTTGAGTAGTTGAGACGGAGACCACCACATATGCCTGCAAAGCCAGTAATGTTTATTATCTGGCCCTGTTCAGAAAAGGCTTGTTGGCCTCAGGTCTAGAGCTGTGGATCTCAAGCTTGAACTCGCATCAGAATCCCTGGAGGTTTGTTAACGTACAGACAGCTGCTCCCAACCTGCAGAAGAGGTTCTGATCCAGCAGGTGGGGGGTGGCTGCTGAAAATCTGCATTTCTAACCAGCTCCCAAGTAATGCCGATGCTGCTGGTCTGAAGACCACACTTTGAGAACCCCTAGTGAAGACAAAACATTAGTCGCCATAGCTGTATCAGTTTCCTCTGCTTAAATGATGGTACTGTTAAATGGCTAAATATATGCTGCTGAAGTAGCACCTTCCATTGCACCTTTAATCTAAGCATTATCCATCCCAAATTATTATCAGTAGCTCTGAAGCGTAGGTAATCATTACCCACCTCCCTCACTGGACTGAAGAGGGGCTTATGTCATCACAGGGGCTGAACGACTCGTCCTGGAACAGACCCAAAGTCAAGAGTACTAGGTGACTAAAAGCCCAGATGTCTGCAGCAATTACTGGGCTCTCCGGGTCACATGTTGTTTTTATAGGAATTCTAGACTCGCCTAATGGAAAAAGAACCAGAGGTCAACTTGACAGTTGCCTTGCCTCTAAGGCCCAGGCAGACATAGAAGTTCCCAGCTACTCAGGGTCCTCAGTGCCATTCTCCAACCACAGGGAAACAAAAGACAGCAACTTGCCATGCACATTCAAAGCTGGAGCTCTCAGCAAAATATAGGTGCCATTTGCTCACAGTTTCAAGAGAATTCAACAAGGGTAAAACGACCTTGAAAAATAAACAAATTCTCTGGCAGTCAAGTGGCGATTCTGTTTTCTGTGATTACATTCCACTGTTTGGAAAAGAATGTTCAATGCCAGTGTTATCAGGACTATCTATCATATTAGTAGTAAAGAGTTAAGTTTTTAAAGACATGATCTGGAATCAATTATATTGTATAATAGCTTTGCAATCTGGGAGAATATAGGAGGTCTTTTCACGAACGTCACATCCAGTCAAAATACAGGCTCGATTTGAATACCAGAGCCACCCAGATTAGTTACATTAGTAAGCTTCAAAACTCTTGACATATACAGCCCTTAAAAGAGAATCACGTTTGGTTAGTCATTTTAAAAAGATGAAAAGGAAAACAATAGTAGTTCTGAGGTCAAGTTCACAGTTGGTTAAAAGAAACAGTTGAGAACACACTGAAAGATTAAAACTGCCATGTGACACGTGAAGGTTGAAGCCAGCCCTTGATGAAGGGTTCAGATTTTATCTCCTTCTGCATATGCAGAATGGCACCACTAAAGTTACACGACAAAGAACCACAATTCGATGACAATCGTTTTTCTTTGGCAACTACATCTGTCCCTATAAAACATGCCCTTTTCCTGATGGCTGGCATCTTCCACAACAGAAAATTCAGCACGGATGAGAAAGAACATGAAAACATCCCCCCCACCGAATTACGATGCTGTTCAAAGGCGTAATCAAGCATCCAACAGATAATGAGCACACTGACCTTCCAATGCCATACACCAACCTTCAGAAATCCACGACTGTTCACACCCCTCATCAGCCGAAGTAAATCTAATACCATGTACAGAGCCATACATTATCCTTAAGAGGAATACGTGCGTTTATATTTCACTTTGATGGCAATCGGAACCAAACCAGTTCAGAAGAAGTAATGTACTTTGATATGGTGTCATATTAAGTAAATTTCACTTCCCTAACACTGTTAAAAGTCAGTGACACTGTACTGATTACAGTTCCAGTTTCCCAGTGGTATAGTATCTCCTCTCTAGTTACCAGCCGCTGACCCCTCACCCTCCCTCATCTCCCCTGCTTCATCAGTCGTGGTCCTCTCTGTGAGGCCCAGAGCCTTGTTCCTCTTTCCACCTTCCTGCTTCTTATTAACGCTTTCCTTTACAGAACCAACACACCATTATGGCTCTGCTGTTTGGATGTCCCCAGACACTGCCTGCTCCAAATACCCGCTGTCCTTCCACCCATCTGCCATCATTTGGGATGCCTTCATCTCAGACATCTTTTATCAAGTACTCCTCTCTCTGGCCGTGCGCACTTCTATTCCTCTAGCTCATGTCCTCCTGCAAACATCTTCCACCTCCAGCTCCTTCACCTCTTTGTCTTCTCCCATACACCATCCAGCTATCTCCTGTTCCTTCAGGTACCCAGCCAATGCCTTCAACTCCTGTGGTCCACTGTCTTACACACATTCTCTATCAACAGTCTAATACTAAGTTGATCTATGCCCCAAATATTGGCTTGTGTGCTCTGTATTTGTTATTTACTTATCTCTGCCCTCAGGGATATGCACCGTCTTCATTGTAGAGATGAGAAACCTGAGAAACAAAGCACCTGCCTAGAATTACATCAAAGACTGGAATCGGGCAGCCTGGCCAGAGCCCTGACTTGGTCACTAGGGCTCCCATTTCTCTGCCTCAGTGAAAAGTACCAACACGTCTCTTCCCGTGAATGTGTGAGCGGGGTGCAGGGGCCCTGCTACCCATGTTTCCCCAGCAGTGGCCATGATCAATATATCTAATGAAACCAACAAGCAGGCAGAAAGATACAAAATGTGGAGAATTAAGCATGGAGAGAGTAAACCCTAGCGGTACTCTGTCTTTGGTTCTAGTTTCTTGGGCACTTACTACATGCTTATACCTCTTGCACTTTTCTGAGTCTTTGGATAGGTGATGCTTTTTTTTTCTAATGTCTAAACCTTACATCCGATGACTGTATCCCTCATTCTCAGCCAAATAATGTCTTTTCTACAAAAAGAAAACAGAAGTTCTGAGATTGGAACTTCTTAGTGTGAGACTGACTCTTACCTGTGAGAGGGGCAATCTTTTCTTCCTTATCTCCTGCTGCAAAGAGTCCTATTGTCTACCTGTATTCTGGATCCCACTGGCTACTGACTTCTCGGGATAGTCATCAAAACTATTATCTATTCTCCTTCCAGAACTTTGTCCTCTCCCTCCAATGCTTCCTTCCCACCCACATTTAAATATACTCATTTTCAGACTTCCCTGGTGGTGCAGTGGTTAAGAATCTGCCTGCCAATACAGGGGACATGGGTTCGAGCCCTGGTCCGGGAAGATCCCACATGCCACAGAGCAACTAAGCCCATGCGCCACAGCTACTGAGCCTGCACTCTAGAGCCCGTGAGCCACAACTACTGAGCCTGCGCTCTAGAGCCCACGAGCCACAACTACTGAGCCCACGTGCCACAACTACTGAAGCTTGCACGAGTAAAGCCTGTGCTCCACAACAAGAGAAGCCACTACAATGAGAAGCCCGTGCACTACAACAAAGAGTAGCCCCCGTTTGCTGCAACTAAAGAAAGTCCACACACAGCAACGGAGACCTAATGCAGCCAAAAATAAATAAATAAATTTTAAAATAAATGAATATACTCATTTTGAAAATAAGCAAAACAGAACCTCTCCTTCAACTTCCATCTGCTTCCCAAGCCTGTCCTCTTTACACAGCCAGGGGTCCCTACATTTGCATGCTTTGCTTTCTCGTCTCATTAAACTTCACCTTTAAATGGAAAGAAATCACCCTAAGCAAGAGAGAGAAAATGCTAAATCACATTTTTAAAAAAATTTAGTCAAAAAAAAAATTAGTAAACCTTTTAGTTATAGCATAGTTTTAGATTTACAGGAAAGTTGCAAGAATGTTGGAGAGTTCCCCTATTTTAACATCGTACATTCATCCGGTACTTTGTTACAACTAATGAACGGATACTGACACACTATTATTAACTTATGTTTATACTTTATTTGGATTTCCTTAGTTTTCCCCTAACGTCCATTTATTGCACCAGGATCCAAACCAGGACATCACATAAACTTTTAGTGGCCATAGCTTCTTGGTCTCATTTAGGCTTTGACAGTTTCAGACTTTCCCTGTTTTTGATGACCTTGACAGATCTGTAGAACATCTTTCAATTCTGCTTTTTCCAGTGGTTTTCTCGTGATCAGGTTGGGGTTACAGGCATCTGGGAGGAAGACCACAGAGGTAAAGTGCCCTTCTCATTACATCATATCAAGGTCACATGCTATCAACATGACATATCCCAGTTGACGTTGACCTTGATCCCTGGGCGGATCAAGTGTTTCAGGTTTCTCCACTGTAAAATTACTCATCTTCTTTTACTACTGAGGAACAATTTTTAACAATAAAAGTTTCAAATACTTAATATAGAGTATCTAAACCACTAGTGAATGTGGTTACAGCTACATGTCTGTGTGAGTTGTCCTTTGCGGAAGGGCACCTTGATTTTGTACCGAGATGGAGAGGCACACAGAGCACGAGAGACACAGAGAAGCCCAAGCACTCCAAAGAACACGGCCTTCAAGTGACCAAGAGAATACAAGCATCTGGGGTTGAACAAACATCCTAGGCTAAATGTGGAATCATGAACTTAAGTGGACCGACAGGGTTATATTCTCATTATTTGGGAAGTAAAGTTACTGTAACACAAAGAGACTCTAAATACAGAAGTTCAAATAGACTACATGTTTGCTTCTCTCTCATGCAACAGCCCAGAGATGGCTGGATGGCTAGCTTTGCCATCCTCAACCCATGACTCAGCACCTGTGAGTTAAGGTCAACTGCTCCATCTGTCAACACTGTTATGCCAACAGGAAGGAAAGAAGAATGGAGGGTATCTGTCCTTCCTTCTCAAGAATTGGAGGCAGAAATTGTTCATGTTGTTACCATTATATTCCACCAGCCTGAACTTAGTCATGTGACTGCATACCAAGCTACAAACTAGTGGGGCAATGCAGGATCTAACTGGATGCCCGTCTGCTTGCTAAAACTTGGTTAGGCTTACAGGAATAAAGTATCTAGAAGAGAATGGATACTGGGAGAATAAATACTGGTCAAAATGAGATCTTTAACTGAATACCTGGTGGCAGGTTGTTTGTTTTTTCTTCCAATAAAAAGACAACATCTGGACCAAAGTTGCAAATCGAATCAGCATCTTGTTGAGTTTGGGAATCTACATCATTCTCCAAGTCCCACCCACACATCTCAAACAAGCGAGTCAAATGGGGCTGTGATAGAAAACAATACACCTGACACTTTACAGTTGTGATGGTGGCCCTAGTCTCTGCTACTCGCCTCAGGAATGCAATATCGACTTTGTTTCAGTCTTTCAGTAGGGAAGGCAATTCTGTGAGCTTCTATTCTTCCTACCACGCAAATCTTCACTCCACGGATTATGGAGACCCAGGCGCCTCCTGTTTCTGTTCCGACTGTTCACTCAGGTCTTGGGAAGATGAGCCCACTGCTGCTCCCCGCCCCCCAAAGATTCTATTTCTACCTGACTCTCAGAATCCCACTCTGACTGGGGGAATCATCTGTACTCTGGGACCCATCAGTTGGAATCAGCTCACAGGCAGTGTTAAGTACCACCTAAGACGCAATACATTCTCCTTTTGCCGTTTTCAGACACCCAGGGAAAGGGCCGCCAGCCCCTGGAGGAAGGCCAGAGAAGGATTTGTAGTTCATACCTGAGCATCGTCTCAGGTACCCGGTCTAGGCGTCATGGCTTGCCCGTCACACCAAAGTCTTGAGGTTGACTGAGAGACTAAGACTACTTCTGTGCTTAACCTGGCTTCTGGTTACTAGTCCTTATATGCTTCACATGCACAGGTCAAGTAGGACAGTAGCAAAATTCTTAAACTCTCCGTCACAAAGAAAATGAAAAGAGGATGAGGCGGAGAGTAAGTAACGAGTGGACCTGATGTGAGGCCTGACAACAACTAGGAACGTGGAGAATGCACACATCTTGTCCTTACACGCTGCTTGGGTATAAGGTTGGGACCTTCTGACCTAACAGGGTCAGATCTCTATCACATGCTCAGCAAAAGCTACCCTGTGCTACCACGCTGAAGTGACTGAACTCAGGAATCCACCGTGGCGAGCAGTGATAAGACATAGTTATGCTGAGCCTGCTGCGTTAAATAGGAATACATAATACCTCTCCACAAGCAAGAAAACACACTAGCAATAATTCTGCATTCTCCGAGCATTCTGGAGTGGTTTTTATAGGTATTATAGTTAAACTACATACATTCAACCAGTGCTTCATCACTCACCCATCTAAATGACAAATAGGGGAAAACATATAGAAAAACATCCATAATTTTCTGAGTTACAGACAAAATGCAGTTAACGATAACCATTTCAATATCCAAAATTAACTTCTTAATTTCAAAACTAAAATTACAACTGAAATAAATTTTGTAGTATAAATTAAAAGAGTCTGACATTCCCAAGGAGTCTGAAGTGAACATATGTATCTTGATAATTTGCTGAATTTACTGAAACAATGTTTTGCATGTCTTGAAAACGTTTCACCTTATTTTTAGCCTCATTAGTCGTCAACAACTTGATTTACTCGCTTATTGGTGAAAAGAAATGGGGAGGGCTTTGTTCTGTTATATAGGAAACAGTGTTTTTAGTCAACAAAGATCAAAATATGTTTCCTCTGTGAACGTAGGGCAAAATCTTCAGATATGACCTGTGCCTTTCCCTACGTAAATGACACACTGTCGGATTCGATTTAGTTTTAAGATCCGCTCTGGCACTGAGAGAATGCTAAGCATTCCACTGCTATAGATCTGCACCGTTTTCATTTTTCCATTTTTTTCTTCCTAATAATGAAGTTCCAACAAAACAGCTAGCCAAGTCAATGCCATGTGCGTGTTCAAGCTGGATGGATTACACTCAGGAATTCTGGTTAATGAGGCACTAAAATGATAAGCAGAGAGACGGAGGAATTGGTGATAGCTTGGCAGTGCTGATGACTTCTCCAGGGAGAGATACCAGGAGAAGCACTCAGGAATAAGCAGTCTGCACTCTCTGTAAACAACCAGGGCATTAACATAGCAGGTCAACAGGCAGATTTCAAGAGTGGAGAGGAAAACTTACCTTAGGGCGTCCCTGAAGCTCCTACATTCACCTGTACCTCTCCTCACATGGAAATCAAAGCCTCCTCTTGCTTCAGGTGACTAGAGTTGGTTTTCACTCTCCTGAAACCAGAGGTTTCCTGATCAGTACGGCTAACTCACCAAGCTGAATTATCCCCTTTGGTGTGGACTCGTTGGATACGATTTCCAGCCCACTTGCTCAGCTCATGACCACAACAAAGTTGTGATTATAAGTTGTTCTGATGTATAAGAGAAATTGTCATCAGGATGTCATCAGGCATGCATGTGATTAACAACAAAAACATGGGAAGCAGCAGCAGCTAGGGCGATGGCCCTTCAGACGACACACGCCCAGAGTCTGTGAGGACTGTCCCAGGGTGTTTGGTCTGGGCAAGGCGACTGCTGACCTGAGTGGCTCCCTGAAGACCGGGGGGCATCAGCTCCAGCCTGGGCAAGGTGACTCTCTGCCGGAAGTGCTGGAAACCATGCGGCAGCCCCAGGAAGGAGGTCATCTCACCCACAACATCTGCTCCTTCACGCCCCGGCAAGGTGCTCCAGCAATGGACCCATCGCCAGCACTGACACATGGCTCTCAGCTGGCCAAGCGACTCTTCAGAGAAGCAACTCACAGAAAGGTACACCTCAGCTAAACCTGGACTCTATTCCTTTCATCGTCCCCTTGCCTGGAACAATAGCGTGATTAATCTATTATTGGTTTGGACTATGTTACTTCTTTAGTGGCTTATTAAGAGACATTATCCTGTACTCTACTGGCTTGTGAAATGACGGGTAATTTCCGCAGTGAACCTGTGTTAAATAAATGACTGGCAAAGACAATCTCAGTCTCTGAGCATAATTTGCTGCCCCCGACCAAACACCCCTTCTAAAGAGCATGGTTTCCTTTTATGATTAAATGTTTGCTATCCATAAAAACTGACCTTGGGGAGATCTAAGAACTCTTTCTCTTCCTAGACTGGGGCAACGAGAACAGCAATGATGGGAAGGTTTTGTATGAATTTCACAACGGTTAAGACCAGGAAACTGACAACGTTGATATCTGCTGATACAAAACTCAGTAATGGTTTAATGATAACTCAAGGTTTTTACCTTTCAGAAATAAACATGAAAGTAACAAGTCAACACATATAATTCTCCTGTTTAAACCTTAATTAGGAAAAAATGCCCTAGGATATTATTTTAGAACCATTGAAGAACCATAGGCTTCTTTCAGCTTCTTAGCTGCCTTATTTTGACATCAAATTGCACGTAATTGTCCCTGCATGTGTCTGCATGGACTCATATAAAGACAATTGAATTTAGTAATTGCAAGATATTACCTTTTTAACTGAATGTATCAGCAAGTTTGCATCTATAGCCCCTGGATAGCACTGGGATGAGAAAAAATTCACTGATTTTGTTATTTCCTGGGGCAGCAAGGGGTCAATGGTGTCTGGCCTCTTTCAGCATTACATTAGAGTCTGCACTTTTAATGCAGTAGATACATTAGAGTCTGCACTTTTAATGGTTCCATTTTTAACAGGGCTGTAAACCGAAATGCAAAGCTTTTCTTTGTAAAGTTTTGCAAAGTTATATACATATCGATCAAACTACATTCACTCACAGTTTCTATTTAGAATCTGGCTTAATGGAATAATTTTCCTGCACCTGCTTTGATGTAACACGGCTGAGAAATGCTGCATTAGAAGACGGGGTAGAATCTCATGGAGAGAAAATGCCCAGAGAGGCTGCCTACCCTTGCTGGTAATCGTTCCTATCAGGGGTCCTCCATCCCGGGAGAGGAATGAGGAGTTGGCAGAGATGACCGAAGGGTATCCGCGCTGGGCCATCCTTTGAGAGGCCGGCACAGAGCCCTATCTGACTCCTGCCATACTCTTCTGAGTGTTCGAACGCCCCTGACCAGGTACAGTCTGCTCTCTGGGGCAGCACACGTTCTTTCTGCACCGCTGGTTCCCAGCACAGACCTACGCACGAGGCAGACACTTCATGAACAGTTCCTGAAGCAATGGAAAGTGCTTCCATTCCTAACGCCAATGACTAGGGCCAATACTTGGACTTTTTTTTTTCTCTTTCTTCAGTTAAACACAGAGTAGTATCTATCGCTGTTTTCTTTTACTGCCATTCCCACCTTTCTACTGGTTGAAAATGATAGCACCACTTAACCCCTTAGTCCTTTATTTATAAATTCCTTATGGAATACCGATAGATTAGTAAAACGAGGGCCCCTATGAATTTCATTGCCCTCTACTCAGAATTTCCTGTTGCCTATTTTTATTTGAATAAGAGCTCAAATACATTACGAACTTAGAAAGAGCATCACCATGGTAAATGCTTTACTTGCGTGATTTATGAAGGCCCACAGGTGACAATTACTAGCCCCGTTTGACATCTGTCAGCCAGTGCAGAGACGTTCAGATACAGAGCCCCGAGGCGGAGGCCTGCAGTTGCCCACCCAGGCAGTCGGCCTGCGGTCCCGTTCCCCTTCCCCAGCACTCTATGTCTCCCCTCCAAGCTCGTGCATGAAAGACTGCAGTGCTGTGACAAAGCAAGAGAGAGGCATGGACATAGATACACTACCAAATGTAAAATAGATGGCTAGTGGGAAGCAGCCGCATAGCACAGGGAGATCAGCTCGGTGCTCTGTGACCGCCTAGAGGGGTGGGATAGGGAGGCTGGGAGGGAGGGAGACGCAAGAGGGAGGGGATATGGGAACAGATGTATATGTATAACTGATTCACTTTGTTATAAAGCAGAAACTAATACACCATTGTGAAGCAATTATACTCCAATAAAGTTGTAAAAAAAAAAAAAAAAAGACTGCAGTGCGTTCTATGAGGTGGTTATTTCATCCCCGTCTCACAGTCAGGACTGAAATCCCGTGTGGTTAAGCAAGCTGGCTCAGACCCCCCCAGCAGGAAACGGCAGAGTCGGGACTCAGGCTGTTTGACTTGTCATGCTTCCAGCGCCCTCGCTGCAACAGTGCGCCTTCTGTGCGCCCAGACGTCAACCAGCCACCAGCACAGCCACCTACGACTGTGGTTTGAAAGGCATGAGACCCCTTTTCCCAGTTCCTTGTGGGGAGAGGGCACTGGCAGGGAGAAGACGGTCAAGCCAAACGAGGCTAGTTACTCCACCTGTTATTGCTCTGATAACCAGGCCACGTTCTCCAAAGACACCTCAGAAAAAATCCTTAAAAAGTAGACCCTATTACGTCCTCAGCTGTTGCTTCAAATGCTTCCACCTGGAGCAGGGGCAACACTGACTTGCAGAACTGAGTTGCACCTGGTCTAAAACATATCTTCAGTCTCCTCTCCAAACGGGTTTTCAGGAAGCACAGAGGAACATCTTTGAAAAGCACTAGGGTTAGCTATTTGCAAACAGCAGATGCATCTGAAGAAATGGGAGTGTTTTCTTTGAACATCGGAGATGCTAATACCTCAGAGATCTCTCCTAAGCGTTTGGTTTCACCGTGTGATGTGCTTTGCCAGGCGTATTCTATTTGAAGTTTCTTACTCATCAGCGAAGCCCTCTAGACTTCAAAGGCACTTCAACATCGGTTGACTTGAGTCAGAAATCTTTTGCATTCACACAGCATGAGTCATGGCACCCGAAAGAGTTTGCTGGAGTATTTCTCAGTCCCTTTCACTCCAGGGAGAGTGAGTGCAACAACTCTCCTTACAAAGCCCTTCACAATTCTTGCTGAATGTTTTTAAATGGCTTTTGCATAAATCTATTTGGTTTTCTATTAGGAATCCTCTCCTTAATTTGAAGACATTTTTTTCTTAACCTATTTATAGTTGAACCAAACTTAGAACAGCAATAACAAAACATTACACTAAGGTATATTTCATGCCCATTTAACTGAAATATAAGTCAAAGAAATGCTTTTGTATTTTAGAAACAACTATAATGACTGAAATCTAATGGAATTTGGGATTCAGCCTTACTGTTCTAAAATCAATAGGAAATTTTACGAATTTATATTTTGACTGATATTCAGGAACGCCAAACTTCCTACGAGATTCTAAGTGACCATGAATAAAAACGTGATTATAGCTTGGTAGCCTATAACAGGCCAGGATTCATGAAATTTTCCATTCTGTGGGCTGTCCTGTTTAATCAGTAACTCTTGGCCTGGCCTCATCTCTCTGTCAGGCTTAATAGGTTGAAGTGGATTGAAATGGATTAGGAATAAAGTACCTTTCTGCTTGGAAAAAGCTAGATCTTTGATTGCACTTTAAACTCATATTAAAATTAATTTTAAAAAATACCAAACACAGACACCACAATCCCCTTTTTGCAACTTCCAGTCAACCATAAAGCCACACAATTAAGGTATATATGTTTTTTAAATGCAAAGCAAATTTCATTTTTTAAAACAAGTTACTACCACTGAAAGGTTATGTTCCCTGCAGCACCAGGCCCGAAGCATTCTTTGTTTCAGATGACTAAGAAGCTAATTAGAGAATTCTACATGTTTAACCAACTTTAAGACAGAACTGGAAAATGTGGAAAAATATTCTAACAAATTTGTTTTCTTATAGCCTGTGGTACCAGTCAATATTTTTACCAGTGACGCTGTTCATATTCTGCTGTTTACTTTGGTTACAAGTTTACAAAAATCTATGAAATAACAAGAAAACTTTCCAACCCTTAACTCAACTTTGTAAACCTCCAGTGTGGGATTCCTGTCCCTTGGACTATAAACCACCTCCTTTTTTTATTCCCCCTTTTGCCAGAAATAATTTGAGAACATATCCACTTGGTCTTTAGAACGTTCTGAAAAGAAGGAAGGCCCAGACATGTCTTCAGTTTATAGACTCAGACAGGGCAACTGGAGACTCCAAGCACAGTACATTGACACTGTGTTATAAAACTGTGACCTTGTGCTGCCAGAGAAGTGGGTGCAGTCTGAGGCTTCAAAGTACCTATTTAGCATGCTTGGGCTGCTGTAATAAAATATCGGACTGGGGCCTTA
Source organism: Mesoplodon bidens (assembly GCF_964165515.1). Taxonomy (NCBI): domain Eukaryota; kingdom Metazoa; phylum Chordata; class Mammalia; order Artiodactyla; family Ziphiidae; genus Mesoplodon; species Mesoplodon bidens. The sequence continues at coordinate 48,607,267 of NC_138180.1, forward strand.
AACAACAGATACTTATTTCTTACAGCTCTGGAGGCTGATAAGTCCATGATCTCCCTCCTTCTTCTCCTTATAAAAACACTAACCTCAGCACAAGGGCCCCACCCTTACAACGTCATCTAACCCTCACTACTTCCCAAAGACCCCTACCTCCATCTGCCATCCCACTGGGTGTTAGGGCTTCCACATATGAACTTAGGGAACATAATTCAGTCCATGGCAGCACCTTAGCCTCCCCAGTTTCCATTTAGAAAACAGGGTCTTGAGAAATGAGAGCAGGGTGCCGAGTGTACAGAATTCTCAGAGGCTCTGAACAAGAAACCTCAGCAGCTATGGTCCTTCCCCTTGGAAAGAAGCACTCTGGGGACAGTGTATGTGTGTGGGGGGGACAAAGCTGCCACTTTCAGGAGAGGATCCTACAGTGGAGAAGGGTTGTCCTCAAGAGCATGGAATGGGCATCCAGGCTTGGAAGACGGGGAAAGTGCCAAGGAAGAAAGAAAATAACCACCTGGGAGTGATGACACACTTTCTGATGTGAAGAATGGAGAAGAAAGCGCTCCAGTGGAGTTGACGGACAGTGAGAGGCCCACTCAGCGGGACATGTACAGCAGAAAGAAAGACACAGAAGAAGAAAACAGTTATTCTGGAGAACAAGCGTGATAGAAGGAGAGGAGAAAGCAGGCATGAAAAGGTGCCGAGGGAAGGAGCACACAGCGCCAAGACACCAGAAGGATATTGTTCTGAGAGTGCAGGTGGGAAAACCTGACTGGAAAAGGAGGGACCGTGACAGAGAAGCAAGTCGGGGAGTGGGCCGTCACAGACTGGGTGTCAGGCTGCAGGGGAGAAAGGGCAGGGCACTGGGTGGAAAAGTGGAATGAAAGAAAGAGTGAGTTGCAGAGAAAACAGGATGGAGTTTCTAGAAAGTTTAACATTCAAGAGCGTCAACACCAGGTTTAAATACTTGGGAAATGATGATATCATCAATGATATTATCTGCACCTGGAGGTAGTGGGTTTCCTCAACTCCAAAGAAGCCGAAGATACTGGGTATTCTCTGCCCATCACCTCCTGGGCTTACTGAATGGCCAATGCCCATCTCAAAAACGTTTTCAGTTTCTAAAGACTGCACAAGCCATGCCAAGTTCGTAGCATCATCTGAGCCTTTCTAACTCGCTCTCACCTCAAGGTCTTTCATTTCCTCCTCTCCTTGTCTTTCTCCCTGCCTGTCTCTTCCCTCTGCTTTAAGAGGAACTGCATGCTCCTTACGCAAAGCCTCTCTCAAGAGCACCTTGGACTCCTCAGAGTAAAGGAGCTAAATTAAGCTAATGAATATAAACAAATACACATCTCAGATTCTGAAATGAAGCAAAAGCATCTTCCAGACCCACCCAGTTGAATCATTAAGGGTGGCATTAAAGAGTTTCTACATCTATCAAATGCATAACCATAATAAAGGGATTATATTGAGACAGAAAACGAGGCTATCGTTCTCTGATTTGAATAATAGCAAGCCAATCTGGAATAGCCATGGGTTTACAGTTCCATTACAGTTCCTGCTGCATTCTCGCAAACATCACCTCGTCCGCCTGCTGGTTCACTGACATATTTCACGTTTCCCCCAAAGTCTCTGAAGGAACGTTTTTTGAATTGCTGTAAGCATGATCCTTGATGTTTCCAGGGTCTCACCCTTCCAATAATTCAAAAGAGAAAAATGGTTTGAGTTTTCTTCATGTTTTCCCCAGCATACCCTACTTATGTCAAGTTCAGCCTTCCCACGTAAACACCGAGATCTGCCACAGTCTAGAAGTTCAGGGTCTGGAGAAGCACATTAGTCATGCAGGCCTTGCAGCAACACATGGTCTCCAGTTCTGACCCTGGAGATACTACGAACAGTATTAATGTAGCAATGCCACCAAATCAAAAGGGAGTTAATACTAAAAGGACTCTGACCTACTTTATTTTAGAAATAACTATGCCAGGAAGAATGACCTCTATGTCTCTATTACATTTTTTAAAGTCACTTCTTTAATTACTAGAACTTTAGTTAATAATCAGCTAAACATGTATGAGTTTGGGGGAGGAATAGGAAATCTGGGGCACCTGACTCTAGTTTGGTCACGATACCAGTTATAACAATGTACATTATACCGTTTTTCCAGTGATGCCTAAGGTATTCACGGATCTGATTTACTCTCAAAAGACAGAACACACCTCTAAGGGACAATCAGATGACTGCTGGGTGGGCAGAATTCTGGAAGTGGAATCTGGAAGTTTGCCCTCAAATTGCTAAGATGCAGAAGTCACTAACACACACGATTACGATTCTTCTTTAAGGCAGCGGGAAAGTGTTCATCATGGCCCCCCCCTTCACGTTCCTTGATGTTTATCACATTAAAAGGTGAAATATTTGTGCAACACACAAGCAAGCAAAAGGCTGCCGATGGATTCAGCTGGGTTGATGGAAAACCTTTTCTATTTACAACTTTATATTAAGTTCTAGTTTTCAGGAACCACACGAGATGAAATTTTTTTCTAAATCAATCCTAATACTTTAACACAAGGTTTATCTGTGAAAAAGTAAGAAGTAACTAGGAAAAATAAATAGAAAGTGGCTCAGAGCAAATTTGCTCTGAGATGACTTTGGAAGGATGTCCTACAACAAGCATTTCACCTCGGACTTGTTCACTACGGCTGTACAAATGGAGACGCGGAGAGACTTCCAGATAGTAAGTTACATCTTTTTAAGTGCTACATATGTGTATCACCTGCACGACAGGCTCAGATACATCCCTCCCACGCTGTTAATAAGATGTATCTGCTCAAAACGAATGTCCGTCAGCCCGTCAGCCTGTCAGTCCCAAATGCCCCACGCTCTCCCACTTCATAAAGATTCAAGGCTGAGCCCTTTTCACTGCAAACAAGGCTGTTCCACGTCAGACCGAGTCTTGTTTCAACTTCCCGCCTCACCCCCTGGATCCGCGCCCCTGCCCCCTTGCGTCTCCCCAGCCTTCCTGCTCACGGAAGCTGGAGCTCTAATCACAACGCGCTGTCTCCCTGAAGTGCCCTTCGGTCCCACTGCCGACACCCAGCTCTCCTTCAAGGCTTGGCTCACATACTGTCTCTCGCATCAAGCCTTCCTCCAATCCCTCGCCACAGCCAGAATTAGTGAGCTGTGCCTCTGCGTGCGACGGAAACAGGAATTCGCTTCCGCTGCAACGTGCAGACTCTAACGCTCTGGCGTGTCCCCGGTGGATGTGTGAATCTATCAGCTGTGCCAGAAACCAGCGCTTCCTTGGTTATAGGTCTCACCCTCGTGGACCCGTAACCCAGGAAAGCAGAGTGCTGGGCGTCCCGGGGCGGGGGGGCGGGGGGGTGGGGGGGAAGCAGAGGGCCCAGAAAGGGGCAGCAATGCCGTGGGTCACAGCCGGCTCGCCTCGGCGGGAGGCTGTCGGCATCCCCTCGCGGGCAGCCTGCTGGAGAGGGCGGGGCGCCCCAGCCGAAACGGCCCGGGGGGTGGAGGGCCTGCGCGCGGGACACCCGACACTGGAGCCGCACACAAGGCGACAGCAGCTTGTTAGTCGCATGCACTCACGTTTTGGGGGAGAAGGCCATCCGCCAGCGAGGGGGTCCCCTGCGGCTGTGAGGCGGAGCAGCGCAAACCCGCCGAGCCTCCGAGGCCCGCCTGGCCGACGCGAGACGCGAAGCAGCGTCTCGCTCTCACGGGAGGACGGGATTGGCTCCCGTTAAATAAGCTCGCACGGCGCACGCGGGTGAAACTCGTGAGGCTGAGGGCCGACAGCTGCGGCTGGCCCGTCTGTGCGGAGCACCTGCCGGGGGGGGGGGGGGGGAGGCTTTCCTGCCGGGAGGCGGGCGCACCTGGGGAGGAGGGCCAAACACAGAGCCAGACCTTCGGGGACCGGGACGCTTAAAGGTGAAGGCAGCACTTGCCATTCTAGACACTACAACACAGAGGCTGGCAAATGTGGGTTTTTTTCCTCTTATTCTAAAATTGTGTTCGAGTTCTAGGCAGGTGGCCCTGTCTGGAGCAACGTTGACGGACGTTAATAAAGTGTGGGAATTGAGCAAAGTAATGGGGCGCCTTGGAAAAGCCCCATCACTACGATGCGTGCTGCCGTGCTACTTTGTTTTCTTCTTCAGCAGTGATGGTCCTCGGGAGAGGAATCCATTTTCCTAACATCCCCAAATCACCGTTGTTTTAACGAGCACTGGTTTTTTTTTGCGTTCTGTGAACTTGGAGGAAAACACACTGGAAAGAAAACTAAGGGCCTCTGGGTCCAGTCGAGGCTTGCGGTAGAGGAGGAAAGGCAAAACGAGTCCACAAATAAGGGCTAATAAAAAGAGGTGTCTTGGGAGTGAAATAAAGGGCAAGCAGAGTAGAAGTCATTAGGTGTACACGGAGCAGAACAGACACGGGTGGCTCCCAGCTGGATGGCACGCGTGACCTTGAGCTCCTCGCATGGGGGTGTCCCACTTGGCACGTTAAGTACCTCGGGCTCTTTACTGCCTGTAAGAAACAACAGGGCATTTCGTACCCTTTTTTTTTTTTTTTTTTTTTTGGTACGCGGGCCTCTCACTGTTGTGGCCTCTCCCGTTGCGGAGCACAGGCTCCGGACGCGCAGGCTCAGCGGCCATGGCTCACGGGCCCAGCCGCTCCACGGCATGTGGGATCTTCCTGGACCGGGGCATGAACCCGTGTCCCCTGCATCGGCAGGCGGACTCTCAACCACTGCGCCACCAGGGAAGCCCTTACACAGTACTTCTTACATAGTGTTTGGATGTTGTGTGGGATGCATGCTGCATGTAACCTCATGACATGGCTTCCTGTGTGCATTAGTTTTCTACACTGAATAGCAACGCCCCACGATCTCAGCATGTTCGAGCAACACCCGCGTATGAGATGGCACAAGTCCAGGCCGAGGGGCGGTGGGTGGGTGAGGGAACTCGGTCCTCTGCTCACGGTCTCCCCAGACTGAAGTCAAGCTGTGCCGGGCTGCATTTGCATCTGAGGTCTGACCAAAAAACACTCCATTGTCAAGCTCATTCAGGTTATTGACAGAATTCAGTTGTTTGCAATTTTAGGGCTGAGGCCCCATTTCCTGGCTGAAATCACCTGTGCCCTATCTCTTGCCTTTCGCCACATCCTTGGTATAACCACAGGAGCGACTTCATCACATCCACATTCAAGGGGTGGGATTGTACAGGGTGTGGACACCGGGGTGGGGTGGGGTGGGGCAGAATCGGGGGTGGGGGAGGGGCGAGATTAAAATTCTGCCGACCAGGGGTGGGATTGTACAGGGTGTGGACACCGGGGTGGGGTGGGGTGGGGCAGAATCGGCGGTGGGGGAGGGGCGAGATTAAAATTCTGCCGACCACACCCTCCCCTTCTCACACTGAGCTCTGTTTGCAAAACAGTACACACACTCAAAATTCTTAGACCACTAGCAGACGCACAGAGATTGCTCAAATTGTGCCACTGCTAAAAATCAAGATCAACACGACACTTTCTCCAAATATTCACCGTCTCTCATTTTTATGAAACACTGTACAGTGGAAGAATAAACAGACCTTTTTCTCCCTCAGCACTTTCAAATTTTGAAAGGCCACCCCATCAATCGACAGCAGGCTCTAGCTCTGGTGTACCATGGCAGGCACCCTGCAAGATGGTTCACAAGACACCCCACAACTCCTGCCCTGAGAAGGGGCATCGTGACATGCAACCCTCTCCCTCTGTGTTTATGGGCCTGGGCTGTACCTTAGAGAACATACTACACAACCAAAGGGGACAACAAAGCAAAGCAAAATTAATGAACGTGTTCTTAATATCTGAGAATAAATATCTCATGCAGCACTAGGTGTCTGAATGAGTCAATGAGCATAACTGACTGATTTTGCTTTGTTTTGTTTTTTAAGTTCAATCAATACTTTACTGGTATATGTGAGATAATCACACGATTTTTCCCCTTTATAAAATTAATGTGGAAAATTACATTAAACTGATCTTGTGCTCCTGGTTTAAACTCGGTTTGCTCATGTGTTAAGCTTTTTATATATTAATTGAGTTAACTTGCTAACATTTTCTTCAAACATTTTATACTTATTAAAGTTGTTGGTAATATCCTCTTACATTTTCAACGTCCGCAAGGAACTATAACGATATCCTCTTTTTTCACTCCTAATACCGATTTTATTCTCTTTTTCCTTGTTTGACCTTGCCAGGATTTTTTTTTTGAATTTCCATTTTAATTTCTTTCTTTTTAAAATTAAAGTATAGTTGATTTTAGAACTGATTTTTTAAACTTTGCCCTGAGAAAGAACCCTGAACTCTATAATGAGAGACGATTTTGCAATGCCGACAGTCAGGGTATCAGCAGATGCCAAAGAGACAACAGATGTGGACACTTGTCCTTTGTAAACCTGCACATGAGGTGTTTCTCTTTTCTTTTCCTTCCTTCTCCTTTCTTTTTCCCTCCTCCTCTTCTTGTGTACAAGTTTTGTTAAAATTTGTAGAGAATTTCTTTTCTGTGACCGTGTGATTAACTGTTTAAACCAAACGCAGCTGAGAGCGAAAGGGAGCCCTAAAAATCATTAACACAAGCTATGGATCCACAGAGGGCTAAATCAGGGCCGTCTCCAGCGAACTGGAAGCAGGGTATCGTAGCTGGACCGCACACAGCTAGGTCATTGCCTTGAAGCACGTCTTAGCTTTTGAGCCAAGTGGTCCCGCAGCAGCCTCCTGGCTGCACACCCATAATGTGAAATCTTCACTTTCTCTGAGTATTGAAAGATTGATGCTCTAAAAGGCACTCCTGCATTCACTCATGTGTTCATCACTTGACAGATAATTACGGAAACCTGGGATTCCTGCAACTAAGGCCTCCCAGCAGTGGTGTATTAAACCCAGCGTGGGTTGAGGGTTAGGTGAGACCTGACTCTAAGCCCAGCACATCTACCCCTTTGTAAGTTAGGCGGCCTTCCATAGGAATAGGAATACCTAGCTTGCAGGACTGTCAAGAAATGAGAAATTACACACATAAAATCCGTAGCAACGTTGCTGGCCTATGATAGGAGCTTAATGAAAAGCAGATTCTGTTAGGCACTGGCACAGTTCCTTGGTCCTCAAGAAGGCTATGGCAGCCCTGAGGTAACGAAGAGGTTGCGTAAAGGAAGCGGCTCCAGCTCGCAGGCAAAGCCCCCCTCCCGAAAGGATCTGCCATCTCTCAAAGCAGATCAGAAAAGTCCACTTGAGGCATCAGATGGATGGGCCCCAGGCAGAGCCACGAGAGTCTGTCCCCTGTGGACAAACAGTCCAAGAAGAACAGGGACGGAAGAGCCGAGCCCTGTCCAGGTTAAGAGGTAAATGACCACACAGTCGTCATTCTCGGGACCTCCCCCACGACACATGCGCAGAAAGCCTCCTCGGAGGTCAAAAGGGAGGGGGCGCCACCCCATGGCAGGTGACGTCAAGCTACTCACAGGCCTCTTCGCTAGAATCCGTGCTGGCTGAGAGATGCGCACGCACACAGGGGAGGACCCTGAGATGAGCCCAATACGGACTCAGAACCCGGCAAAGCAAGATGAACGGCCAGAGGAAACGCGGCAGAAATGCCCCATAAACGTGATGCAAACTGCCGCGCGGGCGTGACTCTCTCTCTGAGTCCACCCGTGTGAGTTTATTCACATGTACCTATTTTCCTCCTAACAAGCACTTGTTTCAATACTTTCCGTCTCTTTGTGGGAATTCATTTCTACAAAGCCGACGGGCCAGGCGCCTCGTCACTGGCCACTGTTGCTGATGGTCTAGTGGCTTGGATTCCGCGCTCTCACGGCCGCGGCCTGACTTCGGTCTCTGGCCGGGACCTGAAATCCTGGCTTCAAGCCGCTTCAGGTGGAGGCCACCCGAGATCACACTCGTGAAAGCAGTCTAGGGCAGTGTATTGGGATAGTCACCTGGGATAAGGGGCTCAAAGGAAGAGCCCAGGACAGTCTTAGACCAGAGAGGTCATCTCGAGCTGGTGCGATGGAACCATGAGTGCTCCATGGAGGATGCAGCATTTGAGCAGAGCCTGGAAGAAGCGTTGCAACAACTAAATGTGAGGAGGAGGGAACTGCAACAACGAATACAAGTGATGGGGAGGAAACCACAACCAAAGGAACATCAGTCACCAGTACTCTGAAGTGGGGAACTGCACGTACTTGTAGACAACAACAGTCATCTGGCTTGGTGCCCCGAAGTGGGCGGAGAGGAATCCGGAACACCCGGCCCTAGGCCAGGTGTGCACTATGGAACAGGCGACCTTCAATACTACGGTCTACCCATGAAATGGGCATAATAATATCTGCTCTGGGGACTTCCCTGGTGGTCCAGTGGTCAGGACTCCGCGCTTCCACGGCAGGGGGCGCAGGTTCCATCCCTGCTCGGGGAACTAAGATCCCACAAGCCACACGGGTGCGGGCAAAAAGAAAGAAAAAAAAAATTCAGTATCTGCTCTGCTTTCTGGAGAAAATATCGATCAGAACATACAGGTAAGATCATCAAGCAAACTGCATAATCCTATTACTTGCTTGTGAATCGCCCTCTTTGCCAGTTACGCTTTGATGTTGCATAAGGTTACATAAAACAAGCCTGTCACAAATCTCACACCACTTACAAAATACTCTAGGGAACATCTTTCCTATCACTTTATTTATCCAGACCCTTCTATGCCAAATATTCTGTATACGCATTTCCACATATCACGAGGCTTAGAGCGGTACTGTCCACACAAAATGATGCTCACGTGGGTCTGTCTGAAAGTCACATGTGAGAATATGACACTGTCGTTGCCTTTTAAGGGCGAGCTTGACTTTTGCATTTCTATATGCAGAAAACTCAAGCATGCTCTAAAAGACAATCAACAGCTTTATTTAAATCTGAGGAAGAATTAAGATTTTTTAAAATTAGCTTTATCATACATTTGCACAGGTGCTGCGTGACTCTAGAATTAAAGTTGAACTAGTGTTTTTGAACAAGAAGTCAAAGCCCACAGTTTCATGTACATCATGAGCAGCAAAGTTCCATGGCATGGTGGAAAAATACCCATCTGTAGTCAAGGTTGTATTTCATTTCGGCTTTCATAAATAAATTACGCCTGTCATTTCCATTAGACACGGTTCTTACTGTAAGTCATTACAAAACATCTTTGAGAAGCTTGGGGCATTTCCTATGTTCCACTTCAGATATAGATATAATTCACTGAGCTGTTAGAAGTTTTGATCAATGAAGCTTAGAAAATGTTTCAGTATTTGGAAACATAAAAATGCCCGAAAATTCTCAGGGAAACTAAGATGAATGTATTCTTACTGTGTTCATCCCTGACTCAGGGAACTTCCTTAAAGAGAAAAAAATGATTTTTGGAATTCTTTACGCCATAGTAAAGGGTCTTAAAACCACTTGTTTGCCCAAAGTTTCCCAAAGAATTTGATTCTTTGTCCTGGGATGAGAATAAAGTTACATTTCACTTACTGCATCTGCCAGGGTCTGATGGGAAGACATTAGCGCTCTATGGGTTCAAACAGAGGCACTTTGCTGAAAACAAACTGTTTACAAAGGGGTAGGAGGCCCAGAAGGAGCTCAGAGGAGAGGGGAGATTGCTCAGAGATTAGTAACCACTGGAAGTTCCTCCCAGCCTCTGCCCAGAGCATAAAGAAGCCCATGACGTGGATGATTTGAGATAAAAATCTACCCTGAAACCCACGTCCAGGGGGGATTACAGAAAATGTAGCTTCCAAATCGACAAGGGAGAGGTGACCAGGGACCATCTGAAACACACTGGGAAGTGACTTAAACTGCCTGTGTCTCCAACGGCAAAATGACAAGAGTGAGAACAGCAGCAGCACTAGTAGTGACATATCCTCCTTCCATCTGGAGAAGGTCACAGTTCTAATATTCTCTGGGATGTCATGTGCCTGACTATCTGAGATAAGGCACAACTTACACAGTGCAGAGAAAGAGGAAGACGGTCTGTTAAGACCTGGCGAGGGAAGCCCTGAAGTGCAGTGCAGAAATTTAGAAGTCACCCTGCCCTTGAGGGAAAGAGTGTAGGGTGCAGGCTGGGTATAAGAAGGCGCGTGTGCACAAATGGGGGCTGTGATGCCCACCTGGCAGCCTGTCAGGTACATCAGATGCAATCACACCTGTAACACCGTCGTCGTGGCCGGGTCCTATCCAGCTCCTCTCTGCGCTGGCCTTTATCTGCTGTCCATAACATTTGCGGGTGGGGGGGGCATTCTATTTTTGTTTGTTTCCCAGAAGACTTGGCATCACCCAGGAGAGGATGGCAATGGAATTCTAGAAGAGCACGGAACAGGAATGTGGTGGGAATCTGGGTTGGTCAGAAGGCAGATTCCCGCCTGGACACTGTGGGGTACACAGCGTGCTAGCAACCTGTACAGCCTCCTCGCTAAAAGCTTCTGAAAATCCTGGCAAGGGCCAACGGGCAGAAAGCGGTGCTAAACGAAAATTAAAATAGTACCACTCTTTTGTCTTATTATACCAATCAACACACGATAATGTTCTAGCAGTATTCAATATCATGATCTTGTACTTTTTCAAGGAAATGGTGATTTTATTTATATGGTGCAAAACCCATTTCAAGTTTCTGAATGTTTGGAAGGGGAGAACCCCTTCTTTAGGACTCTGAACTGCCAGTCACAAGAGGATGCCTGACAGGATCTTTACAAGTGATTTAAACTGCCTGGGTCTCAAACAGCAAAATGTTTGGCAACCGGCTCTGAATGGATGGAGGCATTGCAGAGGAATGCCTCAAAAAAGAGAATGTTCAAGATATGAAGCAGAAATGCATTAATGAGAAACACTTGGGTCTTAGGCTCCAATTTTAGCCATGGATGCCAGGTTAAAACTATTGACCTGGATGTGTGGAGTACAGATTCGCTACACTGATTGAACCAGGCAGTGTGAATGGATTTCTGGTTTTCGACATGTCTGATATCCTGACCAATTAGCATACAGGCCGCCTGACAAATGAAGAGGTCCAAGTCTAGGAAATCTGGTGGAATCTAAAACCAAACCAATCAGTGGAGACCTGTCTGCTTGAATCATTGCTGGGCATGAGTTTGTATCCCAATGAAGGATGTATCTGAAACTATATGATTTTCATAATGCTTTTGGTTTTCTTTGTCAGACGTGGATTTTATTTTTCACCCTAAACTTACAACAGATCCAATTCAAATCAAACCACATGAAGTGCATGCTAAAAGCCTTAATTAAACACACATACACACAATCTGGCTTTGGCTTCCATCAACAGACACACACACATACACACATTCACAAACGACAACAGGATGCATTAAAAAGTTATTTTATTTAAGGAAAGGGACAGCATGTATAAGTACTTTTATTGTATTTGCCAAAAAATAAAGTTAATCAAATTTGGATGCAAAATAGACCTAACATCAGTCATATATATATATATATATATATATATATACACACACACACACACAATTTTTTTCCCCTGTGGTAATCTAAATGATTGTGGTAGCCAGCTAAATGATTCATACTTTCTTGAAACTCTGCAAACGCATAAACTTGAGGCCAGTCATAAAAATGAGGCTGCTGATTTATTCAGGAAAGATTTATTGATGATCCACTACTGGGATTAAGAGGGCTTACTAAATTACTACCGGTTTGTTCTTGGCTGAATTCGGAAACAACCGAGACCGAGAACTCAGACAACTGGAATTAGAAATGTGCAATCCGTGCCTGATGAACGCTGACTTGGAAGACCCAGGTAGGAAAGGCAGGGGCAGGGACCCTCACAGTCAGCCTCAGCAGGTGGCTCTCCACCCCAGCCTCCGTGGGCGGGGGTGGCCCTGTGCGCAACGGGGCGGGGTGCGGGGCGGGGTGCGGGGCGGGGGGACCGGCAGGCCAGCCGCCTGCCCTCGGGTGGAGGCTACCGCAGTCAGGACGGGAGCGGGGTGCGGGGAGAAGGCTAGGCAGACGCACTTCTCCCTCCCAGGCCCACCAAGCGTGCAGGCCGCACCTCTCCTCTGCGCGCAGAGGCTGGGCCAGCCCGCCCACCCGGTGGGATACGGGGCTACTATCAGGGCAGAGGCGATGTGGCCTCCAGGCAGAAGCTGGGGATCGAGACAACAGGTGTGGTGTCTGTTTCCCCAGGCTGTACAGGGCCCGGCACCCGAGCCTCTCAGCTCCCCTGGGAGCGACACCCAGGGAGCGTGTCGCTGGGCAGGAAGGAGTTGCCCCGCAGGCGGTGCGTAGGCGGACGCTGTGTGAGACTCAGGAACGCACACGTGTGTGCACGAAATACTGCCACTCCGTTGTCTTTCATATGCCGACCGATGCACCCCCAAATCTTCTCATCACGTTCAAAAACTTGCAAAGTAACAGAAGGGCCAAGCCAGTCCCTACCCTCTTCCCCGTCGACATCCTCCCGGCCCTCTGATTCCCCTGAGCCCCGTGTTTCTAGAGCCAAGGCTGCCTTCAGGGGAGTCAGCCCGTGCAACCTTTGGTCCCAGTAGCTGCAGTCGCAGACTCCCGCTTGGGCCTGCAAGCCCGCGCTCCCGAGGCCTGTCCCCTTTATCTCAGGCTCTCACTGGTGCGGAGGCCGACTTCCGCAAGGCAGGTGAGTCTGAAACTCTGACTCCACTCCAATAGCCAGGTGTGTGAGGCACTCTGGGCACAGAATCGAAGGGAGGGCCCGAAAAGTAAGACATTAGGATAAATAATATTTTAATACATTATTTTTTTTAAATGTAAATTAATGCAAAAAAAGAAAATCCCACAAGGAACAAAATATCAAAATATTCAGTAAGGACAGACTGGACCTTGGACTTGAGTGGCTCACTGGGACCCTGGCCCTAGGCACTGATAATGTGTCCAGTTCACAGGGCCATTTGTTACTGTGACAGAAGGAACACAGAAGGAACACACTTCTTCTGCAGTCCGTTGTGATCTCTACGCAGCAGTACTCCCAACTCCTCTCCCACATTTCCCTTTGTGTGGGACAGGGTTGGACTATTCAGGTGCTCATATTTATGGATGGAGGAGTTGGGCTAACGTTTTAGTTTCAGGTTAGTGGAACATTTTTAAAGATTTCAGCATTTTGTTCTATGTTTAAGTTATTGCTAGTCAACTCTATTGGTTTCGTCTTCCTCTGTAACAAATGATCACAAATGCGGTGACTCAAAGCAACACAGGGCTTCCCCGGTGGCACAGTGGTTGAGAGTCCGCCTGCCGATTCAGGGGACACGGGTTCGTGCCCCGGTCCGGGAAGATCCCACATGCCACGGAGCGGCTGGGCCCGTGAGCCATGGCGGCTGGGCCTGCGCGTCTGGAACCTGTGCTCCGCAACGGGAGAGGTCACAACAGTGAGAGGCCCGTGTACCCCCCCCAAAAAATAAGCAACACAAAGTCATCATCTGAACAGATCTGGAGGTTGGAAATCCTGAGTGGGTCAGCAGGGCTGCACCCCTTCGGAGGCTCTAGGGGAGACTGCATCTCCTCGCTTTTTCAAGTTCTAGAGGCTCCTGGATTCCTGGGCTCCAAGCCCTGCATCATTCCAACCTCTGCTCCCCACCTCACATCTCCTGCTCTGACTCTGACCCTCCAGCTCCCTCTTACAAGGACCCTTATGATGACACTGGCTCCCCCTCTGAAGAGTCCGGGATCATCTGCCCATCTCAAGGTTCTTAGTTACATCTGCCAAGTCCCCTTTACCGTGTAGGGAAACACAGTCACATATTCTGGGCGTTAGGACAGGGACGTCTTTGGGGCCCACTATTCTGCCTACTGCAACACCCTAGTGTGGGAAAGGTGCCCACCACCTGCTGTGCTGATGCCCTTGGTGACACGACAAAGGAGCTAGACCAGCAGGCTTCTTTCTATATGAAAGTGTTCTTTGGGTGCCAGCACTGCATGTGTATCTGAAACGTAGGAGACACAAGGTGGGAAATAGAAGCCAGCCTGTGGAAATCTCTTCCATTCTTGCAGCACATACGAAAGGAATTTGCTAGACATCTTCCTAAATTTCACACAATCCCAGAAATTTAAATCATATCCCTTTGAGTTCTGACACCTAGGGCCATTTTATGAGCTTAAACAACATTCAAACCCAAAGCCAACCTAGTCCACGTGACGCTGAGACTCTTAATAACCTGAAGACACGAATCCCAGAGCTCCGCCCTGCACACCTTCCTCAGGTGGCTGAGGTTAAGAACAACTTTAAATCCCACAGAATTGTCCGCGGCCTTGTTTTCCTTCTGCCAATATCAGCGCGATACTCACAGTTTTTGAAAAGCTGGAACTTTGCATGCTCACACTCGCCCACATGCATGGAGCTTAGGTGCAACTTAAAATCCTGGCATGATTCCATGAAGCTCTGGCTATGAAATGCCTTATTAAAAACAAAGGCAGATGATTGCCAGTTCCCGCCTCCATAGTATCTGAAAATCAACAATATGAAAATGAGAACATATTTTCCTAGGACGAGTCCTTTCCTGTTTCAGGATGCCTTAGAAGTCTTAAAGTGCAGTAGCAATGAGGGTCTTCACATGTCCAGGGCCTGTGGGAATGGAGCTCAAGCCACCTCTCCCTATACCCTAAGGCCCATAGCTTGCTCAGGCCCACACAAGTATACTCAGCCAGTGTCCTTCCTGGGGCTGGTTTTTGCATAAAGTAACCTATCACTATGAAAACATTTTCTGTTCTGTTGTCAGTAATGGCCCAAACTGGCATGGCTCACCAAAGAGAAAATTCAGACTCTAGTAAGGCCCCTTGGTAATCCCAAGGCCAGGAAGCTTTGAGCCCAACCCCTAGTCGAAGCTTCAGTAACTTCCTGTTGAACTGGTCCTCAAATTCTAATCCATGTCTCAAGGCTCCCAACCAAGGGCCAGAGCTTAGTATTTGGGCTTTCTCAGATCATTTCACTTTTTCTTCTTTCTGCAAGGTAGGCGGGCAGGTGGGTGGCGGACTGCCGCCTTTATCGGTGATAAGAGACAGATTAGAAGATATGTATTTGATGTTTATCGGTAATGGGCTACGACCGACTCCCAGAAGATTTCATTTTCCCCCCAAGGAAGGACGGTGACCAGCGGTCGCAGCCTCACCCCCAGCCCTTATATCATATGTGGACCTGAGACCACACAGGCTCAGACCAGAACACGTGCTCTCGCCCACCGGCCAGGCCGCCTCCCAGAACGGAAATGCGGAGGGGAGAAGCAGAGTTATTCACCCTTAAGCCTTGTCCTGGAGTCACAGGAGGTACATGATTTCTTTCCCCTACGGGAAGAGGGAGTGAGAGGCAGAGACATCACGAGTCCTGCGCTAGAAGATGTTTTTCTTGGTGGAAATGCAAAGAGACAGAGAGCACGGAAAGGAAACTACAGTCTCCCTTCAACACCTCCTTTGTGCCCGGAGTTATTCTAGGTAGCCAAAAATAAACTGTATATATATATATATATATTTTACTATTTACACATGTAAATTAATAAAGTCCATCTCAAAATGTCAAGATAGAATGGAAAATTCCCAAAATCAAAAATCATACTTAAAAATAAGCTTGTGCCTCCTGTTGTTATAAAATTGTGTCCAAAACAAACTAAATAACCTAGAAATTTGTATCATAGAGTCACTGGGAACATACAAGAAAGAAGACTAGGCAAATTGGCTGGACAGCTGCCACAGTGACCTTTGAAATAAATATGGTCAATTCTTAAGAACTTTCCACATGGAAAAGGAAAAATAAACATCAGCCCAATAGTAGAATTAAAAAAGAAGGAAAGCAGTCCCCTTTCTTACAGTATAAATAAATTATTGCCTTTGGAAAAACTCTGAAGAGATGCATTTTTCATTTAGAAAATATTTTCCTGTTTTTCGATAATGCCAGTTACCACAAAGTAATATGATGATGATAAACTCCTTTTATGACTCATCTTTAAAATTAATTTAAATTCATATTGGAAACTATTTGTCCACTTACTTTCCATTTCAACAGCCAGAAGTGAACAATCTTTTGTAGCATCTCAGTAGGAAAGATTTAACAAATCTGAAACTCACACAGGGCGCTTCTTCCCACAGTCATTTATAGAGGAATTATCCGCCTTCCCCAACGTAATCCAAGAATCTCAGTACAGTTCAGTGGGAACTGGGTATTTGTAAAAGGAAATTTTACAGATATGTTCCTCAATACCAAAAAAGTTGTGCCCATGCCTTTATACATCAACGAAACCATTCCTCAAAGCAAGACCATTACAGTCTGGCCATCATTTTAACAACTTTTACAAGCTGGGTAGCACTGTTGCTGACCATTTGGAACTAGCTCTTATACCCTCCATTCCATTTCTGATTTACCACTGGCTTCTGATTCTTTGCCCAAAAGTACTGGCTTCTTTCAACAGACTTTAAAAGCATCCCTGGCAGGATATTTCAAATATAAACAGATCCAGCTACTTACTAAAGGTCAACAGCTTTTGATGGGATCGGCAGGATTTCCCCAACTTTTTTTCAACAACTAGTCCAGTCCCACATAATAATTTTCTTTAAAATGCTTAGATTCCATAGTGTCTACTGAGCATACAGCATGTGACTCTAAGACAAATTAGTAAAACTATCCCATGTGGAAATTGGTACGGCAAGTACACCACTAGATAACAACAATAACCAAAAAATGGCACTGGCTTATTGCCTTGGTAGCAAGGAAACTCATATTTTAGAATAGAAAGCTGATGACCTTGAACAAACCTTGAAAATATTTGGTATATGTGTCACATATGGTAAATTAAAAGGTGGAGTATGTGATTTTTGCAGGACATGAATGGAAAAAAAAAGAAAGTTCTTATGTTTGCTGACCCTAATTGTTTTTACTAAGGCATTACAAAAAGGAAATTAACTTAGGCAGTAATTGGCCAATTTGCCGGCAGAGATGTAAGGAAACAGTGGGGTGAGAAATTGGGGTCATTAAGAAAAAGAAACTGTTTCTGTCTGCCATCACAGGAATTACGAATGTTGAGCAATGCCTTTCTCAAAAGGCCATATTTAGTCATTTCAAGCCAAAAAAAAAAAAAAAAAAAAAAAAGAAGAGCTCAAGCCCTAAGACAATGATAGGATTCACAATGTTGTCTAATATATTAAATGATCTCATGGTAGGCAGAGTTAAGACGAGAGAGAAAGTCTTGGGTTAAACTAAGAAGTCAAATACGCAAGGCAGACTCAAGACCTTTTTCCAGAAAAGGACTATGGGAATGAAGAGAGACTCATAAGCCTCCTGGGCAGTAAATAAATTGGAAACCTATGACATTTTTTGAGGAATTTATATTCCTAATTAAACTACAAGCCTTGCCTGCAAAGGAATACCTTCAAAAGCTCTCATACATATATCAAAAAGAGGAGTTTCTAAAGATCTACAGTAACCCAGGCATGTCGTGATGGCCAATGTCCATCTTATACGTAGCCAAGGAGAGTTACAAACAAGGATATGCCTCCCAGAGACCCAAGCAGCGAAGCCACCACCAGAAGCACTGCTGTCCAGTAAGATTTCATGATCGCTAGCTATCTCTTCACTATATCTGCTTCTCATTCTCCCCTTTTCTGATGAAAGATCATCATATGTACGGTGTTACTGCAATGACATTGTATATGGAAGAGGGCAGGGAACTTTGCTTTTGCTTTTTAAATCAAAAAGTGGGTGATGATGGGGCTTCCCTGGTGGCACAGCGGTTGAGAATCTGCCTGCCAATGCAGGGGACGCGAGTTCAAGCCCTGGTCTGGGAGGATCCCACATGCCGCGGAGCAACTAGGCCCGTGAGCCACAACTACTGAGCCTGCGCTCTGCAACAAGAGAGGCCGCGACAGTGAGAGGCCCGCGCACTGCGGTGAAGAGTGGCCCCTGCTCGCTGCAACTAGAGAAAGCCCTGGCACAGAAACGAAGATCCAACACAGCCAAAAATACATACATACATACATACATACATACATACATAAAATACATTAAAAAAAAAAAGTGGGTGATGAGGAGTCTCATATGGACCTGAAGAAGCAAACTACACCTCTCTCAAGAGCTGGATGCTATCAACTGCATGTGACTTGGGGTTGTCCTCCCTCAGAATGGGCTCCTACGGATGGAAAACAAGCAATGTGCATATATTTCAGGGCATAAAAGATTGGACTTTGGCTGACTTCTGAATGTGTCCCTAACCAACCCCCCCCCCCCTTTCTTTTGCTGTTGTTGTCCTATGGCTACGGTCACAGTATACTTTATTCCTGCTCTCCAAGTACAGATGTGGTCTGTACCTAGTTCTCAGAAGTGGGAATGTGAACAGAACTGCTACGTAACACTTTTGGGTCCTTATGGGTGCTTCTGCTGGCTTCTCTCCCTTTGCCTTCTTGCTGGCTAAAATTTGCGACCCCTAGAACAGCACTGGGAGTCACGTGATGATGTAAGGGTCTCCTGCTCTCCTGGGGCCTCGGATGACCATTTGGAGCCAGATCTGCCTGCACGCTCTGGGTGGGAGAGAAATGCATGTCTGTCTTTTGGACTGGCTGTCCTGTGCTGTCTCTTAGCTATAGCTACTTAGCTTTTACCCTCCTGTAGTAAATAAGAGTCAGGAAGGATGCTGAACATTCCAGAAACTAGAAAAGTTGGTCTTTACAAAGCTATCTTGTTAATTTTGACCTGGCCTCTATTGTCTCTGTTCATTATTATCGGTGGAAAGAGCCCCAGATGGTGCCGGCCGTTCCTGCCATCACTTCAGAAGTATGGCTGAGATGGGCCTTGCTGTAGTCTAAGGAGAAGAGCGTGCATCTGTGGTGGGGGAAGGAATCCACACGGATCCTTTCTGCTAGAGAATGTAAGCCATCACTGCTGCATGGCCATCACTGCGATCATTTGTCACACAGGGTCAGTGGACACGCGTGTCCAGAACAACCCAGAAAGGACGCCCCCTGGAAGCATTCACTGCTCTCTGTCAGCCCTACACCCCTCTGCAGTACTCAGCCTGGGCATCGGGAGTCAACAGTCCGCCTGCAACCGACAGTCCGGTGCCAAGCCCAGCCGGGGCTGCCACAACAGAGGCGCCCAGCAGCACTGCTCATCACCTGTGGAAGCTGACCTCCTGAGAGCCCACCCTGGCTGGCAGTTAGGTTTCAGCAGCCGTGCCTTTCATGCTAAGGTAATAAAATGGCAGGGGAGGTGCCTCACCAACTGTGTCCCCACAGATCACTGGGCAACCAAAATGCCTCTCTGTCTGCCACAGGTGCAACCCTCTGTCTCCGGCGATCGCATCTTTCTCTGAGTGTCTGACAAGAGGCAGGGGAGAAGGGCCAGGTGAAAGGGCTTCAGAGGCTACAAACACTCTCACACTTGCAGACGGCACAGACGCTCTCCAAATGGTCATGAGGCTAAGTGCAAAGAGAGCCAGTCACAAAAGGATGAAGAGTGTATGACTGCACTCATATGAGGTCCCTAGACTCGTCAAACACATGAGGCAGAAGAGAGAATGCCGGTCACCAGGGGCTGGAGGGAGGAAAGCATGGGAGCTGGTGCTTAAAGGGGACAGAGTTCCAGTTCTGCAAGATGAAACAGCTCTGGACACGGACGCTGGTGATGGCGGCTCCCCACGTGAATGTACTTAATGCCACTGAATGGACACTTCCAAAGGGTTAAAATGGCAAACCTTATGGTATGTACATGTTACGTTAATTTTAAAAATTTTAAGTAAAAAAAAAAAAGTGACCAAGATGTCTTCAGTGTCTGAAAGTACACATCAACTGTGGTACAGCAGCACAGCTGAATAGGAACCGGGGTTAAAAAGAAATGAACTAGGTGAAAAAGCCACGAAAAGATGTAGAGGAATCTTAAATGCGTATGACTAAGTGAAAGATGCCAATCTGAGAAGGCTACGTACTGCATGATTCCAACTATAACGTTCTGGAAAACGCTGGACACGGTAAAAAGAGCAGTGGTTGCCAAGGGTTGGGGATGAGGGAGGGGTGTACAGGTGGAGCACGGGATTTTCAGGGCAGTGAGAATACTTTGCATGATGCTACAATGATAGAAACATGTCATTATACATTTACTTAAACCCCTAGAAGGTCCAACACCAGCAGTGAGCCCTAATGTCAACTATGGACTTTGGGTGATGACGTGTCAGTATAGGTTCATCAGCTGTAACAAATGTACCCTCTGGAAGGGGGTGTGGACAATGGGGGAGGCTGTGCATGTGTGGGGGCAGCGGGTGTATGGGAACTCTCTGTGCCTTCCCTCCATTTTGCTGCGAACCTAAGACTGTTCTAAAGAGTCTTAAGAAAGAAAAATAATAGCAGTGAAAACAATAAAGTTCTCCTCCATCTCCAGCACTGACTAAAAGGATCATCTTCATGTTACGTAAATATATGCAAACATAAACTGATTACAAACTCCTTAATCTCTAGCATTACACAAGAATGAAACCAAATGAAATTTACAAAGTAAAGCAAACAAAACCCATAAAATCCAAGTTATTGTTCATTTAATGGGATCGAAGCTTCTGCACTGCTGAAACCGAATGGCTGCTTAGAACATGTTTGTGGATCTGGCCGCCATGTGTGAGGCGTGGCCCACTGCAGAGTGATGTACTTAACTGCAATGCCCCCCAAACTCACCACCCAAGCATGCTTCTCTCTTCTCGGAAGAACAAAGTGCACTCAAACAACCTGCACTGAGGTCCTGTGGTATTCACTGGGAAAAACGCAGCATTTATGTACTTAGCCCATCTCTCTTCTCTCACTACTCGACAAAAGCAGAAGGTACCACTTGGCACCAAGGCAACTGTAAACACAGACAAAGGTACTGCACTGAGACCTCATACTGAGTCTTGTGTAAAGTTAGCCATCTTGACAATGCAGGGTGTGGTTCATTAATTTTTAGATTAAATGACATCTAAAATGAAGACAAAATGAAGACACAAAAAATAAGAAGAAACAATGTGGCAGAAAATCAGCTAAATACCAGAAATTTGTCTGTAGGTCCCCAGATTAGATTCAATGATTTTTGGATCAGTTCTGAACTGCTTTCATGTTTCTTCCAAGAATATGTTCAAGCTGGTTCACAGGCAAAGAACAGGAATAGTAGTTGACACAGAATGTAAATTTAGTTCTGTTATTTAACCACAGTGTGATTGTGAGGAAAAATATTTAATTTCTCTGGCATGTTTTCTTTTCCTCTCTTCAAAGAAGGGTCAGATTGTGTCTATAATCCATTCTATCTTTAAAACTCTATTTTAAATACAATAGTTTTTTGGCTGGCACATCTATATGCTAAGTATAATATAATTTTAGCTGCTATAAAATGATTTTTAAAAAACGGCTTTAGCCCTATACACTAAAACACTGTCACTGTCTAAAACCGAATCACTGTGAAATGGACATTGATATATATTGTGTAAAAACGTCTTTAGTTTAGTCTTCTCATTCATGGTTGCATGAATATACTTTTTGTACTTTCTTTAGCAGAGCTCAAAACAAAGCTAGAGCACCCCCATTAGTGCAGTCCTAAACTGAATTCATCAGCTGTGCTTCTCATACATTTCCTGTGTGTGCTAAAGGTCCTATAAAAATGATGTCAATTGATATATAGCAGGGATCTGTAATGCATTCTCCGTAAATGGTGACACAGTAAATACGTTTGTCTTTTCAGGCCACATGGGCAGCTCTCCAACTCTGCCACGGCCTCCAAAAGCAATTATAGACAATATGTACATGCATGACCTTGGATGTGTGTCGGCAAAACAGGCAGTGGACTGAATGTGGCCAGAGGCTGCCATTTGCTGACACCCAGTGTATAGGAGGGACCCACTAAGACAGTGTGAATGTAAGAAAATGAAGGATAATTTTCATACTCATGTAACTGTTTAGATATTGAAACAGTGAAACTTTAAAAGGAAATTGTATACATTTCTTAAGTGTTTTAATGTATGAAAATCAACCTGATACCATGCAAAGATATGTTTATTTCTCTCATACGAAGTATGCCTGCGCTTTGTGCGTTCCAAGCATCTAATGTAAGGTAACCTCCTTTCAAGCTCTTCTTGAAATGAAGTTGACAAACAGACTCAAAGGATAATTTGATATCAGTGAACAGCTCAATTTTCAGAGTATTTTCTTTTCTTTAAGAAGCAATCTTAGAGGATAAAGATATGACAGCTTTTTTGCAAGGAAAATTTAGTATTTTTTTAGAATTTTAATAGTGAAAAGTTCTTCCTTCTCCTTAGAAAGAATATTACCTGCTTTAAGGCAGTGGGTTATTTCTTCTCAAAGGTTTTGCTCTAGTTGGAAGTCACACATCACCTTAATGCCACTGATAAAAACCTGGGGAGAGCAGAGAAGCTGGCAGAGTAGAAAGACCCTGAGGCTCACCTCCTCTCAGGAGGACACCAAAGTCACAACGATCTGCAAAACAAACATGAAGAAAAAAAAAAAAAAAAACTTGGACGTTTTGTCAGTTTACAACAGGCATCTATGAAGAGAAAGTCCTTATACAAAATGAAGAAGAACAGCGTTAGCATCATGTATTAGAACGCTGCTTACTGTCTTAAGTTATTGTAAAAAGGACAGTGACATATAGCAGATGAAATATGCTACGCCATGTCAAATTAAAACCATGTGAAATCCCAGGCTAAGTCAGCATGACAGCTGTGAACTGAATTAAATTTTATTCATGGGTTAACAGTGTTTTTCAGTCAATGTTTTAATAAGTACAATTTCAATCTTATGGTCCATCTAGAATTGTTTAACCAAGGCACACTGAATAATAATATCTTAAAAGAAACTGATCCAAAAGGAAATGGTATATGCCAGTACCCTTAATTCAGAAAGAATGGTAGATAAAAATGTTCCTAACCGCTGACCTTGAGGGAAAATGAAATTTGGGTACAATAATAATACCTTTAGGCGGAAAGCCTTTGGAAATGCAAGGGAACCCCCCATGCCAAACACTGCCCACTATTTTCAATCTCCCTGTTGATATATACGTACGTGCCTACTCTCTTAGGGGTTCACAGAGATTCAGGCAGCCCGGAACAAGACGAGGAAGGAATTAAACATTGACATTTTAGGATCACTGAGAAATTTAAACCCATCTATTCAACTGATTAATATACATTCTTCCTTCAGAGTTTCAGGTTTGGATTTAAATAATCGATTTTTACGCAGAATCAACAATCGAAATACATATTTTTATTTCTGGTAAATGCTGGCCAGATAAGGAATGATGGGGAAAGCCCAAACTACCTCTGAAAAGAGAAACAGAAAATAGATGAAGTTATTAAACTGGGTCCTGTTTTGTAAGTAACATCCTGGCGTCTCAGACCTGACTGCAATTTTCAGAAAGCACAGGTACCTAGGATGAATTTGAGATCCACAGAGACACAAATGATTGTCAGAAGAATGTGAGGCAAAAATTTAAGAATCCCCAGAAGAAACAGATGGGGAATAGAAGGATTTCTGCAGGGTCAGGTCTTAAAGGACAAAGAAGTTTCACCCCCCCACCCCCCGCCAAAATCATAGGATGGCATGCCTTAAAAAAAAAATTTCACATGTAAAGAAAAAGGGCATGTTTGATGTCTGTAAAAAATAAAACTTTTTGGACATTGGAATAAATATGTTCTGGTGCAACGTAACTACAAATTATGCTTGTCACAGCGGAGAAATGCTGAGTCTGTCTCATTCTCTGTCTACCGTACAGTCACCTTCCTCGCCCACTTGTGAACCTGTTTTGCATGTGTTTATTAGTAGATCCTACACTCTACTGTAGACTATTTCAACGGCTATATTTAAAGTGACTTTGGTCTATCTTTATACATTTCTCCTGGTTTGTCCGTTTTAGCTGACAGTTTCTTGATTTTATCAAAGGGAGTATGCACAAATTAAGGTTCCAGGGCTTCGCTGGTGGCGCAGTGGTTGAGAGTCCGCCTGCCAATGCGGGGGACATGCGTTCGTGCCCCGGTCTGGAAAGATCCCACATGCCGTGGAGCGGCTGGGCCCGTGAGCCATGGCCTCTGAGCCTGCGCGTCCGGAGCCTGTGCTCCACAACGGGAGAGGCCACAGCAGTGAGAGGCCCGCGTATCGCAAAAAAAAAAAAAAAAAAAAGATTCCAAATAAAGCGACATAAGATCATTGATTTCAAAATGAATCAATACCGTAGAATGAGCTAGGGCTTTAGCGTCAGACGATCTGGGTTAAAACACCAAACTCTACCAGCAGCTGGGCACTTGGGATGCAGTTAGATTCTTTCTCTCCCTCTCTCTCCCGTGTACATTTATCTGATCCAACTCCCTAGAAGATTTTTTTATTTTGTAAAAGAAGGCCGAGATCTGTGAAAGTTCTCAGCCAGGTGAGAAGTCCTGCATGATGACGTCAAGAGAGTGTAACAGAGAGGTGCCAGAATGCAAGGCAGAAGACCACGCTCTAGATGGATGCTGACATGTAACCAGCTGTGGGCCCCTGAGGAAGCCATGTAACCACAGCAGTGCTGTGGAAGCGGTGCAGATGTGCAGAGATGAGACCCCCTTCGAATCCCTGTGTGCCGTTGAACACATTTGTGAGCTTTTCCCTCAACGTCCAAATTTGTAAAGGGCACATGATACGTTGGAGTCTCAGGGTTTTGGTGGGAATTAAATCACATAAGGTGGTAAAGCATGGACGCCCGTGCCCAGTGACTGGCATCTCCTCCGTGAGCGCACGTCCCCTCTAAGGCCCAGATGGTGACGATGCACCTGCCACCTGTGCTGGCAGGGGACACCCTCAGCAGGCCTTGCACCTGCCGACGTGCTGTTGCTCATGACTCCCCTCCTGCAGAGGGCTGCCCACCCTGCCCTGGATGCACAGACTGTACCCACCCCTCAAGGCCAAAGTCAAAGTCATCTTCCCAGGAGAGCCCTGACTGTTCCCCAGCCTCAGCCAGCTTCCCCTCTGAATTCCCAGAGCGACTACCACGGCCTCACACCCTCTTTAACCCTGCCACGCTACCAAGCGCTGTGTGCTGCTCCCAAGGATTTGAGATTCTTATTTAAGTACTGACTTGTGGGCTCTTCATGTTTTAAATTACTCTATTTACCCTTTTACAGTCCCTCACAGCGTTGTAAGGAGCACAGGGCTCAACAAGTAATTTCTGACCTCACTGCTTATGACTCTTCCGTGTGTGCATTTATTTATTTATTTATTTATATTTATTTATTTATTTGTGGTACGCGGGCCTCTCACTGCTGTGGCCTCTCCCTTTGCGGAGCACAGGCTCCAGACGCGCAGGCTCAGCGGCCATGGCTCACGGGCCCAGCCGCTCCGCGGCACGTGGGATCCTCCCAGACCGGGGCACGGACCCGTGTCCCCTGCATCGGCAGTCGGACTCCCGACCACTGCGTCACCAGGGAAGCCCCCATGTGTGCATTTAAACTTACCATCTTTAGTTTGCAGCAGGTTGACAAAAACAGAGGTAACTATAAAACATTGTAAAACTTATTTCTCCAGCTTTTATTTTCAAAATACATTTGCTTATGCCTGTCCTTTCATCCTTGTACCCTCTCAGCAGTGAAAGACGTTTCAGATACACTGAATTCCATTTTTTAAGGTGGGATCATCGTTCTTCAAGAGGTGCTGATCTGGGCTTCCCTGGTGGCGCAGTGGTTAAGAATCCGCCTGCCAATGTAGGAGACACGGGTTCGAGCCCTGGTCCAGGAAGATCTCACATGCTGCGGAGCAACTAAGCCCACGCGCCACAACTACTGAGTCTGCGCTCTAGGGCCCGAGAGCCACAACTGCTGAAGCCCGTGCTCCTAGAGCCCGTGCTCCACAACAAGAGAAGCCACCGCAATGAGAAGCCCACGCACCGCAATGAAGAGTAGCCCGTGCTCGCCGCAACTAGAGAAAGCCTGCACAGCAACGAAGATCCAATGCAGCCAAAAATAAAATAAATAAATTAAAAAAAAAAAAGAGGTGCTGATCTGACTTGATCAACATTTCACATAAGGGACACTGTTGCCTCTGTTTGTTATCAGTTTTCATTATGATTACTTCTCAATCCAAAAATCACATTAAAGATAATATTTCTCAATTAAAAAATCAAAATACACAGTTTAATAAAATAAATTTTAAAGCAAGACTGTATAATTTATATACACCTTAGTAGTTCTAGAGAAAAATTTACATTTAATTTGCATATTCAGATACCTGTTAACACTGACCTGTTTACTTGGAAGGTTTTGTTGTGCACATCTGTAGACCTAGCAGTTCATATTCACTGAACTCAAAAAATAGGGGGCAGTTTGTTATAGTCATATAGCTGCAGATGCAGCCAACCTGTGTGTGTGTGTGTGTGTGTGTGTGTGTGTTATTTTCCACTGAGGATATTTAGACACTTGACAAAGTAGAGAGTTCTCTATACAATATATTACTGAGTTAGACCACAGCAAATCCCCTGCCCAAGAACTCTTCTGAAGCATATTTTTCTGTCTTTCCAGGTCTTATGTCTAGTTCCCAGTTCAGTACAGGCAAAAAAAAGATGCTGACGTTAAAAAAAAATGAAACTGACACTTGCAGAAGTAATCAATAGGCTTCTTGGCTGTGGCTCACAGTACCGGTCCCATAGCTGTACTCACAGTAACTGCAAGATGATGGTTGTTGTGGGAAAGCCCTACCTCAACACACTGCGCGATGCAAAGATGGGAGATGAAATAAAAGGTAAATCATTTGAAAATTCACCTGGTCTGACCGTGCTGGAATACAGAGTTGGAATTACTGATGGCAATGCAATTTTTTTTTTTTTTTTGGTGCGGTACGCGGGCCTCTCACTGTCATGGCCTCTCCCGTTGCGAAGCACGGGCTCCGGACGCGCAGGCTCAGTGGCCATGGCTCACGGGCCCAGCCGCTCCGCAGCATGTGGGATCTTCCCAGACTGGGGCACGAACCCGTGTCCCCTGCATCGGCAGGCGGACTCTCAACCGCTGCGCCACCAGGGAAGCCCGGCAATGCAATTTTAACGTTCTTAAAAGCAACAAGCTTTTTTCTGGGCTGGGGAGTGGTGCATTAATTTAGCAAATGCAATAAAACCCCCTGTTTTGCATTTGAACATCTTTTGAGATCAGAGTACAGCAAAGTCATTCTCAAAACTTACCCAGATTAATACTCTGCTTTATCACCATGCTAATAAGTATGACTCAACCAGGTTACAATATGGGATGTGGTCGGACTACAGCATGAAGTTGAAACAGTCCTTATTCACCAACGATATTTTAAATCACTCATTTGAGAAAGGAGGAAATATGGTTCTGTTCCTGGTAAGTCATTAGAATACTGTATCTGACCACTTTTCCACTGACAGATGAGGATATCTTCACTTCACTATGAGAACAAATTCAAAGAGCTTAGACAAAGAGATTGTGACACTATTTTTCTCGACAAGCCAGTACCTTTCTTATCTCCAAATGTGAGGGCCTGAGTATAACACATTCGAAACACCCTGATATAGATGGGATGGAAGAATTTAATATATTTTAGAGGAGAGTATCATACCCAAAGTGGTTTAAAAGATGACAATTTTTTCACTTAAAGTGCAGGAACCATTTATTCAAAACAATGTTCATATAGAGAACACATGGCTTACCCAATGGAACTGGATGAAACAAACTCTTCCCATACCACTAAGCACAGCTACATATGGATTTAGTAGTTTTTCAGTGTGCTACCCCAGGAATTTTTCTAGGGTTTATAACATAATTTATATGAGAAAATGTGTTCTGAGTTCTGAACCACCACTTACAAAGGGATTGCTGGAACTTTTCTAATGTAATAAACACATCACCATGACAATATACAATGTTGCTTAATATTTGGGGCAGTCTTTATTTACCTTCAGTGATGATACAACTTGCAGAACCATGTGGTATTAAAAGAGTAGGAGTCTGATTGTCTTCAGTGAAACCCTTATGAAACTGGGAAGGTCTGCCTAACGTGTTTGACTCTTAAGGAGTTATTTATGGAAAATAAAAAAAAATGGTTAATAGGTGCTTCCACATATGTGACAGGAATATGGCAGAGCTGGAAAATGACAAAGATGTGCATTTGTCTTGCAGGGGCCACAAAAGACTTATTTAAGTGAAAATCTAGGTCAAAATGGACTTTGGAACCCTGCTCTCCTCTGGGTACTGAAATAGAGATTATTGCTTTATATCTCAGGACCCTGCCAGGCATGGCCTGAGTATCAGGGATGGGACAGGTGACACCAGATTGGAAAACAGTTAGAAATTAAACCTGCCCAGTTGTTAAAGGTGAGCTGCTCAAAACCCCAATCCAACAAAGCCCAATCCAACAAAGGGAAGACACATCCACTGGTAAGAAGAGAGCCAGCCAGGTGTACAAGAAGAGCCAAGAGAAGTCATCCAGAAGGACGGTAGATCGGCCTCAGGTTAAAAACAGAGGCTTTGGAATAGGTCAATCTTGAGGGTACAGTCAGACGCTGCCACTTCATAGGTATGCAACCTGCACCAGGTTTTTAAACTCCCGACTCTGAGTTTCTTCTTACGTCAAGTGGGAATAACACTTCAAATCTGATACAGTTGTTGTAGAGTTCAAGGGCATGAGGTGTGCTAAGGGTCTGGTGCACCACAGTGACTCATATTATTGCACCAAGCAATAGGACTTGAGGGAGAGGCACTCAGGTCTCATGGGTCACTAGACCCACGCAAACCAGACGAGGAGAAGAAGAAGTCCGCTGTTCCTCCCCTTCCAATCACCCCCAAGCCCTTACCATGGAGACAGACGCTGGGAAGATGCTTACTAGGTCGCTCATCCTCAAAGCGAGGTCTGGGAGATTTCCAGCTTCTGGAAGTTTAGGGTTCCAGAAAGGACAGTGAGGTCACAGAGCATGGATCTGGTGACCAGAACCAGAAAAGGCAGGCAGCATGTCCCAAGAGAAGGGCAAACTGGAATCTGGTTACTACATCGTTTGTGCAAAACCAAGGTTAGACTAGTAGATGGGGGCTTGACGCCAGATACCACAGTGGTCCTACAGCTAGAAGGGGACTGAATTTAGAGGATTAACTGACCCAACCAAGGGACACAGAGCGATGCGCAAGAGCAGAAAACTGGCTCCACCAACAAGGTAGATACCCAAGTGTAAAGGGCACTGTCAGTGTACCAAATGTGTATGCCTTCAAGACCATTAACGCATTTGCTTCTATTTTATTTCTCAAAACTGGTGCAAGGTGTAAAATTGCTTCTGTTCTTTCTCAACGGTTGTGTTGGCATCTAAAATGACACGGCAAAGGTAAACCTCTGTTAACTGGGACAGAGAAGCTTCAAAAGCTTTGGTGTTCTAACGACTAACTTAAATATCTCACGTATAAACATGTGTTGTGTTTTAACTACCGGACCTCCCAACTGAGATTTACGTGCTTCCCTCTTTCGTTTTCCCTTTATTCATAGCACTCTCCCAACTCCTAACTGTAGCTGGTGTGATATCTAACCCATGATTGTGAAGGACACACACCACTTGGCCAATGAAGATGGTGATAATTGGATGCAGGCTTCCATCTGGATTCATTACTTAATCCTTGGCCAACAGGTGCTTTCCTCCCAAAACTTTCTTTCCCCCTCAAGAAATGAAAACCACAATGTGACATCAAAAAACAGGTGAAGGCTCAGCTCTTTTCAGATCATCTGCTGCCATAGTTTCAGGTTTGCCTGCATTCTTCTTGCTCCATTCTGAGAAACAGTGGGATGTAGCTCCCTTCTAAAAGGTGAGAGTAAGCCACACCGCGAGACTTCCAGAGACTTCACTCTCTTTGCCTTTTCCGTAACGTTGGACAGGAGATGTAGCAGGACAGGGGGCAGGCAGGAGCACCACACAGCTCTATAAGCTGACAGCACTGCCTCAGAGAATTCGGCTTCGGACCCACACCAGTACCAGCACCAGTACCAGCACCAGTACCAGCACCACCACCAAGCTGGCCTCCAAGATCGCTCCAGGAAAACAAATTCAAAACCAAAGGCAGGCGAGCTACACAAATGCACCTCAAAGGAGCTGTAGCAGTTAGGCACAACAGAATCTCCTCCACATACTGTTTTACCGAATGACTTCCCCAACGGTGCAGCATTCAGAGTTGTAACTACCACACTGCCCACGGTCAGCCAACACTGATCTACACCGGCCCTTGCAGATCATCTATCTTTTTGCTCAAAGTAATCAACAGAGGAAGAGCGGGACTCAGTCCAGAGTTTTATGCTTTTAAATATGATATATCCGGAAGAGCGGTGACCACAGTCAGTAGCCACAACATGGGCAGTGCACTGCTTTGTTTTGTTAGTGGATCGAGTTGATGCTGTTTCTCTCCATACACGGTACACGGGGAAAGCGTTAATCCACTTCAGGGCAGTTCACAAAAACCGGCGACGGGAAAGAAATGGAAAGCCAACTCTTCTGCAAATATTCATCTGCATACCTACACATGCCTACATGTAGGGAATCCACACTGCTGCATACAGTGTCTCAGTTCCAGCTGGTTAACTAACTATAGATCGTTAACTAGCTATCTTCTCATCAGTCAGGACTCAACAGCATGAAAATGCTTCCACTTTTTAATTATTCATGTTCTGAGCACCAGTTTAGCCACCACATTGGCTAATGGCTGAAACTGCTGTACCAACTTAGTGCCGGCTCTGTAGTCAAAGGGAAGGAGCCACTAGAAGTCCTAGGGGCTGAATTTACACCAGTGTAAATAAATAAACAGTGGATGAAGTCCTCCCCTCACAAGCTACACTTGAGGACCCCCAGCCATCACCCCATCACTGCTCTCAACAGGACCTGGATCCCTGCCTGAATCAGTACTTGAAATCTACAAACCATGATGCAATTATATTTTGTTTGGCTTTCACAGAAAATAAATCCCAAATCCTTCCGGCCCATTTACTTGAATGGGAAGCCTTCCTAAGATTTTCTCTGTTGGAGCAAAGCTGTTTGTTAGGTGTGCCTGGTTCACACAGACACACGACATGGGTCAACTGGTGATAATGCACCTACAGGTTGTTAACACCAAAGGATTCTCCCTGTGGCCAACGCTCTGTGTGGCTCCCAGGCTGCTAATTGTCAATCACTTACACCAGACAGGACAATGCTGTACAACTCCACTGCTGCAAGCAAACCAATTCTTCTGAAGGAACGTGTGGGTTTAGTGACTTGTACTGAGCAATGAAGCTCAGGGGCCTGGCAACCTTTCTCTCCATGCCTCGGTGCTGCAATTCCACACGGCTGGGCCCACCTCAACTTCTGTTAACTCATTCACAATCCTCAAATACATCCAGTACTTGCCCAAAGAGGAAGACTGTTAGGGTGAGAATTCTTTGTGTGTAAGTTTAACTTTAATGTACTTCACAAATGAAAAGGAAGCTGAGTCTATTTTGTTTGTAAATCTAAAGAAGCAACAGAGAACACAAGTTGAGACACATTTCAGTGTTTAAAGGGGAGAAAATTGGAACCGTGCTATAGTGGTACTTCCACTCATTCTCCACATTTACCACTGGGGATAAAAAAAAATGCACTGTACTTTGAAAGTTCTACTGAACAATCATCTCTAAAGTCTGGGGAAGACACAGTTACCTAGCAATAAAAGAAACTATTTTGTTGCTGGTTAACAACTGAAAAATAATCCACTCAACACTGTATCAGGTTTCACTTTACAGTTACTCTGTATCAGGGTTTCTCAACATCAGCAGTACTGATACTCTGACCCAAATAATCCTCTGTCATGAGGAAGTACCCTGTGTGCACACTGTAGGCTGTTTAGCAGCCCCCCTGGCCTCTGCTCACTTGATGCCATAATCACTACCCCACTCAGGTTATGACCATCAAGAATGTCTCCAGGGCTTCCCTGGCGGCGCAGTGGTTGGGAGTCCGCCTGCTGATGCAGGGGACACGGGTTCGTGCCCCAGTCCGGGAAGATCCCACACGCAGCGGAGCGGCTGGGCCCGTGAGCCATGGCCGCTGGGCCTGCGCATCCAGAGCCTGTGCTCCACAACGGAAGAGGCCACAACAGTGAGAGGCCCACGTACCGCAAAAAAAAAAAAAAGAAAAAGAAAAAGAATGTCTCCAGACACTGCCAAGTGTTGCCTGGAGTGCAAAGTCAAGACGAGTTGAGAACCGCTGGCTTACATGAATAAGTAAACAGGAATGTCAGCGTTGGAAGCCTATCAGTTAGACAGTTAATTAGTTAGCAATTCATGAATTTGTTCAACATTCACTGAGCACATTTCACGTGCCAAGCGCTGTGCAAAGGATCTAAGAGTGAACAAGACATCTCTCCTTGAAAGGCATACCGTTTACAGGGAGGGGAATGATAGACCAATGGTGAGAACCCGAGCTGCCTCTGCAGAAGGGCTGGGCTGACACCTGAGCTGTGAGGCACCTCAGGATGCGCACGGGGCCACCACGGGCTCTTAACTTGGAGATGCTGTAAGTGGCCTGAGCTGTATCCCAGGAAGTGCTGCCAGTCTCTGCTGGTATGGTGGGTTGGCAGAGAACAAGTCTGGGGCCCCAGCAGAGCTATCAGCCTGTTACTATATCCCGGGAAATGGAGAGAAGGGAAATACGTCGGCAGAAAATGCTGACACAATGAAGGATTATGGATGGGTGTGTGCTGGGGTGGGGCTCGCTGAGGGGAAGAAAGAATCCAGCAAGAATGGGTCTTCCTGTCCCGGTTCTGGCACGGCTAGATGGTGACCTTCGATAACCCTGGAGAAAATGGGGTCTGAATGGGGACTTCTGACGTGAAGCTGATGTCTTAGCGGTCAGCTTTCTCCAGACAAAACCCAAAAACAAAAACCCAAACAGTATTTTCAACATTTAAAAAAGTAATGTTTGAACCACTCAAATGACTTTGATATTCTAACAAAAAATGTCTCCAAGAAGTTAAGTAATTTTTTGTAAATCAAATAAATTAAACATAAGCTTATGAAGTCTCTGGTTTGCAATCATTCCAACATTTTTTTATGAGCTTGGTGAAATACTTTTATACCTTTCATCTCAAATGTATATTTTATATTGGAATTATAGAGCCAATATGTTCCAGGTTTTTATTGGGCACTGTTCTCTTAAGCACTGCCCTGATTTACTCCCCAAATTAGCACAAAATGGGTCTGAATCCTATGGGTTCCTCTAATGCCTCTATGTATTTGGTGTCCAGCTTTCCCAGGTAAGGACACCATTTACCTGGGAAAGTGGGATTCTGCTAACCAGGGTAATTTACTTACCTTCCTAAGCGTCTTCCTAGGCTGTCTCCTCAGCAAGCAGGCATGTAATGTGAGACCTGGGGCTCATTTTCTCCAAGAGTTCTTCTCAGTCCCTCATCTACTTGGAGACAGACTGCATGTTCTCCACATTTTGTGGTCTCACAACTCGCATCCCTTATCCAGGCTGCAGATTACCTAATCACCTACTCCGGTTTGAGATTACAACACCCCAATCCAGTTCCATCACCAGGATGCTCCAACTCATGTATTCAGTGTGTAATTTTATTCTCAGTTCTTTACAGACTCACTCTGTTGGAGGAACCAACATTCTTAGGATCATCGAAGTGGTCAATGATTGGATTTTGTGTCTCTCTTGAGGCTGTGTTTTGATCTACTTCACAACACAAACGTGAGGCAAAAGGCAAGGCCTTCGAATAGTGAATATCATTAGACACAGAATGCGTGTGAAGTGCTGAGTAATTGAAAATGCTACTCTCTGGAGGCTTCTGTCCATAAGCTGCTGAAATAGAATTTTCAGTTAACACATGCATGGATTGTTTAACAATATACCCAGTTGCAACCATAAGTATGAGGTTATTTAACTGTATTTTTAAATGCTATATTTCAGAAAAAAGAAACAATTCTACCTTTTAAAAAATTTGTTTCCACATATAAGCCACTTCCCAAACATCTCATTCTGAGCAAAAATCTGACCATACACTAGTACCTTTATGAATATCACATGATTCTCAGAGGTTTCTGTCTTAGGTAACGAAGACAGACTTGCTCCCCCAAGTGAGATCACAAAGGGAAAAAGAAGAACGTACAGAGGATGGGAAAGATAATGGATTCAGTTTGGAACATGTTGAGTTTCATAAGAATTACAGTAAATACATAAATTATTCTTTACGTCTCTGAAATATCCATTCCTTCCTTCCAGGCAAAGATAGTAAAAATGAAGTCATGTGATAAATTACCCATATTCCAATGACATATGTCAAAAAAAAGTGAAACTGATCACCTCCCAAATTGATCAAAATCTACACCACAGACTTTCAAAAAGTACTAGACAAGGAAAAAAACTAGTCCTTATAGAACAGAACAGGACTGACTTCTAATTAGTTGCCTATTCCCATCCCTCTGAGAACATACTTGAGAGTCAGCAAGTTCTTGAGAATCCTTAATAACACTCCTGCATTTGGAAAGCTGCAAAGAAAACACTCTGGGTGGGGGGGAGATGAAATGAAAGGAACAAGCAGGTGAGCCTGACTTCTGTGCAGGAAGGGAAGACTCCAGGGCCACATCTTGATGGGTACCAAGTGTCTTGTGTGAGAAAGAGAAAGAGAAAAGGGCATAAATCCATTCTGGAAGAAAATATAAGAGAAGCTTAAAACTCCCCCAGAAGTTTATGTTAGCTCTTTGAAAAACCTTTTAAGAACACGACTTCCAATTGTTAAAAAAAGCTTAGAGGTAAGATGATAAAAGTACTGAATTGAGATAAAAAAGAAAGACTGCAGAACCAAGGGAACAAAGGCATCATGACTTACAGAATCAGTGAATAAAGGAATCATCAGAAAACAAGACAGGGTTGACCATAAACTGGATTTAAAGGAAGGCTTTAAAGGAAAGCCATCAGAGAATCACAATGAATGAGCTGAAAAGGACAGTATGATTGAAGTAAAATCTGAAAGAGAGATGACGACCATTAAGAAAGATTAAGATGATCCAATGAAAAGATTAAGGACTGCCCCCAAATAAAGTAGGATTTTGAAACACATGAATTTATGGATACATACATACTATAGTAAAAGTATTTTAAAACCTTTACGAGGGCTTCCCTGGTGGGGCAGTGGTCGAGAGTCCGCCTGCCGATGCAGGAGACACGGGTTCATGCCCCGGTCCGGGAGGATCCCACATGCCACGGAGCGGCTGGGCCCGTGAGCCATGGCCGCTGAGCCTGCGCGTCCGGAGCCTGTGCTCCACAACGGGAGAGGCCACAACAGTGAGAGGCCTGTGTACCGCAAAAAAAAAAAAAAAAAAAAAAAACCTTTACAAGAAAAACAAGTGTCACTTTTACAAACTGATTTCTTTGAGGAGGGAGGAGAAGAATGGGAGAATGTCAATGTACCTTTTTTTTTTCATAGCACATCAGCACGTTGCAATATAACATCAGGTTTCAGTATTAAGTCTCTTGGTTGTTCATCACATGCGTGTATCTTTTTTTAAAAATCTGAAGCAAATATGGTGAAAATGATTTTAAAAATATGTGAAATCAAGGCATTTACATTGTTTTATACATTAAAATGTGAAATGGATGATTATGAAAAAAATAATTTTCTCCTGAAATAATATAAAAGGAAACACGGGAATCCAAAAAACACAAGTTTGGGGAGAGATTAGGTAAGACTTAACGGCGCTGGGATACATTCCAAAGCTTTTGCTTTAAGGATAAAAAGCCATTCAGGTGTTTAGACAGAAAAGCGAGACACCTTCACTGGAGGAGGAGAAAGTCAGGTTAGGCTCAGACTTCAAAGTCAGAAGACAACAGCGAGGTATCTATAGTTTTCAGCGGGGAAATGTGTCACCCAATAATTTTATACTCCGAGGGTATTAAAAGAAATATAAGAGTAGCAGGCACCCTGAAGTGCCAGAGAACCACACCCTCCCTCTCTACAGCCTCCATGTCAACCAAAACCTGTGGCTGGAGAGGGCAGGACACGCACCTTCTCTGGAACAATAGCACCGTGATGTGCAGAGCACAGGACAGCCTCGGGTAACACCCTCTCAGGTGAATTCTGGGACCACACTTCGAAACAAATGTCTCCATTTCCCACCGTGTTTCCCACCCAGCAGGGGTGTTTGACAGCTCAAGCCGCAGCGGCAACAACACAAACCAGAATAAAACAGCAACAAGCAACACAACACTAAACATACGGCCCCTCCACGCAGGCTGAAGGACATGCGTTACCTCATGCCATCCTCAGAAGCCTCGGAGGGAAGCACCGTTTCACACACAGGTGAGCTAACTGGGGAGAGAAACTTCCTATGTTGCTCAAGGTCACATAGAAAATCAGTGGCAAAACCTAACTTTGGATCTAGGTCTCAGTCCAAACCCATAACCACTACAGTACTGAACATGAAAAACCACATGATGCTCTCAGAATTGCTGAATTTCAGACTTCAGCAAATAAGGAGAGAAAGATTTTTCAAGAGTTATTTTCAACACCTTGGAATTACACACCATACACAGGTATGGATGATCGCACAGGGCACAAGGGTAAGGTGTTGGTAAAATTCCACAGCTGAGCTGAGTCTCTCAAAAGTTGACCCTTTCTTGTTACTTAATATTCCACGTGTTCTCCTTTGTAACATTTCTCACTGTAGATAATGTACATTAGCTGCAGTTCACATTCAGTTTACCAGAAATACATTTGAAAATAAGGGAATCTTATTTTGTAGGAGTCCTAAGAATGACTCAAAATGCACATGAGAAAATCTCCTCCCTTTTCACCTAACTGCCAAGATTTCAGGAGACATGTGGGTGAAAGGAAATTAAAGGCAAAATATATTTTTCATGTTGTGTTGGAATACAGTGAAATTATCATCTCAGAATTCATATTCATTCCTACTTCCTAATATTTCCCAGGGGCCTATTATGCAATCACGAGCACACATGTTCATGTGCACACACACACACACACACACACACACACACATGAAGTACCCTCCTCCCCTCCCTCCAAATGAAGGCAACAAATCAGCTTCTCTGGTAAAATACGATTAATCAATTCTGGGCTATAGAAAAAATTTTTTGTTTCCCCAGTTTAGAAATTCTTAGAGATATTAACGTACTAATGTGAATTTTGAACCTTCAAGAATGAATTACAATATGCTCTATTTCCCATACTTACATGACTTCCTCTCCAAAACACATTACTTTGTACTATATTTTCCCTCATACGGAGCAGCTGCTATGCTGTGATACTGAATCCACTTTGCTTTTATTGACCAAATAACTTCATATGTGGGAAAACAGGTACCACTTCAAGGGTTGTCAGATTTAGCAAATAGAAATACAAGATATCACATTAAATTTAAGATTCAGATACACAGCAGTTAATTGTTTAGAGTATGTGTATCTCGTGCTCCAATGAAAAAACTGTCCGTCTGAAATTCAGATTGACCTGGGTGTCCTGTGTTTCATCTGGCAGTCCTAAACACTACAGAAGAAAAAGGACACAGAGCTGTGGCATTTCCTGGGGATGATGGGAACCTAAAGCGCTTTGAGTCGGTGTTGGTAGACTCCCACATATGGACAATATTCTGAAAACGGCAACTACCTATCCTCAGCCCCAAACTTTCATGCCACTCTCTCCCTCGGGTACATGTTACTTTAAAACATCATTTTGATAAGTTTTTTTCTTTTTATTTACTCCCTCACTGAAATGTATCCTCACAGGATAAGGAAGCAACCACAAAGGGAACTTACTGGCTAACAGTAAACTCTGTAGGTAAAGTTTTTTTCACTGCAAAATCGCACCTCAGAGGGGCACGAAATAGCCGTAAAGCCCAAAGAAATTAGTCGTGGGATATTCTGAGATGTACATGATGCCGTTACACTTGAGTCATGATTAACATTTTCTCAGAGTTTTCTTTTTTTACAGCGACGAACACATCATTATTCCTCTTAAGTAATGAAAAGCTGGGAACCTTGCCAAAAGTTACCTTAACAGATGCCATTTTATCATTTCAGTGAATTCCATCATTTTTCACATCTTGGTCATTATATTTCAGAGGCAGAATTCATGCTGAGTAGGGTGGGCTGCTGCTACAAAACTAGACCCCAGAAATCAATTAACCAGATAGCTCCAGCAAGCCTGAGGACGCAGGGGGCCCCGGCCTGCTTCACCTGCGGCTTGGTTTTCGAGAATCCACTGTTTCCTATTTTGTGCTTCATATTTCAACTCACCTTTTCACTCTTGCTCCAAACTGAATTACCTGTGGGGAGCCATGAAACTCTTGGTTTCCTTTTGAGAAGATGAACTCAGTGCACATATTCTGGAGTTTGGAGAAAAAAGAACTACAGGCTCTATCTCATTAGGTACTGCTGCTTGAACTAAACCACGCTAACATTCCCAAAGAACGCCAGGAGCACAGACGGGCAGGCTTATTTTTAAATGTTTGCTGAGGATGATAATAGTTAATATTGGTCTCATCTGACTTCAAATCACTTCAGACCCGAATCCAACTGGCCTGAATATATAATAATGCCTTCACTAATATTCATTTGTTTCTTTGACATACCCGCAAATTCACACAAGGAAACTCTCGGCTTTCCAGAGGTCAGTGCTCATCGGGCCAGATGGATTATCTGTCCTGATAGCAGGGGATTCACAGAACGTGCAAACTCAGGGCCAAACCAGCTTAGACACTAAGAGTAATGCTACTGATACTGGTCGGTGAGGAGGTAATAGCAATGGCTCAGGCAGATGCTCAGAGCTGCCCACCACTGCACTTAGGACCAGGCGGAAAGGAACATCTTCTGTCACACAAAACCCTCACGTTTGTGAGACCTGGGGGGACGGTCACTTTTCCTCCTGAGAGTCCTTCATAACCAAGGACCGTCATTCCTGTGCTAAGGCAGTGGGAGGTCATCTACATGAGGTCACCCTGGTGGAAGTTTGCTTTTCCACTGCTTTCGACATCAAATATCAACACCGTGGGGACAGACTCGCTGGCAGACAGCAAGGGATCCTTGTGCGTGGAGGGAACGGAAGCTCTTTAAGAGGAAAAAAACAAACAAACAAACAAACAAACATCCAGCCGACAAGGTTGTATGGCCTCGAAAGCTGGCTGGGTGTTCATTCGCTTACTTTATTTGTTCTGGAAATTAGTAGGATGCTTTCATTAGCTGTCCTTTCAATTTGGCTCAAGAGCCAATTTAAGAGAATCCTCATCTGAGAAGACACTCCTAAGTATGGGACATAAGAGAGACACATGACCTGAAAAAAATCAAGAATCCTCCTTCCTTTCTCTACGATTACGGTAAAAGTGGGATGTAGAGGTGTATTGACCTGCTGCTGAAAGCAAAGAGAAGAATTTCTTCTAGAACAGGCAGTTGAAGAGAAAAATCTACCATCATCTTTAAATTAGAAAATGTCAGATGTGAGAATGGGGCAGGGGTCCTAAGGGCAGCGATTAACAAGCGCTTTATAAAACTGGCGAGGAAGGAAGAGGCACTCCTTTGCCTCCGCCCACAAGACTGTGAAACGGCTACATTTGCGAAGTGGAGCTCTTCGATCCTTGAGAAGCAGGAAGAAGTTATTCACGCTAATAAACGGGCCATCTCTGAAGTGTTTTTCACTATACCTTCCTGTACATCTAGAGGTTAAAAGGTTTTCTCTCCCCTCCCCTCTCCCTTTTGTTTTTTCTCTTCTAAGTCTGAAGTCCAAAAGTTTACAGCCTGTTCTAAAACACAGTTGGTTATTTTGCATTAGTATTAATTTGGCTGTGTTGACTAAATATTCAGCAGCAAATTGGATGCTTTACATGGTTTGAAATAAAATCCATACAAGTTATGGAAATGTTGAAAACTAAAATGAGCAAGGCTGTTTGGGCCTGAACATATTGTTTCCAAATTAGATTTTATGTGTAAAAATGTAAAATTTAGTATCTATAAAAACTGTATGAAAATATACTTCTATGAGTTATGGCTATATATATATATATATATACACACACACATTATATATATAATGGTTCTATCTATTGTGGCAGCTATAAATATAAAAAGAGTATATAATCAACAGTAAATTATGTATCGCTCATCCTTTCTGGGAATAAATATTTTCTTTAAAAAATTATTTCAATGGGCCAATATTTGATTTATGTTTATTTTATTTCAAGTTTTTAGTTCTTCTCAGGTTTATAAATTTGGATCTTAAAAACATTTATAGTTCTGGCAAACAGTTTTATGGAGTTTATGTATATAAATACATGGATACCATTTTTAAAT
This sequence comes from Mesoplodon bidens, assembly GCF_964165515.1. Taxonomy (NCBI): domain Eukaryota; kingdom Metazoa; phylum Chordata; class Mammalia; order Artiodactyla; family Ziphiidae; genus Mesoplodon; species Mesoplodon bidens. Next base: position 48,647,564 of record NC_138180.1, read on the forward strand.
CCATAATCCCTGATTCTGGGATAAAAGTATGCCAGTCGTTTCAACCCAATGGTTTACTGTGACAAAAAGTACTAAAGGAAATCAGCAGGCGAGACTGCTGGGGAAATAGCTGCACCATAAGGAACAGCCTTTACTGCATAACCTGCAGAGCAGTCTGTATCCCGTAACTTACACTGAAGAATTCACATGATCACCAATTTCTCAACACTCATTCTCGAGATCATCCAGAAACCTAGAAACAGATCACCCCTTGGCAATCTTTTAAAATAATAATTTGGGATGCAGTATCACCAATCATTCCCTTTTGACTCTAAATCAAACGTGGTAATTGTAGATAAGCTACAATGGACATTGCACATGTAAATGCAATATTTGCCTTTTCGGCACAACCCCCAACTCTCCTAACCCAGGAGGACGAACTGCGCGCAGGGACCTGTAGCTTGAGGTCTTCCTGGTAGCGACAGGGCCTGTGCCATGGGCAGAAGACTGCTCGCATGTCCATCATCAAGTAGTCGCTCTCCACTTCTGGTCACCCTTCTCGGCCCTGCCTAGTGAAGCCTGGAGCTGGGCCCTGCAAACACTCTTCCTGACGCACATGCACGACGTCAAGCTTGTCAGTAGACAGTGCAGGAGGGACCCTGCAGGGGGAAGGGGCTTCTTCCTCTCCAGGTTCTAATGACCCCCCTCCCTTGTTGCTCCTAAGACCAGGATTCCAGGGCTCTGCATGGGCCACCCAGCGGTGGTCACCCTGCAGCAACTTCTGTTCCTCACTAGCTTCAACCTGCTAACTTGGACCAGTCCTCTTCCCGGGCAAACCAAGACTTATCCACAGTGGGCTGCAACCACACCCTCTCCAATGAGTCTGAATCCCATCCACGGGGAGGAGCTCCTTCCCAAATTTATTCCCTCCCGCCTTCAACACTCTTCCTCAGGCCCTATCGTATTCTTTAGATAGATTCTCTTCTGCCTTTTCTTCATAGCTGACCTTCATTAGTTGTCAAAATAATTGTTTACTTTTCCCTCTGCCAGTTACTGGTGGGGTATTTGTCTCCTGTCTGGAGTGTGATGGGTAACATTCCCCAAATCCCTTTCATGGCACCAGGTCAAGGTCCACCCTACAAGAAGTAAGCATATTTTAGAAAATCTTTTCCCAAGTGGAACTCAAAAAGTAGGAGCACTCCCACAAACAGTTTCCCTAAAATAAACTAGTCCCTTCACAGAGTCTCCCAAACAAATCCAACAACATGGAGGCTTCTGGGGAGATGAACAATACACAGAAATTTCTTCTTTTGACCTCTTGATAGTGGTATCTTCAGACTGACCTCGATGGCTGGAGTGACCTGCATCAAGACTGCCTCCCCTTAAACACAGCTTCTCCAAACTCCTTACCACTTATCCACACTTCGTGTCTCATATTCAGCTTGTATATCTTATTTCAGCAAAACGGAAGTTAGGTTTGGAAGTGACCCTGGGCAGTTCCTGAGGGAACCTCAGTTTCTGCTGCCATGAAAGCCTTCCTTCACTTTGATTTGGATGAGTATGTTTATTTTCCATTACTGTGCTACCCTTTTCCAACAACCGTATCCCTTATTTAAATCCTTGTGCTTTCCAAAGACACAAAGAGGTATTCTGCATCATTACGTATTTCCATAACATAGTTTTAAAAAATGTATTCCTCAGCATTTCATGCTAGGCTATTTTTTCCCCTGCAGAAAGGTTCCTATCTTTGAAAAATGGCACATTTCCCCCCAAATCGTAAACTACGAGCTAGCATTACGGTCCACAAAGATAAATTAGGTCTCACCATGGGGCTATCTCCTCTCCTTCCTTTCCATAAAACAAGCTTATGTTGAATGACGACTATTTCCCAGGGGCTGTGAGGGGCACAGCATTAGAACAGAAAGGTCTCCGTGCTGAGAGCCAAACCTGCCTCGTCAATAAGCAAGTCCACAAACTAATCAACCACCTGAAGGAAGCAGGTCGAGACGGGCTTGAATGTCTCAGCAGGGCTGGATGTGCAGAGTCTTGCAGAAGTGCCAAAGGAACTCATCAAAGGCTTTACAGAGACAGAGGCTTTTGTCCAACTGTTTTTAAGGATTGCTCGTGGAACATGAATCGTAGGAAAGCAGGAGAGAATCATGGGGCCATCTAGGAAGTTATCACTAGGTCCAGGGCAGAGATGGTGGACATCTGAACCAGATGCAGTAGAGATGACGAAAATGGACCCACTGGGATACACTCGAGAGACCAAGCACGGGGACTTGGGGGTTGAAGGAAAGGAATTAAAGGGTGACTCGGAGATGTTTGGCTTAAGAAACTGGGAGGATCGTGGTATCATTTATTAAGATCTGGAAAACTGAGTAGATACTTTAAGGCAAAATTAAATGATCAGTTTCGGATACCTCTAAGCAGAAATGTCAAAACAAAACAGAAACAAACAAAAAAACCCCAACCAGTTGGATACAGTTCTGTAGCTCGTAGGAGAGCTCTACGCTAACAGGATATGTTTAGGTGCTATGAACCTGTAACTGGCATCTGACGTGAGGAGAGTAGATGAGACGGCAGAAATGAAGAGAAGACCCTGGGAAGCAGAGAGGCCACGTATAAAGCTGGGAGGAGGAAGCTGTGGCTACAGAATCAATCCCTTTTACATTTAGAATGTCCCCCTCAGCTCAGTGGGGATTCCCCTCATCCTGTACCACTTCCTGGCCGTTTCTCTGCTGCAGGGGCTGCATTTTAGATTTGCCCAGGCACTTTGAAATAACGCTGATGCCTGGGTCCCCTGCCCAGCTACTTCTCGTAATTCGTCCACCCAGGTGGTTCTAACGTTTAACTCAGGTTGAGAACCATTGCTGGCAGCTGTGGACTTAGACGATCCTGGTTAGTTAGATGAATGCAATTGCTCTCTGGCTGAAGGTATATAAATAGCTTCGCTATTTTCCAATATATACGTGTCATTAAAGCGTCCCCTCATCTCTCCATCAAAATGTCAAGAAGTTTTATTAGGGGATGAATTTCTTTTAAGTATTCCATGTTCTGATCTAGAAAGGCAAGCTTTTTTCACTCAGATTTAAAAATAGTGCTAATAGTGCTAATTTGAAATGGTGAGTATGGTCCTATATAGGTAGCTGGAGGATGCTACCAGAATCCAAGTGATGGACAGTACTCCCAACTAGAGGACTTAAGAAAGATTTCCTGAGGATAATGATGCCTGAGCTACCATAAGGGTGCCTGAGCCTGAAGGACAGTGGGAGCCGTGCAGATGAAGATGGATGAGAAGGGAATCCCAGACACAGGGAAAATGCAGGGAGACGACAAAGAGCACAGCCTAAGAGAACTGCCACCTAGTTTCAGCTGGAATGTGAGGGACAGGGAGAACGGCAGGACAGGGAATGGATCACTGAACACCATGTCTGTGCGGTAGCCAGCCTGCACTTTATTCTTCAGGTGATGGGACCACTATAAGGGTTTTAGCAGGGCAATGATAAGACCTATTTCTGTTTGGGACAGATTACAAATCATGAGTGGGACATGGGTTTAAGGCGGTCAAAAGTATATTCAGTGACACCGGTTAGTATAATGAATTGCCTCTTGCAGATGAGAAGTGACAAGGGCTTGAACTAAAGCAGTGGCAGAAGGAACGTGAGGCAGATGCAGATCTGGAATAAACGCCTGGGTACAGAAGACAGAGAAAAAGAGGATAACTGTATTTCCTAATGAGGCACAGAAGGAACAGGCTGCTTCCCAGTTAGGGAACTGGAGAATTCACTTGGATGCCTGTAACACGTCCAGGTAAATGTGTCCATCAGAAAGCCGACCTATGCACTCGTTTCCTAGGGCTGCTGCAAAAAACTATCACAAACTCAGTGGCTTAACACAGCACAAATGTATTACCTTACAGTTCTGAAGGTTAAAAGTCCAAAATGGGCTTCACCAGGCCAAAATCAAGACGTCTGCAAGGATGCATTTCCTTCTGGAGACACGGGGGAGAATGCACTCTTTAGCCTCTTCCAGCATCCAGAGGCTGCCCACATTCCTTGGCTCAGGGCCCCTTCCTCCACATTCAAAGCCAGCCACGGCGGGTCACGTGCTTCTCATATTGCATCACTGTCTGCCTCGTCCACTTTAAGGATCCCTGTGATTACACTGGATCCACGGGGATAATCTATTTTGTGTCGGCAGACAGGCAGCCTTAATTCCATCTGCAACTTTAATTCCTCTTTGCCACGTAAAGCAACAAGTTCACAGATCCCAGGAGTTAGAATGGAGACATCTTTGGCGGGTAGGGTCACTAGTCTGCCCTTCTACAGTCTGAAATACGGGGTAGCTGTGAGGACTGTAGTCTGAAACACGGGGAAGCTGGGAGGGGTTGGATATCCAACTTGACGCTCCACAGCACAGAGCCCAGAACAAGAAGCTGAGATTTCCCAGCAGGTTGAGGAGGAGAACTGTCTGGGGATGAATGTTCAAGGTAGAGAAGAGAGAGGTGGCCATGCAGCAAGTAAGAACAAGCAGCTGGAGGAGAAAGTGGAACCAGGCGAGAGCAGCAGCTGTAACACATGGGTGAGGGGAAAGGTGTGAGTAATGGTTTTGAGCTGGATACAAATCTACGCCTGGAAACTCTTGACATGTCGAAATAGCCCCGGAGGTAATGGTTTTAATTCTGAGCCACAGCAGACACATAAAACATCCCTATTTGTTTTATACATTCATTGTACAAAACGGAGCAAACATATATACATCACTTCATACTTCTCTTCATGTCTGAATCACAATGAAAATCCTGTACTCATAAATGGAGTGTCTGACTGAGAAGGGCTATTCCAAGTAAGAATTCTCCATGGATCTGTTATGGCTGGATGCAGTGAAATTGAAATAAAAAAATCTTCTTTGTGGTTCCTTTAAGATTAATGCGGTCCATTCCTGTGGAATGGCTGTATCTAACAATGAATAATCAACCCTTCTTGACTCTAACAAAAACTTTATCATGTAGGGAACATGTTAGCTGTAGTAGGGGTTAGCAAGTCTTTGGAGAGTAATTTTCTCTTGTTGTTCTCTACGTTTGTTCTTATCTCCTTTCATTAAGTCATTAAAACATCCAGGTAATTTGGTAACACTCTTTTAAGATGCAGTTACGCACGTGCACACATGCATACACACACACACACACACACACACAAAGCAGAGTTGATTCAAGGCTCACGGAATGAAAAGACACAGATGAGGAAGACTAATGGGATTAAATTAGGTATCTAGGGCTTCCCTGGTGGCGCAGTGGTTGAGAGTCCGCCTGCCGATGCGGGGGACACGAGTTCGTGCCCCGGAGCGGCTGGGCCCTTGTGCCATGGTCGCTGAGCCTGCGCGTCTGGAGCCTGTGCTCCGCAACGGGAGAGGCCACAACAGTGAGAGGCCCGTGTACCGCAAAAAAAAAAAAAAAAAAAAAAAAAAAAAAATTAGGTATCTAAGATGTGGTCAGGGAAACATATTTACTATGCTGAAAACCTCAAGGAAGAGTCAAGGCTTTTGTTAGAATTTTTAAACCATTATTTTAGATAATACAAATATTAGACAAAAATATACAAATTATATATAGATGAATATAGACAAATTATATATATACACCTAGAAAGAGGGAGAGAGGGAAAGACAGAGAGAGAGGGAAAGACTTCTGAAGCATGTGCTGTGATAGGCTGATGCCAAGCTGGCCTCCATGGTGCTAAAGATCTGTATCCCCTCCCGTTCAGTGTGGACAGGAGCTTGCTTCTAACCACAGAATATCAAGGACTGCAGAATCCACTGATGACACTATATGAGACTCCATCTTAGTAGACTGTCTGCTTAGAGTCCTAAAGAGAACCCCATACCAGCCTGGAAGCAGCAAATGGCCCCGTTGTGAGCTGCAGCAAACAGAGAAAGGCATGTGCCTGAGAACTGTGGACAGCCTTGAGGGTGTGAAAGTGGCCTCCAGCCAAGAGCCAGTAAAAAGTCGGGGCCTCGTGCATTCAGCCCCAAGGACATGACTTCTGCCAACACCCTAAGTGCTCCTGGAAGTAGACTCTTCCCCATTCGGGCCTCCAGGTGAAAACACAGCCCAGAGGACACCTCGGCTGCAGTTCCGTGAGACTGAGCAGCACACCCAGCTAAGCCACATCTGGGCTCCTGCATCACAGAGATGCTGGGATGATAGATGCGTGTTATTGTGAACCAGCACATTTGCGACAACTTGCTAGGCAGTACAGAAAACTCATAAGAGGCACTTTTAGAATTAAATTCCATTATATTTTTGTTATGAAGAAAAAAACACATTTGCTAAAATAGTTATTTAAAATTAACTATGTTTTCCCTCTGATTTGTATGAATGGAAATTGGATAAATACTTTTTTTCTAAATTGGAAGTCTAAGTTTGAAGATGGGAAATTGTGCAGAGTTTAAACAGCTGCCCTCATATCTAGCAAGGCAGTCTTGATAATTACATCTGTGGACCTAGAATCTCAGTGTAGCTGACCTATCCATGTCCTTGAACTTTGGTAGTTTAATTTCTTAAACAGACAGCAATTACTAATTATATGTTATTAGATTACTGAATTTTAAATTTTACTGATTAATGGTTCTCATAAAGGTAGATACAATCTAAAGGTGTGTATATGTGTATATATATATATATATATATATATATATATATATATAAAACTATGAGATTATTTTCATCTAACATCATTTTTCTAGTTTTTATTCAATGATTTATTTACCATCGTATACAAACACACGAGGGAGACTTGGTAGGCGTAAGATAAGAAGAAGGAAGGTACTTTATCTCTCAAAAGATCATAACTCATTGTAGACTCTTTTCATTTTATTATTTTTTTTAAGTTTATTTATGTATTTATCTTTGGCTGCATTGGGTCTTCATGGCTGCGCGCGGGCTTTCTCTAGTTGTGGCGAGCTACTCTTCATTGTGGTGTGTGGGCTTCTCACTGCAGTGGCTTCTCTTGTTGTGGAGCACAGGCTCTAGGTGCATGGGCTTCAGTAGTTGTGGCACACAGGCTCAGTAGTTGTGGCTCGCAGGCTTAGTTGCTCCGCGGCATGTGGGATCTTCCCAGACCAAGGATCTGGGAACCCATGTCCCCTGCATTGGCAGGCGGATTCTTAACCACAGCGCCACCAGGGAAGTCCACTGCAGACTCTTTTCTTATGCAGATACTGCATTCATTCTGCATTAACCCTTCTTTTCTTGATTCTATACAGAACCTACCAAAACTGCTCTTTCTACAACTCGACTACATGTTGGAGAAGAGAAGAAGTAGTTTATCCTCTTGGGTAGAATTTGAAGGGTCACATAAGGTCCTCTAGTCAAATGGAGTGAGCTGTAATATCATCTGATCCCAAAACTGAATGTCTCAAACACACTTGCTCTTGTTAACAGCTGGTGAATCAACAACAAAGCCCTGCTGTGCTTTCACAACTATGCTAAGACCTGTGGGAGATTTAGATGTGCCTCTCCTTGGCTGTACCTGGTTCAGAGAAGTACCAGCATTCTGACCCATGAACTCACCTCTGTGATGTGGGTTAGGGGTTCCTAAAAGTGCCCCGGACCACACATTTCCCATCACCACCCAGTCTCAGTGCCAACATTTTCACAAGTAACTTACTGAACTTATTCAGTAAGGAGCCAAACTAAAATGGAACTAAAATTAAAACTAAAATGGAACTGACCTATTTGAGAGAAAATATATGAATTCATTATCAGATGCTGACTTTAGGATAAATTGATTTTCTAGGGTAGGTGCTCCCCAGTTAAACTGATCACTAGTTAAAGCCAGGATAACATCAGATAGAGAGTAGTTTATTATGCAGAATATGATCAGGGATACATCCTGTGTTTTTCTAGGACAAACCTCAGTTATGAATCAAAAGGAAACAGCACAAATATTTTATTGAGCTGCTATTATGTACAAGGTATTTTCTTAAGTAGTCGGTATGTTAAAATGATGACTAATATATGACACACTCACTTTGTTTTAATTTTTTTTGCAGGGATAAATTGATTTTTTAGGGTAGGTGTTCTGCAATTAAACTGATCACTAGTTAAAGCCATGATAATATCACACAGAGAGTATTTTATTATGGATATCAGGGATACATTGTGTGTTTTTCTGGGATAAACCTCAGTCACGAATCTAAAGGAAACAGCATAAATATTTTATTTTATTGAGCTGCTACTATGTCCAAGGTATTCTTTTAAGTAGTGACAATGATGACTAATATATGACACACATACTTCATGTTTTTATTTTTATTTTTTTGCAGGTATCAGTATCTTATTCTTTTTATTGCTGAGTAGCATTGATTATGGGAATATACTACAATTTGTTGATTCATTCTCCTGTTGGTAGACATTTGGGTTGTTTCCAGTTTGGGGCTGTCTTTTGGGGAGCGTGCACATTTCCCTTGGATATATACCAAGGAGGAGAAATGCTAGGTCATAGGGTAGGTGTGTGTCTATTAGGAACTTCCAAACAGCTTCCCAAAGGGGTTGTATAAACTTACACTGCCATCAGCAGTGCATGAGACTTCCAGTTGCTCCACATCCTCTCTGACACTTGGTAATGTCAGTCTTTTTAATTTTAAGAATTCTGATGGGTGTGTAGTGGTGTCTTTATTTATCTTTTGGTTGAAGTATAGCTGATTTACTGACACGCACACTTTAGAGTGTGGCCATCTGTGATGCATACAAACACGTAACGAGATAGGGTACCATGAAGGTTTTGATGATGCTGTAAGTCAGTTACAAACAAAAGGTCAGGGTAGTCATAGGGTTTGGAGCAGGTTTAAGGTGTTACATAGCTGGAAGAAAGTCACCAAAGTGGGAATGTGCTCGGTGTACTTGGAGGATGGGCAGGCTTCTGTGGGGCTGAGATTTCAGGGTCGGGGAGGGCGGATGTGAAATGAGGATAAAGGGTGCACTCGGCCTGCCTAGGGGATCTGCACGTCAAGTTGAACGCTGGAATATACTTTATAGGTGTGAGAGGCAATTAGAAGGCTTAGCTCTACGGAGGTAACTCGCTTGACATATTCGGGATGGATCAGAGTGGGAGAGACCGGAGGCAGAGACAGCCGTCGGAAAGTGAAAGAGAGGCTGTAAGTCTGAGCAGGGAGGCGGGGAACTAGAAGCGGATCCTACGAGTCCCTGCGAGATCAAATGGGCAGAATTTTGCTACTGAAAGACATTAGCAGCAAGGGAGAGGAGAGCGGAGATAGTTCTGAGGTTTTGAGAAGAGCCAGTGGCCAAGTCACCAATTCAAACTGGAAGAAGAAAGAGTCGAGCTGTGGGGAGACACTGACCAGCCAGCTGGCCACGTTAAGACTGAGAGAGCCTAGGGAGCCGAGTGGAGAAGAGGGAGGTTTGAAACAGACACCAGCCGCCCAGATGCAAGTGGTCACGGGAGAGACACCCCTTTTTAATTTACGGGAGACCTAGCTTTGATCTGACCAAGCCCCGACTCTTAGAGTTTCCCTTGTCCAACTTGACAGTTCGATAAAGGGGGTTGTACCGACATGGTATGTCACTGACTTCTTGCTTAAATATCACGTGTAAGGATTTTACTAGCTTGTAACCAAATGTGGTCTTAGATGAAGCTAACAATGCTTCAAAACCACAGGGCAAGAATGAGGGAGTACATTGGCAAGAGACGATCAGCATGACACAGCTGTATAAATCACCTCGCAGCCAACCAGCAGATATCAACACCATCCAGTGCGACAGTACGTGAGGCTGACTTGGTTGAAATGCTAGCTTGGTGAATCTCCCTGTATACTCTTTTTTTTTTTTTTTTGCGTTACACGGGCCTCTCTCTGTTGTGGCCTCTCCCGTTGCGGAGCACAGGCTCCGGACACGCAGGCTCAGCAGCCATGGCTCACGGGTCCAGCCGCTTCACGGCATGTGGGATCTTCCCGGATCAGGGCACGAACCCATGTCCCCTGCATCGGCAGGTGGACTCTCTACCACTGCGCCACAAGGGAAGTCCTCCCTGTATACTCTTTTACGATGAGGTTCTAAATTATTTTTGTTGGCTTCACCCACAGTTAAAACTTGCGTCATGGAATATCATTTGCACTTGTTGACCCAATATTTTCTCCTCTTACACAATCAAAAATAAACCTTTCCCCTTAACGTTATGCTATTGCTTTACATATTTTATTTGTAATTTTTATTTATGCTTATTCCTTCAATGCTACATTGTAAAATATTAATATGTTTTTGCCTCTTCAAGTTTAACGATAAATTGTTATGAACCAAAGACATTTCACCAGTCATGAAAAACATAAGTCAAACTGGCAGTCTGTTCTGTCCTCTATATGTGTATTGGCCTTCTCTTAAGTCAATGCATTTGAAAAGATAATGCATGTGTCCAGCACTGTGACTGGCCGATGTGCAATTGATAAAGAGTTCTACTCTTCCCTTGCCTCCCAGGTCTCTTACTTCTAACTCTTGGAGGTGGTGTTATGTTTCACACAGTTCAAAGACAGTTTTGGTCCTAGCCAGGCTGCCACGTAGTTGTTGGAGCTTAAAAGAGCATTTACGTTCTCTGGTCTCAAAGTCTTCACGTACGGATTAAAGTGCAACTCAGCTCCTTGCTCTCTGACTTGCTGTCCAGCCAATCACATGCTTATTTCATGTTCACCTGGTTCCCTCTCCCTTTCTTTGCTCTTCTTCATGAAACAAAATGGACTTTCTCTCCGGAAAGACTCTATCTTTAAGCCAAGTCTCTAATGACTTTTATGGAAAGGAATCAAGCCATCCACTCATTTAATTTACCATCATTAAATGCCTATTAAATAACAGGCCCAGTTTCAGAAAGGAATACAACCATGAACAAAATAGAGAAAGTTCTACTCTCGTGGAGCTTACGTTCCAACGTGGAGAGACGGAAAACAATCACGCAGTTACAATATAAATATACAGAATATATAACAGGGCAAGTGATAAGGAAAGCTAGCAGGAAAAATGTGCCAGCTTATGGGGATAAAGAGCGATAGGGTGGGTGGAATTTACGACAGAGCAGCCAGAGAGAAAAGTCTCTGATAGTGGCAGTAAAGGAGGGGGCACTGCCAGCACCTGGCAGGGGGAAGGTCTAGGTAGAGGAAACAGTAAGCAGGAACACCCATGAGTGCACAGCAGTGTGCTTGGCTCCACCTGTTTACAACAGGTAAAGAGGCTGAAATGACATCGGAGAGACCGCTGGGCACAAGACCACGTAGCTGACGCTGGTACAGACTTTGGATTTCTTTCCAATAGAGAAGGAAAGCAACACAGGGCCTTGTTATGACTGACACTGAAATATGTGAGTACCATAATATATCGTTGAATATGTAAGAATGATCATTTATACATTAACAGACTCACTGTGGCTGAGTTGTAAGACAAGAGTAGAAACGGGTAGACCAGTTAGACGGCCCTCACGGCCCTCAGGGTGAGTTATGCTGCTTGTTTGGTAACTTGGTTTAGGGTGGTAGGGGCAGCAGTGGTGAGAAGTGGTTGTATTCTGCAGGGAGCTGGAAGACACAGCCTGCGAAGTACGTCAAGGATTTAGATACAGAGAGCAAGAGCCGCAGGGAGCTCAGAAACGGCCCAGCTACCAAGGAGGAGCAAGTGGACAGAAGCTGCCCTTTGCTGCAAGGGGCAAGGCTGTGGGAGGATCCAGATGCTTCTGTGGGTTCAGAAGCTGGGTGGCTGTGGGGTGATGGAAATCAGAAGTTCTCACACACGGACCGTTTCTCTGCGTGAAGCAACAAAAATAGAACTACAAATCCAAATCCTGCTTTTACACAAGCATCGGGGTTATGGGTTTTGAGACGTCCTGGGCAGTGTGACTTAGTTTATACCCGGCGTGCCGGGGAGAAAAGGCAGTTTCTAAACTCCCCTCGCTCCAGGTGGCGGAAGACTAGACACAGAAAAGACACACTGCTCGTGATTCATTCAGCAAACGTGGATGGGGCGCCTGCCATGCGCCCGGCACTATCCTATGGCCTTTGGGTGCAGCAGTGAACTAACAGACCGTATCCCTGGGTTCAGTGTTGAACTCGACACCGCCTGACAGAATGTGCCCTGTGCTTGGCACTCTGCCCCTCCAGAGCTTCGGGGAGTACAGGGCCGCCCGGTGCCCCCTCCCCACACGGTGTCCTAAGGGGCTGTGAGAACAAGCAGCGTCGGGTGCCATCAGGGGACCCCAGCAGGTCGCCCGTCTGCCTGCCCTCATCCTTGTACCGACCCTACCCCTCCTTCAGCCTGCCTCCTGGTCCCTCCCCAGCCCCCTTCTAAAGTCCCCCACGGTGCTTCTGCACCAGGCTTGCACGCTCAGCAACCCCTCTTCGTCCTCACATCTTCCCCGGAGATTCTCTTCACCGTCTTTCCTTGGCACAAACCTAGTTTTTGCAGGATGACATGGCTTCATCTGCAGCCCTCCTTCTGCTCCCACAGCTGACAGAGGCGGCAAGGCCTGGAGGTGCCCTTCAGTTTGCTCTAACCTCATTCAACCGAGCGGTCTCTCCTTTGCGCTCCATGTCATGGCCACTCTTCTCCGTGCTCAGCCCCAGTGCCCGCTAGAATCCTTTCCTAAAGCACAGCTGAGCACCCTCGTGTGTTCCGCCTTGATCGCGCTCTCCTTGACCCGCTTGCCTCCGAGCCCTTTGCACATCTGTCTTTCGCTTCATTTACCAGCTGGAGAAAACTGTGATTTCGTAGGGCCCTGCGATTAGGTCAGTCCTGTCCTGATCATCCCCTCTCTTAAGGTCAAGTGATTGGGAACCTGAATTCCATCTGCGAAGTTCCTTTTGGCATGTACACAATGCAACAGAATAATGACAGGAACACCTGGGGTGGACGTCACAGGTGCCGTCTAGAAGTCCGCCTGCTGTGCCTCCCGATGAAAACTTCCAAGCTGATGTTCTGTTCTTACCAGTGGGAGTGCGACTTAACGGGCCTAACCCTGAAATGGAAAAACTAGCATATGTGTACAGGGAGAGATTGCTGACTGGTTGAACTCACTTCCAGACTGTATTTTCATCTAAACATGGCTGACAAAGTCTGCTAGCAGCTGACAATACTTCCAGACGATGCAACAAAGTCAAGCCACAAAGACCAAGAGGAAGTAGCCAGATAAAATGAATAAGGGGGCAGGGAATGAGAGCAGAAAAAACTGTGCATCTGTAAAGATTTTATTTTTTTAAACAATAATGAGAAGAGAGCAAGTGCCAGACACTTGAGGTCTATGTTTTCGGCTGATCTCAACTCATTGATCTAAGGAGCAAAAGGTCAGACGTTTCAAGGGATCATTACATGGTGTTGAGTTGGATGAATCACACCATTCGTCATGGTGACATGGATGAGGAGGCCCACAATGAGTGATGCTAGGCTCAAAATAATACTCTTTTTTCACATATACTTTACATAGACTCAAATGTTTAAAAACAGTGGGGGAAATTAAACAAACACTAGGTGGTTGTTTCTTCTATGTTTTTAAAACAACAGTTACTAAACTTTTTTTTTTTTTTTTTGCGGTACGCGGGCCTCTCACTGCTGTGGCCTCTCCCGTTGTGGAGCACAGGCTCTGTACGTGCAGGCTCAGCGGCCATGGCTCACGGGCCCAGCCACTCGGCGGCATGGGGGATCTTCCCGGACCGGGGCACGAACCCGTGTCCCCTGCATTGACAGGCGGACTCTCAACCACTGCGCCACCAGGGAAGCCCAAAAATCCCTCTTTGAGTGAGCCCCTTTCGTCTTGTTGCTTTGGGGCTTTACCCATTCTGGCGTATTGAAAGCAATCTTCCGTGAAAATCTCCTTCAATATTCACCACAGGTTGCTTCCTCTCCATCTGGCTCCTTTCTCTTACCTTCTCCATCAATGTGCTCTGACAGGCCTGATTCACCTTGTCCTTGTCCATTTTCCTTACCACTTGAAGCAAATCTAGCATCAGTGCCGACCAATTCTGCCGCTATAATATCTTGATAATTCGTGGTTTCGCTCTCAGACACACTGTGCCACTTTTTGCCTCTATTATTTGTAGCAGTGTCTTTGCCTGTCTCTGCCCCTACAATACTGTACCTACAGCAGTATGGCTGAGTACTCTTATCATGAAACACTGCTCCCTTCTGGCTTCTTTTACTGTTACTTTTCTCTTTTGTTGTTACTGCTATTGTTGAACAGCTTTATTGAAGTATAATATAGATACAAAAAACCGCATGTATTTAATGCATACAATCGATGAGTTTGCATATGTGGAAACCTATGTATGCATACACTCAGGAAACCACCACCAGTCACTAAAACTCTCTGCTCTCAAGGAGATTACGATTTCCTTTGAAAAATAAGTCAGGCTCACTTGAGCACCAACAACACGTTAGAACTGGAAGAATTCCAGAAAGACCGAGCCGTGTCTGTGTGCACATCAGCAGTCTTGGCCCCCGTGGGAGACTGGCTCAGGCCCCCAGGGTGGAGTGACAGCTCATTTCTACCTCCCTGAGCTGGATGCATGGACAAGGGGAGGAGATCACCTATTTCCAGTGCTGGAGTCAGAGGACCCCAAAGCCTCAGCACTTAGCCATTCGACCGAGCTCCTGCAACAGTTCATTTGACCAATGGCTTCTCTGCGAATCCCGTTTCCTCAAGGTGACCGGCCTCTGCATTTCCATCTGGGGTGGGTTCTCTATCCCTGTCAGCCTCCAACCTAGTTTAAGACAGTTGTGTCTAGGGTTACCACGGGCTGGATGGCTCAAGCCTGGACATTTTTTTGAGCAAAAGGGTTTATACTCAGGCCTTGCTCTGAAACAAAGGGCAAAACCTAAGACTGTCCTGGACAAGCAGGGTTCTTTGGCCACCTCATCTCTTACCCTATTCTGATCTACCCAAAACCTCCGTTTGTCACAAACAGAAAATGATCAAAAAAGGTTTTGTCTAATGTAGTTGTATGGAAAATACTGTCTTGATAAAGAGGCTATGGCAATAAGCTAAGGCTGGCGTCGTTAAGAAAGGTGTCTCGGGGGCTTCCCTGGTGGCGCAGTGGTTGGGAGTCCGCCTGCCGATGCAGGGGACGCGGGTTCGTGCCCCGGTCCGGGAGGGTCCCACATGCCGCGGAGCGGCTGGGCCCGTGAGCCATGGCCGCTGAGACTGTGCGTCCGTAGCCTGTGCTCCGCAGCGGGAGAGGCCACGGCAGTGAGAGGCCCGCGTACCGAAAAGAAAAAAAAAAAAAAAAAGAAAGGTGTCTCGGGCTTCCCTGGTGGCGCAGTGGTTGAGAGTCTGCCTGCCGATGCAGGGGACTCGGGTTCGTATCCCGGTCTGGGAAGATCCCACATGCCGCGGAGCGGCTGGGCCCATGAGCCATGGCCGCTGAGCCTGCGCGTCCGGAGCCTGTGCTCCGCAACGGGAGAGGCCACAGCAGTGACAGGCCCGCGTACTGCAAAAAAAAAAAAAAAAAAAAGTTAGAAAAAAAAAAAGAGAAAGGTCTCTCTTGGAAGGAACGAGCTTTGGAAGAAAATGTGGAGTAAGCCATGCACTCTGTTCCTCTAGTTCACGCAAGGGACTGCTTCTGTCTAACGAGTCTTTTTACTCAAGGCACACACATCTGCACCGCATCTGTTGTCTGTGGATCCTGACGGGCTGTGACCCTCACAAAACAGGCTCCGAGGCTCACACTTGCTGTCCAAATTCACACACTCAGCAGACTACATTCTGCAGTCCTACGTTTTGGAGGTGAACACTGAAATGTTTATTGAAGAGACAATGTGAGTACAGACTTGGCTCCAAAACTATCCAAACTGGAGGGAGGGGAGATATAGCTGAAACAAGAGCGACCGTGAGTGCATGTTTCGAAGCTGAGTGATCGGAAGTTTATTATACTATTACACTATTTTCTTAAGTTTTGTTATTTGTCTAAAATGTAAAAATTTTTTAAACATGATTTTTACCAGCCCTTTATATCTCTTACACCCAAATTCAATCATGTCTTCACGTCTTGAGTCAGCCAATTTGAACTTGGCTTATTGGTGATTTTCATTTCCACTTTCCAGCTCTTTGTAAAACATTAATATGCTGTTTAATCATTTCACATTTGCACAATGATTACCTATCATTGGTTCCTTACTGTCCTAGCACTGTGTCTAGAATAACCAATACAACATGACTCCTGCCGGCAAACAGCTAACAGTTGCACAGGTGCCCACAGGCATGGAGGTATGCATACAGGTAGGCAGGTGTGACCAAGTGTCAAGTGTGCTTGGCTTGTAGTCCACAACAGGAGCCGTGGTGCTTTGTAACTGGAGTGGTGTGGGGTCTGAGAACTCAGCAGACAGCAGGTGACCGCTGAGTAAGGAGATATCTGGTGACACCATGCTAGGCAGATGGAGATTCAGGACCAAGAATCGAGAGATGTCATCTACAACTAGAAACAACTCTAAGTGACCACAGTGTTGTTTATTTTGTACACTATATATTGACAGTCACCATTCTACCTATAAAAAGAGGATGAAGAAAAGTGAAGAATTATCCTAGGCGCAAGGCCACCATCGTATGACAATCTACAATATCTCAAAACAAAGTTAATTTTAAAGATCTATTTTTCTCCTTAAATTTTTCATTTTGCTAATTTTGTTAAAGTCCAGCTCCTCCTTTCTTAATATTCAAGGCTTACTGCTTTGCATAACTTGGAGAAAGAGATAGCTTGAATTGAAATAACACTGCCTAGTTCTCCGTGAAAATCCCAAGCGAATATTAACTATGAACAGTGACGGAAAGTTTTATTCCCAGATGCTCCATTATTTTCTGACTGCACCCAAATCATGGTACACCACAATGTACAAAGTACATTAAACAGACGCACATGCCCTGCTGCAGCTGCTTGGGTATCAGCATTCTGTTATCTTCATGGACAATTAATTGCTATGTCTTCTCATGATAATGGTAATAATCAAGATAACAATTATGCCACTATTCACAATAACACTAAAAGACAGTATTGTTTCTTGAATACTTAGTCCCCTGAAACCAATTTATGTAAGTTATCTGACTTTAGTATCAACACATTATGATCAGAGGAATTATTTAGTCCATTTTACAGAAAAGAAAAATGGGACTCCCTGGAGTTTATATAAGTTGCCCCAAGGTGCTCATCCAGTAAGTGACACAGGTGATGAATCTACAGCTCTGGAGCTGAGCTATTGCTTCTTCCCCATAGACATGTACCCACATGTCTCTGTCAGAGACACAGCAAGTACACAATGATCTTTAAGCCAGTAGATAACACGCATTCCAAGATAACAAAATTCTAATTAGTAGGGTGCTTTTCTCATCCCA
Source organism: Mesoplodon bidens (assembly GCF_964165515.1). Taxonomy (NCBI): domain Eukaryota; kingdom Metazoa; phylum Chordata; class Mammalia; order Artiodactyla; family Ziphiidae; genus Mesoplodon; species Mesoplodon bidens. Next base: position 48,664,909 of record NC_138180.1, read on the forward strand.
TGTGGGTAACAGCTTAAGAACAGTGACTGAAAATCAATGGAAAACAAATTAAAAGGTTCGACATTATATGTGCAAATGAGATTATTTACGAATTCATATTCTATGAGAATTTTGCAAATTTCCAAGGGTGAAATATATTTACCTTGTATCTTGACTTAGGAAAAAAATTATTTCACAAGCACCTAGGTCATTTTGTAAATTGAGTGTGTGGTTAATGGAGCGTGAATTCCCTCAATTAGTGCTTCCCTGACTTGCCTGATGATATAGAAAGCACTTTGGGAAACTTGTAAGAAGTACGTATTCTTGGGTATTAATAAACCTGGGAACACCAAAGCAAAGCGTCTACGGGAATTAGTTCCCAGCTTAGTGTGTCAGTCGGCTAATCCACGTCGATTCAGGACAAGCAGAGAAAGGAATACACAAAAACAAAGATAAAAACACAAAAGCATTTTCAGGTTAGTCTACGGTCCCTCAGTTATCTTTCACCAAAAATACTAAAAGAAGGTAGAAACAGACATCTGCCCATCCATGTGCTGCATTTGCAATTTAGCAAATTTCCAAAGACCAAATATATTAATTTTGTAACTTGACTTTACTGCTTAATAGGAGAAAAAAAAATCTCCCCAGGCATAAAGATAATTTTTTTTAAATTTGCATGCAGATCCTGGCTTGAAGTATGCACGCAAAAAGACAACTATGTGATACCTTTCTAAGCTTGAGGATGATAAAAAGTTTCCACTGCCCAAGACTTATCTTTAAGAAAACTTGCCTTTGTACAGAAAAGCAAAGCCATCTTCTTTATTATACAAACACAATGCCATTCGACTAGAGGAAAACTGTCAGGGTAGAAGATGATGAGTGTGTCCCAGACTAACATTATCAACATTTTCAAGTATTCTGGATACTAGGTTATACTCAGAATCAGTCTCTAAAAAGAGCACAAGCTTTTCCTGCAGTCTCCACCTCTGTTCCTTCCCACCAACCATGTACAGTTTATAGATTTCACAGTTTGAAGGTTCAAAGGCATCTTTATGAAGTGTCTCTACCTCACAGAGACAGATCCAAAAAAATTACATTAAAAAAATTACAAACTGTATGATTTCCCCCTACCAAGAGTGATAGTCATTAGAATCAAACAGTAGGATATAACCCCCAAAGATACCAGACATTAAAATTATCAATGCAGAATATAAAATTAATATGTTTTAAATATCTAAACAAAAACAGAAGGAATTAACAACACAAGTAAGAAACAAGATACCATAAAAATGGCCAGGCAGGGCTTCCCTGGTGGTGCAATGGTTAAGAATCTGCCTGCTAATGCAGGGGACACAGGTTCAAGCCCTGGTCCTGGAAGATCCCACATGACACGGAGCAACTAAGCATGGGCTCTAGAGCCCATGAGCCACAACTACTGAAGCCCACATGCCACAACGACTGAAGCCCGCGTGCCTAGAGCCTGTGCTCCATGACAAGAGAAGCCACTGTAATGAGAAGCCCGCGCACCACAACAAACAGTAGCCCCCACTCGCCGCAACTAGAGAAAGCCCGTACGCAGAAACAAAGACCCAATGAAGCCAAAAATAAATAAATAAAATAAAAATGGCCAGGTAGATTTTTGAGAGACTACCAAGTAAAATGTTTTAAATGAAAACAAAAAAAAGTTGAAATTAAAAAAAAAAATCAATGGAAGGATTATAGGCTGATTAAGATAGCTGAAAAGAATACTAATTGTAATATAATATATAATATATAATTATATATATAATTATATAATATATAATTATAATACAGATGTGTAGAAATAATGAAGACTGAGCTACAGAAAAGTGAAGAACTATAAAAATTAAACAGAAGTTTTAGATTTAACTGACCATATGACAAGATCCAAAATATATTTAAGTGGATTTTTTTTTTTTTGATGCAGAAGAGGCTATACTAAAAGAAAAGGGTTGAGAACTTTGCAGGTTTGGTGAAACACACAAATCTTCAGAGTCAAAGATCAACCAATCTCAAGCTAGAAAATTAAAAAGAAAGCTGAATCATATGCTAGTCAAATTGACAATATCAAAGACAAGAAGACAGAAATTTTGAGCCGAAAATGCATGTAACAGAAAAAAAATAGTTAAAGATTCCTGTGCTAAGAACTCAAACAAAGCAGTTGAAGAAATAGAATAAACTCAAGGAAACTACTCAAAGAAAGTAAAAGGATGGTAATAATAAAGATAGCACCGGGGCTTCCCTGGCAGCACAGGGGTTAAGAATCCGCCTGCCAACGCAGGGGACACGGGTTCGAGCCCTGGTCCGGGAAGATGTCACATGCCGTGGAGCAACTAAGCCCGTGTACCACAACTACTGAGCCTGTGCTCCAGAGCCATCGAGCCACAACTACTGAGCCCACACGCCACAAGTACTGAAGCCTGTGCACCTAGAGCCCATGCTCCGCAACAAGAGAAGCCACCGCAATGAGGAGCCCACGCACCGCAACAAAGAGTAGCCCTGATCGCCGCAACTAGAGAAAGCCCGTGAACAGCAACGAAGACCCAACGCAGCCAAAAATAAAGATAAATTTATTTAAAAAAAAAGATAACACCAACTGATAAGTAGAGCAAAAAGACATGAAATAGAGTAGAACAGAGCGAAGTACTCAATTTTTTAACAGAAAGGTAAAATTAATAATCAACTGGAAAGTTGACCCAGAAGAAAAGGAAAAAAATAAATAAAGCATAAATAATTGATGCTGGAAAGAAACTGGGAAGGTATCTACATTATACGCAAAATTTCAAAATTTAAATCATACACATTCCTTTAAAAACATTAAGACGAACTCAAAAAGAAAGTGAAATCCTACATAATCTGATACACATTAAGTAAAAATGGTATAATTACGTTTCTGCATAATGTGTGTATGCGTTATATTTCACAAAAAAAATTTAGAAAAGGAGTATCACAGCAAGGTAGCAGGATACAAGATTAATATACAGAAATCAATTGATTTCTCTATGCTAACAATGAAATATCAGAAAGGGAATGTAAAAAAATAATACCTTTTAGAATTGCACCAAAAAAAAAAAAATCTTAGAAAAGGAATATCACAGTGTGACCACAGCTCCCCAGATTTCTTCTTTCCTTAGTTTGTGATGCAACCAAAGAACTCTTTCATGCACCCAACAGAGCAGCCAATAGCCATATGTAGCCACGTAAATTAGTTAAAACTAAATAAAATTTAAAACTCAGTTCTTTCGTCATGGCAAGCACATTTCAAGTACTCTCTAGGCACATGTGGCCAGTAGGAGACTTTTTTCTTTTTTAAGACGTTTTTGAGGTGTACCCTTTTTCAAAGTCTTGATTGAATTTGTTACAATACTGCTTCTATTTTATGTTCTGGTTTTTTGACCACGAGGCATGCAGGGTCTTAGCTCCCCGACCAGAGATCCAACATGCACCCCCTGCGTTGGAAGGCGAAGTCTGAAGCACTGGACCTCCAGGGAAGTCCCGGGATATTTTGCTAAAGAGATGCTGGGTTAGCTTCTGCCAAGGAGAAATTTGCAGATGAGACAGTGAAATGCAGACCGTGAGCAGAGGAAGGGTCTTTCGCACGGTCAGCAAAGTTTTCTGTAAATCTTAAATAAATATCGTAGGCTCTGTCAACCAAAGAATGTTTTACACAACAACTCAGCTCTCCCGGTGTCTGACAAAAGCAGCCATAGACTGCTCGCCCATCAGGGGCCATGGCTGTCTTCCAATAAAACTTTATTTACAAAACAGGCCGTGGGCCACATTCGCCCCAGAGGCTCAAGTTTGCCAACGCCCAGAATAGCGGGAGGGGCACACAGTGAGAACAGTGGTTTCACATTTCCTCAGAACGCTGTTCTGCTAAGATGAGCCAGTGACTGCATTACAGGGGGTTAATATTTATCTCCTCGTGGTACCTGCTGAAGCGCAACACATCCAACCAAAAAAAAAAAAAAAAAAAAAATCCGACCAGGACATTTTTTCTCTCTCTCCCATGAAAGCAGTCCTGCACTCTAAATGCGAGTAAGGCCAGCTGAGATGTTTATCATGTCTTTGGCTCACGTTATGCTTCACAGACTCCCTTAAAGAACGCACAGGGATCACATGGGTCGGGCTGGCTTGAACTGTAAGCTACCTGGGGAAGGTCATGTCCCTTTAACACCAATGTTTTTCAAACCTAAGAGGCTCTCCTAAGAGGCCAGCAGCTCTGATGAGGCGCTGGACTGAGGAGCCCCGTTGGAAAGACGGCAGCAGCTTGTTAAGCAGAAGCCCTTGACCTCTGCCTTCCACGCCTCGAGACAAGCCTCCTGTCATCTCTGGCCGCTTGTTCTACACCTGCTCCTTACTCCAATGAGGAATAAAAGCTCTGCGCCCTCTTGACTGTCACAGAGACGCCGTTTGGAAGGCCTGAACTCAGGCATACAGATTCAAAAAAAGCCTCCCGCAGCCTCCCCAAGCCAGAGATTAATGTAGCAGCAACCTTGGCCCCCTAGAGACAGAAACACTTAAGGCTATGCTGCTCTATCGGACGCCTTTACCAACAGCAGGGGTTGCAGGCACGCGAGGGAAAACACCGCTCACTGCTCAACAAATGTGAAATACAACACCAGCACAAGACAAACAAAGCCTGTGTTTATTGAGAAACCATTTGGTGAACCGCAGTGATTTCCTTCATGTGTAGGGCTGGGGTTCAGGCATGGGTTTCCCTATAAAGACACGGTGACACTGTCTTTGACGTAACTCCTATGCCTGTCTCCACTCAGCTTTGTCTTCCCGGTTGCTTGTTAACAAAGACCATCTATGTGGAGAAAACCCAAGGACAGCAATGACAAAATCTGGACTGCTTTCTGGGTGCGTAAATTTAGGAAATGTACACTATAATTCTTCACAAATTGGCGGTAATATTTAGTCGCCTCTTTTATGAGTTTTGCACAAAGTTGATACTCATTAAATAATTGCTGAATCCATAAATAACTCTCCAGCTGATATTACTATCTGACTGTACCTGTTAACACATACTGTGTCTCAACCACACACTGCATCTTCAGAAATGCCTTAGATAGACAGATAGATACATACATACATAATACATACATACATAGACAGATGATAAATATAGACAGAGGCATACATAATACATGACAGATAGATGATAGATTGATAGATAGGAATAAAGTAAATGAGCATTTATTCAACAGCGCAAAGTCTCAAAGTCTCTCTATATAATCTATTTTTCAGTTATCCAGATAAACAAATTGAAGCTCACAGAAGTTAAACTGGGATCCGATCACATGGATAAAAAGGAAATGAGTTGTATCCCAACCCTTGACTTCGCTTGACTCATACCTGTTTTCTTCTTCTGTTTCCTTTAAGAGTGGGGTTACAATGACTGATTCTTACAGGGTATTTACATAGATGAGATAGCTTAGGACTATGTATTGCTTCTACATAAAAACTGCTACCATGATACATATATGTGTATCATATACACGTGTTTTTTTTTTTTTTTTGCAAAGACTTCCTTCATTTCGCATAAAGTTGACGTCAGATGCTCCCAAAATTCAAGATTAATCTGAAACAGAAAGGATCTTTACAGGATCTAGCACAGGAAGAACCATCTTCCAAAACTTTAACAGATTTACTTAGAGTATGTATAGGTTTACCTTGAATTTATATCTTCAGGACAGGCTCAAAAGAAGTCCTACGTGCAGACGTGTGCAGACGTTGTGGAGAAAAGGGATACAAAGTGTGTAGTTGGGAGTCCTGGGTAACGGGGACTTGCCCCACTTTACTCCTGATGTGTTTGAATTGGGTGGTTCCCAGGCTGGGAGGAGCCTCCCGGCACCGCGGAAACGTCCACGTGTGGGTGCCCATCCGGGTCTGGCTGTGCCACTTCAACCTGCCACTACACCTCTAAGCCTGGCTCCACCGGCATGCAGCGGAGGGCACTTTTTCTGATGTTTGCTCAATCAATCACCTTTTTCTGCCAAGACGGGAATGTCCTTGGCCACTCTCCCAGGCTTTTCAAGGAGTCAGCAGCACCTCTGTGTCTGCAGAGGGTCCACAAGTCCAGTCAGAATAGATACAACACACTCTCTTCTGAATTTGTCTACATGCGTCGCTCTGATCAGCCAGCTTTAGCTGCTGCTTTAGAAGGTAACCTGATTTGTCCTTGCGATCAGCCTTGCGTCTGGAAAGATCTGTGTGTTGTGAGCATTTGCCGTCAGCTCTAAATTTCATGTCAGTCCCTACCACAAGAGAGAGCCACTGCTTGGCCGGAGGGCAACTCTCCTAAGACTTTCTAAGCTTTATTAGTTATGGTTACTATGTTTCTCCCGGTCCCACGGAAACTGATATTCTTCGTGACGCTGCAGAGGCCAACCTTCAGAGTCAAATGTCTGCGTCACATTAACTGACGTTTGCAACAAGCAACCTGTCCAGCATCACTGGAGACCTGAGAAGCTACAAAGGAAACTAACCACATGGCACTTACATTGTTTAAGAAGTGAATCTATTTTTTTCTATCCACAGTAAAAAATATGATGTTCCAAAGCATATGGACATACACATTTTCTGACAAGATCTTTGCCTCCATTCTTGAGTGCGTTTTGATGTGAAAGGCCCTAATGTCCAGTAAGAATGCAAAACATGCATTGTCAGAGCACGGCAAATCTACTCCCTAAGTTTTTTCTTCAAAAATAACAAAGTTTTGTCTTGCTGCTGCTTATAAAACCCACCTTATGGGGTTTCCCTGGTGGTGCAGTGGTTGAGAGTCCGCCTGCCGATGCAGGGGACACGGGTTCGTGCCCCGGTCCGGGAGGATCCCACATGCTGTGGAGTGGCTGGGCCCGTGAGCCGTGGCCGCTGAGCCTGCGCGTCCGGAGCCTGTGCTCCGCAATGGGAGAGGCCACAGCAGTGAGAGGCCTGCGTACAGCAAAAAAAAAAAAAAAAAAAAAAAAAAAACCATCTTATGGTTACCAGGGGGGAGGGAGGGGGAAGGGATAGTTATGGAGTTTGGGAGTGACATGTCCACACTGCTATATTTAAAATCGATAACTAACAAGGGCTTACTGTAGAGCACAGGGAACTGAGCTCGATATTATGCAACAACCTATTTGGGAAAAGAATTTGAAAAAGAATAGATACATGTCTACGTATAACTGAATCACTTTGCTGTACACCTGAAACTAACACAACATTGTTGATCAACTATACCCCACTATCAAATAAGAAGTAAGAAAAAATGAAAAAACAAACAAACAACCCCCCCTTCCCCCCAGCAGGAGAGGCACGTGGCAGGAAGGCTTGGAGTTAGGAAGAGGCCAGACTTGCAACGGGACAGTAGCCCTGCAACATAGTTTTTGGAATGACGGGAAACTATTTTTGAGGGGACGTTCAAACTCTACATTGTTTCCTGTCATCTAAAAGAAAAGGTGCACTATATATCCTCCACCGCCCTCATCTCTACCTCTTCATGCACCTTCCAACAGGGCACAGAGAGAAGAAACCACTCCCTCGTCGCAGCCTGCAGGTGGGGCCCATGATTTTGCACACATGCGTAGCAGGCCTCAAATTCTGCTAGCGTGATTGTGTACAACGTGCTAATAGGAATCCAACAGAACTACAGCAATGCCGTGAGCGGAGACCCTGAGCTTTGGGACCTGAACAGCAGTGGAGACGGATCCTTCTCAGAAATGACTGTATCAGCCTGATAGCAAAGGTACACATATCCTGTTCGGGATGGGACAGGGACCAAAACAGATCCCAGAAAAGGGTCTGGCAACACAGAGGACTGGACAGGTAACAGAGGAAGGTGATGTTCTTTCTCCCTCACCTTTTCCTTCCACAGATCTTTATCAAAGGCCTGCCCTGGGCTGGGCAACACAGCCCTCATAGAGCTTAGCCTACAGGGGATCCTAAGCAGAAGAGTCCCCACCCCAAACCTTGCTGAGACCTCTGTCAAGTTCCTGACTAACAGTAAATTCTCAAATGTGAACACGAGAATCACACTGTGTTTTTCCTGTACATAAGCTGTGTGCAGACATGCACACATACGCTCATGAGGAAACCGTGTCCATTTTGCTGTGCTCACCTAATACCTCCTTTACAGCCCTACGTACCTGAACAACTTCCGGGATCACTAAGGACACGTTCAACACCAGGAGGACGCCGTGGACGGCGGCCGCTGGGATGAGTGCCAGCGAGGTGACTTACAGGACGTGCCTACTGGGCTTCACTTCTCTTTGCAGGAGCAACTGTGAAGTCAGCCTCTCGTGACCCAAAAAGAGGAGATCTTCCTCCCCAGTATGTCAGCGGGCTCTCCGTGTAACTCTTCTTTTCCTGGATGCACTTGCCTCGCTCCTGCACAACTGCCTTTTATAAGTTTATACTCAGATAACACAGTCTTCTGGCACAGAAGAGACAGTGAATAAATAGGAACTGTGGGTGAACTAAATACCTACTAGATATAGGGATATAATTTGAATTTTTGAGAGAGTAACCAAGTCAAAACAATTTCAAGGGCCAATGGTGCCAATTATACCAGCTTATAAAGCCTGTGGGAAAGGGGCCGTGATTTAGATTCTTCAATACGCTGCGTCCAGGCACTGGAGCCCTGGTGTAAGAGGCAGCCAGGAATGGCATTCTAAGCTGTTTCCATCTATTAACTCATTGAATGGAGAGCCAGGCTGCAGACCTTCCAGTCAACACTCTGATCAACCTCATCAATATCATTCCCTTCTGTCTATAAAGCTTAGTGAAGACAGCATTCATCACATGGTAGCTTTATTTTCACAGCATTGTATACTTCCAGCACTAGAGGTGATGTCGTTGCATCATGTTCTCAAGCTTTTATTATTTTATAGATGAAAAGACTGCAGACCCCAGAAGATAAATGAAATCCTAAGTTTCATAATCCTTTAGTGGTGAAGGAAAAACTAAAGCAAGATGCCTGGTTCTTTTTCAGCTAAATGTTGGATGGTCTTCAGCTTTTATTTGTTTCCATTTCAGTTAAATTCATATTTTTCACAGTTTTTTAGCCTAGACCTGTGTAAGTCTTCTGTTCTGACCTTGGCTTGAAGCAAGTTGACAGTAAAGTTTATGTCTTATGGACCTGGGAAATAAATAATATGCTATTTGCAAAGTCAACATGAAGGTTGCCTCAGTAAGAAAAATAAGCCAAAGATGTGATTTGGCCTCAATTACATAAAACAAGAAAGGATTCAGTTATTCTTTTCCACTTAACTAGTGTTGTTGAAGCATGATACACATACTTAAGAGCTAAACATGTTTGAAAGCATGAGCTTAGCTATCTGTGGGTACATCTACCCTCTTTCTTCATACAGTTCCAGAAAATGATGAAATACTTGCTTTATTCTCTATGTGGAGGAACGCTTCACAGAAACACACCCTACTTGACAGGATGATGCTCCAGGACACCCCTAAATCCTGCCCATTCCTGACCGGACTCCTCAGCATTAGACAGAATCTATGAAGCACTACACCACCCATAAGCAAAACTGACGGAACTGCAACACTCCCATATGCCACTGGGGAAAAAAGTAGGGCCCTTGCAGGCTTGGAGTGAGTTCTGTGTACTTTCACTACACATTCACACCCTGTATACACACCTAAATGCGGCCCTTCTTACAGCTCATGCACGTATACCCCTGAAGAAAGCTAAATTCGCACACAGGGAATACCATGATAGGTCCTGGGAGGAATGTCCTTTTGCTTTAAGGCAAAAACAGATTTCTGCAAAGAATGATAACTTCTTGTCTTTAGGGGAAAATTTCATCTCCACATTTAAACAAAATTATGCAATAAGAATAGTACATTGAATAGGGCTGGCACTAGGTTCACATTTGCCTGTATCACCCCCCTGGCAGGCTGTTAGAAAACGTGGAGAAACTCTATTTCTCCAGAGCCTGCTCCGCTTCTCTGTACAGGCCTTTTCCTCCGTCTTTATATATGCTCAGATCACCCCCACTTTAAGGGGGAAAAAAAAAGGGCTTCCCTGGTGGCACAGTGGTTGAGAGTCCGCCTGCCGATGCAGGGGACACAGGTTCGTGCCCTGGTCCAGGAGGATCCCACATGCCGCGGAGCGGCTGGGCCCGTGAGCCATGGCCGCTGAGCCTGCGCGTCCGGAGCCTGTGCTCCACGACGGGAGAGGCCACATCAGTGAGAGGCCCGCGTACCACAAAAAAAAAAAAAAAAAATAGATTGCACTAAAGATCAACACCTCACTGCTTCTTCAAAGCGTGCTGCGATTTTTCTGCATTTCTGCTCTGTGCTGATAGCCACTCTCCACACCCTCCCTCCTGAAATGCCTGTGATACGACTACTATCTCTTAACTATGGACACAGATCTCCTGGTGTCAGGAAATGCCTCCAGTTGTCTGTTATTGCCCATCTCTGGACCTCTGGTCCACCCCGAACTCTGCTGGCAGCCTCTCCTGCACTGTGGCACTCTCCTGGCCCCATCGTGCTGGCCCCATCACTGCTGGCGCCATATCAGGTCACCCCCTCAACTGTCTTTCCTTTGCAGCAGGCTGTGCCTTAATGCTGAGCTTATGCAAGGTTCTGTTGTGGTATTCTCTCTAGTTCTCTATATTCTCCCCTTTAGAAAATAAATCCACTTTCTTCTTCCACTGAGACCTCCATGATACTAAATCCCATGTAATCCTTTGCAGACCCCATCTCTCACCCATGTTCTGCTCTTATATTCTTGGTGCCTATAGCCTGCTTGACTATTTCTTTGTCAACCTGAGCATATTGACCATCTTTATCCAATCAATCTTGATCGACCTTCCCCAAATGTGTTTCCCTCTTCTCCTCCAAAATATGTTTCTTCTTTACAACTTTCTTGCTAGTCACACCACAATTCTGCTAGGCTGCTAGAAAACTTAGAATGCATAGTTATCTTTGATGGTTCTATTTCCTGTTACTTCTGTTGGCACAAGTTTGCTGCATACCTATTAATCTAAGGTGACAGGCAAGATTCTTTGAAATATTCTTTTGATTTATTCCTTCCTCTATCTATCTCAACAGTCAATCCTTTTTTCCTTGGTCTACATGCAAGACTTCTCAATTCAGAGCAGGAAAATTCCCAGAGTCTAAGTCCCCAAGTCATTGGTCTGCAAAGCAGTCCTGGGCTACCTACATCCTGAGTTCTTGATATATGGAAAAAATTAAATAAAGCTCCACTTCATTACATCACTATGGCCTCATTTGGCTTTTACAGCTGGTATACCACATATTCTGGTTCTGCAACGTTGCCAACTTCGTACATTTTATATATTGCATTCCCAACTATATTAAAGAACTTATCAAGTAAAAAGCTTCCTAGACTCAAATGGCTAGTTTCTTTAAGCTCAGTTTCATCCATTAACTGTAGAACTTGCTTTTCAAATTGCATGAGTTCCCTGACATCTAAGAGTTCAGAAGCTAATGAACGACTTCTATAAATAGTGAGAGTCATTAAATTAGGCATCCCCCCTCACCTTACTTTAGAAATCACAAACTTTTGCCAAACACGTGGAAAATTGTCCGAGTTAACATCATGTATCAGTGAGGCTTAAATATTCTAGGTATTTTTGGCAATCCAGTTCGGATTCTCCACCTCAACCCACCTTGCATTATGTTATTTTACTGTAGTACACGGTTCTGTGCCCTCCCTGACTCCATCTTTGGACAAAGAGCCATGCTCACTGGGTATCAGATTAGAGCAGGTGTCGTATTAGGTGTGGCATCCAATCTAGGTGTTTGTGGATGGCTCTGCTGTTCTTTCGAGGGGCTGTGACCAAACCCCTTTGCTCTCTTCAAGGCAGCTCTCTAAGGAGAATGTCACCACAACTGGGGTAAAGACATAGATTTTCCGGAAGGCCCCGTGGACAAGGCAGGACAGAACAGGAGAGCCTCAGGCTCTCTGCTCTTATCTTGTCCAACGGTTTCCTCTCAGCAGTCAAGAAGTGCTGAGCGTCACACAGGAGAGATGAAAGACATCCCTGTAAGGCTTCGGACCCCTGAGATGACCCCTTTGTCATCTTCCAGAGGACAGCTCTTTGAGGGTGAGTGTCATCTTCAAATGGAACCTTTAATCTGTCCCGTGGAATCCGCCCTGCTCACTGATCCCTCTGTGATAAGGGCCATCAAGAAAGGAGCGCTGTTCACGCAGGACCTTCGGAGGAAGCTGAGCTCAGCCACACACCTGTCACCAGGAGTCTCTGCCGGGGGTACCTACCAAGCAGAGGCGCTGCTATCAATGGGGGCGGCGGCCCGTGTCAGCCTTAGTCTGTGGCTTTCCGGCCATCCGGGCAACTTCTCAGGCCCGACAGGAGAAAGCAGAAGACGAGAGAATGAGATTATGGGTTGAGAGAACAGTGTTCACGTACTGGACTCTCAGTCAAGACAGACTCAGAGGCACATATACACACGCCCCCCCCCAGTGGGGAACACTCTGCCCTCTGACTCCAAATACCATCCGCCTACTCTGAAATGACAGAATTAGCATAAATCACAGAGCCTATGCAATTTAAATCATTTCAGTTGCATCATATATATTTATCTTTTTCAAATAACGTTAAACTTTGTTAAAACTGTCCAGGATAATAATGCAAAAAAAAAAAAATGAAGAAAGAGATCTGTGTTCAAATCAGCAGGTTCTATTTGCAGAAAGAGGGGTGGGAAGGTAAAACCCAAGTTGTTACTTGCAACTATAAATGTAACAAACAATAAAAATGTAGAGTTCCTAATTAACCCTGGACTAATTAACTAGGTAGTAACCAATTAGCTATTATTCGTTATCCTTCCAAATAATTTAGAATTAGCCATAACTCCCCAGAGCTCCAGTGGGTTTTTACAAATCTTTTGGTGTACAGATGTGCTGTGCATTGCAGGATAAGTTCCAAATAGAAGCAGAGAGATTCCTTTTTTCCTCTCCTGGACAGTTCCCACATGGGGACATCTGAGCCATAGTTTGCTTTGTCCTTAAAACGTAAGGCACAGAAGCTGATCATCAGAGGTCTTTTCCTGCTTCCACAATGCGTCCTGGCTGGTCTTTGGTAGAGTCTAAACCTGTCTGAGACTCAGACTTTCACCTTCCACAAGGGACTTCTAGGGTGCCTATGGGGCTAGTGTCGAAAAGCCATTTTCAGAGTAGATATTCAAATATTAAATCACAAATGCCCTCCACTACACCCTGTAAAGACTTCAGGTCATTTTTTTCAAACTGAGTATATTTACAAAATTTATAAATAAGTTTGGGGCCTATATTTTTAAGCAGGAGATTAAATGCTGTTCTCTCAGGCTACACTAGCTACATTAGTCCACCTTATTTAACTCAAATTTGGTACCCAATGACTACACTGTTCTTCTCCAAGTACTTCCTGATAACTGCCGTACTTTGGGTAATCAGCTTCCCTGTCAAATGGACATCCTTTGTCAATGATGAGGACAGCTGTGCCTTGTTACTGACGGAAGACAGAAAAGCATGCAAGTTTGATACAAGGCATCCTAGTCTAGCTCTTGGAGTGTTGAGTTCTCTACAGAAAGCAAAATAAAATAAAACCCCAAACTTCAGAAGACAGAACGCCGGACTTCATAAGTATTTCCGCAGTTGAGAAGCCTTTCTCTTCGAGGATGTAACACAACGCAGAGAAGAAGGAAGAACAAGAAGGAGACAGGAGGGAGACAGGAAGCTTATTTACGTCCCATCTTCCTTGTCACCTGCCTTCGTGTTCGTTCATTTATGAAATACAGAAACTGCAAAACATCTTGAGAACTAGTTTCTCTAGATTCACTTTTCTACAGTCAGCTTGATTCAATAAGCATCATCTCCAAAACTTCATGTGAATCTTGAAAAACTTGGTGTGATTTCCCACAATGGCCAGAGTTTCATCAATGTAGTCTTAACCTTCCAAATGGTTCTTTAAGATATCTTCCATTTTCCCCAATCCATCATTTTCCCTTAAATATAAAATTTTCACTTTTGTAAAACTTTCTCTTATAACTGGCTACTTGTGTGCCTCTAATGCATTTTACTTTTTTAGTATGAAAAAGAATCTCAATGCGTTAGAAATCCAGATGCCTCGTTAGCACAGTAGGTAGCATGTCAGCCTCAAAAAGTATTAAAAATCCCATTACTTCTTTCAAAAGTGACTTCGATAAAATAGTAGTTAACCTGGGCAATTCCAGGAGGAGCTAAGGCTTCTCAGAACAGGTACTACTAGGTCTTTCCAGGGTCTCCAGTTCTAAGACATAATCCTTAATCTCAGTGTATTTAAATATTGATCTGAAGAACTGACCTATTCAGTACTGAATGGAGCCCCTGAGATGTGATGAAGGAAAGAAAATGGAAGTAACAGTGTAGATACAAACCTCAATTCACAAACTTGGGTATGCACGTAATTGAATCACCATTATTTTACTTACTTTACCTTAGCATTTATTTGTTCCTGTAATTCATGGAGCTGATGAAACTGTTTAGCTTTAGCTTCTCTTTGTGCTTAGGGGGTCATGGGGGTGGATTCAGCCTACTTCCCCAAGGTTCTGTTAAGTGTCTGGAGCTTGTGTTCTGGGCTCACACAGTAACAAAGGAGAGGATGTCAGGTGGCTGTGAGAGTGACAGTTCATCAGTCAGGGGTCAACCCAGTAAGCAGACCAGTAGAATGCCAACATCTATAGTTAGCTCTGGATCCATGGGAAATATACATACACATATGTGTGTATATATATATATAAAATTAATATGGAGATGGATGAGATATACCTATGTATGGTATCTGTATCAATACTATATTGACAGATAATATGTATCATATAGATATATCTATAGATATGTAGTATGTAGACTGATAAATGTATATAAGATCTAGAAAGATATAGATATTACATATATTCCATATACATAAATATAGGGCATATCCTTCTATCTATATACCATATATATTCTCCATATTTTATATCTACATCATATATATATATACACACACACATATATATCTCCCTATCCAATATACCCTATAGATACAGATAAACTGATTCTACACATAAGCTATACTTCTCTCCAACCCGTCACAGGTGTTGTAGAGTTATACCCAGTTAGAGGGATTTGTTACAGAGCTTTGCTGACACCCCTGCAGGGCTGGGCGAGCTGCTGCCGTGAGGCCGTTGTCTCTGCGCCCGATGCTTCCAGCTGGAGCCGGAAGCCCACAGGGAAGCAGTCAGGAAGGGAAGAGGAGCCCCAGGTGGGAGGGCTGGGAAGCAGGCTGAGCCCACAAGCACTAGTAGAACCACGCAAGGGTGGACCGACGCTGGACATGATTGCTGCCTTGACCCTGGCGATGAGGGCTTCCTGCAGAACGCGGGGCCCCTCCTCAAGGAGCTGACAAGACACCCACGCCTGACCTGTGACTCGGAGAAGCTGCGGGGGGAGCCGGAGAAAGTGGAGCATGTGCAGACCCAGCCGCTGCTTCACACCAACACGGTGAGTCAGTAGATCAGAGACAATGGGGGTGACCTGCAAAATGGCGGCTGCTTTCCTCCCACCCTCCTGATCCCCTCCCCCCCTCCCCCAAGGATGATCTCCTTTGTGGTGATTCATACAGGAAAGGGATTTCTGGGAAACATAATTCAGCCTAGCCATGCTGACATACTGCAGAGCCAACACAGAGGAGGATATGGCACAGGCTTCCAATAACTATGCCCCAAATTTTAGTAACAGAATCTCCATATGCCCATCAAGTTTCCCATAAAAGAGACTGCATTCCCTAGCCTCCCATGCAAATACATGCGGCTGTGTGGTTAAGTGGTGGCCAATGAACAGAAGCGAAGGATTACTTCCGGATAGTACCTTTTGAGGACTAGGAGGGATGGCATCCTTCCTCTTTCTCTTCTCTCCTTCTGCTTTCTAGAATGTGTATCTGAGGGTTAGAGACCCAGCAGCCATCTTAGTGCATGAGGCATGGCAGAGTGGAGTGCACGAAGAACCCTGGGTCTTTGATGATTTGGGAGGCCACCATATCAGCCGTATATGGCCTCCTATATGTGAGTTAAGAGGAACTTTTATTGTTTCAAGCTACTACTAAATAATGTGTAATGCTAAATGGACACAGAAGCCTTGGGAATCAGACATGGGTGCACCTAGGAGGTTTCTTGGAAAATCCTAGACTTATTCTCTAGCCCTATTCGCATGACTCCTGATGCTCTGAGCTTGAAGAACAGGGGAGCCCTATGCCTTTTCTGTGCTGGGCACAGGAATCTTTTGCGGGAGTCCCTAAGGTGCTATGCTGCCTGCTATCTCCCTTGGGATCTGCTGAGGAAGCAGGGTTCCTATCTTAAGGATTTCCTGAAAAGGGGTGTGGTAAGGTTGCCAGGTAAATTACAGGACTCCCAGTTAAATGTGAATTTCAGATAAACAGTGAAAAAAAAATATTGACACATCACAGGGCTTTGCAGCTTCCATCAGCTGCAAAAACACAGCAGTTGCGGGAATGAAAGAGAAGAAGGAAGCAGGAAAACTATAAAATGAGAGCCGTAACTCAACAAACAAGGCATGTGAGGGCTATTGAATGTAAAGGCAAACATTCTGACGCAGCCCTGTCTATCTTGAGAAGCGCCCTGGGTACCACAGGCTTAAACAGAACCAAAGGTTCATGGTGGTGATGCTGGATCTATGGCCACATACATTAAATCTCCAGGTTCCACTTGAGGGTAAAAATATAAGTATTTTTCTTTTGCAAAAATAGATAATATGCTTTAAAGACACACGTGTTTTAAAAGGCTTCTGTTTTTGATAAAATTTACACCTATGGGAAAGCCTCAAAGACACGTGCTTTTTTTTTTTTTTGCTTTATTTTCAATAAAGAGTCTTCTAATAACCTAAAATATTAATATGCTTTCCCAGGTACCTAATTTACTTACAAGAAAAAGAAAAACATGGTTTTACCTGTATTTACATGTCTCCATTTTGTACAGCGCACAGATATTTTCTGACATGTCATTTTAAAAACCTGAAGCATTTTGATCTGGAAAAAAAATCAGGCCATCTACCTCAGTGAAATGAAACTAAGATGCTGTTGAGGTGTAGTCCAGGAAGAGGAGGGACGCTCAAGCGAGTTCTGAATCACACTGTGTTCATCGTGAATCCGTGTGTGATGAACCGTCCTCCTCCTGTCTGTCTGCTTTCCCCGGGGACAGAATCTGTTTAATGTCTTTAGAGGCTTCCATGTGCCCACGTATTTCAACAGCAACAGACCTGAATGGCACACTCCTTGCCACTTGATTGCGAAGTCACAGACAATATCAACCTTTTGTTTCCACTTCAACAGACTCTAGCACACTGGTCCTTATATGAACTTCTTCTTTTAGGAAATCAAATGCCCGTGATTTCATCGGACTATCATGATTTCCCACCTACTGCATTCTTCACTGAATGAAACCTTCCCACAAACGTTTGCGTTGCTCTGGTTGTTGATGGTGAAACCAAAGCACCAGAGAGCGTACAAGCACGCAGTGCACAGCTGTCGGGAATAAAAAGACGCACAGGCAGGAATATGAATAAAACCTTTGCCCTAAATTGTCACTGGCATCCAACGGATGCTTTAAGGTAGAGGGCCTCTTGACGCCGACAGCTATAAGCTAATTAATACAGTTCTTCATTACTCACCCAAAACCAGAGACAGATTTGAAAACAAAACAAAGAAGGAGAGAACACCCGTAAGACACTTTTGGTGACCTACCAAAGCTTGTGCCAAAAGCAACAACAATCATATGCTGAAATCTCTACTCGAGACACTGTCTGGCAGAATCTCTCCTGCTACTGTTCATAAAAATGAAAAGCAACACTTTTTAACATTTTTAAATCTCAGAAACGCCTTTTATTGAGTGTGACTCTGCTGCCTTATTAGATAGGGCTGGTTTATATCACACACACTCGGGGTCTTTGGTGCTAAAGTTAACAGTTTACTGAAACAAACGCTTCTAGTGTGTAGTGCAGGCCTGTCCGTATGAAGAAGTTGCACTCTTCACCATTTTACACCAAATCCTTCAGTTCACCTCAGTATTATACAGTAAATGACCCGTGTGCTGATGACTGTCATAAATTTTCACGGTTTTAAACAGTTATATTCTGAAATGATTGCTTTTGTCCAAGGTATGTTTCTAAAGGATAGCAAAAAAAGGGCTTTATTTCTTCCAAAGCAGCTCTGTTCCTGGGTGCAGATATTTGGTGTGTTATTTATCCAAGGGAATCCAAAGGAAAATATCTTTGAAAGTTTCCTCCAAATAATCGTACCTCAAAAACTATCTGAATCCATTCTGCTCATGAATTTGGAGAGCAAGCATTCAGGTTACAAGAATTTGGGTAGTGAACGGGGCTTCCCTGGTGGCGCAGTGGTTGGGAGTCCGCCTGCCGATGCAGGGGACACGGGTTCGTGCCCCGGTCCGGGAAGATCCCACATGCCACAGAGCGGCTGGGCCCGTGAGCCATGGCCGCTGAGCCTGCGCGTCCGGAGCCTGTGCTCCGCAACGGGAGAGGCCACAACAGTGAGAGGCCCGCATACCGCAAAAAAAAAAAAAAAGAATTTGGGTAGTGAAGGATGATGTATATATCCTGTTTAGCTCATATATGTTTGTCATACTTATTATAATGCCCCCCCCAGTTTTTCCATTAAACTTGGCATGTGTGGTGATCATGTATAAGTCAGAGCAGATATCAGACTGTAGGTCTCATGTACAGTGTGAAGGAGAGAACATCACAGCTCATTTGTTTTTCAACAAACTATTCAACTCTGACAATTTACACTGAGTCTACTCAGCATTGTTTCATCCAGCTTTATATCTATACATACAGTATAATTTATATATAGTTATATAAAATATACACATAAACATATAAATATCTATGTTTATATAGATCACATACACCTTATAAAGGAAAGATTTAACTTGTGTTACGTGGAAGTTCTAGTTAACAGCCCAAAACAATTGAGTCATAAGGATTGAAATCAGAGCTCAGAGGATAAATGAAAATACAAATGGAAAGGCAAAAGCCGCAGGGGGAGGAGGCCCCGTGGGAAGGGACTTGAAGGAGGGGGTCTGCAGAGGTCTACTAACCCTAAAACGTACACGGCGTCAGAGCTCGAGCTGGGCGTGGGACACTCACCGAGGCTCACAGTCCGCCGAGTCCAGACGCTGCCCCTGACTCGCTCACAGCTAGGAGTCACCCTTTCACCACCAGGACGCTGACCTGCTGACTCCGGGCAGGTTTCAGAGAAGCCGCCGTCCCCCCCATATCCTCCCCTGGCCAGGGTCCCGCCCTCTTGCTGTCCCGCAATCACTCAGCCCCCCAGGGCTCAGCGTTCCACAGATTCTCACGCCCACTGATCCCAGGAGGTGTGAGAGAACACGCGTCACGAAGAAGGGACGCTGACGTGGAAAGGGGGCACAGAGCGGAGAGACACAGTCCCAGGAGGAGACAGAGAAGGAGGGAGGGAGGCGCCCAGGTCTGTGCGCAGGGCTGCACGTGCTCAGACTGTGCAGGACAAGACAATGGACTCAAAATAGAAAAGCAGGTCTTCCCTGGTGGCGCAGTGGTTGAGAGTCCGCCTGCCGATGCAGGGGACACGGGTTCGTGCCCCGGTCCGGGAAGATCCCGCATGCCGCGGAGCAGCTGGGCCCGTGAGCCACGGCCGCTGAGCCTGCGCTCCGCAACAGGAGAGGCCACAACAGTGGGAGGCCCGCGTACCGCAAAAAAAAAAAAAAAAAAAAGGAAAAGCAAAGAGACAAGAAGGGAAGTGCTCACCATCCAGGCTCCGGAAACCCCACCTCCATTCCCTCAGCACATCGAACTTTCCCGATCTTTAGAAAAGTACACGTGCATACACAAGATTCACACCCCAAGCCACAGAACTTTCCAGAAATTTCTTTGAGAACCTACTTACAACCCCTATTTACATTCAAGAAATGTCTTCGGGATTCACAGAAGAGACAAGTCCCAGGTCTCAAAAGTAAACATATTTCAAAAGGGTATTACCATGGTAAATGGGAGTGTTTCCTTAATTTCTCTTTCAGATTGTTCATTGTTAGTGTATAGGAATGTAAGAGTTTTCTGTGCATTAGTTTTGTATCCTGCCACTTTACCAAATTCACTGATTAGCTCTAGCAGTTTTCTGGTGGCATCTTTAGGATTCTCTATGTATAGTATAATGTCATCTGCAAACAGTGACAGTTTTACTCAGCCATAAAAAGAAACGCAATTGAGCTATCTGTAGTGAGGTGGATGGACCTAGAGTCTGTCATACAGAGTGAAGTAAGTCAGAAAGAGAAAAACAAATACCATATGCTAACACATATATATGGAATCTAAAAAAAAAGGGTTCTGAAGAACCTAGGGGCAGGACAGGAATTAAGACGCAGACATAGAGAATGGACTTGAGGACACGGGAAGAGGGAAGGGTAAGCTGAGATGAAGTGAGAGAGAGGCATGGACATATATACACTACCAAATGTAAAATAGATAGCTAGTGGGAAGCAGCCGCATAGCACAGGGAGATCAGCTCGGTGTTTTGTGACCGCCTGGAGGGGTGGGATAGGGAGGGTGGGAGGGAGGGAGACGTGGGAGGGAAGGGATATAGGAACATATGTATATGTATGACTGATTCACTTTGTTATTAAGCAGAAACTAATAAAAAAAAAAAGTCACTTTACAGAAGGTAAGATACGCATTTGAAAAGAAGGGGATTTCCTTCCGAAGACAAAGGGATACGATCACACAGGTCCTGGGAATGTAAGAGTAAAGATTTCTTGGTTAACTAAGGTCTTCTGTAGAATATAGGACTTGACGTCCTGATGGTTATAGAGAGAATGATTTCATACACTGAAGGGCCGCAAGCCAAGGCATGCACGTGGCCTCTAGAAGCTGGAAGACAAGAAAAGACTCACCTCTGGAGACCCCAGAAGGAACCAGCCCTGCTGACACACCGATTTTAGCCTGTAAAACCAATTTTGAACTCGCAGCGTGAAGATCTGTACGGTAACAAAGGTGTGTTGTTTTAACGACCCAGTCCGTGATCGTTTGTGACAGGAGCAACAGCACAGCCACCAAGCTGATGTCTCTGGGGACACTGGGTGCTAGGAGTGAACTCATGTGACAGCTCACTCATTTGGGGAGGAGCGCTCTCCTGCCCATCTTCCCCGGATACCTTCCTCTTCCCTACCTGCCTTCATTTTCTGCTGCTGTGTAACCCGCTACCACAAACTAGGGGGCTTCCGGCAACAGTCAGTTATTAGTTCACCGTCCTCTAGGCTGTGTCTCTCATGCTGGCTATGGTGAACAATGATGAAGTGAACATGGGGATGCAGTGATCTCTCCGAAATCCTGGTTTTAATTCCCATGGCTCATTACCCAGAAGTGGAGTTGCTGGATCGTATAGTAGTTCTGTTTTAGTTTTTGGAGGATCCCCTGTACCATTTTCCGTACAGAAGATGGTACATAGGATCCTCTTGTAAATTGGCTGCGCCCATTTACATTCCCACCCACAGTGCACAAGGTTCCCTTTTCTCCACATCCTCGCCAATCCACTCCCCCTCCTCCTCACAGCCTTGGCAGAGGTCTGATTTTTGGTTGTTCTACCCAGAGGAGTTAGGCTGAAATTATGCTGTTACTGTTTCTGGGTCTGTACATTTTAAGAGCGAATCTGTTTTTCAGACTAATCGTTTTGTGGATACAGAAAAATGTCTTCCGGACCATGTAATCCATGAACTCATGGCTATGAAAGACTGCTAACTTCTTTGATAGATATTTAACTGACTCCAAAAAACGACGGCCGAATAATAGGCCAATGTTATAGCTGATGTTGACTTGTGGAGAAATGGGACTTGGTGGCCATGGATTCATTCCTCAACTTGAACTTTTCTGACGGCATCTTTGGTCACCTGGATGATGATATAGGTGTTCCAAAGGACGGGATTTGGAAAGAATAGTCAATGAGTTAGAAAAGAGAAACCAGGTCTCAACCATCTGGAACAAGCTCCTAAGACCAACATAATTTTTGTTTTTTCTAAAATGCGAGGGCACAAATATTATATCAACATGAACAGAAACTCAAAAATAACAATTAAAAAGGTAAAAAAACTCTACCCTCAACCTTGCAACCCCATAACATC
The DNA here is from genome assembly GCF_964165515.1 of Mesoplodon bidens. NCBI lineage: Eukaryota > Metazoa > Chordata > Mammalia > Artiodactyla > Ziphiidae > Mesoplodon > Mesoplodon bidens. Next base: position 48,687,088 of record NC_138180.1, read on the forward strand.
TTTGATATATTTTTGACTCCGTTTTCTCAACATTATTTTACTCATAGATATTATTTTAACAGAACAGGGAAATATATAAAGCCTTGAATTTACGATTTAAAAAAATCCATAAATATTAGATGTGGGAGAGTAGCATATAAAGTTACTTGAAAAAGTTACTTCACTATGAGTTCAATATAAATCAACAGAGTAATTATTGTCTCAAAAGCTAATGCCATTCTGACTTCATTAATGAATCTAGGAACATGAGAAAAATAAATAAGCAATAACTCCATTCCTCAAGTTTAGAATACCCCGAGGGTGCTGTTCTCAGTTCTAAGCCATTTGACACGGGTATTAACAATTTGGACAGATGCTCTAAAGGGTGAAGCTCATAGCTGGAGCACGGGAAGCCCTCCAATGGAAAAGAGAGCTGGAAAAATGGAGCAAAGACCTGGAGTAGAGACACGGTCACAACCCTCAAATAACAGAAATTGTTTCATTTAAAGCTGTTCAGTGTCGCTGGCAAGGGTGGCCCAAGAAATAAGGCAGTGGCGTTCCAGAGAGATCTTCCGTTTCAGAACAAGCAGGAACTTTCGATCTGTTTAAAGCTGGAAGTGATTGTCTCACAAGGTAATTGGTTCCTCCTGATTCTGTAATGAAGGCCTCTGTAGGGATTTTGGTGAGAGTATCTAGGAATGGGGTAGACAGCTGGATTGGAAAAATTAAGTCCCTTCCAAATATAACATTCTGTACTCCTATGAGATACAGATTTCCAGAAACTAAAAATTAAATTTTGGGGCTATTCTCCTTCCCTCTTCTGCCCACCCTCCCACTGTAGTCTGTGCAAAATGAGTACCGTGGCTTAATGGACCAGGAGAATCCATGACTTTCCTACTTATAGAATTCTAGAATTTGTTGCTGCTGTAGTTCTCTGAAAATGTGGACACCGGAGTATGTAACCCTACTTTTATAATGTAAACAGTTCTCTCTCTTCTAACGCACAGGAACAACATTGAACATTTAGTCAAGTGATGGAAAAGAGACGTATTAAAAGACAATGGAATTGTGTTTCAAATTTTGGCAAAATATCAGAGTATTTCTCAACTAAATGAAGGAGAAAGCATTTGGCTAATCCAATATTTTCTAATTTTTATTTAAGACTCATTTTTCTCTTCTACTTGGCTTTGCTGTAACCTATTGAAGCCAAGAACAATTAGAACACAGAGGGGGTTTTGAAAATATTGGAACTTAATTCACAAAGTTAAAGGTAAGTGGACGTTATAGACTTAGAAGCCAAGCTGTGAGTAAGAAGTAAAATACATACGATAAAATGATTCCCTTGAAATTTCCTACTGTAACAATGGTCATAAAAATTCCAAATGTCATGAAGCCAAATATAACACTAAACACCTGACTAAAAGGCACCATATGAAACACACCATAATTTTTATTTTTGTAATGTTGAAGTAGGGTGTGTCAACACTGAACAGTTAGAACATTCCAAAGTTAATTTACCTCAACATTATTTAAATAGACACTTCTCCAATCTAACGAATGTTTGTGTGTCTCCTTCAAGCACTAATTGAAGGTCTTCCCACTTGACAATGGCATAGAATAGCATGGAGCCAACTGGGTGCTACTCAGGATAGCTGGGTTGGCACCCAAGAACAGAACAGGGGAGATTACAATTTAGGAAAATGGCCAGTAGCAAAGCGGTGCCTTATGCCCCCAAGACTCCACGATGACAATCCAAGACATTAAACCATTTACAGGGGGTGTCTCTAAGCCAGTATGTTTTTGGCAAACACACTGAATTGACACACCAAATTCACCCACATCCTTCTGAGCAGTCATCTTTAACACTTATTTAAAAATGCTTCCCCACCCTTAATCATTTTTGGATTCTCTCCTCTTTTATAGTATCGTTATATAGAAGGATGCAGCCAAAAATCATTCTGGGCACAGAAAGGCTGGCAGATGTGGTGAAATAATGACTGCTAATTCAATTTGCAATATAAAAAAAAAACATGAAATGTGTTCTTGAAATAACACTGGACAGCAATCACAAGACTTTCCAAAAACCATGGTTTGAAAAGTTTAGACACTCACCCCAGGCACCTCTGCCAAAACCTATCAAAATTAGGAAACAGTGTTTCGTAAATACCAGTCTGAAAACTGTCACTACTGAAAAAGAAATTTTTACAAACCCACGGAAGATTGACTCTGAAAACCTAATTTTCTAACATGTATTGACTCACTGAATGACTATACTAGGATTTCTTTGCTGTTGTGTTTGGGAGACACAGGGAGTCCTGTAACTATACTGAAGGCTCGAAAAGGGACAGCAATATATTACAGGCATGTATTTTTAATCTTAAAAAGATCATTTTGCCTGAACACTCCCATCTGCTAAACGCACGGACCAGCAACATGACGGATTTCAGTCGTTTTCCCGGAGCCACGCCTCACTGCCGGCAGGGCAGGACCTCTGTCTCCTAGGACTGCGGTGCAGCTCTCACGTTCTTCCCCGCAGCTCACCAGTCAGGCTGCCCTCCTCCCGCCCTGACACCCACCCCAACTTTACAAAAAGCCAGCACCTCTCCCCGCTTGTCTCTGCGGAGGGCTCTAGCGGTCCCTCCCTTTCAACCGCTGAACACCTCCTGGCTGCTGCCAAAGCTTGGCCTGCCCTGGAACCGCCGGCCTGGGCTGTCCGTGGGTCCCCACCAGTCAGCTGCAGGCTGTTGACACATCACTCCGACAGCTCCTAAGGGGCCTCCCGTCGCCTCTCGGGCGCTCTGCCCTGCAGCGAGTGTCGTGAGGGTGGGACATGAGAAAGGCTCGTTTGATGCCTTTTCCGGTTAGCGCTCAGTCAGTTCCCCACTTAAGCAACTGAGTGCATCAACCCCTGCAGCAGTTCTCATGTTGTAACAAGAGGTAGTAAGTGCTTCTTTGAGAAATTACACGGTGAGTCAAAAACTCTCCTGAGAAAAGCTGTATGATGTATAGAAACTCCTCTGAGGCACCACCTTTAGAATAACTGATCTAAAAAGAGTATGTCTTGGGGCTTCCCTGGTGGTGCAGTGGTTAAGAATCTGCCCAGTGCAGGGGACAAGGGTTCGATCCCTGGTCCGGGAAGATCCCACATGCCGCGGAGCAACTAAGCCCATGCGTCACAACTACTGAGCCTGCGCTCTAGAGTCCGCGAGCCACAACTACTGAGCCTGTGTGCCACACCTACTGGAGCCCGCGCACCTAGAGCCCGTGCTCCACAACAAGAGAAGCCACCGCGCAACAAGAAGCCCATGCACCAGAATGAAGAATAGCCCCTGCTCGCCGCAACTAGAGAAAGCCCGTGCGCAGCAACAAAGACCCAACGCAGCCCAAAATAAATAAATTTTTAAAAAAGAGTTATGTCTTACTTTTCTTTCTTTTTTCAAAACCTAACATAATCCCTGACACTCTGCTCTAATCAATACGTGCTCTCTCAACTGAAACTTTTAATTAATCAAAGAAAGAAAGAACGGATGGATGGATGGATAGATGGATGACTCACTCATTTAATCAAGCAATCAATCAATCAGTGAAAACCTGGCTTGCTGTAGTGCTGGCTTTGCTACTGGCCAGAAAACTCCCTTTTTATATCATTTCCCTCATTTGTTGCAGGGACTTAACATGAAAGACTGAGATTCTGCATTTTATTTACAAGTTACCTTTTAAACTCACTTAATTTTATTGAAAACATATTTTTACCAAAAAAAAAAAATTGCCTATCTTGAGTTTAAATCAGTGAGGGGTCGTCAATATTGACTGTCTCCAAAGCTAGTGGTCAACTCAACCTCCTATAGTAAACATGTTTTAAACACTCAGGTAAACAAAAAAGTTTTCTGAAGCAAATGTTCTAACAAGTGTCTGTCACTAATAAACATATTCTAGACTCCAGGTTATATAGGTCAATGATCTTTGGAGCTACGAAAAAAAGTCTTTCAATGCTACAGAGAGGGCACGCTTTCAACTTTATGAAGATGAAATTCAGAATAAAAATAGATATCTCGGGCTTCCCTCGTGGAGCAGTGGTTGGGAGTCCGCCTGCCGATGCAGGGGACACGGGTTCGTGCCCCGGTCCGGGGGGATCCCACATGCCACAGAGCGACTGGGCCCGTGAGCCATGGCCGCTGAGCCTGCGCGTCCAGAGCCTGTGCTCCGCAACGGGAGAGGCCACAACAGTGAGAGGCCCGCGTACCGCAGAAAAAAAAAAGATATCTCTTTAATTTTTAATAGGACTTGTGTAACTATTTATTGACCTTCGCCGTGTCCATCTAAAAAATGTTAAGTTACTATCTCAAAACAAAAGTGTGCACATATTCCCTTTTATCTTCAGGGATTTCTAATAATTGCTGCTTGAAGCCCATTGCTACTGCTTTGGCAACAAGTCTAAACCAAGGATGAATTTAAATTTGTTTTTAATTTTAAAATAAATTTTTAAAAAATAAAAAAGGGACCAATGTGGGGCTTATAATTGGTCTAGGATCACTTGTAACCCTACCCATGAGTGGGGTTCTGACCAATACGTTTCTTTACGGTGGGGCTCTTGTGTGATCAAATTTTGAATCTTCCACCGTGCCCAGCAGTGTCCTCTACAAATATCAGAGGCTCAAAAGTTCTTGATGAATGAATACAGAAGTGACTCTTGTTCCTACCCTTGTTTTCAGATAGGACCATCCATCACATCATCAGCTGCTGGACCAGCCCCACATTCACCAGCATTTGGCAAATACTCTATTTATATAGAGAGAAGACTGCAGTGGGCGGGATGCACGTTACAGTTCACATTCTCTGACTTCAGGGGGTTTTGAGACCAAAGACAAGTGCACTCCTTAAGAAAAGGAACAACATCAGAAGGTGATAGATGAGAAATACGAAGAAGCTACGGAGACCGTGAGTGTTGAGGGACTAAAGCATGAGAAACCAACGGGACTTCCTTGGCGGTCCAGTGGTGAAGACTGTGCTTCCGCTGCAGGGGCGCGTGTTTGATCCCTGGTCGGGGAACTCGGGGATGTCTCCGGGTGGTTAGCTGATGACCACCTGCGCGTGGACAGGGCCTGGCTTCGTGACAGTGTGCAGCGGATCTGCCGGTACGAGCGGCTACATCACAGGTCAGAACTCAGGACTGGGGCAAGGCAAGTCCTAAGCCCCTCGGGAATTAAGGTACTACCAGGACACAGAGACGGACGCAGAACGATGACTCGGCGGCTCGCGGCAAGCACAGCCCAGTTGCGGATCACAAGCGGACACTCCAGGCAGACTGGTTTCAAGCCCCACTCTCTCGCCACGTCCCTCTCTACCTTTCCACCATCCCCTGCCCTGCTCCACAGGCGTATTTACTTCGCTGGGAAGCAGGAAGCTTGGTTCCAGAAACCAACAGAGCACAGGATGTGCCTTGATAACTTGAGAGTCCTTCTCACCCACAGGCTAACACAACATAAGGCAGCTTCTAAGCATTAGACTCCGTTTCCTTTGTGTGCTCCTCCAGTCCTCCCCCCGACCCCCCACATGACATCACTCTGTGCCTGGTGCCTCCTGAGACCCTCACTTACAAGGCTTGATGATTTCACCCCAGCTCCATCAACGTGTTCAAGAATCAGAAGCCTCCATGTCCTGTTCAACCCAAGTATTCGAGCACCTCCTAGATTCATCTAAGCTCTTGGCTTGTGCATTCAACTACCAACTACATTGACACAAAGAAATGCCCCGCCATGACCCCACACGAGTAGATCCCTAAACTAGAACTATGTTTTCCCACGTGACGGTCTTCCTTCGCCCCTTTTTTCCAAGCCACGCAACAAACAACCTTGGACGTCTCCCTTCCCTTTCCTAAAACCTCCCTTTGACTCTCCTGAACACGCACTGCATCATCCCTTTGTTCTAATCCTACCGCTGTGTGTTAGCTCTGGGTCTCAAAATCTCCCTCCTGGAGGGGCGCACCCGTGTCCTAAATATCGTATCTCCCCTCACACACTAAATTTATCCACACCGCCAACAGAGGGGTTTTCCTAAACATGACCCCGACCGTGGAACTACCCAACTGAGACTCTGGAATAGCTCCCCAGGGTCAACTCGAAAAGATACAAAGCGGGGCATCACAGCCCTCTGCTGTGTGTCCCGACCAGTGCCACAGCCCCGTCTCTTGCCACGTACCCTTGCTCCCTGATGCATGTGACAAACTGCTGACTTCCATCTGCCCGAAGTCACAACTGTGTCATGGGTCCATGCCGCTGTTCCTAGCGCTGCCTGTACCTAACTACTTTTTTCCTCGCTGCCTGGACTGTCCTTTCCCAGTTCCAATATCACCTGTTAGGAAGCAGTCCAACTGTCTCCACTGGGAAACTGTTCGTAAGCATCTTCTCAAGCATCACACAGAAGCCACCTCTCCGTTCTCTGAAACCCCAGGAGGTCAGAGGGCACACCTAGCACATCTATAAGTACCGAGAGCCTCATGCGGTGCCAGGCCCTTACCAGCCATTTGAGAGAAGTTTGAAGGCATAATGTAAACAACATTTTGAAGAACTGCAAGTCAAATGACAGGGCTTACATTTCCTCTTCCATAATCAATCCTTCAGTAAGACAGAAGCGAAATATAAGGCCAAGTAAACACAACTACCCAAAATAGGCAAAAATGTATTCCCAAGAAATTTTCAATATTATCTGACATAATTCATATCTCAGGGCAGACCGTTAACTGCATATTGTTACTCCTGGGAACTTTAGATAAAGAACTATTTCTAATTTTACTAAGAATAACTGTTCCATAGTCATGTGATACATATTTAAGTAAATACTTTAGTTATTGTAAACAAGAACAACTTTTACAATTAAAAACTGTATTACCTTTAAATAACTTTACAGAAACCTTTTGAATTAAAGCTTCATGCTGCTCAGTTAAATGTAAAACCCTAGACATTCATACAAGAAAATGATCCACCATAATATCCATTCAAATTCCCTTCCCCAGATTGTTTTTCAAAAAATAATGAAACTGTGTCCAAAAGAAGTTAAGAGAATTTCCTGTGGTTACAGTCTTGTTAGCAACAGAATTGAGATTTAATTGTTAGCAACAGAATTGAGATTTAAATCTGGTTTTTTTTTTTTTTTTGGAAACCTAGTTTAATATTTTCGGCCTACTTCTCCATGTCACAAACAAAAACAACTATTATTAAAACAGCAAGAAAAATGCAACGTTCTCTGCTTCAAACACAAACATTCATTCATTCGAAAAAATAGTTAACAAGTGTGCCCCGTATATTTGGCAATATTCAGGGACAAAGGAGGTGAGACGCAGGGGAAGTGCACTGGAGTTGGCATTATAGAACGTGATTCTAACACTGATGAAGCCACCTCCTAGTTATTAATGTGTTAGGAAAACCTAAGCGTTAACTGACATCTTACTCCTTCACAGTCTATTACTGGAATCTCAAACATCTTCAGATATCAGCCAGGATCTTTGGTGGGAGCTGCTTGCTGAGTTGCTCAAAATTGGCAAAGTCAGATGCAACTGACAAACATTTTACACTGATTACTGTTCTAAATGTCTAAAGGAAGGAATTCTCAATTTCCTTTTATCTTCAAGACCAATTCATGGTATCTGTTTAAACAAGAATAGGAGACAAAGTTCCTGAATCTAATAGTTTAGGTAAGGATCTCTGCTGCCTAGGGGTAAGTTACAAATTCTTAATTGGTGCACTGCTGGAAGCCACAAAACAGGAAATTGCCTTTCTGTAAGAGTGTGCTATATAAATCAACCCAAAGCCACACGGATTTTGACAACTGTGCTAAGATCTAAATGTGGATCTATTTCTAATCAGCTTTTCTTCCCTCAAATCCAGGTGTCTGGGTTTCTGTTTTAAAGTCCCTGAGTTCCTATAGTTAGCAAGGACCATATGGTCATTTTGGAAAACAGTCCAGCCCAGTGTGTATGGATAGAACACTGCCCGAAAGCACACAAGGTCTTCACAATTAAGTAGAAAACAATAAGTGATAGTGTTCTCTTAGAATAACAAAAGGAGCCCTAACGTGCCTTTACAGTATGATTCAGCTCGACACAGAATGCACTGATGCGGCTTGTAAAACCAGCATGAACACACTCCACGCGGAGACTTCCTTTCTCTCCTAGCTTGGACATAGCTAATCTTTTCTCCGGAGGACAGCTCTTCCTATTCCAGGATGAAGCTCAACTGACCACTGGAGGATATGGAAAGCTGAAACACCGACTTCCAGTTGTATTTTTTTTTTTTAAGTGAAAGAAAATTGTCCGATGACACATATCAACTGTGTAATATTTATACATTCCAGGATAACTAAATAAAGTCAGCTAGTGTCAATAGGAGAGCGATTTCTACAACCTAAGTGGATAGCAATTAGGCTCAGGCCTCCATCTTAAACGGTCAGTGACTAGAAGTAAGCTATGCAAGTTTACCACACTTCCTCCAACTTGAATCCGGGGGCAAAGGGTGAATGTCAGAGAAGAGAAAATAAACAATGAGATAGAGAAGGTTGAAATAAGTCTGGAACAATTTGAATATAGAAAGCATAGTAAGTAATCAATTAAGAAAATCAATTTTTGAAAGGCTTCAGGAAACATGGAAAGAACGGTAAATGTAGAATTATCTCAAGACAATACTATTTAGATTGAACAGGGTTTCTGAAACTTGGAACTATTAACAGTTGGGGTAATTTTTTTGCTGGGAGGAACCATTTAGCAGCATCACCATGGCCTCAACCTACGAGATGCTACAAGCATGCCCCCGTGGTGCGGGGGAAAAAACCCCACCTCTGGTTTAGAACCACTAATAGTTAAGTATTCCAGGGGTCGTTAAAATGTCTCTCAAGTCAAACAAAACAGTAAGAAGTGGGTTACCCACTACACGTGTGTGTATTTTCACTTTACATTGAGCAGTCAGCAAAAGTGAGCCTCGGTTGGGCTTCCCTGGTGGCGCAGTGGTTGAGAGTCCGCCTGCCGATGCAGGGGACACGGGTTCGGGCCCCGGTCCGGGAAGATCCCACATGCCACGGAGTGGCTGGGCCCATGAGCCATGACTGCTGAGCCTGCGCATCCGGAGCCTGTGCCCCGCAGCGGGAGAGGCCACAACGGTGAGAGGCCCGCGTACCGCAAAAAAATTAAAATTAAATTTAAAAAAAGTGAGCCTCGGTAGTACTTTAATGACTAGAAACCGGACCAAAGACCTCCCGTGAGCCCCTCAGCCTTCAGTCTGGGGTGGAAAGGGAAGAATGATGTGGGGAAACTGAAGGAAGCCGGCGCAGGACATGGTCTGAAGGAAAGCAGGGGGAGAGAGGAGAACTGCAATGAATCCTGTTGGGGCTGCGGAAACACTTGGTACAGGGGAGAAGAGTGGGGTGTGTGCTTGTCATGGGCCAGCACTCATTCCCTAAGTTACCAGCCTGGCAGCCGTCACCAAGCTCATGGCTGACATAACAATGGACAGAGCCCTAGGTCAGCCTGCGTAGGTGGGTGTGTGATTGCAGACAATGCTGGATTCCCCTTGGCAGTGACAGTCCTGTTGCTTAAGTGGTCTGAGGGCAAAAGGGAAGGAGAAACCAGAACACGGCAAGGTGAGAACTGGCATGTGATTCCTTCTCACCTTGGGACTTCCTTGAGATGCTGGAACTGTGGATCACGAGCTCATGAGTCAGTTGCAAAGGTGGCACCGTACTGCTCCAAGAGAACCCAGGCGGAACGTGTATCACTTAAGCACCCACGTTAAAACAAGAGAGGCTGACAGAATTTAACGAGATTCATTGCACTGATCTTGCACAGCATACCATTACAATATGTAGAGATGAGTACAGACTAAAAAGTTAAGAGAAAATAATCTAAGAAAGGCACTGCCTGAAAAAAGAGTTAATGCGTGAAAGAATGTATGAATACATTGTTGATTCAGTGGAAAATAAGCATTACATAAATAATGACAAAAAGAAATTATAATCCTCCAAATAAAATAGGAATCTGATAGCTAGTGGGAAACAGCCGCATAGCACAGGGAGATCAGCTCGGGGCTTTGTGTCTACCTAGAGGGTGGGATAGGGAGGGTGGGAGGGAGACGTAAGAGGGAGGGGATATGGGGATATAAGGATAGGTATAGCTGCTTCACTCTGTTATACAGCAGAAACTAACACAACAATGTAAAGCAATTACACTCCAGTAAAGATGTTAAAAAAATAATAGGAATCTGAGTCCATACTGAGATCATTAAATATGGAAAGGAGAAACCTCTTCCATACAGTACAATGTTACCCAAGGAAAGTAGAAGAAATGATGGAATTAGCACATCATTCTTTGGCAGCCATCATTCAAGAAATATCAATGGATGATAAAACTAGTGGTTGCAAATTTGATGAAGAGCAGAATGTATTCACACCCTCAAAGCCTCTCTGCACAGCACACTCATTGGTTACAACAGAAACACCTGTAAGTGTCCTCCTTAACCAAGTGATCACATTTAAAAATCACAAGTCATGGGACGAACCTAGCACCACAGGGGGCTCAAGGAGAGTGCAGAATCCCACTGACGTTGGTCCTGCTAAAGACACACAACCCGAATCTAATCAAAAGCAAAGACAAGACAAACTCCAAGTGAGACCCAGCGGACAAAATACGTGACGTGTAACCTTCAAAAATATCAAAGTCACAAAAGGGAAAAAAAAGGCTGAGGGAACCTATATCAGGTTGAAAGAGACCACAGAAACAGAAAAACTAAATGCAATGCACGATTCTGTACTGAATCTTTTTGCTATAAACATCACTATTAGGACAACTGGCAAAACTTGAGTAGGGTCTGTGGTTGTCCCGTGCCAACATTAATTTCCTGATTTTGATGGTTGTATTGTGGTTTTGTAGGAGACTGTCCTAGTTTGTAGAAAACACACATAAGTATCATGTCAACAGTTGGCTTCAAATGGCTTAGGAAAAATTAAAATTCCTGGAATTTTTTTTTGCAACTGTGCTTAAGTTTAAGATTATTTCAGGGACTTCCCTAGTGGCAGAGTGGTTAAGAATCCGCCTGCCAATGCAGGGGGCACAGGTTCAAGCCCTGGTCCAGAAGGATCCCACATGCCATGGAGCAACTAAGCCCTTGTACCGCAACTACTGAGCCTGCGCTCTAGAGCCCTCGAGCCACAACTAGAAGCCCATGCGCCTAGAACCTGTGCTCCGCAACAGAGAAGCCACCGCAATGAGAAGCTCGCGCACCACAAGGAAGAGTAGCCCCCGCTCGCCACAACTAGAGAAAGCCTGCACACAGCAACAAAGAACCAACACAGCCAAAAATAAATAAATAAATAAATAAATAAATAAATAAATAAATATTTTTTAAAAAAGACTATTTCGGTCAGCTCTACCCACCACCAGTCCCTCCCATCAGGAAACTTACACAAGCCTCTTTGATAGCCTCATCCACAATAGGGCAGAGAGCAAAAGCAAAAAGAACTACAATCCTGCAGCCTGTGGAACAAAACCCACAGTCACAGAAAGACAAACAAGATGAAAAGGCAGACGGCTATGTACGAGATGAAGGAACAAGATAAAACCCCAGAAAAACAACTCAATGAAGTGGAGATAGGTAACCTTCCAGAAAAAGAATTCAGAATAAAGATAGTGAGGATGATCCAGGACCTCGGAAAAACAATGGAGGCAAAGATCAAGAAGATACAAGAAATGTTTAACAAAGACCTAGAAGAATTAAAGAACAAACAAACAGAGATGAACAGTACAATGACTGAAATGAAAACTACACTAGAAGGCATCAATAGCAGAATAACTGAGGCAGAAGAATGGATAAGTGACCTGGAGGACAGAATGGTGGAATTCACTGCAGAACAGAAAAGAATGAAAAGAAATGAAGACAGCCTAAGAGACCTCTGGGACAACATTAAACACAACAACATTCACATTATAGGGGTCCCAGAAGGAGAAGAGAGAGAGAAAGGACCCGAGAAAATATTTGAAGAGATTATAGTTGAAAACTTCCCTAACATGGGAAAGGAAATAGCCACCCAAGTCCAGGAAGTGCAGCAAGTCCCATACAGGATAAACCCAAGGAGAAACACATAGTAATCAAATTGGCAAAAATTAAAGACAAAGAAAAATTATTTAAAGCAGCAAGGGAAAAGCGAAAAATAACATACAAAGGAACTCCCATAAGGTTAACAGCTGATTTCTCAGCAGAAACTCTACAAGCCAGAAGGGAGTGGCATGATATACTTAAAGTGATGAAAGGGAAGAACCTACAACCAAGATAACTCTACCCGGCAAGGATCTCATTCAGATTCGATGGAGAAATCAAAAGCTTTACAGACAAGCAAAAGCTAAGAGAATTCAGCACCACCAAACCAGCTCTACAACAAATGCTAAAGGAACTTCTCTAAGTGGGAAACACAAGAGAAGAAAAGGACCTACAAAAGCAAACCCAAAACAATTAAAAAATGGTCGTAGGAACATACATATCAATAATTACCTTAAATGTGAATGGATTCAATGCTCCAACCAAAAGACACAGGCTCGCTGAATGGATACAAAAACAAGACCCATATATATGCTGTCTACAAGAGACCCACCTCAGACCTAGGGACACATACAGACTGAAAGTGAGGGGATGGAAAAAGATATTCCATGCAAATGGAAATCAAAAGAAAGCTGGAGTAACAATACTCATATCAGATAAAATAGCCTTGAAAATAAAGAATGTTACAAGAGACAGGGAAGGACACTACATAATGATCAAGGGATCAATCCAAGAAGAAGATATAACAATTATAAATATATATGCACCCAACATAGGAGCACCTCAATACATAAGGCAACTGCTAACAGCTATAAAAGAGGAAATCAACAGTAACACAATAATATTGGGGGACTTTAACACCTCACTTACGCCAATGGACAGATCATCCAACATGAAAATAAATAAGGAAACAAAGCTTTAAATGACACAATAGACCAGATAGATTTAATTGATATTTGTAGGACATTCCATCCAAAAACAGCAGATTACACTTTCTTCTTAAGTGCACACAGAACATTCTCCAGGATAGATCACATCTTGGGTCACAAATAAAGCCTCAGTAAATTTAAGAAAATTGAAATCATATCAAGCATCTTTTGTGACCACAATGCTATGAGATTAGAAATGAACTACAGGGAAAAAAATGTAAAAAACACAAACACATGGAGGCTAAACAATACATTACTAAATAACCAAGAGATCACTGAAGAAATCAAAGAGGAAATCAAAAAATACCTATAGACAAATGACAGTGAAAACACGATGATCCAAAACCTATGGAACGCAGCAAAAGCAGTTCTAAGAGGGAAGTTTATAGCTATACAAGCCTACCTCAAGAAATAAGAAAAATCTCAAGTAAACAATCTAACCTTACACCTAAAGGAACTAGAGAAAGAAGAACAAACAAAACCCAAAGTTAGCAGAAGGGGAGAAATCATAAAGATGAGAGCAGAAATAAATGAAATAGAAACAAAGAAAACAATAGCAAAGATCAATAAAACTAAAAGCTGGTTGTTTGAGAAGATAAACAAAATTGATAAACCATTAGCCAGACTCATTAAGAAAAGGAGGGAGGGCCTCCCTGGTGGCGCAGTGGTTGAGAGTCCGCCTGCCGATGCAGGGGATACGGGTTCGTGCCCCGGTCTGGGAGGATCCCATATGCCGCGGAGCGGCTGGGCCCGTGAGCCATGGCCGCTGGGCCTGCGCATCCGGAGCCTGTGCTCCGCAACGGGAGAGGCCACAACAGTGAGAGGCCCGCATACCGCAAAAAGAAAAAAAAAAAAAAAAAAAAAAGAAAAGGAGGGAGAGGACTCAAATCAATAAAATTAGAAATGAAAAAGGAGAAGTTACAACAGACACTGCAGAAATACAAAGCATCCTAAGAGACTACTTCAAGCAACTCTATGCCAATAAAATGGACAACCTGGAAGAAATGGACAAATTATTAGAAAGGTATAACCTTTCAAGACTGAACCAGGAAGAAACAGAAAATATGAACAGACCAATCACAAGTAATGAAATTGAAACTGTGATTAAAAATCGTCCAACAAACAAAAGTCCAGGACCAGAAGGCTTCACAGGTGAATTCTATCAAACATTTAGAGAAGAGCTAACACCCACCCTTCTCAAACTCTTCCAAAAATTGCAGAGGAAGGAACACTCCCAAACTCATTCAATGAGGCCACCATCACCCTGATACCAAAACCAGACAAAGATACTACAAAAAAAGAAAATTACAGACCAATATCACTGATGAATATAGATGCAAAAATCCTCAACAAAATGCTAGCAAACAGAATCCAACAACACATTAAAAGGATCAGACACCATGATCAAGTGGGGTTTATCCCAGGGATGCAAGGATTCTTCAGTATACGTAAATCAATCATGTGGTACACCATATTAACAAATTGAAGAATAAAAACCATATGATCATCTCAATAGATGCAGAAAAAGCTTTTCACAAAATTCAACACCCATTTATGATAAAAACCTCTCCAGAAAGTGGGCATAGAGGGAACCTACCTCAACATAATAAAGGCCATATATGACAAACCCACAGCAAACATCATTCTCAATGGTGGAAAACTGAAAGCATTTCCTCTAAGATCAGGAACGACACAAGGATGTCCACTGTCACCACTATTATTCAACATAGTTTTGGAAGTCCTAGCCACAGCAATCAGAGAAGAAAAAGAAATAAAAGGAATACAAATTGGAAAAGAAGTAAAACTGTCACTGTTTGCAGATGACATGATACTATACAAGAGAATCCTAAAAATGCCACCAGAAAACTACTAGAGCTAATCAATGAATTTGGTAAAGTTGCAGGGCACAAAATTAATGCACAGAAATCTCTTCCATTCCTATACACTAATGATGAAAAGTCTGAAAGAGAAATTAAGGAAACACTCCCATTTACCATTGCAACAAAAAGAATAAAATACCTAGGAATAAACCTACCTAGGGAGACAAAAGACCTGTATGCAGTAAACTATAAGACACTGATGAAAGAAATTAAAGATGATACCAACAAATGGAGAGATATACCATGTTCTTGGATTGGAAGAATCAATATTGTGAAAATGACTATACTACCCAAAGCAATCGACAGATTCAATGCAATCCCTATCAAATTACCAGTGGCATTTCTTACGGAACTAGAACAAATCATCTTAAAATTTGCATGGAGATACAAAAGACCCCAAATAGCCAAAACAGTCTTGAGGGAAAAAAACGGAGCTGGAGGAATCAAACTCCCTGACTTCAGACTATAATACAAAGCTACAGTAATCAAGACAATATGGTACTGGCACAAAAACAGAAACATAGATCAATGGAACAAGATAGAAAGCCCAGAGATAAGCCCACGCACCTATGGTCAACTAATCTATGACAAAGGAGGAAAGGATATACAATGCAAAAAAGACAGTCTCTTCAATAAGTGGTGCTGTGAAAACTGGACAGCTACATGTAAAAGAGTGAAATTAGAACACTCCCTAACACCATACACAAAAATAAACTCAAAATGGATTTGAGACCTAAATGTAAGAACAGACACTATAAAACCCTTAGAGGAAAACATAGGAAGAACACTCTTTGACATAAATCACAGCAAGATCTTTTTTGATCCACCTCCTAGAGTAATGGAAATAAAAACAAAAATAAACAAATGGGACCTAATGAAACTTCAAAGCTTTTGCACAGCAAAAGAAACCATAAACAAGACGAAAAGACAACGCTCAGAATGGGAGAAAATATTTGCAAACGAATCAATGGACAAAGGATTAATTTCCAAAATATATAAACAGCTCATGCAGCTCAATATTAAAGAAACAAACAACCCAATCCAAAAATGGGCAGAAGAGCTAAATAGACATTTCTCCAAAGACATGCAGATGGCCAAGAGGCACATGAAAAGCTGCTCAACATCAGTAATTATTAGAGAAATGCAAATCAAAACTACAATGAGGTATCACCTCACACCAGTCAGAATGGGCATCATCAGAAAATCTACAAACAATAAATGCTGGAGAGGGTGTGGAGAAAAGGGAACCCTCTTGCACTGTTGGTGGGAATGTAAATTGATACAGTCACTATGGAGAACAGTATGGAGGTTCCTTAAAAAACTAAAAATAGAATTACCATATGATCCAGCAATCCCACTACTGGGAATATACCCAGAGAAAACCATAATTCAAAAAGGCACATGTACCCCAATGTTCATTGAAGCACTATTCACAATAGCCAGGTCATGGAAGCCACCTAAATGCCCATCGACAGACGAATGGATAAAGAAGTTGTGGTACATATACACAATGGAATATTACTCAGCCATAAAAAGGAACAAAATTGAGTCATTTGTTAAGACGTGGATATACCTAGAGACTGTCATACAGAGTGAAGTAAGTCAGAAAGAGAAAAACAAATATCGTATATTAACGCATGTATGTGGAACCTAGAAAAATGGTACAGATGAACCGGTTTGCAGGGCAGCAGTTGAGACACAGATGTAGAGAACAAACGTAAGGACACCAAGGGGGGAAAACCGCGGTGGGGTGGGGATGGTGATGTGCTGAATTGGGCGATTGGGATTGACATGTATATATTGATGTGTATAAAATTGATGACTAATAAGAATCTGCAGTATGAAAAAATAAACAAACATAAAAAACAACTAAACTTTCTTTGGGTTATTTGTATGGAAATATGTTAATATAAATGTTTCAGACATTACATGAAATTTCTAAAAATCTTATATATTCTGGTATAACGTTATAAGTCATAATTCTAGTTATTACTTTAAAATGTATATCTCAGAAGTAACTAAAATAAGATTATTTTAAAATAAAAAACAAAGTATTATACTTGGATTAAATTTCTTTCAACCAATGGGAACTTTAAAGGACTTTAGAATAATTAGAAATATTTTGCTAACACGTTGGTGAGAATACATGTTCCTAGTCAGTAGAAATAACTTGGGAAATAAGTAAAGTTTACTTCTGCATAATAAAAATACTTAGTATTCAAAGACACTGGATTTGCTAAGGAGTTTGAAAGAAGAAATATTGCCTTACAGGAAAAATACCCTTGATTATTTTTTACTATATATTTTTTAATGCCAAGGATAGCTATATTGCTGGTACAATTATCTGCTTTAAAATATTTTTCAGAGCCCAGCTGTTTTATCTGATTAAGCTGATTTTTAAATGGATGTGTGTATGTGTGTGTATGAAACACATATTATTCAAGTTCAAATAGCTTTACATTAATGATCGTTGAACACCTTGTTTGGACCACAAAATCCTGAGGCACATTAATTCTGAGTTACTAGTCAGGTAGAGTTCAAACAGTCCAGGTAGCTATCTGGAGCAACACCAGGAGGGATCTTTAAGCAATAAAAGTTATGTTAGAGAGATGGGTCTCTCCGTAGCTTCTAGACACTCTTTTAAATGGCCAAGTCTCCCACACTAAGGGGCTAGTGACAAGCCTTGGTATGAGGAAGACATTAATTCAGCTCAGCGATTCTCCACTGGGGGTTATTTTGTCCCCCGGGGACAGCAGGCAACGTCTGGAGACATTTTTGGTTGCCACAACTGGGGCACGGGTGCTACTATCATCTAGTGGGTGGAGGCCAGGGATGCTGCTCAGCACCCTCCAGTGCCCAGGACGGCCCCCCACAGAGAACAATCCAGCTCTGACTGTCGATAGTGTGGAAGCTATGAACTGCTGACCTAAGCTGTTGTCAAACTCACCCCCTTTGACAGAAGGGGCTTAGCATAGTTTGGTCCCCCTGGTTTACCCACAAAGTGGGTAGATTCCCACTTTGTAGAGTCAGAGAAGGAGATTCCAAGGGACTCAAAGGGGAACGGGGAAGGATTTGAAGAAATACTGTAGTGGTGTCCTAAAAGGATATTATTTTTGATCATACTTTCAAAAACCATGTTTTTATGATTATTGAAAATTATTCTCTGGCGTGCACAGAGTAATGGGCAACATGATCTCATGGACTTTGAGTGCAATGATGCCACGGCCTCACAATATTCAGTCTACAATCAGAGTGATGCAGATCTCAAGGGAGGTTAAAAAAGTTTCTCACATTTGAAAATACCATACATTTCACGAGCCAGAGGTCACATGGTAGGGAGCTGGGTTGCTATAGAGGTAGCGGCAGAGAGAACTCTGAAAAGAAGACACAGGAAAATGAGGGGGAGACATTACTGTGCACTTTCCAAAGAGCTGTGGAATGTGAACCTTGAGAACAAATCCTGCGAGCAAGAGCCTGTGCTGTCCTCCATTCACACAGCAGCTAAGCCTTCCAGGTAGGCCATACTCTCTTGCATCTTGTTATCCCCGCAAGACGGTTCCCTCTTGATGGGTTTTAAGAAAAACACATGTGTGGCAAATTCTGATTTAGGGGTAAAACAAGTGAATTCATTATATATTTGTCAATAAGTAGAATTTAAAAAAATTTTCAGGCAACCTCAGCTCTTTTTACTTGATCCAAAATGATGAATTACACTACCTCTACTTGATTTCTAAAAGTTGTTTGAAATAATAGGTTTTTAACCCATAGCTACTTTTTTTTTTAAATTTTTAATTTTTTGGCCACACTGCACACCATGCGGGATCTTAGTTCCCTGACCAGGGATCAAATCCTCACCCCCTGCAGTGGAAGCTCAGAGTCTTAACCACTGGACCACCAGGGAAGTCCCGACCCATAGCTACTTTTTAAATTCATTTATTTCTTATAATACTACCATTCTTGCATTAAATATCAGAACCTATATTTCAAACTTCAAGGTGTGTAACTTAGAAGTACCGTTCCCCTGAAACGCATTACATCTCAGATATTTCAATGGAATGAATATCGTGTTTCAGATCATGGAGAACCACAGGGGTTAAACCCAGTCAAGAACCTTAGGGGAAAACCAAAACCAATACAGAAACTGCCCTGTAATTATTTCAAACCTGAAGACCCAACACAGGTACAAACAAGGCAGGAAATTTGGGGCCAGAGATTCAAGATGTGGTTGAGAAAATTCCAGAGGAAAAGAAGTGGCGGAGAGGAGGAATCATCCAGGGTAACTGACCTTTTTTAATTTTTATTTATTTATTTATTTAATTGGAGTACAGTTGCTTTACAATGTTGTGTTAGTTTCTACTGTATAGCAAAGTGAATCGGCTATACGTATACATATATCCCCTCTTTTTTGGATTTCCTTCCCATTTAGGTCATTGCATAACTGACTTTCATGGATAGAAGCCTGCACATTTGAAGTTCATCTTTATGGGCGAGAAGCTGCAAGACCCATAGGAGAGGTGGGTGATGGCCAGAGGGGAAGCGGGAAGATCTGGTCCAGCCAGGACTATGACTCGCCATGTGTTACCATGTCTGCTTAGTAATGAGTCCCCTCGGCATCCACATAGCATTCATTCGATAGCTGTTTATTGAAGCCACCTGCGGGAGAGCTCCTGCACAAGCCATCAGTTGCCTTCTAGTCTCTGACACACCTTTTTCCTACCCTGCAAATACTAATGGCAGTTAGTAGTCACCGAACGCTCACAAGAACTAGAGCCACTGCTCATGACTGTATGATGCAGACATTGCTACTTCCTAATCACACTCGCAGAAACAAGGTTGAGAAACAAATGTGGCCCGAATCACAGAGCTATTAGAAAATGCAGCCAGGCCTGGAAAGGTGACTCCTGCGATTTCTCACTTCCCACTGAAATACCTTTGAGCAAAAGAAAGACAATCTCTCTCACTACCACTGAAAGCTATCTGACCATGCCTGTCCTCAGAAGACACAAGAAGAACCTCCACTCACGATAAACATAATGGAGGTAAGCAAGAAAAAACAGTAAGTAGCTACCTAAAGCCAAATCAAGCTACGTGGAGACCATGGATAATCTAATAAGTGGGGACATCTAGAAAATATATTCCCTAAATATCTATGCCCGTGAACTATTTTTTGAATGGAGGAGGAAAACTCTCTTAATACAGATAACCATGTGCATATTCTTCTGTGTTTGAGGTAAAAAATGTATTTCACGCATGCAACGTAATATCCTAACTTAGTTGGCAGAGAACCACTCATCCTTATTAAGGACAGAATTTAGTTTAGCCTCGCGGATAGAATTACAAAGTCTGCTTCTAGTTTACCACACTGCCCCATGCATTATTAATTTGCAGAATTTCACATGATTGAAACAGAATATTTCATTTGACTGTCAACTGCCTCAGAGTTTGAGGGTCAGCCAGAAGTCTCTTTGTTTAACAGGAGGAGTCTTCTTGTTTAGTATCTCCACTTGAAGACACTGCATCTCCTTCAAGGGGGAAAGCAGTTACACTCCTCTGGTCACTTGAGAAGTTATATGTAAAAACAGGAATTAACTGACTACTTACATCCAATTTAATTTTTTTCTTTGCTCAGGAGCTGGTATTCTGGAGAGTTAGCTGGCTGGTCTTCGGCTTAATTCGAATTCTGAGAATTCCTGCACACAAGTCATAAGTCAAAGGACCTTGCTGACCCACTGTATTATCCGTAGTTCAGAGTCAACTGCAATTATTCCGCTAGGTAGAAATACGGTGAGGAAGCAGGCTGTGAGGGCCTGGTGTGCTGTTCCAATCCCCTCCCATTGCCTGGTCTTTCTACAGCATCAGGGCTTGTGACACCCAAATACAAAGTGGAATTAACAAGGCAAAGAAATGAGTTACTGAGAGAGAGGACCAACTTTAGGCACACTCTCAGGACAGAAAGGATATGGCAAGTATATAAAATGTCTCCAGAAAGAGGAACTACACAGAGAAGAGAGGGCTGAGGTGGGACTTTGGGATTTTCCTGAGTTGGAATTCAGAATGGTGTAGAGATCGTAAGGACTCATTTCCTGCAGAACAAAATGAGTGTGAGACCGACACCCACACCCGAGCCAACAAAACGTGTGTTCTAAAGGTGGCAGACCTCACTGCAATTTAAAAAATACAAGTTGTTTTTAAAGTGCATCAAAAGAACAAAGTCAGACTGGCTCAACACTCTCCCCCACCATGTTAAGTACCAAAGACATTAGACCCAAGTTAATCCGCTCTTGAGGAAACAGCTCATAATCCGAGAATTTTCTGCCCATCTCACTTGTCATTCAGGGAACGGGAACAATGAAAGATCATTTTAGGACGTGCGGGGGACTGACAGTATATTACCCGTGAGAAGTAAATTACACTAACCTCTCTCGTATAAATAAACCTGAAGTCAAGAATATGACAGTTGATATGGAAATAGTTGTGGCAACGTCAAAAAGCTTGTAACAGAAAAAACTCAACACACATGCTATTTATATAGTCATAACACTTAATAAAAATGTATAAATAATGCCTGAAAATCAATGTAAAAGATCATTTAAAGAGAATCCAGATGCAAAATTCTACAAGAAGCAAATGATAACGAACAACTGGGAAGACGGAGGAAACACAAGAACACTGAAAAGTAAAATTTTATTAATCCTGGTGACCACTGAAGACAAGGGGATTAAAGTGTATTCTTTAAAATATAAGGGTAACCTCCAGTAGAAAGACCACAAGAATCACATGCATTCTAGAATTCTAGGGAAAGAACAACAACAACAAAAGAGTCTATGTAGGGGAATGGGAACATAAGCACACACACAAGAAACTATAATAATCAAAATAATATATGCAGAAAGACAGAATTAAGATTGCACACATAAGCTTAAAGACACCAAAGTTCACCTATTGAAAAGTCACAGACGAAGTGAGAGAGAGGCATGGACATAGATACACTACCAAATGTAAAATAGATAGCTAGTGGGAAGCAGCCGCATAGCACAGGGAGATCAGCTCGGTGCTTTGTGACCACCTAGAGGGGTGGGAGAGGGAGGGTGGGAGGGAGATGCAAGAGGGAGGGGATATGGGGATATATGCATATGTATAGCTGATTCACCTTGTTATACAGCAGAAACTAACACACCTGTAAAGCAATTATACTCCAATAAAGATGTTAAAAAATTAAAAATTAAAAGTCACAGATGAGAAAATATACAGGGGCTTCCCTGGTGGCACAGTGGTTGGGAGTCCGCCTGCCGATGCAGGGGACACGGGTTTGTGCCCCGGTCCGGGAGGATCCCACATACCGCGGAGCAGCTGGGCCCGTAAGCCACGGCCGCTGGGCCTGCGCGTCCGGAGCCTGTGCTCCTCAACGGGAGAGGCCACGACAGTGAGAAGCCCACGTACCGCCCCCCCCCCACAAAAAAAGAAAATATACAGATACATAATTTCCTACTTTACCTAACAGGCAAATAAAGGTAAAACTAATGATAACAATAAAATAATAATGATAGAATTAATTACCATGAAAAATATCTCGAGAATGTGATGAACATATAAAATTATAAACTGTAACCAAAAAGTAACTGGGAAAAATAAATGTTTGAAAATACTCTTGAAATTTTTAACAACAACAACAACAAAAGTAACATACGATATGCACCATCATATGTTAAGGGTACTATCCAGATGCAACAATTATAATAATGTTTTTATTTAAGTAAATTCATATGGATAGTTTCAATATCAATAGTACAAATAGCTAACCTTGTTATGGAGGATCCAAGTTTAAGCGTTCCATTCAAGATAATAAGGAAGGCTATATTATTCACTGATACCTTTTTGAGCAATAAAATTTGAGCTCATGGGCACAACAAATTCCTTTTGCGATGACTGAGAAATTAAATATAAAAGTTTTTGAGAACTAGATGAAAATATGAGTGAATATTTATCTCATATTGCAATACACAATGATCTTTACAAACAGAAAACAAAATAGGTTAAAATTTTCACTACATATGAATTTAACTTTTTGCATTTTAACAAAAACATGGGAAAAAAATTTACTCATTAAACATCTAGGGGAAAAATGGGCAATCTATGTAGTGGAAAAGATTTTGTATGGACTGAATGTTTGCATCTTCCCCAAAATTCATATGTTGAAGTCCCAACATCCAATGTGATGTATTAGGAGGTGGGGCCTTTGGGAGATGACTGGATCATAAGAGAGGAGCCTCCATTGTGAGGTTAGTGTCCCCCTAAGAAGACACATCAGTGCTCTCTCTCCCCTGTGTGATGCCATAAGGACAAGCTAGCCATCTGAAAGTCGGGAAGAGAGCTCCCACCAAGAACCTGACTATGCCAGCACCTTGATCTGGGACTTCCAGTCTCCAGAGCTGTGAAAAATAAATTTCTGTTGTTTAGAACCCCCAGCCTATGGTATTTTGTTATGGCAGCCCAAGCTGACTAAGACAGATGTTAAAATACCTTTAAAAAGCAAAGAATATTCAAGTCACTAGGAAAGTGTTGTAAAACTCTGTACACCAAAAAAGGTGCCAGTAGCTATTTAAAATAATTTAATCTCAATATTATTAACCAAAATAATGAGATATTTCTCATCTATTAAATTCAATAAGCATTAATAGAAATACGGAATAACCAGTGAGTGAGAGATCATGGAAATAAGCCCGTGCATATTCTATTGTTAGGACTTTAGTCAGACTTTCATTCGTATAATGTTCCTGAGTTGAAACTGGAAAAATATATTAAACATAACTCCATGGGGGGACAGGGGAGAGGAGGATTAATGACCAGAACCATCCTATTAAGAGAGAAAGAATTGTGCAGTAAATGGTATCAGGACAACTGGCTAGCAATCTGGGTAAAATAAAAGATTCAGAGTTTCACATCATATCAAACAGTGACTTTAATCCTCAGTGATTTAGTGAATTTAATTAAAAATATAGAATGCCAAGATGAGTGTCTCAACTCTTCAAGGTGAAGGATTTTTAACCTTTTAAGTAGTGGAGGCAAAGAATCATTTTCTATTATAACGATACATAATAATTGTAAGTATATATAATTATATATAAACTAAATCACAAGTTTTTTAGAAACGTATAAAGGTTATCCTAACCCTTCAAGAATTAGCCCAGGTAGCAACGTTACCAGTCGTATTTCTTACAAACGTGAATTCCACTCTTAAACATTTGAACCAACTGTCTTCTCCTACATCAGTGTTTATGTATTTTCACTCAAATTAGGATGTGAATTCCTCCTAAGTAGGAACTGTCTTAGTCATCTTTGTCTACTCTACAGGACACAGCTTTGTAATTAATAGGTGACTTCGGGCTTCCCTGGTGGCGCAGTGGTTGAGAGTCCGCCTGCCGATGTAGGGGACACGGGTTCGTGCCCCAGTGCAGGAAGATCCCACATGCCGCGAAGCGGCTGGGCCCGTGAGCTATGGCCGCTGAGCCTGCGCGTCCGGAGCCTGTGCTCTGCAACGGGAGAGGCCACAACAGTGAGAGGCCCGCGTACCGCAAAAAAAAAAAAAAAAAAAAAAGGTGACTTCTATTTAGATTTAGAAAAAACATTATATATTTATTTTTACTTTATGTTCAACATTTTGCTAACAGTCCATGTCAGAGTGACTCCATTCCCATGCTTCCCTGGAATCCGCTTGGTCCCCTTTCCATAATTATATGGATTTTCTTTTTTTTTTTTTTTTTTTCGGTACGCGGGCCTCTCACTGTTGCGGCCTCTCCCGTTGCAGAGCACAGGCTCCGGACACGCAGGCTCAGCGGCCATGGCTCACGGGCCCAGCCGCTCCACGGCATGTGGGATCTTCCCGGACCGGGGCACAAACCTGTGTCCCCTGCATCGGCAGGCGGACTCTCAACCACCGCGCCATCAGGGAAGCCCTGGATTTTTTTTTTAAAGCCTAGACCTCCGTGACTTTCTAGAGCTCCACTAATGATTACAGCTCCTCCCATGTCCTGCATCCTTTACATCAGTGGTTCTTTTCTCTGGACCATCCGCCCCTCTGTACCAGAAATATTTCACTGTACCTTTTTAACTCTCCTGAAATAAAATTCATAGGTACCATAGTCTACCTACATATATTATTATAAATATTATAGGAAACAATGCCCATTGCAACGCAAAGCAGAAACAAAGACACTATAATTTTTTATAATTCTGTTTTTAAATATATAAATACTTGGGCACGATGACAACAGAGTGCAGAATGAGGTTGTTACAGGGTTTCTCCTGTTTTTAAAGAACAACTTAGATATAGGAGACGTAAGACACTGTTCAAATGAATAATGATACTTGCGAAAAAAACGGACATTTTGAAAACGGATAAGTATGTTGGTGCCTAGTTGTAAATCTACCGAAAATACATAATACCATGTGCAGCCTGATATGTGAGTATCTACCCACAACTCAGGGAGCAAAAGGGGGGTTTTCAAAAATGACGAGATCCTCTCAAGCAGTGAACTCTCAGTGGTATTCCCAACGAACCAAAGTAAAATATTTCTTCAAGTGACCTGCAGGTTGCATTCCTCCAGTACTCAATGTATGTTAGAACCATAAAGAGAATGTCTTGGGTTTCTATGCATAACCAAGTTAGCTTTTGGCTTTGGAGAATCGTATATAACTTTACCCTGTGGGGCATTCAAAAGCTGTGAGTGACCTGGGGCCCTTCTCTATTGAGTTACTTCATTGCCTGTGGAATCCTGCCAGGACTGTGGCAACTAAAGCACCTCTGAACACTATTTCAGAATGTTGCTGTTTCTTCTGATCTTTCTTTTTGTTTACTGGTACCATTTTGAAACACAACTTGCTCACATTCTCAGCCTCTTCCCCCTCTTGTTAGGTCCTTCATCTGCCCCTGTGTTTACCTTTGTATGGATTAACATTTGCAAATGGACTCTATTTTTAGTAACACACATAGATACCTCTCCTCAGCAGGAAATATAGGTGATTTTTTTAACATCTTTATTGGAGTATAATTGCTTTACAGTGTTGTGTTAGTTTCTGCTGTATAACAAAGTGAATCAGCTATACATATACATACATCCCCATATCCCCTCCCTCTTGTGTCTCCCTCCCACCCTCCCTATCCCACCCCTCTAGGTGGTCACAAAGCACCGAGCTGATCTCCCTGTGCTCTGCGGCTGATTCCCACTAGCTATCTACCTTACGTTTGGTAGTGTATATATGTCCATGCCACTCTCTCACTTCGTCCCAGCTTACCCTTCCCCCTCCCTGTGTCCTCAAGTCCATTCTCTAGTAGGTCTGTGTCTTTATTCACGTCTCTTGCCCCTAAGTTCTTCAGATCATTTTTTTTACGATTCCATATATATGTGTTAGTATACGGTATTTGCTTTTCTCTTTCTGACTTGCTTCACTCTGTATGACAGACTCTAGGTCCATCTACCTCACTACAAATAACCCAATTTCATTTCCTTTTATGGCTGAGTAATATTTATAGGTGATATTTTTATTAGCTGAGTTAATATGAATCTAGTCAGAAGGGTTTTGGTAGAAAGAATGCAAGGAAATTCAGCGGATGAAAACTTAAAGAGATATAAACTGATAAGCTCATCTATTTCATTTATTTAATGTGAAATGGTATTAAACGAAGATACATTTTTTAAATCTTGTGTCACAATACACAATGTAATACTTCTGTACGCCAGAATTGCCCGAATGTTCAGTCATCACATTAGAAAAGTGAAACTTACTCGAAAGCATTAGCTATTTGTGTTCTCCTTGCGTAAAGCACTTGCCTCCTCCTATGAATGAACTGGTTCTCATTCATCCAACAAACAGGCTGCTGTTGCATGACTGGCCTGGGGTGACACTTCTGCGGGGATGGAAATCCGGTAATAAACGCCGACTCTATCAGTGCAGTATTGGGTAGCTTGAAGCCTGGGTTTCAAATGCTCCTGGACAGCGGCGGCCGTGTGTTCCTGCTGTGGCTGTGGCTAACATTTCAGGACGGAAGGAACTCATCTGTCCCCACTGATACGGTGCTGACAAGACTTCTCAGCGTCTCCCAACCTATGAATGAGTCCTAATAGAAGGGTGGAATGAAGGCAAATTCCTCCAGCATTTAAACTTGATTACGAATGCTTATCTGCACGATGACAGATGCCAGCCATTCTCTCACAGTCCAAACTGTCACCATACCATGAGCTTTAGGGAGAGCAATTTCATCTCAGATTAGCTCATGGTGGTGAATATTTATTGAGCCCTATCCATGCACGAGGCACTGCACAAAGTGGAAATGCAGAAGCGGACATAAAAGGATCACGCACGTTGCTGTACATGAGGAACTCCTCGGTTATTAGCCATCAAAGGGCTTTCACTCCTCAGCATGAAAGAAACGAGAGCCCTTTCAAGCGTGAGCTGGTCATAGCGCCGCTCAAATGCAGAAGAGACTGCAGAGGAATCACATCTGTCTATTTGGCAGCACAGCCCAAAGGTGGCTGGCACCTTCCCCCAGGCCATACGTGTCATGATGCATCCAAAAGAGCCAAGGCCCTGACAGTGACTGTAAAATAAAAGCTTTGGGGTGCCACAAAGGAGACAGCTTCATCAAGAGATTAGAGAGGGACAGGAGGTAGAGAAAATCCTCCCCTTCTAGAGTCACATGTTTTATTGTTCAGTGAGAAGGAAATCTATTACATCAGCTGAAAGTCTTAGAACATGTAGTTCAAGCACGTGGCTGTCCGTACACCATCTGTACCCCAGCAGTGTTGCCTTCAGCTAAACCGAGGGGCGGCGGTTACGTGATGAGCAACAATCAGCTGGAACCAATGTCAGCAAGCCAATGTGTGCAAGGGAGGAACGGGAGGGTCTCAGCACCACCTGATCTAAGCAGCCCATCGATGTTCCTTTTCCCACCGTGAATAGAAGGTGAGATGGGGTCACCTGCTCTCTCTCCTGCAGCTCCCCTGTAGGCAGCCATGCCTCTGAGGTGGCCACAGGCCAAGAAGCAGAGACCTGAAATGGGGCGTCCAGCCCAACCAGAGAGAAGAGAGATGAGCTCGGGGTCAGGGACATCTGGAAAAGGAGAGAGGGTTCCAAGAGGCACAGAAGACAGGAAAGTAGGGACAAGCAGGTGCCTCTCACAGAAGCAGGGGGTCACAAGCTCACTTCTTTGATAACAAAAATGACTGATTATATTTATGTCTCTCCAGGTCACGTGAGGGAAAATCCTAGAAGCGAAAGTGTTATTTGTTAGCTTTCTGAATAAAGCTAATAAAACCTACAGGTACCAGATTTCCAACTTGAATAAGCCTGGGTGTTTTGGGGTTTTTTTGGTATAGAAATATTTAATTTTTTTAAAAATCAGAATCATAGTTACCAATACTGTTAAGCCACTGACATGAAATATCACCTTTGTTTCATATTTTCTTTATGTGCATATCTGTTGTGAATACGTGTGTGTGTGTGTTGACAAATACAGATAAGCCTTAAGAAGTTCTTAGGATTTTGTTAGGTACAAAGAATCTGGAGATTAATGTGGGGCCTACTAACATCTGTATAATACTGAGTCTTATACAGTCTTATATCCCCTACGGAAGGATAAAATATCTATTCTTCTTTTCATCTTCCACTAAACTTTCATCATTTTCTCTGGGTGTTTTTCTTGTTATTTGTTTTTTGGTGTTTTTTTTTGGTCATACTCCAAAAATTGATGCTGAGATACAATGGGTGGGAGATGATCTAGCTTTTTTTTTTTTTTTTTTTTAGGTAATTGCATTAGAAATGTAAATTATTATGAAAATAAAGCTATTTTAATTTTCCCCCATATCTCTTCAATCTAGGTGAAATATTTCTCTCATGGTCTTTGTTGTGCTGAGTTTTGTCACTCTATGTGCCTTAATTACATCGTAGGATAAATTATGTAGCAGCAGAAATAAAAATGCAACTATACATGGAAAACCCTCCCAGTCTTGGTCACTCAGAATTCAGCACTCCACTTGTGCGCCGGGGGCCGCCAATACACTTGTCTTCCACGTGGGTTTCACTGTTCCTCACCTCAGCTCACCACGTCTAGATTGGTATCATTTGCTGAATCGTCTTTTCTTTCTTTTACCCAAGACATCCCATGGAATCTCATTATTAAACTGATTTCGTTCTTATCTTTAGGGCTGCCAGCTACAAACTGGCACTTGCCATCTGCCTCTACAAGGATGAGGTCACTGGTGACTGCAGTCGCTGACCTCTAACACCCCCTGAAAGGAGTTCAGGGCAGAGATCAGAAATGAGGCATTTGTGCTCTGGAAAAACTGGCAGAACAGGCCTGCAGAAAGTTAGATCTTTTCAGGAGAAGATTTTATGAGCCCAATTTCGTGCATCTTCTCATATCTAGAAAAGCGCTAAAATCATTAATGGAGACGTCTGCCCCTCGTGACCGGCAGCAACGTTCCGCCAAAATGTACGCTTTGCTGCACATATCCTCCGTCACTAAAATCACACGTGCACTGGCCTCCGCTCTCCCTCCTCGGAGCAGTTCCTCAGAGCCATCTGAGAGGCTGTATCCCAGCTTACAGTCCTCATTTTGCCCAAAATAAAACTTAACTCACAGCCCTTACGTCGTGCATTGTTTTTCAGTCATAGTCTCATTTGCTCATAAATCTAGTTTAGCGCAAACTTATATTCACGCCTAACCAAAGCCTGCCTTCATACTCTTATCTACCCACTTTCCATGGTCGCCTCTGATACCTGAGAAAGGGAAGGTGGACAAAAGGAAACTTAGAACAAAGTGAAATTCCTTGTTCCCGTGAAGCTCCTTCTCTTGTTAACTTCCATTAGTCTCATATCTGCCTGTAGTTTTTCTCCAGTTTTTTTTTTTTTTTTTAAGATGTTGGGGGTAGGAGTTTATTAATTATTTATTTTTGCTGTGTTGGGTCTTCGCTTCTGTGCGAGGGCTTTCTCTAGTTGTGGCGAGCAGGGCCGCTCTTCATCGCGGTACGCGGGCCTCTCAACTATCGCGGCCTCTCTTGTTGCGGAGCACGGGCTCCAGACACACAGGCTGAGTAGTGGCTCACGGGCCTAGCTGCTCCGCGGCATGTGGGATCCTCCCAGACCAGGGCTCTAACCCATGTCCCCTGCATTAGCAGGCAGATTCTCAACCACTGCACCACCAGGGAAGCCCTTTTCTCCAGTTTTTATCTTCGGGGTTCGTGTGTTCTCTTTTTTAAAATTCTTAACCCTCTGCAGCAAGAGTTGCCAAGAGCTGTCATCTTCATGTAGCAATCAGATTGGCTTCTTCAGACTTCCTCGGGTATTTCTTTGATTCCAGAACCATTTTAACACTCGCCTAACCCCCAAAGATTTCTTCTTCAGGGGAATGAAGGAGCCACTAGGTGAGAACTAACTTGAAAAGCATTTCCCAAACATTTTTTTTCCTCTGTTGAGCAAACAATTGAGTAATAGCAACCTTAAAAGCCAAATAAAGGTTTCCAAAATAAATGCTTGCTTTGCCAGAAAATATGTGTAAAGGTATTTCAATAGCTGCAATAAAACAAATACTTGCATGATGGGTAAACAACACATCAGAAATATTTTTGCATTCCTTTCTGAGCACCTGTGGTTACTCAAGCTTCACGTCTGACCTGTCCAAGGACTCAGGAGATACTGGGGGAAAGTATTTTTCCTTCCTCCCTACCACATACAGTGAATTTAGTTAAAAAGTATTTCGTTTGCCAAGAGGATTTTTCTAGTTAATACACACCCATTTCAAATTGTGTGCAGTTCCTTGCAATTCAGTCCTCACAGTGGCAATGTGACAGAAAAGGATTGAAAAAAGTAGAAGTTGGCGCCACTGAAAAGCAATTACAGCAGGTAATTTGATTTGACTGTGAAGTGCCTCGGGAAAAAAATATTCCCACCTAAATTCCCATCAGGAATGTGCGCTGTGCTCACTGGTTATCACCAGCACAGTGTCATTTTGCTGACTGCAGTTCCAGACAATTCATCCTTCTATGTGACAAGAAATCTATCAACATCTAGTCAGGGATACAACAGTTGCCTTAACTGACATGAAAAAGGTTGATTCGGTGTCTAAACTCTCATGAAGTTTAACAAAAAATAAATGTCATCCCTATGGCACCTACTTTAAAATGGGTTATAGTGAAAAAATATATCTCCAGAAATTCTTAAAATTTAACCTTATCTGGTCTACTTTTCTCTGGAAACTAAAACTTACAATCCCATACATTTAATACTGTTGAAAATTCTACTCGAATAGAAATCTCAATTATAATTCCACCGATAGTTTCTAAATGGCAAGATTTAAAAATTATATAAAAATTCTACAATTTGCTTCAGTGGTTCTCAAGCAGAGTCACGTCTGTTTGTCTCCTATCTTCCTAAAGAAACACTGAGGAAGCTCTTACTCCAAGACATCTCGCTTCGATGAATCTTCCAGAAAAAAAACGATTCAAACGTTAAGTGAAATTAAATCAGAAATATTCAACTTCTGTTCAATTTCTTTTAAAGTACTACATGGACTTCAAAGTCAAAGGTGAAATCTACATGACAAATGAGTTAGCCAGTCAACCTGCATTCTAGGCATGACGGGTACTTGTCAAATGGAGGAATTGATGTTTCTCATCTCTAAAACTTTGACAGAATGATTGTATTACAGACTCTAACCTTGGTTGCTTATTGAAGTAGCATCACGTAAAGAGCTAACCTTATATAAAAGAAGAGTGTTAAAATTGGGGGCCACCTTAATCAAATCAGCAGCAGCAACGGGACTGATGAAAATAATGTGCCTTCTGACAGAGTGCAATGAAAAGAACAGTGCCTCACTTCTGTGCTACCCCTGGCAAAGACGTGCAGCCCAGACGTAACCATGAGGAAATACCAGATAAACCCAAACGGAGGGGCATTCCATGAGATGACTGGCTTGTAAATTTCAACTGTGCCAAGATCAAGAAAGTCAAAGAAAGATGAGGAACCAGATCAAAGGCGAGTAAAGGGACATGACGACTCTCGGCAGTGCGTAATTCTAACTGGCTCCTTGTGCTCTAAAGGACACTATTAGGACAACCGGTGAAGCTTGAATGGGGTCTGATCATTAGAAGGTAGTAATGTATCTGTGTGAGTTTCCTGATTCTGGTGCTTGTACTCTGTCTACATACTACAGACATGCACACTACACTCTTCAGGGTCCAAGGTGTCAGATGGGTAACTTTCCTCCAAAGAGAAAGTTCTTTGTACTCTACTTGCAACTTTTCTATAAGCTGGTGATTGTTTCAAAATAATATGTGTAATATTTCTCAAAAAATATATATATATATAATCTCAAAAAATATATACATATAAATTATTGTTTTGGGGCCTCCCTGGTGGCACAGTAGTTGAGAATCTGCCTGCTAATGCAGGGACACGGGTTCCAGCCCTGGTCTGGGAGGATCCCACATGCCGTGGAGCAACTAGGCCCGTGAGCCACAACTACTGAGCCTGCGCGTCTGGAGCCTGTGCTCCGCAACAAGAGAGGCCGCCATAGTGAGAGGCCCGTGCACTGCGATGAAGAGTGGCCCCCGCTTGCCACAACTAGAGAAAGCCCTCGCACAGAAACGAAGACGCAACACAGCAAAAATAAATAATTAATAAACTCCTACCCTCAACATCTTCTAAAAAAAAATTATTGTTTCAAAATTATGTCTATGTACCTTTAAGTTGTATCAACTCAACCCCAATGTAACCACACACTGTTCAAGAAAAAAAATTTAAATTAGCCACACCACAAAATTTAGAAACCAATATGAAAGGTGCTCACTTAAGGTTACACCAGTAAGACTATCTCACTTACCACTGAATGAGGCAGGTACTTCATAATAGCCAATAGGCAGAAACAACCCAAATGCTCATCAGCTGATGAATGATAAACAAAATGTGATATATCCATACAACGAATATTTTTCAGCCATAAAAAAGAATGGACTTGTGATACATGCTATAACGTGGATGAACCCTGAGAACACTATGCTAAGTGAAAGAAGCCAGGCACATATATGATTCCATTTGTAGGAAATGTACAGAATCAGGAGATCAATAGAAACAGAAAGTAGCTTAGTGGTAGCCTAGGGCTACTTGGGGGCTGAAGGCACTGGGAATCATAGATGAAGGATACAGGACTTCTTTTTGAGGTGATAAAACTATTTCACAATGGACGGTGGTAGGGTTTCCCTGGTGGCGCAGTGGTTAAGAATCCATCTGCCATTGCAGGGGATACAGGTTTGATCCCTGGTCCGGGAGGATCCCACATGCCACCGAGCAGCTAAGCCCGTGTGCCACAACTACTGAGCCTGTGCTCTAGAGCCCGCGGACCACAACTACTGAGCCCGCATGCCACAACTACTGAAGCCCGTGTGCCTAGAGCCCATGATCCGCAACGAGAAGCCACCGCAGTGAGAAGCCCGCACACCACAACGAAGAGTAGCCTGTGCTCATCGCAACTAGAGAAAGCCCCGCGCACAGCAACGAAGACCCAAAGCAGCCAAAAATAAATAAATAAAATCAATTTATTAAAAAAAAATACACTATGCTAAAAAAAAAAGGACTGTGGTAATGGCTGCACAGATTTGTGAATATATTAATAAAACACTGAACTGTACACTTCAACTGGGTCAATTTTATAGTATGTGAAATATATCTCAATAAGGCTATTAAAAATAGGGTCAGGCTATATTTCTTTTCTCCTAAAAAATTTGTAAATTACACAATGTACTCTGTTTATCCACTTGTTCATTTATTCTGCAAATACCGTGCAACTGAATACTGCTGAACTCAAACACGGGTAAGAACAGACACAGCGAAGTGGCTGCCGAACATTCCTTCCTCTGTCACTATTCACGTTTATAAGTTACTCATGAACATGAATGGGCACATGAACATGAATGAGCACAGGTGAAGAGAACCACGTATACGGACTAGGCTCACAATCTTGGGTATCCACAGTACCGTTTAAACCTTTGTTTATTGAAGAGGGACAGCTTAGTGCATTCACTTAAACAACCTGCACCTTTAAATTGTGGCTTGACAAAACTGCCACATTCCCAGGGTATGAAATATTTGGAAATCTACTAAATACTACTGTGTTCTTGGTTTAAGCCACACGTACATAAAAACATACAGTTGTAGTGATTATGGTATCAGATGGACCCATTCTCCCAAATCCTGTTGTCCACATCATTCTTTCTTTCACACTCCCCTTTCTCTGTCTCTCCCGCCATTTTTCAAATACACTGATGAGGGTACCAGAAGCACATTTCTTTGGAAATTTGATTTTGATTTCTTCTCTTATTTTAGGAATGTAGCCTCCAGAGAAATTTGTTTTAGCTTCCTCTTCCTCAAAGGCTACTATGACCAAGTGAGTGAGTGTCATTTTTCTCTCAGAGTCTCAGATTTAAACCAATGGTTCTCTAAATCTAGTCTTCCAATCAGCAGAAACAGCGTCATCTGGAAGCGTGAGAGAAATGCCGATCACTGAGCTCCACCCCAGACCAACTAAATGGGAAGCTGGGGGCGCGGCCAGGCAACCCGTGTCTTCACAAGTCGTCCAGGTCATCCGATGAACTCTAAGGTTTGAGAAACAATGACCTGGATCATTACTTCTCCAAGTCAAGTGTGTGTAGATGTCACCTGGGAACTTGATGAAAAGGCAGGCTCCATCCTGATTCAATAGGTTCTGCTAGGGCACAGAAATCTGAGTTTTTGGAAGAGCTCCACTTGCTTCTAGCTTAGGTCATTGGGGCATGGGGGCATGGTGGGCAAGGTCAGGGTCACTCTCTCTGATGCATCAGTGTTTACGAGAAATCTCACCACATCACAGTGTGGCTTAAGGAATGGGATTCATTGGGAAACGGGGCAAGTTCCAAAGCCTAGGGCAGTGAGAAAAGAGAAGCCATTGCTTCCATCCACTCGTCATCCTCCAGAGAGATGTTCAGAGGCCAGCATGGCTGGACACACAGTTTGGGCACTTATAGCCCCTCCTGTCATGAGGAGCTGAGTGTGTGTGCAGCCCTCCCAGCCCCCCACACACACACTGGGGAACGGAGGGAGAAGCCCTTGGATCCCACTGTCCATGCAATCCAGAGAGACCAGTGAGGGCCACACTGAAAGCTCAGCTCGTTGCACCGCAAACGTCTACAGACCACGGTTGGAGAAGTGCCTTCCTAGACTAGTATGCAAGCTCTGACCTTCTGGATTTCCTTAATACGTGGCTTTTTCCACCTCCCATCCTAGAGGAAAACAATTATTGAAGTGCCTTACTTGTGAGATTTCATTTCCTTTCCAACCCTGATCACAGGCTCCCTCCTACAAAGGGAAGGATGTGAGGTCACGGATGTGTTGATTAGCTCTATGGGGGAACCCTTTCACCATCTACACGTACACCAAATCATCACCGTGTACCCTTTACATATCTTACAATTCGATTTTTCAACCATACCTCAAAAATACTGAAAAAAAAGAAGAGGAATCCAAGTTAGAAGCACTCCTAAAAGATTTGGTCCCAACATGGCTCGGTAGATACACTATATATTAAATTCATAGAGTCCGTATCTTCAAATGAAATTGCAGAAGAGGGTTAGGAGAGCCAGTAAAATGCAGACACAGCCTGGACACATGAAGCCTTGGGGTGACGTGTCCCGACTGAGGTTACCAGTAGAAGGGCTTCCACAACACAGCCAGCAGCCCAACACAGAGCCTCAGGTGCTCAAGATGGGGATGGGGGTGAGGACGGAGGGTTGACACAGATGGGAAAGGGCAACCCATCCCGTACCACAAAGCCACCAGACGCCTGATTCCCAGGCTGCTTTGTTGAGGGCGTACATGAAACATCTTTGCACAGACGGAGTGTGTTCTCTACTGGGGCAGGGTTGAAAAGACAGGAGATAAAATGAGGGCCTCCACCCAGTTCTCGGAACCTCAGGATTCTGTTCATCCTCCCACTGCGGTCGGGCAGGCGAAGTCATACTTGCATTTGAATCCCAGCACAGGAGACTGAAAACGACAAGCATTCTTTTTTACTTGAAGGGGGAATTCAAGTTGGTAACAATATTCCAACTAGGGTCTTTCCAAGGGGACGGACTCCAAGGTTTTGAGCGTAGGATTAAGTTCCTCAGTCCTGCAAGGTGCTACAGGGTGAACCACTTGCCAAAATGTTTACTCTTCCAGCTGACGGGAGAAAAGTCCTAACGCCTGTCAAAGGGGGACTGGCACGATTCCCTCAGAACCACACAAGGATCAAGGCACCCTTCCCCACATCTTCCACTAGAGACCAGCAATTTAGCTACATTTAGGACAAGTCAACATCACTTTTGCCTTATTAACTTTGTAATAATAATAATAATAAATGAAGCCCAGAAAGCTAAAACATTATTTTACTATTTGGATACCGTTTTAAAAATACACACTAAAAGTAAGAATCTGGTGTTCAATAGCAGAAGTTCAAACTATATATATATATTTTTAATAAAGGACCAAGATCAGCTGCTAGTATATTACCACAAACAAAACATGTTTGTGGCCACATTATGGAAAATATGTTTTTTAAACATTAAGTCAAGAAGCCTAGTATTAAACTTATAACCAGAGGGCAGGGCAAACCCAGTACCAGTGCCTAGATTGGTCTTTTATATTGTAGGACAGTGCCCCCTGCAGGAACAACAAATATCCTTTACTTCACAGTAAAGGTTTTCAGCCACCTAAATTTTCTGTGTTAGGTTTGATTACTTAGTAAAGTAACAGACAGGTGAGAAGTCTTGTTAGGATATTTCATACTGAAATCATACTGTGTTTGTAGCACTAATTCAGATCACATACGATGTGCAAAAACAAATCTTTAGTTTCTTCCTAAGAAGAAAATATTAAACCGCATTATAAAAATTTCCACAAAGGGAAGCTGTTTGCCAAGCATACATAATAAATAGATCAAATCACCTTTAAAGCAATTAAAAAACACAAACTAAAGTTTACCACTACATGCCATGTCTCTTCACTGTGCAGTGGGGAAATGAATCCCACAGTCAGAAAACTAATTAAAATATATCATAGGGGACTTCCCTGGTGGTCCAGTGGTTAAGAATCCGCCTTCCAATGCAGGGGATGCGGGTTCAATCCCCGGTCAGGAAACTAAGATCCCACATGCCGCGCGGGGCAAGTAAGCCTATGCGCTGCAACTACTGAGCCCGTTAGCTCTGGAGCCCATGCACCACAACTAGAGAAGCCCGCGTGCCACAATGGAGATCCTGCGTGCTGCAACCAAGACCTGACACAGCCAAATAAACAATTAATAAATAAATATTTAAAAAAAAATAAAAATAAACTACATCATAGTGTATTTCCGCCTATTTG
This sequence comes from Mesoplodon bidens, assembly GCF_964165515.1. Taxonomy (NCBI): domain Eukaryota; kingdom Metazoa; phylum Chordata; class Mammalia; order Artiodactyla; family Ziphiidae; genus Mesoplodon; species Mesoplodon bidens. The sequence continues at coordinate 48,724,372 of NC_138180.1, forward strand.
TTCTCGCTTTAAAATAACACTTTATCTAAAGTTATATGTTTACCAATGAATTATCCCTACGTTCTATTTATGATAGATAAAATAATCCCACAAATCCAGTCTATCCTGAGCAAGCACAGTTAAATTCTGAAAGGGGTGGGGAATAAAGAAATTAACAGTAAAAAATAGATATTAAATAAAGAATTAGATATCTTATTGTCAACTAAATCGACAATAACAAAGTACATAATCATCCAAAATATTTCTCCTTAGGAATTACTTTCAGAGAGTACAGGTGCTGTAGACTGAGTTCTCTGGAAGCAGACACTGAGATGGATCCAGCAGGGGGGTACTGTCAACTGAAATTTTAAAAACGCACACCGTGAGAGCTGCGAGTTTCAGTTTTATTCAGGGGCTGTACTGAGGACTACAGCCGGACAACAGCGTCTCGGGAGCTCCGAGGGGAAGCTCCAAAGAGGCAGTGGGATAAGCCAGAGTATATGTGATTTTCTGAGGAATACACACAGTCAAGCACACCTCTCGGGAGGTGGCTACTGCTGGTCACGAGGAACAGCTATCTCCGCCAATGATTTCCGTGCTTTTCTAGGTGTCGGTTGATAATTGTTTTCCTGAGATCTCTCTAACTACCGAAGGGCTTGGTGTATCCCAAGCACAGATCACCTCGGGCTGGTTTTCACCCTGAAGCCCTTTCAGCGTGCACTGTTGGTCAACTACGGCAGTGGTTCATGACTTAACGCTTGCAGAACCCAAGCGTGAGCATCCGTCTTTGTTTTACAGTATGACTTACGGATCGACACACGTGGAGAGGAGGGGGGAAGCAGTTGGTGGCGGAGGAGAAAAGCTGAGCTGCCAGGCAGCCCTGACCAAGCTCTGGCCGAGCCCCGGGAGTGCAGGAGCGGATACACCTGTGACAGTTGTCTCGTGCCGCCCTGGAGTGCTGGGGCTTTCTATCCCTACCCCAAACACTCTTTGCATGGGGGTCACCCCGGGAAAGATAAGCACTTGAGCAAAAGGATGCTCTGTAGCTGAAGCAACTCCCTCCTAACCACCACTCCCCACCACCCACGCTGGTCTGCAAGACCTCCCTAGAAGGGGCATCTGGGCGGACTGCTGCGAGTCCCCGAGTCCACCTCTGCTACCCATCCCTGCTCAGGGACCACGTCTGCCTCTTCTAGATCCTGGATCCTCCTCCCAGAGGAAATTTAGCACAAAGCCAGTAGGACGAACCCCAGCCCCAAGTGCTGCATCTGACCTTAGACACGCCCACCCTCCGCGACCACCTCTGCTGGCCGGCTAGCTGCCCTGATGGAGCAACACAGGTCCTCATCCCTGAGGGGTAGGAGCCCAGACACGATGTTCTTCTAAATGCAGTCTTGTTGCACGTCTTCATTTCGGGGAAAATAAGTCACTTTGGAGACACACCTCTTTCTCCCTCCCTCACCGGGTTAACAGCCACCCTATCTCATCTCATGACGAAGGTCTCCTCTTCTTGACTACTGGAAGCAGAGAGCCTCAAGTGCCCAGGCAGCAGCTGTGGCTCATCCTCTCACTGGATTCTTCCTTGTACCCTGACAAATGTGTAGCGTCTTTGGCGACCAGCGCCTGTAATCCTGCAAAGCTGAGCACTACAGGGGCAGGAAGCATAGAGTCCCCCGGTGGATCGGGAGAAGTGATCGTTAAGTGGGGACCTTCCTGCTTTTACTCCTGGTTTCAGGATGTGTGTCATCTCATCGGAGACACAGTACCATATCCAGTCTTTGACTGTGTATACCACATACTGACGGACAGCAGCCCATCGTCGCAGGCAGCCTCACTGCCTGCCGTGAATTGATCTCGTCCTCTGACACCTTGCATTGTCCAGCTTCTATGGGACACGGGGTCAGGCTTTAGCTTCTTATTCCCGAGTTTGTCTCTTCTCAGATTCCTGCCCTGACGCTGTTTTCCATTTTTTTGCTCATAGAATCAGGGCCACGGCCGACAGCTGTGCAATGCTGCATTGCCCAGCACCAGGGGGCGCACTTTATAAAGGATTATCTATGTGAACAGCTGGTGCAGCACGATGCCATCTCTATTCAATAAAAAGAACATCTCAAAGTCCATCACCGTGGCTCAGAGATGCTTTTTTATATTGAGAGTTGGTGTTTGGAGAGAAAGAAATGAACATCATCAGTGATTTTCACCAGGACAAACTGTTATCTAATATTTGACTACTGGAAACGCTATACAATTTATAAATCATTCATATATAACTAAAGAAACACCAACACATTAAAAAAATCATTTAAAAAATCCATCATAAAAAAATCAGGGGCTTCCCTGGTGGCGCAGTGGTTGAGAGTCCGCCTGCCGATGCGGGGGACGCGGGTTCGTGCCCCGGTCTGGGAAGATCCCACATGCTGTGGAGCGGCTGGGCCTGTGAGCCGTGGCCACTGAGCCTGCACGTCCGGAGCCTGTGCTCCGCGGCGGGAGAGGCCACAGCGGTGAGAAGCCCGCGTACCGCAAAAAAAAAAAAAAAAAAAAAAAATCAATAAAAAGTCATTTAAAAATCATTTAAAAAATCATCATTAAAAAAAAATCAATATGCCACTAGTGTGAAAAAAAAGAGTTTTTCTGAAGGTCCATTCTGTGAGACCATATGTTTTAAACAGAAAAGATGGGAAACTGCCTCTCTTTATGTTTTATAGTTTCCATCTCCTATGCTTTTTCCTCTCTGATGGTTTGTATGGGTCATAAAACCTTTGAGAAATTTGAAATACTGAGGTGCTTTCCCTGAGAAAGTGTAATGATGGACATGCACACACAGTTTTCAGGTGTTTACGACCTCCCTAAAGACCATGCACAGATTTGGGGAGATGCTCTGGGTGTTAGAATTTGGTAGCCAGGGTGCAGTGGAACACTCACTGAGTCTGGGTTCAAAACCTGGTGGTGATCCTGGTTCTGCCACTTACTGATGGCACGGCCGTGTGTAAGGCAACACTCTCAGGGAGATTTTGTCAACTGCAGCATGAATATAAGTATTTTACGTAATTATACTGTACACAGTGTTTATGGACATCACATGAGAACACAAAGAGGAAAACCTCTGCACAAAGCTGGCTGCTTAACTTTTTTTAAAAAGTCAGATTAATAATAATGTTGTTTATGTAATACTTATCACTATGATTCTCTACAAACAGTTGCCTTCCTCTAATCTCTTCTATGCTTATTGACTGGACCCATCAATCCCCAAAACAGTTAGACCTTTCTCATAAAATGAATGAAGTGTTTGCCTTTAAGATATTTTCCCCCCCATTAAATTTGGTGAAAAAACCTTAATAACATCCACATTGGATTTAGGCACCTGTGTGCCTAAAAATACAGAAAATTTGATTGTGCATATGCCTTGATGGGCTATTTCAGGGCTACACACGTCTAAAGGTACGCAGTATGAACTGTAAAAGTGCTGGTGAAAAGCCAAGAAGATCTCCACAATTAAAGAGCCGTTGGTAGGAGAGAGATGCTGATATTTGATGAAGTTTCCTCTGGTAACCACAGCTTAGCTATATTAATTCAACGAACCAATTAATTAATGCATATTCTTTGGACATCCACTAGATTCAAGGTACCATCATAGATAAGCTATGAGGGTACACTGACGTAGGAGACACAGAGCCGCCCTCAAATATTTTACAAGAAGCCTCTTTCCAGAGATGCCCCATGCTCAGTCACTCACAATGAACACCGGGTGGGGTAGGGAACTGTGTGCTGTGCTGGGGAGGACTGGGACAGTCAGAGCTTCCACTCCCCGCACACACACACACACGCGCGCGCGCACGTGTGCGCGTGCTCTGGCAGGCCTACAGGGAGCTTCAGCTGGCAGCTGGGACAGAGGCTGGAGCTAGAAGCAGAAAGGAAGACTAGCTGGAAGAAGCTGGATCATTCCTGGCACAGGGAACCAGAGAAGGGATGGAGAAAGAACGGCAGGAAGGTGGGACAAAGGGAGGCCTCTTGACGGAAGTAAGATACCTTTGCATGCTTAGTCCACTGGACGGATGGAAAGGGGATTAATGAAATAGTATTTGCAGGAGTTTAGAGATCTTTGCAGTCTGAGAGAGAGAGAGAGAGAGAGAGACAGAAGAGAGAAGAGAGAGGTTTCACATTAACTCCAGGATCTGAGAGCCACTGGACTCAGGAGAAAGCACTTGAGTAGTTACTGACGCTTCACCGTGAACTTGTTTGCCAAAGCTTGCTCTGCTGAGAGAGCTAACCTGTACACAAGTCCCCAGAGCTGCACTGGGTTTGATTTGAGATATGACTTGAGAATCTAGGCTCAGCATCCCTGAAGTCTCACGCCCTGAAGTCACTCTTCTGAGGCACATATGAGATTTCTATCATAAGAAGAAAAGTGACCTATGCTGCACAGAAGAGTTCCAAGTTCCAGATGTCTGCTGTAAGTTATGTATCACTGTCAACCACTGCTTTCAGGGAGAGTCACATGCAAAGGTCAGGGGCCGCAGGCCATCCTTTCGTGAAAATTCTCTGGGGCACCAGGGCTTTGAGAGGGTGTGGTGGAGACAGTGCCTGTGTCACAGCAAATAGGAAGATGAGTTAGAGGACTTGGAATCTTTTTGTTTTCTGATAAGCAAAAAGGCTTGAACATAATAGAAGAGGTTGAGAAGAACTTAGAAAGGAACATTTTGCCTATTAAGTCCATGCCACAGCCAATTTCACATATTTAATTCTCTCACTTCAGTATAATGTGAATGTATTTGTCACCTCCCCAATTGAGCATCTACATTCGCTACATTTGACAAGATGTTTGCAAAAAGTCTTTACATGTATCCATCTCTTCACAGAGTTTCTAACCGGTGATTCGTACCTTGCCGTCCCCAAAGATTCAGGCAACTGTGGTTCATCCCTTCTTGGTTACAAACAGATGGTTTTCACCAGCTCAGAGTTTTGCTATCTCTAGAATGGTTTTTGAAAAGTACAGATCTGTTACTTACAGGGAAGACACCCTGGAATGATTTCCATATCCATAACAAGAGTGTTGGTAAAAGGGGGTGAAAAATTGAACACAAATTTCTTTTCCTTTGCTGTAAACACTGAACAAGCCCAGAATATTTTCTATAAAAACAGACATTTAATTTAAGAGGCGTTATCATGAATCCCATTTTCTTACCCATAAAATACCGCCTCCAATCACGGTTTAGGGGAGGAAAATATTTGATAATCTGCATTCAACTTAGTCCTATGCCCTAAAGTTTAAACAAATCATCAGCATCTCGGACAAAGGCAAGATGAGAGTAGTGAGGTTTTTTAAATCTCCATAAATCCTTTTCCAAAAATAGAAAGAGCAACTGAAAACAGAAATGGATACTGTATTGATTTCCTATTGCTGTTGCATCAACTGGCCAACACATTTCATGGCTTAAAACAACCCAAGTTTATTATCCTATAATTCTGGGGATCAGAAGTCTGAAAAGATCTTATTGTCCTAAAATCAAAGTGCTGGCAAGGCTGTATTTCTTTCCAGAGGCTTTAGGGGAGGGTCACTTCCTTCACTTTCTTTAAAGTCTGATCACTTTGTTAGAATACATCTTTATGTGTATCATTTGGGGATTGGTTTTCCTAGCTATCACGTGTACCTTTCCGATGTGGAGATTCAAACCATCCTTTATTTCAAGAAAACATCCTTGAATTATCCGTTTTAGTATTGTTCCATTCTATCCCCACATGTTTTATCTCTTGAAGATTATCATGAAGGGTAGGCAATGCCCTCAGCAATGGTTTCATCTCTTGAAGATGAAATACATGGCAACAGAAAGGAATTAATAGTAAAAATTATTCAAATAGTAGTCTAAAAGAAAAATAAATTAATAAAAAAAAATAATAAGCCACGTACAAATAGCTAAATCAGGTTAAAATCCAAGCAGATGCTAATTACTGGAGATGACCTGGTGGCCCTCAGTTGTCAGGGACAAGGAAGCCCTGAGGGTCAGACCTCTTACGGTGGAGGCTCAAAGAGAAGAGACCCTTGGAATTGACCTCCATCTCACCTGTGCGGATTTCATTTGCATCTTACGCAGGTGCAAGTCGTTATTCCAGGGCTACTCAACGTATTTTTCATTACTTTTGACACAAGAACATCATCAAGGCAGGAGCTCCCTAACCTAAGAACACCCCAGCCAGGGCACCTTGTACATGGGGCCACCCAGCTTGAACTGAGCCAGAGAAAAGCAATGACAGAGGTCGGAGCGGTTCTGCTGCATGCCCTGTTACAGATCCTTCTGTCTCCAGACGAGCCCACAGACTACATCAGATGTGCAAGCCTCACAAGACCTCTACCTCACTCTCCCCGGGGCCAGGCCAGATGGCAGGGAGATGAGATGCTATCTCTCCGTCTTTCTTTCTCAGTCACTTGTCAAGTGTAAGCCTTTTGCATGTTAGTCCCCAAGTAACTGAGAGCAGGACAGTGGCCAGGTGTGGCCCATCCTCTATAGCTCCCTCCCAACTAAGAAACGAGACGCTCTGAAGGTGTCCACGGCGAACACCTGGCAGGGTACCGGGGGCTGCAAGTTTGGCAGAGGGAGGAAACGGCTGAGAATCCTCCGTCCCCCAAATCTCTTTGCGTTCTCCCTAGATACCGGCCTACACCACCTCCTGAAAGCTCCCCAGAGAGGCCCTGCCACACAGGAAAGCTCCGCTAAGCCAGCGTACGTTTTTTAGGACACCTGGAGTTGACAGGCCTCTCTGTCTGAAAGGCCAGCAGGAGACTCTCCCTCTCGGCAACAGCTTCCTCATTTCGGATGCTGTAAAGGCACCTGAGAATAAAGAGCACCCTCCCGTGCCAGCTCACGTGTCTTCACTGCAGCTCTTTCTCCTATGCACGTGCTTGCGGAGTGTGAGCTCTCAGTGGGGTTACCCTGCTCCTCTATCTCTCATCCTCATACCTAAAGGAAACCTAGAGAGATTATTTTTAAATTTTGTTTCGTATTTATTTATTTATTTTTTTTGGCTGAGCTGGGTCTCAGTTGCAGCATGCGGGATCTTTCGTTGCGGCATGCGGGCTTCTTCAGTTGCGGCATGCATACTCTCAGTTGTGGCATGCACACGGGATCTAGTTCCCCGACCAGGGACGGAACCCGGGCCGCCTGCATTGGGAGGGCGGAGTCTTACCCACTGGGCTGCCAGGGGAGGCCCCAGAGAGATGACTGGGAGTGCAGTGTCTGCCAATCTATCGTTCTAGAGATTGACAACATAAATCTAATTGGAATCCACATAAAACCTACTGGCGTTCTGCTCTCCCAACATTTCATCATGGGAGCCTCTGCACAGCCTCAATAATCACCCTCAATATATTTGCAATCCAAGAAATACTACACTTCTCCCAGTACTCCATGACTTCTTTGTTAAAAGTGTAGCCATGCAACGAGTGAAGGGATATGGGAACAAATGTATATGTATAACTGATTCACTTTGTTATAAAGCAGAAACTAATACACCATTGTGAAGCAATTATACTCCAATAAAGTTGTAAAAAAAAAAGTTTAAAAAAATGTCACCTAGGGCTTCTCTGGTGGCGCAGAGGTTGAGAGTCCGCCTGCCGATGCAGGAGACACGGGTTCGTGCCCCGGTCTGGGAAGATCCCACATGCCGCGGAGCGGCTGGGCCCGTGAGCCATGGCCGCTGAGCCTGCATGTCCAGAGCCTGTGCTCTGCAACGGGAGAGGCCACAACAGTGAGAGGCCCGCGTACAGCAAAAAAAAAAAAAAAAAAAGTCACCTAATCAGAAAAAAAAAAAAAAAAGGTGTAGCCATGGACGTTCTCAAGTGCGTACTTTGCGATTTGAGCAAACTGCCTTTACACAATCACACTGGGGTTTATTTGCGTGAATCCCTTTGCTCTGGGTGCCTCTCCCTACCCCGCAATGGTATGTGGGTTTCACTCCCCTCCCTTTCTCACCAAGAACCGCCCAGCGGGCCCCACTCAGGGCTGCCCTGACCCACCAAGCCTTGCCTACCCTCCTCCTCTCACTCTCTCTGCCTGGCATCTGGCACCAGCAGCCCCTCCTATGATCCCATTTCTCCACACCCTCCCCCCTCAGAGGCTACCTCGTGAATTCTAGGGTAAGAGGACCACACTAGCTCCCGGACACCCTGCCTGCCTCTGGCACCAGTGTCCTGGGGAATAAGCTCTGTGGCCACGAGGAAGCTGAGGCAGAAAGGAGTTTGTCTTCACGCTCTCAGCCAACTTATGGGGGGCTTCCTGGTTCCCAGTGGTAAAAGGATCACTCAGGGCTGAGACGGAGAAAAGATGTTAAGGAAGAAAGAAGTCCTGCTGGATCCTTTACGAGCGGACAAGGAAGTTAGGAAATGTCAAGAACTGATGTGCCCTATCCTCTGGTTTTGGTCTCTGTAAACGGGTAAAGTTGAAATCGTGAGATTTTCTTTTGAGTAACAACATTGCTCACCCCAACTTCCAAAATGCTTCCAGAAGAGCTAAGCCTTATAGGCACGTGGGTATGGGGCCAACCAGACCCTCTTTCCACCACTAAACAACTAGCTATCCCCAGATTCCATGGGGCCAGAGCAAATATCTATGCTGGTGATACTGGGCGAGTGAAAAGGGGCAATTTCCAGGTTGCCTTGTTCCTTGGTCAATGTGCAAAACGTACACTTTGACTGCATACTATAAAAATATGCATAAATGGTAGTTTGACTTCCAAATACAGAATATTTAAATCAAACAAATGCAGTTGAATTATTTACTATTTCCATGTGTATTATGGTTTACACACATTTGTACAAACTGACCAGGAACACAACTTCTATTTATAATTTGTATCCAAAAGAACCACAAAATTACAAATTAATTTCTAAGTAGACTGTTGGGATACAGCTTCTTTGTAAGCTAGTTTTCTTTCTTTCATTTGCAGTATTTCTCCTATAAAGCAGGAGGAGAGGACGGGGACGGGGAGGGGGAGGGGGAGGAGGGGAAGAGGGGGAGGGAAAGAAGAAAAAGCAGCAGCAGAATTCTTCCCGCATTGTGCTGAATGGCTTGAGGAGATATCCAGATAACTTGAGCTGTCTGTCTCCATAACAACACCAAGAACAGCATCCCAGTAATAAGAACGATGACTGACTAACGTGCTGATGTGTGTGCATAGCAGTCTTCTGGGCAGAGAGATATCCTTGTGAGGGCTGTTAAAGCACTTGAGACTACACCCCTCTGAATGCTGACAAAACCAACACACCATGTTTAGAATAATGCTGTTCAAAGGCCCTTTAAAGAGGAGGCGGATGAGAGGCCTGAAATCTGACTGACCATCTGATTGATCTTATGGCCGCGTGGTCAGACCTAAAGTAAATCCACCCCCTGCTGGAATCCAACTGGATCAAGTTTCTGAAACTTCAAAGCTATGGATGAAACCCTGGACTTCTAGGACTCAACAAAGTCAGCTGTACTCCATGAGGCCTTTGGGGACCAACCAGCTGGCCATCCCCCTAGTGACACCTGACATCCAAACATCACCCCCATGAGCCCAGTTGAGCCCTGCTGTTCTGTGTGCTTGGACTGCTACCAGCTGTGTGCCTATCTTAATAAAGGGAGGTCAAGAACTAAAGGATACCCAGCAAGAGAAAGGATGCTGTAACGACATCTAGGTTAATTATCCAAATCTCCTAGGATCTACAAATCCCAAAATGCTTCTGTATTATTTTGCTGCCATAACAAAGCACCACAGACTGGAGGGCTTAAACAACAGAAATGGATTTCACAGCTCTGGAGGCTGGAAGTCTGAGATCAAGGTCTCCGCAGGTTGGCTACTCCCGAGGCCTCTCTCCTTGGCGTGTAGATGGCCGTCTTCTCCTTGTGTCCTCCCACGGTCGTCCCTCTGTGTGTGCCTGTATCCTAATCTCTTCTTATAAGGACATGGGTCAGAATGAATTAGGGCCCAGCTTAATGACCTCATTTTACCTTAATTACCTCCTTAAAGCCCTATCTCCAAAAGCAGTCACATTCTGAGGTCCTAAGTGTTAGGACTTCAATATATGAATTTTGGGGGTGACACAATTCAGACCAGAACAGCTTCCCAGAAAAACAGCTGTATTTTAGGAAACTATAATCATTATATGTGATGGTATGGTCACTTTATTTTTCATTTGACATAATAAAAGGAATTAATAAAGCTAACCTCCATATTATAATCAGAGTAGAGAATATTCCTAATGTGCATTCACATACTTCACTGAATGGAACACTGAAATCCTTGTCAGATTCCTTCTTGTCCTTCAGTGCAATGCAGATGTGCATTGGGGTTTAAGAAAAATAATAAATTTCCCTTACACATTCTCCAAACTGCCAAAACTTCAACAATATGAAATTCCAAATATCATGTTTTTGGACAAATTAAATTTAGGTAAGAACTACCTTTCAGGATATTTTATTATGAAAATTCCATAAAGCTCTTCCTACAAACACTGTTCTTGACAAACCAATTTACTGCCTATGTTTTAAGTGTCAGCTCATTTCAAGAAAGAGAGGGGGAGGGAGAGAGAGGGAGAAAGGAGAAAGTGTCAGTTTATAAACAGTACATTGACAAAGAACACTAATATTTAAAGATTTAAGATTAAAGATTCTAAAAGTTAGAAAAAAGAGGAAGACAGGTATTAATTTTTCAAGCGTATAATAAATGCAAATTTTATCAGTATGTATTACCAAATATTATTGCTACAGAACGTATGCGCATGAATGACAAGCGAAGATTAGACAAAAAGTCATAAAATCATTCCATAGTACAGGCTCAATGAAAAACATGTGAGTTTGGGTCTTTAGTTCCTTTATAATATATCTTAGGTGCACATAATATACTATAACATAATTCAACAAAGAATCATCAAGCACCTGTTATTTCCAAAGCAGTGAGGCTAGATTTTGAGTGATAAAGGGGGTTAAGGAATGGAGTATATTCTCAAATAACTCCCAGTTGTGAGAGGAGACAAACAATGGATATCCATACTGAGGTAGCTGAGGAGAAAATGCATGAAATATGAAACTCCCGTTTCTTCTACGAGTCCACTCCTACAAGGACTACTTTCTCTCCTTCCCTTCTCTTCCTCCTGCCCCATATGTCATCCACTCTCCACCCCACTGCCTCTGCTGTGAGGTCACCTTGCCCCTTGCCACACAGCACCACACTGAGTCACCACCAGGAGCCACTTTCCATGTCCCCCGTAGAGTCCCTACGACCACCTGGGTCCCCTCCGTGCCATTGCGGAACAGAGGCCCATCTCCTCAGCAACAACGCCTGCGTTTCTACTCAGCCGAGCATCCCCTCACCTCCTGTTCACATGGGGCAACCCCTAAAGCTGCTGTGTTCCAGAGTTTCCAACTGCAAGCAGGGTAAACACCCCTGTGCCTTCGGCTTCCCTTCCTATCAAACTTCGTGCGGCCCTTTCCCACTGCGGGTAACTCCAAAGGAGGGCCAAGATGTGCTACTGCACCACTCAAGCAGCTATTTCCTTTCTTGCCTCCTATGCCGACCTAAAGTCTTTATGGGGAGAGAATCTTCATTGAAGTCAGGGGTCTCCAAACTAGCCCAAGGAGGACCAAATCCAGGCCTGGCCCTGCTTTTTTATGGCCCAAGAGATAAAGACTATGTTTTTTTCATCTTTTTTTAATGGTTGAAGAACATCAAAAGCAGACTTGGTGACACATGAAAATTATTTAAATTCAAATTTCGGTCCTAAACAACGTTTCACTGGCACACAGACACGCTCAAGGGTGTATGCATTCGTCTGTGGAAGCTTTTGCGCCAGAATACAGAGCGGAGTGGTTGCAAAGCCTAAGATAGCTACCATCTGACACATTACAGAGAAAGTTTGCTGATCCCTGCCTTAAGTCTGGCCCTCTACGCTCTCTGTTCTAGGACTTGAGTAAGACTTGACGTGCTGGCCGCCCAGCCTTGCTTTTGATATGTGAAGCTGGCTATAAACCCCCTTCTCCCCAGAAAGCCTGCCGTTCAAGATGGGCTGCTTCACCTCGGGTTCTCAAAAAAAAAAAAAAAAGAGCGGGCTCTGGGAGTTGGGGGTGAACAATGACCTCATTATTTCTTCCTTCCACTCCTGCTTCAGAAGCCCTTATCAGCACTTTAGATAATGGATGACTCTGGTTCCTTGGAGGGGGGAAGCTGTGCCCAAAGACAAGCAAGAGCACAGGAATATTTTTCAAAAACTATCACTTTCGGTGCAAACACAAATGACACCAGGGAGGGTACGGAGGGGCACGCGCACCATAAGGCAATAAGGAGACGGGGACAACGGAGGGCCTGAATGAGACCCTGAGGGCCGGGGAGGATGGTGGGGAGTGCAGACAGGAGGGGAGGGCATAGCCCGAGAAAATAACACAGGCAAAGGCCTCAGAACCTGGGCGCTCGGGCCGTTCCTCCGGGAGCCTGGCAGTATTTGCAGACGAGGAGATACCCGAAAGGAGGGAAACACAGTGACCTCTTAAAAGGCAAACGCTTACAGTCGCTCAGGTTCTGAGGCAGATGAACCAACGCTGCAACAACTCCAGATACATATCGTCAGTGTGCGAAAGGGGATGAAATACACCTCGCAGCCGAGATGCTCGGATTTAATTGCCTGCAGGCAGAACGTGGGAGAAACCAAGAGAACATATTCACATGAATTACACCCTATCTCGTGAACACAAAGAGAGACATAAATGAAAAGGACGATGAATACACAGCTCAGGGAGACGGGAATCCGAGCATTTTTTACAGCCTCTTCCTGTCTCACTTTCCCCACGTGCTTCATGGTCGCTCTTTCCCAGTCAGATGCTCTGTGACCCCTTGTGTCTATCCGTCTTGTTTATTTTGGCAGCCCCCTCTCATTCCTGCTTAGTAATATGAGGTATTCGACAAACATCACTGAAATGAACATTCCAAGATATGCAATTCCCAAAAAGAAATCTCAAAGGAATGAAAAACCAGTCCATAAATGGTCAGGACTGTCATGTGACCAAATAAAATAGGATATCATAGTGAGTCTAGTTTATCCTAATTTATAGAGCAGATGTGTTCCTGAGCTATTGAGTGAAAAGAAGTTATATAATGCCATCACAGAATTCCTTTAGAGAACTATATTGCATAGTCTTGTAGAACACATCTGAGCACCACGACAGAAAGATGGGATTTAAGTTCAAGAAAATATCAGGTGTTTTTCTTATTAAATGATCCAATACAAGATGTTGACTTTTCTCACTGAACGTGTTTCATAGCCAGGTCCAGTCATACGGGGGGAATGGCACGGCACAGACTCAAGGGCACTGGATCGAGAGTAAGAAATGGACTTAAATCACTTGATCTGTTTGGATTTCAGCTGATGGAGTTCAGGACACACTACTCCAAAATAGGGTACCTTGGTATAGGGAATATTTCCAGCTGAAGGAATCTGAGGAATGGCCCTCGCAGAAAACCCTCACTGGACGGTCAGCTCCCTATGACCAGAAGAAAGGAGCATCTTTACCTGGGACGACAAAGGCACACATAGAGGAATCCGCAGGTGCAGGGCTGGCAAAGGTTCCCCCAGATCACTCCACTCAGCTCACCTCTCTTCTATCATCTCTTCCACCATTTTCCAGTCTTCATCAAACCTGGCATAAAAGCACTCAGGTTTAACCGCTTCTTTGGGTCTGCATTTCCTTATGAAGGCTCCCATGTCAGGGAAACCTTACACTAAATGAATGTGTATGCTTTTCACTTGTTAGTCTCTCTCTTGTTACATGGATCCCAGTCGATAACGCAAAAGGAAAGAGGAAAAAGATGAGTTTCCTCCCCTACATGGAGCTTCGTCTGCCGAATCTGAAGAGGATGTTTGAAGAGGTTGACAGCTAAAATAGCTTCTAGTTTTAGAGCCCATGAGATTATTCCATCGGATTCTTAAATATTTAACCCAATTTGCTGAGTGGCCGCTACGCAAAACATCATGCCGAGCATGTGACTGGATTCAAGAAGAAATGGTGGAAAGAAACGAAGAGTGGTTCCGCCCAGCCTCAGGAAGCTTCCAGGCTCTTCGCCCTCGGGCAGCAATCCATGGGACGAGGAACTGCTGTTCAGTTCTCTAAACAATGTCCCTAGATCTGGATTTAAGTGAATTATGCCTTTTAATTGCTTTCTTCAGCTTTTGCCTAGATGATGCCATCCTTTCTAGTTGTAACACCCCTAGTAATTTGTGTTTTAATGAAGAAAGTCACACAGAGGCAGGAGATTTATTTGCAACGTTTTTTGTTTGCTTGTTTGGCTGCGTTGGGTCTTCGTTGCTGTGTGCGGGATTTCTCTAGTTGTGGCAAGCAGGGGCTGCTCTTCATTGCGGTGCGTGGGCTCTAGGCGCGCGGGCTTCAGTAGTTGTGGCTCGAGGGCTCTAGAGCGCAGGCTCAGTAGTTGTGGCTCACGGGCTTAGTTGCTCCATGGCATGTGGGATCTTCCCAGACCAGGGCTTGAACTCATGTCCCCTTCAGCAGCAGGCGGATTCTTAACCACTGTACCCTCAGGGAAGTCCCCTGCAACGTTTTTATTTCCATAAACGTTATGTTTCCACCATCACGTGGCCTGCATTGGTACGGCTCTGTAGTCATCTCCATCAAAGCCACCTCTAGCAGGTGCAGTATCTGTCTCCCAACTGGCCTCCTTCACTTCACTCGGGTCACAAAGCTTCTAACTCAGACACCATGTGAAGCTACACAGTGCTATGCTAACTGGCCTTCTTGATTTGCAGGCACTATAATTTCACTCTGTGGAACACGTGCCTTCTTAGATTGGCCATGGCCTCTTTCTTGCTTGTCACTGAGCAAAATCTCAAAGTCACATGTTCTTAGACTAGCTTGGCAAGTAATTCCAGTCCCACTTTCCTCTGACTCTAACTCGTACAGGATTTAGCAATGTTTTCTAGCTGGCAGGTTAATTGATGATGGAGTTATTAAATTTATACTTTCACCCCCTCCAGGAAATTCATTACATCCCACTGAACTTTGCTCCTTTTAGCTTTTATGATGCACCCAGGAAAGATAGTTCTAATTTATTATGCATCGCAATATCAAAAAATTTTGGATCTAGAAATATAGTATACTGGAAGTACAAAATCCTCGTATCTTCTTCTTAAAGACCTCCTTGTCTCATTTATCCAATTATCAACTGATAAAAGTTCCAGTGAATACAAGTATGACTAAAATTACATAAATACATCACACAGGTGCTCTCATCACTATGCATTTATGTCATGCCTTGTATTCCACTTATTTATTTACCTATTTCTTCCTGAATACTAACCGTAAGAGCCGTTTCTACATTCCAAATTGGATCTGGGAAAACTTCCAGTGGGAGGAGATGTAAAGCGCCGGTGGTGTTGGTAGAGCTGAATTCTGAAACGTACCCCCTGGGGGTGGTGGAGTTGTGGAGACGTTCAATGCATCTTCTTAGTTTCCACATTTACTCCTCGTGCACTTTGGAGGCTCCTAAGATATCTCTTGTTATATTTGAAACAGAGGTTAGTTGTCTGCTTTCAACGCAGCATCAGTGTAAGCAGCAAGTAATACTACAGTTAGCGCATATTATGTTCTGATCATTAGAATGCTCTCACTATCCCGCGTGCCTTAACCCTGGCCACCAAGAAATGTACCATCAGACGTTCTAATCTTACCCTCCATCTACCTCATCTACCTTCACATGCACGTATGTGCACCATTTTGGACTGATAACCTTTTCAGAAGCTTATATTAGTTAACCACCTCTAACAAGTTATTTATCCACTTGCAAAGTAAAGGGAGAGAAGTACAAGAGGAAGGGAAAGGATTGTATTCTGCGTGTCTACTACCCACCTAACCTGTTAGGTATTTTACACGCGTTTTCTGTCATTAGCTCACATTTATGGCTGGACATTCAAGCGTTATGAAAAATAAAACACATAAATTCTGCATAATTAAATGAGATTCCTGAGTGAAACATGCTTTATCTTCTGAAACTGGCAGCCCAGCTTTGTTCCAGGGATGGACTCCAGTTGTGATCTGCAGGATATATGCTTTCTGGCTGATCGACAAGCTTGGAGATCAGCCGGGCAGCAAATCTGAAAACAAACCAAGAGTGGGTGTTTGCCAGTGACTTCTTGGAAGGCAAACATCACAGCCCTGAGCTTAACTCAGACACCACAGGCTTAAGTAAAAGTTCTGCCAAAACTAGAGTCAAGCAGAGAATCACAGTGTTGGAAGGAACACCCAAAGGAATCATTTCCAGGAAGAACGAATTCTAAGGTGGTCCAGGATGCCTGGCAATGCTTTTTATGGTTTTTGAGACAACGTCTTTATTTTTAATCTGATGGGTGTAAACTCCTGGCCAGGAGAATCTGTGTGATCTTAGAGCAATCCAGCCCTCTCACAGGATTTCTAATTCTCCCACCATGTCTCTGAGCACGTACCAGCAATACGACACGCTTTTCTTTCTCCCTCCCTCCTTCCCTACCTTCCTTCCTTCCTTCCTTCTTCTTTTTTGGCCGCATTGCAGCATGCGGGACTTCCCCGACCAGTGATCGAACCCACACCCCCTGCAGTGGACGCGCGGAGTCTTAACCACTGGACCACCAGGGAAGTCCCACAACATGCTTTTCTTTTCCATCCTTTTTTGAGAAGCCATTGAGAAGACTGGTTTAGGAAGAACATTCTCATCCAGATGGTATTTCTACTTTATGTTTCCTTTAAGCTTTGTGGTTGAAGACACCAGGTCTACTCCTTGGCGTAGGGTTCCCCAGTAACCTACAGCATGACTAGCATGGAGTGGATTCTCTCTGCATGGGCATCATTCATTAACCAAGGTGTGTGTTAGGACAAGCTCTCCTCAAGGAATCAAGACTGCATCTAGAAATGGGGATCCGAGACAGCGTGAAGGCAGAGGCTGACCAGAGAGAAGGAAGCAGCAATGCTATAATTCCTCTCTCTTCCTCACCTCAGTCCCTCGTAAGATACAGGCAGCGGTGGAGAGAATAGAGGCCAGGTATGTGCAGATGATCCCTGTCATTTCTCCCTGGGTCTTCTAATAACCCACATTTTATCCAGGAAAAAAAGAGACATATCATGTGGGACGATTTCAGCTCTAAGTCAGGAAGTCTTAACTCCAAAGTGCTTTTATAATGAGGGAAACTATTATTTCATAGAACAGGAAATGGAACTGCGGCAGTTCCAAGACTCCCTTCGCCCCTCAGGGCACAGGAGAAGCTACTGCAGGTCTCCAGGCCTCACGAAGACTGGCTTACATCCAGGAGAAGACGGTGTACTGCTTTCTAGTAGTCTTCTGCCTTCCCAGAAGTAGCTCTTTTATCTCTTACTGAGTTCTGCTTCCGAGCACCCTCACATGTCATCGGGACGGTGGAGGATCCTGGAACATGCCTGCCTTGCCAGCATTCTCACCGGGGCGCTGAAGGCTTCCTCCCTTTATTACGACCGAGCGTGACCTCAGTGGCCACGCCAGCCACTTGTGGAATCTGGCTCTTAAAGCTGTCTCAGTCCCTCCCTTCCCATCCTACCCCAACCCCACCCCTGCCCACAGTCCACCAGACAGTTATCTCTGTGTAGCAAATGTTGGCCCTGTTTTGAGGTTTCCTGTCCTGTCTCTGGTGTTCCTACCGCCCCAAATAAATCAGCTCATTCAAGTGAAATCGAGGTGGATAGAGGGCAAAGCTTTACCAAGCTTCACCAGCAAGTTCCATTGTTTTCTCATTTTGAGCCCCATCAAAATTCCAGTTATATAATACTTTCTAGATATTCTGCACACTATAGACACTCATTCAACGTTGCTTACCTTGTGTCTTTCTAAAACAGAATCCTTCCCTAAATATCATTTTGTGAGTTTCAAAAGAGCTATTCAATGATTTTTTTAGGAAACAGCTCAGAAAGTTGGGATAAGAAAAGCCAACTGAAGGCTAAATTGACTGCAATGTCTTTTTATTACTCAAGGGCAAATTTAATCATTTTTTAAAAGAGTTCTAATCTTCATTATCTATTAAACCCATGAAAGCCTTAAACATTATTGTCTTGCTATCAAGTGGCATATACAGGAAAAGAAATTACACTTAGTTTTACTACTCAAGGAATTAGAATTACTATTCCAGTAACAGAATTGGTAGTACTATTCATATTAATTTCTTATGAATAAAGTTCTAAAAGAAAAATGTATATATATATATTACTATTTAAAGCAAGCACCATATACTTTTATGACACCTCTAAATCCGCACTGAACTCTGCAGCTGGCTACGTTCTTTTACACACACTAGTTCTCTGGGAGGCTCTTGCAGCAACACAATGGAAGCATTGCTATTAGCGGTACCTCTTTATGGATGATTTAGCTGAAAGTCCTGTGTGACAATGAACTGACTGAGGATGAAGAGTCTGAAGGTCAACCCAGAGCCCAAGACGTCTAATTCAAAATCTCATGCCCTTTCACATAGTATTTTTAAATTAATTTTTAAAGAATTTCTCTTGTGCAAAATATGTGAAAGCAAATTATCTCTGTCATTGGAAATACTGTTTTGTAACTTTCAGGCTCGTGAGAAGTCTATTTGGACCAACGATAAAGCATGATGGCTAGTTCACTTACATGCTAATGTTCAAAGTACAAGGATGTAATGTAATCATTTTGCATTTGATTTTATTTCCAATTACTTTACAACCAGTTACCAGTTTTTCCATCCTTGCTATCTGGGTCTTTAAAATGTAAGCTGACATCACCATGTTTGCGTAACTAAACATAAACACGAGGCAAGAGAGAGAAAGGTGAGATAGGGAGGTTGTCAGCATAGTACTGTGTGTCCCCTGAGGATAAAACATCCAGCTGACAGAGACCGGCTATTCTGCTATTTCAGGATCCACCATGTTTTCTGTGTTGCCCCAGGGGGACTGGTGGACATAGCATGCTCTCACATGACCCGCGTGAGAAAGCGGATTGCAGATCCTATTTTGAAGTTCTGTCTCAATAGAATGGCCAGGGCCTAAAGGCAAAGGAATGAAACGAAGGAGCTTGTTTGAAATGCCATTCTAGCATCATGCTTGAGGATCTGTCACAATGTCATGGAATCCATAACCAGAGACGTGAAAGTCCCTGTGCACCAATGCTGGAGATGACTGCGGAAGGTCCCCTGCAGCGTGCCCTCACTCACGCCATCTGTTACTCCTGAGCGCTGCTTCTGAAGCATCACGCACAGTGGATCTTCCTGTTGCATTTAGGCACACTGATCTGTTCCTCTTGACGTTTCCTGGCTGGCTCTTAGAGTAGCTTTCAACCAGCCTATCTTTCTTGGACTGGAGTGTATTTGCAATGCCAAGTTCCACTGGTGAGCTGGAATACCCACTTCGGACTTTTGGACACTGCATTAAGAATCGGGACCCCGAGAAAAATGGCCAAGAATCTACAAAAAGTCATGAAAATACAGACTTTGTTCATTTATCAGACCATGATTTTGACACGTGCCCTGATCTTCTTTGGTCATAAAAATTATGAAGAAATGAAGCAGTGGTACCTGCATGGACAGCAGGAATTCAGGCTCCAGGTTACCCTCCGTGAGGCCATTTCCAAAATGAGGCTACTCAGCCTGACCCAGTTTGTTCCCATCTCTCCGCCTTTGCCCTGAATGCTGGACACTAAGATCTGTGACTGCCTCGCAGCTAAACCCATGAATAGTGTCCCTGAAAGGGACACGGAACCTCACTTCTCTCAATGTCTGTCCTTCTAGTGTGGCCATCAAATGCCACGTTATGTGCATTCCACATCCTGAGAGCACGCAAATCTTTCTTCTTTTCATTTCCACCCAGATCATCCCATGAGCATTTTGAAAAGTGTTTTTCTCAGTGAATACACATTTTTCTTTCTTCTTTTTTGGATAACAAGAAACTGCTGAGCCACAGGCCCACTTATAGCTAAGCCTTCCTGTTGACCTGTGCTTTCATTTCTGCTTTCCAACTCAGCCCCCTATTGGTAATAGGCTGTTCACCTAAATTCCAAGCTGGATGGTTTGGACAATGACCCACAGGGACTGTTCCTGCTAAGCGTATCCCTCCACCTCACAGATGGACTCAGTTTCTGCTTTCTCTTGCCTGAATCTTTAGGGATTCCCCTAACCTTCAATGGCAACTACCGAAGCTGTCAAGAAGCCCTTGTTCCCCACGGCCCTACGTCCTAGGTTTACACTCTGCCCTGTCCTAGAATCAGCTAGAAATGGGTGTGACGATGGGGACTCCTCTGGCCTTGTGCCCTTCAGCTCTTCCTCACCTCTACACAGATCCCACTGTCAGCTATATTATATTATTATATTATATATATTATATTATATTATTCATCTATGTACGTATACACACACGTAGGTATGATGGATATGTATGTATGTGGGTGTGTACATGTGCAGACATATATAGCTATGTATATATTTCTGTGGGCGTGTATGTGGGTATGTATATATATTTCCCACCTCCTTGCTGGGGAGCAAATACATTTTTTAAGTTGTCTACTTTATTAAGTGCCCTTAGAGAAGGATTAGATAAGCAGATATGGTTTGAAATGAGAGAAAAAAATGTCATCAGTGAACTGCTAAACTCTAGAACCACTGCTCTTTCCAGTCAACTATCAATATTTCAAATGCCCCTATTTTTGCAATATCACTTTATTTTCCAAACAAACCTCTACAAAGATCTGTTGATTTTATTTTCAAAACAAATGTTATGAAAGACCTAAACACAAGAAACTGACTCACAGGGACACGTGTCCTATCAAATAGACACGAAAACCTTTTTAAGGAGAAAAATACAAATAGGTGATGCTATACAGGATTGTTTTTTATGAGTTTTCAGAAGCACTTAGGAAAAAAGTGGGAACCAATGTTGAGTTGTCAACCAACCTCACCAGTGTCAGACATTCCGCAGAATTCCCATGTGGCTGTGCATGTGTGATGCAAGGGGCAGGTTTGGAATCAAATAACCATGAGATGTATGTGAAAATGTATTAGAGCACGCTTGTTGCAGAGAAATTAAACAAAGGGGGGGAAAGCCATTTGCAGGAAAAACAAAGGTGGAAACATATGGCAAAGCAGTGATCTCATCAAAGAAGAGAGCAGTAAATAAATTACAAAGCAGTGGCAAGGTGGAGGAACAGAAAAAAGGCCCCACAGAAAACAGCCTTTCCTTGGAAAGAATTCATTATCTTGAAGGAAATTAAATAGAGGTCTTTTACTTTTAGACAGAAGAAGATTTCATATGGAAATGTCAGTTCCAACACAGATAGGAAAAAGGAAAGAAGGTGAATTAGTGTGCCCGCTGTCAGCAACACTTTTCTCTCTGCAGAATTTTTTGTTATTTATATTAAGTACTAAGCTTGTCAACAGTAACCAGATAAGGAGCCAGAATAAATTACTTGGACCCAACAGTTCAGAACAGAGCCAAGGGCGCAGCTAGGTCATGTGTTGTATGAATCCCACATAAAGATTTGGGGAAGACGCCCACCCATGAAGACTGAGTTTGATTTTTATTTTTTTCCACCAGGGCCCCCGAACTACTCTCCAAATGCTGCTAAATGGTGAAATGCATCAAAGGCACGCATTAAATTCTCCTGCACAGGTTTTGGGTAGCACGCTGGCGATGTTCCTCCCTGCAAACGGAAGCCAGCTCTGTCCACCTGAAGGGCTGAGAGGACCAAGTGAATCACTGAGCAGAAAACAGCAGGAACACTTTCTGAGATGGGGAGGTGGCCCGTAAATGGGAGCTGCCTTTCCTTTTATCTTTCAGCTTTCTTCTGTAAAGAAAAGTGTATTTGACTAAAATTCCTGAAGTCCCCTTTTGTAGGGCGCATCTTAGTGAACTATAGAGCAAAAACTTCACGTCCAGGGGAGCAAGAAGAAATAAGAATATAAGAATAATAATAATAAGCAGCTGAAGTATATATATTGGAAAATGCAGTGAAGTAAGTTTGAGTAACTAGATATTATTAAACCCTTATGGGGTTTTTGGGGGTTTTTTCTGCAGTACACGGGCCTCTCACTGTTGTGGCCTCTCCCGTTGCGGAGCACAGGCTCCGGACGCGCAGGCTCAACGGCCATGGCTCACGGGCCCAGCCGCTCCGCAGCATGTGGGATCTTCCCGGACCGGGGCATGAACCCGTGTCCCCTGCATCGGCAGGTGGTCTCTCAACCACTGCGCCACCAGGGAAGCCTGACCTTTATGTTTTTATACCACTTCATGTTTATAAATCATCTTGTAAAATTATGAGATGAGATCAAAAATTATGATATATTTTACAAATGAGGGAACTGTACCTTGGAGGGACATGCCCCGGTCGTACACCAGATGGAAGGCAAAACTGAGATGTCCACTGCAGTCTGAGGAAAGCTAACCTAGTGTTTCCACAAAGTCATGTCCCTCAGGAATTGGTGAAAGCAGAACTCTCCACGGCCCTCTAAAATACCTGCTTTTTTAAGGAGCTATATAATAACCCCATTCTAATGAAACTCTACCAACACATACCTAAAGAAAATTACCAGCTCTCTCATTATGGTTTGGGTGAAAGTCACTAATTCGTTGACACATAAAAATGGGAAGGTTTTTCTAAAAATAAGTAATTCAATTCTTGAGGCAAAAATGATTGATGTTGATGTTTGTGCTTCTTTGTTCATGAAAGAAGGTCACTTGTTTTCCATCACAAGGTAGCCCAAGGCTGGATAAGTAATCAAGTCTTTAAAGTGTATCTGCAGTTGGAAGGACCTTTCAGTAACTGCTTCCTGGCCAGGATGGACTAGGCAGCTCGCATGGTATTTGGACACAAAGAGGGACAAGATAAAATCCAAACTCAGTTTGTAAATAAACAGTGATATACATAAATATGGTTATGTAAATAAGCAGCGATGAGCCGGTCGGTAAATGTAATAATAGTGGATCAAGAAGACAGGAAGGGGCTTCCCTGGTGGCACAGTGGTTGAGAGTCCGCCTGCCGATGCAGGGGACACGGGTTCGTGCCCTGGTCCGGGAGGATCCCACATGCCACGGAGCGGCTAGGCCCGTGAGCCATGGCCGCTGGGCCTGCATGTCCAGAGCCTGTGCTCCGCAATGGGAGAGGCCACAACAGTGAGAGGCCCGTGTACCGTAAAAAAAAAAAAAAAAAAAAAAAGAAGACAGGAAGGAGGGAGCATCTCTATCCGCCTCAACCAGGAAGGACACAATTTGAGATGCCAACCCAAAGGAAGGGAGTCTTAGCTGGTCCAAAGAACCGGTGGGGAGATTCCAAACAATCAAGACAAAGGAGGGAGGAGGACCTGCTCAGTGAAGTCAACAGTGTGTGCAAAGGCAGAAGCACAACAAAACTCACGCTCCTTGAAAGCTGAGCATGTAAGCTGATTAGGCACTTGACACGTGGGTGGGTGCCAGTGAAGAAAGACAGCGATGCAGAATCATGGAGGGGGGCAAAAAGAGGGACCCTTCTTATACGTGTCCACCAATGGCTATCCCTGTATTACCGGTAGGTATTATTTACCACTACCTTTTAATTATTTTTATTTAAATTAAAATTTTTATTTATTTTTAAATTTCTATTTCTAATCTGTAATTTGAAGATCAGAGATCAACACTTAAAAAGAGGAAGGAAGGGGCTTCCCTCGTGGCGCAGTGGTTGAGAGTCCGCCTGCCGATGCAGGGGACACGGGTTCGTGCCCCAGTCCGGGAAGATCCCACATGCTGCAGAGCAGCTGGGCCCGTGAGCCATGGCCACTGAGCCTGCGCGTCCGGAGCCTGTGCTCCGCAACGGGAGAGGCCACCACAGTGAGAGGCCCGCGTACCTCAAAAAAAAAAAAAAAAAGGAAGGAAGAAGGAGGGATGGAAAGGGGTGGCGAGAGATAGAGAGAGAGAGAGAGAATGAGAATAACAGATCTTCTATTAACTCCAGATGCATACACAGTTACTGGAGCTTATCGATGGACTAACACAAGGCATATCACCATCACTGAAAAAAAAACTATACCAAGGGGCAAAAGACAGGTGTTTCAAGGTTCCCAAGGTTCTTCTATCTTGCTGGGAATACAGGAGACCACACACAATAAGGTCTCATGGCCAAGCCAGTAAAATCATGCCACAGGGTAAAAGCATCACCAAGAAGCATTCCCAAGAACGCACAGGGCAAAGACGGGTACCAAGGCAGACACTGATGGAGAAGTAGGACACGTGGAATTTGATGAAGGGTGAGGTCGGAGGCCAGGGTCTGTACACAAGGAAGATAGTATCAACAAAAGCTTTGAAGGCAAGTCGCCTATAAGATGTGCGCCATCTATACCAGAAGTGATGAGATGCTGAGTTGATCACTTTTAAGACAGTGGAGAAGATGCAGTGGAGAGACACTCTTAGATGCCATGACATTTTGATGATGTGACCTTAAGAACTAGCGTCAACCAGGGCTGGGGGAGCAAAGTGGCAGGAAATGTTCACATGGATAACTTGAGCAAGTATTTATTACACCAGTTAAGTACCAAGGTCTCAGCACTGGGGGTGGTCTTGGAGATAACACAGATGAAGGAAACATGATCTGGTCTGTAAGGAACTCAGAGCATCACAGAGCCACACCAAAAAGAAACCACAACTCGACGCATGAAGCCACAGGACGCAGAGAGCTCAGAGCGATGAAGCTAGCTTAGCAGGCGACGGCAGAGGAAGCGTTACGTGTGATGGGTGAGGTTGGTAGCGGGCGCCTAGGGTGAGGAGGGGACAAGACAGGCAGAGGAGGGGGAAGCAGGCGGTACAACCGAGGGAACCACGTGTGCGAATAAGGCCTGAATGGAAGAACACGGATGGTGGAACAGGAGCAAACAGCTCTGAAACTGGGCGCACGTACACAGAAGCACGGGATGCTGCTGTAAACAGGGTCGGGGTCTGAGACAGCTTAGACCCCACTAGACCTGGCAGAAAGCCAGTGACGGAAGCAAAGTGCTCAGCTCAGAGGCATCGTGGTGGTAAAAAGTGCGGGCTTTGGGATCATACAGCTCTTTGGCTCAGGCTGGTCCAATTCTCAGCCGTATAACCTTGGGAAAGTGACCGAACGCTGGTAAACTTTAGGTTCCTGATCTCAAAAGGGATAAAGTAACTGTCCACCTCTTGTCCAGGTTGTTGGGCAGAACACATGATACTGTGATGTCTAGTGTCGAGTGGAATATCCAGCTCGTAGTGGCTCCTTAGTAAACTGTTTCGAAAATTACTAAAACGCCACACATTGGCACAGAAAGATGGAAATATGGGTTCCTGTGGATTCTGGAGTAGAAATTCACGGTGAAGTGCCTGGCAGGGTGTAGCATCCAGGGAGACCCGTGCCAGGACACAGAAAGGCACTGACTCAGACAGTTTCAAAGCAACCCCAGGGAAAGGCAAGGCATGCAACCTGGAAGGTACCGGCAGGAAGCATGTTTCTGGATCTAGGACACACAGGTAGATTCATAAAATAACCCAAACACGGGCCTAGAGCCAGAATGTCCGCAAAGAAACTATGCAGTAAACCAAGAGAGAGGAACACAGGGTATTTTTAATTTTACAACCACCAGAGGATTAAACTGCATTTAAAGATAATCCATTAAGGCTCCAACCTCTTAAAATCATCTGACATTCTACACCAAACTGTGACTACTCTACTAGTTTTGTTTTTGTTTTTATTGACTATTTTTTTGAGAGTTTTAGGTTCACAGTAAATTTGAGAGGAAGGTACAGGGATTTCATATGTACATTCGGCCCCTGCAGATGTATAGTCTCCTCCATTATCAACCAGAGAGGTGACTGATTTCAATCGACGAACCTACACTGACACGGCATTATCACCCAAATCCGTAGTACATTAGGGTTCACTCTTGGTGTTGTATATTCTGTGGGTTTGGACAAGTATCCATCATTATAGTATCATTAAGAGTATTTTCACTGCCCTGAATTTCCTCTGTGCTCTGTCTACTCATCCCTCCTGCTTCACCTCCCCAGCCCCAACCCTTGGCAACCAGTGATCTTTTTACTGTAGCCACAGTTTTTCCTTTTCCAGAAAGTCTTCTAGGTGGAATCATACAGCATGTAGCCTTTTCAGATGGGCTTCTTTCACTGAGTAACATGCATTTAAGGTTCTTCCATGTTTTTTCATAGTTTGAGAGCTCATCTCTTTTTGGCATTAAATAACATTCCGCTGCCTGGATACACCACAGTCTACGTATCCATTCACCTACTGAAGGACATCTTGGTTGCATTCGGGTTTTGGCATTAAATAACATTCCGCTGCCTGGATACACCACAGTCTACGTATCCATTCACCTACTGAAGGACATCTTGGTTGCATCCGGGTTTTGGCAATTATGAATACAGCTGCTACAAAGACCCACGTGCAGGTTTCTGTGTGGATGTCTACCTTAGGATAGACACAAGGAGCACACTTGCTGGACCGTATGATGAGAGTATGTTGTCTTGTAAGAAACCACCAAACTGTCTTCTGAACTGGCTGCACCCTTTTACATTCCCACCAGCAATGGATGAGAGTTCCTGTTGCTCCACTTCCTCATCAACATTTGGTATTGTCAGTGTTTTGGATTCCCACCATGTTAACGTTGTGTAGTGCGATCTCATTACTGTTTGAATTTGCATTTCCCTGATGACATATGCGTGTCTGCCATCCGCACTCTACGAGTTTCAACGGACAGAGATTCCTTGAAGTGTAACAGAAATACCTGGATAGATATGAAAGAGAAGCTGTGTTTACAGTCACAACATTTTGCTCTTCTTATGACTTGTTTAATGGGATTTGAAAGCAGGTGGACCTTCTGCCAAGAGAAGGACAGCAATAAACTCAGACACCAGGCCAGAGAGGGGCTGCAACACCTGCATGGAGTGTGGGCAGCAGCACCCTGATTTGAAGAGGCTATGACTGCTTCTTGACAGTGTGGACAAGGACAAACGAATAGCCCTAGTGAATCACCAAATACCGCAACAACTTTTATTCAGCTCTATCTGAAATCCTGAACTTAGCAGAACACACAGGTCTATGAAACACAAAAGAATATTCACTATGATTGTGAGGAACAAGTTGCCTAGGAATAGTAAGCCACATCTCTACTAGAATCTTATTAAAAGGCTGAAGAAACAAATTCTTGGGTCTTGCAGTCACTGTAGACTCCCTATCAAGCCACTTAAAAAATGGATTCTAACGAGTTCTCCACTGTAGAAAGGTATGCACTTTTGCTATCGCCAGAGCAGCAGGAAGCTCTAAAAGTAACGCTTCTTGAAATTAATTTAGTATACTTATTTCCTCATTACTTTGAAATCTGAAATTGATCCTATCAGGGATATTAGAGTGTACATTTTATTGAAAAAAAGTTTTATTCCTGGGAAGTGTAGCTCCATTGCTTGTGCAAAAGCCAAAATGTGACTTTTTAGAAAAATCATCTCAGAAATGTCTATTTGGAAAATTAGAACTGGATGTCAGAGCCACCTACTCCTAAAATACATCTTTTTTTTTTAGATGAAAAAATATGAAGAACCACCAAAATATAAAAATAGTGGAACAAACAATATTCAGATGAAATGTATTAGACAATTAAATATTCTTTCACTGTAGCTTATGCATAACATATTCTTTTTTTAATATTTATTTCATTTATTATTATTATTATTTGGGCTGCATCGGGTCTCAGTCGCGGCACGCAGGATCTTCGCCGCGGCATGCAGGATCTTTCATGATGGCGCCCGGGCTCTTCGTTATGGCGCGCAGGCTTCTCTCTAGTTGTGGCGTGCAGGTTTTCTCTCTCTAGTTGTGGCGTGCAGACTCCAGAGCATGTGGGCTCAGTACTTGTGATGCGTGGGCTTAGCTGCCTTTCGGCATGCTTCATTTTAGTTCCCCGGCCAGGGATCGAACTCATGTCCCCTACACTGGAAAGCGGATTCTTTACCACTGGACCACCAGGGAAGTCCCACACATAACATATTCTTCTTAAAAAATCACACTGCTTGTCCAAGGTTATCATATTTTAAAGTCTCTCCTGTTTTTCGAGAAACAGAAATATACAATCACCATTATGCAAGTCATATTAAAAATTCACTGCTTGTGGTAAATTGTGAAGTGGGTTATTTGAAAGATTTCCTTTCAAGGGGACAGTGGAGGATGGGAGATAATCAAGCCCCGCCCCTTCAAGCAGAAAGGCAGAGAAAAGACCTCTGAAGAAAGGCCAAGTGCGGTGGTCAACCCTGCCACCAAGCCCAGGGCTAACTTCAGGGAAATTTTCCGCTACCATATGGTTTGGGGACAGCAACATAGTTCCAAATCCCTATTAGTTTTCTTAAAATGTTGATGGCTTGGATGTCCGAGAGCTAGCTGTGTGTGGGGTTCCCAGGAGTCGAAAGTTGCCACTTGGTTCTTACATCATATGCTGGTTTGAGATCCAAAGGAAGAACTTCATTAATCTTGTAAACAGGTAGAAGCACAGAGCAAAATACCTCAGTGATGTATAGATAGATAACAAGATTAAAGGCACTGATTTATCCTTGGAGAAGAATAACCAAAGTGGTCTGTAAACACTATGAATTGTAAAAGTGTAGAACCTGGCATGGTTATAAAATTTCCCTAGTCCCACGATAACTGCATAACTTTATCAATCTGTGCATTAACCTGGTACATCGACGACATCGCTTTTGATTAGTAAGCAAAACTGGTGTCTTGGGGCCATCTGATGCTTGATGTATAGGCGCAACTCAACTCAGCCAGGTGGTTTATGCTCCCTTGAATGCACACAGGAAAATCAGTAGCTGCTTGGTATTATAAAAAGCACCTCTCTGTTAAGGAGTCCAACTCCATATACAGCTTTTTTTCTGCCATGTAGGTGATGCAATGCTCAGAAACCGATACCTTTAGGTAAGAAAAACACATTGAAAGCCTAACGGACTCAGGAAGGCTCAGAGTTCTCTCATTTTGGGGGTGACAACTGAGCTTTCGCAGATGAGCATTCTAAGCAGGTGACAAGGGACTTAGCAATTAACGTTCATTGTTATGTGTGCAGTGGTTTTCACCCAGGTAATGAGCCAGAATTTTATAGGGCCTCTTAAAATCGTTTCATCAGGTCATCCTTGGTTGGTCTCATAATCCCACTATTCCAGAAAGTGTATCATGAAGCTTTGGACATTTCCGTGTTGTAAGACATTCCGCACTGATCAGATTAACTCAAAATGGACTCTGATGAGCATAACTGTTTCAGCATCTGTAGTAGAGAGGCGTCAAAACATACTGATTAATTTGAGCAAAACCAGACTTTGATAAGCTCTCCCTACCTCCCTCGTTCTTCCAAGCAGGTACAGTGGGGAGTCGATTCTCTCCAAATACTGAATGAGTTTAAGCTCCTTATTCAGAGGAAATGTTTGGTTTCCATGATGTTTCATTCTGTATTTCCATTTCAGCATGAATATCGCAGCTTACTATGTGTCCTCTCCAAGTGAAATGGAGCAGGACCCTATGGCCCCTTCCCCACCATGTCCTCCCCCTGCCTTTTGTCTGTGGAAACACTTTAGCCAAAGAATAAGTTTAATCAGAGAAGTAAGAAAATGCAGAAGCGAAGGAAAACAGTCAAAGGAGACCCAATAATAATAGTTTAGTCATTAAGCAAAGTCAAGGACCTTTTAGTTCCTCCTCAAGGGCTATAGATCCTATTCTGAGCCACATCCTGTGAGCTGTCTTATAGATACGGAAAGCCCCAGCAGGTGGAAGAAGTTAACTGCGTGATGACCAGACCGTAGTCATTACATAAGCTGCCACAATTCCGAGAACTGGCCTCAAAGAAATGGAAACAAACCGACCCTGGAACTGGAGATTAACTGTACTTAAAACAATCAAGAGGATGCTGGTCAAACCACCGATGACCAATTTCAAGATGACGGTCAGAGTTGACTGTGCTGTTTCTACAATGCAGTCCCCTCCCTCCGCCTATAAAAGCTCTTGCCCACTGATTGTCCGGGGGGGGGGGGGCGGAGTCAGCTTCTGGACAGAAGTCCACCCTCCTCCCCAGTTGCCAGCATCCAAAATAAAGCAAACTTCCCTTTCCGTCAACCCTGCCTCTTCATTGGCTTTTCAGTGGCGAGCAGCTGGACCCCACCCCCACTTTCGGTTACACAAGGACACAATTCCTGATTGATACTCAAGCTCCTTTTTGTTCTGTAGTCAGTTATTAATTCACTCAAGGTTCTTTGTATGTCCAATACGTGTTCATTTCTTTGCTCAGTGCTGGGGATGCAAAGACAAGTACCGCATGGTTTCTGCTATCCAGTCTAGCAAGAGAGAAAGACTTGCAAACAAGTAATTCCAGTACAATGTGCTATGAATCATGATAAAGGAATGTGTGTGGTGCACTAAGAATACAGAGTAGGGACAGCCAGCCTGTCTTGGGAGAATCTGGAAAGAGAACTGGAAGGCACTAAATGTCTCTTTTAATTGACCCCCTTCCTCAGACAATGTCTGGGGAAATTTGCTAACCTTTCTTTTTTCAAACTAGGTAATAATAACAGTGTGAACTTCTTGGACTCTAACTCCTAACAATAGGAGTTATACTTTTCTTTTTTGAGTAACAGGGGCCCACTGTTTGCCAAGGAGCCATTTGGGACAGCCAAACACATTTCCAACATCAGGAGTGAGACCACTGCAATTTTGAAATCAAGGAAAGAGTCAGTATGTTTTGCAAAGAGTTTTTCTGAGACTTGTAAATGAAGGAATCTCTAATACATCAAAATCAATCTCTGGGGCTTCCCTGGTGGCGCAGTGGTTGGGAGTCCGCCTGATGATGCTAGGGGACACGGGTTCGGGCCCCAGTCCGGGAGGATCCCACATGCTGCGGGGCGGCTGGGCCTGTGAGCCATGGCCGCTGAGCCTGCATGTCTGGAGCCTGTGCTCCGCAACGGGAGGGGCCACAACAGTGAGAGAGAGGCCCGCGTACAGCAAAAAAAAAAAAAAAAAAAAATCAATCTCTGACTTTCACCTACAATATACGACAAACAAAACTGAATACTCCAGTCTCTTGGACAACACACTGGATCTTCAGGGTACTGTACAATGCCCGGATTCCTCAAGTAGGTAAAGCCATCAA
Source organism: Mesoplodon bidens (assembly GCF_964165515.1). Lineage (NCBI taxonomy): Eukaryota > Metazoa > Chordata > Mammalia > Artiodactyla > Ziphiidae > Mesoplodon > Mesoplodon bidens. Next base: position 48,755,498 of record NC_138180.1, read on the forward strand.
TGCTGGGTAAAAGGAACGTCTACTGTCCTTGGTTTCACTCTGATGGATGTCAATGGAAACATTCCACTTTCCTAGAGCTGCACTTCTGATTGAGGCATCCTAGAATAATAACTCCAATGATGAGGAGACGTGCTTACTATTATCACAGAAACATACCCACATCCATGGATTCATATGTGTACTGAACACAGACTTCCAGTAAAGCCAGACTACTGGCTGAGAAGTACCTTAGTTATTCTGGGGCATGTATATCCTAGGTTATGCGGACCTTAATGCCAAAATCAGATTTGACATTGGCTGAGAAAGTCTCAACCAAGAAGACAGCACCAAGGCCTGTCAGAGCAACTACAGGTCAGATTTCTTGGTCAATGTCAAATTTCCTTTTGGACAGAAGTCTCATAAATGTCGTCATCAAACATGTCATATCCAGCAGGGTCCATGTTGCCCTGCATGGTGTTAAGAGAACTAGTACTGAGACAGCTGATAAAGCTGTTGATCTGTTTTCTTTTTTTTTAAATAAATTTATTTACTTTTGGCTGTGTTGGGTCTTCATTGCTGCACGCGGGCTTTCTCTAGATGTGGCGAGCAGGGGCTACTCTTCGTTGTGGTGCACGCGCTTTCACTGCGGTGGCTTTTCTTGTTGCAGAGCATGGGCTCTAGGTGCGTGGGTTTCGGTAGTTGTGGCGTGTGGGTTCAGTAGTTGTGGCTCGCGGGCTCTAGAGCACAGGGTCAGTAGTTGTGGCGCACAGGCTTAGTTGCTCCGCGGCATGTGGGATCTTCCCAGACCAGGGCTCAAACCCATGTCCCCTGCATTGGAAGGTGGATTCTTAACCACTGCGCCACCATGGAAGTCTCTCTGTTTCCTAAATTTAATTTCCTAAATAACAACTGCTAGCATTCACGAGAAGGTGCTTTCAGGAACCGAAACAGTGATGACACGTTGCCTGCATAAATGAATCAGATGAGATGATGAGACCTCGGTATTGCAAAACTTAGGTGGGTCACGTGGAAATACAGCATAGTTCTATTTTAAAGAGTTCTTATTATCATAGCAAAATTAAGAAATTCTCTCGGCTTAAGAATGTCAAGAAGCATCCTGCTTACTTACATGGTGTCTGACACAACTCCAAAGCAACCCCTGAAAGCCCAAGGTGGGCACTGTCCTTAATTCCCTCTAGAAGGAAAACAGCCTCCCAAAGCCTCAGTTCTTTATCAGCAGGAGATGGTATAATTTATCATCCAAACCAGGACACATGAGAGGGAAAGGGGGGGTGGGCTTATCAGCTGGGTCAATGGGCAATAGGTGTCAGCTGCAACTGTCCTGGGTAAACAGAAAGCCACCCCAGTTGTCAGAAACAAGCTTGTTGGTTCCATTCAGTCATTTTTGCCCCTGACCACACATCAGAATCATCTTTGGAGAAAACACACATACACAAGCATACACCTATACCTACATATGCATACACATGTTTACATGCACAAATACATATGCATATGCATATACATATACTGAGATGTCTAAGCCCTACTCCAGACCAATTAAACAAGATTTCTAAAAATGGAGTGAACCTTGAGCATCGACAATTTTTAAAAGCCCCCCCAAGTGATACAAATAAGCAGCTGGGCTGAGAACCACTGAACTGGACACTCTCCAAAGCTTTTCCAGATCTCAAATTCTGGGAGTATAATTCCTGGGAATGAAGTTCCCACCCTTGCTATGGTCAAACTTTTAGTCTCCTTTCTAGAACACAGAATACTTCATACCAGTACGATAATAACCAACACGTATTTATGAAGAGTTTATAGTTTACAAACTACTTTCTCAACATCATCTTTTTTTTTTCCTCACATTAACTCCATGAGAAAGTCAGGTTGGTTTTTCTTATAATTGACTTTCTACAGGTAAGGAAATTGAGGTTTCAAAGACCAAATCAGGTACCAGGCATCTTATACAAGAAGCAGAGGGAACAATCACGCCCACATCTTGATTAGCAACGGCAGCAGACAGGAGCAGGTGCCTGGGATTCCTGCCACACGGGTCGGAATTCCACTTCTATCATTTACTAGCTCGATAAGCTGGGGCAAGTTACTTAACCTCTGCAAATATCACCTGTAGAATTAAAACACCACCAATGCTCTTGTTCCCTAGCGCTGTGGTATGTACTGCATAAGAGTTTACACAGCAGACCTTAGCCCCATGTCAAAGAAGCAGTAACAACTGTATCATTGTTTTTGTTGTTGTTACTGTTACTCTTCTTCCTCTTCACCCTCCTTTTACTGCTATAACTATTACTATTACTACTACTGCTGCTAGAACTAATAATAATCATCCCTGCTATAGGCAGAGTCAATGGCCCTGCAAAGAGACAGCCTTAATCACAGTAAAACCCTTTGAGCTAATCTTTACCCCCTTCCCACATACTCTGCCCCCAAACCAAAAGGAAACATGAATATTCTTCAAATGAGACACTCTGTGAAATCACACACCCCCAGCCATGTAACACTGTTGAACTCTGGAAGTCTTTGGTAGACACAGCAAACCCTCAGACTCTAGACAGGTGCTCAGCTGGATTTAGAAACCGGGGTGAGAGCAGCCGTGGAGATGTGCTACGCGAATGTGCCTTCGAGGAAGAACCTGTTGGGTTGGCCAAAAAGTTCGTTTGGGTTTTTCTGTAACATCTTACACAAGACACCTAACGAACTTTTGGGCCAACCTGATATTTATCAGCTGCAAGGAGCACACTTAGCTGGCAGCCTCCAGTGGCAGCCCCCTGGGGTCCGCTCCCGGGTTTAAATGGAATCCCCACACTTCTGGGGGAACCCCCCGCTTCCCCATTGGTGGATTATGGTCATCAGTACGAGGGTCTGGCCATTTCTGCCCAGTGCCTTGCTACTCGAGGGCCATCTTTGCACTGGAGCTGCCGCTGGACCGGGAATGCAATCCGTGGTTCTTTGTCCTCCACCCACCCTTTCACAGTATCCGATTACACTGTGGTGTCAAGACTTTCTGGTGAAAAATAACACAAAGCACCCCCATACCTGTCAAACAACCCTGTCAAGGATGGTGGGGTGGTACCCTACACAACTGAGAAACAGTGAAAACAATACAAAATGTTTTGTTCCAAAACTGTATTATTTCATGACTTTCTAAGAGTTTATTTGGAAAGCTCTATGGAGTTATAAAACATGTCTGATTTGTCTCTCTAATGAAGTGCCTACAACATGAGGCTTAAAAAAAAGTGATTATGGATCATGTTCTATTCATGTCACCTTTGTTTTGCAAATTAAATTTGTTATGCCACATGAGCTCAAAGACATGAATATTATAATAATGCCAGATCTATAAATTGCAAGAAGAATGAATTAGAATTTTAAAATGCATTCAGTTCCAAGGAACTGGATTTCTTGAGGATAGATTTTTCACCTACAGAGAAAAGGTATTCTAAATTACTGTGTTTCCATCTTAACCATTTAATTTCATTCTCATTTTGGTAATTCATATTTTTCAACATAATGAAAACATTAAAAACAAGCAAAAGCTAAATGGTAAACTATTTTAAAGTACTAGTTGGACTTGGTAATCTAAATGTTCTTAATATTAATATTATTATGGTTAAGTATAATAACAATAAAATAGTTACCATGTGACAAAAGGTATTCTATACTTTTTGCATGTATTAATCCATTTGGCTTCAGAAACATTTTACATTTTAAGTATAATCATTATCTTCTTGTACATACTGACAAACATCTTATAGGTTATGTGATCTGGTAAATTACATATTTTTAATGTTAATATTGTTATGGTTGAAGATAATAATTATGCAACAGTTAAACAGTTCTTACTATGTAACAAACACAATTCTAGGCTCCTTACATATATTAACTCATTTAGCCTCATACACATTCTATAATTTAGGTGTAATCATTACCCATGATGAATGAATTAAGGAACTGAAAAACAGAGAGGTTAAGTAACCTCCCCAAGGTCACACAGCTATATGTGGTACACCCTGGATTTGAACCAAACAGTCTGCATGAACCAGGAAAACAAATGCCGACTTCCCTTAAGCCACATCAATTAAACTTTCAGTCTGTGTGTCTGTATGTAAATGCACATGCAAACTGAGTAATTTCATTTTTATTTGTTTATTTATTTTTTTTTTCAAACTGAGTAATTTTAAATCAAACTGATTTGACTTCAACAAATGCATCTGAATTTTAAAATCCAAACGAGTATGGTCTTTGTCAAAGTACTCACCCTGAATATCCGAGGCAAGTTCAGTGTGCTTCAGCAGCCGCCTCTCTTGTTCAAATGATTCTCACCTCGCGGAAGAGATCCTGCAAGTGATGAAATGAATCAGCAAGCTCCACAAGAAAAGCCAGCTCAGCACTCAGACCTGTCTGGTTCTAGGCCAGAACTAGAATTTTCCAGTTGTGCATCAATCATCTTGTCAGACCTCTTGCATAGTCAAGTATCAGTAAACAGTCATTAAGTACCTACTGTATGCCGTTCCCTCAGCTAAATCCCAGAGCTTTTAAAAGGTAAGTATGCCTCTACTGAGCTAGCAGGATTCACAGAAAAAGGATCCAATTTATATCAAATATTTATCATTTGCCCCTCTACGGGATAGTCAATAAAATACCCTAAACTTTTGAAGACGATTCCAAAAAAAAAAGAGCTCCCTGTCTTTTCTGTGACTATGCTGCAGTCCTGATAGTGTACTTTTTTCCCCGTTTTATTGAGATAGAATTGACATACAGCACTGTGTACGTTTTAAGATGTAAAACATAATGATATGATGTACACACATCATGAAATGATGACAATATGTGTAGTGAAGATACATCATCTCATAGAGGTACACTAAAGAAACAGAAAAAATACGAATGTTTTTCTCGTGATGAGAACTCAGGATCTATTAACAGTTTTATATAAAATGTGCAGCAGTGTTAATTATCTTTATTATGTTGTACGTTACATGCCTCTTACTTACTTATCTTAGAACTGCAAGTCTGTACCTTTCCATTGCCTTGTCTCACTCTCCCTCTTGCCACCTCCCACCTCATAATCACAAATCTGATTTTTTTTTTTTTTTTTGCAAGTTAAGTTTGATTTGGGGCCAGATGAGGACTGCATCCCAGGAGACACTGTTTCAGAGAGCTCTGAGAAACGGCTCCGAAGAGGCAAGGGGGGAGCCAGGCAGTTTTGCAACAAAAGGGCAGGTAGTCCGAATGTCATAAGATGATTGTTAATTAACGAAAACCAGGTATCTCAAGTTAAGGAATGTAGCGCTTTTCTATGTATGGGAAGATGCAGGAGTCTGGGCTCACTGAAATCCTTCCTTTGACCTGCACCTCAGCAGTCTGGGGCCAGTATCCTGTGTTTTCATATCCTGAGTTTCCTCAGGGCTCACCGCGGGGAGCGGCTGCAGCCTGATGGCTGCTAGATGGCAGGTATTCTTCCCTTCCTGAGTTCCCTCAGGGCTCACCCTCCCACCTGGCTGCAATCACTGATGACTGTGACATCCTTTGTTTACTGATACGGCAGGAAATATCCGATTTCTCAAATCATCCTCTTGGTCAGGAATTTGACCAATACTTGGGAGACATTTCATGACCAAATTTAGTCCCATGGCGCTGGGAGGCTCATCCCAGATCAGGAGAAAACTCTTGCTGATATGCCACTCCAGGTGCTAATTTCCGGATTAGGCCCTGTTGATAATTAAAGATTCTCTGGATCCTCTGTCTGTTATGATTCAGGAAATGTTCTCCCTTATTGCTTCTTCCCATACCTAGAACCACATTATTACAATTATTTTATAAGAGTCATAAATGTGATCTATTTCCTCAAGATGTTTAGTCATCATCAATTTTGTTGGAGACCTGGTTACACACTGGGTACTGTAAGAGACAACAATCTTATAAAATAGACAGGATATAAGTAATGCAGCTAGTAACACTGACAAAGCCATAGTGTAGCAGGGAGACATAAAGCACAATTTGGAAACAAAGAACAAATTAAAACACTGATTAGTATAACTAGTTGTAATCCAATTGCAATAAACCATCAAGTCCACAGTAGAGCCAGCTGGAGAAGCCAAATTCTGGCAGGTCTGAACTCTTTTTCTCTGAGTCTGTTTGTTCTTGAAGTATAATTGACCTTCAACACTATGCTAGTTCCTGTTACACAATGCAGTGATTTGATACTTCTATACATTTCAAAATGATCACCTTGATTAGTCTGGTTACCATCTGTCACCACACAAAGATATCATACAATATTGACTCTCTGATGAATGCACTTTTAAACTCTTTACCCATACTCTGAAATTCCATTGGCAGGATACAGGTCAGGAGTCATGCTGTTTTAACATGTGACCTGACCCCAGGGACTGGGTATGGCAGGATTCCACATCACTGGTGCCACCTTAATTTAATGCTTACACTCCTGTCTTGCAATGGCTGGTGTCATCTTTTCTCCCTCATTAGACCGTAGCCTACCTGCCTCATTCATTATTATATCCACAGGCCTGTGAAAATGCCAACACACAGAGCAATCACAGGTGATACTGCTGAAAAAATACATTCATAGATTAAGGAGACAGTTAATAACCTCTTAACAAGACTGTGTGGAATAAAACACTTACTTCAAAGTATGAGTTCTGACGGGTGTGTTAAAAAATCTATCATATTACTTTACAGACAGCCTTGCTCTTCGTGCATTTAATACTTCTAGCACTGACACCCATGGCATGTCGTAATTTATAAATTTAGTAAGACACAAGTTCAGACAGCATTGTTAAAGATGTTGGGAAGACATCATTTAGGCGGTGAAAAAGCCTAGCAAATAATCAAACATCGATATCTAATATAATCTTTCTTCTCTTTATAGCATTCACAAGGGGACACTATTACACGTTAAAATGATGTTCACAAGTCTAGGTTATTGATAAGATGTCTGGAAGCAAGATATGCAAACAGGAGTCTTACATACATTTACTATTAGGTCACTGACTGTATCATCAATTAAGTTATTGGCAGTTACTGGGTTAGATTATCTCATATTGATGGCTTTTTATATAATGTTTCATACTAAGTTTGAGATAGAAATCTCTAGAAAGTAAATTATACATTATATTTACCTATGTGTGTTGGGAATATACATCATACATATTAATTTTACATGGGTAGTCATTATTTTGTTTCTCTAAATTTGTATTTGTTTGTATTCTCTAAATTTTCTATGAAGAATGTTTCTTTAGAAATAAGACAAATATTTTATTTCTTAAAAAACTAAACTCTTACAGGTGTAGAAATAACTCACACTTCTTTTGTGAAATAATGATTCCCCCTTGAGTGTGCGTGTGTATAGCCATATACAAACATAGTTCAAAAGCCTATTTTCATGACCTAGAAGTTACATTAGCAATAGCTCTAATTATGAGCTCATTAATAGGAAATTATACTAGTTAATATAGAAATTATACTTATTTTTAAAATTTAGTTTTCCTCACTAAAAAAAATGAGTTCATAAAGTGGACTCTAAGTAACGGCTATTTAGAACCTCAATGAACATTTTAGATACAAACAAACATAGAAACAGTCTAAACAAGTAACATACTCTATAGCCATTTGACTTTTATTCAGGACAGAACCTAACTCATCTACCTTTGAAATCAATCAGTACTCTATAAAGGTGAAGGAGGCAAGAGATGAGAGGGACAAAAATGACCATATTAATCTCAGCTTTCTTTTTTTTTTAAACATCTTTATTGGAGCATAATTGCTCTACAGTGGTGTTAGTTTCTGCTTCATAACAAAGTGAATCAGTTATACATATACACATGTCCTCATATCTCTTCCCTCTTGCACCTTCTTCTTTTGAATGTTTACATATTTGATTTTATATCTGGATTTCAGTCATGTCTCAAGGAAGGCACACAGAGCATGTGTGCCCTTTGATGCGTGTGTAGACTCAAGTGGATAATGATAACTGGGTCTGAAAGCTGACTGCCCTCTCTCTGGAGGTGATGTGGGGAATGATAAAGCACAGGCAGGGGAGAGTCCGCTGGTTTCTAACTGGACTAGGGTCGTGTTAAAGTGAGACCTCCCTGGCACTCCCAACCCTGGGAATTGGGGCTTCTCTCTGCCATTTACATGCTTCTGGGATCTGCGGTGTCCCACTCGCATCAGCCAGCAGGGGGAAGCCTGTAGACAGTTATAGAAAACAATAAACACGGACCATGTGAGGAAACCTATTTGCACATATGGGTCAGTTCCATCTGGTATTACGTTTGTGGGATTTTGCACGTCATCTTGCAGGATGCAGGCCCACTCTTCTGAAAGTCACTCAGTAACTAAAGGCAAACATTTCTGAGAATCTGCTGTGCTTAATTGCTACTATCCCTTTAATCGAGTTCCTTGGACAAAAGCAAGGATCAGAAGTTGCCTCAACACTTCGAGAGCAGCCAATGAATAACCAGGGGGGAAGGGAAAATATAAGATAGTGATAATAGTCTCTCAACAGTGTGCACTAAAACAACCCCCGTTTACTACTTCGCAGTAAAACAGTTAAGGGTACAGCTTTGCCCTCTGACGAACCTGGGGTTTCTTTCCTTTGCTCCCTTCTGTTTGGCCAGGTGATCTGGGAAAAGTGCTTTAGCGTGTGTGAGGCCACTTTCTCTACCTGCTTCAGAGCATTTATTGTGGAGATGGAGACGAGGAACGTAACACAATTAGCAAAGGCTCTGGCACACAGTATGGGCTCAGTAACTATTCCTGATTACTATTAATTGTGATTACTCTTCATGCACAGGACATTTAATCCAGTGCAAAGGTGCAGCAGAAAGTGTCAGGAGTATCTGTCCAGCCCACGAGCCTCCAGGCCTTGGCACCCATCCCTCGCCATTCCTCACTGCTTGGACCAGGGAGGGATCGTGATACACATTTGGCCAATCATATATTCTCTCTACTGGACACGCAGCCTAGAGGGAGAGGGAGGCTCTTCTTTGCGACATTTGGCTAAACCGAGGGGCTCCCACGTTTGCTCACGTGCACCTTGAGAAGCAGAGAGCAGATCTCCTGAGAGGAAGGGAAATAAAAGAGATGCTGACAAGACCCTGGCAATCCACATTGGCAGCAACATGGATGGACCTAGAGACTGTCACACTGAGGGAAGTAAGTCAGACAGAGAAAGACAAATACCGTATGATATCGCTTATATGTGGAATCTAAAGAAACGGTACAAATGAACCTATTTACAAAACAAAACTTGAGTCACAGAAGTAGACAACAAACATGGTTACCAGCGGGGAAGGGGGGGCAGGGATAAATTGGAAGATTGTGATTGACATATACACACTACTTTATATAAAATAGATAACTAATAAGAACCTACCATATAGTGCATGGAACTCTACTCAATACTCTGTAATGACCTAGATGGGAAAAGAACCTTAAAAAGAGTGTATATATGTATATGTATAACTGATTCACTTCGCTGTACACCTGAAACTAACACAACATTGTAAATCAACCAAACTCCAATAAAAATTAATTTTAATTGAAATGTTAAAAAAAAAAAACGACCCTGGCGATCCAAAGCAGAAGCATGGTTTCTGCAAGCTTTCATCTTTTTAGTGCCCATCCCCTCCAGACTTCCACCGTTCCTTGGGTTCTGTATTCTAACAATAATTTTCTTTATCCACATATGATGATTTTTGGTTTTTTCTCTCAGCAACCAAGGGAGTCTTAACTAAGGCAACAAATCTCAAAAACAGAGAATCTTTTTAAAGAGCTCATTCTTTTACAAGTAGAACCCAATAATCCAGACAGACTCATTTCAGGCGTAGCAAAGAATTTCGTTTCTCCCCTTTTCCTCCAAGATCATATCTGGGTATACGGGAGAGGACTCCCGAGCAGGGCTATCTAGACGGGCCCCGTGCTCAGAAGGCTCTCACACCTGGTCTACTGCTCTGCTGTTATCATCTTGAAATTCTTAATAATTTTACCTCTGAGCTTGCGGTTTACGAGTGAAGTCCGATGGGTCAGTAGAGAGCGTACACACGAATGAGCAGAGCGGATGCATGCGATGTGCATTTCTGCTTTCCCTTGCCACCGCTCTCTTGCACAGGGCCTGAGGTGCCCATGAACAGGCGCAGAATCCCAGTGGACCCACCACGTGGGGGAGACACCCAGTCTCACAGCCAGCACAGGGTAAGCTCGCCACACCCGGAACTGAGCCGGCAGGGGTGTTGCCAGCCTCAAGAGGACACGTTACTCATCCCCACCAGAACGTCCTACAAATGCAGAAGGCAGGCACACGGGTACTAAGAAACACAAATGACCAAGAGAGAACCCTAGTACTCCCTTTCTTCCTGAGGTCACTTCCCTGTATTGGCCAATCTCTTAACCTGGAAGTGATGACATAGAAGAAAAGTGAAGGAGTAACTCTAGTTGTTTTCTTGCAATCCGTGCATATTGGTCAGGTGGAGAATGACCAATGTGGACTGGTCAACAGGCTGTGCAGAATCTTCTAGACCCCCTGATGACCAGGCTGAGGCTTATTTTAGCACTGGCTTTCTATGTGGGCACCTCCATCGACCAAACCTGCAACATGGCTCTGGTGTCACAGTGGCCAAATTGAGAACTTCTCAAGAACAGTGGTCCTCAGCCCTGGCTACACCTTAGATTCACCTGGGAGCTGTGTCTTCCTAATGATAATATTGAGGTCCAGGCTCCATCCTACATGCATCAAAAGGAGCAGAATTAAGACACTGTACTGGTGTACCACAGTTCCCAAGGCTATGTCTGCAGAAACAGGCAGGGCGATCTTTGTCTACAAACCCCATCCCAACACACATACATGAGAAATGGGGCATGCGCACACTGATTTTCTACCTCAACACCCCTCCTTCCCTCACTCAGCTGGGCCAGAGGCTGGGATGGGTTTTCCCCCTTTGCTTAGGCAGGGACTTGCCCTAAGTCATAACCTGAGGCCCCGTCATCCACAGGTAGCCAAACCAAATCAATAGTCCTCGTGCCATCACAGTACCTGACGTGGAGGCCCTAGGCAAAGACGCTGCACCAAAGCTTTGGGCATGAACAGTGCTGCCTTGTGTGAACAAATAGAGAAGGGAAGAGACCCCTAAGCCTAAGACGTGAGAACTTCCATGGTTAACGGTTTGCCACAGGACGAGCCTCTCAAGATCCTGGGGTGATGGTGCAGCTGGACAGGATCACTGCTGCCTTCACTTATTTATGACAACGATCGTTGTGAACGCCCCGTGAGTGGACATCTGCTTTTAAACATCTGCCACTACGGGGACAGTAGAGCAAAACAGTCAAGGAATGGATCCTGGCTGAGCCAACGATCAAGCGTGCAATCTCGAGAAAGTTACTTTGTCTCTCTGTGCCTCATTCAGCCATCGTCGCCATGTGAGCGCCACTGTCGGTCACCCCACAGGATTCTTAGGGATGTTGAATGTGCATTGGTGCGGACAAGGTCCCTGGAGGAGACAAACAGCAAAGACCACGCAAGTGTGCGTTCAACAAGCAGCAGCGAATGCAAATTTGGCGTTGCTCCACGCCTTTGAGCACAGAAATAGAAACCAAAAATATAAATAAAAAGCACGCCCAGAGAGCCTTTGCGCTGCAGAAAGTATCATAGTCACTTGCCACTCTAACATAGAAAGTACAGAAAAAAAAAAAAAAGCATAAGTCAAATGTCAAGAAAAATGTGTAATTAATAGAAATGCCTCTGATTTCAACAATTACGCGTCAACATCTGATGAAAATACACCTCGGGTGGGTGGCCCATACGAGTGGGGTCACTGAAATGAAGTCTACATGGTTAGGAGATCCTTCTCACACAATATTAAGCAAAAATGTTATTTTAGTTTCTTTGCTAACTGAAGGAAAATAACCTTTACACTCGTCTGTGTTCACAGAATGCTGAAATGAAGCTAACTTATATTTTAAATATTATCTTGTGAATGCTTCTGTACCCTACAGAATCCAAATCTTTCCTATAATACAACTGGGAAAACGGGGTCATGTTGGTGATAAGCTGATTTTCTAAAATTTGGAGTATACGAAAAAAGTAAATGAAAAATAAAATTTGGAGTATGCGTGCATGAAAAAACAGGAAAATTAAATTTCAGAATTACGAAGACCTTTTGGAGACCGCTGACCTTACAATTTTACTTTTACAGCTGTTTTCTAAGTGCCATGTGGCCATGCAGCTACTCCAAGGACTCTGTTAAGAAAAGTTTACTTTCTGAAAATGGCCCTTCAAAAACATGCTAAGAGCGCAGTCCTGCTCCCTCAAGGGGAGAGAGTGAATGAAATATGAGAAGGAAAGTTTGGAGCTTAAAATGACAGCTTAAATAGGGCTCTCTGGCTTCCATGTGGGAATTTAGAAATACGAAACTAACGTTAGGCTGGAGGTAGACTTCGCCAAGCAAGGAATGCTGCTGAAATGACTCTGAACTTGCCATCTCTTTTATTCACAGAGAATGAATTCTGTGTGTTCATTATTTTAAATGTATCTGCCTACTGGGAAATAGCACAGTTCATCAGAACTTGGGATTCCTTTTTTCCCTCAGGAAAAACTGAATCAGTCCATATGATTCAACAAGTATGGCTCCATAATACTACCACATTCTAAGTCACTGCTCTGCTGCTAGTTTTCTGAGAATTCAAGCCCTAACAGAAGACTCTGAAATTACAGCTCTCTTTTCCATGTCAGCCTGGGTCCTTTCAAAATTCCACTTTGACCTCCACTTCAGACTTCTCACCCATTTTACCCATTCATTTTGTAGCTTTGTGAATAGGGAATGTATCTGTGTATAGTTTGCTATAACACATCACTTTTGTCTTAGAAATTCTGTGAAGATGTTGTAAAGAATGATTTTGAAAGTTTATGTTAGTGGTATATTTCTTATGGTTTTAAAATCAAATATGAAATACATTAGTGGACACCCACTAACTGGTGACTCTAATCTTTTCCCAAACGCTCAAAGTAAGGGATGACGGGAGGACCTTTGAGATCACTTCCCACTCTACAAAATGCTTTTGGTAGAAGGGCACTGTCATTATTGTCACAGCTGTTAAAAACAAACATTGATTTAGCATCTACTTCTCTGACCCTATGTGTAGGGTAAGATCCTTGGTGGCACCTCCAAGAACCACAGCTCCGTACATGGAAACGTATCGCAGGGAAACATTCGCATCCATTTACACCGATTTGGTGAGCAACGGTCTTGTACCATCTCTAATATCCAAAATAGCTCATATAATTCAAAAAAGGCAAACAAAACTATTGATTAATTCAACGGTGAACACTTATGCTGAGCAGCATGTACTGTTCCTCTAAACACACCTAAAATCGCAACCAACTTTTCAACGCCCCAAACATCACAGTCGTGTTCTTATTTGTTTGGGGAAATACTCGCCAGGTGAATACGTATCATGAAGTTTTCTATATTGAAAAGACTAAATTTCCCTGTCTTATATGGAGATTCTAGCTGCATGTCTGCTTGCTTAACTCTGTACTGCAGCGGATGTGTTGGCTTAGGCTTGCCCAGCTGACTCCATCCGGACTTGGCAATGCGTCCCTTCACTCTGTCCGTCGTCTGCAGTACTCGCTCCCCCGTTCACGGGCTCACATCACTGTATCCCCATTTGCCGTTCACACTGACTCTTCCAGGGACACGCATGCGACAAAAATAGAACCAGCAGGAGTCTTTTTCTAAGTTGAGAGGTGGGTAGTGAAAGAACTTTTCCACTGATATGCTGAGAGTCGGTGAGGCTGCCGGCAGCCTCCTGGGGATGTCCGGACTGCAGAAGGAAACTAAGATGACAAAAACAGGAAATGGCACCATGGTGGCCTTCCAGCACCCACTGCATGCTGGATCCAGCCATCTCTACAGTCAGTCCTACCTCTATACCTCCCCATATTTGATATTTATCCATTTTGGCTGTGCTGGGTCTTAGCTGCGGCACTCGGGATCTTCACTGCGGCACGTTTAGCTGCGGTATGTGCAGCATACGAACTCTTAGTTGCGGCGTGCCACGTGGGATCTAGTTCCCCGACCAGGGATCGAACCCAGTACCCTGGCATTGGAAGCATGGAGTCTTACCCACTGGACCACGAGGGAAGTCCCTAAACCTCCCGATATTTGAACTAGCACATGCTTTTTGCTTAAGCCAGTGAGATATCTGAAACATAAACTAAAGACTCCCAACTCATATAAACATTTAGCTACTTTCTAGATGCCAGGCCAAAAACAGGAAGTAGAGACTTCCCTGGTGGCGCAGTGGTTAAGAATCTGCCTGCCAATGCAGGGGACAAGGGTTCGAGCCCTGGTCTGGGAAGATCCCACATGTCGCGGAGCAACTAAGCCCGTGCGCCACAACTACTGAGCCTGCTCTCTAGAGCCCGTGAGCCACAACTACTGAGCCCAAGTGCCACAAACTACTGAAGCCCGCGCGCCTAGAGTCCATGCTCCGCAACAAGAGAAATCACTCAACGAGAAGCCCGCGCACCACAACGAAGAGTAGTAGCCCCCACTCGCCTCAACTAGAGAAAGCCCGTGTGCAGCAACAGAAGACCCAACGCAGCCATAAACAAACAAACAAATAAATAAATAAAATCCAAGGAGCACAAGACGGTCCCTGCTCCAAATCAACTCTGAACACAGAAGGTGGAGGCAATCCGCATTTCTAACCAAAATGAAAGGTGAAGAATACTACCGCAATGCCTCAAGCATGGTAACAAAGAGAAGGGTGTGATTAATATGGACAGAAGGTGTTTGAATTTAATCCAAAAGGACTTACTGAGACAAAGGAGTTTTTTAGGCCCAGAAGAATAAGTAGAATTTAAGAGTAGAAAAATGTGAAAGCACATTCCAGTAAGAAAAAACAGTGAACTAAAAATGGACAGTTTATCCACTAAGGTTTTTTTTTAATTTTCTAATGCCTACTCCAGTCCTTGTCATATATTAGACACTAAAGTATATTTAAAGAGTGAACATGCGCTTCCCTGGTGGCGCAGTGGTTGAGAGTCCGCCTGCCGATGCAGGGGATACAAGTTCGTGCCCCGGTCCGGGAGGATCCCACACGCCGTGCAGCAGCTGGGCCCGTGAGCCATGGCCGTGAGCCTGCGCATCCGGAGACTGTGCTCCGCAATGGGAGAGGCCACAACAGTGAGAGGCCGGCGGACCGCAAAAAAAAAAAAGAGTGAACAAAGGCATGAATACAATTGATTAGATACATGATTTATCTGGAGTTAGGACCCTGGTCAATGACATGACCCCCTTCTATAACACTGTTCCTAATGGAAATTATGTTCTCTTTACAATAATCTACTTTATGACACAGCTTCCAGGAAAAGGAGTAATCAGAGTGACTTAGTGCTGTAACTTATAAATGCAGAAAGGGTGGCTTGAGTTAATTGCTACACTTGCTTTTTTTTTCTTTTTCAGATGCAAACAAGTTTCCCAAATGTTATCAATTTATACATCACATTTATGAAACACTTTTACCACTTTTTAGTAAAATTATAAATACCTAAATGTGAAGACCAATTACAAATTCTGACCAAAGAAAGGACTGAAGGAATAACAAGTTTCTGAGACCCGTCAAGGGCCAAAGAGCACAATCCTGGGCACATAATAAGAACTTACTAGCTCATTAATTCACTTCTGAACCCCTGTAGGGGAGGAAGGTCTGTCCGCACCGTTGTAAAAGTCATGGGTGCAAAGGACTGGCATGGAGTGGGCCCTCAACAGGTGTAATAATTATTAACAATAAGCTTCCAGCAAATAGGAGTGGATGCAGAAACAAAATACACCAGAATTCTTATTGTCTCCCTTGGAACTGAGGTGATTAGATAATTGGATGTTTTGGCCGTTAGGCTGTTTCTTTTGACGACAGCATTGGTAATGATGAGATCCTGTACTCCACATTAAAACGGGGGAGTATTTTGGTGAATCTGATGACGCATACGGCACCAAAGCCGACACTGTTTATCACTCAGTGCTATCACCTGTTTGACACTGATAGTACTTCCCCAATAATCCCCTCCACTGGAAGGTAATTATCTGAAGGGGAACGAGAGGGACTATTCCCAACCATCTGTACAAATGGTGGACCACAAGCAGCCAGGTCAAGGGCAGAGCTGTTCAGCAACAGAGAAAACAGGGCAGAGAGAATACAGATTTTCTTTTATTGGGCTTTTAAAAATGTTTAGGACTCTGTCAGGCATCTGGTACCCCACTCCCACCATCACTTCACAACACCAACCCCTGGCTACCAAAGATCTAAAACCCCCTTTGTATAAAAGATGTCTCTTAAGTATGAAAATTTTGAAAGCTTCTCTGCTCTATTTCACACTTATACAGAATATCAACGGCAAGCACTGTAATTAAGTAATTCTAATACAATAACAAACACTCAGAAAATCTTTCTACCTTGATCTCTCAGTTCAGTGTACATTATATTTGGAACCTTTCACATATTAAATTAAAACAAAGCTTATACATAAAGGTTACATTTTTCTTAATGTTTTTTCTAATAGAAATAGCTTGATATTTAGTTTCTATGCCATGTTAAGGTGATCGATAGTGTACACTTTCAGATGTCTCCAATCCCAAGTAAATTACACTTCTTAAGGACGCCTAGGTTTGAATTGTTTTCAAATGTCACCAGTCTGGTTACATACAGACATTTGCATATATATGTATATATATAACAGAAAATATATTACATATATAATTCATATACTTTTTGAAAAACGTATTCTTCCATTTAGGAAAGAGTCACTCAAGGGACTTCCCTGGTGGTCCGGTGGTTAAGACTCCATGCTCCCAATGCAGGGGGCACAGGTTTGATCCCTGGTCTGGGAACTAAGATCCCTCATGCTGCTCAGTGCGGACAAAAAATAAAATGGAAAAATAAATAAATAAACATAATCACAAAAGTACCATCACAGCTCTACGCAAGAAAAGAGTCACCCAGTTATACTTCAAGTAGTTGGTTCTTCTAGAGTATTTCTAACAGAGAGAAAACAGGTGTAATGGAAAAGGCCCTTACATTAGTGAGATCTGTTTAGCTTGCAAGATTTAGCAACTCGGTTGTAACTCACTTAAGAAAACAAAGAGCAAAGGGTGGCTGCGGTGTGGGATGAGCCAGGGATGGTCGCGGTTGCATCCCCAGGCTCAGGAAATGCCATCACACCTACTAGGCCAGCTTCTCTCCCTTTCTCAGCCCCGACTCCCTGTAAACTGCCTCTATTCCCGGGCTGCCCCTCCACACGGTGGCCTCCGCTGACGACCAACGCCTCCTTAGGGAGAACAACCACCTGTGGGAAGGGATGGAGCCTCTTCTGTGGGCTCACGTGGGATGCTCTACTGCAAGACTGCAGAACGGCCTTGCTCAGAATTCTACGGTAGTCTCAAAACAAGGGAATGCTTCAACAAGGCACAGAGGGCGTGGTGACCCGAGGTATCACCTTGAGGCCCCCGTGGCAAAGGGCGCTGCTGTGTGTGCCAACGGTGTGGCCACAATCCTCTGAAATTAAAGGCTGTGCATCTAATCTTTAAAGTGCATCAAGTTCAGCGTGCAGGGCTCTGGGAGGGGGTGACAGGGATGAGGAGTTCGTACACGGAGGGAGGGTACGGGTGTCGCGGGGAACGGTGGCATGTGCCCCACAGAGCTAAGATGCCAAGGTTGGAAAATAAATGCCACCGCATGGACAGTAGACTGGAACACGAGATTACACTCAGACACTTTGCGATAAGGCTCAGTCCTTGGGGCAGAGGTGTGGCAAGCATCCCTTATCCCTCCCTTATCCCCGTACCTTTCTCTCTTTAGGAGACTACATGATCAAATCTTGCGGGAGGAAGCTGGGGATGTGGAAAGCCTTGGGCACTTTGTTTCTGTGCCAGCTGCTCTCGTAGGTACCTCCCAGAGCTAAGGGTTTGCTGCCCCCCAGCTCAGTGTGGACATGCACAGCACCTGTGTGTGGCTTTGTACGAGCACACGATCACGCCTCTGCAATTACACCTCGACTGTCTCCCTATCCTCTAGGCTCTAGATGAGGAAGAACTGAATTCCTGTCAACTTTGTGTGCCCTGAACCAGCACTGTGTTTGTTAAACAATGGATACTTAAATGTTCGACAAATGGTTAGAAAATAAACCAGTTCAAAACTAAATTACGCGTTTTCCCTGGTGGCGCAGTGGTTAAGAATCCACCTGCCAGTGCAGGGGACAAGGGTTCGAGCCCTGGTCCGGGAAGATCCCACGTGCCGCGGGGCAACTAAACCCGTGAGCCACAACTACCGAGCCCGTGAGCCACAACTACTGAAGCCTGCATGCCTAGAGCCCATGCTCCACAAGAAAAGCCACCGCAATGAGAAGCCCGTGAACAGCAACGAAGACCCAATGCAGCCAAAGATAAATACAGATAAATAAATTTATAAAAGAAAAAACAAAACTAAATTACTAAGGAAAATAGGCAAAACCAGGCAAAAGATTTACTGAAAAATGTTCTGAAAAGGCAATTAAATTACTATATATTCACATCACAAGAGTAATTTACTTAAATCCAACAATCACAACAAATATTTATGAATCACACACTATGTGCCAAGTGCCATGCATGGCGCTGAGATTATAAAGACAAACGTGAATGAATCTGATATTCTTCCTTACCTTAGGAAACGGAACCGTTTAATTAGTTGCATGTGGGTATGACATGGGGTAGAAGGGAGAAAGAAGGAGAGAGTTTAAAAAAAAAAAAAGAGTTTAAATTGTTAAGAATTACACTATGGAGCTTTGTGGACACTTTTCCTGTGACCCTTAAATTTGGCGGCAGGGCTGGTAATAACCGCTGATCTCATCTTTCCTTGAAGCAAAGGATCCCAAAGCCGTGGTGTGCGTCCTGGCTGCCCCAGCGACAAATTTCTCACCTGTCTTCTGTGCCCCAAAGCAGGAAATAGGTGACCCTACCACCACTGCAAATTCTGGCTCTGTGGACCTTGTCTCTCCTTAAATTTTCGATGTCACCGTCTCACTTTACACCAGACCACCCCAGGAGTCAGACCGGGGCTTTGCAAACTTTAGTGTGAAGAGCAATGCCTGGGGATCCTGTTAAAATGCAGACTCTGCTTCAGGAGATCTGAGGCCTGGGATTCTTCCTTTCTAGTAAGTTTCCTGGAGGATGTTCTCTTGGGAAGACCACACCCTACCAGAGACTTAGAAGGCAAAGGAAGGCTGCAAGAATGAACAGCTTGTCCTTCTGTATTTCCTGGATATACACACACTTGCCCTTCCTGTCACTAAATTCGAATGGTAGTAAAGAATTCAGAGTAATGCAGATGTGCTATGCATAGGCATTAGGGTGCCTGCAGGATCAGCTGTCTCAGAAGTCTACTTACAAGAATAAACACGAGATCTCTTCCTTAGTCACGACATCCAGGGTTCTTGCTTACAGAAAGTGTTGTGGGCCAGAGCCCAGGTCACTAGCATCCCAAATGAGGGAGAAAAGGAAAAAAGTCCAAGGTAAAGGCCATCTGGGGAGCTCCCACCCACTCCCTCTCCTGCTTAAGGTAGAGACACTAGCGTTTTTCGGATTCTCTTCTGTACTTCAGTGAGAGTAAATCTGTCCTTAAACAAGGGGGCCTGGAGAACCTACAACCAGAAACTCTGCAATTCCTTAAGCCCTGCTTGTTAGGATTAGATAGGGAAGACACTGTTGAGAGAGAGAAGGAATTGTCAGTCCTTTGAATCCGGGCGGGAATGCAAGCCGAGTGGGCTGCCTTAGAAAGCTGCTTCTCAGATCTACCCAGAGCCAGTGGTGCTACCAGACGACACAGGCTGACCTGCTGAAGGCCTGCTATGCAGCATGAACGTTACGACTTAGCACCAGCTCGGATTTTACCATCCCATTTTGCAGAGAAGTCACCTGGGAAGCTCAGAGAGGTCATATAACCCACCCAAGGCCACACAGCTTAAGGCGGGCTAAGGATGTAAACGCTGCCCAAAGCCATAGTGAGGCCTTTCCAACAATGCTTAAGTAAACATATGAGGAAGACTTCCAAAAGCTGCGGGGCATTCAGTCCCAACGTAGCCCCTAGACCCCGCCCTTACAGGGAGAGCTGGACCGCCCCGAGGCGGAGGGGGAGGGAAACCACTGCCGGGGAACAGCCGCCAAGAAGGCCAAGCACTTCCGGTACACAGCAAACGAGGGTCGTTCAGGGTCAGCAGACTTGCAAGTGAGGGCCGGCCCGCAGGTGGCGCATACGGACTAAAATGCATCCCGAGGTATCCGAACACAGTATGACTCGAGTCGAGAAAGTCTTATCCCTTACCCGCCCTAGCGGACACCAAGGTCAAGCGGCCGAACGCGCGCCGCCATGTCGAGTCCAGAGGTTTAAGTGGAGCAGGCGGAGCCTAGCGGACGCCCGCGTCGGCGAGATGACGTCACAGACCCGCGCGGGTAGTCCGGCCTCAATCCCTTCTGCGGAAGCTTCCTGGGCGGGCGGGTCCGGCCCTGATAGGCGGGGCCGGGTTGAGTGACGGCCCGGCCCCGCCTTCCGGATGAGGGACGGGGTCTGGCGCGGGGAGGACGAAGTTCTACACGGAAGTGCCTCAGGCCTGCGTTGGTAGGGTGGAGTGCGGGGCGGGGCGGGGCGGGGCGGGCGGGTGGGGGGCAGGTTCCGGCCCCCTGGAGGTGGCTCCCGGGCGAGTGGGTCCGCGTAGGCATCCCCGGGGGGTGTTGCAGCAGCGACCCTCGTCCCGCCATCCCCAGACCACAGGGTGGGGGGACACTGGGCCTGCGTACGCTGGGTCGGCCCCCCTGGAGACCCATCCCCTTCTCTCCTCTCCAATCTGAAGAAATTAAACCCAAACCGGGGCTCGGCTGCAGCCATTGAGCCTCCTTTCGCACAGGGCCTGGCTCTGCGCATCAGAACGAGGGTTTCCGGTTCCTAAATTCCAGGCCGGGGCCAAGTGCCTAATCTGAAAGTCCCGGGACCCCCGAGAAACCCCTGAGGGCATCCAGGGGGAGCAGTTGGGGGGGGCACTGTTTTATACACGTGGTGAAATCGTTTCCCCTGAAGTTTCATGAAATATAGTTTCATTGTTAGATTTGTTGCAAGTATCAGGTGATGCAGATGTCATTTCTTTGAACCTCCAGTTGCCCTCACCAGTCATGACCTCAGTTTGTCTTGAGAAACTTGGCTATGAAATACACTGCATCGTTGAATAATTGAGTATTGCATTATTGAATAATTGAGAGCATCAGGTTAAAAAAACAAAACAGCAACAAAAAACGGATGCTCACGATGGAAACGGTGGGGAGCCAAGACATAGGTTTTAAACTCACTGATGCACTCGCAAAGAGCAAATGTGTCTTTCATTTGAAGTTTGCTACCGTCTCTAATGATTTTACCAATACCCCACACCCCCAAAAGTATCAAAAGGTCAAGAAAAAAGGACCAAATGCCTTGCCAATGGGAATTTAACCATTTGGTCTTTACCAAGTAATTAAAAAGTAGGTTGCATAGTCTATGTACTGAACAAATATAGACTGTTGTAATTTTTTTTTAATTAATATGATTGTAGTGAGTCAAGGTGAGAGAGGGAAAAGTTTCCTTGAAAGATTTGGGTGTTTAATTAGACTTTAATTGAAAAGATTATGCTTAGAACAGAGAATTCTGTATATAAAAGAAAGCCTTGGAATGATGACTAGCATAAGAGTACACAGCGTGTGGAACAAACTATACCAACTTAACGGGCATTTTTGGGTTTTGTGTCACCAATTTCACAGCTAGAATGAAGCACATCAACTTGTCGTTTGCAGCGTGTGGGTTTCTGGGCATTTACCACTTGGGGGCAGCATCCGCACTTTGCAAACACGGCAAAAAGCTCCTGAAGAATGTCAAGGCCTTTGCCGGGGCTTCTGCGGGATCCTTGGTTGCTTCTGTCCTGCTAACAGCGCCACAAAAAATAGAGGTAATTAAGTAGTAACTAGGCTGTGTTTCTCATCCAGAAATTACGCCCAAACAACGAAGATGATTGTTAACTATATACTAAGTTAATGCAGAGAGATAATCCTTTGCCTGGGAAACAGAAAAGGTTGACTTCTTCTAAAATTTAATCATTCGGGATCTCTTCTCTCCATTTGGAAAAGATTATTATTTTGAGTGACAACAAGACAAGGAAATAAAATCCCTTCTTTTACTCTTGAGTGTTTATTTAGTCTTAAGATTCCAGCTTTGTTTCTTTCAAGCAAAGGATATTTCTCCATTAACTGATCATGAGAAGAGCACAGAGCCTGTTCTCAAGGCCTTGAACATGTAGCTGATAAGTCTTTGCTTGCTCCTATTTACAGACAGGCATATAAACTAAAATGTTGGCCTGTAATCTCTTTTTTTAAAAATTTTTATTTATTTTTGGCTGCATTGGGTCTTCATTGCTGTACGCGGGCTTTCTCTAGTTGCAGCGAGCAGGGGCTACTCTTTGTAGTGGTGCGAGGGCTTCTCATTGCTGTGGCTTCTCTTGTTGCAGAGCACGGGCTCTAGGCACGCCGGCTTCAGTCGTTGCAGCACACGGGCTCAGTAGTTGTGGCGCACGGGCTTAGTTGCTCCGCAGCACGTGGGATCCTCCCAGAACAGGGATCGAACCTGTGTCCCCTGCATTGGCAGGCGGATTCTCAACCACTGTGCCACCAGGGAAGTCCCTGTAATCTCTTTTAAGAGGAATGATATTGGAATTTAATTTGTTTTTCATTCCCACAGTAAGAAGAAACCCTGAATTCCAAGCAGTTTATCTAGAAGTAATAAAAATAAGCATTAAGTATTTCATTTAATGTAATCTATGTTTTTAAAGTCTGTTTTCTGCTTCTAGACAGCCATCAATGCATTCTCTGTGAGAACTAGCTTCTGCAGGTGGAGAATATTCTATTTGTTAATTACTTACATTCTCTAGCAGCTTGGAATAGTAATCAAATAATGATTAACATTTCCTTGCCCAAGGATGAGTTTGTTACATTTAAATGTTGAAATCCACAACATTTTAAACATCAGAAATCTTGTTTTCAAATCTCTGATGAGCTGCTTATGGAAGAGAAACTGGACTTTAGACCAGTTATTCAGAAATCCACTGCTCTTTTTCTTTTTTATATACTAGAAAAGTGATGGAAAATTTTAGAGATTGTACAGGATGAGAACCTGAAATCAGGGAAAGTATACATGAAGTGTGCAAACTCCCCCCAAAGTAGCAGACTCATGTGCTTTGAATTGCAAGCTAGTCCCTCCCAGCTTTTTATTTCCTTTCTGAAGCAGGGGGCTACTAAGGGGTTGTTTACTCCTGTTCAGTGCAGTCTTTCCTTCAGGTGGGAGCAAATCCCAAGCTTTGGATTTGGGTGGATTTGGTTTCGAATCCTCAGCAGATTTCAAAATATATTAAGTGTGATTTAGAATTAGACTGATTTGGAAATACTGTGATCATATAGCCCCTTCATTGAAATTCTGTGACGTTCAGACATTGAATCCTTTACCTGAATTTGTGACTTGATATCAGTCTGATTACCTGTTCTTATTTACATTTTCGATAAATTGGAGATCGAGTCGTATTGTCTCATTGTGTTGGTCAGACCTTAGGGGTAACTCTTTATCGGGCGCTCACGCTGGCAGGTGGAAAATGATCTCTGGATTCACCTAGGGCATCCTCGTTTCTCCTTTCTCAAAATCAGTTTTCAGCCATTTGCCTTGAGGTTATTTTATTTCTTTTCTCTTGAGCATTTGAAATCTACCCCTTGAAGGATGGCTTTGAGCTTTCTTAGGAAACTGTTTTCTACCTACTCAAGTCCCTGTTAGCTCAGTTCTCCCTGTTGATAGATATATAAGTTCTTCCAGCTTCGTGGTGTTGTGACAGAGATGTGAGTAATGAATCCAGTTCCAAGCCGGTGCACGTACAATTAAGAGCAGCACCTAACGCTGGTGTATTTTAGGTGGCAGGCAGATTTAGACTTTGATATGTTAAAAGCTCAGCGCAGCCAGCCTTTCCTCAGCCCTCAGAATTTGCCAGGCATGGTGTTCGACACAGCGGGGGGCTAACTCAAAGATAAGTGCATTCCTTAATAGGTTTCCAGTGGCCGTGCGTGTATGTGTGTGTGTGTGTGTGTAACCAAAAATAACACAAGAAAATAAGCTGGGTGTGCAGTGTGGCTTAGTAGAAAGAGCATACACCGGGCGGGGCACCCCCATTTCTCACCTAGAAGTCTACAGCGGTTTTTTTTTTTTTTTTTTGCCGCCTGTTAGCCCCGACTGGGGGGACTTTTATGAAAGACCAGTGCCCCAGGCTAATCTCCAAGGACTCTGATCCGGTAGAGTCATCATCGCAAGTCCCTTCTCTGTTGGTGGCGGTGGTGTGAATCCTCAGCACTGTTGTAGAGCTGCAGTCCGAATGTTCTCGAGGCCACAGGATTGGGGTGGGTGAGGAATTTAATTATATTGGAGAAGCCTGTAGAGAAATGTGCTCAGTTACAATTAGAACCCAGCCGTCAAGGATTTTCCACAGGTGGGCAAAGAGCCACGTGAGGTGGTTTAAAAATAAAAAGAAAAAGAAAAACATATTGCAATTGGCAGACCATATAGCTTGCCTGGGGACCAGGAATGGTGGGTGAGGAGCAGGCCTCGTGGGGATGCGTGCCTGTGAAGCATCCGACATCTGGGATTGGCTTTATACAGTCCAGGTGCCTTGTGTGATAGGCACAGGGTTCTGGAACCAGAATCGTAATGTTTTTGACAAAACATAGGGTCACCTATTAATTTTCTTTTTCAGGAATGTAACGAGTTTACCTACAGTTTTGCCGAAGAAATCCGAAGGCAGACTTTTGGGGCCATGACACCCGGCTATGATTTCATGGCCCGATTGAGGTACATATAGAGTACATTTCCCCTACCGCCCCCCCCACCCCGAAGCCTGTGAAGACAGAGGATGCTCTGGATACCTTGTAGCAAGCTCAGTCAGCATTCTCTCTCCTGAAACATTTACAAGGCGGTCCGTAATTAAAGGTGAATCGTGCAGTGCGTGGCCAAGCCACTCAAGATGGCTGTGCGCTTGCTCTCTGTACATCCCCTGCTCGACCAGTCCTTGCTTCATCTGCACCCACTACTCTCACAAACGGGCTTCCCTCCTGCCCCAGCTAATCCTGGGCCAGAGCGGCTCCACCTGGTAGTTTATTAAAGGGAGATACCTGCCCTCCACGATGGGTGTTAAGCTGACGGGCTGTGAGCTGTTAGTTTCTATGGTAACAGACGAGCCCACCTGCCATCCATTCCCCATATAAATGGTGGCGTCCTTCGCCCCCGGCTAGCCAAGATGGCTGCTTGTCCTGGCTGCCGGCTGCCGAACGCGATGGGGTGTCTCTCCAGGACTCTTTTGCTTTGGACATGTAAGATTCCCCCATCCAGTAAGCCATAGGTGTCGCTGTCACTGTCTCCGGGCTCTTTCTCGGGTCTCCAGTCTGGGCAGCTACAAGGCTTGCAGGCCCGTGGGGCGCAGCCCGACACGCGGGTCCCTTTTTCTTCTTCAGGAGCGGAGTGGAGGCGATTCTCCCTCCCAACGCGCACGAGCTGGCTCACAACCGCCTGCACGTCTCCATCACCAACACCAAGACCAGAGAAAACTACTTAGTCTCCAGTTTTCCCTGCCGGGAGGACCTCGTTAAGGTAACATGGCCGCTTTCCTTGTTGGGGGAAATGAGCAAGTGCTGATATACGTACTTGCCCCAACAGTGAGCGCGCCCGCGTTCTTTAGATCCAGCATTGCATACCACGCCTGATAGATGGTACACGCTCCAGAAATCATGCGTCTGACGGATGCATCCGCTAGTATCCCTCCGAGGCTCCCAGAGGCCTCCGGAGTAGCTCAGTGTTTTTTTGTTTTGTTTTTGCTGTACGCGGGACTCTCACTGTTGTGGCCTCTCCCGTTGCGGAGCACAGGCTCCGGTCGCGCAGGCCCAGCGGCCATGGCTCACGGGCCCAGCCGCTCCGCGGCATGTGGGATCCTCCCGGACCGGGGCACGAACCCGCGCGTCCCCCGCATCGGCAGGCGGACTCTCAACCACTGCGCCACCAGGGAAGCCCAGCTTAGTGTTTTTTTCTTGTGATGTTCCGTGTGCTCACGTTTATCCTGCGATTAAACTTGAGTAGCAAGAACCTTTCCTTACGTTGATGTAGATAATACTTCTGCAGTTTGTGTAAGAGTTTGTCTTAGCACTACCGTATTCGATCCTTCCACAGCCCTGTAAATCAGGTGAGATTACTGTCCTTTTGTCGCTTTTTTAAGAGAAGAAACGGGTGGAAAGGTTTTGCGTGACCCACCCCAGGGTGTACTGATTGCCAGTGGGAATCCAGGTCTCTTACCTTTTCACTCTAATGTTCCCTTTCCTTCCTTCCATTTTGCGTTGATGCCTTTCTATCCAAACGCATGTGAAAGTTGTTTGGGAAATCATTGCCTCTGGGATAGGTCAGCTGATTTGCAAATAACAGTGCATTGCTAAGGTAATACATTAAATATTTTAAATTTGAAAGGGTGCACTTCTCTTAGAAAAGCCAGGCTGTTTTCTTCTTCTTCCTCTTGTGGGAATCGTAGCAAGCTTCAGGTGATACAGAGGACGTGTGTTTGGATACAGCAGCAGGCAATAGATTGAGAGAGCTACAAGTTCCACCTGAATGAGATGATAAATGCATTAATTTTTACTATCAAAACTCACTGTTCGGGCTTCCCTGGTGGCGCAGTGGTTGAGAGTCCGCCTGCCGATGCAGGGGACACGGGTTCGTGCCCCGGTCTGGGAAGATCCCACATGCCGCGGAGCAGCTGGGCCCGTGAGCCATGGCTGTTGAGCCTGTGCGTCTGGAGCCTGTGCTCCGCAACGGGAGAGGCCACAACAGTGAGAGGCCCATGTAACGCAAAAAAAAAAAAAAAAAAAAAAAAAAAAAAAAAAAAAACTCACTGTTCGAATTTTATGTTTGAATGATATGATTTGAAATACCTAATGAAATGTTGAGCTGACAAGTAAAATTACTTTGTGACTTAAGAGATTAGCATATTTTCACTCCCGTCTCTCACTTATACATTAATAGTCATTCCATCTTAGAAAAATATTTTTCTATAATATTATTATACTCTTGTGTAGACTTAAAAAAATAGAAAGGGAGAAGCTGATAATCCATGCCTGAATTGTCACAAATTGTCAATGCCAACGCAGATATATCAGGCTTGCAGTGGTTAGAATACCTC
The DNA here is from genome assembly GCF_964165515.1 of Mesoplodon bidens. Taxonomy (NCBI): domain Eukaryota; kingdom Metazoa; phylum Chordata; class Mammalia; order Artiodactyla; family Ziphiidae; genus Mesoplodon; species Mesoplodon bidens. The sequence continues at coordinate 48,782,814 of NC_138180.1, forward strand.
TTCTTTTTGGTAAGAGAACAAGGTTGGGAGCAAAAGACTATCATCCTATCATGAAACAAGAGGGGAATTCTACCCACAGTTACTACCTTCTCCTTGAGTCTGTCCGTGGCTACTGTATCTACAGTGGCCGAGCCCCTGATGTTTCCTATATCCCGCCCTGATTTACTTACCACTGTTCCTCATACGAATTTTACTGCTCTGTTTACTTAGTTTTTGTCTATCTTCCTTCACGAGAGTGTAAGCTCGGGGTGGGGGGGTGGGTAGGAGGGTCCAGGGACTGCTGTGTTCTGTCCACTGCTGTATTCCCAGCGCCTGGCACAGTGTCATCTCCATCAACCTGTGCTCCATGAGTGAATGGGAATGAATAAATCAATGAACTAAGATGGCATCTATTAAAAGAATGAAGAAGCTGGATCCTTCATGTTCAATGATCTGGCCAAATGTAATTGAGCTCGTTAGTGGCCCAGCTGGGACCACAGTCCAGGCCTCTAACATTCTGCTTGGTAGCCATGCCCCCCTCTCCCAACGCGAGATAAAATCACCCTCCTAATTCCTTTCATGTGGGAGTGTCGTGAGCTGAATAACATCCCCAAAGATGTCCACGCTGTAATCCCCAGGACCTGTGAATACGGCGTCTCCCATGGCAAAAGGGATTGTATAGATGGGGTGAAGATGAGGGTCTTGATGGGGGAGGTGATCCCGGGTTATCTGGGCCGACCCAAACTAATTTAATCACACGTGTCCTTAAAAATGGAGACGTTTGCTGGTTCTGAGACTCAGGAGCCTTTGTATGAGGAGGGCACTAGGGGTGCTCCCCTCGACAGCCCGTGAGGCGGAGGGACCTCAGTCCTACAGCCAGTGGAACTGAATGCTACCAGTATCTGAATGAGCAGGAAACCAAGTCTCCCCTCAAGCCCGCAGGAAGGAACGCAGCCCTGCCAACACCTGGATTTGTTTTGCCCAGGTGGATCCGGGCCCGTGCTCATACATTTATTTGTGTGGTTTTAGCCTTTCAATTTGTGGTAACTAGTTATAGCAGCCATAGCAAACTACTGCAGTAAGCAAACAGGACTTTTTTTTTTTTTTTTTTTTTTTTTGCGGTACGCGGGCCTCTCCCTGTTGTGGCCTCTCCCGTTGCGGAGCACAGGCTCCGGATGCGCAGGCTCAGCGGCCATGGCTCACGGGCCCAGCCGCTTCGCGGCATGTGGGATCTTCCCAGACCAGGGCCCGAACCCATGTCCCCTGCATCGGCAGGTGGACTCTCAACCACTGCGCCCCCAGGGAAGCCCGCAAACAGGACTTTTTTGATTTGCTTTGTTTTGGATAATAACTACTCAGAGAACTGGTGTCATTACTTGAGTTCATTGAACAGAAGAGAACTAGTTGGCACAAACGTATAACACCTTGTAAGGAGAATCATTGAATAATTAACATGTATCCTAGGTTATACGAGAAGCAGTTTAAATGTTCAGTAGAATGCTCTAACCTTTTGCAGAAACTCAAAGAAAGGAAGGATAGATGATTCCTTGACAGCAGATGGTGGCTATAAAAATGTATGAAATGTATGCCTGGAATACTCATGAGCATGAGTAAGACTGGTGAAGACTGCAGGAGGGAGGGAGAAGAATACGAAGGGAAAATAAAATATCTCCCCCTCCCCCCAACAGACACACACGCTGGGCAGTGACATGCTGTGTTCTGAAGAAAGAGGCCAGTGGGAGACCGCTGTCTGGGGTGGTGGTTCTGACCGCCTCATTCAGTGTCAGGGGAGAGAAGAAAGGCGCCGGCTACTCCCCCACGTCCTTAGCTAGAGACCGGAGGGCGCTGAGTTCCAGAAGCCAAGAAGGAGAAGCAGCCCACAGTTTGTAACTGGCGTCTCCTGGGAGCTTTGCTTGCCTGGCTCTGATCCCTCAACCTTGGGTTTAATGTCTATGATCTGGGAAGTCTGTAGGTGACAGACGGAGATTAAATCAATTGCTAGCCAGGACAGGAATGTGGGCGAGTACTAAATATTGGTGATTTTTAATCAATGCCTCGTTTATTCTCTTAATTACTAGATTTTCTTTTTGATGCCAAGCTCTTCATTATCCACCAGCCGACTGCTGCCTTTTATTACAGATAGGCTGTCTGTGTACCTGAAAATCAAACTAGAAAGCTGTATCTCAAAGTGTATGCATGGGTGTCCGTGTGTCTCTGTCTTGTTACACTGTCTTGGATTATCACTTGTTTTTTGTGCATCTCCCAGTGTTCCTGTTTAGGTCTGTCATTCCCTGATAGCGTCCTCTGAGGCTAATTACGTTTGAGCCTCAGTTTTCTCAACTGTGAAATGGAGATGAAAGCTAATCAGTGTTACCATGGCGAGTAAATTGAAAAAATCATGTAAAAGTGTGCTTGAAATAGTCAAGTCCTATAAGCTTGTTAATTACAGTCAATATTTAGTAAATAATGAACAAATAAGATAATAAGCCACACACATCACTGGTCAGCATCCCTGTGTAAGTCTGTCATGAAATTTTAAGGTCCCAGCTTTCTTTTTGCAGGCTGGGTAGGCTTCACCCTTTCTTAAACATTTTCTTCTTTTACCCCTTATCTTTGTTCATGAGCAACATGCTCACCTACATCTATAAAATCTCGGGAAATGGATTACGACCAAGTTTTTGCTGCCTTTAGGCATCTGATTTTTACACCTCTTCAACCATTGACCTGGTGTACGTTCACCAATGTGCTTGTGTGATGATTCATACTTAAAATTATATTAACTTCACTTTTGGTGGCATGAAAAAATTATTCTTTCATCTGATAGTTGCAATGATAGTTGATTATTTTCTGAGAACCTCTTTGGACCAATTATGTGGTCCAAAGACTCATTTTATTTGGGATTGGATTTCCATAGTATTTGGGATCTTATGTCCATGGTGATTTCATTCAGTGCTATGGTCTGAATGTTTGTGTCCCCCCCAAATTCCTGTGTTGAAATCCTAACCCCCAATATGATGGTATTTGGAGGCAGGGGTCTGTCGGTCATGAGGGTCATGACTGATTAGGTCATGATGAGGTCATGAGGCTGGAGCCCTCATGAATGGGATTAGTGCCCTTGTAAAAGAGACCCCCGGAGAGCTCCCTCACCCCTTCTACCATGTGAGGACATAGAAGTGGGTTCTCAGTAGACACTGAATCTACCAGCCCCTTGATCTTGGACTTCTGAGATTCCAGAACTGTGAGAAGATAAACTTGTGTCCTTTCTAAGGCACCCAGTCTGTGGTATTTTGTTGTAGCAGCCTGAGCAGACTGAGACAGGAACTTGGCACTGACAGGTGAGGATGCTGCTGTAACAAATACCTAAAAGTGTGGAAGCGGCTTTGGAGCTGAGTAACGGGCAGGGGCTCAATGAGTTGGGAGGTGCCTGTTAGAAAAAGCCTGCGTTGCCGTCGGTGATTCTGGTGACGACTTGGAAAGAAAAAAAAACAAACCATAGAGAGAGCCTCCGTCTTCTTAGAGAGACCTGGGTAGTAAAGGTCATAGTGATGAGGTCATGTTATCAGACAGTGGAGGAAAGGTCACCCGTGTTATACATTGACCAAGAATAGCAGGATTATGTTCATGTCCTCGTGATCTGGGGATGGTAGAACTTGCAAGTGATGACACTGGATATTTGATGAGGTGATTTCTAAGCAAAGTGTTGAAGGAGCAGCCTGGTTTCTCTTGGCTACTTAGAGTAAAACGCAAGAAGAGAGAAATACTTAAAGATGGAATTGTTCCTCAGAAGCAAAGCAGAACTTAAAGATTTGGAACCTTCTCAGCCTATGCATACTGAAGAGAATAAGAGAGCCTGTCAGGAAGGGTGTGGCCATCTGGCCAGATAACCTTGTGATAAGGAGGTTCGATGAGTTGGCCGTCTAGACAGAAGCCAGGACCTATATGTAGTCGAAGACCATGGACACAGGCCATTCAGAGATCATCAGGGCAGCTCCCTTCCACCAGAGGCCCCCGAGTGCCAGGACCCCCGCCAGCACAGGGCACTGCAGAGACGTCCCACTAGGGCAGTGCCCTGCAGAGCCATGGGGCCGGGGCTAAGCCCCACATTGCCCCGTAACCCCATACCGTAGAGCGCTGATTCCAGCCCTGGGGAGCATCAGCCAGGAGGCCCAGGCACAGAGGCAAATACTCGTCATGGCTCCTTAGCAACTCCTTGATTTGTGGGCCCATTTACATATTGTGCCCTGAATGTCCCAATGTATACATCTTGCACCTCAACTCACTCATTTTAAGCTCCAGATTTAATTCTGGGCTATCCTTCTTCAGAAGGAAACTTGCAATCAGGAAATCCAAACATATTTCAATATTAGCCTCCCGCAACGCATACTTAGGGAAGTAAACCCTTTATTTAAAAGACAGTCGTACGCCACCTCCACAGCTCAGCAGGAATGACTTTGAAATCAACCGTGCCACGGAGGGGGAGGGCTAGTGTTCTGGCGCTTGTCTGAATTGGTACAAAGCATCAAATTTGTGTTTAAAACTGACGCCCCGCGTGTGTGCTCTGAAATGCTCTTTTGACATCCATGAATGCTCTTTGGCACACATACACCCAGCAAGCTGTTCCTGCAGAATGGTGGCCCTCTTGGGAAGAGGAACCCTGTCTCCATCGCCAGGATGTCCTGAATTTCCTTGCACACCGTGAGCATATGTTCTTACAGCAAGACCTTCTCACGTTTAGCCCTGTGAAGGTGAAATAAGGACTGAATTTAAGATTGGTCATTATCTTGAAGACTGGGTGAGACAAATTTGAATCTGTCTTTGAATTTCAACTACACCAGCAGGTTCTGAATACACAGCCAGATTCTCATTAAACTCCACAGTCAACTTTAGGCGTAAATGAAACTGGTTGACAATTTATTCTCTAAGGAAGCCAGGCCACGTAACTTTCTAAACACCCCTTTTCTATAACATGTAAAATGAAAAGAGCTAGTCTGAACGTGTATTGAATACACACTTGGCCATGCTTTATACAGTTGCTACAGGAAGTCGCTGACTTTTATTTTTATCCTTGTGTATTTGGTGAGAAGGAAACAGAAACCAAATCAATGGTTTAACATACATGTAATTCTTAAAGTGCTGGGCTAAGTGACAGGGCAGGAACACTAACTAGGTCCCTGCCTTCTGTATCGGTGTCCTCAACCAAAACAGTCTGCAGACATGGCTAAATGTCCCCAGGGGGCTCAGACCCCCAGCCCCCCAGCTTGAGAACCACTGCCCTAGATGTATCGATATTTGTTGGTGAGAAAAATTTCACTGGAACACCAGTGAGGTAAGACAGTAAAAGCATGTTGAGGCCTAATAGTACATATTTCGTGAACTGTCCCCAGCCTTAGAAAATCCTGTTTGCTTGCAGTAAAATGGCAGTAAGCTGACATCGAATTAAGACAAGCCGCTTAGTTCCTAACTATCAAAAGCTAATTTTTCCACTAACCATAGTTTGATATACAAATCACTAGCCCATATAAACTATGACAGAACAAATACACTGATTTTGGGGGGAATGATGGGTATTTTCCAGTTCACTGCACTTTTCCTATCAGTTCAGAGGATTCTTACTGTTACTATATGTATCAAAGTAATTGGATAGCATTTTGCATCTAAACAGCTCAAAAAGAGTTCTAAGCATTAACTTGTGAACTTCACATTATAATTTGACACACGGGAGGTAAAAAACCCACATAATTCTGTTTCTAAGGGTAGTGATTTTTTTTTCTTTTTTTTTTTTTTTGGCAGGCCACATTTCTGCTTGTTATAGTGAAGTAAGTCATTACAGTTATAGAGTGTGTTTGGCTGTTTAAAGGCGTCTAAGTACTGTAATTTCCCAATATGTGTGCTATCCACAAATTGTTTCGGTTATCGCTATGGTGCAGTGTTGCATTTTTGCTGAATAACTTCATTAAATAGCTGCATTGTGCTTGCAGAAGGTACCTAGGGTCTGTAATTAATTTTTTAAAGGAGTAGCCAACTGATGATAGGGCCAGGTTAGGGTGAAGGCAGTGACCATAACTGTGAACAGCCTTGCTCTGAAAAATGCTCAGCTGCCCAGGTCGGGGCTACCAGGGGGCTGACGAGGTTGGGCCTGAAGAGGCTTGGTTTCTATCCTGTTGGCCCCACGGATGGATGTGATCTTCCACAAATCACCGGAGGGGATGCTCACTCCTGCTTGGCGTCTTTGTGGAGAGGGTGTGGGTAACGTCATGGGGGCCCCATGCCGAAAGCTGAGATTTTGAAGTGAATGCCTAAGTGGGGGGCTCATTTGCATTGACCTTTCTTAGAAGGCCGAGAAATCTTGTGCAAGGGTGTCATCACACCATGGCTTAATGCTTTGCTCTCCACACCTTAAAGTTCGAATACCTGCATTTTCACTCCACACGGGGCCCAGATGTTGCGTAGCTGATTCTGGCACCCAGCATCAGCCTGGCACAGCAGAAATGTGCAGTAGCACCTGGCATGATCCCTTCCTGTCTCCTGCTAGAGTCCCTTTGTTGTGCTTTGACACCATTGAGATTCCTTCTACTCCAATCTGAAGCCCCACCACGCTGCTCGGGCCAGCTGTCAGGGGCCTGTGGCTGAGGCCGCGCTTGCACCCAGGACTGATGCTCTGGCGCTCACGTACACCAGCAGCATGGGAGGATGCTGTTTCCCCACTACGGAGGGTCTTCATTCCTACTATGGAGAAGGGGGGGGGTACCTGCAGGTATCAGTAGCATCCGGCTGTGAAGGAGATGCACACCTTTTCCCGTCTGTGGGATCTTTGGTCACGAGGAGCCATCGCATAAGAAAGTCTGTGCCAAGTCCCAGCGGTGTCGCAATACAGTTGTGTCCGGTCGCTGCCCACAGAGGAGTGTCCTATAGAAATCACGTTATGCTGGTGACTGGGTCTCTCATTTACTCGCACTTCATTCAGAATAAATCAGCTATTTTTAAAAACTTTTATTGGAGTATAGTTGCTTTACCATGTTGTGATAGTTTCAGGTGTACAGCAAAGTGAGTCGGCTACAGGTATATGTGTGTCCCCTCTTTCTTGGATCTCCTTCCCATTTAGGTCACCACAGAGCACTGAGTAGAGTTCCCTGAGCTATACAGTAGGTTCTCATTAGTTATCTATTTTATACATAGTATCAATAGTGTATATATGTCCATCCCAATCTCCCAGTTCATCCCATTCCCCCCCCCTTTCCCCCCTTGGTATCCATAGGTTTGTTCTCTACATCTCTGTCTCTGATTCTGTTTTGCAGATAAGATCACCTATACCATTTTTCTAGATTCCACATAGATGCATTAATATACAGTATTTGTCTTTCTCTTTCTGACTGACTTCAGTCGGTATGACAGTCTCTAGGTCCATCCACGTCTCTACAAATGACCCAGTTTCATTCCTGTTTATGGCTGAGTAATATTCCATTGTATATATGTACCCCATCTTCTTTATTCATTCCTCCGTTGATGGACATTTAGGTTGCTTCCATGTTCTAGCTCTTGTAAATAGTGCTGCAGTGAACACTGGGGTGCATGTGTCTTTTTAAATTATGGTTTTCTCTGGGTATATGCCCAGTAGTGGGATTGCTGGGTTTTGAGAGCGGACCTCACAAATCATACTTAAAGCATTCTTTCTTTGGGGGAAATGCCCTCTGATCTCTAAAGAGTTCTAAGTGGATGATGTACAAATCATTTTGGCGATCATAATCCAGTTCTGAATAATATCTACTTGGAAAAAAAATCTCGTGAACTCTCTGACAACAAACAGCCATGGAGTCTTCAATTATCAATTGAAGGATTGGAGCTTAAGTATTCCATATCTAATACTGTATCTTTCCAAATAGAACACTAGCGATTTGAAAACTGCATTGCAGAATAAAACTTGTACATGTCAGAAAAGCTCCCAGAGCTCAGCTTCTTCTGCGGGAAGAAATGGCAATATTTTAAATGGCAATCTTTTTCGACTTTTTAAATGGAAGAGAAAGTGTAATTGGTGCCCCTCCCTGCCAGTGTCTCATTAATATCCAGGCCATGTAACTAGCCCATGAAATTTGCTACATCCTGGTGACATAAATGAAAACATCCCCTGAGCTGTAATAACCAGAGGGGTTTGCTTCTCTGGAAGATAGAGTGAAACTTTCAAATAATTCTTACAGTGTAGGATAGAACGTCGTAAATAACTTACTTGCAACCTGTACACACTCAGGAATTTAGACTTATCTGGACTTTAATTGTGTAATGACTTGGCTGTCTACAATTTAAGTGCCAGTATTACTCGGGTGAAGTGGATGGAGTTGGAGAACAATGAATTGTGCATATCTCTTTAAGGTCTTTTCTGATATCAATAAATGTTATCTTCTATTTAAGGGTGTCCCACTGTGTACTTGAAATACATGGAACTTATTTTATTGTTGTAGTAAATTTTTTTTTTTTTTTTTTTTTTTTTTTTACGGTACGTGGGCCTCTCACTGTTGTGGTCTCTCCCGCTGCGGAGCACAGGCTCCGGACGCGCAGGCTCAGCGACCATGGCTCACGGACCCAGCCGCTCCACGGCATGCGGGATCCTCCCGGACCGGGGCACGAACCCGCGTCCCCTGCATCGGCAGGCGGACTCCCAACCACTGCGCCACCAGGGAAGCCCTGTAGTAAATTTTTGTACGTTTAAACAATTTTAATATCATAGTAGGTGACATGAAATGTATCGTAAGAATGTTAATGCCTCCTTTCACAAGCTGTTTCTTTATCCGTCTAGGTCCTGTTAGCCAGCAGCTTTCTGCCCATTTACGCAGGACTAAAACCAGTGGAATACAAAGGACAGGTAAGATGCTTACAGCTGACAAATGATCAGTAAATCCCGTGTTCATACGTTTCCTTCGAAAGATCCGATTGTATTATTATTCTGGTGGCTCCAACTCCATTTGTGTGACTTGTTTCCCCATAGTTTTGTTTCTATTTAGCAGAAAAAACAAAAAAAAATCAAGTGCAGGTGCTGTGGTGCCCTATCACCTGCACACTTGCACACACACACCGATAACCAGACACAATATCTATTCACCACACACCAGAGTTAAAAGTTGTGTGATCAAACACAGTAGCTATTTAATACATAAACCGGAGATATGCATCTCAGAACCAAATACAGTATCTATTTAACCCACACCAGAGATACATACTTTTTGTCATCAAATACACTGTCTCTTTAACACCTACTCAAGATCAGGCACATATTCATGGATGATTAATGCCATTTGTCTTATATATACATGATATGTACGTATTCATTCATAGATGTGCACAGGAAAAGTGTTTAATAGCTGTCACTCATTCTTTCACTTTGAAGGTCCAGCACAGGGCCTGTGCTCAGTGAATGCATGATCTTACAACCAAGGAATTGACTTTTGCAAATCTGTTAGCTGATGTGATTGGGGATCTGTCTGTGTTCTGACCTTGTCAGGCCTTGTGATTTTCTTTCTCTGAGTTTTCCTGGTCATTCCCGCCCTTTTCTGTGCTTCTCATAGGATCCTTGGCCCAAAGCAGTCTGCCCTGGGACGGTTGTCTCAAACGGGCAGATGAGGAGGGTAAGGCTGAGTCACTGGATGAGGCCATGTAGATGGACAGCCTCAGAGTGGACCATCAGGTCCCACTTGGACTCTGTTTATTACCTATATGCATACAGTATGTTATTTGCAGTGATGGGCTTACATGTTGTAGGCTAAAACCCTCTCTGTGACCAAGTAGAAACATAATATACATTGAATTTTTTAAAGCAGCATAAAATAAACATAAGCTCATGGAAACCCAGGTGTTTTTTTTGTTGTTGTTGTTTTGGGTTTTTTTTTCCTATTTCGGATACTGCCCCTCAGAGCTAGCAGATACTCAGGTACCAAGGAGTATGATCTTTGCTGTCATTTGAAGATTTGAGAGGTATCCCCCTTTACATAATGATTTTAAAGTCAGTTAAGTAGTATTTTCTCTTAGAGCTGTAAAAAAAATCAACATTTATGTTTACATATAAATTTCGAATACAGATGCTATCAAAATCAACTTTACATTATGATTATGACCTTTAATTTTATGATCTGAAATGTAATGATTTTACTTCACGCTATTGCTTGATAATATATAATCATGACAGAAATGGCTAAATGGTAGAAAAAATATGCAAAATGCTCAGGTGTTTCATGAGATTGTGTACGATCATGAAAAGGGGATTCAGAATCCAAGAATCAACAGAATTGCTGTTGCGATGGATAAATTAAGAGGTGGTGACTGAGAACGTGGGATGTAGGTATAGTAAGGAAGGTGATGGAAAGGAGATGGGGGGGAAAAGGAGGGATGGAATCAAGGCTAGAAGAGAGCTGAGTCCCAGAAGCCTAGTATATTCTAAGACTATGCTGAACATTTCCCGTGTTTAATTAGTAATAACTGTATTATGAAGGAGATGCGGGTGGTAATGGCTCCTAGTTTCTTCCAACATACACTGTCCTCTTCTTCCTTAGTAACAGAAACCCAATTTTTTCCTGGGCCTGTTACCATGTAGATAAAAGGCCACATTCTCCAGCTTCCCTTGCAGCTAGGTGTGGCCACCCCCTTATGTGCTGGCAGTGAGAGGTAGGCCGAATTACTGTGGGACTTACAGGAAGGGAGGTTGTGTGCCTTTCTTTCCTTCCTGCTGCCTGGGACTTAGATGTGATGACCAGAGCTCTGGCATCTGTTCTGGATCATGAGGTCACAGATCACACCCTAGACAGAGACAAATAATGAGATGCAAAGACCTGGGCCCTGAGTAACTTGAGGAGGGGGACCTTACCAGGCCACCTTCTGTATTTCTTTTACCAGGAAAAGTAAAACTTCTGTATTTATTGCTTTCTCTTGGATGCATTAGAGTCTACTCCCATGTGCTGTAGGGATTATTACTCCCATATTTTACAGATGAGGAAATTGAGTTGTAAAAACATTTTCACTTCACTGAGGTCACCAGGCTTAGTAAGGGGGTCACTTTCTCAGGATGATTTCTAATGTTTGCATCTGTGCTGTGCCTCTTGCTTTACTTTGCCTTGGTCATTCCTTTAAAAAAACATCTCCCTTATTTTATTTCTGTCCCTCCCCATCCCCACTGCTCCAGGTGTATGACAGGAAGCCTAGGAATAGTTAAAGGGTGAAATGTTCTCAGTTGAATTTCCTGCTATGTGATTGAATACTTAGATGGGAACATGAAAGGGCAGCCTCAATTAAACAGGGAATGCAGCACCTGGAGGTGTGAGAAAAAAGGGACCTTGGGAGGCGGGACAGGCCTTGCTGATGACTGACATCTGTGCACAGTTGGCACGTCATAATTACTTGTTGAATAGAACCTAATGTCTCCAGAAAGCGTTCGGTTTACCTTGGGTATTTAATGAAGCCCAGGAAGAGGGGCCCCCGTTCACACAATGATTGACAGTGTGCTCCTCGGAGACCTTGCTTCGTGTTACAGCCACACAGTGGCGACTTGCCAGTGCCCTTGTGTGCTTGCTATGGACTCTGTCAGCCCCCTCCCTTCCCTCAGCTGAATACGCTTTCTAGACCAGGTTAGTCTGGAGAATCGCTCCATTTTCAGGGAAATGCGAACTTTGCTTTAAATGCAGTGTTTTGCTGTGGGTGTGAGCTTTTCCTAACTCCATAAAACTTTGTGTCACGCTTTCTCCTGTTCTGGGCTTTGATGCTTTTGTGGGGGTCAGGTTTTGATTTGCTGGTTGGCCTTGGTGGTTTTTCTGCAGCGATGGCGGTTGCAGCAGCAGGGGGGCAGAGAGAGCTCAGCATCGCTTGGGTTTGAGGCAGACCAACAGGTGTCCTGAGCTGCTTCTGCATGCAGCTCCTGTCCAACCCGCTGACCACTCATCTCCACGTCCGGTGTCACTTAGCTATGGAACATACTGGGTTTCACTGATACTTATTTGTGGACCTGATATTTTTATTGAAAAAAATCTTTTATTAATCACGTAGAAGTTTCATACCTTCATAAGACTTAAAATTGACTTAAGCCACAGTAAATAACAGCATAAATACTTCCTAAACTGTCTACCAGTTGTTCGAAGTGGTACAACATCTTGGAAAACGGCTTGGTTTTCCTAATTTTTTATTTTTTGAATTTTTAAAATTAATTAATTAATTTTTAAATTTTATTTATTTATTTTTGGCCGTGTTGGGTCTTCGTTGCCGCGGGCGGGCTTTCTCTACTTGCCGAGAGGGGCGCTACTCTTTATTGCGGTGCGCGGGCTTCTCATTGCAGTGGCTTCTCTTGATGCAGAGCACGGGGTCTAGGCGTGTGGGCTTCATTAGTTGTGGTGGGCTGGCTCAGTAGTTGTGCCGCACGGGCTTTGTTGCTCCACAGCATGTGGGATCTTCCTGGACCAGGGCTCGAACCTATGTCCCCTGCATTGGCAGGCGGATTCTTCCCACCAGGGAAGTTCCTGGTTTTCCTAATTTTTTAAAGAGTTTTTGTCACTTTCTCTGGCTTTATCTTAGGAGACTGTTTTTAGCACCCTACTTATACTTGATATTCATTAACAATTGAATAAATGGAAATAAATTGAAGTTCAGTCTTATCATTTTTACCAGTGGATTTTCCTTCAGTGTACATGGCCTCTTTCCAGTGAGTGAATAAGCTGTGGGAATGTGCCTACTTTCAGAGCACGTTTTCACAGGTTCTGGTCATCAGTGTGGAACAAGAATAAGGATTTTCAAGAGGAGCTCTTAACTGATCAGTTTTTGTTTTTGTTTTTTTAATATTTATTTATTTATTTATTTAGGCTTTGCTGGGTCTTAGTTGCAGCACGCGGGATCTTTTTAGTTGCAGCATGCAAACTCTTAGTTGCGGCACGAGGGATCTAGTTCCCCGACCAGGGATCAAACCTGGGCACCCTGCACTGGGAGCTTGGAGTCTTACCCACTGGACCACCAGGGAGATCCCTGATCAGTGTTTTTTTGTTTGTTTTTTTTGTTTCATTTTAAGACATGGCATTAGTGTTGGCAAGTGACTATTTTATTGTTATTTTGATATTTTAATCTGTGGAACTGTGATGCAGATCACAAGAAGAGCTATAGGTTTGGTTTTTGCTCTGGGTTAGATTTCAAGTAATATTTTAACAGTGTATTGTATAGAGAATATTTATCATTGTATTCTAGTCATTGAGCCTTTTGCATGGGTTATGAATTATTAATCTTTTCATTATTGGCATATCTGTGGGAAGGAGAATTGTAGAATACTCTGTTACTATGTATTTATATACAATTATTATTACAGTCCTTTGGCTTGTATTTCTTCATGATTTAGACATGTCACGAGGATACATAGCTCAATCACTGTCATAGCTGGGCGACCAGCTAGATTTGGCTTGATGGAACTCTGGTTATCAATTTACAGCTATGCTGAAATAGAAGCTCTTATTTTTCATCGGCTTTTTAAATTCTGCATGTCTATTTGATTTTTGTAAAAATAGGTTAGTTTTCCAGGGAACATCTTCTATTAATAAATAGCACTTGTAGAATTTCAACTGCTAGAGTTTCCTGAAAGTTGGGTACGTAGAATCACCATTTTTGAGCAACCTTCAGAAATCCAAAAATTAAGTCGGCAATTTACCCAAAATCATTATTTAGTACAAGTCAGTACTGCAGGTTTTCTCAGGCAGTTTTTAATTTTTTAAATTTTATTTATTTTAACCTGTCACCCTTTCATTAAAAAATCTCCTATGTCTCTTGTCCCCTCCTGTGTTTCTTCATCCCACATGGTAGATTCTGACCTGTGTCCTGGGGGGTGGGTATCTATTTGACATGAACACACTCCCTCTCCCTTCTCCCCCTCCCCCCTTCATCCCTCCCCCTTCCTCCCTCTCCCCCTTTTTCGCTCTCCCCCTCCCACTTTCACCCTCTCACCCCTCCCCTTCCTCCCTCTCCTCTCACCCCTCCTCCTCCCTCCCTCTCCCCTCCTCCTCTCCTCCCTCTTCCCCTCCCCCTCTTCCTCCCTCTTACCCTTCCCTCTCCCACCCACCCTCTCCCCCCTCACCCTTCACCCTTCCTCTCTCCCCCTTCCTCCCTTTCACCCCTCCCCCTTCCTCCCTCTTACCCCTCCCTCTCCCCTCCCCCTTCCTCCCTCTCCCCTCCCCCTTCCTCCCTCTCCCACTCCCTCCTTCCTCCCTCTCCCCCTCCCCCTTTCTCCCTCTCCCTTCTCCTCCTCCCCCTTATTCCCTCTGCCCCCTCCCCCTTCATCCCTCCCCCTTGTCCCTCTCCCCCTCCCCCTTCCACCCTCTCACCCCTCCCCTTCCTCCCTCTCCCCTTCCCCCCTCCCCTTCCTCCCTCTTCCCCTCCCTCCCTCTTCCCCTCCCTCTTCCCCCTCTCCTTTCCTCCCTCTTCCCCTTCCTCCCTCTCCCCTTCCTCCCTCTCCCCCTTCCTCCCTCTCCCCCTTCCTCCTCTCCTCCCCCTTCCTCCTCTCCTCCCCCTTCTTTCCCCCCTCACCCTTCACCCTTCCTCTCTCCCTCTCCCCCCTCCCCCTCCCCCTCCCCTCCCCACTCTGTTTTGAGTCATGCCCAAGAACCTTGTGTAGGTGTGACTGTTTGTTCTCTATATCATGACAGCAAACAAGGTATGTTTGTAACTAAAATTTTTTTTTCAAACCTCCTTCACTTCCCCTCAGCCCTGCAGAAACAGTTCTGGTCTTCCCTGCTTCTGCTGTGTCTTACAGTGTGTGAGGAAGAACAGTGAGTGTGGAGTGAATGGACCAGCTCCACCCCTTTTGCCAGCGTGCTTTCCAGCAGGGCTGGCAAATATTTTCTTTTCTTTTTAATTGAAGTAAAGTTGATTTACAGTCTTGTGCCAATCTCTTCTGTACAGCAAAGTGACTCAGTTTTACACAGAGACGTTCTTTTTTCATATTCTTTTCCATTCTGTTTTATCCCAGGAGGTTGGATATAGTTCCCTGTGCTGTACAGTAGGACCTTGTTCATCCATCCTATTTATAGATATAAATGTCTCATTCAGTCTTCCAAAAAAAGTACTTTAAAAATTTATTTTATTGAAGTATAGTTGATTTACAATGTTGTTTAATTTCTGCTGCACAGCAGAGTGACTCAGTTATACACATAGATACATACTTTTTCATATTGTTTTCCATTACTCTTTATCACAGGATATTGAATATAGTTCCCTGTGCTCTGCAGTAGGACCTTGTTGTTTATCCATTCTATATATACTAGTTTATATCTGCTAACCCCAAACTCCCAATTCCTCCCTCCCCCACCCTCCTTTCCCCTGGTAACCACAAGTCTGTTCTCTAGGTCTGTGAGTCTGTTTCTGTTTTGTAGGTAAGTTCATTTGTGTCACACTTTAGGTTCCACATGTAAGTGATATCATATGGTATTTGTCTTTCTGGCAAAAGTATTTTTTGTTGACTTGGTTTTTGAGCAAAATACACTTAAAGCAAATTCAGCCCTGCATCGCGGTTCCATCGTGAGCATATCGCAGTGTGGAATGCACATCCAGGCGCACACTGGGTGTTGTGGAAACACTTGCTAGATGAACAAATAAGCCCTTTCAGCTGAAGTGACCACCTCGAATTTTAAAGTTTCCTCTTTAATTATGTAACAAGAGTTGCTGGAATTCGTGAGCCTCGCATGTACCCATAACATGTCATGTGTAAGGCAGGGGTTGACACGTACTGACAGATGAATACCCTGCTGGGCGTGGGTGTGACAGGTGCCATTACCCTTTAGAATAAGTGCATTAGCTCTGGTTTCCAGTGCTCTCACCCTCAGAGGACAGTCACGCTAGACCCCCTACCCCACCACGGGACACGAGGTTTTCTTCTCTACTGAGTAGTTGTGCCTTCACAACTCTCTAGGCTTAGGCAGTGGACCTTACCATGGAGCACGTTTAGAATATGGTCAGAGATGGGAATCAAGGGTATTAGGACAAGTGACGGCAACTGCGGGGACAGAAGCTAGTTTGATTTTTGAAACACATTTTGCCCGGGAATTTTTTTTTTTTTTTTTTAACGTATTTGGGCCTTCCCTTTCCTTTGAGGATGACGGTGCTAGGTACTGAAACTAACCAACACAGGGCAAAACTACCCTGGGAAGACCCATGAGGAAAACTGTGGAATCCTAGGACTCAGGGCAGTAGTTCCCAGCTTATGGAGTCCTGTCCACGAGGTGAGAATGGGGGACTGACCTGGAGGAATGTGTTGCAAACAGTCAGAATCATGGCCAGGAGTATATAAAGTGCAGAATTTTAAACCGTCTGTACCACACGCAGTATATTTGCAAGGAGGAATGTTGGCTGCTGTTGGCGTCGTTTCCAGAAGTTTTGCTAGAATCTGAGTGCCCGAGTGTGTGTGTGTGTGTGTGGTTGTTGGGAGTGATACAGCTCTGGAGAGCATGAAGCAGGAGTAAGATGCACACTGCATTGAGAACATCGGAGCTGGTGGGCTTATGGTGACACAGGAGTCAGTAACGCTGAAAATCGAATCAAGTCATTTGATAAGCTATGTGTTTTCCCTAGTCATTTATCCAATCAGAATAAGCTAACAAGAGCGAACAAAACTTGGAAAAAAAGATCTTCAGTTCCCTGGAACCTCAGTCATTAGCCCTATGGTAGATTAGAACACTTAGCAATTTAATGAGCCAGACTGACCTTCTCTTCCTTAAGTTGAATAAATCAGGTGAGTTCTCAGTTAAGTTATATGACCCTTGGTACATAGTTTTAATTTCCCTTGATGAAACCTGTATGAATTTTTACATCATTAGTGAGATATTCTACTGAGGATAAGAAAGGCAATTTTGGAAGGTGTCTTTTTTGTTCTCTCTCTAGGTACTATCCTATTCCAGAAATTGGTATCTACACCCAAAGCAATCAGGGAAGAAGAAAAAAAGCTCCAGGTCAATAAGGCACAGAACCAGATATCTGGGGGCCTTCTCACTACAAACCTCCCTTTTGTAGACTGTGTTTGTATAGTTGTGTGCATGTGTATATATGTATGCGTATTTCCACATACACATATTATACACAAACATGTGTGCTCTATAATAAACATAATTATATGTGTTTTGTTCTTTTAAAAATAATGACAATAAGCGAATTAATCTAGGTCAGGTTCATTTTAATCTAATCTATTTATGTTTTCTCCTCCACCAAAATGCAATTCCCTCAACAGAAATTTTCAACACATTTTCACCTTTTATTACTTTCTTTTATTCCCTTTGTGGGGAGTTGGTGGCTGGCTGAGGCCTTTGTAAACAGTGCAGTACTGATCATTTAGTAACCAGCTCTAGAAGTCAAAACAAGAAAGACATTTAAAAAAAGACATGTTAGAAAAGAGGAATGAACAGTTTTAACTGAGTTAAGGATGCTTTACTTTATTTTTTTATTTTTTAAATCTTTGGCTGTGTTGGATCTTCGTTGCTGGGCGTGGGCTTTCACTAGTTCAGGGGAGCAGGAGCTACTCTTCGTTGTGGTGCATGGGCTCAGTAGTTGTGGCTCGTGGGCTTCAGTAGTTGCAGCACGTGGGCTTCAGTAGTTGCGGCACATGGGCTCAGCAGTTGTGGCGCACGGGCTTAGTTGCTCCGCGGCATGTGGGATCTTCCTGGACTGGGGATCAAACCCATGTCCCCTGTATTGGCAGGTGGATTCTTAACCACTGCGCCACCAGGGAAGTCCCAGGATGCTTTATTCTAACTGGTTTCTTGCTCCTCAGCCCACCTTCTTGCTGTCTCCACAAAAGATTCTTTTGTGCAGCATTCTCCACAATTTCCAGCCCCCCCTTTTTCTTTTCACATCCCCTGCAGGGTATTTCCAATTCAGATACAGCTGGGAGCATTTGAACTTCAGCGTTGCATGTGTGCTTATTTATTTATCGTTAGAGCTGATTCTGTTAACGTGTGGGCTCAAGGACCGATGGAGACTCTTTTGCCTTGAAACAGTGTAAGGAGTATTATCATCTTTGTGTTTCTTCAATCCTTTCCCAGTGTACCATTCTGCACAAGCCTCTAGAAGCTTCTCTGACCTGCTCTGTCCATGCCTTTCCTTTGAGCTTGGGTCTGAAAGCACAGAATCTCTTCTGAGTAATGTTCCTGTTTAACACAGCGCCCCTCCTCCCCAATTCTTCAAGGCTTGAAGACCTTACATACTCAGGAACCGCTTTGGCAATGGAAGGGTTTCTGGCGGTTCTATTTATTTTTAAGTTTGCTACAGAAAATGCCGATTTCCAGTTCTTAGGATAAAAGTAGAACCTCCTGGGACTTCCCTGGCAGTCCAACGGTGAAGACTCCGTGCTTCCACTGCAAGGGGCCACAGGTTCCATCCCTAGTCAGGGAACTAAGATCCCACAAGCCACGCAGCACAAACTCCCGTTTTGGGGACGGTTTGCTCAGTGTCACAGTAAACCTGGCTTTGCATTCTGATTAGATCATGAACCCCAGCCTAATTACCCATGGCTTCTTATGCAAGCACCGTCATCAGTAAAAATTTAGGTACTTCTTATGTGAAATGATCCACTTAAAGCTTTTAAACAATTGGAGAGACTTCCTGATTCCGTTCAGGGTTCTTATTATATGGGTTAATGATATGCATACAAAGATTTGCTTTGCTTCCAAAACAAACCTAATCTGACGGGTCCTGATAAATCGTAAGTTAAGGGCGTTCCCAAGGCATGCACTGTTAGAGGAAAGGGTCCTTTTGGGGAAATGCATGCTCATTTTCTTCACATGGGAGGGATGCTGTCGACAGGTGCTGATGAGCGGTGTGCTTTCCACAGAAGTGGATAGACGGAGGCTTTACCGACAGCCTACCCCTCCTGCCTGTAGGCCGGACAGTGACCATCTCACCATTCAGCGGGCGAATGGACATCTCCCCGCAGGACAAAGGGCAGCTGGATTTCTATGTGACCATCACCAAGCAGGACATACTGGTGAGTAATGATGTTCACTGGTAAGTGAAGCCTCTTCATCTCCGAGAACTTTCCACGTGCTTCCAGAACTTTGGCAACTCAGTTTTATGTACAAATCGCATAAGTATCTTAAATAATCTACACGTGTCACGCATATGGACATGACTGTTACTATCAACAGTCTATTTGTGAAACGTTTTCCATGTCTTCACTTATTTTTCAGGGCAGTCTACTGGGCAGGATTTCAGTGCACTTTTAAATTAGATCATTTAGTTGTTTTAAAAGCTGGCAGGGATTCAGTAGGTAAACACATCAGAGAAAAACTTAGGACCTAACAGAATAACTTACATAAAAATGTGGATTCCCTTCATCTCGTCGCATAGTTCTCAGCAGGAGGTGATATTGTACGCAGGAGACACTGGCAGGGTCTGGAGACAGTTTTGGTCATCACGTCTGGGGTGTGTGCTGGCGTCTAGTGGGTGGAGCCCGGGGACGCTGCTCAGCATCCTGCAGTGCACAGGACGGTCCCACCACAAAGAAGCATCTGGCTCAAAACGTCAGTGGTCCCCAGGCTGAAAAACCCTCATGCAGTGTATGGGTGGGGGTGAATTTTTAAATTTAATTTTCTTCCTCCTGATTTTTTTTTAATTGCTAGTAGCACCTATGATAAGAAAGCTTAGGTTACAGAGATGATGTCCATTTACCTGTACTGTGATATCCTCCAGCTTCCGTTTGTCTTTCTGTCCTAGTTGTCCATGGCAAACTTGGTGAGGTTTCACCAAGCCCTTTTCCCACCAAGCGAGACGATAATGGAATCACTATATCATCGTGGCTTTGATGACACCATCAAGTTTTTACTTAAAGAAAGTTGGTTTGAATACAACGCTTAAAACTTTACAATGCAAAACACATTTCAGACCTTTTTTTTTCTGTGGTATGTGGGCCTCTCTCTGTTGTGGCCTCTCCCACCGCGGAGCACAGGCTCCGGACGCGCAGGCCCAGTGGCCACGGCTCACGGGCCCAGCCGCTCCACGGCACGTGGGATCCTCCCGGACCGGGGCACGAACCCGCGTCCCCTGCATCGGCAGGCGGACTCCCAACCACTGCGCCACCAGGGAAGTCCCAGACCGTTCTTGATGGGGGTTTCTAATTAAATCCTTTTTTAAAAGCCTATCGTAACTCTCTATCTGTTTTGTTATTAGTTTTGGTAATATTTGTAATGTTTAATATTTAAACCATTACTCGGTGCAAGGAAATGAGGCATCTTGGTTGCATTTGGCAACGTCATTAAGAAGGTTCCACTCAGGTGACAAGGAATCGTTTCAAGAGAACCATCACGTCCGTTGACAGCCCGTTGGAAAGGTACGGGGTTCTCCGGGGAAACCATGGAATGTTGAACACGAGGGTCGTGGTGTGCACGTTCTCTGCACGGATAATGTGTCAGCACCCTTTAGACGTGAAGCACGGGTGTTGCCAGGAGACAACGGTGTCCTGTCGTTCCAGAACGGAAGGAAGTATGTTCTCAGGCTGCGCCCCACTCCCTCTCAGGTGGGCCAGGAAGGATGTGAGAAATCGTCGGCATCATGAAAGGCCTTTAACAAGGGGTGGAGCAACAAAGGCTTGCTTTTCCTGGGTGTGTACAGTTGTTTCTGGTGTGGAGGTAGAAAGGTGAAAAGCAGAGAGTAACCGGAAGCCCAGAGTTTGCAATTAGCTGTGTCTTCCCTAGTCCTCGTCCTCCGTAAAGCTGCTCGCCAGCTAACGTGATTGTCAGGCTCTTCGGACGCCTCCCTGTTAATATTCTCTGTCCTTACCTCCCCAGCTCTTTCTCTGTCCTGGTTTCTCTGTCTTTCTCTCCCTGTTCCTTCAAGGCCATACTTCACCAAGTGTTCAGCCATTACTGTGTGTACCAGACATAGGTACTCTAAGAACTTAAATGGATAAAATACTACTAGACACAAAGAACCAAGTCAACCAAGTAGCCTAGCAAATAATAATTCAATCCAGAATCATCGTTCCTTCATTATTTTTAAATCGTGCTATACTGACCCCAGGTCTTCCATGTTTTGAGTAGTTGTCCTGTCACTTGACTCGTGTGTAGGTTTACACTGACTCATGTACACCCGTTTTAAATCTTAACTCGTTTTTATGGTGCTTTTCCAAGCATGAGCTCTTAATTACTATGAAGCAGTGAGAGACAAACCAGTTTAATTGCACGTCTTTAATTGTTTTGCATTTCTCTTTTTACCGTTTGAAACCGTTCTTTAAGTCAATTTTATGGTTCTTAGAAGCCCAAAATACACAACTTTTAGCACAGAAACACCAACGACTGCTTGTTTTCTTACGAGTCATGCCAGGACTCAGAGAGTAGTGATGTTTCTTGGGGGTCTGTGTTTTTCCTACTCTAGCAAACGTAGTTAAATCTTAATATGTTGTTCTCATGAGTGACTTGAAGTGGATGGATTCTCCATTCTTCCATCTGTTTATTCACTAGATTTTCCCCTTACCCATTATTTTATGTGAATAATCTATGTGTATACTATTTCAATAAATTACTCATCGATTCCTCCCCCTGAGCAAAAACAAACCTTCATATGTTAGACTTTTAAAAACTGTATCGTACCTTCTACGTATGTCTTTGACCATGTGAGTGGATGGTACTTGCCTTGAAAAATCCTGTAAGATGGTCGAAAGATGGGTCTGCAGGGCAGCAGCTTTCTAACACTTGGGAGTCATGGCACTGTAATACAGCACCTCATCTGTAGCATCAGTGTCCTCCAGGTGTGCTGTGCCAGCTCCTCAGCTGAGGCCCGTCACAGCCCGTGCTGCGTGGTGGTTACAGTGCGTCCTCATGCAGCTATAGTGACAGAAAAGGGCGCTAACGACAGGGTGCCCATGTTATTGGGACCAGCCCTTCAGAGCGCTGTAGCACTGGTGTATGGAACGTCTGAAGAGACTTTCTGACCCAGATCCTGATAGGTTTGCTCGGTAATTACTGTGACTGGCAGCTTGATAAGTGCCCATTTCCCTGTTGGGGTAATTTCCTAATATCTTTGAATCTGTCATTTAAAATTTCATTAGTCTTTTCTTCTTTTCAGTAACACTCTTTACTTTGTAACTATGGTAACCCACTGCTTCCACTGACAAGTAGAGAAAATAGATTTGGTTTTGAAGTTAAGTAATGTGTGAAAGGACCAAGCAGTATATTTAAAAAAAAAAAAAACCCACAAAACTCTCTTACATTCTGGTTTCCCAATATGGGGCATTGTGTATGCATATGAGAAGCTTGCAAAGAAAGAGCTTTGAGGCTCTGAGCATCGAATTATGATTCTAAACAGACATGGGCAGTTAACATGGACACATTTCATTTATGCTGCTTTTTTTCCTGATGACTAAAACACATACATATAATTACATATATATATATATATATATATGTCATAGAAGTGTTTCTGGATCTAGGGCATTACTTTTACAGTTGAGGAACCAATAATTAGGGAAATTCAGAGTTTTGAGGGTTTTTCTGGCCTGAGTTATGTCTACACTATAGCAAAATAAAACTGAAATTTGAAGTAATTATCCACATAACTTGAAGTGGGAGGAAAAGCAGTAACTGCAGATGAGGAAAAGTGGATAAACTTCAGTAATAATAATAATTGCTATTATATAAGAGTAACAGTATTATTATTTCATTATAACTTTATATTATAGTACTATTAAAAGTAGTTATTATCATTGTTCACAGATTGACAGTTTAGGTGGGCTGAATTCACATAATTGCTCACCTCTGCACTTAATTTTGCCCCTATTGACACAACTCAAAGCTTTGCTGACTAAATGCTAATACATATAGTTATGTATCCTCACATATGTCCCCTTGGGATAATTCTCCTGCTCTCTTTTTTTTTTTTTTAATATCCCTTTCTCTTGACGGACTTCAAGAGGGGCAAGAATAGGATTCAATCTTTTCCTTGTTATATATAGAAAGCATCTCTGAATATGCAGTCTTGCCCAACTCATAATAGCATATCCAACTTGATCTTGAAATAAGGTAAAGGTAGTTTGTTGGAAGCACAGATGAGGGAAGGGATGCATTTCACTGCCACTCTTCATGGCTCCTTGTACGGGATGCACAGAAGCAATGGTAGTAGACGGAGGATGTCATCATCCCTAGCAAGGCATCTTAGTCCATTCAGGCTGCTGTAACAGAAAACCACAGACATTGCTCCCTGTTCTAAGGACTAGGAAGTCCAAGATCAAGGCACTGGCCGATTCAGTGTCTTCACAGGGTGGAAGGGGTGAGTAAGCTTTCCAGGTCATTTCTGAAGGACGCTAATCCCATTGATAAGGACTCCACCCTTATGATGTAACCATCTCCCAAAGGCCCCACTTCCTGTTACCATCGCCTTAGGGGTTAGGATTTCAACCTATGGTTTTTTTGTTGGGGGGACACAGACATGCCATCTGTAGCTCAAAGTGAGATAGATTTGCTGCTCTACAATGAGGGGAGGGAGGAATGTCCATGAAACCCAGGTAATTCCCTTGGGTATCCCCTCTACTACCATCTAGTGGACTAGTTAGTGGAAAACTACTTCGACTGTCTATGGCAGAAGCAGGAATACAGATCAGTCAGGACTGAGCATTTGGGTCATTGCGCTGGAGGACGGGCTCTGATCACCAGAGGTGTGGGTGGAAGCAGAGAGAGTGCGTGATGCAGAATGAGTGAGTGGAGTGAGACTTAGCTGGGGAGCAGTGACACAGCCACAGGCGGATGTCCTGCAGCACAAGGCAGAAGCAGTGCTCTGGGACAGCCAACCTGATGCAAGACAGTCAAGCCTTGGCACTGTTCAGAACCCCGGGCCTCCATCACTGCTGACTGTGGGAGCCGCCTGGTCATGTCCCTTGAGGGCACTCTCTGTGTGACTGTGTTTATTTGGCTCCAACCACCTGGCTTGTGGGAACTCAGTTCCCTGACCAGGGATCGATCCAGTGAAAGTGAAAGGGCAGAATCCTCATCACTGGACCTCCAGGGAATTCCCTCTCTCTGACTTTAACATAGCCAGAGCCACTGTCTTCTACTTGCTGCCCAAGTATAGTTGATAGAATTAAAATGCATCAATTCCTCCTCGACAACTAGGGAAAAAGTAGATGAAGCCTTGCAAATTATCTTTCTCTTAATGTCTTGTGTTTAAAAATCCCTGTGAAGGGAGGCACTGTTTTACGGTAGGATATCTGTCTTCCTAAAGCATTAAAAGATTGGTAAACACAAAAGGATTTCAATTAGGTTGTCAGTTACAGAGACAGAGACTCACCATTTGTCTCCGAATGAGGGGTTTGATGCTTCATTGGAATTTACTTGCAGTATGAGGAGGAGAACCATCATTTGAATATGATGGTTTTAACACACTAAAGCTGAAGGGGAATGTATGGGCTGCTCTACTATCATTCCTCATGTTTCACTATCAAGTGTGTTTTTAGATTAGCAGCTTTGTAAATCCCTGCCTAGCACACTGAGAACTGAATACATGATTGAATTTGAGCGGGTTTTCTGGCTTTACAATCTGAAAACTTGTTTCCAAACACAGGAAGGTTGTTTGATTGCCCGTTAAAACCACCTATATATTGTGATGCTTGGTACACCATTCTCTTCAGAGATTTCCAACCTCTCTTTTCTTTTGTAAATGACTTTTTAAAAAATTAATTAATTAATTTAGGCTGCATTGGGTCTTTGTCGCTGTATGGGGCTTTCTCTAGTTGCAGCGAGCGGGGGGATATTCTTCGTTGTGGTCTGCGGGCTTCTCATTGTGGTGGCTTCTCTTGTTGCAGAGCACGGGCTCTAGGAGCACGGGCTTCAGTGGCTGTGGCATGTGGGCTCAGTAGTTGTGGCTCATGGGCTCTAGAGCGCAGGCTTAGTAGTTGTGGTGCATGGGCTTAGTTGCTGTGCAGTATGTGGGATCTTCCCGGACCACAGCTCAAACCCATGTTCCCTGCATTGGCAGGCAGATTCTTAAGCACTGCACCACCAGGGGAATCTGTAAATTTCCAACCTTTCTTGAATATGACCTACTTTATATGGTGATCCAAGACCTATATGCATATATTTTACATACACATGTGTATACATAAATTAAAAAATTAAAAATAATTTCATAAGACAATACTCTCATTATGTGTAATTCTTTTTGATATTTTTATCACATTTTATTAAAAAATATTGTCATGACATTTAAATGATTTCACAGCTGCTAACGAGTCAGGAGCTAGAGTCTGAAAACACTATTCTAAACAAATTTTAGAACATCAGAGTCACTGAAGTTCTCAATTTCTGTTTAAAATGCCTTTGTTAAAAAAAAAATCACCCTTCAAATATGGCATAGTAGAATAAATAATCAGTACTATGTTTGAAATATTTATTTCTTCTCTCACCCTAAGTTCTTTTTTTGTGTGGGAGGGACTTTTTTTTCTTTATTCAAACAGAAAGTCACGAAAATTATAATCATCCTCATCAGTTCACTCAGTCCCATTTAATTAATTTTTTTTCATCTCGATCTTTTGTTAGCACTTTTATGAATTCATCAGTTTTCCTTTAGAGTTCTGAAAATGCTTATTCATTCAGTTCAGCAGTATGGTCAGTTACCAGAAACCTGTACTTGTCAGAGTCTTTTCCATGAATTCTTTGAAGATGAAACCCTTTTATAGGAACATTTTGCAAAAGCATCAGAGTACAACCAGAACTGTCTGTAAATGACAAAAGACTTAAAAATGACCACGGTTAAAGATTTGCTGAAAGTTCATAATAATGCAATTGACAAGGAAATTTAGTTATTTCTGAGATATACATTTTAAATAACTAGAATAATGACTTATAACATAAGATATTTAGAAATTTCATGTAATGTCTGAAACATTTATGTTAACATATTTCCATACAAATAACCCAAAGAAGGTTTAGTATTAGTTGTTTTTTTGTTTTTTTATATTGCAGGTTCCTATTAGTCATCAATTTTATACACATCACTGTATACATGTCAATCCCAATCGCCCAGTTCAGCACACCACGATCCCCACCCCACCGCAGTTTTCCGCCTTTGGTGTCCATACGTTTCTTCTCTACATCTGTGTCTCAACTTCTGCCCTGCAAACCGGTTCATCTGTACCATTTTCCTAGGTTCCACATACATGTGTTAATATACGATATTTGTTTTTCTCTTTCTGACTTACGTCACTCTGTATGACAGTCTCTAGGTCCATCCACGTCTCAACAGATGACTCAATTTCATTCCTTTTTATGGCTGAGTAATACTCCATTGTATATATGTACCACATCTTCTTTATCCATTCATCTGTTGATGGGCATTTAGGTTGCTTCCATGACCTGGCTATTGTAAATAGTGCTGCAATGAACATTGTGGTACATGACTCTTTTTGAATTATGGTTTTCTCAGGGTATATGCCCAGTAGTGGGATTGCTAGGTCGTATGGTAGTTCTATTTTTAGTTTCTTAAGGAACCTCCATACTGTGCTCCATAGTGGCTGTATAAATTTACATTCCCACCAACAGTGTAAGAGGAATCACTTTTCTCCACACCCTCTCCAGTATTTGTTGTTTGTAGATTTTCTGATGATGCCCATTCTAAATAGTGTGAGGTGATACCTCATTGTAGTTTTGATTTGCATTTCTCTAATGATTAATGATGTTGAGCATTCTTTCATGTGTTTGTTGGCAATCTGTATATCTTCTTTGGAGAAATACCTGTTTAGGTCTTCTGCCCATTTTTGGATTCGGTTGTTTGTTTTTTTGTTATTGAGCTGCATGAGCAGCTTCTAAATTTTGGAGATTAATCCTTTGTCAGCTGCTTCATTTGCAAATATTTTCTCCCATTTCTGAGGGTTGTCTTTTGGTCTTGTTTATGGTTTCCTTTGCTGTGCAAAAGCTTTGAAGTTTCATTAGGTCCCATGTGTTTATTTTTGTCTTTATTTCCATTTCTCTAGGAGGTGGGTCAAAAAGGATCTTGCTGTGATTTATGTCATAGTGTTCTGCCTATGTTTTCCTCTAAGAGTTTGATAGTGTCTGGCCTTACATTTAGGTCTTTAACCCATTTTGAGCTTATTTTTGTGTATGGTATTAGGGAGTGATCTAATCTCATACTTCTACATGTCCCTGTCCAGTTTTCCCAGCACCACTTATTGAAGAGGCTGTCCTTTCTGCACTGTACATTCTTGCCTCCTTTATCAAAGATAAGGTGAACATATGTGTGTGGGTTTATCTCTGGGCTTTCTTTCCTGTTCCATTGATGTATATTTCTGTTTTTCTGCCACTACCAAACTGTCTTTTCTTTATTTTTTTACATCTTTATTAGAGTATAATTGCTTTACAATGGTGTGCTAGTTTCTGCTTTATAACAAAGTGAATCAGTTATACATATACATATGTTCCCATGTCTCTTCCCTCTTGCGTCTCCCACCCTCCCTATCCCACCCCTCTAGGTGGTCACAAAGCACCGAGCTGATCTCCCTTTGCTATGCGGCTGCTTCCCACTAGCTAGCTACTTTACATTCGGTAGTGTATATATGTCTATGCCACTCTCTCACTTTGTCCCAGCTTACCCTTCCCCCTCCCCATATCCTAAAGTCCATTCTCTTGTAGGTCTGTGTCTTTATTCCTGTCTTACCCCTAGGTTCTTCATAACTTTTTTTTCTTAAATTCCATATATATGTGTTAGCATATGGTACTTGTCTTTCTCTTTCTGACTTATGTCACTCTGTATGACAGACTCTAGGTCCATCCACCTCATTATAAACAGCTCAATTTCGTTTCTTTTTATGGCTGAGTAATATTCCATTGTATATATGTGCCACATCTTCTTTATCCATTCATCGGATGATGGACACTTAGGTTGTTTCCATCTCTGGGCTATTGTAGATAGAGCTGCAATGAACATTTTGGTACAGGACTCTTTTTGAATTATGGTTTTCTCAGGGTAGATGCCCAGTAGTGGGATTGCTGGGTCATATGGTAGTTGTATTTGTAGTTTTTTAAGGAACCTCCATACTGTTCTCCATAGGGGCTGTATCAATTTACATTCCCACCAACAGTGCAAGAGGGTTCCCTTTTCTCCACACCCTCTCCAGCATTTATTGTTTGTAGATTTTTTTGATGATGGCCATTCTGACCGGTGTGAGATGATATCTCATTGTAGTTTTGATTTGCATTTCTCTAATGATTAATGATGTTGAGCATTCTTTCACGTGTTTGTTGGCAATCTGTATATCTTCTTTGGAGAAATGTCTATTTAGGTCTTCTGCCCTTTTTTGGATTGGGTTGTTTCCTTTCTAACTCATTTTTGTCACTTGACCTTTTATCGTCAAGATGGAGCCCTGCTATAACTGTACGTCAGGCTCAATCCTTTCAACTCTTGTATCAACATATCACAATTTCTTTGTCCATGTTTCTATCGATGGACATTTCAGTCATTTCAAGTTTCCGAGATTCACAAATAACGTTGGTACGACCCTCCTCAGACATGTTTTCTTGTACAGTGTGTGGAAAACTCAAGGGTACCTATGCACAGGTGGGACTGCTCAGTCGTCTCAGGTTGCACATAGCTTGAACTTGAGTAGATACTGCCAACTCCTCTCTAAGGCAGACGCACCTCTTTCACTCACACAGCACTGAGCACGAAGTCCTACCACTCCTTATTTTTATCAATACGCGGTTTCCTCAGGCTTACTAATTTTTTCTAATCCTATTTTTGCTTCAACTTACATTTTCCCGGTTAATAGACAGGTGGACATTTTTAAACAATAGCAACTTTAAAGAATCATAAATATTGGCTGTTGAGCAGCAACTTATCCCCAGTCACCTGTGAGTCAGTTCCCGCACCTGCTGTCCCACCAACTGCCAAGCACTTTCCCTTATACTTCCTATAAATAAGGACATTCTCCTACACGTGCACAATATAATAAAATCAGGGAATTAATATTGATGTGTGTCCTCAGGGTTGATTCATGTTTCATCAGTTGTCCCAAGAATGTCTTTTATGACAAAAGAACTCAGGTAAGAATCATAGGTTCCACTCGGTCTTCACATCTCTTCAGTTTCCTTCAGTCTAGACCATGTTACAGTCCTTTTTTTTTTTTTTTTTTTTGACTTCATGGACCTGGGAGTTTGGAAAATTATGAGTCTGTTATTCTATTAGTTTCCTAGGGCTGCTGTAACAACTGCCACAATGTGGGTAGCTTAGAACAGCACAGAATTATTCTTTCACAGTTCAGTAGACCAGAAGTCCAAAAATCAAGGTGTTGGCGAGGTTGGTTCCCTCTGGAGGCTTTGAGGAAAAAGCTGCTCCAGGGCATCTCCCCTAACTTCTTGTGGTTGCTGGCAATCCTGGGCATTTCGTGGCTTGTGGCAGTGTCACTTTAATATCTACCTCTGGCTTCACAGGAGCTGCTTCCCTGTGTGTCTCTGTCCTCTTATATTCCCATAAGGACATCAGTCACTGGACTTAGGACTCTCCCTAAATTTAGGATGATCTCATCTTGATATTCTTAATGAATTATATCTGCAAAGACCTCGTTCCAAATAAGGTCACATTCTGAGATGCTGGGTGGACATGAATATCAGAGGGATATACTGTTCAACCCACTCCACTTATTTTATAGGATTCCCCTCCTTTGGAGTTTACCTGCTGTGTTTCCCAAGATTGGCAGGAAAACCACAGGTGATTTCCTTCTCATTAAGGTAGGTGGTGCCACCTTCTCATTGCATCTTAGCAGATGAGAAGTGGCTTAACCTTGGTCAAAAGTGATATCTGCCAAGCTTCTTCCCAATGAACTTACTCTATTCCCTTTTACATTAAGTACCTTGTGGGGAACTATTTTTAAATCACATAAATATCATGTTCTTCACTAAGATTTCCATTTGTTTAGATGTGTATGGACCTGTGGTTTCCTCTTCTAATGGATTATAATCTATGATCATCATGCATTTTTTTTTTTTTTTTTTTTTTTGCTGTACGCGGGCCTCTCACTGCTGTGGCCTCTCCCGTTGCGGAGCACAGGCTCCGGACACACAGGCTCCGCGGCCATGGCTCGCGGGCCCAGCCGCTCCGCGGCATGTGGGATCTTCCGGGATAGGGGCACGAACCCGTGTCCCCTGCATCGGCAGGCGGACTCTCAACCACTGCGCCACCAGGGAAGCCCCATCATGCATTTTTATGGTCAAATTTTCCTCAGTTTCGTCAGTGGGAGCGTATTTTGGCTGATTCCACTTTCCTTTTCTTCTTTTTAATTGAAATATAGTTTACAATGTTGGGTCAATCTCTGCTGTATAGCAAAGTGACTCAGTTATATATATATATATATATATACATATATATATATATAGTTTTTTATATTATTTTCCATTATATATATATAGTTTTTATATTATTTTCCATTATGGTTTATCACAGGAGAGTGAGTAGAGTTCCCTGTGCTATACAGTAACACCTTGTTGTGTATACATTCTAAATGTAGTCGTTTGCATCTACCAACCGCAAACTCCCAGTCCATCCCTCTCCCTTCCCCCATCCTCCTTGGCAACCACAAATCTGTTGTCTATGGCTATGAGTCTGTGTGTATTGCATAGATAAGTTCATTTCTGCCATATTTTGGATCCACATATGAGTGATATCATGCGATATTTGTCTTTCTCTGTCTGACTTCCTTAGTATGATCATTCCTTGGTCCATCCAAGTTGCTACAATTGGCATTCTTTCATTTTTAACGGTTAAATAATATTCCATTGTATTGGGTTGGCCAAAAACTTTGTTTGGGGTTTTTGGGAAGATGTTATGGAAAAACGTAAATGAACTTTTTGTCCAACCCAATACATACATACCACATCTTCTTTATACATTCATCTGTCGATGGACATTTAGGTCGTTTCTATGTTTCGGCTATTTTTGACAGATCCTCATCACTCTTTGAGCAATTCCTTGCTCTCTGGAACAGTACTCTCCAGGCTGATCTTGTCCCTTCTCTGCCCCAGCTCTGGAATCAGCTATTTCTCCAAAAGTTGTAATTCCTTATAGTAGAAAATGGTATTTATATTTATAGTACGTATAAACAAAACTTATTGGCCAAATAACAGTCTTATTGGTGTGATGCAGCTCCCAGGTCATCTCAGTGAATAGTGATAGGGAATTTGGACGTATATGTACGTGTGCATGGACATACCAACATTTACATCTAAGTATGTTGATTTCTATGTCTCTGTATCTGTGTACCTGTCTATCTAATATATGTAAGCTCTC
The DNA here is from genome assembly GCF_964165515.1 of Mesoplodon bidens. Taxonomy (NCBI): domain Eukaryota; kingdom Metazoa; phylum Chordata; class Mammalia; order Artiodactyla; family Ziphiidae; genus Mesoplodon; species Mesoplodon bidens. The sequence continues at coordinate 48,814,035 of NC_138180.1, forward strand.
CTTCTTTGCCAACTTGGTTGTGCTGTCTTGCCTGTCCATCATGCAACAGTTGGATTTTGAAAGTTCAGCAATAAAATTCTAAATTAAGTCATATGCAAATTGCCAAAAAGAAAAAAAAAATTTTTGGTCTGTTGCATTAATTTGATAACTTGCAATATGCAAGCTAGATTAATAAAATAGTGACAACTAAGAAAAAAGAGGTTTCTTTTTTTGATTTTCCTCAAATTCTATAGATATGTGTTATCATACGGTATTTGTCTTTCTGTTTCTGACTTACTTCACTCTGTATGGCAGACTCTAGGTCTATGTACCTCATTACAAATAGCACAATTTCATTTCTTTTTATGGCTGAGTAATATTCCATTGTATATATGTGCCACATCTTCTTTATCCATTCATCGGATGATGGACACTTAGGTTGTTTCCATCTCCGGGCTCTTGTAAATAGAGCTGCAATGAACATTGTGGTACATGACTCTTTTTAAATTATGGTTTTCTTAGGGTATATGCCCAATAGTGGGATTGCTGGGTCATATGGTAGTTCTATTTGTAGTTTTTGAAGGAACCTCCATACTGTTCTCCATAGTGGCTGTATCAATCTACATTCCCACCAACAGTGAAAGAGGCTTCACTTTTCTCCACACCCTGTTCGGCATTTATTGTTTGTAGATTTTTTGATGATGGCCATTCTGACCGGTGTGAGATGATATCTCATTGTAGTTTTTATTTGCATTTCTCTAATGATTAATGATGTTGAGCATTCTTTCATGTGTTCGTTGGCAATGTGTATATCTTCTTTGGAGAAATGTGTATTTAGGTCTTATGCCCTTTTGTGGATTGGGTTGTTTCCTTTCTAACTCATTTTTGTCACTTGACCTTTTATCGTCAGGATGGAGCCCTGCTATAAGTGTACGTCAGGCTCAATCCTTTCAACTCTTGTATCAACATATCACAATTTCTTTATCCATGTTTCTATTGATGGACATTTCAGTCATTTCAAGTTTCCAAGATTCACAAATAACGTTGGTACGACCCTCCTCAGACATGTTTTCTTGTACAATGTGTGGAAAACTCAAGGGTACCTATGCACAGGTGGGACTGCTGAGTCGTCACAGGTTACACAGAGCTTGAACTTGAGTAGATACTGCCAACTCCTCTCTAAGGCAGACGCACCTCTTTCACTCACATAGCACTGAGCACGAAGTCCTACCACTCCTTATTTTTATCGATACTCGGTTTCCTCAGACTTACTAATTTTTTCTAATCCTATTTTTGCTTCAACTTACATTTCCCCGGTTACTAGACAGGTGGACATTTTTAAACAATAGCAACTTTAAAGAATCATAAATATTGGCTGTTGAGTAGCAACTTATCCCCAGTCACCTGTGAGTCAGTTCCCGCACCTGCTGTCCCACCAGCTGCCACGTACGTTCCCTTATTCTTCCTATAAATAAGAACATTCTCCTACACATGCACATTAAAATAAAATCAGGGAATTAGTATTGATGTGTGGCCTCAGGGTTGATTCATGTTTCACCAGTTGTCCCAAGAATGTCTTTTATGGCAAAAGAACTCAGGTAAGTATCATAGGTTCCACTGAGTCTTCACATCTCTTCAGTTTCCTTCAGTCTAGACCATGTTATACTCTTTTTTTTTTTTTTTTGGCTTCATGTACCTGGGAGTTTGGAAAATTATGAGTCTGTTATTCTGTTACTTTCCTAGGGCTGCTGTAACAACTGCCCCAACTGGGTAGCTTAGAACAGCACAGAATTATTCTTTCACAGTTCAGTAGACCAGAAGTCCAAAAATCAAGGTGTTGGCGAGGTTGGTTCCCGCTGGAGGCTTTGAGGAAAAAGCTGCTCCAGGGCCTCTCCCCTAACTCCTTGTGGTTGCTGGCAATCCTGGGCATTTCGTGGCTTGTGGCAGTGTCACTTTAATATCTACCTCTGGCTTCACAGGAGCTTCTTCCCTGTGTGTCTCTGTCCTCTTATATTCCCCTACGGATATAAGTCACTGGACTTAGGACTCTTCCTACATTTAGGATGATCTCATCTTGATATTCTTTTTTTTTTTTTTTTTTTTTGCGGTATGCGGGCCTCTCACTGCTGTGGCCTCTCCCGTTGCGGAGCACAGGCTCCGGACGCGCGGGCCCAGCGGCCATGGCTCACGGGCCAAGCCGCTCCGCGGCACGTGAGATCTTCCCGGACCAGGGCACGAACCCGCGTCCCCTGCATTGGCAGGCGGACTCTCAACCACTGCGCCACCAGGGAAGCCCTTGATATTCTTAATGAATTATATCTGCAAAGACCTAGTTCCAAATAAGGTCACATTCTGAGATGCTGGGTGGACATGAATATCAGAGGGGTATACTGTTCAACCCACTCCACTTATTTTATAGGATTCCCCTCCTTTGGAGTTTACCTGCTGTGTTTCCCAAGATTGGCAGGAAAATCACAGGTGATTTCCTTCTCATTGAGGTAGGTGGTGCCACCTTCTCATTGCATCTTAGCAGATGAGAAGTGGCTTAACCTTGGTCAAAAGTGATATCTGCCAAGCTTCTTCCCAATGAACTTACTCTATTCCCTTTTACGTTAAGTACCTTGTGGGGAAGTATTTTTAAATCACATAAATATCATGTTCTTCACTAAGATTTCCATTTATTTAGATGTGTATGGACCTGTGGTTTCCTCTTCTAATGGATTATAATCTGTGATCATCATGCATTTTTATGCTCAAATTTTCCTCAGTGTGGTCAGTGGGAGCCTCTTTTGCCTGATTCCTGTGTCCTTTTCTTCCTTTTAATTGGAAGATAGTTTACAATGTTGGGCCAATCTCTGCTATACAGCAAAGTGACTCAGTTATACATATATATATATATATAGTGTTTTATATTATTTTCCATTATGGTTTATCACAGGATAGTGAGTAGAGTTCCCTGTGCTATACAGTAACACCTTGTTGTGTATACATTCTAAATGTAGTCGTTTGCATCTACCAACCCCAAACTCCCAGTCCATCCCTCTCCCTTCCCCCATCCTCCTTGGCAACCACAAATCTGTTGTCTATGGCTATGAGTCTGTTTGTATTGCATAGATAAGTTCATTTGTCCCATATTTTGGATTCCAGATATGAGTGATATCACGTGGTATTTGTCTCACTTAGTATAATCATTTCTTGTTCCATCCAAGTTGCTACAAATGGCATTATTTCATTTTTAATGATTGCATAGTATTCCACTGTATTGGGTTGGCCAAATTGTTTGTTTGGGTTTTTCCGTAAGATGTTATGGAAAAACGTAAATGAACTTTTTGGCCAACCCAATACATAGGTACCACATCTTCTTTATACATTCATCTGTCGATGGACATTTAGGTCGTTTCTATGTTTCGGCTATTTTTGACAGATCCTCATCACTCTTTGAGCAATTCCTTGCTCTCTGGAACAGTACTGTCCAGGCTGATCTTGTCTCTTCTCTGCCCCAGCTCTGGAATCAGCTATTTCTCCAAAGGTTGTAATTCCTTATAGTAGAGACTGGTATTTATATTTATGATACGTATAAACAAAACTTATTGGCCAAATAACAGTCTTATTGGTATGATGCATCTCCCAGGTCATCTCAGTGAATAGTGATAGGGAATTTGGACGTATATGTACGTGTGCATGGACATACCAACATTTACATCTAAGTATATTGATTTCTATATCTCTGTATCTGTGTATCTATCTATCTCATATATGTAAGCTGTCCTTCTTTGCCAACTTGGTTGTGATGTCTTGCCTGTCCATCATTCAACAGTTGGATTTTGATAGTTCAGCAAGAAAATTCTAAATTAAATCATATGCAAATTGCCAAAAAGAAAAAAAATTTTTTGGTCTGATGCATTAATTTGATAACTTGCAATATGCATGCTAGATTAATAAAAAAGTGACAATGAAGAATAAAGAGGTTTCTTTTTTTTCCCTTAAATTCCATATATATGTTAGCATACGGTATTTGTCTTTCTCTTTCTGACTTAGTTCACTCTGTATGACAGACTCTAGGTCTATCCACCTCATTACCAATAGCTCAATTTCATTTCTTTTTATGGCTGAGTAATATTCCATTGTATATATGTGCCACATCTTCTTTATCCATTCATCGGATGATGGACACTTAGATTGTTTCCATCTCTGGGCTATTGTAGATAGAGCTGCAATGAACATTTTGGTACAGGACTCTTTTTGAATTATGGTTTTCTCAGGGTAGATGCCCAGTAGTGGGATTGCTGGGTCATATGGTAGTTGTATTTGTAGTTTTTTAAGGAACCTCCATACTGTTCTCCATAGGGGCTGTATCAATTTACATTCCCACCAACAGTGCAAGAGGGTTCCCTTTTCTCCACACCCTCTCCAGCATTTATTGTTTGTAGATTTTTTTGATGATGGCCATTCTGACCGGTGTGAGATGATATCTCATTGTAGTTTTGATTTGCATTTCTCTAATGATTAATGATGTTGAGCATTCTTTCACGTGTTTGCTGGCAATCTGTATATCTTCTTTGGAGAAATGTCTATTTAGGTCTTCTGCCCTTTTTTGGATTGGGTTGTTTCCTTTCTAACTCATTTTTGTCACTTGACCTTTTATCGTCAAGATGGAGCCCTGCTATAACTGTACGTCAGGCTCAATCCTTTCAACTCTTGTATCAACATATCACAATTTCTTTGTCCATGTTTCTATCGATGGACATTTCAGTCATTTCAAGTTTCCGAGATTCACAAATAACGTTGGTACGACCCTCCTCAGACATGTTTTCTTGTACAGTGTGTGGAAAACTCAAGGGTACCTATGCACAGGTGGGACTGCTCAGTCGTCTCAGGTTGCACATAGCTTGAACTTGAGTAGATACTGCCAACTCCTCTCTAAGGCAGACGCACCTCTTTCACTCACACAGCACTGAGCACGAAGTCCTACCACTCCTTATTTTTATCAATACGCGGTTTCCTCAGGCTTACTAATTTTTTCTAATCCTATTTTTGCTTCAACTTACATTTTCCCGGTTAATAGACAGGTGGACATTTTTAAACAATAGCAACTTTAAAGAATCATAAATATTGGCTGTTGAGTAGCAACTTATCCCCAGTCACCTGTGAGTCAGTTCCCGCACCTGCTGTCCCACCAACTGCCAAGCACTTTCCCTTATACTTCCTATAAATAAGGACATTCTCCTACACGTGCACAATATAATAAAATCAGGGAATTAATATTGATGTGTGTCCTCAGGGTTGATTCATGTTTCATCAGTTGTCCCAAGAATGTCTTTTATGACAAAAGAACTCAGGTAAGAATCATAGGTTCCACTCGGTCTTCACATCTCTTCAGTTTCCTTCAGTCTAGACCATGTTACAGTCCTTTTTTTTTTTTTTTTTTTTGACTTCATGGACCTGGGAGTTTGGAAAATTATGAGTCTGTTATTCTATTAGTTTCCTAGGGCTGCTGTAACAACTGCCACAATGTGGGTAGCTTAGAACAGCACAGAATTCTTCTTTCACAGTTCAGTAGACCAGAAGTCCAAAAATCAAGGTGTTGGCGAGGTTGGTTCCCGCTGGAGGCTTTGAAGAAAAAGCTGCTCCAGGGCCTCTCCCCTAACTCCTTGTGGTTGCTGGCAATCCTGGGCATTTCGTGGCTTGTGGCAGTGTCACTTTAATATCTACCTCTGGCTTCACAGGAGCTTCTTCCCTGTGTGTCTCTGTCCTCTTATATTGCCATAAGGCCATCAGTCACTGGACTTAGGACTCTCCCTAAATTTAGGATGATCTCATCTTGATATTCTTAATGAATTATATCTGCAAAGACCTCGTTCCAAATAAGGTCACATTCTGAGATGCTGGGTGGACATGAATATCAGAGGGATATACTGTTCAACCCACTCCACTTATTTTATAGGATTTCCCTCCTTTGGAGTTTCTCTGATGTGTTTCCCAAGATTGGCAGGAAAACCACAGGTGATTTCCTTCTCATTGAGGTAGGTGGTGCCACCTTCTCATTGCATCTTAGCAGATGAGAAGTGGCTTAACCTTGGTCAAAAGTGATATCTGCCAAGCTTCTTCCCAATGAACTTACTCTATTCCCTTTTACGTTAAGTACCTTGTGGGGAAGTAGTTTTAAATCACATAAATATCATGTTCTTTACTAAGATTTCCATTTGTTTAGATGTGTATGGACCTGTGGTTTCCTCTTCTAATGGATTATAATCTATGATCATCATGCATTTTTATGGTCAAATTTTCCTCAGTTTGGTCAATGGGAGCCTATTTTGGCTGATTCCTTTGTCCTTTTATTCTTTTTAATTGAAATATAGTTTACAATGTTGGGTCAATCTCTGCTGTATAGCAAAGTGACTCAGTTATATATATATATATAGTTTTTTATATTATTTTCCATTATATATATATAGTTTTTATATTATTTTCCATTATGGTTTATCACAGGATAGTGAGTAGAGTTCCCTGCGCTATACAGCAACACCTTGTTGTGTATACATTCTAAATGTAGTCGTTTGCATCTACCAACCCCTAACTCCCAGTCCAGCCCTCTCCCTTCCCCCATCCTCCTTGGCAACCACAAGTCTGTTGTCTATGGCTATGAGTCTGTTTCTATTTCATAGATAAGTTCATTTGTGCCATATTTTGGATTCCACATATGAGTGATACCATGCGATATTTGTCTTCCTCTGTCTGACTGACTTAGTACGATCATTTCTTGGTCCATCCAAGTTGCTACAAATGGCATTATTTCATTTTTAATGGTTGCATTCTATTCCATTGTATTGGGTTGGCGAAAAAGTTTGTTTGGGTTTTTCTATAAGATGTTATGGAAAAACGTAAATGAACTTTTTGTCCAACTCAATACATTTGTACCACATCTTCTTTATACATTCATCTGTCGATGGACATTTAGGTTGTTTCTGTGTTTCTGCTATTTTTGATAGATCCCCTCATCACTCTTTGAGCAATTCCTTGCTTTCTGGAACAGTACTCGCCAGGCTTATCTTGTGCCTTCTCTGCCCCAGCTCTGGAATCAGCTATTTCTCCAAAGGTTGTAATTCCTTATAGTAGAGACTGGTATTTATATTTATGATACGTATAAACAAAACTTATCAGCCAAGTAACAGTCTTATTGGTGTGATGCAGCTCCCAGGTCATCTCAGTGAATAGTGATAGGGAATTTGGACGTATATGTACGTGTGCATGGACATACCAACATTTACATCTAAGTATATTGATTTCTATGTCTCTGTATCTGTGTATCTATCTATCTCATATATGTAAGCTGTCCTTCTTTGCCAACTTGGTTGTGATGTCTTGCCTGTCCATCATTCAACAGTTGGATTTTGATAGTTCAGCAAGAAAATTCTAAATTAAGTCATATGCAAATTGCCAAAAAGAAAAAAAAAACTTTTCGTCTGATGCATTAATTTTTTAACTTGCAATATGCATACTAGATTAATAAAATAGTGACAATTAAGAATAAAGAGGTTTCAGTAGAAAATCATTCAAAAAAGTTATTCGCAGGCAAATGACAAGCCTATGCATAGTAATAAAGTGTGAAAGACATTCCATTAGGTCAGGAATAAGACAAGTATGCCTGGCATCTCTGCTACTGTGCCTCTGGTTTTGGAAGCTCTAGGAAATAGGGAAGCAAAGATAAATAAATAAAGGCTAAGGAAATGTGAAAAAAATAGCAAAACCAGTGTCACTTGTAAGTTGTGTCCAGCATTATGCACATGAGGTAACACACCACAGATGCTCAATAGTTGAGTAATCAGTGAATGATTCTGTGACTATAAATGCAAGATAATCGACTGAAAAAGTATTACAAAAAGTTAAAGAATTCATTAAAAATGCTATAATAATATACAAAAATTAATAGTACTTTTATACCAGCAGAATTTAAAATGTGGAACAGTGAATTCACTGTAGCAAAAAAGATTCATAACCTCTTAAAAACGTGCAAGACATATATGAAAACTGTACATATTTGCCTACTTATGTGATAATGACATAAAATCTTCTGAGACAGGAAGATTACACCCTGTGTGGTGTATAGTCTTATTAAGCTACACATTTTATACACTTTGATCACATGACCAATATTTTTATTTTCAAAATGTGACAAATAGATGGTAAAATTCATCTCGCAGAATAAATGCTCAATGACAGCCAAGAAAGGATAAGTGATTTTTTTCTTTATATTTTATTTTTTATTAACTTACAGTTGCTTTACAATGTTGTGTTTGTTTCAGGTGTACAGCAAAGTGATTCAGTTATACATATATATGTATGCATCTATTTTTTCAGATTCTTGTGTCTTATAGGTTATTACAAAATATTGAGTAGAGTTCCCTATGCTATACAGTAGGTCCTTGTTGTTTATCTATTTTATATATAGTAGTGTGTATCTGTTAATACCAACCTCCTGATTTATCCCTCCCTCCCTCCCTCTTACCCTTTGGTAACCATAAGTTTGTTTTCTATGTCTGTGGGTCTATTTCTGTTTTGTATGTAAGTTCATTTGTATAATTTTTTTTTAGATTCCACATATAAGTGATAATCATGTAATACTTGTCTATGTCTGGCTTACTTCACTTAGTATAATAATCTCTAGGTCCATCCATGTTGCTGCAAATGGCATTATTTTATTCTTTTTTATGGTTGTGTAAGATTCCGTTGTACATATATTACCACACCTTCTGTATCCATTCATCTGTTGATGGACATTTAAGTTGTTTCCATGTCTTGGCTATTGTAAATAGTGCTGCAATGAACACTGGGGTGCATGTATCTTTTTTTGGGGGGGCTGTGTTTTCTTTTCTGTGCAAGGGCTTTCTCTAGTTGCAGTGAGTGGGGGCCACTCATCACGGTGCACGGGCCTCTTACTATTGCGGCCTCTCATTGCAGAGCACAGGCTCCAGACGCGCAGGCTCAGTAGCTGTGGCTTACGGGCCCAGTTGCTCCATGGCATGTGGGATCTTCCCAGACCAGGGCTCGAACCCGTGTCCCCTGCATTGGCAGGCAGATTCTCAACCACTGCACCACCAGGGAAGCCCCACATATCTTTTTGAATTATGGTTTTCTCAGGATATATGCTCAGGAGTAAGACTGCAGGATCATATGGATTGGCAGGCAGATTCTCAACCACTGCACCACCAGGGAAGCCCCACATATCTTTTTGAATTATGGTTTTCTCCGGATATATGCCCAGGAGTAAGACTGCAGGATCATATGGTAGCTCAAATTTTTTAAGGAAACTTCATAACTATTCTCCATAGTGGCTATACCACTTTTTACATTCCTACCACCAGTGTGGGAGGGTTCCTTTTTCTCCACACCCTCTCCAGCATTAGTTATTTGTAGACTTTTTGATAATGGCCATTCTGACTGGTGTGAGGTGATACATCATTGTAGTTTTGATTTGCATTTTTCTAATAAATAGTGATGTTGAACATCTTTTCACGTGCCTACTGGCCATCTGTATGTCTTTTTTTGAGAAATGTCTATTTAGGTCTTCTGTCAATTTTTTGATTGGGTTGTTTCTTTTTCTGATATTGAGTTATATGTGCTGTGTCTGTATATTTTGGAAATTAAACCCTTATTGGTCGCATCATTTGCAAATATTTTTTTCCTATTCTGTAGGTCGTTTTTGTGTTTTGTTTATGGTTTGCTGCGCAAAAGCTTTTAAGTTTAATTAGGTCCCTTTTGTTTATTTTTACTCTAGGAGATGGACCAAAAAAAGATATTGCTGCAATTTATGTCAAACAGTGTTCTGCCTATTTTTTCCTCTAGGAATTTTATAGTATATGGTCTTATATTTATGTCTTTAATTCATTTTAAGTTTATTTTTTGTGTATGGAATTAGAGAATGTTCTGATTTCATTCTTTTACATGTAACTGTCCAGCACCATGTATTGAAGAGACTGTCTTTTCTCCACTGTATATTTTTGCCTCCTCTGTTGTAGATTAATTGACCATACGTATGTGGGTTTATTTCTGGGCTTTCTATCCTGTTCCATTGATCTATATGTCAGTTTTTGTGCCAGTACCATACTGCTTTGATGACTGTAGCTTTGTAGTATAGTCTGAAGTCAGGGAGCCTGATTCGGCCAGCTCTGTTCTTCTTTCTCAAGATTGCTTTGGCTCTTTGGGGTCTTTTGTGTTTCCACACAAATTTAAAATTTTTTTGTTCTAGTTCTGTGGGAAATGGCATTGGTAATTTGATAGGCATTGCATTGAATCTGTAGATTGCCTTGGGTAGTATATTCATTTTGACAATTTGAATTTTCCAATCCAAGAACATGGTATATCTTTCCATCTGTATCATCTTTGGTTTCTTTTATCAGTGTCACAGTTTTCAGAGTACAGGTCTTTTGCCTCCTTAGGTAAGTTTATTCCTAGGTATTTTCTTTCTGATGCAATGGTAAATAGGAATGTTTCCTTAATTTCTCTTTCTGATTTTTCATTGTTAGTGTGTAACGATGCAATAGATTTTTGTGTATGAATTTTGTATCCTGCAACTTTACCAAATTCATTGATGAGCTCTAGTAGTTTTCTGGTAGTGTCTTTAGGATTTTCCTTGTATAGGATCGTGTCATCTGCAAACAGTGACAGTTTTACTTCTTTTCCAAATTGGATTCCTTTATATTTCTTTTTCTTCTCTGATTACCATGGCTAGGACTTCTAAAATTATGTTGAATAAAAGTGGCAAGAGTGGACAACTTTGTCTTGTTCCTGATCTTAGAGGAAATGCTTTCAGCTTTTTACTGTTGAGTATGATGTTAGCTGTGGGTTTGTCATATATGGGTTTTATTATGTTGAGGTAGTTTCCCTCTATGCCAACTTTCTGGGGAATTTTTATCATAAATGCATGTTGAATTTTATCAAAAGCTTTTTCTACTTCTATTGAGAGGATCATATGGCATTTATTTTTCAACTTGTTAATGTGGTGTATCACACTGTTTTCAAATATTGAAAAATCCTTGCATCCCTGGGATAAATCCCACTTGATCATGGTGTAAAATCCTTTTAATGTATCGTTGGATTCAGTTTGCTGGTATTTTGTTGAGGATTTTTGCCTCTATGTTCATAAGTGATGTTGGCTTGTAATTTTCTTCTTTGTGATATCTTTATCTGGTTTTGGTATCAGGGTGATGGTGGCCTCATAGAATGCGTTTGGAAGTATTCCTTCCTCTGCCATTTTTTGGAAGAGTTTGAGAAGGATGGGTGTTAACTCTTCTATAAATGTTTGATAGAACTCTCCTGTGAAGCCATCTGGTCCTGGACTTTTGTTTGCTGGGAGTATTTAAATCACAGATTCAATTTCAGTATGTGTAATTGGTCTGTTCATATTTTTCATTTCTTCCTGGTTTTTCTTGGAAGATTGTACCTTTCTCAGAATTTGTTCATTGCTTCTAGGTTGTCCATTTTATTGGCATACAGTTGCTAGTAGTAGTTTCTTATGGTCCTTTGTATTTCTGTGGTGTCAGTTGACACTTCTCCTTTTTTGCTCCTAATTTTATTGATTTGGGCCCTCTCCCTTTTTTTCCTGATGAGTCTGGCTAAAGGTTTATCAATTTTGTTTATCTTTTCAAAGAACCAGCCTTTACTTTCATTGATTTTTTTCTATTGTTTTCTTAGTCTCTATTTCATTTATTTTTGCTCTGATCTTATGATTCCTTTCTTTCTACTAACTCTGGGTTTTGTTTGTTCTTCTTTCTTTAGTTGCTTAAGGTGTAGGGTTAGGTTGTTTGAGATTTTGCTTGTTTCCTGAGGTAACCTTGTATTGCTATGAACTTCCCTCTTAGAACTGCTTTTCCTCACACGTTTTGATCAAAGAGCACAAAAGAAGGAAGAAAAAAGAACTACAAAAACAAATCTAGGAAATTCCCTGGCAGTCAGGTGGTTAGGACTTGACACTTTCACTGCCATGGGCTGTGATTTGATTTCCTGGTCAGGGAACTAAGATCCCAAAAGCCGAGTGGTGCAGCCAAAACAAAAACAAACAAAAAAACAAATCCAAACAATTAGCAAAAAAGGATAAGTAATTTCTTAGTGTCTTTTGACTGTTTTTCTAAGGAAGCATTAGGGATGTTTCTTATTTAAGGGAAGCCAAATAAAGAGATAATTTTTAGGAAAATTATCAAAACTTTTTGTTGCACATGAGGGAACCCTGGTTCAAATGACCTTCAGCCAAAGAGGGTTAAAAGAAAGAAGGAGGAATCACTGGAACATCTGGCACACAGACCAGGCTCTATCTGGAACACACAACTGCCCAGATGAAGTCACCAGGTATTCACTATCTTTAGTGCTGGTTCTCCCCAGAAGGTGAGTAAAGTGGCTGCTCTCTGAGCAAAACTTGTATTTTACCATATTAGTGGCCACAGGGCATAAGGAGAATATTGTTTTTTAATAGACTTAATAGAAAATTCCAAGAGGCAATTCTGATTGGGCGTGATTGGGTCACATGCCATCTCTGATGTCCTGTGGGCTTGGGGCTGGATATTCTGACACTTCAGGCTTTGAGGCTATGTTCACCTTTTTGGCATGAGGCTCAAACACTATGGAAATAGGTAAGTACTGAAATATTTTCATTACTGGCTTTTTATAAAGAATAAAATTGATGTTTGCTCAGTAATGCTATTAAAAGGATCTCTTCCTCGTGGGAAGCCAGAGTTGTACATTTTCATCATATGAGTAGTCAACTGTGTTGAATTCAACAGAGAAGGTCATTTAAAATACAGATGGGAAAGCCTCCAGATATGACATCATAGAGACAGACTAGTGGTGAGAGCCTGTTTTGTTGGAGGGATGGGCTCTGGAAAATAATAGCAATGAGTTGAAGAGTGAAAAGAGATGAAAATATGAAAACAAAGTTCTAGTCTTCATTTTGAAATGACAGCTTGTGGGAAAAAACCCAATATGTCTTTGAGTAATGATGCTTTAGGCTCCTGCATTTCAAACTGCGGTCCTGGGCGTCGCTTAGCAACTCGTTAGAAATGTAGAATCTCAAGGTTCATCCCCAACCTCACAAACAGAGTCTGCATTTTAACTACATTCCCAAGAGATTCATTGAGTCTTGAGAAATGCTCCTTAGATGGTGCATTCCACAGGGATGGGAATAAGAAATTGTTCTGCGAGGGTAGTAAATGGCAGGTCATACAGTGTTGCTATATTTTATAGACCGATTTTTCCAAGGTGTTTGTTATTAAAGAGATGGAGAGAGGAGAGTAAACCTGAAAGTTAGGTGTGTGGATAGATATTATTTTTGGTCGGGGTCAGTAGGGACATTGGGAAAGAAGTGTCTAGCATCTTTGTCAGCACATGAGGAAGATCCTGTGGATGGAGGAAAGGAAGAGAACACCAAGAGTGTCCATTTATTGAGCAAGTTTCTGGTGAAAGATGGAACAGGCCGAGTCGAAGGCACCTGGTGCACGACTGAGAAGGAGCTCCTTTAGAGAATCAAGATCTCAGGCAGGGAGACGTGGACTAGAAAAAACAGATTGGTTGGATAGAAAAGAGAGTGAACAGGGTGTTGGCTTTCATTTCAGAACAAAAGACAAAGCATCTAAGTGTAGAACAGCTATGTAAAAAAAAAATAAATGTGAGCCTGCCAGACTAGCCGAGATCATTTATTTTGACTATTCGTGAAACCAATAAATTGCTTTGTACCACAATTAAAGAGCCAACATGTGCAAACAGAATAAGGACTCTGATGGTGGGAAATTGGAGATAGGAGAGTGGAAGGTCATGGTGTGAAGGATCCTAGGATGCTAAGAAAGCACTGTGGTGCCAGAGCTGCCCTGGATATGGTTGGATGGAATAACTGATTGGGAGAAATGAGGTGTGGGTCTGGGAGAGAAACATGGAAATACCACAACCGCAGGATGTATTCTTTCTGATGTGGAAGTCCATAAAACATTCCGTACATACAACTGTAGTGTTGGTGAGCCAGTCTCTAAACTCATTAGAGAAAACTGCTTTACCTTTGACATGAATAGAAAATGAATATCCAAATTCCATGACCATTTGAGGAAAAAGTCTATTAATAGGTGATAGGATGTTTCTGCAGTAACTTATTTTAATGGTTAGTAATGGCAGCATTCATCTTTCTACCACCAATGGTAGAATCACTTCAGCAGTTTACTTAATAATTTAAAGTTTAAGACTTTACAAAATAGTTTGTGTTATACTTTTATTGTACCCAAATTTTGCAAAAATCAGTTTTCTGATTTTAAGCTGCATTTAAATTTTAAACTGATTTTTCTGATTTTAAATTCTGTTAAATTAATTTTTTAAATTAATTAATTAATTTATGTATTTACGGCTGTGTTGGGTTGCGTTGCTGTGCCTGGGCTTTCTCTAGTTGCCGTGAGCGGGGGCTACTCTGTCGCGGTGCACGGGCTTCTCATCGCAGTGGCCTCTCGTTGCGGAGCACGGGCTCTAGGCACGCTGGCTTCAGTAGTTTTGGCTCACGGGCTCTAGAACGCAGGCTCAGTAGTTGTGGCTCATGGGCTTAGTTGTTACGCGGCATGTGGGGTCTTCCCGGACCAGGGCTCGAACATGTGTCCGCTGCATTAGCAGGCGGGTTCTTAACCACTGTGCCACCAGGGAAGCCCTTAAATTAGTTTTAATGTTTCAGAATGTTTCCTAGTGAATTCACTCTTCTGCTACTCCACGGTGCTAAGTTTTGTTCCCTCCCTCATCTGCTTAGATATCATGCTTCCCCCAGTCCTTCTCAGAATCAGCCTGTATCCTCACCTTCCACACCATGAGGCAATAAAATGCATCGATGGGAACTCCATCCCCTTCTCATAGTCCATCTATTAAATCTTCCTGTACTCACTCCTATTTTCCTTTCCTTCCGTCTTACTCAAATGGAGAGGATGTCTCTCCCCACCTCATAAACCAAAATGTGTGCATTAGTCTGTTGCCCCACACCTCTTACCCTTTCAGGGAGCTCTTTCTGTCATTCACCTCCTCTCTGCTGCATCATCAGCCTCTCCCCTTCTCTTTCATACTATGCATCACCACCAGGCTTCAGTATCTCTCACATGACAAGTGAAATAAAGTTCTCCAGGGCCCCCCTCCCCTTTGAGGCACCACCGTTTCTCTCTGCTCCCATTCAGAGCCAGACTCGTCCCACCTCCACTACTTACTTTCCATAAACCCTCTTCTATCCTAGTCTGGCGTGTGCACGGTCCCTCCATCAAAACTACTCCTGCCAAGTAGAAAGGTGTAAGGGGACAAACCCAGGGGCGTTTTCATTGCTGATCTTGCTTGATGTCCTGGCAGTATTCCACATGCTGTCCCCAAACAAGCATGCTCTCCCATGGTTTTCCTCTTATGTTCCTAGATGATGTTCTTAGCGTCCTGTGTTAGCTTTTTTTTCTTTCAACACAACCTCTTAATGTTGGGGCATCTCAGATCATCTTGCGAGCCCTTAGCCTTTCCCACTCGCTCTTAGTAGGTTAGTGGATCTACAGATGTGATCAGTGGATGACACCCAAGCTCTAGCTCTGGTCCAGTCTTGCCATTATATGACCCCTAGCCCCATTTATCCAACTGCCTATTGAATATGCCTCAACGGGGCGGTCTCTGACACAGCTTAAACTTACCTTTATCCCCACCATGGCTTTGAAACCCTCAGTTATGTTTTTCTTTTTCAAGTCGCACCCACCTCCCATCCAGATGTAGGATTAAGCATATATAGTCTTCAATTTTACTTATTGTCCTTTTTCGTTTTTTCATCTTATTCTTTCAAATGCTGAATTATACCACCTACTTTCCTTTTGATGGTGAACATCTGTTACAAATTAATTCTATTAATAACCAACAGATACTTTCATGGAATAATCTTGTTTGGTTCCTGTTACCTAATTTAAATATTTTTAGATCACATATTTTCAATTAGTGATGATATCCTCTGCATTTACAGGATCTTACCATATTCCAGAGGACACTGTATCCTTAGTTTTATCTGTTCTTTACCAACATGTATTTATAGAGTTTAGTTTTAATCTTATCCATTTCTACTAGCTATAAACAATGTGAGATATTGATGCATCCATCCTTTTTAATTTTGATAGACCACTGTTTTTACTTTGATACCTAATTTACCTGTATAGCATTCTTCTAAACATCCATATTTTATTTATATAATCAATAAAGCAAAAGCTTATTAATTAAACAAATTAGATTTCTATTGGCATTTAAACAAACATCGATTGCACACCTAATGAATTTTTCTCTATTTAATTCAAACCACAGTCTGCTGTATCTGATTTTCTTAAATGCTTTAAGTGCTGTATGAAGCAGACACAATACACACATACTATTAAACTTGTTGAAAACTGGATTGGTTCACTTAGGCTAATCAGGTCAAAAGTGCTAATAAATTTAAGGGTGTTTCTTTACTTTTATATTCTTATTCCCTCTTACTCATTTTTAGGGTTGTCTTTCTTGTTTTCATCAATTTTACCAACTGTACACGTGTCCAGTGCTTCAATAATCCTACACACCCTAAAGATGAGCAGCATTCCAGCTGCCCGTAGTTGAAAGATTTATCAACCGGTTTATTCCTGGTGTAGGTCATGAGGATTGTTTGCCTCTTCCAAGGTGATTTTACCTGAGTTGCTTACTCAACAAGAGAGGCCCTCCTTTTAGAGGTCACTATTGTCCTTTATATAAGGAACTTTCCAAATCACTGTTCCCAACAGTTGGTCAGTGTTATTTTCTGGTAACCCCAGCTTTTATCCCAAGCTGTCACTTGATCTGGACATCTCAGCTTTTTAGTACAATTCACTAACACCTTAATTTAGTACCACTTCACCTTTGTTATACAAACGGGAGTGAGCCTTCTTTGCCGTTGCTTGTTCTGAGGGGGACCCAGTCAAGCCCATTTACGTCGGAAAGTTTAGGTCAGTGCTGCTCTTCGAAATTACTGTTCTTGCCCATCTGCAATTCAGTCCTGGGTATTGACTTCTGTGATTATTGACCATTATTATGATGAGATTATCATCCTTGGTGTTTGGTCCCTTAGACTAGTACATGCTTACAGTTATTCCTGATGCGTACGTACGGAACATACGTCCTGCACTGTTTAAGCTGAAGTACTGCCAGGTCTGTCCCCAGGAGTCTGTCCAAATTCTTGGAGGGTGGTACAAAATAAATTATGAAGTTGCTTTCGATTGCCATCTGCCTAGCTCGAGAAATAGTATCTGAACACCCTCACAGACTATCACTAGCTGCGACTTTAGAACCAGATTGGTCCCTTGGAAATAAAAACAGGTGTTTTACATACCATAAATATAGTTAGACAGATGGAATGTTTAGGGTAGAGAAAAATACTCCTTACCTACTTATTTTAGTTCCCATTATCTTTCTTGTTCTTCCTGAATAATCTACGACCATCAGTAGAAGGTTGTTTTTGGGAGAACAGGCATGAAAAAGGGAAACAAATTTTTATTTATGGCTTATGAAAATGTAGAAAATCAAGGAATACAGAATGATACAAAGCAGAATCGATGGCTATAGAATAACGCAAGGTACTGAATTACTACACATAGGTATTGACACCTGTGGTACCCTTAGTTTTGTACTGGCTAATGTCTTTGTGTGTGTGTGTGTGTGTGTGTGGTACGCGGCCCTCTCACTGTTGTGGCCTCTCCCATTGCGGAGCACAGGCTCCAGACGCGCAGGCTCAGCGGCCATGGCTCACAGGCCCAGCTGCTCCGTGGCATGTGGGATCTTCCCGGACCGGGGCACGAACCCATGTCCCCTGCATCGGCAGGCAGACTCTCAACCACTGCGCCACCAGGGGAGCCCTGGCTAATGTCTTTTGACTGTGGTGGTGTTTTTATAAACTATGTATCTTCATACTCTTGATGAATATTCTTAAAGTTCTGTTCACGTTCTGTACATTTTCCATATCTTTTTACCTCTTATAACACCAGATAATCTGCAACAATATTCACAAAAATATTGTAGTCCTAAAATTTTGCAGAGGAAAATGTCACTTATTTTTACATCCCCCTTCTACATGCAAAGCATTTCCAAACTGTTATCACATGGGCTGAAGTATTTCCCCCTCAGGGTTATTTTGAAGATAGAGAAGTTTCCGAGCCTGCGGCGTGTTAGTTTCAGGTGAGTTTACTTCCTTCACACAAGTCAGAAGACTTAGTAAAAGAAAAAAAAAATACAGGAAAAATGTTGAGGCTCTCAAGCTACAAGTTTTGCAGTGGATACCTGCCTTCTACAAAATGGATTCTGAGGGTTTTTAGAATCTTCACATCTGACAGAAAACCTTACTTGAAAATATGCCTGGTGTTTTCATTCAGAATGGTAGAGGCACATTGGAAAAAAAGTGTATGTACATTAAAAAACAAAAAGTCTTCAAATCGTCCCCAATATCCATATATTAGGAAGATTCATTATTATCTGTTAGGCATATGATTGTTTCTTTGCATGTAGAAATATGGACACAAAAGTACATCTTTATCTTTTTAGCACAAAAATAGATTTGGTTCATACTTTCTATAGAATGTATATTCTCCTGCAACTTTAATTTTTTTCCCTGTTCAGTACCATTTCAAAGAAATCTTTAAGTTTTATTCTTAATTTACAACGTGTTAATTTTTGCTGTACAGCCTAGTGATTCAGTTATATACATATACATTCTTTTTCATATTCTTTTCCATTATGGTTTATTACAGGATACTGAATATACTTCCCTGTTCTATACAGTAGGATCTTGTTGTTTGTGCATTCTATATATACTGGCTTGCATCTGCTAATCCCACACTCCCAGTCCTACCCTGCCCCCGCCTCCTCCTTGACAACCACAAGTCTGTTCTCTATGTCTGTGAGTCTGTTTCTGTGTTGTAGGTAAGTTCATTTGTGTCATATTTTGGATTCCACATATAAGTAACATCATATGGTATTTGTTTCTTTCTGACTTAGTTCGCTTACTATGATAATCCCTAGCTCCATCCATGTTGATGCAAATGGCATTAATTCATTATTTTTTATAGCTGAGTAATATTCCATTGCATATATGTACCACATCTTCTTTATCCATTGACCCATTGATGCACATTTAGGTTGCTTCCATGTCCTGGCTATTGTGAATAGGGCTGCTATGAACATAGGGGTGCATTTATCTTTTTGAATTAGAGTACTGTGTGGATATATGCCCAGGAGTGAGACTGCTGGATTATATGGTAGTTCTACTTTTAGTTTAAGGAACCTCCATACTGTTCTCCATAGTGGCTGTATCAATTTACATTCCCACCAACAGTGCACGAGGGTTCCCTTTTCTTCCCACCCTCTCCAGCATTTGTTATTTGTAGACTTTTTTTTGATGAGGGCCATTGTGACTGGTGTGAGTTTGTTTTCATTTGCATTTCTCTAATGATTAGGCATCTTTTCATGTGCCTCTTGGCCATCTGTATGTCTTCTCTGAAGAAATGTCTATTTAGGTCTTCTGCCCATTTTTTGATTGGGTTGTTTGTGTTGTTGTTAAAGAAATAATTATTTTGAATTAACTCGTTAGTTTTAAGATGCTGTTGTCTGAGTGCCCGAACACTGACACGATCATCTCCTACTCGTGGTCTTTTAGAGTCCCTTCGGTCTTTATGTATCTATCACTGCACGCTGCAAATATTTCCGTAGGAGAAACCACTACGGGAAGAAGTGCTGGCTCGAAGGGAATACACAAAAGTGTATACACTTTTCAGTTTATACACTGAAAAGCTCTAGGCAAATTCCCCTTCCAAGAAGGCAGTGGGAAGACACACTCTCTAAACAGCTTCTGAGAGCATTTCGCTCCCCACCTTGAGTAACAACGGATAGTATCAATCTTTTCAGATTTTGGTGATCATGGAGACCAAAGTAAATGGGATGCGCACCTTGTTTTAATAGAGAGAACATATTAATCTTCTATTGGGTTTGTGGATCCATTTTGTCCATGTTCAGAAACTCACGCGGTAAGAACACCATGTGTTCTTTTGGAATTCCTTAGGAATGTGTTTCTTTGCTTCTTGGTCCTGGTGGGGGAGGTGGGGAATTATTCCTTTATCCCATGATTCCTATTATTCCTTTTCCTATTTCCATCGAGAACAAAACCTCTGCTCCGTGATTTAAAAGGGAGGCCTGCCAGGGACAGACTCGCATTACCTCTTACTCCTCCTTTCACGTCTGTCTCAGAGAACTTTTCTCCAAGGTGATCCCCACATAGAGGACGTTTGGCGTAGCCCTGGGTTCAGACTCTCATTCATTCCCTTTCTCTCTCAGAAGCTTACCCTGCCTTCAGAGAGAGGCCAACTCACTCCCTGCCAGCTCCCCCTGCCAAACCCACACACAGGAGGCCCACCTCCTTCTGGTTCTCTTCTTTGCATGAAAGATGTCACAAAGACCATGATTTTTCATGTGTCCGGCTTTGGCAGCTATGTTTGGAACTTGGCTCTGCTGGCTCCGGTTTTTCCAAAGGCAGATTCTAAAGTTGGAATGGGGTCGGGGTGCTTGGGAGGTGAGACGTTTCTTTAAGGCTAATTCATCCTCGAATACATAAGACATCCTACAATTTGGAGACAGAATTTATGCCAATCCTCACATGAGTTCTTTTGTGTGAGCTTTAGCATATGTCTCCTGTTCTCTTAATTACTAACACCCCCTTGTCCTCAAATTATTTGAGCCAAATATTGTGCTCGTACATGATTAATCTGATTTGTGAAATTTTACCATATTGGATTTCTTTGTACCCAAAGGGTATCCAACTGGAGGACAGTTGCTACATTGATTCAGATTGTGTGTATATAACCAAAAATCATAAGCATGATGTGATATTTGAATTAATGTCTAATTTTAGATATCTTTCTAAAATGAGATCATAAAGAATACTTTTTTACATGACAAAGGGAATTTGCCAGTTTCCCAAAAGGTGCCTAAAATCTGAAGACAACCTTTTTTTTTTTTGCTGTATGCGGGCCTCCCACTGTTGTGGCCTCTCCCGCTGCGGAGCACAGGCTCCGGATGCGCAGGCTCAGCGGCCATGGCTCATGGGCCCAGCCGCTCTGCAGCATGTGGGATCCTCCCGGACCGGGGTACGAACCCGTGTCCCCTGCATCGGCAGGCGGACTCCCAACCACTGCGCCACCAGGGAAGCCCTGAAGACAACCTTTTGATAAGAATGTTAAATTTCTGTGTAAACAGATATTTCTCCTGGAGCTGGCTCATCTCACAGTAAGTGTGCTATGCATTCTACATAACACTGAAACATCTCTATCATTCAGAAGGAAGGCGATGTATATATGTCATACTTTTACAAATAGGCTCTGTCAATATGTGTTTAAGTACTAATCAGTCAACATTATACAAATAATCAGCCTAACAATTTGATATTTGTTTAGGGTTCCTGTAAAATTACTCACAGAAAATTATGACCAGAATTGGAAAGCAGTGCCATGCCCAAGAAGATAATAAAATCCAGTTTCTCTGCTAGTTTAAATCTTATTCCTCTGAAGAGGAAGAAATGCAAATGAGATGTTCATAGAACATTCCAGTATTCATTCATTCACTATACATTGATTCCATGCCGAGGTCACAGTGCATCCCCAAGTACAACATATAAGCATGTGGAATACTTTTTGGATGCAAAATTTAAGACCGTATGGAAAAACAGTTTGAGGAACCAAGGTAACAAGTAAATCACTGACATCTCAGATGGTTACAATCTTTCATTAAAAAAGAACAAGCCAGCTTACTGCCTGCAGGGCATGTTAATGATATTAACATAGAAGTAAGGGCAATTCTGTCATTGATTACCAGTTTCCATCTCTTGCTCATGAGATCTGTTCTTCCTTGGGCTTCCCGTTAATGCTTAGAAGTTGCATCCTTTATGGTAAAGGAGGGACATAATTTTCCTGTCTTTGCCTTGAGCCAGGTGTTCTTGGTCTTTCTGAGTTGAAGACTTGCAGTTATTACGCTTTGTCTGCTTCGTCCTACTACTGTCCTAGAAGAAATCTGTGAATGCTTCAAATGGACAACCAACCAAGTGCAAACTGGTTTTAACCGACTCAGCCTGCAATTCCAATGTGTCTGATAGCCTTAGCTCTGACCATGCTAATTTTGTGCTGACACACACATGCTTGGTTCCCCTTATTTGTGTTTTTTTTTTTGGCCACTTGGCTTGTGGGATTTTAGATCCCCGACCAGAGACTGAACCTGCACCCTCGGCAGTGAAAGCACGGTGTCCTAAGCACTGGACTGCCAGGGAAGTCCCTCGGTCCCCCTTATTTGGATCTGAGCGTTCTCCCTCCTAACAGACACAGGAAGGCAGTAAAAAGACCTGGATTTGCTTTCTCTCAGCATCTCCCTTCCCAAGGTCTATTCTAAAAGTCCACTTCTATTTAGGCTTCTTTTTTTTCCCCCCTTTTACCCCTCCTTAGGATTTTTAAGCACCTGGTTTGCTTGGCTGTTAATGGGGTTAATGCCTAATTAACCCTGGTAAGAGTGACACTCACCTGCGTTGACATTTTCCTCATTGTTAAAAAGGCATACATAGATTAATTCATATGTGCTAGAATAGTTTTCCAAAAAAAGGGTAGCTTCGGGCTTCCCTGGTGGCGCAGTGGTTGAGAGTCCGCCTGCCGATGCAGGGGACACAGGTTCGTGCCCCGGTCCGGGAAGATCCCACATGCCGCGGAGCGGCTGGGTCCGTGAGCCATGGCCGCTGAGCCTGCGCGTCCAGAGCCTGTGCTCCGCAACGGGAGAGGCCACAACAGTGAGAGGCCCGCGTACTGAAAAAAAAAAAAAAAAAAACCAAAAAGGGTAGCTTCAAATGAAGGATGGGTCACTGCATGTGTAATATATACTGTGCCACGTGTAGTAGGGTGAGAATGGGTACCCAAACGGTGGTACACAGCTCAGTATTCACGGAGGTGCTAGCCATATTACAGAGAACCCTGGGATCCCAGTTGGCGTGTAGAAGAGAACAAGTCTTGAGGAAAGCAAGCAGTGAGAACTTTCCTGCAGAGAGAGAGAGAGAGAGTGTGTGTGTGTGTGTCGGAATGTTTTGTGGGCTAGCCTGGCTGTTGAAGCAGCAGCAGCAAGAGGACCTCTCTGGGCAGAAGGAACAGGTTGTACAAAGATGCCTGGAAGCAGAGCCCATGCTAATGTGTAATTCCTTTACCTGAAGCGTCTTCTAAATACAGGATGGTGAACCGCAGGAGATAAGACTAGGGCATGTCCTGGACATAAACTTGTGCTGGCCTGAGGAGCGTGTGATGACTCCCTGAACAGTGGAAAGACACTGATGATTCCTGAGTGTGGAAGGAGGAAGGGCATCACAGTTATATTTCAGGAAGGTAAGTCTGAAATCACCGAGTGGGAACGAAACAAGGCTTAAGGAACCAGTTGTAGAGATGATTATAATTCTGTGAGAGGATTTGAGGGTCTGAATTAAAGTAATGGTGGAGAAGAGATATCACTGAATGTCCTTTTAAAGGCTTCTTAGGAGCATCCAAGAGCTGTAATGACCCTGTAGATCCATCCACAGAGGGATGGATAAAGAAGATGTGGTATATATGCACAATGGAATACTACCCAGCCATGAAAAAGAATGAAATAATGCCATGTGCAGGAACATGGATTGACCTAGAGATGATCATACTAAGTGAAGTAAGCCAGACAGAGAAAGACAAGTATCTCATGATATCACTTACATGTGGAATCTAAGAAAAATTATACAAATGAACTTATTTACGAAACAGAAACAGACTCACAGACATAAAAAACAAACGTATGGTTACCAAACGGGAAGCGGTGGGGAGGGGTAAATTAGCAGTTTGGGATTAACAAATACACACTATTATATATAAAACAGTCAACAAGGACCTACTGTAGAGCACAGGGAACTGCACTCAATACTCTGTAATAACCTATATATGGGAAAAAATTCTGAAAAAGAATTGATACATGTATATGTATAACTAAATCACTTTGCTATACACCGGAAATTAACAAAACATTGTAAATCAAGTATACTCCATTATAAAATAAAACTTTTCTAAAAACTAAAAAGACCCTATGGAATTGCCGGACTAGTCATTTTGGGAAAGAGCCAAAACCCAGAGAAATCAGGTGAGTGTTAGAGCTTTCAAGCTGCTTTGGCTCAAGAGACAATGAGCTATGACCCCTCATTTGGGTTTGGGTTTCAGTGGCGCCTTCACCCTACCCTTGGGGCCTGGAGTCCCTAAGTTCGAGCCTGAGGTAGATGCAAATCAGAACTGAACCAGCCAAATCCCACTCCAACCTCAGCACCGCACAGAAGGCTGCTCTGGGCCAGAGCAGAGGAAAAGAGGAAGGACATGATAAACAACAACGACCCTGCGTCCTTGGCAAACTGGGGTCTAGGTGGGGTAGATTTGCTTTTGTACAAAGGCAAAGTGGGTAGGTACTGTTGGCATCTAGCTGAAAACAACCCAGTTGGGAGCTAGGGGAGAAAGGTTAGATTTGAGGACTCGATTTAGGCTGTGTTGCCATGGATAGAACTGTGGGAGAGGTGAGATTTCTGAAGGAGTCGGGGGGACGCACTCACCAGGAGAGGACCAGACCCAAAGATGCAACAGGAGGGGCAGAGATGAAGGAGACGGGGCGTGTCACCTTCTCCCAGCACCAGGTTCACGTGCAAGAGGTGTATTCAGGTGAAGTGCCCTCGGGAGGAACCGAGAGTGGACCGAGAGGGAGACGGGGAGGGCAAGGAGTCAGGTAGCTCTCTTCACCAGCGGTGGAGCTGTCGGAAGGAGCCCGCCGCGGCTGGGGCGCAGGCAGAGAGCCGGGCTTCAAGGATCCGGGGAGTTCAGCCATGTCAGCGTTACCGTAAGAAAGGCAGCAGGAAAGTGGCTCAGGCTCACGTGGTCCCAACGAGGAGGGACAGAGACGCAGTGGGATCCCCGGCGGCCAGGAGGGGTGCAGGTTCACAAGTGACCCCAGAGAGCCGTTGCAGGAAAGCCGTGGGAGAAGGAAGAGGGTTTTAAAGGAGGAGAAATGAAGGGCTAAGAATGGAATAGATGCAGCAAGAGGAAGCTCCCACCTGGGTTGTTCAGCCATGAAATACGGGGGCAGGAAGTTGTCTTGGGATATTTTGGGAAGCATCGTCCTCCCCGAAGTGCAGCTGAATACATGTATAGTCAAAGAAGACATAAGAACTTACATGTGTAGAAAGCTCCCATCACGTTGCGAGTGGAAATGATTCTGATTACGTGGCATTCCGTAAGAGGTCATCACACCTTGTCCGCTGCAGGAGCTGCGGTACTGGCGCCACGCAGAGGAAGCATGCTTCTGTTCTGGGGAATTCGGTCTGAAAAATTGCGGGGAGGGCCCTTTACACTGAGAACGTTGTGGAATCCGTAAAACAATGACTCTGCACATACTCTGGATTTGCTACTGGGTAATCTGTACTTTTAACTTCAGCGTAAAATCCATGAACGATCTAAGATGTCTACGTTTACAACGTATATCCTGTTCTCCCGTTATATTCCTTTCTCCCTCCATCCCTTTCTCGTTCCGTTCTCCCTCGTTCCAGAACAACGGGACCAAGTTACCCTTGGGCCCCCAAAGGCAGCAGACAGTGCGTGTGTCTGTGAGCCCACAGTGAGCTGGAAGGGAGACGGCCCAGCCTGCAGGGGCTGCCACGTGCCTACTGGCCACTGCAGCCCAAGAGGTTCCTCACTTCATGGCTCTACTACAACTGGATGAAATCTTCAGAGAAAATAAGCACGAACCCCCCAAACTAGACACCCGAGGGTCTTAGAACACACTTACGTGAGAGCCCCTCACGGCCCTCTGAGGCAGCCACACTCTGAGCCCCCATGTCTGCATGCAGGTTGGAGCCCTGGCACCCAGGAAGGCTGAATTCCTGCCCCACCCCTGCTCTCCAGCAATGGGGAGTTTCTCTGCTGCTGGGAACCCCCAGCAATAGCCGCCTGCTGTTTCCAAACCTGCCAGCCCTATTCCACAGTCTCACGGATATAAACATGTTAGATTTCAGATACTGCTGGTACGTCTCCTGGCCTTTGAGCTTTGCAACATCCGACTGAGGTTAGCACTCCCGTCCCCACACCCTTGGTGACTGGATTTAATAACCGTCGCGCCCTCATTTTGCTCCCACCCTCGACCCTCTGGCTTTCCTGGGGAGCGTGTCCCGCAGCTGCCTTCAGCCCTCCATTTCCTGTGAGGACTGTGAGCTCCTTCACCACGGATGTCTCCCCGTGTGCTAGAACGCGTCACTTCAATCCACAGAACGTCCCACTGAAAAGTAAGCAGAGACAAAGAACAGTTTAAATGTGGGCATTGCTTTTTCCCTTTCCATCGACAGTATGCCTCAATTCTGTAGTTTTCCCCAGATTATAAATTGCAAAGCAATCACAGTATCTGTTATGTTTCTTACTTATTTCTCTTGCATACAATGGTCATTAGCTGAGTTTCTAACCCAATTAGGAGACAGGACACTGGGTAAAAGTGAAAGATTTCTATTATTTGTAAAATCCATAAAATTCCATCTGATACAAAGCTGAAAAACTCGCATAGATTTAAACATATTGTTAATGAAATCACGTTTTATCCACCCAGGTAAAGCACGAGCAGATTTATTTTGATTTTGTTTCTACCCATTTATTCAAAAAGTATTTACTAAAGCTGATAAGCTCTGAGTATGCTAAGTTGGACAAGCTTCCTGTTCTCAGGGAATTTACATTTTCTGCGAAGTGAGAGGAGGAAGCTTTCGGATGATAAGAAATATGAGAAAAGGAAAACAAATCTCCCTAAGAGCAGAATCAAAAGAAACAATGTCATCTCTCCAAAACAGCGGTTCGTTCTCACCTGGGGCAGTGTTGCCCACAATGGGACAGCCAACAATGTCTGGGTCGTTTTGGGTGTATCACCTACAGTGTGGGGGGTGGGGGGGCTGCTACTGCATCCAGCAGGTGGAGGTCAGGGGTCCTGCTCACCATCCTGCAATGCACAGGGAGGCCCTCCACAAAGAAGTATCCAGACACAGATGGCGGCGGTGCTGAGGTTAAGAAACCTTGCTAACTTCAGAAGCTAGAGTTATAATGCACGTATAATTTCCTTTTATGCTTATTTACTCTGATAGACACATAAAAGACCTTGTCACTGCTTCAGAATTCCAATAGTGTTTTTAAGATTAAAAATTGCAATTTTTTTTTCTCAAAAGGAGTATACCTTTAAGATTTTTTTCCCCTTACCGTATATAATAGCCCAGTGTCCTTTCATTAAGTGCGTTCTGGAGCAAGAGATGTGACTTTCAAAATCTCACAGTAATGACCACCACCATCATTTACCTGAAGCTAGACAAATGCCAAGACTCTAGTTTTTAGAAATGCTCTTGTCAATCTGAATTTGCGACTTCTGAAAGCAGGAGAAACTCTGGGAAGG
This sequence comes from Mesoplodon bidens, assembly GCF_964165515.1. Lineage (NCBI taxonomy): Eukaryota > Metazoa > Chordata > Mammalia > Artiodactyla > Ziphiidae > Mesoplodon > Mesoplodon bidens. Next base: position 48,841,518 of record NC_138180.1, read on the forward strand.
TTCCAGGCTCTCTACTACGTAGGAATCTTTAATCCAGCATAACTGGACCCTCCTACTAGTTGCAGGCGCATCTGTGTAGTCAGATGAGCAAATTATCAGAGCAGGTGCATCAAGAGAGACGTTGCTTTCTTGAAGGTACTACTGAACATACATTCTGGACTCGTGACTCCCTGCAACATAGAATTAAATATACTAAATCTCCAGGATACAGACTGCCATTGACTTGTATTCACTTGTATTAGATTGCCAGTGAAGCTGTGAAATTTACCTAGCACCCCAGAGAGTGTTTCTCTCATTCAGGGGGTCTCCTTTAAGGCTCCCTCAAGTATATTCACTTCCCTCACCTCCTTCCCTTTCCCCACCAACACCGCCTGCACCCAGCTCCACATTTACACTGTCCTTGTCCTCCTAAGCTGCCTTCTCTCTTTTGATTTTTCTTTTTTCCTTTAACGGACCAGAGGCTGCAGCTAGTGCTGTGTCTCAAAAAATCAACTCATTACAGTGCTGTACATTGATAATGGTTGTACGTTTCCCTCTATCCTTTTTATATCTTTAATTACATTTAAGCATTTCAGGAATCCATTATGTATCATAATCAAACATCATCTTCCCCTGTGCATCTATTCCTGTTTCAAATCTAGATTCCTAAAATGACTCTGCTATTTTTATCTGTTTAACTCCATCCTCTCTAGTTTTCCTAGAGGAAGAGGGAGCTTTAAGTGGTTGGTGTGTGAATCCTGCACACCGTACAATGAAGTGAGTTGCCCAGTTAATCATATTTATTCTCTGACAGAAAATAAGAGAGAAGACAGACACAAAAGCCCGGACTTTATAGAAAGACAAACCCAAATTCTAATCCTCTCTTAGCTTGTAAATCACTTAATCTCCTGAACCAAAATGTATTCATCTGTCAAGTGAATATAGGACTTATTTTGAAGTTGTTATGAGGATGGCAAACATGGGTAAGGATGGCAGCCCAACAAACTTATTTCCTTTCCTTTTAAAACTAATAAATGCAGGCTCCCCTTCAAAGGGGACCAGCAACCAGGCAGACATGGCTTCCTTTCCCTTTCATCCTAAAATACCTGTCAGTGCCTTTGTCGATTTTTCAATCAAAAATGCCATCTGGACATTTGGGGACCAAAACGCCAGTCAACTTTTTCTCTATTGGAGAAATTAATTACCTACACAGACCTCACTCTTGAAGTCACCTTGACATAAGGAGGATGGGAGAAGAACCCCCAAAAAGGTTTAAAATTCCTTTGAGATTTGTAACAGAAGAGGTTTTTGTGAGCTGGCAAAACTCTGAAGCCTTTGTTTTTAAAAGATATATGCAAAGACAAAAGGTAGGAGGAATTGTCACAGGGAGAAAGCATCCTTACATACATATAAAAGAAGGAGCCATGTTCAAACTTTACTTCAGGAGGAAGACAGATCTGCTCCACTCAGTCGGTGTAAGTTTCATCTTTTTCTTACGTGCAAAGTTTCTTACCAAAGTCAGAGAAACTGAAAGTACATTCCCCCCCCTAAAAAAATTCTTAAATTTCACAAGAGGAGATCCATGTTACCTGTGAATCTCCTTCTGTGACATCTAGGTGGGTATAAGCAATACATACTGAGGAAAATGTCCCTGCATAACCTCCTTGACGTTTGCTTTCCTCCTGGAGCCCTGGGTAGTTGTACCACACTGCGTTGTAACCAACACCAGACACTAAAACAGAGGCAAAGCCAGGACTCGTATTTGCTCAAGAGAGCACTGTTTCAAAGCTCAGCATCATTGCAACCAATAATATCTTTCCCTATAATGTGAAGGAACAAATCAATAGAGTTGTGGTCAGTTGTCACAATTTCAGATCTAGGGCTTCCCTGGTGGTGCAGTGGTTGAGAGTCCACCTGCCGATGCAGGGGACACGGGTTCGTGCCCCGGTCCGGGAAGATCCCACATGACGCGGAGCGGCTGGGCCTGTGAGCCATGGCTGCTGAGCCTGCGCATCCGGAGCCTGTGCTCCGCAGCGGGAGAGGCCACAACAGTGAAAGGCCCGCGTACCGCAAAAAAAAAAAAAAAAAAAAGTTTCAGATCTAAATAATGATATTTCATAATATAGCCACAATAGCATGCTAACAGGAAATAAACATGGGGCTTTATAATATTTTAAAATTATAAAAATAGTTTTGACAGGAACTAACATTTTAAAACAAGAAGACTGGAGATACACAGACAAACGCACAGAGAAGGGTGCTTTACTAGACCCCACATAAAATGAAATCATTGATACATGAGAAAATTCAATGATGCCTAAAGGAAGTCATTGTCTAGGAGACTTTCTGCTAACTTCAGAAGCGTGCTTCATTTCATTACTACTACGAACTAAAAGAAAATCATAACATAGAAAGCAAAATAATTAAGCTCTTACCCTTGTATTTCAATCTAACTGTAGCACGATGTGAGCAAGCAGGGACAGCCGTGAGCAGAACACAGAACGTTTCCAGTGAAACTCTCAAACTGTGAGCTTGCAAAACTGGAATCATGTTACCTTTTAAAAAATGGACCGTGTGAACTCAGCATGGAGGGTGTAAAAGAAGTTCCAATAGAGCTGTTTTGTACAAATGGTGACCCCTCCCTGCAGGAGCCATTTCTTGACTTAACCATTACTCTGTGGCTGTGAGGAGAGAAGTAGATCAACTCTTGACACCCAGAAGGTCTGCTGGCTTTTAGGCAGATATTGACATTGTAAGCAAGTGAACCTACTAAGTGCACATGGATAAACAAGAGAAACGACAGACACTTACAGAGGCTCTCACAGTTCTGGAGTTGACTGTCTATCTTGGGCTTCTCAGGGCTGACGGTTCATAGGCCAGCAAAGCTGAGGTCCTTTCTGGAGGCCGTATACAAGGACACGTTTCTTGCCTTTTCCAGCTTTTACAGGTGGATCACATGTTTTGGTCTGGGGCTTCTTCCGTCTTCAGAATGCCAGCAAAGACCCCATGAATCGCGAGTGTCACTTCTAACACTGACTCCGCCACCCACTTCTCCGTGGAGGGACTTTTACGATACCGTTGGTCCACCTGCATAATCCACTATTCCCCCTATTTAAGGTGTGCTCCCCTAAAAGCCTTCCTGCCATCAGCAACTTTAACTCCCCTCTGCTGTCCAAGGGAACATATTCACAGGTCTGGGAATTAGGACGTGGACGTCTTTGTCGGAAAGGCCATTATTTTTGCCTACAGTAGCAACCATCTAATTCCTTAGATGTCACATATTTGAAACTGAAATGTATAGAGTTTATGTGGTTGATGTTTAAGGAACAACATGTTTATTTTACTCCTAAAACCACATGATATTGACGGTTTTAAAACTATGCTCTTGTCACCTGCACATGTATATATAATTTTGATCTATATTTCCAATATGATAATGGTTGTTAAATGAATTCTGTGTGCCTTTTGCACACTGTACACTTGAAAACATTGCATGCATTTATTTTTAAACCTCTAAGAGTGCAAACACTAACATTTACCAATTTGCCAAGTGAAATAATACATAAATGCAACAAAACGAACCGTGTCATGCTATGATAATCTCTAAGGTGGAATTATATCATATAGTAAAACGGAAACCATGATCTCATCAGACACTTGAAAGCAGTGTGAATAAAAAGTATCAATATCTTAACCAAAAAATGTGTATATCAGTGTTTTTACTTATTCATTCTTTTTTTAGAAAAATGTGAGCTCAGGTTATTCATCTTTTTTTCATTTTTCTCTATTTTAATAATCTGAGATTGATTTTAAGTAATTCTATCTCGTTTTATCTTTTTTGAAATCTTTTTTGAAATTCATAAAAAACGAACGTTCCAAGTCTTTACCCAATTCATCTGCACAAAAAGAAGGTTTAAAAAACCAGGACTCTTAGATGGATGAAAGCTTGATTTGCTCAAACATTTGTGACTAAAATATCTCAAGGACAAAATTCGAAACTACTCATCAATTAAGATACAATGTCAATGGAGTTATTATAGTCATGAATATTTATGAGGTGAATGACAAAGCATCCAAATATATTTGAAATGTACTTAACAAAATATATTTTGAAATGCAAAGATACAGTTTGCAGTTCCCAGTCTTTGACAGAATAGGTCAACAGAAATAAATGAAAATGTAGAGAATATGTATATTGTGATCAATAATGTCTGTTAATAGTTACAAACTAAATTGTGAGTCCTAGAAGCAGAGAATGCTATTTCTGGTTTTGCAAGTGTATGCACATTGAGTCACCAAAGGAATCTTTATGTTAGGTGATAAGGAATTTTATACTAATTTTTTTAAAAAGGAATAATTCTGAAAATATTCTTTGACCTGAACACACACTCACATACAATTTGATAACAATATGGTAATAACAATACTACCATCACCACAACAGCAGCAGCAGACGCTGGGATATTAGACAGCCTCTTTTCACCCAAAATAGAGGAATTTAAATACCCTTAGAGGTATAACCGATCAAAATTTGTTCCCTCTACCTACGTCCTATCATATTAGCTTCAGGCATTTTCTTCAAAACACTTACCTGAAATACCTTTTTACTTTTTTTTTTTTTTTTTTTTTTTTTTTTTTTTTTTTTTTTTGCGGTACACGGGCCTCTCACTGTTGTGGCCTCTCCCGTCGCGGAGCACAGGCTCCGGACGCGCAGGCTCAGCGGCCATGGCTCACGGGCCCAGTCGCTCCGCGGCATGTGGGATTTCCCCGGACCGGGGCACGAACCCGTGTCCCCTGCATCGGCAGGCAGACTCTCAACCACTGCGCCACCAGGGAAGCCCCTGAAATACCTTTTTAAAATAGACTCCAGGGCTTCCCCGGTGGCGCAGTGGTTGAGAGTCCGCCTGCCGAGGCAGGGGACATGGGTTCGTGCCCCGGTCCGGGAGGATCCCACATGCCACAGAGCGGCTGGGCCCGTGAGCCGTGGCCGCTGAGCCTGCGCGTCCGGAGCCTGTGCTCCGCAGCGGGAGAGGCCACAACAGTGAGAGGCCCGCGTACCGCAAAAAAATAAATAAATAAAAGATAAATAATTTGCAAATCAACAGAAACATGACAGTTGCAGATGTACCATTTTCTGCTTGTGACGGATTAAAAGGCACAAATAAGGAAAATGTGAATAATGAAGAAGATTTAATTAATCATTGTATATGAAACTGTGTGGCTCCAAATCCATTTATTAAATAACCAATTTTTCACAATTTAATTCATCTAATGCCAAATTATTGAAAACCAGTCAGTTCTTCTAAGGCAATTTACCGCCTTTGAATATGTTCAATTCACCACATTTTCCAAAATCATTTTTAAAGAAAATTCATTTTAAATATATTAAATGAATTTGAATCAAATTTTCCTATTTTTCTCTCAACCAGGTAGTTTATCTGCATGAGAAAATAGTAAAAACATGATTTTAGTGATTATTTTCTTAAAACTAGTAGTAATGTAGATACACAGAAGAAAAATCATTACTTTAGGCCCCAATTCAAGGAATCTGGGTTGGAGAGAGCTACATGGACTCACTTTTCATGGGTATATTCTTACTCAGTATTCCTGAAGAATAGATGTTTAAACACCCCACGTGCAAATGAGCTCATACTGAAACAAGGATTTGTTTCACCTATGGAAGTGTGGTATTATACTGCCAAGTATTGTTTATCATATCAACTATTGAACTTTCAGAAGGGTTATCAATGTAAAACCCTTTCAGGCCTTTTATTGACCAACTGGACTTCTAGAAAATGCAAAGATTGTCAGATAAATACTCAAAATGCCTACTGAGGGATTTAGAAATAATTTGTTTATTATAATAATAAGGATCGAAGCAAGCTAAGGTATAACAGGCGATGCTTGTAAAACAATAGTTGACACCGATGCCTATTTCCTAATGTAGAAACTGCTCATCACCACAGTCTCCTGATCATCCCTGTGGGGTAGGTGTGACTATCTCTGTCTTCCACAGAAAATACTTGGGGAGGGGGGAGCCTTTCAGAGTGGATAAGAAATGTGCTTCTTGTTACAAAGCACAGTGACAGGCTGAGAGTTTGAATTCCAGGCTCCCTAACCCCATTGCTTTCTCAACTATTGAACTGAGATGAAGCAAACAGAGGTGTTTAAGACAGTACATATATACTATGAGGCTAATTTAAATACATGTAGGTGGATGGCGTCTGCACATAAACGCACAGGAAAACATCTTTGCAGAGAGCTATCAAATGTCACACAGGTACTCTCTAATGACTGCTTGTCCCTCCTTGTTCCTACATGTACAGTCTAATTTGTCTACTAGAAAGATGTTATATATAATTTTTTAAATTTCATACAATAGAAGAAGAAAACCGAATGATTATAAATAAGCCCAGGTAATTATTCTTTGAATCAATCAGTAAAACAGACAAAACTCAGGACTTCCCTGGTGGTCCAGGGGTAAAGAATCCGCCTTCCAATGTAGGGGACGTGGGTTCGATCCCTGTTCGGGGAACTAAGATCCCACATGCCGCAGGGGGCAGCTAAGCCCGTGCACCACAACTACTGAGCTCACGTGCTTCAATGAGAGAGCCTGCGTGCTGCGAAGTACAGAACTCACATGTCCTGGTGCCCACGCACCACAACTAGAGAGCCCACGCGCCCTAAACCTGTATGCCACAACTAGAGAGAGAAAACCCGCATGCCACAACTAAAGAGATGCCCGCGTGCTGCAAGGAACAGCCCAAGCTCCGCAATGAAAGATCCCGTGTGCTTCAATGAAGATCCCCAATTGCCACAACTAACACATGGTGCAGCCAAAAATAAAATTCAATAAATAAATAATGTTAAAAAAAGGAAAAAAAATACTTTTTAAAAAAATAGACAACTTTGTAAAATTTAATGAAAAGGCATGAAAAAAAGCAGAAAAGCAGAAAAAAATCAATACAATCAATACAATGAGGAACTGAATATGGCAGACACGGAGAAGAGATGAATGATTTATAAGGCACTACTATGTACAAATCCCTACAGATAAATTGGAAAATTTTAGAGAAGGGACAATATCTTTGAAAAATAAAAATGGCCAAAATTAAATCAACAATTTTAGAAGAAGTTGGAAATCTGTATAAAGCAGTAACAGTTAAAAAAAAAAAAAAGGAAATAAAGCCACAAACCAAAAAAGAAAAAAAATGATAGTAAAGGCTCTGGGATCACATAGATTTACTGATGAGTTTTTGAGTTTATTCAGCTCAAACAATAAAATCAATCCCATGCATACATGTACACACACACACACACACACACACACACAGGATGGGGAATCCATTATATTATCAGATGTTTGCTTAACTCTGATGGGAAAATCTGATGACTACAGTAAAAAGAAGCATAGTTCAAAGCAGTACATTCAACTCTTAAAAACTTCCTTTTACATCATTTTCGGAAAACTAAAATGTAGAACAGCTACAAATGGAGTGCAAATCTGAGAACTTAGAAATCACCTAGACATCTTGATAAAGTGCAGATTCTGGTTTGTTCAGCGCAGGAGAGGCTGGTGATAAATACATAGCCCCCGGGTCATACTGATGCTGCTGGTGTGCAGACCACACTCTGAATGGCACAGATCTAGAGGATCCCACCTTCTCCTCTCTCCTCCAGGGTCCAGTAGTCCAATCCCTTCTCCCCATCCTTGGTCTCAGTTCATGACCTTCCTACGTCGGGGGTAAAGTCCACGCTATCAGTAGAGATTCCTCAAGCTCTGCCTTCCAGTCTACCCACTTACCAGCCTTCAAGCCCACAGCATCCACCGTTCCCTCTCATGACCTCAGACCACCCATGCTCCCATGACTGAAAACACACCAGAATGGACTTCTATATCACCCCCACGATTCTCCCTCTCTTTCTATGGTTAGCCCTATGCATGCTGAACTAGAGCCCTCCATTCAGAAGTAGGCTATGGGGTTTCCCTGGTGGCGCAGTGGTTGAGAGTCCGCCTGCCGATGCAGGGGACACGGGTTCGTGCCCCGGTCCGGGAAGATCCCACATGCCGCGGAGCGGCTGGGCCCGTGAGCCACGGCCTCGCTGAGCCTGTGCGTCCAGAGCCTGTGCTCCGCAACGGGAGAGGCCACAACAGTGAGAGGCCCGCGTACCAAAAAAAAAAAAAAAGAAGTAGGCTATGACTCTCCTAGGATAACCCTGCACCCCCCTAAAAGGGAAAACATAAATCTCTTCCTATGCCCACCTTCTCTTTCAGGAAATGCCCCAAAGCTCTCCCCTTGACCTTAAGGCACCTCAGGAAAAAATGATTGATTTTGTCACCTTCCAATTAATTCTCTTTTCCATGTTTCTCTTAAACCAGGATTTCTTCACACCTATCCAGCGACAGTGGAGTTTTTGAGGTCACCCAGTGACCTCCATGCTGCTGTAGGCAATGCCAAACTCAGTCCTCCGTGGAGTGGACCTACCAGCATCATTTGATACAAGCATCACTTTCCCTACCTTGGAAAGCTTTCCTCAAGTGCATACCTTGGCCGCTTGCTCTCTGCTCGTTTCCTCCCTCCCTCACTGGGTGTTTCTCCCCAGGCTCCGTTGTCTCTTTTCCTTACCTTCACAACCTCGAAACGTTGCTGTGGTCCAGTCTTAGTCTGTGAATATTTATTATTTCCTATCTACATGTACTCCCTCCAGGATCTCAGCTAGCCTGATGGCTTGAAACCTTACCTCTCTGCTGATAATACTTCTATCTTCAGGTTGCATCTCTCCCCTGAATGCTAGATTCGTGCATTCAACTCTCTGTTAGTAGTTTTACATGGATGCCTCATACTCATCTCCATCTTTTTTTCCAGCTTTATCGAAACATAATTGACATATAATATACTGTAAGTTTAAGTTGTACAGGGTGATGATTTCAAACACGTACATATAGTGAAATGATGACCACAATAGGGTTAGTTAACACCTCCATCACCTCACATAATTACCATTTCCTTTTTATGGTGAGAACACTGAAGATGTGCCCTCTTAACAGCTTCCAAGTACATAATACAGAACTGGTAACTACAGTCACCATACTGTACGTTAGACCTCAGAACTTCTACTCATCTTAGTAACTAGGAAGTTTGCATCCTTTGACCGTCATGTCTCCATTTCCCCAATGCCCCAAAGCCCTAGCAACCACCGTTCTAGTCTCTGTTTCTGTGAGTTCTGCCTTTCAAGATTCCACAAAACAGCATTTCTTTCTCTGTGTGAATTCTTTCACTTAGCAGGATGCCCTCAAGTTTCATCCATGTTTTCACAAATGGCTTATTCAACCATGAGGAAGAAGAAATCACTCATCCTAATCTCAACATGTCAAAAGCTAATGTTGGGACTTCCCTGGTGGCGCAGTGGTTAAGAATCCGCCTGCCAATTCAGGGGACACGGGTTCGAGCCCTGGTCTGGGGAGATCCCACATGCCACGGAGCAACTAAGCCCGTGAGCCACAGCTACTGAGGCTGCGCTCTAGAGCCTACAAGCCACAACTACTGAACACGCGGGCCACAACGACTGAAGCCCGCGTGCCTAGAGGCCGTGCTGCGCAACAAGAGAAGCCACCGCGATGAGAAGCCCGCACACCGCAACGAAGAGTAGCCCCGCTCGCCGCAACTAGAGAAAAGCCCATACGCAGCAGTGAAGACCCAACGCAGCCAAAAATAAATAAGTTAATTTTTTTTAAAAAGCGAATGTCCTCATCATTTCACCCACACCATAATCCCGCCCCCCCCCACCAACACACACATACACGGAAAAAGGAAAAAGGAAAAAGAAAAGGTCTTTGCTTCCCTTGCACTCTTCTCCACCTTTGTGTCACTTCTACTCAGACCAAGACTCAGGAACTATCTGTGAGCTCTTTGTTTTCTTCATAGCCACCCATGCATTGTTTTCTGAAGCCCTATAGCATCCATCCTCCAAGGACACAAAGCATCTGCTTCCTTCACCACCCTCTCTAGAGCATCATCATTGCCCTCCTGGGGGACAGCGGTCACAGTCTAATTGGATTCCTCCTTCCAGACTTTCCCTCCTACAGCTTACCACCAACACAGCAAGCAGAGACCCACAGAACAGATGATGCCAGCCTCTGGCCCAAATTTCCAATGGTTCAGCATGTTCCTGCAAGTAAACGACAGCGTCCTTACAACGTGCTGCAAGGCCCTACGTGACCCCCTTCCGTGACTTCTCATCACTCTTCTCTTGCTCATCCCACCCATGGCAAGGGGCCACATAAGCCCTGAGCTGACCCTTGGACACTCCAGTCACCCTTCCAAGGCATGGATGATGCCTGCTTCTCAGAATGCTCTTCCCCAGAAAGCCACATGGCTGCTTCTTCACCACCTTCTAGGTTGTCTGAAATGTGACCTTCTCCATGGTCCAGTAAAATAGGCAGTGACACTTTCCACCAAGTATTTCTCAGTATTTTGAATTTACAGTAAGAAAACTGAAAGTGGTGTTAGCAGTATCAAGTACATCTTTTCTTAATGGAGACACAATTTGTTAGATATTAAGACAAAATGTGTTAGTGTAGTGCTTCTCAAACTTAAATGTGCATATGAAACACATGGGGATCTTATTAAACTGGAAATTCAGATTCAGCAGCTCTGGAGAGAGGACCAAGGATGTGCCTTTCTAACAGGCTCCCAGGTGATATCCAGAACATAACTGGGCTACGATTTGAGCACAGGGTCTTGAGAGGGTTTTTTTAACCTTTAGAAATGTAAAGACATACTGAAATGTGAAAATAAAAAACAAGAAATTATTTTCTTTTTAATTATCACTATCAACATGTTGGTATATTTGAGTTTTCTTCATCTATAGAGCCTGCCTTTCTCTTCACTACATTAATTCATTTTAAAAAATTAATGAGCACATACTATGCAACACACAATCAGTGTACTGGGTGCTGAGTATGTAAAAATAACTGGAGACTCAGCCCCCCTGGTCAGTGCACTTACAATGATGTGCGTGAAAGACAGGATGGGTGGGGGGAGAACACTTCAGTTTCCATTGCTAAGATGGGACGAGCCCAGAACTCCATGTAAACATGCAGTTTTATCACCACTCAACATGCCCTTCCACACAGTAAAAAACCAGACAAGTTTAACAGCAGCTCCCAATCAACTCAAAGAACTTTGCACATAATTTCCCTGGAACATTCAGAAACGATTTCTGTAACTGATATCCCATCTGTATAATGCGTAATTATATGGCGAGGACAGGGAAAGTGTAAGACACCAATAATATCTCAAGAAAACGATTTCAGGAAATTCAGGCTGAGTAACACGTACATCTTGTGGTATGTTGTTTGATTTCCATTATAGAAACAATTTTATTCTCTGGATAGACACAATTACCTCAAGTATGACAACTATCTCATTATAATGGCATATTTTAGCATAAAATGGCATGTTTCGAGAATTGATAAAGGAGCTAATTCTTTTCTGTCTTGGTATAAACAGTCTCTGAACAATGGTTTGTGTCACTGTGGACTTTGATTTTTTTTTTTTTTAATGTTTTGTTTCCAGACACTGCAGACAGTAGTGCCCGGGCAGATATTACATGTACGAGAAGAATCGTGACCCGTCTCTCCTTACACTATATGGAGGCTAGTCATGTGTCCACTAACCCCCTTGCCATATATTCACTCACTGTTTATTCATTGACTGCACTTCTGCTAAGAGTCTGGTACGGTGCTGCGCTGACCTTGGGAACAGAAAGATGATGAAGGCTCCTTCTCTACCTTTGAGGTTCTCAGTTCAGAAAGGAAAACATGTAAATGGTTAAGTATTAATTCCTCAGGGGAAGGGAGAGAGAATGGAACTACATAGTACTGTGGGCAGAGAAGGCAGGAAGGGATTGACTGGTCTTGAAGGAGTAAAAACTTACCAAATGCACTGTACATTTTTCATTCTCTTGGGGTGAGTCAAGGAACTTAATGAAGATGCACGGTGTGACAAAGCTTAGGGGCAGTTTCAACATGGCCAAGGTGGAGACAAGGGAGAGGATGGAACAAAGGTAATCTGAAAAAGAGTGAGGCCAATAGAAATAAAAACAGAAATAAACAAATGGGACCTAATCAAACTTACAAGGTTTTGCACAGCAAAGAAAACCAGAAAACAAACAAACAAAAAACCCAAAAAGACAACCTATGGAATGGGAGAAAATATTTGCAAATGATGCGACCGATAAGAGCTTCATCTGCAAAATATACAAACAGCACATGCAACTAGACAACAACAACAAAAAACAACCCAATCAAAAAACGTGCAGAAGACCTTAATAGACATTTCTCCAAAGAAGACATATAGATGGTCAAGAGGCACATGAAAAGATGCTCAACGTTGCTAATTATTAGAGAAATGCAAATCAAAACTACAATGAGGTATCACCTCACACCAGTCAGAATGGGCATCATCAAAAAGTCCTACAAATAACAAATGCTGGAGAGGGTGTGGAGAAAAGGGAACCCTCCTACACCGTTGCTGGGAATGAAGTTGGTGCAGCCACTATGGTACATATACACGATGGAACATTACTCAACCATAAAAAAGAATGACATAGTGCCATTTGCAGCAACATGGATGGACCTAGAGATGATCATACTAAGTGAAGTAAGTCAGAAAGAGAAAGACAAATATCATACGATATCACTTATATGTGGAATCTAAAATACGACACAGATGACCTTATCTACAAAACAGAAACAGACTCACAGACATAGAGAACAGATTGGTGGTTGCCAAGGGGGAGAGGGGGAGAGAGAGAGGGATGGACTGGGAAGTTAGGGGTTGGTAGATGCAGACTATTACATTTAGAATGGATAAACAACAAGGTCCAAATGTAGAGCACAGGGAACTGTATCCAATCTCCTGGGATAAACCATAATGGGAAAGAATTTTAAAAAAGAGAATACCTCTATGTGTATAACTGAGTCACTTTGCTCTACTGCAGAGACTGGCACAACATTGTAAATCAACTATACTTCAATAAAAAAAAAAAAAAAAGTGAGGCCAGATTTTGACAGACTTTGTTCCCCAGCAGAGAACTTCAGAACAAGGGGACACAGCTTTGCTGAATGGCACCAAAATTTAGAAGTGACAAAATTTTTAAAGGTTATGCAAATTAAACTATTTCATTTACATAGGACAATGCATGTACTCCTTTGGCAGTATGGAAAAAAAACCTGAGATTGGTTCATACTTCACAGAAAGAGTTAATAAGATAAAAACACCATTACGTGATGCCCCAAAGTGATTATACCCTCCTGTGAGTCATTTCATAAATTGAGGATGGTTTGGGTGCTTGTGGTAGAAAAGCCAGTCAGGAGTTGGAAATTGACGGTGTTTCTAGAAAGCGGGAATGTCTCAATCTTTTTATCTTATGAAAATGTTTAGTGTAAATGTGTACTAAAGTTATGCATATATTTAATAAAACTGTCCTGCTTTCACTATGATGAAAACGATTCTATTTTAAAGTCCACCATGAGAAAACAAAAGCTGTCAGGTGACATTTTAGTGTGTCACTGTCCAGACGGACTAGATAGCTCAGGATGACCAAATAGCCTCAGTTTTAACAAGGTGAATAGACCAAAAACAAACAAAAAGGAGATAAAAACGGAACTCAGAGGAAAGGGAAATTTACTCTAAGGAAACCTATCTCTACTATTTCTTCTTTTATCTTCTAAAGTTGGATGCTTTATTTTTTAATGTTGAGTATTTCTTCTTTAAAAAAAATATGACAGACCTAAGTGAACATTATGATAAGAAATATTAAAATGACATATTTGTGTTTATGGACAAAGGTGAGGAATATCTACTAAAATGAAATCAGCGTGAAGATAAGATGCACTGGATTATCAAATGAGATTCACTCTGAAATCTTACCTAGTATCAAACTTCACTAATAATTCCACATGGGCAAAGCCGTTTTTGGATCATTAGCACTTGTAGAATCCTTTTTTGTTTCATTTGACACTCTGATCCAGGTTTAACATACAAGGTCTCTAAGCGATGCTTGTGAAATTGTGGAAGCATATCCTCTATACAGAAGGGAGCAACTATCATGAACCACCGTTTTTTCTACTCAGATATTTCCATCACTTATGTAACATCATCTGGAGAGCCCTGTCCCTAAACTCATAAACAATACCAGGTAGACCAGTTACATTCTGCTAAAAGTGGATGGATATAGACTCTACCATAAGGAACTACCGTTTCAGTGTTTGCCAAGAGGTCTGACACTGACAAGCTCACAGGGAGTACTACCCTGGTCACCTTCATTCTTTTTCTGTGTCCCCAGTTAAAAAAACACAATGGATTCCCAGACTGCCACTAACCCTTTCTTTTCCATGTGTGTTAAGATTATGGCATTTTTTTCCTGCACTATTTAAATTTTATTTTAATTTGAAAACATTAAAAAATACAGAATGAAGGACTTCCCTGGTGGTCCAGTGTTGAAGACTCCATGCTCCCACTGCAGGGGGCCTGGGTTTGATCCCTGGTCAGGGAACTGGATCCCGCGAGCCACAACTAAAGATCCTGTGTGCCGCAACTAAGATCCGGCACAGCCAAATAAAAAATAATAATAATAAATAAATAAATAAATATTAAAAAAAATACAGAATGAGCCAAGATTTGTGTTCAGATAACTTCAGGAAGTTAAATGAGCTAATATCCGTATTTTAAGACAAGAACAAGAAAGCAATAGTAGAAGTTTCCTATGGACTTCTTAGCAGGGAATGGGCACTTGTCTAATACAAAAAGTGGCAGGTGGGCTTCCCTGGTGGCGCAGTGGTTGAGAGTCCGCCTGCCGATGCAGGGGACACAGGTTCGTGCCCTGGTCCGGGAAGATCCCACATGCCGTGGAGCGGCTGGACCCGTGAGCCATGGCCGCTGAGCCTGTGCGTCTGGATCCTGTGCTCCGCAACGGGAGAGGCCACAACAGTGAAAAAAAGCCCACGCACCGTAAAAAAAAAAAAAAAAAGTGGCAGGTAGTTCTGTACATATCCTATTTGTCATCTCTACTGCCGGAAGGTCTAGAAATGTCTGTATGGCCTTCAGATTTCTTCATGTAAGCACTGGTGATGAAATAATTTCTGATTCCGGGTAAGGCTTTTCACTTTAACAGTTGTTGCAATTTCTTTTCAGTTGTTACTTAGAGAATTTATTCGCCAAACAGTCTACACATGTTTCAGGTTATTATTCCCACAGAGCATTCTTGTTTGGCTAAACCAGAAGAAACCCACTACAACAGTTTCATGCATTGGGAAATAGTAGCCTCGCAAATGGTTCCTCTTCCTGCAGTCAAACTGGATATGGGGCCAATGAATCACTAGACTTCTGACTTAGGAAAAGTTGTATAAATCAGTGGTACTCTGTAAATAATATATGAGACTGGATACTCAATAAGTTTTACATTGAGGTCTGGGAGGAGGGGGCCCTGGGTCAGGCAGAGTAGAGATTAATGAGGTTGTTTATATTTCCTGCTCTGTGGGTAAATAACTCAATATTTGCCAAGGAAGTCACTGATGGAAACAGTAGACCTTGCATTTATGTGTTAGGTATTTTGAGACCATAGTCAATAGAAATTAATTAAGTGCTACAATATCTATGATTAAATATGTCTTTAGGAAAACTAGAAAAGTCACTAAAAAGGAAATGGAAGAAAAAGGAAGCAAATTCTAAGCAGCAGGAGCATAAATAATGATGAACTAAGTTGTAAACAGTAGCTGAAACAACAATAAACTAAGTTGTACACACAGTTCATTCAAGGCATGTCAAGAACAGCCCTGTGTTCCATATATTTTTCACATTCTTGTGTCATTCAATCAGTATTTATTGGGGCTTGTTCCCATAAGGAACGATACTCAAGCCCTCAAGTAGGAGAGTGAGTTTGTCAAAGGAAGGCCCAAGGCTGGCGGGACAGAGGTCTTGGAAGGGGAAGGGGTCAGTTAACCAGAGAGAGTGGCGGAGGAATGGGGAAAGGATGGTAGTGTGGTGAAGCCAGTCCTGTCTGGGATCCAAGTGCATGGGAGAAACAGATACAAGTTTAAAAACCTATTGAAGGATTGTGTGATGAATGTCTGAATCTAAGGCCATGTGCATTCACCCAGAGGCCCCAAAGTCAATTCCAGGTACAAGCCAAGTTTTCTGAAGAGTATCGCATCTGTGATGAAGCAGGAATTTGAAAAGGACTAGATGAAGTGCATCTCAGAAAAATGAAAGAGGTTCCATCTTGGGGAAGCTGATGGTGAATTACGACTTGAAATAGGAGTTGGCATTAGACATGTAAAGATGCAGAGAGAATAGGCAGGAGTGAGTGGAGATGGGACAAAAGACGTCCAGACAGAGGGAAGAACATGCTCAAAGGTCTCGCCCTGTAGGGTCAGGACTGGCTTTAACTGAATACGACCTCAGGCTCTCCATGACCTAGACCCTGCCGGGCTGTCAGCCTCATTGACCATCATCTCTCATCACCCACCCGCCTGCACAGTCTAAGCTTCAGCCATACCGCCCTTCCTCACTCTACTCTAGATCCAAGAGTAGGAACTTAGCAGCTGCTTGGCTATGGGCCACGAGGGAGAGGATTCAGTGGAATCCCCACATGGCCCTGGAAGGCTGTCAATCGCTACAGCTATTTTGAAGGGCAATTTGCCTTCCACTTTGCTAAGTGCTTTACCGATATTTTTTGAAGTCTTACTGTCTCTGTCCCACAGAGGATGGAATGGTAGCCCAGAGAGGTAAAGGGATAGACTTAAAGCCCCACATCAGAGCTTGGTCCTGAACCCACATCTGCCTGGCTCCAAGCTCTTCGTCTTACTATTGCAGCTCCCTCCCACCAAAGCCGAGATACAAATATGAGTCACACAGTGTTAGGGTGCTTGAGTTTTGCTTATATAAAAATGGGACTTTCTTACAATGCAAGAACTAGGCACCAGAATGCACATCTATTTTAGAAATAGCTATTGTATACCAAAATTGTATAAAATATCATTGTTGGTATCCCTCTAAGAAATGACAATGTTACGGGGAAATGAATATTGCCATGGCATTCTGATTCCTTCATAATAATGCTTTGTGTTATTAAAATGTGTTCTGTAGACTGAATGTTTGTGCCCCCACCCCCTGCCAGCTCCAGACGTTGACATCCTAACCCGCCATGTGTTGGGATTAGGAGGTGGGACCTTTGGGAGGTGATGAGATCATGGGGGCGGAGCCCTCAAGAATGGGATCAGTGCCCTTAAAAAAGAGACCCCAGAGAGAAGACACAGTGAGTGAGAAGATTATGAACTGGGAAGTGGGTTCTCACCAGACACTGGACCTGCTGACACTGTAATCTTGGACCTCCAGGCTTCCAGATATCTGAGAAATAAATGTCTGTTGCTTATAAGCCACCCAGGCAAATGGTATTCTTTCATAACAGCCCAAATGAACTAAGACAAGGGGTTTGGGTTTTTCATGGATTAGGATACAAACCACCTGTGAAGAAGTTTAGACCAACACTGGGCTTATGTTCCAAATGGATTTAGTTTCTATCCAGTTCTAAATCCACAATGGAAAAGAAAGGCACAAATTCCAGACAATGAAGCTAAAGTGGTTAGTTCCCCCAATATTGAGCCTGTGAAAAATGTATTTTTACTTTTGTAAGACTTGTTTCTTAATCTTTATAAATTAACGTACACCAATTTAAAGATGCACAAGAAACAATACAAACAAAAGACAAAACAGATTTAAAAAAAAGGCAGCTGGAAAACACAGGAAGAGAATGAATTTAGCTAAAAGTGGGCTGTTGATGTAGTTAGAATCTGGTTAAACAGCGAAAGTGAAATGTCAAACTAAAAATAATTAGCAAACCTACACATTAACTGGGACAGTGAGTTAACCAAACAACACATTGCATACAACTCAGATTAAGTATGTTGTGCTGGTAGGCTGGGAAGAACTACCAAAATATAACAAAGTAACAAATTTATAATACTAGCTCCAAATCATAGAAGGTTACCTCTAAGGATTTTAATTTTGGAGGAAAAGTGAAGGAGAAAGGCACATTATTAGATTCAATGATTATTTCATACCACAATCTTTGAAATTCTGTCTCAAACACAGGATATTACTATTCAAAATTGTTTTCAAAATATTCATGTCTCTTATTGAATAAATGTATTTGTCTACTTAAAAAAACTGGAAAATTATTTATTTACCTAGGGAGTCAAATGAAGGCAATATTGGATTCACATACAATAAAACCCCAATAAAACAATTACAGAATATCATCTTCATGTTTAGTTATCTTTAAACCTTCCAGATGGTACAATCACTATGAGTGTTGCAGTAATAGCATACCTGCACGTGATAAAAATAGAAATGCACATGAGCTATCATCCTAACATTCTAACCTTCTGGTAAATCTACCTTAAAGATGTTCACCTTCATCCTAATGATGTATTTATGTGGGTTTGAAATTCCTATGAGCATTAATGGAAGCTTTGATCATTTAATGAATCCAAGAGCAGAATGTTAGGATGAGCTATTCGATGATATATTTAATTTATTCCTAAAATATATAATAATACTTACTGTGTCTATTCCGACTGGAGTAATTGGTTGCAATTAAAATAATGATATTCTAAATGATTCATGCAATACAAAGGCAGAGTGATATGTAATTTGTAATTTCTTTGTCATTTTTATGCTGATACATTTCTTCTTAATTCTCATAAGCTTTTGAGCTAATAGGAATATATTCTGTCATATGGATTATATTCTGGAGGACTTATTTCTCAACACTGCTAATGTGAAAACCATTTGACTGAACTTAAAATATAATGTAAACATGTAATTGGGACAATAAACTTCGGAAAACTGTAGGGAGCTATGTACAACTGAAGACATGCTTATTCTGTGACCCAGCATTCCCACCCCTGGGTAAATACGCAATGCATTTTTATGTGAGTTCACCAAAAGACACATGCAGGGATGGTTAGAGGGCCATTCTGTAGTATTTTTAAGCTACAGACTTTTGAGAATAAAGTTAAGGCCTTGGTTGGGCACTTCACTGCAGAATTATTGCCTAATTATTACTTGAGACTTAAAACAAGTTAGTTCAAACTACTAGGTAGAAAAAAAAAATACAAGGATGTAGTGTGCAACACAGGGAATATAAACAATATTTTATAATAACTTTAAATGGAGTATAATCTATAAAAATACTGAATCACTGTACATCTGAAACGTATATAACATTGTAAATCAACTGTGCTCCAATAAAAAAGTTAGCTCATATCCTTGATAATATGATACTAAATACTAGCCAGATAATATTTATTGAATTCTGTGTATACAAGTAAGTGTATTGATTGCCAATGTGAATACTGCTCTAATTAACTGCTGTGTATGAAATCCTTTCATCCTGAGAGCAGCTTTATGAAATATCATTGTGCCTTTTTTAAAGACCAAGAAAGTGAGGTGTAAAAAGGTCCTTTGTTCAACGTCAAATAAATAGAAAGTGGTAAGTGCTATGAAGAAAATAAATCAGGAAAACGTTCTGGAGACTGACTGGCAGATTTCCTTCATATTGTATGGTTAGGGCTGGCTTTTTTAGAGTGGATATAGAAAGTGAAACCTGAAAGTTAAGGACTCAGGCATGTGGGCACACTGGGGAAGATGATTCCAGGCAGAGGGAGCCCTCAGGGATGGGGTCCATAGGCAGGAATTAGCATAGCATGTTTGAGGAACCTGTGGAGCTGAAACCTCGGGCTGGAGGGATGAGCTTGAAGAGGTGAGGAAAGGCAGGTCATGGAAGGCCTTCTATGCTAGTCTAGGAGTTTTGCTTCCATCGAAGTGTGATTGAAGCCCTGCAGGGTTTGGAGCAAGAGTGATAATTTATCACACAAACTGTGGAATTTTTGGCAAACTGATACTGGATTGTGTAGGAGTGGTGACTGGGAGACCCCTAGGAAGCTCTTGTAACAACAGAGATGAAATGATGGTGGCCTGGAGAAAGCTGTCACTAGTAGAAATGAAGAAAACTGGACAGATCTGGAATACAATTTAAAAGTAGAGTTGACAAGGTTTATTAATGGAGTCTATGAATGGACGTGGGAAGAGAGAAAGGAAGGAATATCACATGTGTGAATCTGGGTTCCCATGCTGGTGAATGACATGGAAATACTGGGGAAAAGAGAGTTTGAGTATTTGTGGGTTATGGAAGCAGTAGCTTTATCTTGGATATGTTCCTGTTGAGTTGCCCTGTAGGCGTCCAAGGGTAGAGATCAATTAGGTAGTTGGATTCAGGATTTTAGGGTTGAGGTCAGAGATAAGAATTTGGGAGTCATCATGATGTAGATGCTATATAACATTGTCTCTGGAAACAGCACCGCCAGAGGGAAAATGGGGGCCAAAGTTGGAGCCCTGGGAAAGTCCACCATGAGAACTCAGAGGAAAAGGAGGTGGCAAAGAACATGAGAAAAATTGTGTAAGTGTGTGCCACCACCAGAGATGAGAAAACGTGTTTACAACAAAAATGGTTTGATGAAAAGCAATAAAACTGAAGAATAACAGCTAAAGAATTTAAAACGCTTTAAAAAACTATCCGGGTTTAACTTATAGCAGTCAAAATTATAACAATAAAATATATACACATCTCTATTTTGCATACCTGTTTATGTGTATATGTAGGTGCGTGTATCAAAGAAAGGAATCTCTGCTATTTGAAAAACTTCTGAAAAAAATCTTTTTCATGTAGCACGAGGAGTTTAATTTTCCTGATAGTTGGTCCAATGAGAGATCTAAGTTCTGAAATATGTGTCTTTATTTTCTCGAGCTGACAGAAAGAAGTCAAGGGCAAGGTCTTTCTTCCCATGTCACTACCATCATCTCTACACCTTCCAAGTTCATCTTTCGTTGCTTCAAATCCAGAGTGCCTACCTGACAAATGATGGTACCCCATTACCTGATCCCTGCCATGTCGTTAATTTAGGTTTCCCAGGTGACCATCTCAAATGAATGCCAGATGGCAACTCAGCCTGATGTCAGACATCACAGAGAGGCTGAAACGACACCTGCCTGGCAATTATGCATCTGCTGAAGTTTAGTCAAGATCATCTAAGCTCCCTCCTAAAACAACACCTTGGAATAGGAAAACTGTACAGATTAGCAGTAGTTGTGTAAAAGCAGAGTTCTTTGGGTGTGCATTTCAAGCCACAGATTTAACGATTGGCATTTTCCTGATGCATGTCCAAAGCACATGTTGCTATTCTCCCGGATGAGCAGGGCAAGAGGCCCTTCTGGGGGAGACACAGCAGGACACCAAGTCAACTGTGTGCAGGATAGGCAGGTTTATAGCAGTGTTCACTGGCTTCTGGATCTACCAAATGTCCTGTCTACATTGACGGTGGCTGGTATCGTTCCAGGGCTAAGTTCTGTTGTGACCTTTCTGTGCCTCCTGGCTAAATAACGGGAGCTTGCTGGGGAGACAGGGGCCATGCTGGGCCCTGGGACGTGTTAAAAGGAAGCCTTAGTCCCTAATCTTGACTCTTAGATGAGCATGCAGTGTCCTGCCCTCCATTACCGAGAGCAAGGGCAGAATCTCACGTCTGATCCCCAGTGTAACATCAACCAGAAAACACTGACTCTCTCATACTTGGGGCAGTACTTCTTTTTCCTCAGCAGGTTTTGATTCCTATGTCATGCTTTTCAGAAACTTAGCAGTTTCAGCATTTTCATACATGTTTGATTTTACAAAATCACAAGCCAGATCATATTTAACTGTATTTTAGAAATCCTGAAAGGCAAAGAAGATAGTAAAAGTAACCTATGATGTCTTCACCAGAGATACTTATTAATATCTCTCAAGATTCTGAATGTTTTTCCTTCCCTCCTCCTCCCCAACTTCCTCCCTCTTTCATCTCTCTCTGTTTCTGTCTCTGTCAGATGTGGATGGGGATGTACATGAGGGAGTGTCTACAGCGGTCTCAAAGACATAGGTCTTCTAGATATATACATACACATCTTCCAAAATTTAATTAATTCTATAGAGAGAGCATTATAGCCTGTATTTTTCGATTTAATATTCTATTTTTGGACCTTTACCCATGAACTTAAATGCACTGAAAACATGATTCTTAGCAGCTGCAGAATATCCATTTTATGCAGGTACCATGGGTACTTGGACCCTTTGCTTTTCATTTTCCCACATATAACAACACAGTGTTGAAGATCCTTCTGTGGGGTGACTTTGACCCTGTCTGCTCTTCAGCCAGAGTCCTAGATGTGTGGATGTAGAAGTTCTTGGCTTTGTTGAGATGGAAGAGGATATCCAGAAGGCCACAATATATTAATAGTATCATTGTCATCATGGCCAAGATTAAATAATGAGTATGACTGACTGGTGCCCAAATGAGGTAGACTAGGTAGCTCAAGTCCAAATACGTGTCATCAACACATATGCATGATTATTTATAAAGCAGTATTTACTCTGAGAAAAAAGAAAACTTTAAGAATTCTCATCACCTCAACCCAGTATAGATGGTGTCAATCAGGACCAGACTTGTCTATGATTAAGAGGAAGATTTGGTGCATGGGAAAATGGCAAGGCTTCTTTAGAAGTCAGGGGCAACTGATGAGGGCTTAATTTCCAAGATACACAAACAGCTCATCTAACTCAACAACAAAAAAACAAACAACCCAATAGAAAACTGGGCAGAAGACCAAAATAGACATTTCTCCAAAGAGGACATACAGATGGCCAGTAGGCACATGAAAAGATGCTCAACATTCCTAATTATTAGAGAAATGCAAATCAAAACTACAATGAGGTACAACCTCACACCAGTCAGAACGGGCATCATCAGAAAGTCTGCAAATAATAAATGCTGGAGAGGGTGTGGAGAAAGGGGAACCCTCCTACACTGTTGGTGGGAATGTAAATTGGTGCAGACACTATGGAAAACTGTATGGAAGTTCCTCAACAAACTAAAAATAGACTACCATATGATCCAGCAGTCCCACTCCTGGGCATATATCCAGACAAAACTATAATTCAAAAAGATACATGTACCCCTATGTTCACAGCACTATTGACAATAGCCAAGAAAAGGAAACAACCTAAATGTCCATCAACAGAGGAATGGATAAGCAAGATGCAGTACATATATACATTGGAATACTACTCAGCCACAAAAAAGAATGAAATAATGCCATTTGCAGCAACATGGATAGATCTAGAGATGCTCATACTAAAGGAGGTAAGTCAGACAGAGAAAGACAAACACCATATGATATCACTTATATGTGGAATCTAAAAAATGACACAAATGCACTTATCTACAAAACAGAAACAGACTCACAGACATAGAGAACAGACTTGTGGCTGCCAAAGAACTGAATCACTTTGCTGTATAGCAGAAATTAATACAACATTGTAAATCAACAATACTTCAAAGAAAAAAAAAAGGTGGCAGGGATGAGAAATGCAGATTGTGTGACCTGGCAGGTCTGTTGGCTGCCATCTATTTCTGAGTTAATCTGTGAATAGTTTAGTAACATCTCTCCCTTCCAGTTCATTAAGTGAGGCCATCTTTTTTTTTTTAACATCTTTATTGGAGAAAAATTGCTTTACATTGTTGTGTTAGTTTCTACTGTATAAAAAAGTGAATCAGCTATATGTATACATATATCCCCATATCCCTTCCCTCTGCGTCTCCCTCCCACCCTCCCTATCTCACCCCTCAAGGTGGTCACAAAGCACTGAGCTGATCTCCCTGTGCCATGCGGCTGCTTCCCACTAGCTATCTATTTTACATTTGGTAGTGTATATATGTCCATCCACTCTCTCACCTTGTCCCAGCTTACCCTTCCCCGTCCCTGTTTCCTTAAGTCCATTCTCTACACCTGTGTCTTTATTCCTGTCCTGCCCCTAGGCTCTTCAGAACCATTTTTTTTAGATTCCATATATATGTATTACCATATGGTATTTTTCTTTTTCTGACTTACTGCACTCTGTATGACAGATTCTAGCTCCATCCACCTCACTACAAATAACTCAATTTCATTTCTTTTTATGGCTGAGTACTATTCCATTATATATATGTGCCACATCTTCTTTATGCATTCATCTGTCAATGGACACTTAGGTTGCTTCCATGTCCTGGCTATTGTAAATAGTGCTGCAATGACCATTGTGGTACATGACTCTTTTAGAATTACAGTCTTCTCAGGGTATATGTCCAGTAGTGGGATTGCTGGGTCATATAGTAGCTCTATCTTTAGTTTTTCAAGGAACCTTCATACTGGTCTCCATACTGGCTATACGAATTTGCATTCCCACGAACAGTGTAGGAGAGTTTTCTTTTCTCCACACCCTCTCCAGCATTTATTGTTTGTAGACCGTTTGATGATGGCCATTCTGACTGGTGTGAGGTGATACCTCACTGTAGTTTTGATTTGCATTTCTCTTATGATTACTGATATTGAGCATCCCTTCATGTGTTTGTTGGCAATCTGTATATCTGCTTTGGAGAAATGTCTGTTTAGGTCTTCTGCCCATTTTTGGATTGGGTTGTTTGTTTTTTTGATATTGAGCTGCATGAGCCGCTTGTAAATTTTGGAGATTAATCCTTTGTCAGTTGCTTTGCTTGCAAATATTTCCTCCCATTCTGAGGGTTGTCTTTTTGTCTTGTTTATGGTTTCCTTTGCTGTGCAAAAGCTTTTAAGTTTCATTAGGTCCCATTTGTTTATTTTTGTTTTTAATTTCCATGTCTCTAGGAGGTGGGTCAAAAAGGATCTTGCTGTGATTTATGTCATAGAGTGTTCTGTCTATGTTTTCGTCTAAGATTTTTATAGTGTCTGGCCTTACATTTAGGTCTTTCATACATTTTGAGTTTATTTTTGTGTATGGTGTTAGGGAGTGTTCTAATTTCATTCTTTTACATGTAGCAGTCTAGTTTTCCCAGCACCACTTATTGAAGAGGCTGTCTTTTCTCCATTGTATATTCTTGCCTCCATTATCAAAAATAAGGCAACCATATGTGCCTGGGTTTATCTCTGGGCTTTCTATCCTGTTCCATTGATCTACATTTCTGTTTTTGTGCCAGTACCACACTGTCTTGATTACCGTAGCTTTGTAGTACAGTCTGAAGTCAGGAAGCCTGATTCCTCCAGCTCCATTTTTCTTTCTCAAGATTGCTTTGGCTATTCAGGGTCTTCTGTATTTCCATACAAATTGAGAAATATTTTGTTCTAGTTCTGTGAAAAATGCCATTGGTAGTTTGATAGGGATTGCATTGAATCTGTAGATTGTTTTGTGTAGTATAGTCATTTTCAGAATGTTGATTCTTCCAATCCAAGAACATGGTATATCTCTCCATCTGTTTGTATCATATTTAATTTCTTTCATCAGTGTCTTATACTTTTCTGCATACAGGTCATTTGTCTCCTTAGGTAGGTTTATTCCTAGGTATTTTATTCTTTTTGTTGCAATGGAGTGTTTCTGTAGTTTCTCTTTCAGATTTTTCATCATTAGTGTATAGGAATGCAAGAGATCTCTGTGCATTAATCTTTTATCCTGCTACTTTACCAAATTCATAGATCAGCTCTAGTAGTTTTCTGGTAGCATCTTTAGGATTCTCTATGTATAGTATGTCATCTGCAAACAATGACAGTTTCACTTCTTTTTTCTGATTTGGATTCCTTTTATTTCTTTTTCTTCTTTGATTGCTATGGCTAAAACTACCAAAACCATGCTGAATAATAGTGGTGAGAGTGGGCAACCTTATCTTGTTCCTGATCTTAGTGGAAATGGTTTCAGTTTTTCACCATTGAGAATGATATTGGCTGTGGGTTTGTTGTATATGGCCTTTATTATGTTGAGGTAAGTTCCCTCTATGCCCACTTTCTGGAAAGTTTTATCATAAATGGGTATTGAATTTTGTCAAAAGCTTTTTCTGCATCTATTGAGATGATCATATAGTTTTTATCCTTCAGTTTGTTAATATGGTATATCACATTGATTGATTTGCATATATTGAAGAATCCTTGCATTCCTGGGGGAAAAAAACCCACTTGATCATGGTGTATGATCCTTTTAATGTGCTGCTGGGTTCTGTTTGCTAGTATTTTCTTGAGGATTTTTGCACCTATGTTCATCAGTGATATTGGCCTGCAGTTTTCTTTTTTTTGTGGCATCTTTGTCTGGTTTTGGTGTCAGGGTGATGGTGGCCTCAAAGAATGAGTTTGGGAGTGTTCCTCCCTCTGCTATAGTTTGGAAGAGTTTGAGAAGGATGGGTGTTAGCTCTTCTCTAAATGTTTGATAGAATTCGCCTGTTAAGCCATCTGGTCCTGGGCTTTTGTTTGTTGGAAGATTTTTAATCAGAGTTTCAATTTCAGTGCTTGTGATTGGTCTGTTTATATCTTCAATTTCTTCCTGGTTCAGTCTTGGAAGGTTGTGCTTTTCTAACAATTTGTCCATTTCTTCCAGGTTGTCCATTTTATTGGCATACAGTTGCTTGTAGTAATCTCTCATGATCTTTTGTATTTCTGCAGTGTCAGTTGTTACTTCTCCTTTTTCATTTCTAATTCTATTGATTTGAGTCTTCTCCCTTTTTTTCTTGATGAGTCTGGCTAATGGTTTGTCAATTTTCTTTATCTTCTCAAAGAACCAGCTTTTAGTTTTATTGATCTCTGCCATCGTTTCTTTCATTTCTTTTTCATTTATTTCTCATCTGATCTTTATGATTTCTTTCCTTCTGCTAACTTTGGGGGGGGGTTGTTCTTCTTTCTCTAACTGCTTTAAGTGTAAGGTTAGGTTGTTTATTCGAGATGGTTCTTGTTTCTTGAGGTAGGATTGTATTGCTATAAACTTCCCTCTTAGAACTGCTTTTGCTGCATCCCGTAGGTTTTGGGTCGTCGTGTTTTCATTGTCATTTGTTTTTAGGTATTTATTGATTCCCTGTTTGATTTCTTCAGTGATCTCTTGGTTATTTAGTAGTGTATTGCTTAGCCTCCATGTGTTTGTATTTCTTACCGTTTTTCCTGTAATTGATACCTACTCTCATAGCGTTGTGGTTGGAAAAGTTACTTGATATGATTTCAATTTTCTTAAATTTACCAAGGCTTGATTTGTGACCCAAGATATGATCTATCCTGGAGAATGTTCCATGAGCACTTGAAAAGAAAGTGTATTCTGTTGTTTTTGGATGGAATGGCCTATAAATATCAAGTCCATCTTGTAAATGTATCATTTAAAGCTTGTGTTTCCTTATTTATTTTCATTTTGGATGATCTGTCTATTGGTGAAAGTGGGGTGTTAAAGTTCCCTACTATTATTGTGTTACTGTCAATTTCCCCTTTTACGACTGTTAGCATTTGCCTTGTATATTGAGGTGCTCTTATGTTGGGTGCATAAATATTTACAATTGTTATATCTTCTTCTTGGATTGATCACTTGATCATTATGTAGTGTCCTTCTTTGTCTCTTGTAATAGTCTTTATTTTAAAGTCTATTTTGTCTGATATGAGAATTGCTACACCAGCTTTCTTTTGATTTCCATTTGCATGGAATATCTTTTTCCATCCCCTCACTTTCAGTCTGTTTGTGTCCCTAGGTCTGAAGTGGGTCTCTTGTAGACAGCATATATATGGGTCTTGTTTTTGTATCCATTCAGCCAGTCTATGTCTTTTGGTTGGAGCATTTAATCCATTTACATTTAAGGTAATTATCGATACATATGATCCTATTACCATTTTCTTAATTGTTTTGGGTTTGTTATTGTAGGTCTTTTCCTTCTCTTGTGTTTCCTGCCTAGAGAAGTTCCTTTAGCATTTGTTGTAAAGCTGGTTTGGTGGTGCTGAATTCTCTTAGCTTTTGCTTGTCTGTAAAGGTTTTAATTTCTCTGTCGAATCTGAATGAGATCCTTGCTGGCTGGAGTAACCTTGGTTGTAGGTTTTTCCCTTTCATCACTTTAAATATGTCCTGCCACTCCCTTCTGGCTTGCAGAGTTTCTGCTGAAAGATCAGCTGTTAACCTTATGGGGATACCCTTGTATGTTATTTGTTGCTTTTGCCTTGCTGCTTTCAATATTTTTTCTTTGTATTTAATTTTTTTTTTTTTTTTTTTTTTTGCGGTACGCAGGCCTCTCACTGTTGTGGCCTCTCCCGTTGCGGAGCATAGGCTCCGGACATGCAGGCCCAGTGGCCATGGCCCACAGGCCCAGCCGCTCCGCGGCATGTGGGATCCTCCCAGACCGGGGCACGAACCCACGTCCCTTGCATCGGCAGGCGGACGCCCAACCACTGCACCACCAGGGAAGCCCCTGTATTTAATTTTTGATAGTTTGATTAATATGTGTCTTGGCGTGTTTGTCCTTGGATTTATCCTGTATGGGACTCTCTGTGCTTCCTGGACTTGATTATTTCCTTTCCCATGTTAGGGAAGTGTTCCATTATAATCTCTTCAAATATTTTCTCGGTCCCTTTCTTTTTCTCTTCTTCTTCTGGGACCCCTATAATTCAAATGTTGGTGCATTTAATGTTGTCCCAAGGTCCCTGAGACTGTTCAAGTGAGCCCATCTTAATGATCAATCTCCCTCATCCCAAGTGGTTCTGAATATAACTTTTGCACGTATTTGTTTTGACTTTGTGTCATTTTCCTTCATAGGTGTAATATGTCACTGATCCATGTGATAGTGTATTATGTCGATGTCACCCCTTTTGGTGAATCATCTTAGGAATGAAATAGGGTCCATGTGGGAGGCCCAAAGATGGGTTTGACAGGTCGGCTGCTGTATGTCTCCGAATTGTGTCCTCAAAGTAACTGAGAAAAAGACTCTGGACACACCAAGAAACTTGAGACTCTCTGGGAGATGAGGCATAAACAGCCTCAATAAAAGGCAATCCTGTTCATTCATCTGATGTTTGTATCTGCTGGCACTATTATGAGTCAACTCCCAGGTGAAGACAAAGCACAAAATGAAAACATGAAGAATTAATCAGGATGCAATCCATCAGGAACCCCTGCGGAATTTGGTGCTCCTAGGAATGCAGATTCAGTCACCTAAGAAGCTTGGATT
Source organism: Mesoplodon bidens (assembly GCF_964165515.1). Lineage (NCBI taxonomy): Eukaryota > Metazoa > Chordata > Mammalia > Artiodactyla > Ziphiidae > Mesoplodon > Mesoplodon bidens. The sequence goes on from NC_138180.1 coordinate 48,870,613, forward strand.
GTGAATTCAGGTCAACGTTTGTTGAACGACAAGCCAAAGAGAGATTCATCAGTCTCATATTTTCTTTTGCTCATAGGAGAAGACATACACATTTATTTGCAGAAACCTTCCTTCCCCTGCACGCCCTGCCAACCCCCAAACTAAAATTCTAGGAATGTTTTATTATGTGGGCTTTTATGAGAGACAGATGATATGTACACTGATTCATTTGCAAAGTTCCCAAAACCTCTACTGAAACAGGCATCTCTCTACTACACTCCCTAGAAATGACAGGCAGAGAATATCAACCTGTCTCTCAGTTAACACATACTTGAAGATCCAGGAAGTGCATCGGTGATACCCCGAGAAACTCTGTTGACTCCAGAAAGAGTGCACATGTTTCTCCCAAGCATGCACAGTCACATGTGGGGCCCTTTGCCCTTTTTTTCTTCCTCAGTCTCCAGACGTTTCTGCCTCACCAGGAACAGCGTTTCCCCTGCAACAACAGATTTCGATATTGCCGCTGTTTCAGAGCTTTCTCTATCTGGTATTCGGGGAAGCAGTTTGGTAGGGAGGGAGGGGAATGACAGAACAATGTTTGAGTGTCCTTCTCTGTTTTTTATCCCTTCAGAGAAGCTCTCCATGCAGAGTTGGCTGGGTGACTCATTCTTGACAACTGCACGCGATTGCAAGAGAGTTTTCTTTCCTTCCTCTGAGGCTGCCCATCCGTATTCAAACTGCTCTTCTCTATTGCTGCCAGAGGATTAATGATATTCGCCCCCAAGCTTCCCCTCTCTCTGAAGGCAGAACATAATGAGGACATTCTCATCCTCATCTTCTGAACAAGTTCCTGGTTCCATCAGCACAGCAATACTTCCTTGCCCTTTTTAGATACGTTGAAAAAAATCCAAATGGAAATGGTTCGTAACTCAGGCTCCACGTCATCGACGTGGCCACTGGAGCCCACACAGCATTAACTTCAGGAACCATGATAGAAATGTCCTTATGCAAAGCTTTACAGAATCCTCTTTCCTCCTTCTAAACACTTCTCCAGTCTCATCTGATGGGTCTTCCCTTTACCTCTCTAACTGAAGACCCCCTTGAAGATGCCGGCCTGGGAAGCTCACTGTCGTACACATGCATGTGCCTTCGTTTAAGATTTAATTAACTTTTAGGACTCTGACTTACGCCAAATGAAAGAGGTGAAATTTTACAGCATCTCCATTGGCTTTTCGGACCTGTCTTCCTAGTGTTGCCCAATCATCTGTTTCTGTGAAGCTCTCAGAAAGTGCCAGTGCCTCAGGGATCCCCCCTCCTGCGAAGCTCTTAGGATTTTCTGGTGGTTTTGGGTCAAATTCAGTGTTTAGCTAGATGCACTGTCAGGTAGCAAAACCAAACCAAAACAAATTTTTAAATAGATTTAATATCATTTGCATTTTCACCAAGTCGATTTTTGCCTAAATTTAAAGTAGATACATTTCAAACAAGAAGAGAGAGAGCGATTGCTACGCAGGAAGCTGGGAGGGGTTTGCTAGCCCTCAAGTCACATGACGGTGATAGATGCTGAATCCTCTAGGGCTTGTCTTGATGTTCTAAACACACGGTAGGAGGTTCTTGATCAGCTAGGTATTCAAGGGATCATGGGGCACAAGACTTGACACCAGAGGCTGTGTGCAATCCAGCATTTCTTTAAAGGGACTACCCTGTTTTATACATATTTTTTAATAACATCAAAGCAATATTATAAGCACGTTTTTCTCATTCTCCTCCCTCCTATACACACCATGAACCACCCACCCATCTATCCATGTGGCCAGGCATCCATCCCTCACTCAGTACATTCACTCTCATTCACTTATCAAAAAAAATATTCATCCCAGACCTCTTACGCCAGATCCTGCACTGCGTTTCAGAAGCAGACCCAGGACCTGCCCTCCCAGCAACTGCCGTTCAGCAGGTGAGAACACTGCGTTCCGAAGGTACAGTAAACCTGGAGGATGCACCGACCAGAGTAACCCCTCACCACCTCTGTTTACGGACCCCATGGCCCCCGCTGCACACAAAACAACATTTTCAATACAAATCAATTGCACGTTCACGCAGCATTGCTCTCCCTCGCGGAGAAATATCCCAGGTAAAGCTAAATCCGGGCAGGGGGAAGGAAGCTGAAATAACCGGCACCTTGTCCATCACAAGGAGAGTCTGTCAGCGGGATGGCCTCACCAGGGAGCCTTCAAACACATGGATTCCCTGTCTTCACACGAAAGCACTAGACAAACTTCCCACACGCGCCCCAGTTCTGGAAGGGCCTAGACTCCTATCACAGTTTGTTGGATGCCCCTGGGGGCATTTAGCAGTCAACCTGGGTTTCCCACAGCCATCCTGGACTTCACAGCAAACACATCAGGTGAAGGCTTTTATGCTTTAGTCCCTCAGCGCAGGCACCCACCCCCTTGCCTGCTTGAAAATCACTACCCTCAGGAACCATTCTCAGTTGTGTCTTCCCTTTACCTCCATAACTGACTGTAGAACTCCCAGTCTCCTTTCAATTTGAATTCTTGAACATCCAGAGTGGCTTCTTTGTTTTAAATGCAATGAATCAGTAATAAAAGCCAATTTCAGGGCTTCCCTGGTGGCGTAGTGGTTGAGAATCTGCCTGCTAATGCAGGGGACACGGGTTCGAGCCCCGGTCTGGGAGGATCCCACATGCCGCGGAGTAACTAGGCCCGTGAGCCACAACTACTGAGCCTGCGCGTCTGGAGCCTGTGCTCCGCAAGAAGAGAGGCCGCGATAGTGAGAGGCCTGCGCACCACAATGAAGAGTGGCCCCCGCTTGCCACAACTAGAGAAAGCCCTCGCACAGAAACGAACACCCAACACAGCCAAAAATAAATAGACAAATGAGGGTTAAAAAAAAAAAGCCAATTTCATTAATTCGCTCACTGTATTCCTCCAGAGGGAAAGGCAGGTAAGAACACTCGTCATGTTAGGACGGGTATATTATGTGTCTCTGTTCCAGGGTATCATGCTTTTGCTTGGTTTGTGATGAGCTACGGACTATACACATAAATACTTAACAGAAATTAATTCTTTTGTTTGTAAGATATTATTAGACTAAGTTTTATTGGATTTTAAAAACTGTACGGTTAACCACAGGAGTATAAGACTTTCTCCACTGGAAGTATGCTGTGTAATAAGGCAATTAAAGTTTAAAATCATGGAAAACTTTAAAATTCTGTGACTGCATTGTACTATTTACTGATTTAAATGGCAAGTTTTTAAGTGAATTATGTATACAGTATAAATGAATTTAATCCATTAGATTCCATACAAATACGGTCAAAGCGTTATGGTGGAACATAACCTTAAAAATTTTTTTTCATATCATACATATATATGATGTTTAAAGTTACACATGTCCTATATGTATGCATATACATACCCACATGTTTACATACGTATGTACATATACACACATGGAGGCACTTGAATCATTAAACCATATACTGTATGTAGAACAGTACATTAAATAAATTTAAATATGGTTTTATTACAAGTTGGTAAATATTCAATATAGATACACTAAGTATGCTAATTCTCAAAATGTATTCAAGTGAATAAATAAAAATATGACCAGATTCCTTACTCCAGGACACAGGACAAATGTTTTAACAATAAGCAAACAAGACATAAGTCAATAGAGGGAGTTATAACAATGCTTTGTTTGTCACTGACAGGCACATCAGACAGCACAGTATTAAGTAACATGATTTATCTTGGGCTTGCAATCTTTAATGTGAATCTGTAACAGAGAAACCCTAGCTTGCCAAAATAGAAAGGTTTATTCGCACGCATTTTGGTGTGTTGCTATGTTTCCACGTGGAGGTTAAAAAATGTTTTCATTAAACACTATACTTGAAATGTGATTAAGCAAAAAGTTGTCTGCCAGTTTTATGGTCATCAATAATAAAACAGATAAACTCTTGAGGCAAGTATCTGTAACTCATGTTTAAGGCTGCTCCTACTAATAAGCCACCATATAAGCTATGCATTTTTAGGACACAGCCATGATATGATATTAGAACATGTTATTAAACAGTACAAGGAAGGGTGGTAGATTATTCAAGAAAGGCAAAGTAAAGTCTTTCTTGGTTGATGCCTATGAGGAGCACATGAAATGCTCTTAATTTAAAAAGAAAAAAGGAATTTACAATAATTAAATAATGCCTTTATTTTTTAATTTATTTTTTTAAAATTGGAGTATACTTGGTTTACAATGTTGTGGTAGTTTCTGCTGTACGACAAAGTGAATCAGCTCTACGTATACAGATATCCCCTCCCTCTCTTGGACCAACCCCCCCCCCATCTCACCCATCTAGGTCACCACAAAGCACAGAGCTGATCTCCCTGTGCTGTACAGCAGGTTCCCACTAGCTATCTATTTTACACGTGGTAGTGTATTTATGTCAAACCTAATCTCCCAATTCGTCCCACCCTCCTCTTCCCCTATCCCGTGTCCACAAGTCTGTTCTCTACGTCTGCGTTTCTATTACTGCCCTGCAAATAGGTTCATCTGTACCATTTTCCTAGATTCCACATATATGTGTTAATATACGACACTTGTTCTTTTCTTTCTGACTTACTTCACTCTGTATGAGACTCTAGGTCCATCCACATCCCTATAAAAGACCCGATTTCATTTCTTTTTAGGGCTAAATACTATTTCATTATATATATATATGTACCACATCTTCTTTATCCATTCATCTGTCGATGGACCTTTAGGTTGTTTCCACGTCCTGGATATTGTAAATAGTGCTGCAATGAAAACTGGGGTGCATGTGTCTTTTTGAATTATGGTTTTCTCAGGGTGAATGCCTAGTAGTGGGATTGCTGGATCCTATGGTAGTTCTGTTTTCAGTTTTTAAAGGAACCTCCATACTGTTCTCCACAGTGGCTGTATCAATTTAACATTCCCACCAACAGTGTAGGAGGGTTCCCTTTTCTCCACACCCTCTCCAGCATTTGTTATTTGTAGACTTTTTAATGATGGCCATCCTGGCCAGTGTGAGGTGATACCTCATTGTTGTTCTGATATGCATTTCTCTAATAATCAGTGATGTTGAGCATCTTTTCCTGTGCCTCTTGGCCACCTGTATGTCTTCTTTGGTGAAATGTCTATTTAGGTCTTCTGCCCATTTTTGGATTGGGTTGTTTTTTTCTTTTTGATATTGAGCTGCATGAGCTGTTTGTATAATTTGGTGATTAATTCTTTGTCCATTGCTTCATTTGCAAATATTTTCTCCCATTCTGTGGGTTGTCTTTCCGTCTTGTTTATGGTTTCCTGTGCTGTGCAAAAGCTTTTAAGTTTAATTAGGTCTCATTTGCTTAGTTTTGTTTCTATTTTCATTACTCTAGGAGATGGGTCATAAAAGACCTTGCTGTGATTTATGTCAAAGGGTGTTTTTCCTATGCTTTCCTCTAAGAGTTTTATAGTGTCTGGTCTTACATAGAGTTAACCTGAAATTGTGACAGAAGGAAGATTTGGGTTTTCATGTCTATTCTGCTCAGCAAGTTATTTCCCCCTATAGAATGTAGAGAGTAATGTTGTTCCTAAACTGTTTTGTGAGCAATTCATCCATTTACTTTAACTTGAGATGGTATTTTAAGAGGTCTTGGCACATAGTAGGAAGGCAATCACTTCCAGTCCTTTTCTTTCATGGGAACGCAACATCAACATTTGACGTACGCATACGACCCTCAAAGTCTCGCTTCATGACTTCAGTGGGGTTGGGAGAGCGGGAACGTGGTTTGCATTTACCATGCCTTCCATCCTCTCCTCCAATGTACAAACTGAGACCCTAGGAAGTTAAGAGCCTTTTCCTGCACCAGCAGAGCTTAAGCTTGGTGACACCTTCTGGCCATCGTGTGGCATTCACATCTCAGAGTTCTCCTGGAAAGACAAGAACCTGGGAGTCTGGGAGTTCCTGACGGAGGTGATGAGTTCCAATGCGTCTCATTTTCACAAAGACAGAATATATGTGTTATATCCAGAAGCAAACATGTGCCCCTTGATCTTATGCCAGAAATTCTGAATGTACACCCAGACAGTCCGTGATTCTCAAACTCTAAGGTGACAAATAACCACTCCAGGTGCTTCTTAACAATAAGGTTGCCAGGAGGTAGGACTCAGGAACCTGCCCTTTAAATAAGGTCCCCAGGTGATTCTGATGCACACGGCCTGAGGATGCTCTATTGGGAACCACTGAGTCAGGTAGTGGGTGATGCAGACTATCCCCCAATATCCAGAGGTGCTACCTGGTCTCACTGAAGGTTCCCACCACTTGGCCTCAACTAAGTCTCCATTCTCTAGTAAACAAAGTCTCTGTTAAAATTAGACCTAAATATTGCTTAAAGACAAATTATACTTACCTTTTTCGAGGTAGACATTGTATAGAAATATACCATCTAGTAGAGAATGATACTTCCATTAATGTTTTTTCTAGCCATAAACAGCATTATTCTGGGTTTGCTACTCTAACCAAAATTCTATAAAATTGTCCATGCTCCCCCTTACCCCCTCTCAACCTGAAGTATGGAACTCTGTTTATTTTCTTAATGGCATTTAACTCCATTTAAAGCAATAACCTTGTGAAGTATATATTTCCTTGATAAGTCTATGCCCCTCACCTCAGTAGAATGTACATCCTATTGTATTCCTAGGTTCTAGAGCAGTCTAGAAGGGTTCAATGAGTACTTAAAATTTTGTGGAATGAGAGAAGGAAGGAGGGAGGGAAGGAAAGGTTTTATTCATTCATAAAGTAAGAGGTTTCTCTTACCTAGATGTTCTCTAGTTACTGAAAGCACAAATCACCCAAATTTTGCAGTCTGCCTTTGCTCCTATGTCAGAACGTTCATTTCTGATAAGTTTATTATCTTTGCTACAGTTTTTAAAAACCTGAGGGCCTTTGTTATTAAATGCATCAATGATTCATTTTGAATCAGTATATTTGCATGCTGTGGGTAAGGGTTGAGGTTCCTGATATACATGAAGCATATCCCTTAAAAATACTGTAAGGGAATTCCTTGGCGGTCCAGTGGTTAGGACTCTGTGCGTCCACTAACAGGGGTGCAGGTTCCATCCCTGGTCGGGGAACTGAGATTCCGCATGCCGTGCACATTGCAGCCAAAAAAGAAAAATAAATACTGTAAGAGTTTTAGAAAACTCTAACTTGAAAAGATACATGCAGCCCAGTATTCCTCCTAGTAGCACTATTTACAATAGCCAAGACATGGAAACAACCTACATGTCCATCAACAGATGAATGGATAAAGGAGATGTGGTACATATATAACAATACAATGGAATATTACTCAGTCATAAAAAAAGAATGAAATAAGGCCATTTACAGCAACATGGATGGACCTAGAAAATATTATACTTAATGAAGTAAGTCAGAGAGAGAAAGACAAGTATTATATGATATCACTAAAAAAAATACAAATCTAAAAAAATAATACAAATGAATCTATATACAAAACAGGAACAGACATAGAAAACAAATTTTGGTTACCAAAGGGGAAAGTGATAAATTAGGAGTATGGAATTAACAGATACAAACTACTATAAGTAAAATAGATAAGCAACAAGGATTTACTATATAGCACAGGGAACTATATTCAATATCATGTATGAACTATAATGGAAAATAATCTGAAAAAATATAACTGAAACACCTTGCTGAATATACTGTGACACTAACACAACACTGTAAATCAACTATACTTCAACTAAAAAAATGAGTTTAATTTTCTCCTAAGTTTTCTGCACTGCACTGTCCTGTGCCATGTGAATATACAATTACCACATAAATACATGTGTCTCTGTGATAAACAAACTCACATACATTAGCCCATCGTTTCAAGATGCAGCTCAAAAGCTGCCTTCTTCACAAATGCTGCCTTCTCCATAAACCCTCCTGTGACTCTCCTTCTCCACTGGAAGACTCTTTTCCTACTCTACACTTAGCATCACAGCCCTGGGATGTGGCTGGATTTCTTATGCCTGACATCCAGGTCACTGTCAAAGCCTGTCACGTGACCAAGCTCAACCACTGCTCACCCCACAATGTCTGCCTCTCAACTGGACCTCCTGAAATACAGCCCATTCTCATCATTCTTGCAATTATGTTCTGGAAAGTCATCGCAGATGCTGAATTAGTGAGTACCAAACCGTTGCTGCTAGGGAGGTACAGGGTTAGCTATCTGGGAGCCTCTGGTCACAACATTTTCATCAGCTGATCAATACATAATCTTGTGTTAAGTGTGTACCTGTTTAAAGGCACCTTATTTATTTTTTTTGTGGTACGCGGGCCTCTCACTGCTGTGGCCTCTCCCGTTGTGGAGCACAGGCCCCGGACGCGCAGGCCCAGCGGCCATGGCTCACAGGCCCAGCCGCTCCGCACGGCACGTGGGATCCTCCCGGACCGGGGCACAAACCCGTGTCCCCTGCATCGGCAGGCGGACTCTCAACCACTGCGCCACCAGGGAAGCCCGAGGCACCTTATTTAATAGATATCATTGAGTCATCCACAGGGAACTTGGGGCCATCAGCGCTACAACTCACGCCTACAAGAAGCTTATCTAACTCATGTATTTTCTCCCTAAGGCATTTCTTGGTCTTTCTTCCCAACAGCAGACAGCACTGAAGCACTGGGCTTGGGTGTCATTTCCAACAACAACATCATCAACGAAAGACACATAAATGTGAAAAGCGTGGCCCTAAGCAGTCCCCAGAAAGGACACTTGTTTACAGCCTGAAAGCTGCAACCAGAAGGCACTGCTGGCCTGTCCAACCCCAGCTGAGCACGTCTGTGAATGACCCCAAAAGTACCTGGAGCGTTCACTTAATAGTTAAAAATAGATCATGGTGGCGCGGATGAACTTGCAAATAGGGGACCTGCGAATAAGGAGGAGGGACTGCATCCTTCTAAGTGTGGTCCCTTTTTCCATTCTGGCCCTGCCACCATGGGGCAGCCAGGCCATTGGCAAGCGACTTCCGTGAATCATTTGGACTTTTCCAGGTATCGTAATCACAATAATACAATTCAATTACCTTTCCGGGGCCTGTGAGGACCCCAGAGATTTTCCTTCTGCAGAAGATTTTCCTTTCCCTGCTCCTCCCTTGCTCCTGCATCCTTTGTTTCTCGAAGACTCCCTTCTCCCTCATCCCTGCTGTGTTGCCCTTACCCAGAACCCTCTCATCACAGGTCTCAGCTTCTAGGCCACTTGTTCCAAGAATTCCCTCATACTTCAAGGTCGTGGTTCCCCTCAGCCCCTCCACCTTGCTGTGTCCTGCACTTTTCTTTATCAGAAGCACTTTTATTTATTTGCTAGTGTGTTATCTACACCTGTCAGAATATAAAATCCCTGACAGCAGGACCCTTGCAATCCCCCGCTGGATTTATACCACAGAGGCCAGTGTTCCTGGCACACAGCAGGTTCCAACATACAAGTGTTGAATGAATAACCTGCAAAGTACTCCTGGGTGCCACTTTATGGTACTAATTTAGGTGTTTGACCCCATTTTCCCTATAATAATGTAAGCTCCCGGCCAGCGGAAATGACTTAGGTTCTGGTTTCACGCAAAGATGTTTACACTAAATCTCCTTTCCCTACTGAGTCATCTGTGGTGAGCAGGATATGGGTGGCAACAAAGCCACATGTCTGAATAGCTTTTGTACATCATAAGCTAAAAATAAACTTATTGAATAAGTAGCCTCAGTTCTGGTGCTCGTGTGTTTGTTATGTTTTACTTCCTAATAAGCAATCCCAATAGGTACTGGCTGAAACCAGCAGCCATCATTTATTTTTTATTCTGCACACATCTGCAATTTGGGGCATGTCTCGGTGGTCAGAGCTTGTGGCTGTTCCTGCGGTGACAACTGGTCTGGCAGGAGAGCTGGGGGTTCAATCATCTGATCCCTCACACGTCTGGGGATGAAGCTGGCGGTCCCCGGACCTCAGCCGGCCTGCTGGGCAGGCACTAGTGTGTGATTACTGGTTTCCCTGAAGCATGATGGCTGCTTTCCGAAGTGTGGATGCCTAGGAAGAAGCTGCACTACCTTGAGTACCGAGGCTTCAGGGATCGCATCCCTTCCGCCCTAGCCACATGACAGACCCACCCAGATTCAGGAGACCGAATATTAACCAGACCTATCGTCTTGAGAAGATCATCAAAGCAGTCTGCATCAATATATCACAAGATAGTTCATTTCCACCCAGACAAAATGGTGTTAACTCAGTGCTTTTCTTCTTTTGTTTCCGGTGTGTGTGTGTCTGGCTTACGGCGGTGGCAGTGAAGTTGAGACAAACAATAACAGAATCCGACCTCCCTTAGACCAAAGGGGCGTTTCAGAGCACAGTAAAGGCAAAACGCAGTGGACTGCAGAGTTTAATCTCAGAATGGAACAGAGCCCTAACAAATAGTACATTTGCCCCAGTCAGCTTTCTAGAAGAGAATACCAGAACACTGGTTATAGTAAGCACTTCCCACTGACTCTCTGGATACTCTAATCTGTCATCACAAGCCAGATTCCTACCAATTCCAGAAACTCCCTTTGGTCTTTCCATTGGCTCCCTAAGAGAAGGAGGATGTGTCCTCTTGCTCCCCTCTTAATAAGAGACAACCATTTACTTTTAGCCAGCAGTTTTCTGTGGAGCTCAGAATGCTCACCCCTGGACCTGTATCTCTTGCTCTTTCTGTAGGGCAAAGAGTTTCAGGCATCCTTGCAAGGAACATGACTGAGTTACTCTGTCAGGAGCTCTACCAGAATTTGGAGATGCTGAGACTTGTGTCACAGTCTCTACCCTCAGCTGCTTCCAGCGTCGCAGGGGAGAGAGACAACTAACTTTGGTTCTTATGATCTGTCTCGAAGGGAAGGTACCATTTTGTAAAACTCAAGGGGAGTTTAAGTACTTGAATGATGTGAGTTCCTTCACAGGGTCTGAGCATGTGCTCTGAAACCCCAAAGTCTTCTTGAATTAAAACAGCTCGATCAACACTGAGCTTTCCAGCTGACACCATTCCCTCCTGAAGTGGAATCATTACAATTCACGTGTGGACATAGAAATAGACACTTAGACCATGAATATAAATCTAATATAGAATAATCAAAATACAGTAAATATACATTGATGTACATCTGTATACATAAAATGGCTAATCTGAAAGAATTGGTGGAATTGGGCCATATCAATTTCCATAACATTTTCTTCTTGGGCAAAAATGTACTATATCTGCAGGCAAACATTTCCATGAAAATTCAGGTGGATGGATATTTGGCTCCATGTGTGGCAGCTTTTTTTGTTGTTATGCTTTGATAAACCATCACCAAACTTCTCAATGAGCAGGCATCTTACTCACTAATTGAATATTTTAACTTTTTTCCTCTGTAGATATGGTGTGTCATTATATTTTCCATTTTGTGCCTTGCTTTTCGTGAATTTAAAGTGCTGGAGCAGCTGTTTATTTGGAAAGCTTCCATTATGGCCATAATAATCTGCAACTAATTGCACATCAAATATTTATTTCTTGCACATTAAATTAATGAAGCAGTTTCAACAAGAGAAAAATTGGATCAGGTTGGCAAATGGTGCCTATAAATCCATGAAAAATTCCCAGTTCTTTTTTGGCAGGACTCCTTTGATACAGATTAACAATTTTTTAATGGAAAAAAATTCCCATTGTCTAGATGTGACTTTTTAAATAGACAAGCTTTCTTTATTAATGTGCTTTTCTCAATGTTTCCTTGATAGATCATATTATCACTTTCAGAAATGAAATAAATAAGTCATACTATTGATTTTCAAATAAATTATTTGGTATCCTCTTTGCGTTGAATTTAACATGTTTTTTTATATTCTTTTTTTTTAATTGAAGTACAGTTAATTTACAATGTTATGTTAATTTCAAGTGTACAAGAAAGTGATTTCATTTTATATATATACACACACGTATATGTGTGTGTATATATATATTCTTTTCCATTATAGGTTATTATAAGATATTGAATATAGTTCCCTGTGCTACACAGTAGGTCCTTGCTGTTTACCTATTTTATGTAGAGTAGTGTGTATATGTTAATCCCAAACTCCTAATTTATCTCTCTCCCTGCCCCCCCCAATTCATTCTACTCTTGCTACTGTAAATGCTTTCAATGGGTTAACCTTATCCAGCTGTATTAAGAAATGGCTGATACACAAAGAACAGCACATATTTATTAACATGTACAATTGATGAGTTTGGACATGCGCAAATGACTGTAATACCATCCACACAATCAAGGTAACAGCATACCCAACACCTCCCAGTTTCCTTGTGTCCATTTGTTGTTTGTGTGCTGAGAGCCCTTGACATGAAATCTGCTCTCAACAATTTTTAGGTACACAACACCACACTGATAACGCAGGCACTATGTCACATATGACGACTCTCTAGAACTTATTCATCCTGTGTAACTGAAACGTTATTTCCCCAGCCTCGAGTGTGGCAACCATTATTGTATTCTCTGCTTCTATGAGTTTGACTAGTTTAGATACTTCACATATGTGGAATGCAGTATTTGTCCTGTAAATGGGGCTTATTTCACTTCAACAGATATTTCTCTGAAGAAGACAAACAAATAGCCAGCAGGTGTATATATGAAAAGGTGTGCATTGTCAGTAATTATCACAGAAATGCAAATCAAAACTACAGTGGCCTATCATTTCACACCTGTTAGCATGGCTACTGATCCAAAAATAAATAAATAAAAAACAAAAACAAAAAATAAAATGTTGATGAGGATGTTGAAAAACTGGAACTCTTGTACATGGATGGGAATGTAAAATGGTGAGCACTATGGGAAACTCATCCTCAAAAAAAATAATAGAAGTACCATATGACCCAGCATCCTACTTCAGGATATATCTACAAGAACCTTGAAGAGATATCTGCATTCCCACATTCATTACATAGTTATTCACAGTAGCCAAGATATGGAAACAACCCAAGTTCTATCAACAGATGAATGGATAAAGAAGAAGTATATACATACAGTGGAATATTATTCAGCCTTAAAAAGGAAGGAATCCTATCCTTAAAAGGAAGGAAACATGGATGGACCTGGAGAACATTATGCTAAATGTTGATTAAAAGTAGCAGCTGAATTATTAGAGAAAAATACAAATCAAAACTACAGTGAGGTACCACCTCACACTGGTCAGAATGGCCATCATTAAAGAGTCTACGAATATCAAGTGGACGGGTTGTGGAGAAAAGAGAGCCCTCCTACACTGTTGGTGGCAATGTAAATTGATGCAGCCACTATGGAAAACAGTATGGAGATTCCTAAAAAAAAATGAAAACTAGTGTGCCTTATGATCTAGCAATCTCACTCCTGAGCATCTATCCAGACAAAACTATAATTTGAAAAGACATGTGCACCCCTATGTTCATAGCAGCACTATTTACAATAGCCAAGACATGGAAACAACCTAAGTGTCCATCAACAGATGAATGGATAAAGAAGCTGAGATACATATATACAATGGAATATTACTCAGCCATAAAAAAGAACAAAATAATGCCATTTACAGCAACATGGATGGACCTAGACATTATCATACTAAGTGAAGTCAGAAAGACAAATACCATATGATATCACTTATATATGGAATATAAATTATGACACAAATGAACTTATCTATGAAACAGAAACAGACTCACAGACATAGAGAACAGGTTTGTGGTTGCCAAGGGGGAGGGGGTGGGAGAGGTATGGACTGGGAGTTTGGGATTAGCAGATGCAAACTATTATATATAGGATGGATAAACAAGGCCCTACTGTATAGCACAGGGAACTATATTCAATATCCTATGATAAACCATAATGGAAAAGAATATTTAAAAAAAGAATATATATGCATAACTGAATCACTTTGCTGTACAGCAGAAATTAACACAACATTGTAAATCAACTATACTTCAATAAAGTTTATTTTTAAAAAGTAGCAGCTGGAATCCCACTCCTGGGCATACATCCAGAGAAAACCATAATTTGAAAAGATACATGCACACCAATGTTCAATGCAGCACTATTTACAATAGCCAGGACATGGAAGCAACCTAAATATCCATCAACAAAGGAATGGATAAAGAAGATGTGACACATGTATATAATGGAATATTACTCAGCCATAAAAAAGAACAAAACAATGCCATTTGCAGCAACATGTATGGACCTAGAGAATATCATACTAAGTGAAGTAAATCAGACAGAGAAAGACAAATATCATATGATGGCACTTATATGTGGAATCTAATAAAAAAATGATACAAATGAACTTGTTTACAAAACAGAAGCAGACTCACTAATCTTGAATTCAAACTTATGGTTATGAAAGGGGAAACATAGCGGGAAGTGATAAATTAGGAGACTGGGATTAACATACACACACTACTGTATATAAAATAGATAACTAATAAGGACCTACTGTATAGCACAGGGAACTCAACTCAGTTTTCTGTAATAACCTATATGGGAAAAGAATCTGAAAAACAATGGATAAATATCTATATATGGATCTATATATACATTGATATACATAATATATATATATATAGGTATAAAAACTTTCATTTTGCTGTACATGTGAAAGTTACACAACACTGTAGGCCAACTATATGCCAATAAAAATTTTTTTAATATATAAAATTGTAGTAAATAAATAAATAAATGTCATTTCTTTAAAAAAAAAAAAGGTAGCAGCTGGCTAACGACTTATTTTGAAAATCGGCACTTACAACTTACATTTTCCTTTTGATACATTTTCCAAAAGATGTCTGATACTGTTTTCTTTTGGACCCATTGCTGGTGTATAGAAAAAGAATTTCTCTGAACAGTAGGCCTGTCAACATTAAAGATAATGCCTACAGGTTTCTTTCATCAGAAAAACTTACAATTTTACACTAAGATAATAATACACAGTTGCCACCAAACATTACTGAGTGTTTACAGTGCTTACACAGCTCCAATAAAAGTGTCCCTGACAAAGGAGTTCTTATCTAGTTACTGACTGACTGTTAAGTTTTATGAGTCACTAGGTGTCCCTTTTTGCATTATACTTTTGAGTAGGGTTTTTGGTATCAGTTACCTGCGAATGAAACATAGTTTGCATTTGTTCGCAGAAAGGTCCTTTTAAAGCAAGTTATGAAGTTCTCATCACGCGGTTTCCTTAAGACAGAAGCCAGTCCATATAGTTATATGGTTTATTATGGGCGTATCTCAGATACATTTCAGGTTTGGTTCCAGACCAACACAATAAAGTGAATATGGAAATAAAGCAAGTCACAGATTTTTTTGGTTTCCTGGTGCATGTAAAAGTTATGTTTACACTATACTTTAGTCTATTAAGTGTGCAATAGCATTATGTCTAAAAAAAATCTCAATGTACATGCCTTATGTTAAAAATACTTTATTGCCAACAAATACTAACCATCATCTGGAAACGAAGCAACTGACAAGGGATTAATTTCCAAAATATACAAAGAGCTCATGCAGGTCACTATAAAAAAACAAACAAATTACCCAATCAAAAAAATGGGCAGAAGATCTAAATAGACATTTCTCCAAAGAAGACATACAGATGGTTAAAAAGCACATGAAAAGATGTTCAACATCACTAATTATTAGGGATATGCAAATCAAAACTGCAACGAGGTGTCACCTCACAACGGTCCGAATGGGCATCATCAAAAAGTCTACAAACAATAAATGCTGGAGAGGGTGTGGAGAAAAGGGAACCCTCCTACACTGTTCGTGGGAATGTAAATTGGTGCAGCCACTATGGAGAACAGTACGGAGGTTCCTTAAAACAGTTAAAATAGAGCTACCATATACTCCAGCAACCCTACTCCTGGACATATATCTGGAAAAGACAAAAACTCTAATTCGAAAAGATACATTCACCCCAATGTTCATAACAGCATTATTTACAATAGCCAAGATATGGAAGCAACCTAAATGTCCATCGACAGATGAATGGATAAAGAAGATGTTGCACATATATACAATGGAATATTACTCAGCCCTAAAAAAAGAAAGAGGGACTTCCCTAGTGGTGAAGTGGTTAAGAATCTGCCTGCCAATGTGCAGGAGACATGGGTTCGAGCCCTGGTCCAGGAAGATCCCACATGCTGCGGAGCAGCTAAGCCCCTGCACACAACTATTGAGCCTGCTCACTAGAGCCCTCGAGCCACAACTGCTGAGCCCGTGGGTCACAACTACTGAAGCCCACGTGCCTAGAGCCCGTGCTCTGCAACAAGAGAATCCACCACAATGAGAAGCCCGCGCACCGCAACGAAGAGTAGCCCCCACTCACTGCAACTAGAGAAAGCCCATGAGCAGCAAGGAAGGCCCAATGCAGCCAAAATAAAATTAATTAATTAATTAATTTTTAAAAAAGAGAAAAGAAGGAAATCATGCCATTTGCAGCAACACGGATGGACCTAGAGATTGTTATACTGAGTGAAGTAAGTCAGACAAAGATGAATATCATGTAGTATCGCTTGTATGTGAAATCTAAAAAAAGGGTACAAATGAACTTATCTACAAAATAGAAATAGAGTCACAGATGTAGAAAACGAACTTATGGTTATCAAGGATAAGGTTGTGGGCGGAGGGATAAACTGGAAGATTGAGATTGACATATACACACTCCTATATATAAAATAGATAACTAATAAGGACCTACTGTAGAGCACAGGGAACTCTACTCAATACTCTGTAATGGCCTGTATGGGAAAAGAATGTAAAAAAGGAGTGGATATATGTATATGTATAACTGATTCACTTTGCTGTACACCTGAAACTAACAACATTGTAAATCAACTATACTCCAATAAAAATTTTTTAAAAATGCTAACCATCATCTGAGATTTAAGAGAGTTGTAATCTTTTTGCAATGGTAATATCAAAGATCAATGATCACAGATCACCATGACAGGTATAATAATAATGAAAAATTTTGCAATACTGTGAGAATTACCAAAATGTGACACAGAGACATGAAGTGAGCAAAGGGTGTTGGAAAGACGGTGCTAATAGACTTGCTAAATGCAGGGATGCAACAAACCTCCAATTTGTTCAGGAAAAAAAAAAGTTGCAGCCCAGGTCTCAAGACCTGAGAACCAGATAGCTGGTGGTATAAGTGCCCATCCAAGGGCAGGAGAAGACCCATGGTCAGCTTATGAAATCAGGCAGAGAGAGAAAATTCTCCCTTCTTCCAGCTTGTTGTTCTGTTCACGCCTTCAGCAGATTGGATGATGCCCACTCATCCTGGAGAGGACCATCTGCTTTACTCAGGCTACCAATTCAAATGTTAATTCTCATCTGGAAACACCCTCACAGACAAACCCAGAAATAACGTTTCTCCAAATATCTGGGCTCCCCATTGGCCCAGACAAGTTGACACAGAGAATTAACCATCACATGTACCTTTAGGACACACCACAGGCTCTGTAGCAGGAACTCCAATTTCCCCCAAAATTGTTATCAGCATCCCTGGCTTCTGCTCACTAGATGCTAAAAGTCACCCTCCCACCCTCTCCTCAGTGTCCAGTCCTAACAACCAAAACTGCCTCCAGACATTGCCAGGGGTCTGCTGTGAGGGCACAGTCACCCATGTAGAGCACCATTGGCCTAGCTCAACCCCATTCTCTGGGGACATCCCCCTCACACTCTCCAATATTTCCTGCCGGTGAGTTCCTTGGAGTGAATTCAGTTCTTATCAACCCAGTCCTTAATTATCGAAATGAGAACCACACCAATAATTGTGGATTATTCCATATGAACAATGACAGGTTTAAACATCTTTCTGGTCCTCTCACACCATTTCCAGGTCTTTGCAGAGGAAATCAGATATTATTGTCTAGATGAGCGGTCCCCAAATTTGTATGCACATTAGAATCATGGATGATTCTTACAAAACTTCAAAGACCACATGGCGCCGCAGAAATAAAATCAGGATCTCTGAGGGTAGCACAGAGGCATCACTAATATTTTTAAATTAATTTATTTTATTTTTGGCTGTGTTGGGTCTTTGTTGCTGCACACGGGCTTTCTCTAGTTGCAGCAAGCAGGGGACTACTCTTCGTTGCGGTGCGCGGGCTCCTCTTTTCAGTGGCTTCTCTTGTTGCAGAGCATGGACTCTAGGTGCACAGGCTTCAGTAGTTGTGGCTCAGAGGCTCTAGAGTGTTGGCTCAGTAGTTGTGGAGCCAGGGGCTTAGTTGCTCCGCAGCATGTGGGATCTTCCCAGACCAGGTCCCAAACGCGTGTCCCCTGCATTGGCAGGTGGATTCTTAACCACGGTGCCACCAGGGAAGTCCCGCATCACTAAATTTTGATGTTCCCCAGGTAATTACATTGCACAGCTATTTGGAAACCGTTGGTCTAGATTTTTGCTAAACTGAAGGACTCATGTATTGCCGTTGATTAGCCATCACATTCATAGTTGTCATCCAGAATCTAGTTCTTAAAAAACTTCTGTAGCATCTTGGGGACATAATGCCATCTACTCCTATTTTTAAAATCGATGTGTCTGGCCTATAATACTTAACTCCTGTGATCATGAGGAGACTGATAAGAGGTGACCTGTATGAATTCCAAAATACAGCAAGTGCCATCTAGAAGGTGCACACCCAACAGTGATGACTACAACACCTCTTCTTGCCCCGATTTAATGAGGAAAAGATCAAAAATCACGTTAAATTCATTCTTTCAATCACAATCACATTTTCAACAATTGTCTAGAAAGCTGGACAAATAATTCAATCAGAGGCTCATCGCCAGAACAATTTTCTATTCATCATTTAAATCTATATCTTGGTGGATTGGAATCTATTTTTAAGTCATTGTTTTCAGAAAAGCTCCTTGTATGGTCTACACTGGGAACCACCGCATGCCTGGGAATATGCTTCACTTGCCTTCACCCTTGAGGAAATTCTTGGGTCAGGAATACTAACCCCTCCACATTCTGTAGATGTCGTTACTGGATCTTTTAGCACGTGGTGCTCCAGAGAAGCGTGGGACCAGTCCCGTCTTGCTGCCTTTCTATGTCACCTGCTTTATGTGCCAGGGGAGTTAGAGATGCTACTTCATGTTTATTACAGCTACGATGGCACAGCATGTCTCAATTTGATTTCATTTTTATTAACTTTGCCTGAAACCCAAGTGAGGCCATTCAAGCTAGATTCATGTTGTCTTCTCACTTTAGTAAAGCTGTCTTTGGTTACAAAACTTGACTATTATTTCTGCTCTGTTTGCTTTCAAATCATCTTCAAGAACACTAATTAGAAGCTGATTCTTTTCTTTCTCATTTATAATTTTAATCTCTCGCCATTTACATCTATTTTTCTGCACTCTGGGAAAGTGTCCCGTGTTTCTACATGCCAGAAAGTTGATTATTTTTTCACGTCAGTTCCATTCTTTCATAATTTCAATACAGATTCAAATTTGGTCATTGAGTTTTGTGTTTCTGTTTTTTTTTTTTTTTTTTTTTTTTGCGGTAGGCGGGCCTCTCACTGTTGTGGCCTCTCCCCTTGCAGAGCACAGGCTCCGGATGCGCAGGCTCAGCACCCATGGCTCACGGGCCTAGCCGCTCTGCGGCATGTGGGATCTTCCAGACCGGGGCACGAACCCGTGTCCCCTGCATCGGCAGGCGGACTCTCAACCACTGCGCCACCAGGGAAGCCCTGTGTTTCTGTTTTTTGTTTTTAAGTCATATCTGTGTTCAACTTATCCTGTTCTCTTCTTATATTCCATGAATGCCTTTGTATTTTCAGTACTGGAAGAATAAAATAAATCTTGTGTAGACAGTTGTGTAGACAGTTACTTCTGAAGGGGAAAATAGTTTGGAAGTTTTGATGCCATTTACATTTTCCCCACAACATCTTTTGTTTAACTGTTGAAAGTAGTCTTAAATAAAGGTAATAAATCAGAACATAGACGGATATTAATAAGATATGAATGGTGAGGGTGAAGCTCCAAAAGGACTGAAAGTAGAAATACTGGACAGGATTATTTTTTGTTTCAGGAAAGGGCAAGCTCAGTTTCACAGACTCATGAAGGTAACGTCCATTGTTTCATGAGAACTGAACTCCCAGGACCTCCCTGCGTCTGGACCTATAGCCCAGCATCCCTGGCCCTTGCTGCTTGGAGTTCCTGTTTGGTTTCTGTTCCAAGGAAACAATGTCCTCATTTGGGAGTTTGGAGATCACCCTTCAAGTTTCGCTTTTTTTGTTTTATCTCTCAGTTCATGTTAGAAACAAAGAAGGCAGCTCAATGTGTCAGTATAAACTTTCATCTAGAATGTTGGTACAATGGATTGAAATGTGTGCCCTCAAAATTCATAGTTTGAAGCCCTTACCCCTAGTGTGATGGTATTTGGAGGTGGGCCCAATGGGGACTGATTAGGTTTACATGAGACCAAGAGGTTGGGGCCCTCATGATGGGACTCATGTCCTTATAACTAGAGGAAGAGACACCAGCGCTTCCACCTTCCACCATGCTGAGCAAACGTCAAGAAGGCAGCCGTCTCCAAGCCAGGAAGAGAGGCTTCGCTAGAACTCAACTGCCACACGCTGAATGTTTCTGTCCCCCCACCAAATTCATAAGTTAAATCCTAATTTCCAAAGGGACTGCATTTGGAGGGGTGACCTTTGGGAGATTAGGTCATGTGGGTGGAGCCCCCATGACTGGGATTAGGGTCCTTAAAAAGGAGACCCCAGAGAACTCCCTCACCCCTTCTGCCATGTGAGTGCATGGCAAGAAGACAGCCATCTGTGAACCAGGAAGCAGCATCTCACAAGACACTGAATCTGGTGCCACCTTCATCTTGGGCTTCCCATCCTCTAGAATCATGAGGAATATGTTTCTGTGGTTTATACGCCACCCTGTTTATGGTATTTTGTTGTAGCAGCTTTAATGGACTAAAACCCTGACCATGCTGGCACCCTGATCTCAAACTTCCAGCCTCCAGAACTGTGAGAAAACAAGTGTTTGTTGTTTAAGTCTATGGTATTTTGCTAAGACAAGAAGCAACAAGAGATGTGATTCCTCTACCAAAAAGGCCAGGGAACTGTATCTGAGTGAGCCAATCAATGTAGGCTGGACCTGGGGACCCAGGATCAGTATGTGTATCTGTATGTTTGTGCACATAACAATAGGTACGTTTAATTAAAATACTTTGGATGCTGGATATTTAGTTGAACACATTCCCTCAGTCAGATTTCTAATCCTTTTAACCTTCATATGCTACCGTTCTAATATCTTCAAGTTGAGGACCATACATGATAAGGATAACATTTTCTACCCTGTATTACCATGTTAGAAGCTTCTGAGACAAGACAGGCTATAGATAAATCAATGACTTAGGTAGAAAATAGATGGGCAGGTAGCCAAAAATATCACATTGCTTCATTATTAACAAGCAATTCCATCTTACGAGAGAAATAAAAAGCCTTTGCAGGACAAAGCTAAACCTTTCCATTAATTACATCCCAAATATAGGAACTGTATGAAAAAAAATAAAGCCACTGGAAATCTAGAAGTAGAAAAACCAGCTATTTTCATGTCACTGAGACATCTTTTCTATACGAGACGATATTGCCTATTTAAATCTTAAGCTGTTTTTGCATTTGCTGCATCTGTGCAGGTACTATGTTTAAGGCAGACAGACATGTGATGGAGGAAATAACGCCTACACCAGTGGATTAATTTAGAGGATTCAATTGAAAAATAGCCTTACCGTCCTCTAAATTAAGAAATGTTTACTCTCAGTCTGCAGCTGTTGAATGAGGAAAGAAATGACAGGGCTCTTGGTTTCAACAGAAATGTCTCTTTAGCATGTTATAAATTGTGCCTTGCAAATTCAACTTCTACAAGCACAAGTTTCCCTTCATTCGGGGGGAAAAGACATTGTTAATATAATGCTTTTCTTTCCCAGTTTTAGGGTTTCTGCATACACTTACAGGAAGTTTAAAATAGCCAAATGTGACTCAGTGAACAACAACAAAAAAATGGAAAACACAGTAAATCAGTCAACCGATTAAGAAAATTCAAACTATGAAAGTTGCTGGAAAGAATAGAAAACCCTTGTTTTTGCAGACGCATGCTAATCCTTTTGCAGTCTATTTATATCACAGAGTGGCTCCAAATAATATTTTTAGAAAAGCATAAGTTTTAAGTAAACATTTTTCTTCTGCTTTGAGTATTCTATTTCACCCGATGGATGAAAATGGTTTCACAAACCTAACAGTTTCATTAAACCGCAAATGTTTAATTAAAGAACTGTGCATTTAAAGAAGTCAAATCACACACAAACGAACAACTTCAACATACGTGTCACCCGGGTCTATATATCTGAGGATGCAAACACAAATAAAGTCCATCTTTCACCTCTATGGGGGAAGCAGAGGATGGAGGCACGGTGTGCGAATGAACTGTTATGGCTTTTAAAACAGAAATCCCGGCCCAGAGAGGGGAGTGGTTGTTTACAGCACTGTTGGAAAATAAGATAATGTGCTTTACCTCTGCCCTTAAGTAGCTTATATAAATCAGGACATGCAAACAACCACCTCTACTAGGCAGAATAAAAAGGCACAAGGAAGGTAAAACAAAACAAAACAAAACTGTGACGGTGCTAAAGAAGAAGATTCATTCCAATGAGGGTGGGGCGTGAAAATGGGGCGAGCGGCGGTGGGCGATATGGGGGGAGTGGCCTTGGAACCGAGACTCAAAAGAAGAGGTAGTGAAGCGGCAAGAAAACGGTCTGAAAGAACACTAAAAATTAAATCGACCTGTGTATTGTGTGCTTTTAGTCTAATGTGTGAAACGAGCTAGCCTCTTTTCCAGCAATGAGTTCACTCATCTTCATTTGTTAAAGTTGATCCTGATGGAAGCATCATGATGGGAAGAAGAGAGAAAAGAGGGGCAGGTGGTTCTCTTGCGGGAGGGGAGGGATGTACCCCAGAAGCAGGAAGCTCAGGCGTGGCCTCTCAGATCCAGTACAGTTACAGCACCGGCGTTCAGCACCGGGACCCCAGACCAAGAGAAACGAGCCAGGCACAGGGCTGGGGCAAGAACAAATGAATGGAGACACGGTAGAGAGAGCCACCTCCTTATTTTGCTTGGAGCTTATCCGTGCCCTCCTTTCTCATAATCTCTCTGCTCCCAAATCTGGTCCCTGCCCTCCTTCTCCATCACTGGGTGGGGCCAGGAGGACAGGGATGCTGGGGAGATGCCCAGAGCCCTCTGACGTCATCAGACTTGGTGGTAACGGCAGGACCTGCTCAGAGCATCAAACCAAAAGCAGCTGCTCTCATCACATGGACACTGAGCATACAGGACCTGCAGACACGCCTCGTTGCAAATGTGATTTGGAAAAAGCCAAACTCGGGCTCAAAACATCTTTTTTTTTTTTTTTTTTTTGCGTTACGCGGGCCTCTCACTGCTGTGGCCTCTCCCGTTGCGGAGCACAGGCTCCGGACGCACAGGCTCAGCGGCCATGGCTCACGGGCCCAGCCGCTCCGTGGCATGTGGGATCTTCCCGGACCGGGGCACGAACCCGTGTCCCCTGCATCGGCAGGCGGACTCTCAACCACTGCGCCACCAGGGAAGCCCCAAAACATCTTTTTGAAAATTTCTTTCAAAACCCCGAGCGCCAAGTGCATTTTCCCATATAGGACATACTAAATAATACATAGCAAGCAGAGCCATGAGCACGGTACCCGACGTGAGACTTCCGAAATCCTTTCTTTAACCAGGTATTTTCAGCTCACTGTTATCAAAAGAATAAAAAAAGAAACCAAAAACTCTGTGTCTTTATTGCTTAAACTTCCCTGATATCCTTGGGCATTGTATAGATGGAAAAGAAAATGCTTTCAGGATGAAAATTAAAGTAGCATTGACATATATACACTACCAAATGTAAAACAGATAGCTAGGGGGAAGCAGCCGCATAGCACAGGGAGATCAGCTCGGAGCTCTGTGTCCACCTAGAGGGGTGGGATAGGGAGGGTGGCAGGGAGACGCAAGAGGGAGGGGGTATGGGGATATATGTATACATATAGCTGATTCACCTTGTTATACAGCAGAAACTAACACAACATTGTAAAGCAATTATACTCCAATTAAAAAAAAATTAATGACTTTTAGAACTGAAGCAGAAAAGCATAAAAAGAAAAGATTTTGCATTTTCTCCCTCAGTCAACTGTATTTATAGTCCAAAGCTTTTCCTCTGCAAGTAGACAGGGTTTTTTAGACAGGGTTTTAAAATAAATCTTACCCTATATTTTTTGGAATGTACTTGTGATTTTCGTCAGATCGGGAAAGCGGATGGAAGGGACATAATAGCAAACAAAATGGATGTTTGCGATCAAGGTCACACTGGTTAATTATGGAAGACTGGAAAAGAAATATCCATTTGCCACAGAGAGATGGCATTGTAGACTAGCTACGAAGGCAAGTGAATAAACAGGTTTCGGGGAAACTTACTGACTGCTTGCTTCAGTTTACAAATTCAAGAGAAACTGAATGCATTTTAATGAATGTACCCAGGCACACACAGAGACGAAAGTATATTCTTTGTAGCTGGCACACACCGTGAGAGAGAGGCAATGTCATAGGACGACAAACTCTGATTTGGAATGCGTTGACCATGACTAGCACGTGGCTGAGTCTTTTTTTTTTTTTTTTTTTTTTTGCGGTACGCGGGCCTCTCACTGTTGCGGGCGGCCTCTCCCGTTGCGGAGCACAGGCTCCGGACGCGCAGGCTCAGCGGCCATGGCTCACGGGCCCAGCCGCTCCGCGGCACGTGGGATCTTCCCGGTCCGGGTCACGAACCCGTGTCCCCTGCGTCGGCAGGCGGACTCTCAACCACTGCGCCACCAGGGAAGCCCCACGTGGCTGATTCTTGACGGATGTGTTTTCTATCAAGTGTTCATTCAGAGTTTAAAAAATCAGGACTGTGCTTGCCATGATGAATGTTTCTTGATAGCAACACATGAGAGACACAATATCATTCACATAATGGAATTCCTCACGCTTCTCACCAACTTTTCCCACTTGAGGATAAATCTCCACCACCCTGCTTCTCCCCAAGCAGCCAGGACTGGCAGAAAGCAAACGTGTAAAATGCAGAAGGACAAGTCTGTTCCCTGATCTTTTTTAAAGTTTCTCTCTTATATTACCTCCCACACCAATCTTAAAAACCTCTGGTCTTCCTAAAACCCCAGTACAGTTGTGCGTTTTCCCTAATGGCTGCTTCCAGGCTCTGGGCATACCCTTTGCCCATTTCCCACCATTGTGTACCCCTAAGCCTCACCTCCCAAGAATCAATGCACAAGTCGCAGCTCTATTGCAAAGCTATCAGATAGCACGATTTCGTCTGAGGTCCTCACCCTTGGCTGCATGCTACAATAACCTGGGCAGCTTTCAAAAATTCCAGTGTCTCTCCAGACCCAGTAAATCAGAATCTGACAATAATGGTTTTAAAATTCCCCTGTTGATTTTACTGTGCGGCCAACAACTCTGGCCTAAGAGATGGCCACTGGATCATTCTATGGGCCACTCGGGGGTATTTTCAATCAAGGCATTAAAAAAAAAATAATGTCTTAACTCAGCAGTTAACCTTAGAAGAACATTCTCTTGAGATTTACTAACAGGTGTTGAGAGAGTCAAGAAAAGCAGGGTTCTGCACTCCAACAAATTTGTGAATTGATGTACCTCACGTCACCCCCTCAGAGTTGGAACTGAGCAGGACAAATATTCTAGGAAGTCGTGCTTTTAAGAACATACAAGTAAAACAAACACAGAACCCTAAAACCCTTCTGAATGTATTTAATCCAGGACTCCCAAATTTTTTTTAGCATTAAACAATTGTTTATCAGAGCACCAGAATCAGCATCCTGTGAAAATTACTCTGTGATTCACCCATGGGGAAAAGGCTGTTTTAACACCATAGAATCCCTCTCTAATCACGAGGCCTTTTCTCAGACACTGCTCACTCCTTTCATACAAATTCCTGCATCCCTCAGTCTGTAAGACCAGCTAAGAACACGAGGATGGGCTTTTCTTCATCCAGGAAAAGCCATTTCCCGATTCTCTAGCTCAGATTCACTTGACCTGATTTCCATGATGAAGCTTAGACATCGAACTTCACAGCTGGAAGGACGATAAGACATCACCTAGGATGAAATTCCAAAATTCCTCCTAGGGTGCCTTGGCAAACACATGTCACTTGAACACAAGCACTGCGATACCACGACAGCGGCTACTAAGGAACTGACAGGCCAGACACGCTGGACGAAGGGAGGAGTCATGTCCCCAGCGGGGCTGAGCAGGACAGCAGGAGATTTCTTCATGCTACTCAGAACAGTGGCATTTAAAACTGCTTAATTATTTCTGGAATGTTCCCTTTAATATTTTTGGATCGCGGTTGCCTGAGGGTAACTGAAACCACAGAAGAGCGGGGCACACTCCTGTATAGACGGAAGAAACGCACGCAGACCTGAGACCTTCCCACACAGAAGCTGAAACCAACCTGGAGCATCGGCTCTCACAGGTTGACAGAGAAGGAGAAAGGACAGGGGTGTGGTGAACTGTCCACTGAGAGGCATGAGCGAGTTCCCTTGTGCATTTGCTTGGAGAGGACCTAGGGGCACAGGAGCTGAGACGTGTCGTTGGTATACACAGAATGGGGAAGCAAGGAGAACTGAACGCCAATTCTTTTTTTTTTTTTTTTAAGGCAATTTTTTAAGAGCAAGTTTCCAACAAAATTGAGAGGAAGCTACAGAGGTTGCCTATATACCCCCTACCCCTATGCATGCATATTCTCCCCCCTTATCAACATCACTCACCAGAATGGTACTATTTTTTTTTTAAACCAAGGATGAACCTATATTCACACATCATAATAACCCAAAGTCCACAGTTTACATCCTGTGGATTTGGCCAAGTGTATAATGATATACACCTGTCATCATGTATCATACAGAGTAGTTACACTGCCCTAAAAATTTCTGTTCTCTACTCATACCCCCTTCTCCATTCCTAGCAACCACTGATATTTTAATTGTCTCCAGAGTTTTGCCTTTTCAGAATACCATAGACTTGCAATCATAGTACGTAGCCTTTTCAGATTGCCTTCTTTCACTTAGATATATGCGTTTAAGGTTCTTCCACAAATACAGATTCTCAGAAGTAATGGATGATCCAGGAGGATGTGATGCAAATAATTTACGCTGGAATGAAATGGTGGAGGATCTGAAAATTAAATATCATTTCTTATGGAGATGAGTTGGCAGTTATTAAGAAGGAAAATGAGGTGGTCACAGCAAGAATAGAGTTTATTGATTTTAGCATGTTTGTTTTACCTTGGAAAAATGTGCATAATGTATGTCTTCAAAAGCTTACAACAGCTCCTCATAATTTCCATGTATCCTTACTGGAGGGTTTCCTGAGTGTCAGAAAGTATGGTGTAGGTAGAAGAAAATCAGATGTTAATCCAGTTTCCACACCTGATGAAAAGCCACTTCTGCGAACACCAGATTAAGCTGCACTCTTGAATTAAGATATTCCCCTCGTACAATAATATCTCATTATTGCTGACCTGACAAATGGAGAATTCACGAAGGCTTGGATGTCACCTGGCAAAACGTTATCTTGCAAAGCAAAGCTCTCCTTCATATATTGTGCAAATCCTTAAAGTAGTAAACACGTATATACCTTCAAACGGTAATATAATTTAGACGACTCTTTCTACTCACATGAAGTAGTGTGCTTTATGGATTTCCTATTTCAACGTACAGTTTACACTTCTGACATTTTCAACATAGGGTCTACATTTTATTCACTGCATCTTATTCACTCACTTTAATTATGAAGCAATCATTTGTGCATATGATTGTAATGGGTAAAAGTTTTCAGTATACCTAATTCTTAAAGGTAGAGATGTTTCTTTTTTTTTCTCTAAAAATGGAAAAGGTCTAATTTTAAGGGCTCATGAATCTCTATAAAATCAAAACCATTACCTGTGCTGTCTGTTGCTATGGCTACATACTCATGTGATCTGTAGATCTGACATAATTCAGGTATCTCTGCAAAGCAATATCATTGCAAAGACATCAGAGAAAATTTAAGCCATGCAGGGAACCAAGAAACATAACTTACAAAAAAAGATTTTAAAAGAAAAAGGGAACTCTAGGAAAAGCTAAAATTTCTTTATTTTGGAATATATTTCCTACTTTTATTATTAACTATTCACGTATCTTTTTATGTATGTCGTTTCTCTTCTCAGGATCTATGTCTTCCATTTAATACTTAAAGTGCACACACTAACTAGAAGAGGAAAAAAGGTAAAGAGTTTGTTAACTATGGAATATTGCATAAAATAACATAAGATATTTGCAGAGATTAAAAATTTATTGTTTTGCTTTCAAATCATAAGCTGCAAGAGTTATGTTTGCATAAAGAGATTTCCTGGCACCAAACCTCTATTAAATTGTATTGAGTGACCTTTGATGAAATAATAGAGCCATATTGCTTTTGAAGATATTAGCTTTCAGAGTTAATAGTTGGGTTTGTAATCTGATGGTACAAATGAAATTTAGCATAAAACAATGATTAGGTATCACTTTTGTAAATAAGGCAACTCTGTCAGTATTCATGCCTGGCTACATGGTTGAGAGATAGGTAGTAGATTGACAGAAATATAAAACATGTTCAGATATTAACTGCATAATTAATTAATTTCACTGGACATGATTTTCACCACAATCCATTATAGCCAAAGCATGTGTTCATCTCCTGGGATCCCAGGCAATCAGGCTTCTTAATTGACACATTAAAGTGACTGGTAAGTAGTCAGTCTTGGTAGGGATGTTATAGTGGACAAGTCTGTTGAAATAATGAAAAGAACAGGATTGCCAGTGAAGCATTAGAGAAGAAAGCAAACAGACCAGTAGAGAAAAAGAAATACGTGATGATGAAGATGAAGAACAATGAAAGAAAAGTGCAATTGGAAATAAAAGATGAAATACTGTGTACATACCCAGATAGAAGCCCTGGATGTAAGTAATCAAGCCTTAGGCAACTTGAAAGAAAGCAAGCTGATGTTGGAAATAGAAGTTTTACCTGGAAGCTCTGAGACTTTGGTCCACCTCTTCATACTGACTGTACCAGTCAGGATTTTCCAGAGAAACAAAACGAATAAGATAGACAGATGATAGATAGATAGACAGGTAGAGAGATAGATAGACAGAGAGATAGATGACAAAGGTAGATAGATGACAGGTTGGTAGACAGAGAGATACCTATATAGGTCTAGAGGTCTCTCTATCAACCTACCCATCTATCTATATGTTGAGATTTACTTTTGAGAAATTGGTTTCTATGACTGTGGTTCTGGAAAGTCTGAATCTAGTAGGCTGGCTGGAAACACAGGATTTCTATGTTACAGACTTGAGGCTGAATTTCTTTTACTCTGGGAAATCTGTGTTTGCTTTTATGGTCTTCAAGGGATTGGATGAGGTCCACACATATTATCTCCTTGAAGTCAGCGGATGGTTGATGTTAATCACATCTGCAGAATACATTCATAGCAACACCTTCACTAGTAGTTGACCAAACACCTGGGCACTGTAGCCTGGCCCAGTTGACACATAAAATTGAATCGTCACAATGACCCAACTCTTCCCTCCATCAGCTACAGACATGCCTCTTGTGTCAAAGAGAACAGATTTCCCTGTATTAAGCCTTGTCAGGTACCAGAGACTAGAGAAGTCTCTGTTGTCTTCAGTTAGTGCCCGCACTGGTTAATCACTGGAAACGTCAGAGCTGCATCTGATGATTAGAAGGTTGTGTTTACAATGAAATATGTAAATGAGAGGGAACTGCAATGACAAGAGACAACACTCGGACCCCACCTCCCTCTGCACTCGTGGACTTTATGGTGACAACAAAATTGGTCTGCCCTAAGTCTCTAATTATTAGAGAAATGCAAATCAAAACTACAGTGACGGGCATCCCTGGTGGCGCAGTGGTTGAGAGTCTGCCTGCCGATGCAGGGGACACGGGTTCGTGCCCCGGTCTGGGAAGATCCCACATGCCGCGGAGCGGCTGGGCCCGTGAGCCATGGCCGCTGAGCCTGTGCGTCTGGAGCCTGTGCTCCACAACGGGAGAGGCCACAACAGTGAGAGGCCCGCATACCCACAAAAAAAAAAGAAAAAAAAAAAACCTACAGTGACTTATCACCTCACACTGGTCAGAAAGGCTGTCTACAAATAACAAATGCTGGAGAGGGTGTGGAGAAAAGGGAACCCACCTGTGCTGTTGGTGGGAACGTAAAGCAATTAGAGAAAGAAGAACAAAAAACACCCAAAGTTAGCAGAAGGAAAGAAATCATAAAGATCAGATCAGATATAAATGAAAAAGAAATGAAGGAAATAATAACAAAGATCAATAAACTAAAAGCTGGTTCTTTGAGAAGATAAACAAAATTGATAAACCATTAGCCAGGCTCATCAAGAAAAAAAGGGAGAGGACTCAAATCAATAGAATTAGAAATGAAAAAGGAGAAGTAACAACTGTCACTGCAGAAATACAAAAGATCATGAGAGATTACTACAAGGAACTCTATGCCAATAAAATGGACAACCTGGAAGAAATGGACAAATTCTTAGAAATGCACAACCTGCCAAGACTGAATCAGGAAGAAATAGAAAATATGAACCAACCAATCACAAGCACTGAAATTGAAACTGTGATTAAAAACCTTCCAGCAAACAAAAGCCCAGGACCAAATGGCTTCACAGGTGAATTCTATCACTGTTTAGAGAAGAGCTAATAACTATCCTTCTCAAACTCTTCCAAAATGTAGCAGACGGGGGAACACACCCAAACTCATTCTACGAGGCCACCATCACCCTGATACCAAAACCAGACAAAGATGCCACACAAAAAAGAAAACTACAGGCCAATATCACTGATGAACATAGATGCAAAAGTCCTCAACAAAATACTAGCAAAGAGAATCTAGCAGCACATTAAAAGGATCAGACACCATGATCAAGTGGGGTTTATTCCAGGAATGCAAGGATTCTTCAATATACGCAAATCAATCAATGTGATACACCATATTAACAAATTGAAGGAGAAAAAACATATGATCATCTCACCAGATGCAGAAAAAGCTTTTGACAAAATTCAACACCCATTAATGGTAAAAAACCCCCAGAAAGTAGGCATAGAGGGAACTTACCTCAACATAATAAAGGCCACATATGACAGACCCACAGCCAACATCGTTCTCAATGGTGAAAAACTGAAACCATTTCCACTAAGATCAGGAACAAGACAAGGTTGCCCACTCTCACCACTATTATTCAACATAGTTTTGGAAGTTTTAGCCCCAGCAATCAGAAAAGAAAAACAAATAAAAAGAATCCAAATCGGAAAAGAAGTAGTAAAACTGTCACTGTTTGCAGATGACATGATACTATACATAGAGAATCCTAACAATGCTACCAGAAAACTACTAGAGCTAATCAATGAATCTGGTAAAGTAGCAGGATACAAAATTAATGCACAGAAATCTCTTGCATTCCTATACACTAATGATGAAAAATCTGAAAGAAAAATTAAGGAAACACTCTCATTTACCACTGCAACCAGAAGAATAAAGCACCTAGGAATAAACCTACCTAAGGAAAAAGAAGACCTGTATGCAGAAATCTATAAGACACTGATGAAAAAAATTAAAGATAATACAAACAGATGCAGAGATATATCATGTTCTTGGATTGGAAGAATCTACATTCTGAAAATGACTATACTACCCAAAGCAATCGACAGATTCAACACAATCCCTATCAAACTACCAATGGCTGTTTCAAAGAACTAGAACAAAAAAATTCACAATTTTTATAGAAACACAAAAAATCCCGAATAGTCAAAGCAATCTTGAGAAAGAAACATGGAGTTGGAGGAATCAGCCTCCCAGACTTCAGACTATACTACAAAGCTACAGTCAACAAGACACTACGGTACTGGCACAAAAACAGAAATATAGATCAATGGAACAGGATAGAAAGCCCAGAGATACACCCACGTACGTATGGTCACCTTATCTTTGATAAAGGAGGCAAAAGTATTCAATGGAAAAGGACAGTCTCTTCAATAAGTGGTGCTGGGAAAACTGGACAGCTACATGTAAAAGAGTGAAATTAGAACACTCCCTTACACCATACACAAAAATAAACTCAAAATGGATTAAAGACCTAAATGTAAGGCCAGACACTATAAAACTCTTAGAGGAAAACATAGGCAAAACACCATGATATAAATGACAGCAAGATCCTTTGTGACCCACCTTCTAGAGATATGGAAATAAAAACAAAAATAAACAAATGGGACATAATGAAACTTAAAAGATTTTGCACAGCAAAGGAAACCATAAACAAGACAAAAAGACAACCCTCAGAATGGGAGAAAATATTTGCAAACGAAGCAACTGACAAAGGATTAATCTCCAAAATATACAGGCAACTCATGCAGCTCAATATCAAAAAAGCAAACAACCCAATCCAAAAATGGGCAGAAGACCTGTATGTCTTCTTCTCCAAAGAAGACATACAGATTGCCAGCAAACACATGAAAGGATGCTCAACATCACTAATCATTAGAGACACGGAAATTAAAACTACAATGAGGTATCAGCTCACACCAGTCAGAATGGCCATCATCAAAAAGTCTACAAACAGTAAATGCTAGAGAGGGTGTGGAGAAAAGGGAACCCTCTTGCACTGTTGGTGGGAATGTAAATTGATGCAGGCACTATGGAGAACAGTATGGAGGTTCCTTAAAAAACTAAAAATAGAACTACCATATGACCCAGCAATCCCACTACTGGGGAGATACCCTGAGAAAATCATATTTCAAGAATAGTCATGGGGGCTTCCCTGGTGGCACAGTGGTTGAGAGTCCGCCTGCCGATGCAGGGGACACGGGTTCGTGCCCCGGTCCGGGAGGATCCCACATGCCGCGGAGTGGCTAGGCCAGTGAGCCACGGCTGCTGAGCCTGCGCATCCGGAGCCTGTGCTCCGCAACGCGGGAGGCCACAACAATGAGAGGCCCGCGTACCGCAAAAAAAAAAAAAAAAGAATAGTCATGTACCACAATTTCATTGCAGCTCTATTTACAATAGCCAGGACATGGAAGCAACCTAAGTGTCTGTTGGCAGATGAATGGATAAAGAAGATATGGCACGGATATACAATGGAAGATTACTCAGCCATAAAAAAAAAATTAAATTGAGTTATTTGTAGCGAGGTGGGTGGACCTAGAGACTCTCATACAGGGTGAAGTAAGTCAGAAAGAGAAAAACAAATACCATATGCTAACACATATATATGGAATCTAAAAAAAAAAAAAGGTTCTGAAGAACCTAGGGGCAGGACAGGAATAAAGACACAGACATAGAGAATGGACGTGAGGACACGGGGAGGGGGAAGGGTAAGCTGGCACAAAGTGAGAGAGTGGCATGGACATATATACACTACCAAATGTAAAATAGATAACTAGTGGGAAGCAGCCACATAGCACAGTGAGATCAGTTCGGTGCTTTGTGTCCAGCTAGAGGGGTGGGATATGGAGGGTGGGAGGGAGACACAATAGGGAGGAGATATGGGGGTTTATGTATAGCTGATTCACTTTGTTATACAGCAGAAACTAACACACCATTGTAAAGCAATTATACTCCAATAAAGATGTTAAAAAAAAAAAGATGTGGCATATACACAGAATGGAATAGTATTCAGCCATAAAAAAGAATGAAATAATGCCATCTGCAGCAACATGGATGGACCTAGAGATGATCATACCAAGTGAAGTAAGTCAGACAGAGAAAGACAAGTACCATATGGTATCACTTATATGTGGAATCTAAAAAATGATACAAATGGACTTATTTACAAAACAGAAACAG
The DNA here is from genome assembly GCF_964165515.1 of Mesoplodon bidens. Classification (NCBI taxonomy): domain Eukaryota; kingdom Metazoa; phylum Chordata; class Mammalia; order Artiodactyla; family Ziphiidae; genus Mesoplodon; species Mesoplodon bidens. The sequence goes on from NC_138180.1 coordinate 48,904,671, forward strand.
ACTCATAGAGAGAACAAGCTTACAGTTACCACAGGGGAAATGGGGGGGCAGGGATAAATTAGCAGTTTAGAATTAGCAGATATACACTACTATATATAAAACAGAAAAACAACAAAGACCTACTGTGTAGCACAGGGAACTGTATTCAGTATCCTGTAATGACCTATAATGGAAAAGAATCTGTTAAAGATTATTATGTATATATATATATATGAATAACTCTGCTGTACACCTGAAACTAACATACAATGTAAATCAACTATAGTTCAATTAAAAAAAATTTTAAAACAAGATTGAGGGACTTCCCCAGTGGTCCAGTGGTAAAGAATCCACCTTGCAATACAGGGGATGCGGGTTTCATTCCTGGTCGAGGAACCAAGATCCCACAGGCCGTAGGCCAACTAAGCCCACACGCCGCAACTACTGAGCCCGACTGCAGCAACTAGGGAGAAGCCTGAGAGACACAACAAAAAAGATCCCGCACGCCTCAATGAAGATACCACATGCTGCAACTAAGACCCAATGCGGCCAAAAACAGAAAAAGAAAAAAAAAAAAAAAAAACCTTTAAAACAAAAAAGAAGATCGGTTTGTATGATCAAACACCTCTGCACGCTTTTACTTAGGTCCCGACGTTCTTGTGTGTGAATCTCAGATAGGGGTGGTGGTATAGCTTGGCGGCTTCTGTAATCACACTGCTTGGGGTCTGATATTAGCCTTGCCACCTGGAGAAAATCAGCTATTCTCTCTAGACCTCAGTTTCCTCATCTTGTTAGACCTGCCAAACAGCTACTCAGCACCTGCCTGGATTGCCGTGGTGATGAGATGGCATTGTGTAAATTAGACAGGACAAGGTGTATACAGTCAACTCTGTTAGTCATCCCTGACCCAGATCATGGGGCCTGAGGTGTCTCTACATTTGTAGGAGGCGGGCTGTCTACTGAAGGTGGGGTGGGGTATCTCTGATTCTCCAGAAAACGTGCTCTATTTCAACAGCAAGCTGGCTCATAGCAATAGGGAAGGCTGATGGGAAGTCTTTCCTATAAAAAAAATTCACTCTTGTGATCACAGGATGGGATCCAGCTCTTTCTTTGTGCTTCACAGCCAGCTTTACTAACAGACTTGTCTAGGATGTCCTCTCTCTTGTCTAGGACCCCTTAACCTGCTGCAGCCTAGCTTCTGCCCCGAGTATGCTTCTGACATGAATCACAAATCCTATATACGTTCCAGTAATTTTTCCTGCCTTCTAACAAGCTCAAGTCTATTTCCTGAATCTTCTTGTGTCAAAACAGTCCCTTTGCAGCGTCTCAGACAAGTGTCAATATAGTACTAGAGGAGACATGATGCATGAGTATTATGCATCAGCTAAATAAACGTGTGGACCTTATTAATATTTTATATGTCCTTTAAAAAACTGCTTTTGCAAATGCTTTGGGAGACCAAACTGATAATTTATCATCCTCCACACTGTCACCTTGCAGGGCACTTTGCAGCTGAGGACGATGTAGTGAGGCTCCCTGGATTTTTATCTATATTCATCTCCACATCCCCACACCACCTAGGCTCCTAATTTCCAAGCAGCACAAAGTGCTACAGTCACTTGCTGACTTCAAATAAATACCGCCCCCGACCCTGTCTCTATGGGTTTCTCCTCACTTAGTTGGGAGTATTTGATTTGAATAGGATAAAATTAGGTAAATGGAAATTTTGCACAAATTCAGCCTCACGGTTTATTTTGGGGGTGGAACTGGGTGGCAGAGGGAAACAGTACAGCCAGGAGCCTTTCCTTTCTACTATTTGCCCTTTCATACCGTTGAATTTTGTACCATGTGCATGCATTACTTACTGAGATACCTTAACTAAGTAAGTTAAAGTAAATGAGCAATGAAATAAGTAAATTTAACTGCAGGGTGCCAAAACCTGTCAAGGTTTCATTTAAAAAATTGTATAGTCAAGATGAAATGCTTTCTGTAGATCTTCCTTTATATTGTCCTTCTGGCAGATTTCATTTCCCAGGAGATGGAAACTGCGTGATGCCGAGGAGCCATGTGAGGGTTTAAGGCACGAGCCGCAGAAATCAAGACGGAAGTGCAGGTCAGGAAGGGAACAGTTCAGGAAGAAAGGTTGCCAGTCATAACGGGGTCCCCTGCATCACGCCTCCCAGTTGCCCCTCCTCCCATAAAGGCAGGGGGTCTGTTTCCACACATTTGAATTGGGGTTAAAATTGTGCTGTGCTTTGACCAAGAGAATGCGGGACAGGATGCTTTGTGAAGTCTGGAGAGCACACCTCAAGCAACCTTGACTTTCCACCCTCTCTCCCCAGGAAAGGAACTCAAAGACCATCTTAGGTTGAGGAAGCCAAGTGCATCATCTTAGAGAGTGAGAGGCCATATAAAATAAACCCCGGGGCACCCCGGCCAACAGACAGCAGGGATGCCGTGCAGACGACTGAAGCTGTGTCTTCCTACAGCACCTCCATCTCACACCCTGTGGCCTTCTATCAGCATAAAATAGGAATTTTCTTCTTAATGTTTTGCCCTGGCATTTGTATTTATGGATGACATGAAGCACACCTACATTTTTTTAAACTATATGAAATGCACCTACAAAATTAATGAGTTATCCATTATCTATCAGTGTGTGTGTGTATATATATATATATATATATATATCACATATGTTCCCACTTCAGGGATCTATACTTCATTCCACCGACTCAGTATGTTCTCTGGATTTCCACTTTGTCAGCCATTTCCTTCATGAGTGACGCCCTTAGGAATAAGTCCCTGGTGAACCCAAAGAACAAGAGCATACTGATGGCTCTCACCCCTGGCTCAAGTTTCTCCTGTCTTTCTATCCTGCATGAAGACCTTCACAGTAGGCTCTCTTTAACCCTGGCCTTGATCCAGAGGCTCTGAATGGGGCTGATGACAGTGGCTCCCTGGGAAACGACGTAGCATCTCAGTCCTTGGGAAAGAACAAGCTCTGCAGCACCAAAGGGTCGGGTTTCTCAGATACAGAAAAGAGCAGATGCTTCAAAATGCTCTCCTCTGGGCTTCCTGTCAATGTCCAGCTGCTGCTGTGCCTCCCTGCCCCACCCTCATGGCTTCTTGCATTAGGCGGATCACGGAAAACCAGGGTTGGGACTCAGTGGCTTCACTGAGTCAAAGAAAACCCAGGGAGCCTCCGTCTGCCTCTCTGACTTGACTCTGGGTCTAAAGCCTCTCCTTTCCCTCTTCTTTGTATCAGATATAGAGGAGAGTGCCATGTGTTATGGACAGATCATCGAACCTGGACATCCTCTGCCTCTGTGTGTGTGTGTGTGTGTGTGTGTGTGTGTGCGTGTGTGTGTGGTCCCAAACATCAACCTAGGGTCCACAGAAAACTCTACTGTTAATAAGAATATTTAAAGATAATGCCTTTGGCTGTGAAAGAGGCATTTAAAAGAACATTTTAAGTAGTGTTAACATCACTGGAATAAGTATTTGGCCTTACAAGTTGACTACTTCGAAAGGAAATATTCATTTGGATAGAAGAGTTTTGGTAGCATTTTTTCAAGACAATTAAAACATCACCACCGTACGTAGTCACTATGCAAAACAGTATGGAGATTCCTCGAAAAACTAAAAATAGAGTTGCCTTATGATTCAGCAATCCCACTCCTGGGCATATATCCGGAAAAAACTATAATTCGAAAAGATACATGCACCTCAATGTTCATAGCAGCTCTATTTACAAGAGCCAAGACGTGGAAACAACCTAAATGTACATGGACAGATGAATAAAGAAGATGTGGGACATATACACAGTAGAATACTATTCAGCCATAAAAAAGAACAAAATAATGCCATTTGCAGCAACATGGATGAACCTGTAGATTATCATAGTAAGAAAAGTAAGTCAGAAAGAGAAAGACAAATACCATACAATATCACTTACATGTGGAAACTAAAATATGACACAAATGAACATATTTACAAAACAGAAACAGGGGCTTCCCTGGTGGCGCAGTGGTTGAGAGTCTGCCTGCCGATGCAGGGGACACGGGTTCGTGCCCCAGTCTGGGAGGATACCACATGCCGCGGAGCAGCTGGGCCCGTGAGCCATGGCCGCTGAGCCTGTGTGTCCGGAGCCTGTGCTCCGCAACGGGAGAGGCCACAACAGTGAGAGGCCCGTGTACCACCCCCACGCCCCCCCCCCAAAATAAAACAGAAACAGACTCACAGACACAGAGAACAGACTTGTGGTTGCCAAGGGGGAGGTGGGGGAGGGAGGGAAGGGTTAAGAGTTTGTAGTTAGCAGAGGCAAACTATTATATATAGAATGAATACACAACAAGGTCCTACTGTATAGCACAGGGAACTATATTCAATATCCTGTGATAAGCCATGATGTAAAAGAATATGAAAAAGAATATATATATATATAACTCAATCACTTTACTGTACAGCAGAAATTAACACAACATTGTAAATCAACTATACGTCAGTAAATTAAAAAAATCACCACCATAAATCAACCATAAACAAAAACCACAATAAAGGGCTTCCCTGGTGGCGCAGTGGTTGAGAGTCCGCCTGCCGATGCAGGGGACACGGGTTCGTGCCCCTATCCCGGAAGATCCCACATGCCGCGCAGCGGCTGGGCCCGCGAGCCATGGCCGTGGAGCCTGTGTGTCCGGAGCCTGTGCTCCGCAGCGGGAGAGGCCACAGCAGTGAGAGGCCCGCGTACAGCAAAAAAAAAAAAAAAAAAAAAAAAAAAAAAAAAAACCACAATAAAAAGCAAAAGCAGCCTACAGGTATGTCATCATAGTCACAGCTTTCATTATTTACCCACCTAAGGTGTGTGTAGCACAATTTTAATGTCACCATCTAACATTTTGGTCTCCTGGCTTCGTTGCACAGTTCTTGCCGACATGCAGTACTTTACAACTAACATCCATTCCAGAAGGCATCCTATTTTCCCCATAGCCTAAATTATTACTAAATATGTCAAGGGAAGAAAACTAGCATCGACCCTTTCAGCAGCCTGACTATTCCTTCAGTCAAGATGAATATGTGTTATTGACTCCCGAGTCAGTTTCCCACAGGGCAAACTGTTTTGGAAGAAGCTAAGTTGCTCCTATCTGGAGGGAAGCAGATGGGGCGGGGACCAAAACGATCATCTGGGAGCTACGGGGCAGGGTCTGCAGTCCTAACACTGTCACCGAAGCCACCGTCAAACCTCTCCTAGCTCAGTCTCCTCGACCATACAAGCACAGGAAGGGCTGGGACTGGGACTCCAGGTCCCTTCCATGTCAGGAGGCAGTGCCCACGTGCTCCTGTGAGGGTGTGACAAGTGGGGGGGGGCCCTGTAACTAGAGATCTAGACTGGCGTCTTCCAGTGGGGTTTGCGTGGCTCCAGACGGTATCCTTGTCATCGTTGTGATGACTGCCCTGGATGAGCTGCTAGGAGGAGGGGTCCCATGTGAGCAGGAGGCCGGGCTTTCATTCTCTCCCCAAGTTCATGCTTCAAGCCTCTCTGGGTCATTTTTGAAGAAGATAAAGAGAAGCTGTGCATTGAGAAACTCCCTACCCAATTCAGGTATATGAGAGTTAATCACAAGGACAGACAGAATTCCCTCCCTGGGTGTCTCCCTTGAGCTCTGCAATGATCAAATCCTACTTATGGTGAACACTGGCCTTCCCCTGGCAACTAACGAGACAACCCAACCCAGGCTTTCAAAAGTAATGCAGTTGACCAGGGGCCCTTGCTCCTTCTGCTTTTTTTTTTTTAAATTTTGCTTTGCCCATGACTTGTTTTCTTTTTTTGGCCACGCTGCACGGCATGCAGGATCTCAATTCCTCCACCAGGGATTGAACCCATGCCCACTGCAGTGGAAGCACGGAGTCTTACCCACTGGACGGCCAGGGAAGTCCCTGTTGCTTCTTCTACAGTGTGGTTCCCGATTGTTTCCCTCCAGAGGCTGCACTGAGGAACGGCTTCGAAGGGTTCTAGAGACCCCAAAACCTCCATCAAGTCCCACAGTGTCATCCCAACAAATACACAATCTCAGCCACCCAAAACCGGGTGCCTGCTATACAAACACAGCTTCTCAACAGCCTCCGTGTCCTGAAATTCTACCCTCTGGATGCACCTAAGCTCCTTCTATATAGAAGTCCTGGAGTCTCTGGTGCCTAAATCTGACAACCAAGGGTTCTCCCCCTTTTAAAAAAAATGACACAGCAAAAAATCCATTGCCTGAGCTTCTTGTCACACCTGACCCACAGTGGGGCGGGGATCCGTAATCGACACTTTTAACTGGAAAACCAGGTAATTCCTTGAGGAGTAATACTTGACAACTACTGTTCCATACCATCGTGGGTTCTACCAGATTGAGGAGAGTGGCTGAGAAGGAAGAGGATGTTTGAGGGTGGAAAAACGAACAGCCTACAATGAACATATGATCCGTTTTTCTCCATGACATAGTACTGCCACAGCCAGAAAGATAGAGAGTGCTGTAGCACCTCTTGACTCAACCTGTGGTCCATGGTCCAGAAGTACCAACATCACCCCATCATGAAGCTGGTGAAAAATTCAGAATTTCAGGCCCATTTCCAAAACCACTGAGTCCTAACCTGCATGTTGTCAACACCCCCGGTTGATTTGTGTGCACTCTGAAGTTTGCAAAGCGCTGGAGAAATAGAGGAACAGGGCCTAACTATCATGACTCACCAGGAGTCCTGCTTTCTCAGATCCAGGGCAGAAGGAAACTAGTACAGTGTTCACGTAGCATCTATTTTATCCCACTGGTTTGCTGGGTACATTTTGCAAACCATGCTAGTAATTCCTTTTGTGGTTCACCAAGGTATCTTACATTGAGCAATTTGCCCAAATTAAGGTGACTCATTTGCTTAAATTAAGAGAGCTTATAAGGGATAGAGAGGGATTGTAACTCCAAATGAATCTTGCTCCAATTCCCCTGATTCTCCCGCAATGAGCCAGGCCAAAGTAGGCTGCAGTCAAGGGGGGACAGTGTTTATACATGACAGCCTGTGGTGAACTCACCAGCCTGACCCTCTGCACAGGAAAGAGTTAACCCAGCAGGCCTGGGCTGCACATGCCCGAGAAATGCCCATTTTGGTGACTGATCTTTGTCTGGCTCCCATGAATTAAGCTCTTGCAATGTTTCACCCATAAGAGTGCTTTTTACCCTTGGGATCTTGAACCATACACTATCCAGGCAACCTTGGAATTAAGTCATGTGATTTACAGTGAACACCTGCTCTCCTTCTGGGGGTCTTGAGCTTTAGAAACCAGGTTCAGACACACAGGCAACACGAGCCTATGTGAGGGACCCTTGATCAAAACACCGGGTTTCAAGACTCAAGGGAGCTTTCCTGGTAGACAGCACTGCTCACGTCGTTACAAATCACGGCTGGAGGAATTAAGTGTGTCCTGGGCTGCTCCCCTGGCACGAGGTGGAGACTCATGCCTGGTTTCCCCTGAACTTGGCCCCGTGCACCTTTTCCCTCTACTGATTTTGCTTTGTGTCTTTTCACTGTGACAAACCGTAACCATGAGTATAACGAGTCCCGAGTCCTGTGAGTTCTTCTAGTGCATCTGTGAACCTAGCATGGCCTTGGGGACCCCTGACCCATCCCTCTTCCCTCTAAGAAGCTGCTCTGTTACCTGGAAGCCTAGAGGAGAAGGTCTTGTCCACCTCATCATGCTGTACTATTCTCTTCCATATGGTGGGTCTTCAGATGTCGCATCACATTGCCCATAGGCTGTTTCTTCTCCAAGGTCAAGTTTCTCAGACTCCTCAATATTACCATAGGTAGCTCACTCCACCCTACCATGGAAATGGAACCAATGTTTCTCCAATGTGTTCGACTGTGTCTAGGTCCTCGTGATGGACTCCAGCCCTATAGGTGTGCTCCAACCTGCACAGAGTGCAACCTGGTCGTCACCTGTTTCATTCTGGATGCTGTTCTCCAGGATGAAGCCCGAGCTCCTGTCTTTGTAGTCTCCTTATGTCTTCAACTTATTAAATAATAAGATACTTGACCTTTTTGTTCCTTATCCTGTGCTACAGATCCACAATCTATTTTCTTTTAAATTTCTCTTTGGGCCACTTGAGGGAAGGCTGTGGTCTTCTCACCACCAACATTCATCTTGGAAGAATAGATTCATTGTTCCTGTCTCTTGATATCTTTTGGATCCCAACAAGTTGGTGGCAGATGAGACTGGGAATGTTCCAAGAGAACTTTTATCAGACAACTAAGGGTAAACATGACATTCTCCGCAGAGAGCTAGAAATAAGAACTGTTTGCAGAACATAACAGAGTTCCGGTTTCTGATGCTAACTCCAACTGACATTGAGCTAAAATGTACTTTGGTCGGTGATATTTGCAAGCACCTAGCCCACAGGAGCCTTGGCTTTGCCTCTAAAGAAAGGCATAACCCTCCTTTCTTGAGGTGAACTTGACTTGGCACTGCTTCTGTTTGTTCAAGCTTTATCCCTTTCAGACTTGCTTCCTGGGACCACCTCTGTCCAGCATCGTTGTCGGTCCCTGTGGTCAGAAGCATTTCTCATTGGACTGCAAAGTTTCCTTGCTTGGTTTCAGGCCATCTTGACTTGTTTTTTTTTTTTTTTTTTTTTTTTTTTTTTTTTTTTTTTTTGCGGTATGCGGGCTTCCCACTGGTGTGGCCTCTCCCGTTGCGGAGCACAGGCTCCGGACACGCAGGCTCAGCGGCCACGACCCACAGGCCCAGCCGCTCCGCGGCATGTGGGATCCTCCCGGACCGGGGCACGAACCCGTGTCCCCTGCATCGGCAGGCGGACTCTCAGCCACTGCGCCACCAGGGAAGCCCATTGACTTGTTTTAAATATGACTTTCACCTTTTTCCTAGTGGACCTTATGACCCGATAGTGATTCCAGCCGGTAGGAAGCTATTTAAATCTTGACTCAATTCACTAAGACACCTGTGATTCCTCTAAGTCTCAGGTCATGTGTAAACTCTTGATCATGCCCTGTGCCCTTGCATTTGACAAATTGCTAATAATATCACGACTAAAGACCCTGAAATCCAAGACTTCCCCTACTAGTGTGTTGGTCCATCTGTGGACACCCGCTAGGCTGATCGTTTAGAAAGCTATTCGTTTGCTTAATTTAGCTCATCTCTCTTCATCTTGCCTCTGACAGTTTCCCACGACACAGATTTTCAGCTCTATCCTGAAGTACGGGGACCTAACACAAGTAAAACTAAGCCAGAAATGACCCAGTGTTATTCCAATAAAAAATGTGTCCATCTCTTATTCCAGATTTGTGAGCTGAGAAAAGATGGCAGAATTCGACTGGGATGACAGAGAGAAGGGATGGTTTGGGGAGAAGGCTGATGAAAGACAGGGTCTAGAATATGCAGTGGGTCAGAGTTAAGGAAATGAAAGTTTTCCTAAAGGCCATTAATTGGATTCTTTTTAATATTCTTGGAGAGATACAAACAAAGAATGGAATTCCTTTTAGGCTGCGTTTGCATTTGGATTGTACTTCTTTAAATAAGGCACCACGTTGGCACATACCAAGTAAGTCACATTCTCAATGGATTTGATATATGACTGCACATATGTGCTTGGCAACAGCCCCATGGAAACAGTCATTGGAGCATAAGCATAGGATTTAATATTGGGACCCACAGGATCCTGGGTGGCTTGGCCAGTTGTTCCAGCTCTCTGGCCTCTTCATGCCCTGGACAATATTAAAATAATGTGTGCAGGGCTTCCCTGGTGGCACAGTGGTTGAGAGTCCGCCTGCCGATGCAGGGGACACGAGTTCGTGCCCCGGTCCGGGAAGATCCCACATGCCGCGGAGCGGCTGGGCCCATGAGCCATGGCTGCTGAGCCTGTGCGTCCGGAGCCTGTGCTCCACAAGGGGAGAGGCCACAACAGTGAGAGGCCCACATAACAAAAAAAAAATAATAATGTGTGCAGAACAGATCTAAAATGATTTCTGCCACCATTCTACGCCCTTATTGGATTGTTTGTTTCATCTGTGACGGATAACCCTGTACACATGAGTAAAATATACTACAAGGTTAGAGGAATGTACAAATTGTTTATCAGAATCCATTTGTTTAGATACCACAGAGAAGGATTAAAAAGTGGGCACCATGGGCTTCCCTGGTGGTGCAGTAGTTGAGAGTCCGCCTGCCGATGCAGGGGACACGGGTTCGTGCTCCGGTCCAGGAAGATCCCACATGCTGCGGAGCGGCTCGGCCCGTGAGCCATGGCCGCTGAGCCTGCGCATCCGGAGCCTGTGCTCCACAACGGGAGAGGCCACAACAGTGAGAGGCCCGCGTACCGCAAAAAAAAAAAAAAAAAAAAAAAAGTGGGCACCAAAACATCAATAGATTGGATGCAGTGTGGTGGGAATTAACTGTCTGTTAGTTCATACTAATACAGATTATTTTTATACCTCTCCACCTGTTTGTTGCCCTCCAAATCTGCAATGCTGCTGCAGGATCTATGCGGAACAGTACTGGACTCACATAAAGACAGCCAGGGGGAAAATCATGCTGCAATGCTCTCTCCCAGATATGGTTTTCATGGTGGAACTGAAGTGATTAACAAAGCTGTGTGTGCACATGTCCAGGATTTCTGCCACTATGTATGTGGGAACCAGGAGCGCATAAGAGGAACGAGGGATTTCATTACCCATGGTTCATGGAACACCAAAAGTGATCAGGAAAATGGTCAGGTAAGTTGGAAGAAACTGTTAGGTTACAGAAGTTGATTTAGGTGAAAACTGGGGGAACAGAGAGACGTGACCTGCAAAGGAATGACACGGCATGGACCGGAGGCGTGTTAAATCGAGAAGGCAGCTGATGTAAGGAAAACCTTACATCAGGTGGAATCTTTTTTTTTTTTGCGTAGGTGGAGCCTTGATAAAGGCCCTCTGCTGTAAAGGACTGATCCTGGCATGTTCCTCTTCTTTTACAAATTAAGGGAGAGCCTCAGAGACTATTACGCAGCCTTAAAAAGGAAATTCTAAACCACAATGGAAAAGAATATGCAAAAGAATATAACCGAGTGACTTTGCCATACAGCAGATATTAAACACAATCTTGTAAATCGACTATACTTCAATATCTTTTTTTTTTTTTTAAAAAGGAAGGAAATTCTGACATGTACTACCTTGGATGAAACTTGAGGACATTATGCTATGTGAAATAAGCCAGTCACCAATAGACAAATACTGATATTACTGCTGTGAATTTGGCTTCCTCACTTTTGTGTCAATTTTGTGACAATTTTGTGTCACTTCTGTGACACTTTTGTGTCCCTTTTGTGACAATCCACTCAGGAAACAGCAAATGATATAAAGATTTTCTGTTCATGGAATAAATTCTCTGGTGCATATACTTAATAAACCAACTAATTCAGATTTTTAACAAATGTGCTGGAGGCTGAAATATCGGCCCACAGTGATAAAGCTTCCTTCACGGTCTGTATTACCACCCTACCACGTTATGCCATATGTGGATATATGTTATGTAAAATCAGGATGGACTTAGGGAATGAACTGAGTGGAGATTAAACAACTCCCCAAGTACATACTACAAATGCGAGAACTCCTTTTTGTATTTTATAGTATTGAGAACTTCCACAAGAAAGAAACAAACATGAAACATTCTTGTTCAACCACATTGTCCTTGATTCATCCGTTTTTTATGAATGCCATTTTGTCGAATTATTCAAACTGATGTTTCATACTGTTCTAAAAGCTCCCCTGGAGAATACGCTGAAAGACTGCTGATTATTATAAATGTGAATTCAGGTCTCCTGAAGCTCTGTTGAAACCTAGGTAACGCCCCCACCACCCCCAGGTGTGTAATGAACACCACGGAGAATCTAGATTAGTAAATTACAGTTAACAAGCTTTCACTGAAAACGAGCTCTAATAGGATACTTGGCACCTAACTGGAAGAGTATTCGCTTCTCTAACAGGAAATATTCCATTATCTCTCCCTTTGCCACCAGGGTATTCTTTGAAGACGGTTCCTAAGAAAATTACTTTACACCCTTTTACTTTTCATTTCGGACCCATCTCCAACCAGCCTCTCACAGGGGTATTACATAGAGTGAGCAGCATTACATAACTTCCAGTGAGAGTTATTATGGATTTTACATTTCAGAAACTTTCTAAAGAAAACACGATGTGTTAAAATCATGCTGGGAAGGGATTTTTAAGACCTTGCGTCCCCATTATTTGTAATATGTCATACACAAATTTTATTTTAGGCACTCTACCAGACTAGTTGTGATTTTGCAGCAGGGGTGATCACAGTCCCATTAGTGGATATTTAAGTTGGGAACTAGATTGTCTCCTCCATTTCTGGAAAAGACATCCATTCACATTTTATGGCTATTAAATTATATTAAATGAACAACAGTTTTAATAGCTTAGCTGCCATAGACTGGGGGCTCATAGTTTTAAGTGTACATTTGCTATATGGATTATTTTCTATGACACTCTAATATTGGGAGACTGTGGAAGAGAGTATCTGTCTAAGAAGATCCACAGAGGTACCTGTATGAACAGCCTTCTCACAGACTGGGAGGCCCAGGTATTGGTGGTAGGATGGACAATGCAGGCAAAGATGTCAGACAGCTTCCCTGAGTTCAAAAATCCACGGTGATAAATGCAGAGTTTCTAAAGGACCTGGGTTTCAACCACCAGGCCAGTCTCCAATCTATAGTGTTTCTAAATGGGTATGACAACATTTCAAAGGCAATAACTTAACCTTCACTCCAGCCTACACTGTGTCTTTACAGTATATGTAGGTGGACTTCGTTGTCCTGTGAAAACCACAGGAAGACGACAGTTCACAACAGCCAAGGGCATGTTCCCTTTTTATCCCAATTAAAAAAAAGTCAGTTCAGTGGTCAGCTGGAGTGGGTGATGGGCAGAATGGGGAGGAAAGGAAAGGAGCAGCGGAAATATTACACAAGACGGTTGTGTTTGCCCCATTCTGGCTATTCCCATTAAATGGAATAATCCATTACCATATAAAGCTAAGGCATACTTAGGATTGAATCAATCACCAGGTAAAAGCAAAAGGGAATGTTAGTTCACTTGTAAATTACTCCACTCCCGGGACTTCCCTGGCAGTCCAGTGGTTAAGACTCCGCGATTCCACTGCAGGGGGCGCGGGTTCGATCCCTGGTCGGGGAACTAAAGATGCCACATGCCTTGCAGTGTGGCCAAAAAAAAAAAAAAAATTATTCCATTCCCTATCTAATCCAGGAGGAATTGGGAAACTGGTTAAATTTTATCAGGCTACCTTTTTTAGTGGAAGTCCCTATTTTACTATATTTTTATTGCAGAAATAGCACATGACGTGTAACTGGAAGTAGCAAAGTAAGGGCTGTTTGCTGTGCCGTTTTCATGTATGTGCTTCTCCACCAACGGCAGTTAGCCGGCTGCCAGCTCACCTGCGGTCTTGAAGAACGCTTTACACACCCATGTTCTGAAAGCATCCCATGTTCCCCAAAGTTGTCTGAATTGTCGTATCGTCTGGGGCTTCAGATCCCTCTTGCTGTGCTGCTATAACAAGCTGGTGATCCTTGGTGCTGAGTTACTGATTGACCATCACCCCTCCCCGCAACCAAAGCACCTACTAAGGAAACCCAAGGCTCATCCTTCCAGATGCAGGAAACATGCAGCTTTGAACTGGGAAGACATCTGGCTCCAGAAGCGAGAATGAAGGTGGAGCAGAAAGGGCGAGGCACATACAGAAGGATCTAGCTCACCAGCTCTCCGTTTTGGCTTCAGATGGCAATAGTCCTCTAGGGAGTGTTATCACAAGCTGATACCTGGGACACATCCCTAGGCAAGTTAATTCAGAAGAGCTGCGAGCAGAGGTGAGGCATCAGACTCCCCCCCCCCACCCCACCCCAGCTTTATGGAGGTATCACTGACAAATAAAAATTGTATCTATTTAAGGTGTACAAAACAATGTTCTGATATATGGATATATTGTGGAACGTTTACCAAACTAACATATCTCTCACCTCACATGTTCTCCTAGCAGATTTTAAGTATGTAACACAGTGATGGTGGACTTCCCTGGCGGTCCAGTAGTTAAAACTCTTGTGATTCCACCGCAAGGGGCACGGGTTCAATCCCTGGTCAGGGAAGTTCCGCATGCTGCACGGGGTGGCCAAAAAAGAAAATAAAATAAAAAACAGGGATGGTAACTATAGTTACCATGCTGTCCATCAGATCTCCAGGACTTATGCGTCCTGCACGCATCAGTATGTTTTGAAAGGTCGCTGAGTGACTGTAATATGCAATCTCATATTGAGCCCGGGCTACATCAGCCCTCTCAACCTTTAACATGCACACATCACCTGAACATCTCGTGCAACTGCAGCTTGTGATGCAACAGGCCTGGGTCAGGCCCAAGATTCAGCATCTCCCTCAGGCTGAGGTGATGGACGCAGAGATGCTGCTGGACCACACTTAGGGCCGCAAGTGTAGGAACCAGAAAGGTCTGTTGGTACCTCATCCTAAGACCTCATTAATGCAGTCCTGACCGTCTTACTCACATAAATGCACAGAAAAGTTTTCTGTATCATTTCAAAGATGAAGAAATAGGATTAAATACAAAATTAAAAATCAGAAAAGATATGAGGAAATGCATTACTCACTGGCAAGTGCTATGGTTCAGAAAGCTGATTTGTAGCTGAACTAATAAAACCTTCTCCTAACTGCCCACCACTGCCATGAAATCTCTCCCCCTTGTCTTCCAGAGAGGCCCAAGCACCATGAGAACATCTCTCTCCACAGGGCAATCCTTTTCAAGAGGGAGAGAAAGAATTTTATTTTTTTTCTAGCTGCGTGAGAGAATTTTTTCTTTGTCAGGCTTTAATAAATGTGTATGTTCTCAAAAGACCACCAAATACACCAGGGAATAGGTAAATCTCCAGGAAAATCCAATTTCAGGAATATGTGTCAGCTGCTAAGGCAAGGGAGAGAGAAAAAAGCACGTCAAGCCTGTGGTCTGGTCAACCTCCCCGTGGTTACCTTTGCTTTCTCAGAGCTTTGTACAAAACTAGATGCTGCGGGGTCCACACGCATTTATACGGAACCCAATGAGCAATTTTCTTCTTCTTCCTGTTGGTCCCTTTTCTCCCGTGTAAAGGAATTGTGTTCACATATACTCCCATTTCAAAATTCTCACAAGCAATACTATAGCTTCCCTGTATGCACCCAAAGCAGCTACTGACTGAGCACACTGAACTACTATTTCAAGCCAATATTACGTTATTCTTTTATTTCATAACAAAACATGGGACAACCCCACAGACCTGGGGGCAAAGCACCTGCTGTCACCTGCCTTGTATGACACGCATGCGTGGTGCACCTGCAGCTACGGCAACTTGGAGGCGTGCTCCTCTCCCAGCCCCACCGAGTGTGCAAAACTCGCTGGTATGAGAGGAGAAGATGATGCACACACAGTTCTTCTGCATGAATTGTTGTTTCTGTGAGTGCTGGAAAGCGGGAATGCTGGTGAGGCGTGAGAAAGACAGATGGGGTTGGCCATTCTCTCACTTGAAAGTGATAAAAAGCTGGGAGAGAGATGGGAGGGAATACTGTCGTCCTTTCATAAAACATTCAACATTCTACAGATATTTTAAGGTGGAAGCAGGGGGAGATCTAGCTGGAGCCTAATACTCTGAAAATTAGGGGGGACTCAGGAAGAAAAAAGTGTGATATTACGGAGCCCTGGGGGGGTCCCCGTGCAGGGACCCGGAAGGTTGTCGTCATCAGCTCCACTGAAGAGAAAGAAAAAGGCGGGATAAAGAAGGACTCTATGTTTGGGTACAGGACAGCATGGTTATTAAGATCATATTAAGATCATAGGCTATTAAGATCTGGAACCAGCAGAATGAGATTTCCAGCCTGGCGTGCTATGACTTCTGAGCTTGGTAAACCTTGGCAATGAACTTAATTTTCCAAGCACAGTTTCTTCATAGGGCTCTTGGGGTGGGGGTGGGGGTGGGGGTATTTGAAACGATGTGCATTGATGTTCATGTCAGAATTGCTCAATAAATTAAATTTTGAAAAAATAGATTAACGATATGTTATTGGTAGACCATTACGTCAGCTCCTTACTCTGAAAATTAGAGATTAAAGGGCTATAGTTAAGAATCAGTTCTGCCTGTCCAGAGCAGTCCTACTTCAGGGCAGTGGGTCGCCCTAGGTAAGGAAGCAAAACTCTTCTTTGCAAACAAGGGTGAGCTAGTAAATGCATAAGGAATGGTAGAGTTAAGACAAATAACTACTTTGTAAATTCCTAATTAAAAAAAAATATATATGTATATATATATATATATCAAGCAAGGATCCATGGGTGGCAAAACCATTATGTAAAAGTGTAATGGGCAAAATGAACACAGTAATATGGAAGTAACCCAAATTATTAAATAAATATCCAAGAGTCCATGGAGATAAAAATGAAATATTTGATAAATAGGTGAGAACAGACAAATCTCTCATGCAGAAGAACTCCAAATAATTAATGTTTTCTCCATTGTCAAGGTGGTGGAGAATAACTCCCTAAGTGTGACTTTCTTCCAAAGAGGACAGTTACGGATAGGAGTTTGTTTGTTTGTTTTGCGGTACGCGGGCCTCTCACTGCTATGGCCTCTCCCGTTGCGGAGCACAGGCTCCGGACGCGCAGGCTCAGCGGCCATGGCTCACGGGCCCAGACGCTCCGCGGCACGTGGGATCTTCCCGGACCGGGGCACGAACCCGCATCCCCTGCATCGGCAGGTGGACTCTCAACCACTGCGCCACCAGGGAAGCCCCGGATAGGAGTTTTTAAAAAAGTAACTTTACAGTGGAGACACCTGAACCACTAAGTCAAACAGGTGATCAGGGTCAACATCAACAGTGATAAAGTCACATGTACCCCCTTGATGTGATGTGATTAAAATGGCACTTTACCCTTGTGGTCTGCCTTCCCCAAAACCCATAACCCCCGTGTAACCTTGAGAAAAATACCAGACAAATTCAGATTGACACACACTCTACAAAATGCAGGACAAGCATGCCTCAAAGCTGCCAAGGTCATCAAAAACAAGGAAAGTCTGAAAAGCTGTCACAACCCAAAGGAGCCTAAGAAGACATGACGACTGAATGTAATGTGGTATTTGGATGGGATCCTGGAACAGAAAAAGGACATTAGGGGAAAACTAAGGAAATCTGAATAATGCATGCAGTCTCCTTACAGCAATGTAGCAATATTGCTTCACTAATTATGAGAAATGTATGCCACTAACGCAAGATGTTAATAATGTGTGAAATGGGACACAGTGTATATGGGAACTGTCTGTACTATCTTTACAATTTTTCTGTAAATTTAAAAGTATTTTAAAATTATAAAGCTCATTGAAAAAGAGATTACTGGGGACTGAATATTCAAATGGTGCCAAAATGCCACTCTACAGAATTGCTGGATCCAAGGGAGTGAGTGGAATGTAACCCTATGCTGGAAAGATCAGGCTCTGAATTTGGTGTCAACCTTAGCTTGTCTATGGTGGGCAAGCAAACCCATGGGCCACCTCATGTAAATCATCACGCAACACTTAGGAAGAGTTCATGATTAAAATGTTTACACTGAATCCAGAAAGCCTGTGGAACCACATTCCAGGGGACAAGAAACATGGGAGGCAGAGGGCAAGTTAACACACCGCAAGAAAACAATCAGACAAATCCAAGACATTCCAGCAAACGATTGATCTTTTTTTTCTGCCAAGTCAATATCATTTTTAAAAAATAGTGAGTTTGGGCTTCCCTGGTGGCACAGTGGTTAAGAATCCACCTGCCAGTGCAGGGGACACGGGTTCGAGCCCTGGCCCGGGAAGATCCCACATGCTGCAGAGCCACTAAGCCCATGCGCCACAGCTACTGAGCCTGTGTTCTAGAGCCCGCGAGCCACAACTACTGAAGCCCGCGCGCCTAGAGCCCGTGCTCCGCAACAAGAGAAGCCACCGCAATGAGAAGCCCGCACACTGCAACAAAGAGTAGCCCCTGCTCACTGCAACCAGAGAAAGCTTGCGCACAGCAGCGAAGACCCAACACGGCAAAAAATAAAACAATGAGTTTGAGGAGACTTATGTAAACCTAATGAAACAATTTTGAATAGATCCTGGTTTGAACAGACCATGTATAAACACTCTGTTTGGATGCACTGGGAAATTTTAAATATACCCTGTGTCCCAGAGGATATTCAGGATATTTCACAGTTAGACATGAAAATAGTACTGTGATTTTGGTCAAGACACCCTTACCTTGTTAAGAGATATTTTTGGAATGAAATGTCATGGTGTCTGTCATTTACATCAAGAAAGAAAAAAAAAATTAAAAAACTCAAACACAGTATGTCCGGAAAGCTAGTATTGCAGAAATCAAGGGGATGCCCGCGTGACCGCATGAGTCAGCTTTTGCTCTGTAACAAAGCTCCCCAATACTGAGTAATGTAAGAGAATACAGCTTATTCTCTCTCGAAGGTCTGTGGGTCAGCTAGTGGTCAGCTGGTCTAGGCTGCACTCCCCTTGGCATGATTGCATACCTTCCACACAATCGCTGGACGGGCCAGTTAGCTGCGATTCTTTCTTTTCATGTCACTAAACCAGACTCCCTTCATCAAACAAGCACATCAGAAGCCTCTCCTTCACCCCACTGGCCAACACAAGGTGCAATGACCAAGCCCAAAGCCAATGGCATATGGAGATACACTGTGCCCACAGTGGAAAAAACTACAGTCATCTGTCAAGGAGCATGGAAACTGGGAGGGGTGGCATTGTGAGCAGTAACCCATGGGGGGTTATTACTCAATAATGGGGCTTTATAATATCATGCTTTATTTTTTTCTGTATGTTTGGAAATTTTCATGAATCCAAACCCCTCTCTTCCCTGAGAAGATCTCCATAATGTTCTATGTGCATCCACTGGTCTCTCTGATTTTTCTCTAATTTGGCTTTACTGGCTACATCGTGCTCTGTCAAGCCTCAGGCCAATGGGTCCTCCTCCCGGAGAAACTCTCCACATGACTTCTCTTCACAGTCTAACTTCATGTCCTTGCAGGAGCCCTGTGCAAATCTTGAGCCTAGTCCCTCCCAGGCTGCATTATATTTGCTTATTTCCTTGTTTGTTTCCCAACTAGACAGAGCTCCTTGCAGCCCAGAAGTGGGTCTTTCCCGTCTGCGTGTGCACGGTGGCTGAAGCAGGGTACACGTTTAATACAACTCTGCAGACAGGAGGCACCTGTCAAATCGCTCCTTGATCTGCATGATGCAGAAGTACATTTCCTCTTTGTGAAGTTATACCACCACCATCTTAATTGGATTGATGTGTGTCTCTTTTGGCTTTCTTATTATAGAATTAACCACCTCTGGAAGTTCCTTTCTGTTCTATGCCTCTCGGATTCTAAGCATTAAAAAAAATAATAATTTTAAGAGCAGACAAAAAAGAAAAGGAATACTTCCTGAAATAGAAAACTGTTTTGTCTACCCAAAGAATGATCACATACTTAGTCCCTGTATATCAAGCCATGATCAGAGGAGTAAAAGGGCCCAAGAGAACAATTTGTGGTAGTCAAACATGAAGAATTTAGAAATGACAAGGAATCAATAAACGTTGGTGCTGTGGAGAAAGGAGAGACCCCGAGATGTGAATAATAATAACTCTGAGCATTCCCTCAACAAAAGTGGACACGGACAATACAGTGCAAAAACCTCCGTGGATAAGCAAAAGGGAATGAAGATAGCATTTCTGAGTGGAAGAAACTTACAATTTCGATATCGCTTGCTTTTCCAGAATCTTTCACATCTATGACCCTTTTGTAGTTGGACAGCACCCGGCAGGATAGAGGTAAATGGCTATCCCCACTGAAATGATTAAAACTCAACATGGCCCAAGGAAGCTAATGTGCATGACAAAAGTGTAAGAGCAAATCACCGGGAAGCTGGGTCCAGACTCCGTTTCAATATGGTGGAGTGGAAAGCCACGGGGCTTTGTCAGTTTGTGGGATTCGTTTGAACCCAAGTATCCGCTCCATTGCATGGCGAAACATTTGACCTTTAGCAAGTTACATCTCTGAGCCCAAATCCTTCATCTAGAACACAGATATTATATGTAACACGTGGATTTTTATCGTAATGAAATGAAACAATGAAGATTTACAGCCATGTTCACCTTCAAGACAGTCGTACAAATTCTGTGCAATACAGCACAGAAAGTGTTTGCACAAAGGTTGGCAAACTATGGCCTGGAAGCCCAACCAATCATGCTGCCCACTTGTTTTAACAAAATGTGGGCGTACTTACAAATACTTTATTGGTACACCCATTGGTTTAGGTAAATTTTTTTTTTTTTTTTTGTGGTACGCAGGCCTCTCACTGTTGTGGCCTCTCCCATTGCGGAGCACAGGCTCCGGACACGCAGGCTCAGCAGCCATGGCTCACGGGCCTAGCCGCTCCGCGGCATGTGGGATCTTCCCGGACCGGGAAACGAACCCGTGTCCCCTGCATCGGCAGGCGGACTCTCAACCACTGCACCACCAGGGAAGCCCTTAGGTAATGTTTATAGAATTTTCCAGATGCAAAAGAGCAGAGATGAACAGTTGCTTCAACACAGAGCCATTCTAAGATACTTTAAACTTTTGAGGCAAACAGAAATAGGTGACTTCCGTCAGACATCAGCAAACTACTTGCTGGTGATTGTTCCAAGTTTCAACACTCAAGTGTGCCACCTTCCTTTCAATGGTGGCACACCTATGCAAAGCTGAAGGTTGGGCTCTTGCTGTGTGAAAAATCAAGATGTAACAGGAAATGAGGGTGCGCAAGTCCAATCTCATTCCAAGGTTGCCAAAGTGCCCTACAGGCATACACATCCCTTTAGTAAGTAAGTACTGGTAGCCACATAAGAATGAAACGAAAATACACTTGCTTTCAATTTCATATGTATATACATATATATATATATATTAATGTTGACTAAAATGCTAGTGTATACATTCTTCTTAAGTTGTTTGGACCCAAACGGTTAGATCGTTCTTTTGTCCTAGAGGCATCGAAGAAAGAAATTGCCAAGACCCTAAGGACCCCGTGACCTGAGGAAGACAGGGGAACCCTGGCCAGCCTGGACTGTCACAAGGTAGGCGAGCTACCCTTGAATATCCTGTCTTGCCCTCTGCATTCAACATAAATCTTGCTTGGCTTTCTAATGCTGAAGAAAACTGGCCTTGATGATCCCGTAGACAAAGATTTTAAAAAGTTGCCTTTGTGACACAGAAAACAGACTTGTGGTTGACAAAGGGGATAGGGTTGGGGGAGGGATGGATTGGGAGGTTGGGGTTAGTAGATGTAGGTTATTATTTATGGAATGGATAAACAACAAGGTCCTACTGTACAGTACAGAGAACCATGTTCAATACCTATGAGAAAGCAATTATATTCCAATAAAGATGAAAAAAATATCCTATGATAAACCATAATGCTGTACAGCAGAAATGAATACAACACTAAGTCAACTATACTTCAATTTAAAAAAAGTAAAAACAAAAGATGCCTTTCGGGAAAAACTACCTTGACCTTGACAAACTACTCCAATGAATACAATCCCTGCCCCTGAGAGCCTGAATGAGGATGACCCCATAAGGATTAAATCTCCCTCTATCACTGGCTTCAACCTCCAGAATTCACTCTCCCAGGCTTTGCCAGGGGGCAGGCTGATGCGAAATCTGACCTAATTTGATTTCTCCTGCAAAAGCTGCGTCTCCGCGTTGCCTTTGGTCTCTTCCCATCAGCTCCCAGCAGCCACTAGGAGAAGCCAGAGTTCGGGGACATTTTTCCCCTTTGAAGCCACAGCTGCTAGTTTGAAGCTTGGAGCAGTTGGGTCATGAAATAATATTCAGTGGGTAAAATTCAGGGTTAGCCTACCCAGTCAGTGTATTTGGGCCAACACGCACTTATCTTCCGTTGTTCCAAACTAGTGGATTTTTCACTAGTTCTCCTCATTTCTAATTTTCTACACTGCTATAATTAGGCTGGACTAGAGACTCTTTACAGACGATCCCTGACAAATATCCAGATTCTAATTATTGTTACGTTCCTCTGGCAAGATAAAAAAGGTTCTTTTCATCCAGAATGCATTTTGTGGTTCAGTGACTCTGGCCTATTTACAGCTCCCAACTCCCCTATTTGAGAGACGAGAATAATACTAATAATTTAACTGACAAAAAAGTCCCACGCGGGTATGGATTTCTCTATTTTTATACTCCTAGGCGAAGGGATGCTTTATCTCGAGTCTAGATGGTACTAAAAATAGAACCTTACCCCAGGCTCTATCTGTTTTGAAAAATAAATTACACGTACGAATTAGGTGGGAAAGCAGTGGTTCCATCTTCTGAAGGTAATAGCGGACCCTTCATTAAATAGGGAAGCAGGCGCCAGTTTGTAGCTGACTTTTAAGTCTCTGGATTGTGATCAAAACACACAGTCCATTCATGTTGTCCATACTGTGACTTTGGCCCCATGATGGCTCTCAAGACAACCTTCGGGAGGTTTGCCCAGCTCCATCTCGAGGGTAAACTGAGGGTTTCCCTGAATTCTGGATGCTGCTCCATCTCTGCCCTTGGGAACCAAGTCTCAAAACCAGGCTTCTTATTCCTGAGCCAAGCTGAGCCCCGGGCGCCCTAGCTCTCAGAGGTGGTTCTTTTCTGGTCCTCTGAGTCTGTGACTATTTTTGGTAACCTTCCCTGGGTCCAGTCGCTTTTCTCCTTGGACATGGCCTTCCTCTCCCAAGCTTCCCACTCACATTCCCTGAGACGAGTGTGATTTTTCTGGGTTATGACCCAGTTGTTGAGACCCGGTACCAGGAGAGAAGCTTCTCAGCTGGCTCTCTCCGTTATCATGACCTGAACCTCAGTGCCCCGGACCTACCATTCCGCACTTGCTGGCTCACCATTTATATCTGGTCTGGACGTCTCTGACGCTCCCTGTGCAGCTTTATGCATTTCACGTTGCCCTATCACCGTGGTCTAGGTTTCAGATGAACTTACGGAGAAACCCTGAAGACTCTAGTATTGACTGGAAACTCTCTGTCCTTGTGCAGTTAACTGGCCCACCCAACTTGGACATGGGGCATGTCCCACCCTCTGAGCCAATGTGTGGACACCAGGCAGGCAGCTGGCCACTTCTTAACCCTGATGATTGTACCATAAAATTCGGTGATGTCTAAATTCTCACCTCTGCCTTTAACCCAGTGGACTCCGTCTTATAGGGAAAGACCTTCCTGATCAATGTAAATGGACCGTCAGCAAAACGATAATTACAATGTTGAAAACATGTCCCCATGTGCTAAGCCCATTGGAGGGTGAATTTTCTGGAATGTTTCATACTGTGAACCGAATCAATAATTCGTATAACTTTGTGAAATTCATCAAGGAGCTCCGGGGCTCACCTGATGAAGCTTAATTACCATCTTCTTTCAGATTAAAGGGGAAATATGGGGTCATTATCACCCCGCCCCGACAAGGGGAACTCTAATTAAAATATCCAGTGTGTGGGCTTCCCTGGTGGCGCAGTGGTTGAGGGTCCGCGTGCCGATGCAGGGGACGCGGGTTCGTGCCCTGGTCCGGGAAGATCCCACATGCCGCAGAGCGGCTGGGCCCGTGAGCCATGGCCGCTGAGCCTGCGCGTCCGGAGCCTGTGCTCCGCGAGGGGAGAGGCCACAATGGTGAGAGGCCCGCGTACCGCAAAAAAAAAAAAAAAAAAAAAAAAAAAAAAAATCCAGTGTGTTTGAGCTTTCCCGTGCAGTTTACATTTAGACAGACACAGCTTGAGGCTTCTTTATAATAGCAGAAGTAATAGGTTTTAGTGAAAAAGATAAGCTTTCTCCATTCTCTTGGTCTTTTGGAATTGTGTTCTAACAAAAGAGGATTGTGCACATTTGATGAAGTTAAACTGATAAATGTGTTGTGGTAATTGCCTCAGAATGAAGGTAGATAAGTAAAAAAAAAAAGGAAGAATATCCCCCCAACTAATCAGGGTGTTAAACATGGGCTCTTTGGTCTTGAATAAATCAGGTACTTGTCGGCAGGCAACAACAAAGCTTAAAAAAAAAAAAAAAAAAAAGGCATAGTTACTCTTTCTCCCACTCCAGGGATGGAGGGGATGTGACCACACATTAAATGTTTATAAGACAGCATGTATATATATGAGTGCTTGTGTTTTTATACAGGAGTTAAGGGTATAACTTAAAATATGGTAAAGAACATATCGTCACCCAATAAATATTTGTGTAGGTACGTGATCCTCAAAAGGGGGTGCGGTCTTCCCACCAGGAGACATCTGGCAACATCTGGAGAGATTCTGATGGTCACAGCTGAGGAGGAGGATGGTACTGGCGTCTACCATCAAAAGATCAGGGATGCTGCTAAACATTCTACCGTGCACAGGCCTGCCTGCCTTCACCCCTACAAAAGATAATTACCTGGCCTCAAATATCCCTAGTGTGAAGTTGGGGAAATCCTGGTCTAAATAAACTTAGGTATTTTTTCTGATGTTAGGTATTCACTATGAACCAGGCACGACACTTAGCCCCTTTATTTAAATTGCCTCCTGTAATGCTCACAGCTTTTCTATGAGGTTGGGCCCATTTTTTTTTTTTCAGATGAGAAAATGGATTATGAGAAATTCAGGAACTTATTTACCTTAGTTGGAAACAGAGAGCCACAATTCAAAGCAAGATCTCTGGTTTCTTTGGCATCCTGTGTAACCTCTGCACACGCTTTTCATTCCTTTTGCAGAAACTACTAAGTTTCAGATTAGCCAAGCAGCTGTGGAGTACGGGCTATGATTCTCATCTTATGATTGAAGAAATGAAATAAGGTTAACTATTGTCTAGGGTCATGCCTAATAAACATTGGAGTCGGCATGCAAGACCACTCTTCCAACTTCAAATCTAGGATTCTTAAACAAAATATCATTTCATGTCTAATGCAGTGTTTTCCCAAGCTGGTCGTTATTGACATTTAGTTAATTGGGTAGTCCTTATCATGGAGCCTAACTGTGCATTGTGGGATGTCGGGCCGCATCCCTGGCCTCCACCCACTAGATGCCAGTAAGACGCTTTTCCAGTTATGACAACCCCCAAATGTCTCCTTACATCGCCAAATGTGCCCTGGAGGGAAGACAGCCTCCACTGGAGAAGCACTGCTTTAATGTCTACTTGATAGTCTAAGACAAATGCTTGACAGTCCTTAAAAAGATGCTCACAGCCTGTTCCTCTGAAGCTCTCTTTATATCTGATTCCAGCGTCTAACTATGAACTTTGTTTTGATGCGCCACTGGTAGCTCATCAAACACCTAAATTAATTCTGTTAAAACACAGTACGGGGCCTCCCTGGTGGCGCAGTGGTTGAGAGTCCGCCTGCCGATGCAGGGGATACGGGTTCGTGCCCCGGTCTGGGAGGATCTCATGTGCCGCGGAGCGGCTGGGCCCGTGAGCCATGGCCGCTGGGCCTGCGCGTCCGGAGCCTGTGCTCCGCAACGGGAGCGGCCACAACAGTGAGAGGCCCGCATACCGCAAAAAAAAAAAAGAAAAAAAAAAAAACAAAAAAAAAAAAACACAGTACGTCCTACTGGCTGGACATCCATTCCAGTAACCCTCATTAGTCCCAACTATGGAGTTACGAAATCATTATGTTCGAATCATTTTCTCAACCTTCCATGGCTATAGACAAGGGACGGCACTCAGCATGTAGGGAAACTTACCGTTTGGGACCAGTTCTGACATCAAGACATGCCCGAGGACGGATGACTGGGGGTGATGATGCCTTTGTGGCTGAAGAGCCAGCCTACGCCATGCAGGAAGCAGCCGGCCAGGTCTCAGTTGAGTGGAAAGTGACAAAACAAAGCGGGTACTACCAATACCCAGGGGGAGTCCCAGAATGGCTAGACATGGGTGCCCCCAGAGCAAATACATTTTTGGCATCAGATCCTCAAGAACTCCTAGTCAATGGCGTCTCAGACTTTGTTCTTCTGTGTTGTCCATCCTTATTCTGAAGCCGTCTAGTCTATGCTTCCAGGGTTTTCCTGCCACTTATCCTGAAAAGGCAACCTGTTGACCCAGCTGAGGAACAAGCGGGGTTGGGGGCGGAGCGGGGAGGATCCCTTATCCTCAGTCTAATTTGCCAAGAAGAAATTTAGTGGGCACCACCCTGTGCCCAAATTGTACAACCTCAAATTTTAGACGCATCTCTCTCTCTACTGTGTCCTTCTGTTTCAGAAAAACGTCCATGCATTTCAAAAAAGGAATGCCCATGTAAAAGAGAAAAGAATTACGTACATCATATTTCCTTACTACAGTATTTCAAAAGGCAATTCGAGACAGGAGACTTATTTTGGTAACCTATTTCCCAGCTTTTTCTTGAATCCAAAATTTATAGGATAATCTAAAGTTTTAGGATTTGAAAAATAGCTGCAGTAATCTTTTCATTTTCTATCAGCTTTCTTATCTTGAACTGCCTCAAAAATAAATATGTTTTATGGCCCTGAACGTCAAGTAGGCTTTAAAAGTCATTTAAGGATATACTTCAGTTATATTTGGGATCAAATTGTGATGCAGAGCCTACGCTGTCTATCCCCTTGGGACTGTGGCTACTTAATGAGAATAAAATCAATGTAAAGAATTGTGGGGCTTCCCTGGTGGCGCAGTGGTTGAGAGTCCGCCTCCTGATGCAGGGGACACGGGTTCGTGCCCCGGTCCGGGAAGATCCCATATGCCACGGAGCGGCTGTGCCCGTGAGCCATGGCCGCTGAGCCTGCACATCCGGAGCCTGTGCTCCGCAACAGGAGAGGCCACAACAGTGGGAGGCCTGCGTACCGAAAAAAAAAAAAAAAAAAAAAAAAAAAGAATTGTGATCCGAAGTAAAAGTGCCCAATCGTGGCTCTAAGATGGTCTGTTCGGACATGGAGCCTATCGATGGGTCTCAGGACAAGGTCAACGGGCAAGGTACACATTGCTATATTCTGAGGAATAAGAAGGACAGTAGATGGAAATTAATGAAAACACCCTGCTCATCAAGCATGAAAAGGTGGTACGTAACTCAGCAAGCCAACAACATTCATGCATTTTAAGTCGCTTTTCTGGGTAGTATGCCATGAATCGCTGTGTCTTATCTCCTCCACGGCCACTGAGGGTCGTCTTACTATGTTACAAAAGAGGAAGAATTCACAAAAACTGAACTTTGTGACCTCCAAGAAATCACTCACCCATCTACGATGCTGGCCCTAACACAACTCCCTTGTGAGCCAGGAACTCACCCTCATTATCTTCTGGACAGTTACACTTGAATGTCGTGCTATTTTTGACATCTCAGTGTGTTGAACACTGACGTTCTTTCTTTCCCCCAAAACTGCCTCTGGGTATGACTTCTCCATTTTTCTAAGGACATCATGAATTTCCACGGTCTGAAACTAAGAAAATACAAGATCCTTCCTCTCCTCTCCTACCTCTGACATAGAACTAAGGGCATTTTTGTTTCCATTCTCTTCTTCAGCCTTCCCTCTGTTAATCCTACCAGCACCAACCAGACCCAAGCCATTGATATCCATGAATCACGCAACCATTAGAGGCTCCTAATTTCCTAACTTATTTTCCCCCGCCCATCTTTTCCCCACTAGAGATCCAAAAGAAAGTCTTCTCGTTTTATTCGTTTCCTCCTTAACACTACCTCTAGATTCTCTGCCTTTAAAATCACTGTAGCGTTTACACTACGCTACACTGTAGCGTTGTAGCGTGATCATCTGCCCTCAGCCTGTCTTTCTGGTCTCTCTTTTCAACCAACTCAAAAGTAACCACTTATTATACTATTATGATTTAAAATCACTCCCAGTTTTGACCAAAAAACCCCAAAAAACCCTCCTCCATCTCCACAGATTCTGTCCTTAGAATATTCCATGCCTCCAGATTGTTTGCTCATCGGGAGCAAAGAATGGGTCTAATACTTTTGTATCCACATCCCCTAAGCACCTGTACAGTACCATGCAAACACAATAAAACCACACAGGGCTTCTGCTGAACAGTCACTTGGCTATCTGTGGGATGACTGCAATGGCTACAATATAATCTGGTAAATGTTTTCTGAGGCATACCCCTTAAGCAGTGAACGTCTGTATTTGGTTATTTTTAACTACATAATATGGAATTCTCTCTCCTCTTTTCAAAATTACAGCTAGGAAGGTCCTAAAAGAGATGGTGTTTTAAAAAATATATAGGGTTACATTTACAAACTGAACTGTGGAATGATTATTCATTAGTAAGATGACATTATTTCGAGTCACTAATTGCCACACCTTTAGGGCGCCTACTCAGGGGAAGGCATCTAATAAACCAGTGAACCAAGGAGTAAGGAAGATGTTTTTATATGTTGTGACATTTTATACAAAGAAAATGAGCAGAGTGAAGAGTTGGAGAGTAAGTGGTGTGGCTACTTTAGCAAAGAAAAATGAGATGGCACTCAGACACATCAGTCCTGTTCTTGAGTGTCACTTTATATCAGAACATATGTGAGGACAGGTGGGATTGATACTTTAGATCAAAAGGGAAGAAGCCATAAATAACCATAAAACTGGACAAAATATATGAAACAATTGCATTTCAATATTGCCCCATGGTTAAAGTAGGAATGGGATCTCTGAGAGACAGAAACAAGGCCAATCTTGTAAGCAAGCAGGACCCTCTGGGGCCTTCCCAGGACCCTCTGGGGCCTTCCCCCTTCCCCATATCCTCTGCTGTAGCTCTTCTCTCAAGTACCCAGATAATAGTGCCTGATGCACATCTCCTGAGTTGTTTTACAGATGGTAAAACCCCCGCCAAATGGATGAAATTAACTACCTGAGGACCATGAGCACATAGCCCCCCAGACCTACTGGAGCCTGAGGATTGATAACGTTAAGCCATCTGACCACGCCATCAGCCAATCAGAGAACCGTGCACGAGCTGATCACATACCCTGGGAGGCCCCTCCCTCACCTGGCCTCTAACAATGCTTTCCTGAAACCCATCGGGGAGTTTGGGCCTTTTGAGCACCAGCTGCCTGGACTCCTTGCTTGGCACCTGCAATACATGCTGCACTTCCCTTCACCACAACCCGGGGTCAGGAGACTGGCTTGACAGTGCAGGCAAGCGGACCCAAGTTTGGTTCGGTGACTGTCTGACAACGGCTGTAACTCTGTGCCCAGAGGAACATTCCAGGCTGTAAGACCAGAGGGAGCCACTCGTGCTCAGTTCGGAAGACAAAGTTCAGAATTTCAGGGCCAATTTGCAGGAAGCACGGCGCGCCCTAGCGAAAGAGCTTGAGAACTCCTCCCTGAGATGCAGCTGTTGAAAAATATATCAGATAAGAGTCCTGGATGAAACACAGAGGTGTTAATACTGGCAAACGTGAGAAGCAAGGAGACTGAGGAAGAGAAATGATGCAGGTGACTGAGATTCTAGTCTGCCTGCCATCCTCTGTGTCAGCCGCTCCAGAGAAAAGTCCTGGCTGGGAACAGCCAAGTGACTACTACCAGGTTGTGCGCGTGTGATTGATCAGGTCGGGAGACCCAGAATGTGGCCCTGTTGCTTTGGTAGCAGAGCTCTGCTTCCCCTTAAGACTAATCATCTCCCCAAAGCCACAAAGGCCTGCAGGAGTCAAGTGGGCCAATCATTTCACATGTCTGTTACAATAACCTGCTCTGGTGAAAGAGCTGGGGGCTTTCTTTTTGGTTGAAATCAAATGTTAGTCCATCATCCAAACACGATTTCATGTATAATATTCATTTCTTCTTATTAAATTAAAAATGTTAAAATACTGTACGAATAGTATGTAAAAAGATACGTCTAATGTTTTCAAATAGGGTCCCTTTGCTTACTAACTGTGCAGACAGAGGAGTTTCTAATAACTCATAAAATTCTGTCCTGCAAAACGTCACGGGCTTCGTTGCTTGTTTTTAAATGAAGACCGTACGTTCAGTTACCTTACAGTATCTGAAAGCCGTAAGTACCAGGGCAAATAAAAAGACACTCTTTGTCATAGATTTATCGAAAGCTGCTTTTCTGAATTCTCCAATCAAGTGCTTCAAATTCCAAATCATATCTCAAATAAGAAAAAAAATATTCTAGATTAGTGTTTCTCAATTTTTTTTTTTTTTTTTGGTTATGGTCCTTCCTAAGGAGTCTACTAGACTTCATCTTCCCTAATCTCACCCACCTTCCTTGTAATTTCAATACCACAAGATATGCTACATATACATTTAACACTTATATGTGTATGCACGACGTGTATGTCTGTGTTTTATAAACAGAAAGAACAAGATTCCTCCCTCCCCAAGAACCCCTGTTTTCTCCCTTGGATGTGAGATCTCTACCAAGATGTTTGCTCTAGATCAGCACTGTCCAACAGAACTTGCTGTGCTGAAGGAAATAGTCTATAATAAATGGTAACCAGTAGACTCATGTGGCTAGGCAACAGAATTGTATTTGTTTAAATTGTATTTTCATTAACTGAAATAGTCGCATATGGCTAGTGGCTACCATATTGGATACCCTAGTTCTGGAGACTGCAGGAAGAAAGTGATTAAGTAAAAGCATATGGAGAAGGGCCTCCTGGTAAGTCCCAGTGGGCAGCTACTGAGGTTCGTGAAGAAGCATATACAAAAGGCACGGTTCTCAGCCAGGGGCCATTTCACTCCACGCCACCCCAACCCAAGGGACATTTGGTAAGGTCTGAGGACATTTTGGCTTGTCACAGTGGGAACAGGTGCTAAGGTGCTAATAGCCTCCAGTGGGCAGAAGCCATGGATGCCAGTCAACACATCATCATGCCTAAGACAGCCCCCTCCCCAGCCCAGCAAAGAATTCTTCAGCCCCTCATGGGAAGAGCGTCAAGGCTGACAAACCCTGCTGTAAAGACAGACTAGTTGAAACAGACGCTTGCAAATGTAAGCCTCTCCAAACATCCAGTTGCCTCTTGGAAACCAGCTGGGCTGAGAGGCTCACTTTCCTATCACGATTTCTGAAAAAAAGAGAAAGAAACCTCTGTGCTCCACCAAGGTATATACTCCATCGGCCCCTTGGGATTTGGGGAGTTCTGTCAAAGCAAGAATACAAATAGCACTTCAGATAGAATGTTTGCTTCCCCTTTCTTTAAGAATATGAACAACAGAGAATAAAATGACTGCCTGTTTCTGAAAATCTACGGACGCATGCCCATCAAACTGAGGTGCACCGATCATCCAACTAACGCTGGGAGCAATGCCACAGTGGTCCCTGGGGCATGGTTTAAGATAAAGAATATCATAAATATGACTTTTATGCCAATTAGGAGAATTGGTTTAAAAGATGAGAATTACTGGTAAGAAGCCAGCCGGGGCTGTGAAAGTCCAAGCTACATTTTCTAGTTAGGTTTTGGGTGAGGCTAACAACTGTGTAGGGAAACAGGACAGGGCACGTTCACAAATACTTGTATTCCAGGCCCGGAGAAACCCTTGAGGACTAAGACAAAGAAGTCGAGGATATCTCGGAGCAGCAAAGCAAAAGCTGTCCATCACAATACAGAGGGATACTTATGTGCTGATGAAATTACAGATGACCATTTTACAACGATCCTGTAATTCTGCTAGTGTCCATCTCTGTTTTGTTTTTGTGGTATGTGTTAGGGTGAGAAGCTTTGCCACTGTGATAAAAACACATGGCATACAACGTTTCAGGAATAGCAACAGAAAGAGGAAATACTACAGACCAAAGAAAACAATCTTACAGACGTTTGGGTCTCTGATAGAGGAATCTTATGTCGATTGGATTGACAGTTTTATAGGGGAGAAGGCGTGCTTTTTCATGTCACCGAGGAATCTTCGAAAAAAAAATTTACGTGGGGCCCACATTAGCATCAAATTCTTTCTCCTCACTGAAATTTAGTGCCCTGGGAACAAAAATAACTACAAATGTGATGTAAATTGGAAACAAAGAGGGTTGAATGTTTCCAAAGGGAACATATTTTCATCTGTTCGCCTAGATCCCCTGATTATATTCTCCTCTTCCCTGTCAAGGAGGATCATAACTATGATTACAGCACTCAAATGCAGTGTCAAACGTTTATTCAATTTCTTAATGTTGTAATTTAATCCCGTTTAGCTGTAAACTCAGCTGCTGATGCAAACCTCTTAGAGCAAAACATCACTCTCCTAATTCATCCTAAAATTTTGCTAAAATTCAAAATGGGGCCACTTTCTTCAAAACCAGGCCTCCAGACTTGAAGCGATTTCACACTTTTGAATGGTACTGGAGAGGGGGTCAGTTACCTGGCGAAATCATCGCCTATTGGCTCTGTAGTTGGAGAAATAACTGTACCCCAAGGAACTCTCCAGGGAAAGGCGAACCCTGAGGAAGCCCATGGGGGGCAAAGTCCTCGAAGATCTTGAGGCAGGTGAAAGAGACAGAGGGGGAAGTCTTTGGCTGAAGAGAACTGCTCATGCATTTTCCCCACTTTAAACTTTTTTTTATTACAAGCATCCATCAAACTTTATGAGGAACAATAGGGGACTTTACAGAGTAAAAGATGAAAAGGGCCCCAGCTGTAATTCTTTTTTTAAATTTTTTTGTTGAGGCTTACCAGGAATCGTAGGCTATAATGGGTAAGATGACCAGCTACAGGCACTAAACATTGCCAGATGTCCCCGTAAATCAGTATAGCTCTCTGGGAACCCGATTTGGAAATACGGCTCCAAATGGATAAAATTCAGTGCTCCTATGTGTACACAGCCATCCAAAGCACATCCAAAACATAACAAAAAGTGTTGGGAAGGATGTTCATGTGGCCAAAATGGCCACCATATACAAATCATGGGAGATTAATCTGGTGGGATATTATCTAGACAAGGCAGCCCCTTGAAAATGTTGTGCTTGGCATTCTGGACGCTCGACCGCTGCCTATCCTATCTCTGCTCGGTTAGCATGCCCGTGGAGCACGTTAGAAAAGTATGGGGACAATGTCCTACAGCATGGGTTCTCCTGAGGTCTCCAGGGGAAACAGTGATGGATACTGAGGGATTATTATCTCTGCTTCCGGGCCAAGGCCAGGAAGCCGTGAATGAGAAGAAAGATAAGACATCCTTGAAACTCAGGGCAAAGGCATCAGACTTTTTTCTCTTATAGGGTTCTTCCACACAGTCTCCATTCTGTCCTAGAGCCCAGAAGAACCACTCAGGCCAGTTGTGAGGATGAAGAGACCCTGGACTTTATGTCCGAAGACGCATAGAAGACAGCTCTCAGCACACAGGCAGGAAAGGTTTACCAGTTTGCACCTCACTCAGAGCGAGACCATGAGAAAATGAAAGCCTTTACTGTACAGTACAGGGAAGACAGCCAATATTTTATAACTATAAATGCAATATAACCTATACAGATCTTGACTCAAAAAGTTGTACACCTGAAACTTATGTAATACTGTAAATCAACTCTACCTTGATTAAAAAAAGAAAGAAAATGGAAGGCTTCCTGGCCGTCCATGGCCACCTGAGTTACCAACAGGCTGCCAGGTACTGGGACCGAGAGATCGCCTCTTGTAAGCAGGCCAGAAGGATGTGTGATTCATTCAGGGGGACCGAGTCACCCACAGGAATAAGGCTGAGCCTCATAGCCAGAGGCAATAGTTCCACTCAAGTGGAAATAATGGGAGATAGAGGAGAACACTTTCACAAGAGTTATACGATTTTATAAGAAGTTATAAATAGGAAATGACATAGACTGCCTGAACCTAAAATAATGAGTTCCTAAATGAAGAAACAAACAAGTAGACACAGAAAAAGTGCTGCGGAGAACTGAATAACCATGCTAAAGAAATTCTCATAACAGGAGACAAGGAAATGAAAATCAAAAGTGAAAGGTAGGAGGTGTGGAAGACAGTGCCAGCAGCTAAGAGTCTACTGGGTCCCCTTCCAGACATAGAATATGCACATAAACATGTAGGATCTATTACTGTACTGTGTAAATAAGTGAAATTGTGCTATGCAAGTCACTCTTTACCGTGTACTTTTACTACTGTGCTTAAGAGTGGGTAACGGGCTTCCCTGGTGGCGCAGTGGTTGAGAGTCCGCCTGCTGATGCAGGGGACACGGGTTCGTGCCCCGGTCCGGGAAGACCCCACATGCTGCGGAGTGGCTGGGCCCGTGAGCCATGGCCGCGGAGCCTGCGCGTCCGGAGCCTGTGCTCCGCAACGGGAGAGGCCACAACGGTGAGAGGCCCGTGTACCGCAAAAAAAAAAAAAAAAAAAAAAAGAATGGGTAACATGTCAGTATGAAAAGTTCTAGAAAACTAACTTGTGAGCATGGTAAGACCTTGACCTTGAGTCTTGACTAGCTTCCTATCTGTGAGACTTGGGGTAAATGCCTTCACTTTTATATACCTCAGTTTTCTCTTTTGTAACATGAGCACAAATTATCACTGGCCTTAAAAGGTGAGTGACAGGACTGCATGCCTTAAAGCATGTGTTTAAGAAAGTGGAAGAGTGTTACCCACGTGACAAATGTTATGTAATTGGTAACTGTTGCTAACTTACTGTATTTTATACGTCACTTAACAACTGCGCTGTGGATGAACAGTTAGAATCTTTCTTTTGTGCCCCCACTGCAACAAGCTTCCTTGGGCATAATATCTTTGCTCATTTCCTTAAATGCCTGACAACATTTAATTTGCATACCTGGTGTCAAGTTCATTAACCTTGAAGAAATGTGAAATATTTAAAGCAAGTCTTAGACTTGAGGTACGCAACGAGGTTAGCCGTCTGATTAGAGGTAATGATGACGATAATGACACTGATCAATAATAACATGTATCAAGCTCTCCAGAGGCAGAAATCCATTTCAGATGGGACCACCATGAAAGGGAAGCTCTTTAGAAAACACTTACCATGCTTTAATTTTGTGCTTAAAATTAAAAGGAAATTCCCTTCTATCAGAGCAGTTTAAAACCTATTTGTATTTTCTAGAGCATTTAATTGTACATATTTGTACCTATTAACTTATTTTCTAGATGAAAGTAAGTGAGAAAGAGAAAAACAAATACCACATGCTAACATACATATGTGCAATCTAAAAAAAAAAATGTCATGAAGAACCTAGGGGCAGGACAGGAATAAAGACACAGATGTAGAGAATGGACTTGAGGACACGGGGAGGGGGAAGGGTAAGCTGGGACGAAGTGAGAGAGTGGCATGGACATATATACACTACCAAACGTAAGGTAGATAGCTAGTGGGAAGCAGCCGCATAGCACAGGGAGATCAGCTCGGTGCTTTGTGTCCACCTAGAGGGGTGGGATAGGGAGGGTGGGAGGGAGACGCAAGAGGGAGGCGATATGGGGATATATGTATACGTATAGCTGATTCACCTTGTTATACAGCAGAAACTAACACAACATTGTAAAGCAATTATACTCCAATAAAGACGTTAAAAAAAAAGCATTTTTATAATGAGAAGACTAAAGCTTAAGAGCATCTGATGAAAACTCTCCCAAAGTCACCCAAAGTGGCCCAGCTGGGATTCAAACTTATGTCTATTTGACCTCACGGCCGAGACTCTTAACCTCTATGCTGCTGTGCATCCTCACCCCCAAGTACCCACTAACCCCGAGTGGGTTCAGCCACCTTCATGCCTCTGTGTCCCTGGAGTTTCCTTCCCCAGACCTTCTCTGCCTGTGACTGTGCTTGCCCTGCAGCAGGACATCATTCTCTTAGTGGACATGACTGTGGCTGTGTGTCCGCCTGGCCATCCTGCATCTCTCCAGCCCTATTTTCCTCTCCCCATCTGCATTCACCTGCTCATTCCACCGCTATTTCCCCCCCATACTCTTCCTTTACCCTTCACTCTTTTGTCTTCCTATTCCATCCTTAGCTGTCTGAAATACAGAAATACTTTTTTTTAGTATTTTCCCAGTTCTACTGAGAGAGAACTGATATACATCACTGGGTACATTTAAGGTGTCCAGGCTGATGGGTTGATTTCATGTGAAATTTACATGTGAAATGATCACCGCAATAGGTTCAGTGGACGTCCATCATCTTTTTATGTTTTTAAATGATTTTTGCTTCTTGTATCCCTTTTCTGTTTTCTTTACAGTGAACACATTCGGGCGAGATAAAAGTGGTTACACTGAATAGTTTTCTCTCTTAAACATCTGTCGCCCTCAATAGGATACACCCACGTCCACGTCATCCTCTGCTCACTTTAGCTTCTGTCTGAGTTATATCGTCATTCACAAAAACTTACGAATTATGACCCTTGTATGATAAAGTCAAGTCATAAACATCATTCCCTTTGAGGACAAAGATGCTACAATTAACCATCCTTTGGGGAAAAAGTTCCCAACAGGAATCAGTTATTTGACAAAAAGAGATGACCTTCCCCACTTAAATAAGGTGGAGACGCCCGTATTTCTGTTAATCTAACAGCATCGCTTTATTGCACATCTCCACTGATGGGACCACCCACTCATCACTGTGCATCTGACACCTGCAGGATTCACTCCGAGACTTCAGAAGCTTTGGCATCATTCCCCACCCAGGCAGTGACCCCCTCCCCAGCTCCAGGAGCCGGCCTTCTTTCTATATTTATTTCTGGCTTGCATTCAAAGCAATAATTATACCTTTGCATTATTTCTGGCTGATCTGATTACAACTTAATTACAACATATGCATGCGGGTGTCAGCTCAAGGAGACCTTTTTTTTTTACTTAAGGCTGTTATTTCCTGTGGCCAAAGAAAAGCTCTATCTAAACCTCCCCAAACAAAACTCCTTGTTCCGGGAATCTCAAATAGCCCAAAGCAGATGTAAAGATGTTCTGGGACGCTAGAGGAATCCATCTAATTTTCTAGGTCTTTGCAATCGCCCTGAAGGTAAACCGATGTTGTTTTTTCCAAGGGGACTGGTGGCTAGGACACAGGTACTGAGGAGTTTTTTGCCTTAGTTTTCTCCTTGGGGAGAACAAACTAGTTTTGCTGAAGCTGCTGAAGGATTGCAAGAAATTACAGAGACAGAGAAGCCTATTTCCCAGCTCAGCAACTTGGTCCATGACAGAATCTCACTCCCTCTTTGCAAAAGTCTGTGGGTAGCCAGAGAACCCAGGGCAGCAACATCACTCCTTCTACTGGTCTTTCATCCAACATAAAACATTCAACAAGTACTGTTGGGTCCCAGTATGTGTCGTGCACCCTTCTGGCTCCATGGATACAACAAAACAGACCAGATTCCACCACCACTCAACACCACCAGACAACTAAGTACAACTTATATCCGGTTAGACTGTGATAAGCAACTACAAAGATAATAAAGCAAGATGAGAGACACAAGTATGAGGATGGGGATAAGATGATCACTCCCCACCCCCTTCCTGATTATTCTTTTTTTTTTTTTTTTGCGGTACGCGGGCCTCTCACTGCTGTGGCCTCTCCCGTTGTGGAGCACAGACTCCGGACACACAGGCTCAGCGGCCATGGCTCACGGGCCCAGCCGCACCGCGGCATGTGGGATCCTCCCGGACCGGGGAACGAACCAGTGTCCCCTGCATCAGCAGGCAGACTCTCAACCACTGCGCCACCAGGGAAGCCCCTTCCTGATTATTCTTAACCAAACCTTTTCCTCTCCTCCCTCCATACAAATGTGTCTAGATGGATTGTATGTTTTGGTCATATTGGTATTTTTCTTCTCATCACTAGAGTGATAGAGCATGGAATAAATCCAGCAGAGGTCACTCCTTGTTACAGGCTTCCGACACGTGTTATACCTCCACTCTCAATATTTTCATGCTACACACACTAGGTTACTTCTTGCTTTGATTCTTGCTTTGATTCTGCGGTTTCAGGCAGAGTGCCTGAAGTTCTCTCCTTTATAAAGGACAAAACCCACTGCGTGGCTCTAGAAAGGGGCTCATTTACTTTTTTTTTTTTTTTTGAAGTACAAAAGTACACATTTACTTAAAAGCAGAAAAGAATCCACAAAGTTACACATTTTAAGAAGATGACAGAAACCATAAACCTCACAAAATTAAGAAAGAGAAATATATCTCATTAAGCACAAACTAAATGTATCACCACCTCAACTTTATTTATTTTTTACTTAGATCCTCTATACACATGTTGATTTGCTACTGAAAATTGAAATAGCACATCAAAAATTTTATAACAGTTCAAACTTTCAAAAACCAGAGAATGTAGTTAATACATCCTGTTCTAATTATGCTCTGGCCAAACTACCCAATGTTTTCTTTATATTCCTTCCACACAAGTCAATTTGCTTCAAATTCTTTTTTTTTTTAGATTCTTCTCCCATATAGGCCATTACAGAGTACTGAGTAGAGTTCCCTGTGCTATACAACAGGTTCTTATTAGTTATCTGTTTTATATATAGTAGTGTGTATATGTCAATCCCAATCTCCCAATGTATCCCTTCGGGGCTCATTCACTTTTACTTAAACTTTTCATTCAATAAACACGTGCTGGGGATCCACAGCCCCATCCCAGTGAAGACAATGGCGAATCAGACCTGCACAATCCCCACTCCTTGCCTTCAGAGACACAGGAAATGGGAGACCAGTCTGCACACAAATAACTTAAATAGTCATCTCTGCCATCTCTGATGTTTACACAACAAAAAGTGACGTGTAGAGTCCAAGCCCTTAATCCGAACAACATAGAGACACGAGGTACAAGCTATTTTGTGCGGCCACTTCATCCTTCCATGAGGATCTGGGCAGAATATTGTTTTTGTCTGAGAGGTGTGTCACTGAAACATGTATTTGGGGTTCTTTTGACTTGAAAAAGCAGGCATCAATTTCTGCCACCTGAAGCCCTCCATGGGAATGTATTGGGTTTCTCAATAAATAACTGAAACAGTTTAAGAAAACAACCCACGAGCCCAGGAACAAGAAGCACCACTCCGGAGACCTCAGCTGAAGATGACTGGGCACCTGTTAGAGTGACCACAAACACAGGTCAGCCTCCTAATGTCCAGCCCCTGAATATCAGTCCCAAAGTCCCATCTGATGACTCTGATGACGGTCAACCCTGAATTAGCTGCGCCCTTGGATCAATCAACTGCAGCCATGGGAGCCAGTGTCCCCGTAATTTGGGCACAATCACTGCAAGGCTGTCTCCAGAGAAGGCGCAGGAGGCCCTACAGTGAGAAGTTTACAGCCCATGCGCACCCTGCTTTTAGAGCATTACTGCATCTAGGATAACACATATGAGGAAGAGTAAACATGGGAATGAGGAAAGGCAAAGAAGGTTGGGGACATTTATTCTGAAGAGTGACTCAGTAATTTTCAAGTAAATGAAGGGTTATTATGGAGAAAATTCGGGCCAACTCTTCTTAGCCTTCACAGAGCAAGAATAAATGGATTTAAATGCCAACAAGGGAAGCTTGAGATTAGAGATTAAAAAGAATGTCTTGGCAGTAAAAGTTATTAAGCATTAACCTAGAATTCTTGGTCATCAAAGGTAGTAAAGGAGATCCAATACTTCATCTAAAAAATCACTTAAGTCACCATTTCTTTTATATAAAATTGATGGTTATAAGAAGGGTTTGGGATATGGAAAAAAGACTTACCAGAAGAAACAAACAATTTTTACAATCCTATTTGAGAGCCTGGGAATTAGGCAATCTCACAGTGTCCAAAGAACGATGAATAATTGATAAGATCAGTCTTAAGTCGGATTTTTTTTTTTAATGGATAGACCTGAAAGATAATGAAATTCACTTAAGTTGATCACTTTATGTTTTGGATTCTGTGTCATGGGGCTGCCCCTAGATAAGAATGTCACTTTAATGAAGTGCCCTGGGTTAGTTAAAATCATTTAGGGGAATTTCAAGTCAGATATGCCATATTCAGATATTGTGTGTTTATCAGAAGACCCTGAACATTGTCTTAGCTGGCTTAAACACCAAAGGCAACAGATGGCGTCATCAGAGTTGTCATACAGGTTTACTAGAAAGGCATTTTTATTTTCTTCCAACAAACTATACAGATTAAAGCATCCATGCATAGTTTAGAGAATGGGAAATTTCTGATGAAAAAGTGGAGGACC
The DNA here is from genome assembly GCF_964165515.1 of Mesoplodon bidens. Classification (NCBI taxonomy): domain Eukaryota; kingdom Metazoa; phylum Chordata; class Mammalia; order Artiodactyla; family Ziphiidae; genus Mesoplodon; species Mesoplodon bidens. The sequence continues at coordinate 48,944,845 of NC_138180.1, forward strand.
AATATAAATGAAATACTGTCACTACCAGTCACGTGTTAGAATGATGGAATATGCAAATGTTTAAGCGTACAAAATTTTCGGTGTATTGTCATCAAACTTCTTTCCCTAACAGCACGGGGTATCCACATTTAAATCACTGTCACTCATAAGCCTTTACAGTCATCAGTTGTTAGTTTCACTTTATTTAGTAAAAGTTCTGTTTCCAGTCTTGAAGGGGGTATATACAGTGTGTGATTCCTTACTGCATTTGTTTAGGAACAAGTTAGAATAAAATGTGGTGATGAGGAAATATTGGAGCCGTCAAAATAAATCCATCAGTTTCCAAATTGCATTTATGACGTATAGATCTCTATGTGAAAGGATCTCCTTAGGTATCCCCTCTCAAATAAAACACAAAAGTACGTGTTCACCATTTTTAGTGCTGCGTTGCTTTTGCTATTGTTGGGCTATGGTTAGGAAAATGGGGTAAATTCTTCTGCATTATATCACTAGCACAAAGTGGTCCCAAGAAAGTGTATGTGCAATGGAGTAATCAGGGATTAGCAAAAAGTTACCAACACACACACATACACGCACATGTATTCCTTCATGCAAGAACCATCTATCCATTGACTGATTCCACTGTACTATGGACTTTGCAAGTTACAACTACAAGCAAAGAGGCAACTAAAATATAATGTAGGGCTTCCTTGGTGGCGCAGTGGTTAAGAATCCGCCTGCCGATGCGAGGGACATGGGTTCGAGCCCTGCCCGGGAGGATCCCACATGCCGTGGAGCAACTAAACCCGTGCACCACAACTACTGAGCCTGCGCTCCAGAGCCCACGAGCCACAACTACTGAAGCCCGCACGCCTAGAGCCCGTGCTCCACGACAAAGAGTAGCCACTGCAATGAGAAGCCCACACACCACAACGAAGAGTAACCCCTGCTCGCCACAACTAGAGGAAACCTGTGTGCAGCAATGAAGACCCAACACAGCCCAAAATTTATTTATTTATTTATTTATTTATTTATTTATTTATTTATTTATTTATTTATTTATTTTTGCGGTACGCGGGCCTCTCACCGTTGTGGCCTCTCGCGTTGCGGAGCACAGGCTCTGGAGGCGCAGGCTCAGTGGCCGTGGCTCACGGGCCCAACCGCTCCGCGGCATGTGGGATCCTCCCAGACCGGGGCACGAACCCGTGTCCCCTGCATCGGCAGGCGAACTCTCAACCGCTGCGCCACCAGGGAAGCCCTATTTTTTTTAATAATATAATTTTTTTTTTTAATTAGGGAGAGTTCAGTATGATGTTAAAACTCAGACTTGTGGCACAGTGACCCAATTTGTGTTTGTCATCGGCTTCCTGATAGCCCCGACTGTGGCATGGAGTGTGTTCCCTCATTACCTCTACCCAGAAAATGGTTTTCCCCAATCCACTTCTGGGGTCATGTGATATTCAGAATAGTGTCCTACTACAGTCCACATGAAACTGAGTCTGAGACACAGATATTCCCTTATTCTTTCAACATCCAAGTTGTTTGCCATTATTGTTGCAATTGAATCATTTTATATTTTTAAATCTCACTTTACCAAGAACTTGAGCTGAAGACCCCAGGGAAATCCCAAGCGCTGGCTTTCTACCCATCACACTCCAGGGTCAGAGCAGTGAGCAGCCTCTTTCCCCAACTCACAGATGCTGGGAGCTGTGAACATTTCCCTCAAGCCTGGCAATACCTCCATCCTCCGGAGAGGTAGAATCACAGAAGGAATTTGAGTGCTTTCTGGAGGAAGTAGATAAATAAGCACAGTCAACTTTTAGGGACTGTGGGCCACAGTCATACCTCTGCAACCTGGATAGAAAAGTATTGATCTCCTTTGCTTGGTCCACAGAATCAGGACATGATACAATGAATATTGCAGCCCGAAGTCTGCAGACTACTCTTTCACCAACAGACACATGGAGCCTGATGTTAAGTAACACACCTCCTGCTTGATGAGGGAAAGCTGTGTGTGTGTGTGTGTGTGGCCATAATGCAGAGGCTGGAATCAAAACTCATAAAATTCAGGGCCAAAGGGCAATAATCCTGCTTATCGTGTAGAATGACCAGTTTAATGGACAACAAGAAAGTTGCCGGATGGCGCCATTTGCACTTGGTGGGTGTGTTCACTGGGTCAGAGAATGCAGAGGGTCCTACTCCCCAATCGTTGACACTATTTTAGTTTGACTCCCCCAGAATCAGGAGGCAAGGCTAGGATGCACACCGTTTACTGGGGAAGAAGACTTGGAGAGGTGAGACAGGGAAGATAGAAAAGCCAGAAAAGCAAGTGTTCACAAGTGGGTACCGCTGTGGAGAAAGGGGCTCAACCCACGCCCCTCCCCAGAGACTGCAGAACATGCCTCAAAGCCACCCAACTGAGGGGTCAAACAACTGGGACATTTTACACGCATTGGCTGAGGGTCACTGGCAAAGCCACAGCCCAGGGCTTCTGCTTTGTTCCTTCCTGTGGTCAGACAATGTCCACTGGGTGACCTTTGGAGACAGTGTGTACACAAGCTGGTGACCTTTGGGGATGGTGCGTACACAAGCTGAGTCACACCAGCATCTGATACACTCCACAATGGTGCTCCAGAGTGCAGCTGGAGCTCACATGCAGATCACAGGAGGCCAGTCTTGCCAATCTTCCACCCCAGGCATCTGTCAAGACTTCGCCCAGAACTGTCAGGGGAGCTTACTGCCATAATCCAACGGCATCCTCCCCAACCTGGACGTTCTCGGAGCCACAGCTCCTGTTTGTTGCTACAGGGTGTCAGCTAAGGTTCTTTCTCCCAGCCTTGAGCATTTGGCTTAAGCTGGCTTGAGTTTCTTCTGTTACATCTTTCAAAAGGTAAAATGCTTTCCAGGCCCATGGAGTTGCCTCTTTCCTCTGTGAGTCAAGGTCAGGTGGCTGACTGGGACCAGACCCCCATGCTGGCTACCAGCTGACCCATGTACATCCTCTGGGCTGGTTTCGTCCACCTTAGCGACTGTAATGTTTAGTTTATTCTCAAGTCTGTCCAAAATCCGTAATACTTGTAAGGTTCAAAGGGAAGAGATGTGAGTCCGAAGCTCTTTTTTTTTAGGGCTCTATAAGTTCACAGCATATCTATATACATAAATGGATGAAATAGAAGGCCCACCTAAGAGCAGTATTAAAAAATTCCAAGCCCTTGTGTCAAATTAAAAAAAAAAAAAAAAAAAAAAGCATTCTGTGACACTTCTCTTCTCCCTGAGTAGTTTTTCCTAGAAAAACAGCAATACATAGCAATTGTCTACTTTCTGTAGAACTACCCAAGTGACACCTTCCCACCTCTAGAGCCAAAAAAAATACCTCTCAGCAATGCCTGAGTGGCAGCTGTCAGCTTCGGAATAAACCTATAAACGAAGCGCAGGCTCCATCAAATGTTCCATCCCATGTGCACAAGCCAACCAAACAAAACCCTTCACAGCCTCAAAACATGTGCAGAAAAAGTCAACAGAGAGGAAAGTTAGCTTTTGCACACAGCTTTGCTACCTGTGAAAAGAGCATCTTGTTTGTTCTGACTTAGGTGCCATACTGATCATGGTCCAGGCTCTGCAGACTACAGAATTGGTGGTTAAGTCACCCCTCAGGATAGACTCCCTGGGCAACAGTTCTGATATTCATGATAAGGAGATGGCTATTTTCATAGAACCAGAAGTTCATTCCGATTGCTTGAGTGTGTCCTCACTGGAAATAACTGTCTTGGGCTACGTCTGCGGGCTCTGTCAAGAGACAGATTTTCAAGCGTCCTTGAAAGACAGACCAAGCTAAATACATAAGAGAGAACCCTGTTGACAAGTCTGCTCTTTCTTATCAACTAGATTATTGCATGCAGCCTGCTTTGGGCCCTCTCATAGTGAAACTTTCCCAAGTTCCAGAGAAGAACTTCCATTTCCAAAACACACATGGAACGCATGTAGTAAAACTCAACAGTAGCAATTTCAAAGTCTACAAGTTCATCAATATTTATGGAGTTGGATTACAGTCATTTACAGGGGACGCCACCATCATTTGAAGCTATTTTCTGTGAGTTAATTTTAAAGTTTAAATGCATGCTGTTGTCATGATGTTTTAGTATTTAATTGTCTGGTACCTGGGTCTAAATGCCAGAGTTAGTCATATTGAAAAATGCACACTGAAATAATCAGCTGTCATTTAGTTCAGCTCCTACTCACACTTTAAGTGGTAAGTTAATTGAAAGTGTGTGCAGTTAACATATTTCACAATTTGGATATTTATGTTAAAATATAACTTTGAAATGCATTTTCCTAAAGCAGTGTTGAACATATAATTTGGAGAGTTTCAAAAACGCTGGCATTTAAATCCAAGTGTTCACTGTGGCGCCTGTATATGGCAGATCTGGACTGCTAGAGATTTAAACCATGTGAGCATAGTGCTAAAACTGGATTCACTAGCTTACCAAACACTTTTTCAAAAATGAAATACAAATAAATGAAGAGACTATTTCCCATGTTAATTATTTATGTGTGAGAGGACAAGAGAAATATTTGTTTGTGTAGGGTCAGGCACAATGTCTAGCACACAATGGATGATCAATACACATCCGTTCAATAGATAAATGAGGCTCGTGTTCAGTCTTTAGGCAATGAATTTGATGGTCAGAGGCAGTTATGTGAAATAGTTATACCAGCCTTTCCAATCAGGACTTGGAGTAACAATATCCATGACCTCAACTCTTCAGGGCAATCAAGGGCCCACCTGTATTATTCCATCATGTATAATGAGAATGAGAAGATACAGTTGGCTTTCGTCATTAGGAAGTCTTTGGTGATATTTGAGAAGCATTTCACCTCAGTGCTAGGAGAAGAAGGCAGATTTTGGGTGATGGCAGACTAAATGTTAGGCAGGGAAATTGATCATTTGGGGTCTGGTGGAACTCAACAACTTAATCCCAAGACTGTTGAAAAATTTCCAGAAAAATATGCAAAAGCAATGTATTCGTGACAAAAGCTTACACTTTTTTTTTCTAAAGGCAGAATGAACGTAGCATTAAGCAAACCTAATTGATTTCTTAGTTAGTCTTACGAGAAAAGTCATCACCCTAATAAATCACCAAGCTGCCCCTTTGGTGTCCCCGAAGACCAGGTTGGCCGTTCATACTCAATATGAGGGTCTGCTTGTGTTGTTTCGTTAGTGATTTATCTTTCCCAAACCTGTTCTTGAGTACTAGTATAAATAACCCTCACGCTCCACCGCATACAAACAAACAACAATATCCTATCAACGTAAATACACGGGACAACGCAGACGTATGCCTCTGATTTGTCGAGATGACTGCAGAGCTTGAGGTGCTGGTCCAGGATGGAGGAGCACCGCCTTCCAGTTAGGTTCATAACTGGGTGTGATCCAGAACGGGGTCTGCCCACCACGGCAGCTCACGTCCACCCCCGGTTTTTGTATAACCCACAAGCTAAGAAGGGGTTTTGAATTTTTAAGTCTTTGGGGGAGGGGAACTAAAAAAAGAAGGAAATATCAGAGCATGTGAAAGTTATATGAAATTCCAATTTCCGTGTCTGTACCTCAAGTTTTATTGAATACAGCCATGCCTGTTCCTTTACATGCTGTCTGTGGTTAACTGTACCCTGAAGCAGCCAAGCTGAGTAGTTGCATCAGGGACCGCAGGGTGCCCGAAGTCAAAATATTCACTATCTGACCCTTTACAGAAAACGTTTGCTGAAGGCTGGTCTAGAACTCTTGACTGCTTGAAGGTTAGATTAAGTTTTAAAAAAACTGTAAAGTGATCTCATTTTACTCTTTAATATTTTATAATACAAATATCTGAAGATGGTCAATAATAAATGATCTGGGTAAAGGAAATCCCAAAGCACTAAGAACTGACTAAGAAGGCAAAAGCCAAGAAACTAAAATAAGACAGGAGAAGACTTAGAGTTAAAAAGTGAAGCTTTTTAAAGGAATCTACAGTTACACACAAAAAAACTTGGTCCTGAGCTCCCTGCACACCCGCCAAAAAACGAGGAAAAGAGAAAACTTTGTCTCTCTCTCTCTCCCTTTCTCAGTCTCTCTCAAGTCTCCGAGTAATCTCTCATGTGGATTTCTATCAACACTTGTTAACCCACAGAATTAGAAAAAAGTCTGTGCTGATGAAACAGGTCTTTGATAGGAAATACACATATAAATAGTCCCAAAGTTCAGGACCATCGTGTCAAGGTAGACGGGGCGGTGCTAATTAAATTAAATCAGACTTCCTCAGGTTTCAAGCTCTTAGGACATAAACCTAAGACGTTTTCTGTCTTTTCTGTTGTGTTTCCTTAGGAGGTGTTTGGGGGAAATTACCACACGCGACTTTTTAGCCCCCAAACCTTAAATTATTCTGGAAAACTCTTGTACCATAATCTATAGGAATAAATTCCATCTGTTATTTTCAGTTTAGGATTTCCAGGACACAGACTTATGAAACCCAAATATTTTATAAACAAAGACCTTGAAAATAAGGAAGGAAGAGAGGTAAACATCCATTCTCACCAAGAGCTGAGTTCTTCTGAATTTAGTTACAAAACAGAAACACACTCACAGACTTAGAGAATGAACTTATGGTTACCAGCGGGGAAGGGTGGCGGGGGTGGTGGTGACAGACAGATCGGGAATTTGGGATTGACGTGTCCACACTGCTATATTTAAAAGAGATAACCAGCAAGGACCTACTGTAAAAATAAATAAATAAATAAATAAATAATTTAAAACATCCACGTATGAGCAAGAATAAATAAATAAACCCTACAAACCTTAATTAACCATTGATATTTTAAATTATTGCTTCAAGCTTTAATTCCTCAAGTACATTGTGTTCTGCATCTTATTATATTAGAGTGAGTTGTAAAGACTGTACTTGAACTTAATGTTAAGGCAACATTGGAACTAAAATAGAATCCAAGACATTAAAACCTTATAACGGTTTCTCAGAGAAAAATGATTATGATCAGAATTAGCAACATTATGCTTTGCTCAGACTGCTATTGCGTAACAGTATCCGTCATTTGGTCTGTTAGTCGGTAGAACAGTATTAAGATGTTTATTAAAATAAATGTAATGGGGCCTTCCCTGGTGGCGCAGTGGCTGAGAGTCCACCTGCCGATGCAGGGGACACGGGTTCGTGCCCCGGTCCGGGAAGATTCCACATGCCGCGGAGCGGCTAGGCCCGTGAGCCATGCCCGCTGGGCTTGCGCGTCCGGAGCCTGTGCTCCGCAACAGGAGAGACCATGACAGTGAGAGGTCCACGTACCGCAAAAAATAAATAAATAAATGAATGAATGAGTGAATGAATGTAATGAAAGAGAGATCTAAAGGAAAATGCTGAGGACTGGTTACCATCACTGTTCTTTAGAAGATTTTGAATTCAGAACCTCAGGAAATTCATAGGACAATGTTTCAACACAAAGCTTCTTTTCTTGAATACATTATTTTTTTTTTTTTTTTTTTTTTTTTTTTTTTGCGGTAGGCGGGCCTCTCACTGTTGTGGCCTCTCCCCTTGCAGAGCACAGGCTCCGGATGCGCAGGCTCAGCAGCCATGGCTCACGGGCCTAGCCGCTCTGCGGCATGTGGGATCTTCCCAGACCGGGGCACGAACCCGTGTCCCCTGCATCGGCAGGCGGACTCTCAACCACTGCGCCACCAGGGAAGCCCTTGAATACATTATTTTATTAGTATGAAACAAAGCCTTGAGTGGGCAAAGGGGAAAAAGGGGTTAATGGAATCTCTATTTCAGCTGCTTTTTGCACAAAATAAATGGACATTTCTCTGTCCCAAAGGAATGGTCATGTGCACCCTTACCAGGAAATATACACTGCGCTGACATCTTTCAGGATGCAAAAGGCATGAGAGGACTGGGTGTATTACCCCCACCTGAAGACCAAACTTCCATTCCTCTTAACAAGATGACACGGATTGGCAAGGACATTAACTCAGTTCTTAGAAATACATAATTGACGGTTATGACAGAGGGCTGCAGAACGTAATTACTCAAAACCTGTCTGGAGAGCACAGTCCCACCCTGAAGACCAAAAGGCACCCTTCATCTTAAACGCCATACATCGCTATGGAACAGAGAGGACTCACTGGGAAGTGGTACCTGCCCATCCGACCTGAATTTGTGTGTGTTCTTTTTTCAAAGTCACCTTAGAGGCTCCTCACACCGAGATGATTATATCCATGGCACAGCAGCCGCCAAAGCATCCCACAGGATTGTGGCAGGACTGGAAATGCTGAAGAATAAATACGGACCAGTGGCCCTAAGCTAAATGAGAAAGCATCTAGCAGGCTCAACCAGAGGCTACGTCGGGTTCCCAGCCTTGAAGGTCAAGCTTATTTATCCGACGGCTCCACATGGAGAAGGCTACCTGATTCAGTTCAAAGACACTGTACAGGTCTGTGCAGCGTCCAGTGGGTCCCTCTGGAACAATATCTCGGTGCACTCACTAACTTTATGGGACAGGTGCCTCTCAACAAAGCCAGGACATTTGTACGAACACTGCACGCAAATTATATTTTAGCAAATTTATTTTAAAAAACCTCTTTTTGAGATTTTGTGATTCTACCAAGTGATATTTATCAATGTCATTCAAGATATTACATAAATAAATTGTTAAGCATAGTATGATCTTAATCCTATCACTAACAGCCAATCCAGTATTATGAACTATAATGTGGAAGCATTCTGTCTCATAATTCAATATCAAATTATCAATAATACATCCTGATAAAGTATGAGGCATACCACACTTGAGAAGGATTCATTACCAATTTGCTTTTCTATCCATCTGACAGCATCTTCTTATTAACAGGCTAATTTTTACACTTCAGAAGTGCTGGAGTGAAATTACAATATTACACACCTGTCTTATTATTGGTAAGATGCTACAAACATGATATTCTTAAGGAAAAAAGTCAAAGTCTCCTTAAAGCAAATTTATTAAACATTTAATTCAGCACTTATTCATGATACAGATACTTAGTGAAATAGGAAGGGAAATAAACATCTTTACCTAAAAAACTACTACAAACCTACAGCTCATAGGCAGTGCAAGACAGGAACCAGTTCTGTTCTATTTTGCACTGAAGACCGTATCCTATATAATACAAAATTAAATGCATATATAAATCAAAAGGATAAAGATGGGATAGAAAAATAGATATCAAGGCTGATGGATGAAACAACTGCTACGTGGAAAACCCAAAACATTCCACAGACCAATTAGCGAACAAATATAAGAATTTAGAAGTTGGCCTATCACAAGGTCAATGTAAAAACTGTACTGCATTTGAATGAATTAGAAACAACTCAGAAAAAAATTTTTTTTAATTATGGTTTCTTATAAAATTTATGGTATCTAGTAATAAAGTTAAAAGAAACATACACAAAATGTATGGCAAAGTACATTAAGAAAACATTAAATACATTCTACAGTCAATTAAAATTGTTGGTTCAAAAATGAACACATTCAGGACTTCCCTGGCGGTCTAGTAACAAATTCATCCAGAAACATACTGGTAGATGTATGGAAACTTAATCTAATACACAGGTAGCACTGCATATCCTCCACGAAAGAATGAACTCATCAATTACTGTGATGGAATAACTGGTGATCAATAGAAAAAATAAAAAGCCCAGATCTTTAAGGGAAGCAAAATTCATTAGTGATAGATTAAGGACATGAAAGTAAAAGAGAAACCTGTAAGAAACTTTTCTATGCAAATACACTGTAACCTTTTCCTGGGTAAGACAGATATTTTCTTAAGACACAAAAAACATAAACTCTAAATAAAAGAATTAAAAAATTCAACCACATGAAAATGAAGAACTTCTGATCATTAAAGGTAGAAGAAACTGAGGGAGAGGGGAAAGCCGCAGACCGAAAGAGGATGTTTGCAAACTCAATAATGTAGGTAAGTAACCAAGACATACAAAGAGCTCCTTAAACCAAAAAGAAAATGACGTACAATGCAGTATAAAAGCGGGCAAAACATTTAAGAGAATTTTCATAGATAAGGAAACAAGACTATCTCATTAACGTATCAACAGGTATCCAAAATAATCAAGAATACAGGTTAAGACTGCAAACAGATTCTATTCATACCCACAAGATGGATAAAATTAAGAGTGAAAATTCTGGGTGGTGGGAAGGTGCATTTCAATGGGAATTCTTATATGACACTGGGTCACGTTGGGTGCAAACTGGCATAGCTACTTAGAAGAGCAATTTCTAACTTGTAAAGCTGAACAGCCAGACACCAGTGACTCAGCAATCCCACTCCGAAGAGGAACAAGTCTTACGTCAATGTTTGCACAGGCACACCAGAAGAGAAGAATAAGAATGTTTAAATCAGCACTGTTTATAGTAGCAAAAATATGGAAAACCCTCATGGCCGTTTTCAATGGAAACAATCAATAAATCTATAATAGGAAAAGAAAAGCAGCTTTTTGTTTTTGTTTTCTCGTTTTGTTCTGTTTTGAGCCAAACTGAGAACTATATTCCAGGAGCCGGCCTCTCAGTTAGCTCTGAGGAACTGCTCTGAAGAAGAAGCATGGTGTTCAGCATATTTTTAAATCTCATCAGAACAAAGAACATCAAACATTTCGGGGACACATTCCTTCAAGGTTTCAAAAAGACGTATCAGCACATACACAGCCAGTCAGTATGGCCTTGGCACCCGGGAAGGGAGTCTAACCATCCAAGGAGGATCAGCACTGGCCTCCCAGGAAGGGACGCATTTATCCCTGTCTTCAAAATGGACATTCTTTACTTCTGGGCAACATATCCTTTTCTTTAATGGTTAGAGCAGATGTACAATGCATGTGGGACAGGCCACAAGACAGGGTGTTCTAGTTATAGCACAAAGTTTAAGTCTACACACCTAGTTCACAGTCTAGTTATCTAGGGTGATGGCCCTCTTCCTGAACAGGTCCTCTGTCTACATTCTTTAGGCAGTTAGGGGAAGGTCAAAATTTCTTCCTGAGTCTTTTGCCTTGACTGTTTTCAGCTCCAAATAAGCCACATGCCAAAGAGACACTGTGGGGTGGCATGTTTTCCTCCCCTTCAAAGACGTCTAAATAAATGTGCTACAGACAGCAACAGCCCATCACAACAAAGAGGACTTTATTTTTAATGCCAGGGTTGTCACAGTTTACTTTCCCACCAGCCCAGTTGCTAGAAATTAGCCTCTCTCAAGGTGGCCCCCAGCTATTTCTGTGAGGTTCCCAGGTGCCGGCTCAGGTGTACCAAGAACAGGCCTCCTGGTTTCCTAGTTACCTTCTCCTACTGCTGCATCTACGGGCACATGGATGAAAACCTTCAAAAATATGCTAGAGAGGAGGAGAGGTTTCTTTGGATACCTTTTAGACTTAATATTCTGAAATGGAGTCCTGCAGAATCTTGTAGAACTGTCCTCCTTGGAAATGTTTAATAATGCGTTCACAGTTACCCATCCCCCTAAAAGAGCTCCACAAGTATAACCTGGCCAAATAAAGATGAAAGAAAAAATATTTTGCCAGGCTAAACCTTCAGTACGGAGGCTCCTTAAAAAACTGAAAGTACAGCTACCATATGATCCAGCAAACCCATTCCTGGGCATATGTCCAGAGAACACCATAATTCGAAAAGATACATGCACCCAAATGTTCACTGTGGCACTATTTACAATAGCCAGGACATGGAAGGAACTTAAATGTCCATCAACAGAGGAATGGATAAAGAAGATGTGGTACATATATGCAGTGGAATATTACTCAGTCATAAAGAAAGAATGAAATAATGCCATTTGCAGCAACATGGATGGACCTAGAGATTTTCATACTGAGTGACGTAAGTAAGACAGAGAAAGACAAATATCGTATGATATCACATATGCAGAATCAAAAAAAAGGGTACATACAGATGAACTTATCTACAAAACAGAGATAGAGCTACAGATGTAGAAAACAAACTTATGGTTACCAGGAGGTAAAGGTGGGGAGGGATAAATTGGGAGATTGGGATTGACATATACACACAACTATATATAAAATAGATAACTAATAAGGACCTACTGTAGAGCACAGGGAACTCTACTCAGTACTCTGTAATGACCTATATGGGAAAAGAATCTTAGAGTGGATATATGTATATGTGTAACAGATTTACTTTGCTGTACACCTGAAACTAACAACATTGTCCATCAACTATAGTCTAATAAAATTTTTTAAAAATCCTTATTGCTCCAAAAGTATAACCTGGCAAAGTAAAGACGAAAGAAGTAAAATCTGAGGGTTTGGAACCGCCATTCTTTTTTTTTTTTTTTTTGCGTTACGCGGGCCTCTCACTGTTGTGGCCTCTCCCGTTGCGGAGCACAGGCTCCGGACGCGCAGGCTCAGCGGCCATGGCTCACGGGCCCAGCCGCTCCGCGGCATGTGGGATCTTCCCGGACCGGGGCACGAACCCGTGTCCCCTGCCTCTGCAGGCGGACTCTCAACCACTGAGCCACCAGGGAAGCCCTGCCATTCTTTTTTGTAATGGTTTTAAGATCCTCAAATTCACGGTGCACATTCATTGAACAAATATTTTCAGAGCACCCGCCGTGACCCATGAGGCAAAGCACCGTGGGAATAAGATGAGCATTACTGTGTCTCTCAGTCGTTACAAAACTGTGGGAGAGAGGTTTGGGCACACACGGTGTGATTTAAAGCAGAAAACAGAGTACAAAAGCAGAGGTGTTTGTCCAATGCTGAAGAAACTCAAGTGCAGAAGAGTGTTTATAAGTAACACACTGAAGTAGTATCCCATATGGTGGAGGAGGCATGAACTGCCCATGACAACAGTTACAGCACACCAGTTACATATTTAAAAGCTCCGGCAGCCATGCAAGATGCTGCAGGGTGTTTGTGATCTACTATGAGGAAAAAAACCCAAAAACAAAACAGGAAGAGCATCGTGCAATGGAGGACATCAAACTGAGCGGCTCTTTGCAGAAAACCTTTATTTGTTATCATTTTTCGACAACATGTAACTTTTTACATTTATTATCTTTATAACACACTTTTTAATTTGAGAATAGTTTTAGATTTATAGAAACAGTGCAAAGATAGTACAGGAAGTTCCCAGGCACCCCACATTCAATTTCCCGTTATTAACATCTCCACTGTGACAGTCTTCACAATTAATAACCAATGTAGATACATTATTCTTAACTAAAGCCCACGCTTTATTCAGGTTTCCCTTGTTTTTACCCAAATGCCCCATCCAAGACACCACGTGAGACTTAGTTGTCATGTCTCTTTAGCTGTGACCGTTACTCTATCTCTTCTTGTTTTTCACATCTTGACAGTTTTGACAAGTACTGAGCAGGTGTTTTGGAGAATGTCTGGTCATTTGGGTTTGTCTGTTTTTCTCGAGAGAGAGAGAGAGAGAGAGAGAGAGAGAGAGAAAAAGAGGAAGAACAGAGACGAAGTGCCATCTTCATCACATCATATCAAAGGTACAGGATATCACTGTTGATGATGATGTTGGGGTCCAGGGCAGGTCACCCCAAACTATGCCTCCCTGGCATACCAAGTATTTTGAATTAAAGTTACTTATGAAATGGTGCATACAGGAGGGACCGCTGACCCTCCTCTCTGTCTCCCTGAAGCAGAAAACACATCTCATGTGAAAGGTATCCTCCCCGCATCTGGAGGTAAAAGGACACCCTTATCCAGAGACAGGGAATTCGAGGCTGAGACGCCTGTAGAAACAAACCTCGTGACTTTTTTAACTGATCACCCCAAGCCCAAACTCAGTTTAGATTCTTCACCAGCTGAGCACCCAAAGCCTATATGTCTTTGTCCTATGAATTCTTCACACACTTATCATTCTTTGTCTAAAAAGTATAAACGCTGCCTGCTTTGGCCACTTCTTAGGGACCATGCCTACAAGACCTCCGTGTGCACAAATCAAAATGTGTTTCTTTTCCTCCTGTTAGTCTGTCGTGTGTCAATTTTATTACTGTGTCAAGTTTATTACAATTTTGTAACTAGTGACAAGAATGTGAGAGGGGAAAGGGGGAAGCTTCCCCCGTTCCGGACAATGACCTCGATCACCTGGCTGAGGTCATGGTTGTCAGCTTTTTCCACTGTGATGTTACTCTTCTTTTTTTTTTTTTTTTTTTAAGGCTGTTTCACTTTATCATTCATGTGTTCTCTGGAGTAGCACTCTTTTTTTTTTTTTAATGTTTGCTTTTTTAATTAATTAGTTTATTTATTTTTGCTGCGTTGGTTCTTCGTTTCTGTGCGAGGGCTTTCTCCAGTTGTGGCAAGTGGGGGCCATTCTTCATCGTGGTGCGCGGGCCTCTCACTATCGTGGCCTCTCTTGTTGTGGAGTACAGGCTCCAGACGCGCAGGCTCAGTAGTTGTGGCTCACGGGCCTAGTTGCTCTGCGACATGTGGGATCTTCCCAGACCAGGGCTCGAACCCGTGTCCCCTGCATTAGCAGGCAGATTCTCAACCACTGCGCCACCAGGGAAGCCCTGTGATGTTACTCTTTTATCCCGTTTTCCATACTGACCTCCTTGGAAGGAAGGCACATTTAAGGAGTGGAGAGTTATTTTTGGAATGAGGGCATAGTAGCTACATAAATTACTTGGAATTTTTCTGTACAGGAGATTTGACTTTCCCCCATTTATTTCTTCAATCATTCATTGCAATAATTTGTATGTTAATTTAAATCAATAATTTGTTGTGTCAATACAGGCTGACCACATATAATTTTGATGTTCAAAATCATAGTGATCCTCTCTTTACTCCCTTCCCATCAAAAAATACCTGCCAGGGCTTCCCTGGTGGCGCAGTGGTTGAGAGTCTGCCTGCCAATGCAGGGGACATGGGTTCGTGTCCCAGTCCAGGAAGATCCCACATGCCGTGGAGGGGCTGGGCCCGTGAGCCATGGCCACTGAGCCTGCATGTCCGGAGCCTGTGCTCCACAACGGGAGAGGCCACAACAGTGAGAGGCCCACATACCGCAAAAAAAAAAAAAAAAAAAAAAAAAAAACCTGCCACATGCTTTTTGGACCTAATTCTTCAAAAGAATCCCCAAATATTACATAGCTAGATTGTTCTGCTGTGTGGTATTTTATTGGGTTTTTTGAGTTCCGTTCAGCTTGTATCAGCTCATGGGTGCATATGGTTGAAACAATCTCATTCTCCACATAAAGCCACGTTCCATTAAGAGCGAATCCCTGACTCAATCTTCCAAAATTTCCAAGTTTCCAATTCACAAGTTCCTAACTTAGTGAAAATGCTCTCCGGGGGCCGCTGAGCCGTTTTGTAACTTGAGTTTGTGAACTTGACCCTGAGCTCCCCCAATGAATTAGGTTTTGATGAATGAACAATAATATTAAGGCATTTGCATGTCATGTGCTCATCTAAAATTATTAAAACTAAAATTGCACCCGGCCTTTCGGACTCTCCCTCTAAATGGGATGTAGTTAAAATGGAATATTTACCCAGCGTGGATTTGAGAAAACAAAGGGCTTTTGTTTTAACCATGATGTGGCCGATGGCAGATTCCCTGAGCAATTAAACCATTAGGGAAATGCAAAGCACTTCGCAAAGCATCACATGTTTAAGCTAGATACTTGGGGATGTCTTGCAAAAGATTATTTTTGAATCCAAGGTATGCATTTTTAAAGGTCACCCCAGGAAAGAAATCTGTGTGCAAGCTCCACTGATAGATATATAGATATATATATATATATACACACATAAGTGACTGTGTTTTCATAGTTCTGTAATTGTGATGTTTGAAACTAGCCAGATCTCTCCTAAGACCAACAGGAGCGAGACATTTCATTTTGGTAAAAATCTTCAGCAAACATATGGTTTTAAGAATGCAACCCTCAGTGTTCACTCTGATCCTCAGCACTGCAGTGTTTCTATCATAAAGACGGCATGGGACCCGCGATGTCTGGAGACAGCTGACAGACGGAGCTCACGGGAGCCTTACATCTCACTTCTCAGCCCAGAAAGAATCATGCCTGTCGGCATCTTGAGGGTCACCCGTCTTCCCCTGGAACTGCAGAATGTGACCGAACTTTGAATTCTCTTCAACCTCTCACAGAAACACGACCTGAATGCCAACGCTCCTTTGTGGGCTTTATTGAAAAAGTTACTTGTTGGTTCCTATTTTGCATATTTGCATAATCTCAGAGGCTGAGATTAGGAACCTGCATCCCATTGTGCTCTTCTTCCACACCTGAGAAGGTACTCATGCTACATGCAGATGTGCAAAGAACACGTCTTCTTTACTTGTTGAAAAGTAAAGCAAACCGTTCTCACCTCGTGAAGACTGGGAGGTGATCAGAAACTTTCAACCCATCAGCTCAGAGTAGGACAGTTGCTTCTGTTTCGTCTCCTGGTCTCCATCTTTCCTGTTTCCACAGCCCAGTGTTTCTCTGCAAGATGAGGTCCACGTGTGTAGGCAAAGTACCATGGCCTCCTGGCGCCGGGGAGAGGGAGCCTTGGGTCCATCCATATGGATGCCCTGAACCCTCATTTTCTGCTGGGGAAGGCCCTGTGTGGTCTGGTTCCTGAACTCAGTGACATTTGTCCAGTCTATCCTTCAGAGAGGACGTGCCCAGCAGCCCTTGGTACCAGGTATACGTCCCTGGTCCCCAAGTCTGTACATGGCCACCTTCCCTTCCTCTCTCCAGACTCTGTTGACCCGCTGGTCTTCTCAGTTCCTCTGCACCTCCTCATTAAACTGTACGTAAAATTTCAGATGCCCTACCTGTCACACAATGGCTCAGGTGAGCCACACGCCTCGCCCCCAACGTATCAAGACACAGGCTCAGACAGTATCTCCCCATCTTCTCAAACCATGTGAGAACATCAGCCAATCCAAGAACTGACTTCCTCTGGGAGACTGGTCATATCCCCAGCAGAGACTAGAGAGACGGCTGCAATACCCCAGGACATTTTCAGACCATCTCAGTGTTTATGTAGCTCCAACCTGGAGGAGGAGGAGAAGGGTCCTGTTTTCTGATCACTGTCTGCCTTCCCCCTCTTGCTCGTTGCCCACAAGGACAGTAGGGGCATATTCCTATTTCATTTCCTGTCTGTCTTTGACTTCCAATGCATCATATTCTCCTTCAAGATGGTACCAAGATGCCAACCCAGCCTTAAGGACTGCGATAGAATGAAATTTTGTGACTCCCCCAAATTCATACGTTGAAACCTTTTCCCCAACGGCATGGTATACTGGGAGGTGTAACGTTCAGAAGGTGATTAGGTTGAGGATGGGGCCCTCAGAATGGGTTGAGTACCCAAATAAAAGAGGCCCCAGAGAGCCCCCTTACCCCTCCCACCACATAAGGATCCAGAGAGTAGACGGCCATCTATGAACTGGGCAACAGGCTCTCACCAGACACCAGATCTGCCAGGGACTTGGTCTTCTAGCCTCCGGAGCAGTAAGACATGAATTTCTTTTGTTTATAAGCCACTCAGTCTACGGTATTCCATTACAGCATCCCAAAAGGACCAAGACAAGGGCAGAAATCATCACGACACACCCGAAGACACGTTATTTGGCCAGCGCTCATACTGCCATTTACGATTCAACTCACCTGGGAACCGGGGATTACTGAAAACAAAAATGACGCCCTTGTGACTCACATTTTATCCAGCAAGAGTGCAAAGACAGTCATGGAATGGAAGAATACCCCTAGAGTTTCTAACCAATCTCATCTTCATTTTTTCTCCACTGTTTTTTTTTACTATTTAATAACTGAGCCGTGTCACAGCAATGGGTACCAACTGGAGCAGTGAAACGATATTCCATGATCCTCCTCACACCTGCAGTGGAAACCCTCCCAACGTCCACCCTCAAATGGGCTTGCAGCAGGCGAGTGGAGGTCAACGTATTTGTTGCAGGACCAAGCTTAGGAAAAGTTGCTCCATTTTCAGGCCCCTAGGGATCCTTCTATTCTGAACAGCTGCGATATCTCAGTTCAGGGGCTGCTGCTGGGGGCGGACGTTTCATCTAGAAGCACAAGAGGATCGCTAACAGAATTACAGACCACTTAACAAGCCAGCCCAGTATCAGTCTGATGAAAAGAAAAAGGAAAGAGAAAACCAGCCGGTAGAAAGTCAGAGATACTTTACGTGTCCGTCAAGCAGAGGTGGGCACAGGGAGGTTTGGGGTTCCCGGCGAATGAATGGTCTACTTAGTGACATCCTAAACAGTGTGAGGGCTCCAGCTTGCCACAGGTACTGCATCTTCCTTCTTACAGTAACTCCTCTGAGCAGCACCGCATTGCGGGACATAAAAGAGGATGCTGTGCCCAGGCATCTCACTCTTATCACAACCGAGGCTCTTGACCCGCCAGTCCTTTGCAGAGGATGGATGAGTGCAGGGTCTCTAGCTAATTGTTTCCTTGCAACATGAGTTAGGGTGACAAAAGGGGAAAGGGAAGCCCACAGAGAAGCACTTGTCTGAATCCACGTGCAGAGCCGGAGGTGGGGATGGAGATGGGAATGAACCGGGAGGCGGGGCGAGGCCAGCAGAAGATGGGAACAGGTGTGTTCCCTGGAGGAAAAGGTGCACAGGTTTCAGACTGCAGACTGAGGAAGAGGGCAGGACACTGACCCTCCAGGGAGCAGCAGGGGAGGGCGCTTGGCCACTGTCTAGCTGCGTGACCAGGGGCACCTTAACCTCCCCAGGCCTCAGTCCCTTCATGGGAAAACTGAGAAAGCATCATACCTAACTTTCAGCATTGCGGGCAGGATCAGAGACCAATTCTCATCACAAATGCAGTTCTGGACAAGAGGCAACTTCTCCAGAGGGAAGCACTGTCATTCAGTATAAGTACGGGAGACTGGTATTTTCTTTTTCTTCTTTTCTTTAACCTACACTTCTCTTTTGTGCATTAATTAATAGCATGTGGCTGTCCATGGTTTGGAGTCCATTCCTGGTCTATCAAGGAGTGGATGCATACAGGTGAATTAACTTAATACATTTTTAAAAACAACTTTGGAGTTGATTTCCAGCTCTGTCATTTATTAGCTTATAAATTATTTGAGTTCTCAGAGTCTCTGTTGCCTCAGCTCTATATGGGGAATGCTCCACAGGACTTCTGTGAAAATTCAGTGGTGGCACGTGTAAAAACACCTGGTATGTCATGCATGTAAGTACGTATAAAGAGATATATGTGTGCATATATGCAGATAAATAGATGTACATATACACATAAGCATATACACATATGCATATTCATAGACAAGGGTATTATTCATGTACCGACACATATGTGTATGTATATACATATATGTATCTATGTATATAGATACATACATATGCATTCAAATAGTAATTCCTTTCAATTTCTTATTTCAAATTTTTGGCCAGCCAGACTCTCCTATGCTGCATGAGTCCCAGCAACTAGCCTTCTGTTGTCTATCTTGGGAGCTTCTGGTTGGAGACGTTTTCCATATTTCCCCCCTGGATGCTGACCTGCAGGGGAAGCTGCCCTCACACCAAGTCACCCAACTGTCCAGCTGCCTCCATCCTAATGGGATGGCCTGTCCTTCCCACCCCGGGCCCCCAGGCAGATGTAACTTTCAGCCCTTGTGAGTGAGCAGCGGGACCTCACCCGCTGGCAGCACGTCCGTCTACCTTCTGCAAAACACACCCTCGGCCACGGCTGTACTCCAAGCTCGAGTCACACTGCACCCACGGTGACACCTGCCTGCACGTCTCTGTGCTAACACACCTGCTTTATTATCATCTCCCCGTGCTTTGGCACGCCCACACCTAAGGCTGCCGCTGGGCACCCATCTCTATATCCTGTGATTTTTTGGGTTTTTCTGAGAACTATTATTTGATTCTGATTCTGATTTTGTGCAGAGATCCAACAAGCTCTGGTGGAACGCCAGTGCTCCTGGCT
Organism: Mesoplodon bidens; assembly: GCF_964165515.1. Classification (NCBI taxonomy): domain Eukaryota; kingdom Metazoa; phylum Chordata; class Mammalia; order Artiodactyla; family Ziphiidae; genus Mesoplodon; species Mesoplodon bidens. The sequence goes on from NC_138180.1 coordinate 48,964,811, forward strand.
TGTGGGCCACTGATCCACAAACTCAGCTGCAGTTGGAACCACCTGGAAAGCCTTAGCATGTTAACTGAAAAATCAGCAAATGGAGGGGCTTCCCTGGTGGCGCAGTGGTTGGAAATCCACCTGCCAGTACAGGGGACACGGGTTCGAGCCCTGGTCCGGGGAGATCCCACATGCCGTGTAGCAACGAAGCCCCTGTGCCACAACTACTGAGCCTGTGCTCTAGAGTCCGTGAGCCACAACTACTGAGCCCGCATGCCACAACTACTGAGCCCGCGAGCCACAACTACTGAAGCCCGCGCGCCTAGAGCCCGTGCTCCGCAGCAAGAGAAGCCACCGCAATGAGAAGCCCGTGCACCGCAACCAAGAGTAGCCCCCGCTCGCTGCAACTAGAGAAAGCCCACGCACAGCAACGAAGACCCAATGCAGCCAAAAATAAACAAATAAACTATTTTTTAAAAAAACAGTGAATTGAGAATTACACTGAATCCCAACAGAGGAAATTCTGTTCCCTGGTGGACTACGGGCAATGACTGGAGACGTTTTTGGTGATCACGAAGCAGGCAAGGGGGGCTGGTTACTGAAGGGAGAGGCCAGGCAGCCTGCTCCACGTCCTGCGGTGCACGGCACAGCCCCACGGGAACACGTTATCCAGCCCCAGATGGCAACGGTGCCCAGCTTAAGACACCCCTGGGGAGGCTCTTACTCCAAATCATGCCTAGGACATGTGCTATCTACTAGTACAGTATAAAATCACCCGTGCAATACCTCATGGACGAATAACTGGTTAATGCATGTTGAAACCTGTTTGTGGCGCACGTGGTGCTCATAATTGATTCTGTTTAACTGAGATGTGGAATGGCAAATAGCCAGTTCTGAATTTAGTTCTATTATCAGATACAATGTGACAGCAGGAGTCCCCCCAGATCTGGCAACCTTTGGAGGGCTGCTCCTTGAGACTGTCCTTTAATGTAAACCATGAATTCTGTAAGGCAGATTTTTGAGAAAGAATCACTGCCCTGTGATGCTTTAACTATCAACCCCCTTAAGAAAGATTTCTCTGTGCTGTAACATGTTATTCTTTGCATAGTGCAGCAGAGCCAAGTGCTTTATAAATGGCGTGTTTCATGACCTACTTGAAAAGTAAACCATCCCACATCTGGCAGGGAGAAGCTGAGGGGGGCTGGTATCATTGAATCATCAGAGCAGCTTAGCCCTCTGCCAAAAGCTGCAGCCGATGCTACTTGGAGAAATACTAGGGAAGGGCTTTTTATGAATTTGATTCCATGCAGCAGCTTATCTTTTATTTTCTATATTTCCTTTGTAGCTCTGTAAAAATTCTTCACAGAAGGGAAAAAATAACTCTGTTAGCATTTTTACTGAGGCACAGAAGTCAGACAAGGAAGAGAAAAACACATTTGTTAACCAGAAGTATAGAAGCTAAAAGCAAAAGATTGCAAAATAGTAATTATCAGGAAGCTTCATTAATGTCAGTTCTAAGAAGTTTACAAGAGTGCCTTCAATTTGGATTCAAACTGTTTACTCAAAGGTCTACATGAGTAAAAATCTGTGAATAAACCAATAACCATGAACTTTTGATATATGTGTATGTATGTGTGTGTGTAAGTATATCCCACATACCTTACAGGACAGTCCTTTGAATGCAGAGTCAGGGGTAAGATTTTTGACACAAATATGCTTTTAAGAGTGGCATGGACATATATACACTACCAAACGTAAAATAGATAGCTAGTGGGAAGCAGCCGCATAGCACAGGGAGATCAGCTAGGTGGTTTGTGACCACCTAGAGGGGTGGGATAGGGAGGGTGGGAGGGAGGGAGACGCAAGAGGGAAGAGATATGGGAACATATGAATATGTATAACTGATTCACTTTGTTATAAAGGAGAAACTAACACACCATTGTAAAGCAATTATACTCCAATAAAGATGTAAAAAAAAAAAAAAAAAAAGAGTAGGTCAAGAGTAGAGGGTACCATGAATAGTACGTCTGCTTTCTATCATTCCCAATCCTTTAACTGAGCAACTAATAATCAGCACTGATTATGAAATATTCAAAAGTGTTAGGACATTACAGAGACTCAGACTCCAACTGGGCATATTTAAATACTTTTAAAAACAATCTGTGCATAAAACAGATCCAAACTTGGATCTTCCTTTTCTTCTGCTTAAGAAATAAATTGTATGCTGTATTTCATTTTTTCTTGCAAAAAAAAGAAAAAGAAAAAAAGAAGAGGGTATCAGCTAACTTCTCCTGGTCTCTGACGGAGATTTGTGAAGCACTAATACGTAAAGAACAGGTACTGTGAATCACAGTTCAATTTTCTGTGCATTTCAGCTTCACATAAACACACTGAAGTAAGATGTAATTTGTAGATGAGAAAAGTGGGAAGGGAATTTCCTCGCAGGACACCCAGCCAGGATTGGAACTCGGCTCTGAACCCGAAGCCCAGGGTCATGTAACACATCTTGCTCCCTCTGTCGTTGGGGATATTCCCCCGTCTTTCCCAGGAGAGGGCTGCCTAACCTGGAAGAGCCTTCCCATCCTTTCAGCCAATGTACTGATCACAGAGACGGATTCGCCAAGAGGTAACAGACAGTATGGGTGGAGGAGGTCACTGAGACAAGAGGACAAGTGAAACCCCAGTCACCTCCGGACTACGATCCTGGTCCTCTTCCCCCATTTGGGTGTGTGATTCTGCTCAGTGATCGGACTGCATGACCCCTGGGGGTGGAGCTTTGGAATCAGAGTTTTTCTACATGTCCCCAGCTTACTGCACGGCCTGCCAGGGGTGGGAATGATTTGCTGTTTTCATATCATGTTCATAATGTGTCCACGCCGAGCTATGTCAGCAGCACCCAACAGGTATGTAATGATTACGTCCAGAGCTGGAGTGATGCGCGCACGGGGCCAGACACTGAATCACAGCCTCACAAGGCTTGCTGATGGGGGAAGGGGCGAGAGTTCTGGAGGAAACAAGGAAGCTCTGCCCAAGTCCTGGTCCTCACGTGGGCTGTCTCTGGGGTCCCGGCCAAGCCCCCGCAATGCTGAGCAGAGATTCCGCTTCCTCGCCATGCTATCGCGTGACTTCTCAGCAGAATCGTGTGCGAGAAAGCATTCTGTAAGTGACCTGAGGAATCTGTCAATCAAATCCCTGCAGGGCACACCGGTACCTCAGTGTATGTTTTCCTGACGCTTACGGTGCACAAGCTACTCATGGGCGCACGTTTTGGTCCCCTGTGACTTTAGAGGTTATTTTCTGTTCGTAATTGCTAAATAATTATTAATTGTTTAGTTTAATAATTCACATTTATGTTACATTAATAAAGTGTGTGTGTGTGTGTGTGCGTGTGTGTGTGTGTGTTTATTTGGGGCATCCTGTATTCAGGTCGTTTTCAGCTTAAAAGAATTCATTTAAATAAAATTGTTTTCGGCCCATATATGTTTCAAAGGGCTACCAAGCCCTTTATTTACCGACAATTATCTGTGTAAGCCTAAACAGCTGTCCTTTATGGAAACATCCGACATCAGCCCTAAACTCTGAATTCTCATGCTCTGAACTGCAGTGGGGATGAGGACCTTTCTTTAGGATCATCCGCTTTAAGATGAGCACAGGGTATTTCGGTAACTTCAGTGCCCGAGGGGACATTAACATGTGAGCACAGTCTCAGGCAGACACCCAGGGGAGCTCTCATGAATGCACAGCTGCCAATACTGGTTTTCAAGTAGAGCAGCATTTCCAGGGGAAGCAGCAACGGTGAGAGCGTGGTGACAAAGCTACACGTGCCAGGGAAGGTCTCAGACACACCGGAGACTGAATCAGAGGATGCTGCACTTGCTGACGGAGGGGGGAAATGGCATGCCCCAGGGAGAAAATGGAAGCGTGAGATCAAGGGGTAAGGACCCCAGAGCCCAAGTCTCCTCAGCCTTCTGTACACGTGACGGCGGGTGTTAGCCTCACCAGCCACTTGCAAGTCCCCGGAGGAGGAAGGAGAGGTCGGGAAGGGAAGCTTATGCACAGGATCCCGGCCAGGATGCCAGTCCACGCCCTGAGTGTCGACACAAGCTCTGCATGGGCATGAAATAGTTCTCAAGCATTATTTCATATGGAGCTGCAAGGCTGAACCCTACATACAGCAGATGCGAACACAAATGTGACCCTGAATGCATACGAGTGAAGTTGCCATAAGCCATTTGTTTGACGTGAATATAAGCATCACATTGAATGCAGCGGCCTTACATCACCACCTTGTGCGAATGTGCTAACGGAAGATGCTCCTAGTCTGTGTTCTTACAGAATCAGCCTCTGATACCTCTGTGCCCATCCATTACATCACATGCTCCAAAGAGTACGTGTGTACGACGGGTGTTTGCTGCCAGCTTGCCCACGTGTGTCATCTCGTCTGGCCGTTTCTTCCCATCAGCACGGGAAGAAATACCCAAGCGGCTCTCAGGATCCAGGAGCATTTCAGGCACATGTTTTTAGGTAACTGTGCACCTCACTTCTCTCATTAATGAGCTGAGCAATAAGTCAACATAAGTCTTCCCCCCAAGGATTGATTCTTGTGTCTACGCTGAACGCCACAAAAACAACCTGGGTTCTTGTGATAAAAAAGGAAAGCATCTGGCTCTGTGACATGATTTATTTACTTTAATAAATATTTTTAAAGTGATGGGGAAATGTTGCTGTACTCTGAGCCGTTTTAACCATCTTCGAGTTTCACTTAATAACTCCCTCTGGCCATCACAGGATGTATTAATAATTCTGGTGGCCAGGCAGGGTCTGTCGGTTGAGGGCAGGGCGAGATAAGTGCCGGAAATTCAGTAGGTGTTTGTTCAAAACATGTCATCATGAGATTGAAGTTAAATGGGGGGCACAGCAAGGACACACGTTCCCTTATTGTGACAGAAATGAACACCTCATGCAATCATCATGCAATAATGTGCCACAGTAAAATGGTATTACAACTAAATTCCCCTTCACGAGCAACCTGTTGCATTTTTCAGGAAAAAAAATAGGGCTTCCCTGGTGGCGCAGTGGTTGAGAGTCCGCCTGCTGATGCAGGGGACACAGGTTCGTGCCCCGGTCCGGGAAGATCCCACATGCCGCGGAGCGGCTGGGCCCGTGAGCCACGGCCGCTGAGCCTGCACGTTCGGAGCCTGTGCTCCGTAATGGGAGAAGCCACAGCAGTGAGAGGCCCGTGTACCAAAAAAAAAGACAAAATAGCATTAAGATATTTTTTCCTTCATATCCCACGTGTATAATAAAAATATCAAAATAGTTTGAAATACATTGCTATCAAAGATGATAATGATAGCAACGTGGCGGGGGTGGGGGGAATCTACATTCTAAAAATTCTCCTAAACTCTTATTAACACTTGGGGAAGGAAAAGTTTAAAAAAGGAGGGTTTCAATTGCTCAAATGCACAGTTATATTTTTACTCTGAGTAAACTCATTTTTTCACACTGGGCATAAATATTATAAAGTGTAGACTGGCACCTATATGCCCTACACCACAGTACAAATTAGCTAAATGTAGTATATATGAGTTACAGAATTTTTTTCCATTTTTTGCTTATCTCTAGAAATCTTCCAGATAAACAATTCTGCCTTAGAAGAATCTTTTGTTCTCAAAATAGAGTACAGGATGTTATAATTACGTAGAAGACAAAAGAGTGGAATATTTCACGGATCTAGCCTGAGTGTCTTTGAGACTTTTCACAGTACAATGTCTTCGAAGGCTCTGGATGCCTTGCACTAAGATAATGCATACTTCACGTTCCCTCACATACAAAGCTACCACGGAAAAAAAACTTTTGTTCCATACCTGAAGATGAACTGCCTATGTTTAAAAAAAGACAAAACCAAAAAACCCCACTGATACTCTCTTTCTAAGGAACACACACACACACACACACACACATATATTTTTTTTTATGTGAACTGCTATGAATACATATGGCTGGCAGTTTAGAAGGGTGGGCTGTGAACTTTTCACACCATCAAGTTAAGACATATAGTATATTAGGCAACCGGATAGAACATGACGGGGAAGTTTCAGACTTTCATCTACAAGTCCAAAGAGTGAAATTAATCTGTAAACATATTTCCATTACAATGAAACAAGGGCCTGATTTAACTTAAAGCTTTCTATCAAATGACAAAGTCCATCATTGTTCTTCAATATTATATTTTAAAAATAATTTCTACAAGTTCTCTTTGAATCTTTTAAAATGGTTGGATTTAAGTATCATGGTATTTTAGGACTCTGAGACTATCAAATCTTGACATAAATTGCTGGAAAGAGAGACAGAGAGAGCACAAGAAAGATAAGAAAAGGAAAAATAAGTCCACTGAACTGAAATATGTATAACAAATATTAAACCAAAGGAACTTTAAAATTTGGGGGTAGTTAGAATTATATATCTATGTTAGCATACACACACACATATATATATGTATATATAATCATGTCATATAAACATACAAATATAATATATACATAAGTGTAATATACATATGATGTATGTGTATATACTATATAGATCTTATATATGATGTATACATATATAATCATATACCCATGACACTATATATATTTATATAATACAATATAAACCTATGATATGTCTCAGTGGTTCCACTGTGTACAGAGTATTATTTCACTAATTCAGCACTTTCAGGGACCATAAACTGAGAAAAGTAGTCTGAGTTCACCCATTTAATGAGTTTCTTTTTAACAAGATCCCAAATTTATGAAAACTAAGTTGGCCTCATTATGTAACTCATCACTACAGAGAGTATTGTTTCCACTTGGGAAAGGCGAAAGCACAAAGATTAACAGACAAAAAAAAAGCCTCTGTGGAATCTTCTCCTTAACACTGGGTCCCTCTCAGGAGTTTCTTTCATTTTTTTCAAATCTCACTGATATTCCAGGAATATCTTGAAAAGGAAGTTCAGACGTAAGCTCTCATAACAGTAACTAGTGACTCAGGTGTGGGGTGGGCCTTATGAATAGCTATCTGGTTATTCACAGAGAAGTTCTTGGATTGGAATTTTCCCCTAAGTTTGCTAAAAGCAAGAGGGTTTCCCTTCTACGCAGTCATATTAATAACAAAACCCAAGAGCTCCACACATTTATTCAGATAAACAAATGTAAGCACCAGGGAGGAAAATTTTCATCATTTATCTCATCATTCCAACAAAAGAATTCTTATCACCTGCATTATTACACATTCATGACCTAACAAATATGGCTCTTTAATAAGAGTGCCAAAATGGGGATCTTTCAATACAGAATAATAATTATTCTGTATTTGGGATCTTAAATTCTTATATGTGCAAGAACGTCTAAAGTTTCACATCACAAACTATGTGATTAAGAACAAAAAATTCCAGGCAAAATGAAATCCAGCAGAAATAACTTCTCCAAATTTAACTCATCCACACCTTACCTGTAATATATTTTAGTGAGACCAGTTATGGTTTTCACACCTCAATCTCCTTTTCTAGACCCAATCCTGTTTCAATTTAAAGATACTGATGAAAGAAACTGAAGAGGACACAAACAAATGGAAAGGTATACCATGCTCATGAATTGGAAGAATCAGTATTGTTAAAATGACTATTGTACCAAAGGCAATCTACAGATTCAGTGCAATCCCTATCAAAATGCCAATGGCGCTTGTCATAGATGTAGAACAAATAATTCTAAAATTTACATGGAAACATAAAAGATCCCCAAATAGTCAAAACAATCTTGAGAAAGGAGAACATAGCTGGAGGCATCACATGCCCTGATTTCAAACTATGCTAAAAAGCTACAGTAATGAAAACAATATGATACTGGCACAAAAACACATAAACAGATTAATGGAACAGAACAGAGAGCCCAGAAATGAACCCAAACTTATACAATCAATTAGTCTATGATAAAGGAGGCAAGAATATACAATGGAGAAAAGACAATCTCTTTAATAAATAGTGTTGGGAAAACCGGACAGCTACATGTAAAAGAATCAAACTGGACAATGTTCTCACACTGTACACAAAAATAAACTCTCGAAATGGATTAAAGTCTTAAGTGTAAGACCTGAAACCACAAAACTTCTAGAAGAAAACACAGGCAGTAAGGTCTTTGACCTCAGTCTCAGCAATATTTTTTTCTATGTCTCCTCAGGCAAAGGAAATAAAAGCAAAAATAAACAAATGGGACTACATCAAACTAAAAAGTTTTTTTTTTTTGCACAAGGAAGGAAACTATCAACAAAACAAAAAGGCCACCTATGAGATGGGAGAAGATATTTGCAAACGATATATCCAAGAAGGGGTTAATATCCAAAATATACCAAAAAAAAAAAAAAAACCCATACAACTAAACCTCAAAAAAACAAACAATCCAATTTTAAAATGGGCATAGAATCTGAATAGACTTTTTTCCAAAGAAGACATACAGAAGGACAACAAGCATGTGAAAAGATGCTCAACATCATTAATCATCAGGGAAATGCAAATCAAAACCACAGTGATACCACGTCACATCTGTCAGAATGGCTATCATCAAAAAGACCACAAATCACAAAAGTTGGAAGGATGTGGAGAAAAGGGAACCCTCCTACACTGTTGGTGGGAATGTAAATTGGTGCAGCCACTATGGAAAACAGTACAGAGGTCCCTCAAGAAAACAGAAATAAAACTACCATACGATCCACCAATTACAATTCTGGGTATTTTTCTAAAGAAAACAAAACACTAATTTGAAAAGATATATGCATTCCTATGTTCACTGCAGTGTTATTTACAATAGTTGAGATATGAAAATAACCTAAGCGTCCATCAACAGATAAATGGATAAAGAAGATGTGATACATAACTATTAGTAGTATTTCCTTATATATGTATATAAAATGGAATATTAGCCATAAAAAGATGAAATTTTGCCACTTGCGACAACTTGGATGAACCTACAGGGTATTACGCTAAATGAAATACGTCAGACAGAGAAAGACAAATAGTGTATGATTTCACTTAAATGGGGAATCTAAAACAATCAAAACAAATGAACAAACATAAAACAGAAACAGGCATATAAAGAGAACAAACAAATGGTTGCCAGGGTTGGGGAAGGAGGTGAGGGAAATAGGTGAGCGAGATCAAGAGGTACAAACTTCCACTTATAAAATAAACAAGTCACAGGGATGAAATGTATAGCATTGGGAAATACAGTCCATTATAATGTAATATCTTTGTATGGTGACCCATGGTAACGAGACTTATTGCGGTGCATTTTGTAATGTATAGGAACATTGAATCACTATGTTGCACACCTGGAAAAAACATAAGTGTTGGGTCAATTATACTTCAATTATAAATAAATAAATAAATGAATGAATGAATGAATGAATGAATGTATGTATGTATGTATGTAGGCACTGAGAGGAAATGCATGAAAATGCTAATGGTAGCTATCTCTGGGCAGTGGGCATTATGGGTAATTGTTATCTTCTACTTTATGCTTTTATGTATTTCCAGTTGTCTGCAGTGAACATGTTTTGCATGTAAAATTAGAAAGAAAGCAATAACTGCCATTAAAAATGAAAGAAAAAGATACCAGTAAGATGAAATCAAATGTATTTGAAATTTCTACCTTATTATTATTTTAATAGAATTAATCAAGAGTGTCTTAAGTCAAATCCTTTTTGAGTGCCTTTTTTTTTCTGACTTGTTACAAGACCAAAGAACATGATTAAGAAACATATTCTTGGCAGTAGAAAATATTGCAGATAAAAAGGATCGTGAGATTTATTTACTTCATGGTGATGATTATGATCAATTCGTACAAAATGAATGACTTTTGTGAATTTTTATTTAACAAAGCATTTATGGTTCTTCTTTTTTTCTTTTTTCGGCTGTGCCCTATGGCTTGCAGGATCTTGGCTCCTCGACCAAGGATCAAACCCGTGCCCCCTGCGGTGAAAGCGCGGAGTCCTAACCACTGGACTGCCAGGGAATTCCCTATATATGGTTCTAAATAGCTGTAGATTTTGGGTTTCAAACGAAAACAGAGAAAAGGGAATATTGCTTATTTTAGGGCTAAGGTTCCTAATAGGTAGGGTCAGTCCTTCTCCAGTGGATTTCCATGTTGCGTGACAACCTGTACTCTTGCCAGGAAACAACTTGGGGAGAAGGTGACTGGAAATAGAAATGAAACGTGTCTGTAACTTCTGTATACGTATTGGATAAATATACAAGTGTGAGCTCTGAAACAATTATCTAAGGCTGTCCACATCACTTGGAGTATGTTTCACTCCATCTTTAGGATCTGGTCACCTTAAAAATGGAGAGCGTTCTAGACTATTCCATACTAGTTGACTAACCACTGTAATTTCTTCTATTCCTAAACCTTAATGTTTTTTCTTAGCTGTCTTTGCAAGTCCAAATCCTGACTGTGTCCCTGTGTTACACACCAGGAGCCTGAAATTGCATGAGAAATAGTCACAGTAATGACGTTCAAATATTAAATTGACCTGTCAGGACTCAGTGACACCATGAAATGAGTCTAGTAATTTGGACCCTCTCCCTCCCTGGGATATTGTAATGCCATAAAAGACTCCTAATTCCAACATATAATAGGTATACTGTCTTTTAAACAACTTCCATCCTTCTGCAATAGATACATGGGATAATAATTTCTGTTTAGCAGAGAGTTAAGTACGTAGTACTACATAAAAGAAAGCACTCATTAAACTCCATTACAAACCCACTCGTATGTGAATGAACTCTGCCTGCTGTTACAGACTGAGCAGGCCTGGTTTCTTACACAATTAGCACGTCTCAAAACACACAAACCAGGGAGCCTAAAGTGCCACTGATGACACATCTAAAACAGAGGTGTAAATAACCTCTCATTTCAACCAGCTTTTGCCAAGGAACATACTTAATTAACTAAGAAGGATTTGTGAAGATAGGAAATACATAATCAGACTTTCATGACTTTTCTTGAGACCAACATGATCTAACTAGTTTCTTCACATTTAGTGAGTCTAATATTCTTTAGTCAGTTTGTCAGAGAAATCAATTAGCCACCAAAAAGCTAAGAGGAGGAAAAAAAAGAAAAAAACACTGTGAGCTAAGAAGCCACGCTGACATGTTATAATGAAAGACTAATTCAAATCTATTATGATGTTTCATTGTTGAAAAATAAGAAAGTTTTAAATGTCTGACTTATAAATGTCTGAATGCATTACTTGTCTAGCTGTAATCATCAATATTATAAATACATTAATCAAAATGTTCTATATATTACAAACACTAAGTTGGTAGAATATCTATGTCAAAGAGGTAACCAATTAAAAAAAATGAATTTTGTGCTCTATTAAAACCTTCAAATTAACAGTATGCTTACTTGGAACCTAATTTGATTGGCCAAATTTCTCTAGGTCTTCCTAAATCCCCTACACTATCAATCATCATGTGTTCTAAGAATCATTCTCTAACCAGTCACTCATTTTTGAGAAAAATTTATCCGAGAATCCATCTGCCAAAGGGCTTCTTATAATGACTTAATATTATTATTGTTATCATTGTTTAAATTATTTGCAACTAGAAGGAGAGTTGGGAAGTTGCTAGTGGTTCTGAGTACTTAAACATGAGTAAGCACTGGTTATATGGTTATTCTGTTTCACATTTTTTGTGCCCGATGGGTATGAGAAAGCTCGGTGGACAGATTCATGGTCTTGCTCAGTGGACAGCAGTGCTGACCCTTTTCTTCAGATGCTTGTCCCCAAGAATGTTGACTCATCCTGACACTTACTCATGTTCATTTGTGAATTTTCCCCACATAGATAAATCAATTTTCATGAAAGAAGTCCATAGGCTAGCTTACCCATAGCCAATGGAGTCTATAGATTATTAGCTTATGCATATCCAGTGAAGTCTACGGACTAGCTTACCCATACCTAGTGGAGTTTATGAACTAGCTTACCCATACCTAGTTAACTCCATAGACTAGCTCACCCATGCCCAACGGAGTCTACAAACCAGCTTACTTATATCCAGTGAAGTCCATAGCCTAGCTTACCCATACCCAATGGAGAATATAAACTACCTTACTCATACCCAGTAAAGTCTATGGACTAGCTTACCCATACCCAATTAAGTCCATAGACTAGCTTACCCATACCCAGTAAAGTCTACAGACTAGCTTACTCATACCCAATATAGTTTGTAGACTAGTTTACCCATACCCAAAGTGTTGATCAAACAGTCATTGCTCTCAGGCATCCAGTTACTTAAGGAAACTCTTTCTATGTGACAAGTAATTTGACTAAAAGCAGAAAGATTTCCATCACACTGTTAGATTAACACAACACACATAGGTCACCCTAAGACCCTGTTCTCCTAAGTCTTTTGTGTGTTTCATGCAATAATGGTTACATTGCTTTCATTATTTTCTTTTTATTTATTACTTAACAAATATTAATGAATTTCTTCTGTATCAGGAATATGCTTAGTACTGGTGATGATGAAGTGAATAAGTGATACCTAATCTGTGTCTGCCAAGACTTGATTAATATCTGGGAAAACTGTGAATTAATAATAAAATAAGAGTAATAACCTGAAGAATAATGATAAGAGTACTTATTGAATGTTTCTTAAGTGGTAGACACCACGAGAAATACAATTATGAATAACTGTAATTATTGAATTATGAATTCATAATTATTCATAATTTTCATAATACAATTATGAAAATTACTCCAATATTTTTGGAAAACCGAATATAAATTGTAACCATGTTAATCCATGCTCTTTCTGAAAGAGCATTATATTTATTAATACAATTCCTATATTTAATATATTTTCATGTTTTTCTTACTTCTGCTTCCTGGTGACTTTCACCCATGAGATCTACATCTGGCCCCTGGAATCCAAAAGGGGGAGTTGACTCCCTCCACCATGTGACTTTCAAATATTTCAACAGCAACATAGTGTCTTTTCTCTAAAAGAAGTAGACTCATAGATCTAGAGGACAAAGTAGTGGTTCCCAGTGGGGAGAGGGAAGGGGGGAGGGGCAAGATAGCAGCTCAACATCAAAAAAGCAAACAACCCAATCAAAAAATGGGCAGAAGATCTAAATAGACATTTCACCAAAGAAGACATACAGATGGCCAAGAAGCACATGAAAAGCTGCTCAACATCACTAATTATTAGAGAAATGCAAATCAAAACTACAATGAGGTACCACCTCACACGAGTCAGAATGGCCATCATCAAAAAATCTACAAACAATAAATGCTGGAGAGGGAGTGGAGAAAAGGGAACCCTCTTGCACTGTTGGTGGGAATGTAAATTGATACAGCCACTATGGAGACCAGTATGGAGGTTCCTTAAAAAACTACAAATAGAACTACCATATGACCCAGCAATCCCACTACTGGGCATATACCCTGAGAAAACCATAATTCAAAAAGACACATGCACCCCAATGTTCACTGCAGCACTATTTACAATAGCCAGGTCATGGAAGCAACCTAAATGCCCACTGACAGACGAATGGATAAAGAAGATGTGGTACATATATATGATGGAGTATTACTCAGCCATAAAAAGGAACGAAACTGAGTCATTTGTAGAGACATGGATGGATCTAGATACTGTCATACAGAGTGAAGTAAGTCTGAAAGAGAAAAACAAATATCGTATATTAACACATATATGTGGAATCTAGAAAAATGGTACAGATGAACCAGTCTGCAAAACATAAATAGAGACACGGGTGTAGAGAACAGATGTATGGACACCAAGGGGGAAAAGCAGAGGGTGAGGGGTGGTGATGGGATGAATTGGGAGATTGGGATTGACATGGATACACTGATGTGTATAAAATAGATAATGAATAAGAATCTGCTTTGTAGCACGGGGAACTCCACTGTACAGCAGCAACTAACACAACACTGTAAAACAACTATACCCCAATTTAAAACTTTTTTCGAAAAAAAAAGAAAGAGAAAAACAAATATCGTACATTAACTCATATGTGGAACTAGAAAAATGGTACCGATGAGCTGATTTGCATGACAGGAATAGAGACGCAGACGCAGAGAATGGATATGTGAACACAGCGGGGGAAGGGGAGAGTGGCACGAATAGGGAGATTAGGTTGGACATATATACACTACCACGCGTAAAACAGATAGCTAGTGGGCACCTGCTGCATAGCACAGGGAGCTCAGCTCGGTGCTCTGTGGTGACCTAGATGGGTGGGACGGGGTGTGGGAGGGGGGTCCAAAAGGGAGGGTATATGTGTACATATATAGCTGATTCACTTTGTTGTACAACAGAAACTAACACAACATTGTAAAGCAACTATACCCCAATAAAAAACAAATTTATTGACTGGACACAGATTAAGAAGTGCCAAAACCATGGTGTGTTGATAGAAAAGACACAGAAGGACTCAAGTAGATACTCAGTTAATATATGGTGAAAACAAAGTATTGGCTAGAAAAAAAATAGGATTATGAGTGCTCTGGATATTCTCTTTTAAAGCTGGTGATTTGGAACCTCCCTTCAGTACTTTTAATATCTGTCTGTAAATCCAAGTTAAGGCAGTGATTGGAAGAGGGTTTCCTCTGTCATCTGGCAGATGACCAGTGAGGCCTCTTCGTTAAGACTTATGGACCTGCCAGGCACTGATTCATTGCTCTGTTACATTCTGCTAGATCTTTGGAAATTAACCCTACAGAGAATGAAAAGAGACATTCACGTCTTCACCACATGCACTGAAAAGTTCTCTTCAGTTGTTGCGTTGCCTCTGCAGGATGCGGGGGTGAGGATGATGAAGAGGCATCTCTTGCCTTCATATGGCTTAAATCATCGGTCACAGAAGTGGTTCACTAGCCATTTCCCGTATGTACTGGAAGGTTTGTTTGGTCCTCAGTGTTCTGGGCTGTGCACTCAGAGCCACAGAAGCACGTGGGCACATGCAGAGCTGGCTAACTGAGATGCTGGGTGGATGTCCATCAAGCTGGAGACCTAGGAGTATATGGCATGACCCAAGTTACATCCCTCCAGGGCAAGATGCTCTTTTTATAAGGTCCCAGCGAGTCACTGTAGCTCAGGACATCTATTTCCATCCAGTATCCACTGAGTTAGTCTGAAATCCTAAAAGAGTAATTGCCCCGTTAGCTTTCCAACAGCCTTCCCAGCTCGGGTCAGTCTGTACTGCATCCCACCTCCTTTTGGATCCATAATGTATGAGGGATCTGGTCAGAACTTTGAGGCGACCAGTATAGTCTCGTGTGCCTCATTAGAACGACTATCAGGGAATCGAATAAATTTCTACCACTATGATCCATGGATTATGGTGATGGGAAGCATTCTCAGATCATTTTCAAACACCCTAAGGAAGAAAAGGGATTAGTTGGAGTGTCCATAAACTCAAAACGGAAGCAAATTTCAGAGTTGTGCTTTGTTTCTAACAGAGAGACCCGAGTAAGTATTTTCTTTTTTAGTCAAGGTATTGTGTTAGTTCTATTTCATCAGCATATTTCCAACCCACTAATATAGGGCCGTTTAATACCATCTTGCTTATGTCAGACACCTGTGCACATTTTCCTCTCACCTTTTAGTAGAACAAAGATTCAAAAATGCCGAGGTCTATTACAGCAATTTTAAGGGCGCAAACGGTAACTGATATTTTACTGAAATGCTTTGTTTGGAGTCTGAGATTCATTGTTCAGCTTTCTCTGTCAGAGACAATGAAATAACACCTGTTTTGTTTTCAGGGGGAAAAAAAAGCGTTCTGTTTCTGTGAAATAATTTCCAATTTAGTTTGTGGCTCTCCTTTAAATGTCAAGAAGAAGAAAGATTGGGAGACAATACACCATAATGTTGATGCTCTGAAAAAAGAGATTTCTAGGTTTTTTTCTTCTTGTTTTCACTTTTCTACATTTTCTGCATTTCTCCTAATAGATAATTATTTTTATCATTGTGATTATTTACCATATACCAAAGTTGGTGATGCCATAGTTCCTAAAGTCTTCGTGGGATTCCAAAAATCATTAATGATTTGGGAGCATCACTAACTTTGTCTGCTGGGTCCGTTCTAATTTGTATGATTAATAACCTACCTGAGCATTGCTCTGGATGATCTCTTTTCTCCAGATGTGTCCACATCTGGTTTCCAATGAGACACCCCAATCCTTGCCGTGCTTCTTCTAAACCCTTGGGCCTGGGTCCCTTAGGATGAAATTTTTTGAAAAAAAATCTGCCCCATTTTCAGAGAGAGGCAACTCTCTATATCACAAATATTGTGATTCATTCCTTTTCTGCACAGCTCATCAGAATTCTACACTAATTTTGTTCCAAATAAATTGTTGATCCTGAATTTTCAGGTTCATAGGAGCAGCAAGCCATCTTAATAATAATAACTACAATTTATTGAACAGTTAAACATCTGCCAGGTACTCTGCTAAGCATTCTGAATACGCCGTTTGATTCAATTCTCAAAGCAACACTCTTATGGAAGCAACAGTAATAGCCTGATTTTTTTTTTTATGAGAAAGCTGATGCTTAGAGAATTTAAGAATCTTATCCACCTTCTCCGAACCAATTAATGATCATGCTAGGATTTGAACACAGGGCTCCTTTGCTGCAGAGCAAGGCAGGACACACTGCCATGGGATTCGACAGCCGATGTCCATTTTATTGCTTTATCTTTCGGGCAAGACTGTAAGTTCCATAAATGCAGGTTCTCTATCGGCTTTGATTATGCAGCCAATTTCCTGGTGTTCTTAAGGATATTTGAAGATACCTTGAAGATTTCCCCCCGTTATTAGTTGATTTCCGCCACAGGACACCAGGATGCAGTAGTACCAGCATGCCTCCAAAGTGATAACCTCTAAACCCACTTTTCACCTCAGTGACACAGCTGTTAACCTCATAATGGTGTGAAACGATGGAACTCTCCCCTCTTGTAGTAACATAATTGTTATAATTATTAACATATTATGTTAATATATGAGGGATGGAGGATGTTATATTAACTCAAAATAACTTAAATTTATTAACTTAACCAAAAGATGGACTGACCGCATGCCCTCGTACATGGCAAAAAGTAAGATGCACATACTCTATTCTAGGGGGGGTGATTTCAGTGTATTGCCAATCAAACAAGGGCATGCTGAAGAAAAGATCACTTATCTAGTACCACCATAAAGCCGCATAACAAACATCCCTTAGCTCAGCGGCTTAAAGTACACTTATTTAGCTAATAAGGCAGAAGCGTGGATCTTTAGATTGTGTTCAGTTGGGTTCTTTGCTGTCTATGGACTTCACTCACAGGGTCGGTCTAGGTCTGGTTGTCAGCTGAGAAATGTCACCATAGATGTCGTATTTCCAACAAGCTTGCTCAGGCACGCTCTCAGGACTGGGGTTAGCAGTGGCAGCAAACCGAAAAGCACAAGTTCTTTCAAAACCTCTGCTTATATCACAAGTGTGGACACCCACTGGCTAAAGCATGTAAACAGGGGCAAACTTAGTACCAAGGGGTGCAGAACTCTCTCCCACCTTGTGCTAGAAGGAGCCACAAACTCCCATTGTGAAGGGTGTGTCTGCAGAAAAGGATGGCGGATCAGGGCGCTCATGCAATCTCCATACCTCAAGGAACCGTTGAATATGGTGCAAAATAACTGTTAGAAAGACCAGCTATGTAGACCCTACAAAATGTTGTTTAGAGCAGATGCTTCTCACAGTTTAATTCAACAGGAGTGTGGGCAAGCCAGGGCGGACCCCATACCTAATTCATCCTGGCAGTTGCCTTGGGACACTGTGATGCACAAAACTGGAACCACCAAAGCACGACGCAATTGCGCTTCTACATTTGTAATGATCCACGGGTAACCCACGCACAATACTATCTAAGCCAAAGTAGTACCTTCTTGCTCTAAGTCACAGAAATGAGAAGTCTCAAGTGAATAACTGCACACACTGTTGAACGGTTACCGTTTCATGAGATACATATTGATAAAAATCGGGTGTGTGGACAAAATTGGGATTGATTCTCTTTCTTGACAACCATGTAAGTAGAGCTCTTTCTTTCAATAATAAAACATCAACTCCATCACCTGCAGAATAATTCTATTAGAGGCATTAATTCAGGGACAAACTGGACAATGTGGAATTTAGTATACAACTTCCTACAAAAACACAACTGAAATTATGCATCTGTTGGAGAAAGTATTTTAAGTGGCATATTATCGCACATCACCTTTCTACTTTCTACGTGGTTCCTTTATCGAAATATGTCCTCAGAAATATTCACCCCTCTCACATTAGACTATCTCCCTTTGATTATTAAGCATCTGTTTTTAGGATGAGACATATAAAAACATTTTTTTTGTATTTTCTTTAACGTAGCTACTATATAAACTGCCCATGAGACAAATCCCTCTTGAAATCTGGCATCAGAAAGAGAAAATTTATCTGACAAACTTGTTTGCTTCCTTGATCAGACTTATAAAAAAAGATAATTTTGTGCCTTATCTTACTGCAAAAAGAACAGAGCAAATATGAGCACATAATGGCGGTTGCTACATCAACTGAGGTCTGAATTAACGCTGTTATCTTTGATCAGCCTTTGCCTACATTTATGTTGTAATGGACTCTTTGGGCATGTTTGGTGAGGGATACTATCTCACTTCCATAGAGATGCAGAATCATACGTTCGAAATGCAATGGCTCAAAACAGCCATTGTTTATTTTTCTCGAGATACTGTGGGGTGATCATCTGGGTGGGTCTCAAGAGGAGATGGCTCAACTCTGTGGCTTGTGGGATCTCTCTATCTTATTTCTGGGGCCTTGGTGGGGACAGGTAAAATAGCTCCGCCCCTTGTCCTTATGGTCTCGCTTCCTCCAGGAGGGTAGCTAGGGCTTGTTCACGTTATAACAGGGTCAAAGAGAGCAGAAGGGGAGGCTATGCAGCTTCGAGAAGTCCAGGCTTGGATTTTTTTTTTTTTTTTTTTTCTTTTTGCGGTATGCGGGCCTCTCACTGCTGTGGCCTCTCCCGCTGCGGAGCACAGGCTCCGGACGCGCAGGCCCAGCGGCCATGGCTCACGGGCCCAGCCGCTCCGCGGCATGTGGGATCTTCCCGGACCGGGGCACGAACCCGTGTCCCCTGCATCAGCAGGCGGACTCTCAACCACTGCGCCACCAGGGAGGCCCCAGGCTTGGATTTTTAACAACATCACGTTGTTGCATGCTGTTGGTGGAAGCAAACCATGAGGCCAGTCCCAATGGAAGGGGAGGGGAAAGAGCTTCCATCTCTTGGGAAATGCCAACAATGTGTGACCATGTCTTCAATCTACCACAGCTAGAGATAAAGTCTAAGTGATTCACCCCTACAGGCAATCACTGGTACAAACCCACACACTTTTCTTGTAATAAAATGTTACGATTTCTACTTAAGGAAATGAAAATCCAAACCCAGTCGGTGGCGCATCAAATATAAATAAAAGTAATTCATGTATATTTCAAGTGCATACAAGATTGATCAATTAAGGAAACATCAGAAATTTCAGAGTATAGATAAATTATAGAGTCAGTGAAACAGCAGTTAATTGCATATACTGACACAGCTTATGACATCCTCTCAAAATACTTACAGGAGTGAATTGAATTATAGCTTTCCTAGCATTTAAAACAAGTTGTGATCTTGTTTTCCCTTATACTTTATCTTTCCATTAATGTTATACAGATGTTACAATAAATATGGGGTTGTGTATGTGTGTCTGTTTCCAAGTCATCTACAAGATGTAGCATGACATTATCTAAGAAAACATTAAAAATATCAGACAAAGAACTACCTCAAAGTCATCTTTTTCTTCTTCTTCTTCCCAGCAGCTACCTGCCTAGGGAAAAATAGTCAGGTCTAGAAATAGACAAAAATTTAAATTAAACTTGGTCACCGGAATTTAAAGAAAGGAGAAATATTTTATGGATTTGCTTCTTATTAAGTATGCATTTCCAGAATCTCTTAAATTTTTCACTGAATGATAAAACCAATGTCCGTTTCCATCATCTCAGTTTTTCACCATCATCTCAAAGATAAGTAAGAGAGCACAAAGGCAACATTTTAAAGCAGAAATTTCTCCCCATCTCTCTTTCCCCTCGCTCCGATTCTACCCCCGAATGGATATAATTGGGGCTTTTCATCTGAAGTGATGCCCGTATCTTAGCACAAGAAGTGCAAAGACATCAGAGCTATCTTGACAGCGAGACCTTTTTGCAAAATGGGAGCAAATGAAATGCACTCTCCAACGGCTTTGATGGGAGTTGGAGTTCAGCCGGGAGTGCTGAGTTCAAGTACTTGGGTGCTTTGCTCAGACCCAAAAGGCAGAAGGGACTGTTCTACAAGGCTCATTATAGGGCCGCTGCCACAGAGCCATCTCCGTAATCTCTATGATTTTCTGCCTCGCGTTGTGAGCGGGCACACCTAAGAACAGCTATCATGGAGTCCACCTCCTCTGTCCTTTTGCAGGTGATGCGTTATTTCACCAGGAACTCAGGGCTGCCATTACTGTCATAAAAGGAGCCCACCCATGTGACAGCTGAGAGTTGGAATCTGATCCCCGTGGAGGTTTCACGAGGAAATACAGGGCTTCCTGGAGGATCTACACATGGCATGCTCTTCCTTCCATGGGACTGAGATAGAAGAATACCCAGTGGAGAACTCCTCATCGTGCTGGTATGAGACTTCCTTTGAGAAATACTCGTGGCTAGCCTGTGTGCTAGGGACCAGGGGGCTGGCACAGATATCAAGGTCTTATCCCGGCCACCTAGGGCACTAGCTATTCTAAGTGTCTAGTCTACTGTCAAAGGTCCGAGTTACCTTACCGATTGTTCTACTGCTGATGCTGAATCTGAGCAGGACCCTATGAGGCCTCCTCAGAATAGGCCCCCACCCATCTCTGCCTGCCTTTGTCTGTAGAAAAACTTCAGTCAAAGAAGGGATAGATTGGGAGTTTGGGATTGACATGCACACACTGCTATCTTTAAGATGGATAAGGAACAAGGACCTACCGCATAGCACAGGGAACTCTGCTCAATATTACCTAACAACCTAAATGGGAAAATAATACGAAAAAGAAGAGACATATGTATATGTATTATATAACGGAATCATTTGGCTGTATACCTGCAAGTATCACAACATTGCTAATCAACTATACTCCAATATAAAATAATGAAAATAATTAATTAAAAACATAATACATTTAATCAGAGAAGTGAGAAAATGCAGAAAGAGAGGAGGACAGTCAAGCAAGACAAAATAATAACACTTTAGCCACTAAACAAAATCAATGACGTTGAGTTCTATCTCAAGGACTATAGATCATACTCTGAGCCATGTCCTTTGAGCTGTTTTGCAGCTACGGAGAGCCCCACCAGGTGGAAAGTGGGAGAACTTAACTGCATGCTGCCCACCAGCACACAGATCCCAGACCAGACGGAACCATTAGGTTGAGGATGCCGACTCCCGATGACCTCACCACCAACCAATCATTAGAGTGTCCGTAAGCTGACCACGCCCTGCTCCTTGAACACTATAAGACTCCACACTACACCCTCCAGGGCGGGACACACCAGTCTTGTGGGCATTAGCCCACTGTGGCCCCCTCTGCCTAGCAAAGCAATAAAGCTGTTTCTTTCTACTTCACCCAAAACTCTGTCTGCAAGACTTCATCCAGCACCGGTGTACAGAGGCCGAGTTTCAGCAACCGTAATCACATTGCATGATACGACCCAACAATAGAGGAGAGGCTTCGGGCTCAGAAGAGGTGATCCTCAGATGTCTGCACTGGGATTTGCTGGCAGGAGGAAGGCTCCAGCGTCATGAATGGGAAACTATACATGGCGGGGCTCTCAGAGTCTTGGATCTGGTGTGACCCTCATTCATGTGAGGGGTGACCCAGCACAGAGCATGCACGCTGGGAAAAACCCTGGTTTGTCGAAATGCACAATACTGTCTGCCAGGTAGAGCGATGGGGATTTCTCAGTCATGGATCTGGGCTGTACAGGCTTCCTTTCCTCAGATAATTCAGAGTAGTAATTTTTCCTATGTGGATCTCAAACCTTAGTGGATCCTGAAATCGAAGCGGATATCCTGAAGCGGATACCAGGCAGCCTTCTTCAAAATGAGGGACCAGATTAAACCTGCAGACTGTACTTCGGGGCTGCCTGCTCTCAGTAAGGCCACAGGTGCGGAGAACAGGAGGGTGGGGAGGTGGGAGAGGCAGCCTCTATGCCCTTCAAAGTGCCTTCAGGCTGACTCTTTCAGAGACACCCTCACAGACACACTCAGAAATCATGTTTTAGCAGCGATCTGAGCATCTCTTAGCCTACTCAGCTTGACCTAAAGTTAACCATCACAGGGTTTCCACATGAAATCATTCCGTGTTTATACAAACTGGGAAGGTGAATTAGTCAGCTCGGGCTGCTGTAACCAAATACCACAGCCTGGGGGGCTTACACAACAGAAATCTCTCTTCTCACAGTTCTGCGGGCCACAAGTCTAAGATCAAGGTTGGTTTGTCCTGAGGCCTCCCTCCTTGGCCTGCAGACGGCTGTCTTCTGTCTCTGTCGTCACATGGTCTTTACTCTGTGCAAGGTGCCCCTGGTGTCTCTTTGTGTGTCTCAATTTCCTCTTCCTATAAGGACATCAGTCAGATGGGAGTAGCGTCCACCCAGTAGCCTCATCGTACCTTAATCACCTCTCTTAATGGCTTCATCCCCAAATACAGTCACACGCTGAGGTCCTGTACATGACATTGTATATTAGGGACTTGCACATCCATGGATTATGGTGTCCGAGGGGATTCTGAAGACAATCCCAATGTGGGTAGAGAGATGACTGTACTGGGGCATCAGGGCTTCAACGTCTGGGTTTGGGGGGAAACCATTCATCCCATCACAGAATTTCCCCCTATAACAACATCTCGGAATAATTCCATATTTTGCAGGACTACCAGTGTTGGAACAATCTTATCTGCCTCCACCCAGAGCACCACCATGACAGTCAAGGACGACTTCCAGGTCCAATACTATTAATAGTTCTTCTGACGTCCAGACAGAAAGGCAGGAGAGAAGCATGCAGATGTACCTTCACTGGATGGCCATGGTGAAGTTGCATTCCCCTTGTCTTCTCCTTGATTGCCTGTGTAGAGTATTCAACTTCACCAGGATGCAGGTGGCACCAGAAAGCCCCAAGGGGTTCTCTGCAAAGCGGAACTGGACCATATTTTCTGTTTCATCACCAGCTGGTGACATCAAAGCTCATACTTCGAGGTTGCATGTTTTTCTCCCTCAGTCCCATAGGATGACCATAAAGATGGAGGGCCTCGGTGTTACCCAGTCTTGTTGAATCCCTGAACTTGGGCCTTGAGCACATGCAGAAACCATAATCTCACAGAAGGGCAGACAGGGGTTCAGACAGTTGAACAAAAATCCCCTATTACTTCCCATAGCAAGTTCAAAACCTAACAATAACTCACCTGGTGTTTTTGTTGTTGTTGTTACTTACTTACCTGGTTTTTGTAAAGTTTTTCTCTTTGGAGAACAAGTCAGAAATAGGCATGTTTTCTTAATTAAATCTCATGACTCAAATTTAAATTTGTATTGTATATGTTATATATTTTTTAATCCTAATGCATTTGTACCATTATCTGGAGTAGTTTCTTTTCATCTGCCATTTGTAAAACAACCTTCCATGCAGCCACATTTTCAGAAGGGTGGAATGGTGGTAAGGCCCAATAGCAATGATAGAGACGCCACACTCTATTTTTGGCATTGATTCCTCTTGTTTTAGAACCTCAGAGGGTTATTCTACTTGAAACAAATCTGTGTTGTTTCCCAGCTCACGTTTGCTTTTGGCTTGTCTGCAAGGAGGAAACAAGGCATTACAGTAATGACCTTGGTACTGGAGACCTTATTCCAGATATGTAGCTTCTATGACCCTCAGTCTCCTCAGCTGTGTGGTAGCGATGCTAAGAGAAAGCAGTTACTGAGAACTTACGTGTGAGGCACCATATTAAGATTTTCAGCTGCATTTAATTTTCAAAGTGTTTAGTCTTCACAAATACTAACTGAAGCAGGTCTTATCATTACCACTACCTTAACAGACAGGAAAGCTGAGACCTGGGGGTTAAGTCACACCCCCAAGCTCTCACAGTAGAAAGAGGCAGAGCTGAGAAGTGAAGGTAACTTTGCCTGGTTCCTGAATGCTGATTCTCAGAATCATGAGATTCAGATGGTATTTACAAAGTTCCTGACATAGGGGAGGTGCTCGAGAGATAGTGGATGTTATCCTTACAAAGTACATATATACAATGGAATATGACTCAGCCATAAAAAGGAACGAAATTGGGTCGTTTGTAGACACGTGGATGGACCTAGAGTCTGTCCTACAGAGTGAAGTCAGTCAGAAAGAGAAAAACAAATATCGTATAATAACGCATGAGTGTGGCATCTAGAAAAATGGTACAGAAGAACCTATTTGCAGGGCAGGAATAGAGACACAGATGTAGAGAACAGATGTGTGGACATGCGGGAGGGGGTGGGTAATGAATTAGGAGACTGGGATTGAAGTATGTGCACTACCATGTGTCAGAAAGTGGGAACCTGCTGTATAGTGCAGGGAGCTCAGCTCGGTGCTCTGTGATGACCTAGATGGGTGGGATGGGGGGGATGGGAGGGAGGTCCAAGAGGGAGGGGATATATGTATACCTATAGCTGATTCACTTCACTGTACAACAGAAACTGACACAATATTGTAAAGCAACTATACCCCAATTTAAAAAAAAAAAAGGAAAATTATGCCACTTTCCTGAAATACAGAAATAATGTAACTACAGGATTGCCCAGGATCACCAGAAACAATGTAACTAAAGAATTACCTAGTCTTGCATCAAGAAAAAGGAATGGACGGAACCTTGCAAAATGTGTCCTTAATGAATCCATGCTAATGTTTAGCAAGTGCCTCTGAATTGTTGCTAAATGCTTACAAGACAATTGCTTAAGTAACTGTTCTAGATTCTGGTGCAGAATTTGATATTTCTGCCACTCGTGCACCATTTAGTCTATGGAGAGGAATTCCATGTAAAAAGACACCATGAAAAAAACATTCTTCAAAACCTAGAATGTGCGTATTCTACAGCAAATGGCTTGGCTTCCCCAACACATGGGTGGCATGGAAAAAGGCAGAGGGGGAGGGAATAAAGTTTAAAAAAACAAAAAGATACATTTCAGCAATGTGTTCGTCTCTGTGCTCCCAGTTTGGAATACAGATAAAATGAAGAAAGGTCCTTCCTGTACACAGTTCTTTTATTCCTCATGGAAATCTTTCATCTTATAGAAAATCAGAATTTCATCTTGAAAGCTTTCCAACACTTCTTAGCCACCCATCTTCCATTAAGATTGGGATCTTGCACTACGGAGATAAGTATATCCCCTGTCAGCTTAAAATTTTTATTAAAAAAAAAAATAAGCCTAACCTGGACCTAACCCTAAAGAGAGATCAAAGAAACCTAAATTAAAGACATTCTGTGAAAAAGTTAACCTGCTTTCTTCAAAAGTGTCAAAGTCCTACATTACCAGGAAAGATTCAGAAGTTATTCCAGATTAAAAGACAGAATAGCTGAAGAATAACTTAGACATTATTCTTACAACTGGCAGGATGTGAATAAGTCTCCAGAGAGACAACTGTATTAGATCCATGGTAGGTTCCCGATTTTGATCATTGCACTGTGGTTACGTCACACAAGGCCTCGTTTTAGTGGACTATTCCTAAGGCTCTTATCTGCACAAGTTTTGAACGTGTTGCAGGAAAACATTGTTGAACTGTCTACATTATGTCTGAAAAATGTATCCCTTCCAACCTTGCAGTCTCCCATGCTTTCCCAAAGTTCTCCATTCTGAATTCACATTTATGTGCAACGATTCTCATTCAACTAAATATTTTTTGGTACTGAAGCACTGTTCCATCTCCCATCGTAGCAGCCTGGTTTATTTTCAAGACACCCTAGCAGCAACTTCAGAACACAGTGACGTCTGAATGGCATAAACCAGGAACGAACCTATTTCAGAACTGGGCAAAAGCTTCCTCTTCGACTAGGCAGCAGAAGGAAGTTCGCCAGAGCGAGCTCAGAAAGCAGTGCTACTCAAAGCGTGGTTTTCAGACCAGGCACACTAGCATCCTCCGGCACTGATACACAGGCAGATTCCTGGGACCCACTCCAGACCTACTGAATCAGAGTCTCTAGGGATTTGGCTGGAAAATGCACATTTTAAATACACAGCCCAGGTGCTTCTTATCATTCAGTACTGAACAAATATTTTTTAGTATCCTCTGTGCACCAGATGCCATTCAAGATCCTAAAGATAAAAGTGTATAAAACAGCAAAGAGGTACAGACACTTTGGAAGACAGTTTGGTGGTTTCTCACAAAACTAAACATACTCTTACCAGACGATCCAGCAATCTTTTTCCTTAATATTTACCCAAAGGAGATGAAAACTTACATCCATGTGGATGCTTGCAGCAGCTTTATTCATAATTGCCAAGACCTTAAAGCAACTAAGATGTCCCTCAGGAACTGAATGGATAAACTATAAAGCCTCCAGACAATGGAATATTACTCAGCACTGAAAAGAAATGAGCTATCAAGCCAGGAAAAGACATGGAGGAACCTTAATGCATATTCCTAAGTGAAGAAACCCATCTGTAAAGGATACACACTGTATGAGTCCAACTAGATGACATTCTGGAAAAGGCAAAACTATGGAGGCAGTGAAGAGCTCAGTGGTTGCCAGGGGGTTGGGGGGAAAGAGGGATGAACGGGTGGAACACAGAGAATTTTTAGGGCAGTGAAATTACTCTATATGATACTGTAATGGTGGATACATGTCATTATACATTTGTCCTAGGTATAACAGAAGGTATAATAGCAAGGTGAACCCAACGTAAACTATGCACTTTGGGTGATAATTTTTTAAAAACGAGCATATCCTTGGATGCACATACAAAATTAAAAAACAAAATCCCAGTTATCCTTGCATTCATGGAGCTTAGAGTGGCAATAAAGCTTGTGAACAAATACCCTAAGGGATGGGTGGGAATTCAACTGGGGGTTTGATGACCTGGCCAGAGAAACACCTCCCAAACAGAAGCAATGCTACAGCTGCAAAACTGATGCAAAAGCCTCAGAGTCAAGGTTTCCTATTCTGTTTTTTTTGCGGGGGGCGGGGGGGGGGTTCTTTTTTTTTTTTTTGCACGGGCCTCTCACTGCTGTGGCCTCTCCCGTTGCGGAGCACAGGCTCAGCGGCCACGGCTTATGGGCCCAGCCGCCCCGTGGCACGTGGGACCCTCCCGGACTGGGGCACAAACCCGCGCCCCCTGCATCAGCAGGTGGACTCCCAACGACCACGCCACCAGGGAAACCCCTTGGGTTTTTTTTTTTAATGAACTTTTAATTTTGGAATACATTTAGATTTATGGGAAAGTTACAAAGATAGTACAGTGTGTACCTCTCACCCATTTCTCTAATGTCAGCACCTTACATAGCTATGGTGCATTTGTCACAACTAAAAAGCCAACATGGTATATTCGTGCTAAACAAATTCCGTACATTATCAGGATTTCACTAATTCCGTATTTCTGTCCTTAGTCTCCTCTGCTCTGTGACCATTTCTCTAACTTTCCTTGTTTTTCAAACCTTTGACAGCCTTGAGAAGTAATGGGCAGGTATCCTGTAGAACGTTTTTCATTTTGAGTTTTCCTGCAGTTTTTCCCATGATTAGATAGGGGTTAAGGGCTTCGGGTTGAAGACCACAGAGGTGAAGGGTCTTTCTGCTCACTTCATACCATGGGGGACAGAACAGCAACCTGACTTATCGCTGGCAATGACCTTGATCTTGTACTTGACCTTGACTATCTGGCCAAGGTAATGCCTGGGCTATTCTTGTTGATGTCAGGGTGGCCAGAGGATGGTAGGAATGCCCAGGGGACGATGTAGGTTGAAGGGCCAACGGGACATCCAGATGGAATCAGTGGCAATGGAGGTTCTCTTTCAGGGGAAAGATCTGTGACAGATACTCACTCTAGTCACCTCCCAAGTGCCATGCAGACTACGGAAAGGGCATCAACACCTGGTCATCATTCTCCAAGCAACTCATTATCTTCATTTTGCTTCACCCTTATTTCATCCAAGGATAAAACACCTCATTGATCAAACAACTCTCAGAATTTAGAATGGCACTGCTTCCTCAAAATATCAACACCTTTATTTGAACTGAAAAGTGGAATCCCATTTTTTGGTAGACAATAGGTCCAATTTGGCTTTTGGATCAAACCATAAGGATTAGGGATTGGTTTTTACAAGTTTCATTATATACTGCACATTTTTCCTCAATACATCTGAATCAGCTGGCCCAGTACTTCTGCAGACATAGATCTGATATCTGTATACATACATATATAATATGCTGATAATGAAATGATTTGCCAGGGCCCAGCATATGAACATTTTAGGTGGCAACATTAAAATAGGTGGGGAAGTATGCTTTTCAAAACTATTTAAAAATAGTGGGTACCAGAGGAAAAGTTTTGAAGAAGTGTGTTTGGTTCACCATTCACATTTAACATTTGAGTCTGTATGGAGCTGACTACAGACTGAAGATAGTGTATAAAGAGATAAAGATGAGGTACTGAGGGTGAGCATAAATTGGAATGAAATTGGAGGCAATTGAGAGAAAATCATGGGAAAGCATCCAGTAGAATTAACAGCTTACCTTCTGCATGTAGTGAAACCTATTTTTATCATCGCTTCACAGAGGTAGTAAGGGAAAGAAAATGGAATCTCTATTCCGAACACTGGAGCATTTAC
The DNA here is from genome assembly GCF_964165515.1 of Mesoplodon bidens. Taxonomy (NCBI): domain Eukaryota; kingdom Metazoa; phylum Chordata; class Mammalia; order Artiodactyla; family Ziphiidae; genus Mesoplodon; species Mesoplodon bidens. The sequence goes on from NC_138180.1 coordinate 48,993,769, forward strand.
AAAGAAAGTGTTGGAGCAGAGGGAAGACTGCTTTACTTTACCTAGAAACATGTCTTGGATTTTGACACCCAGGTTTTCAAGGCTCCATACAGTACTTTTTACATTTCTCCCACCGAATTGCAGTTGTATAGCTCCACGTGGAGCACCCGGAACTGAAAGTTGGTCTCTGGAGAGAAGACTGAACAGGAGAAAACAGGAACTCAGTCTTAATTAGGATTGGAAATAGGACCGTGGAAGAATCCCTTAAATGGATGAATGGATAACATAGTGCCAGAGAGGCAGATGCGGTGGGACTATTGGGAGAGGCAGATGTGAGGGTGGTGATCAGGAGGCTTGGGGGCATACTTTAGTTTTAAGGAAAAACCATGAAACATGAAAAGAAAATCGTGGTAAAGAATGGGAGTGAGAGAAGTATGCAAGCCTAAATTACACGGGACTCGACGGCTGTGTTCCCTAGCGAGAAATAAACAACTCAGAGCTGAGAAATGGGTAACACGGGTGAAAAAGAAAATGCACGGTAAGCTCAAGGAAAAGACAAGGGCATGCGTGATAGGTTATGGATCAAAACTGTCAGTGTTACAAGAGAAGGGCTAGGAGAATAAAGTATGCGGTTGGGAGAAAATGATCAAGGACGTGGAGATTGAAAAGGAAAGGGTGGCTGGAGATTGGAAGGCTTAATAGACGACTTCAAGAAATAAGAATAGGAATAAGACCATGAGAGGTCACAAGAACGTGGTGTCTCTCTCAGGGTGGTGAATGAATAAAAGTGGGGGGAGATGTTTCTGGGACATGAAAAGGCATGCCCTCATACCCTCTTCCATGTAAACCCCGTACACAATTACTGAAGGATCCCAGACCAGGAAAACACTGTACAACTCAGATGAGACACAAGAATGAATAAAATGACACTAGAATAATGTCTTTCCTGTGTACAAACATTGTTTAGGAAGAACACGTTCCTTGAGTTTATCCAAATAAACTGTATTGGTCATTGCCAAATTGCCAAGGAGAGGCATGGGAGGTGGGGAGAGAGAGACAGGGAGGGGGAGAGAGGGGAGGGGAGAGACAGAGAGAGAGAGAGACAGGGAGGGAGGGAGGGAGAGGGGGAGAGGGAGAGTGTGGGACAAGGAAGGAGGGAGGGATGGAGAGAGGCAAGAGTTTTTCAATGCACTTTTCTCTTTAGAGAATATAAAAGATATGTAATATTTATAATATTCTTCTGGTAATTTAAAGATACATCATCCAGCCTTATAGATTTTACTCATGCCCAATTGTGATATTTAGATGTCCTTTAATTTCAAGATCAAAATAAATATAGTTTTAGAGATCACTGCCCTGAGTGGAAATTATTTTAGTTACCTGTATGGTTTTTCATTTTAATGATGCTGTTCTGTGAATAAACTAAAGCTTGGGACATGTCAAGTGCCAGAGATATTCACTCATACCAGAGCAGAGAGTTGCAAATGAATGAAAGGAGTCAGTATTTCATGTATAAGTAAAATATTGTTAGTTCCATCTCAAATAAATAATCATGTAGATAATTAAATTTTATTTCATTTCATTTATTTATTCATGTATTTGCTGCACCATGTGGCATGTGGGATCTTAGTTCCCCAACCAGAGATGGAAACTGCACCCCCTGCAGTGGAAGCACACAGTCTTAACCACTGGACCAAAAGGGAAGTCCCAATAATTAAATTTTTTTAAACATCTTTATTGGAGTATAATTGCTTTCCAATGGTGTGTTAGTTTCTGCTTTATAGCAAAGTGAATCAGGTATACATATACATATGTTCCCATATCTCCTCCTTCTTGCATCTCCCTCCCTCCCTCCCTATCCCACCCCTCTAGGTGGTCACAAAGCACCGAGCTGATCTCCCTGTGCTATGCGGCTGCTTCCCACTAGCTATCTATTTTACATTTGGGAGTGTATATATGTCCGTGCCACTCTCTCACTTTGTCCCAGCTTACCCTTCCCCCTCCCCTTGTCCTCAAGTCCATTCTCTACACCTACATCTTTATTCCTGTCCTGCCCCTAGGTTCATCAGAAGCTTTGTTTTTTTTTTTTTTTTTTTAGATTCCATATATATGTGTTAGCATATGGTATTTGCTTTTCTCTTTCTGACTTACTTCACTCTGTATGACAGACCCTAGGTCCATCCACCTCACGAGAAATAACTCCATTTCGTTTCTTTTTATGGCCGAGTAATATTCCATTGTATATATGTGCCACATCTTCTTTATCCATTCATCTGTCAATGGACACTTAGGTTGCTTCCATTTCCTGGCTATTGTAAATAGTGCCATTTTGGTATATGACTCTTCTTCAGTTATGGTTTTCTCGGGGTGTATGTCCAGTAGTGGGATTGCTGGGTCATATGGTAGTTTTATTTTTAGTTGTTTGAGGAACCTCCACACTGTTCTCCATAGTGGCTGTACCAATTTACATTCCCACCAACAGTGCAAGAGGGTTCCCTTTTCTCCACACCCTCTCCAGCATTTGTTTGTAGATTTTTTTTTTTGTGGTACGCGGGCCTCTCACTGCTGTGGCCTCTCCCGTTGCGGAGCACAGGCTCCGGATGTGCAGGCTCAGCGGCCATGGCTCACGGGCCCAGCCACTCCGCGGCCATGTGGGATCTTCCCGGACCGGGGCATGAACCCGTGTCCCCTGCATCGGCAGGTGTACCCCCAACCACTGCACCACCAGGGAAGCCCTATCCACATGCTTTAAGCCCCCAAAATATTTAACTCTTCATCGGTTAGTCATTATTTTTCTGTTGTAATCCCTACGGATATATATCTTCTTTATCTCTCTAATCTTAGTACTGGAGTCCCTTGATGAGTGAGCAGTTGGATCTATCATGAATATCCAGAAGTTACAGAATTTCTTGAAGTAGATTTCAGGACAAAATACGTGGCTGTTAAACTTTATAAGTACCATCCTCTTTATGAACATGTTTTTATTAGCCTTATAAATGAATATCTTAAATGAATATGGAAATCTCATGTCATAATCATTTATTCTCCTAATCCTATCTCTTGCTATATTGTGTTCTGGAATTGACTGTCAAAGGGAGAAGTCTGGTTATTTTTCCTCTGTGTACTATCTTCCATTAATATTTTTACCCTGTCAGAAAGCTTATAGGATCTTTTTCTTTAAAGTTGATATGAAGAAAGAAAATCACCAGGATACATGGATGTCTTTTACTTTGTCGGGCTTGCTATAAAATCTGTAAGTTCCTTTCTCAGGGGCTTTTGGCTCTATTATTCCTAAGGTTACTTTCCTTTTTCCTATTAACATCATGTTGAGTTTATGGATTAATTCTGTAACACATCTCTCCCCTCCCCAATTTCATCTCTTAATTGTAAAGAATCTGAATCATAGGATCATTTCTAGATTTCATTTTCCAATTCGCCTTTTTAAGTACCGCACATACACCTCCCTGCTCTAATTGTAATTTTAAATATTCAGACACCGTTTCCATCTAATCTCCCCCATTCTTGACCTATGGTTGCTCTCTTCCCATGACTGCTCTCTTGTTCCATAATCCCTCAAACCCTGTAATACCCTTCAGAAGATTTCTTATGGATATTTAAATGTCTGCACAGTCACTATTTTGATTGCTTATCACTGTGGAAGGTGGTTTATGTTTCATTTTCTCTTTCCTCTGTTTGGTGAGTTGGGCACTGACACACCTTAGTTGGCTCCCAACTTCAATCCAGTTTTCATAAGAAACAGGCAAAAAAGGACAAATCAGATTTTCTGCAACTTCACTTTTCTTGGTGGCCAAAGCCGCATCTGGATTCCAGCCCTCTTCTCTTGTGTTATAAAGGGTATGTCTAGGGTGAAGCATTCCTTCACCTGTCAACTGCCCTTGGATGGAACTGTCCTTCCTTATCTATATTTTCCATAGGAGACGCACCAATTGCCACTTTCCAGAAGTAGATTATTCTTTGGTTACATATGCTTTGGTCATTTTCATTGAATTTGGAAATGAGGAAGTTAAATTGAGGTCCTCAGGTTATCTTGAGCTGAAAATCTCTCTTGTTCAGTCATTACTTAATCTGGGCTAATCAACTCTAGTTCCTTTAATCTGCCTGCATGTAGTTTATCCCTTTAATCTTCTGTAATAGGCTTCCCTAAGCCCTCTCTAATGCCATTTATGTTCTTTTATATAAGGTCACACACACTGGAAAGAATTCTCTCAATAGGAAGGAATATTACCCAGGGATGCAACCGCATTTTCACCCAATAATTGTAAAGGCTTTATTCCACAACTTGCATTATGTACAGTACAAAGCAGAGGTTCAAAGCACTGCTATTCTCAGTGTGACTTTGGCCTTGCAGAAGGATAACTGTATGTCTTCCAAACCCTGGTGGCCTTTGCATCCAGACACAAAGCTACCACCTGACTCCTATAATTACATGGGGCCAATGGACAATGGAATATAGTCCTGGCCTAGTTCTGGACAGTGGAATGTAGTCAGAAGTGATGGGCAGCATTTCTAAGCCTGGCTCCTAACATTTTACTGCATAATCCTTTAAATAAACCCATTCCCAACTCAAATAGAAGTGATGGGTAAAACGTGGAATTCAGCTCTCAGAACGTGTGTGTTTCTCCAGGTTCCTGTGACCTCCTGGACCATCCACTTCTTGTTCTAGTTCAGCCACGGCAATGGTCGAACAATTCTATGTGCGAATGGGACCAAGGAGATGTCTCCTGGATTCTGTGCCTCCTCCTGGCTAAACGATAAAGAGAATTCCATTCTGTGGAGTAAATTTCCACCACTGGGAGACAGAAGACAGAAGGGGACTCAACAGATGAATCCCTTCCAATCTTCCAGGGAATTCCCGGGTGGTCCAGTGGTTAGGACTCTGCGCTTTCACTGCCGAGGGCCCGGGTTCCAACCCTGGTCAGGGAACTATGATCGCACAAGCCACACAGCACGGTCAAAAAAAAAACCAAAACAAAATTTACAGTGTAACTTTCCAATAGCGTCTCTGTTCTGCCTGCAGACGACCCACCAGGCTGAGTAAGTACAACTATTTATCCAAGTTGTTATCTATACAAGATACAAGATGTTATCTGTACATCTACACGATTTGTTGTGGAGTCAAACCCTGCACAGTAAAAGAGCCTCTTGCAACCAGCTCATCCTCACTTCTTTTTCCCCTCACCCTTTCTGCACCTTCAGAATAAAATATTTAAACATAATCCTTTCCTCTGGCTCTGTTTTCCAGTGAAGACAGAATAAGACACACCATTTTCCGGAGAATATGCATTTTAAAAATTATTAAATCCTTCAGAAAAAGGAACAAGGAATTCATTGAGAATTCTCACTGAGAATTATTTTCATTTCAGCAGAGAATTTCCAATAGCCTTGAACCCTACTGCCCTGCACACTATGTTATCCATATGTTCACTCGTTGCCAATGTTGGCCTGAACTACACTGGATCATCAGTAATCACAGGGTTAGAACCATGAAAGCAACATGATCCTCTGAAACATGTCCCATAGTGCAGTTCCTGTACGTACATGCTAATAATGCTGCTTCTTTATCCGATAAAGGTGATGATTACTGTACTGGTTTTCTAGGGCTACCATAAGAAAGCATCACTGACTGAATGGCTTACACAACCAAATTAATTTTCTTATGGCTCTGGAGTCTAGAAGTCTCAGATGAAGGTGTTGTCAGGGCTGGCTCCTCCTGAGACCTCTCTCCTTGGAGTGCAGATGGCCGTCTTCTCCCTGTGTCCTCACAGGGTCATCCTTCTCTATGTGTCTCTGTCCTAATCTCCTCTTCTTATAAGGATACTCGTCCTATTGGATAAGGAGCCACCCTAACGACCTCATTTTAACCTTAATCACCTCTTAAAAGGCCCTGTTTCCAAATACAGCACACTCTGAGGTGTGCTCTGAGGTGTGCTGTACCTAACTGGAGTGAGGCATTTAATATATGAATCTGGGGGAGGCAAGGACACGATTCAGACTATAACACATACTATGCGTCCTTAAACTTTTGCCCTAGAAACCACAGAATTGTTGAATCAAGAAAAAAAGAGGGGACAATGCAGGGGACACCGGTTCGAGCCCTGGTCCGGGAAGATCCCACATGCCGCGAAGCAACGAAGCCTGTGCGCCACAACTACTGAGCCTGCGAGCCACAACTACTGAGCCTGCATGCCACAACTACTGAAGCCCGCATGCCCAGAGCCCGTGCTCCACAACAAGAGAAGCCACTGCAATGAGAAGCCCGCGCACTGCAGCCAAGAGTAGCCCACGCTTGCCACAACTAGAGAAAGCCCACATGCAGCAATGAAGACCCAATGCAACCAAAACTAACTAAATAAATAAATTTATATTTTAAAAAGAAAAGAGCAAAAGAGAACACTTCAGTATTTCTGTGTGTCAGTTAAGGATCCTTGGTTGTACGCAACAGAACTATTCCAAACTTGAGAGAAAACGGAAAATGATTGAACAGGAATGGGTGTAGTGCATGAAATTCAAGGAATCACGAAAAATTCAGGGCAGAAATGAAAAGGCATAGGGCCGCTCCAGGGCCTCTATGTAGCAGGAGATAATAATTTCCCTCATACATCCATACCACTGCTGGGACAAAGGAGAATCAACTCTCTTCCTTTAGTCTAGACAGGATTTGGTGTCCCAGGGGAACATTCAACTGGCCTAGTCTTGGTCGATGCTCATTCCCTGACAAGGGTCAGAAAGGTCGTTTGTATTCACAGCCCCACCAGAACCGCACACGGTCTAGCAGATGTGATTCTCCAGAAGAAAGTTACAGTGATGCTTCACTAAGAAAGAGAAATGGAGAGTTGGTGACAAAAAAGGAAAGCAAAGAACATCGTGGCTCTCTAAGTCGACTTGCCTTGCTCCATCAGCTGGCTGATCACCATGATTCCCACTGTGGACACAGATCCCCGTCTCTGAAGCTGGGAAGGATTTACCCCCTGTGCCATTTCCCCTCTTGCCTCTGTATTTTATCCTCCATTAGGTTGGGCATTACATACCATTACTTCTTTGGCCACAGGCTACAAGAGCAGCAAGGACTCAGCTGAGTCAGCAGGTGGTCCAGGCGGGAGAGGTGCTCAGAGGCATGTCCCCTGCCATTAATTTTCTAGTTTTCGACTATTGCTCTTTGCGTCCACAATGTTGAAGTGGTGCCATATTTTAGTTACAGCTCTTTCAAGAAATCTTTGCTGTTACAGCCTGCGAGTGGCTGTTTTAAAGAGCCAGTGTCTTTTAGAGGATGAAAACAATAGAACGGCAGATTTTATCGTAACTGCTATAAAGAAATCTGCCATCTGGGGGCATATGGTTGTCATTTCTTGATTTTTGTTTCTACGGGAAGGACCATCTAACTAAAGAGGAATTTGTTTTCCTCCTGTAATAAATCCATATATCATATTTCACATATATGAGGACACCGTGTATAGATCCCATTTTACATAAATCTCATATCCGATCTGACCCAACATGTGACCTGGGGGTTATTAAATTCTGGTGTCCTGGACGCTCAGTTTTGCATCTGATTATCCTTCTGACAAATGTCACATGTTCCCCATCCCTGCAACCATAAAGGAGCCCACAGGCCCACGTGGCAAGTAAAATCACGGATATTCCCTTTTTCATCCCATATTAGACTAGGACACAGAACAGGAGTCACCCAAGATATTCTGTAAAAGGGTAGGAAGTAAGTATTTGGGGCGTAGTGGGCCACAGAATCTCTGTGAAAACAGCCATAAAGATAGATAAAGGCATGAATTAGGCTATATTTCATTAAAACATTATTTACATAAACAGGCAAGAGGCCAGAGTTGGCCCAGGGGTTGTAGTTTACTGACCTATGGACTAGAATTCTGCCTTCCTCACTAATATATTGAGTTCTGACCACTCCAACAACAATACTAACAAAAATAATTGCTATCTTTTAAATCTTATTGTATATCTATCTACTATATATCTATGCATCTTGTGCAAACGTATTCATCTCCATAACAGCCCAATAAGATAGTTACCTCCATTTTACAAAACAAGAACTAAGCTTAGTTAACTAATGTGGTCAATATCTCCAAACCTTCCAAACGAAGATTTGGATTTTGCAGTTTTCGCCGTTTTAGTCAGGATGGGTTGGACTATGTCACAGTAATAAGCAATCCCCAACTCTCAGCAGTGCAAACCAACGAAAATCTATTTCTTCCTTAAGGAAAGTCCAGGAAAGGCTCCAGGTCAGTTGCCCTCTGTGTAGCTGTCCACTCCAGTCTGCGTGGGACTTATGTCACTTCTGCACCAACATCTTCTCCCATTTTCCCTACAATAAGAGGGGTCTAGAGAAGAACTTCTCAAACTTGAGCACACATACAAATCACCTGGGAGCTTATTCAAGTGAAGCTTCAGATATAAGACTTTTGGGGGTGGGGGTCTCAGATCTGAATATCCATCACTCCCTTGTGATGTTGGGGTCTGGGGACCACATTCCAAGCAGTAAGTGGTACCCTGGCAAGAAAATGATTATATATGGAAAGACAGACATCTGGTCAGCATTATATTGGCCAAAACAAGTCACAGGGCTCTGCATAACCTGGAGGGCATAAGGGAGGGGCCTTTACTCCTTTCACAGGGTATAAAGGAAGCACGTCTCTGGGGATATAGTTGTAATATCTACTCAGTCCAGGCTTGTTTGACTTCACAGTCTTTACCCGTGTCACTGTGTTACACTGCTTATCCTGCTGACAGATGGAGATCAGTTCTGACCCCCATCCCGTCAGCTTGGAACGCTGCCTTCCCCTCACAGTCCTCTTCCTTCACACTGCATCCTTATCTCCTAACCCCGTGCTATGCAAAATGTGGTTCCTGGTCCAGGAGCATCAGAATCACTGTGAGCTTGTGAGAAATACAGAATCTCAGGGTCCACTCCTGACCAAACGAATCAGAATCTGCATGTTAACAAGATCCTTAGGTGATTTGCATGTACATTAAAGGATGAAAATCATGCTGTAGGATGTAAGCTTTTATAAGCAGAATGGATAGACAACAAGGTTCTACTGTATATCACAGTAGGACTATTTTCAATAGTCCAACACAGAGAACTATAGTCAAAATCCTATAATAAACCATAATGGAAAAGAATATATAAAAAAAGAATGCGTATATATGTAAAACTGCATCACTTTGCTGTACAGCAGAAATCAACACAACACTGTAAATCAACTATACTTCAATTAAAAATTGATTAAAAATAATTTAGAAGAAAAGAAAATCATACTCTAATCCACCCCACAGACAGAAGACTTTCACCTGTGGGGAAACTGTCCAGCCTACGAATGTTGCCGAAAATGACCCTCATTTTCCACCTTGCCTGAATCTACCACAGCAGGTACTTCAAAAATCACACTTGAAACCCAGGGAGCCTATTGAGAAAAGTGGCAATCCATCTAAGGAGACCCTAACCCTAACCCTAACCCTAACCCCTAGCCCTGACCCTAACCGAATATTCCATACATGTGTTATATATATAACAGTCCATGATAAGGTTTGTTTTAAATCAAAGTAACTTCTCTTATGAAGAAGCATTTATTACCAGACAACTTTTCCATGCCTTAATATCCTGAGATATTCAAGGGTAGTCATATAACTTCATACCATTAACCTTTTCTTTCAAAGGATCGCCATTAAATGCCGTGTGCTGAGTTCTAGGCATATAACAAATAGTAAATGAGCCTTCGGTATCCAGAAATCCATAATTTCATGTGTCCATAATGGAATCTCAATAGATCGAAGTACGTGTTCTAGCAAAGAGGTGTTCCGTGTGCTATGAAAGCATGTGAAAGACTAAGAAAGGGGCCGACACTACAGCGTGGCAGCTATAAATCACACATTCTACAAAGTACGTTCGTATCTATTTTTGCCTTGCCATCTGTCAGCAGCCGCCCTGTGACGCACAATTATCCTCATGACACCAAGGAGGACACTAGTCTCAAGGACAGGAGGGAATTAAGACTCCCAAGCCCCCTGGTGGAAACACGCCAACCACCGGGGAGAGTGTACAACCACTGGCGAGAGTGTACAACCACTTTGGACATTGATGTGGCACCACCAAGAACTCGGAAGGTGCAGATACTCACGACCCAGCAGCATATGCCCCTGCTCCCAAGAACTGCCTCATCTAAACCAGGATGGAGACAGGCATTCAACTCTAGGCGTAGCCAACTCCCAAGTCTCTGCTTTTCATGACCTCCTGCTTTGTCATCCTCCTTAATCACAGACCAAAGGGCCAGGAAACCCCCTGAGAAACCATCATCTTAACATCCCTGCCTTCAAACACGGAGGTCAAACTCTGTCATTTCGCTAGATCACTCTCTTCCCGCAATAAATTCTTGCTTCTCTTTCTTATGCGCCTGCTGCACAGCTGGACAACACAATTATTTCATCTCCACTCGACCCTTTCCATAAATATTGCCATTTCTGCAAAATGGGAGGTCTCTTGGTGTTGAGCATGAAACTAAGGGAGAGATCTCCAGGTGCTACTTCCTGTGTCCCGTATCTGACTTGGGCACTCCATGAAGTGAATTTCTAGGTGAGTCAAGTTTACAATTATTAGCCTTTGGAGACTATATTTGCATTGCCTCTGGCGGTCAAATGAGAACACCTCATTTGACTAGAAGTACGTTTCAGGTGAAATGATGAAAGTGGCATACCGCCCCTGCGGTCGGTCGCTATCCCTGCATATGAGAGTCGCTGAAAAGCTCCAAGCGTGGCAAGAGATGGCTTATTCTAGCAGATGTGTGTGAGGGTATAGCCTTGTGATTCATGATTACAGCCCTTTCCAACAAGGTCTAGCTCCTCTTTGGACCGTGACTCCCAGACATCAGATACACCTACACTCGCCATCTGACTGTTATATTATGCTGATATGGTGCCCCAGCAGTAGCACAGCTTTGCCATGCTGTTAGATACCGAAAAATCAGCCTGTCTTTGGATTGTCTCAATGCACGGACTTGCTCACACAGTTGGGACATGTCAGTTCCTGAGAACTGTTAGCACCCAGCATCTAGCCTTCAAGCACCAGTATGAACACCAGATGCACGTTTCATGGTGCATCCAAGGAAACATTTTCACTTCACCCTTACATCTCTTTAGGTTAAATTCAAAGTTGGGTTGAACTATCCTCTGGACTGGATAGATGCTATGTTGACAGCAGGTTCAGAAATGAACACTTCCATCCTTATGGACAACCTCATATCAGCTAGTCACCCCTTCTCTATCATCAATTCAGAGAATATTCCGCATTCAGCATCCATCTTCCAGAGACTATTCGGGCATCAAACAAGATGGTGGAGTAGAAAGACCCTGAGCTCTCTTCCGCTCACAGGTACACCAAAATCACAACTATGTGCAGAACAGCCATCCACAAAAAAGGCAGGAACCTACCAGAAAAGATCTTCTACAGCTAAAGATATAAAGGAGGAACTACAACCAGATGGGTAAGAGGGGTGGAGCTGCAACATTGTCAAGTCCGATACCTCTGGGTGGGTGACCCAGATAAAGGAAAATAACTGCAATTGTACAGGTTCTCCCAAAGGAGTGAGAGGTCCAAGCCCCATGTAGGGGTCCACAGCCTGGGGGTCCTGCACTGGGAAGAGGAGCTACCAGACAGTTGGATTTTAAAGGCCAGTCGGGCTTACTTTCAGGCGTCCCAGACGCAGGGGGAGGGGAGTAAGAGGAAGAAACTACTATGAGTGAAATAAATAAGCTACAAGGATATATGGTGCAAGACGAGGAATACAGCTAATATTTTATAATAACCATAAATGGAGTATAACCTTTAGAATTGTGAATCACTATCTTGTATACCTGAAACTTACATAATATTGTACATCAACTATATCTCAATAAAACAAACAAGAGTATTCGAGTTCAAAAAAATAATAACGTAGGGGCTTCCCTGGTGGCGCAGTGGTTGAGAGTCCACCTGCTGATGCAGGGGACACGGGTTCATGCCCCGGTCCAGGAAGATCCCACATGCCGCGGAGCAGCTGGGGCCGTGAGCCATGGCCGCTGAGCCTGCGCGTCCGGAGCCTGTGCTCCGCAACGGGAGAGGCCGCAACAGTGAGAGGCCTGCGTACCGCAAAAAAAAAAAAAAAAAAAAAACGCACTTCCCTCTTAACGTATCATCAGAGAGGTGTTCTGGTTTGGTGATACAATTCAATTCTAATGGGTAGGATGCTTTTTTGAAACCATATTTCCCTGGTGTGGATTTGTAGAGTAGAAATGGCCAAATCGGCGGGGCAGGGGGTGGGACAGAGAGCCAAGTTTAACTCCCAGGGTGAGCATGTATAAGCAAGCCAGACTTGGACAAGTTACTTATTTTCTGTGGAACTTAGAGTCCTCATCAAAGATTCCTACTCACGGGGTTCCTTTAGGATTCAGTGAAGAGCTTCCCTATCTCAGACACAATCTCACAGGGTCTGTGTGAGGATTCACTGATGCGAAACCTTCTCTCACCCCAAAACAGGTGACACACCCTATCACAGAATCTGACCGTGGGCTAGATATTTGAACACAGGATTTTTAGAGAGAAATGGAAATACACGCTTACCAAATGCATGGTAAAACCCTCGGTAAACTGTGAAGTATCATGGGTGTTAGAGTTTTTGCTGTCAGACACACAGCCACGAGCTCTGCTGATTCTGTGAAGTAGACCATAATGGGCTCTGGGCCCGCTGGAAGAGGTGCACTTGGGATAGGAGAGCAGTCCCATGGGACAGTATGAATATGGCAAATATGTTTAGGTGAATTCACAGTCTCTTGATTTCCCTGGACGACAAAAAGTATGTTGTGAACAGTCTCCCAAATACCTATTTGAATGGCAAACGGAAACTGGGCAAAACAAATAGACATACTTGGCTTTACGCTACAACCCTGATTTATGTATGTGTTTAGATGCATACATGGAAGGTGCAGGGCTCGTCACCTACCACCTAGGAGGTGATCACGAAAAAATTCGATGACAAAGCTCTTCTGATTGGTCAGCAATATCACTCTTCTAACTGACAGACAGGGAGATGCTTTCAGTGTGTTAATGGTGACCCTAGTCCTCCCTCTCAAATTCCACCTATAGCGGTAAGATATGCCAGACAACACCATCCTTGATCATCCACTTAATGTCTTAAAATAAAAATGCTATGTGTTCATCAGGAAAATATAATTTAACAAGCAAACCCACATTTTAGATGATTTCCCTAACACAGATGATTCATTAGAAGGAAGCAATGTAATGCCTCCATACATAATGATTAAATGAAGATATTCAAGGAAGGATTATTGATTATGGTAAAAACACAAACAAACAAACAACTGAGATCAAGACAAGTGACCGATGTCGAGTACTGTTTAATAAAATAGTCCTGGTGTCAGATCAGTTTAAGTTCCCTCTAATTTTAGATATTTTCTTATCTAGGAAAAGAGGGAGAGTGGGGATATATTCTGACAGACTTGAATTAACCTGAAAAAACTGTTTTAATCGGCACAAAAGCTTTGATTGGAATGTTTAAGCGCTTAACGTTGCCTTCAGGAGGACAAATTCCCAAGCAAGTTGAGAGTATTTTTAGAACATTCAAAAAAAACAGCAAAAAAAACCTGTAATGCTTGAGAAAAGGTGCAAATTTCAACTTTACTACAATACTTGAATGAGTAAAAATTAATAGGTTACAATGAAAATATTTAACTGAAAACAGTATTATACGCGGTAATAATTTTATGTTGTGTTCTGAAAGATTTCTTTGGTGTTTTATATATTCTTTACACTAAAAATTAAAGCAAATGGTACTTTTCATTGTTTTACATAATTGGCATGCTTCTTCTCATAATCCTGTACATAACCCCATATATTGTGTTTACGTGTCAACTACACATATATTAGTGCAAAGAAAACCTAACAGAGGGCTGGTCCACACAGCACTTTTAAGCCAAGCCAGAAGACCCTCAGAAACCTCTGACAAATAAGCTGCAAGCTACAGTCCAATGACTAAGGCAGAAATGAACAGTCACTGGATACACAGGTCAATGCCATGAGCTCTCCCAGACTCTCTCGCCCTTCCCAATCTCCCATAACTTTCTGCTCGTGTGGTAGACCCGCACGGTCCCACCACCTGAGACTGACAACCGCACGCCCAATCTCAGGCCCCTCCCAGCATTTGAAGACCTGGTAGAAGCATCAGGCCCCAGCAGCTCCTAAAAGAGGCCAGGGTAGTAACATAGAGATGCGGATGTCAACACCCTACAGGGCACCTTGGGCCAGTGGGAGATGGAAGACAGCACACAAAGTTCTCTCTCCTCCTGTTCCAAAGCACACTCCGGCCACACTGTCCACCCCGAGCCATCCTGAGCCATCGTTGTCCCGCAGCTTCATCTCTTGGGCAGGTAGAGAAGCAGTGGTGAGAAAACCCAGCTACCTCTGCTTCCTGTTCTCTGCTGCGTCCGTTCCCTATAGCTCCTCCCTCAGGGGCTGTGATTGCTGCTTCCAACAAAGCATCAGCCAGAACTGTGCCTAAGGTTTGTTTTTAGAGAACCAGGGCTAAGACACTTGTGTGTCTGTCTGTTTATTTTTCCTTGTCTTCACGGCAGGTACAAAACATGGATGACACGATGAGAGGGTCTACTTTGAAATCATAGGATTATATCTGGAGCATTTGGCCTCAAAGTCTGGGCCTGAGGCTCTTTGACATATACGGCCTGTACCTTCAAATACCTAATTATTGTTTACCCTAACAATATCCCTGCATGCTAGGTTTTTACTGTTTTTATTTCACACTTCTGAGAGTCATGACATGGAGTTTCTTTCCCAACAGAGCAAATTTAGCAGGTTGTAGAGTCAGATCTTCTTATTCTGCTTGTCATGATCTTTTGGTTGTGTTGGTCTCTCAGTTAAAGATGGATGAGGAAAAACTAGAACACATCCAAAAAAAGAGTGTCCTGCATACCATTTCAGAAATGACATCAAACTGCCACAAAAAAAGGCCAGCCAAGATGCATAGGTTAGACTCAATAGTTGTTTTACAATATAGAAGTGTCACAGCCTCAGTCTTATTATTTAGCATTTTGTACTGTCATCCTACACTCAAAGAAATTTAGAGAAATTGTGTTGCTTTATACCCAATAAAAGACTAAACAACATGAAAGTTATATGTGAGCCTCATTTATGACCCAATTGATCCTGAAAAAAACAAAACAAACAAACAACTAAAAAAACAGTCTAAAGTAGAAACTCTACCATATTATCCTGCAATCCCACTCCTGGGCATATATCCAGAAGAGAGGGAAACTCTAATTGGAAAAGATACATGCACCCAATGGTCACAGCAGAACTACTTAAAAGAGCCGAGACATGGAAGCAACCAAAATGTCCATGGAAGCAACCAAAATGTCTTTTTTATGAATGGATAAAGAAGATGTGGTACATATATACAATGGAATATTACTCAGCCATAAAAAGAATGAAATTTTGCCATTTGCAGCAACATGGATGGATCTAGAGACTGTCATACTGAGTGAGGTAAGTCAGAAAGAGAAATACAAATATCACATGATATCACTTATATGGGGAATCTAAAAAAATGATACAAATGAACTTATTTACAAAACAGAAACAGACTCACAGACATAGAAAACAAACTTATGGTTACCAAAGAGGGGGGTGGATAAATTGGGAGTTTGACATTAGCAGGTTCAAACTACTATATATAAAAGAGACAAACAACAAGGTACTACTGTATATGTATAGCACAGGGAACTATACTCAGTATGTTGTAAAAAACTATAATGGAAAAGAAAAAAAAAGGAGAAACTTTCAAAAACTTCTATTTTTTTGTACTTGTAATAAAATTGCAACAGGTTTGCATTGTTGGTAGCCTTTAAAGAGACGTAAGTGGTATAGTCCTCAGAATTGTGAATTTTAAGATAGAAAAAAACAAGCCAGTTCTCCAGAAAGAACAAGAGTAAAGTGTCTAAAATTGCCCTGCAGTCTTTAATTCGATGCCCAGAGGAGCTATTTGTATTATTTATGTTTTTTTCATAGCTAAAAATTCATTGCCATCTCCAGTGTCACGAAGCTTTTCCTTTATATCTTCCTCTAGGAATTTTATAGCTTTAAGTGTTAGGTTTTGATTTTTAATGCAGCTGGAGTTAATTTTTGTATATGGTATAAGATAAGGGGTCAAGTTCTTTCTTCTGCAAGGGGATATCCAGTTTTCACAGCACAATGTGTTGAAGAGACTGTCCCTTCCTCATATCATGTGTATTTATATCAGTACTACAATGTTTTGATGACTGTACCTTTGTAATATGTTTTGAAATCAGGAAGCATGAGACCTCAAATTTTGTTTTTCTTTTTCAAGGTTGAAATCTTTTTTCAAGATTTGTTCTTTTTCGGTAAGCTGTGACAAAGCGAGAGAGAGGCATGGACATATATACACTACCAAACGTAAGGTAGATAGCTGGTAGGAAGCAGCCGCATGGCACAGGGAGATTGGATCAGTGCTTTGTGACCGCCTGGAGGGGTGAGATGGGGAGGGTGGGGAGGAGGGAGATACAAGAGGGAAGGGATATGGGAACAGATGTATATGTATAACTGATTCACTTTGTTATAAAGCAGAAACTAATTTTAAAAATTTTTTTCTTTCTCAAGATTGTTGTTGCTACTCAAGGTCCCTTGTGATCCCATATGATGTGAATTTTAGAATTTTTTTTCCTACTTCTACAAAAAAACACAATTGGAATTCTGATAGGAGTTGCACTGAATCTGTAGACCGTAGACTGCTTTGTGTTGTATGAACATTTTAACAATATTAAGCCTTCCAATTCTTGAGCATGGGAGATCTTTCCATTTTTGTGTGTCTTCTTTAACTTCTTTCATCAATGCTTTGTACTTTTCAGTACACAAAGTTTTCCACTTCCTTAAGTTTATTCTCAAAGTATTTTATTCTTTTGGATGCGATTTTAAATGAGGTTGTTTTCTTAATTTCCATTTCAGAGTGTTCACTGTTAACATATAGAAAGCATCTGATTTTTCCACGTTGATTTTATATCCTGCAACTTTGCTGAATTCATGTATTTGTTCTCATAGTTTCTATGACGAACCTTGAATGTTTTCTATGTATAAGAGCAACATTTGCACTTTTTATCCTGCATGTTTGTGTTACCACACTTGTCCTTGCGGTCCGTGAAGAGACACTGTTTCTGTAGTACACAGCCCTACAAAGGCACATGCATAATTGATTCATTACTTTAAAAAATCACAGCAACAGGCTGAATGAGATTAGCACACACCCAAAGAGTTGGATGGCTGAGGCTTCAGAGCCCTTCACTGAGACCTTTGTATAACGATCCAGAGCTGGGAGAAGGGCTTCTGCCTGCCTGCCTGCCTGGCTGATTCCCCACCAGCTGGCAATGATGGGCTTTTATTCACATCCCAGGATCAGAAACAGAAAATGTATTCAGAGAGCGCCATGGGGAAAAGGGAAGGCAAAAACACTCTAGCATCTTTGGCAGTCTCATCTATTCTCCAAGTCACTTGTTCAAATAAGCCAATTTTCTTCTAGTGCTGGCTACGTACAGCTAGGCTTTTTTTCTTGCAGTCATGGGCTTTTAACCTGCGGCATGGATGGAATGCCTGAACTTGGCTGTAGATCTTCCGAAAGCAGCTCCTCCCCTCAGGCAAATTTAAACTGGCATCGGAACCATGACACTAAAATTCCCAAGGGGCTAAAAATATTACAAGTTCTGCTAGCTGATACAAAATTGGCTGGGAGATTAAAACAAAGATCATACTCCCAGCGTGGGAAGAAATATTACCCTGAATAATTTAAAGAGCGCTATCATCAACTGGCAGGAAATGAAATTCAGAATTGCCCATCTCCTGGCACTGAAATTAAAAGAGGGATAACGGAGGGTAGAAAGGCAGAAAAAGAGTATTATCACCTAAATCCTTGATCTTGGTGATCTTTTCCTTTGGGGTAGAACTTGGTGAGTATAGATATTAAAAATTAGAAAAGGGTACAGTCAAGGAGGAGAGAAAGGAAACCTAAAGGATGCTAGCTTGAGTAGTAAGTAACCTTTCTCTTGTTGGTAACAGGCAAGACCCACTCCAGGACCCCTCCTCCAGGTGGGGGCCATGTGACTGAGTTCCAGCTGAGTGTAAGCAGACTTGCTGGGCGACACCAAGAAAACCTTCCAGATGACTAACCGCCCCCCCGTCCCCACCCCATACCCTTTCAATGACACCCACTTGAAGCCACAGCACTGAGAACTTGGAAGCTACACATGGCCGACCAGTGGTTTCCTAAGATGCAAGGTCTGTGGGTCCCAAATGCCTGCTTGGGCAGGAGCTGCCTGCCCATCAAGCACACCCGCTGTGGTCTTTACAGGAATGAGAAATGAAGTTCCATCACGCATTGGAGTCATTACACGTGTTTGGATGTGCTTTAGTAGCTAGAATTCCCTAACTAATGCAGTACCTGAGTACCCTCAGATAGTATATCCCACGTGTCGGAGATTCTGTTTACTCATCAGAAAATAACTTTATTAGGAGGAAATAGAGCAAGGAAAAAAAGATGTTTCTTAAGCCAGAATATCATCATAAGCTTCATCACACATGAATGTAAAAATTAGATAATTCTCACCTAAGTGTGCACCTGAGGTTTAAATACTATAGTTCATTGATTCTAAGCACCATATATAAAATTAGAATGTGTCTTAACCATTGATGGGCATAGTCAAAGTGATATTTAAAATTTTTTTCTTAGCGGTATTTTAAATAAAGCTACAACTCTCAATCTGCAGTCTTAGATTTGATGAAGTGGCATGCTGTCTGCTGGATTCCAAGACTGTAATGGCCATAGTCTCTGTTCCTACAGGATTAAGCCACACATCACTGTGTCCTCCTAGCTACATTACCCCAGAAAGCTAGGATGCTACACAGTCAAGGTCAAAGGAATGAAATCTGGCTTGGTCTGGTCCCACTGCTACATCCTCAGGGTGGGAGACTGTCAGGACATCACAGGACAATAGGACCTTCTGATTTCCCCAAGCTAAGTATACTCTGAGACTCAAAATTTTAATATAATGATTTACAGAAAGTTATAATTTTGTCCCAGCAGTAGCAGTGTGCACACATGGAAATACTGAGTAAGGAGAAATCACAGTCATCACACAAAGCTCCAATCACACACTGTAATTAGACAATGACTCATTTCTATAAATCTTTCTATGAGTATATTATATGTTTTATAAGTCGTACCATAATATTAAATAAACAACACTCCGACCGATGGTTGATATCTGCTCTAAACATAACTTTTAGGAGTTAAGATAAATATGTGGAAATACAAATGTGGCCTTATTCTCTACTCTCCCAGGACAGATAATCAGGATAACTTTTTTTTTAATGTACAAGAAATCTTTTACTCCTTCAGAGAACTCTTCGAAGCAAATCCCATCTGGAGATGGCACAGAAAGCAATGCTCCTTACCCGGGCCTGCTGCAGTTCTTGCTGACAACTCAAGCTAACACCCAATACTGACAAAACAGACATCATCGGACTATGGCCCCAGGCCAAATCTGGCGCGCTGCCTGCTTCTATACAGTGCATGAGCTGAGGATTTTTTTTTTTTTTTTGCATTTTCAAATGTTTGGGGAAAATCAAAAAGAATAACATTTTGTGACATGTGAAAATTCTGTGAAATTCAAATTTTAGTGTCCATAGATAAACGCAGACTGAAATACAGCCATATTTGTTTCTGCCTTGTCTCTGGCTGCTTTGGGTCCATAAAGCCTGAAATGTTTAATATCTGATGCTTTGCAGACAAAGACCTAAGCCTTGCTACTCCAATGAACTGAAGCAACATCACCTGGGAACTTGTGTGAAATAGTGAATCTCAGGCCAGGCCCCAGAACTGATTTAGAATCTGTGATTTAAGGAGATCCTCAGGTGACTCACGCCAACATTAACATTTGACAAGTCCACCCTAAAGAGAATGGATATGCTACACATTTATCAAGAAAGGGATGTCCATTTGAGGCAATGCAAACAAAGTGATTCATAACTCATAGGAGTCATACGTATTTTAGTTAAAAAATAAATAGTAAATGATGAGATGTTAGTTTTCATGGGGCAAAAAATCTGAGAAAATTTTAGATTTAACCCTGAACAACTTATATTGTCCAATACAAAATGGAAAAAGAGAATAAATATAAGCCTAGATGAGTTTTCTAAAGTGGACACTAGCTTAATCACAGTTGGGTGTTTTTCTTTTTTTTCAATTGACCTAAACTGTTCCTTGTGGTAAAGATGTGAATAATTAACCAACAGAGCCATATAAACAACTTCATCTGTGTGACGGCAGAATTTACAGGAGAATGTATGTTCTAAGGTTGTGAGCCTCAACAAAAAGCACTTCCATGGGCCATGGATCAATAAGACCTATCAGTCAATATCCATTTATCCCAATAAGCAGTCTATTAGGCTTTTCCCTTTGACACTTCGGCCAGTCATTTCATTACCACTGGACAATGATTTCTTACAGATGACCCAAAGATTCATGAGGAGCGCAATTTAAACGTTTAACATTCTGTTTTTCTTAGATTTAAACCCCTGTTTCTTCTGATGGTGGCCCAGGAATTTCTTCTCTGGTCATTAATCACAGAGGAAGAGCTGACAAGATGAGGACTGCAACTTTTCCTGCTATAACTGTTAACACATTCCCTAAACAAGGTTGGTATTTAGCCCAGATTATAAGGGATGACCTCCAAAAATTATCACCAGGCTTATTATTCACCAATACCTATGTTTTCTGTTTCTACATTAGGTGAGCAACTCCAAAAGGCCAAACCTTCAAAATACTGGGGAGGAAAAATGTTTGTAAAAGATAGTAAGAGTCTAAAAAAGAGTGGATATATATATAACTGATTCACTTTGCTGTACAGTAGAAAGTAACACAACATTGTAAATCAACTATACTCCAATAAAATTTTTTAAATAACACCAAAAAAATAATGACATCCTGTGAAATCTCCCAAGATAAAGCAGTCATACGTAACCCATCAAGTCCACTCACGTAACAGTCATTAAATTGATTTGCATAGAAATCAGCTGTCACGCGCTATTGACAAACTTAACCAGTCATCCATAGCTTTCCTTAATTCATGACAATGTGGTGATGTATGCCCACACGGGGGTTTTCTGATTCAATTTTCACCAGTGGTGATGATGGCCCCACCAGTTTGGGTCTAGATCACTATGGCTTCATTGATGATACATCGCAGTGAGTTTGCCCTGCAATCATTCCTGTCCCTCCTGTTACCAGAATGATGGTTGTTCTGCCTCTGACTTAATGCCAAGCTACCTCACTCCATGGGGGTGACTTGGAGACAAGAATACTAAATGCTGTCCATCACCACAGCTGTTTCCCCCTACAGTGTTAAATAAATCCCCATGGCTTCTACTGAGTCATTTGTTGGAAAAACAGGTATGACTAAGTGTTCTGATTTCCATTTTAAACCTTTACAGTTACTAATGCAATTCCTATAATAAACAAAAGTTTTATAAGAATAACCATACTCTACATTGGCTCCCTCTCGATGGAAAAAAATACAAGAAGGAAATGGACGATCCAATGTTTTCAACCAGACTGAAAATTGATGTAAAGTAATTCATATTCACCTAACTAACCGTGATATGTTGAAATCAGTGATGAGGACTGTAAATTCAGATTTATGGATTAGTCCCAGTGATGGAAACCAATGCTAGCTAACTTATGAGGATAAAAAAGAAAAATAATGATCCATATGATCCAGCAATCCCACTCCTGGACATATATCTGGAGAACACCATAATTCGCAAAGATACATGCACCCCAATGTTCACTGCAGCACTATTTACAATAGCCAGGACATGGAAGCAAACTAAATGTCCAACTACAGAGGAATGGATAAAGAAGATGTGGGGTGTGTGTGTGTGTGTGTGTGTGTGTGTGTGTGTCTATATATATATAGACACACACACACACACACACACAATGGAATATTACTGAGCCATAGAAAAGAACAAAATAATGCCATTTGAAGCAACATGGATGGACCTAGAGATCATCATCCTGAGTGAAGTAAGTCAGAAAGAGAAAGACAAATAACATATGATATTACTTATACGTGGAATCTAATAAAAAAGTTACAAATGAACTTATTTACAAAACAGAAGTAGAGTCACAGATGGAGAAAACATACTTATGGTTACCTGGGGCTAAGGGGAGGGAGGGATAAATTGAGAGATTGGGATTGACACATACACGCTACTATATATAAAACAGATAACTAATGAGGACCTAATGTAGAGCACAGGGAAGTCTACTCAATACTCTATAATGACCTATATGGGAAAAGACTCTTATAAAGAGTGACTATACGTATAACTGATTCACTTTGTTGTACACCTGAAACTAACACAACATATAGTAAATCAACTATACTCCAGTAAAAAATTAAAAATAAATAAAGTAAGTAAATAAAAATAAAGTAAAGTAAGGTCAAAGAGAATTAGAGCCAATGCTCAACAAGTATTGAAGGCATCTCAAACATGCCGGCAGCAGGGACTGGCTGACTGCTTCCTTTGGGTACAGCTCCTGGGATGAATCCACTGCAGCCCTTTCTGGGCTCTGTTTACTATCCAAAGTCCCTCAAGAGAGACTCCAACCACCCTAATTTAAGTTACTTGTTCACCCTCTCATGATCCCATGAAGGTTAAGGGGGTTGTCTTAGCTCATCCCCCGCAAAAAAGAAGCCAGGATGCTATCACTGAGAGAGCACCAAGTGAATGGATGACAGGTGATCAAAACAAAAACTCGCATACAATTCCTTGCCCCTCGACCATCCAGAAAACCCACGTCTTCAGAGACACACTTTCAGAATTGTCCACCGCCTAACACGTAGTAGTCATGTACAATAAGAACTGCTCCGGAAAAGAGACATCACAGCCTCGCCACCTGGCCAAGCGTCCTGAGATGTCGCTGTGCTCTCCGGCTTTATCTAGATCCCACAGTGATGTTCAACTACATAGGTGGTACGTTTGACAGTAACCACCACGGCCAACATACTCTACCATTTAACGCATTTAATTAAAACATGCAACTGCATGTAATGTATTTAATTAAAACAGGCAACTGTATAAGGCAGAGCATGTATCTAATTAAAACACACAACTGGGGACTTCCCTGGTAGCGCAGTGGTATAGAGTCCGCCTGCCAATGCAGGGGACACAGGTTCGAGCCCTGGTCTGGGAAGATCCCATGTGCCACAGAGTGGCTGGGCCCGTGCGCCCCAACTACTGAGCCTGCGCTCTGGAGCCCACGAGCCCCAACTACTGAGCCCGTGAGCCACAACTACTGAAACCGGTGCGCCTAGAGCCCGTGCTCCGCAACAAGAGAAGCCATCACGATGAGAAGCCCACACACAGCAACGAAGACCCAAGGCAGCCAAAAATAAATAAATAAAATAAATTTAAAAAATTAAAAAAAAAAACACACAACTGTATAAGACAGAGCAAGACAGGAAATAGGAATGTAACCTACAGGCCCACATGGTATCTTTCGCCTGCATCTTTTCCTACCTATTCAAGTCCCTCTTCACATGTCACCGTAAGCGTCCAAGACAGTGACCCCATACAACACTCCAAACACCCAAAACAGAGACACAGTAGCCCCAACCCCAGTAGGCAGACATGGAAACCTTACCTTCACGATGTCTGCTAAAAGTGAGTCTAGTGGGAGAGGCAGTTCATCACTGCGTCCGGAGTTCAATGTCTGCTTCAGACAAGCTCAGAGCCAACTGGAGGAAAAACAGTTATTTTCTGAATGGGTCCTTAGAGAGTCTCATGAGCAGAGAGAAAAAGAGTGAAAGTGAGAGAGAGAGAGAAAGAGGCTGATAAAGAAAAGCATACACTAGTTTGATGATTATCAAGGTAGGGAAAATATCTGGTTAGAAATAGTTTGAGCATTTGCAAAATGTTACGCGTTCTTACCTAAAATCTTGCAATTCCTTCTCACCTTAATTTTAACGTATATTTCATTTCGTTTTACATTTTATTGAGTGTTGTGTGTACTATATGGTAGAAACTTTACTTTTCTTTGTATAAAAATTCTGTGCATGCTTTCTCCAAGACACTTTCTCACCTTTTTTAAGGAAGATTCTCCGATGACAGTGATGCAGTGTTTCACGTGACACTTTGAAGTGGAGTTGTTCCTCTGTACTGGGAATTTCCTAGAGTCCTCTGTGGAAGGAAAAATAATGTATCTTTATTTTTTATTTTATTAACCATTTTTTACATTGGAGTATAGTTAAATTACTATAAATGTTGTCTTAGTTTCTGGTGTACAGCAAAATGATTCAGTTTTATATACGTGTGTGTGTGTCTGTGTTCTTTTTCAGATTCTTTTCCATTATAGGTTATTATAAGATATTGAATATATTTCCCTGTGCTATACAGTAGGTCCTTGTTGTTTACCTTCTTTATATATATATTAGTGTGTATATGTTAATCCCAAACCCCTAATTAATCCCCCCCTTTCCCCTTTGGTAACCATAAGTTTATTTCCTATGCCTGTGAGTCTATTTCTGCTTTGTAAATAAGTTCATTTGTATCATTTTTTTACATTCCACATATAAGTGGTATCATGATATTTGTCTTTGTCTGGCTTACTTGATATGAGAATCTCTAGGTCCATCCATGTTACTGCAAATGGCATAATTTCATTCTTTTTATGGCTGAGTAGTATTCCATTGTGTATATGTACCACATCTTTTTTCTTTTGGCCATGCCATGGGGCATGTAGGATCTTAGGTCCCCAACCAGGGATCAAACCCGTACCCCCTGCAGTGGAAGCACAGAGTCTTAACCACTGGACCCCCAGGGAAGTCCCTGTACCACATCTTCTTTATCTGATCATCTGTCGATGGACACTTAGGTTGCTTCCATATCTTAGATATTGTAAATATTGCTGCAATCAACATTGGGGTGTGCATATTTTTTTCAGTTAGAGTTTTCTCTGGATATATGCCCAGGAGTGGCATTTTAGGATCAAATGGTAACTCTAATTTTAATTTTTTGAGGAACCTGCATACTGTTCTCCATAGTGGCTGCACCAATTTACATTCCTCCCAACAGTATAGGAGGGTTCCTTCTTCTCCATACCCTGTCCAGTATTTATAAAATTATGAATCTTAAATGGTAAGTACACTTATAGAATTAAAGAAATAATTAATGGTAATAAATATAACAAAGGACTTATACTATATACAAGAAGCAAAAATATCTTTGCTAAGTTTGTTGTGATTATTTTGGCTATGCTCTATGACAAAGAAAGGAAAGATAAGGAGTTAAACTAATGAAAAATTTATAATAAAGGAAACCATAAGCCTATGGATTTATATGTGATTATTGCAAAGAGTGATATAAAAAAAGTATAACAGGACAAAACCAATTACCTGTTTATTACTAGAGAGATGTGCTGAGCAGGAAAAAGGATATTTGTGTTTTGCAAGGCTCATAAACAGGCAAACAGTACTGATTCATGGGTGCAGGATTTGAGTAAGCTGATGTAAACTACCAAAAACCCTCTTTTGGGTTACCCAGAATTCTTCATGTTTGATTTATCACAACTGCATTCTTTATTTTATAGCAGTGTTTACAGTTTACTGATTTACTAGTAAACAGGTTCTTCCATTTGGGGACAGCATTCTGCTTATAAACCGTAAAAAACATAAAATTCATAAAAAGAACAATAGCAAGGGAAATTGGGGCACAAAATTGAGGTAATAAATTAAGCCACATTTATCCTTTGACGTGTTTTTATGACCCAGACTGTGTTTTATGGCCCAGAACCCTGACCTTTCGTTGTAAATGAAATACTTCTCCAGTTGATATTCAACCAGTGTGCATGAAATAAAGTTGAGTATTAACATCGCTGACAGGATTCTGTGCCTAAAGGTGATAAGCCCTTGTTTGAAATATTAATTCAGTGTTTGATTTACTATCTCTTGCAGGTTCCATCATTGCATCTGTGTATTGCATCTGCTTCATCAAATGCCTAAATACTCAAACCCCAATTTTTCCTATAATCCCCTTGCAGACAAGAACTGTACCAACTTATTATTAAAACAACTAATACAACAGCTACTTAGAGATGAGGACAAAATCATTTAAGAAAGTTTCTGATTCATTCCTGATTCCTTTCGCTGAGTAATATGCATGATCCTAATTCAGAGTCTATGTTTTGAGCATATCTACAGATTATTCACGTATGTTCCTATTGGAAGACCCGCACTTGCAAAATATGTCCTTTCTAGAAAGAGATGTCTCTAGATTACCGTAATTCAGGATTTCTCAGCTTTGGTACTATTAATATTTGGGGCTGATAATGCTTTGTTGTAGGGAAATATCCTGTGCATTGTAGGAGGTTTAGCAGCATCCCTGGCCTCTATCCACTAGATGCCAGTGACATTCCTCTCCCAGAGGTCATGGTCATGGCAGCCAACAATGTCTCCAGACATTGAAACATGTCCCCTGGGTGAAAAGCCCTCGTTGACGAACACTGCAAGAATTGGAGTTAAACACAATCTAGAAACTCCACTGCTACAGCTTGGCAAAGAGACAGAGAGAAAAATCGAGAGAGAGAGAGAGAGAGAGAGAGAGAGAGAGAGAGACTGTTCCTTCCTACAGTTAGTTCTCTTCCTCTCCAACATCTAATGCACTTATTGCTGCATTATCTTTTTATTCTTATTATTAATAACTTCCATTTTTGCATCTCCACTATGTGCTAAGCATTTCACATGCCTTTTTGTAGCCCTCCTATCTCCACAGGTAGACCATTTTCCCTTTTATTTTTTTTAACGATTAAGGAAGCTAAAGTTCAGAGGGCCTAGGCCAGTGTCTCTCCAAATACCATGTGCATACACATCACTCGGGTGTGTAGGTGCAATTTAGATTCTGTTTCAGGAGGTCTGGGGTGGAGCCTGACCGTCTGCATTTCTGACAAGCTCTCTCCCAGGTGATGCGAAGCCTGCTGGTCCATAGAAACTACACTTTGCTGAAACTGACCCAACTCCCGTGGCTAGAAAATGGCAGAGTCAGAATTGGGAGCCGAGGGCTTCCCTGGTGGTGCAGTGGTTGGGAGTCCACCTGCCGATGCAGGGGACACGGGTTCGTGCTCCGGTCTGGGAAGATCCCACACGCCGCGGAGCGGCTGGGCCCGTGAGCCATGGCCACTGAGCCTGTGCGTCCGGAGCCTGTGCTCCGCAACGGGAGAGGCCACAACAGTGAGAGGCCCGTGTACCACAAAGAAAAAAAAAGAACTGGGAGCTGAGTCTGCTTCTCACCCAGGCTGCAGCCTTCCTCTCTCATCACGCCAGCTTTCCACGCATGTCTGTGCCATGCAGTCAGCCACGCTCTACTTTGTATGGTCTTGGGCTCTCGTACTTCACCTCTACCTTCCTTCTTACCCACAGTGCAGCAGGTCTGGGGAAACACAGAGTGAGGTGGTCAGTCTAAACGCACGAGCGCCAGTTGGAAAGTAACGTCATCCCTCTTTCCCTTTTCATATATTCATCTCATGGGCTCTTACAACATCACCTTCTAGCTGTCACACAGGGAGGGGACTAGAGTTTGAATTCAAAGTGAAGGAAACATAATCCTTTTCTCTTTAAGTTCATGTTTAATGGGGGATATCAATGCATAGACAGATCACCATGAATCAGCATCCTAGATGTATCCCTGAAGATGAACAGAGAAATTACTGGGTCATAGACTGAAACTGACATCATACCATCTCATCTGTGATAAGCCCCAAACCCAGTCCCAACCCCTCTCATTCTGTGGCCATTGCCATATGGGGCCATCTTTTTGCAATTAGGGTAACTGTTCTTTGAAGGAAGCTATCTGATTCTGCCTGACAAGCTGGAGATGATAATTACATTTATTCTTGAACAAGGTATGTCACAAACAATAGAACAGATAGAAAATCTCACTTAGAAGGGATCATCATGAAATCATCTACTGTTAGTTTTTTTTTTTTTTTTTTTTTTTTTGCGGTACGCGGGCCTCTCACTGCTGTGGCCTCTCCCGTTGCGGGGCACAGGCTCCGGACGCGCAGGCTCAGCGGCCATGGCTCACGGGCCCAGCCGCTCCGCGGCACATGGGATCCTCCCAGACCGGGGCACGAACCCGTATCCCCTGCATCGGCAGGCGGACTCTCAACCACTGCGCCACCAGGGAGGCCCTACTGTTAGTTTTTATACTCTTCCCATTATGATTTTCCCATACCTACAGTGCATCCATGGCTTTGTGAGCTATGGACTGAAAATGTAGGAAAATGATTGCTAATGATTTCAACAATTGAAAATGTTGCCAAGTAACCATGGGAACTAAAGTTGAGAACATGTAAGTTACTGAATATGGTCCCTTTGTAAAATTGTGGAGTAGAACTCAATGCCTCCTAGTAAGAAGAGTTCAGGTGTCAGGAATTAATCACAACTACCGGTATGGGCTCTATCTGATGCTACATTATTTGGGACCTCACTGCATCAAACTTTTCTCTTCTGTAACTTTTAGATCATTCTTTCTACTGATACACACCTATTTCTGTATCATGAATTAGCTCATATGCCATTGACCACCAGAGGAATGATGTCAGTAGAATGTGGAAGGTGTATTGCTTCATATAAATTTTATTTCAGAGGTTAATGTCTCATACCAGCGAGTCACAGCCATGGAATACAAAGTACGCGAACATAGTTGAAATCATCAACCACAGGAAAAAAGAGAAATGTACACAAGCTCCATTCACTCTGTATTCTTTCTCTGGCCCATGGAGCCAGCCATTCACTCACCTGGGGCATGCTGATTATCTGTTTCTCCCTGACTTCTGTACATTTTTCTTTGTCTTCCAAAACTTTCTATACATCCCCCCACGACCTAGCAAGCAATGGTAGCTTGACCTAGCAAGCTACCATTCTCTAAGATAATATTCTATAATATCACCCCGGCATCCTTTTTTTTTTGTGGTATGCAGGCCTCTCACTGTTGTGGCCTCTCCCATTGCGGAGCACAGGCTCCGGACGCGCAGACTCAGTGGCCATGGCTCACGGGCCCAGCCGCTCCGCGGCATGTGGGATCTTCCTGGACCGGGGCACGAACCCGTGTCCCCTGCATCGGCAGGCGGACTGTCAACCACTGCGCCACCAGGGAAGCCCCGGCAATCCTTTTAAAATGAACACTGTAAATGTCTTTTTCATTTGCTGGTGTGTTTGATATAATTGTATTTATTTGTCATTATTCAGGTTGCACAGTTCAAAAGGTTTTGAGAAACATGCTCCCAACTCCTTTCCCCACGCCCCGTTATTTTTAAATGACAGTTTGGCTGATTACTGAATTTATTTTTCAGGTGTGTCTATATCATGTAATAGTAAAACAAAAACAAAACTCAAAAAACAAAAACCTTGTATTCACCCTTAGATCATCCACCAGCTCAAATACCCCGTATCTTCCTGTAACAAAACTAACGAACATCTTCATTTCACCCTGTTTCTCACTGGAACTACAGATCTCTGGCTATCCCTCACTTCACAGCCAAATCTCATGAAATATTCATCTCTAATTGCCACAGTGTCCTCACAACTCCCACGGCTGGCTTCCACATCCTCCACTGCACTAAAACATCTTCTGCGCTGGTTACCAGTAAGGTTTTCGTAATTAAATTTAACAGACAGAAAACCAGACGCAGTCTACATGCCCCTGGACTGGGGTGGGGGGTGGATACACAGACTGTGGCACATTCCCACTATGGCAGAAATAAAGCAGAAGGAGAAAGTGATGTATGCAACAGCATGGACCCATCTCATATGCACGATGCTGAGTGGGAGAAGCCACATTCAAAGACTAAATCCTCCGTAACTGCATTTACGTGACAGTCTTGCCAAGACAAAGCTGTACGGGCAGTGAACAGGTCACCGGTGGCCCTGTGTCATCTGGGGGAGGAGGATGGAGTGCTGTTGTACAACGGTATGTATTTGTCAATATCACAAAACCAAACACTTCGATGGGCTTTTACTGTATGCAAATTACACCATAATAAAATAAATGAATCACACGGGTCTATTTTGTTCCTCGGTCCGTGTATTTGAAGCGACGGCTGCCTACGACACTGCTTTTCCTTTCTCTGTGGTCTGGGTGTCCTCATTTTCTCCCTTCTGCCCTGATGGCTCCATTCCGTTCTCTCACAGATGTCTCTCTTCCATACACCCGCTCCCATCAAGCTGTCCAAATCCTCCGAAATGACACAGTTCTGCGGCATTCTGTGCTGACTCTTTTCTGGCCCTACTCTCCTGTTCACTGGTTTCTTCAGCCTACAGGTGGGTGACTTACCCATCTCCCCAGACGTGTCACCTGACCTACGGGCTCACCTATGATGCATCTGTGGACGTCTCGCCAATATCTGTCCTGTGTGCTGGAAATTTCACCTCCCTGCAGTGTCCTCTGGATGGGCAGAAAGCATCCCATTGGGAAAGGCAGACTTTGCCCTTTGACATCTTTCCCTCCACCTCCCTCCACACTTTTTGACGAATGAACAGCCAGGATTGATTCTACTTTCTCCTCTTTGGATGAGCCCTGGAACCTGCTCCCTGCTCTCTGCATGTATTCTGCTGCCTGGGTTCGGATCCCATCCTTCTCTCCGGGGTCCCTGTGCTAACGTCCAGCTCTTCTCTCCCTGCCTCTGATCTTGCTCTTTCCAATCAGCCTCTTATTCGTTGGCATGACATGCACAGAGTCCCTTGGGTGTCTCACTCCTTAATGCCTGATTTCAACGGCCTCCCAACCCAGTCGGTAGATGCTGAACTCCTCGCAAGCACTTCAGCCAGAAGATGCTGAAGAGAACAGCTCTTAAAGTGTTGAGTTAAAAAACGAATCATTTATTGTTATTAAGTGCTGGAAACTGAGTCTACAAAGACGAATCATACTCTGTGCTGTCCTCAAGGAAACGGGGAAGTAAATGCATTTAATAAAAGGCTCCTCAACCCCTAGCCCTCAGAGGCGGCCTCTGCTACACCAGCACTTTTGAAATAAATGGGTTGGTAAAGAGAGTGTGTGTCATCGGCAAGTGTTTTGCCTCTCTTTATCTTTGATTTTCCCTGAAGTCAGGCTGTAATTTTGCTCTTTTTCAACTTGAAAAAATCAATGCTGAATTCAAGTCACTCCTCTACGTTGACTCAAACAAACAAACAAAATCACTGTTTATAGTGAGGAAGAAACACAAATCAAACGTTCAAGAAGTACACTGAAAAAAAAAATCAAACCAAACAAATAAAAACATAAAAATATAATGCTGTTAAAAAAAAAAAAAAAGAAGTACACTGGTCAACACTACCCCAAATGTACTTATTTATTCTATTTTTCTCGGCGTTACCAAGGTATCATTGACAAATAAAATTGTAAAATATTTATGAAGGAGCACAATGTGAAGATCTGACACACGTATACCTTGAGAAAGGATTTCCCCACGTCCATCACCCAAACTATTTACCTTTTTAACTATTTTGTTGACAACATTCAAGTTCTACTCTTCTGTCAAATTTCAGTTATACAGTACATGGTGTCAACTACAGTCACCATGTTATACGTTGAATCCACAAACCTTATTCATCTCACAGCTGTAAAGTTTGTACCCGTTAACCAACCCTTCCCTACTTCCCACACCCCCTGGCTCTGGGCAACCACCATTCTATTCTCTGTTTCTGCGAGTTTAACTTTTTTGGTTTTTAGATTCCACATATAAGTGAGAGCCTACAGTATTTGTCTTTCTCTTTCTGGCTTATTTCACTTACCATAATATCCTCCAGGTCCAACCATGTTGCCGCAAATGATAGGATTTCCTTTTATTTAAAGGCTGGATAATATTCCATGGACTATGGTGTGTGTGTGTGTGTGTATATATACATATATATATATATATATATATATACACCATATTTTTTGATCCTTTCACCTGTTGATGGACATGTAGGTTGCTTCCATACCATGGCTATTGTGAATAATACTGCAATGAACATGGGGGTGCAGGTGTCTCTTAGAGATATGATTTGTTTCCTTTAGATACAGACCCAGAAGTGGGATTGCTGGATCATATGGTAATTCTCTTCCAAATTTTTGATAGGTTAAGAAAATGCAAGGAAGGAGGGATTAAGATAAAGATGGTTAAAGAAAAACAATTATTCGTGACATTTGTTAAAATGGCAAGGCAGACTTTAAGGACTGTCTTGAATATAGAGGGACCACTGCAATGGGGTCTTGTAGCAGGGGAGAGAGATTGGCCTCAACTCCAAACACAACAAGGAAAGCCGAGAAGCAGAGTGTTTGTTTGGGGGTGGCAGGGGTGGGGTCAGGGGTGGGTGGAAAATCACCAAGAGGGTAGAGGAATCCTTTGTAAACAGACCTAATGGGTATCATGCTGAAGGCAGGCAAGGGTGATTAGATAGCACCTGTGGGTTGGCGGGGGTTGGGAGTTGAGGGGAGTGATCATATCAAGGGTGGGAGATTCTAGCTAAACCAACTTGACAGAATTTTTGCTAAAACTGTGCTCCTGGAGGACCTGCCCAAGGATGGAGCCCACTCTGACTCAGAGGGATCTGACTAGAGTTTGGCCAAGAAGAGAATCTTTGTCAAGATTTCCTACATTTGCAAAGCAAAGGTCAGAAAGGTGCATTATGAAATAACAATAACAGGAAACTCTTTCTGCAGTGCTCACAGCATCCCATGTGATGTTTGATACACGTCATATATATTCCTGAAATTCTCACTGCAGCCATAAAAGAGTTCCTTGTTGTATCCCCATTTTACAGCAAAAGAAAATAACCTAGAAGATAAGTCACCTGCCTGAGACCATACATTTAGTAATGGCAGAACTAACATGACTAACCAGGCAGTCTAACTCCATAGTTTACCTTGTAATCATCGTAATACCTTAAGAAACTGGTCAGGGGCTTCCCTGATGGCGCAGTGGTTAAGAATCCACCTGCCAGTGCAGGGGACACAGGTTTGAGCCCTGGTCCGGGAAGATCCCACATGCCGCAGAGCAACTGAGCCCGCGCTCTAGAGCCCGTGAGCCACCTACTGAGCCCACGTGCCACAACTAATGAAGCCTGCGTGCCTAGAGACCGTGCTGCACAACAAGAGAAGCCACCGCAATGAGAGGCCTGCGCACCGCAAAGAAGAGTAGCCCCCGCTCGCTGCAAGTAGAAAAAAGAAAGCCCACGCACAGCAACAAAGACCCAACACAGCCAAAAATAAATAAATTAGTTAATTTTTTAAAAATTATAAAAAAAAAAGGAACTGGTCAAAGTGAAAAAAAAGAAATTTTAATATTTAATGCCAGGAATCTTATAATTACAAAAAAAAATTTTTTTTAAGAGAGGAGAATAATGGTTTCTTAAAACCACTTCACAGAGGAAAAGGGTGTTATGAAGAGAAACAATTCTATAAAGAGTAATCTTAAAAAAAGGACATTTATATTGACAAAAAGAGATCTCTTTGGCGCTTACTAAATACGGACAAAATAGGATGGACACACGAGTGTCTCCAGTCTTTGGGCCAACCGTCTCTCCCTTGGAAGGTCACTTGCCTTAGAATGGAGTGCATTCACGCATAATGACTTCAAAACTTGGAAATCATATTTCAAGGAAACTCACTCCATTTTTAAACTAAGCACACATAAAATATGGCCACTTCTATTTCCAAAAATATTTCACTTTGACAGACCTGGCAAAGTATGTGGTATATGAGGTTGTTTGTCAAAAACTCACAAACTGTATCCTAATCATCTTTGTTTTTTTCCCTTTTACCAGAGAAAATATGGGGTGCCATATATAGGAGAATGTTAAATAACTACTATCGGGTTTTGGTTTTTGTTTCCCCATGAGAGAGAGAAAAAGTAGGAATGCTCTGTCTTACGCCAAGTACTTCTTCATTATCTTTCAACACTTAACGCACAACAGAACAGAGGCAAGAAGATAATTATGTGCCTTCAGCTTCCAGGGGATCTCATACCAAGTATGGAATGACCTTGGGCTGCTGCATCCAGTTTCTTGAAATGAAAATATAAGGAGGAAAATCACTGCAGTACCTTCAGGATGGACCTTCTCTAACTGAGCAGTATGCTATATGGCCTTCAGAGGACAGACACCCCCCCCAGACACGGACACACACACACACACAGACCGTGCCCTCCGCCTGCCTCTAGTGTACAGAAAAACTTTACCTCCTAGACCTTCCCCAAGTTCCAAAGAATAAATTTAATCAGAGAAGTGAGAAAATGCAGAAGCAAAGGAAAAGTCAGCAAGAGAAAGTAATACCAGTTTAGCCATTCAACAAAGTCAAGGACCTTTGCTTCCTCCTCAAGGGCTATAGATCATATTCCGAGCCACGTCCTTGGAGCTGTTTTGCAGATACTGAAAGCTCCACCAGGCGGACGAAGTTAACTGCATGCTGCCCACCAGCACGCAGACCTCAGACGGGTTGGAACCAGAGGGCTCATGATGTTGATGCCCTTAAAACTGCCTGTCTTTAAAATTTATCGTATCAGAAATAATATTCAGGTAATATGACTGTGAACGATTTTACGGTAATTAATACTTCAAAAAGGAGAATCAGCAGAGTGTTAAACCTTTTCTGTACGTTTTATTTCACTTTCTGTTGCAGTATTTGTATCACTATAGCAACATAATCTGGACAGTCACCCTTTGCGAGTAAAAGATTTTTCCCAGAAAAAAAAAAAAAAATCCGTGTGTGGGCAAAGATTCTAGTAGATCTGTGGATCAGTAATACTGTACCTGGCCTTTTCCCATGAACTTTTAAATGTTTATCTAGAGCTTAACATCAAGAGAGGCACGCTAATAAAACGGTAGGAGTATGGTCGCTTGTCAGACTCAAAACCATAACTGCACTTGATCAAGAGTCCTTATACCTCATGCTACAAAAAGAAAACAAAATCTCCACTGACTAGAGAGTGGCTGTCCCCAGAGTGTGACAGTGAGTCAGGACAGGAACACACAGGGGCCCTAGGAAAGCCCTCACCAGTCACTTTAAGTGACCACTGCGTGGTGTACCTGTCCATCAATCCCCTACAGCCAGAGGGGAGAGTATCCAATCATGTCTTTGTGTGAGTTACCGTCTTGCTTTGAGTCCCCGAATCCCTTGTTTGAGGAACTGCTTTGTGACAAAGAGGGCCAACTGGAAGGTACGTGCGGGGGACCCACCCTTTTCTTGTGTGAAATGTGTCCCTCGGACGGAAGACGGTAGACACGTGGCCTTCCCTGCCCCGATGACTTAGTGTGTTTCATTTTCCAAGGTGCGATGTGATCCCTGGACCAGGGTCAGGGTGAGAACATCGCTATAGAGACATGAACTAGGGAATGGAAGGACGGTGGAACTTCTGAGCCTCTTCCTGATACAACTTAAAACCTGAGCTCCATCAAATCAAAATATTTTGCTTGAGCTGCTGACATTTTAACCTCCAGCTACACGATCTCAGAGAAAGGAAGGTTTTTGCCGAGTCGGTGGAAGTCACCATGGACAGAAGGAAGAGAAAGAACCTACCACTTCACCTAAGACGTTCCCCCGAGCGCTCCTTTGAGCCACAGTGAGACTTTTTGTGGGCGCAGAGTATGAGCTATACCAGTAACAACACGACCTGGGAGGATCTTTATGGAGACCAGTTTCACGTCGTCTTGGGAATTTCCCATTTGATGGATAGCCAGGAGGCTTCCTTGTGCATCTGAGTTCAGCACTAGCCTGTGCAGGGACTCTGAGCTAATTAGAGAAAGTGTCTCCTCTGATGCAAAGCCTCCTGAGTCAAGAGACAACGTGGACCCCTCACCAGGGGTGCAGCCCCTCACCCTACCCCCCCGCTATGCAGCAGGGTCTACAGTGCCCACGTCTGCCCTTTGCTCAGGGCATGAAGCCTGAGCATCATGCTGCGTGTGCCTTCTGCCCTGGGATATCCTGTGAAGGTCCTGGAAGTGCCTTTTCCCTTATGCTGTTTGAAGGTTGCCAGGACACACCACACCAGAGTTAGCCTCTTTGGCATAGCTATTATTGTGAGCTACAGGCAACCGAGAACCAGCCGACACGGGAAAAGCTCCTTCCATCCCTCTAAGCACCTCCAAATAGAGTATATAAGTTCCCCCCTTTGGATAGGAGGTTTACATTGATAAAGAAAATTCCCACCTGTAAAGACGTTTCTGACCAGGAAGAGAGGTGATCCTAGAGACGTTTCTTGCCCTTGAGAGGCTCCAATCTCCATAGGAGACCCGACCTTGTTTATCATACGTGTCCTCCCCTCCCCTGCCCAGAGCCTGCCTACCAGAGGATCAAACCCCTTTTTCTTAGTTTAGCCTAAAATGGTGTAAAGTCCTCAATCATCTTGCCGCTTCCTCAACCCGCGTTTCTCTTTGTGAAACACCAGTGCATTAAAACTGGGGTTTCTTCCCTCTTGTTAATCTGTCTTTATCAGTTTGATTCACAGCCATTGAAACTAGGGTAGAAATAAAATAGACCTGTCCTCCCCTACATGTTCAAAAAAAGCATCCTTTAAGAAGAGAGAGAAAAAGGACTGTACGTGTATGTGTATATGCACGTGTATGTGTGTGCGTGTGCGTGCATGTGTGCATGCTTCACTGTTGTCCCCAGGCTCTCTGTATTACTCAGAAGTTCTCCTGCTCTGTGCTTAGATCCTGTCTGTGATGACAAAGGTCTTTATTGGGAAGGAACCACCTGCTTCGTGGACCTATTTGGCCCCGTTGGCTGAGCCAGCACTTCTGTATTAACCATGTAGTTCCCACCTTCCCACTCACCTCCTCAGCAGGAGAGACGCTGCTGGACAAAATCCATCACGGACACGTCCAAGCATAACATGTGTTCTTTTACCACGAGAACGGATTTAGGCGTCAGTGGGTTAGTGAACTACTTCTACACAGAAACACATGACCCCCAACTGACCATGCTTTTACCCTGTCTGCTTCCCTTTCTGAAAACAACAGGCAGATATGTCTCCGTTACACAGTTAGGGAATGGAACTCACATCCAAAACAGACCTAAGCCTTTTCAACTGGGAAACAACTCTTGTTATACTGCAGCAGAAGAGGAGCCAATGTACAAGTAATTGGGACAAGATACACAACAGTTCTTTACAAAGTAATCTGAACAGAAACAGGAGCCACATACTGGCTGTAGGTCTTAGTGGGCAACTGCAGAGAAGATGAGTTTAGAGCTTAAAACACTGACTCTTCACTGAGATCATCCAATTGGTTCAGATTCCCTCCCCACCCCGCTTGCCCACCTTTCTCTTTTACGTTCATCCTCAGGTGTAGGTGGACCCAGCGCTAACCTAAGATGCTTCCAGCTCCTACGCAATCCACCCCACCCCCACTGTATGCCACTGCTGTTCAGATTCCCACCCTTTAGTCATCTCTGCCTTTCAGGTACGTGGGAAGAGACTACAGGAGCCTCCCCGAAATGTGCCACTTCTGCGTGGGGATTATTTTGTGCCAGAGGCAATCAAGGCCCTGCAGGTTCAAGGGGAACTACTACCCCTCCCTAACTACTTAGAATAATTTAAGTGGTTTATTTTTTTCCCCCAAAGAGTTATTCCCAGAGATAAAGGTTAGCTAAGCAACCCCAGCTACCTGGCAGGGCAAACATCTAATTACCCAACATCCACTCTTCTTCTTCTCATCCTGCGAATGACCCTCCTGTCCTTGGAAGCGTAGGCCCCATCCCGTTCCTTCACCCAGGGCGGTGCACAGACCTCCTCTGACCCTTCTGTCTCTGAGACTCTCCGGAATGTGGGATCTCTGAATCTCATGTGAGTGGGAGTGCATACACAATTAAATTTGACTTTCCCCTGTCCATCTGTCTCATGTCCATTTAATTCTTAGACCGGTCAGAAGAACGTAGAAGGGTAAAATGTGCTTCCTCCCCGACAGGACTCGATAAATATTTTCTTCAGTTCACCTAACCTTTGGTAAGTATCGCCCTGAACTACTGTTTCCAAACTCTGTCCCGGAAGAAGTAATGCTTTATCACAAGAGCTCACTGTGGATGAGATTATCCAACTATTATTCTTCCCCTGAAAGAAAAAAAAGGTGCTCATTTGACAGAAGCTGAATGCAGAAAGAAAAGATGGCAAACACATAAGCCCCCACTATAATTTTTCCTGGTGGTAGAACTGGTTGTTCTGGAATGTGAGGCTGGGGTCAGGAATATCTACTTCTCCCTCTCAAGTCAGCCCACCTGATGCTGTTGGCCATGTCTGCCAGAGGAATGACCCACACCCTGGTACTGACCTACCTAGTCCTAGCTTGGGGCACCCTGGTCATGTCTGTCCAGTTTCATCCAACACTTCCTGTCAAGTGCTCCTTTTCGGACTTAAATTGCTGGAGTAATTCACATATTATAGCTCTGATTCCTCCACATGTTACCTAAGAAAAGAGACTATTCCACCCACCACCCCCCAACACACATACACAGAGTACAGGCAGAGTCTACACTCTGCAGAGCAAACATGGTGCGCAATTTAGGTTAGGAAAAGATCTCCAAACTTTCACAAGTTTTCATTGCTGTTTGTTTGCTTTCATATGTCAGTTCTCCAACAAGATAAATGAGGGCTGGTGGCGGGGCTTGAAACCAGTGGTCCTTAACTGGGGATGATTGTGCCCCCTTCCCCCTGGGACACCTGGCAATTCCTGGACACATAACTTGATGGGAAAGGGGTATTACTGGCATCTAGTAAGTAGAGACCAGGGTTGCTATGAAACACCCCACAGAGCACATAACAGTCCCTCAACAACCAAGAATGATCCAGCCCCAAATGTCGACAGTGCCACGGGTAAAAAAAACCATGCCCTACGTCTACGTATGGAAAACTCACCAATATCAAGTGGGCACAGGTAGCAGGACACCAGTGCTTGAGAAAGAAGCAATCACCGTATCCCTGAAAACTCAGCTATCCATTTTACTAGCACACATCAGGTATTTCAAAGTGGAATGAAATCCATTCTGTTACTTCCTAACTCCTATGACTTCAATGCTCTCTTTTTTTTTTTAATAGATCTTTACTGGAGTATAATTGCTTCACAATACTGTGTTAGGTGTCAAACTATACTACAAAGCTACAGTAATGAAGACAGTATGGTACTGGCACAAAAACAGAAATACAGATCAATGGTACACGATAGAAAGCCCAGAGATAAACCCATGCACATATGGTCACCCTATCTTTGATAAAGGAGGCAAGGATATACAATGGAGAAAAGACAGCCCCTTCAGTAAGTGGTGCTGGGAAAACTGGACAGCTACATGTAAAAGAATGAAATTAGAACACTCCCTAACACCGTACACAAAAATAAACTCCATAAGACCTAAATGTAAGACCAGACACTATAAAACTCCTAGAGGAAAACACTCTTTGACATAAACCACAGAAGATCTTTTTTGACCCACCTCCTAGAGTAATGAAAATAAAAACAAAAATAAACAAATGGGACCTAATTAAACGTCACTGTTCTATTCATAGACCACTGACCCCAAGACAATGAATCAGAGAAAACCCCTATAGAAATGCCAGATGGCAACATTCTATGATGGCTTATGGAAATATGGGTATCATCTCCTAGAGAGCAAAGTGGCCCCACCTACCACACACCTTAAGAGATATTCATATCTTCTGACACAGCCAGTGTATCTCTACAAATTACATTCATTCTAACACTTAACTACATTTAACTTTCTGTAAACTGGCAGGCCCGAGTAACAAGTTTTCTAAAACGCCTTCCAGGGTGAATATTCTATAATTAATACCCAGGAATGTGAGTTTATATAGCTCTAGAGGAAACAATAGATCTTTAAGGGGTGAATGTAAACATTCTTAATGGTCTCCTCCTGACACAAGACAGAACAGTGTCAGTTTGGAGTCTGTGTGTTGGTTTGTTTGGTTGATTGATGGGTTAGCTATACTTAAAAAAGTCAAGGGCCTGTTTCTTTAAGACTTCAAAACGATGGAGGTGTGGACCTCAGACATTTATCTTCCCACTCCCCAGCGACAGGACTGTTCTCTTCCAAATCTCTTGAATGATTTCCCAGCCTCTGTCTCCTTCCCAACCTCTGTCTCCGATCAGCTCTATTTAGCTGACTCATTGGACTACTCTCCGGAAGCCACTATATCTCAACACCAAATTTCTTTCCTCAGTGGGAAAAACAAACATTTACAGAGACGTAGGTGTCCGGCAACAAGAAAGCTAAAGGAGCGAGTTTGGGGCAGCTTCGACACAGACCAGAGACCACTCAGAACACACACTCTGCCCCTGGACCCAGACTCAGCTGTTTGCAATCTGCACGCATTTTACTGAGCCTGCAAGCCACTACTGAGCCAGCGTGCCAGAACTACTGAAGCCCGTGCGCCTAGAGCCCGTGCTCGGCAACAAGAGATGCCACCGCAATGAGAAGCCCACGCACCACGATGAGAAGCCCGCGCGCCAACAACGAAGAGTAGTCCCCGCTCGCCACAACTAGAGAAAGCTCGTGTGCAGCAGCGAAGACCCAACGCAGCCAAAAATAAATAAAATAACTTTAAAAAAAGGTTTTTTAAAAAAATTGAAAATGCATCTATACATCATTGTGAAGGTATCTGCATCCACTGCCACAGAGCTGAGTGACACTTTTCTTGTTGTGCCATTTTATGTGTTGTTCTGTTTGAAGTTTGCTTTCTGCTACTACTACTACTACTAATGTATAGCTTCACTGCTTGGTCCTGTAAAAAAGTAAGTATGGACGAGGTTCAGAGTACTGACCAAAGAAGGCACCATTTCTACTACAGAGAACAATTCCCCTTGTCTGGGAAGATACAAGAAAAAGGCACTTCAAGTGATACAGAAAAGGTAAGGATTGGGCTTCCCTGGTGGCGCAGTGGTTGAGAGTCCACCTGCCGATGCAGGCGACACGGGTTGGTGCCCCGGTCCGGGAGGATCCCACATGCCGCGGAGCGGCCGGGCCCGTGAGCCATGGCTGCTGGGCCTGCGCATCCGGAGCCTGTGCTCCACAATGGGAGAGGCCACAACAGTGAGAGGCCCGCGTACCGCAAAAAAAAAAAAAAAAAAAAAGGGTAAGGATTGAGGGGACAGTGTATTCAGGAAGAATTGATAGGCATAAAGGGTACAGAATGCACTTTTTATTTTTTTTTTTGAGTAAGACTGTCACTTTATATTTTTATATTTTTAAAATTAATTTTTATTGGCGTATAGGTGCTTTCCAATGTTGTCTTAGTTTCTGTTGTACAGCAAAGTGACTAAGTAATACATACACAATGCACTTATCGATAAAGGAACTGGACAAGGCTGTTTTCCTAACATGATCATCGGGACCCAGGAAGTCTTTGTCTTTTTTTTTTTTTTTTTAAATCAGCCTTTCTTCACTTGGGGACAAGGACAGTGAAATGACCTAAACATGAGTCCCACTTCAAATGGCTCTGTGGACTGTAAGTCACTTGAGCTGTTGGTCTGACGGAAAAGTGATGAGGATTTCCTGTGCAGGCTGAATCCAGGGAGAGGATTAAGGAGAATCCAGGCTGATCGTTTCAAGTCCATCCTAAACGACCCCTTTTCTGCAACGACGCTCCCTCGCGTCTGTAGGGGGTGGTTCAGAGCCCTTGCCATTACACTCCCGGGGCACTCCACACCCACCGCTGTCAGGTGTGACACTTCAGTACTGGTCATTCAGAAGAGCATCTTCCCCACAAACGTGAGAAACACAGTGACAGTGGCAGGACCTTCCTCACTTGTACATCCTTCATATCCAGCTCTTACTAGTTGCTCAACAAACCTCATGAAATCCAAGGTGACCGAACATAAGGATGAGAGCAGAGATCACAGTGTTACCATAGACTTGTCAGGGTTCTAAGCCCTATCACCAATAAAGAGGGTCATTCAACCTGGACCGCCCAACTAGGAAGCACGGGAGCCTGTGCATAAACTCAGGACATCTTAGAGGCGTTTGCTAAAGACATCGCAATAACAGGTCAAGACTGACTATTATGGATGGAAATAATCTAAGTGTATATTGATGGGTGAATGGATAAAGAAAATGTGGTATATACACACACACACACACACACACACACACACACACAGAGGAATATTACGCAGCCATGAGAAAGAAGAAATACTCCCACTTGTGACAATAGGTGTGGTGACAGATGTTAACTCTTTATTTTTTTTTATTCTTTGTTTTGTTTTTGTGGTACGCGGGCCTCTCACTGTTGTGGCCTCTCCCGTCGCGGAGCACAGGCTCCGGACGCACAGGTTCAGCGGCCATGGCTCACGGGCCCAGCCGCTCCGCGGCATGTGGGATCTTCCCGGACCGGGGCACGAACCCGTGTCCCCTGCATCGGCAGGCGGACCCTCAACCGCTGCGCCACCAGGGAAGCCCCAACTCTATTTATTATGGTGACCTTTCACAATATATACAAATACTGAATCATTATGTTCTACACCTGAAACGAATATAATGTTATAGATCAATTATATATCAATAAAAAAGCAGCTTTTTTTTTTTAAGTTTGAGACTCATGTTTTTTCCCATGTGTGCAGCTGATAAAATATCTCACACGCTTAACAATTATGGAAAGCTCGTAAGAACAGAGCAATTGACACTCGGAAGCTGTATGTAAATCAAAACAATCCACAGCATTAAAAAAACCCTGCTAGGTGTCAGCAAACAAGTATATGGGCCCTCTTATTATGCAATCACCAAATAAAACACAAGACATAAGCTATTACAGCAAGGAGTCCAAGGCAGGCGATTCTAAGTCTAGGCAGCTATGAGAAGGGAATTTAAAGCATGTCACAGGGTCATCAATGCTCAAATTCTAAGGACTAGATTCTGTAAGAACCAGCAGTTAAAATTCATAGAGTGAGCTGAGTGAGCCTTCATCTGCGTGTCGGACGACAAGGCTCAGAGAAGGCACCCAGCTCCATCACCACCGCCCAAGTGGTCCAGTTGGGAAAGAAGCCTGGTGGGGAATAGGAAGCCCTTTCTTTAAGAGAAGCCTGATGCAAAAGCCAGCAACGCAGCCTGCGAATTTAAGCATTCTAAACAAGAGTAAAGAAAGACATAGGGGCTTTCCTGGTGGTTCGGCGGCTGAGAATCCGCCTGCCAATGCAGGGGACACATGTTCGATCCCTGGTCCGTGAAGATCCCACATGCCACAGAGCAACTAAGCCCGTGCGCCACAACTACTGAGCCTGTGCTCTAGAGCCTGCGAGCCACAACTACTGAGCCCACGTGCCGCAACTACTGAAGCCCACATGCTTAGAGCCCGTGCTCCACAACGGGAGAAGCCACTGCAATGAGAAGCCCGCACACTGCAACAAAGAGTAGCCCCTGCTCGCCACAGATAGAGAAAGCCTGCGTGCACCAACGAAGACCCAACACAGCCCAAAATAAATAAATAAAAATAAATAAATTTATATAAAAAAAGACATACAATTCGCTAGTTCTTAATTGCTCCAATTATTCAATTATGTATTCATGTATACATTTATTCACTCTTTCTGCAAACGATTATTGATTACCAGGTAGAGCAGCGCTTCTCAAACTTTGATGAGCATACAAGTCACCCAAGGATCTCATTAGAATGCAGGTCTGATTCAGGAGGTCTGGGGCAGGGCATGAGATTCTGCACATCTGACAGCCTCCTGGGTGATGTACACATTTCTGGTCTGCGGACAACCCTGTCCCAGGCACATAAGATACTAAGAGGAAGAGGTCACAGTCCTTCTGGTTCAAGGACGGCCTCTACTAGACTAGGAAAAAAAAAAGAAAATCAATGAGGTTTTCCTCAAAAGTTCTTGCACTCTTTAACGGACTAGGAGACTCAGCAAAAAAGTATATCCTTTTTATTCTCTCATATTGTATTATATCATGCTCTATTCTATCATAATGTATATATGCACACGTACCCACGTGGCTGCAGAGGAAAATTATCCTTTAATCCAATCTGGTTTGGAATGTGTTGGGGGGGTCTCTTCCCTCCCTCCCGATGGTCTATTCTCTGAACACCACCACTTGTATGAGTATCTAGGAGTGTGTGTGTGCATGTGTGCGTGTGCGTGTGAGAGAGAGAGAGAGAATTTATCCTAGCTCAGGATGGACAGGAATAGTCAAGGTGCCTGGAAACAGCCTCTTCTGGCTCCCATGGTCTCCTGGGCAGTGACTTCTGAGTATCTGCCAGGTCACTACTGCCCTGCTGGCATTCTCCATGGAAACGTGGAGAGCTGGTCACTCCAGCCCCAGTCAGCATCTGGTAGTCCTCGCCAGCTGGCTTGGCCTGAATTTACCCTTCCTGGTACCACGGACCCTGTCCTCCCACTGGCCCCTTCGCCAGGAAGGCTAGCCCAGTCTTTGCAAGTGTGTTGGGGGTGGGAGTGATCACAGTCCTCACCACAGGGACACCCACGACAGCCCAAAGATAATTAGTCCAGCTCTCTTCCTCCTGTGAGAGAGGAAGAAAACATTTCTGCTACCCTTTTAGGTTCAGTAGCTGGCACGTGCAAATTAAACCAACAAAACCCAAATTAACAAAAGAAAATGTATACAGATTTTATTGATGTTAATAATTTTACCTGTATACGGAGCTTCACAGAAAAGAAATGAAAACCCCAAAGAGTG
Organism: Mesoplodon bidens; assembly: GCF_964165515.1. NCBI lineage: Eukaryota > Metazoa > Chordata > Mammalia > Artiodactyla > Ziphiidae > Mesoplodon > Mesoplodon bidens. The sequence goes on from NC_138180.1 coordinate 49,038,596, forward strand.
AGTTAGACCCAGGAGCTTTTATATATATATAATATATATATCTTGTTTGTTTGTTTTGGCCGCACTGCGTGGCATGCGGGATCTTAGTTCCCCAACCAGGGATCGAACCTGTGCCCCCTGCAGTGGAAGCATGGAGTCCTAACCACTAGACCACCAGGGAAGTCCATATCTATCTATCTATCTATCTATCTAATTTTAACCAAGGGCGATATACTGTGGATAAGTGACTAGATATTGAAAGAAGAGTTTTAACTTCTGGGGGTGGTAATACATGGGAAGGTAAATATCTGAGGGAAACTTAAGGGTTGTTCAGTAAGGTTTGTTATACAGAATCAAGCTGGTACCCTCTGCAGGAATGAGTCCTCTCCCAGGATTAAGAGTTGTTCTCTTCATCTGGAAGAAGAGTTTTACAAAGGAAAATGTGTTACCCTTATAAAGATCATGTATGGCCTGCTTTTCAGCAGAAAGCAAGAGGGCAGAGCTCCTCGGGTGTTTATTTTATTTTATTTTTTTGGCCTGGAGCCGGCATGTGGGATCTTAGCCCCCTGCCCAAGGACCACAGGACTGCCAGGGACATCCTGTGTCTACTGTTCTTAACTGCCTTCAGCTCCCAATAATCCTTATGCCACTGTGGCATGTTTGGGGGTGGCATATTCTCATCCCCTTCGTTGGCAATGTCAGAAGCTGAATAGGATCAACTCTTTTTTCCTTACTATTCTCCGGTAAGAAACACCCTCCTCTTCAGCCCAAAATACCTTCGTTTGGCATTTTGTGGGTGTGACTAACGACCTCCAGCTCTTGAACGTTTCAGGCACCAGAGGTCAGCTTAGCTTCCCCCGTTATGTACACAGCAATCACCCAGAAAATACCTAACCCTTTCAAATTTAAAGTAGCTGTCCTCGTGCTCATTTGCTCAGAGGCTGTCTTTTCCTCCAGACCTTACGTGCTGGGAGACTGAAGACAAACATCCAGCACTAGCAGAGGCTCCGTGACCCAAGATGCATGTCTGTGGGTTTCGTATCATAGTGATGGATGACATCTGTCCAATGCTTACCACGTCCCTGTCCACGCGGGCTTCTAGGCACTTGATCTGTGTTAATTTATTTAATCCTCCCAGCATTTGAGTGTTGAGGAAACAGCATTACCCAAGCAGGCAGGATTCAGGCTTAAGCAGTGTGGGCTGTCACCCCAAGGGGACTAAATTGAGGGGTGGGGCGGAGGAGAAAAATGTGCTAAAACAATGAACTATCCACAACTCTTCTCAGTCTTCCGTTTCATTACGTAAATGTCACATCTATTTTTGCATTCTACTTCCTTTCTCAGAGTTTAAAACCTTTTTCTGCAGGAAAATCAAAGCCTCAGGATGATCTCCCTTTTTTATTTCCAGCTCAATGTCCTGACTGCTGCTTATCGGGGGGCTTGACAGGGTATGAGAGCCCAACTGATTGTGGAATAGGAAAAATAATAAAAACTTGGGTCTGATAGGAAAGATTTATTTCCCTGTTTCACATAGTTTTCGCGAAAGGCATTACTTCCCCCGGATTTCCCCCAGATTTTTGGCCAAGATTTTCAGACTGGCTTTTTTTTTTTTTTTTTTTTTTTGATGTAGACCATTTTTTAAGACTTTATTGAATTTGTTACAATACTGCTTCTGTTTTATGTTTTGGGTTTTTGGCCACGAGGCATCTGGGATCTTACTCCCTGACCGGGGACCAAACCTGCACCCTCTGCACTGGAAGGCAAAGTCTTAACCACTGGACCACCACAGAAGTCCCCAGACTCTTTATATCCATTTACTATATAAGGGAACAACTGCCAAGACTGTGTGGGGACAGCAAAACTTGCCATCCCTACACTATGTCTCTTCAGCATGTGGATTATTTTGAGCTGAATGCAATCAAGGCCCAAAAGACTAAGGAAGAAACGTTGACCACCCCCTTAGCTGCCTAAAATAATTTAGAGAAAGGGGCTCTTTCTGGAATAGAGCATCTCCAAATATGTCTGCAAAGACTATGGACCAGGTGGGGTGAGGGAAACCCAGCAGGGCCTGGAGATCAGAGTCCACTCCGTGTCCCCCTGTCTCTGCAGGCCCAGCAAACACTTGTTTACAAACGTTGGCTTCTCTGTCTCCATGGGAACCGCCTTCCTCCCCTTTGAGGTCCCAAACCACTCTCCCCAATATGCTCTTTTTTTTTTTTTTTTGCGGTACGCGGGCCTCTCACTGTTGTGGCCTCTCCCATTGCGGAGCACAGGCTCCGGACGCGCAGGCTCAGCGGCCATGGCTCACGGGCCCTGCCGCTCCGCGGCATGTGGGATCCTCCCGGACCGGGGCACGAACCCGCATCCCCTGCATCGGCAGGCGGACTCTCAACCACTGCGCCACCAGGGAAGCCCCCCAATATGCTCTTTTGTCTTTAGCTGAAGATGGCACTTAAAGGGAGGGTTAGGGCCCTTTTGGTTTCCCTGGGTCTCACCTATGTAGGCATGTTATTCAGCTTTCGCTTCAGTTTCTCCCGTTAATCTGTCTCATGTCCCTTTAATTCTGAGACCAGCCAGAATAACCAACAACTGCAAGGCCATGTTTCTCATAGTGCAATTTCATTAAGATCATCGTAAACAGTTGAGATGAGCTTGGGTGCAGAACCTCGCCACACACCATCAAAGGTGCTCATCAGGCACTTCATATAGACAGATATAGGGATAATATATAGATAATATATTGCCATGCATATGTGTATACACATATGTAATGAGTGCATAACAGAAGTAAATATACTAACTTCCACGTGCACTTTTTCTGAACTCAAACCCTCAGGGACCCTCTTGACCTGGTGTGTTTTCATTTGGTTTTACATTAGCACTCAAATGAGCACTGAGGCCATGTCAGACTGAGTGATGTGGATAAGCCACCCACAACTGAAAAAAAAGCTTTCTCTTCATTGATCGGGAATTTTTAAATCTGCTGAATACATACTACCCTCCAAGGCCATAATGTGCTAAGCCACTCCTGGAACACACAACTCCTTTCCTCTGTTCTATTTACTTCATTCCCTTTTCAAGCCATGATGCCCTCAGCAACTGACAAACGAATGTCATTGTGTTCTGAACAAATATACTTCAATTTCAATCGCGGTGCACAAACAGAGGATGATCCCAAAGATGGCAAAACGTAGCTGGAGAGGTAAAAGCAAATAAACACGTGTATAACCTTTTAAAGCACAACACAAAAGCAAAACACTCTTAGTTAGAAATGTGGAGAAATTTCCTTAACCTACCCTATTGTTTTTAAATTCCACCATCTGTTTCTTTCTCCTTCAACATAATGCAAACAGTACAATAATCAGTGTTTTTTGAGCCTGATATGAAATAAACAATTATGGCTTTGATGATGATAGCAAAAAGAAGTTACCCTTAATATCACATAATTTTTCTAAATGACCAAATAATTTGTGGCCAACAAGTTATGGACAAAACTGTGAAAATTGAAAATCATGATTTATGGGGACTTCCCTGTTGGTCCAGTGGTGAAGACTCCACACTTCTACTGGAGGGGGCAGGGGTTCCATCCCTGGTCAGGGAACTGAGATCCCACGTGCCACCTGGTGCGCCTCCCCACACACCCCAAAAATCATGATTTATGAGGAATTTTCAGTTACATGGGACAATATTTGTGATGAAATATTCAGAGGGAAAACAGTATACTATGAATGTATGCATTATGTTTATACCATTTTATTATAATTAGACAATGGATAGATACACGATTAAAAGACATGGATAAATACATACTCAGAGGCATAAACATAATTAAAAAGAAACAGAAAAAAGGAAAAGCTGTAGGAGAGATACCAAAATCATAGCTATTTAGTGACGTATGGAGGAATTTTCCTCAAGAATCATTTTACTAAAGAGTTCACGGAACCTGGAAGCATCAATTCATCTTGATCACTTGAGTTACAATTCATGCCTTTCCCCCCAGTAGGAAATTTAGGTGGCTGTATATGCATATCTGTGCATGTGTGCCTGCCCACCAGGATTTTCTCCTCAAATTGTTCAGACTAATAATTCTCAGGGAATATTAAGGTCAAATACTTGATACCATTTTTCCCACTTCCAGACTCACATGCTGTTTAAATATTCAAGGCTATTGTAGTCTCAATGATGAGTAAATTCAGGCCACATGGGAATGACAATAAATAGAATAGTACTTGTAAATAGATGTCATATACACACATGCACACACATATACACACGTAGAGACATATAAGCACATATATGTGCATGCACATATCTACTTATATATATATGTCACATGCTGTATAACACTCAAGGCTCTTTTAGTCACAATGATGCTCAATAAATAAAATTTAGCAATTAGGCCACATGGGAATAACTATAGAATACTTCTTGTAAATACAATATATATACACCCACATATACACACACACACAAAGAGACATATAGGGGCTTCCCTGGTGATGCAGTGGTTAAGAATCCACCTGCCAATGCAGCGGACATGGGTTCGACCCCTGGTCCCGGAAGTTCCCACATGCCACAGAGCAACTAAGCCCGTGCGCCACAACTACTGAGCCCTCATGTCACAACTACCGAAGCCTGCGCACCTAGAGCCCACGCTCTGAAACAAGACAAGCCACCGCAACGAGAAGCCCGTTTACCACAACAAAGAGTAGCCCCTGCTCGCCGCAACTAGAGAAAGCCTGCGTGCAGCAACAAAGACCCAACGCAGCCAGAAATAAATAAATAAATAAGTTTTCAAAAGAGACATATACAATATGTATGCGTATATACATATATGCATACATACGTGTATATATGCATAGAGATGATCATAATGATAAACATTACCAACTTAGCTAGAAAAACAATTCCAAAGGACATGCTAGTGTGGCGGAACTAACCCACAGCTTGTGGTCTCTCTGTCCATCGTGTTCGCTGGGCATCGAATGTCGTGGATGAAATCCTACTCCCCCCACCCCTCACGCTCTCCTATCTCCATACACAGACAGCCACCTCTCACCTGTGTGATTTCGAAAGAACTGCTCAGTGTTGCTTTGCCTCAGCTTCTCAGTCTGTACAATGGGCTCAATAATTGTAAGACGTGCTCTGTATTTCTGGGGGGAGATCTAAGTCTCAGGACCCAGGCTACTGCTTATGAAGTAATTAGTAACCATTAGCTGGACTTGTTGCCATTCCACCCCAGTACATGACCCCAAAGAGTTCAACTTCTGAGAGTCTTTCTAAGCCAGTCATTGCAGAAGTTCAGAGGTGGCCCCTGAAGGGACATTTAGTTTCTATATTGGGGCTACAACAGGGGTTGGATTGGCAAACTACAGCCCGGGGGGCCACACCCGGCCGGCACCTTTCCTGAGCTCCCCGGAATGCAGCCACACCTCATTCATTTCTGCACTGTCTGGGCTGCTTTCACCTACAGATACATAGCATGAGGCTCCTGGACTAGCAAACCCTAAGAAATTTACAATCTGGTCCTTTACAGAAGAAGTTTGGACTTGAATCTTGATGAGGCCTGGAGGCAACATTTTTATTCTAAGTTCAAGGTTTTCCTCATATGTATATATTGGCAGAGGACAGTACTTTATGTATGACAACAAACACAATGTCTCTGTCCACTGGAAGTGCTCTGTGATGAAGAACTGGTTAACTGTAAATGATGATTTATGAGTCATGGGCTGAAATAACCACAAAAAAATGTAATTACAAAAGACATAAGTGAGGAAACAGCACTGGCTTCACAATACATTCCCCAGCTGAGTCAATCATGCCATTTTTAAAAGGAAAAAAAAGACCAAAATGGGAACATGTTTATTTTCCCTAGAATCATCTCCTGTTTCATTGGCTACGTAATTATAAGTCTCCATGATTTCATTTCATTTCACCATGGAGCTTTCACTTTATAACCACTCTGGTAGAATTCCCAGGGATTGGGATTTCTGCTAGGACAAGGTTTCCGTCATAAAATTGCTTCTTCCACCATGGCTCGTCCCTGGCTTTAGGAAAAACTCAAATGCACGAAGTAAAAGGTACGGACAGGGACTGACAAAGCAGTTTAGGATGCAAGCCACTGGTGAAAGCATCTTTGATACTCCTGACCCTGGAAGATGGCAATGTGCATTGTAAACTACTTTTGCAGGTGCTATAATTTTTCTTTCCCAAGTGGAGACCAGGGTCCACATTTTTCTCCTTGTGTGGCTGACAACCCTGAGCCCGCAGGCCTGGTTTTAAAGGAGAACGTTCCCCATGCTGCCTCAAAGCTGCAAATGTGCACCGTCATTCTGGGTCTGCAGCTCCCTTTATAACAGGACAGTCATGTCTTGCTAATCATGCCAGGCTTGGCAAGTCTTCAAGACCAATACAGCCACTCAAAAGAGCGTGCTTAGGGCTTTCCTGGTGGCGCAGGTGGTTGAGAGTCTGCCTGCCGATGCAGGGGACACGGGTTTGTGCCCTGGTCCGGGAGGATCCCACGTGCCGCGGAGCGGCTGGGCCCGTGAGCCATGGCCGCTGGGCCTGCGCGTCCAGAGCCTGTGCGCCACAACGGGAGAGGCCACAGCAGTGAGAGGCCCGCGTACCAAAGAGAAAAAAAAAAAAAAGAAAAAGCAGGCTGGGATCGGTCAGGGCATAATGACTCTCCCCAGCCTGGAGTTTGAAGCTTGTGGCCTGATTTTGAAAAGGTTCCCCTGTCTAATGCTGCTTCTGTCTTCTCCCTACCCTCCACCCACTGCCCCCAAAACCCCATGCCAAGTGGTTTATTTGCTCTTTTGTTTGGCCTCCAACGACTTATGTGTCTGGGAAGCACCTCTGTGCAAAATGTAATAATTCCTGCCATGGAAACAGAGTGTTTTTAATGACAATAACTTGATATTACAGGTGGTTCTGTCAATTACTGAGAAATTGCCATCAGGTCATAAAAGGTCTGTAGACATGAAACCTGATACAATGGTGGCTAAGAGGGAGGAAAAGACACTCTTGGGAAACCATAATAATAGAAATGTCCAACCTAGCGGTAAATTGGGACAAGGAAAAGACCCCCTGGGGGACAAAGTTCCTACCTGAAGGGATAAATGTCCACTCCAGGTGCCAAACATCTGATAGCTATGCCAACTGCCTCTTCCACCCTGGTGGAAAATAGGATTAGTCTTTCTTTTCTATTTTTTTCTACAGGAAAATAAAAGATTCCATCATCATTAAAATCAAACCTAGGGGGTTCTAATGGGAACTCTCTGTACTTTCTGCTTAATTCTTCTGAAACATAAGTCTACATAAAAACAAAATCAAACCTCAAAATCAAAAGCAGTCAGAAAGTCAAGGAAACAGTGAAGGAAGCACCGCGGTTGTTTTACTGGTGAAATTTGCTGGTTCTAAGCATAAGCTCAGGGCTCCTTTCCCATGGCGTTTGCTGAAAATCTGGACAGATTCCAGGAAAAACAAAAAGTGAAGTCCACGTAACATGCTTTTTGTCTTTCTTCTGTGCGTTTTAATGACAGAGAAATGTCACCTGCTATGAGAGAGCCGAGTGCAAGGAAAGGTGAGCAGGATTCCCACCCGAGGAGGAGATGGGTAATGTGTAAGATTGGAAAGCCTCTCAGATCATCAGGCGCAGTGAATCCAGTTTCACCTTATTCAAATGTGGACAAAAAACGTTGTCTGCCATTTCAGTAAACAAAGGATGTTGTGGCCATCAGGTCATCAGCTACAGTACCCTGAGGGGAATCCCGGTGGGAGAAAAACAGGATACTACTGACCCTAGATAGTTAAGATGCATATCAAAGGAATGATTTCAACCGGCCTAGACTCTTCCCATACATGGAAAAGGACTAAAATCATTAACCTGACAGGTCTGGTTTTTTGCAATTATTAGCAGTAATCTTTTTTTTTTTTTTTTTTTTTTGCAGTCCGCGGGCCTCTCACTGTTGTGGCCTCTCCCGTTGCGGAGCACAGGCTCCGGACGTGCAGGCTCAGCGGCCATGGCTCACGGGCCCAGCCGCTCCGCGGCATTGTGGGATCTTCCCGGACCGGGGCACGAACCCGTGTCCCCTGCATCGGCAGGCAGACTCTGAACCACTGCGCCATCAGGGAAGCCCAGCAGTAATCTTTTGATGTTCAACTACATGTGTTTTTTGTTGTTGTTTTAATTTGTTTTGGTTTTTTTCCCCAGCAAACACTCCTATATATCCTGGCTTTTCCCTTACCTCTCTGGAACAGCTTCTCAGAGCTATCTGAGAAACACCGTCTCCCAGGCGATAGTCCCCATTAAGGTCCCCAAATAAAACATAACTCTCAATTTTTCAGGCTGTGCACTTTTCTTTTTCAGTTGACACAAGTCATCACGCTCTCCCTTCTAGATGTTCTATTTGTCTCCTAAAAATAAATGGCAGCAACAGACTAGGATATTCCTTAGATCCTGCTGGTGTTGGAGAAACACAGGAGCAAGGAATGGAGGAACTGAATTCCCCAGGGGGAATTTCTCAGGGTACAACTCGGGCTCTTTCTACTAAGACTAATACACTACGCAGAATGTGGCACCTGAAAACATCACCTACATTCTCACTATGAGGAAAGATCCCACACTTGCAGCAGACTTGCAGGCGATCGATTCTGAATGTCTACCTTGGGCTTTGGTGGTAGTGTAAGCAGGTAAGGCAGGGGGTCCTTGGAGAAAGAGAACCAGGCATGGCTTTCTTGACATAAGAGAAGCCATATTTGGCCTAAGCCATTTTGTGATCTAAGCCTGGCCACAATGCTCGTCCATGAACAGGTCTCAGTAATCAATGAGCTTAAGAGGACAAAAGAATGCAGAAACAAAGGAAAAGCAGTCAAACGATAGTTCAGCGATCTAACAGTCCTAGCTCCTCAAGGGATACACATCACAATCCGATATCCATCTCTGAGTTCTGCAGGAACAAAGGTCTCCGCCCAGGTGGAGGATGGTTAACTTCACACTGAGACCGAAGACTGCTCAGAACCTGAGGGATGGTGATGGTGAACTTTTCTGACCCAGGTGACTTCAATCAACTAAAGCTTGGACAGTCAACCTTTGTCCCAGTTCCAGGCTGAATTCCCCTCTGCTCAAGCCCCTTCATGAACACGCAGGTACCTTTAGCTTAATGCGTCTCCAGCTTTGCTGTTTGGTGAGACAGGCTTTGGGGAAAGGTCCCCGGTGCTCTCCTTACTTGCTGCAAGGAATAAATCCTTCCTTCTCCTGAAATTTGGCCTGGTTGTGTCTTTGGGCCCCACACTCACCAAGACGTGAACCCAGTCTTCGGGTAACAGTAGTGAAACCGAGAAGGACCCCGTGGGGCTCCCAGGCATGGTATCCTTTCTGCCCACCCCCGTTTCTTGACTCCAGACTCTATGACCTTCCCTGAGTTTCAAAGGGCAGGTTCAAACAGTTGTTAGTCCAGGGAAGGGAGGGGGTGCAAACAGGAGCAGTCAACAAACAATAGTGCAGCCTTGGGGCAGGGTCCTGGTTCCCCCTCAAGGGATACACAAAACAATGTTTAAACCCTTTTAAGAGGTCAGCATTCCTCATACCAGAGAAAGACCACCTGAGGCTACATTAAAGGAACCACAGGTGGTCATCAAGAAGATTACCCGTGACCAGATTAGAGGACTAAAGGCCCTGCACACACCCCACCCTTGAACCCTTGCCACACTCCTCACCAATCTCCCCTGGGTTGGGACACATAGTTTTCCAGGGCAGGAGCCCGCTGTGTCCCCCTTTGCCTGGCAAGGCAATAAAGCTATTCTTTTCTACTTCACCAAAACCCTGTCTCTGAGATTCAATTCGACAGCGGCGCACAGAGGTCCGGCTTTCGGCATCAGTAGGGAGAAAGCGTGTCCTTTGGCAAGTCTGGACTCCAGGACACTTGGGTTTCCTCGCCTGGGTTAAAGAACTGGGTCACGGTCTGTTCTTTCTGAACCAAAATAGCTTCCCGTAGTTTTGTTTTGTTTTATTAGTTCAAATCTAAAGATGTCGTTGATCACAGAATATCTCTACAAATGTTTTCATGTATTCCCCACCCTTCCCCACCCACCACTGCCCCAAAACACACGGGGAATAGAACGTGGCTAGGAAAAGGATTCTTGTTTCCATGTTCAAGGTGGCTGGAAAAATGCAGGGTCTTTTGTCCACACCCATGAACACCCCTCATCAAATCATTGAAGGATGATTCTCCTCCTTGAATTAAATGACTGTGGCAGTCATAATATAATATCTATTTTGTTTTAATATTCTAAAATAAAACATCAACCTCCCCTCCAACTTCCCCACATACCTGCGTGAATTGCACCTTTTTCTTGGAAAATACCTCAACGTAAGGATGACTGCCTCAAGCATTGTATGAGTCATGCATTGGTGAGCAGTTTAAATCCATTTAAATTGCTCCTGGCTTCCTTACTGAGAGGAGGAGCTGAAGGCTTTTGTTTCCACTTCAGTGAGACATTCTTCTCTGCATTTGTGCCTATTACCTCACTAATGAGTGATCATGTTTGGTCTAAACTCAATGCAGCGTTTCCTTTCCTAAAGTTCTCTGGTGGCTAGAGCTCTGCTATCTACAATTTCACTGATGCTGTGTTCTCAACATTTATTTATTTAATGACGAGAACGCATTTATCTACTCCCTAGTGAGAGATTATGAAAATAAAATTAGTTTAGTAGTTAGGACCATGGAGAGTGGAATCAAAGGATCTTAAGTCTGATTGTGGCTTTGCCAGTTGATGACTGTGTAGCTTGAGAAATGTACATCGTCCCTCTAGGTCACTGAGTTTTCTGCATTTCATGGGCTCACAGTGAGGGTTTGACTACAACAGTGCTAGTCATACAGTAAGTGCTACATCATGTCTGCTATGAGGGTGTGAAGACGATGATGTCATCTATTCAACTTTAAAATTCAGGGAGAAGCAGAAACAAAGCTGGAGTTAATCCTCCCTGGTCCTGCCAAGAACTGCTTTCTTTCTACTTGGGAGAACTTTCTGATGCCAGGAGTTACGTGATAAAAACAGTTTTAACAGAGTTGCTGTCTTTTGAACAAAGGGAAACATATACATGAGAGGTTTGGTTTTAGGGAGTGGGTCATGTCTCCACGTCACTTAAGTAAAACTGAATTTAATTCCAAACTACATCATCAATAGAACTACCATATATGATCCAGCAATTCCATTCCCGAGTATGTATCCAGAAAAAAAATAAAAACACTAGCTGGAAAATATACATGCATCCCAATGTTCATAGCAACGTTCATAGCAGCACTGTTTACAATAGCCAGTATATGGAAGCAACTCAAGTATCCATCAACAGACGAATGGATAAAGATGATGTGGTTTATGTATGTATACATACATACACACACACACACATATATATATAATGGCATATTACTCAGCCATAAAAAAGAACAAAATTCTGAAATCAATTATACTCCAATAAAAATTTTTTAAAAAAGAACAAAATTCTAAAATCTGCAATAACATGAATGGACCTAGAGAATATTATGCTTAGTGAAATAAGTCAGAAAAAGACTATATGATATCACATATATGGAATCCAAAAAATAAAACCAATGTATATAACGAAACAGAAGCAGACTCACAGATATAGAAAACAAGCTAGTATTTACCAGTGGGGAGAGGGAAACAGGAGAAGGGCAAAATAGGGCTGGGGATTAAGAAATACAAACTACTATGTATAAAATAGATAAGCAACAAAGATACACTGTACAGCACAAGGCATTACAGCCATTATTTTGTAATAATTTTTAATGGAGTATAATCTAGAAATACTGAATCACTATGCTGCACACTTGAAACTAATATGGTTAATTATGATTAAATGAATAATTAATCAACTATACTTTGATTAAAAAAAAAAAAAGAACTGTGAACACCAAGAACCTAACTTCGAGGTACCTGCTGAGACCAGACAGAAGAATGGAAAGGATGGGGTTGACCACACAGCTGGAGGGACGCCGCTGGGGAAGGGGGGAACCAGCTAAGGCTTCAACATCCAATGGGCTGGCAGGATGGATAGGAATGTGCCCCTACCTTACTCTGGAGGAGTTGGCCTGAGTCAGAAAACAGAGTGGGGCCCTCCACGGCCTTTCCACGCTTAGCACCCCAAATCCTGCCCCAGGGGAAGGTTCATAAAACACTTATCAGGCCACATCTCCCAGGAAGAAAGTCAAAGGAACAAAAGCTGCCACCCATCCCCATCCCGGTTCAACAAATCAGTGGGTAGAAGTGAGCCTCGCACAGCTCCATCTGCCCTCTCTAGGGAAAAAGTGTTCAACCAGAGTCATGAAGAACCATTCTGAAAATGTAAGTTCTGACCCTTTCAACAGAGTGCACAAAACGTAATTTCAACTACTTTTCATACCCCAGGTATCTTTAAGAACAGCCTTCCTCCCATTTTATGTTGATAGGCCTGTGTGTTCCCTTGCCCATCTGTTTTACCTGACCCCAAGTTTGCTCTTAAGCTAGAAATCCAGCTTTGTTTAAAAGAGTTGGCTAAATAAAATTAAGTAAAGCTCTGTCCTAGAGTGGGAGGGGGAAAGCAAAATATTTCATAAAGATGTATCTGTGGCTTAAACAAGTTTCTCCTTTCAAATTTTAGAATATATTAGGATACACGGTAGTTTATTAAATAAATATTATTGGAGAAAAGGAAGGAAAGAAGGAAGGAAAAAGCTAGGGAGACAGAGATGACAAAACTTCCAGTTCCCATACGGTAATATAAAAGATAGCATCCTTCCCTAGCACCAGACAAGGAATTCCCAAGCCATCCTTTAAAAATGATCAAACGTATTTAAATGATAATCAGAGAAAACGAAAGGTCACATGTTTGCAAGACTATTTTACTCAACAGTGTTTTAAAATGCACTGTATTTCACTGACTCATTCTCCTGAAATGCATTTGGAAATGGACTCTTCGGTCAACATTCTTTTATCAACACCTCTACAAATGAAATCTCACTTAATTGTTTTAAATGTGAGACCTAATTGACATATAACGTTATATTAGTTTCAGGTGCACAACGTAATGATTTGCTACTTGTATAACTGAGGAAAGGATGACCACAGTAAGTCAACATCCATCACTACAAATTGCACTTGATTTCTCAAAATTTAAAAATCTCCTTCCCTGCCAAGATTTTCAAAAGAATAACCCCGTCATGTTCTCCACGGTTAACAAGAACAGGGCTTCTACCCAACGTGTTAACTTTTGTACATCTGAATCAACAGCAGTTTCACCTTTTAATTAAACGAGGTGCTTCAGAAGCCTGGACCTCTTTGGAAATGATCCTTTTAATTATACTCCCTGTCTCTTCTCTTAAGAGTGCTGCTCAAATTTTGCCAGCATGATCTCTTAGATCTTCTAATAACTCTAGGAGCCGGAGTAAGTTTCCTTTTGTAATCTGTCAAGTGCTGGAAGTTTAACCGATGTCTGGCTTTGTCCAAGGGTTTCCTGCTTTCTTTGATTATGCAAATCTTTTCTGTATATGACAACTGGAGACTAGTTCTGTTCTAGGCTGTTGAAGAACAGCTATTTCAGCTGACTTCTGATTAACAGCTGCTGTGCTCATCACTGGCAATTCACCTTAAGATTTTGTAGAAAAGGTAAGATTGGAAGATTTTATATAGATATATATGTAGTTATCTGGATAACATTCATTATAATATGTATTATCTACTGATATATATTAGCTATCATATACACCATTATATATAATATATGCAGCCCATATAATGTATAGATATAGTTATAATACATATTATATACTGATATACATTGGTTATTATATATATTATATATAGACTATATATACATTATATATATATATATACTGAAATTTTAATTACAAAGCAACCTTTAAGTGAAACAAGTATTCAAATTTACGTTCAAGAATGAAATATTTCGTTAAGGATTGGGTAAGCCATGTAGAGTCTAAAAGTTGTTTTTAAAACACGAACTTCATCAGCAGAAAATGCCTACGAGATGGTCAGAGTGTGCTCTCATGGAAAATGTTCATGCCATTATCTTTAAAGTTTATTAAAAATCTCTACCTTGGAAGGGTTTTAAAGCCAGATTACTATAAACGTTCATTTTTTCATAGCTGTATGTTTCCAAAATGTACATGCCCGTAACTAATGTCTTTGTGTAACTCTCTATATAGATGAAGGGTGGTGGGGAGACTGGGTGGTTTACACACACAGATATGCATATCTTTAAAAATGCCTTTAATTTAGGTGCAAAACATTATTTGAAAGAGGATGATATTTTGACTATAAGTGGAGGATACCACGGAGAGAATTTTAGAAAGGGGCATGAAATCGGCCAGCATTCTCTTCCTAATATTTCCAATTTACGTACAAAATTAGGTATCTTGCATAATTCCATCTGAAACTCCCTGGGAATAGACTTTTGCCTATGACCGGTTATACTGGTAAATGCTCTATACTGACTTTTTTTTCTAATGAGACCCAAAATAAAATTGAAACAATTTTTTTATTTTTGGTCCTTGGCCAGAACAAGAGGATGAAAATGGCAGAGAATCTTAGGAAATGAAATAAAGAGGACCACAAAATGATTGCTGGGCAGCTTATTTCAACACCTCTTTACCAAGAGAGTGTCACGTCTGGAGAACAGGTGGGGAAATAAATCCAGTGGTAAAGTCCAGACCAGCAAAGGTGAAATTAATTCAGGGATGCCTCTGTAGTTCGGCAACTCAGTGAATTACTTCGTAAAAATGTTCTTAGGGCTTCCCTGGTGGCACAGTGGTTGACAGTCCGCCTGCTGATGCACGGGACACGGGTTCGTGCCCCGGTCCGGGAGGATCCCACATGCCGCGGAGCAGCTGGGCCCGTGAGCCATGGCCGCTGAGCCTGCGCGTCCAGAGCCTGTGCTCCGCAACGGGAGAGGCCACAACAGTGAGGGGCCCGCGTAACGCAAAAAAAAAAAAAAAAAAAAGTTCTTAAACTACAACAGAAAATATTCTTTATCGGGGGCTGAGGGAGGGGACCGTGGCTCTTAACTGCCGTTTTATTTTAAAGACACCAAAGAAGTTTTCATATGATTCTGTAATCAAAGCAAAATAATTAATATAAGTAGAGAGCAGAGAACAGTAGATCAATGGAAAAGCAGTGACGGGTAATCCAAAGCAATCTCCTTTAGAACCTAAGTCCTCACTTAGAGATGGCTTTCAAGACCACTATTTCGGGAGACTCTGAGAAATAACCCGTTACGTCGGGTCTATATATGGGGAGCCAACTGAAGGAAAATTTATTTAGGTTACAAAGAAATTATAATACAGTTAGATTCTCAGATGAATTGTTTGAAAGGAAGCTGAAGTCAAAATGAAGATAAATAAAATCCAAGAAAGAAGTCTTTTCTCTTTCAGGTTCACTCCTGTATCCCTCACATCCAGAACTGTGTCTGACATACACACAACATGAATGAACAAATTCAGAATGATTCACACACGTTTCCGTAGCTAGGTAATATTACAGTGAAGCCTCAGAAAACATAATGATCAAATCAAATCAACCAAGCCGTGGCGGAAGGACAGCCTACCTCTTAACTCCCAAGACTTACATGATGATAATTTATAAAGTAAAGGTCCATGGCATTTTCTGAGTGAACAGCCTGTAGTCTTCCTGTCTACATAATTGCTATTTTTCTTTTTTTAAAGCATTGATTTCATGGAGGTCAGAAGTAGGCCAGTTTGAAACAATCAAACACCTTTTAGGTTAAGTCAAAAAAAAAAAAAGCTCAAATCAGGTGGGAATGATCTCTTCCCTGACAAGTTATGAAGCTAACCGCCACTGTTATAAAGTCCTTGGTGCAGAGACACTGGACCCTGCTGCCCATGGTGTTGCTTTTTCCCAGGGCCCTGGAACACAACCTCACCCAGACAAGGGCGACAATCATCTCCCCTTAGCTGAAATCCGCCTTTTGGCGTATCTGACAAAATCCAACTCTAGCTGCTGAAACAGCAGCTTTACATTTCTGGGTCCCAGCAGGAAGGCAATAAAAGCACTTGGATTGTCCACCTTTGCCCGTTCCCCACGAGAAGGAGGGAAGAGAGAACTCAGGTCTGAGAACACAGGCGACCCTGTTAGAGGAGATTTCTCCCCGAGTCATCACACAGCCTCCCACAAGAACTGTAATCCCAACAGCCTGGCACCCTGCACGGCCCACTGAGCGATGCTGCACCCACCCTGGCCCATTACAGAAGCAGCTTCCATAAGGCAACCCTTATGATAAACCTCCTGGTATATTTCCAATAGCACCGAAAAGAAAAGAAAACACGCAGCGCAGTAACAGGGACTTACCACCACGGCAGTTGTTGGCTCAAGACTGGGAACAGCCTGTAGGCGAGCTCTCATGGGGCGCGAAAAATGTTCTCTCGTTTCTCCCGCTGTGGGCTTCTCCGGAGGATCTCATGCTTCCTTTTCAATCATACCCCGTCTACCTGAGCAGCCCGCTGGGTTTCCTAGTCTTGCTGTGACTTTTACTCAGTTTCCTTGAGCTTTATCTTCCCACAAGCTCAGCCCCAGGCTCTGCTTTCTGGGGAACCCAAGCGCAGGCGGGCGGCGGATTCTTGGGCCAGAGAAGATTCGGGATGGAGGCGGCGCACCTCTCTGCAGGAGTAGCGACCGTATGGCCGGCGGTAAGCGGGTGGAGACTGCGCTGCTCAAGCAGGGGCCGCCCGGTGAGAAACGCTCTCACGTGTGGGAAACCGCAATGGCTTGTGGGGTGGGGGGAAGACACGGCTTTGGGAGAGCGCACAGCTGCAGGCGGACCAATCATCGTTAAGGATCGGTCGGTAGGTCGATTTCAACCACGTCAGGAGCCTTGCAGAAAGGGAATACGCTCAGGGCGGCTAATCGGCAATCTACAGCAGGCCCTGAAAGCCCTGCGCCGGCGTGCAAAGCTCTAAGGAAGATTCATCTTCTGCAGCTGTCGGGCACTTTTTGCTGGAAATCACGACCAGGGCGGGTAATAAGGAACAGATCCGCAAAGACGACTGGAGGCTGATGGGCCTGGCGTGATGGGGAAAGAGCTGCACCTGTGTCCGTGGACTAGCCTGGGGATGCCAACACACCCACATCCCCGGAACACCGCTAGGGGACACGGTGACCCCCAATCCTTCCTTTGCCATGGCCTCACCTGGAGGAGGTACCTCTGAAAACAAAGCTTATACTCCTCAAGACGCACCCCGTTCTTTCTCTGAGTTCCTTAGAACTGTGGTTTGCAAACTTCAGCACACAGAGCATCACTTAGAAGGCGAGTTTGAAGCCCAGATGGCTGCACCCCACGCTCCCAGCTTCTGACTCAGCCAGGCTGGGGCGGGTCCCGAGAACGCGTGCTTCTCCAGCTTCCCCAGGCGATGTCGCTCCTGCTGGTTGAGGGGCCACACTTGCAGGAACCACCACTTTGGGCCTATCCCCAGGCTCCACCCCAGATGAGTGGGTTGCACCAGGCCTTCTCTGCAGAAGCGGACAGCCTGTGTCCCAGAGGAGCGGCTTGCCCAGACCAGGTGTGGGCACGTGAGGGGAGATGGATCTCAAGACAGGACTGGGATGGGAGGAACAGAGTAGAAGAAACTCTAGATACGAAATCAGAGGATGCAGTGGTACAGCGGCATTCACTCATGCCTTGGGATTCCAGTTTCTGAGGGATATTCAGAGCTGATCCTAAGAGTCTGATGTGACCTGGATGTCACCTGGAATCGTGGACACAGAAGCGGCCTTCAGTAAATAAAGTGGAGTCGCCAGATCTCGGTGTAGAACTGAGAGTGGGGTGAGAAGCATAAGAGAAGCTGGGGTGCTAGGATGAATTGCTCCTGGAAAACCAGATATCCTCCACTTTTCTCCCTGGGAGGATTCAGAGGACCCCCTTCAGGACAGCACTAAGGGATACACAGCGGAGGGGCTGTCAGCATAATTCAGAAGCTACTCAGCGGCTGTTACCTGCAGGCCAGGGTGGAGAGCGGATGGTGTATACACACACCTAAACTCACAAATAGTGACGCTATTGATTGGATTCTGGAACAGCAGAGGGAAGGGGCCAGCACGTAGCCTTCAGAAGCAAGGTGAACCTAATTACCGTAATTGGCATGACCCCAGAGTAACAGGCATCGTGACTCATGCCCCGGGCAATCTGTAGCTCATAGATCATGGTGAGGCTTTGGGGTGTTTCTCAGTTTCTTTACTAAAAAAGAAACTAGAACTTCTAGTCAAGCAGAAAGCTGCCATCAGCTGCTTCTTTAGAATAATCACAACCCCTTACTCAGTTTCCAGAGTTGGGGCAGCTCACAGACAAAACAGCCCACTGAATGGAGGAAAAACCCTGCAGTACGATGCAAAAAAGTACAGTCAACATTTCTGTTACTTTTCCACAACAGCATGCACAGATAATTGCCAGAACTGTGGAAATGCATGGAGATGACTTCGGACTCTCTCTGCATTATTTCTTTCTTTTTTTTTTTTTTTTTGCGATATATGGGCCTCTCACTGTTGTGGCCTCTCCCGTTGCGGAGCACAGGCTCCGGACGCGCAGGCTCAGCGGCCATGGCTCACGGGCCCGGCCGCTCCGTGGCATGTGGGATCTTCCCGGACTGGGGCACGAACCCGTGTCCCCTGCATCGGCAGGCGGACTCTCAACCACTGCGCCACCAGGGAAGCCCCCAAGTAACACATTTTTGTCAACACCTTTAAACAATGCTAGAGTGTGTTTTAGAGAAATTTAGCAGAGGAGAGTGACAAGGGGGCCATATTTTTTAGAAGAACTCATAAGACTGTATTTAATTTCAAGGATATCAGTAGTGGCATAGTAAGTGTTTCAACTGAAAGCATCACAGAAAATGTGTTATTTTTATCAGTCATTCTCAAATGGGGCAATTTTGCACTCACACACACACACCCCTTGTGGAGACAGCTGGCAATGTATGAAGACATTTTTTGTTTTCACTACTCGGGGAGAAGGGTGCTACTAGCAACCAGTGGGCAGAGGCCAGGGACTATTTTAATCATCTCACAAAGCACAAGGCAGCCCCGCACAACCAAGAGATATCCAGCCCCAGTGTTAATCATGCCCAGATTGGGAACACCTGGTTTATAGTGAGGCCACAACGAACTTCAGGTGCTGCTAAATAATAACCATAAGAGTTTCACTAAACCAGTAATGATCTGGATTATATATTTTCTTAGTATCACTTGATACTGAGGATTACTGGAATTCTACAGACAAACTCCCAAATCAGCAAACAGGAGCATCATTTCAACGCCCCTTGAAGGAAAAGACTAACTTTTGTACAGTAAGTGGGCTACCAAAGTACAACACTATTGCAGGATGGGGAGATTCACACTTGCACTTGAATTGCAGATACTGTGATCCTTTTAAAATATGACACAAATGGGGCTTCCCTGGTGGCGCACTGGTTAAGAATCTGCCTGCCAATGCAGGGGACACGGGTTCGAGCCCTGGTCCAGGAAGATCCCACATGCCACAGAGCAACGAAGCCTGTGCGCCACAACTACTGAGCCTGCACTCTAGAGCCCACGAGCCACAACTACTGAAGCCGCACGCCTAGAGTCCGTGCTCCGCAACAAGAGAAGCCACCGCAATGAGAAGCTGGCGCACTGCAACGAAGAGTAGGCCCCGCACACCCCGCAACTAGAGGAAGCCGGCGTGCAGCGACGAAGACCCAACGCAGCCAAAAATAAATAAATTAAATAAATAAATTTAAAATATGACACAAATGAACCTGTCTCTGAAACAGAAACAGAATCACAGCCAGAGAATAGACTGGTGGTTGCCAAGTGGGAGAGGGATGGATTGGGAGTTTGGGGTTGGTACATGCAAACTAGTATATGTAGAATGGATAAACAACAAGGTCCTACTGTAGAGCACAGGGAACTGTATTCAATATCCTGTGATAAACCATGCTGGAAAAGAATATGAAAAAGACTGTGTATATATGTATAACTTTGCGGTTATATGAGTCACTTTGCTGTACAGCAGTAATTAACACAACATTGTAAATCATCTATACTTCAATTCAATAATATTCATCACTGTTTCTAGTGCAAAATAATATACTGAAAATGGAGCCATTCAAACTAACCTTCAGAAAAGTGTCCCCAGGATGAAATAAATGTCAGATTTTTAAAATTGCTGCTACAAACATGAAACCGACCAAGGAGCTTCATTTCCAAGTTTCCTTCTGCTATGACATAGTAATTAAACTCTTCTTAGGGACTCTTGTTTAGAAACTGCTCAGCTATGGATGTTTTGGTGTTCAGGCTAAATTTCATGGGCCTGATCACTGATTGAATGAAGTGGCTCGATAGTGCTTCAGTGGCTCGATAGTGCTTCACACTGAAGGACTTAGAAATAAAGCTGCTCCAAGCTGTTGCATTCATTAATTTCCTGCAGTCATGGCAGCATCAGTTAGATATTGATTTATTGGAGAAATTTCAGCTTCCTGGAGCTTCCTTCCAGACTCCAACACTCATGAGAGCCATTTATGGTTTACCAGACAAAAAGTACTTTTCCATTTAATCAACTTATTTATCTCTTAATCCTTATACAGAGAGATGCTCATAAAACCATTCAGAGTTCTCAAAGAAAGGTACCCACTGTGGGGAACCACATTTCTTGTACAACCCAGATTTTTTCTGATTCTGTTCATTCCTGGATCCTGCCTTTGGCCAAGGAGGTAATTAGTCCTCCAAGGCAATGCTTTAGCTGCAACCATCCATAGAAAACACAAAACGGGTAAGGCTTGTCCCACCTGAAGGTCATCACAGCTCCTGATTTCACGGTTTGGAAATCTTGCACCCCAAACCGTTCCCTGTCTGAAGATGGGCCATGCGCACTCGCGGAGATGTTTAAGAGAGAATGCCACAGGTGGGTTTTCGGTTCTGGCATGGGCTTTACAGGTTATGGTGGAGCCCTGAAGCGTAAGGATTGACAAATCCTGCACATTAGAGTTCCCTGGGAGGTGGTTACGAAGAAGACTCGCATCCCCCCACCAACAGGAATGAACCAAGGTGTGCATGGTATTTGCAGGGGGAGACGCCAATGCCGTTGGCTCTTTCTCTCTGCCTGCGTTCTGAATTCTCCATCCAGTCTCTCCTGCCCTTCTCCACTCCTACTTTCTCTTCCTCCTGATTCTTCCTGTACTTTCTTCCTCTTCCTTACCTTGCTGCTGCCTTATCTCCCCACTCCTTGCCCCGACACGGTGCTGAAGTTCGGGAACCAGGGGAAACCACTCCTTTACCAGTTCCCTTCTTTTCTGAGGGAACCTGTAGGCACATGTGTATGTGGTTTGCAACCAACAAGGAGGCTGACAATCCTCTCTGCTTTCCCGCTTCCTGTGGATGTTTGTATAATATTTAAGCATTAATTATGTAATGTTTGTCAAGTGTGTGAAGCTCCTAGGGAAAAAGGCATTATATTAAGAGCATTATTATTAGTGTTCTCTCAGTGAAACTTCCATTACCAAACGCTTCGGGAAATGAGGAGCGGCCATCTGTCAGCCAGTTTTTAAACGTTTCCCTTCGACAGGATTTTCTTGATTGCTAAAAGGAGGTGCTTTGTATACAAAACTCATTTTTAAAAATGAGTTGAACAGCTGTTGTGCCCTACACTCTTTTTAACACCTTGCTAGCGGCTATTTTTTTCAACAACTTGAAAAACAAATCCGTTTCCATTCCTGGGTTTTAATAATGATCATGTAAGCATGCACTGTGTGAGACCATAAGCAGCTTTGTTGATAATGAGCGAAAAGTACTCCACTTCTTAATGGATTACAAGGTGTCTAAGGAAGTCAGATCTTGCCTAAGGCCCTGCATGACCTGAAGCATGCGCAGAGGATGGTCTCCAGGGCAGGCTCAAAACGCAGAGACAGGGATTCCCTGGTGGCGCAGTCGTTGAGAGTCCGCCTGCCGATGCAGGGGACACGGGTTTGTGCCCCAGTCCGGGAGGATCCCACATGCCGCGGAGCGGCTGGGCCCGTGAGCCATGGCCGCTGAGCCTGCGCGTCCGGAGCCTGTGCTCTGCAATGGGAGAGGCCACAACAGTGAGAGGCCCGCGTACCGCAAAAAAAAAAAAAAAAAAAGCAGAGACAGGAACTTCCTTCCCTGGTGGTCCAGTGGTTAAGACTTCTCGCTCCACTGCAGCGAGCCCTGGTCGGGGAAATGAGATCCCACGTGCCACCTGGCCAGAAAGACAAAGGCAGATGTCCTGGCCCAATCCAACCTTTACCCGCCCCTTCAGCAACACCGAGCATTTCCAACTTTCTGTTTCATATTTTCATGTTTTTTAAATAGTTAAGTGTTTAAGTTGTATATAACTTATTTTTGTGCAAATGGTAAGGAAGGAATCCAGCTCTGCTATGTCACCATATGGCTTTTCAAGTTGCCTCACTACCACGTAAAAAAAAAAAAAGAAAAATTATCCACTTTTCTAAAATATCACTTTATCATAGACTAAATTCTTATGTCTGACAGGGCATTTTTCTGACATTCTACTAAGTTAACTGCATTCATCTCTCAATTATTAGGCCAATACCAAACCATTTAAATACGGTCTCTATAATGTGTTTTTGTACTGAACTGCACCTCCTCAGGAACTTGCATTTTCTTCCTGAATGGCCTGGAACGGAAGCCATGCTAGTAATTGCACACATTCACATGAGTCTTTACATAGAGGAAAAACAAAGTACCAAGGCATCCACCTAAAAACCCATGAATGCTTTTATAAAGTGAAGCAATCTGTGTCTCTGAAAAAGTTTTCATCATCCTAAATACAAAACTCTAAAAAGTGAATGGCCTAGGGTTTATCAGATGTGTTACAAAATATCTTTATGGATGGGTTCGTAAAAAGTACAGCTGATATTTTTTCAAATATCAGGATATGTGAACCGTGTCTTTAAATGGGAAGAGCTGAATTCCGCCATAACTGTGTTCCTAAATGTAACAGTAGATGAGAACTAGCATTTTATCCTGATCCAAACATGGATGGACAATTGTGTGTCGGGATTTCCTCTGGCTGTGAAGACTGCTAGGATAACTTACATAGGTAAGATCGGATTTATCTCTGGAAATACTGCAGGGATTGTAGGAACAACTCAAGAAATGCACCCATGACCCAGGATCCTCCTACTTTTGGTGTGATGTGGCTTTTCTGTGCCTGGTCAGCAAACAGCAGCTGAAACCTCAGACATTGTGTCAAATCTCCAAGTAGAAAGGAAAGGGAAAGAAAAAAAACAGTGCCGGTGATAGATGATACCAAGTTTCACTGACCACCCTCACGTCACATGGACACTGTTAGCTGCAGAGAAGTTTGGCAGATCAAATTGCTTTCATAGCTTTTGGTACAGAGGTAAAGAGGAAGGAAGCTGGATATATCAATTAATTCGGCTAAACTGCAATGCCATATTGTTAAAAAAAAGTTCACCTTCATGTCAGAGGGTACTCAGAATTAATTAAAATGGACATTTGGGCTTCTGAGACTATAACAACAACAACAAAAACCACCACAAAACAACAACAGCAAAACACAAATAGAACAAAACAAAAAACACAAAAAGATAACAGAAAAAAACAAACACACACACACACAAAACCAAAACAACAACAAAAAGACTACAACACACAAATTCTAAAACCAGCCAAGGAAAAATATTTAGTCACGCAAGGACTTCAAAAGTATATCAAATGCATGCACTTCTTTAAAAAAGGGGAAAAATACCCCAAATCTTCAAGAACACTAATAAGCTGATAAATGAACCAAATTAATACACAGACAAAGAAAAGTGCTATGTATAATCAAAATGTCAATAGGCAATGAAACACTGAAACTCCTGGCTAATTTATAAAGTTATCATGGCGATTAAGCTTAATTCAACAGTCAGAACTAAATCTTATAAGAAAAATAATGTAACCATATATACTACATGTTACAATATATAACATTCATGTATATAACATACTATATTGTAACTAATATAGTTGCAATAATCTTGATCTAAAAAAACAATTCATTTTAACCAAAATCTATGCAGAAGGAAGTTAACTGGTGTTCAAAATGGTGCTAAACCATGACTAAGGGGCAGGGGGCAGGTGATGTTATTTTAGAACTAAATATCTAAATATTTTCTCTTTGGTAGAATTTTCAAATACCCAGGGGAAAAAAGAGAAAAAAAATGTGAGCAATTAAGTAAAAGGCAGGAAATAACTGAGAAAATAACAAGAATAAAAACTCAGAATTTTTTAAATGGCAGAGAACCAAATATCACGTACTAATGGCATTTTACTTATGTTTACTTAGTGTAGACTTAAGTTACTTGTACAAATACTTTAGACCTGTGGTTCTTGAACATTTTCCCTAGACAAACCTGCCTGAGAGACTCAAAGAGCCTCAATAATAACACAGGCTAATGCAACTGTTAGTTTCAAATCCAGGGTTACGTGGTATATGCATACAGTGGAATATTACTCGCTCTTTTAAATTTTATTTTATAACATTTATTTATTTTTGGCTGCGTTGGGTCTTCGTCGCTGAGTGCCGGCTTTCTCTACCTCTTGCAGGCAGGGGCTACTCTTCACTCTGGTGCGGGGGCTCCTCTTTGCGGTGGCTTCTCTTGTTGCAGAGCACGGGCTCTAGGAGTGTGGGCTTCAGTAGTTGTGGCTCGCGGGCTCTAGAGCACAGGCTCAGTAGTTGTGGTGCACGGGCTTAGTTGCTCCGTAGCACATGGGATCTTTCGGACCAGGGCTCGAACCCGCGTCCCCTGCATTGGCAGGCAGATTCCTAACCACTGTGCCACCAGGGAAGTCCCTCGCTCTTTTTTAAAAAAGGAAGTCCTTCCATCTGGAACACCATGGATGAACCTGGAGGACATTATGCTAAATGAAGTGAGCCAGACTCTGAAGGACTAAGACTGCATGATTCCACTTACATGTGATATCGAAAATAGTCAAACTCACAGAATCAGAGAAGAGAGTGATTGTTACCAGGAACCGAGGGGGGGGGGGGCGGAAATGGGGAGGTGTAGTTCAATGGGCATAAATTTCAGTTATGCAAGATGTACAAACTCTGGAGGTCTGCTATACAACATAGTGTCTGTGGTTAACAATACAGGCTGTGCACTTAAGAGCTGGTTAAGAGGATAGATCTCACGTTAAGTGTTCTCAAAACCACCACCAAACAACAAAAAACCCCAGTAATTAGTTCAGCATACTCAAACATTCAGCAATTCTAGCTATCAGAATAGAATGGTCCTGGCCCAATGGGAAGAATCCAGAAATATCTGCTACCTGGGAGAGCCATCCACATCCACAAGCTTTCCTCTCTTCTGCTGAATGTATTTTATATCACTCCAGCTGACTCCAAAATCACACGGGTGGAATTTCAAATCCACTGCTTGCGAAGGCTATGTCTACGCTCGTATAAAGCCTCAGATTTTTCCCCACCGTCCCCTGCCACTCCCTGTTCCATATAAATTCATGTTAGGACACGAATTGTGTTTGAGGGGGTCATCCCTCCCACCACTCGAGTATTCACACATATTGGAACTTAGTAAAACACTGGTGAAATATTAAATATTCTGGGAAAGTTCCCCACAGACTTTATGGGAAACATAACTCAGTGTGTAGGTGGTGATGTCTGACAACGTTCTAGCCAGTCATTTATAAGCAGAAGTGATGTGTAACACTCTGAGGCTGGCTCATAAAAGCCTTCCATGAATTTCCTTCATCTTTTTCTCCCTTTCTGCTGCCTGGGATGGAGATGTTCCCACCCCTCGCCCAGGAAAACCTTGGACATCATCAATTTTTTTTAAGTGTTAAAAAAAAAAAAACAGACTGTAGTAAGAATATCGTACCTGCTTAGATCTCAGCTTCTCAATAAAGTCATAACAGAGCAGGAAAACGTCCAGAGAAGGCAAGACAGAATGATTAAAGATCCAGAGCTGCTGCTCCATTCAGAGAACCTTTAAGGATTAGTGGGATTCCACCTGCAAAGACCAGAGCTGCCAGGGGATATGGCTGAAGTCTATAAACTCATAAAAGGAAGAACTGAGGGGTGGCGCAGTGGTTGAGAGTCCGCCTGCTGATGCAGGGGACACAGGTTCGTGCCCCGGTCCGGGAAGATCCCACATGCCGCAGAGCGGATGGGCCCGTGAGCCACAGCCGCTGAGCCTGCGCGTCCGGAGCCTGTGCTTCGCAACGGGAGAGGCCACAACAGGGAGAGGCCCACGTACCGAAAAAAAAACAACAAAAAAAGGCAGAACTGGGATGAACACAGACTTGTCCACCCAATCCCAGTTTACCATATCGACACTCTTTTCCTCACATCTAGAAAGAAGTAAATTAGGATAAACAGAGAAAGGATAAGTTAGCAAAACCAAGCAGGTAGCAAGGGGCTGATGTGCAGAAATTATAACCCAGAAGACCAGAGGCTGACTGCAAATATAAAAAACTTCAAATAAATACTAGAAAAATTCACACATCACAGTTCTATTAAGGGAGCTAGAATGATGCCTAAAAAGTTAAAGAGGCTTAAAACTGACCAAAAGTGAATGGCTTACAATGAGAAATATCTCTAGATTCTGAATCTTTGTAACGATGGCATTGCACACACATCCTCACCAGCTAGCTGTGCTGCTTTGCAAACTGCCCCTGCCAATATCGCCTCTTCTGGTTAGTTGCAAAATATTTTTGCTGTTGGCTTTATTTTGTATCAGCCAATGTGCTGTTTTTATGGAATTGCCCATGGAGAGAAGCCTGTTATGGATTCTGAGCAACCTGAAGAAGCTCTGGTAAACTACTAAATTTAGATAAGATTGAGCCTTACACTGAAATTCTTAAATGACCTCACTTTTCAAATCTCCTCCTGGCATGAAACACACCCACTAGTATAATATGTAGTGTGGGAAGTTTTGAGAGATCAGGAGACATTCTGCTACCAGAACAGGAATATAAATCAGAAGAGTCATTGATTCAATCCCTGGATGCTTGCAGATTAAATATAGTCACTTTTAAAAATCAAGTTCCACAAAATTGTTGCTTTCTACATGATTGCCGTCTAAAGCAAGTAACATGGCTTCTGGTTATTACAAGACCAACGAACACTCTCAATTTTTCTTTTCTAAATTGAAGTATAGTTGATTTACAATGTTGTGATACTTTCTGGGATACAGCAAAGTAATTCAGTTAGACACACACACATATATATCCTTTTTCAGATTCTTTTCCATTATAGGTTATTACAAGATATTGAATATAGTTCCCTGTGCTAAACAATAGGTCCTTATTAGTTATTGATTTTAAATATGTACATATGTGAATCCTAATCTCCCAATTTATCCCCCTCTCCCTCACCTTTCCCCTTTGGTAACTGTAAGTTTGTTTTCTGTGTCTGTGAGTCTGTTTTTGTTTTGTAAATAAGTTCATTTGTATCATATTTTAGATTCCACATATAAGTGATATCATATGGTATTTGTCTTTCCTTGTTTGACTTACTTCACTTAGTATGATCATCTCTAGGTCCACTCATGTTGCTGCAAATGGCATTATTTCATTCTTTTTCATGGCTGAGTGGTAGTCCCTCTATATATGTACCACAACTTCTTTATCCATTATATGTCAATGGACATTTAGGGTGCTTCCATGTCTTGGCTATTGTAAATACTGCTGCTATGAACATTGGGGCGCATGGATCTTTTCGAATTAGAGTTTTCTCTGGATACATGCCCAAGAGTGGGATTGCTGGATCATATGGTAGCTCTGTGTTTACTTTATTAAGGAACCTCCATACTGTGCTCCATGGTGGCTGTACCGACTTACATTCCCACCCACAGCACAAGAGGGTTCCCTTTTCTCCACACCCTCTCTAGCATTTATCATTTGTAGACTTTTTGATGATGGCTGTTCTGACTGGATATCCTGTAGTTTTGATTTGCATTTATCTAATAATTAGCAATGTTGAGTATCTTTTCAGGTGCCTGTTGGCCACCTGTATGTCTTCTTTGGAGAAATGTCCATTTAAGTCTTCTGCCCATTTTTTGATTGGGTTCTTTATTTTTTTGATATTGACCTGTATGAGCTGTTTGTATGTTCTGGAAATTAAGCCCTTGCTGGTCGCATCGTTTGCAAATATTTTCTCCCATTCCCTTTTGTTTATGGTTTCCTTTTTTGTGCAAAAGCCCGTAAGTTTGATTAGGTCTCATTTGTTTACTTTTCATTGCAGAATTTAAAAAAAAGAAGGCCAGTGCTGCCCAGCTGGGAATTTAGTTAGTTTCTGATGCATTTCTATATGGTATTCCAAATTCATGGCACAAATATCATGAGTGAGTATGGTGCTATGGCAGAAAATTGCTACCTTCTTACACCAATGGGCATTTTTTTAATACAAGGATGTAATTAAGTACTGCTCATGATTTACTGTTAAAATTTTGCCAAATCCCTGCTGGATTCACTTGTATCTTTTAATAATTATAATCAAGGGACATTAACTCTCATGGCCAAACATTTTTTTTTAAATTCTGGAGGTATAAATACAGACCTTTCCAGTAAAATGTTTTGTAATCATTCGAACGGTAACATTTCAGAACCACTGTCATTTGTTTATCCCTAAATCTAACCCTAACTTCCCTCCTTGATCCCACCCCTCCCTCCATGGCCCCCTCTCTCTACGTCTGTCACTTCCTGTCCCCTCCCCTACTCCTATGTCACTTCCTGTCCCCTCCCCCTACTCCTATACCACTTCCTGTCCCCTCCCCTCCCCCTGTTTGTCACTTCCTGTCCCCTCCCCCTACTCTTATATCACTTCCTATGACCTCTCCCTACTCCTATGTCACTTCCTGTCCCCTCCCCCTACTCCTATATCACTTCCTGTCCCCTCCCCTCCCCCTGCTTGTCACTTCCTGTCCCCTCCCCCTACTCTAATATCACTTCCTATGACCTCTCCCTACTCCTATGTCACTTCCTGTCCCCTCCCCCTGCTTCTATGTCACTTCCTGTCCCCTCTCCCTACTTCTATGTCACATCCTGTCCCCCCACTCCTATGTCAATTTGTGGCACCGCCCTCTCCTTCTATGATACTTCCTGACCCCTCTCCTTTATGTCACTTCCTGTCCCCTCCCATCAACTACCTGTCTCACCAAAATTCATACTCAAATCTCCCAGTTAAGGAGCATCCTTGAGATGAAGGATATAGGACCAGGCAGAGAAAGAAGTTGACGGAAACGGTCTTCATCAATGGGCTCAGCTGATTTGATGGAGATCTCTAGGACTGGGATAGCCCCTCAGTGTGATACATTCTTGAAGTGAGGGGGAGGACCAGCTTTTATACCCCTGCTAAGACCAGGTATTAAATGCAGGCTGCCTGTGAAGTGGGAACTCTACCTTGGGTGAGGCAACTCTCTTCAAATGAGGTCTATCCTGGAAGAGAGATCCAACCAAGATCTGTGAATACAACACACAGAAGATGGGAGATGAGATGCCTTGATCCTGATGGGGTCTCTGGGCAGGATGGCACAGCTTCACCACCCTAACCTTCTCTACTGAATTGTGCTGACACTGAAAAGGGTACAAAGAACATGAAAATGTCATTTGTACCCTTAGGCAGCTTAAAATTCCACTAGAGAAATGAGACATGGATGCATCTCTGAGTAGTACTCATTGACTCTCCTCATCAAGAGATAGTTCATAAAACTTGAATTTTAATTCTTTTAAAATGTTTCACTATCAATAGAAATAGAGCAATGCATTGATAATTTTAGACGAGGAATGCATGTGCGATGATCCAGAGGACAAATCCTGTCACCACCTGCTTTAGTAAATAAAGCATTATTGAAGCACAATCACACAAATGATCAATTGCCTATTGGACTGAGTGTCTAACCAGGACCACAAGGGACAGAACAGACATAGATCCCAAAAAACTGACAGAAGAAAGAAGAAGTATCCTGAGCTCAAAACACATGAAGAGACTACTACACGAAGTTCATGGTCCTTCTCCATGAAAGAATGGGCTAATTCTTATTCCCTAAGAAAAATTAGAAAGGGCTGGGGAATTCGTTCGGAATAGACAGTCTAGAAATAATTTTATCCAGTAGCTAAAACCTAGATTTTTAATAAAGTTACATAGATTCCAGATAGAAAGAGCAATTCAAAATACAGTACCCCCATTCATAGGACATTCAGCATTTGGTGTCGGGTCACCTTGAAAAATCAGCCACTCACCATGCATGCTTCTGAACTGCATGGAGAAAGAAATGTGCAAGCTACCAACAAGCATTAGATTCCAGAAGTGCAGGAGAGGTGTGAGAAGCTAAGGCAGCCCTGCCAAGTTCATAGGCTCTTGCCATGACAGCATGTAATTCAGAGGCCTCCCGTGGAGGGAGATGTGATGGGGCAGCTGAGGAAGTTTAAGTGGAGCCTAGGATCTTATCATACTGACAGCTCATTATGCCCGGTACCCAGAGAGGAGAATAAACATATCAGCCAGCATCCTTTTATAAGCAAGCCCAAGGGACCCAATGGGAGCTTATGTACCAACAGACTTTTCCAGAGGTGACACCAGAGCCATTAGAGACAAAACCTAGGCTTAAGGCTCAGTGGCACAAACAGACATTTGTATTCCAACTGTGCATCCAAAGCCACTTCCCTAAATGACACTGGAGGGTTTTCATTTAGATCTTTTGAATTATAATTTCTGGCTTTATTGCATATTTCATCTGGGCCACTTCCAAATGGATCTTCTGGCATGGTTATACACTATGATAGAGTGATATTCACTTTAAAAGTCATTACGTTAATCATCTCGGCTACTTTGATTTAGTGTGAGGGATGGCTGATTTCGTTTTCTTGCTTATTGTAAGAACTTTACTCAGGGTAAAATGAGTTTTATTTTTAAACGGAAACTGTGGATCACAGAGCAAACGTTTAAAGCACAGAGGCTTACGGTTTTGTTTTCTATACACATACACAGGTGTTAAAACAAATTTGACTGTGTAGCTTTGCCTGAGCTGAACCAGCCACAAAAATGTAGTGTTTGCTTGAGATGAGAGAATAGGAGAACTGAATTTATTGGGTATCTTCTGAATCTAGTTTGAAAACATTGTACCATCAGTGGTTACAATGCCCACCCAATAGGAGGGAGGCTATAACGTGCCATGCACTCAAATCAGTGATTTGACTTATTATTATCATTCGACTTAGACTGATGACTACATTTTGAAGTATTTTCTGATTTCCTAAAAACAGTTTCTCGGGCTTCCCTGGTGGCGCAGTGGTTGAGAGTCCGCCTGCCGATGCAGGGGACACGGGTTCGTGCCCCTATCCCGGAGGATCCCACATGCCGCGGAGCAGCTGGGCCCGCGAGCCATGGCCGCGGAGCCTGTGTGTCCGGAGCCTGTGCTCCGCAACGGGAGAGGCCACAGCAGTGAGAGGCCCGCGTACAGCAAAAAAAAAAAAAAAACAGTTTCTCACAGGCAATACAATTAAACATAGATACATTGGATTACAACAAAATTAAAGATTTCTGAGCAACTTTGGGCATAATCAACAGGGTGAAAGGCAACCTACGAAATGGGAGAAAATAATGGCAAATCATATATCTGATAAGGGGTTAATATCCAACATACATAAAGAACTCCTACAACTCAACAATGAAAAAAACCCAAATAATCCAATTAAAATATGAACAAAGGATTTGAATACACATTTATCCAATGATATACAGCTGGCCAACAAGCATATTAAAAGATTCTCAGCAACACTAATCATTCAGAAAATGCAAATTAAAGCCACAATGAGATACCACCTCATACCTATTAGGATGGCTACTATCAAAAAACAGAAAACAAGTGTTGGCCAGGAGGTGGAGAAATTGGAACCCTTGTGCACTGTTGGCAGGATAATGTAAAACAGTGCAGGCACTATGAAACACATTATGGGGATTCCCCCAAAAAGTTAAAAAGTAGCACTACCATGTGATCCAGCAATTCCACTTCTGGGTATATGCCTAAGAGAAATGAAAGCAGGGTCTTGAAGAGGTATTTGTATATACATGTTCACAGCCACAGTTTTCACAGTAGCCAAGAGGTGGAAGCAACCCAAGTGTATATCGGCAGATGAATGGATACACAAAATGTGGTCCATCATACAATGGAATATTATAAGCCTTAAAAAGGAAGAAAATTCTGACACATGCTACAACACGCATGAACCCTGAGGACATTATACTAAGTGAAATAAGCCAGTCATAAAAAAAATACTGTATAATTCCACTTATATGAGCTATTTAGAGTAATCAAATTCATTGAGACAGAATAGAATGGTGGTCGCCAGGGGCTGGGGGGAGAGGCATGTGGAGAGTTTTTATTTAGAATTTCAGTTCTGCAAAATGAAAACAAGTTCTGGAGATTGGTTGCACAACTGTGTGAATATTCTTAATGCTACTGAGCTGTAGATTTTAAAGTGGTTAAGATGGCAAATTTAATGTTTTATCACAATTTTAAAAAATGTTAATTCAAGAATGGCTTCTTAACATCAAGAGCTTTGTACTTTTTTGTTTGCTTTCAATCAAAAACTCCTAAATCGCAGGTAGAATGTCTTGTGTGTCTACCTAAAAATGTAAATTGGACAATTTTCTTCAAACAAAATAACTGGATCGTTCAAGAAGCCACTCTATTTTTATAAAATGTTTCCGAACCAGAAAGAAATGTTGGCAGTCGATGTGACCTGTCTGAAGCCCCCTGTATCAGTCCTGCTTTTGAACACCAATGTACTGATTGTAAACTGCAGTGATCAGCCAACAAGCTTTCCATTAAAACCAGCGTTAAACTTGTATGTTTCCTAAGCTGTTTCAATTGATGATCGAAATGGATGGGGAGAGGTGTGGAAGGAGGGATTTCTATCCATCTGAGGTTTGAATGCATATTCCAGTTTCTGAAAGCTAACATTTACAAAGAGACTTCCTAAAATAACAGATTATTTCATGTTCTCAGCAAATACCGATCCGGCACTTTCAGGGATGCCGGGTAGCTAAAACATGTCCTGTTCATTGTCCCCAAGCAGATACAAGATGACTCCCAGGGAATAATGAAAAACTCTAGGTGGTTATGTCATGATGCATAAATGTCACAGCACAAAATACAAACACAATGCTACCTAACCCAGTATACCTTTTCTAGGATACGGGCTCAGGAAGAGCCTGCAGGGGTGGTCATGGGGCCCCCATTACAGGGTAGAGCAAAGAGCCTGGGGCTGGAAAACTGGTCACTCAATGTGTAGGTGAAATACATGGAAACTAGAATGCACCAGGTCAAGAGCCATTGCTGAGGTGACGGAGACAAAACCAGCAAGCCAACAGGCAAGAGTAAATCCTCTCTTCCCTCTTCCTGCCTTCCAAGAGCTTCTGGGGCCCCCCATGGGTACCACTAAATAGGGAGCCAGCTGATAAAGAAGCAGCAGCTCCAGCATCCCAATGGAGAATAAAGATGATGGATTTGGAACTAAGACATATATGCTTAAACACCAGCCCAGAAACCTTCTTGAATTCCTTTAGATTCCTTCCTGAGTGGGCATGATAGGCTCCACAGCCCCGGAGGAACTTAATAATTGCTTTGCTGACTGAAGACAGAAGTGCCTAGCTTGTTTTTAAGATGGCATGGATTCTTGTGATGGTTAGATTTTGTGCCAGCTTGGCTAGACTATGGTGCCTAGTGGTTTGGTCCAACATTAGTCTACATGTTGCTAAGAAGGTACTTTGTAGATGTGTGAACATCTACCATCTGCTGACTTTAAGCAAAAGAGATTATCCTCTTTACTATGGGTGAATCTTATCCAATTAGTTGAGGGCTCTACCTGCTCAAACACTGAGGTTTCCTGGAGAAGAAGAAATTCTGCCTCAGTTTCCAGCCTGCCAGCCTGCCCTACAGATTTCAGACTCAAGACCACAATGTCAATTCCCTGTCTGAGTTTCCAGCCTGAAAGCCTGCCCTAAAAAGGCACAATTCAGACTCAAGAAGACTCAAGATTACAATGTCAACTCTTGCCAGAGTTTCCAGCCTGCATATCCTACCCTACGGAATTTGGACCTGCCAGGCCCTAAAATTGCATGAACCAATTCCTCAAATCTCATATCTATCTATCTATCTATATATGAATCCATATATGATATATCTTTGTGTGTATATATGTATATTTTTAAATTAATTAATTAATTAATTTTTGGCCACGCTGGGTCTTCGTTACTGTGCATGGGCTTTCTCTAGTTGCAGCGAGCGGGGGCTACTCTTCGTTGCTGTGTGCAGGCTTCTCACTGCGGTGGCTTCTCTTGTTGCGGAGCACGGGCTCTAGGCATGCGGGCTCAGTAGTCGTGGCTCCCGGGTTCTAGAGTGCAGGCTCAGTAGTTGTGGCGCACGGGCTTAGTTGCTCCACGGCATGAGGTATCTTCCTGGGCCAGGGCGCAAACCCGTGTCCCCTGCATTGGCAAGCGGATTCTTAACCCGTGCGCCACCAGGGAAGTCCTATATATGTATATTTAAAGTAATATATATGTGTGTGTGTC
The DNA here is from genome assembly GCF_964165515.1 of Mesoplodon bidens. NCBI lineage: Eukaryota > Metazoa > Chordata > Mammalia > Artiodactyla > Ziphiidae > Mesoplodon > Mesoplodon bidens. Next base: position 49,073,214 of record NC_138180.1, read on the forward strand.
TCTCTCTATATATATCTATATCCTATTGTTTTGAAGAAGCCTAATTGATACAGTTCTTTACCTAAGCAAGAAAACAAGGTTCAGGAAGCAGAAACCTCAGCGGCAGAGAAAATAATAGCATTGCCTTGTGTCATCATTCCCTCTCCAGGGGAGAGGTGACACTGCCTTCCTCCCCCAGAATTACCCCTACTTTGCAAGAAGTGTGCCAAGACTTGCTTCTCAAGGTTGCTTGAGTGCAGCGGATTCAGCAGAACTGGAAACTCCCCAGTGCCCCTCTTCCCATCACTGCCACTGAATAGTAAACATTGAGGGAGCATTCTGCTGGGTTATCAACGGCACATCCTGCCGTAAATTCGTTCTGGAGGCTCACTATACTCTGGCCACTCCGGGTTACATCCAACCCGGAAGAAGAGTCAGTATACATCTGAGGACTCTCAGCCAGACGTCACACATCTTTTTCCAAGCAAGACTCATAGATAAACATAAGCAGTCACCAAAATGTGGCCAGACAGCAGGGCAGTGCTCTAGAACAAGAGCTTTATTGTAGAGCGTTAACAGACCATACGTGCAGGACGCCTCTGGGAAGCCTAATAAAACGTGAAGTAACTGGGGGGGAGGGAGGCAAGGTAATTTCCTTCATCTCACTTTCCTACCAAGAGAGATGAAACAGCTTTTCTTAAAACAATAGGATTTCTTTTCTCATGTAGGAAAATTGGTTTTGGTTCCCCAAGTGGATAATAATTAAAAACAGTGCCTACAAAAGAGATGCCACAGTATCCTTGGACGTTTAAAAACAGAATGTTTAACTTGGGGCATCATCTTTGGGTTTTCATCTCCTCAAGTACGTTTCTATTAACAAAGGTAGCGACTTTCAAAGTTATTCACTGAGGCCATTTTTTACAGTGCGCCTGCCTGTATTTTCTCCCATTTCCATAGGAATCACAATGCCCAGACACTCTAAATTCCTCACTGGGCTTCGAGATCATTGCGGTGAGCTTTGCAGTGCTTTTTGGTCCACAGATTATTAGACTGGACACCAGAAAGAATCAAGGTGAGGCAGGTATCTCTCTACCTATATGGTGGATAAACACACTTCAGATCACTGGAAGTTTTTCCTTGCCCACGGAAGATGAAACAGTTTGTCCAAACACCCCACTTCCGAGAAGAACTGTGGCCAGTTCTGTGACGGAATGTTTCCTGGCCTGCTTTAAACATTTTTGCGTGATGAGATTTGCACGGCTGTGTTACAGAGCTTCAGGAGCAAAGAAAAACCCCCTGGGAAACCACAGAATTTTTCTGTCAATACACAGGTAATGTTAGCTTTTATGGAAATATTCAACTAGGCTTGAAGACAGGCATTTCCATGGCTGTCTCTATGTTTACAGAAAATTATCCTTTAAAGGTAGGTTCAAATCACAGGGTATCTGTTGAACGTACCGACTGGCACGTTCTATAGGAAATAACCTTAATAAACATATGGCTTTATTCTGCAAAGTGTTTTTTTTTTAATGTAAGAAGAAGAAGAAGACAAAGTAGTATATACTGTAAGGGCATCTTTATAATTACCCGAGAAGTTCTTCCTGATTTCTTTACGGTCTCCTTTCTCCTCCTCCTCCTCCTATTTCTCCCTCCTCTCCCTTTATTTCTTAATGCGAAAGATACAGCTGGCACTGGCACCCACTTTGGTCTCTTTTCCTTCTTCTTTTTTTAAAATTATTTTTTATTTTTGGCTGTGCTGCGTAGCACGTGGGATCTTAATTCCCCAACTGGCCGATCGAACCCGTGCCCCCTGCAGCGGAAGCATGGCGTCTTAACCGCTGGACTGCCAGGGAAGTCCCATTTTTCTTCTTCTATTAACTACCTCTAGCATCTTCCTATGTAGTAGGGAAGAACAAATCTGGCTCCATATTAGATCTGTTCCTTTTATTTTAACCTTTGTGCTCTGTTGCCTGTGCTTAGTCATGCTGGCCCTGCACCTTTTGTAAAAGAATGTTATCTATAGCCTGAAATATACAGGATCGCCCTCTCTCAAGGCTCTGACCTTTAAGAGTCCATTCATATAGTGATAAAAAGTTGCAGAACAGAGAATCACATTTGTCTTTTGGAGGTTTACAGCAACACTGATGGACCATGTTGCCACCTGCAAGAGCACAGGATTCCAGACACCAAGAAGTCTGCAACAACCAACCACACCCCCACCCCTCATCTTGCCTTTACAAGTGTTTCTGAGGCTTCCCTGGTGGCGCAGTGGTTGAGAATCTGCCTGCTAATGCAGGGGACACGGGTTCGAGCCCTGGTCTGGGAGGATCCCACGTGCCGTGGAGCAACTAGGCCCGTGAGCCACAACTACTGAGCCTGCGCGTCTGGAGCCTGTGCTCCGCAACAAGAGAGGCCGCGATAGTGAGAGGCCCGCGCACTGAGATGAAGAGTGGCCCCCGCTTGCCACAACTAGAGAAAGCCCTCGCACAGAAACGAAGACACAACACAGCAAAAATTAATTAATTAATTAATAAACTCCTACCCCCAACATCTTCTTAAAAAAAAAAAAAAAAAAAAGTGTTTCTGGGAGTTCAGAGTTTTTTGGGCATGAGCCGCCCATTCTCCTTGCAAGGCCCTGCAGTAAAACTTTCTCCACTCCAAACCCCAATGTTTAAGTTTGTTTGGCCTCACTGTGCATTGGACACAAGAACTCGTGTTTGGTAACGCTTGGAGGAGAACGTATGGGAGCTCATTCTCTTCCACAAATCTATCTGCACCCTCTCACCACTTTTAGATCGGGTGCCCTGTCTTTTACATGGACTTGTAGCAATTCTTTATAGATTTTTGATATAAATCTTTAGTCACTTGTATCTGTTGCAGTTATATATATAAATATATTGTGTATATATATATATATATATATATATGTTGTTAATTGATACATTTATCATGTCCTTTGAATGCAGCTGGCTGCAATTTTGAGGTAGTCACATTTACTTTCTTTAGGGAAGAAATCTCTGCATTTCTGTCCCAAGCACTGAATTAGCATTCTGTGCAGTGGAGCAGGAAAAGAGGAGGTGATTCAATAATTTAACATGCATATAATTTTTTCACCCCATGTTTCACTTATAACCATCATGGGCCTTGTTTCATCGATTCACAAGCCTCTCAGGGTTGAACCATTAACTCTTTGCCCCAAGAACCCTCAACAAGCATCTACAAAAAGAGGTTCTCCTATTTTCCACACCAGCTACCATTCCTCCTTCACATGTTGGCTACGTTCAGAATTCTTGATTTTTATTCAAATATATACTCTCCTATTCTCTTGGTCATTTCGATTCCCTTACTGTCATTGAGTGGAGGGAGAAGATATAAATGAGTGTGATCCACTCACCCCTTTTTAATGCAAAGACCAAACCCTTGATCCCAACTCTGGACGCCCTCTTTCCTTTGCACAGGCAACTGGCGGGGAGCTGTCCAAGGTTCCCAGATCACTATTAGAGCTACTCTTGGACACTCTGGCTCAAGAGTAAAAATGTGCTTAAAATATAAAGTGACAATTAAACCACCACTTGTCTCTTCAAGTATGTTTGTACTAACACTTGGTGATACAGAAAGTAAACAAATCACGTTGTGTTTTCTATCTCTGCAAGCATATTAACAGTTGCTGTATTTTTAATAATTACATACATTTATGACTGAACAACACTGCATTTAATAGATACCATTATTTACATAATCATCCCCCTATTGTTGGGCCAATTTCAAATTAGCCTATTTTTATTTCAGTGATTCTAGAAGTGTGTATTTTAACAACCTATATCATAATTACCTGAGGTTATTTTATAAAATCAGATTCCCTGACACTACCCAAGTCTTGCCAAGGCTTAGGAATGAACATTTTTGCTACCTTTTTAGTTGATATACATATACCTCAAAATTTTTAAATCATGGTTTATTGTGTACTTGTTATTTTCATTATGTTTGCCCAGCACTGCAATAGGGTAGTTTACAGAAGAAATTGATGATCAGACACTGAAAACTGAAGCAGAGAGGCCATCAAACTGTATGAATTTAAGTCTCTTCCTCCCTAACTACTCCACTGAACTCCAGTCCCAAATTTCTCACTTAATGTGAATATTCATAATATGTTCCACTATCACTGACGACTCAAAATGTTTGAACCCGAGAATGAATTTCCAACTATGGCAGGGATGGGAACCATAAATGAAAGCTTTACGGGAACACCAAATGTGGTTTGTAAGTGCTGGGGGCAGCTAGACAAAATTGTCTTCTCACGGAGAGTGAGAGGTGACATTGGAACCAGCTGCAGGAGACCTGGATGAGCAACTGTCCTGACGTGGCAAAATGTATTTCACAAGAGGAGATCACACAAGAAACGGCATGACAGTGGGGTGTGTGGGTGTGTTATAAGCCGGGAACAATAAGAGGACTTGCCATATAACACGGGAGCAGCCACGTTTGAAATTCCAGTATTTCCTTTGTCACGGGGGCTTCGATTTTTACCCTGATAGATCTACATTCTGAAAAACAACATGGAGACACTGAGGGTTTCTGAAATGGCAAATGATACCTGCTGTGTGATCCAGATTATTCTGGCTGAATGGAGCCCTGTCTTGACTATGCAAATATCCAGGTGTAAAAGGATGAACCCTTGGACTGTGGCTTCGGGTCAAAAGATGGAAATATGGGGGACAGACTCAGAAACACTGGAAACTACTGGGAGTTTGGCAACCCTATCAGAAAATGGTTACGATTTGTATGCTAAGGGACTATCTCAGTTAAGCCCTCTCACTCAAGTGACGCAAGTGAAAAACAATTACCTAGTGTTTCCAAATTCCTTCAGCTTCTCATTCAAGCCTGACATACCTGTTCCTTAGGTCACAGCTTGCTCCTACTTGTGTCTTAGCCACGTTGAAAATCCATGTACCTTCCATTTTTGTCACCTGTTAGTATATAATCTAAGCTATCATCTTTATATCTGCCCCCTTCAGGGCCATTTCATTAACTGTGAGTAATGCTACTACTGGCCAGAGAGAAATGGAAATTAAAGCAGCCAACACTGAACCTAGTGAATTTAGTTACTTGGTAACCATGTTTATGCAAGTATTGAGATGGAAAGGTTTGACTATTGAATAAAATTACGTTCATGATCATCTGGAGATTTCATTTACCGGTATTCCTGTTGTTCACGATTAGCGTAAGTAACAGAGCCGCGTGTGCACTAAAAACAAGCTGTCCTTCTTGTTACGTGTATCACGGTCATCTCACCATGAAACAGTGGCATTTCCCTGGGAATGTGAAACAATGAGAATTTATCTCACAGGATTAGTAGCTTTCTAATTGTTCACACTTCCCTTGAATACTTTTTTTTTTCTTTAGCTGGAGTGTTTTAGATTGCCTGTTGGTCAGGAAAGATAGAAAATGACTCATAATCCAAATGAATTAGCAGAACAAGAGAGAAGTTCTCTTCCAGCTCATCGCATTCTGAGTGGAGACTATTTGTAGACACCTAAGCAAGATGAAGCAGCAAGCATCCTTGAAGGACCACATTTCTCCCCAGTCTGTAACCTACTCATCTTGCCTTTATGGGTGAGAAAAAGCCTATTTTCTAGTTTCCCTGACTTATGGACTGCAAACCACTTATGGCATGGATTGGATGTTTTCCCGTCTCTCTAACAACAGAAAATGTATTTTGAACTATTGCTTGTTATTGTTGGTCATTTATTAAATAATAAACAGTTTAGTCTGCAAAAGCACACGGAAGTAGGACAGTCAAAAATGCTTCAGCACTTTGGCCTTATGAGATTAGAGTAGCTACATGTATTGTACATGTCTCAAGAGCATGTCAGATAAAAGGACAAATCTCTATTCTAAAAAGTGTTATTATTTTTACATAACCTTGTCGGACACATCAGACTTACAACAATTTCCTAACACCCACCTGTCTTTTGTGTGTGTGTGTGTGGTACGCGGGCCTCTCACTGCTGTGGCCTCTCCCGTTGCGGAACACAGCCTCCGGACGCGCAGGCTCAGCGGCCATGGCTCACGGGCCTAGCCGCTCCGCGGCATGTGGGATCTTCCCGGACCGGGGCACGAACCCGTGTCCCCTGCATCGGCAGGCGGACTCTCAACCACTGCGCCACCAGGGAAACCCTACCCACCTGTCTTAAGCCAGGTCTCCAGAAATGGCCCCTAAGGACCAGATACACATGAAAGTGACTGATGAACAAAGTAGCCAGGAAAGAGAACTTCTCAATCAGATAAAGAACCTCTATGAAAATCTATGGCTAAAATTGTACTTAACTGTTAAATATTATAATTTATCTCGAAGGTTGGGAACAAAAGAAGACTGTCTACACTCTAACCGCTGCTAATCAACATTGTATCAGAAGTTCTAAGGCAAGAAAAAGAAATAAAATGCATAAGAGTAGAAAGAAGGAAGTCAAACTATATTTAAAGATGATGTATTTTTCGATGAAATATACTAAATAATCCATCAAAGAAACATGTCATTTACCAAGATCCTTGGACATAAAGTCGATATACAAAAATCATTTGTATTTCTTTTTTTTTTTTTTTTGGTTTGTTTTTTGTTTTTTTGCGGTACGCGGGCCTCTCACTATCGCGGCCTCTCTCGTTGCGGAGCACAGGCTCCGGACGCACAGGCTCAGTAGTTGTGGCTCACGGGCCCAGCCGCTCCGCAGCATGTGGGATCCTCCCGGACCGGGGCATGAACCCGTGTCTCCTGCGTCGGCAGGCGGACTCTCAATCCCTGCGCCACCAGGGAAGCCCCATTTGTATTTCTGCATATGCTGATAGCAAGCAACTCGAAAAGGACAGTTAAAAAACTATCATCATGCTCACTGTCATCTCAACCAAAAATACTTAGGTGTAAATTTAATACAAGTCGTCTAAGATCTTTACACTGAGAATTACAAAACACTGCTGAGAGAAATTCACAAAGTCATAAATTCATGGGGATATTTACCACTTTTATGGCTTGTTAAGACTCCTTACTTTAGAGATGTCAATTCCCTCCAAAATGACCCTTGGATTCAAAATGTTATCCAAATATAAACCACAAGAAGCTTCTTTGTAAGAATGAGCAAGCAGATTCTAAAATTTACATGAAAATGCAAATGACTTAGACCCTCCAAACCATCTTGAAAATAAGAGCACGTCTCCTAGGACTAGATAATTGTGGGCAATGTGCTTCCAGTAGCCTGACTATGGTCCTAGGAAGACCATTCTTGAAAAGAAGATTGCCAGTGGGACTGTTTGCACAGAAGCACATGAAACTGGAGGAGAGTCACTCAGAACCAATGAACCAATGGTCTGAGTAACTGGCAGGAAAGAATCGTCATTTCCTCTGGTGAAGACCACCAACAGGTTTCAAGAGAGCGGTCGAGAGTTTAACACGGAACCTGAGTGACACCTGTATGACATTCCAGTGGAAATGTTGAGATGAAAGTTGGATTTGTGAGTCTGGATTTCAGGTCCGGGGGTATAAAGTGGGAGTCAACACCATGGAGTTAACAGTTACACTTGATATTAGGCTCAATCATCAAGGCAGTGAATGCAGATGGAAAAGAAACTGTCCAAGGCAGGAACATGGGGGCCACACTCCAACTTTCAGAATTGGGAGAGAGGAGGAAACAGTTAAGGAGATTGATAGCAATTGACCACAGCAGACAGAGGAAAATCAGCAAAGTATGTTTTCTTGGAATCTGAGTAAAGAAGGGGGCTTCCCCAGTGGCGCTAGTGGTTGACAGTCCACCTGCCGATGCAGGGGACACGGGTTCGTGCCCTGGTCCGGGAGGATCCCACGTGCCGCAGAGCAGCTGGGCCCATGAGCCATGGCCACTGGGCCTGCGCGTCCGGAGCCTGTGCTCCGCAACGGGAGAGGCCACAGCAGTGAAAGGCCCGCGTACCGCAAAAAAAAAAAAAAAAAAAAAGGTTTTATCAAGTAGGAGAGAGTATTCAATTGTGTCAAACAGTGTTAATAGATCAGATAAAATGAGGCATAAGGACTGTCCACTAGATTTAATAGAAAGATCATTGGCAATCTTGACAAGGCAACTTTTGTCAACAGTGGCAAAAGTTCTAGCATTGTAGAAGGCATTACAAGAGTAAAAAGGCATCTGAAAATAAATTATATGTGGAATTTAAAATATGACACAAATGAACTTATCTACGAAACAGAAAGAAACTCACAGACACAGAGAACAGACTTGTGGTTGCCAAGGCGGGGACTGGTGGGAGAGGGATGGATTGGGAGTTGGGATTAGCAGATACAAACTATTATGTATATAGGATAGATGAACACCAAGGTCCTGCTGTAGAGCACAGGGAACTCTATTCAATCTCCTGTGATAAACCGTCATGGACAAGAATATAAAAAAGAACATATATGTATAACTGAATCACTTTACTGTATAGCAGAAATTAACACAACATTGTAAATCAACTATACTTCAATAAAATAAATTTTAAAAATAAGTAAATGAATCATAGAAACGCAGATGCTTTATATTTTCATTACAGTTGACCCTTGAACAGCTAGGGAGGGTTTGAACTGGGCAGGTCCACCTGTAGACAGATTTTCTTCAGTAAAAATATTGGAAAAATTGTTTGGAGATTTGCAGCAATTTGAAAAAGTCTCAGATGAACCACACACCCTAGAAATACTTTTGTTTTCAATTAAGAAAAATTTAGGTATATCATGAATGCAGAAAATATATGTAGATAGACATATAACATACAAAATAAGTGTTAATCAACTTCATGTTATCAGTAAGGCTTCTGGTCCACAGTTGGCTATTAGCAGTTACATTTTTAGGGAGTCAAAAGTTATACAATGATTTTTGGGACTTCCCTGGTGGCGCAGTGGTTAAGAATCCGCCCGCCAAAGCAGGGGACACGGGTTTGAGCCCTGGTCTGGGAGGATCCCACATGCGACGGAGCAACTAATCCCGAGCCACAACTACTGAGCCTGTGCTCTACAGCCCACAAGCCAAAACTACTGAGCCCGTGCACGACAACTACTGAGCCTGCGCTCTAGAGCCCACAAGCCAAAACTACTGATCCCGTGTGCCACAACTACTGAAGCCTGTGTGCTCCAGGGCTCTTGTGCTTCAACTACTGAGCTCGCATGCTGCAACTACTGAAGCCCACGTGCCTACCCGTGCTCTGTTCAAGAGAAGCCACCGCAATGAGAAGCCCGCGCACCGCAAGGAAGCATAGCCCCCGCTCACTGCAACTAGAGAAAGCCCACACACAGCAACAAAGACCGAACGCAGCCCCCCCCAAAAAAAAACAGTTATACACTGATTTTTGACTCTGCCGGGGGTGAGCACCTCCACCCCGTGTGTTGTTCAAAGGTCCAGTATATGTGGATGCCATGTGTTCTAGTACAGATAAAGAAATATTAACGGGCATATTAAGGTAACTGGAACATATTTTTCATCTTAGAGAAAAAGGTTGTAAGGCTAAAGGTATTTTCCTGCAGGATATATTCCCCCTAAATCTCCAGGTAACAGAAAAGACATATTCAAAAGCAAAATATTTATCTGCCAGTACTGTGGAGCAAGTGTTTTCCCAGCAGGACCCATATGAGGGAACAACTGATAGATCGTCCTATTAGGATATTTCAGTGGGAGAGGCTTTGGCAGCCTAGCAGAAGACTTCAGTGACAAGAAGTTTGATGTACCCAGAAGTGCCAATGCAGGCAAAAGAAGGCAAGAAATGCAGCAGGATACCAAGCCACAGGGCAGAGAGCTAGAGCGGTAAACCAGTCAGGAGCAACAGGAGGTCCGAGAGATGAATCAAAGGGTCGGCAGAAACGAAGCAGAGAGAGCCCAAGAGGCTGAGAGTTCAAGAGACAGTACAGTATGAATCTTGAGAACACGAAGTTGATGCCCCTGTGTTCCTCTCGGGCAGGATTGTCATTTCCTGCCCTACTTGAGGTTCCTTTTTTTTTTTTTTTAAAGGGTCCATTTCCCAGGAGCAAAGTGACTTGAGAAAAGGAAAACATGAAATGGATGCATCCCACAATCATGAGACACATTATCATACTTCCATTGGCTTGGACCTTGAACACCTACTATTTTGTTTCAGAGAATGGTCCAGAAGATAAACAGCTATCGTATAAAGATGCCTGGGTACTTTCTGTCCTGTTGCTGGTCCTAAACACTCAGTAACAGAGGTACTCAGGGCTAAATCTATACCTGTTGGCTCTGATTTATAAGGTACAAGGCAGGTCTGAATTTGTCATTGTCAGTCACCAACCCAAGACATGGGACAGATCAAACATAGCTCTGTGAGCCGAATAGGTGGATCCTTGCAAAGGATGCTCTCAGCTTAAAGCTACTTTTGCATGTAAATGAATTTCAGCTTTAGAGACCAAAACTTCGATGGCTGGCTAAGGGCTCTTTTCTGTTGACACTCCAGTCATTTCAGGGACCCGCAGTTTTGTGTCAGTTTGTAAAAGACTAAAATATCGAACCGGTTTTAAACAAAGAAATCAATAATTGTAAACCATCGTGTCAAGAATTAGAAAAAGATTAATTGCAGGTGGCCCTTGCTTAGGGTGACTTAACAAACCCCAGCGAGCAAGGTTCTAGCAATTAATAAAACAATCAGTCATAAGATTTACATTAGTGTTCAAAGGTCAATCCATGACAATGAAGGAGCATTAGGAAAAGGAAACTCAAAGGAAATCCTATAACTGCCCCGACCCTGCACAATTATGTCAGCTTTCCACCAGCAAAAACCCATACAAGGAAGGACTTCACAGTCCAGCAGTAATGGATATGAAGTGCCCTTTCACAAACCCTGAGAAGTAATTGCATTATTCCTCAGCTCTTAACTGGCTTGCAGGAAACATAACTGGGGCTTGGCCAACACACGGCCCTACTTTCAATCATACAGAAATAATGACTTCCTATCAAGGCAAACCGAAGGGGGCAGTGGGATACCTGGGAGATTTTTTTTTCTTTCTTATAAAATCTACATATTTTAATTCTAACTCTTCCTCATGAGATATGGCTGAAATGCATAAAGTTGGGATGGTGAAATTCCCAATTTGGAAGTTAAGAAGGGAAGAGTATATTTTTATGAAAACACTCAACTTTAAATAACGGATTCTAAAATACAGTGCGTATTACTTATACTAGAGCTTATATTAAAACACACATGAACAGAGCTTGATCATTTTTTCTACACAAATATGTCCCTGCAAACAAGTCCAAGATTAATATATAAAACTTCTCCCTCACCACCTAAAGGCTCCCTTTTCTCTCTTTTCAATCAACATCCCCCCAGAGTTAACCACTGTTTTTGTTCCCATCATACATTCTGTATGTTTTGGAAATTCCTAGCCGTGGAAACATACAAGAACTCTTCTGTGTGTTGCTTATTTTGCTCAATATTATATGTGTGATATTCAACTCATACTGTTACATGAATCAGTCATTCCCTTATGTTAAGAATAGAGAACAATTCCATCATCTTAATGATGGACATTTGGGGTCTGTACAGTTTGGGGCTATGATGAACACAGTTCCTGTAAACAGTATTATCTGTATCTTTTGATGGGAATATGCACTCATTTCTCAGGGATACATATCTAGGAGTAGAATTCCTGTCTCATCGAGTAGGTGTATTTTCAACTTAAATTGATACCACCCAATGATTTTTTGTAATAATTTACCAAGTATGTATGAAAGTTGCTTCTATTTTCACCAATACTTGACATTTTCTTTCTCTTTAACTTTAATCTGGTAGGTTAAAATATCATAACATTTGATGCCTATTTGTTTAAGGTGTGTTACAGTATTGACTTATTTCCATATTTTCAAATTGAAGAAGTATTGTAAAATATGAATTAACTCTCTGTGCTTGACATTACAGATAAGAGAGACTATCTCTTATATTAATCTTTAAAAATGACAAAGAATAGAATGTTCAAGGTTTATGTTGCTTTCCTTGGATTTAGTATGATTAGGACCTGGCTGCAATGTCTATCCAATGCTCCACACCATCACCACTCTTTAGCCTTACTAAGCCTGCCTCATTTTTATCTCATTTTATTCCCAGACCTTTGGGAACTTGACAAATATTTATTTATTGGCATGTTTAAATTTTTAATGTATACATACACTTTCTGCACTTGGTTCCTTTCGGTTTTTGTTCTACATGCTCTCCCTAAATGACCTCACCCATTATGCTGGTGTTAAAAAAAAAAAAAAAAGAAAAGAAAAATCACCAGGAGACAAAGAACTCTCTAGACAAACCTCAGGTCTCATGAAGTAGTACACAAACGAACCCAGCTGTTTTAAATTCCTTTGGCATGGTTATAGACCCTGAACCAAACAGGAAACACTGAGCCGATGTAAATTTGACTTATATATGCAAATGTTAGTGTATCTAAAAGGATCTTAGACTTTTTTCAGGTAATTCCTCTGAGTAGCACTTTAGAAATAAAAGAATGGGACCTCAAGGAGTTTCTATTTAAATCCCTAAAATAAATATGTACGGATAATCTTACACACATAAGGGAAAACTTAATGTCATATTCAAATATAACATTCATTCATTTTTTAATTCATTTCACAAATATTCATTGAGTACCTACTACTATGTGCTGGGGTAACAAAGTCTCAGTCTTCAATTAATGTTGATCTAGTGGAAGAAACTGAAATTAAATCAAGTCACCAGATAAATATTTAACAACCATCAGTTAATTATACCTTCAGGCCACTTGCTGATACACCAGAAATCTGAGATCATTAAAGCATCACTCAAACCACACACTGATTTTAAGACTTTACATTAAACATTTCAATGGATCATTAGAAAACTTCATCCCAAATCAGGAATTTCAAAGATCAGCACTGAGTCTCCTATCAACCAAAGTGTGACACATCTGGAAGAAAAATCGACACTAACAGTCAACTTAATATCCAGATTGGTTTGCTGCAACTCTTACAAGCTCCACTTTCTTTCTTTCTTTCTTTTTCCTTAATTTTTGGCCATGCCCTGCTGCATGCGGGATCATAGTTTCCCGACCAGGGATCAAACCCATGCCCCCTGCAGTGGAAGTGCTAACCACTGGACCCCCAGGGAAGTCCCAAGCTCCACTTTCTTGCAGAGGCAACTTGAGAAAAGATTTCCCAATACCATCTGCCTAAAACACCTGCAGATATTCTCACTGAGCTCTTTCATAAAGAAAATGCATCCATGAAATTTTCTGCATCGCACTATGCTAAGCTGATGGAGCATCGTCATCACCACAGCCCATTCACGTACAAGGTTTTCTTCTTCGTTGGTTTAATTTTTGCTAATTCAGCAGCTTCCAGGAGCCACTGTGCTGTGTGTGTGTTCCTTACAAGAGCATCTCACCCCTCACAGTGTATTTCCTTGGAAGCCACGACCCATGGAAGTCACACACATACCATTCCATCCAGCAAACCATTTACACAACACCCACACCTGTGTTCACAGAGGCTCCAAGTCTTCCCATGGAGACTGTCTTGTTATATGGGAGAGGGCTCTCAGAATCCCTCACTAAAGGTGGATGGGCTCAGGCATGGCCCTTAGCACTTTCAAGGAATGCAAGCCCCTTCTGGGGAGACTTCAAATACATTTCCTGGGATTTTCATGATTAGACATTTTGCTTCATGTAGCCTGAAGTTATAGACCTCTAAGCTGTTTTCCCTAGAATAGTACATGTGAGAAATAATGAAATAAGAAACTGGAGTTCCACATGAGGAAGACTCTAGTTTGTTAGGATGGTAATTGAAATTAAAAAAAATTTTTTTTAGTGGGGTAGAGTTGTTTTACAATGTTGTGTTAGGTTCTACTGTACAACTAAGTGAAATAGAGCTCCCTGTGCTATACATCAGGTTCTCATGATCTGTTTTACACATATTAGTGTATATATGTCAATCCCAATCTCCCAGTTCATCCCACCCTCCTTCCCCCCTTGGTATCCATACATTTGTTCTCTACATCTGTGTCTCTATTTCTGCCTTGCAAACTGGTTCATCTGTAGCATTTTCCTTATTTTTTTTTTTGCGGTACGTGGGCCTCTTACTGTTGTGGCCTCTCCCGTTGCGGAGCACAGGCTCCGGACGCACAGGCTCAGTGGCCATGGCTCACGGGCCCAGCTGCTCTGCGGCATGCAGGATCCTCCTGGACTGGGGCACGAACCCGTATCCCCTGCCTCGGCAGGCGGAATCCCAACCACTGCGCCACCAGGGAAGCCCCATCTGTAGCATTTTTCTGGATTCGACATATATGTGTTAATACACGATATTTGTTTTTCTCTTTCTGAAGATCCATCCACAGCTCTACAAATGACCCAGTGGGAATTGAAATTTAACCCATTGCTTACCTTGTAAACAAAAGGAGACAGAAAATGCTGCAAATGAAGTCTGTTGCTGACAGTATTTAAAATGCACAAGTCTCCATATCCAACAAATAAGAGATGAAATCATTGTAGTGAATGCTTCTCTGTAACTCACCTCCACATGAATCACTGCTCTTTTTTGAAAACATATCAGTTTCTTTGAGCTCCTGATTCGTCTTATGGAAGAAATGAGTTAAGGAAAGACATACTTACCACATGCAACTAGGACTCCTTTTGCACCTGTTTTTCTATTTATAAAATGCAGATGAAGGGGCTTCCCTGGTGGTGCAGTGGTTGAGAGTCCGCCTGCCGAGGCAGGGGACACGGGTTTGTGCCCCGGTCTGGGAAGATCCCACATGCCACGGAGCGGCTGGGCCCATGAGCCATGGCCGCTGAGCCTGCGCATCCGGAGCCTGTGCTCCGCAACGGGAGAGGCCACAGCAGTGAGAGGCCCGCGTACAGCAAAAAAAAAAAAAAAAAAAAAGCAGATGAAAATGACTTCTTGGAAAGCTAAAGGGAGAAAGATTTGCCAGGCCTCCTCTGGTGGTCCACTTTGGTGACGCGACATTCATCTGATTTCCAGGTCCGTGATGGTATTTTAAGAACATCTTAACTAGAGGTCATGAAACTAGGAACCAAACCTGGGTTCCTGCCTACTTTTGTAAATAATGTTTTATAATGGAACCCAGCCTCTGCCTTTCGATTACATGCTGACCCTATTGTGATAGCTTCTTTTGAGCATTCTAACAGCAGACTTGTATAGTTCCAACAGGAGTGGGATGGCCCCTGAAATATCTACTGTCTGGCCTTGTAGGAAGAAGTTTGCCTACACTTGAGTCAGACCGATCTCCTCTTCTAGTGATGAAAAGCCTGAGACCCACATCAATTCAGGGACCCACCCTAGACCAGGTGGACGACCCCCTCAAAAAAAAAAAATCCATGATCATCTTTATAATGTTTCTCATAATGAGATCTGGCTAAAACTTCAGTGTCTTATAACTGGCTTTGATTGGTACCTTTCAGAGGGGAGTAAGAACGAAATACTGATACTATAAACAAATCTCTATACATATATATAGTATATACATATATAACATATACATATACATAGTATATACATATATATAATGTATACATATATGTAATAAGGTTCCTTCCACCATTCTTTTTATTATTGTTACACCAAATTAATTAGATAAATATAGATGTGGATGAACTATTAGTAGGGGTGTTCATTAAATTCAGCGCTTTCTGTAATATTCAGCCCGGGGAGGGGAAAGGGACTATTCCTCTCCTTGGTGAATACCTGCACATCAAAAGCTCCAGTGAAGCTGATTCTATAGAACAGGGCTTGCACACTGCACCCGATGGGTCAGATCCAGCTTGCTGCCTGATGCTATGCAGACTGTACACTAGGAATGGTTCTTATTTTTTTAAATAGTTTTCTCCCCAAATCAAAATACAGTGATGTAGCATGTGACAAGTATATGAAATTCAAATTTTAGGGTCCATAAATATAGATTTATCGAATCACAGCCATGTTCATTGTGTATGAAACGGCCACGGTGACATCTGCACTAAAATGGTAGAGTTGAGTTCTTTGTGACCAACACTGCCCAGCAAAGCCTAAAATGTTTCCTATCTGTCCCTTTGCAGAAAATGTTCTCCAACCCCTAACAAGAAGCTCTTGTGTCTCTCCTGGGGTCTGTCCCACTGTGTCTCTCATGGCACTGAGGCGGCTCTGGCTGCAAGGAGAAAAATGAACAGAAAGGCTCTGTTTCTTCTCATTATGAAAGGGTGACTTCAGTTCTCAGCAGCTTCTCAAAAGATGATATGTGCCTGACCTTGACCCCTGTATATTTCCAGGTCAGACCCCCTCCCCAGGTCCCCCAAAGAGTTCTTCACACAAGTCAGTGCAATTATGCAAGAACCTTATCTGATAATAATCTGTCTCTCATGCATGTTGGGTTTAAGCTTAGATTTGTTGATTTAAATGAGGGTAAATGAGCACAAAATGAAGATAATCAATGAAATGATCTTTGTTCCTAAGCAGAAAGTCTGAATCCTGCCATTGCATTCCAAACGAGGTCCTGAAGAATCATTTATACTAATGGAATGCTGTTGTACTGATCTATGACCTGGGGGTTTTGGGAAAAGACTTTAACCCATTTTTATGATGTCCGTATAAGTTGAGAGGGTAGTTCCAGAGAAACGAAACAGGGTTCTCTAGAGAAACAGAACATCTATAATATATATACTGTTATTGGGAATTGGCTGACATTATTAAGGAGACAGGCAAATCCAAAATCTGCAGAGCTGATTTCCTAGTTCAGATGCAAAGGCCAGGAGCTGCTATAGAACCAGGAGGAGCCGATGTCCCAGTCTGAACACCACCAAACACAAAATTCTCTCTTATTCCAGGGAAAGTCGGCCCTTTGTGCTAGTCAGGCCTTCAACTGATTAGGTGAGGCCCACCACAATATGGAGGGCAATCTGCTTTAGTCAATCTATTGATTTAAATGTTCATCTCATCTGGGACACCCTCAGGGAAACACCCAGAATAGTGTTTGACCAAGTATCTAGTCACCTCATGGTCCACTCGAGTCGACACATAATATTAACCATCACAGGAACACTGACTGACTAATGATTCATACTTTCAGTATCCAAGGGTACAAAAGTTGTGCAACAGATTATTTCTAAATTTAGACATTCAGTATTTCTAATCAGCAACTCCAATAGGCTTGACCAGAAGCCACAGTGGTGTCCTAGCTTAATACATATAAAGTCACTCATGGTCTCAAGCCTGCTAGTGTGTGTTAGAAATAAACACCAAGGCCCAGAAATCATTATTTCTGTTATTGGTTAAACCCACAAAACAAATAAGCCTATCCCACTTTTTGAAAGTATTTCATCCTTTGCCTAAGGTTAAGAAAAATTTCAATCTACATTTTATTCAGGTCATAAATCTGCTAATAAAGGTGTGAACGTGAAATTTTAGAAGATATTGATTGCAGGATGCCCAGAGATCTTAAGAAAAGAGTCTGTGGCATTGTTACTTCTAACATACTTTTGCCATTTTTATGTGTTTTCTTTGCTAACATTCCTATATTTACATTTTGATATTAATTCTTTGTTATTATTTTTTGACTATTCTAACTCTCCTCATTATTTCTGCTTCCTGAGACTTTCCACCTACACCGGACTCAGCAAATCAAAATCAAACTCATACGTTCCATGTCTTTGAAGTATCTGGCTTTAACTTGCTTTTCTGATACTTTTGAACACCAGATTATACACGGTAAGTCAAAAGGAGCATAGGTTTACGAATTATGCAGTCAAGATGTGAATTCTGAAAGACTGCCCACAAAACAAACTAAGGAAATTTTTGTTCTCAGAGCAGCAAGAGAAGAGAAGCTTATTTTGGTAAGCAGGCATTTGGTACTGTCCACTACATCCATAAGACATTTGGTCCAGCCCAAAAGATCCTTGATATCTGGTCCTGTCCAAAACATTCACAAGACATTTGTTTCTTGCCAAACGATCCTTGATATTTGGCCTTGTCCGAAACATCCAAGACCATATTTGGTCCATGCCAAATGGTTCTGGATGGCACTAAATATCATGGACCTTTTGGTGTGGACCAATTGTCTCCAAGGACGTTTTAGACAGGACCAAATATGACCACATATCAAGGACCTTTTGGCGTGGACCAAATGACGCCATGGATGTTTTGGACAGGAGCAAACATGACCTAATATCAAGGACCTTTTGGTGTGGTCCAAATGTCTTATGGACCAAACATCCTATGGATGTTTTGGACAGCATCAAAGGTCCTGAAAGGTATTTAAAACATAAAGGAGGGCTTCCCTGGTGGCGCAGTGGTTGAGAGTCCGCCTGCCGATGCAGGGGACACAGGTTCGTGCCCCGGTCCGGGAAGATCCCACATGCCGCGGAGCGGCTGGGCCCGTGAGCCATGGCCACTAAGCCTGCGCGTCCGGAGCCTGTGCTTCACAATGGGAGAGGCCACAACAGTGAGAGGCCCGCGTACCGCTAAAAAAAAAAAAAACATAAAGGAAAGGAAGGAAATGGGAGGAAAAGGAGGTGATGAAACATGAAGGGAAGCTAAGACGTTCTTATGAATTACTCCATACAGCTGTCCCGTGCATTGTCTTGGACAACTCTTGCACCAATCCTGCAAAGTGATTACCATTCTCCCACCTTTGTAGAGGAAAAAACCTGAAGCTGGAAGAAGGGGGTGACTTGCCCAAGGTCACAGAGCTGGTAAATGCCCAGATCTTGTGACACTGAATCTCACATCCTCTCCATCATCATATCCACAACTGAGACTGTTATTATAAACTATCTATTAGAGTTATTTCAATCATATTTCAGACTGAGATTATCAAACAAGTTCAAAATACCATTCCTTTTCTCCAATAGACTACAGTTTGGACAACTGAGGAATACGTTAGAGAACTCCAAACATCACATAATTATGTGCTAAGTTATCATCTTTTTTTTTTTTTTGCAGTACGCGGGCCTCTCACTGTTGTGGCCTCTCCCGTTGTGGAGCACAGGCTCCGGACGTGCAGGCTCAGCGGCCATGGCTCACGGGCCCAGCCGCTCCGCGGCATGTGCGATCCTCCCGGACCAGGGCACGAACCTGTGTCCCCTGCATCAGCAGGTGGACTCTCAACCACTGCACCACCAGGGAAGCCCAGTTATCATCTTTTTGAAGGCTGCCAACAGTATCACAAACCCAAAAATAATCAGTGCAAGTCAGAAGGTAGCAGGGCAGGAAGTTAGAAGGTGTCTTAAAACCAGAATTGATTTCCCTCACTAAATGGCTGATAACTAAAGAGAGATGGTTCTTAAAATTGTAGCACAATGTTAATGAAAAAAACTATGAGAAGGCTGTGAGCACGTCAGTATTTTCTGAGCAATTTGCTTCAACCTTATCTTTGCAGAATCATTGGGAATGCTCAATAACACTGCTGAGAGTTGGATGTGCCATCGTAAATCCCTGCTTTTCTAATTCATCGGTGGTTATTAGCTAAGGGGCTATGTGCACATAGTAATACAAATTTGATGTATGACAGTACGTGAACAGTGTAGAGCATTTTTTCTCCACATCGTAAGGTAGTGCTTTAGAATAGCATCTTCATTAACTGATTTTTTAATAAACCATCACAAATACTTTTAGTAAAAGACAGGTGGCCCTTAAGACAAATATCCAGAAGCTTTTAGTCATGACTTTAGAATTTCACTTTTAGGACAGAAAAGAATGAAAAGTACAAGATAGTAATTAGAATCTAATTCTAGTAACGACCCCAAGTTGTCACTATTTATTCTGCCCTGTGCCCAGCCCTCTCTTCCTCCTCTGTCTCTCCTCCAAAATAACCTAAGTTCAAACATCCTTGATGATTTGCAAGATGAGGAATCACCAAGCATGTGATAACTTTTGTTCTGTGTGTTCTATTTAACAAGACTGGAAGGAGACCTTCCTGGCGGTCCAGTGGTTAAGACTTCATGCTTCCACTGCAGGGGGCAAGGATTCGATCCCTGGTTGGGGAACTAAGATCCCGCATGCCATGCCATATGGTGTGGCCAAAAAAGAAAAGAAATACTGGAAGGCGTTGCTGATACAATCTTGGATTATTTGCAAGAACAAGAGTAGAAAGAAAGTGTTTCCATAACCTTAAACAGAACATTCAAACAATGGGGCCACTCCATTCCCTGAGCAGAGCAAGTGGCTAATTTTTAATGTGTAAATAATGAAGAAGGTGGTTTAATTTTATGATGTGTAGGTAGGTAGATGGAGCCTCAGAGATATGGATGAATAGGTAAACGTAGGCATAGTTGCAGACAGAAATACGTCATTTGCACGCACTAGCCTCCGGACCCTTTCCACGTGTGAGATCCAAACATGCAGCCTTGCAGTGGGTGGCAAAATTATCACCAGCCTTGTTCAACCGCCTGTAAATAAACAGTTGCAGAAATCTCCGGCTTTACCCACGTTCATTTATACCTGCGTCTTCTTCTCCAGAAGAGTAAGAGGAAAACGGTCACATCACATGTTGATGACCAGACAAGTCATAACCATGGATTCTCATAAAACCAGGAGAGCAGGGAATGGCTCTTAGCAAACAAACCAGTGGAGCTCCTAGAAATCACTATTTCATTTATTATGGGCCCTCAAGACATCTGTTAGAGGATCTCTTCTAGAACGTTAAGGATTATCATCTGTCTAATTGACCTGTCTGTAATTTCCAGAATGTTATCCTTGCCTTAAAAAACAAAAAGCAAAAGAAAAAACTGCGTCAACATTAGTCATCTCTTACCCCTCCATACTCTCCTGTGGACCATGATTACTCAATGGGCTGAACTAGCTAACAGCCTTTGTCCCTGAGTTTGAATTTACTTTATAAAGTCGTGTCCTCTCATTGTTTCCTCACTTATGGAAGGCTTAAATTCCTCCCAACTCTATTTGCTTTCACCTTTAAAACGTGAATACCATTTTCTTGTGTAGAAAAGGCCAAGGAAAACCTGGCTTTGAAGCAGTCCTGGGTCTCCCTTTATGTCTGTTAACTTACCATCTGCTCTCAGTAATGGGCTTGGGTCTGCTTGGTCTTCTTAGCCCAAAGCTAATTCGAAAATACTGTTTAGATTTCCTGAGCATTTTCCATAAGCCTGGGATTCAATGCTCCTGACGTTCGTTTATTACAATCTTATCGCTGCACATTTTAAGATGTTCTTTTAATTGTCAATGTCATCTGGCAACTTGTGCTATCATCCTGTGTTGCCAAATGCTCTCCTCAACTCCCAGGACCCTATTACTCCTGTCAGCGTAAAACACACCATAAAACTCCCATCTTAATAAGAAAAAAAAAAAAAAGCTACTGCTTCCCTTTAAAGAAAAACTGGTATTTCCTTTGCTTTTTAAAATTATTTTGAACTTTCATTGAGGAAAATACCAACTATCTAAAAAGTAAAGACAATGATGTAATGAAATCCCAAGAATCTCTCTCTCCACTTCAATAATTACCAATATTTTGCTAATCTGTCATCTATCTCTATCCACTCCCACCTCCCATATACTTATCATTTTTGCAGTCCTTTTTCTGAAATAAAATATGCATACACAAGTAGTACACTTGAAATACACAAAAATTAACTGCACAGTTTTGACAAATGGATATAGCTCCATAATCCAGAACTCTAGTGCCATACAGAATGTTTCCATCTCTTCAGAAAGCTCTCCTGGGCTTCCCCGTTGGCACACTGGTTAAGAATCCACCTGCCAATGCAGGGGACACGGGTTCGAGCCCTGGACCAAGAAGATCCCACAGGCCGCGAAGCAACTAAGCCTGTATGCCACAACTACTGAGCCTGTGCTCTAGAGACCACGAGCCACAACTACTGAGCCCACGTGCCACAACTACTGAAGCCCACGTGCCTAGAGCCCATGCTCCACAACAGGGGAAGCCACCACAATGAGAAGCCCGGGCACCTCCTCAGCAAAGAGCAGCCCCCGTTCGCCACAACTAGAGAAAGCCCGCACACAGCAACAAAGACCCAATGCAGCCAAAAATAAATAAATAAATTTATTTATATTTTAAAAAATGTAGGACTTCCCTGGTGGCACAGTGGTTAAGAACCCGCCTGCCAATGCAGGGGACACGGGTTCGAGCCCTGGTCTGGGAACATCCCACATGCCGCGGAGCAACTAAGCCCGTGCGCCACAACTACTGAGCCTGTGCTCTAGAGCCCGCGAGCCACAACTACTGAGCCCGCGCACCTACAGCCCATGCTCTGCGACAAGAGAAGCCACCACAATGAGAAGCCCGTGCACCGCAACCAAGAGTAGCCCCCGCTCGCCGCAACTAGCGAAAGCCAGCGCGCAGCAACAAAGACCCAACACAGCCAAAAATAAAATTAATTAATTTAAAAAATAATAAATTTTTTAAAAAAGAGAAAGCTTTCTTGTCTCTTCCCAGTTACTCCTCCAACAAGGGCACCCACAGTTGTGTTTCTTTTCCCCTTAGGTTAGTTTTGCCTGCTCATATAAGTGCGGTATGAATTCTTCAGCATCAGGTTTCTTTTATTCACCGTTATGTCTGTGCTTTATCCATGTTGTTGGATGTACCAGCAGTTTGTTCCTTTGAACAATATACAATAAACACATGCATCATGTGAATATGATAAACAGTTCACCCCTTCTCCTCTTGCACATTTTGGTTGTTTCCACTTTGGGACAATTGTAACTAAAGCTGTTATTACCGTTCTTGCATAATCAGTTTTCATGGGGAAACACCCAAAAGTAGAATTTCTGGGTCAAAAGACAGATGCATATTTAATTTTGTACGAAGTTGTCAAACCTTATTCCAGTGTGGTTGGACATAAGAGAGCCAGTTTCTCCCATAAGATGTTTGTTGTCATTTAAAAAAATTTTTAGCCTTTCTGTTTGCTATATAAATAGTGTCTCACTGTGGTTTTAATTTGCATTTCTCACAGAGCCAATGATGCTGAATTCCTTTTCATGTGCTTAACAGCTGTTTGTGTAACATCTTAAAAAAAATTTTTTTGAACTATTTAGTTGAATGTTAAACTTACTGAAAAGTTGAAAAAATAATAGTTTCCTTTTTGCCCTCACCCCATAGCCCCTAATGTTATCATTTTACATAAGCAGAGCATAACGATCAACTATGGGAAATTAATGTCAATTAAATAGCAACTGAATTAGATCTTACTTGTTGCAATGTATTTTAATAAGTAAAAACTTATATGCTTCAAAACAACAGTTATATTGAAAGGCATGTATCATAGTCTTACCTACTTATCCCTCTCCTCCATTTCTGGCCATGCCTTCTGTATCCTTCTAATGTTTCTGTATGCACGTATGAATTATTTTATCACTCCCCTTTCTTAAACAAAAAGTAGCATATTATATAAACTCTCCTGTTCCTCACTTTTATTTACTTAACAGCTTTCTGGAGATTTTATATAGCGGTGCATAAAGCACTTTGTCATGCTTTTTGCAACCACACTGTATTCCACTGCCAGGAGGTACCCTGCTTTATATAACTACATGCATTTTTAAAGATTCTTCCATCCTCATATTTGTCAGAGTCATCTTTTTTGATGGAGGTGTCAGAATTGCAACACCATCAAGTTCCTTTTAGAATTTCCGAGCAGGGGATCATAACCAAGGAAGTTCTGAAGTGAGAAGTACAGTCAGGTTGACCTTGTTGGGTGTTGGCAATCTTGAACTCTGAAACAGGAACCCTCCACATCATCAGCTCCTTCACAGCGGACCGACCAAAGCCAGAGATGAAATCCACAGACAGCGAGAGGGTGGCTCTGCTGAACTCTACAGGAAACAGGGATGCCTCATGGATGACCCCAGCCCATCTAGTAGATGCACCTGCACAGACCGGCTCCAATAACAGAAGGTTCTAGACAGAAAAGGGCAAAACCTCCAACTTCCAGGACCTGTTACTCAAGTACGTGGCTTCAAGGATGGAGAACGTCCTGTCCACCATCCCGTCACCCGGGACAGATCTCACCAGGTAACTCAGACACACACAGAGGAATGGGACTCCCTCACTCTAACCCAGAACCAAGCCAGCAGTGCACCTGAAGACCTCCAGGTCACGGAGTCTCAGACGTCTCTTCCCATCTGCTTTTCTTCTCAAGCCTGGCCTTCCCTTAAGACCCTGCAAGAGCTTTGGAGCTTGGTTCATGTCCTGTCATTCTGCGAAAGCATGGCTTCGAGGAAATTCCTCAAGCTCTCGCTCTCTTTTTTTTTTTTTAATAAATTTATTAATTAATTTATTTTTGGCTGCGTTGGGTCTTCATTGCTGCACGTGGGCTTTCTCTAGTTGCGGCGAGTGGGGGTTACTCTTTGTTGTGGTGCGTGGGCTTCTCATAGCGGTGGCCTCTCTTGCTGTGAAGCACAGGCTCTAGGCACGTGTGCTTCAGTAGTTGTGACATGCGGGCTCAGTAGTTGTGGCTCGTGGGCTCTACAGCGCAGACTCAGTAGTTGTGGCACATGGGCGTAGTTGCTCCATGGCATGTGGGATCTTCCCAGACCAGGGCTCGAACCTGTGTCCCCTGCACTGGCAGGCAGGTTCTCAACTACTGTGCCACCAGGGAAGCCCCCCCTCAAGCTCTCTTAATCTCCATCATCTTGTCTTTATATTAGGCTAAACTATATCACAGAGTTCTTAGGAAACTCAGCCTCAAGGTCCCTTTTCCAGCTGAAATCTCTACAGGGAGTCTCCATTTCTTTAAGGATAAAATTCCAAGCCCGAGTTGCAGAAAGATATATAGTATCACTCTATGTTTATAAACACTTAAACTATGTAAAACAAACAGCATTTTGGAATGCACGACCCTGTTACAAAAGTATGAAGATGTGAATAAGGATGGCAAACTACAGTTCAAGATGGGACACATATCTAGGGGAAGAGAGAAGGAAAATGCAGTCAGGCAGGGGTACACAAGAAGCGTCATTTAATAGACACCGTTAAATGAAAGAGAGCCTCTCCCCTCGTGTTGGCCCACAAACATAAATCCCTGCACTGTCAGCCCTCTTCTTGGTTCCATGGCTCTTATGCCTGGACTAGGCTGGCTAAACCTGCCTGGTATGAAAGCCCGTATTCACACAATCCTAAGATGTCACAAACAGCATTTGCTGGACTAACAACCCTATGAAATAAAATGACGACAGAGGCACTAAAGTTTTTGTTAGTAAAAGGAAGCAGAAGTCAAGTTGTAAGTTCAAACTCCATCAAGAGCTGGAGAACTGGAACTATTTTTAATTTAAGCTTGATGTAGTGAGTTTAAGCATGGGACTAATAATACACAATTCACAAGTCGGTGGGAAACAAGACTTAAAATACACTACTTCACAGAGCAGTCGGGGAGAAGTTGCATTCCTACGGTTTTTCCATTTATTTAATCATTGGACTGCAGGCTTCCTTATTCTCCCCAGTAAGTATTTGAGTTGAAACAAAGGAAAACATTTTTCAGTCTAGATGGATTAAACCTACTATATCTTATTTGTTTTTCAATGTGCCAATGACTGCAACAATTTGATTATCATGTACTCGGGGAGGCTGAAATAAAAATGGTTAACTAAGAGAACACTGTCTCTGATAAATCCTTTGTATGTGGATGTGCCACTTGTGTATTGAAGGAACTGAAATACTACACACTGTCACCTTTTGGCTACTTTATTCTAAAGACACAGAGCAAAGGAAGGAAGAAAGGAAGGAAGGAAGGAAAGAATAAAAGAGAGAGGAAGGACATATGCGCAAGGCGATGGGGAGACTGTACGGGGTATCCTGTTAGAATTTTCCACTCTGTGCATCGTGTATCTTGTGTGCGTGTGTGCCTGGTATTTATAAAGTCAAGATTGCATCCAGCAAAAGACGGCATCCTCGGATACAAGTCATTAAGATTTAGTGAAGAATTACTGACAATTGTGTGAGAAACTGGCTCAGGAGGGGTAAGGGAGTACACAGGGTGGGGTGTGGAAGTCCTGTGAGTTTAGATACAGAGGGAGCCATTCCTATCCTGGGTCTGAGGGACCAGACACCAGAATCTAGAAACGGGGAGCCCCCTACACCAGCTAGTGTGGTCTCACAGGGAAAGAGCAGGGAGGATCATAGCCTGACCGCCCTCCTGAAACTCCTTTGGATGCCCTGTGGATAATCCAACAGTTCCCCAACAGCCCAACTGATGCAAAGCAAAGGACAAAGGGATCTGTGCATGCAGCCCACTATGGGTCAGCCATCTGGAGCCCAGAGGAGGGCAGGAGACGGCTGGGAGGGAATCCGAAGTGGAGAATGTTCAACACGATATTGAAGCATCGCTGGAGATTGGAGAGACTTAGTCATTTGCGCTAGATGCCGTGATACTCAAACTCCGCTCCTCCATTTGTAACTGAGACCATCTCCAAGGAGACCATGCCTGGAGCAGACAGGGAGCCCACCACGATGTTTGATTTCTTTGCTTGCTCACTGTTTATGCTTTCCTATGAGACTCCAATGTATTCTTTCACTATTTGTTTGTTTGTTTATCCTATTTATTCTTCCAATGTTTGTTTATGTATGTATGTATCTATTTATGTATCTGTTTCATTTATGTTTTCATTAATTATTCTTTCCGATTAGACTCTGACCGTGCTGGGCCTTCTCTTTCTTGTACCCCGAGTATGAGCACACTGCTTACACATCAAGGAAGTCCAAAAAAACAGGTACTTAGTAATCGGGACTGAATTCAAAAATATCCACGTGGCACCATTAGATACAAAGACAGACGCTGTTTAACAGGTGGCATTCTACCCTTTTTAAAATTTTTTATTTATTTATTTTTGGCTGCGTTGGGTCTTCGTTACTGCGCGTGGGCTTTTCTCTAGTTGCAGCGAGCAGGGGCTGCTTTTCCTTGCGGTGCGCGGGCCTCTCACTGCGGTGCTTCTCTTTGTTGCGGAGCACAGGATCTAGGCACACGGGCTTCAGTAGTTGTGGCACGCGGGCTCAGTAGTTGTGGCTCGTGGGCTCTAGACTGTAGGCTCAGTAGTTGTGGCGCATGGGCTTAGCTGCTCCCCGGCATGTGGGATCTTCCCGGACCAGGGTTCAAAACCGTGTCCCCCTGCATTGGCAGGCGGATTCTTAACCACTGCACCACCAGGGAAGTCCGGCATTCTGTTCTAATTGCATCTCCAGAACCTAGTCTGTAAACTGAAGTCACAGGATGTGCAGCTACCATGGAAAATGATGTCCTTCTCTGGTTCGCAGGAGGAAAGGAAGCATTCATCTAGGGTTAAATTTGTCCATTCTTTTTTTTTTTTTTTTTTTTTTTGCGGTACGCGGGCCTCTCACTGTTGTGGCCTCTCCCATTGCGGAGTACAGGCTCCAGACACGCAGGCTCAGCGGCCATGGCTCACGGGCCCAGCCGCTCCGTGGCATGTGGGATCTTCCCGGAGCGAGGCACAAACCCGTGTCCTCTGCATCGGCAGGCGGACTCTCAACCACTGCGCCACCAGGGAAGTCCAAATTTGTCCATTCTAAAACAACCCAAGTGCCCAACAACAGACGACTGGCTTAAGAAGATGTGGTACCTATACATGATGGAATATTACTCGGCCGTAAAAAAGAATGAAATAATACCATTTGCAGCAACGAGCATGGACCTTGAGATGATTATAGTAAGTGAAGTCAGACAGAGAAAGACAAATGTTATATGATATCACTTATATGTGGAATCTAAAAAATAATACAAATGAATCTATATACAAAACAAAAACAGACTCACAGACATAGAAAATCAACTTCTAGTTACCACAGGGGAAGGAGGTAAAGGATAAATTAGGGGTATGGGATTAACAGATACACACTACCATACATAAAACAGATAAGCAACAAGATTTACCGTATAGCACAGGGAACTATATTCAATACGTTGTGATAACTTATAATGGAAATAATCTGGACATATATGTGTGTGTGTGTGTGTGTGTGTATATATAAATAAATATATATATATATATATATATATATATATATATATATATAACTGAATCACTCTGCTGTACACCTGATACACAATATTGTAAATCAACTACACTTAATTTTTTTTTTAATGTGCCTTCTAAGAGTTTCTCCCAAAACCTTTTCTCAAGTCACAGGACTCTGCTACTGCAAGTCTGCTCATAAAAGACAAATCACTCTAACAGAAGCAAATAAATAGCCTCAGGAAAAACTCAGACTCAGTCTATTATAGGTAAGTGTGCCCGTTGGCTGAAATCTGACTCTGCATAGAGAACAAGTGCAGATGTTCAGAGGGTAGAACTTCTCTTAACTACTTTCATGGGATTAAAATATCAACATCCCATAAGTCCTGCAAAGAACGCTGTGAATTTCAACCTCTTCATCAGCTGAGAAAAGTTACAAACCACAATCAGGACCCATGTGGGGTGTCCCCAGCGTTAATACCTCTTTTCCTCCCTTTGATCCTCATGGAAAGCTCTTACCAGGCATTTCAATCAATAATAAGATACTTAGAAGCTCCTTCTTTAGGAGAAATGCTCCATCTTCTAGGAATTTCACTCAGGTTAGACTTTGGCCAGCTTTACTTCTTGCTTCTAGTGGTCTGCATTATGGAAAAATAAGCATCTTTCAGACTAAATATCTATCACTTTATTGAATATGCTTCTTAAAACTACATATATCCATAGGACCCCACCCTCATCCTACATATCCTGCATTCAGTGGTTTCTCCATCTCTCCACCCCACTGTACACACACACACACACACACACACACACACACACACCTCTTCTCCCTCTTCATGTAAATATATTTTGTTGACCATGACACGTGGCTTGTGGAATCTTGCTTCCCCAGCCAGGGATCAAACCCGTGCCCCCTACAATGGAAGCGCCACAGAGTCCTGGCCACTGGACCGCCAGGGAATTCCCTCCCTCTTCACATTGACTAGCTGTAGCCCAAGACCTAAGAGCACATAATGAGCTCCACCCTTAGAAATAAAAGGAGGGCAGAATGGTAGAGGTTAAAAGGAAAGCAGCCAAGCAAATCAAAATGTTTAAGCCAAACAGCAGCCAGGACACACCAGTGGTATTCCATTCCTTCATTCAGCAAATATTCATTGAGTCCCTCTATGTACCAGAGATTCGCCTAGTCTTTGTACAGCAATGAACAAAAAAGCCAAAATCCTCACACTCGTGGAGCTGGCTTCTGTCAGGGAAGACTCTTAATACACATCATACATAAGTAGATTGCACAGTGTTCTAGAACGTGATACATGCTATGGAGGAAGACACAGCAGGGAGAAGCGGCAGGTTCTACACTCGAGACGGATGTAGTTAAGACATAAGCAAACTTCTCTAATTTATTTATGTTTGTTATTTTTTTAAATTACCCTTCCATTTGTTTGCCCTTTAGTCTCAAATAGAAAAACCTTTAAAACATAGCACTTTATGTAGAAAAAGTGTGTTTGAGGCAAATCCATTCTGCATTCTGCTGGAGGCCAGGCTATAGGGGGAGCCAAAGAGATAGAGGGAGATTTTGCAGCTTTAAAGGATTTTTCTGCATTTTGAACTATTTCACATTTTAAAAAAATATTAAATTAAAACATTTAAAAAGAGAGCAGAGAAGCAAATTGAATTTCTGGATCCTCGGCTTGGAAGCCATTTGGAACAGAGAAGTACTCCTAGGATTTCAACTGTTGAAACACTCTATGAACTCTGCCCCAGAGAACATTCTGAGACGATGAAAATCTTCCAGACCCCAGTCCTTCCTAATCTGAAATGAAATGTCCCCACTGGACCCCATGCCATTAACCAACACGAGTCTCCTCTTGTCTCTTCTGCACAAACGTCAATTCAGATCAATTTCAACAGTAAGTAGGACTTTAAGGCTAGTTCCCTGACTCTGTAATTTCAGGTCCCCACCAAAAGGACCCTTAAAATATACAAGTGCTATCCTTATTCCATTGACTTGAAGTATGTCCTATCAGGGGGAGGATGAACAAAAGACACAGTTCTAAGAAGTATCCGGTTCAGAAAAATCCTCTACTTATGCAAAACTGATAGTTTTAAGAAAATGTCAACATGTTTAGTCTCTCCTCGGAGATAACTGGCAGTCAAGTTCCAGTGAAAATCCTCCAATTCTTCTAACTAAATAGATAAGAGGTCAGCTGGGATGCTGTTGTAGACTGGGTTCCCCAGAAGAAGTCCTCGAGATGAAAAAGTGATTTTTTGTGTGTGTGGACTCACTCCTACAGAAGAACTTTGAAAACAGGAGGTGACATCACCAGGGTTAGGGGAGCGGAGATATTTCTATTTGCACACTGTCAGTCACTGGATAAAGGCTGCCCCTGAAGGTGCAGGGATTCCCAGGGAATTCCTGCCCCACAACGCAGGCAAAGCAGCAGCCTGAGACTCGGTAAGTAAAGTGGAATCTAAGAGCATGCGTGAACTTCACTGACAGCATTTGCAAACAAACTGATTATATAATAAAGTCCTACGGAAGCCCTTTGGGGGAGAAAACATGAAATGCCATGGAAAGGACTATCTAAAGAAAATGATGGTATACTTAGTCTTCTCTGGCACAGCTCTGCTGCTTAATCAGAAAGATGAGAACCTGACCAAAAGGGCACCGGGGTCAGGTGACCATTTGGTTTTTATTTCCAGGAATCTAAAAAGCACAGTTTCAGCATCGGAGATAACTGGCTCTTGATGGAGCTCTAGACCCATGCCTTCCTCTGATCACTGGGCCTGTTAAACCAGACTCGGAAAGCCAAATGCAAAGCCAGGATCCTTGCAAAGGAGACAAAGATCCAAGAGAGGGCTTAGCATGGCAGTCAGACAATGTTGAACAAGGTACACCGAGTCTTGGGAAATGCAAATCCACGCAAATACTCCAGACAGAGAGGGTTATCTGCAGGACTGGGTGAAAGGAACCCAACTGGGTATGTTTATAAGGCCATGCATAATTTAAGTTAATTTAGCATGACCACATTTTAATTTAATGGAAATGTTTGAACTTGGGATATCCACTTAAATGCAGGCAATTCAAATTCATGCCAATACACCAGGCACATGCTTAAGCTTCAGCATCACACCCTTTTTTTAAAAAAGATTTTTTGACGTGGACCATTTTTAAAGTCTTTATTGAATTCGTTACAATATTGCTTGTTTTATGCTTTGGTTGTTTTGGCCGTGAGGCATGTGGGATCTTAGCTCCCCAACCAGGGATCGTACCCACACCCCCTGCATTGGAAGGCCAGGTCTTAACCACTGGACCCCACCCTTTTTCTTTTAGTAGCTATGTCACAACAGTAAGTTTACACTTCAAACTAACAGAAAAGATATTCTCTTCCCCAAACTGCTTCCATCTCAGAAGCTCCTTCCAGGCATATGACGGCAAGACCACCACGTGTGCACTCAAGCGATCACAAACTGTTTACATTTACCAGTGTTTGGGTGTGCCTGAAGAATTTAAACAGATACAGCAGGGAGCCAGTCGCAAAGATGTTCTCAGAAAATAACCTAACAAAGGAGAAAAACATGTAATGTTCTTGTCTGGGCAGAGCCCAGAAATAGATATATCAGGCATGCCCAGGACCTGGTTTTAGGGGGCGGAAATAGGTGTACAAGAATTCTTCTTTTTTTTTTTTTTTTTCTATTTATTTATTCAGTTAGTTATTTAGTTTTGGCTGCGTTGGGTCTTCGTTGCTGCGCACGGGTTTTCTCTAGTTGCGGCGTGTGGGCTTCTCATTGAGGTGGTTTCTCGTTGCAGAGCACAGGCTCCAGGCAGGCGGGCTTCAGTAGTTGTGGCACAAGTGCTCAGTAGTTGTGGCTTGCGGGCTCTAGAGCTCAGGCTCAGTAGTTGTGGCACACGGGCTTAGTTGATCCGCGGCATGTGGGATCTTCCCAGACCAGGGCTCGAACCCGTGTCCCCTGCATTGGCAGGCAGATTCTTAACCACTGCACCACAAGGGAAGCCCAATTACTCTCTTTGAAGACATGATACCACATCTTAAATTTGTACCAAGTAATACTTTAAAGGAAATCAAACTAGTTTATCCTCCCAAAGATCCTTCAAAGGCGATGGCTAAGACATAGATTTGAATGCAGTGGCTGATGTATAAATCCCTTCCTTCCTCCCTCCTTCCCCCTCCCCTCCCTCCCTCCTCTCCTTTTCTCATTCTAATAACACTGCAATTACAGAACTCCTATAAGGTACCTATGCAATCCAGAACCTTTGAAAATATTAAAAGGCAACAGTGACAACAATATGGAAAGTAAAAGAAGGTACACCTCGAACTTAAACTATGGGAGAGAAGTTGGAGTCGGGGCTACCTGGAGATTTTGTCAAGAAGGGAAGACAGGCAAGACCCCCAGGGTGCTGGAAACCCTCCATTTCTTCATCTGGGTGGATGTTACACAGGGTTTTCATAAAACAAAATTCATTGAACAGTACAACTAAAATGTTTGCACTTTATTGCAGGTATTTCAAGCGTCAGTAGGGAGACAAACTTAAAAAGATAAATGTAGGGGGCTTCCCTGATGGTGCAGTGGTTAAGAACCCGCCTGCCAATGCAGGGGACACGGGTTCGAGCCCTGGTCCGGGAAGGTCACACATGCCACAGAGCAACTGAGCCCATGCGCCACAACTACTGAGCCTGCGCTCTAGAGCCTGCGAGCCACAACCACTGAAGCCCGCGTGCCTAGAGCCCGTGCTCCGCGACAAGAGAAGCCACCGCAATGAGAAGCCCACGCACCACAACCAAGAGTAGCCCCCCACTCGCCGCAACTAGAGAAAGCCCATGCACAGGAACGAAGCCCCAGCGCAGCCAAAAATTAAAAAATAAAACAAAACAAAATAAGATAAATGCAGAAATGCCTATGAGTGAGATAAGCTCATATTTAGCTCCTCCTAGCTGTGGCTGTGGGTGCTGGTATGTTCTTTTGTGTATGTGAGCGTGTGTATATGTGTGGAATTACACATAGTATTCTGAACCACTTTTTCCCTTGATAATAAATGTGAATGTTTTGTCATGTCGTTTAGTTTCTTCTGCCTGATGCCTTTTAAAGATCATCATATCCCATCATATGATTTTCAAACATTCCTCTATAGTAAGGCGGTTAGGCTATTTTCTAGTTTGGACCATTCAAATCACACTCTTAACAAACATCCTTGTCATTTATTGTACATTCAGTATGTTGCTGGGCTTGTCCTGTGAGCAGAGGAGGTGGAAAAACGTGCTGAAGCTCTAAGGAATTTACCAAATGGGAACATTGCTCCCAGAAGCCAATTTCATATCCTCATTAAGATAAAACAGAAACCAAAAATCTTTCCAAATTGAGAGAAGCTGTCAGTGCTGGGAAGCAGTACAAAGCTGAATAGGCTTCAAATATACCTGAGACGGATGCAAACCTGACTTGTAAACCTCAGTACCTTGTTCCTCGTTGGCCTTTTGGCTTATTCTTATTCCTCTAAAGGAAACAAGAATAAAGCTCCTAAGCCTTATTCCTTCATTTTCCTCCTTTACACCTTTGCAACAGACAATCTGCTTGGCTTTTTGGAATCTTATTTCCTCTGCATCTTAGGAAACCAAATCCCGGCACTTGGTTGGTGCTTCCATAAAATGTCAACAAGTGGCATGTGGGCCAGGGAAAGACATATTGACTAAACTCTTACTGTGTGGGTCAGCGAGGCAAATACAGAAAGGAGGGGATAATAAAACATATAGACAATGTCAATGTCAAAAATAAACGTTCCTGTAGACATACAGATTTTGGAAAATATCTTCTTAGAAATCTGGACATTAATTTGTCAGGTTTTTTAAAATTTTATTCAATTATAGTTGATTTACAATGTTGTGTTAATTTCTGCTGTACAGCAAAGTGATTAAGTTTTATATATATATATCTGTATCTATCTATATATATATTCTTTTTCACATTCTTGTCCATTATGGTTTATCACAGGATACTGAATATAGTTGCCTGTACTATACAGTAGGACCTTGTTTTTTTATCCATTTTATATATAATAGTTTGCATCCACTAATCCCAAACTCCCAGTCCATCCCTCCCCTCACACCCCAATGTGCAATGTTTAAAAAGAAAACAGGTCATACTCAACTGCTTCAGTAAACTGCTCCATTATGAATACATCTGGGGTAAAAAAAAAAAAAATGTGTCTTTGCTACACACACACACACGACACATAACTATCTTTAGACTATGCATTCTGCCAGTAGATAATGGAAAGACAGAATGATGCAGTGGGATGTATATTCATCTGTGTTACTTGCAAACTGTGAGGCTTTAAGCAACATGTTTGCCCCCTTTGGGATTTTCTTCCTCATCTGAAAATAAAAAGAGGTCCTGCACCAGAATATTTGAGAGTGGCAAATTCTTCAGCCTGCCTACAGTGTTCAGACAGGGGGTATAAGTGAGTGTTCTGAGGGCAAGAGGCAAGGCAACAGGAGGTGATGGAGCTTGTGCTGCACTGGGAATTTCACACCATCAGTGTCAAACCTGCAAGACATCTCCTATCAAGACATTTTTGATTCATATAATGGACTTCATATATGCCCAAATAGCAAGTGTAAGGTACATAAGAGGGAAGACCTGGGCATGCACTTCTCGATAAAGCATTCAACAGACCTTAGTTCTGCTATCATTGCTACTGTTCATGTCATGGTAGCTTTAGCTGTTCTAGACAATTGGTTGCAGACAACGCTATCTGTTGTAGAGAATTTAAGCAGAGAAGGATCTATGGGGGCATACAGATAGCTCATAGTCTTTGGAAGGGATGCAAAAGTAGACCCAAAGATATATTTCCAAGAGAATCTCCTAGAACCACAGTGAAGAACTGTCTTGATAAAGGAGCAGCTATATGGTTCTATCACTAAGCGATTGCCAAAAGCCATCCTCATGAACCGTGCGGCCACTGTAGTCAACAGAAAACCATGTTTGCACCTGAACCACAGGAGAGGCTAGACGTGGGTTTTCCTTGTATTGTTTGCTTGTTATAATCTGTGGTGCAAAGTCAGAATTTACGAGAGGATATATAAACTGAAGAGATGATGCTTCAAAGATTTTAAGACATGTAGGTATTAATATTGCTAACAATTCATCACTCGTGGCCATTAACTTGAAGGTTGTAGACTGAAAGATGAACAATGGGTGTATTTTTCCTTTGGGAACTTTCGAAGAGAAATGACTGGCATGATCATGAACAATGTTTCTTATTTACCTGTTTCTTGGATAAATTACATATCCCAGGGAAGTCTGTGGACTTGGCTTTTGGTATGTGCCCTTGAGAGAAAACCTCTAGATTGATAGCTAAAATCTTAATTGCTGCTCAGGCAATTAACCTATCCCCTGAAACTTAAAGGCCTTTCCAAGACAGAATTTAAGAATTTAAGCTGTTTGCATTATGAGCATAAATAAACTTAATAGGGGTGACCAAAGCTCTCCTATTGCAAAGATAGACAAGAGATGAGAAGAAAAAGGAGGAAGTGGAGGAACGGGAAGAAGCAGTTTTTGTATTTAGGGAAAATATAGAGGTGAATGTTTAAAAGAAAACAGTTAACATTGACTTTTTAATTTTTGAATTTTATTTATTTTTTTATACAGCAGGTTCTTATTAGTCATCCATTTTATAGACATCAGTGTATCCATATCAATCCCAATCGCCCAATTGATCACACCACCATCCCCACCCCCCGGCCGCTTTCCCCCGGTGTCCATACGTTTCTTCTCTACATCTGTGTCTCAATTTCTGCCCTGCAAACTGGTTCATCTGTACCATTTTTCTAGGTTCCACATGCATGCGTTAATATACGATATTTGTTTTTCTCTTTCTGACTTGCTTCACTCTGTATGACAGTCTCTAGATCCGTCCACATCTCTAAAAATGACCCAATTTCGTTCCTTTTTATGGCTGAGTAATATTCCATTGTACACATGTACCACATCTTCTTTATCCATTCGTCTGTCGATGGGCATTTAGGTTGCTTCCACGACCTGGCTATTGTAAATAGTGCTGCAGTGAACATGGGGGTGCATGTGTCTTTTTGCATTATGGTTTTCTCAGGGTAGATGCCCAGTAGTGGGATTGCTGGGTCATATGGTAGTT
The DNA here is from genome assembly GCF_964165515.1 of Mesoplodon bidens. Taxonomy (NCBI): domain Eukaryota; kingdom Metazoa; phylum Chordata; class Mammalia; order Artiodactyla; family Ziphiidae; genus Mesoplodon; species Mesoplodon bidens. Next base: position 49,109,313 of record NC_138180.1, read on the forward strand.
CTATTTTTAGTTTTTTAAGGAACCTCCATACTGTTCTCCATAGTGGCTGTACCAATTTACATTCCCACCAACAGTGCAAGAGGGTTCCCTTTTCTCCACACCCTCTCCAGCATTTGTTGTTTGTAGATTTTCTGATGATGCCCATTCTAACTTGTGTGAGGTGATACCTCATTGCAGTTTTGATTTGCGTTCCTCTAATAATTAGTGATATTGAGCAGCTTTTCATGTGCTTCTTGGCCATCTGTATGTCTTCTTTGGAGAAATGTCTATTTAGGTCTTCTGCCCATTTTTGGATAGGGTAGTTTGTTTTTTTTTAATATTGAGCTGCATGAGCTGTTTATACATTTTGGAGATTAATCCTTTGTCCGTTGATTCGCTTGCAAATATTTTCTCCCATACTGAGAGTTGTCTTTCCGTCTTGTTTATGGTTTCCTTTGCTGTAAAAGCCTTGAAGTTTCATTAGGTCCCATTTGTTTATTTGTGTTTTTATTTCCATTACTCTAGGAGGTGGATCAAAAAAGATCTTGCTGGATTTATGTCAAAGAGTATTCTTCCTATGTTTTCCTATAAGAGTTTTATAGTGTCCGGTCTTACATGTAGGTCTCTAATCCATTTTGACTTTATTTTTGTGTATGGAGTTAGGGAGTGTTCTAATTTCATTCTTTTACATGTAGCTGTCCAGTTTTCCCAGCACCACTTATTGAAAAGGCTATCTTTTCTCCATTGTATATTCTTGTCTCCTTTGTCATAGATTAGGTGACCATAGGTGCGTGGGTTTACCTCTGGGCTTTCTATCCTGTACCACTGATGTATAATTCTGTTTTTGTGCTGTGTATCACCTTTTTATAACCATATTACAATTGCAAATTTCTGTTTCCCACTTAGAGAAGTTCCTTTAGCATTTGTTGTAGAGCTGGTTTGGTGGTGCTGAATTCTCTTAGCTTTTGCTTTTGTGTAAAGCTTTTGATTTCTCCATCGAATCTGAATGAGATCCTTGCCGGGTAGAGTAATCTTGGTTGTAAGTTCTTCCCTTTCATCACTTTAAGTGTATCATGCCACTCCCTTCTGGCTTGTAGAGTTTCTGCTGAGAAATCAGCTGTTAACCTTATGGGAGCTCCCTTGTATGTTATTTGTCGTTTTTCCCTTGCTGCTTTCAATAATTTTTCTTTGTCTTTAATTTTGCCTATTTGATTACTATGTGTCTCGGCATGCTTCTCCTCGGGTTTATCCTGTATGGGACTCTCTGCACTTCTTGGACTTGGGTGGCTATTTCCTTTTCCATGTTAGGAAAGTTTTCAACTATAATCTCTTCAAATATTTTCTCTGGTCCTTTCTCTCTCTCTTCTCCTTCTGGGACCCCTATAATGCAAATGTTGTTGTGTTTAATGTGGTCCCAGAGGTCTCTTAGGCTGTCTTCATTGCTTTTCCTTCTTTTTTCTTTATTCTGTTCTGTGGCAGTGAATTCCACCATTCTGTCTTCCAGGTCACTTATCCGTTCTTCTGCCTCAGTTATTCTGCTATTGATTCCTTCTAGTGTAGTTTTCATTTCAGTTATTGTATTGTTCATCTCTGTTTGTTTGTTCTTTAATTCTTCTAGGTCTTTGTTAAACATTTCTTGCATCTTCTCAATCTTTGCCTCCATCGTTTTTCTGAGGTCCTGGATCATCTTCGCTATCATTATTCTAAATTCTTTTTCTGGAAGGTTGCCTATCTCCACTTCATTTAGTTGTTTTTCTGGGGCTTTATCTTGTTCCTTCATCTGGTACATAGCCCTCTGTCTTTTCATCTTGTCTGTCTTTCTGTGAATGTGGTTTATGTTCCACAGGCTGCAGGATTGTAGTTCTTCTTCAGTTAATATTGATTATATAATGTATTTTCCCCCAATTTCATGCAGGCAAATCCCTTACTTTCATATACATATAAAGGATGCATTTAGTAGAAGTCAAAGAAGATCTTCTATGGGCTAATCAGGTTAAGAAACCCTGAAACCTTCCCCATCTGCCCTAGGGTACTGTGGCTATACAGTGGATGAAACTTTTGTTCTGATCAGGGTTTCTCAGCCTCGGCAATACTGATTAGTCTCCAGCACTCCATAGCCCTCTGCATTCATGTATATCACATGCCTGAAAACTGGAGGCACCTGAGTTTGTGATCCTTAAATGTTCCAAGACTTCTATCTCTCTCTTTTTCAAAGCAGAGTATATTTTGGGCTGTATTTCTTTGCGGTGCTTGGAGGGTGGGGAGTATCCTGTGCCCGGTACCATGGGTAGCAGCATCCCTGGCCTCCATCCACTAGATGTCAGTAGCCTCCAGGTCCTCCCCCAACAAGGTGTAACAACCAAAAATGTCTCTGTGTATGGCCAAATGTCCCCAGGGGGCAAAACTGCCCTCCTGCATTTAAGAATCTCTTCTCTAGATGTGAAGTCAAAGAAAAAAACTCCTTCATCTTAGGATTACTCTGTTATATATGAAAACAGAAAAGAATGAATAGGGGTTTTTTTCCTTCTTGTGTTAAAATCATTACAAAATATAAAGTTATCCCTCCAAGGCCTTTCCTTCCAACTGATGAAGAAAGAATCAGATTAATCAATTGGCTTCTCTGGCTGAAGGAGACTGAGGCCATTCCTGTTTTCACTGGTTTGTTCACAGGGCCACAGATTCCCTCACAGCCGCAGACCAGGCAAGCAGCCATAGAACGTGACCATCTGCTTGCATCTAACTCACACAGTTTCCTTCTGTGACAAATTTCTCCCACATTCAACAAACGACTAATTTCATTTTTATGATTTTTTTTTAGAAAGGTTGAACTCTTAAAAAAGTCAGCAGACACAGCCACAATACAGGATTACATACTTTTTTTTTTTTTTTCAAATGGCTGTGCCAGATTTCTCGTCAGGGAACCAAATTGCACATATCTTTAACAAGCACACAGTTAGTAAGAGCAACATGCCATACTGTGTGTTATGAACCATAAATCACTAATGCATTTACATTTTAAATAAAATCAACAGTCGTGCCAATGCTAGGTGCCTTTGATCTTGTGCAGGTATGTTTTCCTTTCCTGGCTGCAATTGAAGATCGTAGGGAAAAAAAAACCAGATTCAGGTGGGCATGAGCAAACCAGCTTTTGAAAATAATACAACGTTTTGTGTGTGCGTGGCATTTGGAGGGCAAGGGGGACTGTGCAGAACTTATCAGGGAAGCTTCTGTTTTCTTTTCTGAAGACGTCATTCATAGCTCTACTAAAAGAATTACTCCACACAATATAGGACACCCTGGGGATTCCATGGGCAAGTAATTAATTTCTTTCCTGTATTAGGAGGCCATTTGCAAGCTGTCTGGAAGCCAAGTGTCTGTCCTTTGAAATCATTTTTTAAAGAGTGGCTTACAGTTGTCAGTCACCATGATGTAGACCATGGGAAGTATCTATTTCATCTGAAGGATTGGCAGTGGGCGGCAGGGCAGATCAATTTCCTGCATTGCTAATAAGAAACAAACACGGCCCACTGGCAAGGGGGCAATAGTTTTCTTGATTATTCCTAAGCCTTGCTGGTGTCTGTTCAAAGCCCACACTCCTAGGAGTCTTGGCAATTGTTGGCTCTGATCCTCCTGATGTGTCTAATCAGACGTTGTGTAAACAGGCAGTTGGTTTCTCCTACTGGTCAAACTTCAGCTTGGTTTTGCCACATACTCCATAGTTTGCCTTTGCTCAAGGAATGGCAAAGGTGATCATCAAAGCCAGACGTAACTGTATTTTGAAATTCTTACTAAATTCCAGAGCTGTCATACTTTGAAGGATTTCCTTCCATTTCCTTTGTTGAATAATGTAGCAGCTACCAAAACAATACATATGATTGGGAAGGACCAGAAAAATCCCTAAATGAAAAAATTGTAATAGCCTTTCATGGCAGGAATTATGGATTACACACCAAATCAAGTATGATTACGTTAAAACTAGATTTTTCTCAAGCTTGGACTGGAAGATCTTCTGGAATTTTCTCTTTTCTTTTCTTTTTTTTTTTTTCTTTGACTTAAAAAACAGAAATTTATTTTCTTACAATTCTGGAGGCTGGAAGGTCCAATATCAAGTCTGTCAGGGTTTAGTTTCCAGTGGGAGCTTTCCTCCTTCGCAGATAAAGACCTTCCAGATAACGACCTTATCATCCACCCTTGATATACTTTCTCCCAAGGTCCACCGCCTCTATCCCATGGGAACGTAACTATTCACATCCAAATCTAGGGCTTAGATGTCATACTGAAGAAGAACATAAATCGCCCACGGTTCCCACATCTGGTCCCAAATTATTGTAATAGGACTCATGGTTGGTTTATTTGTATTTCTTGTATTTATTCATTCTAAAACTAAGATTTCAAAAAAACAAAAAGAAAAAAAAAACACATACGTAGTGCTTTCCAAGAGTGAAGGTGAGTTTTCCCTTGGACCTACTATCTTTGGGAAGGTACTGGTAGCATAACTGTCTTCGCAGAGTTACGGGGATGGGACAGCTGCTGGTACGTGGAGTTCCCAGCTTGGTCCTCCATATCTGGTAGGTTTTCATCTACATCCGTTCTGCGGGACTTGTCGACCTCACCATCATGCTTTCTGACCTTCCACACAGATGGGTGCGTGGAAATGGCCGCCAGGTCCCTTCCTGGGTTGCCTGTTCCACGCGACGCCTCCCCCACCCCAGATACGGTGCGATCCTTCCACCATCCAACACTTAGCAGTGATTACTGACCATCAGGTATCATTCTGGCCCCCTCACGTGGGTAACTCAGGCAATGCCCACAGCATCCCTATGAGGAAGAAACCTGAGTTCTTCCAAAGAAGGAAATTAAGACACGGAGACACAGTGAGTTGCAAATACTTGCCGTACGTACTAATGTCCCTAAGTGGTGGAAGCAGCGTTAGAAGTACAGACACCTTACGCACAAGACTCACACACTCAGTTCGTACCCATGGACACCACCCTGTCATCCCTGTACACCCCACGCATCGTTCACTTAACTTGATGTCCGTGGCTGGATTTGCCCGTTGATTCACAGGCGTCTACTGAGCATGGAACGGATGTGAGATTCTATGCAAGATCCAGAGCAAATCAGACAGACACAGACCTGGCTCCACAGAGCTAGAAGTCGACCGTGTCAATGCTATGTTTCTCCACCTCACACATTTTATTGGGAAGCTGGAAGACGTCCTATCTAAAGCCACAGGCGACATCGCATCGGAAGTGGTGAGCCTGGCTCTTAGGCTGTCATACCTCTCCATGGTCTCCCCTGCTCTGGACGATTCTACTATGGAACCTATTCCGAGCCACTGTTTCTGCTCTCAGCTCTCTCCCTTCCCAGACGCTCTTCCATCCTTACGACAGAGAAGCCTAGATGGCCCAGGGCACATTCCTCCAGCTGCCAAAAAGTGCCTAGGTGGCTACAGAAATTGTTGCCAGTGGTTGCCAAACACGAATTGGATAAAGACAGATAAATACGTGCTAGTAGCCAAGAGAACAGAGTGCCCTAGACTAATGGGCTCTTTTCCTACCTGGATTCTCTCACCCTGCAAGTACACCCTAGAACCTCTTGTCAGAGCATTCTTTTCTAATGTGAATCATTCGCTCACATTTATCATCACCTACCCTGAGGAAGGCACCACGACATTCACCAGGAATTCTAGGGCTGATGTCCTAACTACATGGAGTAAAAACCCATATTCCAGAATGTAAACCACAGGCTATTTCTGTGGACCTACTTCAGTCTCAAGAAGGGGTTCCGTCATTTTCGTTCCTTCCGCACATTTATATCAATAGGTGGCTTCTGTTTATCTACTGGTGTGTTGCTTTTCAGACGTCAGTGGTCATGGTTTATCAACCTGGTTTCTTAAGAGAATGCCTTGGTCTTGGATGGAAATTGCCATTAGGAGATGGAAAGGCCCAAGGTAAGCCAGGGTCTTTGTAGACACTCTGCCTATCCTATGGGGTGAATGTTGCAATTGGAGGTGGTGGAAGAAGAGAAGGGAAGGGCAAGGGTAAATGAGGGAGCATTTATAGGTCCCCCCTATAAGCCAGATGCTGTGCCAGGAGTTTGGAATACCACTAGATAGAGTTCCTGCCTTGAAAAGCAGGGTCAGTTCTTCTCTTGAATCTAGTACCTACAATTGATCCACTTTGCTGTAAAACAGAGATCCAAGGGTATCTCTTTGTCTCAGTATTTAAGAAGTTGGTGAAAACTATCTTAAGGTCAGATCACTCAAAAATAGCATCTACAGGGACTTCCCTGGTGGTCCATCGGTTAAGACTCTGTGCTCCCAATGCAGGGGGCCCGGGTTCAATCCCTCGTCAGGGAACTAGAGCCCACATGCTGCAACTAAAGATCCTGTATGTGGCAACAAAGATCCCATGCTGTAACTAAGACCCGGCCCAGCCAAATAAATAAATAAATATTTTTTAAAAAAATAGTGTCTCCAATGAATTTGAGGTTGTAACTTTGGGTAACCATATGAATGCTTTTTTAAAAGGCATCATATTGGAAGACTATGTTCATATAAGATAATTATTGCTATTCATATCATGTCTATAGTTGCATAGAAGTCAATGATAAGTTCTAACATGTAGGGCATATTTACGATGGGCTAGGTTCTTTACATTGGTCAGTTATCTCATCCTGAGAATAATTCTCTAGTGTAGGTATTACTATTCTCACCAGTTTACAGATGACAAAACTGAACGGACCAAGATGTGAAATAAATCACTCAGCTTGTGAGTGACAGACCAGGGCCTGACACAGGCCTGTGTGTCTACATTCACTCCTTCCATAAATTATTAAATCAGAACATGCACAGCAATTTATGGTCCTGCTACTTAGGCACTGGCCTGCTGTTTTAGGTCCTGGAGTTAACCAGGTATTTGGCCACAAACCAGTGACAATAATGAAAATTTAACACGTCAACCTACGCACCCCACGTCATTTATGTCTGTCCATATATTGTCAGCCAACAGAGTGCAATAAAAAATAAAATATAGACAATATTTCAGAAAACCTTTAAGTCCTGAAACAAGCAAAAACCCAGAACCCTACACTAAAAATGCAGGGCACATCCCATAAAATACTTGTGAAAAGAATCAAATTCCACTTGCAAATCGGGGTCCTGATTTCTATCAGCCCCCCATCCACTCACCTTGCAACGTCCAAGAAAATGTCTCTCAGAGATGGAATGTAATGTTTTCCCTAATTAAGGTAATTCTTAAAAAAAGAAAAAAGTTTGTGCTTTCAGACAACTATTTGTGTGTAAATGTGTAGAGTTCAGAGTTCTGAATACGTACACGACAGTATTGGTTTTATTTATGCACATCAGTCTGTAATTGCCAGCACCATACAACTCAGCCCGTAATTGTTGCTCCTATTTATTGGGCATGAGTATGCGTTCTGGTTCCAGAGAGAGTTACAGCAGCTGGTGGGCACTGCCTACACTTCATACTTCTTTCTGTATCTCTCCAGTACTGAGCGAGTTGGAGGTACTATATTATCGTGGGTGAGGGAGCACTTGGGCTAGTTTGGAGGCACGGAAAGAACCAGTTATCTTCAAAAAGGGGCATAAGAACAGTACAAGTGATCTGAAGAGAGGTCCAGAAGTAGACTCTTAAGAGCCTCAGTTCAATGCACAACCATTTCCATAGTTGCCCTTGCTTACTGGTGGTTCAATCCCAACCAAAGTCAAGTTCCCCTGACCAGAAAAGACCTCACTAAGTGCATTAAAGGATTCTGGCTGGCATCCCAGAGGAGCTGAGTTCACAGCCATGGTCTACACCTCCTTGCTTTATGGACCAAGTTCTCTGTTCTTTGACCCCTCTCCCCAAATCCACCCCTGTCATGCCCACAATTAAAAACACTGATATAGTTGTGTCCCTCTCCCACTGAAGAGCTTTTAGTAACTTCTCATTTCCTCTAGGATAAAGATAGGAATCTGTAACACTTCTGTTTCCACCCCACCCCCTCAGGTGCTGCCCCAGGGTCTTTGCACATGAAGCTCTCTCTGCCTGGAAGGACTGTCCAACCATCCCCTCCCAAATAGACTAAAAGTTTCCAGAGGGCAGCAAGCACTCTGTTCTTTTCTCACCTTTGTAATCTTGGCCATGGGACCTGGCCCGAGGTACATGCACATACATGTACACAGGTGCGTGCAAACGTGTACCTGCTCAAGCATGCACACACATACTGATGGTGACTCAGAGTATATATACTTTTCCTATCATGTTTATCACCAAGAACAGTGTCTGGCACATAGTGTTTAATATACGTAGGTGGAATGAAAAAAGAGTAGCTGTGACTAATAGAATTATTTTTATTATCAGAGTAAATGCTTGGAAGATTGTTATTGGATGAGTTTGATCGGGGGTCCTCTAAGACCCTGAATGGCCTCTCTTATCTATCATTCCACAGTCAAGTAGGCCCTGTTATCTTTTGCCCCCTTTGGTCCTACTAATCGTAAGACATCTTGCAAGGGCAAATTGAATATTTCAGAACTGCAATTCCAAATCTTCTAGTAGACATGTAAACAATGTGAAAGATTTCCTTGCCAAAATGGGTCACCTGGGTGTGGCACCAATCATGCTTATCACCCTGTGTGTCACATTCAGTACAGAAGTAGCATCCAAAAGGGACAAAAAGAGGGGATGCCACCATCCCCTGAACAAGGGCCAGGAAGAGGGTGAGGAAAGTGAGGCACACACATGCCTTGGGCATACAATTTAAGGAGCACGTAAAACAGTCATTGAGATAAATATTTTAATTCAGTATTTTTTAAAAATAAGAATTAATGCAAAACATCCATGCTGAATAGAATACTGAAATCTGAAATAAAGACAGTATCAGTATTACTGCTTTTCCTTTTGACTTAAGCTCCATGGCTAGGCACTGCACGTGACCCATCCTGTCTTTATTTACAGTTTTGACGTTTGATTCTTTATGGATGTTTTACATCAATTTTCATTTTTAAAATGCGTTAAATATTTGCCTCGATTATAAAGTTAAATTGTGCATGAGAGGGGTGGAGTCAAAATGGTGTAGCGTCTCCCCACAACTGGGGCATCTGGCAGCTGCTGGTGGGGGACTCTGACCCCCAAGGAGACGGGAGGAACCCTAAAGTGAACCGGTAGAACGTAGGGGGACTGAGTGGGAAGGAGAAGTGTAGGCCAGATAGGATCAGCACCCCTGAGGCCGGGGAGATCAGGAAAGGCAGGTGGGAGGGACTCTCCAGGGAGAGCAGGAGAGGCGGGGAGGGTGATCCCCTGGCCCACTCGGGCCAGGGAGGCTGCTGAGCTCCCAGGCCGCTTCTCCCCATCCAAAGCCCCATCCAGGCCGCCTGGTTCCTGGGGCCATAGGAGGGAGGCTGGGGAGATCAAGAGAGGCAGGCGGGAAGGGCCCTCCAGAAGGAGCAGGAGAGGAGCAGAGGGCGTTTGCCCCACCTACTCGGGCACTGGGAGCCTGCTGAGCCCCAGGCCAGTCCCCTGTCCTCCAAGGACCCCTCTCCCCCCTGCCGCATTGGTCCTGGGGGCATAGGAGGGAGGCCGCGGAGATCAATACAAGTTGGAAAAGAAGAAGTAAAACTGTCACTATTTGCCAATGACATGATATACTCTACATAGAAAACCCTAAAGATGCCACCAGAAAACTACTAACGCTCATCAATGAATTTGGTAAGGTTGCAGGATACAAAATTAATGCACAGAAATCTCTGGCATTCCTACACACCAACAGTGAAAAATCAGAAAGAGAAATTAAGGAAACACTCCCATTTACCACTGCAACAAAAAGAATAAAATACCTAGGAATAACCTGCCTAAGGAGGTGAAAGATTTGTACTCAGAAAACTATAAAACACTGATGAAAGAAATCAAAGATGACATACACAGATGGAGAAATATACCATGTTCTTGGACTGGAAGAATCCATATTGTGAAAATGACTATACTACCCAAAACAATCTACAGATTCAGTGCAATCCCTATCAAACTACCAATGGCATTCTTCACAGAATTAGAACAAAAACTCTTACAATTTGTACAGAGACACAGAAGACCCCGAATAGCCAAAGCAATCTTGAGAAAGAAAAACGGAGGCGGAGGAATCAGACTCCCTGACTTCAGACTATACTACAAAGCTACAGTCATCAAAACAGTATGGTACTGGCACAAAAACAGATGCATAGATCAACAGAACAGGATAGAGAGCCCAGAGATAAACCCACACATGTATGGTTGCCTTAACTTTGATAAAGGAGGCAAGAACATGCAATGGAGAAAAGAGAGCCTCTTCAATAAGTGGTGCTGGGAAAACTGGACAGCTACATGTAAAAGAATGAAATTAGAACACTCCTTAATACCATACACAAAATTAAACTCAAAATGGATTAAAGACCTAAATGTAAGGCCAGACACTATAAAACTCTTAGAGGAAAACACAGGCAGAACACTCTAGGACATAAATCACAACAAGATCTTTTTTGACCCACGTCCTAGAGTAATGGAAATAAAAACAAAAATAAACAAATGGGACTTAATTAAATGTAAAAGCTTTTTTTTTGCTCAGCAAAGGAAACCATAAACAAGATGAAAAGACAACCCTCAGAATGGGAAAAAATATTTGCAAATGAAGCAACAAAGGATTAATCTCCAAAATTTACAAACAGCTCATGCAGCTCAATATCAAAAACACAAAGCAACCCCAAAATGGGCAGAAGACCTAAATAGACATTTCACCAAAGAAGACATACAGATTGCCAAGGGACACATGAAAAGCTACTCAACATCACTGATTATTAGAGAAATGCAAATAAAAACTACAATGAGGTATCACCTCATGCCAGTCAGAATGGCCATTATTAAAAAAGCCAAGAAACAATAAATGCTGCAGCGGGTGTGGAGAAAAGGGAACCCTCCTGCACTGTTGGTGGGAATGTAAATTTATACAGCCACTATGGAGAACAGTATGGAGGTTCCTTAAAAAACTAAAAATAGAATTACCATACGACCCAGCAATCCCACTACTGGGCATATACCCTGAGAAAACCATAATTCAAAAGGAGACATGCACCCCAATGTTCATTGTAGCTCTATTTACAATAGCCAGGACATGGAAACAACCTGTGTCCATCGACAGATGAATGGATGAAGAAGATGTGGCACATATATACAATGGAATATTACTCAGCCATAAAAAGAAACAAAATTGAGTTATTTGTAGTGAGGTGTATGGACCTAGAGTCTGTCATACAGAGGGAAGTAAGTCAGAAAGAGAAAAACAAATACCATACGCTAACACATATATATGGAATCTAAAAAAAAAAAAAAAAAACAAAGCTTCTGATGAACCTAGGGGCAGGACAGGAATAAAGATGTAGGTGTAGAGAATGGACTTGAGGACAAGGGGAGGGGGAAGGGTAAGCTGGGACAAAGTGAGAGAGTGGCATGGACATATATACACTACCAAATGTAAAACCGATAGCTAGTGGGAAGCAGCCGCATAGCACAGGGAGATCAGCTCGGTGCTTTGCAACGAGCTAAAGGGATGGGATAGGGAGGATGGGAGGGAGACGCAAGAGGGAGGGGATATGGGGACATGTGTATGCATATGGCTGATTCGTTTTGTTGTGCAACGAAACTAACACGGTACTGTGAAGCAATTATACTCCAATAAAGACCTATTAAAAAAATTTTTTTGCATAAGACACAAATGCTCTATAAATAAGCACTTATGTCCTTTACTTCACCCTAACCCAGCCCTGTTCCCAACCCACCCAATAAACAGCCTGTCACAAGCTCTAGCAATCCCTCTAAAATTTTCCAGCACATTTAGAAAGAAATTCAACATACCAAGAAAATACTCCTTTTGTTTTTAAAGAAAATACTGTAAACATGAAACATATATCACAGTGTTTGTCAATGATGTATTTTTCCCCCAAAGAATTCTGGAGTTTAAATCAAAATTAACTAAATTAAAATCTGTGCAAGAGGGAGGGGATATGTGGATATATGTATACATGTAGTTGATTCACTTTGTTATACAGCAGAACCTAACACACCATTGTAAAGCAATCACACTCCATGAAGATGTTAAAAAAAAAAAAGGTTATAATCCTACCAAAAAAGAAGTCTGAGTAAGTATTTTTACAAGGATCTGCTTTGAATAACCGATTACAGTAGAACTCAGAAAAGCAGGCTTTATGCCCGAGGTCTGCTGAGGAAGTGGTTTAGACACCTAGATGGGAGAAATTCTCATCTGAGAGTAATGCACGTGAAGAAGCAGAATTCTGTCTTCTGGTTACCTATTTTAATGCTTGATAATCTTCAAATGTAGGGCAACCACAGCTTACCAGCAATCTCAGGTTGCACCGGTTTTTCTTAACATTGAAAATGTTGAGATTTTGCAAACTGTCTAACCGAAAGCTGACCAAGACGAACATTGCTGAACAGCTTCTAATGTGTCCTTGATTTCATGTTTTCTTTGCTTCCATATACGTATAAATGGATCTCTCCTGATGTCACTAAAAACCAGCTCCTCTTATGAACATGGTCATGCTTATTAACTCCTTTCTAAATCTTACAATGTTTACCCTCTTTAGGGCATAATTACTGTTTCATATGGGTGTGCTCTGATGCTCCAGTTTTCAAGCACTTTGTGAATTAAAAGGATTAAGTGCTTAAACAGCCAATTTATCCCCGTTTTAAAATAAAGTGTTGGGCTTCCCTGGTGGCGCAGTGGTTGGGGGTCCGCCTGCCGGTGAGGGGGACGCGGGTTCGTGCCCCGGTCCAGGGGGATCCCACGTGCCGCGGAGCGGCTGGATCCGTGAGCCATGGCCGCTGAGCCTGCGCGTCCCGAGCCTGTGCTCCGCGGTGGGAGAGGCCACAACAGTGAGAGGCCCGCGTACCCCCCAAAAATAAATAAATAAATAAAATAAAGTGTTTAAGTGTTTGCTGTAATATTAGTATATGATCTTTAAATGTTGCTGTTTATTTTTAAATTGAGAAACCAGAATGCAGAATTAAAAACCATGAATTACAATACTTCTGTCCTCTCTCAGCCCGGTCAATGCACAAATCATTCTCTTAGGAATTGAACTGGATTTTAAAAATCCACTCTGTGTGAGAATTTCACAGATTTTTAACAGAAGGTAAAAGTGAATTTTGTTTCCTTCTTGGCAGTTGAAAGGAATATAAAACAACAGACTGACTTTCTGGCCATGATTCTCAGGATGAGAAAAAACAGAGTCACATATTGTAGATGAGAAGGAAAAAGAAAAGCCAAATCTCATGAGTCATGTGTAATATTCAAATGCTAAAGTATTGAGACTTCATCTCTGGAAAATATATAGTAAGCGAAAGTTGTACATTTGATGTTCATCAACCTCTTTTCTTCTCCTAGCCCAGTAAACCCTTTATGTGGAATATCCCATAACTTCTATGTGTTTTAATAAGGTATCTCCCCATGTTTTATTTGCTTAAATAGGATGAATATTCTGAGCTGACTCGGAAGAGTAGCTCCAGGCTAGAGTTTTACGTCTGGGCTGTAGAGCCCTGTTTGGTTGCATCTTACACTTCCGTGCAATGATAGATATTCTGTGCATATTTAGAAATACACATTCATGCTTGCATTGAAATTAGTACCAGAGAAGTTATCTGATTTGCTTCTTAGTGGGCGCTTGTTGGTCAGGCTTTCTCCTTGCTAAGCCTCTGTCTTGCTTTATTCTAGTGTATAACTCTTTGCCCCATGGTCAGCTCTTTGTGCACTAGGACCTACCCTGCATGCATTTATTTACACATCTCTGGATCCATGACAAACCACACTGCAAATAATGACCATTATAAGGTTTAAGTGCTTATAGAGCCAACTTATCCTGGCTTTAAAATAAAGTGTTAAAGTGTTTACTGTAATCTTACTATACGGTCTTTAAACGTTGCTATTTACTTTTAAATTGAGAAACACAGAATGTTAAATTAAAAACCATTTTAATGGTTTTGCGCCCATTTGATAGTTTGTCTGGGCTAGGAGTATGGTGGTTGGTGATAACTAATCTTGTTCAATCCCATCCCATGGCTTCTGACATTACTAAACGTCGCCCCTTCTTATTCATATGGTCATGACTACAGTTCACATTAACTCTTTCTCTACATCTTACAATGTTTACAGTCTTTAGGGCTTAACACACATGCCATGTGAGGGTAACGGCTAACAGCCCACAGCACGGGGCAGGTTTATCAGCAGAACACACTTCATGGGGGTACTCCAGGCAACAGCTTCCCCGATGATGACATTACCTAAACGTATATACCTTTACGAGGACTCATTGAGTCTCATAGGTCACTGAGAATGGCCCCTTGGTATCTAGGTGTCCTCAGCTATTTCCAAGCTAATGCTGTCCTTCCCAGCAAGTGCCCTACTGCCTGGACTGAGCTTCTAGGGACCTATAGTCTCGGGTGGAAAATAAGGACAATCTGGTAGAAAAACAGAAGCTTCCTACCTTTTCTGCTTTCCAATCTGTTTTGGACTCAGCCAGGGAGGGATGGATGATTCTCAGTGCACAGATGAAAGACACACACTTTGTCCTTAGGGTCTAGGGCCCCTGTCTTCTGTCCCCATAAGTTCCTACAAGGACAAACAATAGAAAACACATTCCCATAGAGAACACAGGAAAGATTCCAATCCCACTGTCCTTGTTTCTTTTTGTATTTCCTTATTTTTTCCCAATATCTCCTTGTGGTTTTTATTTTCTTGTTTTGAGCAATACTGTTAGTTGCATACAAGTTCAGAATTTTTAATCTTTTCCTGGTGGATAAACTGTGTGTGTGTGTGTGTGTTATGCATTATTCTTCTTTGCCTCTATTAATATTTGCCTTCAGATCCCTTTTCAATTTCTTTTAACTGTAGTTGATTTACAATGTTGTGCTAATTTCTGCCGTACAGCAAACTGATTCAGTTATACATATATATACATTCTTTTTTATATTCTTTTACATTATGGTTTATCCCAAGAGACTAGATATAGCACTCTGTGCTCTACAGTAGGACCTTATTGTTTATCCATTCTATATCTAATAGTTTGCATCTGCTAATCCCTAGCTCCCAATCCATCCCTCTTCCTCCCCTCAAAATCTCTTTTCTGAGAGTAATAATGATCATCTAAAGTATCATTTTCCATCATTTCAGCTTTATATTCTAATTTTTCAGATATATATCTCATGCACACACACACACAAAGCATGTATGTACATTTTAAATTCCATTAGAATAATCTATACTTTTGTATTAGATAGGGCGGCTTATTTATTAATATAGTCACAACAGTCAATAAAACTCCACTTTCATAGAGTTTTTTTTTTTTAATTAAATGAATTGGGTGTGGGATGAGCATGTTACTCAGGGCTTAAATATGTTTCAGACAAGTGTGAGTAGCCTGTAATCCAGGCTTCAGAAAAGGGTCAACAACTATCTCACTGCTGACTGTGGTTTTCCCTCACCGGGTAGTGGTAACCACTCCAGATTAAATAACAGTAGTGGAAGTTCTGGGTCTAGTGATTGGCTGGGTCAATAATTGATTCCAGGAATGATGGAATTGATTGATGCTTATATGATAAGTTCAGTTTGGTATGATTCGGGCCAGGAGAATATTAGAACCTATGCATAATTTCCTGTTATATTACCATCCCCAAATATTCTCCATAAAAACTTATGTCCTAAAAATGTTATGTATTTATGTTTTGATAAATTATCCTTAATAAAAATGCAATGAAAGCTCAATCAGAAGTGTTAACACATGAGTCACTATCGTTTTAGGAATTAGGAAAAGGTAATTTTCAGTTTAGATACATATGTGAAGATAGAAGAGGACTGATATAACTAATACATTTTCAAAAATATCTATCACGTTGAGGTTAAAATTCTCTGGCAAGGATGAAATATAAATACTAATTTAAGCAGTTAAGAATAATAATGTAAAACATCCTACTGTTATAGCAGAGTTTGGTCATATACTTTTAAGTGGAAAATACAGTTGATTCTTGAACAATATGAGGGTTAGGGGGGCCCACCCCCAAACGGTTGAAAATGTATAAAAATCCATATATATATATATCTCATATATAACAGTCCATATCTGTGGTTTCACATCCATGGATTCAACCAACAATGGATTCTGTAAAACTGTAGCATGTATTTATTGAAAATAATCCATGTATAAGTGAACGCTGGCAGTTCAAATCCATGTCGTTCAAGGGTCAACTGTAGTTGTCAAATCACCATGATACAAAGATAAAATTGGATACATTTATAAGAGCAATGTAAGAGTTTTAATGTGTCAGATGTATACACAACTGAAAACTATATTATTTTCAAATATTTAAATTCATAATGAAGGACTTTAAATTCTAATTAAAAAGTATCATGCTGAAGAATGAAATAATATTGCAGACTAATATCAGCTGTCAATATTGACGCTTAAATACTAAACAAAATATTATCAAAAAGAATCTAACACAACATTGAAAAGATGCCACGACCAAGTGGGATTCATTCAAAGAATGCAAGCAAGGACCCAAAATATTTCCACGGCTATTCAAAATTATGCTGGAGATGTTTGCTAATGCAAAGAGACAAAATAAAAAAAAACCTAGAGGCATAAGGATTAGAAAAACAAATAAATCCCAATTGTTTTGCAGATGATACCTGGAAATTTTAGAAAATCAATGATATAACTAATCCAAACAATAAAATAATTGAATAAATTAGCTATAAAAATTAACATTAAAAAGTCATTCTTACATACCCAAAGTAGTTAATATTAGAGAAAACTCTGTGTACAAAAACACCTAAGAAGTTAATGTCTAGGAATCAACTTAAAAAGAAATGTACCAAAAGAAATCTATAATAGAAAATTGCAAAAGCCTCCTGAAAGAAAAAAAAAAATGGTTTGAACACATGGGAAAAATCCTTGAATAGGACGACAGATGTCAATTCTAGTTAATTTATAAAATTAAAGTTATCACGGTAAAAAAAAACCTCATAAACTGTCTTAGGGAGTTAGATCAGCTGACAAGGAAATTTATGTGGAATAACCAGCATGTGAGGACATCCAGAAAAACCCTTGGTGAGGTGTAAAAAATGTGATAAAGGATCTATAGTGAAATCTGTCATAGGCACATGAACAGACAACAGGACTAGAGCAACAGAAATAAACATCTAGAACAAGACACACAAACATAAGGAAGTTCAGTGCCTGATAAAAGGGGCATCACAAACCACTGGGCAAAGATGAACTATTTTTAATAAAAGGTGATGGGACAACTGGGTAACCATTTGGAAAACGGGACATTTGGATCCATCTCCTTCCTACACACGGATAAACTTCAAATGAATCAGGTATCTCAGCATACATGCATCTCTACACGTGCCTAAGTGCATTCACACCTACATCCATACAAACACACAAGTTCTGGAGGAGAAGTGAACTAATTCTCCCATAAACTTGGTGTGGGGTAACATTTTCTAAACATCACTCAAAATCCAAATACAACCAAAGGTTGATACATTTGACTATATAATTTTAGAAATACATTTGCAGGACAGACACACACAAAATGCCATTAAGTCATAAGAAATCAGGCAAACTGAGGATAAATATTTGCAACATAATAAATATAGGGCAAATATTCTTAATACTTAAAAGAACTGTGAAAATCAATGAAAACAAAGTTAAAAACAATTCATGGAGAACAAGTCCAAATAAACTGATTGTACAAATGAGCAAAACATGAAATACACTTAGACACCATTCCTCACCTATCATACTGGGGGGAAAACCTTAAAGTGTGGGAACACACAGGCTTTGAGAGACCCCTGTATAGTCTTGGTTGGGATGCAAACTGAGACAACTCTTCTGGGGGGAAAATCAGGCATATGTGTGTGTATATGTGTGCTTTCATAAATGTGAATATAAGAATATTTCTTTCTTTCTTTTCTTTCTTTCTCTTTCTCTCCCTCTCCCTCTCTCTCTCCCTCTCCCTCTCTCTCTCTCCCTCTCTCCTTCTCTCTTTCTTTCTTTCCCAGGAACCCTTACTTTTAAGAACTGGAACCAGGCTTCCCTGGTGGCGCAGTGGTTGAGAGTCCGCCTGCCGATGCAGGGGACACGGGTTCGTACCCCAGTCCGGGAGGATCCCACATGCCGCGAAGCAGCTGGGCCCGTGAGCCATGGCCGCTGAGCCTGCGCGTCCGGAGCCTGTGCTCCGCAACGGGAGAGGCCACAACAGTGAGAGGCCCGCGTACCGCAAAAAAAAAAACAAAAAACTGGAACCAAGATGGTGGAGCGGCATCAGCCTCAGTCCAAGATAAGCAGTTGATAACAGAGTCAATCCAGGGCACACAGTGGATGACCGAGTCAGTCCCTGGCAAATAGCTGATGATGGAGACTGACTGAAATATCCTCAGAGGAGGGAAAACAGACTATGAACAAATCACTGCAAGGTAAATAGTTGATAATGAGACAGCAGGAAATGAGGGCTCCCCTGAGTCTGTGGGAAACAGATGATGACCCAGTCACTGCAAGGAAAACAGTTAATGACACCCTTCCAAGGAAAAGAGTCGATAACCGAGTCCGTCCAGGGGTACATAGTTGATGAACGAGTCGGCCCAGGGAAAAATAGTCGATGACTGAGTCATTCCAGGCAAAAGAGTAGATGAAGAATCAGTCCAGGGGAAAGAGCTGTTAACTTAGTCCAGGTGTAAACAGTCAATGACCAGAGCTAACCCAGGGGCAAAGAGTCAATCACCAACTCAGTCCAGGAGAAACAATAAATTATAAAATCAATTCATGGACGGTATTTATGACAAAATAAAAATTCTCCCCATACAGGATAACAATAAATGATGGTGTCATTGCCAAAAACCAACTAAAACAAGAACCAAACAACAGATGAGGAAATGACAATGTTTCTCTCAGTCCAGGGAAGACAACTGACAACGGAAGCACTGCAGGGAACAGTCCAGAGAAAAGAGTGAATGAAGAGTCAGTCCAGGAGAAACAGTTAACTTAAGTCAGTCCAAGGGTGAGTAGTCAATGACCGAGTCAGTCCAGGAGAAAATAGTCGATGACTGAGTCAGTCCAGGGAAAAGAGTCAATAACCGAGTCAGTCCAGGGGTAAGTGGTCAATGACTGCTGTCAGTCCAGGGAAAAATAGTCAATGACCGAGACAGTCAGGGAAAAGAGTCGATAACCGAGTCAGTCCAGGGGTAAGTAGTCAAGGACCGAGTCAGTCCAGTGAAAAAGTCTATGACCGAGTCAGCCCAGGGAGAAATAGTCGATGACCGAGTAAGTCCAGGGAAAAAAGCCAATGACCAAGTCAGTCCAGGAGTAAATAGTTGATGACCAAGTTAACTCAGGGAGAAACAGCTGATGACTAAATCAATCCAGAGAAAACAGTCAATGACCAACTCAACCCAGGGACACTTGACGACAAAATAAAAATTCCCCCTATACAGGATAACAATAAATGATAGCGTCATTCCAAAAAAACAAACTAAAAAAGGATAGAAAACAGTTGAGGAAATGACAGTATTTCTCTCAGTCCAGGGAAGACAACTGACAAAGCAATCACTGCAGGGAACATAGTCCATGACCCAGTCAGGCAAGGAAAAAGAGTTGATAACCGAGTCAGCCCAGGGATAAATAATCAATGACTGAATCAGTTGAGGGACCATAGTCAAGATAGCGTTGGTCCAGGGGACACAATCATGACCACATGACAGTGGATTCCTCACCCCAGGGAAAAAACAGTCGATGGCTGAGTCACTGCAGAGAAAACTGTTGCCTGGATGGCAGGTAGTGATTGCCTTAGTCCAGGGAAACCAGGTACCACCGAGATAGGTCAGTATTAAGGATGCCATTGATGAGGACAAAAGAGCACACAGTTGTATGGACCAAACCCCATCCGGATCTAGAGCACAGGCCTCCCAGACTGTCCCCTTCTGTCAAGTTTCAGTCCAGCTCTATGCCCACCACAACCAAACCTATGCTGAGCTCACACTTTCTCCAACAAACATTTGTCTTGCCTTTTCCAGAACCTCACAAGGATGGAACCCTACAGTGGATAGTCATTTTGGCCAAGCTCCTTTCATTCCACCCCACATTTTCCATTGAATTTTCTGTTCTTTTTTCTTTCTTTCTTCCTTTTCTTTCTTTCCTTCCTTCCTTTCTTCTGTGTTGGGTCTTCATTGCTGCACGTGGGCTTTCTTTAGTTGTGGCGAGCAGGGGCTACTCTTCGTTGTGGTGCATGGGCTTCTCATTGCGGTGGCTTCTCTTGTTGCGGAGTATGGGCTCCAGGCACGGAGGCTTCAGTAGTTGTGGCTCGCGGGTTCTAAGTAGTTGTGGCCCACCAGCTTAGTTGCTCCGCAGCGTGTGGGATCTTCCTGGACCAGGGCTCAAACCCGTGTCCCCTGCCTTGGCAGGTGGGTTCTCAACCACTGCACCACCAGGGAAGTCCCAAGTCTTTTGTCTTTTAAAACACTGTACTGTGCGTCTTTATCATCAAGGTGTACATCTTCTTCATAGACTGTGAATTTCAGTCCTTTGTCAGATACTTGTTTTATGAATGTTTTCTCCCAGTCTCTGTCTTGTCTGTTGGCTTTGTCCTTGACACTGTTGATGAGCCCTGTGTACTCTGAGGTGTCTCCTCTCTGGCTGGTGTAGATGTGAATGACTCCCAAACTTGGGTGAGTTCTGCTGGGTCTCTACTCTCAGTGTAGACACAGAAGCAGAGTCTTGACCCAGAGACCTCACTGCGGCTCTCGGAGCTCCCTCTGTGTGCTGGTCCCTCCTCCCATGACGGCGCCTTGTAAATCCTGGCAATCTCAGCCTCCTCACACTTTGATCCCAGGTCTCTGTGACCTCAATTCAGCACAAATACATGTTTAGCTTCCTCCTCTCTTGAACCAAGGTCTAGAAACTGGCTTGGACAGGAAGCTGGGGCCAACTGACTGCTTACTTTGTTAGGTCCCTTATCTCAAGGATCAAAGTCCTGTTGCCCGGTGTCCAAAGTCTGAACACCATTGTTTGTATCTTTTCAGCTCTCTAACTGATTACACTGAGAAGGCAATTTCCTTAGCACTTAATCCTTCATAAGCAGAAGCCGAAGTTTCCATAATTCCTTCATTACGTTTCTCTTTCTGATACAAATGTGAATCATCTGTGCTAAAACCTACTAGTTTTCGACCATTAGGATATGCTCGTCTTCAAGAATGTGACATCCATCTTCCCCAATATGCAATAAACAAGCATCTATGTAACTGGTGACTGTTCACTTGTCTTCTGTGTCATTGCAAAGTTCAACTCACAGCCCGGCACTCTCTGGATATTCAGGAAATACTGTTGAACTACTGAGAGCAATTTCAAGGCCATTAATTTACTTGTCACTAATCCAGTTTGGTTAAAAAACAAACAAACAAACAAAAAGTCCTTTTACCCACATTCCCTTCCCCTGCCAATAAATCTGTGGTCTGCTGCATTTTCTTTGGTTACTCAAAACTCTTTTCTGCATTATGTAAAGTTGTAAATGGTCATTTCCTGGTTTTTTTTCCCCTCTCTGCACTGACTCACAAATCCTTTTATTAGCATCCTTCACCTATCAGTTCTCTATTTTGTACTATTTCATGCTAACGGCACAAATCACATGGCCAAGACCTCTTAAGAGGACAGGAAAATTTGTCTTTTTACTGAGGTTTTTGAGTATCAAATGACTTGAAGTATTGTCTCTCCTTTTTGTCCTTAAATGAATATGAATTCAATTTTCTGTGAATAACTTGTATTTATAGTTTCTTAAAATATAATCTATAGCTTGTTGACTACAAAACTTAGGCTCAGAAGATGCTTCTTCTCGTCCAATGTAGCAATAAAGATGCTTTCAATTAACACTGGAAGACCCAAAACAAAATGACTAAAAAATAGGAAAAAAGTATTCGCTGCATAACAAAAAGCTGGTAATAAGGTGACTCCAGAATCAATAAGTTAGTCTGTTCAATTTTCTTCTAATAGTATATATTTTTCATTATAAAACTCATCTGGAATTTGCTGATAAATGTGGCTGGATGTAGGAATGTAGTTTTTGTTTGTTTGTTTTTATTCCATTTAGATAGCCAATGATGACAGAGACATTTATCAAAGAAATTAGTCTGTTGCTATGAATTAAACTGTTGCCTTGATTACATACGTACTTAATCTGCATTAATTGTTCTGTACTGAATATCTGTGTATGTGTGTGTATGTGTATATTCATACAGAGTAATCACTTATATTTAATTAATGTATTTATCCATTTCTTCACTAATACAGCTATCTTAATTAACAGAGACTTAATGGTAAATTTTAATTTCTGATAAATTACATCAGCACCCACACACAAACACACAGCCATCATTGCACAAATGCTATTCTGTTTTCACAATATCCTTGGCTATTACTGGGACGTGAAGAATATTTAATGCTTTTCCTCCTGTCCTCCCTATGCATTGGGATTTTACTGGTATGCATTCAATTTGCATATTTGTGTTTTTATAAAATTAGATATTCAAATCCAGGACAATGGACTATGTCTACATATATTCAGCATTTATTCTGTCCTTAACAAAATACATATAAATTCTAAAGCCCTATTTTTAAATTTAGCTCTGTGAGCAAACCATTTTCAGCATTATTATGAGTTGGTAATTTTTTCATTGTTTTCCTAAGAGATTATTAACAACTGCAGAAAAAAAAATCTATTGATTTGTATATTTAACTTGTATTGATGTTAATTTACCCTGATAGGATTGGCTTAATTCTAGTTTTTTGTTGTTGTTGTTGTTGTTTTGAGGTACGCAGGCCTCTCACTGTTGTGGCCTCTCCCGTTGCGGAGCACAGGCTCCGGCGTGTAGGCTTAGCGGCCACAGCTCACGGGCCTAGCCGCTCCGCGGCATGTGGGATCTTCCCGGACCGGGGCACAAACCCGTGTCCCCTGCATTGGCAGGCGGACTCTCAACCACTGGGCCACCAGGGAAGCCCCTCGTTCAATTTTTATTATCAAGAATTGTATGGATATAATTTCTGAAGTTGAAACTTTTTCATTCATGAAATAAATTTTACTTGATTATAGTATTCTTTGGGGCTAGACCTAGGTGATGTCTGCCACCATTTTATTTAGAATGTTTCATCTATGTTCATAAAGAACATTATTCTATTTTGTAGTTTTAAATGATACCCTCCAGTGTTTAAATTACTGCCCTACATGAATAAAATGAAGTTGGAACACTTGCATATTTTCTACTGAAAGGGAGCAGATCATGTCACCCCCAAATCATGCCACTTTGGCGTAAGGCCTGATTTGAGCTGAAGGCAACTGAGAAGCAGCAGATACAAGACAAACTCTCTGCCCTCTACTATTTGTTTGAAAGCAAGACATAGATTTCCAGCTTTATGAGGGAGGACAAGATTAATCCCAGAGGCAACTATAGACTCCATCAGCCCAGAGAAGGCACCAGAAGAATCTATGTAACAAATGCTACTCACTAGCCTTGACCTCCACCCTTAGAAGCCTAATACTGCTTTCCGTCTTCCTGCCATGTCTCCACAAATTCATTGTTCTTTTCTGAAGATGCTCTACAAGCTGCACTTCTAAGCCACCTGGAGGAGTTACACATTTCCCCTGGGCATCTTGCTTGTATACAAGAGGTAGACATGTGAAGAAACTCATGTTGTCATTTTGTTCATCTGTCTTGTATTACAGGGTTCCCAGCCAAGAACTCAGAAGGGAACATTATTTTTCCTCCCTTACACTATTGTCTAGAATATTTTAAAGCAGAGCTCTCAATATCCAAAACATGGAAGGAACCGAAATGCACATCCACAGAGGGATGGATAAAGAAGATGTGGTACATACCTAAAATGGAATACTATGCAGCTATGAAAAAGAATGAAATAATGCCACTTGCAGCAATGTGGATGGACCTCGAGATGATCATACTAAGTGAAGTAAATCAGACAGAGAAAGACAAATATCATATGATATCACTTATATAGAGAAGCTAAAAAAAAAGGGTACAAATGAACTTATTTACAAAACAGAAACACAGTCACAGCTGTAGAAAACAAACTTATTGTTACCAACAGGGTAAGGGGGGAGGGATAAATTGGGAGATTGGGATTGACATATATACATTACTTATGTAAGACAGATAACTAACAAGGACCTACTGTAGAGCACAGGGAACTCTACTCAACACTCTGTAATGACCTATATGGGAAAGGACCTAAATAAAGAGCGGATATATGTATATGTATAACTGAATCACTTTGCTGTACACCTGAAACTAACACAATACTGGAAATCAACTATACTCCCATAAAAATTAATTTTAAAAAACCCACAAAATAAAAGTCAATATTTAAGTGGAAAAAAAATAAAATAAAATAAAGCAGACCTCTCAAACGTTAGCATGCATAAGGATCACCAGGAAAGCCTGTTAGATTATAGATTTATCCCTTCCTCACCCCTGCAGCACTGTCCTAAGTTTCCTTTCAGGGATACTGATGTGATTCACAAGGATTTTCTTTTCTAACAAGTTCCCAGGTGATGCTATGATGCTGGTACACCACCACTTTTAGAGACACTGGTATAAATTACATCAGAATTATTAATTAAATAAGGATAGATATCAGTCAGCCATAAAACCAGCTACCACAATTTTTAATAACAGATTTTTTTAGAGTTTATGAAAGTTTTCTATTATACATTGTGCAGGTCAATTTTGGAAGGTTATGCTTTCCTAGAAATTCATCTATTTCCCCTGCATTATCAAGTAAGTTGAACTTAATATTTTCTTTATTATTCTTCCATTAAACTTTAAACAGTTTCTTAAATTAAGGCGTTCTCTACATTAGCCTGCATTTCTAAATGTTTTGGGAGGTCCGTGAGACTCTAGACAGTTCAGAATTGAACGGGTGCATATTTTGTTTTGTTTTGCATTTTGCAATGACAAAGGCTATATTTCCCAAAGAATTAAATCATTTATTATTATAGAATTATTATTACTTGGATATATCCCAAATCTAAGAGTAGACAGTTCCTCACAGCTAATCAGTGAAAGGTGATCAATTATTATCACAAGGCATGTTTTCTGTCCCAAGCATGACAAGCTACAAAAAGTAGATTTGCAAAACCCAGCATACCGTAAATTAGACAACAATGCCTTAAGTTATCTAGTCCTAGGGTCCAGTGTGCCATCCCATGTCTAGATACAACGATAGGACACTATGAAATCCTCAACGTCATGAGCCATGAAATCATCTCCATTGGCAGAAACCACTTCCCTAAAAACTTGAAGAGCATTTACTATGATGTTCCTCTAAAACTATGGTGCTCAGAAACTCTTGCTCTGATTCTGAAATGGACCAGTTAGCCTGGTCCAACAATGGATGAATTTTCTGGACTCATCGTAATTCACAGTATCCCATTAAATTCTTCCAGGTTACAGGTGGGTGCAAAGTGTTTTTGTGAATCTTATCAACATTTCACACTCTGTGGGTGTTCAGTGAAGTACTTCTCTGTAATACAAGGCCCCAAGGTCACCTGGAGGAACTTCAAGGGCTCACCATAAAAATACAGACTTTGGGAGACTTCCCTGGCGGTCCAGTGGTTAAGACTCCACGCTTCCCCTGCAGCGGGTGCAGGTTCAATCCCTGGTCGGGGAACTAAGATCCAGCATGCCACGCCACATGGACAAAAAGTTAAAAAAAAAGAAAATAAAAAGACTTTGGGAGTCATTCATGACTCTTCACCTCTGCCCGGTTATCACCTGGAATTGCATTTCCTGCTCAGTTTGTGAAATGCACCAGCCAGGAATTGCTTTGTTTGCTTATAGTTGGAGATGGAACCGAACGGCATGAAATACAAAGGTGGGTTCTGGAAATGTTTGAGAATTCCTGCCTCGCAGCTTTAAAGAACAGTAGTCTTCTTTCAAAATCGACTCCAAGACCCAAGTATCTCTGCTTCTGTTTCTGTTTCCACAGCAATATCTCAAAGACGACTTTTTTGGTTCAACACTCATCGTGGTCTCTCCTAAAAATCCAATGCCAACTCCACCCACTTTCCCTCTTCCTTTCAGAACTAAAATCCCCTAAATCTGCTGAGATGGTCTTGCTCTTCCCTCTCAGTTTTCTTGTCTTATCAAATTTACCCTATACTGTTTGCACGACTCCCACATTTTTACCTCTTAATTTGTTGCTGTTAATAAGTGTTTCCTGTGTAGCATCCTTTATCCTTATTTCTACAGTACAATGCCACTTTATCGTCAACTTTTGGAAAAACTTCTTCTAGGATATTTCAAAGTGTGTGTGAGTCTCTGTGGCTTTCCAATCCTTGCTTTTTTTTTTTTTTTCTTTTTCTTTTCCTTTTTGGCTGCATTGTGTGGCCTCTGGGATCCTAGTTCCCCGACCAGAGATCAAACCGGGACCCTCAGCAGCGAGAGCGGGGAGTCCCAACCACTGGACCACCAGGCCAGGGAAGTCCAATTCTTGCTTTAGACATAACATTCTTTAAAAAAAAAAAGAAAGCAACTCTATTCTGTGTATCTCTCTGTCATAGTCGTGGGGTAGAACACATTGTAGGTGTCAGCGTGTTTTGAATCATACTGAATCTTGGTGGATTTTTTTTTTTCAGGATGTATTTCTGTTTCTCCAATATCCTCATTATAAATCTTTTCCTCTGGAAATACTCCCTGCATCACATTATCAAGCCCTCTCCCTACCACCGTTCACTGTAATTTTACTCTTTTTCTAGATGATGAAAGAAATCGGGCATGTCCATTTCTCAGTTTCTACAGTTTCACATAAAAAAATGAACAGCATAGGAATCGCAAAGAAACGATGTCTTTTAAACAGTACTCTGTGTTTTCTGTAATTGAAATGATAGTTGTTAACAAGCTGTTCTTGTTTACTCATAGCTAGTTTGGTAAATAAGAACAGTTGAGTTTTACACCTGACTGAAAAAACTAAGTGGAGATTTTTTTTAAAAAGTATTTTATATTCAGAGTATTAGATCCAACCAACATGCTTCCAAGCCCACAGAACACATGGCCTTACCACAAGAGATCAATTTCCCCACTTGAAAAGATAACTTGGCAACCAAGACCCATGAAAGAACAATGAAAGGTCACTCACAGCTTTCCAAAATAACGACCATGCCCACTTACATTAATACATCTAAAAATCAGGAGGTGTAGAAACCATATACTGGCATTTGCTTTGAGATTTTTAAAAAATGCATGGTACAGGGCTTCCCTGGTGGCGCAGTGGTTGAGAGTCCGCCTGCCGATGCAGAGGACACGGGTTCGTGCCCCAGTCCGGGAGGATCCCACATGCCACGGAGCGGCTGGGCCCGTGAGCCATGGCCGCTAAGCCTGCGCGTCCGGAGCCTGTGCTCCGCAACGGGAGAGGCCACAACAGTGAGAGGCCCGCATATGGCAAAAAAAAAAAAAAAGCATGGTACAATCTGTAATCTCAATTTTATTTGCAAAGTCACGCCTCTCGTGACTCTACTGACTACAGCTGGGGTGAGGGCATTTGGCCCAAACCATGCCCCAGAATTAGAATTTTCAGAGGTAGCCAAGGATTCCATCCACGTAAAGCTCCCCAGCTGAGGTTCAGGATCATCTCTGTTATCGAACACTATTGCACCACAAGTTCTCAAACTCTATCATCTCGGGATCCTGTGACATCCTTAGAGGCAGCTTGGGAGATTATATCTTGAGTGGTTGAGCCCAGTGGAAATGAAAGCTGAGACAGTCCTATAATACTTATTTAGCAATGCTATTGTCAAGACATAAATAATGTATTTGTGGAAAATAAACAGATTTTGCAGAACAAAATGAAGACACGAGAAGAGTGACTGTTTTGTGCTCTTGGCAGCCTCTTTAATACCTGGCTTCCTAGCAGACGCCTGGATTCTAACGTGCATCCCTGCCCTCAATCTGTTGTCATGGCTGGAGGGCTGTGAATAAAATCCACTCTTGTACAGACATGGAGTTGGAAATGCTTTTTTTCAGAGTGCTGTGGACATTCTTCTTTGATACTTCATCCAAACTCTGAAAATGAGTTGTTTCTTAAAGATTACTTGAAAAGGACCTTTTCGTATCCTGTTTTCTTAAAAAGCATAGGTCTGTCTTGCATTTTCAGTGCATCTTTTTTTTTTTTTTTTTTTGCGGTACGCGGGCCTCTCACTGTTGTGGCCTCTCCCGTTGCGGAGCACAGGCTCCGGATGCACAGGCTCAGCGGGCATGGCCCACGGGCCCAGCCGCTCCGCGGCATGTGAGATCTTCCCGGACCAGGGCACGAACCTGTGTCCCCTGAATCGGCAGGCGGATTCTCAACCACTGCACCACCAGGGAAGCCCTTCAGTGGATCTCTGAGCCAGGCATGATTTTATAACAGGATGCGTGATTCATTTTCAGAATACTGCTTCTGAACATTATGCAGATATTCTAAATATTCACACATGGTACCACGTAGCATGAAACATCTCATTTGTTAAAATCACCACGAATCTCCTCAGAACAGTCTGTGAGTATTGGGAAGCTGTTGAACATTACCATAGGGAATCACTGTTGTCAGCTGTTATCCTTGAGGGTGACCAGCTCATTTTGTTTACTTCCAAAAACATGTCTTCCAAATCCTCAAGCCTGAAGTTTCTCTAGCAGTCAAGGGAAAATGATATTACATGATAAAAAAGGTGTCTAGTTCACCACACAACTCAAATAATGGCACGAGTGCCCCCTCTCACCAAAACCATGATATTCTTTTTTTTTTTTTTTTGTGATACGTGGGCCTCTCACTGTTGTGGCCTCTCCCGTTGCGGAGCACAGGCTCCGGATGCGCAGGCTCAGCGGCCATGGCTCACAGGCCCAGCCGCTCCGTGGCATGTGGGATCTTCCTGGACCGGGGCACGAACCCGTGTCCCCTGCATTGGCAGGCGGACTCTGAACCACTGCGCCACCAGGGAAGCCCTAAAACCATGATATTCTTATACCATGTCATAGACACTATTGAGAAGGCATATACCCCAGAACTGAGGATCAAGATTCTTTCATACTCCATTGAGGACATTCTGAAGTGAAACAGACTTGTTGCAAGCTACCTACATAAGCAGAAAGAGGGGTTCCCTGGTGGTCCAGTGGCAAAGACTCCGTGCTCCCAATGCAGGGGGCCTGGTTTTGATCCCTGGTCAGGGAACTAGATCCCACACACATGCCGCAACTAAAGATCCCCCATGCCACAACTAAAGATCCTCCATGCCGCAGTGAAGATCCCACATGCTGCAACTAAGACCCGGCACTGCCAAATAAATAAATAATTTAAAAAAAAAAAAGAAGCAGAAAGAGTAAAACAATACACAGTTTTAGTATCACTGAATTCATTTGTGCTAAGGTACCTGCAGTTTTGCATTGCACAGCTTTTGCACTATCAGTACAAAACCAACCCAGTGAAAAAAGGCAAATATTACTTTAGCATTATTTGCAAAACAGTTTTGACTTAACCCCTAAGAAAGTGTGAAGACTCCCAGGGGTCCATGAGAGACAGTTGATAAGAACCCCCAACTTAATATCTTGGGAGAGCCCAGTTCCCACAAATATTTTTCACTACATAAGGTGTATTTTTTTTCCCCGTGGAAATTATTACCTCCTAATTGCTCTTGCATTGCATAGATTTTTAAAGGCCCATGTCTGATGTTAAGAAAATTGTCTTGATGCATGCCTGGTCTCCTACTACACACGGAGCACTTGCATCTGCAAAGTCGGCTGCAATCTCTTCGGGTCAGGAAAGCATCTTGGGAAAGCAGCCCAGTGAATGCAAAATCGTTGTCATGCATCGTCATCGTGCGATCTCCAGAATGAACAGAGTTACACTCCTAGTAACTACATAGGAATATATATACTCAAGATATATTGCACAGTGATGGATTTGGAGGCAGTGCTAGGTAGAAGGATTGCTTGCCTGGAGAAATTGAATGAAGTTGGCTCGGGAAAGAGCAGAATGAACGGGAAGTGTTCATGCCAATCCATCCCTAGACATCTTCAAAGAGGCTAGCGGTTCCAGGAGAACTCCTAGAACTGAGTGCTAAGGATGGATTCCAGGGGAAAGGCAGAAGTGGTTCAGAAAGAGAAAAGGCAAAGCTCTAATAGCTTCTATGACCTCCCTTTTGTGTGTTGACCAGCACAGCCAACTGACAACTCGGATAACACGGAGATGTTTGCTAGTGGCAGTGAATGCTGAAAAGACCGTTTCCTATACCCTTCACTTTCCCCCTCTCTTGACCTTGGAGCATATAGACACCAAGGAACCCTCCCAACCTTGAGCGTCGTAATACACGTTAAAGCTTAGGTGAACCATTGAAGAGAGAAGCTGGATTTCCAAAAACCCTGGAGATCAGATCTGCTCTAGGTGGTCCTTTGTCCTGACCAAACTGTGACATTCTCTTTACCTCTAAAATCAGACCGGAGAAGAAACAGCTCTCTTGGGAACCACCATGGGTGCTTTCTTCGGCATATGCTTAAAAGAAACACTTTTGAGAAATTTGAGGAAGTATGTGGCTCCTTTAAATGCACACGTGCACACACATAATTTTATCCACTATCAGGTGATTCTTAGACCCTCTGAAGTTTATGCATGATGCTGAATTAAGAACCCCTAGATTAAGGGTATCAGGCTGATGTTTACCCCAAAGTTAGAACATTCTCCTAGCACCTTTAATTGAACATGTTGGGAGATCCCAGTACCACGTGAGTGTGAGGATGTTATTATTAACTCCTGACACAATACTTAGGAGTTATTTTCTGAAAATGTCAATGTGGGGACACTTAAATTTAGTTCACATGGATGGTACTTATTTTTTTTTATTTTTATTTTTTGCAGTATGCGGGCCTCTCACTGCTGTGGCCTCACCCGTTGCGGAGCACAGGCTCCGGACGCGCAGGCCCAACGGCCATGGCTCACGGGCCCAGCCGCTACGCGGCACGTGGGATCTTCCCGGATCAGGGCACGAACCCGCGTCCCCTGCATCGGCAGGCGGACTCTCAACCACTGCGCCACCAGGGAAGCCCTGGCTGGTACTTTAAGCACAAAAGGTAGCAGCCAAAGCAGTCCTGAACTAGCTCTTCACCTCATTTCTCCTGTCAGTCTTCAGCTTATAATTATGCAAATGAAACCTTGCCATTTGCTAGACCTCATAATTCATGCCCTACATGATATCCGTCGACAACTGTTTATTGAAACACTGCCATGTAGGCAGGGCTCTGCCAGGCCCTCCCAATCCACGGCAAGGCACACCTTATCAAGAAACACACAATAAGAATGAAGATTCAAGACGCATAGTATATGAGTGTGTTTCGTGTTTGGTAATTGCAATCATTGTTGCTTTTGTTGTGGTCATCCCTTTACAATGCTTGGTGTCAGTTGATTTATCTCTTGTAAAAATAAAATACCGTGTGTGTGTGTGAAAAAAAAAACCAAAAGACTCATAGTAGGAGGGATGAGTGACAAGGAAAAGACTAGATGTAATCAAGTGCTGAATTGCAGAATATCAGTCAGAGGTGCTATCGGGTTCGGGGACAGGGGACTTAAGTAAGGTGCGTCACTCCCTTGCAGAAATTGGGTCTAAGCTAAATGGCTCAAGGCAGAGTGAGGTTACTGCCTAATTTCTAGGTCTGGTTCTTCGAGGGGAAGTTGGGTCCCATTCCTTGAAATCTCCATGGACACACGATCTGGGATCTACAGAGTATTAGCTTGATGGATCAAAGATGTTTGACTTTTTTTTTTTTCCCAAAGCAAGCAGCATTCTGATGAGGGTTGCAGGAAACTCAACATGAAAAACACAAGAAGAGGGACTTCCCTGGTGGCGTGGTGGTGGTTAAGTGTCTGCCTACCAATGCAGGGGACTTGAGTTCAATCCCCGGTCCAGGAAGATCCCACATGCCACAGAGAAACGAAGACCATGCATCACAACTACTGAGCCTGCGCTCTAGAGCCCGCGAACCACAACTACTGAAGCCCATGCACCCTAGAGCCCTTGCGCTGCAACTACTGAGCCTACGTGCCGCAACTACTGAAGTCCGTGCACTCTAGTGCCCACATGCCACAACTACTGAGCCCGCCTGCTGCAACTACTGAAGCCCTCGCGCCTAGAGCCCATGCTCCGCAACAAGAGAAGCCACCGCAATGAGGAGCCCGCACACCGCAACGAAGAGTAGCCCCCGCTCACCGCAACTAGAGAAAGCCCGCGTGCAGCAACGAAGACCGAATGCAGCCAAAATAAAATAAAATAAAATAAAGATATGTCTAAAAAAAAAAAGAAAAACACAAGAAGATATATCCTGTAAACAGAATGGCAATGAATGCATTTTCCAGCTAAGGAATTCTCTCACAGATAGTCCCTTTTCTCTGACATCTTTTCCATAGCCTGTGCACACTCACCAAGAGGAAGAGCATACTTATATACCTAACTGGACCTGCTATTGTCCACTATGCTTATATCAGATTATAAACAGCCCGAGAAACAGGTATACTTTGTATTTGGTGCCCTTATTCAATTCACTGGACAAGTGTTTACTGAATATCTTGTGCTAGTCCAGAAATGCAGCATATGGTATGCATGTGGACTTGTGTATGGGGGCTCAGGGAAAGATGGATGGGAGGAGAAAAATGCAAGAATAAATACCATATGGTTATCCTCCTACAGAGTTCCCAGGCTAGGCGGCCGAGAGCTGCAGACACGCGTCACCATAACACCATATCATGACACTGCAAGACAGGAGTCGTGAAAACACTGAAGGAGCTGGGATCAGCTCTGTTGAAGCACCAAGCACCCTCTTGACACCCGGTCAATGAGAACTGGATGAGAAAGGAGTTCAGCTGAAGAGCCAAGCTGCCTTCCTGCACTGCAGGAAGCACCACATCAAGTGGAAATCAATACACAAGACACTATCGACAGTTGATTGGGGTATAAGACTTCACTGACCCTCAGAGAAGTACGACTAATTAACGTGTGGCATGTTCCGGGGAAACAGAGGTGGACTTGCTTACTGAATGCTTTGTTCAATTTCCGGAGCAGGATATGTCAGTAAAACAATAAAAAGAAATTGGAGAAATATTAACAAAATGAGTACAGAGAGCCACAAAGATAGAACCTAACATATTTACAAAGTAAGTAACACGGTGATTTCATTTAAAAGGCAAATGAAGCTAAAGGAAACTGACAGCCGAATCTTTCAAAGCACTACACTACGAGAGGATGTAAGCATTGTGTTCCACGGCACTGGGTGTCATCTCAAAAGCTGGTGTTCCTTCTGAGCTATTCGAACGATGTGGGTTTCAATGTGTTGCTCCTATTTTTGGTGGAGGTGGCTTCAGGATGACATACCTTGGTCAGTGTCTAATCTCACTGGATAGGCAATGACAAATGATTTTGTACCTAGCGTATAGCTAACTAGTATGTCTCACCCTATACACTTGTGAATGGCAATTTTAAGGGCACAGGCACTCCAGTCAACAGATCAAAACGCTTGTGGTACAGAAAGAGCTGGACAAGCATGCTGGCTAGTGGTTGTCTCTACCGTCGCTCTGGAAAAGACTGGGCTGACTTAGTAGAAGATGCTTTTGATCCAGGAAATGAGCAGGCTTCATACATTTTGTTATTGGTGAATAACTAAAAACCCGCACTTTCTTTTCACAAAGTCACTTACGAAATCATCTAACTCGGCCAAAACAAATTCACTTCACCTGAGACCTTTAAGAGTGATTAATTTCAAATTTCTCATTAAGGCTGTTCTGACTCTCCTTAATCGGATTCTGCCCTAATATGAACCACCACCGAACTAGAATCCACCTTTCTCCAGCCGCTGTCTGTCTCTACTCTTTCTCTTGCTTGGAATGCCACCAGAGCGGCACAGGTGAAGCTACTTCCCAATTTTAATGGTTAGAATATAATGCTCATTCTCTCACAACACAGAATTCCCTGACCTTAAGCCTCCCTCACCTACAAAGTCCAGACTTTATAACTGTGAAATCCAGGCTCATGACAGGCTCACTTTTCCAACCTTAGGTCTCTGTTTTTACTTTCATGCATCTCAACTGACAAACCAGATAACAAATTCCCTTATGCGTGTACTGTGCCTTAATGGCCTCCTTTAAGACTTTCTCAAACACAGGATATGTTTATCTCATCAACAGAATGTAACCAAATGAGCCTTGTCACTCACGCGCACCGAACACTGAATTCCTGTCTTCCCCTCTGATTTTGGCACTGTGGTAGCGGAGCGCTCCATGACCCACCTTGGATAATTTCTAGCCAGCTCCAAGGTTCCCCCCCACCCCTATTTTAAGACCACAGGTCACGGCCACAACTCAACACCCTGGGGACCACCCTCAAACTAAGAGCATGTGGGAATCAGCAGGTAAGTTGCCCCCATGTTTATATCCTTGCTTACCGAAAGATTTTACCAAAAATGTCTCAGTGGCCTTTTGTAAGAGGTTCAACCATGACCTCTCTCTCTGATCCACTTTTAATATTAACTGGTAGTATGGTTGGCTAGACGGATACAAAATTAATGTCCTACTGGCCTTTCTTTTTATAAAGAAATACAAGAGAAGTATGCTTTAGAATATCTTTTCTGTAAGCAATGTTTCAAAAGTCAACAGCCGAAGATTTGGGGTGACTATCCAGAAACAGTTAAATAGAAAAGCCAGCTCCACTGTAATTTTATCTGAAGAAGCAGTTGAAACAGAAACGGAAATGGCCTTCAAACACAGAAGACTGCTTTCGTGCAATTTCCCTGTTTTATGTTCAAAAGCGTCTATTTTCAGAGACATTGTCTGTCTTTTCCTTTCTGAGGGATCAAATTCCCAACTTGTGCTCGAGTCTCTCTTTGCTTAAATGGCCTTAGAATTAAACTCTGCAAAGCCTTGCTTCTTCAAAGCATCCACCTCCCACTGCATTGAAATTCCTGGAGAGACCAAGGGGTGTCTTTTAGAACAGACGACACCAAAGGACCTTCACAGTTTCTCCGAGAAACGTGGATGACAAAGCAACATCACACGTGTCTAACCAGACTGCTTCGTCTTCTGTTCCTTTCCTTACAGATGCCCATAGGTAAGAAGACCATATTATAAGGGAGAGAGGCTTCAGAGGTCTGTGCCGAGGATCACCTGGGGCAGCAGGATTGAAAACCCAGACAGAACAGCCCCACACAAAGAACCCCTGGAGTTAACTACGCTGATGCCCAGTTGGGTCCGCTTAGACAGAGCAAATTACAGTGCAAAGCTATTCAGCTGTACAGACTTGCCCTGAATCTTGTCCTTTCTCCAAAACCATCTGATAAACTGCCCTCCGATTGCTAAAATCTCCTCTGGGATGGTATTAGAGATCACCCTCAGAGCTTGTTTCTATACAGAGTCAACTCTGAAATGGGCTGGCCACGGACCTCTGCTTTCCCAACCCCCAGAATCCTGCACCCATGTCTCTGCCTTGCTGACTGACGTTCCTGCTCAGCTTTTCAGATATACCAGAGGGGGCCATAAAAAAAGAACAAAAACTAACAACGCTTCCCGAGAAAGTGATTCTCAATTATTAATAAAAAAAAACAAATAAAAAACATTACTTTTTTACTCTTTGAGACGAAGTTCATGTGGCTTATTCCCCGTTTCCCTCAGATGGAAACAACTATGGTGCAAAATGGAAATTAACTCATGTTAACTACAATCCTGGGAACGCGTGAAGTCAGCCCTACCTGCATCTGTCTGTATTAGGAACCGTCTCAAGTTTGGGGAAATACACAAAGACACTCCCCCTGCCCCATGAAAGCAAACAGAGGCCAGTTTTCAGAGCCTGCTATAGAAAGAGAGTCAGCCACCATCACCTAAATCTATAATATTCTCTAAAGCAGGCAGAGTAGAAAACAGTATAGAGAGAAAAGGGATGGATTTAGTTGTGCACTGATTGGAGGTTATTAGCTTGAGGGCCTGGAGGCAGATAACTAGAAGGGGGGTACCTCATGTGTCAGTTTGGGGAGCATCCTTCCCCTTCTCTGGTGGGTCCTGGATTGGCAGAGAGGCCAAAACACCAGAGACCCATTCTGTTGGAGAAGCTGTGTAGCGCTGCTTGCTTGAGTCTGTGACAGGTCTGAGTTCTATTGCCATATATGGTCTGTCCATTGTCTGTGTTTTCAAGTCTCTCAAGTTCATTTCCAAAGCCACACCACTTAAAAACGATGACGAGTTAAGGTTAGTAATGTATGTATATACAAGAACAAAATAGATTTTAAAGAAATGATAAACTGCAGATCATCTGTTAGCCAAACCAATAGCCTTTGAGAATGATCATAAATGTAAGTTACTATCGTAACTCCTAGAGGCTGTAAACACTGGAAGAGATCTTGGTGGTATTTGGGGCTGATTCTTTAACTTTCTATATAATGAGGAACAGGATGTCCTCATTTCTAAAATGAAGAACAGAATGGCAAACTGATTTGCCCAAGGACATACAACTGATGAAAGGCATGGTCTGTTGAGGTGTTCCATGCTTAGTGTGTACAAATCAAGATGCTCTCTCTAAAATATTTCATGGGGAGTATTCTCCGGGGGTCCCCTCTTCAGTGAAGCTTTACTTTAAATCTGAAATCCACACGTTAAGTTAGGTAGAACTAGAGTTGTAGCCATACGTGAAACTTGTACTTGGCATTCTGTTTGTTTGCTTAATATAAACTATTTAGGAATTCCCTGGCAGTCCAGTGAGTAGGACTCCACGCTTTCACATCCAAGGGCACAGGTTCAATCCCTGGGTCAGGGAACTAAGATCCCATGAGCTGCATGGCACAGACAAAAAAAAAAAAAAAAGGTAAACTATTTGACTCCCACTGTAAAAGGGTAATGTCCAATTCTGCGTGTTAGAACAAGCCGTTCAACAAACGTACACAGACTCTGACTTATTATATGATAGACAACACCACATCCTGACAGGCATATCGAATGTGTTTGCAAAGTTCCCAACTTCAATATTTATCGAAGATGGCAAAAAGCAACTCTTAATTAGTTACGGTTAATAACCTAAACACATAAGGTGAGCCTGTCATGTAATTAATGACAAGAGCATCATTAGATAATTGTCTATGTGAGGGAGATCCTGTGTTTTTTGTTTTAAGCATTATTGTTGCGCTGCAGTTACTCATTTCCCCTCCTTTGACTTCCTGGGCATATGGAAAGGAGAGAAGTCTATTTCTAGAGAGGGAATCTTGCAAACAATGATCGAAGTGTAAATGCATGCAAATTCAGTGCTTCACCTTAATACCTCGCTGGCTAATGCTTGTCGGCAGCCACTTCCAAGGTTTTGCTGATTAGCAAATGATCTCAGATAATTATTATTTCATCTACAATTACAAGGATTCGGAGCCATGGCTTCCAGACCAGAGACTGTCCTACCTCTTATCCCGGGTCCTCTCCTCTGGCATTATGCCTCTTCCTACAGCCCAAATTACCAGTGACCGCACCTCACTTTAAATAAATCTCCATAAACTCCTCCCTTGATGAAATCGCAAGCCAGGATCTCTCGATGGCTACAAGACACAAAAGGGCATAGAACTCACAAATAGGGTCTGTGATGGGGTGAGAAAAACCTCACGTACCGTCATTTGATTTCTAACTCCCCCCCGTTATATCTTTTCCAAACCACCGTCACATGTGTTAGCTTTCAAAATTCATACTTGCTGTCTGAAATCAGAATTCTCAGAACACTCAAGACAGTGTTTCAAGGAAATAATTTCAAAATAATTACAAGATAAGATGGAAGTGGCAGCGTATTGCTTTCTGAGGTATAGGAAAAACGAAAAGGTATATTTCACACTTAAGAGGAACAAACTGACCCAATATAATAGCCTAAACAATGTGGCATGTGATTTAAGAACTCAGACACCAGTATTAACTAAATGTGGTAAAGTAACACCACTGTAGCAGGGAATGGGTTGGGTTGTTTGCCATTTTTTTAAAAAGCGTACCATTTTTTTTTTTTTTTTTTTGCGGTACACGGGCCTCTCACTGCTGTGGCCTCTCCCGTCGTGGAGCACAGGCTCCGGACGCACAGGCTCAGCGGCCATGGCTCACGGGCCCAGCCGCTCCGCAGCATGTGGGATCCTCCCGGACCGGGGCACAAACCCGAGTCCCCTGCATCGGCAGGCAGACTCTCAACCACTGCGCCACCAGGGAAGCCCAAGCCTACCACTTTAAAGCAAATCCTTGTTTCAGCTGCAATGTAGAAAGTAGAAGGGTAGGACTCTTAACTCCCGGTAGACACTTAATTACATTTGTTGAATGAATGAAAGAATGCATGCCTTAATGAATGGCTACAATGAAAACTGAAAAAAAAGAAAAAAGAAAAAAAGATGAATACAGGCAGTTGAATGAGTTCCTTTCCAGAATCCTTTGGGGTAAGAGGGAGGGGGTATGTGCATTAGTCACGTATGTTGGCACATTTTAGCAAAATTTAAAAATCCTTCCGTAACCTTTCAGGGGCCTGTGTGATACATATTCACAACTTCCATTCCCCTAATCATATTTTCCTGACAAAGGGTACTTAATACAAATCCCACGGATGACACTGACAGGAAAGTCTTGGATGAGAAGCTGCCACATACCAGACCTCCAGCAAATAACTTTTATATCATGAACATCCATTTTCTCATTTCTAAAATGTGCACAGTAAGATCCACCTGCAGGGTAGCCATAAGGATGAAGGACAATTTCAATCAAGCCTCTTAAAACACAGTAGGTTTGCCAACTAAAAGTGGCTGTCACCATTAAACCCACCTGAATAAATTCCCTCTCAACCGGCCCAGGTGATTTTATGAATCTTGACCTGTCCTCTAAGAATATGTTATATCTCCTTTGCTTGAATAAGTGCATGGTTGATTTAAAGTGCACTTTTCTTTGAAGTCTTTGTGTTTTTTCCCTTATCCAAATGTAAAGCGAAAACATTTTTAATTACTCCTGAGAATGTGGATGAACCAGTTTTCTAATATAAGAAACATATATTTTCCTCATTTAATACACTGGACTATTGGTTGCATTGTTATATTGACAACGTGCATGTTTATTAACAGAAAAA
Organism: Mesoplodon bidens; assembly: GCF_964165515.1. Classification (NCBI taxonomy): domain Eukaryota; kingdom Metazoa; phylum Chordata; class Mammalia; order Artiodactyla; family Ziphiidae; genus Mesoplodon; species Mesoplodon bidens. The sequence goes on from NC_138180.1 coordinate 49,148,516, forward strand.
TCTGGGGGCTGTGTGTAATTTTTTTTTTCCATGCAACTGTGGTTTCTGAAAAGTGTAATGCCCTTTACTAGTCTCAACATTTGTTTCCATGTCCCAAGGAAGGATGTACTAAGACACAAAATATCAGTTGAAGAATGAGCAAGAAATTCCAGGTCACCCAGCAACTTGATTGACAACAGTAGGCTTTCCGAAATCTCCTTTAAACACTAAGGTTTAAAAAAGTTATTCCATGAAGCAGCCGCATAGCACAGGGAGATCAGATCGGTGCTTTGTGACCGCCTGGAGGGGTGGGATAGGGAGGGTGGGAGGGAGGGACACGCAAGAGGGAAGGGATATGGGAACAGATGTATATGTATAACTGATTCACTTTGTTATAAAGCAGAAACTAATACACCATTGTGAAGCAATTATACTCCAATAAAGTTGTAAAAAAAAAAAAAGAGAGAGAGATGGACTATTTAAACAAACAAAAAAAGTTATTCCATGTAAAATTTCAAAGGTTCGATAATACCATTGATCAAGAAGTGGCCTACGTATACTGGAACAATATGAAATTACTGATTCCAAAAAGGATAAAGCATGATTTTTAACAAATTATTTATGGCACCGCATAAAACAGGGACAGCAATTCCTTATATGCGCCATCAGGTTCACTCTCAAGCAGGTCCTAAATGTGACGGGGGAGTATTAGTTGTTCTTTGGCATCTTTTTTTTTTTTAATTATTTATTTATTTACCTTATTATTTATTTTTGGCTGTACCGGGTCTTAGTTGCAGCATGCAGGATCTTTAGTTGTGGTGTGCTTGCGGGATCTAGTTCCCTGACCAGGGATTGAACCTGGTCAGGTTCAATACATGTTTATATTAGTCAAATTTCCCTCAGTTCAGAGTTTAAGGGGGGTATAAACATCACTTGGAATTTAGAAGGCCAAGATAAGGAAACAGGATCAGGAAATTTTCTTGAATGAGGTCCTAATGAGGAAGGAAGATCTTTAGAGGAGAATCCAAGTTATACAAGAACCTAGGTGCACTTATGACTTGTGTATCTTTTAATGAGCTCTTAGGAGCAAAGAGGGTGCCGTCATAATCGCACCAGACATGAGGATCAAGTTTGGAACCTTCTTCTACCCTGAGCTTGGATGGGTTTCTTTGTCCCCCACCCTATAGCATAAAACATTTCATTCCTGTTCAGTGGGTTTGACCACCAACTCTCCTCTCCTCACAGCTAAATTTAGAATGAGGCAGGCTCCTAACCCATTAGTTTCTGATCCAAATTACACTCTCTTTTCAGTTCCAAATAGATTAGTTCTCTTCTCCGCTAGATGAGATATATTGAGGTAATTCAAGGAAGTCATAATCTGAGTGAATTACTTTTTCTGCCAGCACTATTAGTTGGCCAAAGCTACTTTTAAATGTTGAAAAGCCACTGGTGAGTAAATCTTCAAGGATTGAGATCCTAGGTCAAATTGATTTAGAATATTTACCAATGATGGAATAGTTAAGAGGGCTTCTCTTACTGAAAGAGTCCCACTTGTAAGAAACTACCGTTGTTTCATTGGAGTCTCAAGTTTGCTATTTTTGGTGAAATGCTCTTACTAAGGGGCCATATTATATAAAATGGAAGGTGGTTTTAAAGCATTTTTATAAAGATTAATTTGCTTCAGGGATTACAACTTCATCAGTGCAACAGGAAAACGACCATATACTGAAATTTTTTGCCCTTTTGTCTATTTCAAAGTTTCATAACAAAACCATGGAATCCAGCAGTGAGAAATAGCTCAATATGACAAAGTCACATTATTCATTAAGTGTGAGGAAAGGTAAAGAACTTGCAAATGAGGTGATGCTTACTGTATCCTCCTTAGTGGAAACAGAATCTGCCTGCACATAACACTTAAGCTTCCTGATAAAGACAAGGTCAATCTTCTGCTGCTAAACAATAATTACTCATACCCTGTGTGCACAGTTGGGCTGGTGAAATAGAAAAGCAAAATACCCCACAAAAAACAGAATAAGCCAATGAAAGAAAGATTAGTGAAATACTTGGATATATAATCTCAGGGTCAATAGGTCAAAGAATTGATTCTAAAATATAAGTCAAAATAAAATAGGATGTAGGTCAAACTTCTAAAGACCTAGCATTGAGAAAGAAGGCCATTTTCCAACGTGGTCAATTTTGTTTTGGGACCAAGAAATACAAATATTTTTGACTAAATATTTTAAAATCACAAAACAATCACTGTCAATCTGGGATATAAAATAAGTTCTGATCCTCTAGTTGAGGATAAATATTTTGTAAGGGGATTTTTAGGAAGCTATATGCCATCTATGTGGCCAGTCTGGAAGTCTCATTGTAACTTGTGGATGGAATTTCTGGTTCAATGTGGTGAGTGCAGCCACACATTTGCCTACCTCCCTCCTGGTACCCTACTGAAGTAACAGTTATGTTATAGAAGATAAAATAAATGTCGACACCATGGTAGGGTCAAAAGATGAAAGGGTACTACCATATTCCCAGAACATTTCTAAATGGAAATGAGACTCCATGGGTAGATAAATGATAAATGAACCTTAGAAAGTGCTGTGTGTGGGACCCAGAGATACTATGTAGCTAGAATCATGGCGGGGGGGGGGGGCGGTACATGGAGGTCTACCAGATAGCCACTCACCCCATTATGGTTATGGAGCAGCTGCAGCACCTGTCCTGAGCCAAAGTCCCCAGACCTGCCTTCTAAATATTGTGAGATTTTCACAGAGGAGCTCTTAAGGCAGCTGAGGACGCAAGAAGAGAGGAAGAGCAAAAACCAAGGTGATCTGAGATCACTCTCTGGACACAGGAAACAAATTAATTGAAGGAAGGTTTACCACGAAGTGAAATACACAGGGTCCTCACTTCTGTGAACTCATCCTTCCCTTTGCTTTTGTTGGGATCCTAAGAGAGCCTGTGTGACCTCCATGGGCCCCCTCAGAAAAATCTGCCTGTGGACAGGACCTGGCATCCCTACATTTTTGACAGAAGCCCGTAAGAAACAGAGCCACACAGTGGGAATGCAGTCACTACAGCCACCTACACGAACCCAGGCTCTTATTCAGTAACAGAAGTAGTCAAAGAAAGACCAGCTGGTAGGAAAAGAAACAAACAGAATAAAAATACGCCCAAGTCATTCTCAAGATGCCAAAGAACAGGAACTTCCCTGGTGGTCCAGTGGGTAAGACTCCAAGCTCCCAATGCAGTGGGCCCAGGTTCAATCCCTGGTCAGGGAACTAGATCCCGCAAGCACGCCACAACTAAAGATCCTGCATGATGCAACTAAGAGCCAGTACAGCCAAAAATAAATAATAAAGTAAATTTAAAAAAAAAATTTTTTTAAAGATGCCAAAGAACAACTAAAACCATGCAAGTCACGTATAACAGAAGAAATAAAGAAAATCCTCTAAAAACCTAATTAGTATCTTCAGGGACACTCGCAAGGATGTTCCATAGAAAAGTGACATAATGTTATTTTTTAAAAATGGAACAGGGGCTTCCCTAGTGGCGCAGTGGTTGAGAGTCCGCCTGCTGATGCAGGGGACATGGGTTCGTGCCCCGGTCCAGGAAGATCCCACGTGCCGCGGAGCGGCTGGGCCTGTGAGCCATGGCCGCTGAGCCTGCGTGTCCGGAGCCTGTGCTCCGCAACGGGAGAGGCCACAACAGTGAGAGGCCCGCGTACAAAAAAAAAAAAAGGAACAGGGCTTCCCTGGTGGCGCAGGGGTTGAGAATCTGCCTGCTAATGCAGGGGACGCGAGTTCAAGCCCTGGTCTGGGAGGATCCCACATGCCGCAGAGCAACTAGGCCCGTGAGTCACAACTACTGAGCCTGCGCGTCTGGAGCCTGTGCTCCGCAACAAGAGAGGCCGCGATAGTGAGAGGCCTGCATACCACGATGAAGAGTGGCCCCTGCTCGCCGCAACTAGAGAAAGCCCTCGCACAGAAACGAAGACCCAACACAGCAAAAATAAATAAACAAATTACTAAACTCCTACCCCCAACATCTTCAAAAAAAAAAAACAATGGAACAGTGAATGATAGTTACTAGATAGTTCACCCAAAGTCTCATAACAGAAGGAAGACAGCTAAAGAACAGATCTACGATCCCATAGGATAACACGGAGTAAATATTCCAGGACATGAAAAAGAATGCATATACATGTATAATTGAATCCCTTTGCTGTACAGTAGCAATTAACACAACATTGTAAATCAACTATACTTCAATAAAATAAATTTTAAAAAAAATTCCAGAACATAGAGCAAAAATGACAAAGAAATAGAAAGTAAATTGGAGGCATAGCAAAGCTCAAGAAAGTAACACATCACAGGCTACTGAATATAGTTCCCTGTGCTATACAGTAGCAACGTGTTGTTTATCCATTCTAGGTATAATAGTTTGCCTCTGCTAAGCCCCACCTCCCAGCCCATCCCTTTCCTAACCACCCACCCACCCTTGGCAGTCATTTTCCTTACTTCTATTTGAGGAGAGTTTTCCAGAGGAGGGAATCAAGAAACTAGAGAGAGGCAATACATCAAATCATAGAATAATTTGATCATTTGTCAAAGAAAGGATTGTGACTTTGGAATGAATGAGAAGAAGGCACCGAAATGAATAAACAGCCACACCACAACACATTCTGATGAATGAAAACCCAGAACCACAAGGATGAAGATTAAAAGGCTAAAAGCTTTGACAGAGAGAAGGAGAAGATGATATTTCTTAAAAACACGTCTCATCGGGCTTCCCTGGTGGCGCAGTGTTTGGGAGTCCACCTGCCAATGCAGGGGACACGGGTTCGTGCCCCGGTCCGGGAAGATCCCACATGCCGCGGAGCAGCTGGGCCCGTGAGCCATGGCCGCTGAGCCTGCACGTCCGGAGCCTGTGCTCTGCAACGGGAGAGGCCACGACAGTGAGAGGCCTGTGTACCGCAAAAAAAAAAAAAAAAAAAACAACACATCTCATCACTTCCCTGGGGACTCGAAAACAGAAAGCTATGGCTGAAAAGTTCAGAAGGAAAATGTGTCCACACCAGAGTTTTACAGCCTAACTATTAAACAGTATCAGAACTTTCCCCTCTCATCACTTCCCTGGGGACTCGAAAACAGAAAGCTATGGCTGAAAAGTTCAGAAGGAAAATGTGTCCACACCAGAGTTTTACAGCCTAACTATTAAACAGTATCAGAACTTTCCCCAACAATCAAGGGCTCATAATCTTTAGCACACATACAGTTTTTCTCATAAAAACAAATCCTCTGGTATATGTTCTAGCAAAAAAACTTAAGTATAGGGAGAGATAAAACATTCAAAGAACAATACAATGGATATTCAGTGAAGTACTATTTTACAGCGGTATAAATGGACGATTGATAGCTGGACACACCGTGGATGACTTTTACAAATACCATGTTGAGTGAAAGCAGCGAGGCAAGTACACACACAGGGACACACAAAGAGTTCCTACTCTATGAGGCCACTGATGTCAAGTTACGCAACAGGCAGAAGTAATGTGTTGTGACACCAGTCAGCACAGTGTTACCTCGGGGTGGGAGTGAGTGTGCCATGGTTCAGAGTGGCCATGAATGGAGCTTTCTGGAAGAGAGTCATTTGCTACCTTATCTTGGTGGTGGGGACTGAAATCTGTTCATTTTGTGAAAACTCATCAAGCTGGACACTTACTGTGCACTGTTGTGTGTGTTCTGCTACAAGAAAAACTCTCCTCAAATAGAAGGAAAATGACTGGAAGGGGGGGTTAGGGGAGGGACGGGCTGGGAGGTGGGGATTAGCAGAGGGAAACTATTATACCTAGAATGGAGAAACAACAAGGTCCTACTGTAGAGCACAGGGAGTTATATTCAATAGCCTGTGATAAACCATCATGGAGGGCTTCCCTGGTGGCACAGTGGTTGAGAATCTGCCTGCTAATGCAGGGAACATGGGTTCGAGCCCTGGTCTGGGAGGATCCCACATGCCACGGAGCAACTAGGCCCGTGAGCCACAACTACTGAGTCTGCGCGTCTGGAGCCTGTGCTCCGCAACAAGAGAGGCCACGATAGTGAGAGGCCCGCGCCACGCGATGAAGAGTGGCCCCCGGTTGCCACAACTAGAGAAAGCCCTTGCATAGAAATGCAGACCCAACACAGCAAAAATAAATACATTAATTAATAAGCTCCTACCCCCAACATCTTCTTTAAAAAAAAAAAAAATCATGGAAAAGAATGTATATAAAAATATATGTATAACTGAATCACCTTGCTCTACAGTAGAAATTAACACAACATTGTAAATCAACTATACTTCAATTTAAAAAAGAAGAAAATGACTGCCTCTTAGGTTCCATAAAATCTCCACGCACTTGTCAGAGCTCATGCTGTATGCTTTGCAGTGAGAAAATGAACCATCCCGGCGTGAAGGAGATGGCGAACCCACGTCAGGGTTTTCTCATCACCCGTCTATAGGTTTAAAGTCCACTCTGGGATAGCAAAGGCTAGTGGGAAACATCCCAATGGTTTAGCTAACAGCATAAGACGGTAAAGTCGTCTGGACATTACCCTGGCCTACTAGGGCCGTGGAAAATCTCCTTGAAATCTGAAATATGCATGTTTAGGAGAAACAAAGGGATGAGCTTTTTGGATTGAAGGTACCAAATCTTTTTTTCAGACCACTCACCAGCATGGAAGGAGCCACTGGACCACGACTGCTAAACAAGAGAGGGGAATGGGAGGTGAGCCCATTGGGCCCTAGGAGAGGTAACTGCCCTGACCTCCGTCTTCTCACGAGTCATTAGAAACCCGTCAGAAAGTGGAGTGAGTATCTGGGGAGTAGACAGCCCATAGGAGCGATCACAATAGCATCAAGAATGTCATATAGTCAACGGTGCCCTGATTGATGAGTTACTCTAGCTGAACGGACCCTGTGCCAGTCACTCTACAACTCTTGTCCCTCTTACCCCTCACGGAAGCACAGTGAGATAGGGCACGTTGTATGCACATCTTAATATGGGCAAACTGTGGCTGATGGGGTGGGAATACTTAGACAGACATGGGCGTTCTGCCTCTGGAGCTGACGGCTATGAACTGTAATGATGTACCGACGCTGAGTGAGAGGCGTGTGGCATGTGTACAGGTCCCCACCTTCCCATTGAGGAATGGCCCTCCCTCTCATCTAAATGGCCGTGGTGGGACCACCAGGTGTAGGCGCCCACTTGTATGTCATCAACATCCATGAGCCCTGTTAGGACTCTCAAGTACAGGTGTCCGTCCATCTCCCATCCACAAGGATGCTCCTGAGAGCTGGACCAGGCTAATCACAATGACTCATTCCTCTGATATGTTCTCCTGCCCCAGAGGTGCGACATCATCGAAGCAGGTCTAATAAGTGTCCTTCAGAGAAGTTCTGTGTATAGTAGCAGAACAGACCACCCCAAATATGCTTCTTTGGCGTAAGGATTTTTTCGAGCCGATTATTGTGAGAAACGGCAGACAGGAGAGAAGCTCTGGAAACAGAGCAGAAGTGACTCTTTTGAAAGGGAAGTTTATATTTATAAAGGAAATCTTCATGTGTAAGGGTGCCACCCACTTTGTCCCAGGAAGAGGATGATGCTACATCACAACAGAGTCTTATCAGTGAAAAAGGCAACAAGTTAAATCTGCGTAACAAACCTTACCCTTGTTTACTGTAATTTCCATGGTAACCCCACCATGACTGCTCCGTGCCCCCCCACCACACACACACACTCTCTCTCTCTCTCTCTTACTTCTCTCTCTTTATCTTTAGCTGAAGATGGCATGTAAGCTGGTGGCTTAGTCTCTATCACAGAGTTAATCATTTTCGCTGGATATGTCCCACATCGACATGAGGTAGACATATTAATAAACTGTTTGTGGTTCTCTTGTGGATCTGTCTTTTATTGCAATGAGGCTTAGCCAAGAACTCAGAAGGGTAGAGGGAAATTTATATTTCCTTTTCTGATTAATCTGGCTTATGCTAGGTATCTATCCCTTGCCACCAAAGGCTCCTTTAATATAAATAGAATAAATCATACTGCTATGCACCTTGATAGGTGCATCTGAGGTAGTTTTGAGTAGATGCTTTTTAATCCCATTTTCAAACAACGAAGTTGCATTTCTTTTTTACACACAATCTATTTTAAGGTATTTACTAATCCCAGGGAGATACAGAAATTTGGAACCAAGAAAACCTTAGAGGAAAAAGAAAGCTGAGTGGATAATGAAGATTCAAAATAGATTTTCAAGCAGCAGCAAGCTCCCAAGAAAATAAATGAGAACATGAAAGCCGCTTTGTTGTACAAGCAAGCTTACACACCTCAGGCCGATGCACAGCTGCAAGTAGCTACACACACAAAAATTGCCACTTGTGATTAAAATCTATACGTCTGTGAATAAGATCATCCCCCCTTTCCCTCACCAATACACATACAGTGACATCAGCTCTGGCAGGGCCTGAAATTGTGTCTCTCTCTGCAATGCTGTATGGTCCCTCCCACCAAGAGAGGTATATTCACATAGTAGGTGCTCAATAAGTATGTGTTGATGAAATGAAGCAAATCTGATTCTCAACAGATTCTGCATTTCCCCTCAGGCAATTCCTAAATTCTCCTCCAAGCCCCAGTAGTTTGAGTTCAAGGGTTCTAGAATTATGCCCCTTTGCCATACAAGTTCTTTTGAGCTAAAGGGAATTGAGAACCAGCAGACGCAGGAAAAGCTCTTTACCTTTCCCAAATTGCCTACACATAGAGTACATACATTTCCCCTTTTGTAAAGGAAATGTGTATAAAGGAATGTGTCCCATTTGCAAAGATGTCCATAAGCCAGGAAGAGAGCTACTTCCAGAGGCAGTTCTTACCACCCGAGAGACACTTATCTACCCAAGGAGATAAAGTTCCTCCCTGACCTCCATGAAGTCACCTTGATGAAACCTTACAAGACCAGGACGAGGTGGCTGCACCCAGCATGCAAGGACAGACTGTCACCTACCAAACACAGTGTCTTTGACTAGTGCTTTCAGGGAGAATGGAGTCAGATGGGGGGAGAAAAGAGTGAGAAGTAAACCCTAGCAAGAAAAGGACAAGGAGAGGAAGAGGAGGAAGGAGAAGAAGAAGAAGAGAGGAGGCGGGGAGGGGAGGGGAGGGAGATGGGGAAGCAGCAGGGACAAGAAATCAGACTTCACGTGGAGCAAGTTCTGACTTCCTTGGCTCAGAGGAGCCACAGAAGGAAACAAGAGAGGACAGAGCTGTCGGCTACAAACTGGCACGTGCCGGCTACCTAGTCTACAAGGATTAAATCATCACCTGCTGCAGCTGCTGACTTTCAACAGCCCCTGAAAGGAGCTCAGGGAGGAGAGCAGAAATGACACACTCGGGGCTCTGGGAAAAACTGGCAGAACGGGTCTTCAGAGAGTTCGATCTTTTCAGGAGCCTATTTTATGAGCCCAGTTCTTGCATCTCCTCCTATCTAGAAAAGCACTAAAATGTTTCATGTCTACTCCTTGGGACTAACGGTAACGTGCACGAGAGTAGCAGAAACCTGCAAAAAATATGTGCTTGGGCTTCCCTGGTGGCGCAGTGGTTGAGAGTCCGCCTGCCGATGCAGGGGACACGGGTTCGTGCCCCGGTCCGGGAAGATCCCACATGCTGCGGAGCGGCTGGGCCCGTGAGCCATGGCCGCTGAGCCTGCGCGTCCGGAGCCTGTGCTCCGCAACAGGAGAGGCCACAACAGTGAGAGGCCCGCGTACCGCAAAAAAAAAAATAAATGTGCTTGATTGCGTGTACTCCCCCTTCACCAAAATCACATCTCTACTGACCTACCTCTTGGGAGCAGTTGCTCAGAGCTCTCTGACATCTGAGGTGCTGTCTTCCAGGCTACATCCTCAATTTGCCCCAAATAAAACTTAACTCACAACTCTCACATTGCGTTTTTTTTTTTTTTAGTTGGCAGAGTTTTCATGTCAGCTCAAAAATGATGTAAAGAAAGAAAAAGATAGTGTCTTGCATATTAGGGGAAAACAAGGCATCATATCCCATGAAGCCTGAAGAGAATACTTAGATGAAATAAAGAACGACTGTTCCTCTCTCTCTTTCCCTCAGATTCTCTCCCACACAAGCCCGCATTCAAATCTGGATTAGGAGGTGAATTTAGTATTTATAATCAGATGCATAAAGTGTATATTTCTTGCATCAAGATTATCCTCTTCAGGATCACGGATATATTGAATTTCCACATAAATGAAATGAATAGAACTCTTTCAGGTCAGTGCATCTTACTAGGAATTACCATGTTCGCATACGTGGGAAAGCCAGAGTAGGCATTAACCTCTTTTGCAGTTAACTTGGGGGATAATTACTGCTGTGAAGGAGGAATATTTTTAAAGGAACTAATAGCAAATACTCGCCTTATGTCCTTATATTACGAAAGTTAAAGTGGAGAAACAGATGGACTGTCTATGGGGCGACAGAGCCAGAGGTGTCCTCTTTCCTTGGCAATGACCTCGGGGGGACAGTGCCTCCCTCTTTCTGCCCAAGAGGGCCTGGCGTACGTGTAACTTCCCACCCACAAGACAAGGAGGCTTACAGTGACGAGCACTGACGCTCAGCTTCCTCTGGAGGCTGGCACCTCCAGGGTTCTGCAGGGGGGTGTTCTCCACAAACAGAGTCACCACAAATAATACTGCGACTTCACACCCTCCCTGGGGTACCCCGTGCCCCTGGCCCAGATGACAGATCACAGTGCACCTGCTGTCAGCCCACGCACAACTCTCCACGGGATGCTGAGAGCCAGGAACCCAGGCAACGCCCTCCTCCTCTGCCTGAGCACCCCAGGCTGCCCACTGCAACTCTAGGCTCTTTGCCTGGGAGCTGGGCCTGAAAACAACTAATCGATAAATGATTGCAAGGATGCAGTTTGGAGAGAGAAAGAAGCTGGCCATTTTAAGGCTCTTTTCTAGGTACGTGTGCATTCTGTGTGGAAAACATAAAAAGATACTGCCTGTAGACATACAAGGTCTAATGCTTGGTTTATCTTCAAGGAAGATTCCAGTAACTCTTATCTTTCCTATCAACTCAGAATTTAAAGATAGAGCCCCAAAACAAAGAAAAATTAATGTATTCAATGGCCCATTTCTTGGAAAGTTACTTACAACATTTACATAAATGGCATAGAAATGGTTCTAAAGATGATCCATTTAGACCCTGGATTATCTCAAATAGTTGACAAAAATTGGAAAAGACATTGCTGTTCATCATACTATACATACCTAAATCATATCTACATATATGCACATGTATGCATATAAAGCACTACATACCGTATATGACATCACATTACATTCAAAAGCACCATACTGTTATATATGCATTGTTATATAATAATAATATATATTATATCTAGCATTATAATAATTTATAACATTAAAAATCTATATTATACAGAACATTATATTAATATATCATATACTGTAACATGTCAACATATAGCATAATATATTATTATATACTCTCTATTTCAATTTATTAGATTTTAATATATATGTATATTTCTCAGTACCTTCCCCAAGAGGTTCTTAAGTTTGACAATTTTCACATGTAGCTGAATTACCCTCCGTTTTTCTCTGAACATAGAACCAGTATCTTTTTCTCAGCACTTTAGCTAATGGAAGTCACAGAAATGAAGAGGAAAATCTAATAAAAATGTCTTCTTTTTATTTTATTTTTAGAAGTTCTATCGTATAGTGAACTTTAAATCCTCCTGAAGCTTAAGAAAGGTTTGGGCTCCACTGACCTCATTTCCCCAGTGTCTTCCTTTTGGGTCCTGAACAAGCAGAGTTGATACTTTACACCAAAAAAAAACCCCAGACAATTTATTCACCCTCCTTGCTCTAAGGACATTCAATGAATCTCTAGATACGTTTGAAAAATTCATATATCCTTGAGGCAGACCTTCCCAAGACAAAATGAAGCAGATATTTTTTAAGAGAGGAGAGAAGAAACGCAAACCACCAAAATCCTACAATTATGTAAATATCTGTTAAAATTCAGTCAGAGTGAAGGAACAGTCTGGATTAATGCACGAATGTCTAAGGTCTCTTGAGCAAGTAGGGGAGGAAAAATCTTTCTCCCTCTACCCTTCTAGGTTCACAGTCGACCTCTGAAACTCTTCATTGGTGAGATTTATGGGTGGTCCTTTGTAAAATGAGAAATACCTAGAGAATACGTTTCCACGGAAAGCCCAGAGCCAAGATGTGGCTGTCAGATGGTTTTCTCACACTCACAATTCACTCCAGGTAAAGTCTGCAGCCTAAATATGGTCCCTCAATAAGATGAGGAAGCAACTGTGTCTCCATCACCCCCATCCCCACCCCCAATCAGACCTGGTTTAGCTTTTTCCAAGGAGGGAATCATAAGAGTAGCGGCCATTTAAGTAGGGGATTCTCCCTGGATCACCCCTGTTGTAGCTTTTTCATGGACACTCAACTTTACCCGAAATCATCCTATTTGCTTGTTTGCTCACATATCATCTCAACTCAACTCCCCTGCAGGAGGAATTTGTTTTTGTTTCCGTTACCTAGTCTGACCCTCTGTCCGACGAGGGACCTCAGCTTTTGATTCCCATTCTTTTCTGATGAGCAATGCATCTCTAGATTCTGACTCTGGCTGCATTCTCTTTAAAATAACGAAATACTCAGTGGGCACTGACCACAGGTCAAGCACGATTCTAACTGATCTACCACTATTAACTCGTTTCATCCTTCAAACATCCCAGGGTGGAGGTGCCACCATTTCCTCGTTTCACATTTGAGGACTCTAAAAAGCAGGAAGGCAGACCTGCCCCAAACCATGCATCTAGGCAAGGGAAACATGAGGGTTGAAATCTGTGCTCCAGAGAACTGAACGTACCAAGAAGTTCCCATGCCTTAATCCCTGAAGGCAAAACGGTCTTTAAAGATATAATTATGGGGACTTCCCTGGTGGGTCCAGTGGCTAAGACTCCGTGCTCCCAAGGCAGGGGGCCCGGGTTCAAACCCTGGTCAGGTTTAACTAGATTCCACAATGCATGCCGCAACTAAGGGTCCACATGCCGAAACTAAGAAACATCCCGCACACGGCAACAAAGACCTGGGGCAGCCAAATAAGTAAATAAATATTTTTTAAAAAGGTATAATTATGAGTACTAATGAGTTGACCCTAACTAACATAGGGAGACTACCAAGGTGGTATCCAGGTAGGTTCACGCAATCACCTAAGTCCTTCAAAGCAGAGACAGAAGAGGACATGAGAGAAATTCAAAGTACCAGAAGGATCTGGTATGGCATTGCTGGCTTTGCAGACGAAGGGGGCATGAACCAAGGCATGTAGGTAGCCTCCAGAAGCTGACAATGACCCCTGAGAGAAAGCCAGCAAGGAACCAGGGACCTCAGTCCTGCTCTCACATGGAAATGAATTCTGTCAATCACCTGCATGAGACGAGCAGCTGAATCTCCCCCCAGAGCCTGCAGGTAAGAGCCCAGCCCAGCAAACACCTTGGCCTCAGGTGTGTGAGACCCTGAGCAGAGAATCCAGCCACGCCCACCAGGACTTCTGGCCTTTACAACTATGAGATCATAAACGGATGTGGTTTGAAGCTGCTAAATGGGTGGTAACCTGTTATGGGACGGCAGCGACAGAAATGGACCACAGAATGTAAGCAAAGCAGAAGCAGCATGGTTGCTGTCAACAGTGATGCTTCTCTGACCCACACCTTGATACTGAGACAAACATTCAACTCACGGGGCTCTTGGTACCCAGCTCTTATCTCTTCATCTTCCCTGAGGAATCCCAGGCCTCACCACCAAGCCCCTCCGTTCTCCAACTTTCTGTCCTAAGCCCAACCCCTCGGGTAACATGTTTGCAGGGGGAAGAAGTCACGGACATTTCTGAGTTCAGTGGCTATCTCACTTCCCTGCATCAAGGGCAAGAGGAACACCTCACACTCCATCACCCTGACTCCTTCGCCTTTGTCCTTGGTATTACCAAAACTGATAGACTCTGCTATGCATTTTTATGCTGGTCTTCCAGGTGAATCACAACCTAGTAATGTCCTTGCCTGAAGATCTCTCTCTATTCATTCTGCCCTTCTGTGTCTTCTACACATTTGTGAACCCAGTAGAAATATTTTAGATAAATACAGAGGAACAGTAGAGCTATGGATAAAGGTGTGTGTCTGATTTCTACAGTGGATTCTCACCTGTCTTAGAAAAAGTGCAAGTTCCTTCCCACTACCCCCATGGACCCTCATAAACGGGTACCCACTACACATCACTGATGATGATCCACATGATTCCGGCCACGTTCCCTTCACCCACTGCATTCTGGAAAGAGGACTGCCTTTCCTGCTCACCCGACAACTACAGCAGCACCCAGTAACTGTTCGTTGGATTGATTTGCTTCCCTAGGAGGGGCTACACTGGAATTCCTCACCCCACCCAGGAGCTCTCCTGGTCTTAAGACATTCTTGTATTTTCAGAACTTGGTCAAGAAGGGAATCGCTACTCTTTGGGCCACCAATTCTATGAGCCCTTGTCACCTGGCATATGATATTTAGGCACTAGGGGAGTGTTAGTAAGGCTACTGACTTATCTCAGTTTACTTACAGAATCTTAAAGACACACACTACTATATATAAAAAATAGATAAACAACAAGGTCCTACTGTACAACACAGGGAAATGTACTCAGTATCTTGTAATAAACCATAATGGGAAAGACTATGAAAAAGAATAAACATACATAACTGAATCACTCTGCTGTACACCAGAAACTAACATAACGTTGCAAATCAACCATACTTCAATAAAAAATAAAATAAAATTAATCGATTTAATTAAAAAAAATCTTAACGAGGGGGTTTCTGAAAAAAAAAAAGAAAGAAAAAAGATACATGGAGAAGAGGTCAACCCATGAAATATACAGTATGCACTAGTTTTGCATTGCAACTTTAATAGCAAATATACAGGCATACCTCAAGAAAACTATCAATCCCTTCTAACCAGGGTTTGGTCTTAACACAGGTATTCCTGGGACTTGGTCTCAGCCCTGCTCTTGATCCAGAGACCCTCATCACATGAGTTTCTTGTCTTGGGCTAAGGTGGGGTGGTACCTGGATGATGATGATGCAAATTACTGTCAATTAAACTGGCATCACAGTTTAATATCTCATGAAACCTGAACAAGAATTGTTTCTGCCTCTGAAGTATGTTCCTGACTTGCATTTTCATAATATTTAGTATTTAGGCACTATTTGTCATAGTACCTATCATACAGGTAACCTAATCAAATTAAATAAAGCCTCGGATGCTCATTTGTAATCTGTAAATCATTAGAACAAGGTAAGTTGTGGGCCAACTAGAAGCTCCATAACTAGCCTCCACTTACCTAGTTCCCCAGGGGTTAATTTTACTCTTTTTGTCTGTTAAATATGTGAGCTCTGGGTGCAGTAACAAAATCTAGTTTCTGAGCTCCTGGTGAAAGAGCCGTGGGGAACAGGGTAACTCTTATCAATATATTTCCAATCTCAAGGCCCCCTCTGAGGACCCAGACTATTGAATTTTTATTTGTTTTCTTCAAGGTGGACCTATAACGAGATATTCCACATCACCCATGCCTCTAGCTCAGTAAGGAATCAACTGAATATCTCAATTAAGTGTTGGTCACCAAATGCCATAGGGGGCTAGCCTAAAAACAACTGGCTAAGGAATTTCCAGGTTAAAGTCGACCTAAATGCAATGTGTAATCCTGGATTAGATCTGGGGCTGGGAAATATATATATATAATATTGGGGAAATTGACGAAATTTGAATACAAAATGTGGATTAGATAATAAAATATTGTACGTGGTCAAATCTCTTGATTTTTGACCATGTATGCTAGTTATCTAGAAGGACGTCTTTGTTCTTCTTAAAAAACACACTGAAATATTTAGGGATAAAAGAGCATGAAATTACTCTCAAATGATCTGGAGACGAGAGAGAGAGAGAGAGAGAGAGAGAGAGAGAGAGAGAGAGAGGAAAATGTAAATGAAGCCAAATGTAAACAATTGGTGAATCTATATAAAATGTATACAGTTCTGTATACTATGTTTGCAACTTTTCTGTGTTTAAAATAATGTTAGAATAAAAATTTTCCAAAATAATAAATGTTGGTATGTATAAGCTTGTTCCAGCTTGTAAAAGGGTGACTTTTTTTTTTTTTTTTTTGGCGGTACGCGAGCCTCTCACTGTTGTGGCCTCTCCCGTTGCGGAGCACAGGCTCCGGACGCGCAGGATCAGCAGCCATGGCTCACGGGCCCAGCCGCTCCGCGGCATGTGGGATCCTCCCGGACCGGGGCACGAACCCGTATCCCCTGCATCGGCAGGCGGACTCTCAACCACTGCGCCACCAGGGAGGCCCTAAAAGGGTGACTCTTGATAGGATATAAAATCCGGTAATGAGCGTACACCCTGAACATGTGAAGAGTTCAGCCGTCATCTTTGAAGGAAGATATTAGCCATGAATCAAATGATGAATACAGGGACTTCCCTGGTGGCACAGTGGTTAAGAGTCCGCCTGCCGATGCAGGGGACACGGGTTCGTGCCCCGGTCCGGGAAGATCCCATATGCTGCGGAGCGGCTGGGCCCGTGAGCCATGGCCGCTGAGCCTGCACGTCCGGAGCCTGTGCTCCGCAACGGGAGAGGCCACAGCAGTGAGAGGCCCGTGTACCGCAAAAAAAAAAAAAAAGATGAATACATAAATATTAAATAGACTATGCAAACCAATAAATATGAGGTTACAAGATTTGCAATAAGCATGAATTTATTTCCATTGTGTTTGTTTTAATCTCCAGTTGCCAGTTTTATGAGATTCAGTACCCAATGTATTTTCAATGAATTCAACATAGAAAATGCATTTGTAGTATGTTTACCGTTGTTTAAGACCCTGGCACAATCTGCTTCATGGCTTCACCTTCCAAAAGAAAAGAACAAAACCCCAAATTTCTTCTTTGATTTGCTTGCTTCATTGTCTCCTTCTTTTAGACGGACATTGACCCTTAAAGATTTCCTTTCACTTCAAAAACTATGTATTTGACGTGGGCATGTGCTTACATAAAAAAGGGAACGAAAGGATGGGCTACAGCACTGATTTTGTGAAATCCAAAAATCTGAATTACGGTTTCTCAGTTCTCACAAACTCTTGCAGTTTCCGCACTCATATCATCCAATGCAAAGAGATTTGGAGACCACATTATGTTTTACAACCACTGATAGCACTTGAACTAAAAACATTCTCTTGTCATGTCTCGTTCGTCCTCCTGAGCCATCTTATCCATCACTTACCCCTACACCATGTGGCTGTGGATTCGAGAATTATTTAAATTCAAATCCACTGTCTTTTGTGCTTTTGCTAGTTTACCTTGTGAAACTTTAGTGATGATGCTGCGTTTACCTGAGCGTTACATTTGCTGTGTCCTGACTTTCCAATGAATAACTGAAATGTTGCTAGAAGATTTTCCTCGGTCAGGGCGCCTTTCAATCTTCCGTGCCCTCAGGATCCAGATTTAATGTGAAGGTGCCTCTGTAGGAAGAGAGCAATCAAACTGTCTCCCAGGTTGGATGGAAAAGGTTCTTACACGGCTACCTCGATTCAAGAATTGCAAAGGAATAAATAAACAATAAATGGTTTTGCAGTGCCAAGAGGATAAAACAGCCAGCAGAAATGGGAAATAATTCTTATCCCACCAAACTTGAAGCAGAAGAACTCCTGCAGTTTAAAGAATGTGGCTCTGGAGACGTAGCGAGTCCCAGATATGTCTCTACGAAAATTTACTTCGGTCTACTTTGTGGTATCTTATTAGATACCATAGATTCACAGGTTGGAAGCTTATTAGATTCACAGGTTCAAAGCTTCCTTGGGGGAAAAAAATATGATATCAGAAATTAAAAGGATTCCTAGATTTTTGTAAATTGAGTCTTATCTTGCCTTATTTTGTGTTTGTATTATATAGGGGACCATCTACATCAAAGCAATAAATCAGACCACCAAAAATCCGAATTTCCAGACACACAGTGATTAATTGAGAGCTTACTAGGCTGAAGTGACTCCAATGTAAGAACACAACACAAACAGATGATCACCTTTTGTCTTAAAACTTCCTCCCTCACACGGGGCCAATCAGAGTCCTCCTTCTGGGGACAGGACTTTGGATCTAAAAGTATCCCATCCAACATGAAATGGTTTCCTGAAACCGGAGACAGTTACGTGGCAGCTAAGTGGAGAAAGACAAACCACAACAAAATAAGAATGTAGCACGTGGCCATGTGTTAAAATGTAAAGTTTTCAGGAAAAGGTAAGAATTGTGACTCTCATGCAGTTATAAAATGAATAGGCGTTAAAGATTTCATTTCACTCCTATAGGAAAGAGGCAGGAAGATGTTACCATCTGTGGCAAGGAAAAATCAACAATGCATATGGAGTAAAGGAGCCGAATTTCAAACGAAGCAAGTATTTTTCTTTCACTGGGAGGAGGAGAGTCTAACTCCACAGTCAGCTAGCTACAATTTCAAAAGAGATACAAAATATCTAAAAGGCGATGAAACAAGCACTAGAAATCAGACAGCCCAGAAGGGTGTGCTACCGGAAATGCAGAGATTTCTATGGAAGTACAACTGGTACCCTTCCACCCTCAAACACCCCCCCACCTCCACCTCTGTAGTGGAGCAAAATTTGCCCTCTCTCATCCCCCTCCGATGTGTTTCTTTGGGAAGAGGATTAATTTAGGCTGATTAATTTTAAGTAACAGAAAACTCAGGAAGTCTTTCTTTTTACCTCCCATTGGCTGCCTAAAGAATTTAGATAGAGGGCTTGTTGTTCCTGGAATGGAGCATCACCAGACATGTGTGCAAAGAATACGGGCCATGTGGGGTGGGGAAACTCAGCAGGGCCTGGAGATCGGAGTCCACTCCGTGTCCCACTGTCTGCATTGGTCCTGCAAACACGAGTTTATAAAATTTCCTTTTCCATCCCCTGTGAATTGTGTTCCTTCTCTTTGAATCCCAAATCACTCCCCTAACATCCTCTTTTGTCTTTAGCTGAGGATGGTGTTTAAGGTGCGGGGTTCAGTCATTTTGGAAATGGACTCAGTTTTCCTGAATCTCTCTCATGTACACATGGTATTAAAATGTTATGTGATTTTTCTCCTGTTCACCTGTCTCCTGTCCATTTAATTCTTACACCTGCCAGAAGAACCTGGAACAGTAGAGGGAAATGTCTTCCTCCCCGACTCCCCTAATGCCACAAGTTTTAATCTGATCTCTCATTCAGGGTCCACACCGAATGCTATTTATACCATAAAGCCTTATTTCATTCCCTCGACAAGGAGGGCCTTTTCACCTCTTCCACACTCCCAGACACACATCTGTAATTCTCTGCAGTACTTATCACGCTCTAATTTGAATTACAGTGACACATGTCTGCATTTGCATTCCTTTGGTCTATACCAGAGTCTCAAGCAAAATAGACACAGTTTAATGAAGTTTTGTGAGATGAATGAATGAACATTGCTCATTCCTGTTGGAAGTCCTCTCTCCCTCTAATGGATATCCCAATTCTGTAAGGCATGTACACGTTATTTTTACAGCCTTCACATCTGCGGCAGTCGACGCTTGTTTGCATATCTGCTCTGGGCAAGAACTATTCCCAGAAACAGGGGCACACACATGTGCACACCACACACACAAACACACACACATTCTCTTGAGAAGTTCTCCCCCAGTATCCCAACATACTAAGATGAGTCCATTAAACACGCTGGCACTGGGAGGTCTCACCCTCTGGGCAATCCTAATTATACCCAGAGAGGAATGAGGCCAGGGGACACATACAAACATATTCTTCTCCAGCAGGAAGTTGGAACTTCCTGATGTTGGAGATTTAGAGGCACTAATCCTCTGAACCCAGGTCCAGCAAAGTCAGCATACTAGAGGGATGAAACAGCCTCATCCCGTGAGCATGCAGAATTGGTAAAAGCAGGGTAGGGAAAGATGATTTTCAGAAAAATGTAAAAGCATGACTCTCACCACAGATAAAAAATAAACACATGTTGAGGATTTTATTTCACTCTGTCAACGAGACACCCAGACAGATGTTATCACTGGTTCAAGGTGGGGAATGAGAGGGGCAAAAATGAATTGTATGGAGCAAGGAAACTGAACTGTAATTGGAGGCAACTCCTTTTGGCGGGGAGGTGGTCACTTAAAACTGCTGAGCAGGACAGTTTGTAAATCTATCAGTTACCTCCAATTTACAAAGGGGTGCACAATAGCTCAGAGACAATGAACAGGATGACAGCCAGCATCCTGGAGGAGTGCAGGAGAGCTGATGCACAGTTTTTCACTAAAGTGCATTTTTTTTCTCTCCAAGATCACGTGGAAAAAGGGAGGGAGAGCTAAGGCCTGTTTTCTAATATCTTTGCTGTGCATCGTTTCATTCCTCAGGAGGCCCTGCTCTATATCCCCCTACCAGTTTCTGAAGGATGCTGTGCATCCCTGTAATAAATTCTGTTCATTTTGTTGAGCACGTGTAACAGGATTTCTATTGTTTGCAAACAAAAGCGCCTTTGATAACATTCATGTCATCAGGGGGAAAAGGAGGTAAACCTTGCTGATGAGACTCTGAACCTCTGATTTCCTTCCTTTTCCAAAATTGTTTTGGTTAAAGACCTAGGGCACCCTGGATAGACAGTCACATAGGTCCACGTAGTTCCCGAGTACCTCGATGCTGGTGTGTGGTCCAGAAAAACATACAATAAAATAAATAATGGAAAGAAGCAATGGTCTTAGATGACCGTACTTGGAACAGGTGGTCAGGGTCATAGCATCGTCATCATTACAAAGGAATCTTTTCTTAACAGCAGAAGGTCTAGAAACACATGACCAGCATTTCTACTCAGCAACCGTAGACTGACGCTGAGTGCACACCTGTCCCACACCACCTGGAGTTCCCACCCAGACAATCCCATCCTTGAGGGTTCTCTACCTGGCCCCCAAAGACATCAGTGTCCAACCCTGCCTTGACCCCCAGCCCCAGAGTCTGGCCTGCAGGAAGACTCTTGCTCCCTCCCTGCTTACCTCCTACAGCCTGGGCTGCCCAAGGATATCTGCTATTCCCCTTCAGGCTACAGTTGACATTCTTTTGTCTTTATTTCACCTGGAGTGACTCTGAAACTACAGAGGAACTTTGTCACAGTTCCTGAGATACTACCTTGCTTTGCGGATGTATGGGCCCCAACAAACTCCCCTGAGGTTATAGTTCAGAAACTGTCATTCAGACTCAATCTTCCTATCAAACTCATCGGTGTTATATATATATAAAAAAAAAAAAAAAAAAAAAACACACACAAACATTTTGACCACACCATGGAAAAAGACTTCTACAAAAGTCCCAGGTAAAATGTCATTTCTCACCCGAGTGCCTGGAGAACGCTACCCTTTTAACATTTTTTCAAATTTTAAGCATCTGTTCATTTCATTTTGCTTTATAGTGCTCTTAATTTCTTATTTCTTACTAATAATTCATAGGCTTTCAGAGAATGATTTAGCTACCTTTATTCTTTTCTCATACACAGGCTAGATGAAAATGAATGACTAAAATAGATGAAATGGTCTCTTGTTAAGAAAGTTATAAATGCTTAAGTCACCCTCATTTTTTTTTTTTTTTTTTTTTGCGGTACGCGGGACTCTCACTGCTGTGGCCTCTCCTGTTGCGGAGCACAGCCTCCGGACACGCAGGCTCAGTGGCCATGGCTCACGGGCCCAGCCGCTCCGCGGCATGTGGGATCCTCCCGGACCGGGACACGAACCCGTGTCCCCTGCATCGGCAGGTGGACTCTCAACCACTGCGCCACCAGGGAAGCCCCACCCTAATTTTTTATATATTTCCATAATAATAAGGAGCTCAATAGAGAATGTTGAACACAAAGGTCTCCACTTTTGAGCTACATTAAAAAATTTGTTCAGTTTTCTAGACTCAGAGCTGGAAGCTTCTTGACTAATAAAGAATAGTATGGCCCTGGAAACTTTTACTTTTCCCTAGTTATGAGCCCTTTTTTTCAAATAAAATTTAACAAAATCTTAGTTTCAGTATGATCAAGACAAACTACAAGCTCACCAGGAATCATCAGAATACTAAGGAAAAGAAAAAAGTCCATCTATGACAAAGAGAAAAAGTCTTTAAAACTTTTTCTTGCAAGGAAAGAGTTGACTTTTTAAAAAGTGTTTCCTTATGAATATGGATCAAAAAATGTCTTTGTGTCCACAACTAGATTGACAAAGATGAAAAAAACTGACACTACCTAATATCAGTATAAAATGTCAATAGATGTATAGTAGAATGCTGGAAATACGTATAAACGATCTTAAATGTGCATGCCCATCTATTCAACAAATCCACCTTAGAAATGTATCCCAGGAACACAATCAGACAAAGGTTCAAACAGATGTGCAAACATACTCATCACATTTTTGTTTAAAACAGAAAAGAAAGTTTGGAAACACTCTAAATATTCATCAATAGGTTTGGCTAAATAAAGTATAGTACATTTTATTCAATGAAATACTAGTGATCTACTTAAAATGGTTAAGAGACAGGATGGATAGACGGATGGAAAGACACAAAGAAAAAGGAAGGAAGGGAGGGAGGTTGGGAGGAAGGAGGAATTGTCAGTGATCTAATCATCCTTGATCTCTTCTTGCAGGAGAGGAAAAGCAAATTCAAGTTTTATATTTATTAGAGCTGCCTGTGATCATGGCAAAAACCACAAGTTGCATTGTGAATACCAGGATCAGCTGATTTCTACACTAATAATTGTCATCAGCATTCAGAGCTACAAAGAATCTATCATTCCTGAGAAATTCAGGGGAAGCAAGATTCCTATTGGTCCTTGGAATCATCTGCATCTGATTCATCATCTGATGATGACAGGGTCTCCATTTAATTAACAGGTAGATCTGAGGTTGATGCGTGAGAAGGTGCATCAAGGTGCATCATCCCCTTTTCTCTCCATGCCTGGCTTGGATCCAGCTCAGTGCATTTGTGTTCAATCTAACCCAAGCAACAAGCCTAAGGAGAACACCGTCAGGGAAATCACTGTCATCTCTTGTAACGCGTATTTGTGAATGTAGCTCTGTATTTGTATTTTATCAGGACTGGGAGTCATGGGATGCTACACAAGACGTAGAAGTTACAAACATGGGTCATCTGCCTACACGACGTGTTGGAAATATCTTACTCAAAATTCTCTTTAGAGGGATTTTTTTCCCTCTCTTTTCTTTCAGTGAACAGATGGATAGGAACATGAATTTTCTCCTAAAATGTCAAATTGTGTTTGTTCAACATTTGTGAAACTTGCTGCCTGGGAAACTTGATCAGACAATTTTGGAGTCAAACCAGATATATGACAACAGAACAAAACCGGGCATCTCATATTCTGCAATTCACACCTCCAGCCAACTTATTATGAATTAAATAATAACTGCCCAGGATCTAATAAAAATATATATTTTTAAAGGTGGAGGTTGTCTCATCCTTAAAATCCTTTCCTCTCTTCCAGGATTCCTAATTTAGAGGAAGTAGAAGCAACAAAAATACCCAAATCAGAAATTATTAGTTCTATTATCCCAATAAAAAGTCTCTAAAATGACCTCAATTTAATCATCTTGTCACACTCATCAACAGAGTCCATTCCTTCGGTAAAATATTCTGGCTAATCTGCTAACATGCTAAACTCTTGTGATAGCAAACAGGCTAGCCTCTAAGCTATGTAAATATATATATATAATATATATATTGTATATATGATTATACACATACATATACATATATTTATTATTTATATATTCATTTTATACTTATATATTGTTTTATATGTTATATATAAATATATATTTAGTTTATAATTAATTATAATATATATAGTTAGTTTGATGAACCCAAGCTCCCTTTTCCAGATTATAGACACCATTCCAGGATGGATTATTCTCCTCAATGTATCCAAGAACGATATTCCGAGTACCTCCTTGGCCTAGTGCCTTAAGGGTAAAGAAAAGTGACAGAAAGTCATTCTTTTTTTCCCTTCTCCACACTGACCTAACCTACTGATAAATCCCATTCCCCTTAGCACATTGGAAAGAGAAATTTAATCACTTCCCTACAGATGCAACACAACAAATTATGGATTTTCTGGAAATGTGTTTATATTAAGTACTACTTCTCTTCCTTTTTAGCACAAAATCAATATATCCTATCTCTATAAAGTTAAATATACTGTTTGAAGTATGCTTACATGTTTTTATATGATTCCGCATTTTAACTGCCTATTGATTAACTGCATGATTATAAGTCTTGATCTCTTTAAGAAATGAGCAAGCTCACCAGAATCCTTCGAAAAATGCTGTAAAAAATATTTTAGCTTTGTTTACATACTCTTGCTGGTCCAGTAACTATAACAAAAATCCTCGTTTTCTAGTAAAGGTTAAATTAGACCAGTGGGGCTCTGACTAGTCCCTCCTGACTTGAAGATGGCCAGGCCCTCCTACCAAACCACGTCGCATGAGAATATCCCGCCTGTGTGCTCACAAGGAGAGGACGCGAACAAGATGGCACTGGTTCCCAAATCCTAAAACCCAGCCACCCTCCCCCAGAGGCAAGCAGCTCTCCCATGGGAGGCTGTTATTAAATAGGGCAGGTGGAGAACTTCCCTAGTAGTCCAGTGGTTAAGGCTCTGCGCTCCCACTGCAGGGAACACGGGTTCAATCCCTGGTCGGGGAAGTTCCACATGCCACACGGTGCGGCCAAAAAATAAACAAATAAATAAATAAAGATAAAAATGGGAAAAAAAATAGGGCAGGTGGAGGGGAAGCAATGTGGAAGAACAGCACAGAAATGTCTACCCCTCAATGGAGACGGTCAGACCATACCATTACTATGGCCCTACTCGATGGTCCAACCCAGAGTGTATTAGGAGAGTAGAAAACACAATTAAGGCAGCAACATGGATGGACCTGGAGATGATCATACTAAGTGAAGTCAGTCAGAAAGAGACAAGTATCATATGATATCACTTACACGTGGGACCTTAAAAACAATGATACGAATGAACTTATATACCAAACAGAGATAGGGACTTCCCTGGTGGTCCAGTGGTTAAGAATCCGCCTTCCAACGCAGGGGATGCAGGTTCAATCCCTGGTCGGGGAACTAAGATCCCACATGCCTTGGGGCAACTAAGCCCGCGCACTGCAACAAAGACTTAGTGCAGCCAAACAAACAAACACAGAAATAGACCCACAGACATAGAAAACAAACTTATGGTTACCAAAGGGGAAAGGGGCAGGAGGGATAAATTAAGGGTTTGGGATTAACATAAACACACTACTATATATAAAAGAGATAACCAACAAGGACCTACTGTACAGAACAGGGAACTCTACTTACTATTCTGTAATAACCTATAAGGGAAAAGAATCTGAAAAAGAATAGATATATATGCATAAGTGAATCACTTTGCTGTACACCTGAAACTAACACAGCATTGTAAATCAACTATACTTCAATTAAAACATTATTAAGTAAATAAGATTATTTGCATGTAATGAACTATAAATGCCACCAAATATTGGGAAAATACGTACAATGTTTAGCTTTGAACCAAGAAGTTTTAAACAACTTTCCCCTCAAATAATATTTCATCTTTTTTAATTCAAAGAATTTGCATTCATGAAAGTTCAATACATTGGATATCAGATGTCTCAAGAAATGTTTCAGTCAGCCTCCATGTATCCTTGAACTTGGAAGTATGGATAAGTACACTGAGAAGTGTCTTTGGTTGTCATATTATTTCTAATGAGTCAATCTGATGACAACGGTATTCACCAAACTGTTCAGTGGATTAATCTGATGAACACAAGCTCTCTTTTCCAGATTATAGGCACCATTCCGGATGGATTATTCTCCCCAACCTATCCAGAACAATATTCCTGGCACCTCTTTGGTCTAGTGCCTTGAGGGTACAGAAAAGAGACAGAAACTC
This sequence comes from Mesoplodon bidens, assembly GCF_964165515.1. Taxonomy (NCBI): domain Eukaryota; kingdom Metazoa; phylum Chordata; class Mammalia; order Artiodactyla; family Ziphiidae; genus Mesoplodon; species Mesoplodon bidens. The sequence goes on from NC_138180.1 coordinate 49,174,651, forward strand.
AGCCTTTTTCTCCCCCGTCTACACTGACCTAAACATAGACCTATCGATAAATCCCATTCCCCTTAGCACACTGGGTAGAGAAATTTAATCACTTTACTATCAGTGCAACACAACAGATTAAGGATTTTCTGAAACTGTTGTGTTTATATTAAATACAGCTTCTCCTTTTTCTATTTAGCATGAAATCAATAATTAGCAAATTGCCGGGCTGTGTGTGGCAAGGTGTGATGACACACCTCAGGAATTCCAGAGGGAAGCCTGAAATCTTGAGATTTAGTTACGCTCTTTACCTGCAGATGGCATGGACTGTCTGACCTTGAAAAGCCATTTCAGCTTGTCTGTTTCTTCATCTTTGCACTGGGCGTAATGAATACGTGAGCACACCCCACTCACAGGTGGAAATAACTCACCCAAGCAATGTGAACATCTGCATCTTGTGTGACTGCCAAGAGGTCAGGAAACCTATCCTTTTGTTTGTGGGATCCTTTGGAAGAGAGCGCATTTGCATTCTGAGTAGGGGGCACACTGGTCCAAGGTTACAGCTGCTGTCAGCAATTCAGTTGCTTCTGAAAGACTGCCTTGCTCCCCGTTGGAAATTACAACGCAGAGGACAGACTTCTAGGTGTTTGTGTGTGTACAGCTTTATTTCGCCTGGGAATGGGCTCCTCTGTTCATTAACAGGAATGTAAAGAAGAAATCGGCAAGGAAAGAAGAAATGGTTTTTTTCACCTGAATTGAAAACAAAATTATATTTTATATAATTATAAAACAAAATGATATAATATATATTAAATATTTAATAGATATATATAAATAAATATAATCTATGTTGACCAAAAATTATGTTCTTATATATTTTTTAATTTTTTTTTTTTTCGGTACGCGGGCCTCTCACCGCTGTGGCCTCTCCCGTCGCGGAGCACAGGCTCCAGACGCGCAGGCTCAGCGGCCACAGCTCACGGGCCCAGCCGCTCCGCGGCACGTGGGATCCTCCCAAACCGGGGCACGAACCCGCGTCCCCTGCATCGGCAGGCGGACTCTCAACCACTGTGCCACCAGGGAAGCCCTATTTTTTAAATATTTCAAAAATATATTTATAAAAATATAATTTATGTTGACCAAAATGAACTTAAAATGGGATGTAAAGAAAAAGTGTCACCTGTGTATCTTGAAGACACACGCTCCCATGCATAGCTTTGGAGACCTTTGATAAAATGGCCCCATCTTGCACTTCCAGCCCCACCTACCAGGTTCCTCGGGCCACACCTGATCAACCACAGTGGCCCCACTACATGTCGGGCAGGTAACGAAATATGCAGTGGACCTTTATAACTCTGTGATTGGCCTTCTCTATTCTCTTTGAATAGAATACTCCTATCAACCTCCACCATCCAATAAAGTCCAACTGGGTCACAATTCCCTCCCTCGATATAATCAGAAATCATTGCATCACTGTCCACTAAAGCACAAGTGGCCAGTCTGACAAAATGGCCATCATTATGGTGCCTGTCACTGTACACATCTGTCCTTCAGTATGTATTGTGACCTTCAGAGGGTACAGAATGTGCTTCATTTTTAGGCTCCCAAGTTGGAGCACAGTAGGGTAAGTCCCCTACCTAGGAACCTTCAAGTTGCGAACTTTCAAAGAGGCGAACGTGCATCTGGTTCCATCAAGGAACCAGAACCTGTGCCAGGAACGTCAGGAGTGAGTGAAATTGCAGGTCGCCCTCCGTCTCCTACTGCTGACGATCCCTCAGCTCTACCATCTCCCACCTCCTCTCCCTCCGGCAGTCAGTAACTCTTCTCACCTGTTCATTCGATGCCAGCCCCTGTACTGGACTACTGTACTTTTCAAGATTATAAATGTTTTATTTTTTGTGTTTGTTTTTTACGTATTATTTGTGTGAAAAGTATTATAAACCTATTTCAGTATAGTACTACGTAGCCGATTGTGTTAACTGGATACAGGCTAACTTTGTTGGACTTACAAACAAATCGGATTTACGAACGCACTCTCGCAACAGTACTCGTTCGTATGTAGGGGACTTACTGTACTCAGAACACAGTTGGTGCTCAATTAATGCACATGGTTGAAGAAAGATGGGTGGGACAGGATGGATGTGGTATGCATCTTCTTTCACTAACAATCCATGTATCAATACAATTATTATAATGACATTTGTTTTATCTGAGCCTATCCTGCCAGATAAGAAGTTATGCCCACTTAGTAATTCAGACACTTCCTGAAGCTCTACAACTTTTCCAGCTTTTGTTTCTCTCCAGTTTCTTCTTCTGTTTGTCCATACTTAATCAAAATCTAAACTGAATTACCTTGGTTTCATGTCCCTAAGAGTCAAGATGAGATTCCACTCAAACAGCAATGACCTACACGACGAGGGCATACTGTATAGCACAGAGAACCATATTCAATATCCTACGATAAACCATAATGGAAAAGAAAAAGGTATGTATAACTGAATCACTTTTCTGCACAGCAGAAATTAACACAACATTGTAAATCAACTATACTTTTTTTTTAAATAGCCATGACCTAGGTTTTACTGGTCTGCTCTCTCCATGTGAGTTATTCAGCCTGTTTTGCTAGGAGTTCCAGAGGTTCATCTCACGGGAACTCAAAAACAAATCACTCTCACCAGGGGAGAAGGGTGGGGGTGGAATTGGGAGATTGGGATTGACCTATACACACTACTAAATAGATAACTAGTAAGAACCTACTGAATGGCACAGGGAACTCTACTCAATACTCTGTCGTGACCTATATGGGAATAGAATCTAAAAAAGAATGGATATATGTATAACTGATGCACTTTGCTGTGCAGCAGAAACTAACACAACATTGTAAGTCAACTATACTCCCATAAAAACAAAAATCAAACAACAACAACACATCACTCCCGCCAGCCCAATGCTGCAGGTCTGCCCTAAGTATGCTGGACACAGCAAGTGATACTTCTGCATCATGGCCACCCCTGATGTCTCCTACTGACTGCCAGGAGCCACCGAATGGGTCCAGAGCACACCTGGAACCTACCCCGTGCAGTGGACTGCAGTCCAAAGGAGGAGGAAGATGGAAGAAGGCACTTGCTATCTTTGTATAAAACATGGTCATAGGGGACTTCCCTGGTAGCACAGTGGTTAAAACTCCATGCTCCCAACGCAGGGGGCCTGGGTTCAATCCCTGGTCAGGGAACTGGATCCCACATGCACGCCGCAACTAAGAGTTGTCCTGCCACAACTAAAGAGCCAACTAAGGAGCACATGTGCCACAACTAAGGAGGCTGCCTGCCACAACTCAGGCCTGGTGCAACCAAATAAATAAATAAATAAAATATTTTTAAAAAATTATTTAAAAAAACAAAAAAAACATGGTCATAGGATCTCAACCCTGCTTTGCTTGTGCCCCAATGCATTTCCTATTTTAGTGAAGGGCTCCTTTTACATTTCACAGTCAGTGAGCACGAGGCAACATGCCCAGTAAACTTAAACATCCCTTTATTTAAACGTCACAGCCATTTTCATCTTCCCTTGGGCCAGACAATGTCATCCAGATACTGCCTCCTTCTAAGTTGGACACTCCTGTCCTGGAACTGGGCTGGAGACAACTCCTGGATCTCAATCACCCTGTCCTACAATCAACATTAATAGGGTGAGTGCTTTTTCCAGACACCTTCTCTACTTAGGGCGTGTTGGTTAGCCTAGAGCCTTTTAGCCCAACCCAACAGATTACTCTTGGACCCATCTGCCCTGGTTGACCAGATGTCCCCAGAAATGCTTGCTTCCAGGCAGTGATCAGATGGTATTTCACAGGGATATCTTCAAGTCTCATGCATACTTGCTTCACCAAATCACGGATTCATCACACAGACACTGATACTCCTCAACCTCCCAGGTTCACAGTCCCACCCCATTGGTTTAATTCCTCAGGCAGCACTTTTTAGAGCCCTAGAGTTCAGTGAAATGCCTCAAGGCCATGTCGTAAGTAAGCTATGAGGGTAAGACAAAGCTGTAGCTTCTTCAAATCCCTCCCTTCCCAATCCAGGATTTCGCAACCATGGCGCTTTCCAGCCCCTTGAAATTGAGGGCTGGATAATTCTTTAGTGTGGTGTGCTGTCCTGGGCACTGTAGGACGTTTAGCAGCACCCCTGCCCTCTACCCACTGAATGACAATACAACCACCTCCCTCCAAACTGTAAAACCAAACATGTCTTCAGGCGTTGCCAAATAGCGCCCCTAGAAAAACTGTGAATCAGCACCTCTCCTGAACATTCACAAAGAACAATCATCTGATAAAGGCTCCGAAAAGTCCTGTGATATGAAAATAAGTCAGATCGACTGCATTTTCCAATGTATCAAAGCTAACCTTGAACGGAAGAAAATTAGAGAACCGCTCTTCTAGAAAATCTTCTTCTTAACCCTATTTTAAGTACATGAGGCAAGCACCTGGCCCAATTTAGGCACTTGTGAAAATATACTCCATAATCAAATGTCTATTTAAACACCTTCAATTATTTACTTATGAATATGAATGGCCACCTAATAGACACATTTGCAATGGAGATTATCACTCTAAGATTACTTCAATTACCCTATGACTTAGTATTTGCCAGTATATTTATCTGGAAATATTTTTTTCCTGGTAATTTATAGTGCCCCAACAGGAGCGCATTGTTGTGCTCTTGTTGTGTTGGCAATGTATTATTTAATTATTTATCAAATTCATTTAGGACTTGATAATTTTTATAGGTGAAATATTGAAAAGATCATGAGCTTTAAAGCTAGTTTTGTATCCAACCCATAATATGTCCCTTGCAAACACAGGTGTGTTGGAAAAATTAGACAAGCCTTCTGAAGTAAGAATGGTACTGTTTAACCCAGATAATTATTGTAATATTCTGGTCACCAATTCCAATGGGTGTGGGGTTTTCCCACTCTACCAAGCAATTCTCGGACACAAGCTGGGCGTCCTACCCTGCAACTCCATTCTGATAGCATCTAGCTGGAGATAGGGTCAGATCCACAGGTTAAGGGCTCAGTCTTCCTAGACTGTCCCCTTGCCAGCCCCCGAAACTTTAGAAGCCAAATTACAAGTCCAGGGTGTCATTCTGACCTAGCAGCTATATATCAGAGGTTCCAACAACCCATTCCCTGGGTTTGATTACTTTGCTAGAGCCCCTCACAGAACTCAGAGGTACCTTTACTTACTAGAATCAGCAGCTCATTACGAAAGATAAAACTCAGGAACAGCCAGCTGGGAGAGGTGCAGAGGGCAAGGTGTGGGGAGAGGGCTCGGAGCTCCCATGCCCTTTCCAGGCTGCCTTTCTTCCCAAATCTCCGCGTGTTCGCCAATCCGGAAATTCACCGAACCCCTTCCTTTTTTGGGTTTTTCTGGAGACTTCATTACGTACACATGATTGATGAAATCACTGACCACTGGGGACTAATTCATTCTCTGCGCCCTCGCCCCTCCCCGGAGGTCAGGGGGTGGGACTGAAAGTTTGGATCCTCTGTTATTCGTCGTTGGTTACCCTGGCAACCAGCCCCATCCTTAGGTGCATTTCAAAAGTCACCCCAGGAGCATGAAAACACCTTGATAGCTCCCATCACTTAGGAAATTCCAAGGGTTTTAGGAGCTCTGTGCCAGAAATCGCAGCAAAGACCAGATCTATATTTCATATTATAAATCACAATATCAAAACATGCTTGTGGGGATAATACATACATTGTTCTTTAACGATGAAGATGCTGATTAAGTTTTGATTTATGGCCAAGCCTCCCTCCCACCACCTACTGATTGGGGAGACTGAATTGTCCTCTGAGATTTTTTACAAGTTTGTAGGTTTTAAAAACATATATTTTTTTTTATTATAGAAGGTATTCTTGCAAGTTTATCATTAAAATGCAGAAAATGTACACATGTGCCAAGAATAAAATAAAATTAATCTGTCACCTTACTACCCAGACGTAAACCGCTATTTAGAGTTGGATGTGTTTCTTTTCGGTCTTTTTTCACTATGAAATTTGGAGACTTCTAAAGAAAAGATTAGACAGTAGAACCTGTTGTCTTTCTAGAAATCAATTCTGACCTTTTATACTTTCCCAAGATATTGAAAAAAGCAGTTGAGGAAGGGAGTGGGTGCTGCCGGTCTTGGAACTCCCCCATACTGTAAGGCAGGGGTCAGCAAACTTTATCTATAAAGGGCCAGATAATCAAAAATTTAGTCTTACTTGGTCATATAAGGTGCTGGTCCCAACTACACACCTCTGCTCTGGTGCACGGAAGCAAGCCCAGACGATACATCAAGAACACAGGCACTGCTGTGTTCCAATAAAACTTTATTTACAGAAGCAGGCAGTGGACAGGATTTGGCCCATGAGCTGTCATTTTCCACTTCCTGCCCTGCGGTGCCAAATGCTGATAAGAAATGAACAAGCAATAAAACTGCAGAAATGAAATAGCACTTCTATCTAATTGCTAGAACAGTTTCTGTTCTGCAATAATAATAATAATGAATAATAAAAGAGCATCAAGCTAAAATTCCTTCCAAGGGTGTGACAATAATCAACGGTTAAAACTTTTTATCAGGGAAAATATTGTGCTTCTGAATTCTTTTCAAACAGAAACGCTGTCACTACTTCTGGACCATGCTTCATAGAATATTGTTTTCTTCTGGGACAACCTGTTCACTGGAGTATTGATTACATTATAATCCCTCCGAGTCAGCTTTTTCTGGCTGCTTTCCAAGTTATAATCATTTCTGCCACAACATAAATCTCTGCAATAATTCCCGCCAAATGAATTCCCCTCTGTGTTTTCTGATCAACCCATTTCCCTCCTACAAACTCCAGATTCAATCAGCCACACGTAGCTGATGGAACCTATTTTTAAAAGGACATTCTGTGATGTGGCAATTTTTTTCAAGGATGATTGCTGAGAAAACCATCAACAAGGAATTAGTTTCCTTGCCATAGATATTTGAGGTGAAAATGGATTTCGGGTGCATTCCTTTGCTTCTTTATTTTCTTTTGTTCTTTCTTTCTTCCTTCCTTCCTTCCTTTTCTTTCTCTCCCTCCCTCCCTTCATGTTTGAAGTCTTCAAATAGCCACCGACTGCATCTTTGCAGAGCCTATAGGAAAATGCATTTTCAGTTTGACAAACACTGAGTGACATTCTAGCCAATGTTCTTCCTGTTCTGCCATGTTCCCAGGAGATCTCTTTGGCCAGTGCTGTGTGCCCACCTCTCAGACCTTTTGGCTGTTTTCCTCTTTCATCAGGGGACCTCTTGTCTTTGGGCTACTGGAACCCAGAGATGTGCTAGGAGACTGAATGTCCTTCCCACTTGGCATCTCCACCCCATCATCCCTGCACAAGCCCCAAATTGTAGCTGATGATCGAAGGCGGGTAAATATAAATGCCCAGCTCCCTGGCCTGCAGGCAAACAAAAAAGTCCTCTAAGATACCGTTGATGTCCCAGCACTCTGCAGAGATGGGGCTGAGGCTGGGACTTTACAGAAAGCACCCTCCTTTGTCTCTCTCTTTCTTCCTGTCCTGCTTCATTCCCTTGCTGGCTTCCCCTACCTGGGATCCTATGATTCCCCATCTAGGATTTGCCTGTGGGGAAGGTGAGCTAAGTCCCTGTGCTGTAGTAGGCACTGGGCCAGGTCTCAGGAGCTTTTCTTCACCTCCAAATACCACGGGCCCATGCTGACCTAGCTGGACCCTGTAACCTTACACAAACATCTCGATGCAATGCACCACACATCTGCAAGGAAGAGAACCAAAGGCTAGGTATGGAACAATGACAACTGTAATCATTTGCACTTTCTCGGATTTTCCAGACTGGCTACAGGCCACCTCATGCGTAGGGGAATGTGGGTTTCTTACAAGGCATTATAAGACTTATGTGGCACTGATCTTTTTTTTTTTTTTTTTAACATCTTTACTGGAGTATAATTGCTTTACAATGGTGTGTTAGTTGCTGCTGTATAACAAAGTGAATCAGCTCTACGTATACATATATCCCCATATGCCCTCCCTCTTGCGTCTCCCTCCCACCCTCCCTATCCCACCCCTCTCGGTGGACACAAAGCACCGAGCTGATCTCCCTGTGCTATGTGGCTGTTTCCCACTAGCTGTCTATTTTACGTTTGGTAGTGTATATATGTCCATGCCACTCTCTCACTTCGTCCCAGCTTACCCTTGCCCCACCCCGAGTCCTCAAGTCCACTATCTACGTCTGCGTCTTTATTCCTGTCCTGCCCCTAGGTTCTTCAGAACCATTTTTTTTTTTTAGATTCCATATATATGTGTTAGCATACGGTACTTGTTTTTCTCTTTCTGACTTACTTTACTCTGTATGACAGATTCTAGGTCCATCCACCTCACTACAAATAACTCAATTTAGTTTCTTTTTATGGCTGATATTCCATTGTATATATGTACCACATCTTCTTTATCCATTCATCTGCCGATGGACACTTAGGTTGCTTCCATGTCCTGGCTATTGTGAATAGAGCTGCAGTGAACATTGTAGTAAATAACTCTATTTGAATTACGGTTTTCTCAGGGTATATGCCCAGTAGTGGGATTGCTGGATGGTATGGTAGTTCTATTTTATGTTTTTTAAGGAACCTCCATACTGTTCTCCATAGTGACTGTATCAATTTACATTCCCACCAACAGGGCAAGAGGATTCCCTTTTCTCCACACCCTCTCCAGCATTTATTGTTTGTAGATTTTTTGATGATGGCCATTCTGACTGGTGTGAGGTGATACCTCATTGTAGTTTTGATTTGCATTTCTCCAATAATTAGTGATGTTGAGCAGCTTTTCATGTGCTTCTTGGCCATCCATATGTCGTCTTTGGAGAAATGTCTATTTAGGTCTTCTGCCCATTTTTGGATTGGGTTGTTTGTTTTTCTGATATTGAGCTGCATAAGCTGCTTGTAAGTTTGGGAGATTAATCCTTTGCCAGCTGCTCCATTTGCAAATAGTTTCTCCCATTCTGAGGGTTGTCTTTTGGTCTTGTTCATGGTTTCCTTTGCTGTGCAAAAGCTTTTAAGTTTCATTAGGTCCCATTTGTTTATTCTTGTTTTTATTTCCATTTCTCTAGGAGGTGGGTCAAAAAGGATCTTGCTGTGATTTATGCCAGAGAGTGTTCTGCCTATGTTTTCCTCTAAGAGTTTTACAGTGTCTGGCCTTACATCTAGGTCTTAAATCCATTTTGAGTGTACTTTTGTGTATGGTGGCACTGATCATTCTTAATCACAAAGATCTTTCCAGCTGCTTCTCACCAGTGATTGAGATGACCAAAAGGGTAGCACCTCCATTGATTAATATGATTACCCCTGCTCTTGGATCAATACTGTCTGAACTGGCTCAAAAATACAATTTTTATCTTATTTACCCAGCATCGATCAGACCCTGGTAAATTGATTTAGAATGATGATACAGAATAATATATGAAACAGAATGTCAGAGTACGCAACAGCCAAAAGAAAGAAACCGAGTTTAGTTACAGGGGCCTGTGTTCAGCTCAGCCCACCTTTGCAAGTTATGATGGGCCTGGGAAGTGAGATATATTATCAGATGGTGCCCTTCTGTTGGAATGAGAGGAAAGTGATTTAACAAAGGTTCCAGCTAGGCTTCAGCATAAATGTCTTAGACCCTTAAACGGGAGGGATTTGCATGTGGAATTAGCTGGAAACATCCCACCCACCAAGCTCCCTGCTGTGCAGTGCTAAGTGCTTGCATAACAGCAGGTTGCTGATATCAAAATTCTTCCCTCATAGGCCACTTGGCCCCACCTCTCTGTTTGCTCCTGTGCAGGTTGTTAATGATACTTGATAGTGATTATCTTTACTTTTATGAGCGATGAAGCCTGAGCATGTTATGCACATTTTATTTTCCATTCCTGTACTCTGATAATGCTTCTTGCATCTTAATTATCTGACTGGAGGACTCTTAAAGACTTCAGAAGCCAGATGGTTTTGAAGGAGTGTTCTTTTGAAAGAAAATGTAATCCTTTGTACCCGAATGTGAAAAACAACACTTTAAACCTTCTAGAAGCACATATATTAAAATGTTACAGCTTTGTGTAGTGAAAGTTTTCTTCACCAGGACAAAAAATGCAAATCAAGAAGAAAAAGATTCCTACGTTGACAACCTCAAAACTACAATAAAACTGTTTAGTCATAACTTTAACAACCAACAATAATCAAAACAGACAAATATACACCACAGTCGACATTGGATTTCTGTGTATAAAACTGATCAAAGTTTTGTAACAGTAATATATAATTAGGACAAATACTATACAAATATATAATATGGGGCACATATTGCATAAATATGTATTATATAAAATATTTTGTTTCAATAATATGTATATACCTGTGTGTATGTGTCTGCAACTTTTGACAAAAACAAAAACCGAAGAAGAAAAATGGGCAAAGAATATGAACGGTAAATTCCCAGAAAAGGATAGTTAAATGGTTAATAAACATATGAAAAGATATTTGACTGCACCAGTAGTCAGAGAAATGTAAATGAAAACAACAATAAAATAGGGCTTCCCTGGTGGCTCAGTGGTTAAGAATCCGCCTGCCAGTGCAGGGGACACGGGTTCGAGCCCTGGTCTGGGAAGATCCCACATGCCACGGAGCAACTAAGCCTGGGCGCCAGAACTACTGAGCCTGCGCTCTAGAGCCCGCGAGCCACAACTACTGAGCCCTTGTGCTGCAACTACTGAAGCCCGCGTGCCTAGAGCCTGTGCTGTGCAACAAGAGAAGCCACTGCAATAAGCCCGCGCACTGCAATGAGGAGTAGCCCCCATTCACCACCACTAGAGAAAGCCCGCGCTCAGCAATGAATACCCAACGCAGCCATAAACAAATAAATTAAAACAACAACAACAATAAAGTATTATTTCATAACCGTAAGATTGGCAAATATTAAAAAGTGTGTCAATCTCAACTGTCAGGAGTTTGTGCAAACTCTACATCGGAGAGCAGTACAGGGACATAACTGCCCTCAGAGCTATCCTGGCAATTTCATTCCCAATTATACAGGTTAAAGAAGAACTCATATCTGTATTCAAAATGACATGTTCAGGAAGGTTCCTTGAGGGCTTCCCTGGTGGCGCAGTGGTTGAGAGTCCACCTGCCGATGCAGGGGACGCGGGTTCGTGCCCCGGTCTGGGAAGATCCCACATGCCACGGAGCGGCTGGGCCCGTGAGCCATGGCCGCTGAGCCTGCGAGTCCGGAGCCTGTGCTCCGCAACGGGAGAGGCCACAACAGTGAGAGGCCCGCGTATGGAAAAAAAAAAAAAAAAAAAAAAGGAAGGTTCCTTGAGACATTTCCTATAACAGCAGAAACCTGGAAACAACTCAAGTTTCCATCCGTAGAAAAACAAAATCATATGTTGTTTATTCATGCAATGGAAGATTTGTGTAGGAGATCAAAAGAGTCGACTACAGATAGATTAACGTACAGAAGTCTCTAACAAAATTGGGGCGGGGATGGTAAGTACCAGAAGTATATGCACAGTATAATAGCATTGATGTAAAGTTTTGAATCATGTAAAACAAGTCTATGTATTTTTCTGGATACCTAATTCACAGCACCATTTGAAAGACAAATAGGCAAAAAATAAATACCAAAGTGAGGATCCATATTTTTCGGGGGCAGGGGGGAAGGCAGGATGGGAATGAATGGGGATATAGTACAAAAAACATGGCAACTGTGTCTGTAACTTTCTGTTATTTAAGATGTTAGATACTCATAGGTATATGGATGGATGGATGGATGGATGGATGGATGATAGATGGAGAGATGGATGGATGGATGGATAGATAGAAAGATAGAGATAGACAGAGAGATACATATATAGATAGGTTAACAGATAAATAATTGATATTAGTTTACTTATAATTCTCTGAGAAGAGCTATTCACAATTTGTCAGACAGTCACTATGTATAACTAACTGTATGGCAGACAATATTCAGTGAAAATAATGAGAGATTTTCAAAAGAGAGGAAGCAATTAACTTTATGCCCTGTAAGAAAATAGATGCAAATTATTTTCAGGAATCTTAATACAAAGGTCAATTAACTCTCAGAGAAATCAAATCCTATAAGCCTTAACTTCTAGCAATCTCATCAACAGTCACAGAATTATTCATCTAGTAGTAAATATTCCAGAGTTACAGCATTTTGAAATTTTTGAACGCATACTTACCTAATTTTAAACATTTTCAAAAAGTTACTTCAAACAAAACATCAAGGAGCTGCAGGTTATAAAATTTATTGATAATCACAGTTGATTCTATTAAACAAAACTGTGTTTCCATCCTGAGCTATTGGCCTATGGCCCTCTATGTGAACATAATTTGAGTGTCATGTTTTATTTAGGTAACTGACATTTTGACCAGCATACACAATGCTTTTTTTTTTTTTTGGGGGGTACGCGGGCCTCCACTGCTGTGGCCTCTCCCGTTGCGGAGCACAGGCTCCGGACGCGCAGGCTCAGCGGCCATGGCTCACGGGCCCAGCCACTCCGCGGCATGTGGGATCTTCCCGGTCTGGGGCACGAACCTGTGTCCCCTGCATCGGCAGGCGGACTCCCAACCACTGCGCCACCAGGGAAGCCCCACAATGCTTTTTGTCACTCATGAAAGTTTGTATAATTTACGTTTAACTCTGAGGCTTACTGAATCTTAAAGATGTAACTCATGCATAATAAATAAAACAAAGTGAAAAGAAAGAAAGCCACTGCAAGTTATGGTTTGGTTGACGATCTTACACTGAAGGAAAAAGAAACAAAGAACTGCCATTCTAAATAAGACACAAATGAGAGTTTCATGTTTGGCACCAGTATGGATAACTATTTGGTGGATACACTTTATAATATGAGCATTAGAATAGTAGGAATGAAATACACATATACCCAGTCCTCTGTGTGTGCACACACACAAACATATAACTTTGTGGTGTAATAGACACATGTATTGCTTTGTGGATGAAAAGTACACTTTGTTATACTTATAGGGTACCCACTAGAAGATTCTTAAGAAAAATCACATGACATCAGACTCTGTCTTTGAGTGTCAAAGGGGACCAGTCAATAGCACCCCACTTCCCCACCCAAGTTCTGAAGTCATTAAGAAAATTAATGAGGTATATGGAGACCAAAATGTCACCTTTATTGACATTGCTATGGCAGATCACCTGGGTTTTGTCTGGGTGCAATTTAGCACTGACCCCTTAGGAAAGACTCAGCCACTTGGTTCCAGCCAACATTGGTCTGAGCTCGGTTTCCCTCCACGACTGCCCCCTTGAGACCCATGATACTTAACAACAGAGAAGAACATCTCCTTCCCCTTGGCTGCTGGCTTCCAGGAGAAAGGGAAAAAGATGGAGCTGGGGCTTCCCTGGTGGCGCAGTGGTTGAGAGTCCGCCTGCCGATGCAGGGGACGCCAGTTCGTGCCCCGGTCCGGGAGGGTCCCATATGCCGTGGAGCGGCTGGGCCCATGAGCCATGGCCGCTGGGCCTGCGCGTCTGGAGCCTGTGCTCCACAACGGGAGAGGCCACAACAGTGAGAGGCCCGCGTACAGCAAAAAAAAAAAAAAAAAAAAAAAAGATGGAGCTGGACAAGGCATGTCCCTTAAGACCCAGGCAAGTCACTCAGCGGGGGTGGGAGGGGGGCAGGCAGTAAGTGAGAGGCACGAGAAGTTGCAGGTTGTCCACCAACCATTGGAAGGACACACCAGGCATAGAGAAGTGTCCCTTCTCTCCACTTAGGAAGAAAAGCAGTACTTATGTGAAGACCTGAAATCCTGGGCTCTTCAACATCACATCTACCCATTACACAAATATTTGTGTACATTAACTGCAGAGAGTGTGCACTTCTGCATTCTCACCCATCAGAGGATGTGGGTCCGATTGGCACAGGGCGTACAAAGGATGCATTTGTACCCACGGTGTACTCATACAGCAAGAGCAGTTTACGGCCAATGAAACAGAGAGCGTGGTAGGTAATCAAGATTTAGGTGGAAGCTTTCACCACGGAACAGAGCAGAAGGCACCGGCTGGGGGCCTTAGGCTACTTAATATGGTACCCAAACCACAACGTACTTAGAGGTACCCAGTGTATGGACCTCAGGGTCTGATGATGGAGGGAAAGCAGAGAGGGAGGAAGGAGGGAGGAGAAAGAAAGAAAGAAGGGAGGAAGGAAACAGAATAACCTAAAGGCTTCTACGCCCACACTGCCAGTGACGCCATCACAGGCAAAACCAACTTCTCCACCGTTTTTCAGGTTTTACAAACCGCGGTGAACGTTTCACAGAGAAGCCAAAAGAAATACAGGGGAAAAAGACATATTCTAAGCCAGAAATATTTGAAAAGTTAGTGAATGGGAAATAAAAATATGAAAATATGATTTATAACACTGATATGACTCATTGAAGAGGTAATGTTCTGAGCTACCGGATTAATCAGCACTATTATTGGAACACAGAGAGAGAATCAGTGGGCTATAAAAATATCTTTGTCCCCCACCCCCAAAAACAGGAAGTCCCTCGTGGTCCAGTAGTTACTCCACACTGCTTTCGCCACCGAGGGCCTGGGTTCAATCCCGGGTTGGGGGAACTAAGATTCCACACGACGTGCGACATGGACAAAAAAAAAAAAAAACTTTGTCCATAAAGATAATGCTGCTAAATTTTTATAAAACATGAAACAACAATGTGTGTGTATCTCTATGTATTTGCAGTGTAATTTTAAAGTCAGAAGGCTCTATGCATTCTAATTTGGATGTACAGCCCTTTTCACAAAAAGAGCTTTGTAAAACCTTTTCTGATTACCGTTACTCACACAGGTGAGAAAAAAAAAATTTTTTTATATAAATCCAAGCAAACGTCTTCTGAGAAGAAAATTCTGGCAATAATTTTTCTTCAGTTTTATAAATATCCTTTTTTAGCTTGGGGTATGGTCAGTTTGTTTCATTAAAGCTCCACTATTTAAGAAAGAAGAAATTATAGGGAGAAATCCAGTAACTACATGGTGCAGTGTTACCTAATTTTTTGTGAAAGTTAGGAACATTAATTAAAAAAACATTTTTACAGGTACAGAGCCTCCATTCCCACGGCCAACTGGATGCTGCAACAACCCCTCCCAGTATAGAAACGATAAAATGGCAGATGAAATGTAAACTTTTTTTTTTTTTTTTAAAGCAAATCTGAGCTGGTGACTAAGAATTAGGTATTATGAAAGACCACAAGTCACTGAGGTGAGTTAGCATGGGGAGGGCCGCTTGCCCTGAAAAATGTCTTCCAATCCCTGGCTGCCACAAGCCAGTCAAATATTTAAGGGGTCTCTGTGCTGAGGGCAGAAGTCCAAGGATTTGGTCTGAAAAATGAAAGTGCTGTTTGGAATCCTTGCATAAAGCCAAGATTCCCTAACAATCACAGCCTCAGCCTCGGGGTTAAGTTTGTTATCAGAATTTACACTGCCCGGTGTGGCCAAGTCACAATTTCTTTATAATGGCCCCAGGAATATGTGCATTTGACTGAGAGCCAAAGGCAGGCAGGGAAGTGGGAAAGCTTGACAGTGAATGTGAGCTCTGATGGGAGACTGTTGGCATGAAGAATCTAAGGGCAGGCTGAGTAGAAGCAGGACATCTTAGGCGATAGCCTGGGGGGACATATGTGACTTTCTCTGGTTGGTTCTAAGTTGGAAGAAGGTTGACATTTAGGGAAATTGGCAGCCATTGACCAGGTAATGACAATTGTGGGTCAATTTCTGCAGAGGTTGCAATTTGTCTTTGGGGTTGGCTCAAGTTCTATTTTCATATGTGAGCTGGGCATTGTCCATTTGATAGTCAATCTCTCAGTATAAAGTTCCAGGAATGAAGAGGGTAGGGTCATAGCTCAAGAACAGACAAATAGAACAGACTGATGAGTCCAGAAAGAGACCCACACTTGATTTAGGGCAAAGGTGTCACTGCAGTTCAGGTGGGAGAAAGGCAGTCTTTTCAATAAATGGAGCTGAACAGTTGAAGATTCCCATGGTGGGCTGGGGGGACCTTTGATTCATATCAGACTTTAATAGCTAAATATGTAGGTTGAAAGACACTAAAAACAGAGTGTACAATTACCAACTGAATATAGAGAAAAAAAAGTGCAGGGGATCAGAAAATAGTACCCACAAAATATGCCATTTTGGCCTGAGGATCATTTTGAGCTACAGGCAACTTGGAACCAACAGATGTAGAGAGTTATCTGCCCTCCCCTTATCGGCCTGGAAGCAGGCATACATTTCCCTCTGAGAAAATTCACCAGTTCCTCCCCCCAGGAAGAGAGGACCATCTCTCCTCACTCAAGGGGGGTTGGATCACAAGGTGAGCTTGCATAAGCAGACCTTTTACTAAAACAGCCTGTATCCTGCATTCCTTGCCCACCCATTTCCAAGTCCCCACAATTTATCATCCCTTCAAGCCCAAACCATCTTTCCTTTGTTAAAGGGTATATAAGCCCCCAAGTTTAACTATTTCTTTGCATTTCACTACTTTTCTGTGCACACAAATGTGAATAAAAATTGTGTGCCTTTTCTTCTGTTCCTCTTTCTTTTGTTAGTTTAATTCACACACTCCCAGGTAACGAAACTAAGAGGGGAGCAGAAAAGTTTTTCTTTCCCGAAAATGAACTCGGGAAAGGAAATTAAATCTAGGGCCCTGCCTGACAGTAGTTTCAGGTTTGCATTTTCTTTTCTGGGCATCAGTAAATGCAAAATTCATGGTTAGGGGGCTTCCCTGGTGGCACAGTGGTTGAGAGTCCGCCTGCCGATGCAGGGGACACGGGTTCGTGCCCCGGTCCGGGAGGATCCCGCATGCCGCGGAGCGGCTGGGCCCGTGAGCCATGGCCGCTGAGCCTGCGCGTCCAGAGCCTGTGCTCCGCAGCGGGAGAGGCCACAACAGTGAGAGGCCTGCGTACTGCAAAAAAAAAAAAAAAAAAAAAATTCATGGTTAAAAAAAAAAAGGTCTAAGACATCCATGTTAATGAACTAAATCTAATTATTAGGAGTGCAAAATAACAAAAGCACTTGCTAATGGGATACAATGGTCTGGGTTTTTAAAGACAAGGCAATAAAAGAGGGTTACATCTGTGAATGGAGCTTGCAGGACTGTCAGATGTTCTTTCAAATAATAGCCTCAAACTGAGTTTACTCTTACTCAAATTTACATAAGCATTGGATGCTAGAGAGAGGATAAGGTCTTAATAGCTTAGAGTCAGTAGTTAAAAGGTTCAAAGTATTTGAATAAAATGATGTGCATTAATTAGATGCCCATATACCCCCCTCCCTCCTGGCTTTTCCAAAGTTCACTTTATATCACCTTGCTTTTAACGGAAGACCTCTGTCCGTACTTGTTTTCGACAACCGAAAGAAATCCGCACAAGATTTTCGATTTTATCAGAAAAGGCAGGAAGTGATCATCCTTTGCTTGTTTGGCGATAGCCATTCCAGCGGCAGTGCACAACCCTGGCAGACAGAGCAGCCCTGCCAAGCTGCCCTCCCCACACTCAGCGTCCCGGCATCTAGCCACCAGAGCTGTGAACTGCGCCTGTGAGCATCTCTGCTGTATCTCGACTTATTTTGTGCCTCTGTTAGCAAGAAGTGCCCTAAGGTAATTGCTTCTTCACTTTACACCACTTCAGCTTATGAATGCTGTCATAGGAGTGTGCCACTTTTTTAGATCAGGGGCCTGCAATTACCGTGGCCTGTTCCCCACCAAGGTTGCCAAAAAGCCTCCTACGGGAAGGACACCTGTGGCTGAACACAAATGCATCTGCAGAGCCTCTCAGAAGAAACGGTCCACCGTCCGTTACATTGGATGCATGGGCCAAGATCATGGGCAGGACCCCAAATGGGTACATTGTTCCAGGTGGTGATGCATTAAAAAAAAAAAGTCTCAGGATTGGCAGGGTTCTGAAGGTGAGAAAGAAAGAGAAGGTGATTGATTGTTTATCCAGGGCCAGACAGTCAGTTTTCCAGGTACTGTTACCAAGGCTGTGGCCCCAAAAGCACACCCCTGCCCCCTCCTTCTGGGTAAACTTGGAGAAAACAGAAATCAACCATATCCTCTAGCTGTGTTTACATCGCAGGAAAAAGAGAGTCCAACCACATGAAAACCTGTGCAAGCTGGGTCGGCTCCAATAGTGGGACGAAAGTTGCCCTGCAGCTCATTGGCATCTTGTTACAATAGTAAGATCTCTGCCCGACTGTGTCATGATGGTTCGACCTGCTTCTGACCCAGATGCCAAAGGACCCAGATGCCAAAGGACCCAACAAGGGCAGAAAAGAGGTGGCACCCCAGTTCCTGGAGGGACCCTGCCTTTTCTCAGAAAACCAATACATATGCCTCTTCCTCGCTAAGTTTGGTTTTAAAATCTTGCCTTATTCACCTTCTTGCAAGAAAAGCTGACCTGTGAACCAAGTTCCCACTCCTCCATTCTCTGGCTATTGAATAAAGCGTGTCCTGTTTCAGTCTCAGCACGGTTTCGTCATTGGCTGTGCGAATACGAAAGGGAAAAGAACCTTCCCTGCCAAGGCAGGAGGTCTCGGCCGGGCTAGCGTCCAAATGGGGGTCCATACGACCAATTCAGTGACAGCGCCCTCTGGCTTTTGCGACTGAAACAGTTGGATCTTCTAAAGACCTAAATCCACACATGCAGAAATACATGCAGACACACATTCGCGCATGCTTAGCCCAGTCTCTGAGCGAATATCATTTCTGTCCCTCAAGACCACGACCAGGGCAAAGAACCTTGCTTGCTTCTTACAGCCCCGTGGTGAACGCTTAGAACAGATTTGTTGTCAGATGCAGGAAAGTTGAGGGATGAACAGCCCATGCCTGACAGAAATGAAATGGGTATTTCAAATGAAACGCTTAGGGGCAAATTGAGGCTGCTTAGTCCTTGGACAAATTTTCCTCTAGTGAAGAAGTCAGCTACCATCGCTGCTGTCTGGCGTTCATGTATTTCAAAGAGAGAAGAAAGAACTTACCATTAAAGTAAAATAAAGCAAATATTCTAAGAAAAGGGAAGGAGGACATCTCATTCCTTACGTTTATTTGTTTATTGTTAATCACTATTATTATTTTTTGGCCACGTGGCACGCGGGATCTTAATTCCCTGACCAGGGATTGAACCCGTTTACCCTGCAGTGGGAGTGCGGAGTCTTAACCACTGGACCGCCAGGGACGTCCATCTCATCCCATATTTTTAAAAGGGAGAATTACGTCTTTTACTTTTCATTGGTATTTGCCCTTATCGTGCCTGGCGGGTCCACCTGGGTGCTTGATACCTCCTCTCGTGGCGTTCTTCTGTGATTGTTCAAAATGCCCTCACGTTTTCCAAAATCAAGTCAGTTGTGCTAAGTGCTGAGACTGCCTTTAAAAACCTAACAGGAGAAGGGAGAAAAAGTATTTTAATTCCATCCACCTAATGTGATGTCATTCTAAAAGAAACCAGCCCACTCTCTGGCTCTGTAAGTGGTCACTCCTGGTGAGATGGAAGGGGCCTTGGCGGGTGTAAAGTAGGTGAGCGGTGTTTGTGTGTCTGCCCCTTTTCCAGGCTTTCAAGAGGATCCAAAAGAGACACATCAGGGACTTCCCTGGAGGTCCAGTGGTTAAGACTCCGCTCCCAGTGAAGGGGGTGCGAGTTCAATCCCTAGTCAGGGAAATAAGATCCCACATGCCAAGTGGCATGGCCAAAAAAAAAAAAAAAAAAAAAGATATTCATGGAACCATGACAACTTGAACTTTGATGAGGATGGGGTGAGTGGATTCTTCCTCGTGTTAAGCCTGGAAAACTACTAAGACACTTGGGAACAGAAAAATGTTGTCCAGGCAAACCTGGAGAATACCGATGGCTTTGAAAGCCATTACCACATCCAAAAATGATACCCTTTCCAGAAAAAAAACATAATTCGAAAAGATACATACACCCCTATGTTCATAGAAGTACTGTTTACAATAGCCAAGACATGGAAGCAACCTAAGTGTCCATTAACAGATGAATGGGTAAAGAAGATGTGGTCCATATATACAACGGAATACCACTCAACCATAAAAAAGAATTAAATAATGCCATTTGCAGCAACACGGATGGACCTAGAGATTGTCATATTGAGTGAAGTAAGTTAGACAGTGAAAGACAAATATCATATGATATCACTTATATGTGGAATCTAAAAAAAGTGAACAAGTGAACTTATTCACAAAACAGAGAGTCACAGATGTTACCAAGGAGGGGGAGGGATAAATTGGAAGATTGGGATTCACACATACACACTACTATATATAAAATAGATAACTAATAAGGACCTACTGTAGAGCACAGGGAACTCTACTTATTACACTATAATGACCTACATGGGGAAAGAATCTAAAAAAGAGTGGATATATGTATATGTATAAGTGATTCACTTTACTGTACACCTGAAACTAACACAACATTGTAAATCAACTATACCCCAATACAAATTTAAAAAAAGAAAACAAAACAAAACAAATGCTATAGGAATCCAAACTACAACCAAGGTCAAGACCAACTGCTGAAATCTATGACAGTGCTTTGCAAACTTGCCTGAACAAATGAAAACCGCGAGCATCTTGCTGAAATTCCAGACTCCTAACCAAATTCATGGAGTCCTAAAAAGTTAGAATTCTGTACACGTCACAAGCACCCTCGGTTTATTCTTAGGATCAAGAGCATTGAAGAAGCAATGCTTTAAGATGAATTGAGAGGGAAGAGAAAAAGAGAAAAGGGATCAGCCACGAAGCTGACAGTGATAGAAGACGCTTTAAGAATCACACTGTTCTCTAAATTGCCAACCTTCCTGCATTAATTATCTATATCTGTGCAGCAAACTACCATAAGCTTAGTGGCTTACCGCAGCACACATTTATTATGTCACGGTTCCTGTGGATCAGGAATCCGGGCACAGCTCGGCTGGGTCTTATGTCCAATGTTGCAATCAAGGCTGTGCTCTCATCTGAGGGTCAAGTGGGGAAGGACCGACTTCTAAGCTCACGTGGTTGCTGGAACTCAAGGAGTTCAGTTCCTTGTGAAGCGGAGGACTGAGGGCCTCGGTTTCTTGCTGGCCGTTGGCTGAAGACAGCTCTCAGTTCCTTGCCATGTGGGGCTCCTGAGACATGGCAGCGTACTCATTCAGAGCCAGCAAAGGAGAGAGGCTCTGAGCAATGGGGAATTTACAATCTTATCTAACATAATCACAGGAGAAGCAGCACACGGCCTCTGCTGTATTCTGTCGGTGCGAAGCAAGTCAAAGGGCCTGTCTACACACACGAGAAGGGTGTAGATTCTAGGAGTGGGGCTTCAGGCGTCAGCCTAGAGTCTAATGAACAGCAGACTAGTGCAGCCACTAAGAGTGGGCAGAGAGATGTGGCACATATACACACTGGAATATTACTCAGCCATAAAAAAGAATGAAATAATGCCATTTGCAGCAACATGGATGGACCTAGAGACTGTCATACTGAGTGAAGTAAGTCAGACAGAGAAAGACAAATATCATATGATATCACTTATATGCGGAATCTAAAAAAAGGGTACAAATGAACTTACCTACACGACAGAAATAGAGTCACAGATGCAGAAAACAAACTTATGGTTACCAGGGGGTGAGGTGGGGAGGGATAAATTGGGAGATTGGGATTGACATATACACATTACTTATATAAAATAGATAACTACTAAGGACCTACTGTGTAGCGCAGGGAACTCTACTCAATACTCTGTAATGATCTATATGGGAAAAGAATCTAAAAGAGACTGGATATATGTATACATATAACTGAATCACTTTGCTGTACACCTGAAACTAACACAACATTGTAAATCAACTATACTCCAATAAAAATTGAAAAAAACAAAACAAAAAGAGTGGGCATGGAGTCTAGAGTCAGAACGCCAGGGTTCTTATGTCTGGTAACCCAGCTTACCAACGTACTAACCTTGACCTTTCCTTACTGTCATGGATCCTCAGTTTACAGATCTGCACAATGGGATTTAAAATGGTATATACTTCCCACACATATAGAAAACAAACTTACGGTTTCCAAAGGGGAAACGGTTGTGTGTGGGGGGGTATAAATAGGAGTTTGGAATTAACAGATACACACTACCATACATAAAAGAGATAACCAACAAGGACCTACTGCATAACACAGGGAACTCTACTCAATATTTTGTAATAACCTATAAGGGAAAAGAATCTGAAAAAATATATATATGTATGCATAACTGAATACCTTTGCTGTACATCTGAAACTAACACAACATTGTAAATCAACTACAGTCCAATTTAAAAAAAATAAAAATGGTATATACTTTATACTGTTGCTGTGACGGTCATTTGAATTACTACTTGCAATGAGCTTGGCCAAATGGCCAGGACACGTTAATAGTTCTATAAATAAGAGGTCAGCATCGCCAGTATTTCCATAACACCCTTGGCTATGCCATATTCAAGGCCCATCCTCTCTTTTATCCAGTATTAGCGAACAAGAAAGCATGTGTTCCTATACACGGGGCGTAAGAGCAAGGCACCTTCTTAAATGTGTCCGCAAAAATGCTTGGTGCAAAAGAATTTTTTTTAATTAACAAAAAATGCTTGGTGTGCAATGAACAGCATGTGCCCCATCACATCGTTGCTATGTGGGCTCAAAATGGAACCGTTTGCACACTCAGTGAGCGTGGATCGTGGCAGGCATTGCCGCATGATGGGTAGATAACCGCCATGCCCCAAACACTGAGATGTTATTACCTTAACTGTAATCAACTGTTTAAGAGAGTGACGAATAAGAAACTATGGCAGCTCATATGGAAGAGGATCACTTCAGGCTGAAGATTCCCCAGAGAGGGCATCTAAGGAAAGGTCAGTAAATAAAGTAAATCACTATTGGAAAGTCCATAGAAAGCAAGTTATTCAAAAATCGATGGGTGAGTGCATCACTTGGCTCAAAGGAGTAAAGTTCTGCTTGTTTTGCAAAATGATATTGGGCTCGTCCGTGGTATTCCTCGGGGCTGGGATTGACCATCTGTTAGGGTCATTCCACAGGGGTGGCTGGACCCCTTTCCGCCCACAAGTTGGTTTAGTGGTCAAGACAGATGACGCGGAGGACTCCCCTGGTGGTCCAGTGGTTAAGACTCCATGCTTCCGATGCAGGGGGCTCGGGTTCGATCCCTGCTCAGGGAACTGAGATCCTACATGCCACACAGCCAAAAAAATAAATTGAAAAAAAAAAAAAGACAGATGACACCACGTGCATGAAGAATGTATGAAAAGGTTTGCTACTCACATCATGAGGCTTTCTAGGGAGGACAGGGCAGGCTCCTGAGACGGTACAAAAAGGCTTGAGGGAGCAGGGTAAGCTTTTATAAGGTTAGGTTGTGATCCTGGGGTGAGTGTTCTTAAACACGGTACTACTGTTTGCATAGTTTAAACCTGGGCAAGGAGGGTACACCTGGGCATCCTCCTCAGCCTGCCCAGGTGTGGAGAGAAGGGGACAGGGGAGAGGTGGGCTTGAAAGTGGCCAGCAACCCAATGTCAACAATGGAGTGAGCTCTTTGGCAGAGCGCCTTCTTTATACAAGTCAAGTAACTGGGTCACAAGCATTCACCTATGTGCCTGGGGTCCCAAGTCAAACCAAGATCTGCAGAAACAAGCCAGGATGAGACTTGGCTACCTGGGGCCCAGCTGAAGTTGGGGCCAGCTTTCCGTTCAGAACAGATCATGAGAACAAGAGAGGGTCTTCCCCTGCATGTGAGATCTTGAAATGCATATTCAAGGGATGGGAGATCATGGAAGAGAAATCATACAACCCTGACCACAACAGAGAAGATGGAGAGACTGGAAATCTGAGAATAAGGACTCAGCCTATGACAAGAGATATATCATCATTTCCAGCTTTTGTGGTGATACCTCAGATTAAACACGAGGATTCTATGCGATGATTTCTTTTTTTATTTCTATTTTTTAAATATTTTTAAAAATGATATCCTTTTATTTATTTATTTATCTATTTATTTATTTACTTTATTTTTTGGCCACACGTTGCAGCATGCGGGATCTTTTGTTCCCCAACCAGGGATCGAACCTGTGCTCCCTGCAGTGGGAGCACAGAGGCCTAACCACTGGACCATCAGGGAGGTCCCAGGATTTCTTTTTTTTTTTTTTAAGGCGTTTTTAGGGCTTCCCTGGTGGCGCCGTGGTTGAGAGTCAACCTGCCGATGTAGGGGACACGGGTTCGTGCCCCGGTCTGGGAAGATCCCACGTGCCACGGAGTGGCTGGGCCCGTGAGCCATGGCCACTGGGCCTGCGTGTCCAGAGCCTGTGCTCCGCAACAGGAGAGGCCACAACAGTGAGAGGCCCGCGTACCACAAAAAAAAAAAGGGGGGCCTTCCCTGGCGGTCCAGTGGTTAAGACTTCACACTTCCAATGCAGGGGGCATGGGTTTGATCCCTGGTCACGGAACTAAGATCCCTCATGTAGCATGGTGAGGCCAAAAAATTAAAAAAAAAAAAATTTTTTTTTAAAAGGCATTTTTATGGCTCAAATTAAGCACAAGAATTCTCTGTACGGATTCCTTTATAAGTGGCTTTTGTGTATCAGGGCTGTGAAATTCCATATCTCCAGAGGAGACAGCTCAAAGCTCTTCATGATTACACTATTATTATTTAATAAACAGTGCTTATTATCACCTCCTCCTCTTCAAGAGGGCTGGCTTTCTTTCCAGACTCTGAGACGTTTTCAGAGATGAGGGTCCTCCACAGAAGAGTCTGTCTCTCAGAAGAAGTAAATAGAGGTCAAGGACAACAGCCAAGGCCTCCACTATGTAAGATGCCTCCTACCACCAGCTAACAATGCCTCTTAACATGGGGACAAGAGACCTTCAGTTCTCATTCTCCGAAACCCATTTATCTTTGTCAGTCACCAAATCCAATTAGCCAACATAAGTGTTAGAGACTTCACTGGCAGATGTTCTCTCTTGTAATGCAATCTCCTTTTAAAGTGTTTAAAGGACCCTTTGAATAAAGCTCAAAGGGAAAAACAGCAGGCCATGCTTCCAGTGTCTGAGAAGTTGTTCTACTTTTCTGCCAGTAGACACGCACTCAGGCAGTTCTACAGGTGTCCATTCTGTGCTGGGCACTGGGTCTGGCACGGGAAATATACTGATGATTAACCAGAAAGATAAACAAGCAAGCCTAGGGTGATACAAGGCGTGTTATACTAAAGGAACATGCATGGTGCTAACAGGAGCACTAGTCAACTCAGACCACTCCAGGGATGGAATTCAACTCATCACTACCTAGATCCAGAAGACTCTTCCTTTGTCAAGACCTCCTGAATGTTTGCTTATTCCATTTACTGTGGATGAGCATTTGGGTGGTTTCTTGTTTGAGGGGATCATAAACAGTGGTGCTGAAAACAAAACAAAACAAAACAAAACTTTCTTTTCCGTGTGGATGTGGATGAAATGTGTGGATTTCTAAGCATGCAGTTGCTGAGTCTTTAGGGTATATATTCTACTTTAGTGGGTACCTCCAATCAGTTTTCCCACCTGACCAGTTTATACCCCCTGAGAGAGTTCCCGTGGCTTCACATCTTCACCAGCACTTGATGTTGTCTGTCTTTTTCATTTTAGCAGATTCTGGAGGTTGTATAGTGGTATCACATAGTGGTTTCAATTTGCCTTCTCCTGATGACTAGTAAACTTGGGAAGTTTTTAATAGGTTTATTGACTATTTAGACCATCTATTATTATTATTATTATTAAATATTATTGGCCAAGTCATGCAGCTTGTGGGATCTTAGTTCCCCGACCAGGGACTGAACCTGGGCCTGTGGCAGCGAAAGTGCTGAGTCCTAACCACTGCACCACCAGGGAATTCCCTAGACAGTCTCTTTTTAAAGTGCTTATTCAACCCCATCTTTCAATTGAGTTTTCCACATTTTTGATATTGACTTATATATTCTTTATATATTCAGTATATAAATACACACACACACACACACTTCTCACTCCTTTAATGTTGTCTTTTGATGAACAGAAGTTGTAAATATTTTTATTTTTGATTGTGGTATAATTTCAGCATCCCTGATGGCTCCACTTCCCATCCGTGAATACCCAAAAGCACTCATTTCAGCCACGGTCTTTAACGAACGCATCCACTAGAGTTTCCATCAAGCTGAGCCTTGTCTATTTGCTTAAATCATCACACCTAGAACATGATCTCCACCCCAAAAGGACTGTCTTCTTCATCAGAGTAGGAGCTTAATAACTCCTGGTTTCTATTTTTAATAAAGATGAACACTTACGTAACACTAGTTATTTACTGTAAAAAATCAGCAAGTAGTTTAAAATTTTTGAAACCAGAGGATAATTTCATATCAAATGAATATCCTCTCTGTGCACTAGAGGTAGTTTTTGTACAATAGATGAATCCCAAATTTACCTGGATTACTCATCAGATTTACTTGTTGAGCTGCAGTCAATTTGCTTTTTTTTTTGTTGGTTTTTTTTTTTTTTTTTTTTTTTTTTTTTACGGTACGCGGGCCTCTCACCGTTGTGGCCTCTCCCGCCGCGGAGCACAGGCTCCGGACGCGCAGGCTCAGCGGCCATGGCTCACGGGCCCAGCTGCTCCGCGGTGTGTGGGATCCTCCCGGACCGGGGCACGAACCCGTGTCCCTTGCATCGGCAGGCGGACCCTCAACCACTGCGCCACCAGGGAAGCCGTGAATTTGCTTTTATTCACACATCTATAGGGGTTTGCCCATAGGAGAGTATAATTAGGAACATGGTACCTCTTGAAATGCTAGATCAAGGCAGCCTTTTAGCTGAACCTTTCACAATCAGGATGCCTGAGAGCCTGCTTAACAGGGAAACTACCCAGCTGGTGCGGTAGTGAACAGAGAAAACCAAAATGAAGGGTGGGGAAATCGAATCTGATGTGATCTCATGTAGGATAGAAACAGGGACTGAGCCTCCCTGCTGCTGCTGGTAACATGGAGGATCTGGGTGGGAAAGCACCTCTGAGAGTCTTATAAAGACGAGGTAACACGGAGGAGAGAAAAGAACTGCTGGTGATTTACCAGGTCCACTAACTCCCCAGAGCAGCTGTGCAAGAGGGGTGATCACTCAGGGTCCAAGGAGTTGGCAAACAGGGAGAAAAGAAGGGCTGTCTGGAGTCTGAGGATAATAAACTTCAGCGACTGACAGGAGGGAGAGAGAGAGAGACAGAGATTTCAACACGAGGAGAGGCTTACATGTTGAAACGCAGAAGATTAAGGTGGTTTTATAAATGTCTAATACTCTGCAACTTCTGTTCTTGGCCTAACTCCTGGAGAACAGCTACTGGCCAGCTCTGCCTGGATTAGCCTTCGCTGGGAAAAAAGTTTGAAACTGAAAATGCCAAGATTCAGGCTGAAGTCAGTTTGGATGCCGGGAACGTTCCTGTCACTATGGCATGAACAGGAGATTTGCCATCAGTGAAAGGGACGACGAGAATGACACACGTTTAAAGAGGGCTTCAGATAGGTGAATATGGAGAAATATTACATAACCTATGTAGCTAAGAGATTTAGTTTATCCAGACAGTGTTGGAAGCCTCTCATGACGTCATTAAATAGCTAAGAGCGTACGATAACAACTCAGTTCCTCATCGTGGTCGGATCTCTGAATGGGTCTGCGTGTACATCAGATTTCCGGGGCATCTTATCCAAATGCAGATTCTGATTCGATGTGGCCCAAGGTTCTGCATTCCTAACAAACTCCCAGGGGATGTTTATGCTGCTGGCCCACAGACTATATCTTGTGCAGGAAGATTAAAAAACTGGGGTCAGCAGGCAGAGACCCAAAATTACAGAGACACATCTGTATTAATTTTCTATCGCTGCTGTAACACATTCCTGAAGATTTAGCGGCTGTATTAAAGCAACACCCATTTATTACCTCATCTCCCCCATGGACTCTTCTGTTTTCCTCTCTGCCTTAAAAAAGATCAAGTGATTAAACAGAGCCCATTCAGAGCACACGCACACACACACACACACACACATCCGTGTGTTAGTTTGCTCTGACAAAATACCAGGAACTGAAGGGCTTCAGCAACAGACACTGATTTTCTCAGACATTTTTTTTATCACTTCTGTGCACATCTGCATGCAAATATCCGCGTGTCTTATAAGGACATCCGTCAGATTGCATTAGGACCCCACTCTAATGACTTCACTTTAACTTGATTACCTCTTTCAAGACCCCTTCTCCAAATACAGTCACATTATTCTGAGGTCCTGGGGGTGAGGATTCCAACACTGGAATTTGGGGGAGACATACTTCAGCCCGTAGCATAGAGGAGGGGCTACTCATTGGTCCATCTCCCATTACTCACTTTTGACAGCTTTTGACCAATTCCAGGCACCCGTGAAACTGTCTTGGAAGCTGAGCTCCCATTTCCATCAGGAAGAGAAGCCCCTTTTCCTTCCTCACTCACACCGCAGGTATCTCCCCTCTTTGTTCCTGCAAAAGGACCCTCTTTCTGTTGGGGACGCGGGATGTGTCCCCAACAGAGATGTGTCCAAGCAATAAATAAAAATAGGCTAAACCCGCGTGCTTCGTAAGAGCTTTTGGCAAAAGACCTGAAACGGTTTCGATTATAGAGTCGTGCACGTTTCTTGAGAAGTGGGGCAATTTATACTTGAGTTATTCTCTGATGTCAGATTACAGTACAAGCAAAGCAATTAGCTTGAAAAGGGTTAGGAGAAAGCACAGGAACAAAGGGAGATACCGAGAGACGGGAAGGCAGTCTCGCGTATTCAACTGCAAAGTCCAAGGGCAACAATCAATAGCCGGTGTTTGTGTCAACAACAGATGGATTTGCACAATTGCAGATGGGAATCTTAGGTTCCTGTGTCACACGGGTGGTTGAGTTCTGTCCTTCCTAGGAATGAGGCCGCTGACTCCCCAGGGACAAGGCAAGGGCTGTGAGCCATTGCTCCCACAGTGGGATCAAACTGGCATAATTCCACGTAGACTCATACTTTGGGAACTTCAGCCGCTTAAGTCACTTCAGACACCCATCACATTCATGTTTTTGGACACATTCAAAATCCACTTGCCTTTCAAGTCTATCATATCAGAGCATATTGATTTTATTCCTTAATCTTCACTAAGGGTAAATGAAGCCTGTTTCATACGATTTACGTAAATCTGGAGAAAAAACAAACAAACAACTAACCAGGTCTTAAAATTTCTGTCCCTGCGTTTTTGTGCAGAATAATGTTAGACCTTTATCAGATGCTCAGTGAACTCGATTCTATAACGCAGCAGCATTCTCCTTCGTAGAAACCAAGGAGGGGTGAAAAATGCGATGCTTAGCATGTTGTTAGGACTTTGAAAAGAGAGACCGTCTCAGTAAACAGATGAAGGAAAAGGTTCCTGTGAAAGACAGTGTTATTTTGAGTAAAGTAAACAAGTTGGAGGAGGCAGGCAACTGGAATCCACTTGGCGTTGAAATGACTTAGTCTTATATGCTATGTCCATACCAGTTCCATCAAGCCCTTTGTCATAACTTCAAAGCCCAGGCAATCTTACATGGAAGAGACACAAGACAGCTTCCGGTCACTGAAGGTAATTATTTCCAGGTATTCTGCATACCTGTTTGCAAGGCATCCACTCTTCCTTTTTTGCCTGTACCCACGCAGCGCCCACCCACATTCCCTGGGAATGCCAAAGCAACACTCTAATGAATATGCCTTTCATTCTTAGTCATGGCCCCTGTCTACACATCCTACGTCTTGTCCTCCTCCATTTCCTCATCAGCTTGTTCACCTCTCTGCCTTTGGGGTTACACAGAGCAGTGTCTAAGCCACCAGAGAAGTTCCTTTAAGTAAAATCAAGGAAAAGACCTCTTTTGATCATTTCACTACTTCCTCCGCCGCCAAGATGCACTTTCGGCAACGGGGAAATAGAGCATCGCTCTCCAGAGGTCCAGGTGGGACCAGGTCCCTTGTCACAAGCCAGTGCCCCTGTTAAAACCTCAGAGCTCTGCAGACTGGCAAATTCCATCAGGGGGAAGCCTTACTGTCCTGGAATCAGCAGAGCATTCATTAGAGTAGCAGTTTCTAATCTCACCTGGTCATCAGCCAAGTGGAAACAGGACCCTGAGGGGACGTAGGAAAGGATAGAGACCAGAGAAAAAGATTCCACGACGGGAAAACATGGCTATTGGGGGCCTCTGAGCTGTTTATGGACAGTACTCAAGGCACAGACCCTGGCTCAAGAAATGAAGGGGAATGACAGAAAAGACAAATTCTACCTGTGTCATAATCTTGACATTCTTTTTTTTTAAAGACTTATTTATTATTTATTTATTTATTTATTTTTGGCTGTGTCTGGTCTTCGTTGCAGCACGTGGGATCATCGTTGAGGCATGCACGATCTTTCATTGCAGTGCGCGGGCTTCTTTCTAGTTGTGGCGCACGGGTTCCAGGGCGCGTGGGCTCTAGTTGAAGCGCGCTGGCTCAGGAGTTGTGGCGCATGGGCTTAGTTGCTCCGCAGCATGTGGGATCCTAATTCCCCGACCAGGGATCGAACCTGCATCCCCTGCATGAGAAGGCGGATTCTTTACCACTGGACCACCAGGGAAGTCTCAGTCTTGACATTCTTTAAGGGATCCTCAAATTGCCTCTCTCTCCAAGGTGATGCAATCATTTAATTTTCATGAATAAAAGTTTTGAATAAGCTAAACTTTTTTTCTAAACTTGACACAAATAATTCAAGTGTTTCCAAGCAGTAATTCTGTTCAAAGAAATAGTTCTCTTTATGCAAAATCAGACTTCTCCAAAAAGAAAGCCAGGTCCCTTGTCCAGATTAAAAAATTCTAACTCATTTTATGCTCTTTTTTTCCCTTTATCCTTTTAAAATTACTATTTTAATTTAAAATGAGATTGGTAAAGTATCATGCTGTAAAACAAATGCTGTCAATAGACGTTATTATCACAAAGCAGGAATTTTTTAAAAAGGTGATTATGAGATCTACAGCTTGCTTAAAAATAGTAGCAAAAAATAGTTCAAAGCTTCTGTTGTTTGCTCCTGGATGTTTTGTGGAAAAGTGTTTTATCTGCCCCAAACTATGCAGCTTGGGCTTATTTCTATTGTGTTTGTTGTCAGATTTTTGTCTACTGGATTTCTTAAAACTGAAAAGAGGATTATATTATATTTATAATTGCACCTAAAAATATAGTAGTTGAAAGTTTTTTATCTCCATTTGGGAATAAAAGACATCACTTGGAGGATAGTCTCTGCATAAATTCATATTTTCTTCTATTTTCTACTGAGATCAACTCTTCCCTCTTTCCATGAAGCCTGTCTTAATTTTCCCCTTTTGGTCATGATCCTAATTTTCCTGAGTCCTCAACCTTGTGTACTGAAATGACAGCTGTGTTTAATACTGGAATTTAACATGTCAAAATAGCTTCACTCCAAAAAGATGACTTTTCTGTGTATTGACTTTGGAAAGTCAGTTCTGAGTGCCATTTACTTTTAATTGCTAGTGATACTGGGAGTGTTTATAAATGCTCAAGACATTTTTAACTGTAGTTCCTTATTGTTCAGACATAACCAGGAACTGTGTATCACTCCAAAGACTTCCATCCTACCCTCTAAGGGTTTCTGAGTTGACGAAACACATTGTAGCCATCTATTAAGCAAGAAAAGGGTTCAACTACTTCAGAACTCATAATGTCAGGAGTTTTGATAACCTCCCAGGAAAAGATGTTTCCAAATAGGGTTTCTAGTGGCTGCTAATCTCTGAGACCAGCCAGAGATTTTTGGAAGGCCCATTTATGCCCTGCAAATTATGTACAGATAAATGCTGAGTCCAAAGTTGTCATCCACAGAAAGCATTATGGAGTACTGCCTTTCTAATAATGTCCCCCAAAGATCCTTTAGGCACAATAAGCTAGGTCATATGACAGTATCTAACCACTCTGAAATCTCCTTGGTGTAAAACACAGGTTTATTTCTTCTTCACACTCTCCCCAGTGTGGTTGGCAGAGAGAGTCTGCTCATCCTTGTGACTCAGAGGCCTGACTGATGGAGGCTTTGCAATCTTGTGATGGCCTCGGTCATCTCAGCATGAGGCTTTGTAGTAGCAGATGGCTAAAGAGGCAAGCAAAGGTGATGCCTTCAGCCCAGAAACGATGTTCATCCATCACTTCCGCTTGTGTTTCATCATGAAAAGTCTGAAGTAGTCACGTGAGCAAGTCTACCTTCAAAGGCATGGCCTTTTCCCTCCATGTTCCCAGAAATAGAGGAGAAGGAGATACTGGAATGTGTATAATGCTTACCACCCGGGGCAAGGAGCACTGTGCATGCCTGTACCATGATGGTAAGCAAACCACGAGTGTCCTGAAGTCCCCTAGTTCATTTTTTAAAAGACAATGCACGTATTTCTCTGAATTAATTCAACTCACTTGTAGAGAGAGACGCTGAACCGTACAAAATTGCCATGGCTGAATCTTGGCAATGCCGCACCATTCAGCATAATGATATTTAGGGAATGGTGGAAATAGGTCTAAAGTCGACTTCATTATTGAAGTGATTCTGATCCTGCATTTTGGGAAAGCACTAGTGTGACATGGCAACTTCACAAGGGAGACACTGGGAGAAAGTTGAGAGTAATCATCCCCATTTTCCAACCCCTTCTCAAGAAACGGGACACTTACTCGTGTTTGCTTTAAGGAAGTCACATTTTGTGACCAACCCCAGGAAAGTGAGACGAGAGTGGAACAAAATCTAGATGCACGTTGCGATCTAATTCTCTTACAATTTCCCATCATTAATTTTGCTTGCATCTCCTTTCCCTCCACCTCCCTTCACCTCTTGGAGAGCAGATACAGACGGCTTTGTTTCACGCGGAAGTTCCATTCCAACAGGATGTTTTTCCTGCCCAGTTATGTGGAGACTGGCTATTGTGGTGACTGAACCAATTATGCTTTCAGGATACAGACGCGGACAAGATCTCTCCAGGGGAAAATGGAGCTCAGTTGGACACAGATTACAGGATCTGTTTCCAAGGGATAAATTGTGTGTTGACCATTTCGGTCAATGTCAGATAATCCTCTTTCAAAAGTACCACAGCACGAAACTTTTCCAAAGTTTTTCAAATTATAATAGCAATTGTGGTTTTTTTTTTGTTTTTTTTGTTTTTTTTTTGCGGTACGCAGGCCTCTCACTGCTGTGGCCTCTCCCATTGCGGAGCACAGGCTCCGGACATGCAGGCTCAGCGGCCATGGCTCATGGGCCCAGCCGCTCCGCGGCATGTGGGATCTTCCCAGATCGGGGCATGAACCCGTGTCCCCTGCATTGGCAGGTGGACTCTCAACCACTGCGCCACCAGGGAAGCCCACGTTATTTTTTTTACACCACTGTATCTCAACATTGTTACGGAAACCAAATATGTATCTCAAAAGAAAAAAGTAGCAAAAGATGTTAGGTGAGGTTTGCTTTTACTGTACTCTAAATGTTAGTATTTTGAGATGAAAATGTTCACATTCAAAACACAGTCACTTTGCATGGATCATGACATTGTGACCAGATGATGCAAATTAGATCGTCCAGTTAATCCTGCAGGTATTTATAACCCTTTGGTCCAAAAGGCCAGCATCTTCTGGTGTGGTTATTGATGCTGAGGGTCCAAGGTGGCGTACAGGGTTGATCTATTCCAAGTTGACAGTGTGTAGCACAAATCCCCAGAGAAGCATCAACTCAAGGGCTTATGATGCAGGTTTTTCACATATGTAAGGGCATATGGCTAAGGTTACCAAGTGGATGCTTCTGGAGATATTAACAAGAAACAAAAATAACATATGTAGAAGGAGAAAAAAGTCTACTGTATTCATTTTAGTTGCCCATGTTCAGGAAAGGCAGATAGAAATGGGTCTTCCTGAGCTTGTAGGCTAAAGTTCATACTTGGCACATGGGTGGATTTAAATGTTTATTTCTAATTTATTAATATAGAGCTTCATTTTACTCAAGAACTCATAAGAGGAGTCCAGACTCCTTGAATGTCATTCCTAGCTGGAAACATAAAGGACACAGCTAACTTGAAAGGGTGAATGACATGCACTCATAAATGTGGCATGTTTTCCAATGCCTTTTAGGTAATGAATCTCTAATTAATGACTGAGTCCATATCACATTTGCGTGACCAGACCAATGTCCCCTAATGACTCAGGCTAGTGGACTTTTCTATAATCATGTGCGTTCCTGTCTTAGGGTTTCTGGCATCTCTTGTTTTGCAAAAGCTGAAGCCATGCATGCGCATGCTCAGACAAGGAGAGTAATATTTATAACAAATACCTGTCACTGCAGCCTTCTTGAAATATTATTGTTTCAAAGACAGCAACTTTTGAAATATTTCTCCAACTCCCAGGCTCTTTTCAGTCAATATGTTTATGTCTTTCAGTCATTTGTTTTCTTAACTGCATGCATTTCTGAGTGTCTATGTTTGCTGATTGACCTTCTTGCAAAAAATTCTCTTTATATGTATTTCTGAGTATATGCAGTCAGTGATGGACTTTACCATAAAATATTCTTTTAAAAGACTAAAAATGATCTTCCTGATAGACTACGCAAATCTAAAGTGACTCAATTAGCTTTTCTTAGTTCTTATCAATTTTATTGCCCAATTTAAGAAGTTTTTAATTTCCTCTCACAGCTTTTCAAGGGCTATGGCCATAGGATAGGTTCCTGCCTCTATTTGCAATGTAGTAGCTTTCAAGAAGTCAACCTGTTTCTTGAAATGACTCAATATACTCAGTGGTGTGGATAAAAATCAGTTTTCCTAACTTCCCTCCTCTTTTTTGATGGAAAACAAATACAGAAAATATCTAGTATTCCCATAACATGTATACGCCCAATATTAAAGACGTATATTAACTAACAACTAATAATTATCAGCACTCAAGTGAGATGAGTTATTTGGGTTCGAAAAATAATCATGATATCTACACTACCAAATGTAAAATAGATAGCTAGTGGGAAGCAGCCGCATAGCACAGGGAGATCAGCTTGGTGCTTTGTGACCACCTAGAGGGGTGGGACAGGGAGGGTGGGAGGGAGACGCAAGAGAGAGGGGATATGGGGATACATGTATACATACAGCTGATTCACTTTGTTATACAGCAGAAACTAACACACCATTGTAAAGCAATTACACTCCAATAAAGATGTTAAAAAAATAATGATGAAAAACAGGTTAGTAAGAATGGAACTCCTCACAAGACTGGTACACAATATTGCATGATTTCCACAAATGGATGAACTCAATCTTGTCATCAGGGAAAAGGCGTAGAAAGTATTAGAAAGCAGGAGAGTATATATGTCTTGTGATGGAGTCTTGGAGCAGGGAGGGTGAAAAGTTTATGTTATTTTCTTCCCGAATTCACGATACCACCAGGACTCCATTCTACAAACCAACATAGCTCAGCTAACGTACAATCAATATTTCTGAGTGCCTACTGTGTGCTAGGGGTTGTCCTAGCTACTGGGAAAATCAAACAAAGTCCTTCCCTCATGTATTCATATATTTAATATTCTGGTCAGGAAAGAGACAATCACACAGATACCAATATGGATATAGATATGATGAGAAGGGGTGTGATGAGAGCTGAGCTGGGGTGCAGGATGGCCATTTTGTATAAATTTCCAACATATACTGCCGTTTTATACACTGGATGAAAGTGTCTGCCAGAAGGGGAGTTTTGAGAGAAGCCCTGAAGCACAGAAAGAACATGTCTCTCCATCCGCACAAAGGAAACAGTGCCATTGGCATACTTGAAGGTGTACGGGTGAGGAAAAGGTACAGTGGGGTCCTTTGGGCAGAACACACACAGAAATCAGGATGCTGGCAGTCTAGAAGGGGAATCTTGAAAAGGAGGTCTGTGGCTTGATCTGGAGGCTCAGAACGCAAAGGAAACGTGGTACTGGATTGCGTAAGGACGTTTGTTCAAGACTAAGAGGATGGACTTGAAATCGGCCCTAAAAAGTGGGTGGATGGTTGAGTGAAACAGAACACATGAGTGCAGACTGAATGACAGCAAAGTGCCTTGATTCCACCTGTACCCCCTCCCTTGCCTCTCCCCACCAATTCCTGCAGTCTCCATTCAGATGGGAGCTTCTCTATCGCTCAAAGAAGAAAAAAGAACATCTCTTTACCGTGCTCCCTCAGATGTGCTCTCCCACCTTTATCTGGCTTCTTTTTTTTTTTTTTTTGCGGTACACGGGCCTCTCACGGCTGTGGCCTCTCCCGCTGTGGAGCACAGACTCCGGACGCACAGGCTCAGCGGCCATGGCTCACGGGCCCAGCCGCTCCGTGGCATGTGGGATCTTCCCAGACCGGGGCACGAACCCACGTCCCCTGCATCGGCAGGCGGACTCTCAACCACTGCGCCACCAGGGAAGCCCTACCTGGCTTCTTATACCATCCCAATGGGAAGAAGAGCATATACACTCTCAATGCCTGACTATGGTCACCACCCACTCCCTGCTTAACCCCTAGCCCTTGAACCTTCTCTCTAGAGCTCTGACAAAATATCTCAAAACTCACCCTTGAACTGCCCACTCATACACCCAGCTGGCCTTCCCAGCACTCTCCCTTTCTTCTGTTCACCTGTGCCTTCTGTATCCGTTTTTCCTCCCATGGATTCAGGCTCAGCACCTTTGGAGTCCTGGCTTGCTTCTTCCCTCTGAAGGATCTTTCTTTCTTTTCATCATCTACTTGCTCCACTGAAGTCATGTGTTTCCTTATCCTTATTCAATATTTTATTTGCCTGTGTACAGAACCCTCACTTCATCACGATCCCTGTACCTTCTGGGGCCTGTCGCATTCGTTGTCTATTGCTGTTGTAACGGATAGGCCCGAAGTTAGGACCTGGGAGCATTTATTAGCTCATGGTTGTGTAGTTCAGAAGTCTGGGTAGGTTCAGATGGCCACGGTCAAGGCCGATAGAAAGGTATTGGCTGACCTGGGCTTTTACCCAGAGGCTCTAAGAAAGAATGGCTTCCAGGTTCCCTGAGGTGGTTGGCAGAATCCAGCTCCTTCGGCTTCTAGGACTGAGGTCCCAGTTTCCTCGCTGGCTGTCCTCTGGGGTTGCTCTAAGTTTTTAGAGGCTGCCTGCACCTTCATCACATTGTCTGCTCCATCGTCACACCAGCAACAGCACCGTGTCCCCTTCTCACGCTTCAACTCCCTGAGGCTTCCCCTTCTGCCATATCTTTCTCTTCCAAATTCTCTGCTTCTAAGGGCTCCTGTGATTCCACGGGACCCACGCTGCTAAACCAGGAGGATAATCACCCTACTTAAGGCCGGCTGATGAGTAACCTTAATTACATCCACAGAGCCCCTTTTTGTCACATAACATAATATAACCATGGGCATAATACCAAAGCTTGAAGGTCATGGGGGCCACCATTCTGCCTAGCACACACGCCGACCACCTCCACCTGTGCACCTAAGTTGGTCCTCAAATTCCACATGTCCCCAAATGCCTTCTCTTTCAAAATTATGTCTTTCCTTTTCAAAAAATATTTGTGATGGCACCACTATTCATCACTTTTCCTCTCCCTCAACTTGTAAATTTCTCAGCATCAGAGCCATAACATGGTGTGATCGTGTGCCTGTCCATCGTTTTCTTGTCCAGCTCATTGAGAAAATGATCACATCTTTGTGCCGCATCAGTATCGATAAGCAGGGCTCCTCCTGGCCGGAAGTGGCCCAGGGCTCCAGCCCTGCTCTACAATCCCCTTCGTAGAGTGGGTCAACATCTCAGTATCACCTCTCTCCTTATGACAATGTTCTGATGATGCACAGAGGACCAGCATCAGCACCACCTTGGAGCTGATTAGAAACGCAGAGTCTCAGGCCCATCCCTGATCTTCTGAATCCAAATCTAACATAATCCCCTGCTGATATTAAGACAGAGCTGTAGAAAGAGGCCTGATGCCTGAGGTCTGGGAAGCTCCTTCCTCACCTTCAGCGTGTTGCAAGGAAGTTTTCATGCCGAAACTATAACTACCCACGCAGATTCCTGATCTCTCTTTTCTGGATTCTGACATGTTCTCTCTTTATCTCCTTTAGATATGAGTATGCGGTGTTGCCATTCCTGACCCTCGCAAGCAATCCATTCCCGAATTCTCACTCACTGATTTTGTGTCCGTCACAAACACGATCTAAAGGTTGATTCTTCCTGAAGGTTCTTTGAACGCCACTGACAGTGAGCTTAATCTTGCTGGATAATGACAGATGTTTGGTGAATTTCTCATGCATGCTCTTTCCCTAGAGATGCTTTGTTAGGTCTGAAGAGCTGTCTACCTTATAGGAACAGCAAGTACACATAAATCATGCTAAATGATACATTTCTATGGGGTCTTGTATTCTTTTGTTTCCATAATTCATATTGTTCTTTATCAGTGTTCATACTCATTTTCCCAGATGAAGGACTGCCTGCTTAACATAAATATTTGTTATTGCTATTTGTTGTTAAATGTCCAAGGTGCAATTGAGTTTGATTTCTTCTTCATTTTGGGGAGGCAAGGGAAGGACTGAATTTTAATCAGTGAGTTACATCTGTACAGGAACATGAATCTTAGAATTAAGTAGTTTATGGTGATGAATAGTATAACACTGAACAGTCACCATCCTCTGTATTCCATTTTTCTTGTGTATTTAAAAAATAGGATTTAATTGCAAATGCCTGGAATTGTGACACAGATTGTTTTCTATTGATGTCCTTCAGTGATTAATATTTAATTTTAATATTAATGTTTTTTCTAGTCTCAGCAATTAGAACTATTAGCATTATTTCTCTTTTTTTTTTTTTTGCGCGGTATGCGGGCCTCTCACTGTTGCGGCCTCTCCCGTTGTGGAGCACAGGCTCCAGACGTGCAGGCTCAACGGCCATGGCTCACGGGCCCAGCGGCTCCATGGCATGTGGGATCCTCCCAGACCAGGGCACGAACCCATGTCCCCTGCATCGGCAGGCGGACTCTCAACCACTGTGCCACCAGTGAAGCTCCCTATTTCAAATCTTAAACTCCATGAATGGTACACCTTCTTACAACTGTTAATGAAATGTCATTTTTCCAGGTAAGAAACGTGTACTGTGGACTTCTCTGGTGGCGTAGTGGTTAAGAATCCTCCTGCCAATGCAGGGGACACGGGTTCAAGCCCTGGTCCGGGAAGATCCCACATGCCGCGGAGCAACTAAGCCAGTGAGCCACAACTACTGAGCCTGCGAGCCACAAATACTGAGCTGATGCGCCGCAACTACTGAAGCCCACGTGCTTTAGGGCCTGCATGCTGCAACTACTGAGCCCGCGTGCCACAACTACTGAAGGTCACGCAGACCCAACGCACCCAAAAAAATAAAAATTAAAAAAAAATAATAATTTTTAAAAAAGATAAAAAATTTTTGCCGTTAAACTATAAAATGCCTATAAATCAATGGCAAATCAACCCTGCATAATATATAATCTGCGGACATAAAACTGGAACATTATAAAGTTTAATGAGAAGATATTCATTAATTCCCATGGAATTTCCCCCTTTCCTTCATTATTTAGTTTCTTGGAATTCCGATTGAAAAAAAAAACATGGAAAATTTGTATTCTGAATATTTAGTAATAGCAGAAGTTGGGTCCCAAGCAAAAGATGTGAACTCTCTGTTTTTAAGCGTTGCCGTAAGAATGCAACATTCTCTTAGATCCTGGGAAATCCATAATTAACACCAGCATGTAAATGTATCACGTTTTCGATCTCTTCCTTTTTATATCCCTGCAGAAACTGATGCCATGGGTCTGTTTTCGAATCCTGCAGTGGCTAGGATGCCATGTGCTTTAGAGAGGAATGGGAAGGGATTTGATTGTGCAGACTTGAGGTATGCAACAGTCTTACTTTCTTCCCATTGGGCTTAGAGGCGATTTATTTCATGGCCTCTTGAGACATTTGAACAGTCAGAGTTGCTAATGTTTCTTGCCTTTTAGCCTTTTTCTATGGCCTTTCTTGACATCCGCATAGCGATGGTTGGGTTGTCCATCTTTGTATATTTCTGCCATTTTCCAGCACAGGGTCACCTTACTGACATCTTTCCTAATTCTGCATCACTTGCTGCCTTATCACAGGCTCTTGCACAAATGTGTATTGCTTGGAAAGGAAGTGAGACAGATGGTGACAGAAGTGACAACTCCGACCACAGAAGAGGAGATAGCAAAGGTGTCTAGGTAGAAATAGATCAAAGGCTATGGAAGGAACACACACTGTAGAACAAATAAATATTTTCAACCTCATTCTCTATATATCATGTACATACTCTCACCATTCCAAGTAACAGAATGTTTTAGGAAGCACCAAACAGGGAACAAAAATAGCATTCTGTCCACAGCATTTCAAAATTGTGGTTTTCAAGACCACTTCTTCTTTTTTGGGGGGGGCACAATGCGTGGCTTGTGGGATCTTAGTTCCCTGAACAGGGATTGAACCCATGCGCCCTCGGCAGTGAAAGAGTGGAGTCCTAACCACTGGATCACCAGGGAACTCTCCTCAAGACGATTTCTAAGACCACATTTATGTGAACATTTTCCAGTACCTGCAGTTTTATTCACCATATTTGAAGCCAAGGAGCCTTGCCCGATGGCTTAAAAAAATGGGACATTAAGCTTTTTTTTTTTTTTTTTCGGTACGCGGGCCCCTCACTGCTGTGGCCTCTCCTGTTGCGGAGCACAAGCTCCGGACACGCATGCTCAGTGGCCATGGCTCACGGGCCCAGCCGCTCCATGGCATGTGGGATCCTCCCGGACCAGGGCACGAACCCATGTCCCCTGCATCGGCAGGCGGACTCTCAACCACTGCGCCACCAGGGAAGCCCGACATTAAGCTTTTGACAAGAGACTCAACTAGAAGAAATTTTTGCTTACAGTCTGGGACAGAAAGTATGAACACACACACATGCACCTCTTAAGTATTAGAAGTGGGTTAAATAAAATAATTATTAGGTACTTGAAGGACCTTATACCTAACTAAATATGTTACATTCTTTTCCTTTCCTTAGGAATAGTTATTTTCACTTGGGGTGCAACTGTTTCCTTGAGCCTGTAACTCAAGGGTTTGAAAAGTGCATAACTGTAAGCCTTTCCTTGCATTGTTGATATTAAATGTACATTTGCAGGGAATAAAAGTCTTAATACTTTCAGTCAGAAAACTGGTACTTTCAGACGTTTCCTAAGAAGGTCCTGCAAACGTGCATGTAACTTCATTCCAGGCTGGTGCTGAAGAAAACTTTTACACTTGGGTAGAAACACAGGATTTAAGAGAAAGAGTTTCCAAAAACAGTCACTTCATACACTGTGCCTGGCTGCTCTAGCTTTCTCCCCTGTTAGTCTAACACTTTATGTCTTGGCTTAAACCATGTTATTTAACAAAAAACATGCACATGCCTGAATTTTCCCATGGTTCTCCTTATAAAGTTTTTACTGGGAAGTGAGTATGGTTGGCAGAAAGGCTAATTATTTTCTCCACGTGCTGGATTCGTCAGAATAACAGCAACATTTTGGTTCTGAAGAGTTCTTCTTTGCTTCTAGAACGTAGCTCTTTGGTCTTCCATCTGTTCTTCATCCTTACTTTCACTGGAACAACACTGGATCTCTCCCTATCTCTAAGGCCCCTCAGACTGGCCCTTTTCAAAGCAAATTTCTAGTCCCTAGACTACTACAAAAATTCAATAAATAGTAACTTTTTATGAACAGATAGTATGCATTTGCTTTGTGAACATACAGGTTACATGTTTTCCAAGGAAATGAGCACTCAGACAAGCTTTATACTCTATAACGAAGAAGAATCACGTCTGAAGTACAGCTACCTTTGAAGCTCATATTTTACTCAACATCCACTTTTAGGGTTACATGGCAAAGGTACAGGGCAGTCGGTGCTTACAGAGCGAAGTATAGCCAGCATTCTCTCCCCCAAACAGGCCCGAAGAGACATAAGCTTAAAACACTGTTCTAGTCAGCCAGAAAAAAAGAATGAAACAATGCCATTTGCTGCAACATGGATGGACCTAGAGATGATCATACTAAGTGAAGGAAGTCAGACAGAGAAAGACAAATACGGTATGATATCACTTATATGTGGACTCTAACATATCAGATGGTGAACTTATCTCTGAACCAGAAACAGACTCACAGACATAGAGAACAGACGTGTGGTTACCAAGGCGGAAGAGGGCTGAGGAGGGAAGGATTGTGAGTCTGGGGTTAGCAGATGCAGACTACTGTACATAGAGAATGCATAAACAACAAGGTCCTACTGTAGAGCACAGGGAACTCTATTCAATATCCTGGGATAAACCATAATGGAAAAGAATATAAAAAAGAATGTCTATATATGTACAACTGAGTCACTTTGCTGTACAGCAGAAATTAACACAACATTGTAAATCCACTATACTTCAATAAAAAATACATTTAAAAAAGGTCGTTCTATTATCACACAATGTTTACAACATTTTATTCTGGACCATGTTTTTTTTTCATGGATTTTTCTTTTTTTTTTTTTTAATTTTTTAATTAGTTTCTGCTTTATAACAAAGTGAATCAGTCATACATATACATCTGTTCCCACATCCCTTCCCTCATGCATCTCCCTCCCTCCCACCCTCCCCATCCCACCCCTCCAGGATTTTTCTGAAGCCATTGGGTCCAAGGTACTCTATCTCTGACCTCTGTAAACAGACATGACAAATTGCTTCTACTATTTCTTTGTCATCCACAGCCCAACAAGCTTCCCTAAAAATGTAACAATAGCTTTCCAAATTCTCCATGACTTCCTGTGATCACCAAACTCTGAGGATGAGGCATGACGGCTGGGAAGGGAAGGACGATGCCTGTGTTCTCCTGTCTAGGTTTGATGGGCAGAAAAGTACTGCACGTTCCCATGTCCTAAGATCCTTTCCCTAGGGCATTGCTGCATAATTATCCCTACTCAGCTTCCAACGTTTTCTTTCTTTGTCTGGGAACTGGTCTCCCTCTCATTTATTCTTGGCAGTTGAGAATAATCAAAAAGCCATTAGAGTTCTCTCTTTGCGATGACACTACATAAATTAAATCTCGGTGGTGTTGAAGAGCTACAACGTGACCTAGCCCTTCCAAAGTGTCACTTGATCTACAATTCAAATTTCATTTGTGTGAAAAGGTCCCTTTCAAGTGTTGTTAATTCGAAACTCAAGGATTTGTATGTAAATAATGAAAACATATTACTTATTAGGAATGTAACAGCTTTAGATTCTCTTCAGTCTGGGGAAGATATTATTATTAATATATTAATGGGTAAAGAATAGTATTTTGTAAAGGTCCTTTGAGAGTAGGGGGAATCTTGATTGGTATTTTAGAAGTCGAGTAGATGATTTTCTTGCATTATTTGGTGGGCGGTAGGTTCTTTTTTTTTTTGGCTGTGTTGGGTCTTTGTTGCTGTGTGCAGGCTTTAGGCGTGCGGGCTTCAGTAGTTGTGGCGCACGGGATTAGTTGCTCTGCGGCATGTGGGATGTTCCCGGACCAGGGCTCGAACCCCTGTCTCCTGTATTGGCAGACGGATTCTTAACCACTGTGCCACCAGGGAAGTCCCAGAACACACATTCTTTACCCAGTGAAATGTTTTGCTAAATTTCATGCTGCCCACACCGGCTTCTCCTTCTTTTATGTTGTTCCATGTTGTCTTGGTGTATCATTTGGTTCTTAAGGACTAAATCCTATTCTCTCTTTCATACCTTAATCAATCTTCTCAGAACTGTAGGTGAGAGAGCTGTTGCTATAGACTTCCTGACCTCTCAAGTATCTGCTGACTTCCCAACCAGTCAAATGGACCAATGGAAGAGTTAGAAAGAGCCATTTCTAACGCAGGGTTTCTCAACAACAGCACAATTGACCTATGGGTCAACTGACCTATGGGAGGTACACGATTCTTTGTTGTGGGGCTGTCCTGGCATTATGGCATGCTGAGAAGCACCCCAGTCTCTACCCAGTAAACATCAGTAACGACCCCCTCCCAGTAACAATCCCCTCCCAGTCATGACAATGAAACATGCCTCCAGAAATTGCCAGATGTTCCTCTGATGGGGGACAGAGACTGAGAACCATTGTTATAAATATGAATATGAATATAAGTACACACACACATATATATCACTCATAAAAGGGGAAAAAATCATTCAGGAATCAAGAAAATAATTTTCAGACATAAAGGAAAATTTGAATTGTGTAACACCGTAATATATTAAAATGTAAAACTTCAGACCATATTACATTTTTCAGATAATATTAAATGTTAGAAGATATATGAGTATTAGGAGACAACATATAGAACAAGTGGTGAAATAATTGGTAATATACTCTCCTAAAATAATGTGAAACAGAAGATGCAGATTAAACACAAAGCACTCTTGCTTCTTGTCCACTGCAGAAATAAAAAGTCTTCACATTTCTTCCAGTTCTCAACGATCAAGCCATCGGTTGAGAACTGGAACAGGATAACCTTCAAAGTTAATGGAGCTCACTCCCCTAAAATTAAAGGCATGAGAAATCTAATCCTAGTCTACCATGAAATCAGTTTCACAAACATTGTCAGCCCTGGCCCTAGATCATAAATTCCTCTACCTCCTGTATCTTTCTTAAAGAGAAACATATTTTCTATCTAAAATGTTGTTGTGTTTTGCAAAAAGGACATCTTTCTCTTTGAATCTGACTTAATCACTGAAAACAAAACTGGGATTTTGTGATAATGGGATTTTCTATCCAGGTGT
Organism: Mesoplodon bidens; assembly: GCF_964165515.1. NCBI lineage: Eukaryota > Metazoa > Chordata > Mammalia > Artiodactyla > Ziphiidae > Mesoplodon > Mesoplodon bidens. The sequence goes on from NC_138180.1 coordinate 49,219,601, forward strand.
TTTTCCTTTACAGTCTAATTCCCAGACTTGCCTTAATTTAGAGTCCGCTTCTCTCAAGTCTCCTTGTTAACAGATATTTATATTCTGCAATGGTGGATATATGATACTCTGCATTTTCCAAAACAAATCAAGTTGTTATGAACATTAATGTACAAGTCTGTGTGGATATATACTGTGATCAATGGAACAGGATAGAAAGCCCTGAGATAAACCCACATACCTATGGTCAACTAATCTAAGACAAAGCAGGCAAGGATATACAATGGAGAAAAGACAGTCTCTTCAATAAGTGGTGCTGGGAAAACTGGACAGCTACATGTAAAAGTGTGAAATTAGAACACTCCCTAACACTGTACACAAAAATAAACTCAAAATGGATTAGAGACCTAAATGTAAGACCGGACACTATAACACTCCTATAGGAAAACATAGGAAGTACACTCTTTGACATAAATCACAGCAAGATCTTTTTTGATCCACCTCCTAGAGTAATGGAAATAAAAACAAAATTAAACAAATGGGACCTAATGAAACTTCAAAGCTTTTGCATAGCAAAGGAAACCATAAATAAGACGAAAAGACAACCCTCAGAATGGGAGAAAATATTTGCAAACAAATCAACAGACAAAGGATTAATCTCCAAAATATATAAACAGCTCGTGCAGCTCAATATTAAAAAAACAAACAACCCAATCCAAAAATGGGCAGAAGACCTAAATAGACATTTCTCCAAAGAAGACATATGGATGGCCAAGAAGCACATGAAAAGCTGCTCAACATCACTAATTATTAGAGAAATGCAAATCAAAACTGCAATGAGGTACCACCTCACACGTTTTAGAATGGGCTTCATCAGAAAATCTACGAACAACAAATGCTGGAGCGGGTGGGGAGAAAAGGGAACCCTCTTGCACTGATGGTGGGAATGTAAACTGATACAGCCATTATGGAGAACAGTATGGAGGTTCCTTAAACAACTAAAAATAGAATTACCATATGACCCAGCAATCCCACTACTGGGCATATACCCAGAGAAAACCATAATTCAAAAAGACACATGCATCCCAGTGTTCATTGCAGCACTATTTATAATAGCCAGGTCATGGAAGCAACCTAAATGTCCATTGACAGACGAATGGATAAAGAAGATGTGGTACATATACACAATGGAATATTACTCAGCCACAAAAAGGAATGAAATTGGGTCATTTGTAGAGACGTGGATGGATCTAGAGACTGTCATACAGAGTGAAGTAAGTCAGAAAGAGAAAAACAAATATCATATATTAACGCATATATGTGGAACCTAGAAAAATGGTACAAATGAACCGGTTTGCAGGGCAGAAATAGAGACACAGATGTAGAGAACAAACGTATGGACACAAAGGGTGAAAGCGGCGGGGTGGTGGTGGTGATGGTGTGATGAATTGGGCGATTCGGACTGACATGGATACACTGATGTGTATAAAATGGATGACTAATAAGAACCTGTTGTATAAAAAAATAAATTAAATAAAATTCAAAAAAAAATACACACAGGGTTTCCCTGGTGGCGCAGTGGTTGAGAGTCCACCTGCCGATGCACGGGACACGGGTTTGTGCCCCGGTCCGGGAAGATCCCACATGCCGCGGAGCGGCTGGGCCCGTGAGCCATGGCCACTGAGCCTGTGCGTCCGGAGCCTGTGCTCCGCGGTGGGAGAGGCCACAACAGTGAGAGGCCCGTGTACCGCAAAAAAAAAAAAAAAAAAAAAAATACACACAGACATTTGTATTCTGCAATGGTGGATATATGATACTCTGCATTTTCCAAAACAAATCAAGTTGTTATGAACCTTAAGGTACAAGTCTGTGTGGATATATACTGTGCTTTTATTTCTCTTGGATAAATATTCAGGATTAGGATGGCTAGTTGTACACTTGACTTTATAAGAAATGGCCAAACTGTTCTCCAGAGGGATTAGTTCATATTGATCTGTGTATTCTGGTTATACAAGAGAAATGTTTTTATTTCCAACACCTTCAACCTATGTTACCATACAGAAAATAAAGAACCCAAGTCACTAAAAGATATGCATCTCATATGACTCGTTGCTAGATAAACAAATTATATGGTGAGAAAAACAGAGCAAAGGCTTAAAATACACAAAGTAAAAATTGAAAGAACTAAAAGGAGTTATAGATAAACGTGTAATTATCATGGAGAAATTTAATATATATTTTCCAGTAATTGATAAGAGCCAGCAGATAAAAATTTTAGTAAGAATAGAGGAGACCAGAATGACTCAATGAGTGAATTTGACTTAACAGACATATATAGATTATCGCCCTAAAAATTAAAATTACACACTCTCCGCAATCATACAGAAAACTTTCATATAAATTGATGCACCAGGGCTTCCCTGGTGGTACAGTGGTTGAGAGTCCGCCTGCTGCTGCAGGGGACACGGGTTCGTGCCCCGGTCCGGGAAGATCCCACATGACACGGAGCGGCTGGGCCCGTGAGCCATGGCCGCTGAGCCTGCGTGTCCGGAGCCTGTGCTCCACAACGAGAGAGGCCACAACAGTGAGAGGCCCGTATACCGCAAAAAAAAATAATAAAATAAAATAAATAAAATAAATAAGTAAATAAACGGATACACCAAACCCAAGTCAATATATTTCAAAAGACTGAAAACACACAGTACAGATCTCTGACCACTATGAAATTAACTTTGAAAACTCCATATATTTGGAAATGTTTTAAAAGTCTGCATTATCCATAACTAAATGGGGAAAGTATAATGGAAATTTAAAAACTTTTTTTTTAAGTTCATTTATTTATTTATTTATTTTGTCTGTGTTGGGTCTTTGTTGCTGCACGCGGGCTTTCTCTAGTTGCGGCGAGCGGGGGCTGTTCTTCATTACGGTGCATGTGCTTCTCATCGCAGTGGCTTCTCTTGTTGCAGAGCACGGGCTCTAGGTGTGAGGGCTCAGTAGTTGTGGCGCATGGGCTCAGTAGTTGTGGCTCGTGAGCCCTAGAGTGCAGGCTCAGTAGTTGTGGCGTACGGGCTTAGCTGCTCTGCAGCATGTGGGATCTTCCTGGACCAGGGCTGAAACCCACATCTCCTGCACTGGCAGGTGGACCCTCAACCACTGTGCCCTCAGGGAATTCCCTAGATGACATTATTAAATGTATGATCTGAAGAATACATAGCAAATATTTTACATGCAACTAGAGCAGGGCTGAGGGAAACAGTGTGTATTAGTAAAGAAGACGGACTGAAAACTCATAAACTCATCGCCATCTTAAAAAGTTAAAAATTAGTAAGTAATCAGGAAGGAGGCAAAAGGAAAGACATATAGAGATAAGACCATGATTCACTTAAGGAGAAAACAAATATATAACAGGTTCAACTGACAGAACCAGAAGTTGGTTCTTCAAAAGGTCCAATAAGTAAGCAGATTAGCAAGTCTGATCAATAGTCAGGGAGAGAGGGCAGGTAGAAATAACCAATATTAGAAATGAAAAAGGGAATATCGTAAGGTCTTGCAGCATTAATGAGATAACAGGAAAAACGTTAAGATCATAAACCTCTAGAAAGAGGTAACTTAAAAACTGAGAGACTGGGCTTCCCTGGTGGCGCAGTGGTTGAGGGTCCGCCTGCTGATGCAGGGGACACGGGTTCGTGCCCCAGTCCGGGAAGATCCCACATGCCGTGGAGCGGCTGGGCCCGTGAGCCATGGCTGCTGAGCCTGCGCGTCCGGAGCCTGTGCCCCGCAACGGGAGAGGCCACAACAGTGAGAGGCCCGCGTAACGAAAAAGTAAAAAAAAAAAAAAAAAAAAAAAAAAAAAAAAACTGAGAGACTAAAAAGAATACTCAGAGTTATACATGCATTAAGAAAACTGAATTCCCAGTCAAATATTTCCAGAAAGAAAATGCCAGTCCCAAATGGGTTCCTCAGTGAGTGTTATAAGGCATGCAAGGAACAAAGAATTGAAATTTTATTCAAACTCTTATGGAGAACAGAGAAGGGGATGCTCAATAAATCATTTTATGAGGCTAACATAATCTCATGCCAATACCTGACAAGGCAGCATGGGAAAGAAAACTTATGGGTCAATCTCCCTCAATGGATCAAAAACAAAACAAAACAAACAAAATAAAAACTTAAAGAAACTTTTAGAAAAATACATCTACCGGTGTATTAAAAAATGATATCTCATCATAACCAAGTGGTTTTATCCCAGGATTCAAAGTGCTGGTTTAACTTACTAGTGTCATTCTGAAAACCTTCCCTTACTGACTCAGTTTGTATTCTGTTTATTTGCATTTCAACATGAAATTAATATCTTTATTGGACTCCTTGAATCAAAAATATATGAAATAGGGCTTCCCTGGTGGCGCAGTGGTTGAGAGTCCGCCTGCCGATGCAGGGGACGCGGGTTCGTGCCCCGGTCCAGGAGGATCCCACATGCCACGGAGCGGCTGGGCCCGTGAGCCATGGCCGCTGAGCCTGTGCGTCCGGAGCCTGTGCTCCGCAACGGGAGAGGCCACAACAGTGAGAGGCCCACATACCGCAAAAAAAAAAAAAATATATATATATATGAAATAAAAGATACAGTTTGTTAGGAAGGATGTGACTGCTTGGAAAATAAGGCTGAAAGTAGGTCACGGGTGAATGAAGTCTGGTTAATTGTTGCCTCATACTCACACTATCCTTAAACAAGAATTCTAAAAGAAAAACATGCAGATGTATAGGTTCCATGTTACATTTTCCAATAAGCAACACTGTTAAGGTCCATGTCTTTCTCTGATAACATTCCTGATGGGGTGTTCTTATATTATTAGTTGTGTACTGGGATTACCTGTATTGAGTTGACCAATAGTGCATCACACAGATTTGGGGGAAATGTGAAAGGTAGTTCAATCTCTCTCTGCACAGCACCAAAACAATGGGCACTCTTCTTCAGTTTTCTTTTCTTTTTTTTTTTTTTCCAATACGGGGGCCTCTCACTGCTGTGGCCTCTCCTGTTGCGGAGCACAGGCTCTGGATGCGCAGGCTCAGCGGCCATGGCTCACGGGCCCAGCCGCTCCGCGGCATGTGGGATCCTCCTGGACCAGGGCACGAACCCGTGTCCCCTGCATCGGCAGGCGGACTCTCAACCACTGCGCCACCAGGGAAGCCCTGTATGGAATTTCTTAACTCAGTTATAACAGTATTTGCTGTTTTTCTTCCCAGCTTCACTCTCCACTTCTTCCCTGCCCCCCTTAGCACATTCTGGTGAATAGACACATCATTGTGTGTATGATTGATGTATACTAAGTACCATGTCTGGGCCAAAGTCTGGGGACACTAAGCCAAATTAGACCTGCCTTTTCCCTCAAAGAGCTTAGAACTTTGAGCTAGTCTGATACGGAAACTGACAAACTACAAAGTGAGAAGTCATAGGAATTATGAGCTTGTTGCTATGCGGGGTAACTCGCAGTTGACTAGGCAAAGAAATGTGTACATTTCTTCATGGCAAAGCAGACAGTGTTGTGAACTGCTATGAAATGTTTCAAGAATTAATGTTATTTTTATATGATTGGCAAAAACAATGCATGATTCATTAAAGAGTAGGAGAGGGGACTTCCCTGGTGGTGCAGTGGCTAAGAATCCGCCTGCCAATGCAGGGGACACAGGTTCGAGCCCTGGTCTGGGAGGATCCCACATGCCGTGGAGCAATGAAGCCTGTGCGCCACAACTACTGAGCCCGCATGCTGCAATCACTGAAGCCCACACGCCTAGAGCCTGTGCTCCGCAACAAGAAGCCACTGCAATGAGAAGCCCGCACACCGCAACAAAGAGTAGCCCCCGCTCGCCACAACTAGAGAAAGCCCGCGCACAGCAACGAAGACCCAATGCAGCCATAAATAAATAAATTTATTAAAAAAAAAAAAAGAGTAGGAGAGGGCCAGGTCGTGCCAGGTCCTGTATGCTAAGCTAAGGAGATTGAATTTTATCCTGAATATGATAGGAGCCATTGAGGGACAGAGAATCTCAGGGATAACTACCTAGAAAACAGATATTTAAGGGGCAACTGACAGATGGAACATCCATAAAGAAGGTGAAGCCCGGGTGGACAGAGAAGTTGGAGGTCACCTCTTAAGGCGTATTCACACCAAGACTGACCGATGGAAGACTTAAGAAGGAAGAAGAGGTGATATGGCAGGCTTCCCTGGTGGCTCAGTGGTTGAGAGTCTGCCTGCCGATGCAGGGGACACGAGTTCATGCCCCGGTCCGGGAAGATCCCACATGCCGCGGACTGGCTGGGCCCAAGGGCCATGGCCGCTGAGCCTGTGCGTCTGTAGCCTGTGCTCCACACGGGATAGGCCACAGCAGTGAGAGGCCCGCATAACGCAAAAAAAAAAAAAAAAAAAAAAGAAATTCCATACAGCCATCATTTTGTATCTCGCCCTTCAAGACAAATATGGTAGAAAGTAAAACTAGGGATAATTCCCAAACGAACCAAAGCTGTCCTTCTACTTGGCATTTCCCACCATTGTGTTCAGAAACTAAAGCACCCATAAACAGTTGACACAAAGCTTCACTGGCTAGTTTCCCACCAAGCGGAGCTAAATTCTCCTTGTTCAGAAATTCTTACCTAAGAAAATAGAAATTTTCAATCGACCCTCAGGCAGGACGGTGGACATGGCCACCTCCAAGTTTAGTCTCTGCGGCATCTGGGGCCTTGTCATTTTCCCGAAAACAATCAACTTCAAAGCAGGGGGATGACGTTCCTCTAAAAGAAAACGAGCGAGGCACATCCTCAGAACACAGGGCAGTGTAACTATTTGACTTGAAAGCAATCATAAAAGAGTTTTCTAGTGTTAGGAGGAAAAAAAGAAACAAGCTAAAAGCACTGTAATTTCAGACTCCCCAGAAACCATGCAGCTGAATAGGTTTGCAGATCTGTGGTTCCAATTTCAAGGTTATCACTCCAGGCAGTGACAGTCTGTTTGTAGAACTGACACAGAAGCACAGTTTTGAAAGAAATTCTCATCTCTTGGCTGCCACAGTGCTTTGAAGGTCATGAATGCAGGTGGGGTCTACCCACCCACAGCAAATGAGATGGAATCCTGGGACGGACGGATGGGCAGCCTGCTTGATTTCTTCTACGTGTTGTCACCATTACGTTGGAAGCCAGGAGGAGGCGAGTCCAAGTCTGAATTTCTGCTCAGCAGTTAGCATCATTATGTTGGTGGGACACACGGAGACCCAAAGGCAGGAGAATGTAGGTACATCTTGGACACGTCACTAAGGAGAAACGTTTCAGTCCATGCCATCTTGCTAACCTGCGGTGAAACTTGGCCCATTCACTCAAGTCGCTGGTCTTCACTATCTTCACTTTGGGAAATCATGAGTGAGAGCGGACATCTGTGGAAGGCAGACTTCTGAGAAGGCTCCCCAGTGATGCCCGCCTCCTGCTATTCAAGTCCCTGCGTGACCCCCTTTCCTGGGGTCTGGACTGGGACCTAGAGACTCACTTCCATCAAACAGAATATTGCGAAGGCAATGGGTGTTGCTTCCGTGATTAGGTTACAGAAGACTGTGGCTTCCATCTTGCCAGAAGACTCTCTTTCTGGCTTTGCTGGCACCAAGTGCCATGTTGGAGACCCTCAACTCCATGCTGGCTGTTGCACAGCAAGGAGCTGTGGGTGGCCTCCGGCTAACAGTGAGCAAACCCGCTGCCCAACAGCTCCTGAGAAACGGAATCTCACCAATACCCACTGCAGAGCTTGACAGCAGATCCCTCCCCAATCAAATCCTGAGTTGAGGGCTTCCCTGGTGGCGCAGTGGTTGGGAGTCCGCCTGCCGATGCAGGGGACACGGGTTCGTGCCCCGGTCCGGGAGGATCCCACACGCCGCGGAGCGGCTGGGCCTGTGAGCCATGGCCGCTGGGCCTGCGCGTCCGGAGCCTGTGCTCCGCAACGGGAGAGGCCACAACAGTGAGAGGCCCGCGTACCACACACAAAAAAATAAATTAAAAAAAATTAAAATCCTGAGTTGAGAACACAGCCCTAACCAACACCTTGCTTGCAGCTTTGCAAGACATGCTGAGCTTCAGGGCCCAGCAAAGGCACACTGGGACTCCTGACTCACAGACATGGTCAGATGACAAATGTGTGCTGTTTCGTACAGCAGAAATTAACACAACACTCCAATTTTTTAAAAATGTGTGCCGTTTTAAGCCACTAAGGCTTTCAATCTTGGAAATCTAGACTCTGCCAAACCCAGTGTATTTATAGCAACCTACAAGGTCTTCTTCCTCTGTAATCCCAACAGATCTTTAAACTCCTGGAAATGAAAGCAGAAATAAGATCATGGTCTCAGAAAAGGACCTATAGATCAAAGTCAAGATCACATTACCCTGTAAAATAGATAGCTAGTGGGAAGCAGCCGCATAGCACAGGGAGATCAGCTCGGTGCTTTGTGACCACCTAGAGGGGTGGGATAGGGAGGGTGGGAGGGAGACGCAATAGGGAGAAGATATGGGGATATAGGTATATGTAGAGCTGATTCACTTTGTTATACGGCAGAGACTAACACACCATTGTAAAGCAATTATATTCCAATAAAGATGTTAAAAATAAATAAATAAATAAATAAAATTTTTAAAAAAATTAAAAAGATCACATTACCTATCGCACCAACATCCTGGTTAACAGATGGATTTAGTTCAGGATTTAGTATGGGTAATACACAGATCGGAACTGCAACATGATTTTGATGAAGTTGTTCTACTTCAAAACTTACAGATATGCCTTAAGGATGGGGAAAAATTAATTTTCTTCTTCCTTTATAGCAAATAATGAAATTGTCTTCAGGCTGCAAGATTTGCAAATGTGTGAGCCCTTCATATAACATCCGACGGTGATAATTCACAAGGTTAATATCATAACACGCCAAGTCATTACCAAATATTCAGTGAAAACCTAACAAAGTAATTTGCAGTCATCTTTCCTTCCAGATGAGAAAATGCATTATAAAACTGAAATTTGCTTGAGGGTTACTTTATAACTGTTCGCTGCTTATTTTTGTTCATTTGCATTGTTTTTTCTACTCAAAGGCGTGTTTTGTTTTTGTTTTTTCATTTGATACTCTATCAACACTTTATGGTAGTTGGTGTGTATCATCACTAACATGTAAACAATGATGAAAGTTATGAGAATTTCCCCAAAGTCACGTGACTGGGGGGAGTGGTCAGAAATGGAGGTCTTTATTCAAACATTCTCAACTCAAATCCAGAAATATTACTTATAACTCCTCTGCATGGCATGTTTTCATGACAGAGTCCTATGCTTTATATTATTCTGCCATTTTTTTCAACTAAAATCTGTCTTCCCCAATGTTAGCGCCAACAGCTAAGCAGTATTTTCTGATCATCCAAGGAGACCTCACCACTAAGTCTAGCTGAATTCCTTTCCACAATATATAGACCATGGGAAACTATTATTGTTTTTCCTTCGGTTTTGCTAAACCAACTGTTTATCAATTACGAGACAGAAAAGATATGGCAATTCCTGTTTTCTAAATCTTGCCTTGATATATAACGTCTGAAATTGTCAGAAAAAAAGTAACATTCAATTAAGGTAGTACTATTAGCTATTAAGTGGAAACTTTTTTTTTTTTTTTTTTTTTTTGCGGTATGTGGGCTTCTCACTGTTGTGGCCTCTCCTGTTGCAGAGCACAGGCTCCGGATGCACAGGCTCAGCAGCCATGACTCATGGGCCCAGCCGCTCCGCGGCATGTGGGATCCTCCCGGACCGGGGCACGAACCCGCATCCCCTGCATTGGCAGGCAGACTCTCAACCACTGCGCCACCAGGGAAGCCCTAAGTGGAAACTTTTAAACATTTTTTAAAATGTCAGAATGTTAAATACTATTTCCAACATCCTTGTGCAGTTTCCTCTGTAAAAATGATTCTTTTATTATACTAATGAGCAGAAAATTAATGGCAGCCACTTCTCCACCTTTCAAAATATTATGTCTTTTCAACTGAAACGTGTGGTGCTTAAAAATGTTTTACTCAGTAGGTATGAGATGATTATGGGATGAGATATATAATATAATATGGTTGGGGATTCCATGAATGCAGATACCCTGAAAGGCAAATCAGACCCCTCTAAATATAACATGAAATAATCCTTGATCAGATCTATTTTCTGAAATTACCTACTATATAGTGGTTGCCTCCAAATAGATAAGCAGAGACATTGCCATAGACTGAACTGTATCCCTCCAAAATTCATACGGTAAAGCTGAAAGCCCCAATGTGCTGGTAAGAGATGGAGGACTTTGGGAGGTAATTAGGGTTACATGAGGTCATGAGGGTGGGGCCCCATGATCAGATTAGTGTCCTTATAAGAAGAGACAATAGACAGCTTGCTCTCTCCCAGTTTCTCTCTCTCTCCACCACGCAAAGATACAGCGAGAAGGCCATCACAAGTCAGGGAGAGGCTCCCCGACCTCTTTTTAGTTATGGCAAAGCTGCCAGACATCAATTAATGATGACTCACTTCCTCTGTGTTTCATTTCCTCTCAAGCATTTGCAGGCAGTGCCAGAACTCAGCTGAATGGGGAAGGGTGTCATTATTTCATCAGAGCTCTTTTCGTCAAATCTCTGAATACACTATTAATTTTTTCTTTACTCATTGATTTAATATGCTACATCCAAACTCTATAATTTTGCAAATATTGTTTTCTGCCCCCAGAAACTGGTGTGGTTTATAATATAAAGAGGAATGCACTCAAAGTCAGTAGGAAAGGGTTTAACTCCAGTTTTCCACCTAATACATGGTCATTTTTTTAAAGCAGGGTACCCAAGGCTTCTTTTTCCTTTTCTTTTTCTTTTTCGGCTGCGTTGGGTCTTCATTGCTGCGCGTGGGCTTTCTCTAGTCGCTACGAGCGGGGGCTACTCTTTGTTGCAGTGTGCAGGCTTCTCATTGCGGTGGCTTGTCTTTGTTGCGGAGTACAGGTTCTAGGCGCACGGGTGTCAGTGTTGTGGCATGTGGGCACAGTAGTTGTGGCTCACAGGCTCTAGAGAACAGGCTCAGTAGTTGTGGCACATGGGCTTAGCTGCTCCACGGCATGTGGGATCTTCCCAGACCAGGGCTCGAACCCGTGTCCCCTGCACTGGCAGGCAGATTCTTAACCACTGTGGCAACACCAGGGAAGTCGGCATGGTCTTTTTATTTATTTTATTTATTTGATTTATTTAGCTGTAGCGTGCAGGCTTCTTAGTTGCAGCATGCGAACTCTTAGCTGCGGCATGCATGTGGGATCTAGTTCCCTGACCAGGGATCAAACCCAGCCCCCCTGCATTGGGAGCGTGGAATCTTACCCACTGGACCATCAGGAAAATTCCTCTACCTAATACATGACCTTAAATCAGTTTTTCAACTGCTATGGAAAAAACAAAGCGCATAACCTAGCTATGAAAGTCTGTGTGTGTGTGTGTGTATCCATGTGAAAATCCCTTGGCAATGGTAAAACCTTATACAAGTATAAAGTTTTGCTGGTATGGGTATTAATACTATTGCTGTTATTATTAGAATCCATCACTAGAATCCATTCTCATGATTTGCATCATCTCAATTAATAACAGCTTTCCCCTCCCAAGATAGTCCATTTGTTATGCACATGGAATATAATTGCATTTTTGATGTTTGGATGATTTTGAAAATCATTAAAAGACCACTGTAGTCTTGAGCACTTTCTCTGCAGTGCACTTCATCAAACACTTGATATGATGCATACGAACCGATCATTTTGTCCCTTTTGTGTGGGGGGGTAACCCCTCGTCAAGCTGATAGTGCAGTCCACCAAATGCATTAGCAATGACTAGTTATTAATCTTATAACCTTTTCTAATTAACAGAATAAACTGTAAAATAAAGACAAATTGAATTCATCCAAGGGTGAAATACATTCAAGCACTAAACACATACTTATGTGGAAAAAATAATCTATGAACACTTCACTACGGAGGAAAGCTGGCCTATGCTTATTTATAGACAGGACAGAAAGATGCAAACAAACTCCCTTGTCACTTGCTTCCCCGTGTCTTCTTTCATGATGCTCCTGAAATTGCTGAGGATAAGAACTGCAAACATTGTCATTATTGTTATTTTACATAGCACTCCTTAGAAGGATCCCAGAGTTGTGGGTTAAACAGCAAAACACAGAGTAATAACGAACAACAAAAATTTGTAACAGCAAAACATTGACCCGCAGGAAAAATCATAAACAAAGAGTTGGAAAGAACTAAGAAGCAAGAATCTCAGAAATGAAGTAGACTGAATGCTATGGCTGGCAGTGGTGAATATTAATGCCCTGGGGACAACTGCAAAATAGCAAAGGAGCAGTTTTTTTCTAAAAGCACTGTCTGAGAAACAGAGTTCATTAAGTCAAAATGTAGTGCAGGGTTTCTCTGACGTTTGAGGCCAGATAATTCTGGGCTGTAGGGGGCTGTCCTGTGCACTGGGGGATGTTTCACATAGTTTCTGGTCTCTACCCACTCCAGAACAGTAGCAGCCCTGCCCCTGAAGTGTGACAACCAAAAATGTCTCCAGACATTGCCACCACCTGGGATGCACGGGGGAAGGGAGGTGGGAAAATCACCACTGGCTGAGAACCACTGATGGAGTATAAAATCAGAGGGACGGACTTCCCTGGTGGCACAGTGGTTAAGAACCGCCTGCCAATGCAGTGGACATGGGTTCTATCCTTGGTACGGGAAGACCCACACGCCATGGAGCAACTAAGCCCGTGCACCACAACTACTGAGCCTGCGCTCTAAAGACCACAAGACACAACTACTGAGCCCACATGCCACAACTACTGAAGCCCGCGCACCTAGAGCCCGTGCTCTGCAACAGGAAAAGCCACTGCAACGAGAAGCCCACACACCACAACAAAGCCAAAAATAAATAAATTTCTAAAAAAAGAAAAAATTCAGAGGGAAGAATTTGTTATCACATGGAGTATTTTTCTGACTTAATGAAAAGGCTTCCAGGAGTCCCAAACCCCAGTTTGATAGCTCTGGTTCATGAGAGATCATGAATGTTTAGGTCAAGCCTCTCTGGGTTTAAAACACCACATCAGCTGTCTTGATCAACTACATGACTTTGAGGAATCGGTCAAATGAGAATACGAATGGATGAATTCTGAGGATCACTGTGACGCTGAGATAACCTACTGTCCATGAAAGCTGCTCCATAAACATAAGAATCTCAGTGCTCAGTTGACGGCTGCAGGACACTTGAGCATGCCTGCTGATTCAGGACCAGCCAGGCCCATACCTCAGAATACAGAGAGAGGAAAAGCAAGTATCCATGCAGTAATTATAGATTATGGGCTGAAGCAGAGGAAGGGGCAATGACTGAGTACCTTCTGATAGAAAGTCACTAACTCATTGGTTGGAAACCAGATCTTTTTTTGTTTCCTTGCTTATTATTCCATCTGAAGTCTGGTGGTCACTATGTCATGAACTCCTAGAAAAGTGAAGTGGCTATAACCTGGGCATAGCATGGGCGGTGAATGTGGCAAAGGCTAACATACAGTCGAAAGACACCAGAATTGTCTAGAACAGCACCTCTTATTTTGTTGACCTTGGGAGGGAAGAAAGATGGTGAGAAGCTCATTGCAAGAACCAGTATCTAGACAGGATTCTTCTTTAGTCAGGACACACTTAACACAACATTAATGGAAGAGGCTACCACCATTTCCTCCATCTCCTTCCCAGACAGGAGAGCTTTTGGGAGAATTCTCCCTCTGTGTGTATCTGGGGAGAGGTCTTAGGACAGTATTCATGGGAAAAACAAATATAAACCATGGACCTACACCTCACCAGGAAAATCCCAGAAATAGGCACATGTACAGAATGTTGTACACCCCTCCAGAGCCTCCTGGATTTTATGAAGCCAGTCCATACACCTCGCTTGAAGACCTCGGAGCTCAGTAGTATATGATCCAGCAAACCCACTTCCTGGGCATATATCTGGAAAAACCATAATTCAGAAACATACTTGCACCCCAATGTCCACAGCAGCACTACTTACAATGGCCAGGACATGGAAGCAACCTAAGTGTTCATCAACAGAGGAATGGATAAAGAAAATGTGGCACATATATACAATGGAGTATTATTCAGCCATAAAAAAGAACAAAATAATGCCATTTGCAGCAACATGGATGGACGTAGAGATTATCATACTAAGTGAAGTAAGACAGAGAAAGACAAATATCATGGGATATTGCTCATATGTGGAATCTAAAGAAAAAGGGTACAAATGAACTTATCTACAAAAGAGAAATACAGTCACAGATGCAGAAAACAAACTTATGGTTACCGGGGGTAAGGGGGAGGAGGGGTAGATTGGGAGACTGGGATTGACATATACACACTACTATATATAAAATAACAGGGCTTCCCTGGTGGCGCAGTGGTTGAGAGTCCACCTGCCGATGCAGGGGGCACGGGTTCGTGCCCCGGTCCAGAAGATCCCACATGCTGTGGAGCGGCTAGGCCCGTGAGCCATGGCCGCTGGGCCTGCGCATCCGGAGCCTGTGCTCCGCAACGGGAGAGGCCACAACAGTGAGAGGCCCGCATACTGCAAAAAAAAAAAAAAAAAAGATAACTAATAAGGACCTACTGTATAGAACCGGGAACACTACTCACTACTCTATAATGACTTATATGGGAAAAGAATCTAAAACAGAGTGGCTATATGTATATGTATAACTGATTCACTTTGCTGTACACCTGAAACTAACAGAACATTGTAAATCAACTATGCTCCAATAAAAAAAAAAAAAGACCACCAAGCTCTGGTTCAGTGGGCCTTTGTTAGGGTGCCCCATGATCAGCTCAAGGCGGAGAGGAGTGGCAGCTTGGGTATCTAGCTTTGGTGGATACACCTTCGGATGTTGTCCAAGGTTTCCACGCCCTCACATAATTTTCTCTTCAGAAATATGAGCAGAGCCTTAGATCTTCTAACCACGGCAAAGGGGATGCAGTATCACTCCCATGCTAGGTTTTGTGGCAAAAATAAAGTGAGTGTGTAGATATAATTGAACTCTTATCTCATCAGTTGACCTTGAATTAATCAGAAGGTTCATTAGCTTGGGTGGGCCTGACCTAATCTGGTGAGATCCTTAAAAGCGAGCCCAGGACTACCCAGAATATCCAAGCAGCAAAACCATCCACCCCCTTTCCCAGTGGCTGGCTTCACAAGACACGTTGCCAAGGGTACCATCACAATGAAATGATTTCTGCTAAGGGGACTTGGAATCCGATTCTCCCTGAGTTGAGCCTCCAGATGAAAACACAGCTCGGACAATACCTTGATTACAACCTTGAGAGACCCCAAGCGGAAGACTCTTAAGTTGTTCCCAGATTCCTGACCCACGGAAATTCTGAGATGACAGATGGGTGTTCACTTAAATGGCTAGGTTTGTGGTTATCTGTCATGCAGCAGTAGATAACGAATTCACTGTCCATTCCCACTCCTTCACAAAGACTCTTTCCTCAGGAATCAGACTCCCCAAACTCAACCCTAGCTGAATTAGTCTTAGTAAGAGGCACTGACCTATAGCCAAGCCTAAAGGCTAAGATTTGCACCGGGATGAAAAATGGCTTCATAGGGCTTCCCTGGTGGCGCAGTGGTTGAGAGTCCACCTGCCGATGCAGGGGACACGGGTTCGTGCCCCGGTACGGGAAGATCCCACATGCCATGGAGTGGCTGGGCCCGTGAGCCATGGCCGCTGAGCCTGCGCGTCCGGAGCCTGTGCTCCACAACGGGAGAGGCCACAACAGTGAGGGGCCCGCATACCGCAAAAAAAAAAAAAAAAAAAAAAAAAAAAAAAAATGGCTTCATAAAGCGTGAAAACTTCTATGCTATGTTAATGATGATAGAAAATGTGCGCATCCCACCCCATCTAAATATTTTAGAGAGCATTTACTATGGCCCTCAACCAAGAACCAAGGAGAGTTTGCAGTTCTGAGGACCTTGATTATCGAGCCTTTGCTCGGATTATCTGTGGGTGAAATAGGAAAAGAGCCACCCATAACCTGAATTTAGGTGGGATTTATTCACACACAGCATGAAGAGGTAACCAAGCAGTGCATTATGCATACAGACTCCATGCCTCCAATGCCTTCTGCATATAACATTTTCGGATAAATCTCTTATAAAAGTTAAGGTGAATCTGTAATATGGAATCTATCCTTTATCTTAATATACACGCTATCTGTAAATACAATGGAAGAATATCAGAACTGCTTTCTTGAAAGCATTTTTCACCCCCTGTGTAACCTCAAAAAATATTGACAGCTCAAAAAATTACATATCCTGCTTCCAGATGCATCAAGCTTGGGGTGTAGGGGCAGTTTTATTGATTCCTGTTTCTACCTGTCAATTCATTTTCTGAAGTCAGATACATTTTCCCCAGTGCTCCCACTGGGTTCTGAATGCACCTGATGTTAAGGAAACACATTTATTGCCAGAAATTGGTAAAGGGTTTAGGTAGGGGTAAATTCGGAATAAACTATTGTCCTGTACACATGCCCTGGGAAACACACTGCCTCAGACACAGTCCCGTGTCAAAGAGCTAGAGCGAAATGTCTGAGTTCCCTTAAAAGTCTGGTTTTATCAGGTTCTTTCTGGGCCAAGAGGGCAATTCTGAGGCATTTCAGAGGCGATCCCTGGATTGCTTTTCAATTCGGATACAGAAAGCAGTCCCTCTAGTATCCCTTCCCCCACCCTAAAATAACTGGCCAATCATTCCAGCACTCAACCGGAAATCCAGCATCGTGGGCTATTAGGAAATGATAAGAAGAAAATTTTAGGATTTCTGTCTTAACCAGAAGGGCTAGAAACAGTGAGAGTCCTATAAGATGGACAGAAATACAGCGGTTGAAAGGGGCTTTGAGGGGGCTTCCCTGGTGGCGCAGTGGTTGAGAGTCCGCCTGCCGATGCAGGGAGCGCGGGTTCGTGACCCGGTCCGGCAGGATCCCACGTGCCGCGGAGCGGCTGGGCCCGTAAGCCGTGGCCGCTGGGCCTGTGCGTCCGGAGCCTGTGCTCTGCAGCGGGAGAGGCCACAGAGGTGAGAGGCCCGCGTACCGCAAAAAAAAAAAAAAAAAAGAAAAAAAAGAAAGGGGCTTTGAAAACCAGGGTGGTGTCCCAATTGGGACATTGGGATTGACATATATACATTAATATGTATAAAATGGATAACTAGTAAGAACCTGCTCTATAAACAAATAAATAAAATTCAAAAGTTCAAAAAAAAAAAAAGAAAAAGAAAACCAGGGAAAGAATGTACCAGGATTCCCTACAGTTGCTGGGAGAAATCCAAGAATCTCTTCCCTTATTTCATTCGTGTAAAATTTTCAAAGTACAATTTCCAGACGTTTCTGAACCTAAATAACACATCTAAACAACAAAAGTAGTGTATTTGCTCTATCTACGTGGCTGGACTTACAAATGACCATCACACGTTACAATGAAGGGTAAAGTTTCAGTGTGAGCAATCTAGGAAAATAAAAAAGCTGTATGTTCAAAATACTCATGTATACCCATGTGGCATTATGCCTGTGACCAGGCGTCTAGTGCAGGTTCATTTAATCCAAGTGGTTGCTGACAATGCTTGAATCCAAAAACCCATACCCACAGACCGTGCTTCAGTGCATCACCTTGCAACACACAGCTCCGGGAAATGATTTTATGGCCAGACCTTCATGTTTACCAGTGGTTTCATATGCCACAGCCTTTCAGACGAGTACATTTGATCCTGCAAGGCTGGCATCTGCAAACCCACGTTCTGTGAGTAATCCATCACCTCCAAAGTGTGTCTGACTAGACAGCGTTAGAGAATGAGAAGCCTCTGAAGACAAACCGAGAGCGTCTTCAAATTGGGATCATCCGTGGAAGGACGGTGTTCCTCTTCTCGTTGTTTTAATTAATGGTCTCATTAGAAATGTGTGCAGCGAAACCGCAAACCGTGCAAGGAGCTCAGAACGCACAGCAGTGGAGCTATCTCCGCAGCCTGGCGAGGGCTGAGTTCCCGACCTCTGGGGAGACATAGATGCGTCTGCAGCAGCCACTGGAGAAGACAGCCAGCTTCTGCTGAGGGCCATTTCCAGCCCCAGATGTCCTCACAGAGAGAGAGAGGAAGCCAGAGTGAGAGGCGCCCTCGTTCTCATTTTCCTCCCTCCCTCCCTCCGATTGGGTCAGACCATCCTAGAGGCAGAAACACAGCATCCACAGGTACTGTCCACAGCGGTCAGCCTCCCAGGGCACAGAGCAAGAAGAAAACAGAGAAGATCTAGGGGAAGTGAAATGGACGATCCAGCAGAGTGAGGAGACGCCCCCCCGTCCCCGTCCACACTGGACAGCAGTCACGTGATAGCCTACGCTACGAGATTGTTCCTCAGCATCCATGGAGCCTGAGATTCAGCAGTGTCAGCTGTACCGTAAGCATTAGCGTCATGGGGAGCGCTGGCTGAGCACCTACTGCTAACAGCAGGCCCTGCGCACCAGCTGTGAACCTCCCCCTTTTCATCCTCCCAGCAATGCCATCCGAGAGGTACTGTTTCATCGGCCACGTTTTGTGGATGAGAGCCGTGAACCTGAGGAAAGAGTCCACAAACCTTTCCCGACCGCAGGGGTGATAAGAGAAGAACTGGGATGCAAGTGTGGGCAGTGTGAACCCAGAGACCATAGGCCACTCCCCAGAGCAGGCGGGCGTCAGCATCACAGGGAGTCGGAAGTTTTCTGGGATGCACAGTGCTGTTCCCAACCGTGGTTCGTGGCCTTCCTTAGTCAATAGAAATTGATCAGAGGCCAGACACGAAATTCAGGCGAGGCTTTATCCGGGCCCCTGCTGCAGCAGCGGTGGGGAAGGGGGAAGGGGGGAGGGGCACAAGAACAAACAACAGGTTCCCTTGCTTGCTCGCTCCCCAAGGGGGTGCAAGCTGGTTCCTTCTATGGGGTAAGGGTAGGGGTGTGTCCAGGGGTGGGGCCGGGGGGGGAGGCTTAGGTGGTCTGCCCACCCCTTTGGTGGTGTTGAGTGCAGGGGGCATGCTTTTGCTCCGGGCTCTTCAAAAGTGGCAGTTGGATGTTTTGGTCTCTTTGTATCTTTTGTCTGGAATTTGCCCTACCTGTGCATGCACGGAGTTATTTTTAGTCCCACATAGTTTCTCTGTATTTTGTTGCTGGAGGAGAGGTGTGTCCAGGTGCAAGTATCACAGCACTGCAGCAAAGGGTCCCAGGTGCCAGCCGGTTTCAGTGCCAGACCAGCAGGAGAACCCCAGATAGACCGCCACACGAAGAAGATGCACCTACGCTCTTTTCTAGCTCATGATCGCAGCCGTTGCTGGACTTTGAGGGTGGGCTGGTGAGGGTAAGAGGCCACACAGTACTTGGCTCCCAGCTGGGCCTCCCTGTTTTCCGATGAGAGAAGTGGAGAAAGTACAGGGGGTTCCCATTTTCTCTCTGGCAGGAGACACACCTCTCCAGCCAAGATGCAGCCTGGGGCATAGGTGGGGCACCCTCTCCAATGTACCGGAGACCCTGCCCGAGGGGACACGCTGCTTCCTCCAGCCCCGCATATGCGTTGATTCTCCACTTTCACCCTGGTTTTCCTGCCCAGGTCCCCTGGTTCTGTGTTGCCAACCCAGAACCCTCTGGATGTGAGCACATAGATACTGATGTGTCTTGTCCCCCATGGAGACACTCCCTGCTTAAATTCCCAAACTACAACATTTACAGAAAGACCGGGTATTGAAAATGAAAATCAGGATGAATCACATCATCTATTCACAAATGGGTGGATACCGGGTAAAAAACCATATCCCACTGTTTGCCTCTCTCTTCACAAAACATCACTGTGATTAGCAGAAAGATACTGAATCCTGCCCTCTGGGCTGCTTTACCCAAAATAGCTTTAGGTTCTCCTTACTTTTCTCTTATCGACAGACGAGTTCCATTTTCACACTGTTATTGTGGAATATGTCACCCTCAGACTTAATTTTTCCTTGGGTTTTCCCAGAAATGGATATCTTATCATGTGGACTTTATGGGCATTATCTTGCCCAGAAGTTCTTGGCACCCACACTAAGATCTTATCCAGCACAGACAACCTTACCCCATCCTGACTGCACCATTGCAATGTGCACGACACCTATCAACCACCTAGGAAGGTTTTGAACACGCCGTGAAGGAGCGTGCCTTCCTAACACCTTTCCTTTCAGGTTGGATGTCTGACGTGCACTTGATACTCTTCTACTTTGTCCTTCTCTTGTCATTATTTGCTATAGGCAGAATGTCCATGTCCCTCTGAGATCCAAATGTTGAAGCCCTAACCCCCAAAGGAATGGTATCAGGAGGTGGGCCCTTTGGGAGGTGATGAGGTCATGAGGGTGGAGCCCCCATGAATGGGATTAGTGCCCTTATGAAAGAGATCCCAGAGAGCCCCCTCACCCCTTCCACCATGTGAGGACACATTGAGAAGGTGACCATCTATGAACCAGGAAGACAGACGTCACCAGGAACCAAATCAGCCAGGACCTTGACCTCGGACTTCCAGCCTCCAAAATCACGAGAAAGAGATGTCTGTTATTTAAGTCCCCAGTCTATGATATTCTGTTATAGCAGCCTGAACAAACTAAGACATTATATAATCAAAGAATACAGGACATTTTTAGGACCAGTATTTTGGAAAGTTCCTACAGTAGTTCAGGTTTGGGGTCTTTAAATCTTCAAATCTACACCTTAGAACATCTGAACAAATGAAACCCAGGTGAACCAGGTTCATTGTATGGAAACCCCGTGATGTTTTTTAACTAGGCACTGTTTCCCACCCTCAACTGTCCTTGTGGACAATTACGAAAAGCAGGATCCCAGACATGATCACCTTTATTCATAGTCACACAAGCACATGCACAAAATTTCTCTGTGGTCCTGGAATTTCATTAGATCAAAGCTCACTCAACTCTGTTGAGCTTTAAAGTGAGTTAAAGATAAGACTGTCTGGATTTGGGGGTTTGATTTATGCCTCAGGATCAAGAAGGTTGTGTTGCAGTGATTGTGTGTCTGTTCTATCACAAGTCCTAGTTCCAAATCAAGAACCAACTCCAATACATCTTTGTGTCTGTGCTGCTTCACACAGGGTTGAAAAAAATCCTGACAACTTTTCATTAAATTGGGGACACAGCTGGATCTCTCTAGTTTCATAGAAGTCTAAAGAATCTGTGATGTTTTCCACACTCAGCCAAAGACCCTAACCGTGTATATGTCATTAAAAAAAACAAAACTGCAGCACATAATCCATGTCTTCTGGTGAATCCTTGAAGGTTATGAGTTTGATGGTGGGTTTCTGTCCAACTCAGAAAATGTCATCGTTATTGATGATGATCTAAAAGAGTCATTTTTCATCCTGGACATGGAAGAAAGATAAGAACATAGGTGCTGTCCAATTTGCTAATATCTTTTATATTTTTGTAGAAACAATTGATG
Source organism: Mesoplodon bidens (assembly GCF_964165515.1). Lineage (NCBI taxonomy): Eukaryota > Metazoa > Chordata > Mammalia > Artiodactyla > Ziphiidae > Mesoplodon > Mesoplodon bidens. Next base: position 49,241,142 of record NC_138180.1, read on the forward strand.
AGTTTCCACGGGAAAATAGGAAAGTAAAGGTTAGCAAGCCAAAGGTTAACAGAATCAATGTAAAGAGCTGCGCATTTTCGACTGCGTTTCCTTCCAAATATTTTGAAGGCTCATCGAAATGATTTTCTGACATACACACTTCTGTAAAAAATATATAATAATAATAATAATAATAATAATGTGCACATCTGTATTCCTGGAATAAAGATGACAAGTGGTACATCTTTCTTGGAATATGTGAGCTGATGGTGTTTTGCCCTCAGGAAAAAAAAAAAAAGGATCTGAAGCATTTTATCTGGGCGCCATAGCAACCGCAGGCCAATGATCAAAAGAGGATTCAATTCAGAGGGTTGGGCTGCCGTGCCATAACTTAAAACAGCTCAAGCTTAAACACAGCTCTTCCTGGATGTCCATATGAATGAGGACACTGCATTTAACACTCCGGAGCTACCAAGTTTGCTTTATCGTGCTGAGCAGGGGACATGGCGGGGAAAAAAGGACATGAGAAGAGAAAAAGCATGCCTGTCTAAAAGCTTAGCTCATTGTACTCGACCCCCATGGCTGCTGTAGCAAAATGGCCACACGTTTTGTGGCTTAACTTAACACACATGCAATATCTTGCTCCCCTGGAGGCCGTGGTCTGAAATCCATTTCATTGCCTTTTCCCGCTTCTAGAGGCCACCCATGTTCCTTGATTCCTGGTCACATCATTTTGATCTCTGCTTCTCTCCTCACATCTTCTCTTCCTCTGACCCTCCTGCCTCTGTCTTACAAGGACACTTGTGGGTGTAATCCAGGATAACCTCTACAGCGCAAGTTCCTTAACGCAATCACACCTGCAAAGTCCTGTTCACCATACAAGGTAACACATTCACCAGTTCTGAGGATTAGGACGTGGACATAGCTGGGGTGCAGGGAGAAGTCATTTTTCTGCCTATCATATACTCATTCCAACGGGAATGTTCAAAGATTTCCTCAAATGGATTTTGAGCGGGTGCTTCCTTACTTGGCTAATAGAATGAATTCTTACCGTGGCCTGATCTTCACAAGGTCTTCCCTTGGTGAATTTCCAGCCATGTGTAATCCACGTGGAAATGCATTCTCTTTTTCTTTTACAAATCTTGGCTTCCTGACCTCCATTCTGGTCATATGAAAATATGCTCTCTTCCACTAGTCCTTTCTGGTCACCCACCTGCAAGCTATATTTTTCTCAAAGAACTCCCCTTTTATATGCCATTTCTATCTACTATTGCTGCCGTTTAGGTGCAAGGTAGATTCCCAATATCAGACTTGAGGACAACATCCCTATTGGGGTCAATTTTTTCCCCCCGAGCCCTGTGACTAACTCACTCATTCACACATTTATTCACTCAACAAATATTTATTGAGCACATACTGCCTACCAGGCACAATTCTAGGCACTCCAAAAAGTTGATGAGTCAACAAGTGAATAAATGCATTAATTGCTTTATATGCTAATATAAATTGATTTTTTTGTTTTTTGTTTTGTTTTGTTTTTTGCGGTACGCGGGCCTCTCACTGTTGTGGCCTCTCCCATTGCGGAGCACAGGCTCTGGACGTGCAGGCTCAGCGGCCATGGATCACGGGCCCAGCCGCTCTGCGGCATGTGGGATCTTCCCAGACCGGGGCACGAACCTGTGTCCCCTGCATCGGCAGGCGGACTCTTAACCACTGCGCCACCAGGGAAGCCCATAAATTGATTTTTTTATACACTAATATAAATTGATTGCCAGCATAAAATGTTCTTGGCTTAATTCGGAATCCTCTCACTAGAAGCATTTATTATTTGAAAGAAATTAGTTCTATGGATAGCATAATGTGAAAAATAAGGAAAGCAATATTTTCTACCATTAGGAAGAGATTACATAGTCTATTAAATTGCTTTGTACATAGCTCATAACAAATATTCCAGAGACATTAGATATCACTTATTATTACTTTCATAAGAGTTGTGTCAGAGGACGAGATTTGCAAGAGCAATGCCTGTTTGTCTCACCAGCAAGGTGTAAGCTACCTGGTAGCATGTGATGTGGAGAGAATCCATTTCTTTCTGTAATACTTTGGAAAAATGGCAAAGCAATGCTAACATACCTCCTTAACAAAAATCGTGGACGAAATGTGTGTGTCTATGTCTGTATCTATATATCTTCTCTGTTATAAGAAACATTTCTTTCTTTTATTAGCATTTGGATTTATTTCATTTGTCAAGCTTTTAGTCAATTGAAGTTCCATTGAGAACTGTACTGATCTGTGCATTGCCTGTCCAAAACCTTTGGGAAGATGTGAGCAAACAAATCCCCGGCTGGCTTGCAGCACACTTATTATATTTGTAAAGGGTGTTGATTTGTTCCAGGGTCTTACAAGAGGGCCTGGAAAAAAACTGCCTCTCTATTTTAAACTGAGAAAATGAATTTTGCATCGATTACAGCACAGACCTTTAATATGTATCTCTAATAGATTTCACTGACTCTGTGCATGCCCCAGATAATAGAAGCATTAAATGCAAATAAATCTTACATGAGAAATACATAAAGTATACAATAATGAATTCCTTGATCTATTCTTCCAACTACCATTTCATTCCTTTCCTTTCCCTCTTCTTTCTTTTCTTCTTACCTCCTGATTTCTTCTTAATGAAAGACAGAACCCCTCTTCATAACAAGTAATTTCTCTCTTCCTAGACGTAGCCAACAGTCTCTCACTGATGCTGAAGGAATTTTCTCAGTATAATGCTTCTTATTTCATTTCAGAAAGGCTGCTGGATGCCCAACACAAAGGGGCAAATGCTTGAAATTGACTAACACCCCCAAAATGCACTTTTTCGTTCCACTCCTCTAACAATTCAGTCTCTCAGAAGATGCTAGAAAATGTAGATTCCTATTTGCATGACTTAAAAAGGGAGTGAAAAGAAGTCAACATTTCTTCTTTTTAATGAATGTCTTTCTTTAAAAATCAATGGTCAGGTTTAGGATTACCCAAAATTGGACAGAATCTGAAGAAGAGCAGGAAAAGGGGGATGAAGGCCCCTGAAAGATGGAGTTCTTTGCTGCACCATAGAACTATCCTCCTCCATCTCTGAATTACTATCCACTGAGAGGAGAAGATGCTCAAAGACCCCAAGTAGCTTCCTATGTCACACTGAGGAGTCACATTCAAGAAAAGTCTAGCTCAGCATAAGACTGCTTTTTTCTTCGACCTTGTTTTATGTTTAAAATCAACGATGGCTCTTAGGCCAGTGTCCGAATCCCTGCCAGGTTACATCGAACGATACAAATAATGCTCCACAGTTTTCAGCATGAGAACAGGGATTAAATCGGCTAAAAAACTGCTAACAACAATGCAGAGCAGAAACAAACAAACAAAAACAAACGAACAATAAAAACAATGCAGAGCAGATAGCAAAACCCTGCAGTTAAGTTAAAGTGACCCTAAAATTGGCCAGATGCTTTTCATTTATTTCCTTCCTTCCTGGGAACCCGAGTCTAAGAGTTCAGTGGGCCAGGAGCTGTACCAGGAGAGGGCTGGAGTCTGACGGAACGGCCTTAGAGAAAGAAGACAGAGGGTCACTGGAAGCTATGTGAACTCACCCTTGCTCGGAAAGTAGAGTGAAAGCTGAACTTTGACAAGGACGTACACGTTGGATAAATCCCAAGTAACTGGGCTTGACTATGGCTTGACTGCCCAGGAATGACAAGTCAGAAAGATGGGATGGGAAGTGGTGCTACACTTCCACCTCCTTCTCATTCTCATAGCAGCCCTGACTCATAATGTCTGAGGAATCAAGGCTATTTTATTCTGAGTCTGATTTTAAAAATACTCACTGTCGGGCCTCCCTGGTGGCGCAGTGGTTGAGAGTCCGCCTGCCGATGCAGGGGATACGGGTTCGTGCCCCGGTCTGGGAGGATCCCATATGCCGCGGAGCGGCTGGGCCCGTGAGCCATGGCCGCTGGGCCTGCGCATCCGGAGCCTGTGCTCCGCAACGGGAGAGGCCACAACAGTGAGAGGCCCGCATACCGCAAAAAGAAAAAAAAAAAAAATACTCACTGTCATTCCACTCCTGGGTATATATCTGAAGAAAATAAAAGCACTTATTTGAAAAGATACATGCACCCCAATTTTCATAGCAGCACTATTTACAGCAGCCAAGACATAGAAATAACCCAAGTGCCCATCAACAGACGAACAGATAAAGAAGATGTGGTACATATATACCATGGAATATTATGCAGCCGTGAAAAAGAATGAAATGTTGCCATTTGCAACAACGTGGATGGACTTAGAGGGCATTATGTTAAGTGAAATAAGTCACACAGAGAAAGACAAATACTCTATGTCATCACATATGTGGAATGTAAAAAATACAACAAATGAATACATATAACAAAACAGAAACAGACTCACAAATATAGAGAACAAACTAGTGGTTACCAGTGGGGTGAGGGAAGGGGGGAGGGGCAAGACAGGGGTAAGAGATTAAGAGGTACAAATTACTATGTCTAAAATAAATAAGCCACAAGGATATATTATACAGCACAGGAAATACAGCCAACATTTTAGAGTAACTAAATGGAATATACCCTTCAAAAATTGTGATTCACTATGTTGCACACCTGAAACAATATAATACTGTAAATCAACTATACTTCAATAGAAAACCAAACACTCTGTGAGCCAGATACAGGCACCCAATTAGGTGAGGGGAGGTAAGATGAAAAGCTGAATGAGAACAAGGTCCTCCCTGACACAAAAAGTGAAAGAGAAAATATCTCTAGTCAAAGAGACAGAGATACGGACAAATGACATTGATACAACATGCTTGGGTCTGGAACAGAGATTTTACAAGGACAGGTGTGATTAATTTTTCTTAAGTAGGGGTCAGAGAAGACACTGAAATGATCACCCAAGTTGGCGTTGTTCAAGAATAGAAAGAAACCAGGCACAAGTAAGAGGGGATGGCAGGAAAAAGACACAGGAGCACGCAATTAATAGAGAACGTGAAAACCATGTTCTTTATTGAAGTACATTGAGAAACAATTCGTAATACATCTCCTGCTGGGATCTTCCCAACGCATTTTCAAAAATAAAAAGGTCTAGGAAGTCCCACAGTAAAGAAACCTATTTATAGGAACCAGAATGTCCCAGATGAACTGGACATCAGACACTGTGTTGGAAGGGTCTGATATTACCTGAATATTACCCCTTGGTATGAAACAGTAAGCAGGGTATCACGTTCCTTTAGAAGAAACTTAGTCTTGGGACAGGGGGCTGCAGGGGTCAGAGGGGCTTCTGTAGTTAGAGCAAAGCAATGATAGCAGGCCAGCTTCTTGTGGGTACTCAGGCTAGAGTCACTGTCCCCCAGCACACTGGTGACCTCCCTCCAAGCCAGGGAGTAGCTCAGGGGGGAATCCTCGTGTAAAGGAGCAGCGTGTACAACAGAACATCAACATGTATATCGGAAATGAGAACTATAAGTCCCATGCAGCCCGGCACGACTGGATGGCCGGTCAACCTAGGCTCTCTCTCCCCAAGCATCCTCATGAGAGACTTGAATCCAAGAAAACAGTGGCTCGGTGAATGTGACTTAGTCTCTTCTGCTGCTGTAACAAATACCACATACCGAGCAGCTTATTAACAGCAGAAATTGATTTGTCACTGTTCTGCAGGCTGGAAGTCCCAGACCAAGTCACCGGCGGGTCTGGTGTGTCTGGTGAGGGCCCTCTTCTTGGTTCACACACGGCCCTGTGTCTTCACATGTTGGAAATATCCCTTAGGCGGAAGAATAACCCTGATAAGAACCACTCTTAGAGATTCTGAAGATGATACATTCTATCAAGGCTACCGATGTGATTTCTTTGAAATCCAAATATGAACTTCCTACTACACATCTCATTCACAAGGAGCAACAACTCCTTGGAATGTCCCTGTCCTCGTGGTGGGTCTCCAACCTCATTTTGTCTACTGAGGCCCGGAGACACCTCGTGCCTTTGTCCCTTGCTCAGGCCCCTGCCTGGACTACCCTCTCCACATCTTGATCTGGCTGATGCATATGCCTCCTTCAAGGCATACTCACGTTGCAAGAAAGACTCCCCTGATGACTTCTGTGCCCCTTGCCTGGCAGAAGCCACCCACTTTCTATCAAGCAACTCTGACACACCCATCTCCATCTGCATGCATCTACGGTCCCTACCTTTCCTGCCACGCTACACTTCAGCACAGATGGTGCCTAAATAGCCACCTGTTGGCACATAGATATAAATGTCTGAAAAGTGTTTGTTGAATGAATGAAGGTATGATCACATCTAGGCCTCAGCAGAATTAACTCTGTAGGCTTGATTGAGGCTCAGTGTGCAAGTCTGGAAGTGAGTGGCGAATACCCTTCCCCTTAGGGGACAAGCATTAATACAAGTTTAATGTCACACTTGGTGCATTCAAGGCAATATATCAGAGGCCTGCGTGTCAGGAGAGGCAGCTTTCCTAGCTTACTGGCCAACGGCTCTGAGCCAGGTAGGCGAGCGGCCGTGAGTGTCCTACGGAAATGTGAAGAAAGGTAGGGAGCTTGCAGAGGAGACCTCTGGAGGACACTCACCTCCCCTACGGGTGAAGAGACGTTCAGATAACTCTCTGAGGGTGCACAAGAGGACATGAAAACACAAAAGGCTTGACACAAGAGGCTCTTGACACAAGCCAAGAAGGCCGTGCGGAAATCTAGGAAGGAGCTGTGGGCTTCCCTTCAGCATAAAGCACGTGCGTATTAAGTTGAGGACAGGACAGGTCTGCAGAGGGTCCGGAGGGCTGACTCAGGGGCACCTGTTCCAGGCCCTCGTGCAGCTGAATGAGCCAGGCTGCGGGCTACTCTGCTCTGCACAAGAAGGCTGTGTAACCCCCCATCCATTCAAAAGTAAGCAGGCGCTGTGCACGCATCTGGGGTGCAGGCTTGCTGTCCCGTGTGGGCTTTGGCTGGAAGTTGGAGGAGCCACGTGACCTTAACTGGGGTGACTCGGCACCTTAATTCTGCTCCCTCCTCTTCCCGGGACCCCTCAGGGCGTGGGCTCAGCCGCGCCATGGTACTGGCAGGGAGAAAGAGGGAATGGACGAGGAACACAAAGGCTTCCTTAAGCCTCTGCCCGCATCACGTCCCGTGGACACACAGACGGGTCCACTCTAAGGTGACACGGGAGAGGATGTGGGCATAGGGCGGGGGGAATACGGGGGCTTCGAACACTGTAAATCTGTTCTCTGTCACGCAGCAGGGCTCGGAAGGAGCTTTCTCCAACCGGAGCTGCCAACGCGTGTGTCAGATCTGGCCAGGAGAGGACAAGCTGCTTTCGTCGGTCCAACGCAGAGAATTTAATATTGCAAGTCAGTCGCCAAGGTGGTGGAGGACTTAAAAAGCAAAAAGGGATGAGAGAGGAGGACCAGAGGTGAAGGCTGCTGGAACAGCTTTCTTCCTTAGGCTTGGCACAGAGACACGGTGTTAAGGACACCCAGAAGCACGGGAAGAGGGGACCTCAGGAATTGGCCTCAGACCTCCAAGGGAGGACTCTGCCTGGCCGGTGCCAGAACGTCTGAGGGCACAGGGATGCTGGTGTGGGAGGTCCAAAAAGATGGGACGGTAGCCAACAGCCAAGTTCAACCAAGAGCTGTGGCTGGAGTAGCAGGCAGGCATCTCTGCCCTCTCTTCCTGCCTGGCCATCTCTCTCCGGCAGCCCCCCTACTGGAAGCCAGGAGGTCAAGGAGACCGTGTGCTATCTCGGACCCTGTGAACTTGCCCATATTCCACTGTTTCTGACCCATAGGATCATCAGTTTCACTTGGGCCCCATCAAATATATTTCCCGAGGCCCAGCCTTAGCCTCACAAAGCGGAAGGATGCACTGCGAGTTAAAGAACCAGCGAGGCTCATGCGAAGAAATGGTTTCACAGTGTTAGTCGTTGGTCTCTGAGTGGCTTCAGGGCCCTCTGCATTTTCACAGTGACCTGGCTCAGCCTGAAGAATGAAATACCATCTGAGGGAGGTCATACAGCCCGGTTCGGGGCATCCATGGGATTTTGTGTGGATTCCCAAGACTGCAGCCCAGTTTTCTGCTGAAGCCACATCCTGGCTCAACTGGTGAGGACCTCAAAGGTTGGGGATATGTGAAGCATCCAAAAGATCCCAGGCACGTTTGGACTGGCACGTGTCTAAGAGGAAGGGACGTGCAGCATCCTCAACTACAGTGTCTGTGCTTTGGCAGAAATCTGCCTGGCTAAGACGAGTGACGATTCAAGTGAAGAAAAACGGAGGGTGTTAGCAAATGCCCTCACACTCCACGTCTGACCTGTACCGCCGCGGCTGCTGTAGGAGGTGGATTGATGAAGTCTATCAAACGGAATACTTTTCATGCACCGTGTGCAACATTTCAACAGAGCATGCTGAGAAATGAGACGTCTCCCCACATCTGTGAGAGGCTGGGCGGGTCAGAAGGATCTGAATGTCCTGAAGGTAGCAAAGGAATGACTTTGCTGCAGAGTGTCTGGCTGTGACTGTAGCCTTTCTATGGCTCCTGGCTGAAATTAGCAAACTTCCAGGTGTGCAAAATAATGAAGAATTAAAATTAGAAAATGGTTTTCAAGGTAAACCAGTGGTTTTGTGTCAGCGTCTTGGGCTGAAGGGAAAGCTTAGGGCTGGGCATACGTGACTTGACTCCGTTTGTTTCCTGCCGATGTTTTTCTCTCTCTCCTACTCCCCCCGGCCCCTCAGCATTCTCTCTGACTTGTTCTCTTTACCCACCCATGGGATTATACCCTTTGAACTCTGACTCCTGGGTTTGACTGGAACACACAGACACGTACACACAGACACACACACATAGACACACACACAGACACAGACACACAGACACATATATTTTTTTTCCTGAGCCCAAAAACCAGTTCTACTAACAGAAACTGCATCTTGTTCACAGTTATAAGCAGACCTGCCATAGCACTTAAAGACGGGTTGTGGATGGATTTTTCCACACAGGTAGAACTTTCCAACACATGCCTCTCATCACCATTCCTTTGGCCTGCTCGCACCAATTCCCCTTTGTGACTTCTCCCGCCCCTAAGCGGATACCAGCGATGAAGTGAAAAAACTGTCCTTCTAATCAACCACCTCATATGAATCAACACGATTTTCCACTGACCTTGGAAGGCACGACTCTGAAGGTTAATCCTCACCGTGAAATGCTCCATGTTCCCATGTGGAAGAATGTTGCGTGCCAACTTCTGGCTCTAAGACCCTATATACTGCACAAAGATACTGAGATCTTAGACGTGGTGTTGATACGGAGGGTCAACTTGGAAATGAGGGACTAGACAGCTGAGGAGAGACTGTCGTGGGTCTCCGGAGGGACAAGGTAATGCGCATTGACTGAGGATGCCCCATGCCCCAGGCGCTGTGTCACGCAGGTGGAAATCCTGATGTTGGCAGGTAGAAATGACTCCGGCTTGGCAGAGGAGGAAGGGAAGATGTGAAGAGATGCAGCAACGCGCCCAGCGTCACACAGCTGGTATAAGACCAACCAGGGATATGAACCAAAGGCTGAGAATGAAGCTCAGTCTCATCCATGCAACATTTGGGGGGCGGGTGTAAGGGACGCTATGCACACGTGTCTTAGATCCCATGGCCGTGCTGGGGACGGGGGGGCTGGGAGTGAGAGAGGGAAGGCCCCGTGGTGTGACACTGCCTACCTTTGCCCCTCCCCTCCTCGCCCCCCCCCGCGAAAACTCCACATCACCTGCTCCGTAGTTCCTATCCTCTCAGGAAGGCAGAGAGGCAACGTAGCGATATTCTAGCCAAGCAGAAAGGCGGGGATGAAGATGAAAAGTGGGGATCTCAGAAACACCAGGGCCAGAGCAGAAGGGAAGGTTAGGGTCCCCCGAGCCTGAGGGCCCAGGCTGCCCCTCCCTGCACGAGGAATCGGGTTGGAGGTGGGCCTCATACCCCTTCAAGGCTGACAAACCTGGATGGCCAGATAACCTGACCCCAAGAGCAAAGAACTGGAAGCGCATGGAGCAAAGCTCTGAATCTGGGGCGAGGACTGAGTCCACGACAAGCTATCAAGACACTCTGCCAGTATACTAAGTATTTTCGTACAGTCATTTTAGAGGACAACATCTCCTAATTGACCATAATGTCTTGAAATACCCTCACCGTGTTATCTCATGAACACATTACTGCCCTGGTTATTTCCATAACTTCTTTGGATATGACTTTGCCATATCAGGAACTCTATAAGTTGTACACTGCAAAAAATAAAAAATAAATAAATAAAGACACTGTGCCCACTGTCTCCAAGGAAGAGACCGACAACTTCAGGTCTTTATGTTTTCCTCACCCTCTCAAATCATTCTCCTTGCTGGAAGATTAGACTTGGAAGTTGCCACTTATCCTAACTACCAATATGTAAAACTGGCTTATTTTATTATTTTATTTTTTTTGCGGTACACGGGCCTCTCACTGTTGTGGCCTCTCCCGTTGCGGAGCACAGGCTCTGGATGCGCAGGCTCAGTGGCCATGGCTCACGGGCCCAGCCGCTCTGCGGCATGTGGGATCTTCCCGGACCGGGGCATGAACCCATGTCCCCTGCATCGGCAGGCAGACTCTCAACCACTGCGCCACCAGGGAAGCCCCAAACTGGCTTATTTTAATAACTAGCTGTAGATGGGGATTCAGTGATCGGATAGGAGATACACATATATTTGTATATAAAGCTAAGAGTCTATTGGAAATATTAAAGCAAACTATTTTTCTCTTCCCTGTAGTTCATGAGGACCTGCCCGCTGCATCCAGGAATCCAGTGGATCTGACTACTTCAGAAGACACACGGCCCCAGGACAAAGAATTCAGAGCTCGATGTGGGTTGCAAAGTGGATGTGTTTCAATCTTCAGGGATACTCTAGCTTTGGATACCAGGCATCGACAAGAAAGAAGAAGGTTTCCTAACTTCAAAACGTTTGCTTGAGAAACCAAGAGCAAAACTTGGAAGTCTCGGCCCATCATTTTGCTATAAACAATCTCAAAGAGGAGACCCAGAAGTTAAAAGGTAAGGAAAGTCCGAACCAGACCACCAGACACGAATGTGAAATATAGGCTTGTCGGTGTCAGGAGGAGGAACCAAGCAGGAAAGGAGAGAGACAGAGAGCTGAGACGTGGGCGTGCTGAGCCCTCTAAGACCTTGAGGAGAAGGGGAGAGCCTCCTGAAAGGTGGGATAGATGTCCAAGGCAGAGGAAATCACAGTGGAGGGCGGGGGTGGCCTGGTTTGTCCACACAAAGAAACATCTCCTGAGAAATAGGTCCAGAGGAACCTCCCAAACCTCTCGGCGCTCACCCTTTGCTCTGGTGAGATTCAATCATTCCTCCCTGGAAGACAGCTGAATGGTGGCTGATCAGCCTGTCTTTTGGATGGGGAGAGAAAATTACTCCACACTGGAGGCCCGCAGAAGGGAACGCCCAAAACAAGGGACAAATGGAAACAGGCAGAATCTAGGGAACAAGAGAGCTGGCCAAGGTGGAGCTTCCATGAGCAGCTCCATGGCGGGTCTGGGGGGGACCACGAAGCATCGCTCTCATCCAGAGAACTCACCCCAGGCTACGCCAACTGGAAGTACATGGGCACGGCCGGAAGCGTCTCTTTCCCACCCCCAAGAAGCTACAGAGGCTGCCCCCAAACCCCAACACCGTTTTGAGGATGGGAAACAGCCTTTCGGTCGGGGTGAAGGAGGATTCCAACGCAGCGGGGGTGTTTCAATCCTGAGTTGACGGGATATTTACCCAAAGTATAAAACCAGAAGTGTCTGTGATCTGAAAGGCAAGCTGAAGTCTGAGATTCTTCCCCGTCCCCCAGCACCACTAGACATGGGAGATTTGACAACAATTAGACGAGGCCACACAGAAAATAACGAAAGGTACTTTTTTCCCCCGCACACACCTGAAAGGTAGTGTGAAATATTTTGACATAAGTTTTGTTTTTGGCCCAGGAGTCTGCAGCGATTTCAAGAAGCTTTCCTTTAACTTTTGGGGGTTGTCCTGTGATTCATCCAACAGGCTGAATCCCAAGCCAAACAGAGACAGACAACCCAGGTAACGGACAAGGCGGGCTAGATTCTCTCCTTTGCTTGGATTGTTTATCTGAATTTCCCACAAGCCAATTTTGATGCAGATTCACCTGCCAACCGTACACAAATGCATAGCCCTAAATTCCTCAAGTCTAGTCAGATATATGTTTGATGACTTCATAAGCTGCAAAAAGATGGATATGCCGCTGACATCCAGGCACAAAGAAACTTGAAGTATCCAGTTAGAGTCCGGCTTTCCCAAGAGATCGGGCTGTGTTTTCAGAGCTGGCAGTTAGCGACATCGTGTGTCCACAGTCACCGGGAGGGTCTGCAAAAGCAATGCCCTTCCTGTGTATCAACCATGCATCCAACAATAGGACACAAGAAACATGTTAATAAGCACATAGATAACAAGAATACATGGTATTCAGATATGATTATCCACACGTACATGACATGTCTGGACTCAGTCAACATGAGTGCTTGATGTGCAAGACTGTTGCTTTCAGGACGGTTTTCTCAGTCCATAGCTTTTCCCTCAATATCCTTGGCCATCAACAGCTGGAACCTTGGGCAAAATAGAGTGGTTTGGCTTATGTGAGAATACAATAGTACAGAACAGGAATCTGCTCCTGTCACACGAAACGCACCCCAAATTCCGCAGGAACAATGTCTGGATGACCACGGAGGGTATCCCACACGATAAGAGTAACATGTCGTACTTTGAAGATGCAGGCCACTGCACTAAGCACCTTGTATACAGGAATCATGTGCACTCTTTTCAAGGTCATTGCCGGTTCTGGGTTTTGTTCTGATAACAGTAATACATGCCTATGCATAAGTCTTTTATAAGCCGTAAGTTCTCAGAACATCCAGAGCCTACCTGTCAGTTTTCTATGGCTGTGTTCACAGGAGCGCAGAATGCCAAGGTTAAAAAAGTCTCATCTACCACTTTTATTTATTTCAGACATATTTATTCAGCGTCTATGGAATAATTACAGCATGGAGCAGCTGCCCGTTCACGTGAAGGATTTGATTCCTCTTTGCCTCTGCTACTTTTGCAACATGATCAAATGGACATGCTCTTTTCCCATTGGCAGACAGATCCTGAACCTTACCCTACTTCTGAGGGATCTGAGAACCCGGGAATGTGAAAAAACACATTATCTTTAAAAGGCACGGCCAAAGGACCAACGTATAAGAAGGAAAAAACAGCCAGGCTTGTGCATATGAAATAGAGCTCCATCATTCCATTAAAATTAGGTTACTGAATCTAACTATCTGACATATTTATTCCAATTCATTTCAATTAGGAAAAGCAAGTGTAAGTGGATGTGTAAAAGCACGGTTACCAGGCAGCTTGTCTGAGACCATTAGACACGATATTCATGTGTAACTGTTAGTGTAACTAGTAGACAGTGAATTATTCCTTCCAATAGTCAGTGCTATTGGGTAGAAGTTACGGTGCAACAACCCTTAAATTAAATCTCCATTAAGGATTCTAATCCATCTTGATGTGCACATGGGTTTTTTTTTTTTCTTTTTTTGGTTAAGAAAATTAATAATGCATAAAAATTACAGAAACCAACTAAAGCAGTCTTCTTTACATCACTTTCATCTCCTTTTGGAATGCTGCACAAAGCAAGGGCAGGGAGGGGCCTAGACTTTTGCAGCAGACCTTAGTCCTGAATATTCACAGCAGGCTCCCAGCAGAATCGCCCGATTGTTTATCCATTTATCTTGGAACTTGAGATCTCCTGTGAGTGGTGCAAATGAAGGAATTACAACCCTTCTTCTGAGGGTTCCAGACCTGCATGCCGTGGAGAGTTATCCAAAAGGAAACCGGACCTGTAGGGTCTTCTGCCAGGAAGAGTTTATTAAGAAGAAATGGCCATCACGACCTTCCCAGGTGTGGATGGAAGCACAGGCCAGGATGAGCAGATGAGGTCAGGGTCAAGTTGAGGTCAAGATGAGGTCAGGATCAAGTTGAGGTCAAGATGAGGTCAGGGTCAAGTTGTGTGGTGGGAGAGATGAGAACTCATTGAGGGCTGCTAGTGATTGATGCAGTTTCTTTGAGAATGTTATGTTGCAGGAAGGAGGTAAGTTATGGGGCAAATTGAATTTTTAAGAAAAAGTATTTATCAGAGAGCAGTGAAAGGAGAAAACCATTATGTGAGAATATAACATGGGCCTCATACACACAAACAGGTACACTTACTGAGAACTCAGTATGTGTAAAATGTCATACATAAATTTTTTCTAACATTTACAACACTCCTGAACAGTAATTTTTTTTTACATATATTCATTCTTTTTCAGATTCTTTTCCCATACAGGGAATACTGAGTAGAATTCCCTGTGCTATACGAGCAGGTCCTTGTTGGTTATCTATTTTATGTAGAGTGTATGTTAATCCCAAACTTCTAATTTATCCCTCCCCACCAAGTTTCCCCTTTGGTAACCATAAGTTTGTTTTTGAATTCTGTGAGTCTGGTTCTGTTTTGTAAATAAGTTCATTTACATCATTTAAAAAATCAGATTACACAACACCTCATGCAGCTATAGGTCCAAAAAAACAAACAACCCAATCAAAAAATGGGCAGAAGACCTAAATAGACATTTCTCCAAAGAAGACATACAGATGGCCAAAAAGCACATGAAAAGATGCTCAACATCACTAATTATCAGATAAATGCAAATCAAAACTACAATGAGGTATTGCCTCACACGAGTCAGAATGGCCATCATCAAAAAATCTGCAAACGATAAACGCTGGAGAGGGTGTGGAGAAAAGGGAACCCTCCTATGCTGTTGGTGGGAATGTAAATTGGTGCAGCCACTATGGAGAACATAATGCAGGTTCCTTAAAAAACTAAAAATAGAACTACCATATCATCCAGCAGTAAATGTTTTTATTCCCATTTTGCAGAAGAGGGAACTGAGGCTCTGAGAGATGTCAGGGGTTATCACCCCCATTATCACCACCACACCCTGGTTACTAGAACTCCACAGGTCTCCCATCACTGCCAGGGTGTCAGGTCGGTGCTTCATCACAGAAAAGCACCCCAGGGACCACACAGCAAATTAGATCTTGGGCAGACGTGGAGTGATAACACCCAGGATAGAAAACAGTCCATAATCAGGAATTTATACAAATCTCCAAACCCCATTATGCAAAACAAGCTTTAAAATGAGAATGCAGGGCTTCCCTGATGGCACAATGGTTAAGAATCCAGGTTCAAGCCCTGGTCCGGGAAGATTCCACATGCCGCGGAGCAACTGAGCCTGTGTGCCACAACTACTGAGCCCGTGTGCCACAACTACTGAAGACCACATGCCTAGAGCCCATGCTCTGCAACAAAAGAAGCCATCGCAATGAGAAGCCCGTGCACCGCAACAAAGAGTAGCCCCCCCTCACCGTAAGTAGAGGAAGCCTGCACACAGCAACATAGATCCAACACAGCCAAAAATAAATAAATAAATAACTTTATTTTTTAAAAATAAAAATAAAATAAAATGGGAATACAGCTGGGCCCTGAACATTTAGAAACACAACTATGTTTTAAGAGCGCTCCCTGATGCAAACTGGATTGATAAAAGGGCAATTATAAAGCACTTGCTTTTAGACGTACGTTGTTATTCAGTCAATTTTCATTTTAAGATCTATTTCTCTCTCTCTAGTACTGCTTTTATTTATCATTGCCAGTGTTGCCTGTGGTATATGTATCTTTATGAGCTTTTCAAGGTGTGTTTTAGGAGAACAGAATTAAAAGATTGTTTCCATTTGTTTCTCTGTCCAATTCACTCTTTTGTTATTACAAACACAAGGACAGCTGCATCCTCCATGGGGTTTATATGCTTCACTGTATCTTTACTTTCTTTACAGTTTCATTAGATGGTACACATTTCCTGATCTTTATTTAACAAATACCGTATGCTAACACATATATATATGGAATCTAAATAAATAAATAAATAAATAAAATAAAAAAGGTTCTGAAGAACCTTGGGGCAGGACAGGAATAAAGATGCAGATGTAGAGAATGGCCTTGAGGACACGGGGAGGGGGAAGGGTAAGCTGGGACGAAGTGAGAGAGTGGCATGGACATATACACACTACCAAATGTAAAATAGATAGCTAGTGGGAAGCAGCCACATAGCATGGGGAGATCAGCTCGGTGCTTTGTGTCCACCTAGAGGGGTGAGACAGGGAGGGTGGGAGGGAGACGCAAGAGACAGGAGATATGGGGATGTATGTATATGTACAGCTGATTCACTTTGTTATACAGCAGAAACTAACACACCATTGTAAAGCAATTATACTCCAATAAAGATGTTAAAAAAAAAAAGATCTTCACAGTGTTTGGTATTTCAAAGTTTAGTTTAATATACTAGGAAAAGCACAGTCTCCTCAAAGAGGTATTGAATCTAGTTGAACAGACAGATATTTGCAAAACAAGTAAATGCATACACTGATGACACATAAATATTATCCTAAGTAAATGAATAAAAGCTATAAGCAAATGAATAAACTACAAGTAAATTAAAAACAATGGCAATAACAACAGCACCCAAAACTCAGAAGGCTCTGAACACCTGGGTTTGGCTAAGATGGAAGCAGCCAGTAAGTTGAGAAGTTTTGCTTTGTTTTGGTGTCCATAGAAGTGATTGGTGAGAAAGGCAATGATGAGTTGAGTTTTAGCTTCAGTGTTGATGGGAGAGAGCACAGGAGTTCTGAGTCAAGTACATGTTAACTTTTGTGATCACTCAGGGATGCTGCTTGCTATATTCCAGTACAGTGGCTTTCAAAGTGTGAACCTTGGACCCCAGTAGTCTGGGAGATGTTTCACAGGGTCCCTGAGCACACGTCCACCTTCATAATCATATGGAAATGTCATTTACCATTTTCACCTTGTTCACCTTGTTCACAATTGTACTGATGGTGCAAAAGTAGGGAGAACTGTTGGCACCTTAGCACTGACCAAGGCACTGGTCCCAAACTGTACTAATATTCATCACTACCAAGCTCTGGAATAAAAGAATGCCAGTTTCATTTCAGAATGTTGTTGATGAAGCTGTAAACACTGCTGACTTTCTTAAATATCTTGAGTACGTGTCTTTTTAACATTCTGCATGACGAAATGGGAGGTGTACACAAAGCTCTTCTCCTGCACAATGAAGTTTGGTGCTTGTCTCCAGGAGAAAAACAAAAAGCGTGCTGTTGTTTGAGAAGTGTGATAAAATAGGAGCTCCCATTTTTACTTGATAGAATGACTGACAGACAATCTGTGGCCATTCAGACTTGGGTGCTTGGCAGACATTTTCTCAAAAATGAACAAAAGTGAGCATGTCACTTCATGGAAAACAACTGACAGTATTTGTTGCCAGTGACAAATTCAAGATTTCAAGAAAAAATTAGAATTTTAGAAATCTTGCATCTGCCACCATGAACTGGATGGGCTCCCAAAACTTAAATTTGTTCCCAATAAAATCAGTGAGGATGTTAATAAATGTGAGTTTTTGATCTTATATAATGAAATGTGTGAGTATTTGAAAGTCCTGCATAACTTAGTGAACGGATATGTTTTAAATGACTAATGCATAATGTTACAAGTCATGTGTGGGTAAAAGATGCATGCAAAGTACTAGATGAAGAAAATGGATTTCACTGGTACAGTCACTATGGAGAACAGTATGGAGGTTCCTTGTAAAACTAAAAATAGAGCTATCACATGATCCTGCAATCCCACTCCTGGGCATGTACCCTGAGAAAACCATAATTTGAAAAGATACGTGCATCCCAGTGTTCACAGCCACACTATTTACAACAGTCAAGACATGGAAACAACCTAAATGACCATCGACAGATGGATGGATAAAGGACATGCGGTATATATTTACAATGGAATATTACTCAGCCATAAAAAGAGTGAAATAATGCCATTTGCAGCAACATGGATGGACCTAGAGATGATCATACTAAGTGAAGTAACCAGAAAAAGAAAGACAAATATCATATGATATCTCTTACATGTGGAATCTAAAAGAAATGATACAAATGAACTTATACATAAAACAGAAAGAGACCCACAGACATAGAAAACAAACTTAGGGTTACCAAAGGGGAAGGGGGAGGGAGGGATAAATTAGGAGGTTGGGATTAACAGATGCCTACTACTATCTATAAAATAGACAACCAATGAGGACCTACTGTATAGCACAGGGAAAAAAATATATATATCACTTTGCTGTACACCTGGACCTAACACAACATTGTAAAGCAGCTATACTTCAATTTTTAAAAATGAATTTTGATGTCACAAAGGAAAAAAAGTTTCTTGATATAGGTTCAGATCACATTTTTTTTTTTTGTGCTGTACGCGGGCCTCTCACTGTTTTGGCCTCTCCCGTTGCGAAGCACAGGCTCCGGATGCGCAGGCTCAGCGGCCATGGCTCACGGGCCCAGCCGCTCCGCGGCATGTGGGATCCTCCCAAACCGGGGCACGAACCCGTGTCCCCTGCATTGGCAGGCGAACTCTCAACCACTGCGCCACCAGGGAAGCCCCAGACCACATTTTTAATTAACCTGTAAGAATCTATCCATGATGAGTTTTGGTATAGTACTAAAGAAAATATATCCACAACTATTTAATTATTTAAATATATTTCATTATTTAATTATCCTATCTTTTCCAACAGCATGCCTGTGGGAGACCAGATTTTCTTCATACCTACCAACCAAAACAATGTATCGTTACAGATTGAATGCATCAGCAGCTATGAGTATCCAGCTATTATTAAAAACAGAGCTTAAAAAAATTTGCAAAAATGTTTAACGAAAAGTAATGCTGCATTTAACAATTTTATTTTGGAAACTATAGCTATTTTTTATAAACATGTTTTTATGTTCCTGTGAAATAGGTTTACTATTATGGTTACTTTTATACGAATGTATAAATATTTTTAGGTGTCTCCACTATGACTTCCAATGTGGTAAATATAAATATATATAATTCACGTGTATAAAATCTCTATGGGGTCCTAGGCCTAGCAGTGGGCAGGGAAGGTAGTTAACTGCTATGATATATCTTGATCGTTGATGTGAAGACTATTAACTTTATAAATAAAGGACTTATAAATACATTCATTTATAGTCATATAATTTACACTTTTTATAAGTTACAATTACATAATCTTATTAAAAGCCTTTACAAATAAAGGACCCCATCCATCTTCTCTTCACTGACCAAATCACTTTCCTCAAAATATCAGCCCCTCCATCTAACTTATTCAAAACTGTCCCACTGAACTCTACAATCACCTGAATGACTTCACGTGGTTAAGGACCCCTGTCTCTGTAAGGATGGATGGGGCAGGCAGACCCTCAGACACCCTCAATGACCCCGCCTCCTGGTCATCCATTCCGTTGCATCATAGCCTTCCCTTCCATGTAGGCTGTCTTGGTAATGTGCTTCTAACCAAAAGAACATAGTAGGGGCTCCTCTGGTGGCACAGTGGTTGAGAGTCCGCCTGCCGACGCAGGGGACACGGGTTCGTGCCCCGGTCCGGGAGGATCCCACATGCCGCAGAGCGGCCGGGCCCGTGAGCCATGGCCGCTGAGCCTGCGCGTCCAGAGCCTGTGCTCCGCAACGCGAGAGGCCACAACAGTGAGAGGCCCGCGTACCGCAAAAAAAAAAAAAAAAAAAAGGAAGAGCTGCTTGGCAGCGGCACGTGGCCTAGAGAACTCCCCGAGGAAGAACACGCGAGGAGGCTACTCCTGTTGGCAACCCAGAGTGTGTCAGGGCCCTTTGAAAGGGGCGCTCCAAGCGCAGAGTGCGGAAGGTGCTGTGTTTCGACGCCGGAGGCTGGTCCACGGAGAGTGAAACCGACGCAGGCGCACTTCTGCACGATGACGTAGCGAGGTTTCACCAGGCAACCAGGAATGGGATGGAGCGTTCGTGGGCCAGGGAAGGAGCACTGGAGGGAAGTTTGAGGACAGGGAAATGTGTGCGAAGGAGGGGGCTGGACTTCCGAAGGAAACATCCGGGGGGGTCGAGATCCTAGAGAGAGGGCAGCGAGTGCATTCCAACGCGGAAGAGCCCAGCAGAACAGCGGAGCGTCTCGAAGGCGTCTGCCGAGACGGAAGGAAGACGCAAGGGCGCAGAGAAGACTCGAGGGGAAGCGTGCAAACGCTGAAGGAGAGTCATCCAACAGAGCTCCGTGCTCTCAGTTCGGTAAGAGTTAGAGAGGGGAAAGGGACCACGGCCTGGAGACGTGAAAACTGGGGCCGCGGTGTAAACAGCTGCCGTGGCGGATGGGGTAGACCCTGCAGTAGGGATGCAGGGTCTCCCAGGGGGCGGGCCAAGGAGGCGGCGTATTTGTGGACGCCAAAGAGCGTGGGGCTTACGTTCCAGATGCTGCAGTCGCTTTGCTACACCCGTGTGTGTGTGTGTCTTCATCACATCAGTGTGCAACCCTCCAAGGTGGCAGCCGTATGTACGTCCACCTTGCAGGAGAGCAACCGGGGACAGGGGCACACAACTAGTAGCCATGGACCTTTAAAAGCAGGTGTGGTACCCAGCAAGCCCTTGTTTCTGCCACAGTGTGAGGCAACGAGGGAGAAAGGAGAAGAGAGAGAGAGAGAGATTGCCCAGGGAAGGATGACGACCGCAGAAGTATGGGGTGAGAAAATGAGTGAGGATTTTGTCCAGAGGGGACTGCTGGCTTCACCCAACGCAGTCCAAACCACGCCTTGGCCAACGGACAGTCCAGAGAACAACTTTCCTTGGTTGGACACGTATTCCTGCTCCTGATTTTGCTGTAGCTGTTCCCCCATAGGTACAGCTTCCTTTCCTTTTCCTGTAGAGCTGCCCTCTCTCCAGCAATATCCAAAGGTGGTCAGCAACTGAATCGACGCAAACCCCTGGCTTGGTATCAG
The DNA here is from genome assembly GCF_964165515.1 of Mesoplodon bidens. NCBI lineage: Eukaryota > Metazoa > Chordata > Mammalia > Artiodactyla > Ziphiidae > Mesoplodon > Mesoplodon bidens. The sequence goes on from NC_138180.1 coordinate 49,262,182, forward strand.
TGCACGTCTTAATGTAAGTCCAACAGCTATTCTGGGGCTGTTGAGAACCTTACGTCATAAATGGACCAATTAACACAAAAAAGACACCATGTATCAAACTCTTATTTCCTTCACCTTGACATACACCCTAATGGGTCTCTGTGATCGGCAGCTAATACAGAGGCTAAGGGTGTGACATCTGAGTGACACTGCCACGTGGAGATTGCAGCTCTAACCCTTATGTACGTGGAGGCTAGGGGCAAGGGACTGTCCTTTCCAACCCTCAATTTCCACATCTGGGAAATGGGATGAAATGCCTGGTAATGCTTTTTGAGAAATAACGGAGTCAATATACGTAACGCTTTTAGAATGTTGCCTGGTACCCAGTAAACAGGCAATAAGCATTAGCTAATTCTGACTGAAAGTGGGGCTCGTGTTTTTTGGTAACTATCAGATATCTTCTTGAGACAACTCCGGTTGGGTAGTCAGGTCACGTTATTGTGAGAGTTCATGGAAATTTCATGCAATGCAAAGAAAGGAAACCAAGGAAAGCCAACCCCCGGGGGTTCTAGAAATGGAGCCGTATATTTGCAGAAGAGATATCTTTCCCTCTCTCTCATTCTCTCCGCCTCCTGTTCAGCTTTTCTGCTTCTCCACTTCCCCTCCATCCTCTCTCCTCACTGCCTCCCTCTATCTACCCGGCTTCTCTCTCTCTGCTAACTTCAGCATCGGGTGGCTGCCAATGTCAGCCCGAGACAGGACTCTCCACGATGTCCCAGCTGGAACTCTTCCAGCCACATGCCTCAGAATCTCGGGTTCTGTGAGGTTCAAATTCCTGGCGAGAAACTGGACTGGCTCCCCTGCTGCCTTCATACCCAGCCCGACAGACGGTCCATTTCTCATCAGCCTGTAGATACATCCTTCATCTATTCCTATTCCTAGCTGCTTGTATGTGTAGTTAGGGGGCATCAAGCTGAAGTAAGAAGGTGGTTACCAATGCAGCCATGGGTGTGGCCTCTGAATAGGGGCTCTGGGCAGGGGTCGCTCTAGGAAATAGTTCTAGGTAGAGCGGTTCCCTTGAAATCCAGCTAGTACACGCTGTCACACATGGGATTTATAATCACTTCCACGCCCCATCGTGCCATCCTTTATTTGATCGTGGAGCGTTATATATGGTGCCTCAGCATCAATAAGGAGAAGGAAGGAACAGCCGTCTTTCCTCCAAGATATATGGCTGGCACAGATGTCATATCTCAAGACAGAAACCCATTTGTTGCAACTGCTATGGCTTGAATTCATTTACAATCCTAATGTGATTGAAATTTGCCTTGTGACATGATACTCCAGCCTCTTGCAAAGATGCTGAGCGCAGAGGGCAGTGGTGGGGGGGCAGGGAAGACACGGGAGCCGGCCACCTTTGGAGAAGGGTCATTTCCTCCTGCTTCCCAGGAGGAAAATGAGCCTTTTGTACAAACGATGCTTTCAATCCTGGAAGGGAGATTCCGAGTACATGCTTTACTTTTCTTCTCTGAAGCACAAAAAAGTATAACTCTCTGAAACATGAGAAGCATTTCTGCATCTTACAGAACAGTGTATAGAGGGGGGTATTTTTATCCCTTCCAAGAAAATAGGTTTGAGCATCATTTGTGTATACAGTGACAGACTGACGGACTTACTTTAAGGACAAAACCTTGTACTTTTCTGCCCGTCATCGTTTCACTCAACTGAACCACGTACGCTCTGAAAGCACCAAGGGGGTGCAACAGAGTTTGTTGTGGCTATAGTTTAATTTCTGAGAAGCATTTTAGCCCCTTTCTTAAAACCTTTCAAGGTTTGCCTCCTTAGACTCCAATTTTCAGCCTTCATAAGCAACACACACACAAAAGCATCCTTAAACACATACAGACACACACACACACACGTGCATGAATTCAGACACACACACACAGGGGTACGCACATACATCAGCATGTAGGCATGAGAACATTAAAGGGCTTGCAGTTGCTACGCTTCTCTCCAACCTCCTGCCCACAAGTCCATCACTGCTTTATCCACCTGCTGAAAACTACCTCCCTCAAGTGAAGTACTTTTTTTCTCACCTGTAAATAGAGACAATAATTACTCCCTCATGTATGAAACTAAAATGACAATGGAAATGAGGCTGATGACAGGCTGGAATCTAGGTCATTAGGGAGGGTAGCAGAGGTTGCCAGGGGCGCCAATATCTATTCTGCACCCCTTTCATAATTATAGAATTATTATCTGAGCACAGAGCTACCCTGATAAAGACTACATTTCCCAGACTACTTTGTGGCTTTGTTTGGTCATGTGACTACATTCTAGCCAGTGAGAAATGAAAGTGAAGGGACCTCCTTGGTGGTCCAGTGGCTAAGACTTTGCCTCCCCATATAGCGGGGTGCAGGTGTTTTTGTTGTTTTTTTTTGTGTGGTACGCAGGCCTCTCACTGTTGTGGCCTCTCCCGTTGTGGAGCACACAGGCTCCGGACGCGCAGGCGCAGCGGCCATGGCTCACGGGCCCAGCCGCTCCACGGCATGTGGGATCTTCCCGGACTGGGGCACGAACCCGTGTCGCCTGCATCGGCAGGCAGACTCTCAACCACTGCGCCACCAGGGAAGCCCGGGGGGTGCAGGTTTGAACTAAGATTCTATATGCCTCACGACCAAAAAACCAAAACGTAAAACAGAAGCAATATTGTAACAAATTCAATAAAGACTTTAAAAATGGTCCACATCCAAAAAATCTTAAAAAAAAAAAAGAAATGAAAGTGAAACACGGTCCAAATTCCAAAACATGCTCGTGAATCGTCTTGGAAAACGGCATCTGAAGGATGACAAAAAACAGGATGGGAGGAGTCTGAACCCCTGAGAAAGTCTTAACAGAAAGCCAGTCCTAAACCAGCCACATTCAGTATTGTGTTAAGTCACATTTCATTTGGATCGGAGGGCTTGAGCCCTTCAAAAGATCAGCCAACCTAAGAGAGAGCTTGTCCTTTTCCCTGGGGTGTTTCTTGACCTCTCTTCCTCATCTCCCTCTCCACCCAGGAAGTCCTCAACCGTCACCTTCCCTGGAGTTCTATCTGCACCCCTGCAATCACTCTCTGCATTGTTAGCCACCTCCTCTGGGCTAATCTCTGAGAAAAGAAGAGAGGCCCCATCAGGGACGGTTCTGATCCCTGGGTGGGATGGAGAAGCAGAGTTGGTGTCCGTGTCTGTGACCTCAGTTCTAGTCTGAGGCAATCCCCCCACACCCCTCTCTCTCACGGAATCTGTCCTTTAGACCCTGGAGAGGGTCGTGGTGGTCCCAGCCACACACCCTGCACATTCCTACTCCAGGTCTCATTCTTCTGTTTTATTAATTCATGGATTGATTTTATGTTAACTAGGAATATATTTCTTCCACAGCCTCATTGACTGCTTTCTAGGTGCCAGTCTCTGCACTTGGCACTGGAGACACAGCTGTGATGTCTTGACTTGCACAGAACTTACATTCCAGCTGGGTGCAGGAGGGACCATGAAACACCACCATCAACTGGGTGGTGCTAAGTGCTATGAAGAAGAATAACTCAGGGTGAGGAGGAAAATCAGTGGAGTCAGGGCAGGTGACACTGGAATAGAAACCTGAAGAGAGTGCACCATGACCTGCTTCCACCAACCATACACACTCGGAGGGGGCTCTGGAAGCGCTTATGCACCTCAGCTTACAAGGAGTGTGTGTATGCTGGGAAGAGTAGATGGATTTGGTTCCAGGGCTCAGTCCCTAGTCTTGTAGACATCAAGAAGTGGAGATCAATCAGTGGGCAGCAACATTTTTTCTAGAAGAATTCGGTGTATCTGCTACACGGATCCTTCCTGGCTGCACTGACCCTTGCTATGTAGCCTCTAAGCCATATTGTGTGGCCTTCTGAGACGTTTCGGGAAATAATGTCTTTTAATATAGACTCTGTACGTATTATTGCAACCTAAGAATCCTTGCTCCTGACACCGATTTCTGAGATACAGATTTTCTGAATTTGCGATCACTGCGGAGCTGGTGGTGACTCCTTTCTCTCAAAACGTTTTCTATTGAATTATGTACTATCAAACCTTTCTTCCAACGGCTCACTGGGACGTAACATGGTCCCCAGAGGACACTAATGTAATTGTTCATGCAAATTCAAATGGAGTCTCTGAAATAAGATGAAAGAATTCAGTCATGGGGTCATTGGCCAGATCACCCAGAATGTTCAGGTCACTTCTAAAAAAATATTTCCCCTGTTCTATCAATAAAATGAGAATGTGGGAATTCCTTGCCAGTCCAGTAGTTAGGACTCCACACTTTCACTGCCGACAGTGCAGGTTCGATCCCTGGTCAGGGAACTAACATCCTGCAAGGTGTGTGGCATAGCCAAAGAAAAATTTTTTAAATAAATAAATAAAAGCATAGAGCTGTTAGCAACCTTATTAAAAAAATGAGAATGCAAAATATAAAAAATTCTATAGAGAACTCACAGACACCCTGACAGCCTGTAGATAACAACTGAGAAGCAGTGCCCCAGGGTATATGCAAAATCTTTACAACTGTCCTGGGTCCCACAGTATGAAGCATCCTTGCTTTTCCCTCATCTTCTACATCTGGTCAACCACCAAGTCCTATCCACTTCATCTCCTAAAGAAGTTTTCAATCTGTCTACTTTTCACATTCTCCAGTGCTACACCGAAGACTCTGTTCTCCTCTGCACTGCACTAAGAATGGTCTTTCAGGGCTTCCCTGGTGGCGCAGTGGTTGAGAGTCCGCCTGCCGATGCAGGGGACACGGGCTCGTGCCCCGGTCCGGGAAGATCCCACATGCCGCGGAGCAGCTGGGCCCGTGAGCCATGGCCGCTGAGCCTGCGCGTCCGGAGCCTGTGCTCCACAGCGGGAGAGGCCACAACAGTGGGAGGCCTGCGTACCGCAAAAAAAAAAAAAAAAAAAAGAATGGTCTTTCAAATGGGATCAGACTTCTGCCCTTATTATAATCCTCTGATGGCTTCCCAATGGCTTTAGACTACAGGACAAGCCCTTCAGTGAGACTCCCCACACTGTGGTCCTTGCCTATCCTCCATCTCCAGCCCCACTTCCCCCTACTTGTTTCAACTATGCTCATGAACTTGACATGCTCTGTGATGGTTAATTTTACATATCAACTTGGCTGGGCTAATTAGCTACACGTTATTTTCAGGGTGTGTCTGTGAGGTGTTTCTGGATGAGATTCACGTTTGAATCAGTACTCTGAGTGAAGCAGATCGCTCTCCCACTGTGGGTGGGCTTCATCCAATCAGCTGAGGGACTGAATAGAACAAAAAGCAGAGGAGGACTTGACCTGCAATTGCTGGTTTAAAAATGGAGGAACTGGGACTTCCCTGGTGGCGCAGTGGTTAAGAATCCACCTGCCAATGCAGCGGACATGGGTTCAATCCCTTGTCTGGAAAGATACCACATGCCACGGAGCAACTAAGCCCGCGAGCCACAACTACTGAAGCCTGCTCGCCTAGAGGCCACATTTCACAACGAGAAGCCACCGCAATGAGAAGCCCGCGCACCGCAATGAAGAGTAGCCCCCGCTCGCCAAAACTAGAGAAAAGCCCGTGTGCAGCAACAAAGACCCAATGCAGCCAAAAATAAATAAATTAATAATTTATTTTTTTAAACTGGAGGAACCCATGTGGGACATATGAGAAGGAAATTAATTCTGCAAATAACCACCAAGCTTGGAAGACGATCTCAAGCCGCAGGTGAGAACTATAGTCAGTCCCAGATGATACACTGATGCCACACTGTGAGATGTATGGCAGAAAACCCAGCTGAACTGTGCTGGACTTTAGGTTGCAGAACTGTGAATCGGTGCATGGGTATTGGTTTTGGCTGCTAAGCTGGTGGTGATTCACTGCATAGCCACGGAAAATTACCTATGGGAGAAGTAGACTTTCTTGCTACCTGCTTCAGCCAACGAAATGTGAACAGAAATGACTGCTACAGGGACAGATCTGAAGAGCAGCATGTGTTTCTTCTTGCCCCTCTGGGTGCTTCTGTTCTCTGCCCCTTGAGCCTGGATCCTGAGTGTGCAACACATGGAGCAGAACCACACTGGATGACCCACAAACCAATGAGCAGGAGAACAAATGTGTGTTTTTATGCCACTGAGTAGAGCTGGTTGTTATGCAGCAATATTATGGAAATAACTGACTAACACATCGCCATTGCCAAGCCAAAGTCTGCAGGTCTTGGGCCAGCATTGATGTATTTATCTGAAGGTCTAATCCTGTGGTTTTCTGACACATGGAATTAAACAGAACAAGGCCCTTGCATCAAACAGCAGAAGACCAAAGACTGCCAACAAATGGCCTCAAAACCAAGAAACGGACAAGAGTATGAAAATAAAGCCATTCAAGTAAAGTCTGTCCTGAGCCAGAACCACTGAATGCCACATGCTCAAGGTATGTCGGTATTATAAATGCCTAAGAAATGTTACTTTTCTAAGTCACCAAATTTCTGAAGCTCATGAATTAGCAATCTATATAAAATTGAGTCCTTCTGTGATATTTCTAGCAGTTCAGTAAGTGATTAAAAGCCAGGCGTTCAATTCTGGACACCAGAGTAAGGACATTAGCTCAGACCAGTTCTACTTAGAAAACCTACACCTGCTTCAGAACAACAAGCCTTAGAAACATTGTTTCATGTCTTTTATCCCTTAAATGCAAAAACAGCATCTTTTATCCCTTAAATGCAAAAACAGCTCACACAATACAAGAAGAAGTAAACAATCAATTTGATTGAAGGCATAGAACAAACGCATAAAATTTTTTTGCCAGTTTTTAAGGCTTTAATTCTACGGCTAATGTTTAATTATCATTCACAAACCCCCAATTCTGTGATCTCTGAGATAACTGAAAGTTGAATATATGTTATGTAGCTTTCGGAATGATTTTAATTAGGCCAAGGCCTTGTTCCTATTATTATCTTCCAACCCAACATGAGTTTAGCTATTTTAAGCCTGTGTTGTCTGCAAAAAAAAGCACTTTTTGCTTTGTTGCTCCACTATTTTTATTCCCAGAGCTAGCTAAGTTTGCATTTTGGTTTTTTATTGCTAAAAATCTAGCTTTCCAAAGACACCAATATATCATTTGGGATCTAGAACCCAGGGAAAGTTCAGAATCTGCTATTATTGGATATTCAACGAGATTTATTTCAAAGTAGCACAAAGAAAAATTAGATAACTGTCCACTAAAGGAAGAAGTGGATACAAATGTACACAACACAGTTATTTCATTGAGATTTTTAGGTGAATGATAAATTAAATACATACTCTGCATACATAATTTTAGATCAGCATGATTCTTCTTACGGAACAATTCTTTCTCAGAGAGCCATTTTTACATGGGTAGTTTGTACCACTCTGAATGGTAGCTAAGCTGCTAGAGGTCTCTCAAGAGGAGAGTGTCCAAAAATGTGTCCTTCTTTGAAAGATCATATTTTCACCTTGACTTATTAAGAATTTTTTCAGATTGCAGAAATCATTGGGTCGTACAAAGGAGGTTCTGATAAAGACTCATGTAGGGATGGGGGGGTGGCAAAGAGAGAATCAGAGCAGCTAGTGAGCATGACTTGGGGAGGGGCCACACATTTTCATTCAAAGGGAACAAACATCACTATGTGCAGTGGGGAAAATCCCACAGTAGAGGTGAGTCCACTGAGCCAAACTGGAGGACTGAAGGAAAGCTGAGGGTGAAAGTTGAGAGCTGGGTTAAATATTCACAGCCAGATCAAGAAGAGTGGCCAGAAGCTGTGCACCTGAAGCTGTCAGGTGGAGCCCCTGAGAAGCTGGACAGTAGGACAAAGATGCCCAGAGATCTGGAGGAGTGGGTTGGAGCTGAGTATGGCCATAGTGCACACCTCCTGGGGGCATTGCACACACTGGACTCTCTGCTGGGCTCCAAAGGGGAGTCTTTTTCACAGAGGCAAAGTGGGATACACTCCCTGGAGTAGGAATGGCTCTTCCTCGGGGTTGAATATCCTATAACAGCAGATTCTGAACTTTCCCTGGGTTCTTGATTCAAGACAGGAACAGAAAACACACTCTGGACAGGAGACTTCACTTCGTCCCTTGGGATCCAGGAGAAGCTGAAAGGGTCACGTTGCAGCCTGATGATCACCACTCTGTGTGCATGTGTACGTTGAATACTTTATTTTTTTTTATTTTTATTTTTTTTGTGTGGTACGCGGGCCTCTCACTGTTGTGGCCTCTCCCGCTGCGGAGCACAGCCTCCGGACGCGTAGGCCCAGCGGCCATGGCTCACGGGCCCAGCCGCTCCACAGCATGTGGGATCCTCCCGGACCGGGGCATGAACCCACATCCCCTGCATCAGCAGGCAGATTCTCAACCACTGCGCCACCAGGGAAGCCAGAAGACTTTATTTTTTAGAGAAGTTTTAGGTTCAAAGCAAAATGGAACAGAAGGTATAGAGATTTCCTACACACCCCCTGCCTTCACGCCTGCACAGCCTCCTCTATTATCTACATGCCCCCCCCCACCAGATGGTACATTTGTTACAACTGATAAACCTATGTGGACACATCACCATCACCCCAAGTCCATAGTTTACATTAGGGTTCACTCCTGGTCTTGTACCTTCTATGGGTTTGGACAAATGTATCTATTCTGTATGATTACAGTATTATACACTATTATAATATTATACACTAATAGTGTATATTATACACTATTCTGTAAGGGTACAGTTTCCATTATAGCATCTATTCTGTATGAGTACAGTTTCCATTATAGTATCTAATCCATATGGGTACAGTTTCCATTACAGTATCTATTCTGTATGACTAGTTTCCATTATAGTGTCTATTCCGTATGAGTACAGTTTCCATTATAGTATCTATTCCGTATGGGTACAGTTTCCATTATAGTATCTATTCGGTAAGGGTACAGTTTCCATTATAGTATCTAATCCGTATGGGTACAATTTCCATTATAGTATCTATTCTGTAAGGGTACAGTTTCCATTATAGTATCTATTCTGTATGGGTACAGTTTCCATTATAGTATCTATTCCGTATGGGTACAGTTTCCATTATAGTATCTATTCCGTATGGGTACAGTTTTCATTATAGCATCTATTCTGTATGAGTACAGTTTCCATTATAGTATCTATTCTGTAAGGGTACAGTTTCCATTATAGCATCTATTCTGTATGAGTACAGTTTCCATTATAGTATCTAATCCGTATGGGTACAGTTTCCATTATAGTATCTATTCTATAAAGGGTACAGTTTCCATTATAGTATCTAATCCATATGGGTACAGTTTCCATTATAGTATCTATTCCATATGGGTACAGTTTCCATTATAGTATCTATTCCATATGGGTACAGTTTCCATTATAGTATCTATTCTGTAAGGGTACAGTTTCCATTATAGTATCTATTCTGTATGAGTACAGTTTCCATTATAGTATCTATTCTGTATGAGTACAGTTTCCATTATAGTATCTATTCTGTATGAGTACAGTTTCACCACCCTAAAAAATCCTCTGTGCTCTACTTATTAACCCCTCCCTTCCATCCCCTGGCACCCACTGATCTTTTTACTCTCTCCATGGTTTTATGTTTTCCAGAATGTCACAGTGTTGTAATCATACCGTATGTAGTGTTCTCAGATTGGCTCCTTTCAGTTAATAATAAGCATTTAAGGTCCCTCCATGTCTTTCCATGCCTTGATAGCTCATTTCTTTTCAGCACTGAATGATATCGCATTGTTTGGATGGACCACAGTTTATTTCTCTATTCACCTACTGAAGGACACCTTGCTTGCGTCCATGTTTTGGCAATTATGAATACAGCTGCTGTAAGCATCTCTGTTCAGGCTTTTGTGTGGATGGAAGTTTCCCACTCCTTTGGGACCACTCTGTTTTTAAGCTGGTTGGGCAACGTGTGCAGAGAGGTGGGAGAATGGACAGGGTGGACTGGCCTCGGGTTCGATGCTCCAGAGATGGTGGCAGGTATAACCTTCCCAGTGTCCAGAGAAGATGAAAAATCCCTGTGAAGGTTTCAGGCATCGTTCTGTTCACGTGAGATGTAAAGATGAATAAAAATCGTTTCCTCCCTCAAGGGGCTAGAAGTCTAAAACCCATCTCGTTGAATCCACATCTTACAGAAGACACAATACCAGTGGTTATGTGTTAACATGGGGAAACAGTATGTCTCCTAGAGAGGAGATAACCAAACTGAGAATTCTAAGATAAATCGTGGCTCCTCAATTTGGGGAGGTGAGTCAGTGGGTGGAGAAGGGGGCATTCAAGGCATGAAGAGTAGCTGGAACATAGCTGGGGTTTGTTCATCAAGGCAAACGAAAAACAAACAAACAAACAGAAAGTGCCATCAAAAGCCCAGGACTCCATCCTAAAGACGGTGTAAAAGTTCAACAATTTTGCAATAAAGTACATGTAGAGAGTCAACTTTGAATCACTGAAGGCTAAAAGAGAGCTACTTTACTTTCTTGTTTCTTAAGTTATTGAAATAATGGACTTCATTTTTTTTATTACAATACAATTTGCATCTCATAATAGTTAGCATTTTATTTTATTTTTTTTAACTTTTTTTTTTGCCACACCATGCGGCCTGTGGGATCTTAGTTCCCCAAGCAGGGATCAAACCTGTGCTCCCTGTACTGGAAGCATAGAGTCTTAACCAATGGGCTGCCAGGGAAGTCCCAGTTAGCATTTTAACATTGACAATTTGGTGGCTTTTAGGATAGTCACAAAGTTGTGTGACCATCACTGCTATCTAATTTCAGAACATTTTCATCAGGACCCAGAGAAATCCTGCATCCATTAGAGGCCACTTCCCAGCCACTCTCAGCCTCTGTCTTAATCCTTTTGAGCTGTTATAAGAAAAATACCGTAGACTGAGTAGCTTCAATAAAAATTTATTTTTCACCATTTTGGAGACTGGGAAGTCCAAGATCAAGGTGCCGGCAGAATCCGGTGTCTGGTGAGGGCCCTCTTCCTGGTCTCCAGACAGTGTCTTCTTGCTGTGTCCTCACATAGTAGCAGGAGGGAGACAGAAGCCTTCAGGGTCTCTTGTAGAAGGGCACTACTTCCGTTCATAAGGGCTCCACCCTTATAGGACCTAATCACCTCCCAAAAGCCCCATCTCCCAATGCCATCCAACTGGGGGTTAGAATTTCAACAAAAGAAGTTTGGGGAGTCATAAATATTCAGTCTGTTGAACCTGGCAACCTCTAATCTACTTTCTGTCACTATGGATTTGCATATTCTTGAAATGTCTTAACAGAATCATAGAATACATGGTTTCTTGTCTGTGATTTTTTTCTCTTACCACCATGTTTTCAATGTTCATCCTCAATGTTGCATGTTTCAGCAATTTATTCTCTCCAGGTAAAGGCTCTTTGCACTAGGCAAGCTCCAAGTCAGGGCAAAAACAGACAAATAAACCATCCCTTAGGAATGAGGATTTGCTAGAGTCCAGGCTGTTCCTTCCCTCTGCTGCCTGCTAGGGAAGCCGGGGGATGTTGTTTTTCAAGGCTGGAGAATGATGCATCGCACTCGGCAAGTTAAAATACCACCAAGCTTACTGTTTTTTTACTCTGATTCAACCATTTTCCTTGAATAATTGCTGCCCGGATTGCTGCAAGCCTTTGGTTAATTTCCAGATTCCTGTAAAAGTTAACTCTGACCACTTTTTCTAGCTGTCTCACTGATTTTATGGAGCAGGGAAATTTTGGAGGTCCTTACTCTGCTGTTTTCACTGCTGTCCATGTCATTTCCTTTTGCTTTCATTGATAAAACTTTATGAAGTAGATTATAACGCTAGCCACAGATTTCCCCTCCCTTGTGTGCACGTCCTGTTGCAATGTGAATTTGCAATTATGCCCTGTAAGTGCGGAGGTCTACTTATCAACATTTTGCATCTGGGTTTGGCCACGGAACCTGTTTGCAGTGGAAAGTGGCAAACACACAACAGCAGATGCTTGCAAACTCTCTGCACCTGGGCTTGCCCTTGTCTTCTGATGTTGAAACCACCGGAATGCCAGCCTTGAGGACAAGCCTGGACCAGCCTGCTGGAGAATGAGGGAGCCACATGGAGAGGGGCCCTGGATGTTGCCCACCTTCACGGATGAAGCCACAATAAACCAGTCACCCCAGCTGTTCATCCACCAGTTACAGATGCTGCAGCCAAGATCCACGGAGATAATCCTAGACAGGAAAGAGCCACCCCACTGAGCCCCACCTAAATGTCAACCTACAAAATCAGGAGCTAAGGAAGTGGGTACTGTATGAAGCCACTAAGTTTTGAGATGGTGTGACACACAGAGGACCCTGATACCATCTGTCTGTTCATCATCTTTACTCTTTACTCCTATGAAAATACAGACACTCTGGAGAAAAACGTAGCCATTTACGTAGTCTATCTTGCAACATTAAAATGGTTACATTCGGATCAGGAATGACTAGGCAAACTTTTACGTTTATTTATTTATTTATGTTTAAAATATTTATCTATTTGGCTGTGCGCGGGTCTTAGTTGCGGCACGTGGGATCTTTAGTTGCGGCATGCGAAGTCCTAGTTGCGACAGGTGGGACCTAGTCCCCTGACCAGGGATCGAACCTGGGCCCCCTGCATTGGGAGTGTGGAGTCTTAGCCACTGGACCACCAGGGAATATTGTGACTGCAATTGTGTTTGAAGATGAGCACGATGGTGATGGTATTTGAATTATGGGGATGAGGTCACAGAGGGTTCAATACTGCAGTCTTTCTACTTTTGTGTGTGTTTGCCGTTTTCCACAATATAGTGCTTTAAACAAATTATGGTTAGCAAGGGTCATGCAGTCTTTCTATCCTGTCTTTCCATTTGGAATAACACTGATGAGAATGAATTTTAAAATGTAAAGTTTCATCTGTGCCTCTCTCAGGAAACATATTACATTATTGCATTCCAAGCTTTCATTTCCAAGGGCTGAGGCTTCTGAGGGCAGAGTTGAAGCATCTTCCTGTCAGCACAACCACAATGCAACCCCATGCGAATTATAAATAAATGATCTTTACTAATATCACATTTAATGTAAAAAATCAAAAGGCATAGTCTGCTCTGTGTCCACGTCCATGATGAAAAGTCTTGCTTTTCTAACACCTAAGTAATTGGCAACTACAATGGACTACACAGTAATCAGAGAGCTGAGTTCCATGCTGGAAAGGACTCTGTACTTATCTGCCAAGACGGAAGAAACTCTAGGGCAATGTGATGAACTCCCTACATTGGCAAATCCATATTTTATGGTTCAGGAATATTTATCGACCAACTAGGAAATGCTTTAGGGTACTATTGTAGTTTGCATTTGTCCTTACACACTACAATGAAAATAGTAGGAAAGATACACCAGAATGGGTCTTAATATGGTACTGACGAAAACACTTTCTAATTGGGTAACCCTCTCTTGCTAGGAGAATTAAATGTGTTCTATTAAATAATCGTGTTTAATCATAATGGTGCCTTACAATTCAGCTGCCTTTGTCACCATCCTCCCTTCTCAGGCACTGGCGTCACTTACATTACAGAAATTGAATTATGTTGACATTCAATCCTCAAAATTAGTGATTTAGAGTCCCATTCATTCACTCGGTCAAATTCTTTTCCGTCCAGAGCATGCAAATTTCTGTGGTTATGTACCAAAGAGGAGAAAGGAGAAGCCCAGCCAAAGTGGTTAGTCTAGACGAACACCAGAAGGAGAGAGGAGGACAGGGCTTGCTCTAAGCCATTGCTCAATGTTTCAAATTGGATGGGCGATGCTCAGTATGTAGGCCAGTCACTGAGTACGTGTTAACATATTTGCCGGGGCTGCTGCAGAATCCGTTTTGTCACGGCCATTAATTTCTAGAAAGGGCAGCATGCCATCTAGCTGTTAGGGCCCCTGCTCGTGGCCAGATCTCCTCGAAAGATAATTCAAGAGCATTGTCATTTCCTAGAATAAATCTCCACATCTTCATAAGGGATTTCTTGTACTTCTAGAAAACTTCCTTGGAGCAGAGAATCAAAGAGGCCATCTTGTGCAGAGAAATATGTATTTTTAAAGCATGGTAAGTGATGAGCTGACATTGGATTCCTGCACGTTTTAGACATACAAGACAGTGAGAGGTGAAGGTCTGTAATTCTGGCTCTTCTGTCTGCCCCGGAGCTAAACAGTTGTTTGGACGGAAGCATTCATCAAGTGCTTTCTCAGGCGTTATCTAGAATCACTGAAGATGGACTATTATGGGATAATTGCCACACTGCGACCCACGGCAACGTCAGTCCTCCGACCTCTACTTTTTCATCTTTTAAGAGAAATGCACCATAAACAGAAGTGGGGATGATAGAGGCTTGCTTCTATATTGAACACTAATCTTCCTCTCGCCTCCAGCCCCTGCTCCCACTATAAGGCATAAGTCACTGTCTCATTTCTGCTTGGTCGTTCTCTTCTAATTGTCATCACTGTTGAATTTAAACAACTATACATGAGCAGAACCATTTATAGCCCTGGAAAATCTTTAACACTGCCTTGCTGTGATGGAAATTACGCAATATGGCTTTAAATATTTCCCTAACACAAGTCACCCTTTAAAACACTGTCATGGGAAAACAAGAACACTATATAATTTTTTTTTCTTGGCACCAGAATTCACTAAACATTATTGGGGTGAAAATGAAAAGGGCAAACAATTCAAAGGATGAAAGGTCGGAAGATGGTTTACTGGCATTTAAAATATGTCACTGTTCCTACTATATATGCTTTTTTACTTTAAATATAGTGTCAAAAATTTTAAACATACAATTAAACAAGAGGAAACATTTTCAACATATTTCACATGGCATTCAACGTAGGCTTTGTTGTTACTGTTAAAGCAGAGACATTTAACTTGTACAGTCGTTGATAAGTTTCCATGCCCTGTAAGATGTCACCCAGTGAAGGGATTATTTACCTCCCTAAAGCCCACTCAGGAAAGGTTAGGAGATGTGTACATTTCTGAAGCTTTAGTCAACCTAAATGTTAATTTTTGTGTTTTGTTTGTTTGTTTTTCATCCTGGCCCAAAGCCATCCTCATTTTTCCTCTCCTCCAACTACCTAAAATATCTTTCTAACCCTGCTGAAGCCTCAACCATTCCAGTGTTCAAAATGCCTAGGATTTCCTTAGCAGATGATCTGTAAGGGGAAAAAATGAGTGATGAAGTATCTGGAAAAATTTAATCATGATTCCTTTGCAGAAACAGAGTGGTGACAGGAGTTAGTCAAGAAGAAGGTACTTAAAGGTGCAGTGACAACATCTAAGCCCTTGGTCACTTAAGAACAAAGGATTATTCCTTGCTCACCTTATATGGTCATCGTGGGTCATCTGGGGCTCTGGCTGGTGTCATCCTCACCCTGAGACCAGTCTGGGGGACCAGCCTCTATCTGAGATGTGGAAGGAGTGCTGGGAAATTTTTATACTGGCAACTGATGCTGCAGCTCTGAAGTGACAGGTGCCATTTCCTCCAAAACACAATTTTAAATGTGCCTGGACCGTGGAACAAGCCACAAACCTTTAGCAAACACCACAGTGAGGGCTGTAAACAGTAAATGAACAAACACAAAACCACATGCCTGTTTCTTTAAATGCAGTAGACCAACTCCACTAATCTGAACTCCATTTTTTTTTTTTTTTTTTTTTTTTTTTTTTTTTTTTTTTGCTGTACGCGGGCCTCTCACTGCCGTGGCCTCTCCCGTTGCGGAGCACAGGCTCCAGACACACAGGCTCCGCGGCCATGGCTCGCGGGCCCAGCCGCTGCGCGGCATGTGGGATCTTCCGGGATAGGGGCACGAACCCGTGTCCCCTGCATCGGCAGGCGGACTCTCAACCACTGCGCCACCAGGGAAGCCCCTGAACTCCATTTTAATGGTCAGTATCCTCAGACTGCTTCTTTCCTCTGGAAAGGTCTCAAGTCTATAGGCCAGCTCATAGATTCAATGTGTGGGTTGAATTCACGCAGCACCCTCCTGTGTTCCTTGGCAGGCCAATCAAAATAATAAGTTCTATCAATGACTTACATATCCAGCTCCTTGTACAATGTCACCATCTAACCAAGCCTGCTACGTATGGTGGCCCAGGTTGCACACTGGACAAATTTAGAAAGCACTCTTCCTATGGTGGTGTGTTTTGTCACCCCTGGAGTTGTGCAGTAGACAGCATGCACAGTCATACATGGAGACCATGAAAATCTATCCATTTACTTTTTTTTAACCAAAACATCACGGCATAAGTCTGAGCATAAAGCAGTCTGTTTACATCCTGTTTTCTATACTTGTTTCCTCATCTGTAACGAGACAATCATAACATCTATCTGACAGAGGTGGAATGAAGATTAAGTCAATGAATGCACAGCCGTTCTTGGAATCAAGCCTGGGATGCATGAGTCTAACCAAACATCATCGCATATGCCATCCTATCACAGCAACGCATGGGCCCTGGGAACATTTCCCACCTCACCTTCAGGATGATGAAACATGTTGCAGAAACTCACTTTATCTCTGCTTCTGATGCTACAGCTGGGAACACGTCTCCCTGATACAAGCTCTAATGGATGGTCTGTCTCATACCTCTCTCTCGTAGCAGTTACTGACCTGATACATTTGCCTCGCCTGATAAAATGTCACGAGTGCCCTTTTCTGAATTATCTGAAACTCTTAACTTCTCCCAACCTTTTCATATGGCACTTGTCACCTTTGCTGAGAGGCACTAGACAACGCTGCTTTCAAACCTTGCTGCAGAAATGCCCCTCAGATTTTAACACGAAACTGATACTCTGCATTAGCTGAATGTTTTCAATGCTGACTTAAAGAAAAGCACAGGAAATAAGCATCTCATGGATTAATTGGAAATATTAAACATTAGTTACACGGCATTATTTCAAAGGTTGCTGAAAGAAGTTGGCATAAAAACATTACATCATCTTTTGATCTTTTTCTAAGACTAAAATCTGATCAACACAACTAAAATATAGCATTCACAGGAGTCTTTTACATATTCACAGGAAATATTTTTGAAAGTATTTCAAAAGTGATAAAGTTTGCAGGGAATTAAAAAAACATCCCTTGCAGGATATTTGGTCCTGTCCAAAACTTTTGTAAGACATTTGGTGCATCAGACATTTGGTCCATGCCCAAAGGTCCTTGAAATTTGGTCCTATCTAAAAGGTCCATGAGATATTTGGTCCATGCCACACAAGTTTGAACAGGACCAAATATCAAGGACCTTTTGGTGTGGACCAAGATGTCTCCTTGGGCGTTTTGGACAGGACCAAATATCTGCTAGCCAGAATATTTTATAAAAAGGTATTCATTAGAAGATTTTACTATTAGAAATACCATCATTCCTAGGCATATATATTTTTAAATCTGCTATTTTCCTCTAGTCCATGATGTAAAATGTAATATTCCACTTTGAGAAAGAATCTCAACATTTAAGTGATGATCAAATTGCTGGTTGTATAAAGCAAGCAACTCTGTTTCTCACTCACTCACACTGTAGTTACAGAATCACTTCTCCACAATTCTGGGCTGTGGGCAGGTGGTGGTAGTGTCCAGTATACTTCTATCTCTAAGTGTCTCTGTTTCCCACCTTCATACGGTTGACAGTCTTTAAAGAATTAAGGCGTATGCCACATTTCCTTGTCCATTCATCAGTTAGTGACATTTAGGATTCTGTCCACATACCGGCTATTATGAATAACGTTGCAATGATCATGGTTGTGCAGAAATCTCTTTGAGATCCAGATTTCAATTTTTTGGATAAATACCCAGAAGTGAGATGGCTGGATCCTATGGTAGCTCTATCTTTAATTTCTTGAGGAATCTCCATACTGTTTTTCACAGCTGCTACACCATTTTGCATTCCCGCCAACGATGCAGAGGGTTCCAATTTCTCCACATCCTCACCAAGACTTGTTGCCTTTTGTTTTGTTTTGTTTTTTAATAATAGACACGCTTGAACTTTAAAAATGAGGGCAATCTTTCAGTAAACAACATGGATGAATCTTAGGTACAAGACGCTAAGTGAAATAAGCCAGTCACAGAAGGACAAATACTGCATGATTCCACTTATATGAGGAAACTCATAGAGGCAGAGAGCAGAACGGTGGTTGCCAGGGGCTGGGTGAGGGGGTGGGGTGAGGAAAATGGGGAGTTCCTACCAACAAGTATAAAGTTTCAGTTATGCAAGATGAATATATTCTAGAGATCTGTTGTACAATTCTGTGCCTGTAGTTAAAAATATTCTATTGTACACTGAAGAATCTGTTAAGAGGGCAGATCTCATGTTAAGGGTTCTTCCCATCATAAAATCAAAATTAAAAATTAGTGCATAGGCTTCTATTCAAAGCAATACCAGTAGATCGGAAAAATCTTTTTGCAATCCAAAAAATGATCGCAGAACGTCAAGCTTACATAATGTGGCCAAGCTTAGTGTTATTAGTCAAGGTAAGTAACCCTAGCTGCTGTTGCACTAACAGCCTCCATATCTCGGTGGCTTAAGAAAAAGATTAGATCCTATTCAGGTCACAGCCACCTGTTGATGAGGGGAGGGGGGGTTCTCTGGAGCTACCCCAGGTGTTGACTCAGGGATCCAGGCTATTTCATTACCATCATGGCATCACCATTCCTTAGGACCATCTCAGAGTCCTTACCTGGATATTCTGCATTCTGCAGCTACAGAGGATGGTGCGGGGAACTTCCGGCCAGGCCTGAGTGTCTCTATGGTCCCAAAGATAAAAGAAGTGGGATATGTCTTCTTGCCCGATACCCATTGCAATGAAACTGTATGTAAGAGCTATGAGACAGTTTCTGCTTCACATGCAGTTACTGAGGGGCCCTGCCCACTAGGTAATATGTCATATCTTTGTGTGTGACTTAGTTTTGCACCCTGTGTTAAATTTAGACAACATAAAATTTGACAGGCTATTCACAGTTCATATTTATAAAAATATATTCATCGGAAATTGGGCCTTCAGAAAAACACCACCATCCCTCAGCACAGGTAATACAGTTTGAAACCTGAGATCCTCATATAACCAGGGAGGCCAATTTTATATCCCAGACCACCATATGAAAGTCATTATGTTTGCTCATTGGGTAAACCGTACAATCTGCCTTTTTTTTTAAATTGCAGTGTAGCTGATTTACAATATTGTGTATTTCAGGTGTACAACAAAGTAACTCATATATATATATATTCAGATTATTTTCCATTATAGGTTATTATAATATATTGAATATCGTTTCCTGTGGTATACAGTAAATGCTTGTTTTTTATCTATTTTGTATAAAGTGGTGTGTATCTGTTAATCCCAAACTCCTAATTGAATCCTCCCCTCTCTTGCCCCTTTGGTAACCATAAATTTGTTTTCTATGCCTGTGAGTCTTTTGTTTTGTTTTGTTTTTTGCAGTACATGGGCCTCTCACTGTTGTGGCCTCTCCCGTTGCGGAGCACAGGCTCCGGACGCGCAGGCTCAGTGGCCATGGCTCACGGGCCCAGCCGCTCCGCAGCATGTGGGATCTTCCCAGGCCAGGGCACGAACCCGTGTCCCCTGCATCGGCAGGCGGCCTCTCAACCACTGCGCCACCAGGGAAGCCCTATTTCTGTTTTGAATATATTATACATTCATTTGACAATCAGCTTCTTTGAAGATGGGTAAGATAAACAGCAGTACCCTGAGAGGTCATTTCGAGGATCTGAACTTCATGAGGAGAACCGCCTTTAGGGCAAACATTTGAGGCTGTCCTAGATGTAAGGTCCACTGAGTTCTCAGAAAACTGAGAAACTGCTTCATGACAGTATTTCCTTTGCATGAGCACACGGGTCGTTTTCAAGTTGCTTGTGTTCCAATTAGGTAAGTGGACGTTTCCTTAATTGAAACGGCTCCTCTAACATAATATTTGACCCTCTTAAATACTGGTAAATTACGATCACTTAACTCAGAGCACATCACACAAAGAGATGGTAGGAAGTGATGTCAGCTAGAGGCAGGTGTAGCAAGACAGACCCGGTTCGTGGCACCGGAACACCAAGGATGGCCAGGGCACCCACACTGTCCTGTCTGGGGCCAGGGCAGCCCAGATGGATGGGAGGTGAGGGGAGTCAGGCAGCTATAGTTTATGAGGCACTTGGTCATTGACATCACACCTGACATCTTCTCAGGACCAAAGAGGACATGACGAAGCTTGGCGTGTATTGCACAGGAGCCTGTGCAAAGCAACATCTTTCATCCACGCACACCTCTCCCTACTATGACCCATGGCTCAGCCCGCCTCCCAACGGGCATGGTGTAGCTTTTATCCAGAATGGCTGGGTCAGTGAGAGCCCATCTGAGCCCCAGCATCACTGCATTCCTTCCTTATTCTCATGGCTTCAGCGGTTTAGTCTGACTCCTCTTCTGCCTTCCTAGGGAACCCGGTCGAAAGGTAGAGAAGAGAGGGCAAGGTTTGTCGTATCACAATTTAGACTCTTCTCTGCCCCAGACATCTGTTGAGCAAAGAAGCTGCTTCATCTGGGTCCAGGACCGGTTAAGACTTCCAAGGCCCAGGAAGGGAATATATGCATAAGATTCAAGATAAAGACAGGTTACATAAAAACATAAACCACATTAAAACGCACAAGAATTCTATTTTACGACTGCGTTGGTAGCTGTGCGTCTATGATCTTCAACTCCAAACGTTCAGTTTTTGTTTCTGACATTAAAAAGACATTAGACGTTTTTTTGTGAGCCCCTGAAAAGAGGCCGTGTGTGTGATGGATAACTTGGCCCTTGCCCTGCCCTCTAATCATGAAAGTCATGGGCTATGTATTTCTTACCCACCTCTATACTTCCTACCCCTCCCTGGAGCCTCAGACATGCCATAAATATTTGCTGAACTAAAACCCATATTCCCCATCCATCAACATCGTGCCCCAAACATAGGAAACACTCCGCACGCTTGCTGAATTGAGTCCTGTGGGAAAGCAGGGCACGAGAGCACAGAAGGTTTAATTGCTAAGGAAACTTTTATTTTAATTTTGCATTAACATCGGGACAAGGTTCTGGGAAACCTGCACAGAGGCAATCACTTCACAGGTCGCATTGTTCAGACAGATGCCAAATACTTTTCCCGTTTCTTTACCCTTCACTGGATGTCCTCCAGGGCTACCTGAAATCTGTTTCCTTTCTTTAATCCTTAATTACCTCCATACGTAGGTTGTGATTTTGCTTTTCATGCAGTGGTACTGACATCGTCAAATAGTGCCCTGTCTATAGGTTAGTGTTTGCTTAGCCTTTAACATCTACAAAATGCTAGAAATACAAAGATTTTTTTTAAAAGAATGTGTTTTAAGCTTCAAAACTCACTAAGGTTTGCACATACAACTCAAGAGGTCACACCGATGGAAATTCCAATTTCCTGCTGTATATTCCAAGCCAAACTTTCAGATGGTAAGTGGTCTGAAGTCTATGGTAAGTATGATTACAACAAAGAAACCTGATTTTCAAATACCGTGAAACGTAAGGGTGATCCAAGTTATTCTGAGGCAAATACTTTAAAGCTCATTGTAGCTCCAGAGGTATATGGATTCTTCATTGGCTGTTACCATTGTACAGATTAAACAATTAATTCTATACAAAGCTATGTATTCACATCATCTGTAAAGCTCCTTCAAGTTATTTCACCCTCAAACACATGTTCTTACATCATGAAATGTTTTGTAAAAGTCCATCTGCGTTGAGTACATTCAATTCTGAGTAACCATGATCTTCAAACATAAGTTCGAAACAGCAGCTTTATATAGTTTCTGTATGATAACAGCAATAATCCTAACACGTTAGTAACATGCTGGTGCATTCTTTCATGAGACTATTTCCTAAAACAATGTGACAGATTTTGGGCAATTTCTGGAATGAGAAATCCGCATTAAAAGAAAGAATCCGGGCTTCCCTGGTGGCGCAGTGGTTGAGAGTCTGCCTGCCGATGCAGGGGACACGGGTTCGTGCCCCGGTCCGGGAGGATCCCACGTGCCGCGGAGCGGCTGGGCCCGTGAGCCATGGCTGCTGGGCCTGTGCGTCCGGGGCCTGTGCTCCGCAACGGGAGAGGCCACAGCAGTGAGAGGCCCACATACCGGAAAAAAAAAAAAAAAAAAAAAAAAAGAAAGAATCCTGTTTGTTTTCCAACTTTAAACCATTCTCAGAGAGTGGGCTGGGGGAGGGGACGGGAATCATTTCCCTTTTTTAAGAAAAAGAAGGATTAAAATCTGAAATAGTAGACCTTAAAGAGGAGCTGGGGACATGCTGCTGGATCTTAGACATTCTTCAGTGGAGACAGACAGAGGAAATCAGAGTCCACTGTCAGAAAGCCTGAGCCACACTGTACACATTCTCTCCAAGGTGCCCGGAGGGGTCAGCGTACCAGGGGGGTGGGGTATTCCATTGACCTGCACTCTTGTGGGATCGAGAAAACCCTGAACCAAGAGCAGATGTTCAGACATGTTCCCGAAAGAGATGAACGGGAGGCAGATGGACCACAGCCCCTGAGGACGGATCAGGCAAGGTATCCGCGTGATATTGTTGGAGGATGTTCAGTGCCTGAAGGTGACCTAAGTGCTCTCTGCACGGGTGAATCCTGTCCTCAGGAGGGGCTGGTGGCTCAGACGTCGGAACTCTCTCCAGCTGTGCCCCTAAGCCCCAGTCTCCGACGTGACCGGGTTACGCCTCGTCCTGCGTTACAGAGGTTGCAGGAGATGGAATTCACACAAAATTGCGCGTCACATGGTGGACGCAGAGACAGTCTTAGCCACAGGATCAGACCCCAGAAAACACACGTACGGACATGAACCACCTTCTGTCTTCATTCAATTCTGCAAGAACTCAAGATGTCACGGTCATGGATGCGTATGGGTCGTGGAGGGATTGCTTGTGTCTTTCTCCCCCCACGAAATATCGCACATTTTACATGCCAAAAATTCTGGTTCCTGTTAGAAGGGATTCCAGGGACTGCAGCAGCATTACTGAAGTGGCCTTTGAGTTCAGAACCTCTGTGCACCAAAGAAACAGCAGAACCCAAGGAGAATGCTGCAAATTATGGGATGCAAATCCGTTCAGGAGAGATTTGTCTTGGCATTACTGTTCCTCAGGGATTTCACCAAAAGGCTGCAGCACAGACAGAGCTGTGAGCCTCTATTGTTTTTCCTTAAATAGTGATAAGCGTCTAAACACTGTAAACTTCTCGAAGAAACTGT
Source organism: Mesoplodon bidens (assembly GCF_964165515.1). NCBI lineage: Eukaryota > Metazoa > Chordata > Mammalia > Artiodactyla > Ziphiidae > Mesoplodon > Mesoplodon bidens. The sequence continues at coordinate 49,285,494 of NC_138180.1, forward strand.
ATATATATAAACATGTATATCATGAATAGTATTTCATATTACTGCAAATAATACTGACAGTAATTGCCTTCCAATACCCAAATTGGAACTTACCATCATCCACGATGGGTCAAGATGGTCTTTTACTCATTATAATGTTGCACATGTTAGATTTAGCAAACACTCTTTCAATTTTATTCTCTTTTCCGTGATGCGCTATAAGGGGAATCACAGTGGCCACAGCATCACATCAGCTTGTGGAGTAAGTGATGCCTTAGGTCGTGGATCACACGCATTGGCTGAGAGATGAACAGGTTACCTGTGCAACTTCCCGCTCTCCGTCTGCACTGGCGTTGGCCAGACTCACTGAAATCCCGCCTGCCGCGTTCATATAACGCTGGCCTTGGAAGACGTGACTAATGTCTATGCCTCTGTTTACCGCAAACCCTGATTTTTCTCCCCAGGGCGTAAATGTGGGGTTTTAATGGGGTCTCCAGGTGAGGAGACAGAGAAAAGGGATCTGAGTCCCTGGGTGGAAGCTGCCAGGGCTGGCTTCACCCAGTGCCGCTCCCCGAGCTCGTCTGTGATGCAGCAGGTGGGGTGGCCCCGGGCGCCCCGAGACGCCCGTGGCTAACGGCTTCCTCTCCCAACCTGCTTCTCCCAGTCGCACTGGCAAGACAGGCCTGACGACGAGCAACACATCTGAAGCCACGGCTTCCAGATAAGGTTCCCCAGCGACAGCTGATTGGGGACGTCCCGCAGGGTCTCAGCGTGGCGGGCTGCCGCTTCCTGCATGGTCCCCAGGATCTCCCGGAACCGGGGCTCTGACGTCGGAGTTAACGGGTTTCTCTCCCTGGGGTCTCGGGAGATGTCGAAGAGTAGAGGCGGGTCGTGGTAGGTGACGTACTGCCCGTGACAGAAACACACGTGGGTGGCAAAGCATCCGTTGGCGCCCTCGGGGAAGAACTTGGGTGTGAAGAAAAAGGCTTTCCAGACGGACATGCCTGTGGTTGACAAGGACAGGAGTGGGTTTCGTGGGGACAGGGTCCTCAGAGTCCCCCCCAAAGAGAACAGGCACAGAAATCACCCTGCCGCGCACTGCAAGAAGGCAGAGACCTACCACTCGCTTATGCGTGGAATGGATTTCTCATGCTTGAGGCTCAAAAGGGTAAGAGACATAGCTTTAAAAAATAAAAAACCCACGCATTGCTGTTTAACTGCAACAGCACAAGAGACGAAGCTGATTATGCAATAGCTGTTAGGGTGCAAATCTAACCAGATTGGAACTGTGGCATTTCCTCCTCAATCCACCTCTCTCTCCCTCTCCCTCTTTCTCTCTCTCCCTCTTCCATCTTTTCCCCAACCCCTAATTGCTTGGGAGAAGCTGGTGAGAAAGGAAAAGACCTTACTAATTATTTGAGCAGAGAGCTCTAAGACGACTGCCACGGTTCAGTCTCATAAACTTGACAGCTTGTAGCTGCACTGGGGCAGGCACTCAGCAAATACACACTGGCTAACAGATTGTAGGCTCCGAGCTCTGACCCTTTTTGTTCTCCAACTTCAAGATGCTAAGCTTCGCAGCCTGTGTTTCTGTTTAAAACAAAGTGGAGGGAAGGGGGAGGCTCCACGCTAACATGTACGTGAGATGGTAAAACGCGACACACACACACACACACACACATACACACACGTGGACACGTACATACAGCCATCAGGAACCATCTGAACCACGCTAGGACCTCAGCTAACATTTGATTTCCTCCCTTTTAAGAAAGCCTAGACGCATCCCATCCAGAATTTAGTGAGGCTGGGCAGAAAGTGCAGCTGGGTTTCAGAAATGATCTTTTGGGGGTGAAGAAAATGTTCTGATATTAGATTTGACTCTAGTCGTAGAATTCTATCCATTTACTAAAAATGGATGAATTGGAATTCTATGCTCTATATGTGATATCTTAATAAAGGTGCTAAAAATTCCAAATTGACCCCAGAGTAGGATGGTTACATAGTTTTTAAAATGTCACTTCTGGGGCTTCCCTGGTGGCGCAGTGGTTGTGAGTCCGCCTGCTGATGCAGGGGACACGGGTTCGTGCCCTGGTCCGGGAAGATCCCACATGCCGTGGAGCGGCTGGGCCTGTGAGCCATGGCCCCTGAGCCTGCACGTCCGGAGCCTGTGCTCCGTAACGGGAGAGGCCACAACAGTGAGAGGCCCGCGTACTGAAAAAAAAAAAAAAAAAAAAGTTTTTTTCTCTATTGTTAAAATTCCAGTCCACTCTGAACAAAGGTTCCTTCCGTCTCACCTCTGTCACAGATAAATATTTGACCACCACGGGATCTGGATCTTTCTTACAATTGAGGCCCACTGACCAGAGGAAACAATTATTACATTTTCTAGGGAGAATGCAGGAAAATTAAATGGAACATTTTTTTCAAAAAAATAGTCTAAGTAGTGATGGGAACAATAATTTGACTTAGGTTTAAAATACGCTCCAAAATTTAAGAGAAATAATTGTGACTATTACAGGACAAAGATGTCAGTGACATACAGTTAGAGAGAGGGCTGCTTTGTCAAGGCCACAGAAAATGCTGTGGAGATCACTACCTACCTATGAAACCCATTTTTATGCAAAATCACCGCTGGAAAAAAACTGAGTGGATTCATGAGAAAAGAAAGTTTACAGTCCTTTGACAAAAAGACAAATAGTGTTTACGTGAGAAAAACATGACTCCTAAGCTAGACCCTGAATTTAGCACCTTCCAAGTGTAATCCTTAAACGGCTATTTCGTCCAAATTAAAATAAGCAGTGGGTTCCTGGGATTTCTTGGGGATCTGAGGGGCGTGCGAGCCCAGGACAAGAACAGCTGTTGTGATTTTGATCACTTCCAGGGTCTCAGCCAGCAGAAAAGGTTCAGAGGTCCGTTGACAGAGAAACCCCAGGCCTGAGCACACAGGGTTCCCGAGAACAGAAACAGAGAGAATGCAAAGCCCGTTCCTTTCTGTCCATGTGGCACTGGAACCACCTTCTGCAGATATTAGATGCTCAGTTCTGCCCAACAGATACCAGTCCATTTTGCAAAGTGCTTTTCCCTTCATGCGAGGATTCTTGTCTGTCTGGAGCCATGACCAGCATCCAGGGGAGACATCCTTTGTCTCTGAGCTCAGAAGTGTTTCCTGTCTTGGTGGCTAGTTGACTACGATCTGCTTAAACTCTCCTCCCCTTTCTGATGGCTCTGACAACGTGGGTTCCAAACCCAGCTTTACGATTTCCTAGCTGTGGGATGCTGGGCGTGGCTGTTAACCTCTCAGGGCCCGCAGCTCCTTTTCTGATAAGTGAGGATAATAATAGTACCGGCCTCGGGGCTCTGCTTTGGGGGTTAACAATCCATCCCCGCCTGTAAAGCTCTCAGAACAATGCCAGGTGCATAGTAATACCCACCTTTGCGTTAGCTTTGAATATTAAGCTGCTGTCAATCTAAGACAAAAACACTAGTTTCTTTATGCTCTTAAACCTGTTGCCACTGTAATACAAGTCTTAAGACACCTTCCCCCCACCTCCTAAGGACTCTTAAAGAATATGGACAACAAAATGTAAATGGCTTCAACACATTGGCTCTTAATTTATCACTCAGATTTAGACATCCTTTGATGAATGTTGTTGAACAAGCTAGTCTTGGCAAGAGTTATCTTGGATGCTTGGAGGATTCTGCGTACATACAGAAGACACCCAGAGTCATTTGGGGGTTTTCGGTCTTAGCAGTGTTTCCCACTACATAGCGCCATCTTGGAGTCCTTCTAGAAGTATTTCAAAGACTGTTGTGTTTTCCCACTGTAAGCGGCCCATACCACACCCCCCCACAGGGAACCTCAGCTTGCCCCCTTGGTAATGTTGATCTCATGTCCTGGACGGACGTCTGAAAATCCACCCCAAGGTCCCCACGCTCATGGCGACCTCCTTGCTTCCACGATGCCCCCCAACCGTGTTCCCCTGTCCTGAGCCAGCCACCCGACATCAATGCCACATTCTTGTCTCAGACCCAAAGATCCTAGGATGTGGGCCCACAGGGAGCCGCCTAGGGCACCAGTGTCTTCACACAGGCTCCCAGAGAAGTGCGGACCCAAGGGCTCTTGCTCTTGACGCCTGAGACTCGTGTCCACCCATTCTCTGTAGCCCAGACCCTCAACGACCCGGCACTGGGCTCATGGATTATAGACCCAGTTCTGCTAGCTTCCTGCGCTGGCTGCACGGAGACTCAAGATACGAAAACACTGAGAAGCAAGAGGAAGCAGGGAAGGGCTGCGACCCAGAGCACCTGCTTTGAAATTCAGATTTAGAGGAGCCGTAGCTCCACGAGTGATGCCTGAGTGCCCGAAAGCAAAACACTCCCTTTGACTAAGTGTTTGTTTTTGCATTTGGGGGGACGGAAATATGAATCCTGTACTGAGTGGGTACACAAGGCGTGCTAAAGCCTCCCATTCCCCTCCACTGTCTCTGTGTGTTGAAATCCTATCCATTGTTCAAGGTCCCACAACGCCTCCTCTGTGAACCTGTCCAGGTCTCCAGCCAGAAGTTACGCGTTTCCTGGCGCCGCTCCGCAGTTTCTACCATGTGTTCAGTCCTGAAGGGCTACTACGTCTGTGGACTCCATTTCTTTCTAGGTTACTTGCTCCCTGAACACAAGAACTGTTATCTCCCACGTGTGTTAAATGCCCGGTACCTAGAGCCTTACATAGAAGAGTGAATGTATCTGTGAATTGCCAGCGTCCAGGGCCTTACGTAGAACATGTGCTCAATAAAAACGTGCTGGGTAAATTAATGATGAATGGGCCGACGGGATGAGCAGCGGGAAGAAGCCAGCTGCCACCACGAAAGCCGGCATGGGGGCCGACAGGAAGCCCAGTACGTTCTGTGCGTCTCTCCTCCAGAGCCACTGGGGGCGTCCTGCCTAAAATCACTCCGTGCCAACACAGCCTCCAGCCAGCCAGAGATCCAGGCTGCTTGGTGACATCTGGTCACGGCAGATAAATGAGACAGGAAGTCAGAGATTTCTCGGGGTGTCTCCACGTCACCTTTGCCTTCAAGAAAGCGTGTGCACAGAGGCATGTGCAGGGTGGACATGGCGGCAGTGGGAGGGAGGGTGTGGATCAGGGTCAGAGTTCATCCAGGGGAAGCCAGAGCTGAGGTCCGCAAGGATGGGTGGACTTAGGGAATGAGAGGACACGAATGAATTCCAGAAACAGTCCATGGGGCTGTGGAGATGGCCAGAGACAGCAGTGAGGAAGAAGAGTCATCTTTGTGGGTGTGAATAAAAGAACTTACTGTCTTGGGGGAAGAAGCTCCAGTTGACCACGGGGCAGACTCTCAAAGTAGCCAGTGTTGGTTTAGCGTCCAACTTTGCAGTCAACTCTTGTTACTGCACGCCTATTCTGTGACCTCTGACACCTCTTCGTCCTCACCTGTAAATAACTTTGGTAGAGACTGATAACTATCCTCACGCTCGCACAGTTGTGGGGTGTCACCAGGGCACACAGACACCCATGATGAAGGCTACACTGTCCAGCCTCCTCCGATACCAGGTGGCCAACTTCTGGCCTGGGGAACATCATCCTGTCCATCCATTGCTCCCTCCTGCTGCCCGTAGGTGGACACTGTCACCCTTCTCCACGCAGAAGAAGCCGCTGCATCCTCCAGGTGGTGGGACGGAGCTTGGAGTCTGCATCCCTGAAACTCTGTGGACCACCTACCGCTAGACTTCACTCACGAGATGAAGACAGAAACCTCCCTCTGATAGAAGCTACTGTGACTTTTTGTTTCTGGTACGGCCAAATCTAATACGAATAAAATCACTTTTAATAAGGAAGATTAAGAGAGGCATCATATGCAAAGAGCGTCTGCTAGACAGGAGATATAGAATAAACGTTAAGGGTGTACGTAAGGGTGCAGTGTATTGTTATCAAGCGTGTCTTCAAAAGACATGCAGTGGTCACATAAAAAAGATGACGTGTTTCAAGAATAAGAGATTAACAGAGTTGAAAAGCCTAAAACCACCTACAAACCATTTGTGGATAGAAGATCCGAAGGTGAGGAAGACACAAATATTTAATATAAATATGAATACCTAATATAAATACTTAATACAAATATTCACTACAACATCCCTTGGTTAGAACTAAAATGTACCCACAGAAAATGCCCAGGTCTGCTATAGCAGATGGAAGCAAATCAGGACGGAGTTAGAAACAAGCAGGAATACTGTGAGAACTGACATATGCCCCGTGCTGACATCAAAGAAGAGAGATGTGCAAAATATTGCAGGAAATCAGCAGGAGCGAGTACGTCAGGGGGAAAAGGGCAGAAGAAGTGGCTTATGGTAGCTGTGAATAAGCTGGGTGCTGAGCTAACACTGGAGGACTCATTCAGAAACACTGTGCTTTTGGCATTCGAAAGAGAAACTCCCATTTTGATGTATTTTGTCTCTGTAAGGAAGGTTGCATTGCGACAAATGAACAGAAGTCACGGCTGACACGTTTTTCGTCCAAGAATTAATGTCATCTGAGGTCAGACATGCGAAAACTTTAGTCGAAAAGTATTAGATGTCTGTAGAGAATAGACTTGTGATTGCCAAGGGGGAGGGATTTGGGGGAGGGATAGATTGGGGGTTTGGGATTAGCAGATACAAACTAGTATATACAGAACGGATAAACAAGGTCCTACTGTAGAGCACAGGGCACTATATTCAATATCCTATGATAAACCATCATGGAAAAGAATATGAAAAAGAATGTATATATGTATAACTGAGTCACTTTGCGGTACAGCCGAAATTAACACAACATTGCAAATCAACTATACTCCAATAAAAAAAAGTAGATGTATGTTTCAAAAATGGTCTAATATTATTTATAAGGTAATAGGAAGTGCCATATAAAAATACATGTTTGATAGACCAAGTAGGAGAAAACAAAAAAAATCCATTTATGATGGTGTTTTTCCATTAAAGGAAATGAATGGTTGGGACGATTAAGCCGGTTACTGAAGAGTCTGGGTGATAATGAGATAAAACAAATCGAATAAACATTGACCACAATTTCCGGGAAACCTTCTCCATCCACCTGTATCACCATCACACCTTCTCTCAGGTTGTGGGCAAAGCAGATTCCGTCCATCCTGGGACACATCACCCTGCGTTGCTACAATTACACGCACACCTGTCCCACGATACCGGGCTGAGAAGGCAGGTGAAAAAGGAGTTAGTGGGTGAATATTGCAAAGGTCAAGAGCTGTTGGGAAGGCAGCCTTTGGTCGAGACTTTCAACCAAAAGGGAAAGGAAATCCCAGGACTTGAAATATATCCTTGAAGTGATTTACGTATATGCGCTTTTTCTTAATTGCAACAGAAGTTCTGGTTGGGCTAGGGCTTCTCCTTCTTAAGGTAAGCTGGAGTACAGGAAAGTGCCCTGCAGCTTGCATTTGAAAAGGCCACAGCCCCCATGAGTTCAGTTTCAGCCCTCGATTTGTTGTTTCTGACCCTTCAGGTTTAACTTCCGATAATCAGACAAAGGAGAATCAGACCACCAACACAAACCGAAGTCATTAATAAAGACAAAAACTAAGCATAGCCTTTCTTACACCAATCAACTCCTGAGACATCGGCAGCTGTAATTAGAATCTTCTCTCTTTTCTTAGGTGCATTTTAGAGGCAAAATTAATTTTTTAACTGGGTGAAAATCTAGTGAACAAAGCCAGCATTTTCCCTCAATTACTATTGTAATGCTGTTGCAATTTTAAACCTCACTTATCTATTTTCAAAAAAAGGCACCTTTAAAAGAGCTAGATATAAACAAATTTCTTTAGAATGAATTCTAATTTCCTACTGCTTTTTGTTGTGATTTAAGATTTAAAAAAATTATTTTGAAGTCTTAAAAGTCAAAATCGTTTATCATTTTTCTATGAACAATGTACGCTTCAGGTGTACTATTGAGGTTTTTCAAATGATGCTTTAAAAAAAAAGTCACAGGAGAGAAGATTCCAACCAACTTGAATTGAAAAGCTAGCAGGATTTATGAGGCTCCTTGGATTCCACATCAGCATAACCACATCCCACGGATTTTTGTACGACCAGCTGGTCTGGAAACTCTCACACTAATGCGAGCATTTAGTTTATAGACATATTCATCCGCTCAAAAATCCGCAGCAGAATCTCAGAGCTAACTACCAGTCATTTAAGATAAATTTTACCATAAAATCAAGTTGTCATTAAACTGAATTTTTACTAACACTGCTTCATAGGTCAAAACTTAAAGCCAAACTTTTTGAATACACGCGGAACAGTACATTTAAAGTCACAATTCCCATTGTAATGCAAGAAAAGTTACCGGTGTCCTAATAATGCTTTCGTGAGTTCTTCTAAAATGCAGTGGGCGTAAGGATATGAGATGATTAAGTTAGGCCATTCAATTTGCTGAGACAACGAAATTACAGAAACATTATCGTTAGAGGATTATTCAATTAGAGAGAAGACACAGTATATAAAAGCTGAAAGGGGTTCATGTTTTAAAAGGATGGAAACAGCATTCCAGCTCTAAGTTTTTGGAAAAATGAGTAACAAGCTGGGAATTGTAACATGTAGGTGTCCAACTACTCAAGACAAAGGGCAACTGGATCTTAACCGCACCACCACTCAATTCTAGTTTACGGGTACCAGTGTACTTACTGCTGGTAAGCGGGTGCTTTCTGACCGAGGAACAGGGCGTGCGTTTGCTGTGTCTGCCAGTTGCCGGGGTGTCGGTGCTCGCCGCCTGGCTGACTTCCAGGTAGCAATGCTTTCCCAACAAGCTGGCAGGATTCCTGAGCCATCCGGAGGTGGCTCCAGCTCACTGCTGCCCTGATGCTACATTTCTAAACCCTGATCCTAAATGTCTCTCTTCTTTTCTAGCAAAGTATTTGGAGGTCAGGAGGCAGCCCTCTTACCACTGACAACTATGGGAGGTGTCTCCCTCGTAGTGATGACCATAAACTCCTACCAGCACAGATCCGAGATGATGTCAGTCATCTCCTCTAACTAGTACTGTATTCTCTAGTTGACAGGTAACTCCACACACACAGCTGACACTTCCTTACACACCTGTGCATTCCCAGCTGTTTGCACAGGCTGCAGCCCGCCCTGAACTAAGAGGTAAGCAACTCCCTGGCAGAGAATTTGGTCTCTTTTGCTCACTGACAGGTGCGCAGCCTAGCCCAGAAGGTGCCCCTTCGTAGGTGCTCGATAAATACGTGTAGAACAAATGAACAGATGAAATACTGAGCAAACAGCCATGGAGCCATGTGTGACAGCCAAGGCAGCAACCATTGTTACTGAGTTTCAGGCACAATCTGAAAAGTAGATGAGACGATTCATAACACCCATGGTTTCCTGAGACCCTTTAGCTAGATGGATGATTCCGGTGTGGAGACACCGTCATGTTTCCTCGTGTGCTGCTGCTTCAAGACAGAAGATAGTAAGGAACTGTGTAAGAGAAAATGTCACTTGTGTGTGTCTTAGAAGCAAGTTTTATCTCCAGGCCAGCTGCCTATCAGAATCTGGGTCTTGTTTTTCTCACTTACTCCTATTTTCCGCCCCTTCCTGTCCCTTTTCTGTTTACTCCTCCACATAATGGGTCCTCCAGCCCCAGATCCAATATGTTTCTTCCGGCTCCTCTAACTCGAGGGGGTTGGCTTTACTTAAATGCAGTTCTGCAAAAGGCTCAGGATGAGATATCATCCTTCTCTAAACAGCCAAGAGTCCCTGAGACTTTGTTCTTTAAGCTTCCCGCAGGCTCCGTATAAAAGGAAGTGGGGGGCTTCCCTGGTGGCGCAGTGGTTGAGAGTCCGCCTGCCGATGCAGGGGACACGGGTTCGTGCCCCGGTCCGGGAAGATCCCACATGCCGCGGAGCGGCTGGGCCCGTGAGCCATGGCTGCTGAGCCTGCGCGTCCGGAGCCTGTGATCCGCAACGGGAGAGGCCACAACAGTGAGAGGCCTGCATACCACAAAAAAAAAAAAAAAAAGGAAGTGGGGAGGACCGCATCTCTCATTTATGATGAGATGGCCCAGGTCTAAATGCTGCCAATAATCCTAAGAAGAGACAGCGTTCCTATGGGTGTTAGGAAGGATGGACACATTGATGAGATACGTAAATAGGATCCCTCCGGGCCTAGAATCGTGCGCCCATGGGTTTGCAATGTTGGTCTTCCAGAAAATATCTCAAGGAAGCCGTCCAGATTGAAAGTATAAACGCTGAAGGGTAAACCTGGTGTGATCTCTTTGGGCAACGGAAGGGTTATAATTTTCCACTCTAAGAATAATGGAGCAGCTGCTCTTTAAATGATGTCTTTGGTAAACTGACTGGGTGAGCAGGATGGGGTGAGGGGTACACTGAAATCCAGGATCAGAGTCACCTGAGTTTTTACAAAGTCATCAGCTGCAGGGGATAAACAAGCTGCTCTGAGAATCTCGCCTCTGGGAGCAGAATACCAAAACACACTAGAGAAGTGGGGAGTTTCATTTTCCCACCGAAGAGGAACCTAAAAGTCCAATATCAGCATCTAGCTCTGGGATATACAGCAGGGGTATAACAGTTGCTGGATTCCCATAGACTCCTAGGCATCTTAGCGATGTGAGCCTTAATGTAATTCTAAGTTTAAATACATGAAAACCAGATGTGAACCTATCACTACACCGACGATTCTCACTTGGTTCCACTTGGTCCTTTATGCTTTTTAGAAATGCACCCCTGTATCCGCTGTTGGAAAACCCAAAGAAGGTCCCGTCACTGATACAGTGCACGATTTACAACACACCTGGGTTTGGGAACCATGATAACAACAAAGCGTTTGAACTCTGTCTTAAATATCTACATCTAGCAAATACATACGATCCGTGACCAAACACACATCGATGAGTCATGACCCCTACCTTCGAGGCTCGGGAGAGAAGGTCGGGTAAACATCTCAAAGGCACTCGGAGCCAGTGCAAAAGCTACAGGACAGGAGGCAGAGAAGACGGCTTTCAGGGGGGTTGGGGGCGGATGGATAAGCATTAACCAGGAAGGGAAAAGAAAGGAAGTCCTCCCAGGTTGAGGGAGGTACAAGCACATGTCACGGCAACGTGTGACGGCCGACCTGGACAACCAGGGCACCGGGAGGCGTAAGAGACGAAGGGACGAGGAAGACGACGGAGAAAGCAACACTGAGCATCTTTTGGGCATCTCATGAGAGCCGTGCCCTCTTGCATTTTCTTCTATTCCCATTGCCGTGACTGCACGTAGCCGTACAGGCGTGGAAAGAAAGATGCATCTACTCACTGTTCTGTGGGTGCCAGCGCACGGCATTCAGGTAGAAGTTGCAGTAGTGGAAGAGAAACTCGTGATCCGAGCGATGGCTTCTCCCTTGCAGCAGGGGCATCAGGTCACGGCCATCGATGATCCTGGGGGACAAAGCAGGTGGGCATCAGGGGGCGGCATCAGCCTTGGGCTAGAACATCCCGAGGTCTGCGCTGTCCTTCCAGCAAATGGGGGCACGATAGAGCTACAACGTGGTAATGAAGTAACCAAGCCAGGACGCTAACTGAGCCACACTGGGCGCCGTATGCGATGTAGCACCAGCTCTGCTCGTGCATGAACTCACTTCATCCTCCAAGCAGCACCACGAGTTGTGACCGGTGTCATTCCAGGATGATGGGATGAAGAAATGGAGCGATTCACCGAACTCCACGTGTGTCGTAAGAGCCAACGGGATTGAAACCCAGCTGACTGGGCGTCCATGCTTTCCCCTGCTTTCCCCTGCTACTGCTCCTATACTGAGTTCTCTGCCTATTGCCTTGGCCAACAGTGTATGCACAAACTACGGATCTATCGAAAATAAGAATTTCTGACAATCTGAGTTTTAAAAAAAGATAATATACAGCACGGGGCAATTTAGACTGGATGGACTTCAATGCAAATGAAGTTCTAAGTCCCAGGGACGTGATTTGTAAATAATAATGATGCTATTAAATACCCCGAAGATGTAAATGTACTCACATGCATTTACATATCACATATACACATTACACACATGTTTATGTTCTCAAAGGTAAATATATCACTTCTATAACTAGGCTGAGAAGGGGAACTTTCCAGATGGTAGGCAATAACTGTATACAACTGCTAAGGAGCAAAATTAAGACTATGTGGAGGTTACATAAAGGAAAAAAGCCTATAATTTTCCTTTGAGTGAAACATACATTAACAGCCACTAGAGAAATTGAAGTCGTTGATTACCATGAGGCCACTGCCACCGAAACCTGGGGCAGAAAGCTACTTGGAAAGAGGTAAATTGTTGAACTTGAGGGTTTTCTTTCTCTGATAAAAAACATTCCAAGACAAATATCATATGATATCGCTTATATGTGGAATCTAAAAAATGGTACAAGTGAACTTATTTACAAAACAGAAATAGAGTCACAGATGTAGAAAACAAATTTACGGTTACTGGTGGGTAAAGGCGGGGAGGGATAAATTGGGAGATTGGGATTGACACACACACACTACTATATATAAAATGAATAACTAATAAGGACCTACTGTATAGCACAGGGAACTCTACTCAATACTCTGTAATGGCCTATGTGGGGAAAGCATCTTAAAAAGAGTGGATATATGTATATGTATAACTGAATCACTTTGCTGCACACCTGGAACTAACACAACATTGTAAATCAACTATACTCCAACAAAAAATTTAAAAAAAAAAAACCCAAAACACTCCATCCCTGGCCCCTCCTACTATGAGGAATTGAGAAACCGGAACTTTAACTTGGTTATATAATGTGGGTAAGCACTCTTGAGAGGTCCTACATCCCTTGAGTTTTTTTTTTTCTTTTTTCTTTGTGGTTTATTTTGGTGTTGCTAAAAATCCCATCATGTAATTATTGCTGACTGCTTCTCTGGTCCCCACCTTAGTGATTAATCATGCACTCCGCACAAGTCCACGGAACTGAAAATATTCTATTATTGTAAGTTAAAAATAAGAACAAAAGACAGAATTGGCTCACTTTCCAAGTCTGATTCTCATTTGCCATGAGAGGAACAAGGTAGAGAGATGATTCTATCCAGAAGCAGGGTGTTCTCTGAATAGTAGCTCTGTCCTGAAATGGCAGATATTGTGAATTCCAAGAAAAACTCAGTCCTTAAGATTAGGAGAGCCTAAGTAGGTGGAAAGGAAGCAAAGGATGAGGGGAGAGGAACAGAGAGGAGGACCTGAGCATAAAAAGCCCCCAGTGGTGAAAACCCTGAAGGTGAGAGATGGGACATATGGGCCCAACCCCTCTCCACCACCTTTAGCTCCATGTGGAGAGAAGGCCTTTCCACTATGGCTCGAGGGTGAGAATGAATCTCCATTTCTCTGACTCAATGTCTACCTCATTTCTCAAAGCTGTTTTTCATCATAAACCCACAACACTCAGCACTTAAGAACCCAGGAGACAGAACTGTTTCCTTAAGATGGGCATTTCATAACTGAACTGGGCCTGATCCTACAAAAGGGGGATGTAATGACAAAAAGAACACTGTAAATCTCATAGACGTTTTTTCTGACTTCCAAACGGAAGATTTGTCTCTTTTTTTAAGGAGGGAAGCAAAGTCTGTTCTGCACACTTCTTTCTTCTTGCAATGCAGAGACAGGTCTCATTTCTTTTTTACATCCTATACCTAACGCACTCTTTCCTGGAAGCCAGCAATAAATCACGCTGTGATGGAAACGCTGTTGAACAGTGCTGGAGAAATATGGCTTGTCAAAAAGAGGCTCATTTCTGCCATGAAAAATGGAAAGTGACTCTATTGAGCTCCACTTTTAAACGGTGTCTGAGCTATCGAAATACTTGGGATGGCTGGGATGGCAATGTTTGTACAACATCACGATCCATGGCAGAAGGGCCCGTACACTTTCAAAGTGATGCAAAGCATCGCCGCTTCCCTATGGGAATTGTCTGATGGGCCTTTTCTGTAAACAAATGCAACTTTTCATAGCTAGTGTGCAGGACAGCCACGGCTACAAAATTGGATGCTTTTTTCCCCTGGTGTCTGCTTGATTCTGTGAAAAATGTGCTCATTTGAGATTGTCTTTAACTTGGAAAATGAGATGATTCTCTTTGGGTTCCTGACTCATGACCACCGTCGGGATAGTAACAATTCAGGGTCAAGAAGAGTCATGTCTGAATTTCAGGTCAAATTCAACAGCATGGGGATGACTTTCATGTAACTGAAAAGAACATGTTTGGGGAACGTTTTGGGGGGACAGTGACCTCATCCCCCCACGAATGTGCTATCTTTCTCTCAGCTGAGTCAGTGACCCATGTACTTGGGGACGTCCCTCCGACCCACCTGTGCCTGGTCTACTCTGGGGAGGATTTGGGGATCACAGCAGAAGGGAAAGGCTTGGGGGACTGAAAAAGAGGTTAACTTGGGGCACAAGGTGAGTTACTTGTTGCCATATTCAAAATAAGCTGATTCATGGAAACAACCTAAGTGTCCGTCAACAGAAGAATGGATAAAGAAGATGTGGCACATGTATACAATGGAATATTACTCAGCCATGAAAAGAAACAAAATTGAGTTATTTGTAGTGAGGTGGGTGGACCACTCTGTCGTGCAGAGTGAACTGGGTCGGAAAGAGAAAAACAAATATCACATGCTAACACATATATACGGAATCTAAAAAAAAAACGGTTCTGAAGAACCTAGGGGCAGGACAGGAATAAAGACGCAGACGTAGATAGTGGACTTGAGGACATGGGGTCAGGGTAAAGGGTAAGCTGGGACAAAGTGAGAAAGTGGTACTGACATATATACACTACCAAATGTAAAATAGATAGCTAGTGGGAAGCAGCCACATAGCACAGGGAGATCAGCTCAGTGCTTTGTGACCACCTAGAGGGGTGGGATAGGGAGGGTGGGAGGGAGACGCAAGAGGGAGGGGATATGGGGATATATGTATACATATGGCTGATTCACTTTGTTATACAGCAGAAACTAACACAACATTGTAAAGCAATTATACTCCAAAAAAGATGTAAAACAAACAAACAAAAAATAAGGTGATTTTTTTCACTGTAGAGTAGGAAAGGAAACATTTTTAGAAGAAAGCACATAGATCTTTGATAAATTAAAGGGAATCCCAAGTACCCAGAGAGTCTCTTTCATAATTAAAAGTGTTTCCACCCGTAAACATCAAACATTCTGCCATATGTGAAGAGAAAGCAAGATCAATTATACGTAGTCACACGTACGTGAAGAGTTTCAACTTATTCTGCAAAATGGAGCTGAACTGGGTACAGCTTGCTGTTTTATCTGTAGTGCTCTATGGAAGAAGTTTTTTGTGGTCACCCAGCTAGATGTCAGCAAAATTTAGTGGGAGAACCAAGTCAGTCCCCTTGCCTTCATCAGACATTAAGTGATACCAAGCATTTGGATTTCTTTTCCAAACTTGGAAAAAAGAAATGAAATCGAATTTTCATTATGGAATAGGAGAATTGGGCATGCCAATCTCTATTAAGAGGGGGCATGGTCATAGACTCACTATGGTAATACTCTATCTGCTTGCAAAGATGAGGCTGACAGGTTTTCACTTTAATGAATTAATGTATTTAGGTATTATATTTTTGTTGCCTATGTTTTATATCACAAATAAAGAGTGGCCTCCATTTATGTCCAGAATCAGCTTATTTGGAGACGCAGGGGGGAATGATTTTTCTGCATATCCTGGGGTGGTGGTCACGGTAGGTATGAAGCAAAGATTCACTGCCAAGAGGAATCTCATATAGGCACACCACGGGGTTGAATTAGAGAATTCTCATGGCAGCAATGAGACTGTGCAAAGTGAAAATCTCTATGTGTAACGCTGGGACTGCTGCTCTTTTTACCTGAGCAGAAACCCTGCATCAGCGGGCTTTTCATTTCTCACCAAGCTAAGATGGGTCAGGAACAACACTTGCTTCTTGAGAATTACAAGGCTGTACTTGAAGGAGGGCGGTCTTCTCAACAAAACTCCTCTCATTCAATGAAAAATGTGGAAAAATGTGAGGCAACCTCATTAAGTGATTGTCACATAGCCTGGGTCCAACTCTCTGAATGTGTTTATTCACCTGAGAAACGTAAATTTAATATTGCTTAAGCAAGAAATCAGGGAAGCTGATTTCCACCAATCTTAGTGGGAGAGAGTTAGGCTGTTTTCTAAAGAGTAGATACCTAATGTATCAGATTTATAGATGGATATTGATAAATATAAGGATATTATCCAGATGCTCTTATTGAAAAGTTTTGATGAGGTTTTCATTATACAGATAATGACATTTTCCTTAAAAGAGCAAGAATAAGCTTTTGAGCAGAATTCTCAACCTCAGCACTCCCAGCATATTGGGCTGGATCACTCCTTGCTGGAGGGTGGCATCCTGTGCATTGTAGGGTGTTTAGCAGCAACCCTGGCCTCTATCCACTAGATGCCAGCAACATCCCGAGTCAAGACAATCAAAAATGTCTCTAGACATTGATAAACGGCCCCTGGGAGGGACAGTCCCCCCAGCTGAGAACCATCCCTTTAGATGGTCAACGTCTCCAGGGCAGACACACAAGGACGTCTTCTAGACCTGGTTGGTAACATGATCTAAATAGTATATTGTGAGACCATTTTATTCCCATGAGCAACCTGGAAGCAGATTGCTGTTTTCTTATCTGTGCTGTGTCTTGGAGGACAATGACATCTTATAGAGCCTTGGACCATCAACAGGTGAGATTCATTGAAAGAACCTTCAATACTCAGAATGGGTTCCACTGATGACACTGGCTCATGCACAAAATGTCTGGGTCAGCTTAGGAGGGAGGCTGCTTCCTTCCTCCATGGGCACGTGGGAGAAAAACAGGATGACCCCCGTTAGCCTCAGATTGGGGTGGGTACGACGTGCCGGCAGCAAGATCTCCCTTTAGGGATCTTCCTCTTGGCCTCTGAACTTTTCCCTTCCCTTGGCTCTTCCCAGTGAGGTGGAAAACCAGTTAAAGATAGTGTGAAAGCAGGTGGTTAACACCTGCTTTCCAGTGGTTAACACTCTGGGCTCCCAATGCAGGGGGCCCGGGTGCGATCCCTGGTCAGGGAACTAGATCCCACATGCATGCCGCCACTAAGAGTTCGCGTGTCACAACTAAGAAGTCTGCAGACCGTGACTAAAGACCTGGCACAGCCAAATAAATAAATAAATAAATATTTAAAAAATAATAAAAATATAAAGATACTGTGAAAGCAGAGAGCACCGACGAATTTAATATCATGAACCATGAGAGAAAAATGGACTGAATGCAACTATCTGAACACTCAGTGTGCCCTGGTCATGCAACAATTCAGATTTATTCCAAGGGAAAGAACCAGGGCCAAAGACTAAATAAAATAAGGAGAGTTTTCGTTTTCTGTAAGAAAAGACTTTTGATGAGTTACTCCTGCTAAGTTTTCTGTCGTTAGAGGGGAAGAAGAATAGTCTGATTGGAATAGAAGCTCTCAGAAGCCCCTTCAGCCCTCATAGTGATGATTCTCTGAGCCCAGATGGACGTGAAACGTGTAAGTGGAAACAACTCTGCTTCCCTACCTGTTACCTCTCAATATGGCGGGTGAAACAAAAAGGGCAAGTGTTCATGCATCTCTCCTCTGCACCTGACATGCTCTAGTGCTTTCCATCCTGTGCAAGTATGAACCCATTTGCAGGAGAAGAAATCAAGGCCCAAGAACTTCAATGCTTCGGCAGCAGTGAAGCCACAGCAGTACAGCTCCGGGAATCTCTGCTCTTCTCTGGAGCACCAGCTACCCTGACGGTGTGGTCCAGAGACCCACGGGGATGCCTGAGACCTATGAGGAGGTCTGTGAGCTCAAACTGTCTTTGCAGCAATTCAAAATGTTATTTGCCTTTTTACCACCACTCTTTCATGAGCTTATGGTGGGTTTCCCCAGTGGCTCCATTATCACTCTGTCAGCCGATGCAATGTGTGCTTGGGCTCTCTTGTGTTTAAAAACTTTTATTTCCAGGTTTAATTGCTCATATGACAAACACTGATAGATATCGCCCACAGAAACACAACATCTTTGGGCTCCTGGATCTGGGAAGAGTGTACATGGATCTCGAGACCACAAAGTTTGAGAAGGGCTGAACTGTATAATTCTGCCTTTCCCATCTGTGTGTGTGTGTGTGTGCATGTACGTGCGCAAGTGCACTTTGAGAGGAAGGTATACCTAATGCAGAAATTTGAAAAAAAAAAAAAAAAGAAGAGTGAACCAAGGTTGGTTGTGCACAATGGGAGGTGAGCAAACCTCTCCACGGACTCAGCTCTGGCTGAGCTGTTGTTTTCGTCTCTGGTTTCCAGCTTCCTTTTGGTTCTGTCGGCAGCTGAATTTGAACAAGATTTGCAGCCCGTGTGCCTGCCGTCACCCTGGACTGCCACCCAACTAATGAAAACAATGAATCAGGGTGCCTCACTTACAAATCTTCAGATTGGTAATAACACTTAAGGAGAAACCACTGGCAATGCCATCAGAAGTTGTATTTAAATTGAAGAGAAAGACATTTCATTTAGAACTTGCTAAATGAAGACGTGCTGGGAAAACAGGGGCCTGACTGGGCACCCCACTGCCCTTCTCGCTGCTGCAGCAAAGAGCTGGTGAACAGGGCCGGGAGGAGAGGTGTGGGACGAAACAAGGGAGGTTAGAGGGCATCTGCCCAGGTGCCCTTCCGCAAGCCGATGATGGGCACAGACGAGAGAGAGAGAGAGAGAGAGAGAGAGAGAGAGAGGAGAGAGAGGAGAGAGGGGGGAGAGGTTCCACGGAACGCCAAAACAGGGAGGCTCAGTTAAAGACCGTCCATCCCATAGGATTTCCCTGGTGGCACAGTGGATAAGACTCCACGCTCTCAATGCAGGGGACCCAGGTTCAATCCCTGGTCAGGGAACTAGATCCCACATGCATGCTGCAACTAAGAGTTCACATGCCACAACTAAGGAGCCCATCTGCCACAACTAAGGAGCCCACGTGCTACAACTCAGGAGCCAGCGAGCCCCAACTAAGGAGCCCACCTGCCGCAAACTAAGGAGCCCATCTGCCGCAACTAAGACCTGGTGCAACCAAATAAATGAATAAATAAACAAATATTAAAAAAAAAAAGACTGTCCATCCCCTTCAGGCTTTGGACTTTATTTCCCACTGGGATAACAGGATGGACAGAGCAGTGTTTACATTGCTGGACCCACCAGTCAGTCCCATAACTGGGCATGGATAAAGGGTCCAGCCGGAAGTAGCATATGCCACCGTGCAGGCGAATCGGAACACCCTTGCCCACAAAATCCGAAGGAGACTGCCCCGAGCACCTGGGAGTCACAGTACCTGTCTTCCGGCAGAGGGGACCCCGCAAGTTTGACCACCGTGGGGAAGATGTCCATGTTGCTTGTTGGCTCATCAATCTCCAGCCCAGCCTGGATCACCCCTGGCCATCGGAGGATGCCTGGAACCCGGATGCCTCCTTCCCAGTTGTTGGCTTTTCCCCCTAAAATGCCGAAGGAGAGGCATCAAGGAGATTTATACGTCTTTCCAACACGTACCTCAATGCACTCGTCAACGCTCAACGTGGGGTGGCCGATTTGGAAGAACCTAGTGATTTAATGACATGGATTCAATGAGAATTTCACAAGCAATACTGTATCTCTTGTGGTGAAAGAAATACATTGGGCTGGCCAAGAAGTTTGTTTGGGTTTTTCCATAAAATGTTACGGAAGAACCCAAACAAACTTCTTGGCCAACCCAATATATATATGTCATGGTTACTACATGCATGACACACGGCCAGCAATGCCTGGTGGACACAAGTGCTGACTCTGTAATCAGGGAGACTCAAATCTTGCAGCAACAAAGACTTATAACAATGTTTCTAGAGTCATGGGGTTCAAATTCCATTTCTACTTTTTACCACTGGTGGGAGGCAAAATAATGGCACCCCCAAATGTCCACTTGCAACCCCTGGAATCTGGGGATATGGTACCTTATCCGACAAAAGGAGAGATTATTCTGGATTATGTGAGTGGGTCGAATGTAATCACGAGGCTCTTTATAAGGGAAAGAGGGAAGCAGGAAAATTGGCATCAGAGCAGCTGAGGCTGTAATCAGAGAGACTGGAAGATGCTACGTCACTGGCTCTGAACAGAGAGAAAGGTGCCCCAAGCCAAAGCATGCAGGTGGCCTCCCGCCACTGGCAAAGGCAAGGAAACAGCTGTTGCCCGAGAGCCTTCATAAAGGAACACAGCTCTGCCGACACCTTGATTTTAGCCCACATGGACTCATTTTGGACATCGGACCTGCAGAACTGTACGATCATCCATTTGTGTTGTGTTGAGCCACCAAATGGGTGTGGTGATTTCTTGCAGCAGTCCTAAGGCAATGAAAACACCAGTTCTGTGCCCTGGGGGACATGGATCAACCGGCTGTGCCACACATTCCAGACACTTAACATGTGAGTATTCTGCAGGATTATGATCCCCAGCCTGAGAGACAGGAGACCACTGACCATAGCCATTTTCATCATTGCTATTCTTTTATTACGGGCATAGCTCTTGCTGTTTAGTTGGGAAAACGAGCTTTGCACGTAGGAGGCCATGCGAAAATAACTAAATAGAGCATGAAAGGGGTATCAGGAGGGGCTGGAGGGGTGAGCTGGGAGTGGGTCACAGTGTCAACAGAAGATGCTCCCCGGGGTCTCTCACTAATGGTCCTTGGGGAATGGAGTCAGCAGCACGGCAGCCTTGGGCTCAAAGAGGCCAGAGATGCTGGGTCCCTCCAGCAGGGACCCCGCGGATGGGCGGGAAAACACACACGCTGCTTCCCCAGGAGTAGTCCCCCGTGACTTTATAACAAGCTGCGCGTAACTCTGATTGCAGCCCAAGAAAAAGCACAGAGGATGCCTCTTGCCTGGGAACACGGGCCCTGAAGCAACAGACTTCGCGTTGGTTTGCGAAGGAGAAAGAGGGGTAGCAGAGAAGGAGAGGGGATTGCAAGGGAGATACAGAAAGAACAGGTGAAGCAGTGTGGATTCCTTCTGAAAATGTCTGAACAGAGAAAAGAGCGTGGTCTAAATTTAAAATCTGGTCGCGTAATTGTCAAATTCACGCGTTTAACATCCCGGTGGCACTCGGCCGTGATAGGAAGTCACAGACAGATGATGGCTGAGTTAATCTCTCCAGGACGGTGCAGAGAAAATTCTTCTACCATTCACTCCGAGACTCTTGTTAGGAACAGCTGTCTCTAAACCACGCTTCTATTTTATTAAAATTTTTTTTTATTGTCACGCTTCTATTTTTGTCTTTGCACACGCTGCCACCTGGCAGGTCAAATGCCTTTGAACGGCAAGAGGGTATGCTTGTCATTCTTTTGCTTCATGTGGGCACAGAGTTCTTTGAAATACTCTATTTGTCATTTTTTGTCCTCTTGGGCATCTCCCCGCCCGATGACACTGGTTCCCTGGATTGATGGGAACCACAAGGAAGCACATGACGAATCTAAGTCACACTGAAGTCTTTCTCACCCAAGATGCTACAGTTTACGCTCTGCTCGATGTATTCAGTCCAGGGACTAAAACCCCACCAATTACAGATGGGAGATGTGACAAAACTGCCCAGGTTCCATCAAACTATCATCCACCTGTTATCGGGGCAAAAATAAACAGCAGCCATCTGCTCGTGTCACTGCTTGAAGGTAAAGAACTGAAGAACACCCTTAAGATAACTGACCCGGTTTCAAAAGCTAAAGGTGACTATTTAAGCAAGACATCAAACGGCTAAATCATCTGAGCCAGGGGGTGGCACGTGTTTCCTTTGCAAAGCCAGGAAGTAACTATTTTAGGTAGTTTGGGTGGCTTGACCAACTCCTCAAAAGCTCAGAAGCAGGAGGGCCAGACACCAACAAATCAACATGGCTGTGTTTCAGGAAAACTTGATCTACAATATCAGGCATCAGGCTGGATCTGGCCCAAATGCCATAGTTTACTGAGCCCTGCTCTTTTTCTTTTCTTTTTTTTTTTTTATTGGAGTATAGCTGATTTACAATGCTGTGTTAGTTTCTGCTGTACAGCAAAGTGAATCTGTTATACATATACATATATCCACTCTTTTTTTTTTTTTTTTTTTTTTTTTTGCGGTACGCGGGCCTCTCACTGTTGTGGCCTCTCCCGTTGCGGAGCACAGGCTCCAGATGCGCAGGTTCAGCGGCCATGGCTCACGGGCCCAGCCGCTCCGCGGCATGTGGGATCTTCCCAGACCGGGGCACAAACCCGTGTCCCCTGCATCGGCAGGTGGACTCTCAACCACTGCGCCACCAGGGAAGCCCTATCCACTCTTTTTTTTAGATTCTATTCCCATATAGGTCATTACAAAGTACTGAGTAGAGTTCCCCGTGCTGTACAGTAGGTCCTTTTCAGTTATCTATTTTATATATAGTAGTGTGTATGTGTCAATCCCAATCTCCCAATTTATCCCCCGCCCTTACCCCCTGGTAACCATAAGTTTCTTTCCTACATTTGTGACTCTATTTCTGTTACGTAGATAAGTTAGTTCATTTGTAGCCCCCCCCCTTTTTTTTTGATTGATAGATTGATAGATTCCACGTATAGAGCCCTGGTCTTAAAGTTACTGAATTTAGATTTGGGGAGTAGGGTGCGTCCATCAGCCCTCACCATACTCCATAATATTAACTCCTTCACTGTTAGGGGGGAAATGTCACCGCAACTTCCACTGATGGTTTATTTTTTCACTTAATTGGACTCCTTCGTATCTTCTGCAAGAATGAAAAACTAAAGAATCTCTCCTTCAGCCTGAAATGTAAAGTAACCACATCCTGGCTCTGGCCCACCCTTCCAATACCATTCCTTAGTCGAGCTGAGTCTCACCTAAGTGCCCCAGCAAACAACTCATCCTATCCCGCCTTCCGCAAAGTTCTGTTGCTGTCTTCTCTGCCAGGATTTCCCCCTAACCCCCAATCATTTCTATAAACCCTCAAAAGCCTGCATAACACGCTCTTCCTATTTAATCAAGGCTTCTACACCCACTACCACACATAATGTCTTCCTAGTCTCCATTTCCTGGGCATTTTTCAAGGTTCTCGTTCATGGGATGTGTGGCAATCAATGCGATCCCATCTCATCATCCCAGCGGGACCAAGAGTACTTGAGAAGAAACTCAAATCGACTGTTGAATCAACTGCGGTCCAAAGTGTAATACCTTCCAAATAGAGAAGGTCCAATGTATGCAGTGAACGAACGAAATAATGGATGCATTGATGCAGAGTATTCCTGGGGGAAAAAAAAAGAGAATCTTGGGCTTCCCTGGTGGCGCAGTGGCTGAGAGTCCGCCTGCCGATGCAGGGGACACGGGTTCGTGCCCCGGCCTGGGAGGATCCCACATGCCGCGGAGCGGCTGGGCCCGTGAGCCACGGCCGCTGAGCCTGTGCGTCCGGAGCCTGTGTTCCGCAACGGCAGAGGCCACAGCAGTGAGAGGCCCGCGTACCAAAAAAAAAAAAAAGAAAAAAAAAGAGAATCTTACAGATGGGAGTGGTTATAAACTCCTGTTTCCAACCTCTTTTGGTCCCTTAACTTTGCTAGGCTTTTTCATTTCCCTAACCTGTTGCATTCCAAAAGTTCTCTCCTCCAGAGTCTTACCCAACGAGCTCATCTTCTTAGCCTCACTGTGCATTCCATCCAGGAAAATGAGCTCAATTAGCACAAAATAGGTCAACTCCCTGCCCTCCCAGACCTCAGTTTATCTACTGATGTCACATCCCCAACCATGTCCCCATGTCCCCCTCCAGGCAACCTTGGCCTCCGGCATCCACAGACCACATCACTCCCACCTGCTCCCTCTCAAAAGTGAGTGATCCAAACACTCTATTATCTAACCACAAACCTCTGCCTTCCAATACAGCTTTCTCAACCTTGGGCCCAAACTCTGCAATATCGAACCCCATCGTACCACGGTCACACGTTTTGTCAAATAAAACCCAACGCAGTCAACGCGTCGAAGCCTGTGATCATTCGGTCGTTCAGTTTTCTACTTAAGTGGACAGTCCCAATCGTTCCAAGTGACACTTCAATTTTCGGGATGTTTGCTACCTTTATCCTGTGTGGTCCCGATGACCAGCTCAGATCATGCAATATACCATTTCCATCACACTCTTGCTAAAAGACTGGATCCCAGAGAACCTCTGACACATATTCATGCCTTCCCAGTACGGTACCAGCCCTCAATGAAAATATCTATCTGTTCTCTGCAAATCGAGATCTTCTCAACTTTGCGCATCTGGTTCAAGTGACCAAATGGGGTCCCTTCCTGTTCCTGGAATCCAGTGTTCCCCACGTGCAGCTGGCATGCCAACCCTCCCCCAGAAGACTACTTGTCACCCCCATGCCCCGCCCTACCCCGCCTTCAGTGGGCAACTCTGTTTCCTTCTGCAGAGAGGAAACAGAAGGCTTCATTTGGGAACACCTTCAAATGCCAGCCACTATCCCTTCTCAATGCACCAGCATCTACCGTCCGCATTCCCTCCCAGACTAGACAAGGTCCCTCCCTCCTGGCAGAGATCAGTCCTCCTACAGGTTGGGTCTCATTTCCCACAGTCTTCTCAGAAATCTGACATTCTCAGCTGTCCCCTGTACCTTCACGATCCGTCTACTGAAGTTGACTTGAGAGAATGAAATACTCCAACCTTCCCCATGACAAAGCACCCCTTTCACAGCCCGTCTCCCTGCACAGACACATTTCTGAAAAGGATCTGAGAAACGGCTCACCTTCCGGCCCCCTTCTAGCCAGCCAGCCTGTGCCCCTCGCTCTCCACTGAAAATACTCAAAGGAGCATCACATGTGTAATATACACAATGGACCCTTGGGGTCTACATGCTACTTGACTGTTTATCAGCATCCATTTCTATGAACCATGTCCTTCCCTCCCCTCCCAGTTTTCTTCTTATTTCCCTGTCACTCTCTCCGTATCTCCTTTGTTGGATCATCATCTCCCGTATCACCTTTTATGTTCGGCTTCGTCCCTGACCCTCTTCTCTTCTTACACTAAATGATCCCATACACCAACCCAATATAGGTCTCTGCCCAGGAGTCCTAATTCCTAAAGGGAACCTCTGTCTAGCGAGTCACACCAGCCAAGCACGTAACAGACAGCTTTGATGTTTTCCTTTCCCTCAAGCCCAATATCCAATCAATCACCAGTACCACTAGGTTTACCAATACAACCACATTGATTCCTTGCCCTCTTCATTGAGTTCAACCACTGATGCTTCAAACCTAAGCTCAAGTGGTTTTTCATTTACATATTCACTCAAAAATAATTTCTTACAATATGTCAGGTACTATTCTAGGTTCTAAGAATACAGATGTGAGCAGAATACATCTGGATCGTAGTTCTTGCACTCTGGCAGGTAGCAGTATTCCTTGACCTCACTAAGGGCACTTAGGACACACTTTGCATGTACTGACTTCTTAATCATCGCAACAGTCTTCTACGATGTTCCTATGATAACAATCCTATGATTCAAATTCTGAAGACAAGGGAACCAAGTCTCTGCCTGGGAGTCCTAATTCCTCAAAGAACTTCTATCTACCCAGTCACACCAGCCAAAAACATGAGACATCTTATGTTACCCCTCAGTTCATCCTTATGCTCACTTCTTTACCCTCTCCTTAGAGTGGATTTGGGTGGTATTCTTGACCTCCAATTTTAACTACTACCCAAATGGCAATAACTACACACACACACACACACACACACACACATATACAAATATATATAAACACACAATATATATACACACATTTCTATCTATCTGTCTACCTATGTCTGTTCACCTCTATCTATCTAGCTAGCTAGCTAGATAGCTAGCTACCTACCTACCTACCTATGGCTGTCTACCTATCCATACATCCATCATATCTATCTATCCCTATCTATCTATCTATCTATCTATCTATCTATCTATCTATCCATCCATCTCTATCTGTCTATCTATCTACTTCATTCTATTGGACATACTAACATGGATGTAGGGTACCTTTCATCAGCTACGTCACCCAGTATCCCTCATTGATACCTTCACCTCCAGCGACCTTGGGCTGCTTTTCTGCTCCCTGGAAGCATCTCGCTCCTGCCTGGAATGAACTCTCCACCTCTCCTCTCCCAGCCAACACTCCCAAACATCAGCCTGCAAAAGGTCCGTGTCTCCTGGGAAGTTCTCTGAATTCCCAGGTTGGGGGAACAACGTCTAATCGTCCCTTCTCAGAGCTTCCTTTCTAGTTTGTTATTCTGAAACCACCTCCTTAGATGTCCATCTCAACCAGAGAATATGAGCTACTAGAGGCTGGGGACCCTGTATTTGCTGTCATTATGTCCTAGAAGCCAGCCCCAAGCCTAGCATACTATGGAGGCTCAATATTTGCGTGCTTCTCAGTGGAATTTAACTGAAGGAGTGAACTGATGGGTGAGGATAACATGTGAGCTTCTTTCAGAGAGGAAAAGCCTGGGGAAGCCTGGGGGATGCCTCCTGGCACACAACTCCTGATACCAGCCAGACCAGACAGCTTTGCCCTCTCTTGGGGAGCGGATGAAAATGTTTGCTAAAACCTGAAGAATGAACCTGAATGTAACCACCCCCTAATAAACTACCAGAGCCTCTTGTAGGTTTTTTTTTTTTTTTTTCCTCCAACAAAAGCATCCGTTGCTCTGAAAGCTGTGTGACCTCATGAGGCAAAGAGCCACCAAACTCAGTGACTGTAAGAAGCAACTCCTAAGCCATATGGACTCTGGCCAATCAGCGGCTTTTGGAATTTGAACTTCAAGGAAAACTGCCAGAAACTGCAGTGCCTTTCTTGCAGGCATCAGGGAATTCGGAAAGCATTTCTCTGCAGGTGGAGAAAGTCTACTTTCAAGAACACTCAGGAAAATACGATTTTCAGCCCTCACACCCACCAACCAATGCTTCTTCAGAAGCTATCTATAGAGTTAATTTATCTGCTCCATTGGCATTTATTACTTGCCTTTAGGCAGAGTAAGAGGGAGGCGGGGGTTGAGGGGGGAGCCTCCTGCTGGGTGACCTTGACTTGGGAGAGGAATGAAAAGGAAGCCAGAGCTAGGAGTCTGATGTTCTCATCAGAGACTTCGGGGAATTTTCAGCTGTGAGGAAGAGGAAGGAAACTCTAAACTCTAAGAAAATCTTAGGGAAGTTATTCTGGTCCCAGCTAAGGGAGGATATTTTAGGGAAAAGGTGAAAATAAGTTTACAAATATTACATGCTAGGGAGGGTGTGGAGAAAAGGGAACCCTCCTACACTGTTGGTGAGAATGTACATTGGTGCAGCCACTATGGCGAACAGTCTGGAGGTTCTTTAAAACACTAAAAATAGAGCTACTATATGATCCAGCAATCCCACTCCTGGGCATATATCCAGACAAAACTGTAATTCTAAAAGATACGTGCACCCCAATGTTCATAGCAGCACTATCCACAATAGCCAAGACATGGAAAACAACCTAATGTCCATCGACAGGTGAATGATAAAAGAAAATGTGATATATACGTATAATGAAATAGTACTCAGCCATAAAACGAATAAATAATGCCATGTGCAGCAACATGCGTGGACCTAAAGATTATCATACTAAGTGAAGCCAGACAGAGAAAGACAAATACCATATGATAGCACTTATATATGGAATTTAAAACATTTCACAAATGAACTTATCTGTGAAACAGAAACAGACCCACAGATATAGAAAAGAAACTTATGGTTACCAAAGGGGAAAGTGGGGGAGGGATAAATTAGGAGTTTAGGATTAACAGATACACACTACTTTATATAAAATAGATAAACAGGGCTCCCCTGGTGGCGCAGTGGTTAAGAATCTGTCTGCCAATGCAGGGGACCTGGGTTCGAGCCCTGATCTGGGAAGATCCAACATGCCGCGGAGCAACTGGGCCTGTGCACCACAACTACTGAGCCTGCGCTCTAGAGCCCGCGAGCCACAACTACTGAGCCCACGTGCCACAACTGCTGGAGCCCATGCTGCGCAACAAGAGAAGCCACCGCAATGAGAAGCCCATGCACCGCAACGAAGAGTAGCCCCCGCTCACCGCAACTAGAGAAAGCCTGCGCACAGCAACGAAGACCCAATGCAGCCAAAAATAAATAAATAAAACAAGTCAATTTTTTTAAAAAGTTAAAAAAAATAGATAATCAACAAGGTCCTACTGTATAGCACAGGGAATTATACTCAATATTTTGTAATAACCTGTAAGGGAAAAGAATCTGGAAAAAAGAGATACATGTGTGTGTATAAATGAATCACTTTGCTGTACATCTGAAACAAACACAACATTGTAAATCAACTATATTTCAATTAAAAAAAGAGAGAGAGAAAAAACTAGTAGTGTCACTATCCCCTCAACCCCACAAAATTAAATTAATTTTTTGAAATGCAGACTACAGCAGAATCTAATGTTCCTCTGATTTAAAGGGATTAGCTGTTGAACTCTGTGTAGTGATTTAATCACAGCCATTCTACCAAGGTGGTCCATAGATTTCATTAGTGAAACAGACTGAGGAATACAGAGGCATCACTGAGCTCAAGTAGTATAGGTTTTTTTTTTTGTTTTTTTTTGAGCGGGAGGCTGAATACTGACCCCTAAAGATGTCCATGCTGGAATCCTTGGAACCTTTGAATTTTACCTTGTTTTCTGAAAAAGGGACTTTGTAGATAGGATTACATTACTGATGGTGTGATGGGGAGATTATCCTGGATTATCCTGGGGGGCCCTAAGTGACAGTAGGAGTGCCCTTATTAGAGTGAGGCAGGATGGGATGTGACTAGAGAAGAGAAGGCAATGGGAGGAAGTATAGATCTTTTGGGGCAGTTCTGACGAAGACTGCAAATCAGGACTGTTCTGAAACGATGCTCTTTTGATCAGTGAGCTCAAATGGTGTGATTTCTCTGCGCTTGCATAAATCATAGGAGTGCGCGCAACTTCACAGCTTTAGAAAACGAGGCGTCTTGACACTGAGAAGTCTTTGGTCATTCACCATAGCTAGAAGGAAGCCGCGTCTTTTTTTTTGAGCGTCATACCATTAACAACGTTTCACTGTGAACTTGATTTCAACTAAACTTGACAAAGGGATAATGCTTCGCAATAGAGTAGTGGCTGAGACATTAATACAGTGTCAGACACCGATGGTAGTTCTAGCATTCAAACAAAGCATTTCTAACACATCCAATATGTTTCTTTAAAAAACAAACAAACAAAAAACAGGGAACAGCTATGAGCATGCTTTTCAGATTGTATGAGAACCCCAGTTCCAAGGCATCATTCAGACCTTTGACACTCTCTTTCTGACTCATCCCCACCATCCACTTAGGTCTCTGAAGAGTCAGCCATCGACGCAAAATGCCCACACATCTCCTTCTTTTGATCATCAGGCTCCCTCAGATTCGTCAGCTGGTGGTCACCTGGTCATCTGTCCCCAAATCAAGGCTCCATCGCACCATATAAGTGACTTTCTTAAATAACGTATTCCTTGCTAACAGCTTCTATTACTGTGATTTATGTACACGTCTCGGCAGCAGCCACTAAGCAACTTTGGAACCTAACAGACCTTCACCGGGGGGATGAACGGACTGGGGAGCCAGTGCATGAAATGCAGTCTGTGACTCCATCTCGAGAGACACTATCATGTATAAAACAACATAAAAACAACCTCCGCACACAGCCCATAACCTCAAGGAAATACGACGAAAGCACCTCATCTTACTATACAGGAATACATACTTTCACTTCTCGCTCCTCGAAAATAAGACTGAATAGAGGAGGGCTGGCTGAAAGAGTGGGTTAATCCTGTTCCAAGTAGAGACACCTGGTCAGTCATTTCACCCATGCTGAGTATCAGTCGTGTGTCCTGCACTGGGGAGGGAACGATGGCAAGCAAAGGAAGTGGTATGAACATCCAGCGAGGTTGTCCACACCCGCACCAAACAGGAATCCTTCCCTCCTGGGTGCCAGGTAACGGAAGGTGTAAACAAAGGTCCGGGCCCCCCGGTGCTCAGAACTTGAAAGGACTGAGATGTGCATGTCGAGGATGTAAATAGAAGTATAAGGTTTCACAGGCTACGTGCTGCCTTTGGGATGGGTGACAGACTGCCTTTTCACTGTCTGTTTGGCTCAGGACTGGTGTGATCCAGCGTTACCCCATTCCTGCCAGTTTGCAGAGTAAGCCATGTGCTTCTCTCCTCATCCTAGCTCTACTGAGGAGGGTATGTGGTTGGGAGAGTGGAGAGAGCTCGAGGTAGACGGACAAGAGCTCAAGCACACCCTGGCTACCTCCTTCCCAGCCTGGTCTCCTTTGGGAACATTTCTTGGGCCCTGTTGGCCGAGTGAGGCTCTCCTTGCTGTATGCACCACTGGCATCTTGTGCCAAGAATAACCACACCCTTGTTAAATCGCATGGGCCTCCTTAGGCTTCCTCCCACCACCCCCAACCCAACTACCCACCCAACCAACCAACCACCCAACCAACCAGCCACTGACCCAACCACCCACCCACCCAACCATCCACCCACCCAAACAACCATCCACCCACCTACCCACCCAACCGACCACCCACCCAACCAACCACCCAACCATCCACTCACTCAACCAACCACCCAACCAACCAACCAGCCATTTACCCAACCAACTATCCAACCAACCACCCACCCAACCATCCACCCACCCAAACAACCATCCACCCACCTACCCACCCAACCGACCACCCACCCAATCAACCACCCAACCATCCACCCGCCCAAACAACCAACCACCAACCTACCCATCCAACCGACCACCCACCCAATCAGCCACCCAACCATCCACCCACCCAAACAACCAACCACCCACCTACCCACCCAACCGACCACCCACCCAATCAGCCACCCAACCATCCACCCACCCAAACAACCATCCACCCACCTACCCTCCCAACCGACCACCCACCCAACCGACCACCTACCCAAACAACCAGCCATTTACCCAACCAACCACCCAACCATCCACCCAACCGACCACCCACCCAACCAACCAGCCGTTTACCCAACCAACCAACCATCCAACCATCCACCCAACGAACCAGCCACCCACCTACCCAACCCATTGACCATGGGCTCCTTTAGGGCAGGGACCGTATTGTTGCCTCTAACCCAGTGCCAGATACACAGCTCAATCAGGGTTTTGTAAACTAATGGATGAAAGCACTCCAAAGATTAGCATTTCATATCTTTGTAGGTAAACTCTGATTTCCTGAGTCCCTGGGAATCTGTGAAACATCCATGTGAGAGAATAATGAAAGGGCAATAAAGCACCTCATGGCTTTAGGGAGCAAAATTCAATGCGCTTTCCTACGTGTCACGCATCTTGCTTTATTCAGCAGCCCCTACTCTCTGGGACACCTTGCTTTGCCTCTTTGCATGGTCACTTCTAAACATCCTCCCATATGTTACATCCAACCCACATCCATTGCAGATTCGGGTGGTGTCCTAACCCTTAGCACGGATATGCCCTTTGAGGTATCTCACCTAAGTCTTTGTGAAATGGGCCACATGTTATTATAACCAGGTATCTATGTCTCATATTCACAGAGTGTATGTTGTATAAGCAACTTGGGGTCAGCAGATGGGTCTTATCTAATATCCCCAATGACAGGTAGCCTGATCCATCTTGGTGGTGGCTTAGCTAATGGTGTGTCAGGAAGGAAGCATCAGCCCACAATGCTGTAGCATATGGAGATAGGCAGAATAATGACCTCCCAAAGATGTCAGCATCCTCATCCCCGGACACTGTGACTAGGTTACCTTCCGTGACAAAAGGGACTCTGCAGATGTGATTAAAGGTCTAGAAATAAGAAAAATTACTCTGGATTATGTGGGTGAGCCTGACATAATCACAAGGATCCTTAAAATTGCAGGCAAGAAAGTCAGAGTAAGTGAAAGAGATGGAATTATGGAAGCAGAGGTCAGAGAGAAAGAGAGAGAGAGAGAGAGAGAGACAGAGAGGAAGGTTTGAAGACACTGCATTGGTGGCTTTAAAGGTGGAAGAAAGGGTCCATGAGCCAAGGAGAGTGAGCACCTCCAGACGCTGGAGAAGGCAAGGAAATGGATTCTCCCCTGGAGCCTCCAGAAAGATGCAGTCCTGTTACCATCTTGATTTTAGACCAGTGAGACCCATTTCAGACTTCTGACGTCCAAATACAAGTTAATCGTTTTTTGTTGTTGCTGTAACAAATTAACACAAACTTCCAGGCTTAAAGCAACTGTAGTTGTAGAGGTCATGGGGGGATGGTGTAAGGGGTCTTGTTTGAACCAACTATACATATGGGGCTGAATTTACATTTAGGGGGAAAACACCCTCATTTTAATGTCTGGACACAGACTGCGTGCCTTTAAGTTCTGGGGGGGGACCATACCGGAAATGGTCACTTTGGCCACCTGAGTTTTCAATGCCTGTGACCCAATAAAGCCCTGTATGGTTCCAGTGGCAGAAGAACAGCACCACAGCTCCAAGGTCCAGGACAAGGTGATGAGGGGGTCAGCTGCTGGGGGCAGGCAGAGCACAGAGCTGACACCATGGCATTTCCCACCTGGATAGATTTCTCACCTTTATAGATTCCATTACTGCCTCCGTGCCCTTCCCCTTTGACGGTCACCTCCTCTACGTGTGCTCCTTGGTCCGAGGAGAAGTAGACCAGGGTGTTATTAGCCAGTTTCAACTCATCTAGAACATCCAAGATCTGCCCTGAAGGGGAGAAAACACTCAGTGTTAAAACAGTGCAACCTTTACAAAAGAAAGGGAGGTGATTCGCCCTCATCGACCTGTCTGTTAATTTCTGATGGTGAGAAGGAGATGGTCTTATACACTGAGCTCTCCTGGGCTGAGACACAGTCACTGAATTAAGTATCATCTACAAGCATCCTTTGAATGTCTAGGCATCATGGGGTGACCCTGTAGGGAGACCTGATAAAGGATTCTAGAAGAATTAGGCTCACAGATCATGAGCCCCTTGGAGGAAGATGCCGGAAGAGAGAAGCCAAATCACTGCAATCACCAGCTGGCCTGAGGCTATAAAGAAGTCTATTGGTTTTCCTTATTGACTGGAAAAAACTAAATCATCACTGTTCCTCTTATACAAACAAACATCTCTAAAACTATTTTATGATGAATGACCTTTTTCATAGTTACCACAGACACCCAGGTCTAAAACTGTCCATCATGAAAATGAATATTCCTCACACGTTCCTTTTTCTTCTCCTCACCTTCTTTCCCCATACTTCACAGTGTATACTAACCCCCACAGAGCAACCCTTCAAAGTATAATGATACCATGGTCCACAATGAGAGTAACGGGTACCATTTGTTGAACACTCTGCCTGCAAAGGACTTAATTCCATGTTCTCTTGATTACATCATACTGAACCCTACGAGTAAAGAGCATTGGCTCCATTGCACAGGTGAGGGCAACAGTGCTCCAAAAAGACACAGGACCTGTTCAAAGTCATGTAAAACCCAAACTCTCAAACCCTGCAGAGTTCAGTGGATGAACTCAATGAAAATCACAGAAGAGTAAACAAACAAAAAAAAAGACATGAAGGAAAAAAAGTTCGAGCTACATCCTGAAACACCCATGGATGACATGATAATGATGGCTGCTGTCTTCTTCAAATGAATCCAGGAAGAAGGGAAGTGAGCACGGAGCATGGATGAATAAAATCAGGCGTGACTTCATTCATTGTCAAATGTGGATCCAGGGCATACGGCAGTTCACTGCACTTTTCTCTCTGCTTCTATGGATGCCTCCAATGTTCCATAAGAATAAACAGAACAAAACAAAACGGAAGCCAGCTGAAGGTTGAAGAATGGGCTGAAACACGGACTCTCTGATTAGGAAGCTACCACCTGCTCTCAGATCAGAAGAAAATGATGGTCAGACGAGAGGTATATAATTTACAGTTTTCATGGAGATTGCTATATTCACACGCTGCCAATTTAATTTGGTCTGTGCATGCAGTTATTGTTCGAGGTATTACAGGGTCTGACTCGGTGTTTTGATGTTTGACAGCTAACAGCTTTTAAGTCTCACCTCTGTCTCTTCCACGTGTGCTCAACAAGCTACTAAGAAAGCCTGGGGGCTCCCTCCCCCAGTGCCCGTGGAAGGTTCAAACTATGCCAGCTCCTACCTCCATGTGGGAACCCACATCCAAGCCCCAGCTCCTACCCACCATGAAAGCTGAATCTGTCTCCTTTCCCATCTCCCTCAAGCCATCTTCAGACCAGCCTAGGCGCTGTCCTGCTTTCCCCAGAAAGCCTCAGGATATGTGAGTTACAACCTTTTCCACATCCTCTTGGTGTGGCCATAGCATCACTTGTCTCGACAGGGGACCATCTCTTCACTGTAGGATAACCACACAACTGGAATTCTAAAAGGACACCAGGCATCCTTTGCAGCAGAAATAATAACTGAATTTGGGTAATCCTATCCATCAGGCAGGTTCACGCCCCCCGTGGAGACAGGCCCTGCACTCCAGGGTTGCACCTTCACCAACTTGGGCCAGAAAAGGGGTAGGAGGCCGCAGAGACAACCCTCCACGGAGGTGGCAGAGATGATTTCTGGTGTGAAAGCAAGACCCCAGTGGCCTGTTACCAGACATATTCTTGCTACTTGGTTGCAGTGCCACAGGCTAGAGTACATTCAATCTTCCTCAGTGTTTTAACTCATATACTAAACATACCTAGAAGCCACACCATATACATAAATGTCATCCTCAGGACCAAAAATAATATGCACGGGGCCATTTTAGTGATTTGTCACCCATGATAAATCATCGTCAGCCAGACATTTATCGCGCTGCGATTTGGTTCAGCTAAGCAGACCACGTGTGCACTCGGGCTTGGGGGAGTTCGACTCTGACACTAATTTAAGGCTTATCACTTTGAAAATGATAATTAGTTTAATGAGTTCACAGAGGAAGAAGCAACAAGGCGATGTAACCCCCACTTCACACTTTTTTTTTTTTTTTTTTTGCGGTACGCGGGCCTCTCACTGCTGGGGCGTCTCCCGTTGTGGAGCACAGGCTCCGGACATGCAGGCTCAGCGGCCATGGCTCACGGGCCCAGCCACTCTGCGGCATGTGGGATCTTCCCAGACCGGGGCATAAACCCATGTCCCCAGCATCAGCAGGCCGACTTTCAACCACTGTGCCACCAGGGAAGCCCCCCGCACTTAACACTTTGAAAGAAAAATGCCCCTTTTGGTGCATATAGTAATTTCTAAATAAAATAACAAAGATTAGGCAGAGAGCACAGGATTCAGGGTTTTACTTCCTTGGGTGTTAATTGGTATTTTGCAAAAGGGCATACAACCACGCACCTCCATTTCAAATGAAATTCACCTTTCATATATTACACAGAAGTATCTTAGCATGAATAAAATGCTGTGAAGAAATGCCTTTTTTTAAAATGTGGCTTCCGTGATAACTTCTATGGACGCAATGTAAATATTTAGAGCACGTTTATTTACAACTGCCAAAACCTTGGAAGCAAGCAAGGTGTCCTTCAGCAGGTGAATGAATAAACTAACTGTGGTCCATCCAGACAGTGCGAGATTATTCAGTGATACAAAGAAATGAGCTATCAAGCCATGAAGAGACATGGAAGAACCTTAAATGCATATGGCTCAGTGAAAGAAGCCCATCTGAAGAGACTACATACTGCACGATTCAACTCTATGGCATGCTGGAAAAGGCAAAACTAGGCAGACAGTAAAAAGATCAGTGCTTGTCACAGGTTGGAGGGGAGGGAGGTAAGAACAGGCGGAGCACACAGGATTTTTAGGGCAGGGAAAGTATTATGTATGATGCTGTAATCATTACGCATTTGACCCAACCCACAGTAGGCGCAATTCCAATGGTGAACTCTAATGTAAACCATGTATTTTAATGGATAATAATGTATCAATATTGGCTCAGCAAAAGCAACACATGTACCCCGCTAATACAAGAGATAACATGGCAAACTGTGTGCAGAAGAAATGAATATAGGAAAACTCTCTGTACTTTCTACTCTGTTTTTCTATAAACCTAAAACTGCTAAAAAAAAAAAAAAAGAAAAGTCTACTGGGAATTCCCTGGCGGTCCAGTGGTTAGG
This sequence comes from Mesoplodon bidens, assembly GCF_964165515.1. Lineage (NCBI taxonomy): Eukaryota > Metazoa > Chordata > Mammalia > Artiodactyla > Ziphiidae > Mesoplodon > Mesoplodon bidens. Next base: position 49,321,770 of record NC_138180.1, read on the forward strand.
AGACTGCACTTTCACTGCTGAGGGCCCGGGTTTGGTCCCTGGTCGGGGAACTAAGATACTACAAGCCACATGGCACAGCCAAAAAATTAAAAAAACATTTTTTTTTAGTTTTAAAAAAATTTAAAAAGAAGCATTATTAAAATAAATACATATTTAAAAATAGTCCAGTAATTTTAAAAAGATGCCTTTCAAATGCACTGTTGGCTCTGAGACTTCCTCGTCCATGCATTCAACACGTGTTCGTAAGAGCCTAGTAAACACAGGTTAAAGACCAGGGCACGCAGAGGGTCATGGATGGCGTTTGTTCCCAAAGCCTCCTGGTGACCCTTGCCTTTGCTCAAGCTAGCTACATCTCCTACGTACAGATTCCCCTCTAGGCTATTTTCATATCCAGACGAACCTGCAGCTGCATTTACGATCCAGACTCCTTCTACTAAAATATATCTTGCATCCTTCCCCATTTTCACACCCCTCCCTAGATATTTCCTCCAAATTCCAAGATTTCAAATGACCATGATACTTGCTACATGATACATGATATTTTCTTTGTCCCCATCAATTTTTCTGATTCATTGCCTAGAGTGATAACTTTATCCCTTTCATCAGAATCGCTGCACACCACTGGGCTGGGATTAATACGAGAGAATCTAGCTGAGGCCACCATGCATTTACACACAGAAAACCATCAGATTTCTGATTTCCTTTTAGTTCTTTTTCTCCTGCAAGAGGCACCCTTGTCCCTCATAACTATTTGGGTCTTATGCCAGAATCTCATTCAGAAAGCCCGGAGCCCATTAACCATTAAATTTTTCATGAGATTGATCCTATAAAGGTCTAACATATTTCTCTTCTAAAAATTGTGCCCAGAAATCTCCTGTGGGAACAAATACTGCTGGATTAGTCTTGCTTTCAGACCCATACATTGGAAGTCAGAGGTCCACAAATATTATCTTTCAGAAGGTTCTCCAGGTATAATGATACCAATTTATGTAGGATGATAGTTTTGAATTACCGATGGTGGGCTGCAGGATAGCTTATAAATGAAATGCTTTATTTCCAAAGCTTTCTCACATTCTTCCTGGAATGAAACAAATACAGGAAACAAGCCATTTCGAGAGCACTTTTTTATTTAACCAGAGACAACAAGAGCTCGCACACTGGAAAAGATGAGAACTTGTCATTCTAAAGGAGAAAACCTGGTGCTGTGAAAATCAGGGTCCTTCCTCTTTCAGGTGTGAAGCCTGGGTCCTGGAGAGTTTGTTCATTCCATTAATTCACGCCACGAGCAGGTACCAAGCCACTCTTTGGAGTCAGGGCTGTGGCGTGCCACATAGGAGACAAGGGTTTCTGGTGCTTGGGCAGAATCCTAGCTCTGACGTGAAAGGGAAGTGCTATAATGTAGAATTAACTGCTCAGGCTCTGGCTTCTGGGTCCTGACAGAAGCCAACCCGGTTTGAGTCCTGGGTCCCTGGTTTGCTCACTGGGGTTCTTTGCCTCTAAGTCAGAGGTGATAACATGTAATAGTAGAAGGTTGCCATAAGGGATGAAAGAGAATTGCATCTCAAACTCTTAGCCCAGGACTAGGAGTGTTCAGTGCAGCTCAGCTCTTACAATGGAGTTAAAAATCTGAGTTAAGCAATCAGTTTGCCTAAAATCCAAGCTACAATGAGGTATCATCTCATACTCATCAGAACAGCCATCATCAAAAAGTCTACAAATAACAAATACTGGAGAGGGTGTGGAGAAAAGGGAACCCTCCTACACTGTTGGTGGGAATGCAAATTGGTGCAGAATCTATGGAGAACAGTACGGACGTTCCTTCAAAAACTAAAAATAGAGCTACCATATGTTCCAGCAATCCCATACTGGGCATATAGCTGGAGAAAACTCTAATTCGAAAAGATACATGCACCCCAAGATTCAGAGCAGCACTATTTACAACAGGCAGGACATGGAAACAACCAAATGTCCATCAACAGGTGGATGGATAAAGAAGATGTGATATCTATATCTATATATCTATATCTATACACACACACAATGGAATATTACTCGGCCATGAAAAAGAATGAAATAATGTCATTTGCAGCAACATGGATGGACCTAGAGATGATCATGCTATGTGAAGTCAGAAGGAGAAAGACAAATATCATACGCTATTGCTTACATGTGGAATCTAAAAAAATAATACAAATGAACTTATTTACAAAACAGAGACAGACTCACAGACAGAAAACTAACTAATGGTTACAAAAGGGGAAGGGGGGAAGGGATAAATTAGGAATTTGACATTAAAAGATACACACTACTATATATAAAATAGATAAAGAACAAGGACCTACTGTATAGCACAGGGAACTATATCCAATATCTCGGAATAACCTGTAATGGAAAAGAATCTGAAAACGTGTATATATATATATATATATATGTGCGTATATATATATATATATATATATATATATATATATATACACACATATATATATACGCACATATATATATATATACATATATATATATACGCACATATATATATATATATATATACACATGCACATTGTAAATCAACTATACTTCAATAAAAATTTTTTAAAAATCGGCTTGCCTAATGGAAGTCTTGCTATTTCAGCAGATCTGTCTTTTTTCTTCTACAAGGTAGGTCGACTCAGGCAAAAAACATGGAAGGAAAATGCTTTGATGTCCCTATTCACCCTTTTGGAAACATCGAGCTCATTAAGGAAAGAAAATATCTCCTGAAGCAGCCACCCACCATGAATAATTAAGGAAGAATGTCCACCTACTCAATGTAATTCCAGGGAAGGCAGGAAACCCTGAAAAGTTCCCTTAAAACGACTTTCGCTAAATCCTTCCTGTGATCAACAGGTGAAGGGTGGAAGTCAAATATTCCCATGGAGGCTAGGATTTAAAGATAAGTGAGAGTTTCTAATGGCAGCAGTTGGTGGTGGCTGTGACTCTCCCTGGGCATGGGAAATGCTAGACGTTGCTCCAGAAAGCGAGCTTTACCGTATGTTCTGAGGCTCTCCTGAATCAGTTACTGAGTGGGATAGAGAAATTCTGCCATCATTGATTGGCCCTGGAAAGGCAATTCTTTGTTTAGCTTATGTGGGATTAGAAGCGTAACTAACATGCCAAACATCGGGACATATCTGTCAACAAGCACAGAGATTTATTGTCTCTGGCTGGAAGCACTGTCCATGGAATGTAGGTACACTCGATCTTGTACGTCTTCCCAAAATAAATGATCAAGATTTCCAAACCACCAGTCCTGATGCTCTCCATCACACGGAGCTCAAGGGATCCCACAGATGGGACATTTGAAAGCATATGGGTTACCTATAGTATGAAATCAAGTTCAAAAGCTTACACATCAAAGCGAAAAATAATATAGGACCAAAAAAGATTGGATTCCTTATTTGCAATGCATAAGATACAAAAATGATGTACTGGCTTTTGGGGGATACGTGGGGGAGAGCTGGTGGTGTTTGTTCAGAAGATTTGCATTTGTTATTTGATTCGAGGGTATTTTCAGACAGTAGCAAGTGAAATATTGTAATAAGTAAACAGAAGACGAGGTGTTTTGCCCTACTATACTTGGATCTAATGCAAAGGTTGCACAAAATATAGTCTGAGACTCACTCAGACGCCGCCCAGATAGGAGGTCCGAGGAAGCATTGAAAATGAAACTCTTGCAGGGTGGTTTTAGGACCTAGGGATTGGGAGCAAGAGGCTGCTACACGCACTGCATTTCCACATCCTGAGTGATGAGACCAGGGTGGCCTCCACCTCCACTAAAAACCGAGCAAGAGGGACTTCCCTGGTGGCGCAGTGGTTAAGACTCTGCGCTCCCAATGCAGGGGGCCCGGGTGCAATCTCTGGTCAGGGAACTAGATCCTACATGCATGCTGCAACATGCATGCTGCAAGAGTTCACATGCCATAACTAGAGCCCGCACACCACAACTAAGGAACCCACCTGCCACAACTAAGGAGTCGGCGAGGCAGAACTAAGGAGTCTGCCTGCTGCAACTAAGACACAGTACAACCAAATAAATAAATAAATAAATAAATATTTTTAAAAAAGAAACAAAAACAACATGCAGGAGAGAAGAGGCTCCGACCGTGACAGGAGCCCTTTCTGCTGCACGCAGGCACACCTGCCACAAGCCTGTGATGCAGGAGTCCTGAAACCTTCCTGTCCGAAGGCCCTCGATAAAAGGCTAAATCCTTCCCTGGCAGCCACGGTGAAATAGACATCAACACACTCATCGCCACATCCTGTGTGTTTCCTATTCAATCAGATTCACCCACGTCCATTGATTTTGGATCATCCTCTTACCATGTCACTCACTTTCCCAGCTCCTAAGTGCATACAGAAGAACTTCATTAGAAACACGTTTAGAAGCTATCCTTAATCATTTTCCAAGTAGTGATAGAAAAGTAAGCAAATGTGATAGCAAGGAACCTATTAGGCTACTTTATGCATTTTTTCATACTTCTGGGTGACCAAAATAATAATCAAGACCTTGTATGTAGAATACAGTTTCCGTAGCATGTTCTTATTATATATCAGCGTCCTTCAAATTTTGACAAGCTTATTTGTCACCTTGGGAACCATGCTAAAATAAAGATTCTTTTTTTTTTTTAATGATTTGATCAACATTTGTTTAGTGCTTTATTTTTTTAAGGTATACTTAATTTACAACATTGTGTTAGTTTCAAGTGTACAGCAAGTGACTGAGTTTTATATATATATATATATATATATTTTAAGATTATTTTCCATTCTAGGTTATTACAAGATATTGAGTAGAGTTCCCTTGTCTCTACAGTAGATCCTTGTTTATCTATTTTATATATAGTAGTATGTATATGTTAATCCCAAACTCCTGATTTATCTCCCCTGCCCCACCTAAAATGAAGATTCTGATTCAGTAAATTTGGGGTGAGGTCTGAGAACCTGAGTTTCTTAAAAGCTCCTAAATGATGCCTACCTGAGGCGCATACTTTTAGAAGAGAGTTTCCCTGTGACGGCATGTTTAATACCTGCTGACATATAATAAAAGGAGATGGTTGGCCTTTTACAGATTTCAAGAATTACCCCAGGAATGAGATTTGAGTTGCAGACCACTGAACACATAACTTTTATACATGGTAACTAAACACAGTAAATAGAGAATTAGGATTATTAGGGTAACTAAGAAACAGGAAACTGTAAGATGGAAATGTTGCCTATGTATGGATGACCCTTTCTTGATTTGGCTTCACTTCCTTCTTGGGTTAGTCCCTGTGTGAGTTCATACTGTTTCCAGGAAACACATGCTTATTTGGTGTTGTACCTGGTTGTTACGATAATGTGATTTCCTGCATAAAGCCCATCTTTGACCTCATTGCATCATAGCTGTAATGTGTGATGGATCCTCCTGCTCTGGCACCTGCTCTCAACCATCTGGGATGCTTTCATGGCTCTGCTCAGCTTATCTTCTCCAATTAACACTAAGTTGTATGTGTTTTTTTTCCAGGGTGTTGCATTTGCTGGAGAGAATTTGAATAACTCTAACTAGCCCTCATTCTCACCAAGCACACCAGTGGTTTCCTGCACATACACAAGTGTCACCGTGTCCGTGCAGTGGCATTGCACACATGCGTCTGGGGGAAAAACAAAGTCGGTGTGCCTGTGAGTCAGAGGAGGGCGCCGTGGTCAGTGCTTCCCCGGGGTCATAAGCATCACAACAGGCTGGCTGACCTGGGCAGCAGAGAATCAGACCAGCAGGAAATCGTGTGACAGGACAGTGCTAGGAGTGAACACAGGTATCCCCACTCTTGATGCAGCTGTGCCACTCTATTTGCTGGACTTCACTGTCTTGCAGAAAAGAAAGCTTGCAGCTTGTTTGCTCTCTGGAATGGCCACCGGTTGAACTTGCCGTGGGAGGTTATCCGGGCTTTGTGATGGAGAACGACGCTGCCTGCATGCCCATGGGGCCATTTCTGTGATGGAAGCCAGCGAAAAGCTCTAGAAAGAGATCGGCCACTAGCTATCTACCTTACATTTGGTAGTGTATATATGTCCATGCCTCATATATACACTACCAAACATGATAGCTAGTGGGAAGCAGCCGCATAGCACAGGGAGATCAGCTCGGTGCTTTGTGTCCACCTAGAGGGGTGGGATAGGGAGGGTGGGAGGGAGGGAGACGCAAGAGGGAGGGGATATGGGAACAGATGTATATGTATAACTGATTCACTTGTTGTACAGCAGAAACTAACACACCATTGTAAAGCAATTATACTCCAATAAAGATGTAAAAAAAAAAAAAACTATATAAACAATTAGGGACTTAGAAAAAAAAAAAAAAAGAGATCAGCCAGAACTTCTCCAGCAATGAGAGGGATCACCTCACACTTCCCACCTGAGCTGGGCTGTGAGCACAGAATGTCCAGAGGTGACGGACGGTGAATGATCCGGGAAGCCAAGCCCTTCAGAGTGCCCTTATTTTATGACGCTCTCCTACACCATCCACACCCATTTGCAGTTTTAGGACTAGATTTTTTTTTTTTTTTTTGCATTGGATTTGATCATCTATAAAGCTGAAGATACAAAATGGAAAATTATGCTTTCCTCGGCAGAAACCTTGTGCATTAATCACAGATTCAAACTCGACACACCGACTAACGCCCTACCAAGCTCCTCTCTTAGGTTTGGTTCCGAATCCAAGGGACCTCCAGTCCGCCAGTCTGCAGCTCCCCTGAAACGTCCGTCTAGCTCTGGGGTGATGCGTTGACTTTATGGGGAGAGCTCAAGCTCTTAGAAGCAGCTTAGGCCTGCCTGCAAGATCCTAAATACCAGAGCTACGGACAGAGGGCTCCTTCGGAAGTGTGAAGTCCAAAGGGAACATTTCAAATAGAAGGTGAAATACTACTAATGATCTAAAAACCCACAAGATGGTCCAAATAGATGTGTCCTTCTCCATCGTAGACTTTTTTCTCATCTATGATTTTTCTATTCAGTGTAAGGGCCTCATACACACATCTTAAGCAAAGACGCTTTAACCATCTGTGGAAGGGAGAGTGAGAGTAACAGGAACAGTAATAATAAGAATAGCAGCTACCATTTATTGAGCACTTCTTGCATGCCAGACACCATGCTGACTACTGTAAATACATGACGTCATTTCATCTGATTGGTTAATTCAACTAAATCCATCTATGCAGGGGGATTGTTGCATTTGACATTCTGACGAGCCCTCCCTGGGTCATGACTCAAAAGCAACAGGTATTCAAACTACTTCTGACCCCACATTTTGACCTCACCTTTCAAATATATATATATATACGGGTCCTCAGTGGACTATTATTTGAACGTTGCTTTAACCACATCTCCCCAATCCTAATTTACCTTTTCTTGCTCTGCCTAGAAATATCTAACCAACAAATTAAATGTGCTAATTGCAAGAGGTTGAAGGTGGAGGAAGTATTATTCAAAACACCCCTGTGATACCCACACCTACATCCTCCTGTTCCCTGCACCTGCTGTTTAATTTCGAAGGCAGACATGTCTAGAGTGTACAAGGCAAACTCAAGAACACAGGAACGGAGGGACTCCTAGGATACAGAAGCTGCATGAAAACCATTGGAGGCCATTGGTCCAAACAGGCTTGTCTTTTTTTTCTTTTTTTTTTAAATTATTATTTATTTACTTATTTATTTTGGGGTGCGTTGGGACTTTGTTGCTGCGCGTGGGCTTTCTCTAGTGGCGGTGAGCGGGGGCTACTCTTCGTTGCCGTGTGCAGGCTTCTCATTGTGGTGGCTTCTCTACTTGTGGAGCACGGGTTCTGGGCACGTGGGCTTCAGTAGTTGTGGCACGCAGTCTTCAGTAGTTGTGGCTCGCGGGCTCTAGAGCGCAGGCTCAGTAGTTGTGGCACACGGGCTTCGTTGCTCCGTGGCATGTGGGATCTTCCCGGACCAGGGCTCAAACCCGTGTCCCCTGCATTGGCAGGCGGATTCTTAACCACTGCGCCACCAGGGAAGTCCCTGTAGATTTTTTTCATGATGGCTATTCGGACTGGTGTGAGGTGATACCTCATTGTAGTTTTGATTTGCATTTCTCTAATGATTGGTGATGTTGAGCATTTTTCATGTGCCTCTTGGCCATCTGTATGTCTTCTTTGGTGAAATGTCTATATAGGTCTTCCGCCCATTTTTTAGTGGGGTCGTTTGTTTTTTGATATTGAGCTGCAGCTGGAGAAGAGACAAATCTATTGTCTCAATTAATCCAACAAACCAGAAATCCTTCCAGGCTCCTGAGAAGCAGTGTAGCCTAGTGGTGGCTGCGCAAATCTTACACAAGTCACTTACCTTTCTCAGACCTCGCTTTCTCACCTGCAACGGTGACGAAAATCTCGCATAGCACAGCTGTGGGGAGTCAACTAAACAACCCGTGGCAGATGTTAAATAAGTGACTAGGATATACCAAAGGCTTTTAGAGTTTAGCTATTGTGAGTCAATAAATGTTTACTGTTGTTGTTGTTTTGTAACCAGAAATTTTATTAATCCTGTTTGAATGGATTGCGCAACTTCATTCCTCAATAATTTAGGGTACTATCTTCTTTAGGGAAATGATTTATGAAAGAGGGTTAAAAACTACTCGCTTTAAGTTGAGAGGTAAATTCAAGGTAAAATAATATACATCCCAGGCCCGAGAACATGAAATTAAGCTTCGGGGTCTGCAAAAATGGTAACGTGGTTATAGAGTTTATGAAACCCAGAGGTTAGTGATTTATAAGATAAATTAATTTGGAGAATGAAAATCAATATTCTACACAATGAAGTTCCAACTACATCTTACAGCCAAAAGCCTGGATCACCAGACCTGCATTGGTCCTGTTCCAGCGCCCTCTCCCCATCCTAACTGCCCTCCTCTTCATGCTTGCATCTCTAAGCTGAGACTGCAAAAACTTCTTCCTGCAGAACATTTACTATTTTGTCACGAATACAGATTTACTGGAAACTCACACAGGAAGGGAAGAGAACTTCCCTTATATAGAAACTTCCCTTTCCATATATAGAAAACATATATTATATATATCTCCTTTATTCTTGCTGCCCTATCATTGGATTTTCTGATACCCTGATTTACGTTAAGCTCTCCAGATATGTGTACCTGATGCACACATATAAAATCAAGAATAATAATGGAGAAAAAAATTGCACTTTGGAAGATAAAGATTCATCTGTAAGAGCAAAGCATTGAAAATTAATGCAGTTGATACAGACGGTGAACAGGCAGATGAAGAGATGCTCAACATTGCTAATTACTAGAGAAATGCAATCAAAACTACAATGAGGTATCACCTCACACTGGCCAGGATGGCCATCATCAAAAAGTCTACAAATAACAAATGCTGGAGAGGGTGCGGAGAGAAAGGAACCCTCTTGCACTGTTGGCGGGAATGTAAACTGATCCAGCCACTATGGAGAACAGTATGGAGGTTCCTTAAAAACAGAGTTGCCATGTGATCCTGAAATCCCACTCCTGGGCATATATCCAGACAAAACTATAATTCAAAAAGATACATGCACCCCAGTGTTCATTGCAGCACTATTTACAATAGCCAAGACATGGAAGCAACCTAAGTGTCCACTGACAGAGGAATGGATAAAGGAGATGTGGCACATATATTCAATGGAATATTAGCCATAAAAAAGAATGAGTGATGCCATTCACAGCAACATGCATGGACCTAGAGATTGTCATACCAAGTGAAGTAAGTCAGAAAGAGAAAGACAAATGTACATCACTTATATGTGGAATCTACAAAAATGACACCAATGAACATATCCACAAAACAGAAACAGACTCACATAGAGAACAGACTTGTGGTTGCCAAAGGGGGTGGGGGGTGGGGGAGGGAAGGACTGGGAGTTTGGGGTTAGCAGATGCAAACTAGTATATATAGAATGGATAAACAACAAGGTCCTACTGTAGAGCACAGGGAACTCTATTCAGTATCCTGTGATAAACTATAATGGAAAAGAATACGAAAAAGATATATATATATATATATATATATATATATATATATATATAATCACTTTGCAGTACAGCAGAAATTAACACAACATTGTAAATCAACTATACTTGAATAAAAGATAAATAAATAATGCATAAAATGGATGCAGTTGAGAGCAGAGCCCAGGACTCACTACAGCACGTGAGGGCTGGTGTCACCTTGGTGGACAAATGGATGGGGCAGGGGTCACGGAGGAAGAGAGCAGAAAAGAACGTCAACGCCACCACCTGTACAAGCACGGTGAAGGGGGCTGGTCCAATGGCTCTACTTTCTATGTCCCCTGTGGCCATAATGTGCCGTTGTCTTAACCACACTTTCTTACATTGCCTCTAGGTTAGGATTCCATTTCTCGCCTCTTTAAAAAGATCCACGTAAAGAAGCCCAATAAACATGTTGGAGGGGTTCATGGTCAGTGGGCACGGGGTTCAAGTATCAGACTTCAGGAGGCAGCCCAAGTGTGCAGATGTCTGATTCTGCACTGTAGACAGCATCGGAGACTTAATAGGGTTTGCAGAGTTGATCTCCAGTGGTTAAGCAGCCGTCGACCTGGAGATCATTCTTCTCCCTCCTTAAACAAGGGCAAGCCCTCCAGCCTCTCCCTAGGCTGCTTTAAGAGCAGAATGAGAGGGGCTTCCCTGGTGGCGCAGTGGTTGAGAGTCCGCCTGCTGATGCAGGGGACACGGGTTCGTGCCCCGGTCCAGGAGGATCCCACATGCCACGGAGTGGCTGGGCCCATGAGCCATGGCCGCTGAGCCTGCGTGTCCGGAGCCTGTGCTCCACAACGGGAGAGGCCACAACAGTGAGAGGCCCGCGTACCGCAAAAAAAAAAAAAAAAAAAAGAGCAGAATGAGAAACTGATGCCAACAGCAGATGGGTGACCCTTTAGACAGTGTGCACGGGAAGATCAGACCCTGACCAGTGACCTCACCTCCACCACCACGTAGACCTGCCAAGCAGCAAATGAAGAGTCACCCTTCGGATTAGGAAATGCTCCACATGGGACTCTAGGGAGACTGTGAACAGAGGCATTAAAACCTTTCACCCGGGAGAATAAAGACCCTACCCCAGGAGATGGCCATTCTGAGGATGGGCATCCCAGCACGTGGCATGACATGCAAAACAAGGCCATGCGCAACAGAGCTAGGGGTGACAGCAAGTGGAGGCCCCCTGCGTAGCCACAATGAGCTAAGGGACTTCCTGGCTTGTGTGGGGTGACGAGGGGAAGGACACGTGGAGCACACGATATCTAGTTCTGTGCGTCATGCTCACGCGCACACACATGCAGGTGGGTGTGTATTCTACCCTGGGTGCCGTCAGCACTCACAAAACTTGTGCTTGTCCTAAGTCTGTTTATACTGCCCTGATCACAGGTTCCCTTTCTTTTTAAAACAATTTTTAAAATTTATCTAATTTTTAAGTGAACTTTTTCTTTTGAGATAATTATAAATTCACAGGCGATTGTAAGAAATGATACAAAGAGATCCACGGTAAAGTATTTCGTTTCCCCCAATGGTAACATCTTACAAAACTCGAGTAGAATATCACAATTAGGATACTGACATTGATACAGTCAATGTCAGTGGACAATGTTTCCATCAGCCTAAGGATCTATGGTTGCACTTTCATAGCTACATTCACTTCCCTTTGGCCCCTACCCTTTCCTTAATCCTTGGCATCCTGTCCATTTTTATAGTTTTGTCATTTCAAGAATGTTACATAAATGTAATCACGCAGTAGATAACCTTTTTAGACTTTTTTTTTTTCTCGTTCAGCATAATCCCCTTGAGATTCATCCAGGTTGTGGGTATCACAAGTTCATTCCTTTTCTCATGCTGGTATGGATGTACCATTGTTGGTTTATAGGTTGTTTCCAGCTCAGGGCTGTTATAGGCAAAAATGCTATTAGCATTTATGTAAAGATTTTTGTCTAAAGATATATTTTCATTTCTCTGGGATAATGGCTCAGGAGTGCAACTGCTGGGTTAATGGTTGATATATGTTTAGAATTTTTAAAAAAAGACACCACGCTGTTTTTCAGAGTGGACAGGTTCCCTTTCTTTCACCCCAGTTGAACGGACTGCTTCCTCCTCAGCCAATGATGTCTGAGCCAGCTTCGCTCCTGTGTGGAACAGCTGTTTTGTACAGAAGCATCCCCGAATGGGGATGAGGTGTCAAAGAACGGAAGCATCTATGCTACTGGCATCTATGGTCATTCCTTCTATTTCAAAATAAACAGCAATGCCCTTTCCTTTCTCTTCTTCCCCTTGGCTTAACTGCAAAGCAGCACCAAGCAAAACCCAAATGCCAAGTTGTAGAGACAACGCAAAATGACTTTTCTCAAAGTCAGTGCTCAAAGCTCCCAAGATTGTCAGAGACGCTTATTTCTTGTAGGTTTCCGTCTTCCTAATGCACGGCTTGTTTACTTGCTAAGAATCAGATGCATAAATGCATTTATAAGATGGCCGTTACCGATGAAATCTGGCAGGCAGGCAACGGGGGTGTTGACAGAGTTATCTGACGGGCAATTCTACCTTCAAATGGTCAAAGTTAAAAGCTAAAATGCTGTAATCTTGTCATTTTTGCTCTCTTCTGGCTACTGTCTTACTTCAGAATGAAAAAATACTGTGACAACACTACTCCTTCTCTAACGATTTTCTATGAACTGGGAACGTGAACGCGTTGCCGAAGTCACATTGTGCCAAGAGATCATGGAGCTGAATGTCACTGAGTGTTGGTTTTAAAAGTTAAGTAACTGATAAACATGCACATTTTTCTGTAAATTAGAGTCGATGGGTGCATCTGCTGGCAGTGACCTTAATAAATGAGGAAAACAGTCAACTTAAAAAAAATACAGATGACACTGACAACAATTTAAAAACTCTTTTTCTCTTACAAAAGGGTATATGAGATGCAGGTAGACAGCGCCCTCAGAACTCTGCTCTTGAACTCTGTGGAGCCCAGAACAAAAGGGTGACCTCGTCCTGATACACGACAGCCCCTGCAGGAATAGAAAACTGCCCCAAAGTAGCAGCACAGAAGAAAGCATGATTCCGGGCTGGTCAGCGATCTTTCACACCCACTGTGTCCGCCAACCCATGCCCTGTCATTCACAAAGAACTCCTGAAACGTACACTTCAGAAATTGTCAACAATGGGAAATCTTGGCATAGGTGATTTGAGTTTCATGTATCATAAATTCACTTCCTTCAAGGCAGCAAGGAGTATGAACCTCCATAAACATATATTCCATATTACTCAGCCATCAAAAAGAATGAAATCATGCCATTTGCAGCAACATGGCTAGACCTAGAGATGATCATACTAAGTGAAAAAAGTCAGACAGAGAAAGACAAATACCATATGATATCACTTATATGTGGAATCTAAAATATGACACAAATGAACTTATCTACAAAACAGAAACAGACTCACAGACATACAGACTTGTGGTTGCCAAGGGGGAGTGGGGTCGGGGAGGGATGGCTTGGGAGGTTGGTATTAGCAGGTGCAAACTATTATATATATATAGGATAGATAACAAGGTCCTACTGTAGAGCACAGAACAGGGAACTATATTCAATGTCCTATGATAAACCATCATGGAAAAGAATATGAAAAAGGATATATATATATGCATAACCGAGTCACTTTGCTGTACAGCAGAAATTAACACAGCATTGTAAATCAACTATACTTCAATAAAATTAAAAAAATAAACGTATATTCCAGTAACAATACCCCATATACTATTTGCAGAAGCCCTGCATTTTGAAAGTTCAGTCAGCTCTCCCAAACAGCCTAACAGCACATTTTCTTAATTTTTTGGTACATGTCCTGAAACTTAGTGTCTATCTTTGTTAATTGAGCATAGTAGGTTTTTTTTTATCCTGTCTTTTTATTAAATAGATTTGACAATCGTGGAAAGACAATGATATGTAGGTGGGTCTGTATTAGTCACTCCTTTACAACGTACAGGCTGTCATCATTTCCTGTTCAATGTTTCTTCAAGTTTCAAAACTTCATTATGTATCTTGCATTCAGGTGAACAGTGGTCTGTAATGGAAAGGATTTCATTTCTCTCCTGTCTAGACCTGCTTGAATGAAAAATCTGTTCATTAGGCAGAGGTTTTTGTAATACCAGGCCCTGTCAAAGGTCCCAGGGAGGATGCTGTCTGCAGGCTCTGTTTCCTGATTATCTCGGTAACCAGGGATTACGGTAATAGCACTGGAGGTCATAGTTTATCTGATTCAGAGCTAAACTGCCGTCCCAAGCATATAGCTAAGATTTGATAGTCTGAAATAAACTGGTGCATTTCCTTTTTAAAAAATTCAATTCCCACTTTGGGGAATTAGCATCTCCCAGAAGTTATTGAATTAAGCAAATTTTACAAACTCATGCATTTTTAAAGGTGTGTGATTAAGGATGCAGTTGAAGAGAAAATGCAAAAGGACAAGTGTAAACACACACATACACACATACACTCGCTCTCTCTCCCAGACGACTTAAATTTTTTTCAAAATTCCAAAAGGGAATTTTCAATGAAGGAAAGCACCAGTGAGAAAATAAGATCCAATTTGTTGCTTGAGTTGAGTTTTAATAACTGTGTCATTGATGGCTTGGGATTCAGAAGAAGTGTTGGCTGAATATTTAAAATACACTTTGTAAGCTAAACTCAGAAGTATGGTTAGCAGAGGCGACTTCGTGAAAAATTCAGCTGCTGGAGCTCCTTACCATATCCTTGGAGGATGGGGCTTCTGAAAATGTACTGACCCCACTTGATAAACGACAACAGTATTTTTGTTGTTTAATTAAAAAAAGAAAGAAAACTGACCTCTTTAGGAATCAATATGGGACGGCATATGTAACTTTCAAAAAAGTTGCCCTCTTTTGGTACAAACTATTAGGTATAAAATAAGCTACAAGAATGTACAACACAGGGAATATAGCCAATATTTTATAATAACCATAAGTGGAGTATAACATTTAAAATGGTGAATCATTATACTGTACACCTGTAACATAATTTTTTACTTCAACTGTACTTCAATAAAAAAATTTAAAAAATAAAAAATATAATAAGATGCGCTCTTTCACTCATTAACAAAGTTTTTTGGTTTTTTTTTTTCTTTTTAGAAATCATAATGCTAGCAATTTGTGGTGAGCTGATACTACAAATGGATACAATTCATTTTTTCTGATACTTATCTTTTTATCAATTTCTTTGTATGGGCTCTTTCTGTATCACATAGATTTTCTTTTCATTTTACATAGATGTCGCAAAGGCTTTTTAACTGATTTTGGTCTGGCTAGCTTCTTCTTTTGACATCAGGAAATAACAGATTCTGTCATTAAATCTAGCAATCTTTTCCTTTAAGTTTTTCCTAGTTTATCCTTCCCCTAACCCTTTCCCCTTTGATAACCATAGTTTGTCTTCTACATCTGTGTGTCTGTTTCTCTTTTGTACATAGATTCATTTAGTTTTTAGATTCCATATATAAGTGGTACCATATAATACTCGTCTTTCTCTGCATGACTTACTTCACTTAGTGTGGTAATCTCTAGGTCCATCCATGTTCCTGCAAATGGCATTATTTCATTCTTTTTTTATGGCTGAGTAGAATCCCAACGTATATATGTACCACATCTTCTTTATCCATTCCTCTTTAGATGGACACTTAGGTTGTTTCCACATCCTGGCTATTGTAAATAGTGCTGCAATGAACATAGGGGTACATGTGTCTTTTCGAATTATGATTTTCTCTGGATATATAACCAGGAGTGGGATTGCTGGATCATATGGCAACTATTTTTAGTTTTTTAAGGAGCCTCCATACTGTTCTCCACAGTGGCTGCACTAATTTACATTCCCACCAACAGTAATAGGAGGATCCCCTTTTCTGCACACCCTCTCCAGCATTTATAGACTTTTTGACGATGGCCAGATGGCCATTCTGACTCATCGTGGTTATTTGAATTTCTCTAATAATTAGCTACACTGAGCATCCCTTCATGCAGAGAATATTTTTAAACAAAAATGCAAATTAAAAAAAAACACATTTAAGAATTCCCACCACCTCCAACCTCCGCTGCAGAAGACTGGGCAATACAAGCGCTTTCCTTCAGAAGCTTAGGAGTTTTATGAGGGAACGCTTCACGTTCTGGCTCCTACAACCTCAAAGTGCACCCCCAGCACTGCTCACGACCTCGGGCCCAATGGCTACAAAGTGACAACGATCCACGTGTTACGAGCACCCAGCTCTTAGTACTGCCTCTACATCCCTGAGTTGACAGACGGGGCTTCGCTGCACAGGGCTGGGAGCTTTCAGAGCGCATGGACCATCCCTGTTCCTCCCTGAAACCTCTTAAAAACTGGGACCTTCCACTGGTGACCCACCCCTGCAATAATTTCCAAGCCTGGATTGTGACTGTCTAACTCATGAAACTGGAAGTTCAGCTCCTGAACACGTGGTCCCTAATGACTCGGCATTTCTCTCTGCAAAGTCCACCGTTAGCCCTCCAGCCCCCCGCCCAGCCGTAAACCGTCAAGGTCTCCATCTCTGGTGCATCCCCGTCACCCCAAAGGTGCCCGCTGAACACCCTGGCTTCCCAGTTACTTCATCTCTTGATGTGAGACAAGTGCATCCTTGTCTTTCACTCATCATCCTAAATACATGCTGCAGGGACCTCCCTTGGGGACCAGCGGTCAAGACTCCGCGTTTCCACTGCAGGGGGCATGGGTTCCATCTCTGGTCGGGGAACTAAGATCCCCAATGCCATGCTGCGTGGCCAAAAAGCAAAAAAAAAAACAACTAAATACATGCCATGGATCTGGGAATAGGTGGAATTGTTCTACTCCTGAAATGTAAACACTTTCACCTTGTCCTAGCCTGCCAACACCTTTCCTACCATCCGACTTGGACCTCCAACCTGTCACCTCTCAAGCCACCAGTCCCCTTCCTTCTTCCTTCCCCTCCCCTCCTCGGCCAGCCCAGTTGCTCTCCTGATGACCACCGAACGCTCACGGCCCGGCGTGTTTTGTGGTATGCCCCGGCAAAATCTCAATCATCCGTCAACTCCGTGACCCTTCTCTCTGCCCCTGCATTGGATGGAAAATCACTCAGTCCCCACACATGGAGGCCAACACTCCAATCACAGTCTCCAAACAGAGCTGAGCTCGACACAGTCGGATAAGTCATCCCTGTGTTCGAGTTCCTCTGTGCTTCTTAAGAAGGAATATCCGTGAAACGAGCACAACATTGTAACTCAACTATACTTCAGTTAAACAAAAAAAAAAAGGAATACCCAACCGCATGGACTGCCAGCTCCTGAAATGTCCCTCGCTGTGCAGTCTGATGCAATCCTCACGTTCACGGTCGCTGCATGCACTGCTGCCTTTTCACCTCTTCCTTACATGATGTCTCAGAAGCCCTGGTTGGTGCTAACCCTCCTTCCTTGACATGCTCTTCACCCCTGAGTGCCATGACCCTACTTCTCCTAGTCTTTATTCTCATCCTCTGGCTGTTCTTTCATTTTTCTTTTGGGGATTCTTCCCGTTTTGCCCTCCCTTTGAATGCCTACCTGCCCTTCCATTTTCAGGACGCCTCAGAAGCAAGCACATGATTTTCACTTTTCTTTTAACATTGGAGTATAGTTGTTTTACAATGTGGTGTTAGTTTCTACGGTACAGCAAAGTGAATCAGCTCTACGTTTACATACGTCGCCTCTTGTTCGCATTTCCTTCCCATTTAGGTCCCCTCAGAGCACTGAGTAGACTTCCCTGTGCTCTACAGTAGGTTCTCATGAGTTCTCTATTTTATACACAGTAGTGTATATATGTCAATCCCAATATCCCAAGTCATCCCACCCCACCCTTCCCCCCTTGGCGTCTGTACATTTGTTCTCTATGTCTGCGTCTCTATTCTTGCCCTGCAAATAGGTTCATCTGTACCATTTTTCTAGATTCCACATATATGCATTAATATATGGTATCTGTTTTTCTCTTTCTGACTTACTTCACTCTGTAGGACTGTCTCTAGGTCCATCCACGTCTCTACAAATGACCCAATTCTGTTTCTTTTATGGCTGAGTACAGATTTTCACGTTTTAAAGAAGGTCTCATTTATCAAGAATAAGAGCATTTTAAAAATTCGAGATGGAAAACTGATCTATTGAATCCCAAGGAAAACACACCACCTTACAGCTCAGGTGACACTCTCTATGGAACAGCAGAAGGACAAAGAATATCGACATTGCAGTGTTAGTTCTCGAGAACTAGAAACAGGGAGGTGGATTCTGAAACTTTTATCCTGGATTAAGATGGAGATACATCTTGAGTCACAAGGTGCTTGACTGCTTTTAATATTCTTGCAAAGCCATCAAATCCACTCCCACATGTTTTGGACCAGTATCCACATGTGTAAGAAAAAGCCATGCTTTCCTAGCAATACCAGCACCACAGTCAGGGCCTTACAACTAAGAGGCACCTGCTTCCCGTGACCTGACCTTGAAAAATTACTTACTGGGTATGTACTATGGGCCTGGTCTATAGCATTCTAAAGAAGATGTCTTCTACAGAAACTCAACCAGAGCACTTTTGCCTGAGTAAATGCACCTGTCACCGAGGGGTTATTCACTGTACACTGCATTTCAGACTCCAACAACTATTTTAATCCAAGAGTTTTAGAAACAGTCCGTTTTTAAATGGATCATTCCTTAGACCTATGTCCAATAAGCCAAACCCTGGTTAGAATTATGCTGTATGTTTGAGGGACTTGGACCAATCCCTAAGCCTTCTTATTTTCAGAGTTTCTTTGGTTTTCTCGAGGTTCTTGGGACCATCCTGACCTCCTGCTAAATGAGGCTTTTCCAATGTATTCTCCATTTGTCAAGACAGATTTGACGTGTGGCCAAGAAAGCTCTGTGGCACATGGCTGACTACACCGCAGGTACAGAAAAGGATTCATTCTGTACCATCCCCCCAGCTCGCCTTTCATGAATTCATCCATTATTTTTCCTTCCGCTGGGTTCGTTGTTCCATTCCTGTACCCACAGACGGTAGCGCTGCCCAGAGCCCCAATGGGAAAATCACTAGCGGGAGAAACTGAGGTTGCCTTATCAGACATGGCCCGTAGGGGTGCCAGATCACAGACCCCAAGCAACTGACAACCAAACTCCTGAAGACTTCCAGGGTCCCACTAAGAAGGTCGGTGTTTCTTCCACGTAAGAAAATGACTTAGTGTTTTTGTTTGAAAGAAAGAATCTCACGTAAGCCACTGGGTCCCAACCCTTAGAAGTGGCAGGGATTTTTTTGTTAATTGAAAGGTTTGATTTGAAGTCAGAGATTTATTTTTACGTTCACCTCATTGTTCTCGACTTGCATTCTCTTTGTAGGTTACAGAATTTGCCAGTCTCATCCTGAGCAAAATAAAAGCCCATTGCAGGCAAATTCCACCCCACCCCCTGCAGCTGTGAGCACTGGAACGGGGACACGTCACAGATAACAAACCACTGGCGGGAACCACTTCCACCCCTCCACCCGCTCCCCCTGCCCCCCACCCATTCACAGGTCTCTGGTAGATGTCATCACAACAGACAATGACACGCACCCGCCCCCCGCCACAAGGAAAAAATACTTGGAGTGCATTGGAAAACACTGTGATTTTACCCATTTGTTCCTCCCCCAAAGCTCTGCTGCTTGAGAAGCTGAAAATCAGACTCGACAATAGAGCCACGACTGCCCAAAGGCTCCACCCGTAAGTGTGCCCTGCTGAAATGGTGAGGCCGGCCACTGGTCACAGACGGAGACCCTTCCCCTTCGAAACCACTCGAGCGTTATCTGCACCTCCCTCGGGACATTCATTCATTCCTTTCTGCTCTGGGTTATTACAGGATCAACTGGAAAAATCTTAAATCCCTTAGGAGCCCCTAAATTCTCTTAAGCCAAGGTCTCATCATCATTGCATTCTCCCTGAAAAAAAAAAAAGGTAGGCACACAAAAGGCATCTACTAGAGGTGACGAATGAAGGAACCAGCTCTTTCCCTGTGACTGTCGACTGTATACCACACTCTGACACAGCAGGAAGGTTGCCCTGGTTGCTGACAGCACGAAGGGAGGGGCCACCTGTGAAGCCCCGGGCCAGGTGCAGGGCACGCACTTCGTAGGCGGTGGCTGTGAGCCTTGGAACATTGCCCAGCCCTCGAACTGCATGGCAGTATTCGAGTTCCAGGATTTCAGCTCCCCCTGCCAGCTTTTACCGCGAGCTCCATGGCATAGACCTTACACCACATCTGTGCGGTCAGTCCTTCCCACGTCATGATAACAAGACAAGCTACAGCCATCACACAGGTAACAATAAGGCCATCCAGCACCATGATATGGGGTGAGATTGGCCATGGCAGACAATTAAATAAGAAAGGTTCTTTTTATGAATTTGCCTTTACAGGTACAGAGAAACGATGTTGCCTCCAAACATTTAGAAAGAAAATGCTCTCAAGGACAGAGATGTACCCTCTCTGGGTAACATCTTGTAGCTCAGCTGCCCGTGGTACTAGCAGCGTTTCTTTTTGAGCCAATACTCTCATGTTATTTTATTACATAATTATCCAGAGTGCTACAGTCCCCTTCTGTGTGACAATAAAAGGCTCTTTTTGGAAAGAAGAAATATTCCTCCAAATGCTCAGAGGTATTTGTAAAACAACAGAAACATCCTGAGAAATGAATGTAATGGCTTAAGGGAAGGATTTTTATTTTTTGGCAAAAAAAGAATGCAGTCATCTATTAATATGATATCAGGGTCTAATGCAGATCTCAAAGATTAAAAAACATTCTCTGTTTTATTCAAGAGGGACCAGTAGCAGGAAAGCATTGGAAGTTAGACTTTTTTGATGAGTCAGGGTAGGCATATGCACTGCTCTAATTAAATAAAAATTAATCAGTAAGTGTGATGACACCAGCATGAGTTTGCTTGCTAGCCAACAAACGTCAGAGAGCTGTACACGAAACCTGTTACACTAACATATAACGCTCATTAAAGAGATAAAATATTCTACTGACTCACACTACGAAGTACTCTACTGATTTACACTACGACGGTGTGTTAAATGTAAACTAATTTACATGCAACATTTTAAGAATGAAAAGTGAAAGAAGGCAGGCTTGTATGGGTGTCTGTCAAAGCCCTAAGTATAATGAATTCTTCTTACGAATCTCATTAGGCAGGTTGTTCTGGTTTTGTTTTTCCTAGTACGTATTCAGCATCTGTGCTCACTTCTATTGTCTGACAGCATGACAGAGAAGGTTAGAAAAGAAAGAAACTTGGAAGTTACCTCGTCTGAATTCATCAGGCCCACAGGTTTAAGACATCTCTCAAGTTCACGGAGATAGTAACCGAAGGAGCTGGAAGCTAGAATAAGGGTACAGTCATCTTGTCCAAAAGACGGTGCTCCTTAGAAGATTTAAAGGAAACAAACCTTGTTCTTGTCATTCCCAACGTTGGTGACCAAATCACGCTCAGTTTGCTTTTAATACAAACCAACCAAGAAACTCTGCGGCCATGTTCAAACATCTCCAAAACACCTCGATGAAAAAACGATCAATCCAGGGCATAAAAAGAAAAGGAAGGAAGAACGAGAGGAGGAGGGGAAGGAAAAGAAAGGAAATATGCAAAAATCTTAAGCAACCTGTTTACGGGTGCCATTTGCTCAATTTTGTCCAATTTTGTCCAGATGGAGACAAAAACGTCACCAAAAGAGACATCTCTGGGATAGACAGGAATTGAATGCGAAGTTCAGAACCCACTGATTTTCCATCCCTTTGCTTAACCCACATACTCTGGCTTCCTCTACACTCTGTGGAATAGACCCAAGACTGCTTAGCTGTGCAGAAGAGAGCACGGTCACCATGATCTCGCATCGATGTGCAAGACACCGTTTAAAAAGGAAACCTCAGGGCTTCCCTGGTGGCGCAGGGGTTGAGAGTCTGCCTGCCGATGCAGGGGACACGGGTTCGTGCCCTGGTCCGGGAAGATCCCACATGCCGCGGAGCGGCTGGGCCCGTGAGCCATGGCCGCTGAGCCTGCGCGTCCAGAGCCTGTGCTCCGCAACGGGAGAGGCCACAGCAGTGAGAGGCCCGCGTACCGCAAAAAAAAAAAATAAATAAATAATAAATAAAAAGGAAACCTCAGAAGGAAGTCTTCCCAGTACCTCTGAAAAACATGCTACGTTTCTCAGAAATAGGGTAATCTGCTTAGGGAGAAGGGACACAGAGAGCAAGGCAATCCCTGCCGTCCTCACAGACGCAGCAAGAAGAACACAAGCTGGAGAAGAAGGAAACACAGTGGGGCTCACAGCATCCATGGAAGACCCCAGGGCTACTGCATCGAGACTCACCAAGGCCGTAGCCCATGGAGGGTCCTCTGCCTCCCGAATCTACCCTGTGCCTAACTTTGCTACAGACAAGGGGTTGTTCACATTGAATTGCTAAAATAATAAGTGGTGATAAGGATTAATGCTGTGATTCCTTTTCTTCGTTCATCTCTTTGATCACCAGCCCACAGACCCAGACTCCTCTTGCTGCTGTATCCACCGGTAACCGCAAGCATGGACTCGGGGCTGAGGTGCTTTTTATACTCTGCTTACCTTTCACAGTTAGTGTTTGTTTGGCTTCCTTTTTTTGAAACACAAAAACAAAAAGCACGTGCTGTCTCTAAAGGCATCGGGGACATAGGTGGAAACTCAGAGGACATGAGATAGAAGCAGGAAAAGCCTCAGTCACATTTGAAGGACAGACTGAAGATAAAGGTACACATACCAACACTCCAATCCATTTCCTCGGCAGCATCTCCATAAGCGCCGTGTTTACTTTTGCCGGCAAAGTCCTTCGAAGAGAAGAGAGCCGTGTGCATGTGTAGGAAAGCCAGGACAAGCAAGAAAGGGGTCTTAGCATTCCTGAAAAAAAAAAAACAAAACAAAATCTAAGAGCAAAATAAATATGTTGGCCACCGTTGTTGTCTGTTTTTATTCTGAAAGTGAAAATGTATATTCCCTTGGTAAAAAAAGATGGCACTTATAATTTCAGTCTCAAACGATAATATCAGATTCAGCATACTAACTAAGGAAAATTAAATCAGCTCCGACTTAATGGCAGTGAACTTTAAAAAAATTTTTTTATTTTGTATCGGAATGTAGTTGATTAACAATGTTGTGTTGGTTTCGGGCATACAGCAAAGGGATTCAGTTATCCATATACCTGTATCTGTTGTTTTTCAAGTTCTTTTCCCATTTAGGTTATTACAGGATATTGAGCAGAGTTCTCTGTGCTATACAGAAGGTCCCTGTTGGTGATCTATTTTAAATATGGCAGCATGTGCGTGTCGATCCCAAACTCCCAATCTATCTCTCCCTGCTACCCTTACCCACTGGTAACCATAAGTTTGTTCTCTAAGTCTGTGAGTCTGCTTCTGTTTTGTAAATAAGTTCATTTGTATCAGTTTTTTAAGATTTCATGTATAAGCAGTATCATATAATATTTGTCTTTTTCTGACTTACTTCACTTAGTATGATAATCTCCAGGTCCATCCATGTTGCTGCAACTGGCATTATTTCATTCTTTTTTACTGGCTGAGTAATATTCCATTGTATATATGTACCACACCTTCCTCATGCATTCCCGTATGTTCATAGCGGCACTAGTCACAGTAGCCAAGACATGGAAGCAACCTAAGTGTCCATCAACGAATGAAAGGATAAAGAAGATATGGCCACCATTCTGATTAGGATCAACCTATGATGACACGATGCAGTTTGAAAATTCAGAAAACACCACTGAATGATGCCGAATACTGAATCTCTTATTTGGGGGATGGCAAGTCTCTCTCCATAGGTAGCTCATTGTACCCTCTACAGATCAGCAGACTGATGTGCTATGTCCTTGAGATATTCTCCAAAGAGACAACTCAGAAAAAAAAATGTATGGGAGAACGACCTACTTTTTTCTTGAATTCTATTCTTCCCTCTCTCTCTGAAATTTATATGAATTGAAGCACCTACAAAACTGTATCCTTTCTGGAAAACACACACACACAGACACACACACGCACAAGCATGAGCACACTCCTATCTAGTAAAGACAGTATCTTGAGTTGTCAACTACTTAGATCTACAGTTGAAAGCCAGTTCAACCCTGTGTGCCGCCATGTTGCCCACCTTCTACTACAGAACAAGTCTCCTGGCAGGAACACTCCACTGCCAATACTGAATTTTGGAAGTTAAATGGAACATCCTCTGAACTGGCCTCAATCTGTACTTTAGCCGAGAGAGATGGATGGTATTGCAAAAGCTTTTCGTAGTTCAGAGTACACCTAAACCTACTCTGGTGGAACTGTTGAGAAAGCACAGATGCTGGAGCATTGTAAGTCCCTGGAGCATTAAAAGTCACTGTGCACATGTGGTCCTTGGGACAACTGCCAGGCAGCATGGTTACTGTAGGGAGGTCTGGGGGTTCACACCCGAGTCTGCTCAAAGGGATCAATAAGTCACATCACTTCCTATTGACATCTAGTGGACCTCTGAGAAATGCACTCAATTGCTGTGTTTCAATTTCATGCAGTAGCCTTCTCCTATACCTTATTCCAGGCGACCATCAGCAATTCCTTTCTGGCTAAAAGGGAATACTGAGTGAGTGCCCTTGTGAAGGCTATCAGGGCACAAATGAAGAAGGGAATGAATGCATTAATGGGTGAATGAATGTAATTTCTAATAAAGCATTTGCTGGTCTACCCAAGGGTCACTTCTATGCTCTCCTTCTCCCACTAGACCACAGGCTGGGGCATGTCATCTACATCTGTGGATTCCTGGCACCAGCACGGTGACTGGCAGGTAGCATCGGTTCCGTAAACCTCTGTTATTCAATGAAATACTGCATTAGCTCTTTCAGCTTCAAAAGTACCACCCAGAACTTCAGTGAACTACTTGGGACTCATGAATGCAACGTGGTTCATGTAAAAGTTGCTCTACAGCAGGTATTATTATATATATGCATGTATATATATTTTATATATACAAAATAATATATATACACATATATGTATAAATATTTTATATATATACACACGCACACACACATATGTGTCTGTGTGTATCTATATATGTAGATCTGTACCTCCAAACTTCTAACCTAAGTCAAAAGTCTCTGGCTGTTTTGGAGGAATCACACCCTGTGTTCGACATCTTTGCCACTGAGCAAAAGTTCTAAAGGAAGAATCTATTTAATTCAAGCAATGAGCAAAAGTTCTAAAGGAAGAATCTATTTAATTCAAGCAACGTTGCTTGTACATGTTTACTTACGAACCTAACCCCTCATGAGAACCAAAACCACTTCAAATTTACAGCTGGGTCTCACAAATGCCATAACTTTACCTCTAATAAATAAATGGATGACACTCCTCTAAATTCATTTTCAATTTCCTAATGTGACTACAACTTGGGTTCCTTCAGCTCCTACTGCACTAGTGCGTCAACTGCTCACATCTACTGAGCATCACACTTTCAAGGTCGCTCGCTTTGGGGAACAGAAAATAAGCACAAAAGAACACACGATGAGTAGTCAGGCACTTCCTGTTCTCTGAAAACAGCAAATTCAGCAACTTGTTGTTGATTACTTGAATAGTGTTTTATATTTCCAGCTCTGGGAGATGAAGTGTCACATTTTTTTTTTCTTTTACAAGAGTATAAAATGAAGAAATACTGTTATTATTTCACAACTAGGATAGCAAAAAAAAAAAAAGGTTATAAGTGGCTTGCCCCACTTCTCTCAGTAACTAGAGTTTGAAGGCAGGAGAATTAGAACCCACAACCTCTGTTGTATAAATCTCACTGTTGCCTCTCAGAAAGAAAAGAAGAGATATTCATGTGCAGACAGACGCACAGGGGCTGTCATCCGAGCTGATGATCTTCGCATGAGCATGTGTACCAAAGGCATCCCTTGGCTACCTCAAAGGGTACATACCTTTGAAGACCCTGAAAGAAGTGAGACTAAGCCATGGTACACCAGGGACTTTGGCCACACAGGTGGCCTGTTCAATTTCCACCCCAGTCATTCTAGGTGCACGTTTCCTCACACCTGGATGCACTGTACCTCCTTCTCAAGAAGCAGATTAGGGCCCTAAAAACTGGCTTGGATTTCCCAAAAGGAACATAAAATCTCACTCTTCATACTCGTCCCAAAATAGACAGTTACATTACGAATGGGTACAATCTCACCTCACGGCCACCTGAGGTTCATCTGGTCTCCTATTTATCTTTAGACTTAGCGTTAAGGAAAATAGATAAGGAAGCTTAAAAACTCCATTTCCCAAGCACGTACATGGTCATAACTTAAAATGCAGGATGTGGGCTTCCCCGGTGGCGCAGTGGTTGAGAGTCCGCCTGCCGATGCAGGGGACACGGGTTCGTGCCCTGGTCCGGGAAGATCCCACATGCCGTGGAGCGGCTGGGCCCGTGAGCCATGGCCGCTGAGCCTGCGCGTCCGGAGCCTGTGCTCCGCAACGGGAGAGGCCACAACAGTGAGAGGTCCGCGTACCGCAAAAAAAAAAAAAAAAAAAAAAAATGCAGGATGTGATTGGCAGAGAAGGATGAGCTACTGCACGCCCAACAGCTTGGGGGAAAAAAAAGAAAACTGAGGAAAGAGGCAGCCATCAACATTACTGGCATTTTATAATCACAGGGATCACAAGATGAAGGCATTTGAAAACGTGAGGTGAGAATGAAAAAGCGAAGGATAAAGTGGGGGCAACAAGCAAACAAGGGAGCCCAAGACCAACGTCCTTCGTAAAGAGGGCAGGAAGAACAGTTGAGTTCAAGAGGTACCCCTTTGGGGCTCAATCAATGACCACGGGATGTGATTTCTGTCTTGTAATGTAGGGGGACCCTGAGTGGAAGGGGAGAGGGCCATTCTTGCATTGAGTATAAATATGCACCTATGTAGAGAATTATTTTTCTATAATCTCTTTGGCATCCAGTAGACTGCCCATGACCGATACCAGCCAAGGTGCTAGGTGTCCAAGAAGACTGATGAGGTTTTATACACAAAAACCAACCCTGGAACATTTAGGGAAGCGTACCCAGCTGCACAAACTCCGAACCACGAAGACTTACCCTCCGGGAACAGAGGGGTGATCAATGTAGCACGGGCATGTGGGCTGGACATCCATCATTATTGCCCTGCACACACCCTGAGATGTGACGGACAGCCTGCTCTTTGGTGGTGGGGGAGGAACCCTTGCTCAGCCTTATCCTTCAAGAGAGCGCAGGAAAGGCCATCCTCCCTCGTTCAGAAGGCCCAGGTCTCTCTTCCTCTCTACGACCTTGAAAACTAAATGACGCTGGAGCAAGCTGGCGGGAGGGAGATGTCTCCCCGTAACTGCTTAGCTCCTTTTTTATTAGCTGGAGCACTTCAGTAAACAACGCTCTTGAAAATTTATTGCCACTTTCTCCCACGCTGTGTGAAAAGACAGAACTTTCAGCTGCTACGTGCCTTCCCTCTATTTGTTACAAATACAGAAGGCAGGTGTGCACCTTCCCGGCAACCTTCAATCACTCCAATCTCAGGATCAAAAAGATTTACATCCCGTCCACGCGTGAGTGAAACCTAGGCAAAAAGATGGCTATGGCGTTATTATTATTATTTTTTCTGTCTGCCACGGTCTTGCATACCATGTTCCTCTTCTCAAAGTTTGACCTTGATTATTCACCAAGTGTCCCCATTTGAGTCAGCATAGGGAATGATAAGAATGCAAATAGGGACGTCTGTGGATTCCTCCTGAGACCCCTCAGATGCTGGTGATTAGACTGAAGCATAAACCAGGTAGCAGTGTCAACAGTCACCCAGCCGGAGTCCCGTGTGACCACCGCTCTGTATGCACAGAGGTGGACACGCCTGGCTGTTCACTTCATCCATCCAGGCCTTTCACATCTATTCTGCCCACGTGACTCCAGGCACTAAAAATATAAAGCTAAGCTGGACCGGCTCCTGCCACCAGCAACTCACAGTTCAGACAAGACCATGAATAATTGGTCTCAGCTGCTTTAAGTTCCACGATGGAGCACATCAGAGGATGGATACAGAGAAGGAGAGTGAATCTCAACCTGGTAGGGGTCGGAACTCACTCCTGGAGAGAGAGAGAGATTCCAGAAGTTCCTGCCGTGCGCCAGTGTATGTGAACGCTTTCCATAAATGCATCGGCGTCTGAGCCATGGTCCCCTGGATGCTATTCAGATACAGGAGTGGACAATGGCAGAGACGTAACCTGTGTACTTACCTGGTGAGCTTTTAAAAGCACACTTTCTATGGCATGTGGCCCCAA
Source organism: Mesoplodon bidens (assembly GCF_964165515.1). Lineage (NCBI taxonomy): Eukaryota > Metazoa > Chordata > Mammalia > Artiodactyla > Ziphiidae > Mesoplodon > Mesoplodon bidens. The sequence goes on from NC_138180.1 coordinate 49,350,219, forward strand.
ACGATTCACTGAACACTTCAGGATACATTTTTTAAAACAAAACCCCCACTATATGGATTTTTACCGCTAACTGAAAGATACCACTGACTTCCGGGGAAGATGGCGGAAGAGTAAGACGCGGAGATCACCTTCCTCTCCACAGATACACCAGAAATACAGCTACACGTGGAACCACTCCTACAGAACACCTACTGAACGCTGGCAGAAGACCTCAGACCTCCCAAAAGGCAAGAAACTCCCCACGTACCTGGGTAGGGCAAAGCGGAGAGATTCCCGCACAGAGGATCGGTGCCCACCGGCACTCACCAGCCCGAGAGGCTTGTCTGCTCGGCCCCTGGGACGGGCGGGGCTGGGAGCTGAGGCTTGGGCTTCAGTCGGAGCGCAGGGAGAGGACTGGGGCTGGCGGCGTGAACACAGCCTGAAGGGGCTAATGCGCCACAGCTAGCCGGGAGGGAGTCTGGGAAAAAGTCTGGACCTGCCGAAGAGGCAAGAGACTTTTTCTTCTCTCTGTTTCCTGGTGCGCGAGGAGAGGGGATTCAGAGCGCTGCTTAAAGGAGCTGCAGAGACGGGCGCGAGCCGCGGTTGAAAGGGCGGAGCCCAGAGACGGGCGTGGGACGCTGGGGCTGCTGCTGCCGCCACCAAGAAGCCTGTGTGCAAGCGCAGGTCACTGTCCACGCCCCGCTTCCGGGAGCCTGTGCAGCCCGTCACTGCCGGGGTCCCGGGATCCAGGGACCGCTTCCTTGGGAGAACGCACGGCGCGCCTCGGGCTGGTGCAACGTCACGCCTGCGTCTGACGCGGCAGGCTCGCCCCGCCTCCGTGCCCCTCCCTCCCCCGAAGCGGCTGCTCCTTTAACCCTGTCCTGTCTGAGCGAAGAACAGACGTCCTCCGGCGACCTACACGCAGAGGCAGGGCCCAATCCAAAGCTGAGACCCGGGAGCTGTGAGAACAAAGAAGAGAAAGGGAAATCTCTCCCAGCAGCCTAAGAAGCAGCGGATTAAAGCTCCACAATCAACTTGATGTACCCTGCATCTGTGGAATACATGAATAGACAACGAATCACCCCAAATTGAGGAGCAAGGAGTCAGTGCTGTGCCTCTGAGGTGGGAGAGCCAACTTCAGGACACTGGTCCACAAGAGACCTCCCAGATCCACATAATATCAAACGGCGAAAATCTTCCAGAGATCTCCATCTCAACACCAGCACCCAGCTTCACTCAACGACCAGCAAGCTACAGTGCTGGACACCCTATGCCAAACAACTAGCAAGACAAGAACACAACGCCACCCATTAGCAGAGAGGCTGCCTAAAAACATAAAAAGTCCACAGACACCCCAAAACACACCACCAGACGTGGACCTGCCCACCAGAAAGACAAGATCCAGCCTCATCCACCAGAACACAGGCACTAGTACCCTCCACCAGGAAGCCTACACAACCCACTGAACCAACCTTAGCCACTGCGGACAGACACCAAAAACATCAGGAACTACAGACCTGCAGCCTGCAAAAAGGAGACCCCAAACACAGTAAGATAAGCAAAATGAGAAGACAGAAAAACACACAGCAGGAGAAGGAGCAAGATAAAAACCCACCAGATCTAACAAATGAAGAGGAAATAGGCAGTCTATCTGAAAAAGAATTCAGAATAATGATAGTAAAGATGATCCAAAATCTTGGAAATAGAATAGACAAAATGCAAGAAACAGTTAACAAGGACCTAGAAGAACTAAAGATGAATCAAGCAACGATTAAAAACACAATAAATGAAATGAAAAATACTCTAGAAAGGATCAATAGCAGAATAACTGAGGCAGAAGAACGGATAAGTGACGTGGAAGATAAAATAGTGGAAATAACTACTGCAGAGCAGAAGAAAGAAAAAAGAATGAAAAGAACTGAGGACAGTCTCAGAGACCTCTGGGACAACATTAAATGCACCAACATTCGAATTATAGGGGTTGCAGAAGAAGAAGAGAAAAAGAAAGGGACTGAGAAGATATTTGAAGAGATTATAGTTGAAAACTTCCCTAATATGGGAAAGGAAATAGTCAGTCAAGTCCAGGAGGGACAGAGAGTCCCATACAGGATAAATCCAAGTAGAAATAGGCCAAGACACATATTAATCAAACTGTCAAAAATTAAATACAAAGAAAACATATTAAAAGCAGCAAGGGGAAAACAACAAATAACACACAAGGGAATCCCCATCAGGTTAACAGCTGATCTTTCAGCAGAAACTCTGCAAGCCAGAAGGGACTGGCAGGACATATTTAAAGTGATGAAGGAGAAAAACCTGCAACCAAGATTACTCTACCAAGCAAGGATCTCATTCAGATTTGATGGAGAAATTAAAACATTTACAGACAAGCAAAAGCTGAGAGAGTTCAGCACCACCAAACCAGCTTTACAACAAATGCTAAAGGAACTTCTCTAGGCAAGAAACACAACAGAAGGAAAAGACCTACAATAACGAGCCCAAAACAATTAAGAAAATAGGAATAGGAAAATACATATCAATAATTACCTTAAATGTAAATGGACTAAATGCTCCCACCAAAAGACACAGATTGGCTGAATGGATACAAAAACAAGACCCATATATATGCTGTCTACAAGAGACCCACTTCAGACCTAGAGACACATACAGACTGAAAGTAAGGGGATGGAAAAAGATATTCCATGCAAATGGAAACCAAAAGAAAGCTGGAGTAGCCATTCTCATATCAGACAAAATAGACTTTAAAATAAAGACTACTAGAAGAGACAAGGACACTACATAATGATCAAGGGATCGATCCAAGAAGAAGATATAACAATTGTAAATATTTATGCACCCAACATAGGAGCACCTCAATACATAAGGCAAATACTAACAGCCATAAAAGGGGAAATCGACAGTAACACATTCATAGTAGGGGACGTTAACACCCCACTTTCACCAATGGACAGATCATCCAAAATGAAAATAAATAAGGAAACACAAACTTTAAATGATACATTAAAAAAGATGGGCTTAATTGATATTTATAGGACATTCCATCCAAAAACAACAGAATACACATTTTTCTCAAGTGTTCATGGAACATTCTCCAGGATAGATCATATCTTGGGTCACAAATCAAGCCTTGGTAAATTTAAGAAAATTGAAATTGTATCAAGTATCTTTTCTGACCACAGTGCTATGAGACTAGATATCAATTACAGGAAAAGATCTGTAAAAAATACAAACACATGGAGGCTAAACAATACACTACTTAATAACGAAGTGATCACTGAAGAAATCAAAGGGGAAATTTAAAAATACCTAGAAACAAATGACAATGGAGACACGACAACCCAAAACCTATGGGATGCAGCAAAAGCAGTTCTAAGAGGGAAGTTTATAGCAATACAATCCCACCTTAAGAAACAGGAAACATCTCCAATAAACCACCTAACCTTGCACCTAAAGCAATTAGAGAAAGAAGAACAAAAACACCCCAAAGTTAGCAGAAGAAATCATAAAAATCAGATCAGAAATAAATGAAAAAGAAATGAAGGAAATGATAGCAAAGATCAATAAAACTAAAAGCTGGTTCTTTGAGAAGATAAACAAAATTGATAAACCATTAGCCAGACTCAGCAAGAAAAAAAGGGAGAAGACTCAGATCAACAGAATTAGAAATGAAAAAGGAGAAGTAACAACTGACACTGCAGAAATACAAAAGATCATGAGAGATTACTACAAGAAACTCTATGCCAATAAAATGGACAACCTGGAAGAAATGGACAAATTCTTAGAAATGCACAACCTGCCAAGACTGAATCAGGAAGAAATAGAAAATATGAACAGACCAATCACAAGCACTGAAATTGAAACTGTGGTAAAAAATCTCCCAACAAACAAAAGCCTAGGACCAGATGGCTTCACAGGCGAATTCTATCAAACATTTAGAGAAGAGCTAACACCTATCCTTCTCAAACTCTTCCAAAATATAGCAGAGGGAGAAACACTCCCAAACTCATTCTATGAGGCCACCATCACCTTGATACCAGACAAGGATGTCACAAAGAAAGAAAACTACAGGCCAATATCACTGATGAACATAGATGCAAAAATCCTCAACAAAATACTAGCAAACAAAATCCAACAGCACATTAAAAGGATCATACACCATGATCAAGTGGGGTTTATTCCAGGAATGCAAGGATTCTTCAATATACACAAATCAATCAATGTGATACACCATATTAACAAATTGAAGGAGAAAAACCATATGATAATCTCAATAGATGCAGAGAAAGCTTTCGACAAAATTCAACACCCATTTATGATAAAAACCCTGCAGAAAGTAGGCATAGAGGGAACTTTCCTCAACATCATAAAGGCCATATATGACAAACCCACAGCCAACATCGTCCTCAATGGTGAAAAACTGAAACCATTTCCACTAAGATCAGGAACAAGACAAGGTTGCCCACTCTCACCACTCTTATTCAACATAGTTTTGGAAGTTTTAGCCACAGCAATCAGAGAAGAAAAGGAAATAAAAGGAATCCAAATCGGAAAAGAAGAAGTAAAGCTGTCACTGTTTGCAGATGACATGATACTATACATAGAGAATCCTAAAGATGCTACCAGAAAACTACTAGAGCTAATCAATGAATTTGGTAAAGTAGCAGGATACAAGATTAATGCACAGAAATCTCTGGCATTCCTATACACTAATGATGAAAAATCTGAAAGTGAAATCAAGAAAACAGTCCCATTTACCATTGCAACAAAAAGAATAAAATATCTAGGAATAAACCTACCTAAGGAGACAAAAGACCTGTATGCAGAAAATTATAAGACACTGATGAAAGAAATTAAAGATGATGCAAATAGATGGAGAGATATACCATGTTCTTGGATTGGAAGAATCAACATTGTGAAAATGACTCTACTACCCAAAGCAATCTACAGATTCAATGCAATCCCTATCAAACTACCACTGGCATTTTTCACAGAACCAGAACAAAAAATTTCACAATTTGTATGGAAACACAAAAGACCCCGAATAGCCAAAGCAATCTTGAGAACGAAAAATGGACCTGGAGGAATCAGGCTCCCTGACTTCAGACTATACTACAAAGCTACAGTAATCAAGACAGAATGGTATTGGCACAAAAACAGAAAGATAGGTCAATGGAACAGGATAGAAAGCCCAGAGATAAACCCACGGACATATGGTCACCTTATCTTTGATAAAGGAGGCAGGAATGTATAGTGGAGAAAGGAGAGTCTCTTCAATAAGTGGTGCTGGAAAAACTGGATAGGGACATGTAAAAGTATGAGATTAGATCACTCCCTAACACCATACACAAAAATAAGCTCAAAGTGGATTAAAGACCTAAATGTAAGGCCAGAAACTATCAAACTCTTAGAGGAAAACATAGGCAGAACACTCTATGACATAAATCACAGCAAGATCCTTTTTGACCCACCTCCTAGAGAAATGGAAATAAAGACAAAAATAAACACATGGGACCTAATGAAACTTAAAAGCTTTTGCACAGCAAAGGAAACCATAAACAAGACCAAAAGACAACCCTCAGAATGGGAGAAGATATTTGCAAAGGAAGCAACTGACAAAGGATTAATCTCCAAAATTTATAAGCAGCTCATGAAGCTCAATAACAAAAAAACAAACAACCCAATCCAAAAATGGGCAGAAGACCTAAATAGACATTTCTCCAAAGAAGATATACAGACTGCCAACAAACACATGAAAGGATGCTCAACATCTTTAATCATTAGAGAAATGCAAATCAAAACTACAATGAGATATCATCTCACACCAGTCAGAATGGCCATCATCCAAAAATCTAGAAACAATAAATGCTGGAGTGCTTCCCTGGTGGTGCAGTGGTTGAGAGTCTGCCTGTTGATGCAGGAGACATGGGTTCGTTCCCCGGTTTGGGAAGAACCCACATGCCGCGGAGCGGCTGGGCCCGTGAGCCATGGCCGCTGAACCTGCGCGTCCGGAGCCTGTGCTCCGCAACGGGAGAGGCCACAACAGTGAGAGGCCTGTGTACCGCAAAAAAAAAAAAAAAAAAAATGCTGGAGAGGGTGTGGAAAAAAGGGAAAACTCTTGCACTGCTGGTGGGAATGTGAATTGGTACAGCCACTATGGAGAACAGTATGGAGGTTCCTTAAAAAACTACAAATAGAACTACCATATGACCCAGCAATCCCACTACTGGGCATATACCCTGAGAAAACCATAATTCAAAAAGAGTCATGTACCAAAATGTTCATAGCAGCCCTATTTACAATAGCCCGGAGATGGAAACAACCTAAGTGTCCATCATCGGATGAATGGATAAAGAAGATGTGGCACATATATACAATGGAATATTACTCAGCCATAAAAAGAAACGAAATTGAGCTATTTGTAATGAGGTGGATGGACCTAGAGTCTGTCATACAGAGTGAAGTAAGTCAGAAAGAGAAAGACAAATACTGTATGCTAACACATATATTTGGAATTTAAGAAAAAAAAATGTCATGAAGAACATAGGGGTAAGACAGGAATAAAGACACAGACCTACTAGAGAATGGACTTGAGGATATGGGGAGGGGGAAGGGTAAGCTGTGACAAAGCAAAAGAGAGGCATGGACATATATACACTACCAAAGGTAACGTAGATAGCTAGTGGGAAGCAGCCGCATAGCACAGGGAGATCAGCTCGGTGCTTTGTGACCGCCTGGAGGGGTGGGATAGGGAGGGTGGGTGGGAGACGCAAGAGGGAGGGGATATGGGAACATACGTATATGTATAACTGATTAATTTTGTTATAAAGCAGTAAATTCAAAAAAAAGAAAAGAAAGATACCACTAATAGGATGACAATTAGTTGTGAGGGGGGAAAAAGTGGGAACAATTTTAACTTTCTACTTCTTTATATTTTCATGCTGCTTTGATTTTTTAAAGTAGCACATGCTATTTTCAAAACCACAGAAGAACAAAGATATTTCTTAAATATAAAAACGAAGACCGGAAAACCATGAAAGCCACCTTTCCCCCACAAAAACAGAGGGAAAAGAAATAGATGCCCAGGTCTGAAAGTCGGTTTGTGTAACGAGATTTAAGATGCTGCCCTGAGTTTCGTCCTGCTGGCGTCCCTCCAGCTATGACAAGCACCACTGCTTCCCCACAAGCACCCTAGCTTCCCCACAATGGCCTCGTCTGTGAAGCTTCACGACGGGCTCTCTTTGTGAGACGATCCTTCACAGACAGCCTTGCCTGTGACTCTGTGTGGCTCGTATAGATTATATGGCTTTGTACCCACAATGGGATACAGTGAGGATGCCCGACAAGAGACACCATCCGTAATCGGGCTCAACCGTCCACGCACAGGAACTTCAATCAAAGAGCTTGAGGTCAACCACACGCCCCAGTCCGGAACAGGTGGTGGGAAGATTCTTTGATGCTTCCGGTTTTAAATTACCTGGCGTTCATTCGTTAAGTATCCTAACCCAGAGGTATTGAACATCTGTAGGAAAAAAAGTCAAATTTCTTTATGCTTCAGGAAGTAGGAAAGAAGTAACAATGGAAATCGTTGTAATAGGAGATTTGACACGAGGGAAGAGGATGGATTTCCAAACTCCTTCTGTTTCTGCTTCTGCTGCTTCTCCAGTTTCTGCTGCTTCTTCTGTTTCTGCTTCTTTTCCTCCTTCTGCTTCTGTTTCTGTTTCTTGTCTTCTTCCTCCTCACCGCCCCCCTCCTTCAAGTCTATGCATGCCCCCTTTGGTCCCCGGCAGAGGACAGGCTCACGACAAACTGACAAGAGGCCCTGTCCACTCTCAGCTTTCTAGACGGAGCCCCCTTCCTCTCTGGAGAAGGCCCCCCACCCAGTTAAGTGGACACAAGGATCCTCGTAGACTCTGGGGACGATGCAGGTGGGCGATGAGTGGGGACTGCCTCGCCAAAGGGTTCATCGTGACTTGTCCTGGAAGCAGGTAGAGGAAGTATGGCTGAGTAATCATGCCAAGTGCTCAGGAGTACCGTAAAAGGATGGGGGTACAACAGCATGGGGGTGTGCCCCCTTGAATGGACCCTCCAAGGGAAACAAACAAGACTGCCTGTGTTACCCCATCCCAGGAAATCTGCCCTGTCTGGGATACCTCTGTCAGTAGGTGGATGCCCGATATAAAGATAGGTCATCTATTCTACAGGTTCCCTCCCAGCCTGGACCCACGAAAGAAGCACATGCAGGATGTGAGCAGCCCACCCTCACGCTTCGCCAGAAGGAACCAGGGAAGTGAGTATAATGGGGATCCCTTCTAAGACGTGGAGCACACAGCAATTCGCTCAACATCAGGACCGAACGCTAAAAAAACAGGCCAATATTTTTTTTTTTTTTTTTTTTTTTATGCGGTAGGCGGGCCTCTCACTGTTGTGGCCTCTCCCCTTGCGGAGCACAGGCTCCGGATGCGCAGGCTCAGCAGCCATGGCTCACGGGCCTAGCCGCTCTGCGGCATGTGGGATCTTCCCAGACCGGGGCACGAACCCGTGTCCCCTGCATCGGCAGGCGGACTCTCAACCACTGCGCCACCAGGGAAGCCCCAATATTTTTAAAAGTCGAGAAATTTCCAACTTAAAAAAATTCCCCAAGGGCTTCCCTGGTGGCGCAGTGGTTGAGAGTCTGCCTGCCGATGCAGGGGACACGGGTTCGTGCCCCAGTCCGGGAAGATCCCACATGCCGCAGAGCGGCTGGGCCTGTGAGGCATGGCCGCTGAGCCTGCGCGTCCGGAGCCTGTGCTCCGCAACGGGAGAGGCCACAACAGTGAGAGGCCTGCGTACCGGAAAAAAAAAAAAAAAAAAAACAACCCCGAAACAATCCCCTGCACACACGCAAATCGGTATTTCTGATTTCTCTGGAACGTTGGGATGCTGGGAGTACCACCCACACTCCTTTGGGGCAGTAGTTAGCAGGAGCCCTCAGGAGCCAGCCATCCGAATGGGCTGCACCAAATCCAGCTCCCTCAGGCCCCAAGCCTCATCCCGCCCATCACGCATTTCCTTGCCAGCCTGGGCCTCTGCATATTTGCGCCTTAATGCCTGATGTACCAAAGCTCACACCTCCTGATTCCCATTTGGGTCATAATCCTGGGGCACCAAAGAGATCTGGGGGTTTGATGAAAAAGGGAAGGTCCGAGCGCGCTTTATCCAGACCCCATTCAGGTAGGAATGCCGTGGGCCTGGACCCAGGATGACTGAAGACAAGCATCCTCCAGCACTGCATTCTGCTTGCAGCCTGCTCAGCCTGGAAGGAGGGGTGCATCCAAAGAACCACTCCCCATTCCTAAATTCATGTCCTGTTGCCCAAAGAAAGTTAGAAAACGAGACAAGGGACTTCCCTGGTTGTCCAGGGGTTAAAACTCCATGTTCCCAATGCAGGGGGCCCAGGATTGATCCCTGGTCACGGCACTAGATCCCACAGACAGGCCGCAACTAAGAGCCCACATGCTGCAACTAAGACCTGGTGCAGCCTAATAAATAAATAAATATTAAAAAAAAAAGGAAACCAATCAAGTAGCATTTGCCCTTTTTGAACAAGACAATTCTTTGATTATTTAACCTTTCCACTTTTGAACGTGTCTGTATGCGTGTGTCTCCCTGTGTGTTGCCCTTAATCTTTCATCTGATTTACTTTTCTCACCATGAACTAAAGTCCATGTCACCCCATTCTTTTCTGGCTTAAACTCTTATTTAAACTAATAAAATGGTCCCTTTGCTCCAAAGAAGCTCTGTGTCCAATCACAGCTATTCATCACGGCCACTGAGACCGCAGCCCAGGGGGCAAGTGAAAGGCTAGGCTGGAGGTGCCCTGTAAATGCATCTCGGGACCCTGAGTGTGCGAAACGCTGACGGCACCAGGACAGGATGAAAGGTCAGATATCCGATGATACATTTATCAGCTGTCACAGGTCTGAGGGCGATACCATGACACAAGCGATGCTTGTACAAAGGCGTATTTATTTACTATGAAACTGCAGACTACAGAAAAGGTTTCGGGGGGGGCGGTTCTTCCCCATGACTCCCCACCAAGGGCAGGACATTTCCCTGTGGATGTTACTGCCCGCAGTCACTCATACACCCCATAACTCTGATGTCACGTGGCTTCCCTGGGGGGAGAGGTCAGGGATCAGGGTTTGGTAAAGTTAGAAAAAGGGGATCTTACAACTCTGGGGAATCCGATGAAAAGTAGAACTCTATGTCATTTCCAGCTTTTGGACTTGTTTTCTGGTAGACGCTAAAGGACACTTTCATGAAGCACAAGAAATATCTGAAAATGAGCTTACCCTGAAAATGGTTAGCATTGATTTCACTTTTGATTATAGGCTTTAAAGCTACAAACACACACACACACACACACACGTGTGTGTGTGTCTGTGTGTCTGTGTGTAATGTCAATGCAACTTCCATAAACCAGGACCTGGAGAACAGAATACTCCTGATAGATTTCATATGCATTTATGAATCCAGTAACTGGATACCCTAAACTATACAAATTATGTGGGTTTGTATAAAGTCATCATTTTGGAATATTTCTTCACAGTGAGGGTGTCTTTACTGGCAGAGAAACACACAGTGGTTCCTTTCAACTGAAATGCTTTTTCTAGCGACGAAACGCCGGTTTCAGGTGACTTTAGGGAGGGAAGGGGCCAACACATCTGGCTCTTGCCGTGGCAGAAATCACCCGGGTTCGCCTCTCTCTATGAAGCATGATGGGAAACGTGAATCTCTTTCCACCCGCTGGCATCACACCTTTTTCAATGCAGTTCAACTTGAACTAAAAAACTACCTTGGGAACAAAATTAACTTGCTAAATTCACCTGTCACCACGTAGCCTATATCTTTTCGGAATACTCAGCCACTTCTCCCTCGCCACGGTAAGGACTGTACTACGAACATGAGTTTATCTAAGAATTCCCAGGTGTGTTCTTCTCTGGGGGCATGGGACCTGGACGCTTCCATTTGGAGAAGGGGTATTGAATTTCCTAGTCTTCTTCCAAATGATCCACACTTGAACCCTACTGGTAAGTCTGCAGAGTAGATGTGGAAGCAAAGAAGGCAGCGAGCTCGTTATGGTCCACTCAGGAGAGCCCTCACAGAGAGTTAGATATGGGTTCTAACCCCCTATCTACTATTCCCTGTGGGGCTTTTGCTGCCACTCCAAAGTTCTGAGCCTCAAATTCCTCCACAAGAAGACATCACTTTACCCATCTTCCAGGATCCTTTTGTAGCACGTAAGAGGTGAGGGGTATGAAACGTGACCAAGAATATGTGTATATCCACAGTGCCTGGCATATATCTAACCAGTATCTGCTAAAACTTGAACACACCCCTAGCTGGGCACCCAAGCTGGATCTGTTTTACAAAGCATGGATGAGAGTCATGACCAGGGAGAAAGCTGGAATGACTGAAGGGCCCTTCATTCAGGGCATATATAAGGAGGATTAAGTATCTCTAAGAAATCTACAGGTCATTCCTTCCTGTCAGAGCAACAAGGATTTCTTGCTAATTAAAGTGTGTCTAGGATGACCTGTCTCGAATTACTGTACAGCTTAGAACATATGTTGAGCTAATTATCTAGGCCTCTAATAGTAGAAGCATCTTCCCAAGATAAGTTCTATCCCTAAAAGAGTAAATTAGGGTGAGGGATCGTGGAGTGCATAGTTATATATTCCACACCGTCACTCTCCTCAACTTGGAAACACCTGCTTGTAATCCCGGGCACATACCTGAATTTGACTAAGCAGACTTCATGTGAGACAATCACAAACCAATAAAGCATCATCCCCTTATGCCCCTGTCATCTGTATCTTCACATCACAAGTTAGTATCTCGAGAACAAACGTCTGAGGATAAATCATTTCATCCACAAGGCTCAGAGAGAGAATATAAATTTTAGAAATGAGAGTTTAAATCATTTTCCACATCACCTTTGACAAATGAACCCAGGGAGAGCTGTGTACCCCCAAACTGGTTTTTATAGCAATACACTGAAATAAAGCACTGGTTTTAATCAGAAAATTTTGATTCAAGAGCATCTGAATACATTTCACAAACACCGTTATTGCTTGGATGAGGTTTTCCTTCTTCTGCTTCTGAGTAGCCCTGAATCTATGTCTCACAGAGGTGGTAAGCCCTGCCTAAGTTACTCAGGATATTCCGGTCAAAGAGATACACATTTAAATGTCTTCAGATCCCTGAAAAATATTTTTATAAATATGATAGTGTCACAGTCTGTTATGATTCTTTGGTACCATATTAAGGCAATTCTCTCTAGATTCCCGAAAATAACAATTCAGCAGATCAGATATCTCCTGTAACACAGGAAGACTGTGTTACCCAAGGATGGTTTTACCTAGATGTTTAAAATCTTTGAATCTTCAGATAATGTATATGAGAAACTTTTTTTGTGAATGACATCATGGTACACACATGGTAGTATTGTCACTAATCCTGACCAATGTATGCATTGCTCCAATGTGGGCAATAGTCGTTTATATTAGAATCACCTACTTAAAGACTAAACCCTTTTCAAATAATTCAATAAGCATAACCTCCCACTATGGTGTTGCTAGAGCATCCTAACTATCTAGTTCTGGAAGAAAACTGCGGAAACTCCAATATAATCCAGATAAACTGGTTGGACCGCTAAGTATTCGAGAAATGCAAATCAAAACTACAAGGATATCACCTCACACGGGTCAGAATGGCCATCATCAAAAAGTCTACAAACAATAAATGCTGGAGAGGGTGTGGAGAAGAGGGAACCCTCCTACACTGTTGGTAGTAGTGCGAGTTGATGCAGCCACTATGGAAAACAGTATGGAGGTTCCTTAAAAAGCTAAAAATAGAGTTACCATATGACCCAGCAATCCCACTACTGGGCATATATCCAGAAAAAATGAAACCTCTAATTTGAAAAGAAACATGCACCCCAATGTTCACTGCAGCACTATTTACAACAGCCAAGACATGGAAGCAATCTAAGTGTCCATCAATAGATGAATGGATAAAGAAGATGTGGTATAAATACACAATGGAATATTACTCAGCCATGAAAAAGAATGACATAATGCCATTTGCAGCACCATGGATAGACCTAGAGATCCTCATACTAAGTGAAGTGAGTCAGACAGTGTAAGACAAATACCATATGATATCACTTCTATGTGGAATCTAAAAAGTGATACAAATGCACTTATTTGCAAAACAGAAATAGACTCATAGACATAGAAGACTTAGGGTTACCAAAGGGGAAAGGTGGGGAGGGATAAATTAGGAGTTTGCAATTAACAGATACACACTACTATACATAAAACAAATAAACAACAAGGACCTACTGCAGAGCACAGGGAACTCTACTCAGTATTTTGTGATAACTTATAATGGAGAAGAATCTGAAAAAGAATTTATATATGTACATAGTATATCTAGAGTATATATAATAGAATCACTTTGCTGTACACCTGAAAGTAACACAACATTGTAAATAAACTATACTTCAATAAAAAAATAAATGAAATTAAACAAAGATAAACTGGTTAAAGTTCAATACCCTTAGGCTAATCAAATTTGTTTCAATCCTGTCCCAAAGTCATACGCCAAGGAACCCATTAAAATTCCTCCTAATCATATGAATATTCATATATCCTATAGATTCAATCATCTGTGTCCAAGTACCACATGCTGTCAAAATGTGACTCACCCTGGAAGCTGAGGATCACTCCTGAAGCCTGTGATTTTATAAGGAGCATTGTATTCTTCACCCCCTCCCCACAGGTCTCTGAGGGATTGCTAGTCAATGGACAGGGACAGGAGAGGGTTTCGCTGCTTCAGCAAGTTTGCCAAATAGCAGACGGTTGTATTCTGGCTTAAACGGGTAGGTCTGCCATCCACAAAGCACCACTGTACCTCGGAATGGCCGTTCTCTTACTTGTAAAATACTGTAAGGCTAACCCATGAGGTGAAAGCTTTGTCTACCATGCAGACTGGGACCCACTGTTGAGTCATGACATTAATTTCGTGTCACAACCAGATAATGTGTTAAAAAATAAAACAGAAGGGAATCAGGTAGGAAGTATCAGAAGCGATCACTCTATGAAGAAATAAATCCTTTCTGGAAACTTTTGCTTCAGTTAAACATCTGTGTATGACATCTCATTGGATGACGGTATAAAATGTATGTCTTACGAAGTTCAAAAGCTTCTGCATTAGATCATGTTAGCACCGCCTTCTAGAAAAATCTAGGCAGCTTAGTGATGGTGCCGTTCTCTAACAGCAAAAACCCACAGATGCTCTAGTATTTCTCAGTGTTGTACAGGAGTTTAGAACTCTAGGGGAGCTTGTTAACAGGGAGATGCAAAGTCTTACCTTAGAACTACTCTCCGTAGGAATTTCTCAAGCTAAGACAGGCAACCTTCAGATTCAACCAGCACCCCAGCACCTCCCTACACAAAGTCTGAGGACTTACAATTCTCCACCTACGGTCAAGAGCTTTTCCCCTCTTCCCTTCTTGGTCTACCTGTGGGAAGTTCCAGCGATCTAATTTTCTATGCTACCACATACTGAGCTATCACAGGCAATCCCACAAGAGACAGATCTGCACCAAGCGCCACGCCCACGATGCAGGTGTCCGTTCCCGTGATGCCCGCCTCTGGCTGTGCGGGCCGACGGGTAGGCTGGCCGTGAGCACTGATAGCTCAACAGCATCTCCAGGTTCAAAATCACGGACACAGATGCTCACCAGCGTGATGGCCAGCTGAACATCTTCCCCTTTCTCTTAAGAATCGAATTATCAATATGTCCTTCACCACGCCATGTTGCCAGCTTCCTCCACTCTCTGGTGCCTGAACAGACCTGATCTCATGGGCAGGGCAAGTAACCACCAAGGCCAAACATCTGATTTTCACACCGAGTTCCCACCTTTCTCTATAGGACTATCCTCTAAACTTTCAAAGGCAACAAAACAACTTTGTTTGTTTTTAATAGCAAGTGTTCCTGAGACAGACTGCTGTCAAGCCCTCCGTGGATGGTTACCCCACCTTTGCTGACTGCAAACACCTAAACTACAAACTCAAGAGGCCCCAACAGACTCACTAGAGATCATCCACTTCACCCAGTTGACTCACAGAGTTGCTCTGCTCGGAAACGTGCCCAGAATATTTTGGATCTCGTCACGTTGTTTATATCGTATAACATCTACAGTAAACAATACACATGACCTTTCCTCTCTTAATCACACACCTGAAGAGTAAAGACCGTGGTGATGCCTTGAGGTCCCTGTTGTCACCCAGACACTTTTGGGGCATGGCCTCACAAGCAGAGGACGTGCGGGAAACTGGCAAAGCATCTCTGGGGGGAGCCCAGGTCGTCGCAATTCCCGACCCACTCCACCCCGCCCAATACGTGCCCAGCTGAAGAAATCCCCCAACCACAGAAGGGGAAACATGGCTCAAAGGACCACCCCGGTGCCTCCACCTCCACGGAAACACCTGAAATAGCATATGACACATGGCCCAGGCAGCATCAGGCTGGGGGGTGATACCAACCGTTGTATGAACTGGGCCGCGTCCGCCGTGAGCCTCTGCGTGAGGTTGTCATAGGACATGGGCTGCTGGGTGATGTCACGGTTCCTCATGAGAAAGCAGTTCAGGGGCCGGAAGTAATGCAGGAAGCACAGCAGGGCGCCGAGGACCAGGGTGGCCAGGAAGACGAGGCAGAAGAAGATGCAGGGGGGCACCTGGACGAGCCCCAGGCACCGGAGCACGGCCAGGGTCAGCAGTGTGATGGCAATGACCTGCAGCGGGGTGAAGACCAGCAGCCTTAAGGCCCTGGTGAACACGCTGCCTTCTCCTGGCTTGCAGTCCCGCAGGTTGGTCATGGGCAGCCCGTGGAAGTAGTCGAAGCCATGGCTCAAGGGGTGGTGACAGAGGTCCGTTCTGTTGTGACAGCTGGTGCCAAGGTGCCACTTCCCTGAGCAGACAAACAAACAGGCAGCACGTTTAGTCCCCATGAGCACCATCCAACCATGCATCCATGCATCCATCCATCCATTCATCCATCCATCCATGTAACCATCCATCCATCTAACCAGGCATGCAACCATCCATCCATCCAACCATCCATTCATCAATCCTTTCATCCATCTACACATCCACCCAATTCATCCATCCAACCATCCACCCAACCATCCATCCACCCGCCCATCCCCCTATCCACCTACCAATCACACCTACCCATTCATCCACTCATCCACCCACACATCCATCCACTCACCCTTTCATCCATCCATCCATCCACCCACCCATCCATCCATCCACCATCCATCCATCCACCCACCCATCCATCCACCATCCATCCATCCACCCACCCATCCACCCACCCACCCATCCAACCATCCACCCATCCATCCACCCACCCATTCACCCATCCATCCACCCACCCATCCACCCACCCATCCATCCATCCATCCATCCATCCATCCATCCACCCACCCATCCACCCATCCATCCATCCATCCATCCATCCATCCATCCACCCACCCACCCACCCATTCACCCATCCATCCATCCATCCACCCACCCACCCACCCATTCACCCATCCATCCATCCATCCATCCATCCACCCACCCATCCATCCACCCACACATCCAACCATCCAACCATCCATCCATCCATCCATCCATCCACCCACCCATCCACCCATCCATCCACCCATCCATCCACCCATCCACCCACCCATCCACCCACCCATCCATCCACCCATCCACCCACCCACCCACCCACCCACCCATTCACCCATCCATCCATCCATCCATCCATCCATCCATCCATCCACCCACCCATCCATCCACCCACCCATCCATCCATCCATCCACCCACCCACCCACCCATCCACCGATCCATCCACCCATCCATCCACCGATCCATCCACCCATCCATCCACCCACCCACCCATCCAACCATCCACCCATCCATCCACCCATCCATCCATCCATCCATCCATCCACCCACCCATCCATCCACCCATCCATCCACCCATCCACCCACCCATCCACCCACCCACCCATTCACCCATCCATCCATCCATCCATCCATCCACCCATCCATCCATCCACCCACCCACCCATCCACCCACCCATCCAACCATCCACCCATCCATCCATCCATCCATCCATCCACCCACCCATCCACCCATCCATCCATCCATCCACCCACCCATCCACCCATCCACCCACCCATCCACCCATCCACCCATCCATCCACCGATCCACCCACCCATCCACCCATCCACCCATCCATCCACCGATCCATCCACCCATCCATCCACCCACCCACCCATCCAACCATCCACCCATCCATCCACCCATCCATCCGTCCATCCATCCATCCATCCATCCATCCATCCATCCATCCACCCATCCATCCACCCACCCATCCAACCATCCACCCATCCATCCACCCATCCATCTGTCCATCCATCCATCCACCCATCCACCATCCGTCCATCCATCCATATGTCCATCCATCATCCATGCATCCATCCATCCATGCATCCATCCACCCATCCATTCATCCACCATTTATCCATCCATTACCCATCCACCGCCCATCCATCCATCCATCCATCCACACATACACATACATACATAAATAAGGACACACATCTACACATTCAAATAGCACATACAGACACATGGTGTTTGAATTTAGCATTGAAATAATTCCTTCCCTATTTACAGTTGTGCAAACTCTATCAGTCAGTTCATCTTCAAGAAGGCTGCTCTCATGCCCTCCCCACTTTCCCACTTTCCCACTCACCCAGGTCCTCGCCCCCCCCGCCGCCCCCAGCCGCCCATACCTATCAGAGCTGTGGAATAGCCTTGATTCTTCAGGAGCTTTGCGAACGTAATCTCACTGTGGGGAAGTCCTCCGGAAGAGGCCGAGAAGACGAAAACTCCCACTTGGGACCGAGACGCCATTCCTAAGCCAGGAGAAACCCACCATTAGGACAGGGGAAGCCTTAGAACTGGGAGGTGGCCCAGGGCCGCAGCGACAGAACCAGGAGCTTGGGTACCTGAGCGGATGGGATACCGGCCCGTCATGAAGGCCGCCCTGCTGGGTGTGCACAAGGGCGATGCTGCCAGATGCTGCGTGAGCTTCACTCCCTCTCTGGCCAAGCGGTCGATATTGGGAGTCCTGGAACAAAGACTCAGGTCATTCCTCGCGACCCTGAAAAGAAAGCTTTCTCTCTGGCTTTGTACAGTGAGTCGCTTGTCACTTATCCAGGGAAGGAAGGGGACACAGCACCGAGACTCAGAGTGACAACCGAACCACACTGCGGATGAAATCATCCAGGTCTGCCCTCTCCAGGGGCCCACCCGTGCCCCCCTGGGGGCTCTGAGCTGCTGATTTAGGAGGGAAGCCAAGTCCTGACAAGGGGCTGCTGTGAGAAGCGGGAGGGGCAAGGGGCAAGGTCTCCGTCCTCTGTCACCTGTGCCCCCCCACCAGTTACCTCCGTGCCCCAAACGAGAAAGCTCTGGGATCAGCCTGACTCTTCCTTCCCAACCACAGCCAAAGAGAAGCTCCTAACCAGTTCTCACCAGGCTCTGCCGAATTTCCACAGGGCCCCAGGGAGAACGGGGTGACGGCACCATCCAGGGAAAGGGACGATGGGCTCCAGGTGCATTTACCAGGGATCAGTAACAAAGGGGTCACAGACTCCAGGGAAAAGGGACACGGCAACATGGAAACACGACATGCCGTGAGACACGCACACCCTCTGGGTGTCTTTTTTTTTTTTCCGCTAAAGAAACACTCATTTATGTGCTGACTTCTAGGATGACGCCTTTTGCAGGACAAGCCATCCTGCCACCTTTTATCCAGGACTTGTGTGGTCCATCACCTTAGGAAATCATGCCAGACTTCCTAGGCATTCAGAGGGGAAGTTCCTTCAGGTCTGGGTCCACACTGAGGGACGATCCCTTATCCTCCAGTGGGAACCCCAGCGCCTGCCTCTCTGCCAGGCTGCTCATCTTCTATACTTCAGTTCTGAGCATAGACGGGACTCCCCCCACCCTGCCATGGCCTCCTTGTCCTGTGGGAGAGGCCTGTTCCATCTGTAGGATGTCAGTCCCTATCCCCCATCACGGCAGCTTCCTCCCTGTAAAGGGACGGAGTGGCTAACGGCACTCCCCTCCAAGACTGCTGCCTGTGGCGTGGGGCACGTATCTTGTTCCGTTGTGACGCCACTGCTTCCCTGGTCCAGCGTCCATAGGCTAGTCCTGTAACAATGCAGAGCTCGAAGGGGAAGGTCACGGCATTGCACTGTAATGTCAAGCTGCTCTGTCGTCTACTAGTTTAACTTATGCCTTTAATTCTCAACACTTTCACGTTGCTCTGGCCTTAAACTACAAGATGCTGAGAACACTGAGGCTGTCTGTATATCTGACTTCATCTCCCTAGTGCCTAGATCGGCCACTGAAAAATTTGACTATTTTGGGGGGTGATATTATAAAACGTAAAATGAAAAATGTCCTTCAGAAAGAACTGGGGAGGAAGGGATAAATTGGGAGTTTCGGATTAGCAGATACAGACTAGTACATATAAAATAGATAAACAACAAGGATTTAGTGTAGGGCACAGGGAACTATATTCTTTATCTTGTAATAAACTATAATGGAAAATGGAAAAGAATCGGAAAAAAAGAATATCTACATATATATATGTATGTATAAATATATACATATAAGTATATATATATAAATATATACATATATATTGATATAAAACTGAATCACTTTGCTGTACACCTGAAACACAACATTGTAATCAACTATACTTCAATTAAAAAAAAAAAAGAACTGGATGCTAATATGGAGGACAAGGCAGATTTAGGGTATTATTGATATGAATGCTTACTTAGGATTTTATGGCCCTTTTTTTCTTTTGGATAATTGGCAGACACTGAACCTTAAAGGCCTGACTGTGATTTTTTAATTAAGACACACCTTAGTAGGAACAGTTATCTAGTATCTCACTAAAGTTTAGGAATATCATATCTAATATTATATCTAATACTAATATCATCTGGTATTTTAAAATGATACTTAAAATGAAAAAAAAATTGTGACCTCGATAAGAAAAATTAAATTACTAACAAGGTTCGTGTCTGAAATGTCTAACAGTGAGATCTAAACTTTTCACAAAATGAAGCAAAAGGTGGGGAAGGAAACGTATGTGGTCAATTAAAATTTTAAGAGAACACTGAGTGCAGATCTTATCCTTGCACGTGCTTTAAACAAAATCTAACAAACATCATAGGTCAGCATACATTTAAAAAATAACACGTGACATCTGACACACAGAATCAGGTTGGAAGTGACATCACATTCGGCTGCATCTTGCAGGCTGGGTCCTCCTCAGAAGCGTAATTTACTTCATTTTTGTTTGCTGTGCCACATAATGATGAAACAGACGTCCTGAGACACACGGTCATACAGTCACACGTTTGTACAGAAGAGGAGGACCCAGAGCGAGTGGTGTGAACACAAAGCAGACCCCGTGGCACTCAGCGGCACGTCCCTCTGAGCTTCAGATAATTATCTGTAGCTCTTACGAGAAAATTCTGGCGAAATCCACCCTCTCCTTTCATTTTGTTTGTGCTGATCACGTGTGAGATGAAGCTCTCCATAGAACCACAGTTATGTCAACATTTCCCCGTGATCATATAGAGAAAGTGCAACCCCAAGGCCAATATTCCACTGCACCCTGACCGACTAATTCTAAACCCAAGAGCCCTACACCGGGGGGCTGGGGAACAAAACACCCTCCTCTGTCCGAGTCTGGTTCCCACTCTGTTTTCCCTACCACTGTCGTCACCCCTAGCCCTTGAACAGTTCTGACATCATCAAACGTGACACGTGTCCCCGGGACATCTGTCCCCGGCTGGTGTGTCTGCCTGAGAATCCAGCACAGCCCGGCCCAGAGGCAGAAGGAAGGTGCTGAGGTAACAGTGAGTGGTTGACAAGGGGGGATGGATTGGGTCCCAGTGGGAACAGAGCCAGAGGCCGAAAACAGAAGACAAAACAGAAGCGGCGAACCAAAGGGAGGGAAACATGATGATGGGAAAAAAGCCACAGACTAGGGGCGAGGAAGAAAGAATTGTGATGAATACCTTCCCCGTGAGCCGTCTGAGTTCATCCAACAGTGACTCGAATAGATGTCATCACACCTGCCTACTAACGCCTGTGTGTGTCTACGTAAAGTCGCACAGGGAAGTGTGCCCTTGGGGGGCTTTGAGCGCTTCCCCGTAGCCTGTGCTCTGTGAATGTTCATTGCCCGTCACAGGAAGGCAGCCTGTGTTTACACGTCACCCTACCTGAGGGTCTTGTTTCCATAGCAGCCAGGATCTCCAATGCCAAGGTCGTCGGCCATCAGCAGGACGAAGTTAGGCATTGACACCGCATGGCTCCGGGCCTCATAGATGAACAGCAGCAGAAGCAAAAGCGTCCTCATCGTCCTGCAAAGGGCAACGGGAAGAGAGACATGAAGGATGCTGGCCTGAGGCAGACCCTCCTCCTTCTCTGTGACCCTCCCCCTCCTCCCAGTAGAGGACGTTCTGTCGACCTGGCCACCCCCGACGACATGGGCTGCAAAGCATCTAAGACATCACGCAGCGAAGAACTGCATCCTCTCTGTCCTGTGTGTCTGTTTCCCAAACAAACACTTCTTTCTCCCTGGAGAGCAGTGACCTCTCCTTTTTACCCCAAACCAAAACATAGGCTCTGTCTAGAAAAATGAAAACACAATTATCTCTTTATGGAAGGCGGGCTCTGTGTCATCAGCTGAAAGTTCTCTGCACTGAAAAAAACCTAGGCATTTCAGGACAATCCAATTGTCCATGTCAAATCCTTTCTAAAACTAGCCACGAGTTTCGGCGTAACAGCTTTTCAAAGGGAAACACGTAGACTTGGGCGTGATGCAAACCTTTCCGAGCTCAAGGAAGAGAAGGTTCACAGCCTGGGGCGGCTCTGGGTGCCGGTAGGTGGCAGCAAACGCAGTGGATGGGGGGGTAAATCCATCCACCTTCTATGGCTGTCATCCCAACGCACACTCACCCCCCTGCCCCGGGCATTTCACCCCTTTCGAGAACAACGGGCTGGAGGACTTTGGGGGTGGATGCACACCTGAAACTCCCGCTCTGACGCCCGTAGGAACTGCCAAGTGAACATCAGGAGAGGGACACAACCTGCCCGCATCTGAGCAGCTGGGGGCAGAAGCATCCTCAGGCCTATCCCCTTGGGTGGGGTTAAGCGTCCGCGGGGCCAGAACCAGGGGCCAGACCGAGGGATGCACACACCTGAGCTATCGCTCACCTCGAGAGAACTCAGCACTTAGGGAAACGAGAGGAAACCTCAGCAGAACCTGCGGCATCAGGAACTCATCAGGGGCGGGAAGGGGCCTGGGACATGCAAACCCCAGGGGAGCTGTGGGGCTCCACGGGAGGCATGATGGCCACGTGCAGCAGAAATCCCATGAGAGTCTCGTCAGAGCAAACAACACAGGTGCTGCTTCCAGAGGACACCTGGACGCCAACCCAGCCACCTTCACGTGGTCCTCTTCTTTCACTGTACTGCCTTGTTCTCCGTAACACTGACCCTCACCTAGAGTGGGATGTGGAAAGACACCCCAGCCCCCAAAGATGTCCAGGCCCTCATCCCTGGAGCCCACTTGGAACGGGACGATTCTCTGTCATGGGAGCCGTGCTGTGCCAGGACCCCTGGACCCACTCGCTCGATGCCTGCAGCGCACCCTCCCAGCCTGACTTGTGACACCAAAAAGTCTCCCGACGCTGCCTCATGGCCCCGGGGGCATAAAGTCACCCCCAGTGCAGAGCCACCGAGTCACCGCCGGCCCATCACCCTCTTCATCACCTGTAAAATCATCGGCGAAACCTTCGCTCCTGTATGTACACAGTGACGACTCACTCCCTTGGCTGTCATAGGCGGGCAGTTTGGCTTCTGTGCAGGGATTCGGAAGCTCCAACCCATCTGAGCAACTGACTTTCTCCTCTGCATCCACGAGTGCATCTTCAATGCTGACAGATCACGTGCCTCGGCCATCACGTGCCCCCGTCGGTCACAGAAGCCCTTGCGTTCCTGGGCGCGTGGGCAACAAGCTCAAGGAGGCTCTTCAAAGAGGACCTCAGGCTCCGAGCATTCCTTCTGGCCTTGCCTCACCTGTGACTTCTCTGTCTCTGGTCCACGTGGAACGTCTCTCCCCACGGCGCCTTTTCACCACATGTTCTGCTCTCGGAACAGTCGTCTTGCCTGTTGCCTTTCTGAGTCCAGATCAAAGCATCCTCATCCCCAGGGCGTGTATAACTTGGAGCCATACCTTTCTCTCTTGACCTACTTTCAGTCTCCCCTCTCACCTCTCTGCCTCTCAAGGATCTTTTCACAAAGGCAAACTCGGCGCCCTTTGTCTAAAGATAACGAACCAGGGAAATGTGACTATTCAATGTGCTCTTCTAGACCTCACTCTCTCATTCCTGACTGCCTCCCCCGTGCTCTCTCTGGTGGCCTGTCTTTGTCAGGGAATAGAGGCATGAGGGCAGAATGGAGAGACTCAAGGGTCTCGTATCAGCTCAGGCCAGCCACTACGAGGCCTGCGTTATGAGCATCACCTCCTTGCGTGGATGACTCATCCACATTTCACCAAGATGCCATCTCTGCGGTCAGGCAGTCAACCAAACGCCTGTTTGTTTGTTTTTTCAGTGCAGAGAACTTTCAGCTGATGACACAGAGCCTGCCTCCCATAAAAAGATGGAAAGAAAGGGTCTCTGTGAAATCAAGATCCCCGCACTCCCATGTTCGTTGCAGTGTTATTCACAATAGTCAACATACAGAGACAACCTTAGTGTCCACACACGGATGAAGGGATAAAGACAACGTGATATAATGGGAAGTGACTCAGCCTTGAAAAGAAAGAAATTCTGCCACTTGTGACAATGTGGATCAACCTGGAGGACATTAACCTAAAGGAAATAAGCCAATAACAGAAGCACACAACAGGGAGGGTGGGAGGGAGGGAGACGCAGGAGGGAAGAGATATGGGAACATATGTATATGTATAACTGATTCACTTTGTTATAAAGCAGAAACTAACACACCATTGTAAAGCAATTATACTCCAATAAAGATGTAAACAAAAGAAAAAAAAAGCAGCACACGTACCGCATGATCTCACTCATATGTAGAATCTAAAAAAAAAGAAAGTTGAACTCATAGAAACAGAGAGTATAACTGTGGTTGCCCTGGGCAGACGGGGTGGGGGGCAGTGGTGCAGAAGAAATGGGGAGATATTGCTCAAATGGTATAAGCTTCCAGTTATAAGATGAATAAGTTCTGGGAAGTAATGTACAGCAAGGTAACTATAACTAATAACACTGTATTGTATACTTGAAATCTGCTTAAACAGTAGATCTTAAGCATTCTATCCATAAAAAAAAGTCTTAACTGTGTGAGGTGACCAATGTGTTAACAAACTTGACAGTGGTAATCACTTCATAACGTATAGGTATATCAAATCGCCATATTTAAATATACGCAATTTTATTTGTCAATTATGCCTCAACTGAGCTGTAAAAAAAAAGAATATCCCCTTCCCCTCCTTCTAAGAAAAAGAAAAAGAAATAAAGGGTTTCCAAAATGATAAAGTACTAGATAAATGTAACTTGTTAGGAGTATGTTTGTCTTTTGATACCTTTGCAGCTAAAAGCCATTCACTGACAATTCAACCAAATCCGTTTCCACAAATGCTTATGAGGTAAAAATTGGCTAAAAGACACCACGATGGTCTTGTGATGGTTTCATGGTTGAATGAGACACAGAATCATCCTTCAAGGCTCCAACTGGCCAAATGAGGTATTCCATGAGTACAGAACCCACTAAAATAAGTGACAGATGTGGCTTCTGCAGATGAGTTTCAATCTGGTTCCCCTGCTTCATAGTGGTGAAACCGCAGGACATTTACTTAGCCCCTTTGTCTTTTCTTCTGTAAAATGGGGATTACTGTGAGGATAACATGATATACTTAGCACTATGATTCAGTCAGGGACTCATAGGTGCCAATACTTGTTAGCTGCAGTTAGCAGCGGCATTATTATAAGTTTGTGTAGACTCTAATAAGTACAGTCACACAGCTTTAAATGAAGATGTGGGAGGCCAACTAAAAGAAGGCCTGATGACACCCCTCCTGGTACTCACATAATCCCCTCCCCATGAGTGTGGCTGGACTTTGCAACTTGGTTCTGACTAACAGAAGATGAAAACAGTGATGTGACGTCACTTCTGTGATGAGGCTGCAAACGACTATGACCTCTGTCTTTCCAGCAGACTCTACTTCTTGCTGGATTTTGATTAGCTGAGTTGCCACATTGGAGAGACCCCATGACAAGGAACTGAGGAAGGCCTCCAGCCAAGAGCCAGCAAGGACATGAGACTCTCACGCCACCAGCCTACAAGGAACAGAACCCTGCCCACAAGGATCTTACTGAGCCTGGAAACAGAGCTTGCCTCTGTTGAACCAGTGGATGAGACCACCATCCAGGCTGGTACCTTGATCCAAGGAGAGGGGCCAGCTAAGCTGTGCCTGGGTTCCTGACGCATTGAGATGGTGAGATAACAAATGTGTGTCACTTTAAGCTGCCAAGCTTGGGGGCTGTTGGTTACACAGCAGTAGATAACTAATACAAAGTGCAGTAGCTTAAGATGGGAAGTTCAGCTGTGCTGATGAGGACCTGAAAAAAGCTTTCCATGCTGATGGCTCAGAAGGTCATGCTGAATGTATTTTAAGAAGATGTTTCGGGCTTCCCTGGTGGCGCAGCGGTTGAGAGTCCGCCTGCCGATGAAGGGGATACGGGTTCGTGCCCCGGTCTGGGAAGATCCCACATGCCACGGAGCGGCTGGGCCCGTGAGCCATGGCTGCTGAGCCTGCGCGTCCGGAGCCTGCGCTCCGCAACGGGAGAGGCCACAACAGTGAGAGGCCCGCGTACCGCAAAAAAAAAAAAAAAAAAAAAAAGAAGATGTTTCATTATTAATGAGTAGGAAGAATTTATATAAGTAATTTAAAGATACATGGCTCAACTTTTATTTAACATAGTTTTGGAAGTCCTAGCCATGGCAATCAGAGAAGAAAAGGGAATAAAGGGAATCGAAACTGGAACAGAAGACGTACAACTGTCACTGTGTGCAGATGACATGATGCTCTACATAGCAAATCCTAAAGATGCCACCAGAAAACTCCTAGAGCTCATCAAAGAATTGGGTAAAGTTGCAGGACACAAAATTAATACACAGAAATCTCTTGCATTCCTATACACTAACAATGAAAGATCAGAAAGAGAGACTAAGGAAACAATCCCATTCACCATCGCCTCAAAAAGAATAAAATACCTAGGAATAAACCTACCTAAGGAGGCAAAAGACCTGTACTCAGAAAACTATAAGATACTGATGAAAGAAATCAAAGATGACACAAACAGATGGAGAGATATACCATGCTCCTGGATTGGAAGACTCAATATTGTGAAAATGACTATACTACCCAAAGCAATCTACAGATTCAATGCAATCCCTATCCAATTACCAATGGCATGTTTTACAGAACTAGAACAAAAAATTTTACAATTTGTATGGAAACACAAAAGACCCCGAATAGCCAAAGCAATCTTGAGAGAGAAGAATGGAGCTGGAGGAATCAGGCTCCCTGACTTCAGACTATCCTACAAAGCTACACAGTCATCAAGACAGTATGGTACTGGCACAAAATCAGAAATATAGATCAATGGAACAGGATAGAAAGCCCAGAGATAAACCCATGAACTTATGGTCACCTAATCTAAGACAAAGGAGGCAAGAATATACAAGGGAGAAAAGACACTCTCTTCAATAAGTGGTGCTGGGAAAACGGGACAGCTACATGTAAAAGAATGAAATTAGAACACTCCCTAACACCATATACAAAAATAAACTCAAAATGGATTAAAGACTTAAATGTAAGGCCAGATACTATGAAACTCTTAGAGGAAAACATAGGCAGAACACTCTTTGACATAAATCACAGCAAGATCCTTTTTGATCCATCTCCTAGAGTAATGAAAATAAAAACAAAAATAAACAAATAGGACATAATGAAACCTAAAAGCTTTTGCATAGCAAAGGAGACCATAAATAAAACAAAAAGACAACACTCAGAATGGGAGAAAATATTTGCAAACAAAGCAACTGACAAGGGATCAATCTCCAAAATACACAAACAGCTCAGGCAGCTCAATATCAAAAAAAAAAAAAAAAAAAAAACCTGGGCGCAGTGGTTGAGAGCCCGCCTGCCAATGCAAGGGACACGGGTTTGTGCCCCGGTCCGGGAGGATCCCACATGCCACGGAGCGGCTGGGCCTGTGAGCCATGGCCGCAGAGCCTGCGTGTCCAGAGCCTGTGCTCCGCAATGGGAGAGGCCACAACGGTGAGAGGCCCACGTACCGCAAAAAAAACCCCAAAAACCAAAAAGCCAAACAACCCAATCAAACAATGGGCGGAAGACCTAAATAGACATTTCTCCAAAGAAGACATATGGATGGTCAAAAGGCACATGAAAAGATGCTCAACATCACTAATTGTTAGAGAAATGTAAATCGAAACTACAATGAGGTATCACCTCACATGAGTCAGAATGGCCATCATCAAAAAATCTACAAACAATAAATGCTGGAGAGGGTGTGGAGAAAAGGGAACCTTCCTACACTGTTGGTGGGAATGTAAACTGGTACAGCCACTATGGAGAACAGTATGGAGGTTCCTTAAAAAACTAAAAATAGAGCTACCATATGACCCAGCAATCCCACTCTTGGGCATATATCTGGAGAAAACCATAATTCAAAAGGATGCATGCACCCTAATGTTCATTGCAGCACTATCTACAATAGCCAGGACATGGAAGCAGCCTAAATGTCCACTGACAGAGGCATGGATAAAGAAGATGTGGTACATATATAGAATGGAATATTACTCAGCCATAAAAAGGAATGAAATAAT
The DNA here is from genome assembly GCF_964165515.1 of Mesoplodon bidens. Lineage (NCBI taxonomy): Eukaryota > Metazoa > Chordata > Mammalia > Artiodactyla > Ziphiidae > Mesoplodon > Mesoplodon bidens. Next base: position 49,378,358 of record NC_138180.1, read on the forward strand.
GCCATTTGCAGTGACATGGATGGACCTAGAGACTGTCATACAGAGTGAAGTAAGTCAAAAAGATAAAGACAAATACTGTACAATATCGCTTATAGGTGGAATCTAGAAAAATGGTACCAATGAACTTATTTGCAAAGCAGAAATAGATCACAGATGTAGAAAACAAACGCATGGATACCAAGGGGGAAAGGGGGAGGGGTGGGATGAATTGGGAGATTGGGATTGACATATATAAACTACTATATATAAAAGAAATAACTAATAAGGACCTACTGTATAGCACAGGGATCTCCACTCAATACTCTGTCATGGGCTCCATGGGAAAAGAATCTAAAAAAAGAGGGGCTATAGGTGTATGTATGGCTGATTCACTTTGCTGTACAGCAGAAACTAACACAACTCTGTAAAGCAACTATACTCCAACGAAAGTGAATGAAAAAAAGACCAAGCTCACTCCCAAAGCAAAAATCAATGAAATAAAAAGTAAAGACACATGGCTCAGCTCACCCACCATGTGAAAAGTGAATTTTTGCTTTACAATTGAAAGTTGAAGATACCAGAAGAGGAATAAATGTTCTTATGGCAGACATGCGTGAAAGAGATTAAATGGTGTGAAACACAGACTCTGTGTGAATCTTAAGTAAGTTTCAGCCCAAAATCCAGCTACTCAGAGACCTACTTCAGGCTACTATGATTTTACTGTACACAAAAATCAAATATGATTTATTTTCAAATAAATTTCTCTTCATTCTGTATTTACTTATATTCTAAGTGTACACAAGATAAAACATACAAACCAACTATTCAGAGAACCACTCAGGTCCTGTGTTTCTCTCCAGGTTTTTCTTTTTTCTATGCTTGTGTCAACAGCTGAATGCACAGTACTCCTATGACTGTGTGCCCTGGATGCTGTTTTTGTTTTTCCACGCAGATCTCTCACTATAGGGTAGAGAAAAGTCTAAGAAAGAGCAGGGGTCAGACATGGAAGACACTGTCAGCACATGAAGGACGTTCATTTTTATCCAGAAGTGATGGAGAGACAGTGAAGATTTTAATTAGGGGGTGACAGGCAGGTTTGATTTCCACTGAGATGGTCATTCTGCTGCTCTGTGGTGGATGGATTGGCACAGGCTGGAGTGCACATGAAGATAAAGGCCACGGCCCTACAAAGATTTCGGTACCCAGAGTAGGTGGGGACAGGCAGCAGAGGAGAACAGAACTGCGTTGAGATGCAATCAGTAGACCTTGGTAACTAACTGGACAGGAAGTGTCAGAAAGACAGGGCAGTGAATGGGACGTCAACTTTGCTGTCTGGAAACAGACAGGGCCCGTTAGCTGTCAAAGAACACAATAAAGGAGAAAACATTTTGGGTTTAAGATGCTGAATCCTCTCCATGCCAGGATGTTGCTGTAGTAAGGACCCATTGTACATATGTGTGCTCTTTGGAAAAAAAAAATAAAGCATTCCAATTTTCTGTGTTGTTCAGTGAGAGGGTTAGTTTATGTGTAAAACTTTTTAATTGAAATCCAATAGGGAAAAAGTCCACTAATAATTATTAATATCTACATTAATTTCTGAATTGCCAAATGGTTTTGGTTTGCTCACTGGGACCGTGTATCATTAGTTATAGGTCCAAAATGTGTCTTGGGTAGATATCACTAAGGCTAATGTGAGAAATACCAGCTAGTCCAATAAACAATGTTTCAAATTTTATGTTTCTCAATAGCCACTAACAATCCCACTGCATTTGAATTATTATTGTCTGAGGTAACCAGAATTTATTTTTTCCCCACAAACACGGATTAGTACAAAGTGTTTCTAACGATGTTTCAAACTGTTCAAAGAGTTAGTTGATAAAAGTAATTAAAAGTTAAATAAAAGTGCTCCAAGATATTAAGAGTATAGCACATTAACTTCTGAAAAACAGCGTAATGTCCCCCCTGAAAAAACTATTTTTCTCAACAACCTTAATTTGGCAAAAAAGCAAGAAAAAAAACTTTTTTGAGAATGCAGCTATCCCTAAAACAGAATTATTATGAAGCGGAGAGACAAAAGAACATTTTCATAACTAGAGATGTAATTACATTAAATTTGTTCATTAAAAGAATATTAACACTGCACGTACGTGATGGAAACTTTACCACAGCAATCAAAATGTCCCCGATCTATTTGCTTGATGTGGAAAAGGCTTATTGGAAACAGAGAAAAACCTACATTGCAAACCACACTTTGTTTAGAAGAAATGCCATTTTTGTTCAACCCAAGCTATGTATCATCAATGAAATTTGGTTAACAAAGTCTTACTTAATAAATGTCCCATTTTCAATTCCTGAAGAAAAATAGTCTGACATCAGGGCAGCAAAACCCCCAATTGAATATGTGTTTAAACAGCTCTTTCTATAGATTTAAATACCTATTCAGATTGCTTGTGTTTTTTCTAATATAAATATTCACGTCTTATTTATTTAGCGAACCCCGGTTTTCATTGACTGCGCAACCCTGGCTGGTACTCTGGTCTGTGACTTTTTCAGGAGGCTCAAGTACACCCAGTACAGTTAAAGGAACTGTACTGAGTATTAATAAAGAAAGGTACCTTTAAAAAAGTAAGCCTCGCCCAACCGCTCTGTTGACATTTGAAATCTTCTGAACGGTTGGGGAGACGGTCAGTTCTGGATGTTTGAAGACTCTCAGGGCTCTCAGTCACTTCTTCCCTTGCTCCGCAGTCCAGTTGATGCAGCAAGACGCAGGAGGGAGGGAAGCAAGCAAGGAACCCAGATGGGACCCTGCCCCCGCCACGCCCATGATGTCGCCCTGTCTGTGTAGGTCTCCGTTCCCATACAATAAGAGGGCTCCCGGCATGTCTAAAACCCCACCCTATTTCTGTGCCCACAGCTGATGGTTCTTCTCTACGTCTGCCTGGAAATGACTGTACGTTGTTTTCAATTAGATACCAGAGGGACAGACTCTGAGAGCATCATCACAAAGCAAAATAGTCCATGAAAACTGTAAAAACCAGAGTCTGAAAAGCATGTGACAACCCATCCTGTTTGAGCTCCTGAAAAGCATTTCCCCCGCCGCTGACCGTCAGAGTCAATCTGTGGCTGCCTCAACCTGCACTGGGTACCTCGGCAAAGGCGGAGGGTTCCCCTTGAGATAGAGAAACAGAAAAGGCAGGTGCCCTGCCTGGGCTCTGGCTGATTTAACGGCACAGATGTGACTGCGTTTGTCATGAGATGAGATCCCTGCCGGCCCCGTCCAGAAGCTGGGGAATTTCTCACGCAAAGGTACCAACGGTCCTGCCATGGCTTAAAGACCAACCAGGCAAGGCAGCTGAAAGGGAGCGTCTGCTGCTGGAGTTCAGAGGAGCAGAAAAATACAAATTCAGCCCCAGTTGCAAGAGCAAGAGCAGAAGGCTTCAGAATGAGACAGCAATGGCAAAAAGCAACAAAAACAACTCACACCCCTCACATGGCATCAAACTGTTAGCCTGGAGCTGCCCGTTTTATACAGATTGCTACCTACTTCTAACAACCAACGTCGCAGGCTGTTACTGTGCCCATTTTACAGATGAGCAAAGTGAGGCTGAGCGGTGACATTATCTGCTGGAGGACATGTAGCCAGTGAATGATGGGGCGGGGGTCACAGCCCAGCTCTGTGGGACGCCAAATCCATTCCGAGACAAAGGTGAGGAGAACTGTCCAGCTAAGAGTGGGCTGTAGGGACCACCTAGGAAGGGGGCCGGGGCCACGTGTGCAGGCAGGGAGGATTCTATTTCCTTTTATACACGGTGGCGTTATTTGAATATTCATGACACACTGGGTAAGTTGAAAATTATTTTTGACTGTGATAAAATCCACATAACGAAATTTACCGTCTTAACCATTTTTAAGGGTACATTTCAGGGGCGTTAAGTACATTCATCTTGTTGAAAACGATCGCCCCCTCCCCATCTCTAGAACTCTTCATCTTGCAAAACGGAAATTCTGTCCCTGTTAAACAGCCCCTCATTGTCTTCTCCCCCAGCCCCTGGCACCCAGCATTCTCCTTTCTGTCTCTAGGAATCTGATGACTGTGGGTGCCTCTCACCAGTGGAATCACAGAGTATTTGTCCTTCTGCATCTGACTTATGTCACTGACCACAATGTCAAGGTTCATCTGTGTCGTAGTGTGTGTCACGATGTCCTCGCTTTTTAAGGCTGAATCATTCTGTTGCATGGATAGAGCACATTTTGTTTATCCATTTGTCTGTGGATGGTAATTAGTTTTAAAAGACCAAATATAGAAAATGAGACACCAAATCATTAACCACTATTAACTCTCGCCCTGGTCTTCTGACCACTGTTAGAAAGTTCCCTTTTTTGGCTGTTTGCAGGGTTAAAATTTGTGAACACCTAGAGATTTTGAAATTATATAATACACCTGTTCATAACATGTTTGATCACTCTGAGCTGTATAGTGCTATCTTTGCCCTGATTAGAAGATTCTTCATTTATGAACAACTCAAAGGAACACTCTTCTTCATCGTATAATAACTTCTCACTGAATTCTGAAATAACTGAAAAACAAAAATGCACTTTTGGTACACTAAATACATATATGCACATACTATATATACTATATACCATATACATACCTATATAGGATGACAAATACATACTATATACATATATATAGTGACCAGTAGTATGCCAAAATACGTATCTCAGTTCATAAATAGGTTACACACATACACATACACATCACCTTGTATTCATACATTGAAACGTCTATGACTATAAATGTTTGATAAAAGTTAACACTTTAGTGTTTTGCCAAATTTACAAAAGAAATTTTAGTTGCTGCTGATGCCTTATTTTCAGTCTAAGTAGCTGAATATCTCGTAGCCAGATGTCTACAACTAAAGGTTCGCTTCTAAGACAAAGGAAGATTAGCAATTCAAATACTCTGCATGTAATAATTCGTAATTTTCGTGAGCAAATATTGAATCATGTTCTCATGCTACCTGGAAGATATATGACATCATGGAGCTTTGATAAAATGTCATTTAAATTTTTTTTTTATTGGAGTATAGTTGATTTACAATGTTGTGTTAGTTTCAGGTATACAGCACAGTAAAATGTCACTTTGTTAATGAATGGATTGCCTTTTAAGATAAGAGGTTGTCTTAACCCTCAACTGTTTTTTTCTCCAAAGCAAAAGAAAAATGCATTTTGAGATGGAGCTGTGCTAAATCTAGCACATTCACAAATGTGAACAACCAACACAGAGAATCCCTGCTAGAGCTTAATTCCCTTGCACTTTCTTACACTTTGGAAGGCTAAGCGTTTTTAAAACAGTGTTCTCTATGCGGTTTCAAAGTTCTGTAATTAAGAGATGCCTCCTGGGACTTCCCCGGTGGTCTCCAGTGGTTAGGACTCTGCGCTTCCACTGCCGTGGGCCCAGGTTCAATCCCTGGCTGGGGAACTAAGATCCCACATGAAAGCCCACCCACCACCTCCCAAACCAAAATCAAATAGGTACACTGAAAAAAAAAAAAGAGAGAGAGAGAGGGAGAGAGAGGCCTCCCATAGATAAAGCCAGATGGAATTAATTGTAACAGCGTTTGTTATGACCATGCACGCCCCTCCTGTACACTTCCACTTGGAATGCATCTGAGTGAGTTCGTAAACAGGATTCTCCCCTTGCTGCTCCTGTTCAAACTACTCCAGCGAGATCCCGAAGGCCCAGGATCTGTGGCACGTCTGTGCACAGGGTGCTTATTGTAAGACAGCTGTGTGGGACGAAGCCATTTCTCTCTTGCTCTGCCTAATAATCTGCTCAATCTCCAATCCTAAGGGCTGTGCCATTATCCACCACGTTATCAGGGCTCACCTCAGGTTTTCATTCATTTACACTGGCTGAATTCTACAAAGAAAACTGTGTAACAGGAGTGGTCCTCAAAATTCTGGGGAGTGTCAAGATCCTAAAACCTTCCTCCCTGGTATGTGGAGAGTCACCCTAGGTGGAGAGTTCTCGGTCCCGGAGAATAGTGAGCAGGTAGATCATGACACTGGGGTATGGAAGGAAGGGTGAGAAAGCCAGGTTTGGATGACCTCTCTAACGCTAAGCGTGATTTAGAGAAGGATTCTGTAAGAAATACATATATAGAAACAGCTAAGATCAGGAGGTCTGCATGCTCCCCAAATTCATATGTGGAAATGCTAACTCCCAATGAGATGCTATTTGGAGGTGGAGCCTTTGGGAGGTGATGAGGTCATGATGAGGGTGGTGCCCCCATGAATGGGCTTAGTGTCCTTATCCAAGAGGCCCCCGAGAGCTCCCTCACCCCTTCCTCCAAGTGAGGAAGTGATGGCAGGCCGTCTGGCTTATGCAGAGTCCAGTCCCTCCTGCTAGAGTTCTTTGGGGTTCAGGGCTGGAGCCAACAGTGTTGCTGTGTCTACAGAGGTCCTGTCTGCACACAGAGTTTTCTCAGGGCCCTCACGGGGAGGAACAGAGCCTGCGTGAAGACAGATTTGGGATATGTGCATATTCCTGCGTCGCCTGGCCAAAACACAGTACCCCGATCTCACCTGAATTTCTCTTTTTTCAAATTTTAATTTTAGTGGAAGTATAGTTGATTTACAAAGTTGTGTGAGTTTCAGGTGTACGGCAAAGTGATTCAGTGATACATATACGAATATTCATTCTTTTTTAGATTCTTTTCTCATATAGGTTATCGCAGAGTACTGAGTAGACTTCCCTGTGCTAGACACACACAGGGATATATTGCTGGTTATATATCTTATCTATAGTAGTGTGCGTGTGTGTGTTCATCCCAAGCTCCTGATCTATCCCTCCCCCCATCAGCAGCAACATGGATGGACCTAGAGATGATCATACTAAGTGAAGTCAGACAGTGAAAGACAAATACCATAGGATATCACTTGTATGTGGAATCTAATTTTAAAAAAAGATATAAATGGACTTATTCACCCAAATTTCTAACACAGTATGAAGGAATGGGCCTACATTATAGGCAATCGGATAGAATGAAACTGCATGAGGAAAAAGAACAGAATACAAAGTAGAAAGTGTGCAGCAGAAGAGAAAGTGAGGGCTTTGGGAAAGACATGAACTGCTTCTTTACATCCTGATATTGTCACCTGTGCTGTAAACATCAGAATGCCTCTGAGGTTGTTCCCCTTGCGATACTAAAGCTTTCGTGACGGGGGTGAGAATTGCTCTGGAGGGCCATGACTTGAGACGAGAAAGAAGAGCATTATTTTAGCTACCAGGATCTGGGCCAAGCTTGACCAATCTAACAACCAGATTAGGGCACAAGACAAAGATGGCTCAAAACAAGTAGGACATCCCCACTAACGGGATGGTCAGCTGTTACTCCGAAGCTCACGCTTCAGCAAGCTAGTTAACCCTCTGCCTTGAAGGAATTTCATAGAAATGATGATCAGCCTGGCCATCTTCCCAGGGAGGATGGGGTGCTCCCTCCCCAGCACTCACAGAATCACTGATGTTCTTATAGAGATTATAAATAAGTGCACAGGGCACTTACTATAAGCAGAATGCAAAGGGATTTTTCTAAAAAATTGCTTTGGTAGTTAAGATGGTGCACAGCTGAAATGCATGGCCTCATCATCATCAGAGCATTCTCCCAGGTATGAAATCCAGCCAGAGGAAGATGCAGGGTTAAATTTGTCCAAAGTGAGGGTATGACCACGTCCTTGGTTGTGAGTCTGCAGGGAACTCGCCCCAAGGCCTCAGGGAACTGTGAGCTGGCCTGACATGTACAATGAGACAATGGGACTCTCCAGCAAAGAGCCCTGTGTGCTTGGGTGTCGGCAGGGCTTACACCCTGGTCCCCTGACCAGCGCCAGATTCTGCCCTCCATCCTTCCCCCCAAGGAGTCAGCCTTCCCAGGGCTGGGGTCTGGGGAAGCAGGCACAGCCCCCTCATTCCCCATTAGAGTGGCACCCTGCTCCCCTGTTCTATCTACCTCATTGGTCCAGGCGAAAGTGAAAGCAAATTGGAATGGGGATCTTCCCAGCCTCTTCCTCTTGGAAGAAAGAGTTCAGAAACAAACCAAGGCAGAGGACGATGCAAACTCCAACAGAGCTAAGCATGTGTCGCTTTGCTTTCTCTGAAACCATCCTCCGTGTCTCAAGATGGTTAAAAGAAGTCCAATAAATGTCTTTGGTTAAGCAGAACGCATGTATACAATTTAGGGAATTCCCTAGCAACCCAGTGGTTAAGACTCCATGCTTCCACTGCAGGGGGCGCAGGTTCAATCCCTGGTCGGGGAACTAAGATCCTGCATGACGTGTGGCACAGCCAATAAATAAATAAATAAAAATAAAAAAGGTTTAGTAGTACAGGAATAGGGCACCATCCCTCCCACGGTGCTCATGTAGCCTGCAGATGGTGCCTGGTGCTCAGGGATCACCCCACGCACCCCTCTGTTTATTTCCCCATGACCTTCCCATTCACGCCAGTTTCCCCAGCTCCAGACCTCTGGGCTCTGGGTCTGAATTTGGTTCCCGGGATCTGCACTGTCTGGCTGTTTGCCATCGGACCCCAAATACCTTTCGACGACACCCCAGAATGCAAATGCTGACAGTGAGCCTCTGTACAGTTAGGAGACAGGTACATAGTTGAAAATGTTAAAAGTAACAGAAGTTATAGGATGTGAAAAAAGCACTGCGTTCACTGCCAGTTAAGAGGTAGAAAGCCAAAGGGACCCCCAACGCTCACGTTGACAAGATAAAGCACAAAGCCTCATAGTCATAATCAGGTACTTAATCGTGGAGAAATTCACATACCATCAAATTCACTACACAGACCAGTGAAAAGTGTACGGCTCAGGCATTCGGTACCTTCACAATGTAATGCAACCATCACCTGTGTCTAGTTCCAGAATGCTTTCATCACCTAAAAGAAAACCCTGCACCCATCTACTACCCACGCGCCATTTTCTCGTCCCACCTGCCCTTGGCAACCACCAACTTGCTTTCTCTACGGATTTGCATATTCTGGATATTTTCTATAGACGGAATCCTACAGTATGTGGCCTTTTGTGTTGGGCTTTTTTCACTGAGCATCAGTTTTCAAGGCTCATCCACATTGTAGCCTGTGTCAGTGGTTCATCCCTTTTCACGGCTGAGTACTATTCTACTGCACAGGGCCATGCCGCGTTTCTTTATCCATCTGTCAATGGACATTTGTGTTGCTTTCACTTTAGGGATATTTTAACTAAGTGCTGCAGCGAACACTGATACAGAGCTTTTTGTTTGAACACCTGTTTTCAGTTCTTCTGGGCAGACACCTAGGAGTGGAGTGGATTTGGAAATTCTATGTTTAACTAACTGAGGAAGCGTCAGACTATTTTCCACAGCGGCTGCAGCGTTTCACCTTCTCACCAGCAATAGGACACTCTCCATTAAAATCATCATTTTTAAAACCCACGGGCAGTCACACCTGTCCCTGCTCCCTGGCCAGGATGGGAACATGGGTCCAGCAAATCCAGGGCAGGAGAGCGAACAAGGAGCTTTCCTCAAAGACCCAATAAGCCAGCAACCAGGCTGTAAAGCAGAGTGAAACCCTGTGACCCTCACCAGGGCTCAGATCCCAAGCTCTGTTAAAGAGGAAGTGTGGACCCCACAGCAAAGACCGTGAAGCCAGAGGGAACTCAACCTAATTAAAGCTACGACAAGTAACATCTAACCTGACAGAGTGGCTCACGCCAGAGGCCGGGTAGACAAGGGGGTGTGATGTTTTCCAGGGGTAAAACATCAACATGCAATTCAGTGTTCGCTATTCTTTTACACTCCATGTCCATCATTAAAGATATGTATGTATAAACACACATATATATGTAGAAATGTATAAACTATGCATACACATAGCTATACATACATTAGATGTAAAGTAGCATATGATGTGCAGTTGTTAAAATGATCAGACGTACAGAAAGACAAATATCATATGATATCACTCATATGTGAAATCTAAACTATGACACAAATAAGCCTATCAGAAACAGAAACAGGCTCACAGACATAGAGAACAGACTTGGGGTTGCCAAGGTGGGGGGATGGAGTGGGAGTTTGGGGTTAGCAGATGAAAACTAGTATGTATAGAATGGATAAACAACAAGGTCCTACTGTAGAGCACAGGGAAGTATATTCCATATCCTGTAATAAACCATAATGGAACTGAAAAAAATGATCAGGCATAGCCCCTGAAACATCCATAATAATAATAAATATGTCAAAGGATCCATAAAAGAATTTAAGCACGTTCATTGTCTTCCACTGGTAGTACCTTTTGGATAAATGGTATCTATAGGCTTTGTCAATCAATTAATAGGATTACTAGGCAGTAATTCAAACTGCCTTCAGCTGTAAAGCAGTTTTGACATAAATATATAAGTAGATCCAGTCTTCGGGATACAAAGTTCACAAAGAACTCCTCGGGCTGAACGGAAGATGTGCGTGCAGGAAAAGGTTATCTTCAGGTCCTCTGTTTAGGGGAGCATTCTTTGTCTTGAGGGGAAACAGTGAAAATCTAGATAATACAGGACCCTTCATGATGATAACAGTCTCTGGGTTAAAGGTTAGTTTGAAAATAACTCTGGGTATCACAGCTGAAGGCATCTTTCCCCACATACAGCTTTGTTCTTTGTGCTCCATTCCACTGGGGTGTCCTCACTGAAAAGCATCTTGTACAAAGCAGACACACTATCGGCAACGATCCTCAGACATGGAACCTGCATCAGATAGCTGTAGCAATAATAAACCCAGAAGATCCATGGTCAAGCAGCAACATGATGATACTTAACAGAATATAATTCTACATAATTAAATAGCTAATAACAGCAGCTCCTTATTTATTAAAACGGTGCTCAGCATCATCATAGAGTAGCTGTATGCATTAGGTAAATATCCAGAGACATGCACATACTAACTAGAGGGGCATGCAGGGTGATGATCTCATTCATAAACAACCAGAGAATTTTTAAGTAAAAAAATGAAGATATGATGATTTAGCAATACCACTCCTGGGCATAGACCCAGAGAAAAACTGTAATTTGAAAAGATACATGCAGCCCAGTGTTCACCACAGCACTATTTACAATAATCAATACACGGAAGCAACCTAAATGTCCATTGACAGTGGAATGGATAAAGAAGATATGATACGTATATATACAATGGAATACTGCTCAGCCATAAAAAAGAATAAAATAATTCCATTTGCAGCATCACGGATGGACCTAGAGCTTATCATACTAAGTGAAGTTAAGTCAGAGAAAGACAAACATCATGTGACATCACTTGTATGTGGAATCTAAAAAATGATGCACATGAACTTATTTTCAAAACCGAAACAGACTCACAGACATAGAAAACAAACTTATGGTTACCACAGGGGAAAAGGGGGGGAGGGATGAATTAGGAGTCTGGGATGAACATATACACACGACTATACGTAAAATAGCTAAACAACAAGGACCTACTGTATAGCACAGGGAGCTATACTCAATATTTTGTAATAACCTAGAAGGGAAAAGAATCTGCAAAAAGAACAGATACATATACATATAACTGAGTCACTTTGCTATACACCTGAAAATCACACAACATTGTAAATCAACGATCCTCCAATTTAAAAAAAAGGAAGATATGATAAACTTGAGACTGGTTACCTCAAGATGTATCTGCCGCGAGATTCTTTTACTTTTTTTTTTTTGCGCGGTACGCAGGCCTCTTACTGTTGTGGTCCCTCCTGTTGCGGAGCACAGGCTCCGGACACGCAGGCTCAGCGGCCATGGCTCACGGGCCCAGCCGCTCCATGGCATGTGGGACCTTCCCGGACCAGGGCACGAACCCGTGTCCCCTGCATCGGCAGGCGGACTCTCAACCACTGCACCACCAGGGAAGCCTGCCACTAGATTCTTGAAAGAGTATTTCTATAGGTGGTTTGTGTGCACTGTGGAGGGCACATGGTCATCCCTGGCACCATCATGAACTCACTAGGAACAAAGCACACCGCTCATCCTTTACGATCAAGCCACCAGATTTCCAACTCCTGATAATATCAGCCACAGAATGAACCGTAATTCTAGCCCAGGATCTGAAAAATCTCACGTGACAGTACCTATGAGTTGTAGCTGGATAAACAGATGGTCCAAAGGAGTGCTGATTTGCCAAAGAGTTGTAGAAAATGCGAAAGGTTTTTGAGAATGTGCTCTACAACTTTGCTCTATTCAATAATTTACACCAATGACGTGTATGGATGAACTACAAGAATATTTATCCAGCACGTGGGGGCGAGTTTGTGCTGTGGAAGAGAATAAAGTCTCAGAAAGACCTTGGTAAATGGAACACATGATGAAGATCAGCAAAATTAAACTCAGTGTCAAGACCCATAATCCACTTATTTAAGAAGCATAATCATTGGTACCAGGACGCTGACATTAAGATGTGGCGTGGGGGGCTTCCCTGGTGGCGCAGTGGTTGAGAGTCCGCCTGCCGATGCAGGGGACACGAGTTCGTGCCCTGGTCCAGGAAGGTCCCACATGCCGCGGAGCGGCTGGGCCCGTGAGCCATGGCCGCTGAGCCTGCGTGTCCGGAGCCTGTGCTCCACAACGGGAGAGGCCACAACAGTGAGAGGCCTGTGTACCGCAAAAAAAAAAAAAGATGTGGCATGATTGCAGCTCCTGCGAAGGAGATTTTAATGGATGAGAAATTAAGCATTAGGCAGGTGAGCCATGGAGTGACTTAAAGTCACAAAGGCTAAAGTTCATGCTGCTTGGTACCCGTTAATATGGAGATGTTTTGGTGAGCAGGAAGAGAATTTACACTGGACTCTTCACACATTGTACCACAGTGGGAGTAATATTTTTCAGTTCAGATGGCTGCTATTTAATAAGTACAGGGGACAACCTGGCTATGAGGTGAGACCAAACAGGATGCCCAGGGGCTCAAAGACCATTTTGCGTATGTGATCTCTCAAGAATCGGGAACATTCCACCCAGGGCGCGAAAGGCACTTGCCTTTCAATTTGTTTGAGTGGCTTGTCTGCAAAAGAGAGAAGGAATTTAGTGGCTGTCTCAGAGGCCAGAGCTAGGACTTTGTCCAAAATAAGGACCATGACCTTATAACAGCTGCCAGACCATAAGATGATCAGCCTGTCAGATAGCATCTATCGGAGATAGACAAAACCCCATCTGTTGGGGATACTGCAGAGGGATTACTTCACCAAGAAGCCGGGAGTTTGAACAAAGTGACTAGTATAATCCTTCCCAGCCTGGAGACTCTATCAGTCCATAAGCAAACTCAACATCTAAAGATATACTGAAGCAGAAAGAAAAAAATAAAAGCGTACGCCATAGGAAAGAAACCCAACCAGACCAGTGTTCTCCAAGGCACCTATTCACAGGACGTCTCTTTCTTTGCCTACTAGATGGTGGATGGGGTCTCCTGATGAAATAAACTTGATAGGAAGATGATAATGAACAAATAATTTGGCAACATAATTTAATTACGGGTCATCTGAATGTTTTGAAAAGGCCATAAAAGCAGTTTGCATCTTACTAATTAGTCCCATTTATAACCCTTGCTCAACCTGCCCTTGCAAAGCCTCATGGAAAATCATTATAATCAATGGAAATTACCCAGCAACAACAGTTTATAAAAACAAGTACATGGAAATGTGTGTTAAGAGAATATCCAACAGAAGCGGGTCGCTCCCATGAACTTCCCAACTCGGTTTGTTTCAAGGTTAAAACAACAGGCATTCTCACGATCTTCAAGGCACCATCTCCAGGTCAGGGATGTGAGCAGAGGTCCAGGAGATGGAAACTCCATTCATTTACCCTCCGTCTGTAACAGGGAGGAACAAATCTAACTCCAGGTTGGATCTGTTTCTTTTATTTTCATCTCTGTAATTCTACTGCTTTTGCTACAAGTTCATCACTAAAAGGATGTTGCCTATACCTTAAGTTATAGCCAGTGGCCCACCTCTGGGCCCCCTGCCTTCCAGGTCATGAGTATCAAGCTAAAATACCTTTGTTCAGCTCACAGGAAACATCCCGACCAGGCCCACCTGTCAATGGCTGCAGGAAGGAAGAAATGAACACACCCCCTTTGCAGTCTGGCCAGAACCAGGAGATTTTAGCAACAACTTATACCCTTTCTTACTTGACCTCCTCAATACCCCCTCTTTGTTCTATAAAAGAAACCAGCACCCAAACCCGAGTGAGATGGTTTTGGGACACGAGTCCACCATCTTCTCGGTCTGCTGGCTTTATGAACACAGTGGCTATTCCTTGTCCCCACAACTTGTCTCTTGATTCACTGGTCTGTTGTGTGGCGAGCAGTAGGACCTTGAACTCGGTAACACGTTTATGGTTTCTGCACCAGCGGGAATTTAGATCCCATATTCGCAGAAGGAGCTTCTCCCTGGAAACAGGGACTCCCAACCAAGTCTTGGCATCCCTTCTCAAGTATCTCTCTTTTTTTTTTTTTTTTTTTTTTTTTGCGGTACGCGGGCCTCTCACAGTTGTGGCCTCTCCCGTTGCGGAGCATAGGCTCCGGACACACAGGCTCAGCGGCCATGGCTCACGGGCCTAGCCGCTCCGTGGCATGTGGGATCTTCCCAGACCGGGGCACGAACTCGTGTCCCCTGCATCGGCAGGTGGACTCTCAACCACTGTACCACCAGGGAAGCCCCATGAATAAAATTTTTAAATATTTTTTTTAAAACTGGAATAAACAATTACTAGAAAAGTTGGAATTACTGCAGTTACTGGAAATAACATCAAAATGTTAATAAAAGATTATTTCTGAATGGTTATTTTGGAAGATGAGAAGACTTCCACCTACTTCCATATTACAAACTCAAACCAGTGATATAATGGATAACTTTAACTTCTGTTTTGTGTACCCATTTATTTCTTAAATACAAACTATACTTTGAAGAATGAAGATCTAGTCAAAATTATCAAATTGTATAAAGCCCATGAGAAAACAGCTCTGGAATTGGTAATTAGGAGGTTGCTGAGTCCCAAGACTGGTGTTTCAGTGAACAAATGGAAGAAATCATTGCAGAGTTTGAGAAAGAACATGCTGTCAGAAAGTGGAAGTACCATCTACAGGTTAGTCACATAGAAGCCCACTGCTAACACACCATCCCCGCGCCTGACTGCCGGCCTCTAAGGCCAACACCTGAACAGCCTCCTGGGCTCACTTCTGAGTTCCTGTGATTGGGATCCTGTCTCCACACCTGACACAAAGGAACTGGACCCCAAGCCCTGAGCTTCCTACACCCATTCTGTGTGTGGCCCTCTTGGTCCTCATCCACAGGCTGGCTACAAGCATCCTATCTTTGGTGATGCAGGATTATAGAGAGGTCCTCTAGACCAGAAGGTCCAAAAGAGCTGAAGTCACCCAACAATCTCCATGACAATCCTTAGAGCTAACATGATGGGGGTTGCGGGGCGGGGTGGGGGCCAGGAGTAGGAAGAAAAAAGCCAAGGGAGGCACACAAAATACTAAGGAGTTGGCCTGGGACAGCGGTGGTGTCTAGTTCCCTCCTGAGGTCATAGATGGATATCATTCTTACACATAGAAAAGAAACAGTAACAAGGTTGTGCACTGATTAGAAACCACTTTAAATGGTACCACTTCCAATAAAAACGAGATACACAGACACTGAGAGAGCAAGCCCTGCATTTAATGCTGATTACAATTATATCGTGCAAACTCACTGCAACACAGTAATTGTCAGCAAGAAAATCGTTAGGTTCAGTACAATGCCTCATCACATAATCCAAAGGGAAGAAGCATGGTTCCTGTGTATGTAAATATGTAAATATTTGGGTGATCTCAGAGGGATTATCTCCAGGGGCATGAATTATCTACTTAAAACAACTAACTCCAGGGACTTCCCTGGCGGTCCAGTGGTTAAGGCTTCGCCTTCCAATGCAGGGGGTGCGGGTTCCATCCCTGGTTGGGGAGCTAAGATTCCACATGTCTTGCGGCCAAAAAACCAAAACGTAAAACAGAAGCAATACTGTAACAAATTCAGTAAAGACTTTAAAAATGGTCCACGTCAAAAAAAATCTTAAAAAAAACACACAAAAAAAACTAACTCCAAGGGCAAGAAGACCCCCAAAATCAAACGTCAGCATTATATAAAAGCCCCTCTATACATGGCAAACTCTCAGTGGATAAAGTCCAAGAGATGCTAGTCTATCTTGAGACATAGTTCTTTCCCAAGTATTTATAACCACGTCCCCATCTCAATTCAAATCTTCCTCTAAGGCCATAGTTTTATGTGCATACCCCTAATATTATCACAGCTTACCCTGCATTTCTTAACTTTTGCCCTGTAAGTAATTCATTATACACTGATGGCTGCTGACTGTCCAAGAATGGGGAGCGAGAGTCAAGAACCCACAGACAACTATGGACGTGATGGATTTGCATGGGGGAGGCCCTGGAAGACGGTGCAGGAAAAGGACATCCAGATGTTTGGATTCAATCCCAGCCTGGATTGCAGACTTGGGAGAGGTGCCTTCCCCCCATGTGGAGCAGGGCAGGGATGCTCCAGCCCTGCGACTGAGAAAAAAAAGAGAGAAAGGGAGTGCCATGTGGGTCCAGGAGCCGTCCAGCCTTCTCCCTGAACCCCACCAGGAGAGATCTTGATGGATGGCCACTGGGAATCTCAGCAAATGATGATGGGGACCCCAAGAGCATGCCACAGACATACTCACACTATGGGATTCAAGAAACAGTGGCTGCAAAGAGAAAGAAAGTCGTTTGCACGGAGGACAGCTTTCTCCAAGGAGACAAGGTCCACAAACCCAAGCCAGAGAAATTAGGCAGAATTTTAAGAACACCAGCAATATTCTTGCCCCACTGTTATACACACCCTGTATAATCCCCTCTCCTTGAGGGGGGTGGGGGCGGGACCTGTGAATAGGATGGGTGTCATTCCTGTAATCAGGGCACTGATCGGTTGACTCAGACAGATTGATCTCAGAGAGATTACCTTGGGTGGGCCTGACCTAATCAGGTGAGCCCTTAAAAGGTGCAGAGCCCAGAAGTCTCTCCGAAGTCACGAGAGGTGTGCCCAGCTGGTATCAAAGGAGAAGCAAATAGCTGTGATGAGAACCGCCTGCAGGGCCCATGTACCCAGGAACGGTGGGTGACCTCTAGGAGCTGAAGGTGGCCCGGGACTGACAGCCAGCAAGGAGACAGGGAACTCAGACCCCAACTGCAAGAAACTGAATGCTTCCAGCACCCACTGAAGTTAGAAAGGCATCCTGAGCCTCAGAAGAGATGGTCAGCCTGGTGACAGGCTAAGCAGAGGGAGCATCTATCCCTGGCCTGGACTCCTGACCCACACAGGCTGGGAGATAATTTACAGAGGTTCCTTAAAGCCACTGTTTGTTGTGAAACAACAGAAAATGAGTACAGTGGGTATAAATCTTAAACCAAATGCTTTCCTATCCAAAGCTAGAGAGATCTCAGGATAGGAGATTTGGTTTACAAATGTATTTCCATATCCCACATATGGAAAAAAATCTGTGGTATTCATCACTATATCAAATTCTTTTCTTTTTTTCGTACCACCTACAAATAGGTTTTAAGCTGCATCTGTACTCTACGTGGTATGGGGCTCAGCACAGCCCATGGCATCTCATAAAGGCCCAGGATACACTGTCTGGATGGAGCAACCTCAGAGCAGATAGAACAACGGGCATCGTGGTGGGCTGAGTCCCGACCCCCCAGAGATGTCCACGTCCTAATCCTCAGAACTTGTGACTATCTTACCTTAAGTGGCAAAACTTAAGTGGCAAAAGGGACTTTGCAGGTGTGATTAAGTTAAGGCCCCTGACATGGGAAGATGGGCCAGGCTTAGCCAGGGGGGCCCAATGTGAGCCCAATGTGAAGACGGGGAGAAACTGGAAGATGCTACTTCTGCTGGCTTTGAAGACAGAGGAAAGCAGCCAGGAGGTTAAGGAATGCAGGCACCTCTAGAAGGTGCAAACGGCAAGGAAACCATTCTGCCCTTCAGTCTCCAGAAGGAACTGGCCCTGCCACCGTCTTGGTTTTAGCCCAGTGAAACCCACTTTGGACTTCTCACTTCCAGAACCCTAAGATAATAAATCTATGTCGTGGTGATTTATTACAAAGTTGGTGGCAATTATTACAGCAGTCACAGAAAGTGAATATAGAAAGGAAGCGAAGAACCTAGGGAAGGGAGACTTCGGGGAGGAAATGAGAAAAGAAAGAAAAAAGTTAGCATCCGATTTAATGGCTGGTTTTCCTGCTGTTCTAGAACTGCAGGAGGCCAGGAGACCATTCGTCTCATGCCCTCCACAACCAACTCAACTCCTAGGACAGTGGGGAACTGAGAAAATATTTGCACACATTGATTTGTGGACAGGGCATGACTCTTAACAGATAGGTGTAACCTTGGACGAGCCGTTAAGTTATCACGTAAATGATTCTTTCTGTTAAGTTACAGAGTAATTCTTCAGTTCTGTGCTACGTTCCTGACCAGTTTATAATCAGGAATGAGTTGACAAAACTACCAGAAAGCGTACATGCAAGTTTCTTTGGACATAATGATGCTTTTTCTATCCAAGGCCCAATTTGGAATATAACATTAAAATACTCTGAACTCTAAATTTTCCTCCATCTACCAATATTCCTGCATGCTGTGGTAAACCTTTAATATTGGGGTTTGGTTATCTCATCATTACGTACAAGACCTTTTTTACTGACATCATTTAGAAACATTACAGTGTTTATAATGAACATTTATGAATTCAACCAATAGGGAAAACTGTAAATTCAGTCCTTCCCCTGCCTGAAAGTGCTCATGAGAGAGATTCTCTTGACTGAATTGTCAGAACATAAGCAATATTCTCTGAACCTCCACTTCCCCATTCTGCCTTAATCTTTAGAGGTTGCACATGTCAGGGAAATACTTGAGGACCCTGCCAACAGAAGTCATATATGCATGCAGAAGTGGTTTGAGAGCAGTGTGCTTATTTTTCCGAATAAAAATGCAACTGCCGAGGAATGCAGGAAAATCAATCAGCAGCTCTTAAAAATGTGTTTCCTTTACATGAAAATGGATTACAGGAAAAGAAGATCAATTTGCTTGCCCACCGCACACAAATGAATTATCTCCTCTGATACCCACTGCATCTGCACGACAGATCAAATAACAAATAAATTCACAGCAATGTGTTTCAGCCTAACTGTGGGTAGCTCTTCAACTTAGAATTTATATTTTATTCAACGGAGGGCCACCCTTGCCTTTTATTTAATGCTTTTTGGATCCTAGAGCTCAATGTTTGTTTGCAATGGAAAAGAAAAGCTTTAATGATTGAGAAATGGGACAAGATCTTGTTATCACAGAGTTAGGATGAAACATTTGAAATAGCCGTCCTTATAGATCAAAAATGATGGGGCTTCCCTGGTGGCGCAGTGGTTGAGAATCTGCCTGTCAATGCAGGGGACACGGGTTCGAGCCCTGGTCTGGGAGGATCCCACATGCCACGGAGCAACTGGGCCCGTGAGCCACAACTACTGAGTCTTCGTGTCTGGAGCCTGTGCTCCGCAACGGGAGAGGCCACGACAGTGAGAGGCCCGCGTACCGCAAAAAAAAAAAAAAAAAAAAAAGAGGATAGTGGTAGCTGAGCAGTCAAAATCACACTCGACTTGCAACATAATGCACCTGGATGAAAGCTACAAAGCTACCTCTGAAATCCTGACACCTACCCCTCATTACTGTGCTCACCTGGAGGACCACAGAGTTCCCAAGACTCTATGTTATGGGAAAAATGGTCCAAAATCTGGTATTTCTTATCTGTGCAATCTGGGCACCAGACATGTCCAAGACCAGCAGCATTGCCTGCAGCAACATGCAACAAAGACTCTGCGCTGGAGAAGAATCCAGAGTGGAAAACAAGGCGGGGGCCACAAAGTAATTCAAAGGAACTATGTGATTATGAACCATGATCTGAGAATGGAGAAGGGTATCTAAGCAACTGGCTAAGAAGGAGAGGTATGGTAAGGCGGAGGGCGTCATCAACATCCTAATGAAAAAACGTCAAGCGATGAACGAGGAAACCATGATAAATTCATATCTACATGAAAAATGTCCGGCCTCCTTAGGGATCAAGAATTAAAAGGAAAACAGAGAGGGCTTCCCTGGTGGCGCAGTGTTTGAGAGTCCACCTGCCGATGCAGGGGACACGGGTTCGTGCCCCAGTCCGGGAAGATCCCACATGCCGCGGAGTGGCTGGGCCCGTGAGCCATGGCCGCTGAGCCTCCGCATCCGGAGCCTGTGCTCTGCAACGGGAGAGGCCACAACAGTGAGAGGCCCGTGAACCGCAAAAAAAAAAAAAAAGAAAAAAAAAAGAAAACAGAGGGAAAATGCTATTTGTAATCTATCAATGTGGCAAATACAATGACAGGATGAGTCTGAATCTCAGAAAACGGGGACTCCTGCTCGTGGGTTATGTTATTGAACATATGCTCCCTGGACGCTTGGGAGCGTATGTGAGGATGAATATAGTCTCAACAGTTTTACACTCTCTGAATTGGTGTTTGCGTTTCTAGGAATTTCGTTTTCTGTGAAAATATCAAGAGACCCACACAACACTCGTGTCCCTTATCAATATATTGCTACCAACCTTAGTTAGAAATTTGTGAAGCCAGGAGAGTTGGGGAAAGGTTCAATAAATTATGTAATAGGATATTATGCAGCCCTTAAAATTCTTGATTTTCGAAGACTATTATTTTTTCATGAAGAAAAACTTCAGGGTATAAGTTTAGGGTGGGAAAGGCAAAATCTGACAGGAACTAAAGGCAGCAAGATCGCAAATAAAAGAAGTTCATATTTATATATGGATATGTATGTTTTCTGTGTCTGTGTGCATAGACGTGTATACACAAAACTGAAAAGAAAGATGATAGTTCTAGGGGAGCAGGACTACCAGTATTTACACGATGCTTTATACCTTCTTGTATCTATGTATCGAATGTTCTACTTATCTTTGTAATCAGGAAAGAAAAAGAGCCTGCAAAGTACAATTTAATCATACTGTCTTTCTGACGCTGGAGACATTGTCAGAGTAAATGCCCCAAACTCCTCAAATACAATAATTTG
This sequence comes from Mesoplodon bidens, assembly GCF_964165515.1. NCBI lineage: Eukaryota > Metazoa > Chordata > Mammalia > Artiodactyla > Ziphiidae > Mesoplodon > Mesoplodon bidens. The sequence goes on from NC_138180.1 coordinate 49,399,548, forward strand.
TACAAATGGGAATAAAAAAGAAAATGACCCTGGGCTCCCAGTTGGCCTGCAAGACCCTAATTGAGAAAAATTCAATTTGTTAAAGAATGATGATCTGCCAAATACTGTGCGTCTGGCCCTTGTCATAGAATCAAAAAAAAAAAAAAAGATTCCCTTTTTAAGCCCTTACTCCTTTAGCACAAGCGCATAATAAATGGGTAATAAATACTTGTTGCAGAGAATTGAATTAACACAGATTTCTAGTCTCTACAGTTTTCCCCTCGTGAAAGAAAGCTCTGATTATTACAGTGCAGAATTTGAAGATACAACAGCAAACATACCCTAGGTCTAAAACCTTGGGTTTTCCCCACCTTCAGAACCCTCATCAATGGTAAAGCTCGATTTTTTTATCCCAGCCTCTTTTTCGGTAGGTTTAGCTGGAAAAAGGAAAATGATCCCCACGGTGTCTGCTGAAAAGAGAGACATAAAAGGTAGAGCAATTATTTCAAATTGAGACCCCTGTGGATTTGCAAGGAGGAAATAAACACCATGATGGCGGTGGGCATGACTTCAGGGGTCCGTCCTGGCCAGGGACACGGCCAGCCCACAGCCTGAGGAGGGCTCGGATTACCCATCTCAAAGGTTTTGTCTGTTCTTACATTATAGCATTGGCGGATCAATGTCCATGAAACCCACAATGGGACGGAAAGCATCTAAATTAGTGTTCCAAGACAAATGCACCAAATCTCCAGGGCGGTGCCCCAAAGCATTGCGGGACTGCCCCCCAAAATACACACAAATAATAAAATACTACTCATGGGATCCCCCCAATACACACAAGCCACAAAGAGCCAGCCACTCAGGGGGATCCCCCCCCCAGATACACACAAACCACAAAAAGCCAGCCACTCGGGGGACCCCCCCAAATACACACAAACCACAAACAGCCAGCCACTCAGGGGGATCCCCCCAGACACACATAAACCATAAAGAGCCAGCCACTTGGGGGGATCCCACAGATACACACAAAGAACCAGCCAGTCATGGGTAGATCATTATTGAGAAGCATGCAGTGGCAACAGGAGTATGGATATGATAAGAGGACACCTGTCCTTCCCAGAGAACAGCCAGAAAGGAGATAGGATGTCAAGTGAAATTGTTCCTACAGGGAAAGAACCTGATGGCTCTTCTTTGTAGTGATCACAGTGACACATTTAACTCTAACTCTGCAAAAAAAAAAAAAGAAAAAGAAAAAAAGTCTGGGTGTGCGTGAGAGAGAGAGAAAGAGAGAGGCTAAGAAAAAACACAAAGTGGGGTTTGGGTTTTCATGTTGAGAACATTCTTAAAGGAGTATCTTCGCTGTTGACTCATCGTTTCACCACAAACATGCCCCTTGGAGAACATTCTCAACACGGAATCCACAAGGGTGCCGAACCAGAAACGACTACGTATAAACACAGGTCTGTGTGTGTGTGTCTAAGACCACTATACGGTTTTTATGTATGGCTTCATTCAAACTGTAGGCGGCAAAGCAAACTACATGTCAAATGACAGCTTCCACGGTGGGGCGGCTGAGGGGGGGATGAGGGGAAAAGGGGCAAAATGGTTGGAAAATGAGAGTCCAAGGGGGGGCTGTGCTGTGGGCGAGTGTGTGTGATAGGCACCATGATTACTGGGACTTGAGTTCGTGGGGGGTGTGAACCCAGGGAAGCTCCCACTACCAGACTCAGAGCTGGGGAAAGGTGTGAACCACGGCACTAGGCATCCACTTTGTTGTAGGAGGCTCATTCTCATCACTAAAGAAACACCCCAAATGCATCATGTCTCCTCCCTCTGTCCCTCGCCCATCCTTTCCCACTTGACCCAACAAATGCCCAAAGACCACAGAGGAAGCTGGAAATTCACTTGCTTTTAGGATGCAGCCTGGTCCTATCCCACTCCTTCTGCCTCTCGAAATACAACTGTCACGAGAGTAATCACACTAATAAGGTTGGGAAAGCTGCAGCCTTCTTTTTTTACATCACAGACATTGTAAGGTGATTCGAGATTTCAGAGTCTAAGGTTACTGTGTAGAATTTCAAAGTTTCCTGCAAGCCCGATACAAAATTTTCTGAAGGGAATTTCATCTTAGCTACTGAATGCTTTCCAATATTATGAAAGAGTTACAGCAAAAAAAATAGTACTTAAATGATATTTTCAAATTATTGAGAAGGAAACTAGAGAATGGGGACTAAACCAATTCTTCACATTCCTAAGGAAGATGACTTACAATAATATCTGAAATAAACTAAAGACCAGTAGTTTTTTAAAAATCATGGAACGTTACAAAGTTCTCTAACACTTCAAATGTGTGGTTTCTGAATAGGAAACCAAAATTACTTTTAGTTATCAGTATGATGTTCAGTATTATTAAATGTGCTTAACAAACATCTTCTGGATTTGTACGATAATGTCTCCAAAAGTGAGGACGTTATTAGGCAATTTCCTATTTCTAGCAAATAGAATTGTCCTTGAAAGATAAATTTATTCTGGAGTCGATGTTTTTTGGCTGACACTTATTTTAAAAAGCAAAACCTGCAAGTAACTAAGTAAGGAAATGACATCTACTCATTACTGTAAATGTACATTAGCTATGCATTTGATCAACCCCTCCCTGAATATTAGACTGTAGCAATAAATAAACTTGAAACATAACTAGAAGCAACTAGCTCCACATTCATCTGGTATGAAATGTTACACAATTCAAAGCAACTCAGCAAACCCCCTCAGGCTCTGGAAGCAAACTGCAAAAAAACAATCAACTAGAGACTAATGTACAGTTAATAAAACTTTCAAATTCAAGGAAAGAACCTAGGTTTCAAGTCAAGAAAGGAGGGGATTAGGAAAACATAATATAAATTGGTAACTTTCCATTAGGTCTTCAAATCCAGAGTTGATTTTAATACAAAGAGAGAAATAAAGTAGTATAGGTTAAAGCAATATAGAGATATTCTTAAGGCAGTACAGAGATACAACGTAGTACAATGGTGTAGGTTAAGTAGTAGTATACCAACCACTCATCAGCAATTGATTATAATTTTAAAATTCAAAGATTGTACTCCTAAAATTATAAAAATCTAATTACAGACATTTTATGACTGCCTTCCAACACTTTATACACAAACACAAAGAATAATAAGCTGTTGTATAGATTATTTCCTGACTGACTTCAAATAAGATCGTATTTTATACTTGAAACAACACAGTAGACTATCTTTCCATACAACTCACCCCTAAAATGGAAAGTTTAATATGAGCTTATATAGGAAAAAAAATCAAAATAAACAGAACACTGGACATGCAGGATAAATATTGGAACTGCTACACTTCAATGACTGTCAGTAAGATGAGTAAAATACATGCAGTGGAATACGGCAGGAAATTCCTGTACCTTAGTTTAAAATTTTGTTTCACTAAACAGAAAAAAGTACCTGCTTACGCCAGGAATCAGATACTTCTGCTCCTCTCTGGAATCCCAGGTCGGCGAGCGGGAGACAATCTTTACCAGGTATGAGGTTTCATCACTTGTGGCCAAGAGGAAGACTGAGCAATCCCACAGAAGAGACAAAGATCATTTTTTACATTGTGTAAGTTAGAAGCCAAATCACATCAGAAAGGCTTTTTTTTTCTTTTTTCTTTTTTTTTTGGCATGCAACTTTCTTGGTTGACTGAAATCCAAAGAATATCACTTAATATCAGTATTCATATAGCAGAGGAACCATTTTTTTTCATTCATGTATTCAACAATTATTTACTAAACATCTACAAGGCACCCTGCATTGCTGGACGACGGTAGGGAGAGTTGTATGTTTCCTGTACTCACAGGGCTTACAGAGCATCTGCAAAAGCAGACAGGATCCAGATCAATACTGGACAAAGAAGACATCCACAAGGGTATGAAACTGTCAACGGGACCAGGGCGCGTGGAGCATGGTGTGGGTCTTACAAGCTGGAGGCCCAGTGCAAGGAGAGGCTGGCTTGTGTGGAGGTCCAGAGGAGGATGAAAACAAAGCAAGGGTGAGGTGGGTGCAAGAAGGGCCTGAGGGACACGGAGGGTGCCAGGAGCCCTATAATCCAGGCCTTTCCAGCCGTGGTTCTGGAATTCCACCTGCCTTCCGATGGAAAGCCGTTGGAGAGCTCTAGTAGGGCCAGAGGCAGGATCAGGCCTGGGTGTTGAGAAGGTGCCTGTGGCTCCCGGTGGTGGGAAAGGCCTTGATGGAGGCAGACCGATCACGGGAGGCCAGAGTGTTGCACACGTGGGAGATGAAGCCGGCTGAGCCCAAGGTGTGCCACATTCAGCTGGAGAAACAAGAGACAGCAAAGAAGCCCATGCAAGGGGCCTTCGGGGCTTTTTACATTGGAGAGCTTCGCGTATCAATGCCATCTCTTCCAAGACAATCCATGAGGCTTTTTGTTGTTGTGAATCCCTGTGGCTCAACAGCAGGGCCGCTAAGGAAATCGTGGGTACGACACAGGGGAGGCCACGGACAGACCTCACCCATCTTTATGTAAATAACTGAACAGGCTCCAGCCTCACTGCTGTCCTCGCTTAGAAGACAGGACCGTGGGGAAATCAGGGGCAACTGTTTTTACTTACAAATCCTCTGTCCATAAGAAGGTCCACTAGAGATGACTATCAGCGTGCGTCTGCTACAAGTGGGTGGAACCAACTGAGACCACTTCCCACATCCCGGGGCCTAAGGAAGTTCCCAGGAGCAGCCAGTGGAGCCCTCGGGGTTCCAACAGGAATGGTTTGCCAAGCACTGAATATCGGGTTGAACGTTCTAAATGTCTCCCCTGGAATGGACGTCAAGGTGGCAAACTAAGCATGTGGCTGGATTGTCTGTAATGTCTTCTTATAAATGGAACGCCTTGTTCCTGAAGTCTTTTCACACGCTATCTTTCTTTTTTTTTTTTTTTATATTGAGGTATAGTTGATTCACAATGCTGTGTGAGTTTCAAGTGTACGGCAAAAGTGATTCAGTGATACAATATATGTATTCTTTTTCAGATTCTCTTCCATTACAGCTTAGTGCAAGATACTGAATATAGTTCCCTGTGCTCTACAGCAGGTCCTTGTTGTTTACCTATTTTATATGTACTAGTGTGTATCTGTTCATCCCCACCTCCTAATTTATCCCTCCCCCAACCCCTTCCCCTCTGGTAACCATACGTTTGTTTTCTATGCCTGCGAGTCCATTTCTGTTTTGTAAATAAGTCTGTATGTTTCATTTCTTTAGATGCCACAAAGAAGTGATATTTGTCTCTTTTTTCACATGCCCTCTTTAAAAACGCTGAACAAAAGCACTGCTCTCGATTCTGAAGGCAGGCAGCGCTTGCCAGGGAGGACGCCCATGGGCTTTGTGAGTCTGGCACTCACGCGAAGATCCACAGACCCACAGCGCCTGAGTTAACTGTGCTGCGGGAAATCACACAGAGACAAACACAGAAGGTGAGGTACCAGAACCCTCTCCCCATAAATCCCGACACAACTCCCTCAGCTGTATTCAGGGCGGAGCCCACTGTCACGTGAACCCTGTGTCCTCAGTTCAGACACAGCAGGAGCTGGGAAGGTTTGGAAGGGGGCATGGGAACTGTCACGGACACACTCTGAGTGCACCTCTTGGCAAGAACCTACTGTGTGCTCAATGGTATGTAAAGAAGCTACACGGAAAGGCAAGATGACAGCCTCCACAGTTACTTTGTAACTAGCGTGTACCAAGAGATGGATTCGGGGCTTCCCTGGTGGCGCAGGGGTTGAGAATCTGCCTGCTAATGCAGGGGACACGGGTTCAAGCCCTGGTCTGGGAGGATCCCACGTGCCGCGGAGCAACTAGGTCCGTGAGCCACAACTACTGAGCCTGCATGTCTGGAGCCTGTGCTCCGCAACAAGAGAGGCCACGACAGTGAGAGGCCCGCGCACCGCGATGAAGAGTGGCCCCCGCTTGCCACAACTAGAGAAAGCCCTCGCACAGAAATGAAGACCCAACACAGCAAAAATAAATAAATTAATTAAAAAAAAGAGAGAGAGAGATGGATTCACCATCTTTAGAGCCACGGGGATGATGCTGCACCGCACACAACCTACAACCACACCATAGGGTGATCCACCAAAAGGGAACCAGAATACGGAGGGCCCCATGGTCAGCAGAAGCTCCCTGGAGGCAGGGACACACAACATACACCTCTAATGACTGGCCCTGTACAAAATTTGAAAGACAAAAATCAATGGAACTAAACCACCTTTTCAAACAGGAGAAGCAAAATAAAACGTCATACGTATTTCTCCCCAAAAACGTTTTTCAGAAACTATTCAACCTTACAAAATATTCAAAAGAATAAAAACAAACCCAGGTATACTCCTTCACTTAGGACGGCTAACTGTTGACATGTTGCCACACTTGCTTGCTTGCTCTCTGTCTCTATGTGTACACATGTGTGTACACACACAGAGGTACCTAGGCATACATCACACATTTTTTCTACATCAGAAGAGTTTAAAAGAATAAGGCATGTACTCGTATTTGTGTATCACGACATTTCACAGGGAGCTGCACACAGGATGGCTCTTCACCCCCTAAGTAGTCTGGCCTGGGTCTCCTAGAGTAAGGACAGTTTTCCCCCGACCTCGCTAACATGAAAACTATGAAGAGTAACACTGATTCGATCAACAAACCTTCTACACAGTCCCCAAATAATTGTACCACCTGGGTCTTTTTTCCCATCCAGGATCCATTCGAGATTCAGATACCCCTATGTTTCTTGGTCTTTTGAAATCTGGAACCATTCCCTCACCCCTGACCTTTCTTGGTTTTGCATGACTTCTGGGGGAAGCATCCAGGTTCAATTGTCTTAGACAATGTAGTACGTTCTGGATTTGTCTATTTCCTCGTGTACAGATTCAGGTTGAACCTTCCTGGCAGGGATATTATACCAGTTTTTTGGTGCCCTTCTTGTTACCTCCTATGAGGAGGTACGTGACAGCAAGGTGCCCCACTCTTGGGGGTCTCTTGGTAAAGAGTACAGCCCGCAGATTGCTCTACGTTATGTCCCAATTTACTTCTTAACGAACCTTCTCTCCATCATTTTCTCTGAGACACACAAAATAGTCACGGTCATTTTTTTGGTTGGGATTATCTTGACCCCCAGATGTGCTTTTACTATCATGGGTAAATTTGCTGCCATCAAATAGTCTTAATTAAGGATTTACAGTCCACTTGAGGAACGTTTTTATCATCCTCAAAGGATTAAAAAAAAATGACTGACTATCCTAGTAGATATTTGAGCAGAGTGAGCAACAGACGGCTGGCAGGTCCCGTCAAAGAAAATGATATCTCATAAAAAGCAGATTTCCTCCTGTTTTCTTTTTCCAGTTCATAAGAAACCTTTAACATCCCTAAACATTTTTTTGGGGGGATGGGAACGAATTAGAAATACCAGAGACAAGATCAAAGTATTTCCTTGATTATAATTAAAGTCTTCATCCACTTACAGAAAGGGAAAATTTTATGTATAAGAACTCCAAACTCCAGATGGTGAAGTACATTAAAACACCCTGTGAGGACACCTTTATGCTGGTAAGATACAATGGATATTGTTATCAGGCATTTAGGAACAGATATTTTAGTCACCACTGAAAGACTCTCCCTTTGCATCGACTGTTAAAAAAAGGATAATGTATGCTGTATGAATTTAGCATGAATGAATCATGACTCTTTTTCAGCTGCCTCCTTTTAATTAGCTACTGACTCTGTCCATTTTTCTCCTGGGCTCTTCTAGCTGGGTCCATAGAATGTCAATCTCCCTCCAGACTAAAATAACCCCCAAAATATATTACTCAAAGCATTTCCCTGCAATATACAGTTGTCTTGCAGTGGAATAAAAAGAAGACTCTACTTAGCAGGTGCTTAAGGCTTTGAAAGCTGGGTCACAAATCAAAGCCAGCTCCTGCATTAACAAGAACTTTAGAAAATATTCTTTAAAACCCCCAAAAGTTTGTTTCTGAAAGAGAAAAGGAACACACGATCCTTTTGAAGAACAGAAATTACAGAAATCACAAGAGAAAATGAACCTCTTAAGCTGCTCAGTGTTAAGAGTGAACACAAGCCACGGTTCTAAGCCTCTGTGGATGTTTGTGCCAGGATGAGAACCCTGTGCTTCTGTGTTTAGGTTTAACAGAAAAAAAAAAAAAATCCTAAAAGGTGATTGTATTTTTCCTCTCTTTAATTTGTATTCTAACTCTAATCCCTCAAAGTAAAAGACCATTGAATATTCTATGAAGAAAGAGAAGATTAAGCTAAATCTCTTGTTGTATGGGACAGGGTTTCTCCACGTGGCACCCGTGACGTTTGAGGCTAGGGTAGCACTCGGTTGTGTGCTGTGTATTGCAGGATGTTTGAGCAGCATCCCTGGCTTCCACCCCCTGGATGCCAGGAGCCAAGCTCCTCCAAAGTTATGAGACCCAAAATGCCTCCAGAATTTGCCAACCTCCCCCTGGAGGGCAAAGCCACCCTGCGGCAGGAGAAGGGCTGTCGTCGGTAACCCCCGAGTCCCGAGCTGCATTGTGAAGATGGTTACATCTGTCTGCACTCCATCACCTTGGCTGGCAGGATCATCCAGGTACTTTTCCTACTTCTCCCAAACAAAGGGCATCCTTTACTTTTCATAACCGCCCTGGGAACCTGTCCTGTGCATCTCCATTGTACAGAGGAAACCCAGGCGCAGGAAGGTTAATCCGCTTCCTGAGAACGAGACCAGCAGGTGGGGAGCTGGGATCCAAAGCCTGGGTCTCCCTGACTCCGCATGGTTCCACCTCTGGGAGCCTCTGCGTACCAACGCGAACCATATCTTGTCTGACAGCATTTCCGTGCCCATTCCTCCAAGCCTGCTGCTGGTGGGTGGGTGGGGACACTGAATGCCCCGCAGTGCCCCCCTGACATCATAATGGCAGAGTATCATCAAGATGCAGCCTCTGTCTGAGAGGAGGGTATAGAGCAGGGAATGTCACCTGCAAGGTCTTTGCAAGCTGCTTCCTTCATCCTGTCCCCATCAACATCACACACACACACACACACACACACACACACATGCTCACCTGAACCAGGGGCAGGCTGCAGGAAGAAAGCCTGTACTGTGCCTTGGGTGATGAGGCCCACACACATTTAGGACGTGTGTCCTAAATCCACCCCTAAATTCTCTGAGACACGCTGATGATTACTGCTGACTAGTGTACACGCCCTCACGGGCCCAGGACCGCTCTTCTCCAGGAAAAACTGTTTGTCCCCGTTCCTTCTCCCCTTTAACAAAGTGACCTTTTGTTGGAGAGTCGGGTCTGAAGGAAACGCAGAGCTGGGGCGGCTCCAAATTGATGTCACCCCTGCAATACGGTAATGTCCCCAAACACCGTTATAAAGGGCACCAAATACCCACAGGACACAGACAATACATGCAGTCAGGGCGAGGAGAGTGTCTTGTGAATAGGTCATGGTATTTCCAGAGCCAAAGGAGCTGTCCACGCGCTTCTTGTACTTACAGTGGCAACAATTTCAGACAGTCCTGGACGACTGTCCTCCAGATTTTATGTTACGGAGACCACGGTGAGCAGGAACAGGGATGGTGAGTGCCTCTCAGCAGACGGAAACAGGGGGCACCAGGCTCATCCTGTGAATTCATCCAAAAGAAGAAGAATCGGACTCCGACCAACCACATTCTGAAACACTTCAATGAAACGAGCTCTTTCTGGCCTAGGGGATTCCTCCTCCTGCGTGTTTCTTCTTTCCATGCTCCGCCCAACTCCTACTCATCCACAGGGGTCAGCTGAGTGGCCACCACCTCAGAGAAGCCCCCTGTGATTCATACAATCTTTATAAAGCATTTGCCCCATGGCTGACGAATCCTAGCACTGTTTTTTCTTCCCCCCTCGATAGCAGTTGTCACTATTTGCAATAGTCTATTTATTTGGTTTCATTTTATTTGGTATCTGTCCTTCCCACAGGCTCTAAGAGTCAACAGGGCAGGGCTATTTCTTTGTCACAGCAAGCTCTCGCTAAATATTTTCCCAACAGAGCTGGGGTCAGAGGCTACGGGGCAGGGGACTGTGCCCCCATCTGTTTTTAGAGCCAAGTAAGAATGTTTTCACATTTTTAAACGGTTGAAAAAAGGACATTTTTGTGACACGTGAAAAGTCCATGAAATTCATATTTCAGGGTCCATAAGCAAAGTCCAAAAATACTGGAACACCCATTCATTTACTTATTACCTGTTTGCCCCTATATTACAAAGTCCGAGTGGAGTAGTTGTGACAAAGATTGTTTGGCTTGAAAAGCTGAAAATGTTTTACTATCTGGCCCTTAACAGAAAATGTTTTTCAATCTCTGGTGTAGAGCCCCACCCACGAATTGAAAATGAGCTCAAAAAAAAGCCAACTCAATGCCCTTCAACCTGAAGAATATATATACGTGTTTTTTCAAATTGTTGACATTTAGACAAAAACTAGCATGTCCCATGGAAAAATTTATTAATGTGTAAATCTATTGTTTATCCTTTTAAAATAGGAAGCATAATGTCACTTGGTAAATAATATTCACAAGGGGCCTCCCTGGTGGCACAGTGGTTGAGAGTCCACCTGCCGATGCAGGGGACACGGGTTCGTGCCCCGGTCCGGGAAGATCCCACATGCCGTGGAGCGGCTGGGCCCATGAGCCATGGCCACTGAGCCTGCGCGTCCGGAGCCTGTGCTCTGCAACTGGAGAGGCCACAACAGTGAGAGGCCCGTGTACTGCAAAATAATAATAATAATAATAATAATATTCACAAGAGAATGCCACGTTAGAGAAAAATTACTATTCTATAGATTTTTGTCAATTTAAGTCTTGCTTTATTGAAGTTCAGCTCCCAGCAACAATTTCTTGGGTTCAATCAGTACCCCAGAAATATTTTCCCTCCAGAGATGGCATTTGAAACTGTCATCCATCTTCCAGCATGGCTCTCCATCTTAGGTTCTATTGAAAACAAATGGTGTAAAAAAAGTTCATTTGTTCCATTTTTAAAATTAGATTCCACATATAAGTGAATGAACTTTTTTACAAAACAAAAACAGATTTGCAGATCTCGCAATCAAATCTATGGTGACCAAAGGGGAAACACGGGGTGGGGGGGAAACTGATAAATTAGGAGTTTGGGATTGACCTATACACACTACTATGTATAAAATAGGTAACTAAGAAGGACCTACTGTAGAGCACAGGGAACTCTACTCAGTACTCTGTAATGACCTCTATGGGAAAAGAATCTGAAAAAGAGTGGATATATATGTATAACTGATTCACTTTGCTATATACCTGAAACTAACACAACATTGTAAATCAACTATACTCCAATAAAAATAAATAAAAGTTAGAAAAAAAATTAAAAAAAGGAATGGTGTGTCATCAGTGTTGACCCTTCGCCTTGTCTTCAGGAATGAAGGAATCTCTGGGCATGGTCACCTCTTCTGCCCTCTCACCAGGATATTAATTGGCGAGATTAAGATCGTAAGGACGTGGATTTGAACACTTGGGTGACGCCCCTTGCGAGGCAAGGCAGGGAAGATCCAAATCATCATTTTTCCTTTCTCTGCGCACACCTTTTATTGACAGGAAAAAGATTTTAAGAGATCAGCATGGAAGCCCTCTGACCCGCATTTGATACTTTAGGAAGAGGAACAAACACATGTAAAGGGATTAAGTCACAATGCCTCTCACAGTGGTATTGCCACCAGGGACTATACCCGCAGGAGGAACACACACAAAGGAAAGTCTAACGGCCCACGCTCAGAGCACACTTTTCAAAATAACACTGGCATGTTCTCACCCGGGGCGATTTTGCTCCACAGGGGTCACTGGACAATGTCTAGAGACATTTCTCGTTCTCGCAAATGTGTGGATACTATTGGCATCCAGTGGGGAGAGGCCAGGGATGCTGCTAATTACCTTACGATGCACAGAACAGCTTCTCCCACTGCCAACCACAAACACGCATCCAACCCAGTCCTGCACCGCAAAGAACGAGCTGGTCTCAAACGTCGCTAGTGCCAAGGTGGAGAAACTGCGTTAGATAATCGGCCTGGTCATCATGAAACCGGGTGTGATGCCAGAGATGGGCAAAAACGTGGATGGGGCTGGAGGGGGCGTGTCACACCGGTGTGTTCCAACAATCACGCACGGCCAATTATGAGTGGTAGTTCCACTATGACTGTGATAAGTTGTGTGAAAATAAGTCTCTGGAGATGAAATTTATAACCCAAGTTATAGCCACAGAACAAGAAAAGTGAAGATCAAGGGGTTAGGTCTGCTTTATTATTAGGAACCTATATATATATATATATATTTTTTTTTTTTTTTTTGCGGTAGGCGGGCCTCTCACTGTTGTGGCCTTTTTCGTTGCAGAGCACAGGCTCCAGACGCGCAGGCTCAGCAGCCATGGCTCATGGGCCCAGCCGCTCTGCAGCATGTGGGATCTTCCCAGACCGGGGCACGAACCCGCGTCCCCTGCATCGGCAGGCGGACTCTCAACCACTGCACCACCAGGGAAGCCCCAGGAACCTATATTTTGATTTAGTTTGTGAGTTAACAGTAAGCATGCTCCATGACCCTTCCCACTGTTTATCTAATCGTCGCAACTGTCATTTACTTGGTCATTTTTTCATCATTCTCATCCCCTCTCCAAATGAGGTTTTAGTTGTACAACACTGAAAATCACAACAGTGGTGTAAGGGCGGAGTTAGAACCCACCATTCCTTGTCCTTGATTGTGAGACACCAAAAGCCCTGGAAACCGAAAGATTTTTGTACATTTTGTTTTTTATTTGGCAGCGAAACCCAACCTGAACCGACTTGAGGCATCCGTCTTGTCTCAGCGCTCGTGCCTCAGCTGTTTGCTAGCACCACGTTGCACTGTCATCAAACAGTAGGCTCAAGTGCACTGGGAAAACATCAAAAGGAGGTCAAGATACCTCCTGAGTAACAGTGAGAGGAAGAAAGGAAGGTATTTGTCATTAGCAATAGCCCAGAAGCATGGTTATTAGATAAGGTCAGCCTTGGAGGACTCCTACTTGAAGAAGATGGTCTAGAAAGATGGTAAACAGATGAAAAGGGTGGTGGATGAAATTCGACCAATGTGTTTGCCATAGGTTTGCAGATCTTGTCCCAGGATCTATTTCCTGGGGCTCCATGAAAAACAAAAGCTGATACGAACTTTAGTCCTGAAAATACATATAACACAGATGAAAACAGCCCTACCTTGCTACTAAGCTATGATCCCAGAGAAACCCTTACACGCTGTGGCAGAGAGGTCCTCAAGCTCAGGATGACGGTCGTGAAAAAAACAGCCAAGACGATGGAAATGTGAACTCAAATCACCTATTCATCGTCACCCACACGGGAAGGGTTTTCTGAGAAATATTCCCCGAGTAGTCCAAGAACCAGCATACCAAGAGTAGACAAGCCAGGCTAGAACAAAACTGTAAAATAATATAGTTTCTCTCTCACACACTTCTTGTGAAATGTAACACTTCAGGTACTTATTTCTTCTTGGATATGAAATCTATCAAACCACGGGTTTTTGTATTCCATCAAGAGCAGATAAACATTTTCTTCCACTCTATGTTGGTTGTATACTGGTAAGTGCAAAGTTAACAGTGGTGCTCATGATCACAGAACTGTGAACTAGAGTGAAAACAAAAAAATCATGTAGAACAGGGGTTGGCAAACTATGACCCCCTGGTCAAACCAGCCCACTACCTGTTTTTGTAAATAACGTGTTATTGGAAACACAGCCGTGCACGTTCATTGATGTACCGTCTATGGCTGCTTTTGCCCTGTCATTGCACAGCTGACCATATGATCTGCAAAGCCAACACTATTTACCATGTGTGTGGTCTTATACAGAAACTGTTGGCCGACCCCTGACCCAGATATGGCTAAGATATGTGATCTGTTAATTCTTGGCCTCAAGAACCAGAGATTATGGCAAATTTGCTCCACAAGAGAGACCACTCAGAAAGGACACTAGATTGACAAGAGAGACCGTAATAAAAGAAGTCTTTGAGAGGGTCAATTTTCACATGACCATCTGGTCCCTGTAGACCCTTGTTCCCTAACCATCACTGCTTGGTCAAATAGTACATGATGAGAGAACTATGCTGACTCTAAAGCACCCCATCGGGTTTCCCTGGTGGCGCAGTGGTTGAGAGTCCGCCTACCGATGCAGGGGACGCGGGTTCGTGCCCCGGTCTGGGAAGATCCCACATGCTGCAGAGCGGCTGGGCCCGTGAGCCATGGCCGCTGAGCCTGCGTGTCCGGAGACTGTGCTCCACAACGGGAGAGGCCACAACACTGAGAGGCCTGCATAGTGCAAAAAAAATAAAAAATAAAAAAAATAAAGCACCCCATCTGAAAGGTACTGGAGCATCCAGAGATCATGGACATATGTCACGGGTACGTGTACAGCTACTTCTTATTTTGACTTGGCTGCATCTCCTGCTTTCCTTAGAGACAGGAAGTACCCAGGGTGTTGATGGTCTATCCTCATACAATTTAATGTACCAGTATATGAATACAATGTAACTATCAGAGTAGTTGTCTGCATGGATCCCACTGGGAGAAATATTCATACATTTTTCTGCAGGAATATTAACACCTTTGATTACAGAGGGCTGCCACCACCTGCTGAGGGGGTCCTATGAGCTCAAGAAAAGGCACTTGTTAACTTTCTAAAGCATGCATAACTCAATTCCAAGCTCCAGTCCTTGGAGTCCTGGCTCCAAGGACTTCAGATAAGAAATTGTGTATCAATATTCAACTGCGGAAATCCTGGGAATTGAATCAGAGTGAGTGCCAAGATGTCACTGTATATCAACGACATCTGGAATCAGACCAAATTAGACAGCTGCACTCCTAATTCACAGAAGCCCCTTCCAATACAACAAAAGCCATGTGGTATTTCCCTGTTTCCCATGGTAGAGACTCAATTATGTTGCTGGGAGGCTGGGTTGATTTCAAACCCACAGTCGAAAATGTTAGGATTTTTCGTACTTGAGTCCAACTGCCAAGTGGCATTTATGCCTGAAATGGGGCCGAGTATGAACTTATGACACAAAACAAATTCCATAAATCAGCTAAACAAAATAATGTTGACCCAATGAGGGGAAAGAATTACAACCACAGAACTGTCTTTTTTTTGCCATGGCTGGGGACAGTTTCTAATTTGCCAACAAATTTAATTTGTGTTGTCTGTTGTCTTCATTTTACTCAGGCCATTTTCTGGTTTGCTCTGGAGGTTGTTACTGTCTTCATTATATTCTAAGAATATTGTAATTTTCAAAGGGTCAGTTGGTCATTTGATGCTTCAAAAAATGGAAGGCTATCAGGATCACGTAATTATTTTCACTCATATGCTACAGAAGGAAAACATCTCCATTTGCAAAACTGCATACTGGTGATGCAATTAATATCTCCTAGAACCTGTTCTGTGTGCTCTCCTAGTAAAACCTTTAACTATGGAATCAATCACAGGGAGGCTCCTGTTTAATTACCTGGACGATCTTAGGTGAACGATTTTGCCCCTGAGTCTCCATTTTCGAGCACATTTACATCTTCTCTCCCTAAATCAACTGAGCCATTCTCCCCATGGAGGCCACATCTTCTTTGTACTTCCCATTGTCCAGAAGGCTGTGTGTAGCGGCAGACAGAGGGGGGATGTCACTAAATGTTTGCTGCATTTATGTCTTCAATTAGTTGTACGACAAGTTCTGAAGGTTTCTCCTGGGGAACTAGCAAGAGTCTTGGGGACGTCAGAAGTTTAACACAGAACTGGAAAAATGAAGAGGGAGTCCTTGGTGTCCCAGTGGTTAGGACTCTGCACTTCCACTACCGAGGGCGCAGGTTCGATCCCTGGTGGGGGGGCACTAAGATCCCACAAGCTTCGAGGTGTGGCCAAAAGAAAAAAAAAAAAGAACTGGAAATAAAGAGCTGTGGGAAACTATTATAATTATCAACCTCTATAAAAACTGTAAATGTGAAAATGAATTGAGTAAGATATACAGCTTGACTATGGTTGCCAGCAACCCTTGGTGTTCCTGGGCTTGTAGACCGGCCACTGTAAGCTCTGCCTGCATCGGCACGTGGAGTTTTCGCCATGTATCTTCCCATCATTCTCCCTCTGCAAGACTCTATGAGTCTCTTTCTAAGGACACAGCCGCACTGGATCAGGGGCCCACCTGACTCCCGTGGGACCTCATTTTTACTATGTACCTCCTCAGTGACCCTACTTCCAAAAAAGGGCACATTCCAAGGTTCTGCCAATAACTGACTGGCAGCGGGGGCTGGGGAGAGGGTATCACTCTTCAGCCCAGAACAAGCAGCCTTCTCCAACAATGCATGGGTACCCCCAGTGTACCCACCTCCTAGAATACAGGGAGGGAGAAATGGAGGAAAGCTAGAGCTGATCCAGAACTCACCCACCTTTCTCCTATCTGCAGGTTGTCCCAAATTTCCTCCTTTCTATCCTGTCTTAAACCAGCATCCGTAAAGCAACCCCAGGACACTTACACATTCCATAGGCATTCACTGTTGTTCAAAGCACTTTCTTACCCATCCCACGTGTAACAGGCTGTGTTTGTGAAAAGACTATTTCCCCTGGTTACAGGTAAAAGGATCTGGGTGTGGGGGGGTCAAAGTTCTGAGCTAATGCTAGATTCTATTTCCAAGTCTAGTCAGATACATTGGTTCAAAAGCTATAATGGACGCCTGGTGATAGCGGCAAGTTATAGCCACTCCATGATAAGGAACATCCATCCTCTGGGGTTCACGGGGATCCCAGCTCCGGGCACTTTAGGGCACATTACTGACACTGATCCAACACATAAAGCATACACCTGTACAGTAGCTTCACGCTGCTTCTCTTCCTCTAGATTCTGAAGGACTCTGGCACCCACTGTGGGATGAACTGCTGAGTACCTGCTTCATGAAAGACACTATAAGACGGCCATTGATTTTGGAGGGATAAAGCCTATATGGCAAAATGCTGACAACTATTGAATCTGTCATCATCGTCTGTAAACCCATCAACTATTGAATCTATGATCATTATCCGTAAACCCTTCAACTGTGGAATCTATGATTGTCTGTAAACCCTTCAACTATGGAATCTATGATCATCTGTAAACCTTTCAACTATGGAATCTATGATCATCGGTAAACTCTTCAATTATCGACTATCATCAACTGTATGCCCTTCAATTATTGAATCTATGATCAATGATGAAGGATATAAAGATGATCATTCGTTCACATGAGATTTAAGTGGGGGGAAAATTTGTAACAGAAAGTTGGGTAGAGCCTTAGGAAACAGAAACAAAGTATAAACTATGACCTTTTTTTCAAAGGCCATCCACATAGCACCAACTCATAGGACAAACAAACTTCATCTCGGCCATGACGACAAGGTTCCTGAAACCACCTTAGACTTGCAAGGCCAGCAGTAAGTCAATAAACAGCCTGAATGTGCCATGATGTCGGGGTGTGCTTGCGTTTTGCCAGGTGTCTGACGGTGACGGTCAGGTGGTGGGCCAGGCACTCCACCAATGGCCGATGGCCACATGTCAGACACCTGTATCCTTACACTCCAGTGGGCTTTGCAGAGTCCTGTCCTTGCTCAGGACACATCCTTGGGATGTTTATGTCAACACCTCATGGAAGGTCACGGTTCCCTAAAACAGCATCCCTCATATTCCTCACCCTTAACCGTTCTTGGCATGACCTCACCATATTAATTGGCAAATTCACAATGACTGCTTCATCGTGAAACGGGGCTTCACTTTACCTTGGGACCCGGCAGCTGGCAGACCAGTCTTCATAGTCTTCACCTTTTATGCTAACCGTGATAACTTATTGAACTGATGTGTGTAGACTTTTCAAAGCATCGATGGCCAACACCACTTCTGTTCTGTTGTGTGCCCACGGACTTGAGTCCCACACCCTTGGGTTGGCAGATATACTGGCCCTGCCGACTAAACCATGAAGGGTTCCTTAGTGGATGCTACAGCTGCCTTTCTCTACAGAGACGGGCTTGAGTTAGGGCACTGAGAAGCAGGCCATGAGTGAGGAGCGCCAGCTTTGGGCTTCCCTTGCCGGTCACGCGCTGTGGGGCTGCACCCCGCAAGCTTTGTCGCTACCCAGCTGCGAGACGAAAGAAGGAGCGACAGTGGCACCGATGGTTTACTGGACGGGGGAACTTAGACGTCAGAAGCAAAGGGCCCTGGAGCAACACCCCCGCTGTGTACAGCAGAGAACACACAGGACATGGCAACAATCTCCGCAAGCAGTGGGGGAGGAGGAGGCTACCATTTATAGGGGAATAAACATCAGGTGGGCTCATCCGTTACCAGGGAAGCTAGCAGCCCACAGCCCCTCAGGCGAACAATCGTCAGGAGGGCAGATGTCTCCCTTTAATAAAGTAACAGGTGGGGCAGCTCTGGCCTAAGGGGCAGGGGCCAAGCACGGTCCTGTGAGTAGGGTGTAGGCAAAGCAGGGATTGGTCAAGCAGGGGACGTACAGAGAACAAGAGAACAGCCATACTGAGTGGCCTGACCATATACAGGATGCTAAGTGGCATCTGACTCAGGAGGACAGTCTGTCAACTTTTGAGCGTGGATTTAAAGACGAGATTTAGAGGCAGATTCATGCCTACTTGCTTTCAGTGTAAAATTCTTCATCTAGGGTAGCTGGGGGGATTTATGGAACGTGGCAGCTCCCTTAGGGGAACACTTTGATAAATGACCTAATACTTGATTACCACCCCCTACCCCAACGTGCAGTCACATTCATTAATGTAATCCCTGGTTTTGGTTTTACAGCTCAGGATATTTGACCTCAAATTGTAGCCTGGGAACTCTGCAGAATATGGGTGTTTTGGCTCAAACCAAAGGGCCGGACTCTATAGAGTCCAGGAATTAAAATCCAAAGAGCCTCAATCTACAGGTGAGAGGATGGAGCCCTGTGAAAGGTGAGTGCCTGACCCAAGGGTCACACGGGAAGGCAGCTGACACTGCAGCAGACTCCCAGGCCTCCTTCCAGACCCCGTTTTGGGTACCCACGTGGCATCCCTTGCTTCCCCACAGCGGGAATATTCCTACCCGGTGACATGTGGCCAACCGTGGTAGCAGAGGGCAACTCCTATCAGGTGTCGGCGTTTGCTAGGAAATGACTTTAACAAGTGTGAACAATGCCATTTCCTGGTGTCTCACCCCCAGTTGGTTTTAGAAACCAAAGAGGTCACAATACCATTCAGACAGATCTAGTGAACAGAGAGAAAACCAGAGGTCAAGGACAGGAGAAAGCTAACCATGACCTTCTTGAGAAGTCGGTCAAGAAAGCAGAAAGTTTTCTCTCAAGAGAATAAGAGCAGAGGCAACAGCCGGAGGAAGACTGATGAACTGGGCTCACGTAACCATGTGATACCCCGGTGGCGCTCGGCCCTCCTAGGGCGCGTGCACAGTAGGACAGGCTGCTGGGAGCTGCAAGTCCCTTCTTTGTGTCGACAGCAAAACAGCTCTTCCCCCAAATTAAGCTCAGGTTAGAAGCGCTACATCCCTGAACAGAATTACTACCTCTCAGCGGTGAAGCTCTTGTAGGTATAAAAAACGGAAAGGGCAAAACTTTATGTTTTTGCTAATGCCCCACGATAATGAACATTCCGATTCTGTATAAGTGTTCTATGTCGACAGAAGGAATGTGTTTACTGCGCCGTAACCCTCCATCTCTCTCTGATCTATCAGATGTCCCTGAACTGTCCCATGTACAGTGACCCGAGGAAAAAAGTTTCTGCTGTGTCCAATCAATGCGGGATGAGGTGTCAGGAAAAGTTAATGTTCACACTACCTGTTAGGGGACACATAAATCTGATTACTTCTAGAATAAGTTCATTTTCGCAAGCAACACAATGGGCGGTTAATGAGCTGAACACAGAAATAGCTGAGCGATATGCCCACAGAAAACGAGCCGGCCTCCCTGCGATGGGATGTTTACGGAGGCGATGTGAAAGGGGAGGCTCAGTGAGTGACATGGAAACAGACTGTGGAAGCATCCGAAGGCCAAAAGCAAGAGTTTCTTCCAAAGTCAGACTAGGTAGGTTTTCAAAGAAAACGGGGACACATTGTGAGCAAATTACTCTCACAGAGGCAAAATGGGGAGATTTTGATCGAATGAAGTTTTGCAGAAAATGAGACCAGGGAGGAGGTGAATCCAATAATCCAGGTCACGAGTCTTCCAACTGGGGCTCGCCGACTCCTAGGAAGACACAGAGACGTGCGGGGGCATGGGTATGTGGGGAAGGGATGCACTCTAAGGGAATCTGTTGACAGATTTTCAACTTCCATTTATGCTCCAAAAACGTGCTGCCTGGGTTTCCACCCTCACTTTCTTCCACTTGGTACAGAAGGCATCCCTGGCAACCTGGCTCTTACCATGGAGATCACCCCAGGGTATAAAATCCTTTCAAGTGCTTCAGCGACAATGTGAAATCTTGGTATCAATGGGATATTGGCCAAAGGGCCAAGGGTGAGTCCTTTGGGACTAGACTGGTCAGGGAGTTGCCAGGAAACATGGAAATGGTTCTAAAGTGCTAATACAACATCCACTTTCAAGGAACATTCTGGATGGAATGGAGATGAATTAAAGAACAAAGAACCACCCAAGATGGCGGCCACCATAAAAAGGGCAGGTGCAGAAGACGTCAATGTGGCTTTGAGGAGATGAAACAGGAGATTAAAAAAACAAAAAAAATGGCACAGAATAGAAGTAGAATCACAGAAATGAAGGAAGCAATAGAAGTGAAGAAAGAAACAACTCCAAAACTTCGAAGATGCTTGTGAGGACATCATGCTTGCAGATGATGACCGCTTAGTGATACCTCATCAGATTGGTCTCCCTGTGTTTTCATCAGTCACACTCAAGAAGAAACAGGAGAAATGTTAGAAGAAGCAAAGGAAAATCTGCAAGAAATTGATGCCTTAGAATCCACAGTGGAGTCATTTCAGTGGGAGTTGGCAGATTTGAAAGTTCAGTTATGCAGATCTGGGGAGAAAAGGAAACCTTGAAGCTCATGAAAGGTAAACATTTAATAATACTTTAAAAATGTGTTTAATAAATATGAATACTGTTTCTAAGAAAAAGAACAAAGAACCAGGTAAGTACAGAATTTGAGGGTGAGTGGAGATGCAAGATAGGAAGATGGAAAGAAAATTGTGAATTTTCGCCACAGACAGGGCTGTAGTGCCCAAACGCCGCCCCCCCCGCCCTTATTGGATGCATCCAGAGAGTGCATTGCAGTGAAACTCCTAAGATCACCATCGGCAGATGGTGGCCATGGGGTCAGAGAGGTACTTCACAAACTAAGGCAGCCAGATGGATGGCTAACTGGATAAGGGAATGGGGGTATGGACATGAATGCTTCCAGCACATGGATGAGATGTACTGAAGGTACAGAGATTTGGAAAAGAGCAGCTAAAGGTTGAATCTTGCACATACCTAGTTTGGAAAATATGTGTAGCTCATGTCACAGGAAAAAGACAATAAAATATCATCGCCATCGTCAATTGCTAAGGGCTACCAATGTGCTAGGCATTATCCTAACACTGTGACTATATATTACCTATGATCCTGATACTGTAAATATGTATTATCTATGTTAACCTAAATTATCTATCATCTATTATTCCTTCTCATTTTACAGAAGGGGAAACCGACATTTACAGAAGTTTTGACCAGCTCAGCTTGTATGTAGAAAAGGTGGGATTGAGATACAGGTTTTGTACCTGGAATGGTACCTACCGTCACTCACGATACCAGTATTGTCTCCCTGGATACTAGAATGAGGGGAGAAAGCAGAGCACAGGATAGGGAATTAGGAAACAGGACTAAGGATGACATTTGATGCCACGGCTGTGGGTGAGATTGCCCACCGAGGGGAAACAGAAGAAAAAAAGGGCATAAGACATAAGCGTGAGTAGACTGAAACTTCCAGGGACAGAGGTGGGAAAAAGAACCAGAGAACGCAGCTCAGAAAAGAGCATGCAGAAAGGTATGCAAAGAACCAGAAGTGGGAATCATCGCAAAGGAAAAGATACTGGAACTGGCAGTAAGACGGTCAAAGGTGACCTTGGGAAAGAAGATCCAGGAGACGCCAAGCCAGTTAGATAGAGGTAGAGATGAAAGTCTGGGACGTGAACCTGATGGGATAAAGAGTATTGATTAAGAAGGTGGCTTTGGGAAGCCAGAAGGGATCACTGAGGCAGCCTAAAATCTAGGGCAAGTCTAAGGATTAAAGGGAGAGAGTTGAGTCCAATTTGTCAACAGGCATTGGCTGGCCAGTCAATTCGTTAGTTTGCTTGTTTGTGTAGACTTTTCGGAGTTTCAGAGGTAGCAAAGTTTCCTGCTACCCATGAGAGTCTGTGAGGCTGTGATCCTGGGGGATCCCAGGAGGGAGTTGGATTTAAAATGCCAGGGAATGCAAAAGGGGTCTTAGCTCGTGTGAGTAGATCAAACAACAAGCAATCCTGAAGGCACAGCCCAGGATGTGAGTCAACATCGTGCAGTGGATCAGGTGAGCATTTCCACACGATGGTCTCCAAGAAACGTATCAGCACCATGTGGTGTCAGACACATAAAGCGAACACGGCCCATTCCAGGTGGGGCTCCGCGACGTCCGCTGGTACGGCTTCAGAACTTTGAAAATACGGGTG
Organism: Mesoplodon bidens; assembly: GCF_964165515.1. Lineage (NCBI taxonomy): Eukaryota > Metazoa > Chordata > Mammalia > Artiodactyla > Ziphiidae > Mesoplodon > Mesoplodon bidens. Next base: position 49,422,342 of record NC_138180.1, read on the forward strand.
CTGTTTAAATGGATTTTTACCTTCCTAAGGATTAGGTCTGATGCAGTGGGCATGTTGTCCCGTCCAAGGGCACGGACATTGCCCAGGTAGACTTGGGAACTAGAGCACCAGGTGAGTATTTTGAGGAGTTTGTTTGGGGTTTTTGGTCTTCCTGACATGGTGGCAATCTGAAACCATTCATTTCATGATTCTCTGCCCTTCCCCAACCTCTCGAGTACTCCCTTTCAAAGTCTGGGTTCATTAGAGGGAAACCCTATTTTGCTAGGCCGATTTCTTGCTTTCTCCCTCCTCCGCTGGACCCTTTACGGATTTGTGATTGCAATGGCAGACGTTCATGTCTGAGTCCATTTTAATGCTCGAGTCATTCCTTTTTCAGAGTCCCTGGCGAGGAGATAATATCTATTTTTATCTGAACGACTCTAAACCCCAGGGCACCCGTTGGCCATTTACTATTACAGATTTTAAAAGAGGTCACTTCCTTCTAAGGATTTCTATCATTTCACTTCACCAACCAATTCTTCCTGGTTTATCACAGTCAATTTCAGAGCAGTATTTTATCTGTGGGAGAAAGTTTCCAGAAAGAAGAGAGTTTATCAGATATTAAGCTTTTAGCTGGGCAATACTTCCCGCCGATGTCCAGGAGCTAAAGTCCCAGATCACCAGTAGATCAGGCTTCTGTGCCAGTTGCATTATCTATAGTTAAGAAGTCATTATTCACTGCCTGGACCAGGCCTGGGAGTCTATTGTATAATTGCAAATTATATCACTTGGTATTTTCTCTCTTTTGAAAATCCTTACCAAATAATACCCTAGCACGCTTCCATGTCCAGATTTAAAGTTTTGATTTTATTTACAACTGTGTCATTTGCCCATATTCAGTGCATTTCCCTTACTCCTACAATTAGCTGTGCCTTTTGAAATAAGTGTACACTTGTTCAAATGATAGCAGTCTGAGATATACAAGCAATGATCATCTCATTGACAGACACTGACTTGTTTAGAAGGGAGATCAGTCTTAAGGACCTAAGTATTGGTCCATATACCTTTCCTTTGGAAAGGACCATAATTTCAAGTAGTTAGGAGAAAACGGTGAAAATGGTGGAAGCAGGTCAGATGATTTAGTGTGAAGGCAGACAAAAGACAAGCATTCCAAGCAGTGAGGGGCATGGAGATGTATAGAACACATAAGTTTTATTTCCTCATGCTTGAGCGATTAGTTCTGGGACCTTGTAAGACAAGGATTACAGGGTCATGTAGCAGAATGATATAATCTGATGACTGTCAACATCTCTGAGGGCAATAATCACGGGGTTCCAAGAAATATGATGACATTGAGAAAAATATGACTTCTTAAGAACATCTTCAGGCACGGGGTAGGAGTGGGGATGAAAAGAAATGGGCGTAAAGGCTCTCACTGGAGTGATGAAAACGTTCTAAAACTGATTTATGGTGATGATCGCACAACTTGGTAATTTTTTTTTTTTCCTTTGCAGTATGTGGGCCTCCCACTGTTGTGGCCTCTCCCGTTGTGGAGCACAGGCTCCGGACATGCAGGCTGAGCGGCCACGGCTCACGGGCCCAGCTGCTCCGCGGCAATGTGGGATCTTCCCGGACTGGGGCACGAACCCGTGTCCCCTGCATCGGCAGGCGGACTCTCAACCACTGTGCCACCAGGGAAGCCCCACAACTTGGTAATTTAATGCAAACCACTGAATGGTGCAAGTGGGTGAATTTCAAAATACATAAAATAAGCTTCAAAAAATTTGTAAACAGGCGTTACATCATTTAAAGAAAAATAACACAGACCAAATTAAAAATGTATGTATGTAAATTTAGAACAGAGTGCCCTTGTGTGCCACTGCAAATTGAATAAGGTGGGACTTTTACATGTTTTATTCTTTTTCTCTCCTTCTGATAAATGTGAACGTGTGTGTGTGTGTGTGTGCATTCCAAGCAAATTGGTAAATAACCAACTGTTACATTGGCAGGAAAATATAAAAGGGCCACAGAAAGGATTCCCAATATCCCTGCTATGTAGTGATCACAGGTCAAAAGGACACTAGCCTCTCTAATTTAGCTCACTATTGGAACCAAGAAAAAATAATCATACTCAAAGTATAACTTGATGCACAAGGTTCATTCAGCTTAAAAGATGCAGAAGTGAAAAAAATCACAGGAACAGACATTCCATTTGAAAATTTCAGTGGCAGCTATGTTCAAAGGTAGCTGGGAATGTATGGCATTCATGTAATTCTTTAAAGAAGGCCACCTGGGGTCACCATATTGATTCTTCCAATGGCTCTAATGGAATATATAATTAGGTGCCACGTATATTCCACACACACCATTGTACCCTAGTAGGCTTCATGTCCTAATGAATGCTTGGGCAGTGGCCAGGAGCACGCTTTTTTGCTGAAAATAAGTTGTCAGTAGTCACTCAGCCACTTTCACACGACTGTGTTTGATAAAATCTCTAATCTCGTAATGTGTCCACTGGACACAACTGTATGTGTTGAGGGTGAGGAAATGGAGGTTGGAAGAGAGATGGAAGTTAGTGCAGTCAACACAGAGAGAAAGGCTCCTGATGTAACTGGAATTTGAATCTTCATAAGGTGATGGGCCATTGGTTCTATCCCCTGGACCTCAGGACACCCAGTTCTGTCCCCAGACCAAGGCAGGCTTGGATGGGGGTAACATTTTGTGGGTGGAGAGGAGAGGGAGGCCAGGATGCAGGAGGGAGGTAGGTGACGTGTGATGGAGAACAGGCAGGTGGAGGGAGGGTCCCAGAAGACCCTGTTTATTCCCGGCTCCATGGCCCATTTCAAGTTGGGGAGCAGATTAAACTCAACAACTCAGAGACTCCTGGGATCCCTGCCACCATCTGGGACACCAGCAGCCCCGCCCAACGGCAACTCCCAACAGGACCAGGAATCGCCCCTACGGATTTTCAAGTCCATCTCCAGCCACCAGGACAGGTTTGATGGCCTCTCGGGACCCACGGGCCTCCTTTCGTGACCTTGGAACCATGTGACCCTGTGTTTCAGGCGACTGGTTTCTGGGCCCCTCCCTCCTTGCATTCCACCTGAGCCTCGGCTGTTCCACCTTTTCCCCAACAGGCTGCCGGGCAGACAGAAACAAGTCTTACAACGCTCATGATACAAACTGAGGCTTTGCCAGGCGCTCTCTCACGGATAAACTGCATCTTCCTCAACACAAATTCTGACAGGAGACGCTGTAAGTTTACCTCTCAGGGCTGCTGAGCCACAGCAGAGACAACCATCTAAAACGAGGACCTCAACGATGAAGAGAGATTAAACCTGGAGGTGGAAAACAGCACGGCAGTTGCTCAGAAAGCGAAACATAGACTGGCCACATGACTTGGCCAGACCACTTCTGTGCGTACACCCAAAAGAAGTGGAACCACGCTCTTAAAGACATCTGTACACCCAGGGCTCACAGCAGCAGGGCTCACAAGAGCCGAAAGTTGAAAACCTACATGCTCAGCAACAGGTAAATGGATAAACAAAATGCAGTCCAGCCATAAAATGCTACAGGATTCAGCCATAAAAAGGAATAGAGTTCTACAACATGGACAAGCCTTGAAAACAGGATGGTCAGTGAGCGAAGCCAGACACAAAAGGCCACATATTATGCGACCCCATTTATAGGAAATGTCCAGAATAGGTGAATCCATAGACACAGAAAGATTAGTGGTAGAGGCTAAAGGGAAAGAGAGTTGGGTTTGGGGGGGACTGATAAAGGGTATGGGGTTTTGGTGGGGGGAATAATGAACAAGTTCTAGAACTAGAGAGAGGTACCAGTTGAACAAAGTGGCTGGATATACTAAATGCCTCTGAATTACACACTTTAAAACGGTTAATATGCAATTTGTTGAATTGTACCCCAAGTGTTTTTTTTTTTTTTTTTTTTTTTTTGCGGTAGGCGGGCCTCTCACTGCTGTGGCCCCTCCCGCTGCAGAGCACAGGCTCCGGATGCGCAGGCTCAGCAGCCATGGCCCACGGGCCCAGCCGCTCTGCGGCATGTGGGATCCTCCCAGACCGGGGCACGAACCCGTGTCCCCTGCATCGGCAGGCGGACCCTCAACCACTGCGCCACCAGGGAAGCCCCACCCCAAGTGTTTTTTAAAAAGCGTTAAAAAAAGAAACATCAAGTTGAAGTTTACTTTTTAAAAAAACACCATCAAGTCTTCTGATTTCACTAGCATGATGTTCCAGCCTCAAACTGAGATGTGGACGAATGCCAACCCCCCACTGTGAATGCAAACAGGACTGTAGGTCACCGCTGGTGACGATCTGGACCCACCAGCCTGGCCCAGGGACCATAGACTCGGGTCCAATGAACCTTCTGCGTAAGGAGAGAAGGAAGGACTACACGGACAGCAGTGGAGTGATAACTTCCAACCAATAAGAGAACACTTTCTGCTGTAAGGCCTGGCTGGACCGAACGGGGCTGGGGGGAAGGGAGAGCTGACCTGGTAGCTAGGATCACAGAAGAAGGATGTCACTAGGGTCTACTGGGTGTAGGGAGGCAAGGGCTGTCCAGAGAGACCTATTTTCCAAATCCTATTTAGGCTCCCAGGTCCTGCCACAAAAAGGCATCTGTCATAGGCAGGATTCTAAGATAGCCTCCATGGCTCCCACCTCCTGGTACCCGCATCTTTGTGTGATCCTCTCTCCTCTTGAGGATGTGTGTGTGTGTGTGTGAGGGGGGCCTGAGATGTAGGACTTGGCAAAAGTGAAGGAATATGATTGAGGTCCCTAATCAACTGACTTTGTGCAACTCAACAAGGAGATTGAAGTGGGTGGGCCTGGCCTAATCAGGTGATCCCTTGGAAACAGACTCCAGGCAGAGGATTTGCAATCCTCCTGGCCTGGATGGAACAAACAGTCATGGTGTGAAAGGCCTATAGGGAGGGGTGGCCCCTAGGAGCTGAGGGTCCCAGTCTTACAACCACAGGGAACTAGATTCTGCCAACATGTTGAATGAGCTTAGAAGGGGATCCCAAGCTTTCAGGTGATAATACGACTGTGGCCAATATTTTGCAGGCTTGTAAAGACCATCGTAAGCAGACTACGAGCCAGGTAAGCCATGCGGGGACACCTGACCCACAGACACGGAGATAATCAGTGGATGTTGTTCTAAGCCCTTAAATGTGCGGTAATTTGTATCCAGTGACGGATAACTACCACAACATCCACTCCCAAATATACATAACATGGTAATAACACCACTGCATTTAACCAGGATGCAAAACCAGCAACTCTCAAATACAGTGGTCCCCTCCACCGGCAGCCACAGACAGTAGTGACAAGTCACGTCAATCGGACTTACAGAGAATTTTCAGCTCCTTAAGGCCAATGGTCCTGGTTCCTGGGGCTCTTCCTCTGACTCTGTGAGCCTCCCTCCCATCTGTGCAACTGAAAAAAAATCCCTTTCTGGGTTTGAGTGAGGGGGCACTGAGTTCCTGTCACTTCCAACCAAAAAAACCTGAGTGTGCACCCTCTAGCTCTAGACAGTTATGACTAGTCGCCTCCTTGATTAATGAACTCACCTGGACTCATCTGCAATTAGAAGTTCCTGGACTCGACCACGTGCTGCCGGCCAGGATGAGTCTGCCTCAGGAGATGTCAATTATGTGACATGACCCGGCATGCCCAGGAAGGCAAATGGCTTTCGACACCCCTTTGGATGAGTCACCCAGGGGATGGGTGACAAGATGGTGGGGCAGGAGAACTCTTGGCCCCAACACTACCTATAGAAAACAGATTTATTTTTTCCCACCTGTAATATAAGATCCCACTAGACCAACGACTGTCAAGCCCCAGTGACTTTGTCTTCCAGGGGACAGGTGGCGCTGTCTGGACACATTTTTGGTTGTCGCAGCTTGTGGGCGTTGCTCCGCAAGCAACACAGCTGTGCTCACAAGCTGTGACCTTCTACCCACTGGCATCCAGTGTGTAGAAGCCAGGGATGCACATGAATATCCCACAATGCACTGCCAACAAAAGAACGATCCGGCCCCAGGTATCATTCGTGCCAAGGTGGAGCATCGTGCTCTCAGTCCAAGCTCTGTGTTACTAATTCTTTTTTTTTTTTTTTTTGGCGGTACGCGGGCCTCTCACTGTTGTGGCCTCTCCCATTGCGGAGCACAGGCTCCGGATGCACAGGCCCAGCGGCCATGGCTCACGGGCCCAGCTGCTCCATGGCATGTGGGATCTTCCCGGACCGGGGCACAAACCCGCATCCCCTGCATCGGCAGGCGGACTCTCAACCACTGCGCCACCAGGGAAGCCCATGTCTTACTAATTCTTAAATGCTTTTTCTAGCCCGGTGGTTGTCAACGAGGGGTGACTCTGCAGCTCGTCCCCAACGCCCGCCCCCGCCATCCCTCAGAGGTGTTAGTGGCGTCTGGAGTCATTCTGGTTCTCACAACAGGGCAGGTGCTATTGGCATCTCCGGGATGGTGTCCAAAGATGCGCCTAAACATCCCACGATGCACAAGACCCATCCCACAACAAGGAATTCCCCAGGCACACAGATCAACTGTGCCCAGGCTGGGAAATCCTGACCCAGAGGCATACATGCTTGCTCGCCAAACGACAATTTCCCCTTCTTCTTAATTAACCAAAAAGGGACTTGGTACTTTTTTTTTTTTTTAACAGAATCACATAGCTGGCCTTTTCAAAGTCAATACGTGCCTTTCAGTTTAGTACTTCCAGGGTCACAGAACACCAGGCCGGGCCCTCATAACCCACACGGTCCATCTGAGTTAGGGGTTCTTTGCCTTTCAGGTGCACAGGCTGGGGAGAAGCTGCCCCCTGAGCACACAGGCACAGCAGCTCTGAGCACAGGGTCCAAAAGGCACAGTCCTTCTGCCCAAGTCTTCTGGCTGCATTTAGGCTTCTGAGTGTTTTCACATTATTGCAAAGCTTGGACAGTGCAGAAGGGTCATGAGGTTTTAAGCAGTGGAAGCTGCTTCTGAGGGTATAAGAGAGCATATGATGATACAGTAAATGGAAAAACAAAACCCACATAGTGCAAACACCATCTGCTGTTCAAAGTCACCACGTGCTAAAAATGAACACTGCCCTGCTGGCAATTACAACCCCAAGTCCTAGGCCTCAAAAAAACACAAACAAGTGTGGCTAGTTGTGTTTCAGAGCTCAGAATTCTTTGGATTTTAGAAAGTAATGGCTTTAAAAAAAATCAAAACTAATTCATTAAAAGGATTCAAAGACTCCCTCCAACGCTGAGCTGCCTTCACGACGGCTTTTGGCACTCATAACAGACACACTAGTTTTCTACACTGAAAGCATTCATTCTGTCACACACACCATTTAGCAATTGAAACAACCAAAAATTGTAACCATGTGAGGTGATGGATGTTCACTAAAATTATGGTGGTGATCATTTGACAATACACATGGTATAGCAAGTCATTGTGTTGTACATCTGAAAGGTATACAATGTTAAGGTCAACGATATCTGAGTAAGACTGGAATATCTATAAATTTGTCATTCAATAAAGCTGGAATATATATGCATATATTCACCATTACCTTCATATATATAGGTATAATACATCTATACGTGTATATGTTCACCATTACCTTCATATATATAGATATCTATATATGTATATATGCACCATTACCTTCATATATATAGATAGCTATATATGTATATATGCACCATTACCTTCATATATATAGATAGCTATATATGTATATATGCACCATTACCTTCATATATATAGGTATAAAACATCTATACATGTATATATTCACCATTACCTTCATATATATAGGTATAATACATCTATACATGTATATGTTCACCATTACCTTCATATATATAGATATCTATATACATATATATGCACCATTACCTTCATATACACACACACACACACACATACTATATCTTCAAATATATCATGTAAGCCATATACCTTGAGCAAAGTTTTAGAAAGCAACCTGCAATCACACATATTAATGGTTCCGCAGCGATAAACACGACGAATATTTGCATTCTGTCGGCTAAAGAAAGACTACTCAACGTTACATCAGTTTTACATTCCTCAGTTCAGAACAAGTGTTGCTGCCAGACACTTGGCTTCCAATCTTTTTCTTTTCTTTCTGGTTACAGACAAAGGGCTGTGGATCGGAAGGCAGGGCTTTGTAGAGAAGCAATTGAAGAAGTCAGGCCCTGGCAAAGCCCTCTTACGCTGAATAGTATCTTGGCCAATCCCGTGAACTCACATAACCCCACAGTCTCCTCATCTGTGACAGAGGTGGCAGGTAGGGACCCAGGAAACCCTGGCCCAGTGACTTAGTTCAGACAAGCTGGGGCGTCCTCCAGCAGAAGTGAAGAGCTGCCAGGAGACCTCAGGGAAGAGCTACAGACAGGACACAGGGGCCCTCTTCCCGCTTCCGTCAGGCCTCCAGGGGCTCCTTCCTGTCTCCAGTTCAGAGGTGCTAACCAGGAAGCCTTCGGCAATGTTTGGACCAGGGCAGAGGTATTCTCAACCCCCTACGGTGCACAGGACACTCCCATGTCAAAGAATGATGTGGCCCCAAAAGTCAGCACTGTAGTGCCCAGGCCGAGGAACCCTGCTCCACCGCAAAGCTCTGCCTGAGGCATTTTATTCTATTATTTTATGAAGTATAGTTGATTTACAATGTTGTGTTAATTTCAGGTGCAAAGCATCGTGATTCAGGGTTTTTGCAAATTATATTCCATTACAGGTTATTACAAGAGAATGGCTGTAATTCCCTGTGCTATACAGTAAATCCTTGCTGCTTACCTATTTTATATAGAGTAGCCTGTATCTGTTAATCCCATACCCCCAGTTTGTCCCTCCCCCGTCCCTCTCCTCTTTAGTAACCGTAAGTTTGTTTTCTGTTTCTGTATTGCATGTGCATTCATTTGTATTATTTTTGAGATTCCACATACATGTGATATCATAGAGTCTTTGTCTTTCTCTGTCTAACTTATTTCACTAAGCATAAGACCCTCTAGGTCCATCCATGTGGCTGCAAATGGCAATATTTTATTCTTTTTATGGCTGAGTAATATTCCATTGTATATATGTACCACATCTTCTTTATCCAACCGTCTGTTGATGGGCACTTGGGTTGCTTGCATGTCTTGGCTATTGTGAGCAGTGCCTTGTGCATTTTAAATGTTTATTGTAGGTCAGTGGTTGTCATCTGGAGCTGAAGGGACATGGGGTAACACCTGGAGACAAGTTTGGTTGTCACATTTGGGAGGGGGGTTGATACTGCCATCTAGCAGGTGGATCCTAAATATCCTCCACACACAGGTCAGGCCCTACAGCAAAGCATCTTCCAGTGCTGCAGCTGAGAAACCCTGGGGTAGACAAATTAACTGTAAAGGAGACCTCCCCACCCCAACTCTCCATCTATCTGTAGACAAGACAACCCCCCGATCCTGGAACCACTAAAGAGGAACACTGGACCCAGGACCCATTCAGTCTCACCTGCAGGCTTTCTACCAGAGTTGACAGTCAAGCCAGCGGCCCTAGCTGAGCCCAGCAGTGTGTCTTCCCCTGCACTTGATGCTCATGATAGGCATTTAATGATCCCTGACATTGGCACTTGCAGCATTTCCCAAGTTTTGTTTTCCATCTCGGACAGCCTTGGAGGTGAGACTACGCTTGTGTTTCATCACTGCTACACTTTTTCTTTTTTCCTTTGCAGTACGCGGGCCTCTCACTGTTGCGGCCTCTCCCGTTGCGGAGCACAGGCTCCAGACGCGCAGGCTCAGCGGCCATGGCTCACGGGCCCAGCTGCTCCGTGGCATGTGGGATCTTCCCGGACCGGGGCACGAACTTGTGTCCCCTGCATCGGCAGGCGGACTCTCAACCACTGTGCCACCAGGGAAGCCCTGCTACACCTTTTATTTACCTGGATCCCAGGGGTCCTAGGTAAGAGTTCACTGACTGACTGATCGAGAGTTTTACAAGGTTAATATCCAAACAAAGCGGGGGATTTTAATCAGAAGACAAGAAGCAAAGAAAACAACAGAGGTGGTGTCTGGTCTGGAGAACACGGCTTAGGATTTTTACCCACAAACTTTAAATGCCTGTTTCATCCAGCCTTTTAAGGGATGCCTGGCATTTACTGTTTAGCTTTTAAATACAAATAGAGGGAGACTTTATATCTTTTTTTTCTTTTTCCCACGCCGTGAAAGCTTTTACAGTTCTGAATCCTGATGGCATCAGTTGTTATATTAAAATCTCATTATAAATGAATATGGGGCAATATCTCAGTTGGGAAATATGAATGACCCTGGAGACACCAATTCATACGAATAATCTGTCAGGTATTGCCATGGGTTTACTGAACACACAGAGTGCCCTACGGCAAATAACCACGTCGTGGAGTAATCTTTCAACAAAATAGTTTCACCATTTTTAGTAACATCATCTTGGATGGCAATTGTTTCTATCAGCCCTCTAATTCCATCTGCAAGGGTGAGCACAGAAGACAAAACTGATGTAGACAGGAAATCTGTTGATACCTGGATAAGAAGTAAAGTAAGCAAGAACTAGACATCTTAATTCTTTCCAATCATTCATTCACAAGGGAAACGTGGAGGCTGAGGCTGAACGGGGGGTTACATGCATTTCTTAGCATCTATCTCTGGGGGAAAAAATAATATATTTGGCTGGTTCATAACAGGTAGATTATGTATGGCATGCATTGCAAAGGACACACTGTCCCAGATGCTGAGTTTTCTGTAATTGACGTACATTTGCAGAATGGACAGGTTGATTTCTGAACCACAGACTCATTCCCTGTTTAACCCGGCTCCTTTATACAGAAGCCAAACCCTGTCTACGTAGACAAACACTGGAATGATAAACAGCATGTCGGAAAACACAGCCAGTGTAGCCACAAGGAGTGGTGGAAGCCATGGTCCTGAGGACACACTCAGTGGTCGGTGTACCTGCCTCTCAAGTAGGTAGGAAATCTGGTTGTCATTTTTCAGGACATAGATTCAAGTGGCTCATGCCAGACTTTGAACTTGTATATTTAGAACAGAAAATAAAGATGTGTGGGACTTCCTTGGTGGCACAGTGGTTAAGAATCTGCCTGCCAATGCAGGGAACACGGGTTCAAGCCCTGGTCCGGGAAGATCCCACAGGCCGTGAAGCAACTAAGCCCGTGCTCCACAACCACTGAGCCTGTGCTCTAGAGCCCGTGAGCCACAACTACTGAGCCCACGAGCCACAACTACTGAGCCCACGTGCCACAACTACTTAAGCCCGCGTGCCTAGAGCCGGTGCTCCGCAACAAGAGAAGCCACCGCAATGAGAAGCCTGCGCACTGCAAGGAAAAGTAGCCCCCGCTCACCGCAACTAGAGAAAGCCTGCACGCAGCAACAAAGACCCAACGCAGCCAAAAAATAAATACCAAATTCCTAAGTATGAAAAAAAAGGAAAGAAAAGAAAGATGTGACATGGAAAAAAGGTTTAAAAAAATTGGAACTGCTATTAACTCCTCAAAATTATGTTTCGGAAAAGCAGCAAGTACTAAGCTGAGAATGACATTTGTCTTTCATGGAATACATTTGATGGCAAATACTTCTTATTCATATTCCTTGTATCCAACTCAGAAGCAGTGGTTCTAATACTTTGAGAGCTAGGGTTAATGGACCCAATTTCTCTTTTGAGTCAAGCTACAGCACAAAGTGCACCTCTTTACTCACTTCCTCTTAGGTTTCTTGTTTTTACCCGCAGGTGTTTTCCAAGTATGAATTTCATCCAGAAAGAAACAAATAAAGACTATGAGGCAATTGCTTTCCTCTCCCAGAAGACTCCCTTGTTCCAGAGCAAACAAACAAATGAATACATATCAGATAAACTGTTGCAGGTGGCTTTGCAGATTTTTTTTTTAAAGGTAACACTCCAGATAAAACACATACTTTCATTAGTCCCACGCCAGGTAATTCAAACCTCCACCTGCCCATAGCTAACACTTAGCCCTTCAACTTATGTAACTAACTCTTACCCCATGTATTATTTAACTATTCCAGAAAAAGAACAAAACAGGGACCTGTAGACAAAGTAACTATTCCCAGAAGCAAAAAAAAGAAAAAAAAAAGAATCCAACTCACCAACTCATGAGGCTTTCAGACAGAGCTATTCTCTGGCACACAGAGAAGGTGCCTTGATCGCAGGGACCTCACACAGCTTTTCCACTGACTGCACTGAACAGCATCCCAGCCAAGAGCTCAAGGGCTTTGAACAGTCATTGGACAGCCCGGGGAAGTTATATGGACTTACATCACTGGCTGTAAAGTCATCACCGGATAACTGGTGAAGCTCTCATAAAAAAGTTACTTAACGCCTGAGTTTCTTCACGTAGTCCTCCCTCAGGCCCCTAGTGCCTCATCTATGAATCAGAGGGGAGCTGGGCTTCCTGAAATGATCAGTCACACCTTGGCAGTAATCAAACGGACACATCTATCATTTCTGAATACTGCACCGTGATCTTTCTTTTCCTGCTGGCACCTTGAAGTGGGAGGGGGGAAAAAAGTGGACATGTACTCAGAGCATCTCGTGTGTGCACGGGAGTGTCCACGCCAGTGTGCACAGCAGGCAGGTGTGGCAGGTACACACGTGTGGGTGGGGAAGCTGAGGGTGCTGGAAAGCAGTGGGGAGGTGGGCGTCACACGTGGGGACAACTGCTCCCCCACTGGGAGGCACCGGGGTGCGGGTGAGGCCATGCGCAGCCGGGGCTGCGTGCCGGACGCCCTGTGCACGGCCCACAGCACAGCAGCCCTGCATCCCTGACTATCACGTGTCTCGCTCCCCCTGGCACGCGGCACACACAGCCCCGAGGAAGGCATTGCCGGCCAACACCCAGGATGAGGAAGTCGGCCGGGCAGCCCTGAGCCTGGTGGGCGGAAAGCAGCACAGAGGAAGTGCGCCCGGATGCCTCAGCCCCCACGTCTGGGGGACACGTGTACCCCGGGAAAGATAACTGTCAGCATTTCTCTTCTGGCCTGTCTCCTCCCATCCATCATTATTTCGTTTTGTTTAGGTAAAAAAAAAAAAAAAAAAAGGAAAGACTAAATCTCCACCTTTGTTTTCCATGTCTATAAATAAAACCTTACTTGGTTTTAATTATTTTGTGTGCCTCTGGCTCTTGGCAGGCACTCACATAATTAATACATAATGTAGCGGCTGCTGACGTATTTCCCGTTCTTCATGGAAACCCAGGGTGATAGTATGGTGAAACCTGAAAAACTATTTTAAGCTGAATAAGCATGACTCTGACATCATCAAAAGGTGACATCTAGGGCTTTCCTGTTGGCGCAGTGGTTGAGAGTCCGCCTGCCGATGCAGGGGACACGGGTTCGTGCCCCGGTCCGGGAAGATCCCACATTCCGCTGAGCGGCTGGGCCCGTGAGCCGTGGCCGCTGGGCCTGCGCGTCCGGAGCCTGTGCTCTGCAGCGGGAGAGGCCACAACAGTGAGAGGCCCGCATACCACACAAAAAACAACAACAAGGTGACATATGGTCTTAGAGGGGGGGTGGGATGTCTCCATAGAACTTACTCGTTGGAGAGACGGTTCACAGTATCAGGGGCCAAAATTCCAGCACGTCCCGGGATGCTTCTGGTCACTGAATGCTTCAAAGCCCAAAACTCAACGCCTAGTGCAACTCTAAAGCTGCAGGCTTAATTCCAGGGTAAGTCACGAGGGAAGGCGTGGTTCTGGTGGTCTGGGAAGGGAGAGAATGAGGAAAGAGCTTCTGGTGTGTTCACGGATCACTCACTGCACCCCTGGCTGCTCTCCTGTCCCTCCCAGCAAGGAATGTAGAGGGAAAGATAAGGTCAAAGGGGCTTATCACTCCCCTGCAGCTGGTACTGTCCAGAGATGGCTTCAGGCCACTGGAAGGGCTGACCTTCCCTCTGAAGTGCATTCCTACGAGTTCATGGGACCTGTCCCAGATGGATTCCTCCCCATGGACAAGTCCTGAGACTGGGGGAGTGGGGGGTAGGGGGAGGGTGTGGCTGCGACTCCTTCTCAGCTGGAGTCCCCCGCACCCCCCCAGGAGCAGAAGTCCAAACAGCGGCAAGACTCCCTCCCTGCTGGTCCCCATGGGCCACCGAGGTCAGCTGGCCGTGCATCTCTGAGAGCCTTGGGAAGCCCAGCCTCTACCAGCACAGCCCCCTCCCTGGAAATTCAGGCAGGAGTCAGGCCCTTGGGGCACCAGAGATGCAGAATGAGGTCTCACCCTCTCTAAGGGGTCTCACTGAAGCCTCACAGGGCTTGGGTGAAGCAAGAAGCCCACCCCTCCACAAGGAGGGGCACAGAGCTAATGCCAAAGAAACCTCTTCCCAAGCGCCCTCCACTTCTTCTTTTATGCCCTTGCTGCTGGATCACAGAGCCCACAGGGTTCCATGCTGCCTACTTTGAAGATTCCTCCAGGACCTCATGCTGACACGTTACCCTGCTACCATAAATACTCCCCTGGGAAATAGCTCAACTAAAGAACCTAACCTTACACCTAAAGCAATTAGAGAAAGAAGAACAACAACAAAAACCCCCCCAAAGTTAGCAGAAGGAAAGAAATCATAAAGATCAGATCAGAAATAAATAAAAAAGAAATGAAGGAAACAGTAGCAAAGATCAATAAAACTAAAAGCTGGTTCTATGAGAAAATAAACAACATTGATAAACCATTAGCCAGACTCATCAAGAATAAAAGGGAGAAGACTCAAATCAATCGAATTAGAAATGAAAAAGGAGAAGTAACCACTGTCACTGCAGAAATACAAAAGATCATGAGAGATTACTACAAGAAACTCTATGCAAATAAAATGGACAACCTGGAAGAAATGGACAAATTCTTAGAAATGCACAACCTTCCAAAACTGAACCAGAAAGAAACAGAAAATATAAACAGACCAATCACAAGCACCGAAATTGAAACTGTGATTAAAAATCTTCCAACAGGGCTTCCCTGGTGGCGCAGTGGTTGAGAGTCCGCCTGCCGATGCAGGGGACACAGGTTCGTGCCCCGGTCCAGGAAGATCCCACATGCCGCGGAGCGGCTGGGCCCGTGAGCCATGGCCACTGAGCCTGCGCGTCCAGAGTCTGTGCTCCGCAACGGGAGAGGCCACAACAGTGAGAGGCCCGCGTACCGCAAAAAAAAAAAAAAAAAAAAATCTTCCAGCAAACAAAAGCCCAGGACCAGATGGCTTCACAGGCGAATTCTGTCAAACATTTAGAGAAGAGCTAACACCTATCCTTCTCAGACTCTTCCAAAATATAGCAGAGGAAGGAACACTCCCAAACCCATTCTGCAAGGCCACCATCACCCTGAAACCAAAACCAGACAAAGATGTCACAGAAAAAGAAAACTACAGGCCAATATCACTGATGAACATAGTTGCAAAAATCCCCAACAAAATACTAGCAAACAGAATCCAACAGCACATTAAAAGGATAATACACCATGATCAAGTGGGATTTATCCCAGAGATGCAAGGATTCTTCAATATACGCAAAACAATCAATGTGATACACCATATTAACAAATTGAAGAATAAAAACCATATGATCATCTCAATAGATGCAGAAAAAGCTTTTGACAAAATTCAACACCCATTTATGATAAAAACTTTCCATAAAGTAGGCATAGAGGGAACTAACAACGTAATAAAGGCCATATATGACAAACCCATAGCCAATATCATTCTCAATGGTGAAAAACTGAAACCATTTCCACTAAGATCAGGAACAAGACAAGGTAGCCCACTCTCATCACTATTATTCAACATGGTTTTGGAAGTTTTAGCCACAGCAATCAGAGAAGAAAAAGAAGTAAAAGGAATCCAAATCAGAAAAGAAGTAAAACTGCCACTGTTTGCAGATGACATACTATACATAGAGAATCCTAAAGATGCTACCAGAAAACTACAAGAGCTAATCAATGAATCTGGTAAAGTAGCAGGATACAAAATTAATGCATGGAACTCTCTTGCATTCGTATACAATAATGATGAAAAATCTGAAACAGAAGGAAACACTCCCATTTACCACTGCAACAGAAAGAATAAAATACCTAGGAATAAACCTACCTAAGGAGGCAAAATACCTGCATGCAGAAAACTATAAGACACTGATGAAAGAAAATAAACATGATACAAACAGATGGAGAGATATACCACGTTCTTGGATTGGAAGAATCAACACTGTGAAAATGACTATACTACCCAAAGCAATCTACAGATTCAATGCAACCGCTATCAAAACTACCACTGACATTTTTCCCAGAACTAGAACAAAAAATTTCACAATTTGTATAGAAACACAAAAGACCCCGAATAGCCAAAGCAATCTTGAGAAAGAGAAACGGAGCTGGAGGAATCAGATTCCCTAACTTCAGACTATACTACAAAGCTACAGTAATCAAGAGAGTATGGTACTGGCACAGAAACAGAAATATAGATCAATGGAACAGGGTAGAAAGCCCAGAGATAAACCCATGCACATACGGTCACCTTATTTTTGATAAAGGAGGCAACAATATACAATGGAGAAAAGACAGCCTCTTCAGTAAGTGGTGCTGGGAAAACTGGACAGCTACATGTAAAAGAATGAAATTAGAACACTCCCTAACACCATACACAAAAATAAACTCAAAATGGATTAAAGACCTAAATGGAAGGCCAGACACTATACAACTCTTAGAGGAAAACAAGGCAGAACACTGTATGACATAAATCACAGCAAGATCCGTTTTGACCCACCTCCTAGAGTAACGGAAATAAAAACAAAAGTAAACAAATGGGACCTAATGAAATGTAAAAGCTTTTGCACAGCAAAGGAAACCATAAAAAAGATGAAAAGACAACCCTCAGAATGGGAGAAAATATTTGCAAATGAAGCAACTGACAAAGGATTAATCTCCAAAATATATAAAGAGCTCATGCAGCTCAATATCAAAAAAACAAACAACCCGGGCTTCCCTGGTGGCACTGTGGTTGGGAGTCTGCCTGCCGATGCAGGGGACATGGGTTTGTGCCCCGGTCGGGGAGGTTCCCACATGCCGCGGAGCGGCTGGGCCCGTGAGCCATGGCTGCTGAGCCTGCGCATCTGGAGCCTGTGCTCCACAACGGGAGAGGCCACAACAGTGAGAGGCCCGTGTACTGCAAAAAAGGAAAAAAAAAAAACAAAAAAAACAACCCAATCCAAAAATGGGCAGAAGACCTAAATAGACATTTCTCCGAAGAAGATATACAGGTGGCCAACAAATACAGGAAAGAATGTTCAACATCACTAATCATTAGAGAAATGCAAATCAAAACTACAATGAGATATCATCTCACACCAGTCAGAATGGCCATCATCAAAAAATCTACAAACAATAAATGCAGAAGAGGGTGTGGAGAAAAGGGAACCCTCTTGCTCTGTTGGTGGGAATGTAAATTGATACAGCCACTATGGAGAACAGTATAGAGGTTCCTTAAAAAACTAAAAATAGAACTACCATACGACCCAGCAATCCCACTACTGGGCAGATACCCTGAGAAAAACCATAATTCAAAAAGAATCATGTACCACAATGTTCACTGCAGCTCTATTTACAATAGCCAGGACACGGAAGCAACCTAAGTGCCCATCAACAGATGAATGGATAAAGACGATGTGGCACATGTATACAATGGAATATTACTCAGCCATAAAAAGGAACGAAATTGAGTTATTTGTAGTGAGGTGGATAGACCTAGAGTCTGTCATACAGAGTGAAGTAAGTCAGAAAGAGAAAAATAAATACCGTATGCTAACACATATATATGGAATCTAAAAAAAAAAAAAGGTTCTGAACAACCTAGGGGAAGGACAGGAATTAAGATGCAGACATAGAGAATGGACTTGAGGACATGGGGAAGGGGAAGGGACGAAGTGAGAGAGTGGCATGGACATATATACACTACCAAACGTAAGGTAGATAGCTAGTGGGAAGCAGCCAAATAGCACAGGGGGATCAGCCTGGTGCTTTGTGCCCACCTAGAGGGGTGGGATAGGGAGGGTGGGAGGGAGACGCAAGAGGGAGGAGATATGGGGATATATGTACACATATAGTTGATTCACTTTGTTATACAGCAGAAACTAACACACCATTGTAAAGCAATTATACTCCAATAAAGATGTAAAAAAGAAAAAATCCCCCAGAAGGATTTATCTTAGCAAGTAGCAAGAGGACTTGGAGTCAGGTTCCAAGCTAGCCGTGCAACCTCGGAAAAGTACACAACCAGCCTGGAGCACTGGCTCTCTCTTCTGCTGCGTTCCAGGCCAGGTTATTCACAAGATAATGGACCAGGACACAGTGGCTAGAACATAAATAAAGGCTCCTTTTGGGCTAACTTTAGAGAATGGAAGTGAAAAGATTGCACTTGATAGAACTATGTAACCCACTTGTGCTCTGAGGTCAGGAGAAGCAGGGGCTTTGTTTTATTATGCCTCGCAGAGGCGTAGTAATGAAACTGTTCAAGGTGGAACCTAGGTGATGTTTGACATCCTTCTCACCATGGTGACCACCAAAGGAACCCTCAAGATAAAACTGGGCACATCTCCTCACTTTGGAGTCTGCAGAGGAGAGCCCAGTGGAGAGAGGGTTGGTGGAAAATTCCACCCTAGGACTAGGGCATGATGCAGTCAGTCAAAGACTAGCAAGCAGTGACTCATTCTCCAAAATGGATTGTAAAGACCAAGGCTCGGTCCTTAGGGCATTAACTAGAGGAATTTGCATCTCAATGCAATCAGGCAACTGGGACCAGAGCAATATGGCGTTCCTGGGAGGGTCATCTCTTTACCTGGACCGGGCCTGGAACCTCAGGATCCACTGTGCAGCTGGCCTATTACTATCTGTCATCATCTTCTATTGTCTCTGCACGGGATCAAGTGCGTGCATTCTGGATGTACAGGTTCAGCTCTGCAGCTCTGCAGCTCAGGATGGGCTCAGCTATTCTCCAGCAAGCCAGTGCCACCTTCTAAAGCTCAGAAATGCTGACTATTATGTATAGGATGGATAGACAACAAGGTCCCACTGTATAGCACAAGGAACTATAGTCAATATTCTGGATAAACTATAAGGGAAAAAGAATATCATGCGCGTGCCACCAGGCAGCACCCTGAAGGAGACCAAATGTGGGCACAAGGAAGACGATTGGCCAGAGACAACCCGGAAACTAACCCCATCACCATAAACCCCGAGACCGCGAGCCACGTGGCAGAACAGTTCTCCTGGGTCCCCTCACCCTCCTGCTCTCCAGCCGGGCGCCCCGTCCCAATAAAGTCTCTTGCTTTGTCAGCACGTGTGTCTCCTCGGACGATTCATTTCTGAACGTTAGACAAGAGCTCACTCTCAGGCCCTGGAAGGGTCCCCTTCCTGCAACAGGAGGAAGGAAAGAGGGAGGGCAAGAGAACTCAGTAGGCCTTGTGAGTCCTAGTAGTGAGCAGCGCTCCCGAGGGGGAGGTGGGGGGACCCTCAGGCCCCTCCCTCAGGCGTCCGTGGTCATAGGGTCTGAGGGCCAGAGGGAATTCTGAAACAGCGTGCGGGTCAAACATGCGCCTCACTGCCCCCAAGGTTGACCATTCAGCCTCAGTCCATACACGTGATTTTGCCCAGTGCTATTGATTGAGGTGCGAACACCGTGTGTGTTAGCAAACATGTTTTCCCTCATCAGTGAATGCTACGAAGCTCATGCCAGAAGTTCCCTTTTCTTCTTAAGAAACTGAACCTGCATTTTACTCCTTTTGTAGGACTTTAAGACCTCTGTCCATTTCCTGAGGGTTGGTTTAAAAGTTAACTAATAAAAGCTGTATCTATATAATATTCTAAGTCAACTACGCTTCAATAAAAATGTTTAAAAAGCTGTAAATATGCTTCACGCTAATATGCACATTGCATTATGCTGAAATCAAATAAATCGATCTGGGGCATGGATGTCTTTCCACACTCTCCTCGCTAGACAGCTGGAGGACCCACAGGGACACACGACCATTCCCCATGGAGATCACTGGCCAGGATCCACACACACAATAAATGCTAGTAAGGCTTAACTGATTTCCTGTTTTCTACATAAAATCCTCACACGTCGAGGTCCTCACATGCCTGCACACCACCACAAAGAGTCCTTCATGCCCCAGGAGGAGAGGGTCAGTGGCCTAGACCTCTTGGGGACCTGGGTGAGATGCAGACACTGATTTAGGAGGCCCGGGTGGCACCTGGGGGTCCGCATCTTTGGCAAGGTTCCAGACGGTGCCGATGCCGTGGGTGTGTGGACCACTTTTGCCGTCTACCACTGTGAGCACTAAACAGGGCTCCTGTCTTGAAGGCAGGTCCTCCAGGTGGTACTCTGAACGCAAAGGAAGTTAAGACTAATGACCTTCCTGCAAAATACTAACAGCATCCTGGAGGAAAACGCCACAAGAGGCAAATGCAGCCATCCACGTCAGGCCTCCCTTCTGGAGTTCCCAGGGCTTGGAGGAAACAGGTGGGAGGAGGGGACCACATCCCCTGGTCCCCACTCCCCTGCCAGCTACATATGGAAGCCAGAGCTTTTGGTTTCCCAGCATCATCAGGCAAGGTGCCCCCTTGGGTCCATCCTGACCCTGAATGTGATGCAGAAGCCTATCTCCTCGGGCTGGAGGGTGCGGGCAAGGCTCGTGAGCCCCCCGTGGCTGGAGCAGAACACAGACTGCAGGTACCTGTCCACAGACGGCCGCAGAGAGCACCAGGCCCAAGCCCAACCTACCACCAATCTCCGCTGGATGGGACGCGCACCTCACAGACGTGAAAACAAGGATGGGGCAGAGGCAGGTTATGGATGGCGGCTACAGCGGACTGGCCACCAGACAGGCAGACCCTAGCTCCTCGAGGAGCTGAGAGACCGTGGCAAGTGACTGTCGGCTTACTTATCTGGTGTCTATAAGGAAAGTGTTCATTGGCAGGACACTTAACTGTGTCCTAAAAGTGAGAAAGGACACATTTTCTAAGTAGCAATGAGCATGCTGTGGTCAGGAAGATGCTGTCAAAATGGATCGGTGAAATGTTTTAGCTGTACAGGGAGTATGTTTTTTTGTTTTTTTTTTTAAACCCTTCTTGAATCCAGGACAGAGAGCTCTTGAATTGGGTCATGAATTCTTGGAGTCAAGGGACATGGGGAAGGTGACTGCATATACAGGGCAGAACCTCTGAGCTATGACCCCGCTTTCCTGATTCATTAGGCTACTGGGATTCCATACACATGAGTCCAGATATATGTGTGCATGAGTGTATGTACAGACAGATAGAAATAAAGATAGATGGACAGATAGATAGATAGATAGAGGAATGGAGAGATGGATGGATGGATAGATGGATGCATAGACAGAAGAATGGATAGATAGATAAGACAGACAGACAGGAGGTGCTTGCTACTGGCATCTTGTGGGTAGAGGCAAGGGAGGCTGCTAAATATACTACAATGCACAGAAACACCCCTCCTCCCCCCCCCCGACCAATAAAAATTACTGCATTATTTTGCTAGGGCCTCCGTAACAAAGTACCACAGGCTGGATGGCTTAAGCAACAGACATTTATTCCCTCCCTGTCCTGGAGGCTGGAAGTCCAAGATCTAGGTGTCTGCAGAACTGCTTCCTCCTGAGGCCTCTCTACTGGGCCTGTAGATGGCCATCTCCTCCCTGTGTCCTCACGTGGTCGTCCCTCTGTGTGTGTCTGTGTCCTGATCTCCTCTTCTTATAAGGACACCAATCCTATCAGGGCCCACCTTAATGACCTCATTGTACCTTCATCCCCTCTTTAAAGATCTCCAAATACAGTCCCATTCTGAGGTCCTGGTGTCTGGCTCGGGGTTCAGCACTGAATTTTGGAGGACACAATTCAGCCCATAACGACTTTCCTGCCCCAAATATATATAATGCCAAGGGGGAAAACCCTGAACTAAAGGTACGTGGGCGAGTGGCTTCTGTAGGTTCTAAAACCTCAGTTCAACACTTACCTCTTTGCCTCCCTTCCTCTGTGCTAAGGCTGTGTGGTCACCTGCAAACTCTCCTTGGCGACCCTGCTGTTTTGCCCTACAGGCCACCTGTGGTGCCACGTCTGGGAGAGAACGTCAGCCTACGTGGACCCTGAGGCCAGAGGTCTGCAGGATGGCCTGCATTTCTGGTCCTCACAGGCACGTCCACATGGCTGTTAACAGGAATGTCTGCTTCAGTCACCCAACCACAAACTCGCCTTGCTTTAAATGCCAGGAGAGGCGGGCTCACGCCTGTCACCCTTTCTCTACCTTATTGAGGCCCTGGGCTCGATCATATTCTAACTGCATCTCACCACGGGTGGCAGCTGAGGAAGGCCCGCAAAGGGTCCCCATGAGCCTGTGGCGGAAAGGTTCCTGTGATGCAGGGCTTTCAGCGCTTAAGTGGTAAAGTTGTAGGCACGCCAGGACAGCCTGGTCACTCGATGTAGGATAGAAGTAAGTAAAAGACCTGGGTTATCAGTTTTTTAAAGAACAAAATAAAAGATAATATTCTATGATGGACTGAATGTTTGTGTCCCCCTAAAATTCATAAAATTCAAGCCCTAACCCCCAGTGAGACGGTATGTGGAGGTGAGATCTTTGGGAGTTTATCTCTTTTTTTTTCTTTCAAATTTATTTTTGATTGAATTATAGTTGACTTACAACACTGTGTTAATTTCTGCTGTACAGCAAAGTGACTCAGTTATATATCTATACATTCTTTTTCATATTCTTTTCCATTATGGTTTACCAGAGGATATTGAATATAGTTCCCTGTGCTATACATTAGGGCCATGGGAGTTTACTTCTGATATCAATTCCAATTCCAGAGTTTTCCGACCCCAGGAAGCAATTCTCCAGCACCAGTGGGGTGTCCTACAGTTCAGCTCAACTCTGACCTATCTACCCGGAGATAGCTTCAGATCCCGCAGGGTAAGGGCTCCGTCCCACAAAGTCGCCCCCCTCCACTGAACACCTCCCCCTGCCTACATGCCTTAAGACATCCACCAAAAGTCCAGGTTGTCACCTGTGCATGTGACCAACCAGTTTTAGATCAGAGGTTCCTACAACCCGCTCCTCAGGTTTGATTAACTTGCTGCAGTGGCTCTCAGAACTCAGGGAAACAGCTTACTTTACTGTTTACTGCTTTCTCATAAAAGGACATGACTCTGGAACAGCCAGTTGGGAGAGATGCACAGGGCAGGTATGGGGAAGGGGGACGGAGCTTCCACGCCCTCTTTAGGGCATAACCCTCCCAGCACCTCCACGGGTTCACCCAGCCAGACGCTCCAAACCCGGGGTTTTTATGGAGGCTTCATTACCTGGGCATATTGATTATATCATTGGCCATGTATGATCGATTCAACCTCCAGCCCCTCTCCCCTCCTCGGAGTTGGGGGTGAATCTGAACCTTCCAACCCTCTAATCAGAAACTGAACCTTCCAACCCTCTCATCAGACAACTGGTTCCCCTGGCAACACGTCCTCACAATTAGGGGCTTTGCAAAAGTCACCTCATTCACATAACAAAAGACATCTTGAACTCTTTCCTCACTTAGGAAATTCCAAAGGTTTTAGGAGCTGCCTGAAATGGAACAAAGACCAAATATGTATTTCTTATAACTCACAGGGAAGTAATTAGGTTCAGATGAGGTCCTGGCGGTGGAGCCCCCACAGTAAGAATAACCTACTTATAAGAATAGGCACCAGACATCCACCCCCACCTTCCTATCCCATCTGAGGACACAGAGAGAAGGCAGTCATCCAAGAACCCAGAAGCAGTCTTTCCTCAGGAACTGAAGTCTGCCGGTACCCTGATCTCCGACTTCCAGCTTCCAGAACAGTGAGAACTAAACGTCTGTTGTTGAAGCAGCCCGGTCCATACCTTGTTAGAGCAGCCCATGCTGACTACCACAATTTCTCAGTTAAGTGTCTCTCACCAACAACAAGGAATTGACAAGTCTCTGAAACTGACAGACAACTACCCTTAGCACTTACCTAAGAGGTCATGAGGGCTTGAGTTTTTATTATTGTGTGCTGTTTAGAGTTTGATCTTATTAAATAAAAAGAATATATATGTTTATGTATATTTACACTTTATATATGCATATACCTTATGTAGGGATGGATATACTTTATGTATATTTATATCCATCCATACATAAGGAATACAAGTAAATATATATATATATCTAAAATATATATATTATATATATATATATATATATATATATAATATATATATAACAGATATGCCATTGTATGGATATATAAAGAGTGTCAAAGTTTCACTCAAGACACCAGTACTTTGATGTCTTTCCTCCAACCCCTGTACCTTAAAATTTCAAGCTGCTCCCATGTGAGTGCTCCAGGTCAAGGAAAGTTGAGCATGGAACCCTTGCAACTGGAGAAGGCGTCCTGGCATCTCCAAGCTCACCGCAAAGCCCCACTGGTCCTGCCACCAGCAGCCCCAAATGTTCCTCGGGTCCTGAATCAACACAGCCCTTTGAGACTCAGCTCAGGTGCTGTGGGGCTTTCCAAGTGTAACCTGCAGGACAGGCATCAGCCGTGAATTTCACACATCCTAGGACCAGGGTAGACGGAGCTAGGGAAGGAAATCAGGGCTGTTGAGAGCAAACTGCAGGCCTGGGACTGCTTCCAAAGATAACTTGGGCTCTAAGCAGCTTTCCAAATACAGCACACAAAGCAAACACATAGACGGAAGAACCAAGACAGCAAAATAAGGAAGCTGAAATAAGTTTGGACTGTACAGAGAGTGGCATATATACGTATATGTATATATGTGTTTTCTTTTACAATAAATGGCATGTGTAAGTTTATACATTGTGTGGGAAAGGATTGTCTTTTTATCTGTGCCATCAGACATGAGCTTTCGACACCATCGTATTACAGTTTCCTGGATTGTCTGTGTTGCACTTTAAAGTTGTCAGGAAAAGTAAGCTATCGTGCCACAGGGAAAAGACAATTTTGCAAAAATAAAATGTAATTCATGGAAAGAAAGTCATCCTCCCTCTTCATAGAAGTTCTGTGTGTATCCGTCTCTGACTGTCAGGAGAATTATGAAAAGCTAAACAGGACCTAGTGACCTGTGTAGAAACGACTTTAATAGAACACATTTTCATTTTTTTTCAATCTACCTTGTGACAATGAAGCATTACTCAGTTTTCTTGTTGTTGTTGTTGTTTTGAAGCGAAAGGCATCTTCCATTGTGTACAAGAGGTGTTTCTGAAGTGTGGAAAATAATACCACAAAAAATATTATCTGAGCCATGTTTTCACGCCTTGTGGGAGAAGTTCCCCAATGCATCTCTTCCACAACTGCCATGAGATTTTGTCAGCTTAGCTGCTGTGAAGGGGGAACCCACTGCCAGCACCTTGGTTCCTGGAAGTGAACAAACTGGATTGTCCACCCAGACATGCCCTGTGTTGCAGCCACGGCACCAGGGCAAGGGGGACGCTCTCCAAGGATCTCTGTACCAGGACGTCTGATGCCTTCATCACCTGTATCTACGTCCTTGCTTATTTTTGCAGCAAATCTTTAGGAAGCTTCAAAACCCAGGCAACTCCCTAAGCTCCTTCTAAGGAGCCAACTTTTCCTAACATGGAGATCTCCTGCATTATCCCTGCTGTTTCCAATCCTTCACCCTGGCGTTGGACGTTTTTTTTTTTAATATTCCTTTTGGGGGGCGGAGTCACGATGGCGGACTGGACTAGGAGGACACAGAATTCGCGTCTCCGCGCAACTAGGGCACCTACCAGGTACCGGTAGGGGACCACGGACACCTAAGGGGACAGCAGGAACCCCCAGCGACCGCATAGGACGTTGGGGGTGAGGAGAAGGGAGCGGGGAAGAGAAGTGAAGGTGGGAGGGGACTGGCGCCCTGAGGGGCGGCTCGGGGAGGGGAAGGGATCCCTCGCCCGAAGGGGGAAATTGGGGAACCCCTGGGAGGAGAGGATCAGAAGGGAGCGTGGCCGGGTTTCCCCTGCCCACTTGGGCCCCCAGGAACCTGCTGAGATCCCGGGCCTGATCTTCTGCCCACCGAGGCCCCCTCCAGCCACGAGGATCCTGAGGGAGAGGGAGGGAGGGAAGGGGGAGCACAAGTAAAGGCCGGAGCTCAGGGACCGGCACTCCCCAAGGGGCGGCTGGGGGAGGGGAGGAGTTCCTACACCCACCTGTGGTTAGAGGTCCAGCGGGGATGGGGGAGACCCTGGGGGAGGGGGGGGCGCGGAGGAACGGAAGGGAACGCAGCCAGCACTGTCCCTGTCCACTTAGGCACCGGGAAGCCTGTTGGGCTACTGGGCCTAATCCTCTGCCCTGGGAGCCTCCCTCCTGCCACTCAGAGCCCAAGCCCCGCCCCTGCACCCCACCCAGGGCCCCACCTCTACACTCGGAGACCCCCCCTCCGAGACCCCCTCCAACGTGCTGGACCTAAACCCCACACACACACACCCACCCAGGGCCCGTCCCACTCCACTCCAGAGGCCGTCCTTTCCACAGGCTGCCTGTCCCCTTCCACGCGGGTCCTGAGCAGAGGCCCCGCCCCACCCTGAACCCCACCCCTGCCTAAGTTCCACCCCCGCCTCAACTCCGCCCCCATAGCCAAGGCTTTTGGGGTTTTTTTTTTTGCTTTTTTCCTCTTTTAGATTGGGGTTCTGTTTTACTTTGTTGATTCACTGTTGTTGATTCATTTATATCTTTATTTTTTCTTATAAATCTTTTTTCTTTTCAAAAATTTTTTTAAATTAATTAATTAATTTTGTTTTGGCTGCACTGGGTCTTCGTTGCTGTGTGCGGGCTTTCTCTAGTTGTGGTGAGTGGGGGCTAACTCTTCGTTGCAGTGCACGGGCTTCTCATTGCTGCGCCGTCTCTTGTTAAGGAGCATGGGTTCTAGGTGCGTGGGCTTCAGTAGTTGTGGCACATGGGCTCAGTAGTTGTGGCTCGCGGGCTCTAGAGCGCAGGCTCAGCAGTTGTCACACATGGGCTTAGTTGCTCCACGGCATGTGGGATCTTCCCGGACCAGGGCTTGAACCCGTGTCCCCTGCATTGGCAGCCGGATTCTTAACCACTGCACCACCAGAGAAGTCCAAAATCTTTTATTTTTATAATTTTATTTTATTCTTTATACTTTGTTATTGTTCTGCTCCTTTTGGCTTGTCCCCCCTCACCCCCCCCCCGTTTTTTTTTTCTTTTTTCTGTTGAGGTTTTGTTTTATACTGTTGCAAATGTTTCAATTATATTTTGATTTTTCCTAATATATTTTTTATCTTTCTAATTTTATTTTGTATTTTATTCTTTGTTATTGTACTGCTCCTTTTTTTCTTTTTACTCTTTTTTTGTGTGTGTGTGACACTGTGCAGCTTGCGGGATCTTGGTTCCCAGGATGGAGGTTGGGCCTGAGCTCCTGTGGTGGGAGCTCCAAGTCCAAACCATTGGACTAATAAAGAACCGTAGGCCCCAGGGAATATCAATCAGAGTGAGACCTCCTGGATGTCCTCATCTCAGCACTATGACCCGGCTCTAGCCAACTGCGTGCAAACTCCAGTGCTGGACGCCTCAGACCAAACAACCAGTAAGACAGGAATACAGTCCCACACATTAAAAAAAAACCAAAAAACAAAAACGAAACTACAAAAGAATATGTTACAGGTGAAGGAGTAAGGTCAAAACCTACAAGACCAAATAAATGAAGACAAAATAAGCAACCTACCTGAAAAAGAATTCGGAATAATGATAGTAAAGATGATCCCAAATCTCAGAAACAGAATGGAAAAAATACAAGAAACTTTTAACAAGGATCTAGAAGAACTAAAGAGCAGACAAACAGTGATGAACAACAAAAAACTGAAATTAAAAATACTCTAGAAGGAATCAATAGCAGAATAACTGAGGCAGAAGAACAGATAAGAGAGTTGGAAGATAAAATGGTGGAAATAACTGCCAGGGAGCCGAATAAAGAAAGAAGAATGAAAAGAATTGAGGACAGTCTCAGAGTTACCATACGATCCAGCAATCCCACTCCTGGGCATATACCCTGAGAAAACCATAACTCAAAAAGACACATGCACCCCAATGTTCATCGCAGCACTATTTACAGTAGCCAGGACACGGAAGCAACCTAGATGTCCATCGACAGATGAACGGATAAAGAAGATGTGAAAAAAACAAAAAAGAAGAAGATGTGGCACATGTATACAATGGAATATTACTCAGCCATAAAAAGAAACGAAATTGAGTTATTTGTAGAGACGTGGATGGACCTAGAGTCTGTCATACAGAGTGAAGTAAGTCAGAAAGAGGAGAACAAATATTGTATCTTAATGCATATATATGCATATATATGCGATTTAAAAAAGCGGTACTGATGAATCTAGTGGCAGGGCAGGAATAAAGACGCAGACGTAGAAAGCAGACTTGAGAGCGTGGGGCAGTGGAAGGGGAAGCTGGGATGAAGTGAGAGAGTAGCATGGACATATTATGGGGAAGGATGCACACCTCTGTGACTGTATTAAAAGTCATTAAAATGTACACTTTTACACGGCTGATTTGTATGGTATGTGAATTATATCTTAATCAATTTGTCAGAAAAAAAAAACTGCACGAAATAAATAAATAAAAATGCTCCTTTTATCTAAGCAATGAACAGATGCAACATTGTTACCATGGGAGAGACAAAGAACTCTCTCCTTTGTGTGTCCATTTGTTTCCAAGAATGGAAAGAAACTGAGAGCAAGAATTCTAAAGGTTCCAGCAGGTGAGCATGGACACACAGTATGCGCCCGATATTTGTGGAATAAATCTTCTGCAGGTTGAATGGTGTCCCCCTCAAAAAAAAAAAAAATAGTGTAGGAGTCCTAACCCATAGTACCTCAGAGTGTGCCCTTACTTGAAGACACGGTCTTGACATATGTAATGAACTTAGAAGGTAGTCATGGGTCTGGGTGGCAATCCTATATGACTCATGTCCTCATAAAAAGGGGAGACTTAGACACAGAAATAGATGCATAGAGAAAACACAATATGATGAGATAGAGGAATAAGGCCGCTGTGTACAAGCCAAGCAGAGAGGCCTGGAACCAATCCTTTCCTCAAAAAGCATTAACCCTGCTGACCCCCTGATCTTGGACTTCTGGCTTGAGGCAATACCTTCCTGCTGTTGAGACTACCCGGTCTGTGGTGCTTTGATACAGGAGCCTAGCACACTTGGGTCACAGCCCCTCCACTAACTGGTTGATGAACTGCCTTCTCTGAGGTCCAGGGTCCTCAATGGGAAATCATGATTGGAGTAAAAACAGGGAATGTGTCTAACAGCGACAGCTCTAAAAAGACATACATGAATTGAGCATATACTATTTGCCAGTTCCAACAGCTTGACCTGCCTTGCGTCATTTAACACCCCTGTTTTACACACGAGGAAACGAAGGCACAGAGGTTTACTGCTTATTGTTGATACATTTGCTGAACTCAGGTGCCTCCAAGTGCAGTTTACGCACTTCACCAGAAACACAACGCTCAGATTTTAAAGTCTCTGAAACTTTCTTATTTCTGCTTCTTGAAAGATCCTATCTTTATGCTTAAACATGCATATGCAATGCCAACTAACACAATAGAAACGGGGTGGGGGAAAGTATTCCTGAGACTGGTCGAAAAAAAGAATGCTTTTCAGGTTGCCTTCAGAAAGTTTGGGGGGAAAAAAGAAAAAGAGCAATCAAAGACAGATGAGACATAAAGGAAAAACGGCCAGGCATTTTAAAACGTATTATTTCGGCCCTTTCCTATCAAACTTCGGCGGGGGGGCTGCTTCGACCAGCCAGGGACGCTCGGGGGATAAAGGCGGAAAGGATGCAGACCTGCGCGCCTGCGCCTTACGAAGCACGCAGGAAGCCGGGCGGGCAAGACTGACACGGAAACCTGCCCGGCGTCCAGGGACGGGCGCTCCGGGCCGGGACGAAGCCACCGGGGTCCCCGTAACTAAGGCCACCTGGCTACCCATTTACTTGGTGGCTCTCAAGGATGCCAACCTGAGCATCTATGCACTCCTTCCGTCAACCCCATGCGCCGTCGTCCCTCCACGCCCTCCCTCCTTCCTCATGCCTTTTCCAAATTCGAGCCAGGCATTGGCACCTAGATTAGGAACTCGGCTCTGCTCCGCCCCTTGACTCAGCGTCCCAGCCCGTTTACGGGTGTGAAGTGAGCGGGCGGGGGGGGTGGTGGATGCGGGCAAACCTGTCGCGCCCGCGCGTGCCGCTTCTTAGCCCCGCGGCGACGGCTGGGGTGACTGTTCTCGGCGCGCGTGCGCAGGACATGCCGGCGCGGCCCACAGTGCGCGGGAGCGGCTCCGGTCGTGCATTCCAGGACCCTCGGAAGGAGGCCAGACGCCGGCGAGCCGCGGAGGCGCAGGGCGCGCGATTTTTGAGGAACCGCGCGAGGACGCTTGAGGCGCGCGCGCGCAGAGCGGCTCGGGGCGCACGGGGCTTCACGGAGCGCGCGTGCGCGAGAGCGTCCCGGGGCGCGTGCGCGAGGAGGCCGGGGGCGGCGCGTGCGCAGCACGGCTCGGGGCGCGCGGGGAGGCCCGGAGCGCGCGTGCGCGCGCCTCTTCCCCACCCCCAAGTCGGCCGAGACGGCGGCACAATGGCGGCGCCCTTTCCCCCGCTGCGTCCCGTCACCCACCTGCTTTTTGACCTGGACGGCCTCCTTCTGGGTGGGTAGCCTGCGGCCGCCTCCGCGAGGGCTGTCCGGGGAGGGTGTGGGCGGGGGGCACAGGCTCTCAGGGGAGGGGGCCGCGGCGGGACGGTGTGCGGGGCCCCCGGGTTGGCGGGCGGCGGGGGTGCAGGGCCCACGTCCGGCCGGCCGCGCTCGTGGCTGAGGCGTCGACGGCGCCCGGGGCACTTACTTCCGGCGGCCGCGCGGCGCGTGGGGACGGAGTGCGTGGGGGGGCGGTGCGTGAGGGCGCGGTGCTCGGGGACCACCGCGCGGGCGGGAGGTTGGCTTCGGGCCTCGGGGGCCGCGGGCGCTGCGCGCGCAGCCGGGCCTCCATTTCCCCGTCTGCACCCCGGCCTCCAGGATCCCTGCCGGCTTGCTCCGAGGTGCACGCACCTTGCTCGTAGCATCCTACAGGGCAGGGTCCTCCACCCGCCGATTTGGGGGCCTCTGCCGACGTCTGGAGGCGTTTGGGGTGGCCTAGCTGGAGGGTGGGAGTTTACTGGCGTCCAGAGGGTAGCGGCTGGGATGCGGCGGAACCTCTCGCGGTGCACAGGACCGCTCCACGCCACCGCGACTGCTCCAGACCCAAGTATCTGTAGCGCGAAGGCGGCGGAGGAGCCGTGCTCAGCGGTCTGGCTGGTCCGAGTGACTCCCAGCAGGGACATCACCGGGGAGCAGCAGTTTTGCAGTGCAGAGCCCGGGTCCCCACCCCACAGCTGCCCAATCAGAATCTACATTTTCACCCAAGTGCCGGAGAGTTGGAGGTGCACACCCGTGCTGTGGCTTTGAGCGGTTAACAATCCTGTGCGCGCCGAACAGCCCCGTAGTCGATGGTGGTAGGCATGAACTTACCCACCGAGGCGAATTCAAGTAGCATTCGTAGAAAACGCTGCATTTATAACTCAACAGAGAACTGCTGTGAACTCTACCCTACAGCTTGGGCGTATGTTTCATGACACTACGCGGTGTTACGGGGTTAGGAAACGCGTTCTGACCTCATTGTCTCCGGAGGGCTTCATAGGACTTGAAAAATGTCTGCATGCTTTACGTAGGCTACTAACCTGGTGGAGGTGTGCATACATCAGTGCTGCCCTCATAAAATCCTGCAAGGTGGGAGGAGATGTTTGCACTGACAATTAAAAACAAAATCGGCACCACTCAGAGAGGGAAAGTTACTTGCCCAAGGTCACACAGCTAATAAGGGACAGAACTGAGAAATGACTCCAGATCGATCTGAATCTAAATGTAAGTGATATCGTGCGCATTTTACAGGGGGAGTGTGACCTTGCCCCCATGATCATTTGGCTCACTGGTTCAGTAGTAATGGCACTGATTTTTTAAAGGCACACAAAAAACAGTCTTATTTGTATGGACCCAGAGATACAAACGAATGAATTCCTAAGGGGGAAAATAAATTCCCATAGAGGTAGAACAGTGTATGCAGCTACTAAATCTGAAATGACTCAATTTCAAAAAGCATCTGGGATTCGTAAGTAGAGTTTGGAGA
Source organism: Mesoplodon bidens (assembly GCF_964165515.1). Classification (NCBI taxonomy): domain Eukaryota; kingdom Metazoa; phylum Chordata; class Mammalia; order Artiodactyla; family Ziphiidae; genus Mesoplodon; species Mesoplodon bidens. Next base: position 49,454,656 of record NC_138180.1, read on the forward strand.
CGTGAGTTTTCCTGCTCAGGTGGTCAAGTTAAATTGTCAGATAAATTCCTTATGCTGTAATGAAAAGTCCAGAGAACATGTTTTGCGAGTCTTATGAATTTTAATACAAACTGAGGTGTCCCATTAAAATTCAATTTGTTAGACTTCTCAATGAGCTTGATGCTTCATCCCCACTCAAGGTGCACACATACCTGTTCCCCGGAGCCATGAATGTGACTTATGTGGCGGTGCCTGCAGGGGCAGTTATCAACCAGGGTCTCCTCTTGGCTAGTTCAGGCACGTTTAAAGTTTATCAGGCATTGGTCTGGCACTGTTACCCAGTCCTCTGAACTGGTCAGAGAAACAAGAATTAGTGGCCTTTGGGAAGATAAGAGCTGGCTCTTCTTTCCCGCTTCGTTCTCTGCCCTTTACCTCATTTCACCCTGACTCTTTGAGGCGGTAAGGCCTTGCAGAACTTTATCAGAAAGGCACCTTTGCTTATTATTTTTTTTTTTTTTTAACAAAATGTCTGGTATAAAACACCACTTTCCAGAATGTGCTCCTTTACCTCATTTAATCTACTTGATTATACCTGTTCTAATTCTTAAGCACCTGACTTCAGTTGTCTGTTGTTTGCATAACAATGTATCCTCAGTTTATTATGAGGTGTTTTTAGGTGGGCCTGCTTTTCAGAATTGTGAATCCATTTCCCTAGTAAGTTCTGTTTGTTAATGTAGCCCCAACCCTTGTATTCTCAGGGAAGTGCAATTGAAAATAAAGAGTTGCATGGGGAAACTTGTTTAACCGGAGGAGAATGAGGAAGTTAGTGGAGATATTTGCAGAAATGTTGACCAGAAACCCAGGGTTACTTTCTAGTGCTTTTGAAATGTTTGATGCTGTTTTCCTTTCAATTTTTGGAATCTGTTTTTGTTGACAGAGGTAACAATTAGCTGTGAGCTAGGTAGTAATTTTGACCCTCAAATGCCATTTAGAGACAGAGACCAAGGGGACTGAGATTATTTATGAACAAGGATAAGATTTTTTATTTTTTATTTAATTTTTTGCTGTACGCGGGCCTCTCACTGTTGTGGCCTCTCCCGTTGCGGAGCACAGGCTCCGGACACGCAGGCTCAGCGGCCATGGCTCACGGGCCCAGCCGCTCCGCGGCATGTGGGATCTTCCCGACTGGGGCACGAACCCGTGTCCCCTGCATCGGCAGGCGGTCTCTCAGCCACTGCGCCACCAGGGAAGCCCGGACCATTCTCTTTAAGAGACAAGAAAGTTGGTGGTCCAGAGTCCTGCTATCTGATAGGAGTAGCACCACGTAAGATTTTGTTATAGCAATATTAAAGAAGCAAAAAGACACAGAGGAAATGAACTTGAATGGTACTATTTTTCCTATCCTGACACATCCAAAATATTGTTACTCAACACATGATTAGTAAAAAAAAAAAATAGTTGAGATAGTTTACGTTCCTTTTTGTTACCTAGCCTTTGAAATTTGTGTGTATCTTACACTCACAGGGCATCTCAGCTCAAACTAGCCAGATTTCATGGGTTCACTTGCCACGTTTGGCCAGTGCCTACCGTATGGGACAACCCAGGTACAGAGCCTTAGGAAGCAACTCACTGATGCCTGCTGTTGATAACGGGGCCAGATGGAGGGTGGATGTTAAGAATATTCAGAATTAGGAATGCTGATATATGTAAAATGTGGTATAGATAAAATATGCTTTCTAGGAGTCTGTTACAGTAATTAAATCCTTAAAGAATCAGCCAGGAAAAATAAAAAGCTTATTTTCAAATGTTTAAAAAATAAGCAGAAAAATAATACGATAGATCTGTGAGGGGAAATACGACTCTTTGCAGTGTCGATTATAATTGACCACGTCTCCATAAACACACAGAGATGGCAGGATTTTAATGGGTGACACCTGGCTTTTACTTCACCTTCACGTAGAGGAATAGATCCCCTGTCCTGTACCTGTTTGTACTCCTTTAGCTTCCTGCTTGCCAAATATTAATCATAGCACTTGAGACCGTGTGGAAGTGCCCGTTTCTCCGTCCGGGGCCCAGGGTACAGCGTGAACTCTGGGTGGAGGTGGGACCTTGGTGGTGCTCCTGGGGCTCAGGGATCCATTGTTGACCGAAGCAGCTCGCAGCCCTGCCCAGTCTGCTCGGAATCCGCTGTCACCCGTCGTCCTCTGGCTCACCTCACCTACGCTGGTTTCTGTGGGCGCTGGGACCTCCACAAAGCTGATGACAAGCACAGGATCTCCCTGTACAGCTGTAGCACACGCCCTAGATGAGTTTTCGGAAGAGCTTTTGTACATTGTATTTGACCCTGTGTAACACATACGAGGTTTAAAAGTGGAGATGATGAGGTTTTCGGCGTCCATGGGTTCCTATCCTGTAACGTGACTCAGTCCAGACGTTCCCAGAGAGTCTCAGGAAGGTAGAGCAGAATAAACGCTCGTTCGGGATGGCCGGTGTGAGGTTACTGTCTGCCCTTGGGGCTCCCGGAGACACCCTCACCCCGTCCCTGGCTTGTTGTGTGCCTTGGGGTCTCGTCACGGATGTCAGGGTACCTGTGCTACGGCACGTTCCCCTTCTCTCTGCCCTGCCCCCAACCCCCGGAACTAAGGGCACACGCTCGCGTTTGATGTCACCTTACCAGGCGACATTTAGGTCCCTTCTACATTTGCACAGGAGGTGGCGGAAATTCGGAGGCCAGTCTGAGGCCTTGTGGCCGAGCAGAGCCCACGCAGAAGGGGGCCCTGACTTGTACTTCCTCAGTTTGGAGTAAGACGCTGGTAGGGGCAGGCGAAGGTACGTACCCATGGACTCTGTTGAATGTCAGGAAATTCATCAGGAATAAGAAAGCACTCGAGGGGGGACCGAGGTGGGTAAATTCAGGTCCCGTTGGCCGTGCTTCCTAATAGACCTGAGCCGTGTCAGCCTTTCCCGTGTTCTTGTGGTTAGTGGTTCTTACGCATCACAGCTGCTCCCATTTCTAGATTAACAGGAAGGTGAGATCAAAGTTGCAAAATTCTGCAGGTCAACGGGAGTTTGGTCCAACTGGTAACACGACTAAAACCTTCAGCAGGTTTCTGTCAGTGCAGGTGTGGAGTGCCCGTTCCCTGCTTCCTCCTAGCTTCCTCGTCCTCCTCGTCGTGTGCTTTTATTTAGAATCTTAGCTGTGCAAACTTTTTTTTTCCCCCTCTCTCGAACCTGTTTTTCCTTTCTTCTCCTTGGAAAGCTGTGTGTGTGGGATTCTTTGGTCACTTTTGTCTTTCTGATTATTCTCTGCTTTCTCTGATTCTGTTCCTTTATTTTTTCTTTCATTTTTAAAGCTACTATAATTTATCCATTACACTGTGTCCTATTTCAGGGGTAGATGGAGATTTAATGCAATGTAAAAGAGCAAGGGAGATGATGCCCCCAAGAAACGTCCACCAAAAGCACTCATTACACAGGTGCCCAGGTGACTTTTCACAGCTTTGTTTGAGATGTTTGAAAAGTGATGGATACCTAGCCTGTAGCTGGAAGGTGCAGTAGTGTTATAGCAGAATGGCTTACAGTAGAAGATAAAGCTCTCACTGTCAGCTATATGTGAATACCGGTGACTCATAATTCTGGCATTTCGTATATTAAAAGCTTCATTTAACTGTGTTAAAATGGGGGGGGCAATGCTGGTCTGTGGTTTAAAGTTGCCTTTGGGGTGTCTAAGGAGAATTTTCTTGAGAACATAATAATTGTGACACACATGCATTTCTGCTCCAGAAATGTCTTCCCCCTTTGGCTTTGCCGAGGTGGACGGCCATCCTAACACCTCTCAACGTGCGTTCTGAGTGTCTGGCAGGTACGTGCCCACCTGCCTTCAAGGTGCGGCTCCCACACATCCTTCGCTCTGCTGCCTGCGGTCAGCAGCTTAGTGTCTGCGCAGAGAGGGGCGCACACCTGGGGTGAGGATGGTCTGCCCCACGCCCTTGCCTGGAGGGCAGTTCCATCGGCCTGGCTCCTGGCACTGGGCTGGCCAGTTGATGTCCCTTGACTCACCTCTCTAGGCCTAGAGACCAGGGCTGGATCCAGAGGCAAAGCAGAGTCTTCTCGACTCCCAGTCTGCCCACTGTCCAGTCTGTACGCGACATGAGAGCAGAGAGTTTGCGCACCTGAGCTTATCTGGGGCCTTGGAGACGCATCCAAAGTAAGCGGCAGGCTTCCGTCTCTCCGCTGCCATCATCGTGTCCTTGGTGAGAACTGGGCACCGTTGTGCTCTCTGGACCAGCATGTCCACCCGGTAGAGCTGCCTGCCGTGGAGGGAATGTTCGGTATCTGAGCTGCCCTGGACGGGAGCCACAGTGGGCACCCAGGGACATGAAATGCTGCCAGGGCAGCTGACGAATTGAACTCTTCCTTTTTTAGTTTTACTTCATTGAAGTAGCCACTTGTGGGTACCGTGGTGGACGACGCAGCTCTAGAGGAGTGAGTTCACTCATTCCTTATCTGTTCGGAATATACTATGCCGGGGGCTGCAGGGGGTTCACAGCAAGTCTCTTCTTCGTAGTGGTCTTGGAGTCCGGCTGGGACACAGCACACGCGTGAATCTCTGAGTAACTGCTGGCGGTCAGCGCGGCAAGGGCAGGAGAAGGGGCGGGGTAGCCACTTGCACTGAAATCACTGGGAGGTTGTGCTCTCGAGGGCAGATGGGAGGACGGTGGGTATTCCAGACCGGGAGGACAGATGGCTGAGCAGTACACACGCTTTCTGAAGCAGAGAAGCGCTTGTTTTGATCACGCAGAGAGTCGTAGTTAAAAAAAAAAAAAAGAAAGACTTGTTATTAACGATGGTGTTGAAGTGTGGGGGTGAGGATGATCTCTGCCTGGTGGATAGTACTCTGGTGTTTTCCACACTGGGTTCCAGATGGTAGTCAAGTCCCTTTAGCCTGTTTTGAACGAGAAAACCTCGCCCCATCCCCTAGCTGCATGGCCTGTGTTTTCGCCGTGAGAGGGGCTCTTGGAAGAGCGCGGGCTGGTTCTCTCAGAGGATGTTCCGCGTTCCGGATTGGCCTGCTGGTTTCCTACTCCTGCCACCTTGCTTGTTCTCCAGCCCTCGTATTCCCTCTGATCCAGACCTCGTGCCCGTGCCTCACTTGGCCTCCCTCAGCCATTTCTGCCAAGAGCATACTGCACCAACTCACGGCCTTTTGGGGTAGATGTTCCATGTGGTCAGTGCCCTCCTTCGAGTAAGGTCTTGTCGTATCAAGACAGCTCTTGTCTTCCGTGGTAGTGCATGGGATGTTTCAGTGAGAAGCCAGGAGCCTGAGGGACCCGGTATCGGCGGTGACGTAATGCCTGTGCGTCCCGAAGGCCTGAACCATGAGGCAGAAAGCCGGGCAGGGGTGCTTGCGGGGAAGTGGAGGGCCGCCCGGCCACTGCTCACCCTCAGGAAGCCAGGGTGGCTCTGTGAGATGGACCCCCTTGCATCCCTGCAGCTCTGCCTGACTTGGATCACGTGCCCTGATCTCTGCCAGCAGTGTTAGGGGACGGGGTCCAAGGGCATCCCCACCTTTGCCATCAGACTCATGAGAAAGCATATGTTCATCAAAGCAGATACGGTTGCCTGCGCCGCGTCCACTTTTGCCACGTAAACCTTTCCAGCAGAGCCGTATATTTGTCAATGTGGTTCTGTGTTCCCCACCATTTATATGTTTTCCCCATGCCATCGGAGCAGCATTCATGGCTGCTTAAAAGCAGCTAAGTTCTGGATTTCTAAATATCATACCCAAGGAAAGGAACCGAGACTCTGGGGAGAAGAGGCCAGTTCCAGACTGGGGCCTGTGAAACCCAAGATGAGCGTGGGCACCTTTCCAGAGGCAGGGCAGGGGGTCCCACTGGCGAAAGGCAGGGTGAGTGGAAATCAAAGGAATAATGACTGTGATGGATTTTAAGACTCCTAAGTTTTTAAAAAAGCAATCTGTGAGTCATGATCCTTAAAAGAAAAGAGAGGGGAGACACGGGCAGCAGGAGAATGCCAGTTAATATGGAAAGAATGGTCGAATTCGTCAGGTCGCCGTCTTGCAGGCCTCACTGTCCATGCTTCAGACAGGCGGCACTGGTGGAAACCAGGACCGTTGGGTTCACTGGGGGCGAGGGTGTTCAGACAGTGCCAGAGTGCCACCCCGACAGGGTGCTGACACACAGCACAGGCGGACACGCAGCTTCGTGATGGACAGTTCTGGGGGCCACCACTTAACCGACGCATCCCGCGCAGCTGTGTCAGCGGGGGAGCCGCTGGCTGCCCTGTGCTGCCACGGCAGTTTACCTGAGTCCAGTCGAACTTCTAGGTGTCCTTTCTAGTCTGGAGGGACGGAGGAACGGACCGGCCAGATCCAGAATGCAGGGCATTCTGCAAGGTCGCTGGGTGGACTGTTGAAAGTGTCCGATGTCACGGGAAATGACTGGGGTGGGGTGCTCTAGTTTACAGGAGGTTAAAGGGACCTGAGTACCAAATGCAGCGGATCTTAGATTGGGGTGGGGGGAGATCTTATAGAAGACATTTTTGGGGCAGTTGGAGAATGCGGTGTGCAGTGGCTAATTAGATGATGTCATTCAGTCGTTGCTGATGGGCCGGTTCTGGTGCTAGGAGTCATGGCTGTGTAGAAGAGTGTCTTTATTTGATGGAGAAGCATGCAGAGGTATAAAGGAATAAATGGCAGAGTATCTGCAAATTTTTAGGTTTATTGCTTACAGATGTAGGTTATATGGGTCTTTTCTGTGCTTCTTTCGACTTTTCTATGTATTTGAAAAAAGTTAAAAAAAAAAAAAAGGAATGGGAGGATTAAGCCTGAAGCACGAACCCCTGAAAAACAAAACCAAACTATGAAGTAGTCATCAGTCGATTCTATTTAAAGAGACAAGAATATAAAACGTACATCTTTACAAGATTCGCGTGAACAGTGTAAAATAAACAGTTCCAGAGCCTTCGGCTCCCTGGAGAATTTAGGTGGCGGTGCATTCCCTGGTGTCGTGTGATAGCAGAAGACAGTTGGAAAAGAAGAGACCCCTTCACTGTTCTCATCCTCTCTATCCACTTCCTTGTCTTTTTCTCACAGTGCGTTTGGACCTGGGCCCCAGGATTTGTAAAGACATTCGTGTACCAAATTTTCTTTTGGTGGAATCTTAAAATGGCAGCTGATATTTAGTCAGGAGATCACACTCAAAAAAAAAAAAAGAAAAAAGAAAGAAAAGCTTCCTAAATGACTTACCAAAGTAGCCACCCACACCGATCCCTGCATCTCACGCGGTGTGCTGATTAGACCTGGCGACCGCCACGTCCCTCTGGAGCCCGTCAGCTGAGCCCCGGGCACCCGTGACTGGTTCTTCTGCAGCTCTCAGCAGATGTCTGCAGCTGCGGGCCGGGGCTGCTCTCATCCCTTACTCCTTGTCAGCTGCCAGGGTCCAGGGAAACCTGAGGTTGGCGCTTGAGCTGGAGTGAAGTAATGAGATGGGTATTAACAGGGATGCCCGCATGTTGTCCACGTTCCCTGGGCTGGTGCAGTCCCTGGCGTGAGGGCCCTGGGGGCTACCTGTTCGTACCTAGACGGGGTTCTCTTTCCCTTGTTCATCTCAATTTCAGTGGCTTGGAAACCTTTCTGCTCTTGCTTTAAAAAAAGGAAAGTCACTTGGTTACTGAAGAAATGTTTTGTGCCAGCAAGATGTTATTTGTATTTCTGTTCTGGCCACACATAGTCATGAATTTCAGTCGGTCCCCTAGTACGTTCCTGTCTTCTCTCTGCATCTCTTATTTCCCTTATTTATCTTACCGCAAAGCATTTCCTTTGGTTGCATTGACAACATTTATTTTTTTGCATGATGACTACATATAATCAAGGCAGACTTCAAACCAGCTGAGTTACTGCCTTGTGCCACCGTGTATTTTGACCTTGGTACCGACATCTTGATGACCACACATCAGCTTTTAAAGTGGTAGGTTCAAGTGACTGGCTTTTCAGAGTGGAATTCTAGTCGACTTTGAGATGTGCTTGGACAACCCAGCGAGCTGGCTGGAGAGCCCAGTGAAAATCAGGCCCGGTCTCTCCTACTTGGTTGTTTCATCACGTATCTGTGTGGGCAGCACTGGTGTCGTGTCAGAACTCCCAGACGCCTCTGTTGCCGGGCAGCCCTCACTGGTACAGGTGCCAGTGGGAGTCCTCCCTTAAAGGCCAGGTAGCTGATGGCGAGTGCTTTAGTTTTATCTCAGACGGGCGATGAGGAGACTGCCCACAACCCCCTTGGCTGACGGAAAACGTTAGGTGCTGCTTGGATGAAGCTTGGTTCACTGCGCCCCGGGGTACTTGCTCTGCCTGCTGACTTGGTGAAATTCCCCATCCCCTGGTGTTCTCCCCAGGGTCCTGCCCGCTCCCACCTTCAGCACATCACAGATGGTGTGGGACGTCTTCTGGGACTTCAGCATCTCATTAAGATATAAAAGCAGTCAGATCCAAGATCACGTGCTAGCTGACCCAAGGCCCTTACGGCACTGTTTAACGTGACTTTGCAAAAGAGATTTAATCATCCAGATACATGATGCAGCCCTTCTTAATACCATTAATATTTATCATTAGATCACGTAAAGGAACATCCTCACTCAGTGAGCAGATGGCCCTTCTGTGAACTTCATATCTTTATGTAATCGCACCTGTAATACTGAATAATAAGGGTGGTGTATCTGTCTTGACATTTACAATATCGTTTCTGCTCGTTGGGCTGGGAGTACAGTCAGGGTCCTGAATTTGAGGGTGTGCTTTAACACTGGCCTCTTCGTCGGTGCCCTAGTTTGGGGTGAGTTTGCAGGACGCTGCAGGCATCCTTTTGTCCTTCCCATCACTGGTGCCGCCCCCCGGGCTCGGCCCTGGCCCTCCCTTCCTCCCCGGAGGAAAGGCTTCCTTCTCTTCTGGGTGTAAGCAGCTCCTCCTCCTCCTTCTTCTTCTTCTTCTTCTGATGCTTCTGTACCTCAGCATAAAGTGTGCTACATCTGTCATTTCAACAAAACCTCTCGGGCTTCCCTGGTGGCGCAGTGGTTAAGAATCTGCCTGCCAGTGCAGGGGACTCAGGATCGAGCCCTGGTCCGGGAAGATCCCACATGCCGTGGAGCAACTAAGCCCATGTGCCACATCTACTGAGCCTGTGCTCTAGAGCCCGCGAGCCACAACTACTGAGCCCACGAGCCACAACTACTGAGCCACACGCCTAAAGCCCTGCTCCGCAACGAGAGAAGCCACCACAATGAGAAGCCCACTCACTGCAGCGAAGAGTAGCCCCTGATCACCGCAACTAGAGAAAGCCCGCATGCAGCAACAAAGATGCAACGCAGCCATAAATTTAAAAAAAATAAACAAAACCTCTGCTCCCTCATTGCCGTGTCCTGCACACAAACTGCCTTCCGCCTGCGTCCCGTGGACGTCATTTGCACGAAGGGAGCAGTGACTTCCGTGATGCCAGACCACTCGGCATCTTTTCTTATGTTTCCAGAACTTTCTGCATCATGGGCCACTGCCCCGCTCCGTCCTGGGGGATCTATCTACGTGGCTTCACTTCTCCTTGTCTGTCTGTCCTCCTCTCCGCCTCTGTGTGGGGCCCTGGACTGGGCTGTGGACCCCGTCTCTCGGAGATCTCTTGTGGACGCACGGCCTCAGTGACCGCTCTTGCTCTCGGGCCTCCGTCCACTCTTCCCGGTGCCCGCGGGCTCTTCCACCCAGAGGTCGCACCCAAGCCCCGGGTTTCAAGCTGAGCCCAGAGCTCTTGGCCACATCTGCCGTCTTGCGTGCCCCGTGAGCCGCCCGCATTGGAGACTGGCAGGGACCTTCCTGTCTTCCGGTCCTCCCGCCCCCCTCCCCTCCCAACATGCCAGTACTGATTCCTCAATATTCAGAGCCACGTTTGTGTCCTTCAGCTGCCGCCGCCTTTCTTCAGGCCCTCCGTCTCCATCCTCTGTGGTAACGGTGAATATTTACCACGAGCCTTCACCGCGAGCCCCGCGCCGCCGGGCTCACATTGCCCGCCTCGGCTGTGTCCCTGGCAGCAGGCCGACGGCACCCCGCGCTGGCCGTCTCGGCTTTGCCCATTTTGCAGGTAGGGAAGCGAGGCTTCCTGAGGTCAAGTGACTTAACCTCAGAGGCAGTGCCCGACAGGTGTTGCCCCCGCCTCCTCTCGCAGCTCGAGAAAAAGAGGCAGTGATTCACCAGACTCAGGCGTGCTCACGGGCAGTTCCGTCAGTTCCAGAAACGTCAGTGGCAGCTGTTGAATTTTGGTGCTCGTGTTGGCGAGATTACAAGCCATGTTGCCCGTTGTATGTGTGTGAAGAAGGCTTTGACGAGAGGATACAGCTCCCCAGGAGTTTATCCCCAGAATGGTCCTACGTTCCCTTGTCGGAGGAATCTGGGTGTCAGCTGGTCCCTAAATACTTCCCAAGAGAAAAGGCCTTCATGCCCATAAAAATAACCCTCGACTCTACCTGTCGCGCATCGGATGCCCCCTCCCATGTAGTTATGTGTGTGTGTGCATGCTCGTCTGTGTGGTCATAACACAAACAATGTAAATCATCTCTGGGTCTGCCAGGTGCAGCCCGACGAACGCGTTCCTTTCTGGAAGTTCGAGCCGTATCTCGGCACTCATCTTGTTTAACCAGTCTGAGAGCAGCCTCGTGAAAACATTTCGAGTTGGCTTCTGGGTGGTTTGGGCCAGCCGCCCAAGGAGTTAATGTGGCTCAACGCTGCCAGCCTGTAGCCAGGTCCGTCCGCCTGGCTGTTGAGCATTTATCTGGGGATAAAGCTTTACGTTCAAAGGGGATTTCGGAAAAGCGTTACAGGACGGATCCACCCAGGCCGTCAAGGAGAGAGAGGTGTTCAGGGCCCTGCTTCGCTTCCTGAGTCCCACAGGCTTTCCTAGCAGGCCCACCAGACGCCGGGTACCGAGACCCGTGCAGGGCAGGGATACAAGGCCACGCAGGGGTGCCGTGGAGGCGGGCTGCAGGGGGCAGACATTTCCTGTCCTGCTGCCTTGACACGATCTGCTGAGCTGACCCAGTTCGCTGGGAGCCGGGCAGAGGAAGCCGGCTAGGTTCAGGGTGCCTCCCGGGAGACTGGGTCCGTTCCCAGCCTGGGGCAGGGCCGTCGGAGTCGGCTGGGTGGGGCAGCAGGGAGGGCTGCGAGGATCCCAGGCCAGCAGGGCGCTGTGTGTACGTCTCAGAGAGCAGGGCCTGGGGAAGAGGCTCCTTGCCCGGTGACAGGTGGCAGCAGAGGTCTCAGGAAGGGGACGGGGCGTGGTGAGCCTTGTGCCAGACGCAGGGACGTAGGCCTCACCTCCCAGCCATTGCCCAGCCTCACAGGCAGGGGATGCCGTACAAAGGCACTGTTGGTGGCGTGGATGGCTGCAGCTTACAGGCTGGGAGCTGGCTGGGGGTGTGTGGCCGTTGTCCCGGATCGGAAAATGATCCGACACGTACATACTCCTGCTACTCCGGCAGGGATCGCCGTGGGCCCTGCTCTTTCACCTGACAGCTGCCTGAACTTTGTCCACGCCATTACTGATTGGCGTGGACACTAGCGTGTAAAAGAAGGGCCTAAAATAATGTAAGCGTCCGGTAGTCGGATAATCAGAACGTGTTTCCCCAGATACAGATCTCATACATGGAAGCTAGATACCCAGACTCATGTTCACAAAACCCATCCCGCACCTATAGAGCTGTCTTATTTCCCAGCGTGCCCACCCACCTCCTCCTGATGATGGGAATCTCCAGTCTGGGAGCGCCAGGAGCATCATTCTGCCCCGGGCCCCGCCTCTCCGCCTGCGGTGCCCTGGGGTTCCAGCCCTTTTGCACCCTCCGCTCTTCTCGCGTCACCGACACACACGGGGGCCGCGTATCACGGGTGCTTAATATTACGGATGCGGCTGCTTGTGTGCTGAGTTGGCTCCTGTACACTGGGTTTTTAAAAAAGCCTGGCTGTCCCTTAAACACTTAATTTCTGCTTATTCTGTTGACAAATCTGGTAGACGTTAGTCATCACTGTTAAGAGGCCATGACAGTGTTTGACTCTGTTTACACATTTTTTAATCAACTGAAACACCTTTGTGCTTGTTAAGCTCCATTTATAAAGCTAGTATGTTTTATTTCCTTGTTCCATACTTCCCTCGTCTGAATTAACACGCAGAACCTTTCTGAATAGCCAGAGATCATTTTAAGCCTAGTAAATGAAGTTTATGATGAACGCAAAGTTCACTTGACTGTTCCAAGAGAGTTGCAATAATGTAGTCTTAAGTTGTTAGTGAAAATGAGTAATTCCAGTGTGTATTTCAAAGTTTATTTACAGCATTGTTGCCCCAGTCGGCCAAATTCCATTAAAGGGTACAAGTAATAAAGTAGTAGATAACACACAAACACAGCTTCAGTACCCTGCCTTCCCTTAAACATCTCTGTGAATGTTCTGGGGATCGAGAGGTGCCTGTCCATTAGAGAAAGCCTTTTCCCGCCCAGCTGATGAGATTTTCCGTTTCTTGGCATATGTGCATGTCTTTCCACCTAAATCCAATAATCTTTGAACCTGACAAGAATTTTTCACTCTTTCAGTCTACTTCCCAGGTCCATGCAAGTCCCAGAGAGGGCCATGAAAATAATACGTGACTGCCTGATGGATTTCTTTCGTGTCCTTTGTCTGACTTGGAGTAACACCGTGTAAGGCCATATACCCACGCGAGTCAGGAGATGAATAGAGGCCAGCCTTAATTCTGTGTCCGAGGAGCCTCTGCCTGCCCCCAGAGAGGCAACCTCTCTCACCTGCTGTCGTTCCCCAGGTCCTCGGAGCTTTTCTGGACTAAAAGCCAGTTCTGTTTGAGAACAGGATGGGCACTGTCACTGCTCAGCTCTCGGAGCCCCTGCAGTTGGAAGGCTTGGTCAGTTGAGCTCTCCCTGTGGTGACCGAGCTCTGCCTTCTTTGCTCAGGAAAGCTCCCACGTCACCAAAGGTACACTCTGCGTGGGAGGGGGAAGCACGCCTTACTGCTTTTTCGTCTTTGCAGAAATCCTGGGTAGCGTTAAATGACATCTGAGCTACGTGAACCAATGTGCACCTTGTAAACAGATGTTCTTTAAAAGAAATTTTGACCCTTATTTCTGGGTTACATTCTTAGTAACCTAGAAAAAACAAGACATAGAAGGGTACTTTTAATGGGTTGCCCTTGCCTTTGATAGGAAGACACACTAAGTAGATGAAGATCTGTAACTCAGCGTTGTGGGCTAAACTGCGTCCCACCAAAACGCATATTTTGAAGCCCTGAACCCCAGGACCTCAGAATGGGGCTGTATTTGGAGTCAAGGTCTTTAAAGAGGTAATGAGGTAAAATAAGGTCATTAAGGTGGGTCCTAATCCAGTATGGGTGGTGACCTTACAAAAAGAGGAGATTAGGAGACACACACACACACACACACACACACGCGCGCGTGCGCGCGCGCGACCACGTGAGGAGACAGCCTTCTGCCCAGGAGAGAGGCCTCGGGAGGAACCAGCCCTGCTGACACCTGGATCTCAGACTTCCAGCCTGCAGGACAGTGAGAAAGTAAATTTCTGTTGTTTGAGCCCCCCACTGTGTGGTGCTTTGTTATTGGAGCCAGAGCAAACTAATGCACCCAGAAATTTAGGATTTTTGATACTGTGAAGAGATCAAGTGATGTGGACCAATATTTTACAGATTTCACAGGCAGACTGGCCCAGGACGTAGAGCGTGGATGCCCAGGGCTGTACCAGCAGGATCATAGCATAAGTTTCTCCAGTCTTAACCCCTGTCATCTCTTTACAGTTGAGTTGTCTGACATTCCTCCACCCCACCCACACCGAAAAATAAGTGAATGGAAACATACATAACAGCTAAAGAATTATGCTGGTGACACAATGGCTTGTGTGTCTTTGAAGGAGGAGGACTGTGTGCTTCTTTCTCCTCATTTCAGTGCATTTCCTAGGTTCCTTAATGATTTGCACTGTGCTAAATTAAAACTGTTTTTGGCACGGCCTTCATACTAATGCACGCACCACTGGTGATACATTCAGTATTGGATTCCGTCGTACCCACAGGGAGGATAGAAATACAGGAGAAGCAGGAGCAGCCGCTGAAGGAAGGTCTTGAAAAAAGGAATGGAAGCTGTTGATTTGCGTGGGGAAGGAAATCTTTACAACTGCACGTCTCTGGGTTTAAGGTGAAGTGTTAGAAATGATGCCTGAACGAGTAGGGGTTTGATGGATATACCCACCCAACACATGGGATTCTAAGGCAACACCTGAAAGAACTCATGTCCACTGTCAGTCTTTCCTGCATTTTTCCTTTTCCAAATCCACTTTCCTGGCAATTTGCATGTTCTTTCTCATCAATCTTAGATCTCTAGGATGAAGTTAGATGGAAACTTTTTCTGCATTCTTGGAGGACACGTTCTGGTTTGCACTTATTCAAAAGGCATGAGAATGTAGGGATTTAGCATTAATCCATAAAGCCTGAGGCATGGGGAAACTAACTCTCAAGAGGGTTTAGCTCTCTAGAAGATGGGAAAGGCACATCCACCTAGAACCCTATGATTGTATGTTTATTTATCTTTTAAAATTTGAAAAGAATTTAAGTTATTCACTAAGTGGAAGTCATCATATGTCAGTACGACATGGATTTTAAAAAGCCCAGTGGTTAATAAGACTTATACGTGTGTGATTATGATGTAGTGGTCACAAAGGCCGAGGCCATGCTGTTCTTACTAACTGGTGCGTGACCGCCACACACAGTGGAAGCTGTCACACACGGTAGTTCTACAAACTCTCTGCAGCTGTCCTCGGCCTTCCGTGGTTAAGGCACCTGTGAATGAGACATTAAGAAAGGTCTGTTCTTGTGCTTGGTCTGTTTGAGAGTCATTGTACACAAACCCAATGAGAAAAAAAGAAAAACAGATGGCAGGTAAGTTTCGTATTGTGTTAGTTTTGTATTGCTGCCTTACATTACCACAAACCGAGTGGCTTAAGACAACACAAGTGTACTATGAGGTCAGAAACCCCACCTCAGTCTCAGGAGCTAATCACATCAAGGACTGGTTTCTTCAGGAGGCTTCAGGGCAGAATCTGTTACTTTGCCTTTTCCAGCTGCTAGAGGCGGCCTGCGTTCCTTGGCTCAGGGTCCACTTCCTCACGTTCAGACCCACCAATGCTTCACCTCTCTGACCATTCGTTTTTAACACAGGCATTTACAGCCATCAGCTTCCATCCAAGCACTGCTTTTGTTGTATCCCATACTGTTTGGCGTGTTGTGTTTGCATTTTCCTTCATCCCAACCTATCTCATAATTCCCTTGTAATTTTTCCTTTTTGCCACCGACTATTTAGGTGTGTGTGGTTTAACTGCCACATATTTGGGAATTTCCCAAATTTCCTTCTGTTACTGATTTCTCCTTTTACTCTATCAATGATCAGGGGGATACTTGGTATGATTCTGATCCTTTGTGAATTTATTGAGACTTGTTTTATGGCGTAGCTTATCATCTTTCCTGGAGAATTCTCCTTGTGAACTTGAGAAGAATGAATATTTTGTCATGGTTGGGTGGAGTGTTCCCTACTATCATAAGCTCCAGTCAGTTTACGGTATTTACATAGTTAAGTGATTTAAATCAGGTCTTATATTCCTTGTTAATTTTCAGTCTAATTGTTCTGTCCATTATTAAAAGTGTGGCATCAAAGTCTCCAACTACTACTGTTGAATCATCCCTTTCTCCCCTCAGTTTTGTCAGTTTTTCTTTTATGTGTTTGGGGCTCTGTTGTTAAGTTCACATATGTTTATAGTTGTTGCATCTTCTTGATGGAATGACCCCTTTATCCTTATAAAATGTTTCTATTAATTTTTTTGTTTGTTTCTAGTAGAAATGTTTGCCTTCAGTCTCCTTTGTCTCATGCGGTCAGTCTGGATCTCTTTTGGTTACCGTGTGCATTGGATATCTTTTCCATCCTACTTTCAACCTTTTTGCACCTTTCAATGTAAAGTGTGTCTTGTAGACAGCATATAGTTGGATCATGTGGTTTTTCTTTTTCTAATACCTTCTGCCAATCTTTACCTTTTAATTTACTTTTAACCTTGTACGTATAGTGCCATTATTGATAAGAGAGGACTTATGTATGGTGTTGTGTTATTTGTGTTCTCTATGTCTTTTTTTGGTCAGATGCCATCAATCTGTATTTATTAGTTGGCATTCTACTTAAGGAAGACTTTCCTTTGTCCGCATTTATTTTTTTATTGAAGTGTCAATATTAGTTTACTTACAGTATTATGTTAGTTTCAGGCATACAACATCATGATTTGATAATTTTATAGATTACACTCTGTGTAAAGTTATAAAATATTAACAATATTCCCTGTGCTGTACTTTACATCCTCGTAGCTTATTTATTTTATAGCTAGTAGTTGGCACCTCTCAGTCCCCTTCACCTATCTTGTCCCTCCCCCACCTCTCTCCGCTATGGTACTATTAGTTCTCTGTAACTGTGAGTCTGTTTCTGTTTTTTTTTTTTGTTTCCGTTAATTTATTTATTTACATATTTTATTTATTTGGCTGCATTGGGTCTTCGTTGCTGCGAGTGCGGGCTACTCTTTGTTGCGGTGCGCGGGCTTCTCATTGCGGTGGCTTCTCTTGTTGTGGGGCATGGGCTCTAGGCACGCGGGCTTCAGTAGTTGTGGCAAGCGGGCTCAGTAGTTGTGGCACAGGGGCTTTGTTGCTCTGCGACATGTGGGATCTTCCTGGACCAGGGCTCGAACCCGTCTCCCTTACATTGGCAGGTGGATTCTTAACCACTGTGCCACCAGGGACGTCCCAAGTTTCTGTGTTATATTAGTTTGAAATTTTGCCATTTGCAACAACATGGATAGACCTAGAGGGTAAATCAGAGAAAGACAAATAATGTAGGTTTTCACTTATGTGTGGAATCAAAAAAATAAAACGGACAAATCCATGTCTTTTTCTTTTGTTCCTCTATTCCTCCATCACTGCCTTCCTTCTTTTATGTTAACCAGATAGATTTTCTAGTGTACATTTTAAATTCTCTTGTCTTATCATTTTATTTATTTATTTTTTAGTTATTTTCTTAGTGGTTGCTCAGAGTATTACAGTTAACAACTTACACCCATCTGGTTTGCGTTAATACCAGCTTAATTTAAATAGCATACAAAAACATTGGTCCTATGTATCTGCTTTCCTATCCTCCTTTGTGCTGTTATTGCTGTAAAGATTGCATCTTCATACGTTATGTGCCCATCAACAGAGATTTATAATTACTGCTTTATGCAGTTGTCTTTTAAATCAGATAGGAAAAAATGACTCACAAGCAAAAAACACATTTATCATGTCTTTTATGTCCACCAAGGGCAGAATCACCCCTGATTGTAAACCATCACTTCAAGGAATTAAAGGAAAAAAAAGGGTTATAGCATCACTATCCTTCATCTCATTTTAAAGTAACTTAGCGTAATTTTAGCATAATGTAGTAAGATTGCCAGGGAAATTCTTGAATCGGTCATTGGGTAGTGAATCAAGAAACACTCGTGTGTAAAACGTACTGCATTTTTAAGTGTTTCCAAATCTTGCTTGATGATACTTTCCAAAACAAAAAGTAAAAATTTATCAGAGTTCCTGGGTTGCATGCCACCTTCAAGTTAGAACTTTTCTTGGTTTGGTAAGTTCTATTCAAATATGGAAAATGACGTTGATTGAGAAGGGAAGTAGGTACAAAATCATAACCTGACTCTAGGAATAGTTTCAGTTTGACTTTAGGAGAAGTCTTTTTGGAGAAAGTCATGGAGCATTGCCTGTACCCAGATTCACTGTTGCAATTTTGCGTGGGCTCCACAGCAAGGGGGGTCCGTACTCTGAATACGCTGTCTTACATTGTGCCTTGTGAATATACTTTAGTGTGTAAGTTGGTGATCAGAGTCCAACCCTGAGCCCGCCGTGGGGGCCCGGTCTTTCCCAGGCATCCCACGTGTAAGGGAGGCACAGCCCTGGAGCCCTACGTCCTCCCGCTCAGCCATGCTCAGGCCGGTGTGGCCCCGCACAGAATCTGCAGCGGGACGACGCGTGCTGATGGAGCCGTGATTCAGAAGCAGGGCCTGATAAGTGTGCTGTCCCGTGCAGTGCTGGCTGACACCTTACACGAAACGGGAAGGCAGTCTTTAGTCAGCCCCTGCACCCTCTGAGATTCTGCTTGGAAACATCCACGTAGGAAACGTGAGAGAGGAAGGAAGGATACAGGAGAGGAGAGGGAGAGGTCATCAGCATCTGTGCCGAGAAGAAACTAATTGGAAAAGCCGTTTCTGCGCATGTGGTCACATACACAGCATAGAGTGATTCACTCAGTGTCTATGTGGGTTCTTTCCTCTTTTTAGGTATATCGGCTTTCTGCGCCAGTGAATGTAAAGACAGTATCTTGTTTGGTTGTTTTAATTCTTATCGGGGTATAGTTGATTTACAGTGTTCTTAGTTTGTGCTGTACAGCGAAGTGGATCAGTTATACATACACATATATACACCCTTTTTTAGATTCTTCTCCACATAGGTCATTACAGAGTACTGAGTAGAGTTCCCTGTGCGGTACAGTAGGTCCTTGTTGGTTATCTATTTTTTAAGTAGTGTGTATGTGTTAATCCCAAGCTCCTAATTGATCCCTCCCCCCTGCCTTCCCCCCTGGTAACCATAAGTTTGTAAAAACAGTATCTTAACCCCAGTATCTGCAGGATTGAAGCCTCACTGTCCTTTGGGGAGCTCAGCTGGAAGACCTGTGGCTCTCCCGAATTCGTGGATCCCCACCAGGGCCTCCTTATCCTCCCTGCCGTCGCACAGCTGCAGGAGGGGCCCCCGCGCCGCGTGGCACGCAGAGCGCCCTCAGAGGGAGCAGGCCCGCCGTTCTGTCAGCCGCGTGGGCCTCCCCCAGCCCCAGCCCCTTCCGCGTGCCTCCACCCCGCCCCCAGCCGCCTCCCTGCGGGGCCTTTCCCTCCGAGGAGCCTCGCTGTCCTGTCCATGCACCGGGTGGCCATCCCCCTGGGGGCCAGGGCCCCTGCTCTACTGTGAAGTCGCCCCTTTGAGCCCACTGCCCCATGATGAGAAGTAGCAGAGGGGCGTGGCCTGCAGGCCCGACTCCTGCAACTGCCTGGAGTAAGTTGTGCCATCCCATGCTGCTGCTCCCCGTGCCCTGCGTCCGGGGACAGAGGGGACTGGGGACATGTCCTTACGAAGACAAGGCCCAGCCGGGGTCCCTTCTCCTGCTGCTTGTGCTTCCGTTATGGACTGTCCCCTCTCCCTGGACATCCTCACGTGCACCCTCTGCAGACAGACCCTCCCAGAAAAGCCCCGCCTTACCTGCCCTTCTCCATCTCCCGCTGCATCTCATGGGAACATCCTTGACGGAGCGCATAACTCCGCTCTGGACAGTTTACATCGGATGGCGCCTTTCATCCCCCCCCCACCCCCCGCACAGCCTTGGGTGACAGGGAAACTGAGTTTCCAGTGCGCTTGTCCCTTTGACAAGGGGACACCTTCAGGAAGCAGCAAGGCCAGCACGCGAATCCTGGTTGTCCCCAATCACGGCACCTCCTCCATGGGCAGAGAGCTTCCTGAGGCTTCCAGGGTCCCCAGGACGCCGTGCTTGACAAGACAGCATCTCACTCCGGGGAGGACACAGTCCCCTCCACTCTGCCCTCAGCCCAGCCTCCACTCCTGTAATTGAGGCAAGCTCTCCCTCAGCCTCCAGATTCCAGGGCGAATTTTCAGTAGTAGCCTGATGGGGGATACCCACTGTCACGAGCATCAGGGTAGCCCACTTTCCCCTGGTCAAGCGACGGGCACGTGGAACTCACACGCCCACCTCCTGGATTTCCCTGCACAGAAAGACGTGTTGTGTGTGGTGTTCCGACTCAGCCTTGGTCTTGCATTTCTCAAGCGGCTCTACCTTCTACGAGTGAAAACGGCATCTTCCTTTTGCTTCTTCAGTTACAGATGCTGTTCGATTTTGCCGGACGCTGTTGCCTGTGTTTACTCTACCAGGTGGAAGAGCCCAGGGTTGCACTCGTAGAAAATTTTGGTGTAAGGTGAGAGGTTCTCTGCAGGAAAGGACCAGGCTGGTGTCGTGAGCCACAGGTCCCTGTAGGGATCAGTGACCTCGTGGAACCCTCTGTGCCCACGTTTGGTCGATTCTGCTCCAAGTCTTAAGAGAAACCTTGGAGAGATCTTACCTTTGACAAGCCCTCAGCTGACAGCTCGCTCAGGGCAGGACTGGTAACCATGTCACTGAATCCCCTCACCTGAATAAGGTGTCTTCACGGTCAGCCAGTGCCCCACAGAAGTGGTGCTGCCATAAGCTTCTAGATTCGTCTTTTGCAACAGGAAGGCGGGAAACAGGGACACATCCAAAACCCGGAGCTTAGGTTTGCAAAGTGAGGGTGTACGGGATTATGGGGATGAAAATTTGTGAGCCAGGTGTTGGCAGACACGAGCTCCTCCTAGGAGACACAGGTTTGCGTAGCGGCTGAGAGCATGCGTCAGCACATCCGAACAGGGTAGGCTGACTCCTTCTCTACCTCCTGTTTGGCCCTGGACCATGTACCCCAAGCATCAGTCTGCCCGTCCAAAAACTGGGGATGGCGTAATCCTGTACATATCGGGAGGGTTGTCATGGATCTCGGGCACACAGATCCCATGGGAGGTGCCCACTGAGTGAGTGTTGGCTATTACTAATTACTTTAGTAGCCGTAGTGAGGATAGGAGACACTGTGTCATCTGACTGCCAGGAATGCTAACGAAACTTCGGTCCCGTGCTTCTCTCCCTCGAGCAGGCATCAGGCCGTTGTGGAGAGCTTGTGCAAACGCACATTGCTGGCGTCCCAGGCTCTGTGGTTCCGTGGGTCTGGAGCGGGTCCGAGAATGCATTTCCCACCAGCTCCCAGGTGAGGCCCGTGCTGCTGGTCCGGGTCCCACACCTTGCAGAACCGCAGCTGAAGTCAGAGCACCCTGATCCGTGAGCTGTAGGAGAGTGTGCCAGGCCAAGTTAAAGTTCGGAGCTCCTGGGATTTTCATACGCAGACCGTGGTGTCAGCCCCGGATGGGCCATAGGTGAGCTCGCTGACCTGGAAGAAGTCATGGAAACTCAGTATGCCATGTTTAAAAGCTTAAAAACAGAAGTTTAAAAAAAAAAGTTTAAAAAGAATCTCTTATTTTTAAGCTGTCCTGATAGCGTTTCTGTATCAGTAACATACTGTTAAATATCACAAAATAAGCGGTAAACTGTGAAGTGACTCTCATGGATGAGTTCGGGAGATGTTTAACTTGAAAAGCCCTTAACCATCACTACCAACTTCTACCCTTACCTCCCTGAACTCCTCCCCATTTTAGAAGGTGTGTCTCCTAATCTTGCAGTTCGTCAGGGCTCAGTAAACGTCCTCTCTGCTTCTTGCCCCCCCTGCCTCCGACTTTGCCCGCCCTGCTCTTCCGTTTCTTGGGGCCCGTTCTGTATCCCCACCACTGCCTCTGGCTCCAGGGCCAGCCGTTGCCAGTGCCTCGCCTTTCCCGTCACTTTCAGTGTCTCTGAGGGCGGGAGGAAGAGCAGGGCCACAGGGTAGGTGATCGAAAAGCGGAAGACCGTGAACAAGGGAAAGCCTAGATGCGGGGGGTACATCACCAGTTTCGGTGGTGGAATGGAAAAGAAAAATAACTTTGGAGGACGAAACGTAGCTGGGCATTTCTGTTACCTCGCCGCAGTCTAAGTAAAATATCGCAGAGAAGCTTGAGTTGTTGCCTTTTACCTTCTTTGTCTATGTTGTGCCTTTGCCTGAATACAAACAAGAACAAAAAACGAGGAGAGGAATTGTTTTTCCTGTGTTTTCCACGTGAAGTGCTTCAGTGTGATTATGGGGGTGGGTAGCTGGAAGGCCGTTTGTCCACACCCCTTGGCTAACTGGGGACACCTGAAGTTGACCTGGCAGGTGTGCAGGGGCATCTGGGATTCGCCTGGAAGACTCATCATTGTTCGTGCTTGGCGTCTGGGGCGCTGGAACTGGTAGCTACTGCAGAGGTCATGTTTTTCTTGACGGCACGTCGTGTGGGACGGTGCCCACCTGTCCTTCTCCAGTCCTACCGTGTGTGAGGGAGTCCTGCCATCACCCTGCCTCAGTCTGCTCCAGCTGCCCGAACACAAGTACACAGACTGGGTGGCTTACACAGCACGCGTGTTTTTCTCACAGTTCTGGAGCTGGGGAAGTCCAGGACCAAGGTCAGGTAGATTTGGTGTCTGCGGAGAGTCTGATCTCTGTCCACAGTGCCTTCTGTGTCCTCATGTAACAGAGGGGGTTGGGGGGCTCTCTCCGTGGGTCTTTTTTAGGAGGGTCCTAATCCTGTTCAGGAGGGTCCTAATCCTGTTCAGGAGGGCTC
Organism: Mesoplodon bidens; assembly: GCF_964165515.1. Lineage (NCBI taxonomy): Eukaryota > Metazoa > Chordata > Mammalia > Artiodactyla > Ziphiidae > Mesoplodon > Mesoplodon bidens. The sequence continues at coordinate 49,477,118 of NC_138180.1, forward strand.
CGCCCTCATGACCTCACCACCTCCCAAAGGCCCCACCTCCTAGCAGCGTCCATCACATGGGGGATTAGCATTTAACATAGGAATTTAGGGGACATGCACACTGTGTCTAAGCAGCTACCTCCCTTGCCTGTTGGGGCCCCTCGGCAGGCAGCATGATGAGCCTCTCAGTGGCCCTCTTAGGATGGTCTTCCCGGCCTGCATCCCTTGGGTAGAGTCAGCCCCTGACCTCGACTGTGGTGTCTGACCTTTTCATTTGCTTCAGTAGTAAGGACTGAGGTAGGAGTCTTTCCAGTTTTATTTTTCAGAGGCCATTGTTCGCATCCATCAAGATGGTGTCTCCTCAGGGAAAGTTCATTTTATACCTTAAATCCTGAGAAAGTCTTGCTCTCTTCAGGCCAAGGATAGGGGACTGTGCTGCTAAGTCTTCCCTCCTTGGGCACAGATGTCACGCTTTCTAAAACAGTCTTCCTTTTGGTTGACTGAGAGCCGTCTCACGCACCGTGTCCTTTGTCCCCCACGTCCTCATACTGATAGGCTGACCCCAGGAGTTGTCTCTGTGTTCAGGAACAGTCCGGCCGCCTGGAATTCCAGGTAGATCTTCATTTTCTTGTGCTGCAAACATTGGTTCTCCTTGTTCTGAGCAGACCTTGAGAAGTCTAGTCAGGACACTTTGATCACATTGGACTCCAGCGGTAGTTTACTCTGCACGGATGCATCAGTTTTAGCATGTAATTCCCGTGATACGGTGTCCACACTCAAGGAATGTAAGGATGCTGCTCCCACGAGTATCTCTGTGGCCCCCCGCGATCCCTCTGTGTCCGTGCCCCTGCCACGGTAACTGTCACTCTCCTTCTGAAACTACAGATGAGTTTGCGCTTCCTGGGATTTTATATGGAGTCATACAGAATGTACTCCTTTTTTAATCTGGCTTCTTGCATTGAGCACAATGTTTTTGAACTCATTCATGGGATTGCATGTTATTTTTTTTTTCCTTTTTATTGCTAGTGGTTGGATGATAGTTGTATACTTCTTGAGAAACTGCCAGACTGTTTTCCAAAGTGGTTTTTATGTTGGGCTGTGTATTACTTTTATTGCTGCTGTAAAAAATTATCACAAACCCTGTGGCTGAAAACCACACAAAGTGACGTATCTTTTAGTTCTGGAGGCCAGAAATCCACAAGCAGTCTTGGCCGGGGGAGAATCTAGGTGTTGACAAGGCTGCATTCCTTCTGGAGGCTCTAGAGGAGAGTTTTCTTGTCTTTCCGGCTTCTACAGGTCACCAACCTTCCTCATCTTGTGGCCCTGCGTTGCCTGACCCCTGCTTCTGTGCTCACATCTCCTCTGACTCTGACCCTCCTGCCTGCCTCTCAGAAGGATGCTTGTGATCCTGGATAGTCATTTCCCCACCTCAGGACTCTTACTTAATCACACCTGCAAGGTCCATTTTGCCATGACACCTCTTCAGAGGCTCTGGAGATTAGGGCACGTGCATCTTTGTGGGGCTGTTATTCTTTTTACTACAGGTTGTTTGTGTCACCACTGAGTTGTAAAGTGCGGTTCCTTACAGATTCTGCATGTAAGTTGTGTCTGTGTGTGTGTGTTTTCTCTCACTTTGTGGCCTGCCTTTTCTTCCTGGGGTCCTTTAATTTTGACGAAAGCCCCTTTATCCATGTGTTCTTCTGGGGTTCTTACTGTGTGTTCTGTGTGTGAAACCTTCGTAGAACCCATGGTTCCAAAGATGGGCTCCTGTATTTTCTTCCAGAAGTTTTATAGCTTTGGTTTTACATTTAGGTTTATGAGTCTAAGGGTCAGTGTTCATTTTTTTTCCTCCAGTACAGATACGTTTCCATAGAGATACATATGATCCAGCAACATTTTTTGAACCAGTTCATTTTTAAAATGATTTCCTTAAACTTTATTATGGATTACCAGAAAAAAAAAATTCTTGACTAATACCCATACCTATTAAAGGGAATAATTGACAACGCCAGTGAAGCATGCTGAATACTAGTCAAGATTTTTACTTTACAAGTGATCACTCAGTTAAATTATTATTACCGATCTTCATTTTAAGGAGTTATTATTTCTTCTTTACAGTTGAAAACTGATAGCTTCCAGCCATAGGAAACAGTACATCAGACCCTTAAATACTTTTCCTCTAATCCTGCTGGAGCAAGCAAGCTGCTAATTTGAAGCACATATTACCCAGACTCGTAATTTCATGCTTGTTAATTACTCATTTCGGTCTTTTACATTCCTAAACACGAGGACGTGTTCCCTCTTACATACAAGCTCATTTGTAAAGGTTAAACCGCACAGACTAGGAAAGCCTCCCCTGTGTGTATAAACAACGTGCAGTGTTGGTGGCCCCTGGAGAGAGCACCTGAGGGCCCTCAGCGCGTGGAGACTTGCAGTGTTTGCTGGAGACGCCATCTGTGTTCTCCTCGTCTTGTTTTCTTTCTCCTCCCCAGAATGCCAGGCCTCTGCGTTCGGTGTCTAACGTAGCCTCTGCCTGGCATCCCTTTTCAGGTCTGAGAGGACATTCCTGGACTTCCAGGTCCTTGTGGTTAGCAGAGGGCCACATACCAGTAGGTCTGAGCTGAGAAAAATACCCTGATTTATATACTGCCTTTTCCCTACCAGTCTTTCTGCAAAGCTTCTCTTTACCTTTGCAGGTATTTGACTGTTCCCTTTTTTCCCCCCCCCCAAGCAAACTTTAATAGGCTTTTCAGTCCCAATCACTGAGTTCTGTATTTAACTTGGCAAGGATGTTTCTGTCTTACTTTACCACGTTTTTTCAGTGCCTCTCACAGAGAATGTGCCCGATGCACCTGTGTGAAGAGGAATGCTTCACCCGGGGGAGAGGTGAACAGAGCTAGGGAGGGAGTGGGGTCCTGCCTCCGGCTGGGCACGTGCTGAGGGTGGGTTTGTGGAGGGTCAGGGGGCCAGGAGGAGACGTAGGGCCATCCATGCAGGGCCCGTGGGTCCAGCGTGTGGCCCAGGGTCTTTGACCGGCTCGGAGCCTGTTTCCCTTAACGGGACTGGAATGTCTGGGGCATCCCGCACGGTCTCCGCAGCTGCTCTCCTCACCCGGGGGCTTTCCACCGTGGCGTCCTGTCCTGGAGACGGAGCCATCTGCCCCCTGCGGGTGGGACCCTTGTCCTTCTCGGGCCGACTCGGAGGACAGTGGCCTCTGGACCTTGGACTCCAAGAGTGAGAAAGCAAGCAGCTGGCAGACGCCTTACGCTCGAGAGACGGGACGTGCCAGCTGTGCACCGACCCACAGCCTCCCGCGCGTCTGGACCACAGGCCCTGCAGCGATCAGTGCTGTGTGCTTGCAGCTTCCCACGTGGGACAGGCCAGGGAAAGCCAGATAGATACGCCCCCAAACCAGCCATGCCGCGTGCCCCGCTTATGGTAGCCACCTCCTGGGCTCCCGCCCTGCAGCCGGCCCCCTTCCCGGGAGGGCTGTCCACTACCCTGCCGGCCTTTCTGCTACTGCTCAGCCAAGCGCTGGCCGACTCTTCCTGCGGAGAGCTAGGTGTAGGCGCCTCCGCTAGCGCTCACCACCGGTGGGTCCTCCTTGGCTCCCGGAAGGGCCTTTTGTCCTGTAGGGCCTCCTGCCTCAGGCTGTGCCCCCGCCAGCCCCTCTCAGAACCTGGTACATCCACACCTTCTTCTGCCTTCCTCCAGATCCACCAGTGCCCTTCCACCGCACCTGGGGTGACCGGCACCTTTAGCAGGTACCTTCTTCCGCCTTGGCCTTGCTCGTCACAGCGGCCGGTCAGGCTGGTGGACGCCCTGGCCGGCTGGCCCGGCAGGGGTATGGCAGAGGCAACTCGGAGCCAAGCGTGGCGCCGATAGAGGCTCTGGGCTTCGTGCCGTGTGCCAGGAGCATGGAGTACAGCAGCTGACAGCTGTTGCAGAAACACTTTTCGCCGTGAGTGTGCTAGAAATTATTAAGCAAGCTGGGACGCCCTAAGAAGTCAAGAAAAGCCCTGGGCAGCCCCTGACAGCAGAGCCCGCCGGGTCAGATGGCTCATCTGTCTTCTTGAGAAGCGCCAGCCACGTTTGCAGGCTCTTGTCATCTAGAGCTTAGGCTGTAGGATGGCTGTGCCACTTGACCTAAGGGTCCATTTTTGGGAACGGACGCTTATTTTCCAGTGAGGTCCTTCATCACTGGAGGAAGTCAAGGATCCCCTGCTGGAAAGCGCAGAGAGCGAGTGTGTCAGTCTCAGTGGTCGTTCTCAAACCCAGGGCCCCAGCAACAGCTGTTGCTTCCTGTTCTGTGGTCCCAGGGCTGGAAATCCTTCTTCTTCTCGATTTCCACCTGGGAGAGAGATGAACCAGTTCACTAATCCTTTCAGTATAGTATGTTCCATCAAGTTGTCTGTAGTTTACTGCAAGCTACATGTTTCTTCAAAAGAAAAAAAAGTTTAAGTATGCATGGGATGCAATACAGAGGAAAGTGTAAATAGATTACTTTTTCTTTAATTTCTGCTAATCTGTGCGTGTAATCGTTAAAATCAAGCTTTTTGGTTAAACTTGATCTGTTTTTAAAATCGCCGACTGCAGAGCACAGGGCTTTGGTAAAAACAGGTCAGGTCAGTGGTTCTCCGCCGTGTTTAGCACGCACACCCTAGTTTCCTGCTAGTGGGAGGGGGAGGTTGATAAAACACACAGCGCTGGGCCTCACGCAGTTTCTACTCAGTAGATCTGGGGTGAGGCCCAAGTATTTGCATTCCTGATGCTCCTGGTCCAGGGACCACACTTTGAGAACCAGTGGGTTAGAGAAACCAGTGGTAGGTGAACAAAATAAGTGAATTTCTTCAAGGAGTGTATTCAGTGATTGATTACCTACTATATACTACCACGGTGGCTTAGAAAAATGGCACCACCACTTTGATCAAAATGTACCGTGCGCCGCCATTTTATCGTTAAAGCCGTTTCACATGTAAACCACGTAGCTTTCACCACATTGAAGAAGACTGCTCCATTTCTGGGTGAGAGGAAGCATGGAGCCGGCTACATCCGTCTGCTTCCTCTTCTACAACTTCCTGTTTGCCAGACTGTGACAATTTGATTTTAGCCCAAGATGGGCCCTTCTGCCTTTCCATGTGGAAAGGTATGTTGTATCGTTAAGGAACTATCTGTAGCACAAAACAGTGTCTTTAGGTCACCTTCCCCCTCCTTTTTTTTTTAGTAATTGGAAAGTAAGACTATTCTCAAGATAGATTAAGTTCTGAGAAGCATTATCTCACTTTGTTCAAGGTGTACAGGATACGGAAGGTGTAAGTTGACCGGAGAGCAGTAATCAATGTGGGTCCACAGTCCGTTTCCAAAACCGGAGGAGCCAGTTGTATTTCGATTTTTAAATTATTATTTTAAAGAAGAATGCATTGGGGCTTCCCTGGTGGTGCAGTGGTTGGGAGTCCTCCTGCCGATGCAGGGGACACGGCTTCGTGCCCTGGTCCGGGAGGATCCCACATGCTGCAGAGCGGCTGGGCCCGTGAGCCATGGCCGCTGGGCCTGCGCGTCCGGAGCCTGTGCTCCACAACGGGAGAGGCCACAACAGCGAGAGGCCCGCATAACGCAAAAAAAAAAAAAAAAAAAAAGAGGAATGCATTGATTCCATGATATGTACGCTCTGGTGGGGGGGCGCAGCGGTGGCCTGGGGCAGTGTCCGTAATCCAAAGCCTGTTGGTGTTTATGGATTATGGGGCTGAGGACACGGTGTCAGTGTGCCTGTCCGAGGCCGGGCGGTCAGTTAACAAGTATTTGTGAAGCTAGGGAATGTGTAACACTGTGGGAAGGAATCCCAAATGGTTATCACTTCCTTTTAAAGTAAAGCACCCGGAACGAGTCCCTGTGACTTGTCAGATGCAGCAGCCCTTGCCGTTTTGGGAGCTGTGGTGTGCAGGCAGGGAAAGCAGAGCTTGTTGTCTCCTCTGAGCTCACAGATGCTCCCTGACCGCCTTCCGCGGAGCCGCTGCAGGGCACGTGCACCCCAGACGTCCCTAGAGGCGGGGAGGCCGGGCCGGGCGCCGTGCTCACGGCTGCGCGCCAGTTACCCGCTCAGCTGACGCAGGCGCCTAGCAGGTGTGTGCCCGTGGGAAGACCCCCCAGGATGCAGACGGGTAAGCTGAGGCCCAGTAGGATGCCGAGCACGTGTCCTGAGTTCCCAGCAGCTGGCCAGCTGCGGGCAGGGCCTCCAACCCAGGCCAGCCGGGCTTCCGAGCACGGGACCTCCCAGCCCAGAGTCCTCTGGTACGCCTAGGCCTGCGGGTGGCTGCTGCTCCCCACGGTGCCCCCGGCAGAAGCCGCAGGTCACCGAGGCGAAGCAGCTCCTCCTGGGACGTCCAGCCAGAACGTGGCCAGGCTGGGGATTCGCTGCTCCTCTCGGATCAGGGCGCCCTTGCTTTGTGTCCGTGGGGTACAGAAACGGAGGTGGGGTGGGCAGAGAAACCAAGGCAGCTCTTGCCCTACGTGCTTCTTACTCTCGGGTTGATTGAGGGGTTTTGCTATTAAATAATGCAGATCATGCCTTTGCAACTGGATTAGGTGCAGCTTCGTGCAAGAGAGAAGTGGGGAAATACACTCACCCCTTCCGTCTTCATAAGCTGAAACACAAACGGTTACCATTCTCAGAGCCTGGGATGGACTCAGCCAGCATTTAAATACGTTCTCGATGATAAAAGCTGTTGCTAAGCATAGTACAACGACAGAAGCTCAGCCTCAGACGAAACAGAGGCCTTCCAGGTGTGGTGATGCCTTTTATAGTAACAGTTCAGTGACCCTAAACGTCAGTGCCTTCTGTTTTCCCACCTGGGGACCCAGCCCGCAGCTCGGATGAAAATGCCAACCTCTGGGCTGAGTCTGTCTGCTCACCTCCCTCATTACCCCCCGCCCCCCCACCCCCACCCCCGCCATCCGATGCCCTCATGTCACTGCGGGCCTAATCCCTTCATCTGCACCTGCTGGGACTGCTGCCTGGATCCTATCCCCGCCGCCGCCACCCAGGGCTGAGGTTCTTGTGTACCTGCAGTATTTTCCTAACACACCTGAGGAAGGGAGCAGCTTGTGTGCACGTAGCCTGTGGAAAACCACGTGAGTTTCCTGTGAAAACTAACCCAGAAGCACGGCGCAGAGCACAGCTACTTTATGCGGCTTCATTTTAGTTCAGCTTCTGGGGAACCTTTTCCTTCCAAAACGCTGTCCCTTTCACCGGTCGTACGCTGTCAGCTGGCGTGCTCATTGCCGGGTCTGAGGGGTTCGGCGATGCGTTTGGATCCTCGCTTATTCCACCGAGGGTTTGGGGTGATTTTATCTAAATTGTGAAGAAAAGTGGCTGTCGGCACAGTCTCCTACAGATTTATAATCCCACCGTTCTGTGCCTTTTAAATTAAAAGCTTCAGCTTTAAATAAACGCTGCTTGAAGCATTTTTAAAGAATACAGTGGTTTTCTGTCTTCAGAATTAGTCTTTTTTCATGCTCCTTTCTCCTGCCCCGTCCACTTGCTTCAGCACGAGTCCCTCATGTTAACTCCCCACCCGGCCTCTGCTGCTTTTCCTGGCACTCCCTAGCCTTTGCAGACCCATCGGTGGTTTCTCACTCGCTTGGTGCCGCCGATGTCTTTTCGTCAGTCTTTCTCTGTCTCTCAGCCGCTAGAAGAAGAGTGCTCACGTGTAGAAAGTAACATGTACAGCCTCCCTGCCAGTCCCTCCATCTCCCCACCCCAAGAGCCCTCCGTCTGTGTCCCCTCACAGGCGAGAAGCATGTCAAAGAGCATGTGTTACAGGCAGCCCTCCTCTTCGTCCAGCGGAGGGGTGGACCAGCCCTTCCCTCTTTGCTGGGAGTTCTTTAGGGAGATTAGGTGCAGCGTGGGTTCTAGAAAAACTAGAACCACTCAGGTTATTATGCAAACACTGGCTGCTTCTACCAAGGAGCCCGTGAAGACTTTTCTTCAAGTCCCACCTTCTTGTGTACCAAAAAAAGAAAAGGAAACAAAAGCCGGAATTTATTACCCAGCCCAGGGGTCATGCCCAAGCACAGTCTGGCAAGTATGTCTGAGGGTGGAAATGTGAGATCTGCTTGTTGTGTGTCTTATACCATCCCCCCAGAGTCCAGCCCGTGGTAGGACAGTGAGGACCCCAAGAGTTAAAGCACTGAAGATGAGCTCTGCGTACTTGATACGCAGCTGTAGATGATTTTGCCTTGAAACGCAGAGGAGGAAGAAAAGCTCTTTCTGTTGCTGGTCATCGTCAAGGCTGAAGCATGCCAACGTGGGGCTGAGGGTCCAGGGCTTGTCCGGGGAAGCAGCCTACAGGGAGGCCTTAGCACGACACACTTAGCGGGTGGGGAGGGGACGGGCAGGTCAGCTGCCAGGAGAAGCAGCCGCGGGATGGGTGGCGGCCTCCTGGGACTGATCCCTTCACCACAGAGCATCAGCATCCAGGTATGTTGCAGGAAACGCCGCCGGTGTTGCAGGAAGGCTTGTTGGGGGAAGGCCCCCCACCCCACCCCCGATGACACAAGTGCCGTGAGGGAGCTGGTCCCGGGAGAGGAAACGAGAAGAAGCACAGGTGTTGTGGTTTCCTACTCAGAGCCGTGCACAGATGTCTGTCGTCACGTAGGCGCTTCACCGCTGCGCCCGCGGCCAGGCGCTCCTGCCGGGTGGGAGTAGGTCCTCGGGGCCCTGAACGCATCCCTAACAGCGGAGGGCTCGCACGCAGACCCTTGCGTGCTGCCGTCACGGGGCACGCTTGGGAGGACCCGCTCAGGGCGTCAAGCGTGTGCTCAGGGCCGGATGCTTGCGTGCGCGTAGACAAGGCAGTTTCACGGTAATAGATACTTCCTTTCTGGGCCAGCCTGTAACGTTCCCGAGCAGCAGAGAGCAGGCCGCCCAGGGCATCGTCTGGTCCCCGTGGCCTGAGAACATCTCCCGCACGTCCATAGGTCTACCCGAGAGAGCTTTCTGCCCTGAACTTGTCCTGCACTGTGAACACACGTGCCTCTCTGATGTAGACTTGGCATTACCACCGCGCGCACCCTAAAAGCCTCTGTGTCTTCGTCTCACTGTGTCTGCAGATACTGAACGGCTGTACTCAGTGGTGTTTGAGGCAGTCTGCGGTCGCTATGGGAAGAAATACAGCTGGGATGTGAAGTCCCTCGTTATGGGCAAGACGGCGTTGGAGGCGGCCCAGATCATCGTAGACACCCTGCAGCTCCCGACGTCCAAGGAGGAGCTGGTGGAAGCCAGCCAGGCGAAGCTGAAGGAGGTGTTCCCCACTGCCGAGCTCATGCCAGGTGCCGCCCTCTGCCATCCTCGGCATCGTGTCTCTCGCCTTAGTAGTGACTCTAACAGACTCATGCGGGGCATGCTAGGGTTGTCCTTTGGTCTTGATAACTTCTTGGAAAATTCTCTTTCTTGTGAGGCTCAGAGGGACTCGAGAGAGAGAGAGAGTTTGGTGGATGCTGTTGTATGCTGCGTTTCAATCTTGTCTTTTTAAAGGCTTCTTAAAAGAATATACGTTCCTTTCACTGACTCCTGAGGTCCAAAAACATTTGCATTTTGTTTGCATCAGTATTATGTAAAGATTACATTCCTGACAGAAGGCTTTTTCTTTTCACAATCAGGTAACACGACTAAGGTTTCAGCAGCTATGCAAACTTTAACGTGTTGATGATAAGCAAGCACTTAAATCTCCCCAAAGAAGTTTAATTTTTTTTTTTTAAGTTAAAGGCATAATTCTGTTCTGACATGTACGTTTGTATGGCCTTTATCGCTCTCTTTACTTGTTTTCCTTTGAAAGGGAAGATGATTTTTCTCCCTTGGGGCATGTTAACTGAAGGTTGATCACAACAGAATTGCCTGCTGGTTCTTACTACAAGTGAGAAGGTCAAGAACGTTCTAGATTACAGGGACAAAAAATGCTTAAAAATGAAGTCTTATTTTAAGATTCTTCTAGGAGAAAAGGTGAATACTCAGCCTTTAGAATTCCTGGTGCTAAGGGAGAAAACGTTTACAGTTAAAGCAGTAATTTTGGATTCAGAATTGTATTCATATGAGCCATCATCATTTTTGAAACATGTGTTGTTATCTATATTTGTACACATATCCAGAGGGGCAGATTGCGTTCTCCCTGGAACCAGAGAATTTTCTGTCAAAGGGCCCTGCTAATACCAGCCTGTGTCGCACAGAAACCACGTGGACTGTTCTTGGATTACACCCACACACGCCTCACGCACGGGTACAAGCACCGCGATTCACACTCCCTCCATCAGCTGCCTCTGGGCTGTTTGCACACCCAGTAATCCCGACAAACTTTAGTGATGGAAACGCATCCATACATCACCAGAAACAGCTTAAAATTTACCATCTTATCCACGTTTAAGTGTACAGTTTGGTAGCGTTAGGAATGTTGACGTTGTTGTGTAACCATCGCCGCTCCACCTCTCAACCTTTTTACCTTGCAAAGCTGAAACTCTTTCCCCATTAAACCCTAACTCCCATTCCTCCCCCTCTCCAGCCCCAGCGCCCACCCTCCTTCTTTCTATCTCTGTGAACTTGAACTGCTCTAGGTGCCTCATACAGTATTTGTCCTTCTGTGACTAGCTTTTTAAATTTAGCATCGTGTCTTCAAGGTTCATCCATGTTGTAGCATGTGATTTTCTCCCTTTCAAGACTGAATCATATTCCACTGTACAGACCACATTTTGTTTATCTCTTCATCTGTCTATAGATAACTGGGTTGCTTCCACCTCTTGGCTGTTGTGAAAACCACTGCTGTGAGCACGTATATACAAATATCTCTTCAAGACCTTGCTTTCATTTCTTTTGGGTGTGGTCCCAGAAGTGCGATTATTGGATTATAAGGTAATTCTGTTTTTAGTCTCTTGAGGCTTCACCATAATTGTCTTCTATACTGGCTGTACCATTTTGTTCTTCCTCCAGTGGCCCACAAGGGTTCCAGTTTCTTCACATTTTCACCAGCACTTGTCATTTTTTGTCTTTTTGGTAGTAGTTGTCCTAACGTGTGTGAAGTGATTATCTCTTGGTTTTGCCTTTCTTTAATGATTAATGACGCAGAGCATTGTTCCATATGTTGTTAGCCGTTTGTATGTCTTCTTTGGAGAAATGTCTATTCAAGTCCTTTGCCCATTTTTTAATAGGGTTATTTGTTTTTTTCTTGTTGAGTTCTAGGAATTCTTCATAAATTCTGGATATAAACCACTTATCAGATACATGATTTGCAAATATTTGCTCCCATTTCATAGGTTGCCTTTTCACTCTGTTGACTATGTCCTTTGATACACAGAACTTTTTAAGGTTGATGTACTCTGATTTGGCTGCTTCTGCTCTTGCCTGTGCATTTAGTGTCATATCGAAGATATTAAAAAAATCCTGTGTCATAATGCTTTTTCCCCATGTTTTCTTTCAGGAATTTTATAGTTTTAGCTCTTACCTTTAGGTTTTTAATCCATTTTGAGTTAATTTTTGTGTGTGGTATAAAGTAAGAGTTCAGCTTTGTTCCTTGCACGTGGATATCCGCTTCCCCCAACACAAGTTTGTTGAAGAGACCGTCCTTTCCCCATTTTTGAGTGGTCTTGGTAGCCTTGTTGAAGGTCATTTGGCCATACGTTTGAGGAGTTCTTTCTGGGCTCTCTGTTCTATCCCATTGGTCTATATGTCTGTGTTCACGCTAGCACCACACTGTTTTGATTACTGTACCTTTGTAATGTGTTGTGAAGTCAGGTGGTGTGAGATTGTCCAACTTTGTTCTTGTTTTCCAAGATTGTTATGGCGCTTCAGGTTCCACTGAGAGTCCACATAAATGTTAGGATGGATTTCTGTATTTCTACAAAAATTGCTGTTGGAGTTTTGATATGGATGGCTCTGAATCTGTAGATCGCTTTGGGAAGTATGGACATTGTACCAGTATCAAATCTTCCAGTCCATGAACATGGGATGTCTTTCCATTTATGTGTGTCTTCTTTATTTGTGTCTTATTTATTTGTTTCTCCCAGCCGTGTTTTGTTGTTTCAGTGTACAAGTCTTTCACCTTCTTGGTTAACTTTTATTTCTTTTTTTTTTTTTTTTTTTTTTTTTGCGATATGCGGGCCTCTCACTGCTGTGGCCTCTCCCGTTGCGGAGCACAGGCTCCGGACGCGCAGGCTCAGCGGCCATGGCTCACGGGCCCAGCTGCTCTGCGGCATGTGGGATCTTCCCGGACCGGGGCACGAACCCGTGTCCCCTGCATCGGCAGGCGGACTCTCAACCACTGCGCCACCAGGGAAGCCCAACTTTTATTTCTTTTTGACGCTATTGTAAATGGAAGCGTTTAAATTTTCTTTTCAGGTTGTTCATCGTTAGTGTATAGAAATGCAACTGATTTTTGCATGTTGATTTTTGTATCCTGCTGAATTTGTTTATTCTAACAGTTTTGTGTATGTGTGTGGAATCTTTTCTACGTATAAGATCATGTCATGTGCAAACAGATCCCTTCTTCCTTTCCAACGTGGATGCCTTTTCTTTCTTTTTCTTGCCTGATTTGCTGTGGCTAGGACTTGCAGTGCTGTGTTGAATAAAAGTGACAAGAGAAAGCATGTTTTCATGTTCCTGATCCCAGAGGAAAAGCTTTCAGCCTTTTCACATCGAGTAATGATGTTGCTGTGGGCTTTTCATATGTGGCCTTTAGTATGTTGAGGTAGTTTTATTCTTAGTTTAAGTGTTTATATCATGAAAGGGTGCTGAGTTTTGTCAAATGCTCTCTCTGCATCAGTTGAGATGACCATGTGGTTTTTGTCCTTCATTTTGTTAATATGGTGCGTCACATTGATTTTTGTATGTTGAACCATCCTTGTGTTCCCCCTTGGTCATCGTGTATAATCCTTTTAATATGCTATTTAAATAAGTTTGCTAGTATTTTGCTGAGTATATTTGTATCCATTTCTTGCAGTTTCTTTGTTTGGCTTTGGTACTAAGGTAATGCTGGCTTCATAGAATGAGTTTGGGAGTATATCGTCTTCTTTAATTGTGGGGAAGAGTTTGAGGAGTATTGGTATTAATTCTTTAAAATTTGGTAGAATTCTCCAGTGAATCCATTTGGTCCTCTTTTCTTTGTTGGGGAGTTTCTGATTACTGAATTAATCTCCTTAATAGTTACAGGTTTGAACAGACTTTCTCTTTCTTTTTGCTTTGATCTTGATAGGTTGTATGTCTCTAGCAATTTATCTATTCTAGGTTATCCAATTTGTTTGCATACAATTTTTCATATTATTCTCCTTTAATCCCTTGTATTTTTGTGACATTGGTTTTAATGCCCCATCTTTCATTTCTGATTGTAGTTATGAGTCCTTTTTTTTTTTTTTCCTTAGTTAATCCAGCTAAGGATTTGTCTATACAGTTCATATTTGACCTGGAGTCTCTTTCATGGTTTAACATACAAAGCACCTGTGATGTTTTAGGACTGTAAATATCCTTTTTCTTCCTTATCCACCCAAGCCTTTCAAGTGGTTTTCCTTCTAGAATTTTTGTCCTATATTCTAAGAATTACTTGAGATATGTTATACTATAATTCCAAGGAAATATGATGTCTCATTCAGCTAGTCTGGGTGTTTGGCTGGATTGCCAACACGTCTATCTTATGAAATCTGCTTGGCGATCCAGTCATTGTAGTATCGTCGTTTGTCTCTCCCAGTGACTAGGTATGAGTTAAGTAAGGTGCTCATCGTAGGCAGCAACAGAAGAGACCTGAATCCAGACACCTCCACCGTAGACGTGAAGCAGGAACTAGTTCTCCAAAGACAGTTAGTCCTACAGAACTCACCCGGATGATTCTTCCTTCTGTACTACTTCACCTCTTCTAGACAAGAGGGGTACAGGACCTCTTTATTTACTGATGGATCAAGGTTATGCATCTGGCTTTTTAGCCTAAGAATTTTTGTGTATACTTAAACTTCTACTAGCCTCACAGATGAGAGTAAGGACTTATCAGTGGTTCTAAAGTGTCTCCTTGAAAACATGAGGTCGTTTCCACACACATAACTGGGAGGTGAGCTAAGCATGAGAAGATGACAAGAGTATAAAGAAAAGCCCAAGAACGCACCGGACAGGAGACATGTAAAATCGTGCTGGGATGCTGCGTGAGACCAGGGACCGAGGTCAGAAGGTGCCACTGGACGTTCTGAGTGGGTTAGGATGACCAGCAGCATTTGGTAATTATACGTACCCCAAAGGGGAAGAAGAACAGGAGGTAAAAAGCAGGATGGACTGTGGAGCCGAAAGAAAGGCTGTGTGGAAACCCAGACCCGGAAGCACACTTCCTTAGAGTTTCTGTTCTATAACGTGTACGTCACAAAAACAGTAAGGACAGAGATCAAGCTGTCTACCCAAAAAGACGTGCTTTGCCCCCTAGTTTCCACCCCTGCGGCATTCTTCCCATCGCCTCTTTTATCTGAGCCAAACCTGAATTTCCACCGGAAAGGTGACCTCCTGGGGAGTCCAGGGTGTGGTGACTCTAAGTAGAAAAAGTCACCGCTGCCCTCTTTCTAGGTCTCGGTTTTCCTCTTGTTCACTTACCACTTTGTTACCTTCACGCAGCTGTGGATGATAGCATAACCCTTGACTTTCATTTCTTTTCTGTCTGAAGGTATTTTCTGGTGGGGCATTTTAGGTTGTGGAAGGCGTCTTGAGCCCGTTAGAAAAGGAGGCTGTCTGTAGGGACGGTCTATAATTAATTCAATATCCTTCATTTTGAGAATGAAGCTCTCACTTCAGGCAGAGAGCTGTGGCCCCAGCAGGTAATTAGCAAGGGAGGCGTGGCAGTTTGCCAAGGGCAGCAGGCCCTGATTATGATGCAGGCATGTCTGCCCGGGCCAGTCACCAGGGGAAGCAGGCCCTGATTATGATGTGGGTGTGCCCCGCTTGGGCCAGGCACCAGGAAATTAGCCCCTGATAGTGACGCGGGTGTGTCCTCTCCTGGGTCCAGCCACTTGGAGGGTAGGGCTGGCCCATGGGGCTTGAAGGCCAGCCGTAAGTGACTGGATTCCCTTCCTATCAGCAGCCTAATGACTGAAAGCTTTGGATGCCTCTCCTTGAAGTGGGTCATGAATGATCTAGGAGGGAAATACTTTTGACCAGTATGTTCTGTAGGCATGTACCACATGCCTTAGTGATGAAATATAGGGTGTAGGTCAGAGAAGGGTCTAATTATTTTCTGGGAAGAGACATCTTCTGAATCGTGGCACAACTTTTTGACAAGAAGTATTGAAATGTATGTGGCCTAACCTAAGAAAAACTTTTGCCATGGGACGTAAGGAAACCTTTTTAACAGGGTCCCCATGAAGGATGCTGGTACCTCTGTTGTATTTTGAAGCATATTTCTTCAGTCATGGATTCTTTGAGGTGGATGAAATGATGTATTTTGGCATAATTCAGCGAGAGTAACTGGTGTAGAAGGCCAGTCATGAAGTCGGTGCCTCTTCTGGTCTGAAACCCCCCGGAAGGTTCTCCTGTTGGTCTGGCTCTCTACTTTTCCTGCTCTTTTTCACGGGCTGGGATGGGGGGATTTCCCACGGAAGAGCCCAGGGCGTGGCATCTGGGCCAGTGGACAAGAGGGGGACGAGGCCGAGCCCAGGAGTGATCGCCCACGCGCTGCCCGTCACACGGGCCCCTGGGAGGTGCCAGCCCCCCCCGCCCTTCCCCCCACCGCACTGCGCTCCCTCGGGTTTTTCTCTCCCCTCCTCCTGCTCTGGAGGTCACCCAGCAGAAGAGCGGAAGTGCACGCTGATCCCTGGCCCCCTGGGCAGCTGAGGCTGTGGTGCCCAGGCCTCTGCGGCTGGGGGGCGGCTGGTCCCCGCTCCCCCGTCAGCGGAGCCTCCCTGTGCTCTGCAGCCCCAGGTCCTCTTGGGAAACCAGGAACTCGGCCGAGTCCACCGTGGAGTGCGGCCCCCCGATATAAGCTGAAGAGCAGCCCAC
Organism: Mesoplodon bidens; assembly: GCF_964165515.1. Classification (NCBI taxonomy): domain Eukaryota; kingdom Metazoa; phylum Chordata; class Mammalia; order Artiodactyla; family Ziphiidae; genus Mesoplodon; species Mesoplodon bidens. Next base: position 49,493,097 of record NC_138180.1, read on the forward strand.
GTGGGGACTCCCGGGGCTCCGCAGGTACGTGCGCTCTCCTCCCGGAGCGCCCCTGAAGACCACACCCCAGCCGCGAAGTGGACAGCGCTCTCTGCGGTGTGGGCCCCGGCCCCAGTTGTACCCAAGCCCGTTTCTTCTCTGCCAGCCTGCTTTGGCCTGGGTAATTATGTCCGTCCCCACCCCCGCACCCTCCGCCTTTTGCTTCTCTCTCCTACTTGATTCTTCATGTGTCTTATGCCCTTAGTCCCCTGTGGCTATGAGCAGACATGATCGGCTCCTGCCTCCCCACTTTCCGGACATCCGGTCCACCGTCCTGGCAAGAAGGCACTCATTTCCTTAGGGTCATCCTGTCATTTTCCTCTTCCTTTACCCAATCCTTAAGGGCATCTGGTGCTGGGTGGCTGCTCATGGGCACACTAAAGAAAGGTGTGTATAATCAGCTTAGGACACGTGCATATCCATTTAAGTGGACATCTACAGTAACGTATAGTTTTACATCAAAAAGAGAAATTCAGAAAAGAGTGGTGGAAGGGGAGTGGAGGAAAGTAAAGCAGAACGTTCTCGGAGCAGTGGCAGCTTTGTGCTGGCGACGGGGGCTTGAACTTTGGGGAAACTGCGGAGAGCACGTGAGATAGAGGCGGCTCGAAGCTAAGCCTCTTACTGCTGATGTGCTTGAGAAATGGGCAAGGACTTTGGCTCAAGTAGGTCTTTAGTCTTGAGCTAAGCTGTCTGCTGCTTCTAGAACCAGTGGGAGTTTTGAAGAGATGATGTGCCAGAGGGAAGCCTGTGTGGGGTGGGGGTGGGGGGGATTCCTCTGGGTTCATGGCACATGATGACAAGAGCAGGGGAGAGTTAGCCGGGGGGAGGGGGCCAGGCGCGGAGGGCTTGACCTAAGGTGGAGTCGGAAGGTCTGAGTGGACCACAGTCCCATGCGAGGTGACGGTGTGACGTGGTACTGGCAGGAAATCGAGAGGAACCAGGACTGGGACTGCAGTTTCGAGCCATCGTGCCGTAAGCAGCGAAGCCGTAGAATGGCAAACGTAAACAGAATCCAGCAGGCAGCACATACGGAGAGAAGGTGTGAGTCTCAGGTTACGCGCAGCTGTTCTCATCGTGAAGTCAGTCACAACGGCAGTGAGAGGACAGTATTGAGTATGGACGTGGTAACAAACCACACGCGTGACGCCACGCTCCCTCAACATCATTTGCCGGTCAGTAATGCCAGCAACAGACCTTTACAGTTTCTGATGCCCCTTGTCCTGTAGAGTGCTGACTTATTTGATGATGTACCTGGGCGTTACCCCTTTTTCCTGGTTTACATATTCTGGCATTCAAAGACTGCCCGGTGCCTGAATTGTTACTGACGGAATTATAACAGAGACATCCTAGACTAAGCCACAAAATACATGTCTTGTCTTCCTGTGATTCTAGCTGTTACTTACTGTGGGCGTAAAGGTTTTTCTCAAATGAACAACGAGCTGCAGTTTGTTTTTAAATGTGTGGTGGTTCCCCTGTGGGTTTTTAAATACTTGGGAGGAAAAGATCATGGATAAAAGAAGTCCTTACTGAAAGATCCCTCAATTCAGTGGAGAGAAAATGGGTAGATAGATGGCCATGATGGTTTAGTCACGGGCGTCGGCAGCTGAGGAGAGTGGCTTCCAGCCGCTTGGACAGGCTCTGGGTGTCTGAGGAGCAGGTGCTGACTGCACAGGTACGGACTCAGGGGGTGGGTGGCACCTGTGTGGGGTGAGGAGTGACCTGTCGTCCCAGTGAACACGGCCAGGTTCCAGGGGGCCGCCTGGCTTGCCCAGCATTCCACAGCTTCCCTGTAGCCGACCCAGCCAGCAGTGGGGATGCAGTGTGTGCACAGACGATATGGGTACAGTTGAACCTTGAACAATACCTGTAATTTATAGTCGGCCCTCCGTGTCTGCACTTCCTCCTCACCTGCCGAGTCAACCCACCACGGGCCGTGTAGCACTGCATCCACCTGTACGTGGATCCGCACAGTTCAAACCCCTCTTGTTCAGTGGTCAGCTGTATATCGGTCTATTTATTTTCAACCTTGGAAGATCTGCTCCTAGCGTTATTTCGGGGATGCGGTGCACAACAGACAAAATGTTTCAGCTGCGGCTTACTTTTCAAGAAATAAAAAAAAATTGTATTGTTTAAAGAATGGAAAGCAACTACTCATAATAGCCAAAAACTTGAAGCTACCCAAGTGTCCACTGATGGATGACCGGACAAATAGTACGTCTTATATTCCTACAGTGGAATATTATTCAGCCTTAAGAAGGGAGGAAATTCTGACACAGGCTACAACACGGGTGAACCTTAAGGACATTGTGCTCAGGGAAAGAAGCCAGACAGAAGAGACAAATACTGTGTGACTTCACTGACAGGAGTCAGCTGCAGTGGTCAGAGTCACAGAGACAGAAGGTGGTGTGGAGGTTACCGGGGCGGGGCGCGGGGGAAGCAGTGCTCAGTGGGGACAGAGTTTCTGTCTGGGGAGGTGGGAGAGTTCTCCAGATGGCTGGTGGTGACCACCGCACAAGGTGAAGCTCCTGAATGCCACTGGCTGTGCGCTTAAAAATGCACAAGATGGTAAACTTTATGATATTTTACCACAATAAAAAAATTTCGTTTCTCTTTTTAAATACCAGAAGCCGTTCACGGATTACAAAGTTGTTTTTTGTTAAAGTTCCTGGACAGGCGAGGTAGAAAATGGTTGGTAACTGCATGCTGTACAAAGGATTTTCCCTTAAATGTCACAGCTGTGCCTGTCTCCTCTCCCCCCAAACCGAGTCACACAGCCACTAGGGGAAGGGCCTTGCTTCCGTGTCCCCCTGAGCACACACTCAGTGGGACCGTAGTCCCAGTGTCATGGCATGTTGAGTGGGGCTCCAGCACCTCACCACAGAGTCCTCCTCTGAGAGATACCCGTGGAAAGGCGGGGACCCTCGCTGGGGGCTTGCTGCAGCCTTCCATGCACTGGCGCCTTCGACATCTCTGCGGCAGCCTAGACAGGAACACAGGGAAAGACTTTCTGTTTCCTTACCAGACCATTCCCGAGAGCACAGGTGATAACACTGAGAATTTTATATTTGAGGACTTCCCTGGTGGCACAGTGGTTAAGAATCCGCCTGCCAATGCAGGGGACACGGGTTTGAGCCCTGGTCCGGGAAGATCCCACATGTTGCAGAGCAACTAAGCCCGTGCGCCACAACTGCTGAGCCTGCGCTCTAGAGCCTGCGAGCCACAACTACTGAGCCCACATGCTACAACTACTGAAGCCAGCACGCCTAGAGCCCATGCTCCGTCCGCAAGAAGAGAAGCCACTGCAAGGAGAGGCCCACGCACCGCAACAAAGAGTAGCCCCCCTCTCGACACAAGTAGAGAAAGCCCACATGCAGCCACGAAGACCCAACGCAGCCAAAATAAATTAATTCATTAAAAAAAAGGATTTTATATTTGAGATAATGCCCAGAAAACAACATGCACGGAAACTCTGGCCACAGTGTTGAAACTTCTGCAGAATGGCAGCAAGGAAAAAATAGTTGACAATGGAAAATTATCTCATTTGACTGTGCTGGTCCCCACAAATTGGGCTGGTCACTTTCACATTAGTTTGATAGCCACAGTAATGCTTTCGTCTCTGTTGGACGCATCAGGTGAAGGAAATCAATCCATTGTTGATGTGAATTGTTTAGAAGGCACCCACCTTTCTTCCCATCATCTCCTATTTGTGTAGGAATTGAAAATGGACGTGCTTCCTATATCTTTATATCATCTGCAGTTTTTATACTCGTCCCGTGAAGTAGGCAGGATTGGTCTTACTCAGATTTTATAGGTGAGGATGCAGGTTTGGAGAAGTGAACTGAAGAGTGAGGAATCTGACCCCTGGACTTCTAGGCCATTCCTACGCTGCCCTGACTGAGAACGTTGCGTACGGCCCTGCCTATGATGACCGGCATCCCTGGTCTCCACCCACCAAAGCCAGGAGCCCCCCCGCCCCCACCACTTGTGACAACCAGTGTCTCTGGACATGGCCAGATGCCCCAGGGGGCGGGGGTCAAAATTGTCTCTGCTGGGGAACCACTGCCCTAAATACAGTGGTAGACTGGGAAGGCATCATGTCAGGTCCCTCTGAGTGTGCTATGGGGTGGATGGAAAATTCAGGCTCCTGGGCCTTGCTCGTCTTGGAAGGCGACCCTTCACTTGAGTTGTCATTGCCTTTGATGGGCTTGTTCTCCAAATCCTGCCCTGGGAAGGAGGGTGGAATGTCTGGTTGTCCCCACCATCCTCCCATACTTAGGTAAGAATCCTAATTAGGAATCCACCCTGGAAAGGGCGACCCTCAGGGTGAGTCAGCAGGACCTTGTCTCCCCTATCTGCCCTGGCATGTGAACTCACGGCCTCTGATCATGCCTTTCCAAAGCGCTCCTTAGGAATCCACAGTGACATTAAAATCCGGGCATTGCTAAAGGTCTCCTGTAAGGAGGGAGAGGTGTCAAGATCCCCCCTGGCTCCTGTAGCTCCCAGCACCCTCGCACCTCCTGGCTGTTGATCCCAGCAGAGTGATCTGGTCTCTGGGTCTGAGGCGGCAGCTGGAGGTTCCTGGGGCCTCTTGCTACTGAGAGCAGCTGCTAGGCTTCTCTTCGTGTGTGTGTGTGTGTGTGTATGTGTGTGTGTGTCTCCTTTTTCTTTCCTGAGCTCTGCCCTTGATTGCTAACAATTGCTAAAACATTGCCAGCACACGTTCATGTTTATAGTCATGAATTATGTCGTCTTCTCAGAAGCAAGGCCCCAGCTTCTAGTTTCCACCACCAGCGCTGCTACCTTGGGTCCTTGGGGCCACAGTTTCTGTGGCTGCCATAACAAATGACTGCAAACTTGGTGGCCTAGAGCAACAGAGGTTTATGCTCTCATAGTTCTGGAGGCCACAAGTCTGAGATCAGGGTGTGGGCAGGCTGCACTCCTTCCTGAGACTCCAGGGGAAGATCCTTTCCGCCTCTTCCAGCTTCCGGGGTCTCCAGGCATCCCTGGGCCTGTGGCTGCCTCCCTCCCGTCTCTGCCTCCATCTTCACGTGGCTTCTCCTCTGTGTCTGTGTCTCTCCTCTTATAAGGACACCAGTTGCTGTGACCTGAATGTTTGTCATCCCCCCTCACCCCCAAGTTCATAATATATGAAGCCCTAACCCCCACCCGCCTGCCCCAGTGTGATTGTATCAGGAGGTGGCCCCTTTGAGAGGTGATGAGGTCATGAGGGTGGGGCACCATGAATGGGATTAGTGCCTTTATGAAAGAGACCCCAGAGAGCTCCCTCACCCCTTGCACCATGCGGGGACACAGGGAGTACACAGTCGTCTGTGAACCAGGAAGAGGGCCCCCTCAGCAGACAATGAATCTGCCAGAACCTTGATCTAAATTCCAGCCCACAGAACTGTGAGAAATCAGTTTCTGTTGTTTATAAAGCATCCAGCCTGTGCTGTTTTATTATAACAGCAGGAACAGAGTTCCGACACCAGTCATTGGATTTCGGGCTCACCATAAATCCGTGATGATCTCATTCTGGAGGGCCTTCATCACACCTGCAGAGACCCTTGTCCCAAATAAGTTCACGTTCAGAAGCACCAGGGCTTAGGACTCGGACATATCTTTAGGGGGGGCCACCGTTTGACCCACTGCCCTTGGTGGCATCCCTGTGACCTGTAACACCGTGGTGTTGGGCTGCTCACCTTTCAGGCAGGGGCACACTCAGCGTCTAGGAGAGATGGTCTGCCCACGCCCTTACACATGCGAGTCGGGGTGAGGAGGGGCCGAGCCTTGTCTGAGGAACGCACGTGTGGAGGTCTAGGCTGAGCAGAGCCCTGCACAGTGCACCTGTGCCAGGACAGTGTGGGTGTCTGTTCCCCTGCCACGTGGCTGGGCGCTTGCATCAGCTGAGCCCCCGGGCTGACCCCGTGAAATGACCCTCACCTTCCTTTGCGTCCCTGCAGAGGTCTAGACTCAGCAGCCGCTCTGTGCTTCCTGAAACACGTGGTGTGTGCGTTGCTGTGTGGTATCATCTGTCCCTGGGTCCTGTTCCCTCCCCCCTGGGAGTGAACCCTCTCTGGGTTCAGGGTGAAGTGTTACAAATGATGCCTGAGCTAGTTAGAGGTTTGATGGATATACCCACTCAACGCATGAATTCCACGGCACCACCTGAAAGGACTCATGTCCGCTATCTTTTCTGCATTTTTCCTTTTTCAGATCCACTTTTGTGGCGGCCTCTGTGTCCTTTCTCACCCAATCTTAGGTCTCTAGGATGAAGTCAGATGGAAGCGTTCTTCTCTCAGGATCCCTGATGCTCCACATTTCTGACTTCTTCCCCTGTAGGTCAATCCTGTGAGCGTGGCTTCTTTGTAGCAAGAGCTCTCTGTCTTTCTGCCCTGAAACCGGCTTAAGCACACCGAGGCTACAAGCCGTTGAGTGGATTTCATTTATGTACCTAATGAACCAGCTTCTCCACAGGACAGAACTCGCACATTTTCAGTCTTTTACTTCTCAGAGTGACTGAATAAGAAAAAGTTGGTGTACAGTATTTAAAGGATACAAAAGTGTTTCAGGGGTGTGTGTGTGTGTGTTTTTCAAACCCAAACAGAGTAGGCCCAATTTTTTAAAAGATTATTTCCCTGATTTAAAAACAAAGTTTTTTGTTCACTTAAAAAATGAATGAATGAATGAATGAATGATACAGAATTTCTGAAGGAGTCAGGCAATAATGTATCAGGACGTTCAAGTGATTCGTTACTGACTGTAACCTGAAGTTTGAGGTAATGGTGGTGACCATGGCTAACATCTGTTGGGGGCTTACCTTCCTGTGTGTGCTCTTACGTGCAGGCCCCTTGACAGGCATTCCTTCACAACTCCACCACCGGGAACATTAATCATTGCTGTGTGACAGTGGACAAAACTGAGCCACAAAGAGGGGACGTATTTGCCACGGGCTGTGGTCAGGTCCCTCTCTTGAGTTTCGTGTTTGTATTGGTCTCAGACATTTTCAAGGAGCTCAGTATGTTGTGTCTGATTTAAAAACAGTCGTCCGAAAACCATTTTTGATTCATTCCCCTATGGATAAAAATGTTGAGTACTGACTCCAATATAGGCTTATTGGTATGTACTTATTTATGTATAGTACTGTGCTGTTACATTAGGTACATTACAAAATGTTCACAGAACTAGAAATGTTAGAAGGATAAGCTAAAATGAGATAAACTATATTTAAATTTTTAAAATCAGTAGCACCAAAGAACTTGTCCAGCAAAGTTTTCTTTTTCCAGTAGGTTTTAGAGAAAGCATCTGTTTAAATATGCTCCATTATTTTTTAATATGTTGGTTTACTTTTGTGTAATACAATTTGAATATTTTGTTTTAAATTCAAATCATGTTGATACTCAACTTTAATCACCGTATCCAGACAGAGGTGATTATTGGATGTCTGTTTGTTTATAGGCATTCTTTCATCCATCTTAATTCATCCGTTAAGTAAAGGTTTTTTTTACTGAAATTTAACCGATAAATGTAATTCTCCATGCTGTTAATCAGTGCTTGTTGCAAACCATCTTGAATGCTGTGGTTTTTTCATGTTTTCACATAATAGATTCACACCCCATAGAAACCCTTCACGTAGAATACTTTCACACTGGTTGGAAATTCCTTTCAGTGTGAAATTAAGCATATGTGTTCAGAAGTCATACAGATCTGTAGTTGTCTTGTGTGGCTTTTGTGCAGCTTTGGTATTAGGAAAGTCCTGGCCTCATAAAATGAGTTGGGAAGCAAGCGTTCCCTCCAATTTCTTGTGGTTTCTTTATTTCTTCTTTCTTTCTGAGATGCTTGGTAAATTCACCATCCAGTGAGGCCATCCAGTCCTAGATTTGGGAAGGTTCTTGACTACAGATTCAACGTCTTTAATAGAGCTAGGGCTAGTTAGGTTATTAGTGTCTTCTTGAGTGAGCTTTCTAGCTTTCAAAGAACTTGCCCATTTTATCTAAGCACATTTATTGACATGAAGTTGCTTGTCATATTTTGTGTGTCCTTTTTAATGATTTTAAGGACCTGTAGTGCCGTCCCTCTTTCACTGTGATAAATTTAGATTTTTTTTCCCCTTGATCGGTCTAGCTAAGAGCCCACCAATTAAATTGATCTTTTTAAAGGCCTAGGTTTCGGTTTAATCAGTTTTCTACATTCTCTTTTCTGTTTTGAGTTTATTTATTTTTTCTTTTCTCTTTACTTTCTTAAGATAAAATCTTAGATTGTAGATCTTCTTTTCTTTCTTCCAGATTTTGATTTTTCAAATACCATTCCTATTTTAATTCTCCTTTGGTCAGGGAAATTCCTTTGTATGATTTCAGTTACTGAAAAATTTTTGAGGCTTGTTCTTTGGCTCATAGTGTATTCTGTCTTGTTGAATGTTTTATATGCACTTGAAAATAATATGTATTCTGCTCTTGTTGGGTAAAGTGTTATATAAATGTCCATTTGGTTAAGTTGCTTGATAGTGTTTTTGAAGTCTGCAGTACCATACTTACTTGCTCTCTACTTGTTTTGTCAGTTACTGAGAGAGGAATTTGAAGTATCTGTCTTTCTCCTTTCTGTGCTTTGAGTTTTTGCTTTACCTATTTGGAAGGTCTGATATTTGGTGCATACACATTTAGAATTGCTATATCTTCTTGATGAATTGACCTATTTGTCATTACAAAACATCCCTAGTTATCCCTGATAATCGTCATTCGTTGTTCTAAAGCCCACTTGTCTTTTGTTAGTACAGCTACACTGACTCTTGATCAGTAGTGACATAATACACAGTTTTCAATCCTTTTTTTTGTTGTTGTTGTTAAGATATTTTTAATGTGGACCATTTTTAAAGTCTTTATTGAATTTGTTACAATATATTGCTTCTGTTTTATGTTTTGGTTTTTTGGCCACGAGGCATGTGGGATCTTAGCTCCCCAACCAGGGATCCAACACAAACCCCCTGCACTGTAAGGTGAAATCTTAACCACTGGACCGCCAGGGGAGTCCCTCAATCCTTTTAGTTTTAACCTATCTATTTATCTTTAAAGTAAGTTTCTTGCAGACAGCATGTATTTGGGTCTCACTTTTATTTTTGTTTGTTTTTCCATTCTGACAGTCCCTAACTTGGGCATAATTATATTTATCAAGCTGTTATGTGAGGTCATTATTTGCTGATATCCGTCATCTCTTCCATATTTGTGTTCATTTCTATTGATTGCCTTTTTCTCCTGGTTATGGGTTGTATTTTCTCCTTTGCAAGCATGGTAATTTTGATTGGATGTCGGACACTGACTTTTACATCTATCCGAGTGCTAGATTTTGCTGATTTAGTTGTCTTGGTGTGGAGTTGAGGTCCACGTTTTCCTCTGAGCACCCCATAGGACTGTTTCTCTGAAGGATCACAATATCTGTTGCCTTTGTGAATGGGTTCAGGTATTGAAAAACGTGTCAATCTTTTCTGTAGCAATTGAGAAAGTAGGGACATCGCCTTGCGTACTTACTGAAACAGCCATGATTATCTAATTATTTAAAATACTATTTTAGATAAACCTTTGTGTGAATTTAGACATCACTGTTGTTGTTATCAGCGTGTGTTGAAGGTGGAAAGTACTGTCATTTTGGTCACATTTCTGATAACTGGCCGTCTCTTAATTGGCTCCAAGGATAATACATTAACCTACGTGTTTCCCGGACTTAACCACCACAGTTGATAGGAACGTGGAAGCGTGTCTTTCATGTGGTGTGTTGTTGTTATTGTTGTTCAGCTGCGTTAAGCAGAGCCTTTTCACTCTCCGACCCCTTGGTAGGTGGTCCTGCAGCTTTGCTTCAGCTGCAACCTTTCCCTTCAGCCTCTGATGGGGGCCGGTTCAGGGTCCAGCAGTGTGAGCAATGCTGAATTGCTTTCTGTACAATACAGAGTTTCCTCAGAGAACACCAAAAGCATAGTCCTTGTGTATTCATTGCTTTAAAAGAAAACAAAACGAAGCCCTGTGTACTCAGTGCAGAGGCCCTTCCCTGGGTTGGCTCTGATAGGATTGGCGAACACGGCAGCGTCATCCCGGGACCGTCACCTCTGTTACTTTGGGAGGTGCTGTCGTTGAGCCCTGAGTCGCTCTCTGATGTTTGTGGGGATGTCCCAGTGCTGACAACCCCTGTCAGGGCAGTGTGAGATCAGACGATGCGGCAGAGCTGGCGCCGCGTCCCTGGAGGCCTGCGGCCGGTACCTGCTCCCCAGCATCGCTAACGCCTCCCCCCCACCCCCACCCCGCCTCCAGGTGTGGAGAAGCTGATCCGTCACCTGCAGAAGCACGGCGTGCCCTGTGCCGTGGCCACCAGCTCAGGGACCGCATCCTTCCGGATGAAGACCAGCAGACACGAGGGCTTCTTCAGCTTGTTCCATCACGTGGTCCTCGGCGATGATCCCGAAGTGAGGAGTGGGAAGCCGGAGCCAGACATCTTCCTGGCGTGCGCGCGGAGGTTTTCGCCCGCCCCTCCCGTGGAGAAGGTAAGCGGCCGCGGGCGTGCAGGTTTCGCCGTGCGCAGGCGCAGGGTCTCTGTGTCCACGTGGACAGCTGCTGCGCGGCGCTCCCGAGGACTCGAGGAGAGGGCAGGGGGGTCGCCGGCTGGGAGGTGCATGGGGGGATCCCTTCGCTTTGTGGGGAAGTGCAGCCTCCCCGAGTCACCTGGCCAGTGAGTCCCGGCCAGAAGCGTCTGGGGTGCCCGAATGGAAGAAAGCCTGGGCTTCGCCGAGCGCTGCCCAACGGGCACTTTTCAGTGATGCACGGCGCCAGCGTCCTTATGTGTAACGAGCAGCCTTGGACACATAGGTTCCCTGCAGTTCAGCAGCTCAGGCGTAAGTCAGCAGCGCTCACCGCCCCTCCCCCCAAACGCTTCTCGGTTTCTCCGCTGCCAGCTCCGTCCTGTCTCTGTGGGCGGCTTCCTTACGACGGGGCTTGGTCGCTTCTGCTGAGTCTCTGCGCGGCGCATGGGGGCTGGTGAGACAGAGTGGGGGGAGAAGCCTCAGCCGCCTGCAGAGGCGGATTCCAGAACACCTGGGGCTTCTCGAGAGCGGTTGCTGCTGCTGACCCACGTGTGTCCACAGCAGGCGGGGCGGCCCTGGGGCTGACGGTGCTCCCGCCTGGCCCCTGGATCCCAGGGCGCGGTGCTTCGTGGGGCCTGGGTGCAGGGAAGAGCCTTTCCGTGAGAGATCTCCTCGCCATCTGCCTCCCACTAACGCAGGCTTTGCCGCGCTAACCACAAGCGCGGGGAAGGTTACTCAGAAGCCTGCCTCCCGATGCAGCTGACAGTGGCGAGCGTTGTCGAGTGATGTGTTTTTCGGGCCCGGGGCCTAACTTACTACACCGAACCTGTAAGGGCCGTCGGACTGTGTAACCCCTCAGGCTTTCTCTGATTCTCAGACGCCTGCTGGGCGTCCGACACTTCAGTGCACTTCTGACGCTGAGGACCTGGAGTCAGCGCCGGCCCCCGGGTTGAGGGCTCAGCCCCAGAGACTGCCCCCGCTGCAGACGCCGGCCTCCGATGAGGTGCCCAGGCCCCTCACGCTTCTCCCCAGCCGGCCACAGATGCGGGTTCCCACACAGCCCCCTTCCCGGTTGTTCTAATTCACTAGAATGACTCACCGAACTTCGGAAGACGCGACTTGCGTTTACCGGTCTAGTTGAGGAGTACAGCTCAGGAGCTGCAAGAGCTGCTCAGCCTAAGGTCTGGGTGCCAGG